>NC_092515.1:13677686-16190186 GCF_047511675.1 Marmota flaviventris | reverse complement strand
TTGCAATCTGTTTTAGGAGAAATATGGGGAACTGATGAGCATCAGAAAACCCAGGACAGACTTTTGAGACAAGTTTTCAAGAACACACTCACTGAAGAAAAAGTCAATGAATATCCTAAGAAATTTGCAAATGCATTTACTCCAGACTCAGATTTTATTCCTACTAGACACAATCTCTATGAATATGACTTGTTTGGAAAGTGTTTAGAACATAATTTTGACTGTCATAATAATATGAAATGCCTTATAAGAAAGGAACATTTTGAATATAATGAAGCTGTGAAATCTTATGACAATAAGTCATCTCTCCTTGTAGTAACCCCCTTTAAGTGTAATCATTGTGGAACAGGCTTTAGTCAAACATTGGACCTCATCAGACACCTAAGAATTCATACTGGAGAGAAATCCTATGAATGTAACAAATGTAGAAAAGTCTTCAGTCACAAGGAAAAACTAACTAAACATCATAAAATTCATAGTAGGGAACAGTGTTTTGAATGTAATGAATGTGGGAAAGTTTTCATTAAAATGTCAAATCTCATTAGACACCAAAGAATTCATACTGGAGAAAAGCCCTATGCATGTAAGGAATGTGGGAAATCCTTCAGCCAGAAATCAAATCTCATTGATCATGAAAAAATTCATACTGGGGAGAAACCTTATGAATGTAATGAGTGTGGAAAAGCCTTCAGCCAGAAGCAAAGCCTCATTGCACATCAGAAGGTTCACACTGGGGAGAAACCTTATGCATGTAATGAATGTGGCAAAGCCTTCCCTCGAATTGCATCCCTTGCTCTTCATATGAGAAGTCATACAGGGGAAAAACCTTATAAGTGTGATAAATGTGGAAAAGCCTTCTCTCAGTTTTCAATGCTTATTATACATGTGAGAATCCATACAGGTGAGAAACCCTATGAATGCAATGAATGTGGAAAAGCCTTTTCTCAGAGTTCAGCCCTTACTGTACATATGAGAAGTCACACAGGTGAGAAACCCTATGAATGTAAGGAATGTAGAAAAGCCTTCAGCCACAAGAAAAACTTCATTACACACCAGAAAATTCACACTAGAGAGAAACCTTATGAATGTAATGAATGTGGGAAAGCTTTTATTCAGATGTCAAATCTTGTCAGACACCAGAGAATTCATACTGGAGAAAAACCCTATATATGTAAGGAATGTGGCAAAGCTTTTAGCCAGAAGTCAAATCTCATTGCTCATGAAAAAATTCATTCTGGAGAGAAACCCTATGAATGTAACGAATGTGGTAAAGCCTTCAGCCAAAAGCAAAACTTTATTACACATCAGAAAGTTCATACTGGAGAGAAACCTTATGACTGTAATAAATGTGGTAAAGCCTTCTCTCAAATTGCATCCCTTACTCTTCATTTGAGAAGTCACACAGGGGAAAAGCCTTATGAATGTGATAAGTGTGGGAAAGCCTTCTCTCAGTGCTCACTGCTTAATTTACACATGAGAAGTCATACTGGTGAGAAGCCCTATGTATGTAATGAATGTGGAAAAGCATTCTCTCAGAGAACATCCCTTATTGTGCATATGAGAGGTCACACAGGTGAGAAACCTTATGAATGTAATAAATGTGGAAAAGCCTTCTCCCAGAGCTCATCCCTTACTATACATATACGAGGTCATACGGGTGAGAAACCCTTTGACTGTAGTAAATGTGGAAAAGCCTTCTCTCAGATCTCATCCCTTACTCTCCATATGAGAAAACATACAGGTGAAAAGCCCTATCACTGCATTGAATGTGGTAAAGCTTTCAGCCAAAAGTCACACCTTGTTAGACACCAGAGAATTCACACTCATTAGGTTCCCTGTGGTATGGGAAAGCCTTCAAAGGAAGGAACACCTCATGGCACATTACATGACTGGTTCTAGAGCAGAGAACTAGGAATGTGGGAAACCCTGATGAAGATGTCATTAATTTATGGAACATTAGAGAATTCTTTCCAAGGTGACCTATTGGAGGAAAAAGCTGACTGTCAAAATCTTCAGCAGACACCTTACTTATTGATAATAATGTTCTCATTTAAATCTGAAAGAAAATATCTGCTTTCAGAATATTAGCATTATAGTTGAGCTCAGCAGTACACTAAGCAAGAAAAAGAAGATGGAGGGGGTAATAAAAACTATAAAATAACATTTTATGTAAGAAATAGTTCAGTAGAAAATGTGTTGATAACAAATATCTAAGAATAACACAATCATGAGTAATGAGACATTTATATCTACAAAGTTATAAACCATGTTGAAGGGGCACAAAATAACACTTGAAAGTGGAGGGAAATGAAATTATGTCTGAAAAGACTTGACATTTGTAAGAATGCAAGTTCTCTCTCAACTCTCTAATGTACTTTCACTCAAAACTTACACCAGTTATATTTTAAAGAATTTCACAAACTGATTTTAAAATTCTATATGGATGGTAAAGGTCCACACTCAGCTGCAACAAACCCAAACATCTAGAAAAGGATACACTCTACTACTATATATCATCATGTGCTTTACTTAAAGCTGTTGTCACTTAAACAGTGTCATTGAAACAAGGATTTATACAGAATTCCAAGAAGATATGGGAATTTTATATATGACAATTCTATTGAAAGAAATCATTGGGGTAAGGATGACCTGTTCATAAATGGAAGATTTGCATGAGCAAGTTAGCTCTCTCCCTTATACCATATACAAAAATAGAACCCAGATGTAAAAAGTAAAACTCTAAAACTATGTTGAATATATTAAAGTAATAGGATTTTTTCAAATCACAAACATGGAATAATCAATTCTCTTGTGTTATACCAGCCCCCAGAGCACCCACAGATGTGTACAAAGGGATTGATCACTGTGTTCACTGCATCATGGCTTGGATTACCCTAAATTGGACTTTAACATATAAATCTCCCTCAAGAGATGGATAGATCAATACAATGTGTTCATTTCTATGATATAATGCTACACAATATTTAGGGAGGAGATACAAAATTCACATATAGTTACATGGATTGATCATAATTTTAATAGTGAGAGAAAAATGCAAACTGCAGCGAAACCTGGTATAACATTTGTATAATTAAACAGTGCAAGGGACAGTACTGTATGTTGATCATGGGTCCATATATGCTATCAGTTGCCTTTTGAGATGTGGAAAGGTTTTCTGGGAGTTGTTACACTGATCTGTAATATTTCTTAATAAAAGAATGAAAGCAAATATAACAGTGGTGACAAATCTGGTCGTCAAAATTAGAAATATGGAGTTTTAAAAATTTCCTTCTTGCCTTTATTTTCCTTTTTAAATAAGGATCAGCTAGGTGGGGGAAACATGGGCCTATAGAAACAATTTTAAAATGGATTTTTATGACTGATCATATACTAACATTTGTAGAAAATTCTCTTTACATAAAACAAGCCTCACTTAAGGTATTGCTTTGTTTACTCTCTTGATGACATTAAATTTGGATGAAAATTATCAGTATAGATAGCATTGGTTTGAGGCTGAGTTTTAAGATTTTAAATAATTTTTAACACAAGTTTTTCCCCAAGTTGAAAGCAGTAAAGCAACAAAAATTATTTAATTTGGGAATAATTGAACTTTCCATCTGGGAGAAGAAGAAAAAAGTTCATCTACATTTGGGATTGTTTTGGAGTGGGGGAAGAGACCATTAGTTAATATTTTAATGTCAGGACATGGGTAGTTACCAGCATCAGAGCAGGAGCAGTTTCAGTATATCTCAACAAAGCTTTCTTCAGTTTCTAGATTCTTAAATGGAGGTTCAGATCAGACAGTTAGAGACCAGTTATACAGGGACAAAATACAAATGCACTCCCAGGCCTTAAGTTATGACCTGACAGCCACTGAAAGATTGTACAGCTGGTGGTGCTTGCCTGTGATCCCAGCAATTCAAGAGGCTAAAGCAGGAGGATCACAAGTTCAAGGCCAGCCTCAGAAATTTAACAAGACCCAGTCTTAAAGCTTGTTTGCTATTAAAAGTTTCATGTGCATGGTGTGGTGGCACACACCTGTAATCCCAGCAACTCAGGAGGCTAAGGCAGGAGGATCACAAGTTCAAAGCCAGCCTCAGCAACTTAGTGAGGCCCTGTCTCAAAATAAAAAAAATAAAAAGGACTGGGGATGTAGCTCAGTGACTAAGTGCCCCTGGGTTCAATCTCCAGTCCAAAAAAGAAAAGAAAAACCAACTTCATGGGTGCCTTACAAACCATCTCTATCAATCAACCTTATCAGTTTCAGAGACCTAGTGCACCATTAGAGCCAGGATGCTCTGGCTGTGACTCTGAGGACAAACAACAAAAGGAATAAAAACTGTTGAGGGGCCATCAAAATGTAAAATTCCCAGGGCCCTTCACTTGTTACTTGCCATGATTTGTTACTTCCATTTCCCACCTATGTGTTCTCTGAACAGCTACAGCAGCTCATTCTTGTCACAAGGCAGAGAGGTTTATACAGGATGCAGCATTGACATAGACACTAACATTTGGCTCCAGGAAAAACAACTGACTTTGCCTTCCTCAGTTAAGGTGCCCTCACAGGAAAAGAAAAACACCTTTGCAGTGTACCTAAAGCCAAGGAACATTCCTAAACTTCAGCCCTCCCTTTCACATGATTAAAACTAACTCTCCCTTTGTACCCAAAGCCAGCCTGACCCTCTGTTGTCAGTACTGGGTCTCCCTCTCAAGTACAGCCCTAATAAAGGGTCTTGCCTGTATGCTCACTTGCCTGACTTACCTTCACTTCTGCCGTCACCAAGTCAAATTCCCATGTCCAGCATCACAGGTACAGATTTTGTTTGTTCCAGGTAAGGGCCCAGTGAATATGCAAAGCTCACTTCCTGTTGGAAGAAGGTTGGGCATTCAACTTGCTTTATCATTCAGTCATCTGGAAGCTAAGATTCTGGGTTTGGTTTTCACATGGCATGGCTCTCCAACTATAGGAGATGAGGTTTCTTTCAGGATAGACAGAAATTTTCACATCATTTTATGATGCACTTTGAGCTAGTCATTTAAAGCCCTGAGGTCAAGGGTTTCTTTCCTCACTTTGTCCAGCCCAGTTAGCAACAACCCCTCAGTTTCATCATACTCATTAGTTGGGCCAAAATATTCAAAGGTATCAAATACATGGTCATTCAGAACCTTGCCTTTTTTCATTACAAATACCCAATGGTGATATGCTTCTTATTTCTTGCTACATCTTGCCATGGACTATCAATGCCCTCGTCATCACTGAAAAGTAGAGTTGCTAGTGCCTTGAAATCATATCAGATTAGATAATCAATTCCAGAGACCCCAGAACCTATTAAAACTCATCTTTCACGGGGCTGGGGCTCAGCGGTAGAGCACTCACCTAGCACATGCGAGATGCTGGGTTTGATCCTCAGCACTACATAAAAAATAGATAAATAAAGATATTTTTTAAAATAATAAAAACCCATCTTTCATATTGCCTTGAAAGCCATTCTTGGTTTCAAAAATCTTCATCAGGTTTTCCCAAAAGAGATTTATATAAGTTTATAATAATACAATATATTAAAATTATATCATGTGTTGTCACACATATATTTAATATATTATTTTAATGTACAATTTTGCATTTTTAAATGAATTTTTTGGTACCAGGGATTGAACCCAGGGTTTCTTAACCACGAAGGCATATCCCAGCCCTTTTTATATTTTGTTTTGAGACAAGGTCTCACTAAGTTGCTGAGACTGGCCTTGAACTTGTGATCCTTTTGCCTCAGTATTCACTGGGATTACAGGCATGTGTCACCACACCAGCCTATATTGATACTTTTTAGAAAATACATATACATACTTCTGAAATTCATTCTAATAGTTACCTGTGCAAGAAGACAGGATAGATGAGGAAAGGAGTGACAAGAGGAAGAGGTTTAAAAACAAGTGTGATTGTAAAAAAATACCATATATGTCTTACTTATATAGAGGCGATCAATGAAAAGGTTTATAATTTACATTACCTATCAAAAGCAATACAATGTCTCTGTTGAGAGAAAACCATTATCCTTTCAAGACCTGGGTAAGCAGAAGTGCTTCAGACCCCCTAACAGCCCAGCACAGCCAGTCAAAAGCCTCCCAGGCATGGAGGCTAACCAGACTATTGCAGGCTGAATGCCAAGGCCTGTGGCATCAAACATTATCACCATACCAAGAAGAGGTGGCCAGTACTGGATATTGGTATGCTGCCAGAGACAGCCTTTCTCTCAGTTTCCCTGAAGGAGGAAGATCAATATCAGTGTGCCTTTACATAGAATGACTTGCAGTTTACTTTTTACTGTCCTCCCATAGGGGCACCGTAACTCCCAGACTTTTGTCAAAGGGTGGGGCTTGATTAAAGCAAGCCCAAGTCTTGTCACAAGTTTTGGTCATACTTTATGAAGATGACTTTTCTTTTCTTTTTTTTTTTTTTTTTTTTTTTTTGGTACTTTATCCCCAAGCTGCATCCCCAGCCCTTCTTTTTACATTTTGCATTTTTAAATGAATTTTGTTGGTACCGGGGATTGAACCTAAGGGAGCTTAACCATGGAGCCACATCCCCAGCCCCTTTTATATTTTGTTTTGAGACAGGGTCTCACTAAGTTGTAGAGATTGGTCTTGAACTTGCAATCCTCTTGCCTCAGCCTCCCAAGTTGCTGAAATTTCTTTGGACCACGAGGAAAGGAAAAACAGAATATTCTAGAGAAAGTTAAACAGAATTTCCTCTTCCTGACTGTACCCAGTAATAAGAAGAAAGCACAACAGCACGTAGGCCTCTTCTGATACTGAGGATAGTGCATGCTCCATCTAGATAGCTTCTGGTGATATTTCAGGGTGACATGAAAGGCAACCATCTTTGAAGCTCAACATCAAGACTGGAAGCCATTCAACAGGCCATGGTGGAGTCACTCACTGCCTTTGAGACTTTGTTGCAGCCTTCTAGCCCAATGGAAATATAGGTGTCCACAACCCTTATGCATTCTGATTGGAATCTGTGGCAGCAGGAAACTGTCAACTGGGGTGTGCAGATTTGGAAAATGCCCATGGCCTGAACCTTCCTAGAAATATGCCCTTTGGGGCTGGGTTTGTGGCTCAGTGGTAGAGAACTTGCCTATCACATGTGAGGCACTGAGTTCAATCCTCAGCACTGCATAAAAATAAACAAAACATTTTATAACTACAAAGTCTTTTTATTTAAAAAGAAATATGGAAGCATCTCACTTGCACCTAGAATCTGATGGAGATGGAATATCTCACCAGAAAAGCATCTTATTTAACTCTGAGACCTGAGCTTCCCATCCTTTCCTGTGTACTTACCAATCCCACTAATAAAACTAGCCATTAGCAGGTTGCTGAGGTACATACCTATAATCCCAGCAACGTGGGAGACAGGGGCAGGGGGATTGTGAGTTCAAAGCCAGCCTCAGCAACTTAGCAAGGCCCTAAGTAACTCAGTGAGATCCTGATTCTAAATAAAATGCCAAAAACCACCAGTCTGGGGATGTGTCTCAGTAGTTAAGCACCCCTGGATTCACTCCCCAGTACCAAAAACGAAAAATCAAGATAGGTCAGGACCCCTAAGCAGGTGGCCAGAAAGCATCTCATAGGAGATGCTCTGGCCTCTCTCATAGCTACCTGGGGGAGATAGAAACAATTTGACCAAGTATGGATGAATTCATGGTCTAGTTTATCAGTGGTTCTGGGCAACTGAAAGGTGATAGATTCTACCACTGCTATCATCTGCCCTTGGGTAGAGGCTACCTCATTCAAAAGTGGATAAGGATACCCCACCCAGGGCACTGAGTTGCTGCAGTGGTGATAACTGAGTTACCCCACCTGATATGTCTTGCTGCATCTCTATTTATTCCTGAACCAATGTAAATGGTCCAGCCATTTGGTCAGGAGACTAGCAACAAAAATATCAGATTATTCAGAAATTTGAATTACTACAATGAAATATGCGATACAAGCTACTTATGAGGTCAAGAGAGGTCTATATGTTCCAGGGGTAGCAAGAACACCTTAGAGAAAGCAGAGAGAGGATGGCCTGGATCCAGCAGTCACATTTGGGGCATTCCCTACAATGATCTAAGCACCTCTCACTAGGTTCCACCTGCTAAGGGTACACTGAACCTCTCAATACCACCAACCTGGGGACCAAGGCTTTACCTATGGACATTGTGGGAATATTCCTTCAAAACAAAGCATCCTGTGTGGGAACAAGGACTGTAGCAACAACTACATGAAGTGAGCAAATCTTTGTCATTTGTGTGGATGCTCACTGAGGAGGGACTTTCAAACATGAATATAAAGGGAGTTTTAAGCTGACAGAGGCTGTGTACCAACTGCAGTGGTCGCCAGCCAGGTGCATCAGTGAACCAGTCATGGAAGTCCACCTCAAATTCAGGAATAGGCCAAACCCAGGGGAGTAATCCTTAAAGATACAGAAGCCAAGGATGTGATTCAATCTTGATTTCTGCCAATAAGTGAGAAAGATACAGGGTCCGAAGCCATACATAAATTATGGGTTTGTTTGAGCCAACATAAGGCAGGGAAGCTGCTTTTCTGCTTTTACTGGGTGAGATTCCCCATTTCAAGAAAGCTCAGAGCATGCTGGCACCCTGCCTTAGCTCACAGCCCTAGGATCAAACAGGCGTCCAGAGATGGGTGTAATCTGCCAAGCACCAAACAAACTGTTTACTTCAAGACCCTTGCCACGCTGAAACCTTTGATGTATTTCCCCTTAAATAAAGGATTGGGGGCTTTGTAGTAATTCAGTTCCAGTTCCTATCAGGGCTGGAAGACCCATCAGATGCCCCCCCTTTTAAATCTAATTTCTGGCTTTGTCTTTATTTCTTACTGATTATTTCAGACTTTTTATTTTCCCAGGTGGCTCATACCTCTGAGCAGGAATCTGTTTTACCGGGTGCTGGTTACCCTGGCATAATACAACATGGAGAATTAGGATACAGCAAGGGCATCAGCCCAACTTGGATCTGGCATTTGATCACACTGGACCTTTAACACCAGTTATGAATTCCTGGTGCCTCACAAGAATTGACATCTACTATGACCTGGAAATTCATGTTTTAGTCTGTTTTGCATTGCTATACTAAAATACCCAACAGGAACAACTTAGAGGAGGAAAAGTTTATTTTGGCTCACAGTCTCAGAAGTCTTAGTCCATAGACAGCTGACTGCATTGGTCTGGGCCCAAGGTGAGGCAGAACATCATAGGGAAAGGGTGTGGCAGAGGAAAGCAGCTCAGGACATGGCAAACAGGAAGCAGAGAGAGCTATACTCATCAAGGACAAAATATAAACCCTGAAGGGATTCTTCCAGTAACCTGCTTCCTCCATACACGTCTACCTGCCTACAATTACCACCCAGTTAACCCATATCAATGTATTAATCCATTGATTAGGTTACACCTTGAGTAATCTATGGTCATTTCATCTCTGAAAATACTTGCAGAGTATTGTCTCTCACACATGAAATATGAGGGAACACCTCATGTCTAAATCATAAAACCATCTGCATATGGTATATGATGCTGGTACCACTGTGTTACCTTAGACAAAATCTCTACCATTTTAACAAACAAGAGATACAACAGTGGGCATAATCCCACACCATGTTCTGGACCTTCCATGCTCCATACCCACAAACTAATGAAACCATTGAACAACAAAATGGAAAACTAAAATAACAGTTAAAGAAGGGGCATCAAGATAGATTGTTAGTAGGATGGCATTCTGGCCTCACTAGAATCATTTGGACACTCAACACTGTACACTAATGAAAGAGAAACAGCACTGCAGTGCATCTTGATAAATATAAGTGTGGAGAAAATGGAGGTCACCTGACTAGGCTATGGCTGAGGCATCCCAATCTTGGTTTACCCAAACATTCTTTTTCTCTTTTCCACTCTGAAACACTCTGCCCAGGGGTGGTTTGTGATCCATTCAGCTGTTATGCCTTACATAGCTCCTCATGCTTCCTCACAGAGTGTTTACCTCCCTTAGAACCCTGAGGGAAAGGGGAAGAAAGCTATAGAATGTCAGAATACCAGAATTACCTCGGTTACATCAGGAGTTCTCAACAGCCCTGTACAGGAGTAGAGGTTGATGGTGCTGTATAACATGCATACTTTTGTACAGGACCTAACCTTATTGCCTGGATTAAGTGATCACAGCAGTTCAAGGGACACAGCAAGGGCAATGGATTCATCTCCATTAGGATACTTTGGACAATTCAAACTTCAACAGGAGTTTCTCTAGCCGTCGAAGTTATCAGGAGTGAGGGCAGAAGCTGGGGAGGAACACTGTCATCTTTTTTCTCCTCTCAAAGACTCCTGATAATACTTGGGTTGACAACAACCTCATCAAAATCAGCACATCCCTACAGATAGTTTAAAACTCTGTGTGGCTTCCTTCCATAGCCTCTGATTCATATATATGAAGATTCCTGAGCCTAGTAAACCCTCCAGAGCTGGGGTTGAGTCTCTCAAACTAAGAAACAGCTTGCATTTTTTTTTGTCTATTTGGAGATGGGATTTTACTGTTTCCCAAATTGAACTCAAAACTGTTGGGCTCAAGCAGTCCTCCTGCCTCCTGGCTCTGGGACCACTGGTGCATGCTGCTGTGCCTGGCTTTGAGGCCATAGAACTTGCCTTAGGATACAAGAGAGGGAGAACACAACTTTGCCTCTTCTGAACAAGGCAAATATACCTCAGAGATGCTCAAGGATTGTGTTTAAGTAAACTTCATAATGCTAATAGCAATGATTTAATGATACTAACAAGTAGGTAAGGACTTTGAAGATCAGATGAGGTAATAATATATACAAACAATTAAAAAATAAAATTAAATTAAAAATAAAGACATAGAAGTGCAATGTTAACTATTTCCTCCTCTTTACAGATGATGGATACTGAGAAAGGTTAAGCTAACTTATCTAAAGTCATATTGTTTGTAGGCAAAGGAACCCAGAATAGAATTCAGGTTTCTCCAATTCCCAAACTAATCTTCTTTCCATAAGAAAACGCGCCTATAGGAGAATATTTGCCTTCTCTTCTAAGTTATATGGAGTCACATTTAAGGATTCTCATTACAAGACCAAGTCTGCAACTCATGAAGACATCTCTGTACTCGGAAACTTCAACATGAGACTCAAAATCCTGTCTTCTCTCCCAGAAGTGAGTTTTCCAGAGATTCTTTAAGGAGAAGAAAGAAGCAGGAATTCACAGCTGTAGACATCTGGGTCCTTAGAAAATGGCTCTGCAAGGCTACTATCATACTCCAACAATAGACACTGATGTTGCTTGTACCAACCTAAAGGCATGGCACTGGAAGGGGCAGGAACACAGAGATGAATGCTCGGAGCTTCCCGAGGAGGCGGATTTTTTAAGGCACTCTACCCTTCTTTGGCAGAGTCCCACTATTTGAGGCAGAGAAAGAAAATGCTCCTAATCACTAACAGCACAGAAGCTCGAGGTTACTAAGGGTTACTCCGGCAGCAGCCACGCAAATGCTCCTTGCCACACGGGCACAGCCGCCCTTGGTCACAGCAGCTCACCAGCCTGACGGCAACGTCACACAGCACGCGATCATCCCGCTTTAGTCACACTCATGGTCACGCACACACTAGGTCCCACGTAGCCCCCCGCGAACAAACGGTTCCGGTCCCACGTGCAGACCTCACAGCACCCCAGGACCGCGCAGAGCCAAGGAAGACGCGCGGCCAAACCAGACCCACACGGACACGGACACTCAGGCGCCCCAACACTCGGGCTCAGACTCTCCCTGGTCCTCACGGCTGGCCCGCGGGGAGCACCCGGACGCCCCATCTGGTGCCCTGCCCGCCCCACCGCACGGGCCAACGTCGCCGGTAACCGCTCCCCCGCCCCGAGACAGCCGCCACATCACGGAGATGATCAGCCGCAGTGGCGTCTGGGAAGCGTAGCTCGGGCCGGGGAGGGCGGGAAACGCTCCGAGCACAGGGTCCTAGGGGACGGCCCCGCCCGGTCCCACTGTCCAGCGGGACGCGCCAAAGCGGCTGCTTTCCCCGAGAGGGGATTTGGGGCGAGGGGAGGAGCGGAGGGCACCCAGTCAGAGGCGGAAAGGAAAAGGCTCCATAGGGTTTCTAAGGACCTGATGTCCACCAGCAAGCTCCAGGGCGCCGTCCTAGGAAGCCCCAGGCTCCTGGAAGAGGAGCCCTGGCGAGGCTTGTCCAAGCGGATCAACAAGCCGAGTCGCCAGTTAACGTTAATTCCCGCCCTTCGTTGCCTTAGGCCCAGGCCCAGACCCTGGAAGGTAACGTCAGGAGGCTTGGTTTTCCCGGGGTCTTTATTTGCCTCAAATCCACGGGAGCAGGACAAAGGGACTCCTGAGAGTTCCGGAAACAATGAAAATGCCTGGCGCCTTGGAGGACACGGAACTCCTGTCTCCAAGGAAGAGAACCTTGAGGGGACGCTAGGTCAGGCGCCCAAGTTGCAGGTACAGTCTTTCACAGGTGTTAGGTCCCTAGGGGAGTTGGCAGAGGAAAGCTTTGGGGGGAACTTACAGCAACAGGGTTCACCAAAATTTACCCGAGGTGCTGCCCAAGAAAAGACAATGGCTTCCTATGGCCAATACCCACCGTAAACTCAACTTTTCTGCAAAAGTCTATTTGGGAGCAGAATGAGCTAAATACCTAGGTGGGTATTTACTTCCAGTGGTATATACTTCCACTGCTCTTTCTGGAAGAATATGTGAAGGGTTTCTGTGCAAATGCCTTTTAAAAAGCTGACCAAGATTCTCCTGGTGGCACTGGAGAGGCTAGCAAAAGAAGTCAAGATTTGGGGAAGTCACAATGCTTCCCAACCATCCTCATAACACAAGTGGAAAATAGTAACATTTGTATGGCACACTGGATTGTATATATTAGGGAGTAAGTTGAGCTGATATAATAAAGATCCCAAAATACAATGGCCTGAATAACATATCTTTATTCCTCCCTCACGTAACGGGTGGGCAGTCCCCAGCTGGTAAGATAGCCTTGCCCTCCTGAATAAATGTTTTTCATCTTTGGGGCAAGAAGGTTCTTAAAATTCTTATATCCAAGCCAACAGGGCAGGGAGGGCAGCAGAAGCAGAAACAATACTTCCTAGAGTTGCAACCCAGAAATAATCATCCTTTTGGCTTCTCTCTCATTGCTAGATAAATTGGACTTCATAAAATTAAAAATGAGCATCAAAGGGCATTATCAAGAAAGTAAAAAGATAACCTACAGAAATGGGAGAAAAAAATCTTAAATCAAGTACAGGATGAGGATCTAGTATCTAATTCATATAAGGATTCTTTATGACTGAACATGGCAAACAGCCAAATTAAAATTTGAGCAAAGAACTGGACTAGACATTTCTCCAAAGAAGATATACAATATCCAACAAGCATATGAAAAGATGTTTAACTTGTTAGTCTTTAGGAAATGCAAATCAAAACCACAGGTATCATTTCACAGATAATAGGATGGCTATGATTTTTAAAAAGGAAAATGAAGTGTTATTGATGTAGAGAATTGGAAATTATCACATCACACAGAGAGCTCTGAGAAACTTCAGGTTTGAACAGAAGGGCCTAGGACCATTGTTGTTTGGGACTCAACCCATATACAAGAGATGAATTCACAATTTTATCTCCCATTAGCAACTAGCTCTCAGACCATTCAATTTCCTGTGCTTGATTTTATCATTAGTAATTTCTGTGTTAACTATTTGTATATGTTACATTCTTTGAAGTAATTCTCACAAAATCTTAAAGGGCTGGAATTATTCTAGTTGTACAGATGACTAAACTGTGCCTGAAAGAAAGAAAATCACTTCAAGTTCTCCTAACCTAACACTACACATAGGTCTTATTCAAAAGCCCATATTTAGGCCAATAATCAAAAAAAAAAAAAAAAAAAAAAAAAGATACTTCCACTGCTATTTCTGGAAGAATATGTGAAGAGTTTCTGTGCAAATGCCTTTTAAAATGCTGACCAAGAAGGTAACTCATCCTTCTTATCACTGAAGTACAGGAAGTCATCTCATGGCTTCAAAGAATTTACTTTTATCCACTATCTAGTCTATTACCCCTTGTATTGAGCTCTGTGAATAAAGAAGAAAATCTTAGTAGATATAGCAAATTGATGTGTAAGTAGCACTAGAAATCAATGAGAAAGCATGTACTTAAAGGGAAGCATTTAGTCCAGCTGTCTCTAAAAAGGGTTAGGTCAAAATGGCAGCAATTTTGTTAAAAATCCCTGCACAGTCCTACCATTCAAATTTAGAAGCTGCTAAAAGGGCCCAGGAGGGCTGGAGATGTAGCTCAGGGGTAGAGTCCTTATCTAGCATACAAAAAGCTATGTGTACCACATGTACACAGTACAGCATAAGGGACCAAGACTTTACAAAAATAATAAACTACACAAAGTTTTGCATTGTTTTCTTTAAAAAAAAGTGATCTGAAATACTTTGAAAAGAAAGAAAATCTTCTGTATGAGGGAGATAGCAAATGTCATGCATGTGAAGAAATGTAGCCTCACTTCCTTGGGGCTCATTTACAGTTACTTGAACCAAACAGTCATTTAAAAATTTTTTAGATGTTGATGGACCTTCATTTTATTCATTTATTTATATGCAGTGCTCAGAATTAATTCCAGCAAGCACTCTGCCACTGAGCTTTAGTCCCAGCCCTAAGCCAGATATTTTACTGAGAGAAAAAAAAATTTCCTATTTTATGGGGAAACTCCTATTTCTAATTTTGTAACTTCTTGTTCTCTCCAAACCTAAATTTTTCGTGAATTTGGATGGGAAACATGAGAATGAATCCAGAAAAACAAATTATTGCCAGAGAGTAAGAATCCATGCCAAGATGTCAAGCACTGCTGAGGAAGGAATCATTTCCCCTCATTGTGGCCCAGAGTGTCTATGTCCTGAAAATTTAGCATCAAAGTATATCCAATTAAATAAAAGTTGTTATGATTGTGAAAGGTCACACATTCATCTGACTCAAAATAAAAATGTTGAGCTGGGGTTATGGCTCAGTGGTAAATCGCTTGCCCAGCATGTGTGAGGCACTGGGTTCGATTATCAGCACTGCATATAAATAAATGAATAAAGTAAAGGTCCATCAACGACTAAAAATGTATTAAAATTAAAATAAAAATGTTAAAATGCAATATTCAAATACCTAGACATAATAAAACCATGAAGTTAGCAGAATATTAAAAATATAGGAGGAAGGTTCCCGCCAGGCGCCAAGCCAGCCCCGGAGGAGGAAGTCTGGCCCCGCCCCGTGTGCTGGTCTGGAGGAAGCCCATCAACCCTTAAAGCCCATCAAAGGGGGTGTGGCTTCCAACACCGTTCTGCGGCTGATCCAGGTACCCGGTTTCCAACTCCCCCACCCTTAGCTGCGATAACTCAAAATATTTCCCACAAGCTTTTGGGGGTTGTAGCTATCAACGCAAAACAACAACTGTTCAGGCACCTGGTTTCTACCTCAGAGACTAGAGTAGGGAAGATACAGGTGGAAGCTCATTTCCTTTCACACTGGCTATACCCACCACCCTGAATACAGAGGCTCAAGCTAGGAATAGACAACGTCACCTACTGGAAGCAAGGAAAACAGAGTTCTGAGAGACTTTTTTTTTCCTCTTTCTTTCTCTCTCTTCCACAACTTCAACATATGTGAAACCAAGAACTGTGCATGAACAACCGAATTACCAAGTAATATAGAGGAAATGCATATACCCCACCTTCCCCCCATTTTTTTTCTTTATTTCTATCTTACTTTCCTTTTCCTTCTCTTATTTCTCTTTTCTTCCTTGTTATTTTTTTTCTCTTCTTTCTCTTTCGTATTCTCTCTATCCCACTTTCAATCTCCTAACTTTTGCTATCTATACGTAGGGTAACCATCTAAATACAGATAGGAGGTTGAATCTATAAATTCTTCCATAAATTACCAGCCTATTGGTTAGAATTCTCCAAAGATGCTAAGTTAGTTTAACCTCATACCCTCACTCCTTTCCCTCTAAGTATAACATCCTTCGTCTGAAATTAAGTTTTCTATAAGCCACCAGATATGGTATGCCTTTTATGAAACTAATGAATATATTCTTAAGTAATAATTAAAACCAATATCTATAGACTTAGAATCTAACTATAAATGTATTAAGAATGAAAATTTGTGCTTAGATAATGTGCTGTTGATATTGGGAACTGTTAATATTGTCTTTCTCTGCAAAAGAGGGATTTTGGAGCTATATAAGAACAATACAAATATATAAGGGGAAAAACATTAACACAACAGTTTCACAAAACTAGAAAGAATCATGAGCAGTATGAAAAGACAAGGAAAGAAAGGACCACAAACAATACAGGTCAATTCAACAATAGACGAGGTAATATCTGCAGCGGATGGAATGTCAGACAAAGAGTTCAGAAAATACATGCTTCAGATGATCTGGAGTTTCAAGGAAGACATTATACAGCAAATTCAGACAATGAAAAATCACTTTGACAATGAACTACATAAACAAATCCAAGAAGCAAAAGATCAACTCTATAGGGAGATAGAGGATATAAAAAACAAACAAACAGAAATCCTGGAAATGCAGGAAACAATAAACCAAATTAAAAACTCAAATGAGAGTATTACCAGCAGAGTAGAACACTTAGAAGATAGAATTTCAGACAACGAAGACAAAGTTTTTCAACTTGAAAAGAACATAGACAGCTCAGCGAGAATGTTAAGAAATCATGAGCAGAACATCCAAGAATTATGGGATAACATCAAGAAACCAAACCTAAGAGTTATTGGGATACAAGAGGGTATAGAGGTCCAAACCAAGGGAATGAGCAATCTATTCAATGAAATAATACTAGAAAACTTCCCAGACTTAAAGAATGAAAAAGAAATCCAAATACCAGAAGCCTACAGGACACCGAATGTACAAAATCATAAGAGATCCACACCAAGACACATAATAATGAAGATGCCCAACATACAGAATAAGGAGAGAATCTTAAAAGCCACAAGAGAGAGGAAGCAGATTACATTTAGGGGTAAACCAATCAGGATAACTGCTGATTTTTCAACACAGACTCTGAAAGCTAGAAGATGCTGAAATAACATATTTCAAACACTGAAAGAAAATGGGTTCCAACCAAGAATCATGTATCCAGCGAAATTAAGCTTCAGGATTGAAGATGAAATAAAAATCTTCCATGATAAACAAAAGTTAAAAGAATTTGCAGCTAGAAAACCAGCTCTTCAAAACATCCTTGGCAAAACATTACAGGAAGAGGAAATGAAAAATAACAAAGAAAACCAACAGCAGGAGGTAGTACAGTAAAGGAAAAACTAAGCATAGAGGAAAAACAAATCATGTTAAACAACTTACATAATCAAATATGGCTGGAAATACAAACCATATCTCAATAGTAACCCTAAATGTTAATGGCTTAAATGCACCAATCAAAAGACATAGGCTAGTAGAATGGATTAAAAAAAAAGATCCAACAATATGCTGCCTAGAGGAGACTCATCTGATAGGAAAAGACATACACGGACTGAAGGTGAAAGGTTGGGAAAAATCATATCACGCATACGGACCACGGAAGCAGGCAGGGGTGTCCATACTTGTATCAAATAAAATAGACTTCAAGCCAAAGTTAATCAAAAGGGATAAACAAGGACACTACATACTGCTCAAGGGAACCATACACCAACAAGACTTGACGATCATTAATGGTGCAGCTACGTTCATCAAACAAACTCTTCTCAAGTTCAAGAGTCAAATAGACCACAACACAATAATCATGGGAGATTTTAACACACCTCTCCCACCACTGGACAGATCTTCTAAACAAAAGTTGAATAAAGAAACCATAGAGCTCAATAATACAATTAATAATTTAGACTTAATTGATATATACAGAATATACCACCCAACATCAAGCGGATACACTTTCTTCTCAGCAGCACATGGATCCTTCTCAAAAATAGACCATATATTATGTCACAGGGCAAATCTTAGCAACTACAAAGGAGTTGAGATACTACCATGCATTTTATCTGATCATAATGGAATGAAATTGGAAACCAATAATAAAATGAGAAAGGAAAAATCCTACATCACATGGAGATTAAACAATATGCTACTAAATGAACAAAGGGTTACAGAAGACATCAAAGAGGAAATTAAAAAATTCTTAGAGGTAAATGAAAACTCAGACACAACATATCGAAATCTCTGGGACACTATGAAAGCAGTACTAAGAGGAAAATTCATTTCATGGAGTTCATTCCTTAAAAGAAGGAAAAGCCAACAAATAAATGACCTCACACTACACCTCGAAGCCTTAGAAAAAGAAGAACAAATCAGCAGCAAATACAGTAGAAGGCAAGAAATAATTAAAATTAGAGCTGAAATCAATGAAATCAAAACAAAAGAAACAATCGAAAAAATTGACAAAACTAAAAGTTGGTTCTTTGAAAAAATAAATAAGATTGATAGACCACTAGCCATGCTAACAAAGAGAAGAAGAGAGAGAACCCAAATTACTAGCTTATGGGATGAAAAAGGCAACATCACAACAGACAATTCAGAAATACAGAAGATAATTAGAAATTATTTTGAAACCCTATACTCTAATAAAATAGAAGATAGTGAAGGCATCGATAAATTCCTTAAGACATATGAACTACCCAGATTGACTCAGGAAGATATAAACAACCTAAATAGACCAATATCAAGTGAGGAAATAGAAGAAGCCATCAAAAGACTACCAACCAAGAAAAGCCCAGGACCAGATGGATATACAGCAGAGTTTTACAAGAACTTTAAAGAAGAACTAATACCAATACTCCACAATCTATTTCAGGAGATAGAAAAAGAGGGAGAACTTCCAAATTCATTCTATGAGGCCAATATCACCCTGATTCCCAAACCAGATAAAGACACCTCAAAAAAAGAAAACTACAGACCAATATCCCTAATGAATTTAGATGCAAAAATCCTCAATAAAATTCTGACAAATCGGATACAAAAATATATCAAAAAGATCGTGCACCATGATCAAGTAGGATTCATCCCTGGGATGCAAGGCTGGTTCAATATACAGAAATCAATAAACGTTATTCACCACATCAATAGACTTAAAGATAAGAACCATATGATCATCTCGATAGATGCAGAAAAAGCATTCAACAAAGTACAGCATCCCTTTATGTTCAAAACACCAGAAAAACTAGGGATAACAGGAACTTACCTCAACATTGTAAAAGCTATATATGCTAAGCCTCAGGCTAGCATCATTCTAAATGGAGAAAAACTGAAGGCATTCCCTCTAAAATCTGGAACAAAGACAGGGATGCCCTCTCTCACCACTTCTATTCAATATAGTTCTCGAAATACTGGCCAGAGCAATTAGACAGACAAAAGAAATTAAAGGCATTAAGATAGGAAAAGAAGAACTTAAATTATCACTATTTGCAGATGATATGATCCTATACCTAGAAGACACAAAAAGGTCTACAAAGAAACTACTAGAGATAATAAATGAATTCGCAAAGTGGCAGGATATAAAATCAACACGCATAAATCAAAGGCATTCCTGTATATCAACGACAAATCTTCTGAACTGGAAATGAGGAAAACCACCCCATTCACAATATCCAAAAAAAAATAAAATAAAATACTTGGGAATCAACCTAACAAAAGAGGTGAAAGATTTATACAATGAAAACTACAGAACCCTAAAGAGAGAAATAGAAGAAGATCTTAGAAGATGGAAAAATATACCCTGTTCATGGATAGGCAGAACTAACATCATCAAAATGGCAATATTACCAAAAGTACTCTACAGGTTCAATGCAATGCCAATCAAAATCCCAACGGCATTTCTTGTAGAAATAGATAAAGCAATCATGAAATTCATATGGAAGAATAAAAGACCTAGAATAGCAAAAGCAATTCTAAGCAGGAAGTGTGATTCAGGAGGTATAGCAATACCAGATTTCAAACTGTACTACAGAGCAATAGTAACAAAAACAGCATGGTACTGGTACCAAAACAGGCAGGTAGACCAATGGTATAGAATAGAGGACACAGAAACCAATCCACAAAATTACAACTATCTCATATTTGATAAAGGGGCTAAAAGCATGCAATGGAGGAAGGATAGCATCTTCAACAAATGGTGCTGGGAAAACTGGAAATCCATATGCAACAAAATGAAACTGAATCCCTTTCTCTCACCATGCACAAAAGTTAACTCAAAATGAATCAAGGAGCTTGATATCAAATCAGAGACTCTGCGTCAGATAGAAGAAAAAGTTGGCTCCGATCTACATATTGTGGGGTCGGGCTCCAAATTCCTTAATAGGACACCCACAGCACAGGAGTTAAAAACAAGAATCAACAAATGGGACTTACTCAAACTAAAAAGTTTTTTCTCAGCAAGAGAAACAATAAGAGAGGTAAATAGGGAGCCGACATCCTGGGAACAAATCTTTACTCCTCACACTTCAGATAGAGCCCTAATATCCAGAGTATACAAAGAACTCAAAAAATTAAGCAATAAGAAAACAAATAACCCAATCAACAAAATGGGCCAAGGACCTGAACAGACACTTCTCAGAGGAGGATATACAATCAATCAACAAGTACATGAAAAAATGCTCACCATCTCTAGCAGTCAGAGAAATGCAAATGAAAACCACCCTAAGATACCATCTCACTCCAGTAAGATTGGCAACCATTATGAAGTCAAACAACAACAAATGCTGGTGAGGATGTGGGGAAAAGGGTACACTTGTACATTGCTGGTGGGACTGCAAATTGGTGCGGCCAATTTGGAAAGCAGTATGGAGATTCCTTGGAAAGCTGGGAATGGAACCACCATTTGACCCAGCTATTGCCCTTCTCGGACTATTCCCTGAAGTCCTTAAAAGAGCGTACTATAGGGATACTGCTACATCGATGTTCATAGCAGCACAATTCACAATAGCTAGACTGTGGATCCAACTTAGATGCCCTTCAATAGATGAATGGATTCAAAAAATGTGGCATTTATACACAATGGAGTATTACACAGCACTAAAAAAATGACAAAATCATGGAATTTGCAGGGAAATGGATGGCATTAGAGCAGATTATGCTAAGTGAAGCTAGCCAATCCCTAAAAAACAAATGTCAAATGTCTTCTTTGATATAAGGAGAGCAACTAAAAACAGAGCAGGGAGGAAGAGCATGAGAAAAAGATTAACATTAAACAGGGACGAGAGGTGGGAGGGAAAGGGAGAGAGAAGGGAAATTGCATGGAAATGGAAGGTGACCCTCATTGTTATACAAAATTACATATAAGAGGATGTGAGGGGAAAGGGGAAAAAATATCAAGGGAGAGAAATGAATTACAGTACAAGGGGTAGAGATAGAAGATGGGAGGGGAGGGGAGGGGAGGGGGGATAGTAGAGGATAGGAAAGATAGCAGAATACAACAGTCACTAGTATGGCAATATGTAAAAATGTGGATGTGTAACCGATGTGATTCTGCAATCTGTATATGGGGTAAAAATGGGAGTTCATAACCCACTGGAATCAAATGTATGAAATATGATATGTCAAGAGCTTTGTAATGTTTTGAACAACCAATAAAAAAAGAAAGATGAAATGAAATAAAATAAAATAAAAATATAAAAATATATCTGTATATAAACACCAATATGAATTTCCTTTAAATTAATTTTATAAGGTATATAAATATGTCTACATATGTGTCTGTATACATAGTGTGGACAGATGGGTCTATTATTTGTCTCAGGTCTTAACTCCAAAGTCAACTTCATATAACACATAAACACAAATTTCAGAGGATCCTAATAACAATCAGATACTAATAAAGCATAATTTCCACTGATGCCAAAAGATGAAGTTAATGTATCAACATGAGATAATAAGAAGAATAGTTGCAGATAAACAAAATTTAGTACCTCATGATGAAGAGAAACTTCTGATTACAACATACAAACCTATGCTAAAAACGCAAGTAAAAAAAATTTTTTTAGCTGCATTATAAGTGAAGTTCAGCTGTAAAAACAAAGGGTTAACCAGAGGCTTGGGTTTATGTCACCTTTGAGTAAGAAATCAGCTGCCACACTTAGACCAAAAATCAGTGAATAATTCAGATTCTTCACTGGTCTGAGTCATTATTCTTTTTTCTTAAAGCCTGATAATATTATTGTACACCTTGGGAAATTTTCCAAAATAAGTTACTATTCAGTACTTAAAAATTATTAAGTATTCAAAAAATAAGTATTCCTGTACCTTAGGAAATAGAAAATAGAGAAATGACATGAATTAAACATAAGATATTAATCCATTTTAGGTTACATATAAGTTGGGCAATGCTTAATAATCATACTTGTTTCTGTTTAAGGTCTGAATTACTAAATCATACTAAATCTGTAGTTTATGTTGTATAAAGTGAAATTATCAGTATTTAAGAAAATTAATTTTCTAAATTTGGAATATGTATAAATTGACTGTTAAATTATGAAAATAGTAATCAGTTTCACTCCATGCCATGCACATATATAAATCCTCCATTCTTGCTTGATGTCTGTTCTAATCTTTTTTTATAAATAAATATTCTTTTACAGATTCTAAGTGGTTCCAGCTGCTCAAAATAACTAAGTTCCCATTTCACCAAAGTTTGTTTCCCTATATACATTACGATATAACATGAGGACTGGGGTTGTAGCTCAGTGGAAATGAGCTTGCCTAGCATGTGTGAGGCACTGGCTTTGATTTTCAGTACAACATATAAATAAGTAAAAGCCCATCAAAAACTAAAAAATATTTTTTTAAAAAGATATAACATGAATACATTATCTCATATACTCATCCTCCCCAACACTCTGAAGAATAGTAATGATTTGTTGTCTAAAAGTTTTAGGCATCAAATGTTTAAGTCTTATCATTTGTTGAAAATGGCTCATTCTTTCTGTCATTTCAAAGAAGTTATCTATAAATCAAGGTTACAGCCCACCCACAAACAACCCCCTTTTATAATTCTACCTTATCATATTCTGTCACATAGCATGTTTAAAACTCATAATGAAAGAAGAAAATCAAATAATTCCCTTAAGAGGGCTGGGGATGTGGCTCAAGTGGTAGCGTGCTCGCCTGGCATGCGCGCTGCCCGGGTTCGATCCTCAGCATCACATACAAACAAAGATGTTGTGTCCTCCGAGAACTGAAAAATAAATATTAAAAAACTCTCTCTCTCTCTCTCTCTCTCTCTCTCTCTCTCTCTCCCCCCCTCTCTTTAAAAAAAAATTTTAAAAAAATTCCCTTAAGATGGGAGTCATTCATTCAATCGATGGATTCATAATTCTCTTAGATTCTGGTCTTTCTTTACAGGCCTATGTTGAGTCATTTCTACAAACTATTTTTTAACTCCTTTAGGGAAAGCCTATTAAGGAATTTTAAAGTTTTCACCCTTTCTGTGAAAAAGACTAATACCCACTAAATTTTTAATTTTTTTAATTGTCAATCTTTTTTTTTACACGTGGTGTTGAGGACTGAACCCAGAGACTCAAACATTCCAAGCAAGAGCCTTACCATTGAGCTACAACTGCAGCTTCACATTAAATTTTTATCAACAAATTGAACAATTATCTCAGCTTACAGAAGGTTGTGTACTCAATTTTCACATAATTGTTATATAATGTTTCTCCTTTGGATAAGCCCTATATTTTTTCTTGAACTGTGAATTAAACCCAGTGGTGCATTACCACTGAGCTTCATCCCTAGCACTTTCTCTCTTTTATTTTTTGAAACAGGCCCTCCCTAAGTTGCTGAGGCCAGCCTTGAATTTTCAATCCTCTGCCTCCTGAGTCCCTGGGATTATAGGCATGTGCCATTGTGCCTGGCTTATGCCATATAAAAGATTAAGTATTACAAACATAGGGTATATGAGTTCGTATTCTAATTCCAAGAGGCAAAAATCTAATTCAAATTACCATAAGCAAAAAAAAGGAAATTTATTGAATCATGAAAACAAAAGTAAAGGATGTGCAGTCAATATGTATGACTGGTTCCAGATCAAACAATGTCATCAGATTTCTGTTTCTCATGTCCATTTTCCTCTATTAGAAATCTCTTTGGGAAGGCTTTCCACATGGGGTGGCAAAGGCTACTGGTGAGTTTTTAACCCCATTAAATCCTCAAAGCTTGAAATTCCAAAAAGAGAAATTATCTCTTTTACTACTCTTAACAATACTTCAAGGGCTATATTGGTCCAGAAGGGGCCATCTTATTAATATCTAGGTTGAGGGGAAATAATTGGCCAGCCTGTGACCAATCTACTGCTGTCCTTGATTAACAGTTTCATCCGAATCATAAGCATTGAGTGTGGGGTACTGAACAGGTGAGAAAGTCTACTACTCCAGTCATTTCAAATAATGGATGATGGTGAACTAAAGGCTTTTTCATATGGACTACATAGTAGACTTTACTAATCGAACAGAATTCACTGATATTCGATAAGGACTGGGTGGTGACTAAATGATTTATTTCCTATATTTGTTATTATCATAGTGTTTCTCTATTATGAATTCGCTGATGTCGTCTGAGAGCTGAGGCACAGCTAAAATTATTCTCACATTCATTACATTTATAGGGTTTCTCTCCAGCATGAATTCTCTGGTGTAGTCTAAGGGACAAGATCTGATGGAAAGCCTTCCCACATTCATCACATTCATAGGGTTTCTCTCCTGTATGAACTCTCTGGTGTTGGTTAAGGTAGGAGCCACAACTGAAGGCCTTCCCACATTTGCTACATTCATAGGGTTTCTCTCCTGCATGGCTTCTCTTATGGTGAATTAGAACTAAAGCATCACTGAAGGCTTTCCCACATTTACTGCATTCAAATGGTCTCTCTCCAGTATGAATTCTATGATGTCGATTAAGCTGTGAGTCAGTCCTGAAAAACTTGCCACACTTGATGCACTCATAGGGCTTTTCTCCGGTATGAATTCTCTGATGTTGATTAAGGTGTGAGCGATAGCCAAAAGTCTTCCCACACTCATTACATTTGAAGGGTTTCTCTCCTGTGTGAATTCTTTGATGAAGAGTGAGGGCTATGCGTCTGCTGAAGGCCTTTCCACACTGATTACATTCATAGGGTTTCTCTCCAGTGTGAATCCTCTGGTGCTGATTAAGGTGTGCGCTCTGTCTGAAGGCTTTGTTACACTCCTTACATTCATATGGTTTCTCTCCTGTGTGAATTCGCTGATGTTCAACAAGGAAGGCATAACGGCTAAAGGCCTTCCCACATTCATTGCATGCGAAGGGTTTCTCTCCAGTGTGGATTCTCTGGTGCTGAGCCAGGTGTGCGCTCTGCCTGAAGGCTTTGTTACACTCCTTACATTCATATGGCTTCTCTCCAATATGAGTTCTTTGGTGTTCACTGAGAAAGAAGTCATGGCTAAAGGCTTTCCCACAGTCATTGCATGCACATGCTTTCTCTCCACTGTGAATTCTCTGAGGTTGATTAAAGAATGAGTAACAGCTTAAGACTTCACCACACTCATCATATTCATGGGGTAATTTTCCAAAATGATTACGTTGAGTTGGATGTTCAGTAAATAATGAGTGGATACTTAAGAAATTTGAAAAATTATTAGGTTTATAAGGTTTCTCACCAGAAGGAATTCGTGTATCTTTACTAAAGTGAGTAATTTGATTCAGTTCTTCATATTCATTACCTGTCAAAGATTCCTTCTCAGCATGGAGTCTTTCATATTCAATTATAACTGAATTTTGGGTGAAGAATTTATCATACATATCAAATTTATGGGCTTGTTTTACTGTGGAAATTCTCTGTTGTGCTAACAGTACTGACTTCAGGGGGAGGCTTCTCCCAGAATTATTATATTCATTGTGTCTTTTCCCAGTAGAGATGTCCTTAAGAGTTGTCATTTGCCTGAAATGGCTCTCCTGATTTCCCCGATACCACTCAAACCCCTCATATTTCCAGCCTTCTCTGAAACTGCAGCATTCAAGGCCATGACTTGTGAGTCTTTCTGTTACCATGCACTGGGATATTTCTTCCTCATCAATGAACAATTTTGGAGACAATTCCTTCATTTCACACCATGACTCCCAGTCTGAAAAATATCAAGAAAATGAATGTCTTCTTTTTTTCACTTTTCTAGGAGAAGGGAAAAGAAGGAATAAAGTACACGGTTCTAGCATCTCCCAAATATGGCCATGCTATATGAACAAAATACAAAGAATAAAGAGGTTGATCAAAGACAGCATATGTGTTGGGGAGGCAGTGATAGCAAATCAGGTACAAAGTAGGGCATAAGAGGCAGACAAAGCTAAATGCCAGAAAGATAAGGAATCGAGGATGACTGATTAAGTCTTTTTTTAATATTTATTTTGTAGTTGTAGTTGGACACAATACCTTTATTTCACTTATTTATTTTTTTAATATTTATTTTTTTCACTTATTTATT
Source organism: Marmota flaviventris (assembly GCF_047511675.1). Lineage (NCBI taxonomy): Eukaryota > Metazoa > Chordata > Mammalia > Rodentia > Sciuridae > Marmota > Marmota flaviventris. The sequence goes on along the minus strand of NC_092515.1, from coordinate 16,163,607 downwards.
TTTTGCTGAAGATCAAACCCAGGGTCTCCCATGTGCGAAGAGAGTGCTCTACTGCTGAACCACAGCCCCAGCCCTGATTAAGCCTTGATTATTTTCTCTACCTCTAGTCTTTAAAGACTCCAGTCCACCCTGCACTGATATTCATATGACTGAAAGTTCCACGAGGGTATGGACTTATATTTATTCCTTTTTCTTCTTATGGTGGCATGTCATGCCTGGAGCAATGACATCTTGATGAATGGATGCTGCTAGATTAACATCTTGTAATATTTTCCACTAATGCTGCTCAAAAACTTCTAAAATTTTATCAGGGTCCAGAGGAAAATTATTGTTTTCTAAAGTATCTAGAAGAAATAAGATTTTCAGTTTTTCTCATCAAGAGAAAAATGATGCCTGCCAAGTAGAAAATACTTTTAGGAAAGGATCTTGGTTGAACCAAGGTGAAAGGAAAGCTTTTCTTAAAAAATGACCTCAAAAAAGAGGAAAATAAGAAAATCCTTTTAATTTAATTTAATTTTAATTAACTTAATTTTAATTTAATTTAATTTTAGACAATATGTTAAATATACAGAATCTATGACTATATGCCTAGGACCTAGTAGAGGGGGAAAATGTCTGGGATAGTGTCCTCCCTTTTATAAACTCTAAAAAGAGAGAGAAAACTTGTGCATACAATGATTCAACATGATACATAATGCAAGGCTAGCTAATATGAGATAGATCATCATTAGAATAGATGTTAAAGAAAAAAGACATCAGAATTCACTAAAGAATAATTTCTGGAGGCTATAGCTTGGTTTTCAAGATTTTGATCAGGCTTCCAAAATATGACAACTATTTTACTAACTGAGCCATTTTCAAATTAGGATATAATGTGGGATTATTTTAGAACTGCATATATTAGCATGTTGGGGTTAATGAGATGAACTCTTCCCCAAAACAGTTTCCCATCTGTTGAAAAGGAAATCTTCCTCCAGACTATATAAGCACAAAACTGAAAGGCAAAAAACAGAAGATGTCTGTATCTGTATCTTCCTTCTTTCCAACACATCCACCACCCAGGAAAAGCCCCCAACCTCGTCAGTTCTCCTGTGCACAGCCTTGGATCCTCTCCTACATGGGCCCCTATGTAAGCCCAGGCCTGAGAGGGCTTTGCTCACTTATTTTCTGGTAGGTACTTAACTTTGTTCATTCTTTCTTTTTGTTCGCTTGCCCACTCTCCCAGACTTCCTGTCCTGTTACAGGACAGCAATGTCTAAGCCCATTATAATCCTTCTTACCACTAACAAATTTTTCTCTACTCCAGACAAATTTATAAAATAAAAATGTTTATACAATGTCTAAGTGTAATGCCAAGTAAAAGAAGCCTAAAGGGAGAAGACTACAGGTATTTTTCAACCTGGGGGATTCTGAGGTGCCTAGAACTCCAACCACTTAAAAAAAGGCATATGAATACTGAAAGGGAATGAATTCCTCATGGGAGAATGTCCTGGGGAAAGTAGAGAGCAGGAAATAATAATTGTATGTGTGGAAGACATATTCACTTTGATGGAGTAGAGAAATACTTAGGAGCCAATGATATCATAATAGCATTTAACAAAAAAGAAAAGGAAATTCACCTACATCAGTAACTGAGGAGAAAAAGGAAATATGGTTTCAGGTAAAATAGAAAAGAATCAAATGGACACCCATGTGGCACAGTAAAACAACACACTCTTTGGGGCCAGACAAGGATGGGATTGAATCCTATCTCTGTATCTAGGTAGCTACCCTCAACAAACTGATTAACCTACTTCTTGAGTCTCAGTTTTCTATTTGACAAAATGAAGTTACCTTGCAAGAATGATATGAGAACAAGAATATTTATAACACATCCACCAGTGTTGGGCTTATTACAGATACTTAATGATACTTATCATAAAATAATTCAGTACTCAGTAACTCTTGTACCCACATCACTAGTAGACTCAGATATTATTATTACATCAATGTTTGAATAGGGATTATGCAACAGGCTGACAAGTGACAAGACAAAAAATAGGAAAAGTAAACTCTTTGGGGTTAAAATGAATCCAGGCAATGTTATTGATATTAGAGATATGTAATTCCCAGCTAGTTATATTGTATAACTGGATGGAAGTTAGAATCACAGTATGATCAACTTTGGAATCCAATGAGAACCATACAGTAAGTAGGCTGATCTAAGACATTAGAAGAGGAAAAGTTCTTACTAGATCATGGACCTAGTCTCCCATATGCTGATCTGGTGGGCAACAGACAAATTGATATACAGCCAGCCCTCTGTATCTGCAGGTTGCACATCCATGGATTCAATTAACTGTGGATTGAAATATTAGAAAAAATGTATTTGTACTAAACATTCGTAGACATTTTTGTCATTGTTTGCCAAACAATATACTCCAACAACTATTTACATAGCATTATATTGTATTAGGCATTATAAGTAATATAGAGATGATTCAAATTATATGAGGATGTGCATAAGTGATATGCAAATACTATATCATTTTATATAAAGGATTTGAGTTTCCATGTGTTTTGGAATCCACAGAGGACCTGGATCCAAAAACCTGCAGGCACTAAAGGACAACTATATTGACAAAGTAAATCATCATTACATTACTGGCATGAAACTCAGGAGATTTTGGTGGGAAGTCTGGGGAGAAAAGTCTGGGACTTGCGGGAAAATCTTAAGAAGGAAAATAAAATTCATTGCTAACATCAAATTTTGTTGCAAAGAATAGCCAAACCAATGACACAGACTTACAGATTCAGTCCCCTTCTTTAAAAGACTATATAGGGCTATACTGCCCAATATAGCAGCCATTAGCTATATGTGGCATTTAAATATTTAATTAAAATTAAAAACTTAAAAATTCATCTCCTCAATCACACTAGACACAATGTGGCTGGCCAAATGTGGCTAGTGGCTTCTGTACTGGAAAGCACAGTCATATATTATTTCCATCATTACAGAAAATCTTATTAGCACTGGAGAGAGATCCAAGTTAATGTGATGATGATCTTATGGTTAATAAGGAAAGACAGAAAAGTAGGGACAGAAGTCAGTTAAAGGCATAAAAAAATCAGAAAAGAGTTTTGAAAAGAGAAAAAAGATAATGGTCAGAACTACCTTATGCATCTCAGTAAGCTGAGGAGTATAAAAACGAAGCAAAGTACCTGGATTTAGTCAAACTCTATATATAGAGGGGCAGAAGCTACTCTGCAAGTGGCAAGACAGTGGGAACGAACTTGAAGTAAAGGCAGTAAGGAAAGATTAGAAATGACATAAGTAATTACAAGAGAGAAGGGTGTATGGTTTGCAGGAACACTAAAAAGGTTCTATAAAATATTATATGTATGTGAAAGAAGATTTAAACAAACAAATGTACAATATAACTGCACCAAAAGAAAAAAAGTAATGTGTGCATATTTTTACCTCATGTTAATTAAGCCAGGTAAATATCAATCAGAATTCTGCAAGGATTTTATTTCTGAACTTAGAAAATTAAAGAACACATGGACAAAATGATCAATAATATAAAAGAAAATTCTGAAGAAAAAAGAGGTTTCTAGAACTAATAATATGGCCCAAGACATTGCATTTTATACTTTCCTCCCATCATCTTGGTGAAAGGGTGAAACCAAGATGATTTGAAAAAGTCACTAACATTGTGGAAAATGTCAAGAGAAACTCACTTGAAGCATAAATACTCATGTGACACAGAGAATAGAGTAACACAGAGCCTGAACCTGCGAACGGCATTTGGTTGAAGGGAATCTCACAGGGAGAATGATACATGGAAGGATTTCCCTGTCATCCTGGATCTGTCTGGGCGCTACAACTAAGAATCAGCATTAGAGCTGCTCCTTAATATTTTTCTTTTTAAACAAATAAAAATACTCACAAAATTTTAAAAATCTACAAAGAAGATTCTTTCAAAATATCCTCCAAAACCACGACCGTTGTTAGCTGATGTCAACATTTAATATCCTCCTAGAATTCTCTTTCCCTGTACAGACAAATATATACAATTTTTACATACATACTATTTACAACCTGCGTTTTCCTCCCATAAAACACTATAGATATCTCTCAGTGTCAGCATCAATAAAAATATCTCATTCAAAGGCTGATTGAGCCATACTTCAGGTAATAAAACAATAATATATTGATTTTTGCACTTGTATCCCCCAAACTCAGTTACTTACAAGCCAAGAATCAGTTCTGCCCTCAATTTATTTAGTTCAGTTGTATTTAGTATTTATAATTATGTGCTTAAATATTTAATTAATTGAGTGCTAAAAGAAAATTGTTTTAATGAAAACCGTTAAAAGCTTTAGAAAAATAGAGCAGAAGCAAGTTGCTTAAAACTTGTTTTTGAATTAGGTAAAAAATCAAATTGTAAATGCCTGATAAAAACAAACTCTACAAAAATTCTGTACCCACATTGGTTTGTGTTTTGCAATGGAAATCATACATGATGAATGTAGTTTATATAAGAAAAATGAAAGCCGAATTCCAATCAACAGACCATTTTCAAATAAAAAGCACTGGCACTATACCAAAAGGCTAATGAAGGAGCTGGAGTTGTAGCTCAGTGGTAGAGCAGATGCTTAGAATGTATAAGGCTATAGGTTCAATCCCCAGCACCAAAAAACAAAAACAAAAATAAAAGCTAGTGAGGGGATGGTACTGTGGCTCAGTGGCAGAGTTCTTGCCTAGCATGTGTGAGGCACTGGTTTTGATCCTCAGCACCATATAAAAATAAACAAAAGCATTCTGTACTTATACAACTACAAAAAAACTTTTTAAAAAAAGCTAGTGAATATTCATTTATGTTTTAAAGTTAAACATATAATATTTAGTTCAGTTGTACTTGGTGTTTATAATTACATGCTTAACATAAACATGAAGATACATATATCTCACATATATATCTTTACATATGTATCTTAATGTGAAACATGTATTTTTAAATGTGTTTTTATTACTCCTTGCAGTCAACACTTGAAAAAAATTAACCACTTAGAAATCAAATACTGGGGGCATGGGCTATGTAGCTCAGTGGTAGAGTGCTTGCTAGAATGTGTGAGGCATTGGGTTTGATTCTCAGCACCACATATAAATAAATAAAAGTCCATAAGCAACTAAAAATAAGTTATTCCTAAAATGAAAAAGAAATAAAATACTGGGGAATGATCTTCGTTAAATTATATTGTAATATTGTGTGCATGTACAAATACGTAACAACAAATCCCAAACATTACATATAACTATAATGCCCCAATAAAATAATAGGGAAAAAAAGAAATCAAATAAGTAACTTCTAATAATGTGTTTTTGTATAATTTTGCATTTCTCCAAGATCCATTTCTAAAAGTAGAAGAATTAAATTAAACTGTACATATTGAAAATATTAATATTCTCTCAAACTGCCTTCTAAAAAATTTATCAACAGTATAGAAAGAGCACATCTCAAAACCCACCTACAGGCTAACAATATCTTAAAATCATTGCCTACACAAGTAAAGAGTACCTCCCTGTTCTTATAATTTTGATTATAAAATTGAGTATCTTTTTATGCAAATTTATATATCTTTTATATATATTATGATGTCTTTTTGCATACATTTTAATTGAACTATATATCTTCTAGGTGATTTGTAGAAGTTACTTATATATTTAGGGCATTAAGCCTATGTAAATATTTTCCCTTTTCATCACTTTTTATTGTTTTATGTCCTCTACATTTACAGTGTTTTAATAAAAAAATTTAATTATGTAAACTTAAAGCTCTCATTTTTTCCATTATAGATGCTGGCTTTGATGTCATTCTAGGAACAACTTTCTAAAATCTAGTATTATTCAAATATTATTCATAACTTTTAAGAAACTCTTTGCCTCACTGATTTGAAAAGCTACCCGTTCTTATTATAAATTCTCATATAAACCTGAGTGTTTCACTGATCTACTCATTGTTCTTATGCTCTCTATATTTTCTATACTGTTCCACTAGTTTATTTCACTGTTCTGATACCAGATCAATCACCAAAATTCTTACATATTAAAAATTGAATCTTTATATTAAATTTAATAATCCACATGATCAAATATGCAATTCAGAAAGGCAAGAACAGTTTGGCAACAAAAAAACATTGTGATAAATTATTATAGAATTTCTCTTCTATAAGTCTTTTTCTATTTATTTGGTACTAAGGATTAAAAAATTGGGGTGCTTTTTCATTGAGTTATATCCCCATCCTATTTATTATTTAGTTCTGAAATAGGGTCTCACTATGTTTCTTAGATCTCCCCCTAAGTTTCCAAAGCTGGTCTTGAATTTTGGTCCTCCTGCCTGAGCCTCCGAAGTAACTGGAATTACAGGTGTGCAGCACTGCACCTGGCTCTTTAAATTTTTATAGAAGAAAAAAAACATTAGAGAAAAATTAATCACCTCAAAGACGCTAGAAATATATAAAAATAGAAAATACCTTGCTATTTAAATGTTTACATATGTGTGTGTATATGTGTATGTGTGTACACATTTAAGATGGAAACAATTCCTTAATGTCAGAAAGAATAAAAACTGCACCTGTAAGACACAGATAAGGAAACTGATATAGTCAAATTAAAAAGGAGAAAAAGTAAAGGAAGATAAAAATACTAGAAAGGAAAACATATGTAGCAAATATTTTTCCTTTTCCTCCTAGGTACACAAAAATTGCATCAGCCAGCCTTCTCTTTTAGCCATATGACTAAGTTTTGGCAAATCAGAAGTGATAGGCATCACAAATGTCAATTCCAGGTTGGCCCATTGAAAATGTCCTGAGAGATCCCTCAACATCCATTCATTTTTATCTCATTTCTCTTTTTGTGTGTATGTGTGCCTTAATCTCCCCTCTGCCCTCGGCCCTGCCCCATGCCCTTTTTCTCTTTCTCTTCCTCCCTCTCTGCCTTGCTGGCTTCAGTATAAGATTCCAAGGACATAATGATCCCAACAGACGAAAGGGATCTGAATGTCAGTCTGAATGACAGCATGCAGCAGAGGTCCCAGATAATGGCATACTGGATTATAACATGTCCCCCCCAAAAAATCTTTACATTTTTATTCACTAAGACTTTGTTAAAGCAATAAGCATACTCTAAGAAATTCAGAGAAGTGAATAAAACAGTACAACAAGCTGGCTAGATAGAGATGAATACATGCAAATTAATATTTGCTCTACATGCCAGTGATAACCACATAGAACACTAAAGGGATATTAAGCTATATAGTAAGGAAAACAGTGTAGCACTGGTTTAGAAATAAACAGTGGAATGAAAAGCAGAGGGCAGATGTAAGAATCACACAAATATAAGAACTTGGCATGCAGATGAAGGCAGCATTATCATCATCAGTGAAGAAATGCATTAGTCAATTAATTCACACACCATATTTAAAAATTAAAGTCCACAGAGATTATAGGCCTAAGAGTAAAAAACAAAACCTTAAAACTATTAAAAACAATACAAGAGAGTGGGGTACAGTGGTGCCTGCCAGTAATCCCTACTACTTGGGAAGCTGAGATAGATGCATCACAAGCTTGAGGCCAGCCCAGACAAATTAGTAAGACCGTCTCAAAATAAAAAATAAGAATAAAGGGCTGAGCTGGGTATGATGGCACAGGCCTGTAATCTCAGTGACTCGGGAGGCTAAGATCACAAATTCAAGGCCAGCCACAGCAACTTAGCAAGGCCCTATCTTAAAATAAAAAATAAAAAAGGCTAGGAGTGTAGCTCAGTGGTAGGTGCGGCACCCCTGGGTTCAATCTCTGGTACTGCAAAAAACCAAACAGGAGAATATTTTTATGACCCTAGTTACTAGGTGAAGATTTAGTAAATGAGGCTACAAAGTACGAACTATAAAGAAAAAGACAGATCTGACATTAACATTAAAAACTTCTATGTTGGAAAAGAAATCACAAGTTAAAAGGAAAGAGACATTCTGGGAAAAGAAAACAAACACATTTTCTATAGAAAAATGAATAATACTCAGAATATATTTTAAAAAGCTCTACAAATAAATAAAGACAAATAACCTAATTCCCCAAAAATGTGCTGCAAATAAGATACAAGAAACGATGCATACATCTGTAGTTTGAATGTAGTTAGGAAATTTGTATTTTACAGATGAATAAGTTAGAAAATTTAGGGTATATATTTTATGTATATACTAAAACGTTTGAATCAAATGAGTAAATTTATATCTCAGATGAATAAACCAGAAAAATTAGTATATATATTTCACATGTATACTAAAATTGAGCAAGTAAGTAAATATATTGTTTATCATTGTCAGAAAAGGAAATTACAAATAAGTAAAAGAGGAAGGCTACAATTACCCCAGCTTGGAGTTACACTAGAATCTAATTACTAATATAAATGAAGAGTTTTAATATATAAAGAGACAGAGGCAGAAATAAAAATAGAAGTTTGTGTATATACATACATTTATTTCCTATCTCTATCTGCTGTGATGGCCTGACAACAATGAGCACATCTAGAATCCAGATTTTGGTTTCTAAACACCATTTCCCAACAAAAGAACCAGGTTTCTTGGAGAAGTGACAGATTCAAGGCTGGGGCAAGGAAAACAAGATGAACCTGGGATACTCTGTAGTGCCAGAAGGAAGGAAATGCTCAAAAAATGGAGGGGAACATGTGAAAAGCTCAAAGGAACCAACATGGAGATTCTGATGGCCAAAACTGGAACAAACTGAGCAACAAAATAATGATTCATTGGATTTAACTCCATAGGAAAAAAATCCATAAATCTAGCAATATAAAGATGAATCTCTTTAAATTCTATGAAGTCTTTATTTCATAGAAAAAATCCATAAATCTACAAATATAATTGAATGCATAAGTAAATGGGGGAGAAGAAACAGTTCTTCCACATAGAATGATCCTATTTTTTATATGTGTGTAAACAGATATATAAGAATAGACATATTCCTGTGGTGCTAAAATCAATAAGCAAAAGTTTTATGAGAAGTTGAATAGTCTCAAAATATTTCCCACAAGATAGTTATTAATTATTAATAGAAAAATAAGAACTTTATAATGGAAAAAACAAGTAGACACCACCTTCACTAGGCAAGCAAATAAGTATCGTAGATAATAAGGCACATCAACATTATAAATTCTTTGATATGATGTATTGAGGGACACAATATTATTTCTGTGGTATTCTTTCAAAATATGCATACTCGACCTAATCATAAGAAAATATCAGATAAATCCAAATTGAGTACAAGTAGATGTAATGGACCATTCGTCTAGAGTGAAGCATCTCTTAAGACTCCAGGAGAGATTTTTCCAAGATGAAACTGACAGGTTACCTAATGTGTCTGAGTATCTTGAGAGTTTTAGAAATTGAAGGGAATATATATATATATATATATATATATATATATATATATATATATATATATATATGAAGTTAAACAGAAGATAAAACAAAATCTCCAGATCATTATTAACTCTGGGGAAAACAAAAAGTTTTTAAGAAAAAGCAATATTGATATGTGTACAATTTGTCTATGACTAGCATTAAATAAATAAATACCCATTAACAATATAAACACTGAATAATGAGTCAATCAAAATTATGATATCAATAAGATAGGAGGGTTGATATTAATATCTGCACATGTGTTGGGTTCAGAATAAGAAAGTGCTAAATCTTTATTTTCTCAGTAAAAAGGTATTGGATAAGGATTAAATCTGAAAAAAAATCAGGAAATAGCAATATTAAACATATTTTTAGAGACATGAAGGAAACACCAAAAGAAGTTATAAAAGAAAGTAGATCCCTCTACAGAGACAGCAACTGGAGAGCAGAGTAAATGAATTCCTTTTTTTTAAGAAAACTAGCTTTGTCAAACTACTGGGTTTTTTTCTAAAGAGTGTGCATGTATATCTTTAATAACATTTTTTTTAGAGAGAGAGAGAGAGAGAGAATTTTTAAATATTTATTTTTCAGTTATCGGCGGACACAACATCTTTGTTTGCATGTGGTGCTGAGGATCGAACCCGGGCCGCACGCATGCCGGGCGAGCGCGCTACTGCTTGAGCCACATCCCCAGCCCCTTTAATAACATTTTTGACAAAAGTAAAAGGTCAAAAAAAGGAAATCTAGAAAAGAATGCAATTCTGACCACAAAAGAGAAAAAGAAACGGAAAGGATTAAGATTTAGGGTATAGGTAGAAGACTAGAAAATAAAATGTGATAAAATTGGAAGGAAAAACCCCAAGGTGAAGTTGAGGTTTCTAAGGGAGCACATGCTAAAGAGGTGTCCTTGCCACCTGAAGTTCAGGGAAGCCTCCTCAGGACCACTTGTGTAGGAACCTTACAATGGCCTTCCCTGCCCAGTTATCTGTCACTCACCTGCACACTGATCATGTGACATCTTTCTTTCCACCATCCAAGGTTCCTTTCCTTGCTCCAATAAGGAGATCATGTTGGGCTTAGAAATGGAGAGGCCTATTTATAGGGTAAGAAAAATGAAAGCCAGAGACAGACAAATCAACATGCTGCAGTTGTTCCAGGTCCCAGGCCCAATTTCTTGATCATCAGGCAAAAAATGACCTTCAAGGGTCAAAGAATGGAATGGTGCTTGTACATAGGATGAGGAAGGTGAAGCTTATTCCATAGCAGTGGCTCTCAAAGCTCTACAATAGAAGTAGCCATCACCTCGGCACTAATTTGAAATGCAAATTCTCAGGCCCCAACTCAGACCTACTGAATCAGAAACAACATTGGCTATGGAACTTTGACAGGCATCAGGATCATTGGAGGACTTATTAAAAGTCAGATTACTAGACACAGTCCCTGAATTTCTGATTTTGTAGATCTAGAGTGGGGTCCTATAATTTGTATTTAACAAATTCCCAGGGCATGCTGATGTTGCTGTTTCAAACCACCATTCTATAGCAAAGGGAACTACTCATTTCCAACTCTATAAAACTATTTCCAATCACTTCCTGGAAACAGAAGGTAGAAATTCAAGTATCTTCAAAATGTCCTAGATACTATTGATTGAGGAAATAAAAACATCTCAGAAGGAAATTTTGGATTTATCAGGGAGAAACATCCTTACCAAGCCATACCAAATTCCTGTAGTTTTCAAACATGACTTCTCTGTATAAATCCTTCTGAGATGGGTCCAACCATTCCCATTCCTCTTGGGAAAAGTCTAGAGCCACATCTTTGAAAGTCACCAACCCCTGAAATAAAAATAAATTCTTATTCACCAAGTGCTTAGATTCCCATATGGTCCCAGTAAAAAAGATAAATTCATCCAGAGTTTAAAGCTCTAAATAATCCAGGAAAATAATTTTATTAGAAAACAATTACATGTGCCAGGTGCAGTGGTACATGCCTCTGATCCCAGCAGCTCAGGAGGCTGAGGCAGGAGGACCACAAGTTGGAAACCAGCATCAGCAACTTAGACAGGCTCTAAGCAACTTAGTGAGACCATGTCTCAAAATAAAAAATAAAGAACTAGGGATGTAGCTCAGTAGTTAAGCATCTTTGAGTTTAATCCCTGGTACAAAAAAAGAAAAGAAAAAGAAAAAAGAAAAGAAAAGAAGTATATATTCAGGTTTGTAAAATATTTTGAAGGAAGAGAAATATTGAAAGAGATTCACCACTTGAAATTTCTACACTTTTGTGAAAAAGACATATATACACATACAAGAAAATTAGCTTATAACATGAAAAAGTATAAGTATATGAACAAGGGCTAAGTTGTAAGTTGTACATACTAAGTTATAAAAAATTTATTATGTGGAAGATTTCTTTATATTCCCCAAACTGGGATATTAGGCATAGCAGAGTAGTAAAGGAAGGCCTTGAATTGTGCTTTAACAAAAGAGTATGATCTGAATTTAGACTCTTTAAATAAGGAAAATTTCCAGAAATATATCCTGAAGAAATAATGAAGAATAAGTAAAGAAATTTAGATAAGATTTTTCTTTAGAAGATTATACAAAAAAATATAGAAACAATTTACATGTCCAAAAATAGAGTGTAGTCACTGAATTCTAAGCTGCATGAAGGGAAGTCTGTTTTAACTGACAGATATCCAGTGTCCACTACAAAACTTATCATATTGAAAAAACTATTTCCCACTCAGTGAAAAAAACAGTGAAATTTTCTATTTCTGTATGAAGGAATACACAATGCTTAAAAATGATGAGGTTACAGTCTATATAATGTGTTTTCATTTCTCCCCAAAATAATGAAATTTCAAATATGGAAATAGAGATAATTGTATCTGGAGAAATAAAATTATACAACTAGATAGTGTGGTGTAATTTCCATGTGCTGCTCTTTCTTCTGTGGCTGGGAGGCTGACCTACATTGACAGTATCAATAAGCTCCCTTGACCCCTGCTATTTTCAGCTGTGTTCAGGTGCTTGAAAGAGATGTGAGGGAAGTGAACAGGGTTATATATTTACTCCAGGATCATTGGAGGACTTATTAAAAGCCAGATTACTAGACCCATTCCCTGAATTTCTGATTTTGTAGATCTAGAGTGGGGTCCTATCATCCTAGGTGATCTTTGTTCTTCATTCAAAGCTCACAGTACCTATCAGGAGGCTTCTCCATCCAATTTTCTGCTTTAATGAGTCCCAGGATACAGTGCTACCCTTTTTAGTTTCTCTATACCCTGATAATACCTTATAAATTGTCCTTTTGAGTTTCTTGCTAGAATCCTGATTGATGAACATTTTGATCTCCAGAACAGAGATTCCTCAAACTCTAAGACTATTCTACTATACTTTCCTAAATATTCACTCTCCTGTTATTCTGATAACTATTTCATACCATCTGTTTCTTTCTCAAGCCACCAACTTCTCCCTTGTTCTCACTTTGATCTTGATCCTCCTGCCTCCCTATGTACTTGGCAATCTATCTATACTGTATACACTCTGTCTTTTCTCTTGTTATGGATAAACTCCAGCTTCTATTCAGCCAATCCTTCACTTGTCCACACCTTTTTTTTCTTGTATTACCAACTTTTCTCACTTTACTGGATCATTCCTATCAATATACAATCTGGTGCAATATCTTCCATTTTACAAAGAAATATATAAATAAGTAAATTCCCTTCCATGATCTCACTCTAATTATTGTTCCATTTCTCTATTCCTCTTTTTTAAAAATATTTATTTTTTTAGTTGTAGTTGAACAAAACATCTTTATTTTATTTATTTATGTTTATGTGGTGCTGAGGATCAAACCCAGAGCCTCGCATGTTCGAGGCAAGCACTCTACCGCTGAGCCATAACCCCAGCCCTCTCTATTCTACTTAATAACAAAACTTTTCCAGGGGCTGCGGTTGTAGCTCAGTCGTGGAGTGCTTGCCTCACACATGTAAGGCACTGAATTTGATCCTCAGAATCACATTAAAATAAAATAAAGGTATGTGTTCACCTACAAATAATAATAACGACTCTTCCACAGAGTTGTCTAGACCAGGGATATCCAAAAGAAATATGTGAGCCACATATGTAATTCTAGATTTTCTAGTAATCATATTTTAAAAAGTAAACAGAAATAAATTAAGTCAACTTAATAATACTTTTCATTTAAGCGATGTATTTAAAATGTTATTAAGATATAATTAAAGATATTTCAGATGTAAATTATATAATTGATACAGAAAATTATTAATAGGACCTTATTCTTTTTGTACTAAATCTTCAAATTATGGCATATATTTTAAAATTACAGCACATCTTAATTTGGAGTAGTCATATGTGGCCACTGGCTACATTATCATAGGTCCAGACTCACGTTCTCCATTTTTCCTTCCCTTTCATTATCTCTTGAACCCATTGCAATAATGCTTTTATCCCAACTGCTCTATGAAGTAGTTCTTGTCAAATGAATCAGTCACTTATTTTAAAAAACAAGCAAACAATGTCACTCTCTCAGAAGAATTTAACTTGGCTGATCATTCTCTTTTTAAACATTTTCTATTCTTGGCTTCTAGGACCCACACATTCTGGTTGTCCTTCATCAGTCCTTCTCTCTTCCCAAGCCTCCCTCTCTCTCTGATCTTGAACTTCTGGACTCAAGTAATCCTCCCACCTCAGCCTCCTAAGTAGCTAGAGCTATAGGCATATTCCACAACACTCGGTTCTTTTCAATCTCTTGCTGATTCCTCCTCTTCTTGACTTGTTAAAATGTCCCAAACTTGGTCTTTGGATCTCTTTCCTACCTACATTTGCCAGAACCTTGCCTTCAAAATAATTTTATCTTGTCCCATGGCTTTAAAATCACATCTCTAGTCCTGAACTGCAGACATATAGTCAACATTCCCTTTGGTCTCTCAATATATCCAAGAGTCTCCATCATGTATTTCTGAGTAAATGGGATGACTATTTGTGTAGCTACCCAGCCAAAAATTTTTGCAGTCATCCTTGACTTCTTTTTTCTTCTTACACTCCACAACCAATCCTGGATCAAATTCCATTTTCTATCTTCAATACGTACACAGAATTTCTCCAGCTCTAATGCTCCCCACAGGGTTCAGATTGTTATCACCTGCTTTTACCCTATTTCCCATGCTTTCTATTTATTTTAAAACATCAAATCAAATCATATCACAAGCTCCAATGGCTCTCCTTCACATTTAGAACAAAACTCAAAGTTCTAATGAAATTCAATTGCCTACAGAATCTGGCCCCTAGTTACACCTGTGACCTCATAGTGCTGACTCCCTCCCACCCCCAGGACACTGGCTCAGTGCTATTGCTGGATCAAACCAAACATGCTCCCACCAAAATAACTTGGTCCTTGCTATTCTTTTTTTAATCTTTATTTTTTTATGTGACACTGAGGATCAAACCCAGTGCCTCACACATGTGAGGCAGATGCTCTATCACTGAGCTACACAGCCCCAGCCCAGTCCTTGCTATTCTTGCTACCCTAATTTCTACAAACTTACTCTCTACTTTCACTGAAGTTTTGCTTTGCTGTAGTTTTTCTCTGCCTCTCAGAGAGGCTATCTTTGATCTCCTTGTTTAATAGAGCACTCATCCCCAACTCAATAAATCACAGTCTGTCTAAAGAATATAGTTCAGATTCATCACACGTAAAAAAGATATTAAAAGTTTGGTAGATGGATTAGGTAAATAAATGGCAGAGAAAACTGATGAAGATGCCCTGGGAAATTTGTGATTTTTCCCTGTGGCCTCAAAGTTCTGAAAAAGGAGGTGAAATTTCTGAAAATATTAACTTACCTGGGACATGACTTTACAAAGTCCAACAGCCATTTCCTCTTTTCTTCTTCAGTTTGCTTTTTTGATTAAGAACAAAGTCCTAAGAAGGGAGAGTTAAGAAAAATGATATCCCAGTTCTACTTTACTATATAAGACCCACAAAGATAGAATTATTGCCCTTTGATGGTCCCTATATCCTTCTTTTAAATGATTTTATTCTTGTAATTTTATTAATAATACATAAATGGTTAATGGACAACATTACCAACATGACTGACCTAAATTAACTATCCTGTGGAAAAAGCATTTTCTAATACTATCCAACTTACCAATGATTATTAATAATCTGGCTAAAAATGTCATATTGGACCCAAGTTTACACAATAAATAAATTTAGGGCTGGAGTTGTGGCTTGGTGGTAGAATGCTTGCCTAGCATGTGTGAAGCAATGGGTTTGATTCTCAGCACTGCATATAAATAAAATAAGTAAATAAAGGTCCATCAACAACTAAAAAAACATTTTAAAATAAATAAACCTAACTTTTACAATAACCCATTTTATCTTTAAAAAACAAGCAAATAATGTCACATTTCTTCAACTTTTTGTGTGTATATGTGGGTACCAGGGATTGAACCCAGGGGCACTCAACCAGTGAGCCACATCCCCAGCCCTATTTTATATTTTATTCAGAGACAGGGTCTCACTGAATTGCTTAATGCCTCACTTTTGCTGAAGCTAGCTTTGAATTTTCGATCCTCCTTTCTCAGCCTCCCAAGCCAGTGGGATTACAAGCATTGCCACCACACCTGGCCTTCTTCAAGTTTTAAAACACTTGCCCAAGTTCCTTGCTGGGATTAGAAACACAGGGCTGACAAAGAAATATGAGATAAAAATTTCTGTGAAACTGTCCATCATTAATGCTTTTCTGATGGGCAGGACTTATACTGATATGTCAAAAATACATTTTGAAGAGTAATGGAAAGAAGACCCTTGTTTATTTCTTCAATTTCTTTTTAAAATTTTTTTATATTTATTTTTTAGGTGTAGATAGACACAACACAATGCCTTTATTTTTATGTGGTGCTGAGGATCGAACCCGGATCCCGCCAGTGCTAGGCAAGCGCTCTATCGCTGAGCCACAATCCCAGCCCCTATTTCTTCAATTTCTTACCCCTTAAGTGTCCACATTAATCCATGTGAAAAATCATAACACGTGAGTTATGCAATGTTTACCATAGCAAAGAGCAGATCAATAGCCAAGGGCCCGGCAAGTTGGGGAATGCTACACAATCCCCATATCCTTTTTATATGAACAAGAATCATGCTTTCCAAGATCAGAGGAAAAGGCCAATGCTGAATTTAACCCCAAATGACATAAAACCCAACTCAACAAAATCTGTAGTCTATCCCAGGGCCAACAAGGTGGGTTTTGACTTGGCCCCTGGCTGCTCATCTGACTTCATTTCTTATCCTTCTCCTTTTGCTCACTTCTCTTCAGGTACACAGGTCTCCTAATTGTTACTCCAATGCTATGGACACTCCACCTTCACAGCTGTTACCTTTGCTTTTCCTTTTTCCTGGAATACTCTCCTCCCAAAAATCAGCAAGGCTTTCTTTTTCTCTTTATTCCTGTGTTCAACTGTTACTTCATCAGAGGAAGTTCCCTGAAAATTCTATCTGAAGAGAACACTATTCCAGTCACTCTTTTTCCTTATCGTGATTTATTTTTCTTCTTAGCATTTATCACCATTGAAAATGTCACATACATTCTGTTTATTGTTTGCCTTTTCACACAAGATTGTAAGATCCAAGAGAGAGAGGATTTGTTTGGTTCACTGAACCATTGTAGGTACTCAAAAATACTGGATAAGTGAACAAATAAATCTTGCTGTGCTTCCTGTAATATACAGTGATATTATGCATGCTATCCACGCCATTATCTTGTGCAACACTTAAAAGACTGCAAAAGTAGATACTATTATTTCCATTTTACTGATAAGTGAACTTAAGTCAAAACAACCAACTGAAAGTCATGAATCCAACTGAAGTGAGATTCAAAAACTGACCTTTCAAGAATCCACAATGTCCGAATAGAATATAGTCAACAAAAACCTGAAGAACCAATGCCATTTGTTCCTTAGAGAAGCATCTTCAGAGATGACAGATGTTATCTATTACTCCACAGAAAAGCAGCCTGAGGAAAAAATTGCCAAACTATAATTCCAAACCAACAACAAACTGTAACTCAAAATAACCTGCTTGTCCTCTCAGAGCCAACATTTTTTTTTCTTTTTGAAAATGGGAAACTTCCCAATTGACCTAAAATTTAGGATTCACTACCCCCAGATTCTGGGCTATGCTGTACTAGCCAGCTCTGGGGAGCTTGGAATATTCCACAAAAGCTTCTGCAAGCTGAGAGGAGAAGCAATGTATTCTGCTTGGCATCTGAAAGCAAAAGCCTTAAGTAGCATCTACATAAAAGAAATTTCTTTTAAGTTTCTGGATTTCTTTTTTATCCAGAAAACTGAGTATCCCTTGGGCAATATGTTTCTAAGTTTGAAGTGGGCCATCAGTCTTTGCAAGAAGGGCAATGGAAAGACTGGGGTTTTATATAGTTCCCAGGCCCAGGTTGACTTTTCACGCCTTCTCTCACTGGCAGTTTGAACTTGGGCAAGTTAATCCATCTTTCCAAATCTTTCTTTCCTCAATGTCAAAATTGCATGAACCAGAATGAATCCAACATAACTTTCCTATGTTCATAGATGAATACATGACCAGTGATATTCCACATCATGTACACCCACAAGAATGAGAATTAGAATAAATTGGAATAATTTATAAATAATAATAATTTGGGCTGGGGATGTGGCTCAAGCAGTAGCGCGCTTGCCTGGCATGTGTGCTGCCCAGGTTCGATCCTCAGCACCACATACAAACAAAGATGTTGTGTCCGCCGAAAACTAAAAAATAAATAAATAAATGCTAAAATTAAAAATAATAATAATAATAACTTATTCCTAATTAGAATAAATTATACTCCATGTATGTATGTCAAAATACACCCTACTGTCATGTATATCTAAAAATAACAAATGAAAATAAAAAAGATTGCATGAGCCAACATATGACACAGAGAAGTGTCACCCTTGCTCCTGCTTAGATTTTATACTCCCATTTGGAAATGAAAAGAGAACTTTTTTTTTTATTAACTGAGAAAATCAAAACCAAAACCAGCTCACTTGGTATATCAGAAAAAGAGCCCACATCAGCCTCTCTTAGCACCAAACATGGAAGTTTTGACAAGGACCCAATGACCTAAGTGGAAGATGATTGGGCTTTCAGATTGGGCTTTTCTCCCCTAAAAGTAGCCAATTTGTGGAAGGTCTCAACACAATGTCTTTAGGTTGTGTCCTGTGTAAAGAAGCAAACCAGATTATGTATCCACGTTTCAATGGTTCACAGTAGAAAACCAGAGATAATCATCTCCACCACTCTCAGAATCCAGAGCTCCCATTATTCATTCTTACAATGTGTGAAAAATCAGTTTATTCATTAAAAGCAAGAATTCTTCATCCAAACTGCTCAGTTTTGAGTCCTAGTTCTATCATTTATTAACTGTGGTTTGAGTCAGTTAATAAGTGTTGTCACTTATTAACTGTGTGAACTTAAGTAATTTTAATTTTTCTGTTCCTCACAATCACAAACTAGGTCCTGGACAATCAAGCCCACCATCTCACATACACGTTCAAATTCTCACCCAATCATACACATACACAGAGTCTCACAGTCACACCCATAATCACACACAGCCATATTAGCACAAAGATAGGTGGTCACACACAACAGAGAGACAGTTACACAGTCACAGTGGCACACCGCTCAAGGTCATAATCTTGTCACAATTACTCATATAAAATTAAAACTTCACAAACTGATGGGCATGTCACAAAATTACATCTGCTGTCACAAACATTCCAACACAGGTGTATCCAGAGACAGGTGGTCAAACATATTCACAGACACACAATGTCATACCTCGGTCTCCCACAAACCCATTCACAGTAACACACAGCTACACCTGTAGGGACAGTCACACACAAATACACATAGTTTTTCCCCGAAGAGACAGATGGTCACAGTCATACACAAGCCACACAGGCACGCACACATACCGTGACACACGAGATAACAGCGTCACACCCGCAGCCTGTCACATAGTTGTACACAGTGACACTGACACACAACCTCTCCAGCTGCGCCTGCGGAGTTCCCACCCCCGTCCCCTGCCGCACACACTGAGCCCAGCCCCCTCTCTTGACCTGGGGCAGAGCCCAACTCACCTCCCGGCGCCGCGGGCTATGGAAACCAACCCCACCACCCGGACCGACGACGTCACTGCCCAGAATCCTCCGAGAGGTGGAGCCGGAAGAGGACCCAGGCTAGACTGAGCTCTGCGCCATCTGAACTAGCTTTCTGCGAATGCCTCATGGACCACGAGCTCCAGAATGCTTTGCGCCGCGGCCTTCTTTGACTAAACTACATTTCCCAGACTGAGCTGCGCCCACCACCTCTTCGCGCTTGCGCCTACAGGTGGCCACTGTCAACCCTGCACGTGCCGGATACTGTGCAAAATCCTAAGCGCTTGCTTTTTGAGAAACCGGTGTGACTCGGCGAACCGGTGACTGTGATTCAACGCTTGGGTGTGCTTGCTGCAACCCTATGTTTGAGCACCAAGGGGCGAAGGATTCTGTCAGCACACTGAGCTTCTGAATTTTAAATCACACGCCTCGATTGTGGGTTGTTTTGACAAATTTTGGATGTGTGGCGCGGATGTCAAGAGTATGTGAGCGAAACTGGCGGTTTATTTATTTACACACACACACACACACACACACACACACACACACATACAGGAGGGGGATGACCGTTCACTGGGTTCTTGTTCCAGAAGTCGTCTGCAAAAGTCTGCGAAGGTTCTTCATTTCTGGGCTTGCCATTAGGGCCAATGTGTGTATCTCTGTGTGTGGCTAGTTGTCTCCCAATCTAACTTTTCTTCCACCCCATCCTTCGCTGGGGCAGGCTCAGAGTTCCTTTTATATGCCCTCTCTCCTGTACCCCAGTGGGGTAATTATGTTCTACTTGTGTGAAGTTTCTCTTTTGCACCAGACCAGACCAGTTGGTAATTTGGTAGTCCGAGCTCTGGTGTACCTCTGATGTTTGCACTTTTGGGGGGAAAGGAGGGGTGGTAACCTGGGTTTGAACTCAGGAGCATTTAACCACTGAGCCACATCCCCAGCCATCTTTTGTATTTTATATAGAAACCGGGTCTGAGTTGCTTAGAACCTAGCCTTTGTAGAGGCTGGCTTTGAACTTGCAATTCTTCTGGGTCAGCTTCCCCAGGATCACAGGTGTGCGCAACTTTGTCCAGCTTGCTTGCACTTTTTTGTTTTGGTGCTGGGATTGAACCCAGGGCCTATGTGCATGAAAGGCAAGCACTCCACCAACTGAGCTATATCCCCAGCCCTCTTACTTGCACTTTTGATTCTACCATTTCAATTAGGGCCCAGCTTTAAGAAAATTGCCCAGTCAGGAGAACAAGAATTTGAGTCCCTGAGAGAAAGTTCCAGACAAACTTTATCCCCCCTCCCTAGGTCATGGAAGATCTGGAAGGAGCACCCAAGACAAGATTCTAGTAAGTAGGGGTGTGTGGAAGCAAGAGAAAGTTCTTGAGATTCCATCCTTAAGTAATACACAGGGTCATAGGCAAATGAGTCTGGCTACTACAGTGAAATGATTGCTGTTTACTTTGAAATTAGGCATTTCAACTTTCAGAGAAAAGCAATCTTTTTTAAAAAAAACTTTTTTTAGGTTGGCGATGAACACAATACATTTATTTATTTATCTATTTATTTATTTATTTTTATGTGGTTTGAGGATTGAACCCAGTGCCTTCACACATGCTAGGCCAGCACTCTATCACTGAGCTATAATCCCAGCTCTGGCTTGGTTGTTGTATTAGTGTTTTGTTAATGAAACAAAACACTTGACATAGGCTGCTTGTGAAAAAAAAAATAGTTTTATTTAGCCCAGTTTGTGGGGCTGAAAGTCCAAATGGCACAGCACAGGCCCTTGGGATGCATTATCCCATAGCATGGATAGCAGTGGTGCAGTCTGTGGCAGGAGAAAGCAAGTGATTCATTTTAGCAGGAGCACAGAGGCTGTCTGGGGCTAGATTTTCTTTCTTTTTTTTTTTTTTCCTGTAGTGCTGGTGATTGAACCCAGGGCCTTGAGCATGCTAGGCAGCACTGTACCAACTAAGCTATATCCCCAGCCTAGTTTGCTCTTTTTTATAAGAATGCTCTTCTTAGCTGGTACAATTGCACATGCCTGTAATCCAAGCAACTTGGGAGACTGGGCAGGAAAATCACAAGTTCAAGACTAGCCTCAGCAATTTAGTGAGACCCTATCTCTAAATAAGAAGTTACAAAAGGGCTGTGGATGAAGCTCAGTGGTAGGGGCACCCAAGAAAGACTTCAATCCCCCGTGCCCCCCGCCCAAAAAAATCCTGAAAATTCAAGAGGTTGCAAGAAATCTGCCTCTAGAGAGTACTCCCCCCAATGACCTAAGGCCCTCTCACAAGACCAACCTCTTAAAGGTTCGACCACCACCCTATACTGCCACCCTGGGGACTACACCTCTAATACATAACCTTTGGGGAAATACAAACCATTATCCAAACTACAGCACTTATATATGTTTTATTTTGAAGACCACTGAACTTATTCTGATGGTTGGTTGAATTAGGGTAGTAAAGGGTAAAGGTAATGATAAATGGTGAAATTGGGATACAATTTGAGTATAGAATTTACAGGAGTTGCTTATGCTTGGTTGTGATATGAGGGGAAAAGAATACATGAGTAATGCCTAAACATTTGTCTTGAGCACCTGGATGAAGAGTAGTATCATTTAACAAGATAGGGAACAATGGGTATATAGCAAGTATCTAGGATGGGGTGGGGGATGATTCTGTTAAGTTGGTGACACTTGCTGGATATCAAAGAGGTGATGATGAATGTGAATTTAGATGTGTGTGTGTGTGTGTGTGTGTGAAGCTCACTGGAAAGGTTGGCACTGGAGATACAAATTTGGGAATTTCAACTAAGATGATTTTAGCTGGAAATATACAACGCTCAACTGAAAGTGACTTAGACAATAAAGACATTTATTTCTCCACTTAGCTGACTTAACAGGTACATAATCATTTCAAGAACCCAGCCTCCTACCTTTTTTCCTGCTCTGTAATCCTCAGTGTGATCCCAGTGTCTCTCCACACAATTGCAAGTTGGCTGCAGCAGTTCAGGTCCTCACCCAACAAAGTCACAAATGCTGAGAAAGTGAATAGTTTCCACTTTCAGCATCTCTTATAAGATATGAATTCTGCCAGCCAGGAAGAAAGCTGATTATGTATTATTCAGGAAAGGAATGATTACTGTGTGATCACCCACAGAGTGTGCCACAGTGGGCCACCCTCTTTTAGATGCTTTGAGAGATATGGGAGATCATTCAGGAGAATATGTGAACAGAGAAAAGTGTTGACAACTGAGCTCTATACATGTTGAAAAGAGAATACGGTAAGGAGACAGATGGAATAGCCAATAAGATGTGGAGGATAGGGCTGGGTTGTTGCTCAGTGGTACAACGCTTGCCTAGCATGTGTGCGGCACTGGGTTCCATCCTCAGCACCACATAAAAAAATAAATTAAATTTTAAAAAGATTTCTGTTTAAAAAAAGACATTGGGGAGAACTTCTGAGTATACTGTTTTGTATAGTTTTGACTGTAGAAATGTGTTTTGCTTACTAAAAAATAGATACAAGAAATATATTTATTTATTTATTTATTTTTGGAACCACGGATTCAACCCTGGGATACTTAACCACTGAGCCGCATCCCCAGCCTTTTTTTTTTGAAATGGTCTCCCTACATTGCTTAGAGCCTTACTAACTTGCCGAGGCTGGCTTTGAACTTTAGATCCTCCTGCCTCAGGTTCCTGAGTCTCTGGGTTTATAGGCATGTACCATCACACCTGGCTTAACAAGTGTATTAGTTTTTTTTGTTATGTAACAATTTACCACAAATCATTATTTCACAGTTTCTCTGGGTAGTTTTTTTTTAATCCCATCCTAACATTAAGACCTCTGAGGCTCTATAAATGCCTCCAGAGCATGTTTTCACTGGGCTACTCTAAGCAAAATGTAACAAGAAGTCACTGTTCAGCTAAAAATGAGCCAGAATTATTTTCACAAATCTCTCTAATTCCTCATCACCTATCAGTACACCATTCCCACTCTGAAATTTCTTCTGTCCCATCCTAGGAAATATTTTTTTCTAGTCCAAATTCAGGTGCAAGGGCTAACTCAGTTAAGCCAGAAGTTACAAGAAGGGAGAGGTTCCTCCTTCTACCTCACTCAGCATCTCAAGGACCTCCTCACCCAGAAAGACTGACAGCCACTAGGGACAGGGCCTGAGAGAGCAACTGGCTGAGGGCTGTAGGCTGGGAGAACACCAAGGAGTCCATAGGCTCATTTCAGGTGAGGCGGCCATAGGCCTGATTTGCTCCAAGGTCACCTGCTCACAGGATATTCCACAACTCCACTAGTAACTTTCACGAGCTGTCCTGGATTCCACATCACAACAAAGGCTATGGCAGGATGAGTAGAACTTGGGTGGTAACAGAAAGGAGAACTGTACTGTATTGGAGGTTACAGTGTTCCAACAGTTTCTATCCTCCCTTGGTGGTGTGTGTCCTCTGGGGTAAGAGGCAGCATCCACCAGTGCTCAAAATCTGAAATCAGATCCCCTTTTTTAATATTTTTTTTTTAGTTTTAGGTGGACACAATATCTTTATTTTATATTTATGTGGTGTTCAGGATCAAACCCAGTGCCTTATGCATGCTAGGCAAGCACTCTACCACTGAGTCACAACCCCAGACCCTGAAGTTAGATTCTTAATAGTGCTGAGAGCCTGGCCTCTGGAGACATTTCATTGGGTCCTCTTCTCAGAGTCTTACAAAGCTGAAATTAAAGTGTTAGCCATTCTCATGTAGGCTTGACTAGGAAAGAATTTGCTTCCAAGCTCTCTCAGGTAGTTGGCATTAAATAATTTCTTTGTGGCTATAGAATTCATGACAGTTTGTTTTCTTGAATGTTTCAAAGCATTGAACAGAGAAACAGAGGCAGAGGGAGGATCTTTGCTGCTTGAAGTCTCTGACTTCTGGAAAAGCCTACACCCGCACCTTTGCTATATAACTTAACATAAAAACAAGAGTGAAATTCCACAACTTTTGCCATATCCTGTTGGTTAGAAGCAGTTCACAGGTCCCACCTGCACTCAAAGGGATGGCATTACCCAATGGTGTGGTTACCAGAGGCAAGACCAAAAGTATGATTTAGGAGTTTTGGGAGTTAACAACAGTAGTGTATTTCAACATTGCATTTCTAAAATTCAGGTGAGAAGTCTGAACTGGAGTTATAAATATGGGAGTTCTCAGCATATAGATGGTTTTTAAGAAGTGGCTAAACCTTGGGGCTGGGGTTGTGGCTCAGTGGTAGTGCACTTGCCTAGCACGTGAGAGGCCCTGGGTTCGATTCTCAGCACCACATAAAAATAAATAAACAAAATAAAGGTATTGTACCCAACTACAACTAAAAAATAAATATTTTTTTAAAAAATAAGTGGCTAAACCACACCAACAACTTAATGAGTTTAAAATAGAAAAAAGAAAATGCTGAAGCACAGTGTAGTGACATTTAAAACTCAGAAAGATGAGGGAGACCAGGAAACGAGGCTGAGAAACAGTGACCCAAAAGGGAGGAAAAAAATACCAAGTATGTTGTCCTATAACCCAAGTGGTAAAAGCAGTCCAAGGAAGAGAGTGATCAGCTCTGTAAAATGCCATTGATAGCTCAAGTAAGATGAACCAATAATTGTTGAATTTAGAAACATGGAAGTCATTTGTGATATCGATAATAAATAGCAGCATATAGTGTGAAAACTTTAGCTTGAACATGCTTTTTTTTTTTTTTTTTTTTTTTTGCTCTTGATGTCTAATTGTTCCGCTGCCATTTTAAAAATAGCTCTCTTTCCTTCATTGAATGGCTTTTACACTTTTAGAACAGATCCATTATGCCCATTTCTGTATATCTGCTTTAGGTTTGTAATTCTGTTCTACTGACCCTTGTTTCAAACCCTCCACAAATACCACAGTACAGTTATACTTGATAACTGTTGCTACAGATTAAATCTTAAAACTGAATTGTATGATCCTTCCAACATTATTTTTCTTTTACATATTCCTTTACCTGTGCTATTTCATTGCCTTTCTGTGGGAGGCCAACCTTGCACTTGATTGAGTCACTCCCAGGCTAGGTGCTGAGACACTCCATCACAGAAAAGTGGCAGAGCTTTCCCCACCCTTCCTGGGTTTGAGGGACCAAGTCTCATGCATGGGTGTGTCTTGCCACAGCCCCATGGGTGGAGCTATGCTCACCTGTTCCTTTGTGATATAACCCCTTGCTCTGTTTAGGATAGAATGTTCCATGGAAGTTCCCTTCTCTTATTGTGCCCATGGGTGTGGCCTATCTAGATGTCAGTCAACCTGCTGACAGCAGACATCATGAAGCTGAACTCAGCGGCCTGAAACCTGACCCCTTGCCTCATTTGAATATAAAAGGGGTCAGCACATGCGCTCTCTCTCTCTCTCTCTCTCTCTCTCTTCCTGCAGACCCTGAAGGTCAGAGGCGCCCTCACAGCAGCGACCCCAAAGAAAAAGGTATTTGTGTGTCTTGTGTGGTTATTTTGCTCAGCCCAGTTAGCCCAGTTTACCTGGAGTGATCCCTAAGTCTTTTAGTCGCAAATGAAACCTGGCACCTTTCCTTATAAATGTTAAAATTTATTTATATCACCAAAAAAATCTTGATAAGTCATTGATCAAATTATGTCACATCTATAAGTCAGTCTTAAGAAAATTGATATAGTACTTGGCTGAGTCCTCTAATCCATGAACATGGTATGTTTCTCAGTTTGTTTACATCTTTATTTTGTTCATCAGAGTTTTGTAGCTTTCAGCATATATGTTCTATATATGCTTTCTTAGATTTATACAAAAGTATCACTTTGGGGCTGGAGTTGTGGCTCAGTGGTGAAGCACTTGCCTAGCATGTGAGGCACTGGGTTCGATTCTCAGCACTACATAAAAATAAATGAATAAAATAAAAGTCCATCAACATCTAATAAAATTTTTTAAAAAGTATCACTTTGGGGGGGAAACTATAATTTACATTGTGTTTTAAACTAATGTTTCCAGTAATTCATTACTAGAATAAAGAAATGAGATTTTTTTGTGTTAACCTTGTATCTTGTAACATGGCTAAATTCACTCATTTGTTCCAGTTGATTTTTTAGTAAATTCTCTGAGATCTTTTATGTAGACAATCGTGTCATCTGCACATAGGGAAGTTTTATTTCTTTCCAATCTTTATGCCTTCAATTTGCTTTTACTGGTTTTTTGCACTGGCAAGAAGTTCCAGTGCTATCTTGAAAAAGGGTGCTGAAAGTATATATCTATTTGTGCTCAATTTTAGGAGGAAGCATTCAAAATTTCACCATTAAGTCTGGTTTCACCAGGATATTTTTAAAAATACATGCTCACAGCTGGGTGCAGTGGCACATAACTGTGCCACTCCCAGCAGCTTGGGAGGCTGAGACAGGAGTTCAAACCCGAGCTCAGCAATGGCAAGGTGCTTAGCAACTCAGTGAGAACCTGTCTCTAAATAAAATACAAAATAGGGCTGGGGATGTGGCTCAGTGATCGATTGAACTCAGTGCTGCTGAGTTCAATCTCTGATACCAAAAACAAACCGAGGCCAGCCTCAGGGATTTAGTGAGACCATAAACAACTTAGCAAGACTGTACCAAAATAAAAAGGACTGAGGATGTGTATCAGCAGTAAAGCACTCCAAGATTCAATCCCCAATTAAAAAAAAAAAAAGTCTTTATTCCTGTCTGAAGTGGATCAACACATATGTTGATTTTTTTTTAAGAGAGAGAGAGAGAATTTTTTAATATTTATTTTTTTAGTTTTCGGCAGACACAACATCTTTGTTTGTACGTGGTGCTAAGGATCGAACCCAGGCCACACGCATGCCAGGCGAGCACGCTACCTCTTGAGCCACATCCCCAGCCCTGATTTTTTTTTTTTAAGATTTTGACTGACTTTATTTGCAATTCTAGGATCAGGCAACACTACATTCCATGAAACAGAATAAGTATTTCAATGGGCTGAGCAGAAGACATTAGTTTTATAAATAGGTAAGAGCTAAAGAAAGCAAAAATAAATAAAGAGCAACTGGTCATTTTGTTATCCACAAATTGTTGGCCTGCCCTGTAGGATGAGACCCAGCCCTCTAAAGGGGATCACTTTTTTCTGTTTGGTGTTGCAAACCAGAAGGCAAAACCTGAATTGTGCACCAACAGCACAAGACTGTTCACTAGCTAGAGAATGGAATTAGATTCTAATGAAGATAGAAGTTGTCTAGTGGTCACTCAGTCAGCCATCCTTGATCCCTCAGTTTTGGCTAGCCCAACTGGTGAGGAAATTCCTCTCCTCAAAGATAAACAAAATTAGGGAGGGAGAGATAAACAAGATCAGCGCTTCTCCCTGATGCCAATCCAATAAGAAGGACACAGTTTTGAGAAAAAGGAAAAAGAATTTTATTGCTTTGCTAGCAAAGGAGAAGCATGGGGCCTTCTGTCCCAGAGGCTGTAATTATGCCCATGAAGGGGAGCATTGAGTGTCAAGAGCCGTCCATGAGTTGCATGTGGGTCACTGCGCGTGGAAGCCTCATGGATAGAGACACGTGGTAAATGGGAGTGGCCAGTAAACACTTCCTCTGGTCAACTGCCCATGGACAATGTGAATTTCTTTCCTACTCTGCCGTGGCCCACACAGCACCTGAGATGGGTGTGACCTGCCAAGATATCAATCAATCTGCTGACTGTAAGACATCTCGAAGCAAGACTCAGCCCTTGAAACCTTATCCCTGCCTTTGATGGACCCCCTTAAATAAACCACCGGAGCCATTTTCCCTTTATCTAGTTCCAGAACCCATGTGGACTAGATCAGGGGCTTCGCTTTCTGTAAATACTGAGTATGTGTTTTTTTACATACTAATTATCTAAAATTGTTTAGTTTTAGGGTGGCTTGGATTATCCTGGGCAGGAATAAGTACCCCTTAATGAGATGCTGGCCACCACCCTTCATGAAAACAGGCTTTTAAAGAGGTGATTCAAAGGCTACATTCCACGCAAAGTCTACATTCCATGTGTTCTATCCAGACTAGTAACTCACTTGTTGATTTGGGAGATGTTAATTTCTGAAATCATTGGTGCCATCCTCAAAGTCTGAATTACTTTGTTCTGTGGTGGGTGTGTGCTCAAGGACAGATAACTCTGCCTAGGATGGGGAAGAAAGGGAATCCTGTTTCCCCTGAGATTAGGGAAGGGGAGAATTAGGGAACAGCAAGGGGAGAGGAAGAGAAAGAAACATATCCACTTTAAAAATAAGTGGCAGTGGCAGAGCAGCAATATCTCTGAATATAGCAGAGAGCTATATTCAAAGCATAAAGTGGTCCACTGTTATATTTCCCCCACTGTCAATTTCTACATTCCCCTTCCATGAAAAAAAAAAAAAATGGGTGACAACATCTCCAAGCTGCTTCCTGCTGAAAGAGGGCCAAGTAACCCAAAGACTTTGTTCTCTAACAGGTGGGGCATGGACAATTAAGAGTATTAAGCATCAGGGCAGTTCAGAGATCTACAGTGGCAAATGGCAGGTTACTACACAAGGCTTACATAGGGCAGGGGTCATGCAAACCGCTAAAGGTGTTGTGACTTTACTGAGTTCAGTTTCCTTTTTCTCAAAGTGGACCATGATAGGGCAATGGCTCTCAACAAGTTCTGCAACCAACTTGCATCTTACAGCCATTGGGGTTCCTTGGAGAGCCAGGCCTGCCCAAGAAAGCTGGCATGGAGGCTGGTCTGGGGCCTCAACCGGGGTGCCAAATTTGTTACCCAAAGCTGTCCTTGTCTGAGATGCCAATCTATTAACAAGGACAGTTTTGGGAAACAGGAAAAAAGTTATTGATCTGCTAGCAAAGGAGAAGCAAGAGGACTCCTGTCCCAGAGGCTGTGATTCTCAGGTGATTTTGTTACTAGTCTTCTAATATAGAGAATTATATTATATGATCTTCAAATACTGAACCAGTCTTCTATTTCTCTTTTTTTGTTTGTGTTCATAAGGGATACCTGTCTCTGTTTTGTGCTTTGATTTTCCTGACAGGATAATGTGGGCCTCATAAAATGATTTGCAAAGTGCCGACTCCTGTTCTACCAGAGATTTCATGGAATTGCAGTTAATATTTCTATCGATATTTTAGAATTTTTCAGTGAAACTAGCTTGGTCTGTAGGTTTCTTTTTTAGAAATTTTAAATTATGAATTTAATAGTTTTATAGGACTATTCATATTATAGTGGTCCTTTCTTATCCACAGGGGATATGTCCCATGGTCCCAGTAGCTGCTCAAAATTGGATAGTAGTAAACTGGCTACAGCTTGGATGTAGTGCAATTGTTCATATTATTAGTTTTTAAAATTATTTTAATTATATCATGTGTCTCTTCCAATTGGATTTTACAATTCAGTTATTGTATTTTTCAGCTCCAAAACTTCTTTTTAATTATTTTTAAAAGTAACTTTTACCTCCTTTTTTTATATTCCTTACTTGATCATATAGTGGTCTCCTTTAATTTTTTTTTTGTCTGTGGTCTCTATTGGGCATTTTAAAGACAGTTAAAATCTAGATAAATCTAGTTAGTCCAACTTCCTGAAGCATCTAGGTGCCTCAGGAATAGTCTGTCCTTTTTTCGTGCTAATTGACTATATTTTCTTGTTTATTTGTATGGTTTGTACATTTTTTTTGTTGAGAATTGGTGCTCCGGTCAGGGACGATTGCTGATTTTAGAGGTATAGAGTTGTCCATTCATTTGGTGATTTTCCCAAATTTTTGCAGATTGTATTCCTTGTCATTTGTCTTTACTGAAGTTTCTATTCCATTATCTCGAGGATCAGTTAAGGAATCTCCTTAAATGAATCCAGTAGGAAAAAAGCAAAGTGTCCTGTCTTTTAAAATTAATTTGACATATGCTACCTAGGAAGCCTGTTCAGCCCAAGAGGGTTGAAATGGTGGTTGGAATTGGTGTTGGTACCTCAGGGCACTGCCAGGCAGATAAAAAAACAGCTCAGATTATCAAAGGACAAGGATCTTTTTTAATATATATATATATATATATATATATATATATATATATATATATATTTTAGTTGTAGCTGGACAAAATACCTTTATTTATTTATTTTTATGTGGTGCTGAGGATCAAACCCAGTACTCACATGTGCCAGGTAAGTGCCCTGCCACTGAGCCAAAACTCCAGCCCCAAAGGACAAGGTTCTTATTGCCAACCCTAGCACTACAATACAAAGCAGGGTAATAAACTGCCTTCCTCCAAGGCAGCCTGCTGTAGGCTGGGATTAGGGCCTAATAACTGGTAATCAAATACTGATATTCACCAAAATATATATGCATTGTTCTTCATTAAGTAATCCCCTGGGTGTTGCAAGTGTTTGAACAGACTCAAGAGTTCTGAAATAATCAATTGTGTTCTTGCCACCTCAATACTTGTTTTAGTGGGCTGGGGATGTGGCTCAAGCGGTAGCGCGCTCACCTGGCATGTGTACGGCCCGGGTTCCATCCTCAGCACCACATACAAACAAAGATGTTGTGTCCGCCGAAAACTAAAAAATAAATATTAAAAAAAATTCTCTCTCTCTCTCTCTCTCATACTCTCTCTTTAAAAAAAAAACTTGTTTTGGTGAATGGAATAATTCCTGGAGCTTTTTACTCTGCCACATATGCCATTTAATTCATTCACTTGTTTTCTTTTTTTGTGTGTGTGGTGCTAGAGATTGAACCCAGGGCCTTGTGCAAGAAATCTATCAACTAAGCTATTTACCCAGCCCCAATTCATTCACTTTTTTAAAAAAATATTTATTCTTTAGGTGTAGTTGGACACAATGCCTTTATTTTATTTACTTATTTTAATGTGGTGATGAGAGCCTCGCACGTGCTAGGCTAGGCGACAATCTACTGCTGAGCTACAACCCCAGCCCCAATTCATTCACTTTTAATCCACCTAAACCACTATATTTGAAACTGATTTCTTGGAGACAGGATATAGTATCATATTTTTTATCCACTCTGCCAATCTGCTTTAAATCAGTATATTCAGTTACATTTATGCAATAATTAATAATTTAGGACTTAAGTCAGCTACTTTATTACTTGTATCTGTTTATTCCCTTTTTTAGTGTTTTTTCCAAGGGAAAACAGTACATGTATGTGACATATCACAGTCTAATAATATTGACATGTTGCCAATTTAAGTGAAGTGGCATTCTATTTAAAGGTACACTCCATTCACAAAACAAGAATATCAAGATGAAAAAGAAGAAGTCAGAAAAACAAATTCTACCAAAAAAAAAAAAAAAAAAAAAAAAACAAGTGCAGCAATACAAAGCAGATTAATAAAATCGTTAAATGGGATCTGGGATTGCTCCATGACTTTAAAAAGAAAAAAAAATCATCAAGAAGAAATACTATTGGGCTGGGGCTGGGTTTCAGTGGCAGAGTGCTTGCCTAGCATGTGTGAAGTACTGGGTTCAATCCTCAGCACCACATAAAAACAAACATATAAAATAAAGGCATTCTGTCCACCTATAACTACAAAAAAAATTAAAAAGAAGAAATACTATTAATTTCTAGACATATAAATAAAATAGATTTGAAATCTGCTGAGAAAAATTTGATGGAAATATTAGAGAAATGTTTACTGATGTGATTACAAGTTTATTTAGTATACATAAGTGGAAGTATTAATTTTTTTTTAAATTAAGACATTTCTTCTGCTGGGGTGGAAATATTAATGTTGGTTCTAATATTGTTTATATCTACATTTAGAACACAGATTTAATTATGTTAAACATATAATATAGATTAATAAAATGCAGGCAAATCATTAATATAACCACAAACCATACATCTATAAAAAATTAAACATTGGGCTGGGGATGTGGCTCAAGCGGTAGCCTGCTCGCCTGGCATACGTGCGGCCCGGGTTCGATCCTCAGCACCACATACAAACCAAAATTATTGTGTCCACCAAAAACTAAAAAATAAATATTAAAATTCTCTCTCTCTCTAAAAAAATTAAACATTAAGAAATTGCATTAAATAAATATATACATTTAGCCATTTGTAAGTTCTCTGTAAGTTATTCTTAATTAGAAGAAAAAATAAAAATTGAAATTATAAGCCACTGCCTGGCATGGTGGCACACACCTGTGATCCCAGCAGCTCAGGAAGCTGAGACAGGAGGATCATGAATTCAAAGCCAGCCTCAGCAACTGTGAGGTGCTAAGCAATTCCGAGATACCCTGACTCTAATAAAATAAAAATAGAGCTGGGGATGTGGCTCAGTGGCCGAATGCCCCTGAGTTCAATCCCCAGTACCAAAAAAAAAAAAAAAAAAAAAGAAGAAGAAGAAATTATAAGCCACACAGAAATGAACTGACTTTCAAATAACAGTAAAAAGAAAGAAGATAAATAAATTATTATTATATTAGCATGATAAAGCAATAAAATTAGGAAATCAGTTTGAAGAAATTAATAATATAAACTAATGAAATTGAAAAGAAAAGAAAAACACTCACCAGGGCTGGGGTTGTGGCTTAGTGGTAGAGCACTCGCCTAGCATGTGCAAGGCCCTGGGTTCAATCCTCAGCACCACATAAAGATAAATAAATGAAGTGTAGGTATTATGTCCAACTACAACTAAAAAATAAATATTTTAAAAAACATACACCAAAGAGATGATTACAGTCACAAAGCTAGCCATACACAGTGGTATATGTCAACAATCCCAGCTACTCCTGACAAGACAATTGCAAGTTCAAGGCCAGCCTCAACAATTTGGCAAGGCCCTAAGTAACTCAGCAAGAACATGTCTCAAAATAAAAAATAAAATGGGCTGGGGAGTGTGGCTCAGTGGTGAAGTATCCCTGGTTCACTCTTTAGTATCACTCCTCCCCTCAAAATTGTAGTAAGCCATACAGGATATTAATGTAAATAGAATGTTTCTTCTTATGGTATGTAACTTAATGTCTAAGTTACTAGAAAACAGCTGTTATTTAATATGTACCCTTGCATTTAACCTGTGAAGATAAGAGCCAGGCATGGTGGGGCACTCTTGAAATCCCAGGGATTCTGGAGACCAAGGTGGAGGATTGCAACTTAGAAGAAAGCCTTGGCAACCTAGAAAGAACTTATCTCAAAATATAAATAAATAAATAAGAAGGCCTAGGGGTGTAGCTGAGTGGTAAAGTGCCCCTGGGTTCAAACAAAGGGAAGGGAAGGGAAGGGGAGGGAAGGGGAGGGGAAGGGGAAAGGGAAAGGGAAAGGAAAGGAAAAAGAATAAAAGAGAAAAACGAAAATCTGGCCTAACACAGATATAGAGTTAGAAGATAAAGGAGTATTTTAATGGCATTTTCAGATACTTTGTTGATATTAGTCTTTGACAGCACATCAAATATCAATAGGGCATTATAGCGCACGCCTGTAATCCCAGCAGCTCAGGAGGCTGAGGCAGGAGGATCACGAGTTCAAAGCCAGCCTCAGCAAAAGTGAGGCACTAAGCAACTCAGTGAGACCCTGTCTCTAAATAAAATACAAAATAGGACTAGGAATGTGGCTCAGTGGCTAAGTGCCCCTGAGTTCAATCCCAGTACCCACCCCCCCAAAAAATCAACAAGTATAATTTCTTAAAGCTTACTTGTAATGTGGAATGAATTGGACATTTACTAAATTAAAATCCATTTGTCTATTTTATATGTAAAATAAATCTTTACCCAGGTATGATTTTACAATATCACATATTAATCATTTGGAACATTGGCTCTGTGAGGTAAACAGATTCCAAGGTTGATAAATTGTATTATTTGTTATTACAGATTCATATTCACTAATATTACTATCAGTCTCATCATAAAGAACTAAGTATTGAGAAACTGTCACATTCACAGGGGAAATACTTTTTATTGTAATTCAAATTTTTTGCTTAAAATTAGCAAAAATTCCTGTCAGTTTTTTAAAAAGTCAACTTTTTGGTGTGAATATATGTTGCCGCAGCCCGGCTGCAGCAAAATAACCGGGGAATGACGAACAACTTGTGTAGATTGATACAGCAGGAGTAGGAGCCGTTTAGTGCAGGACAGGAGCAGTATTTATACATTCCACACAGCTTATCTAATTAGCATAAACTAGATACAGCAGTCAACCAATCAGGAATCTCCACACTTAATGGCTCGCTTTTGTTACTTCTCAAACCACTCCCTCTGGCATTTTGCCAGGCACCATCCAGACTTGTTTACGAACTCTAACATTCCCCTGGCAAAATGCCAGGTGTTATTTTGACTTGTTTATAGACTCTAACATTTCCCCCTTTTGTTTAATTTAAATAACGACCATAGTGGTTTTTACAGAAACACCATAAATAACCTGCTACAAACAGAAAGGGAGGATACAAAATGCCACAATACCAAGCCAATTGATGGCTCCATGCAAGAAGCCCTTGGAAAAATTATACCAGCAATGACACTGTTAGCAAAGATACCGAGTTACAATTTGTTATAGATTACAGTTTGTTGTCTCAGTCCAGGTAAAGCAGTGTCTCGATAGATTAACTCACAGTCCAGGTAAATCACAGTCCAGGTAAGTTCTGCAGGCAGCTAGCTTAAGTTGTAGCAGCAGAAACAGCAACAGCTCTGAAGTTTCATCTGTTTCTCAGCCGAAGTCTCGTCCAGATCTCAGCAACACTGGAAATTCTTCCACCTTGGTCTTTACTGGCACTGGGATGAAGGCAGGAACTCCGGATGGCTAAAGAAAATCCTGTAGCATTATACTAAGAAAACAACCTTCTGAACAATTTAGTACATTATCTCAAGGTTTTTTACATTTGAAATAAGCCTTAATAGTGCTCATTACTCATTAGCTTCCAGGTGTGGGAGAACCATTGTAGTTACTGGACTTGGAAATGACCAAACATCAGGGACGCCAGTAGCATCTTTTGCTGGCTGTAGTGTCCTGAGCAGCCCCAGATGGCCCTGGGGAGTGTCCCGGACTCAAACTGCTACTGGGCACAGGGAGCAAGAGCCTGCGAGACTGTGCCTCCAGGTCAGGTCTAGATTTGGGCTCGCGGCAGTGGAAGAGTCAGCTCCCCGGCCAGGAGGCAGGGAAGGGCCAGTCGCTGCCGCCTCTTGGAAAATCCTTGCTGCGCTGTGACCGGCTTGCACACTCGGCAGCCGCCTCTCCGCTTCACACACCCTCCGGTAACGAAAAGTATTTAGTAATAGCCTTTTGCTGCAACTTTTTTCCTGATAATCCTTCTTCTTCTGAACTTTCTTTTTCTTTCTGACTAGAGTTCCTGGGCTCTTATCAACACATGTCCTAACTATTCTTGGTTCCACTGGGGTGTCTTCTTCCCTTAGAAATTTACTTCTCACCCCTTCCATATTTTCATCACAAAGACAATACAATACACTGAGACAAAACAAGACACAAACATACTGTATCAATCTTTTCCATTTTCTCGAAATGGCCATTTTTCCTCTCGCCCTATCTGCCTAGGGATGAGCAGATTTGCTCCCGTCCTATCTATGGACGAGCAGCTTTTTTTCGTCACTTACCCCCGAGTGTCCCGGGGTTCCGGGTACGGGCCACCAATTGCCGCAGTCTGGCTGGGCACAAATCACGAGCCACTGAAGCAGGAACAAACTTTATTTGTGAACTGCAGGAAAACACTTCACACAGCTCCTGGGGAATCCTCCCAAACGCCACACGGCTCGTCCAGGAACCCCCAGCCGGAAATATCTCTCCCGGAAATCCCTCCTCCTGCACTTCCCCAACCAATGGGAACTCTCGGGAAATCCCCACGAGAACTCTAAAGTGCAAGAACACAAAAGTAGCGGCAGAGGCAGATAGTAATGCCTCGCCTGTCAATCAATACTGTTGGCAAAATGCCAGGGGCCATACAGACTCCGCCTTGGCTCTCAGCAATATGTAGTACTGGGCACTGAACCCAGGGCCTTGTGCATGCCAGGCAAGTGCTCTATCACTAAGCTACATCCCCAACCCCCAAATATCACTTCATTTTTGACCAAATGTCTACTTTTAATGTGTGTGAATCAATCTTTCAAATAAAAATAACATCCTTATTAACGTGGCTAGTTCAGCTTACAACTCACATAAGTGTTTCCTTGAAACAACCTATTGTTCTTGAAGATATAGAAGAGCTTTGTGTGCATTTCCCATTTCATCACAGAAAATAGTTTTGAAAAGTACACATATCAGTATCTTGCTTGTGATACTGTAATGTGGAGTTTAAAGACTGGGCAAACAGCTGGTCATGGTGGCTTGCCACATGCCTGTAATCCCAGTGGCTTGGGAAGCTGAGGCAGGAGCATCATGAGTTCAAAGCCAGCTTTAGCAAATCAATGAGGCACTAAGTAACTTAGTGAGACCCTGTCTCAAAAAATAAAAAGGGCTGGGGATGTGGCTCAGTGGGTTAGGTTAATTCAGGGGCACTTAACAAAATTTTTTTTTTAAAAAATTGGGCAGGGCTGGGGCTGTGGTTCAGCTGTAGTGAACTTGCCTGGCATGTGCGAGGCACTGGGTTCGATTCTCAGCACCACATATGAATAAATAAAATAAAGATCTATCAACAACTAAAAATATATTTTTAAAAATTGGGCAAACAGTACAAAGGATCTCTATATATAATTTCTTACAACTGCACATAAATCTACAATCATCTCAAAATAAAAACTGTAATTATAAAATATTGTATTCAAGGACTGATAAAAACTTGTATGCTTTATGGGAAACTTACTATTTTCTTTTACAGTGCTGGGGATCAAACCCAGGGCCTTGTGAAAGCTAGGCAATGAAGAGGAACTTCAGTGGAACTTGCCTTTTCTAACTCCAGTGTATGCTGGCGAAAAAATATCTCCCAGTACAGTTTAGTGACACTGCCTTGATTTATGCAAAGGCCCCCTTAGTTTCACTCACTATTGCTTTTGCACCATCAGTGCAAATTTCAGCACAGTGGAAAAAAGTATCATGAGTATAATTATGAAATTTGTTTTAATTATTCAAATCCCGGAAAAGGTCTCAGGGCTCTAGAAGTCATCTGACCATACTTAGATCTAATGACTGTTACATAATATTGAATTAAAATAGAATTAAATTACATTTAATTAGCTATTTTAAAACTCGTTACCACCTCTTTTTTTTTTTTAATGAAACCTTCTAATGGTGACCATAACTGTTGAGAGCCACAGCCGAAGGGGCCCCAGCAAACCTTTCAGACTGCCAGCTGATGATTGGCTCACAGCGGCCCCAGCAACATCTAGCTGATTGGTTCCTCTGTGGTGATGCTCATTGGGCTGTTTCCCTGCCCTTTCAGACCACGGTGCTGCTCATTGGGGGACTTTTTTGGCTCCGCCCATGCGACCCAGCCAATCGGCCTCAAGAGCAGGAGGATTGGGGGAGGTGGAGAGGCTTGTGGGTGTGGGAGAGGCTTGTGGGAAGCCGGTGGTGGCAGTTGGGCTCTGAGGGTTTTTCCTGAGGAGCTGTTTTGTTTGGCGTGTGTGGTTCTAAAAATAAAGTTCGTTTCTTTTGACAAGTGGCTCCTGAATTGTGCCCAGCCAGACTGCGGCAATAACAGACATGGATTTAAATATTATTCATTGTTTCACACTGTTTACTATCCTTTCTTCAAAATTTTCAACATAGTATATTCTCTACTTATCATGGGAGCAATGGATGCTAAGTAGTTGGCTCTGGGATACTTTTTTGCGTATAAACATTTAGAGTTGTCACCTTCAGTATATTAAAGATGAGGCACTAGAAAATGGCCCTCTAAACCCAGATTGGGGAGGTAAAACCCACAGAAGACTGTGAAGAATAATTATCTGAGGAACCAACATTAAATCAGCTATGCTGTCAGCAAAGTCTTTGTTCTCAGTTAGAAGGTCACACAGACTTCAAAAGACAAGCTCTAGTACTGTCATGAGGGTATGAGGGAAGGAGTGTTAAAGTGTCCTTGGAAAACTACACAGAAATAGTCTCCATTCCCTATTTAAAGGACTCCACAATAAAGCACGCCCACTAGAGAAGGCCAAAGCTCTTGAAAATGGGCCAGCAATCCTCCTTTAGATGAACTGGAAATGCAACTCTCACCAATACAGTGGCGTGCACACTACCGTCAATTGTAAGATGTCTCCTCTGTGGTGTTTTAGCAGTGGCTGACTGAAACCATAGTTCTGTGCATGTCCTCTGCTGTCTGATGAAGTGTGACCTCTTGCTAAAGGCTTCATTACACTACTTATACACACAAGGTTTCTATCTTGAGTGTATCCTCTGATGAAAGATTTGACTTCCGACTAAAACACCCCACATTTCCTGCAAACATAAGGTTTCTCTCCTGAATGGCTCCTCTGGTATCTAATGAGGTGTGACTGCCAGCTAAAGCCCTGCCCGCACTCCCTGCACACGTGAGGCTTCCCCCCTAAGTGTGCCCTCTGGTGTTTAATGAGAGTTAACTTATCACAAAAGCCTTGCCCACATTCCCTGCAAACAAAGGAACCCGAGTGTGTCCTCTTATGCCTAAATAGGTTTGGCTTCTGCCTAAACCTTCTGCTACAATCTCTGCACATGAAAGGCTTTTCCCCTGAGTGTGTCCTCTGTTGTGAAATCAAGGTTGACTTATCATTAAAGCCTCGCCCACACTCCCTGCATACAAATGGCTTTTCCCCAGAGTGTGTCCTCTGGTGTATAATGAGGGTTGACTTCCTGGTAAAGCCTTGCCCACACTCTGTGCATATAAAAGGCTTCTCCCCTGTGTGTGATCTCTGGTGTTTGTTGAGGTTTGACTTCAGGCTAAAGCATTGCCCACACTCTAAGCACACATAAGGTCTAACTCCTGAGTGAGTCCTCTGGTGTGTCTTGAGGTTTGATTTCCAGCTAAAGTGACGCCCACATTCTGCGCATATGTAAGGTTTCTCTCCTGTATGTGTCCTTAAGTGTCTGAGGAGGTGGGACTTCAGACTAAAACTTTGTTCACACTCTCCGCAAACATAAGGCTTTTCTCCTGAATGTGTCCTTTTATGTCTGATGAGGTGGGAATGCTGGCGAAAGCCATGCCCACATTCCTTGCAAACATAAGGCTTCTCCCCAGTGTGTGCCCTCTGATGTGTGACTAGGTTTGACTTTAGGGTAAAGCTCTGCCCACATTCCTTGCACATGAAAGGCTTGACTCCTGAGTGTGTTCGCTGATGTGTGAAGAGGTTTGATTTCCAAGTAAAGCCTCGTCCACAATCCTTACACACATAAGGTTTCTCTCCTGAGTGTGTTCTCTGGTGTGTGATGAGGTTTGATTCCAGGTAAATCCTCTCCCACATTCCCTGCACACATAAGGCTTTTCTCCAGGGTGTGTCCTTGGGTTTTTGATAAGGACAGACATACTGCTGAAGCTTGGTCCCCACTCTGTGTACACGTACGGCATCTCCCCTGTGTGTGTCTTCTGGAGGCTAAGTAGGTTTGACTCCTTGATAAAGTCTGGCCCAAACTCTTCAAATTTGATTGCTTCAAATCCTGAGACTTCCAAACCATGCAATACTTTGTCCCTTTCCTCAAGGTCGGCCTTCTGTTCTAGGCTGGGCCTTATATCCACTATTGTGTTGCCTTCCTTGGACTTTACTGGATGTTCTTCACTTGGGTTTGTAAGGGTCCGGTGAAGCGTCGGAGAAAGAGACCACCAAGAGACCACTCATGTAATTGGCAGAAGGGGATTTATTGATCTAGCATGCTAGGGCTCCGTGCCCACTCAAGAAGGGAGAACAGCCCAGAGCCCCGAGCAGGGGCTGAGCACTGCTTAAGTACACTTTTTTGGGGAGGGCGGGGATTTTACATGCATCACAGTCTCCTTTAACAAATCATCATACACCACGGGAAAGTCAAACAATAATTCTTAGACTTGATTAGTACATACATTGGCGGGAACAGGTCAGGCTGGAGTGATAGGTCATTCCTAAGGAGGGGGTTACATTCAAACTGATTGGTCCAGGCCCTGCAATGCCTACGTGACAAGCTGCACAGGGTCTTGAATGCTATAAATCAACTAAATAGCCAGTAGGGCATTGTCTTAACTGCCTCAGGAATTTAACCCAGGCTTTGCAGTTTAGAAACTTTACAATGCCCGGTCTTTTACACTTTAACTTCAATTTCTTTTACCCTTACAGGTTGGAGGACGACTTTGATATGTCATTTTTACTTGTGCCCCCAAACAATGGCTTGGAGTCTTGTTCTCTCTCTTGAATTTTTGTTTTGTCAGTCAAGCAGGATTGATTAAAGGGTTGTTCCTGTGTTTTTTCTGATATTCTGGGTACTGATTCCCTGGGTGGAGATGATTTCCTGCATATAAACTTGAAAAGAGCTGAGGCAGATGACAGCTGCAGTGGACATTGGTTTCTCCCTTCCATTATAAATCAAGTGAGCCCCACTAGTAGCAGCTAATGACTTGGTGGCCTGCCTCACAGTAAGCTACCACATTAACAACTAAGCTAGTCAAACCTCAAATATCACACATGTTGGCTAAGGACTTGCTGACTGGAGAGTACCAGAGGGCAGGAAGGACAAGGTTGAATTTCTAACTTTGATCCTGCTGAATAAAGAACATTTTCAGAGAAGTCATAAGTAGGGCTGCCTAGGCCATTTTGCCATGTCCACTGGTGATTCATAATATTACAAGCTATCTCCCAAGTAGAAATCCATCATAAGACCTATTTTTTATTTCTCTTTATGCATTACATTTTCTGTTGCAGGAGTTGGCAAACTCATCCAACAGGCCAAATCCAGCTTGCAACCTATTTCTGTAAGGCCTCCCAGCTCTAAAAAAATTAAAATAAGCTGGGTATGGTGGTACATGCCTTAATCCCAGTGGCTTGGGAGGCTAAGACAGGAGGATCGCAAGTTCAAAGCCAGTCTCAGCAACAGCAAGATGCTAAGCATAGTGAGACCCTGTCTCTAATTAAAATACAAAACAGGGCTGGGAATGTGGCTCAGTGGTTGAGTGCCCCTGAGTTCAATCCCCAGTACTTAAAATAAATAAATAAATAGAATTCAAATTATCTTGGGGGAGGAAAGAAGACAATCTGACAAGATTGTATGTGGCCTTAAAAGCTTAAATATTTACTACATAGCACTTTATCGAAGTTTGACATCCATACGATTATAATGTAGAAAATTCATATCAAGAGCTTTTCACATTATCACATTATTCTGGTACTGTTCAGCAGTACCAGAAATCAACCAAAGACAAAAATAAATCAAGAGGTGTTTATTCATGAAAAACACTGAACTCAGGTAAGAATAAGAGTTTGCTACATTATTGCTATAACTGTATATTTAATCATCTGGGGAGCACTAAAACAGACATGTAGACCAATGGTACAGAATAGAAGACTTAGAGACAATGGTACAGAATAGAAGACTTAGAGACAAACCCACATAAATACATTATCTCATACTAGACAAAGGTGCCAAAAACATACATTGGAGAAAAGATAGCCTCCTCAACAAATGGTGCTAGGAAAACTGGAAATCCATATGTAGATGGCTGTCACTCCATCCTAGCTTAGTTGTTAATGTGGTAGCTTACTGTGAGGCAGGCCACCAAGTCATTAGCTGCTACTAGAGGGGCTCACTTGATTTGTAATGGAAGGGAGAAACCAATGTCCACTGCAGCTGTCAATACAAGTTAAGGTCTAGGTAGTAAATGAACAGGGAAGACAAGCAACTGCTTTCTGAGGATTACAGTCTTGAAGAAAAAAATTGATAGACTATCCAAAATTTAACAGGGAGACCCTGAAAATGAGACAACAAGAGAGAGGCTTGACAA
The DNA here is from genome assembly GCF_047511675.1 of Marmota flaviventris. Lineage (NCBI taxonomy): Eukaryota > Metazoa > Chordata > Mammalia > Rodentia > Sciuridae > Marmota > Marmota flaviventris. The sequence continues at coordinate 16,121,120 of NC_092515.1, read as the reverse complement.
ACCCTCCACACAACCCTGGCATTAGAAAGCTGTGGGCTGGGTGGGCCTGGGCTCTCCACACATCCCTGCCTGACAAGGAGATGACAACCAGGGTAAAGGGAAAATAAGAGGGCTCAGTGGAAAGTAGAATGCCAGGAAAGACACCCCCTCCCCAGTACTGGGGATTGAACCCAGGGGTGCTTTACCACTGAGCTATCTTCCAAACCCCTTTTTATATTTGATTTTGAGATGGGGTCACAATAAGTTGCTTAGAGCCTCACAAAGTTGCTGAAGTTGTGATCTCAAAGTTGTGAAGCTCCTGCCTTAGCCTTCCAAATTGCTAGGATTACAGGAGAGCACTACCATGCCCATCTCAGGAAAGATTTAAAACAACCTGACCTTTGAATTTTCTCCCCAACCCACACATTTAACCATAAATATAGATAGGAAGCCTTTCTAACTCAAAGTCTTTGAGTACGTATATGGCCAATTCTTACAGATCACTAAGTTCTGCAGTTACAAGACTGACATCAAGGAAGCAAGAATTAACACTACCCAGGCGTGGTGGTGCACACTGTAATCCTAGCAACTAGGGAGACTGAGGCAGGAGCATTCCAAGTTCAAAGCCTCAGCAATTTAGTGAGTCAAAAAGGGGTGGGGGGCGGGCACCAGAGATACAGCTCAGTGGCAAAGCACCCCTGATTCAATCCCCAGTACTGGGGGAGAAAAAATATATATACACATATATAAAACAATCAAGCAAAAGCATCATCTTCACAGAGGAGACATGTTTCACAGATTTCATCTAGAAAAGTTAACTAAAACAAACAAAAAGCAGCAAAAACAATCTTCAGCCAGGAAATATATTCAGGTACCAGAGGAATTATAATATACTATCTAAAACATCCAGTTTAACATAAATATGTTGAAAGAACTAAAACAATATGTGAAAAATTAAAGCAAAGTATGTATCAATGACTCAATAAGAAGAGAACCTTCCTAAGAACAAACTATTAAAAAGAAACAAAAGGAAATTCTGGAATTCAAAAGCAACACAACTGAAATTACAAAATTATTAGGTATACAAAAGTAAATATTTAAGTGTGCAAAAGAACCAGTGAACTTGAAGACAGATCCACAGAAATGAACTAAACTGAAGAAGAGAGGAAAACAAAGATTAAAGAAACCAAAAGCCTCAGAATAAGATGCCTATAAGCAACCAACCTATATGTGATGGGCACTCAGGAAGAAGAGAGAGAAAAGATCAGAGAAAAAAAAACTCAACAAAAAATAGCTGAAAACTTCCCAAATTTAATGAAAAAAAAATTGGTCTTTAAATCCAAGAAGTTCAATCAACCCCAAGTAAGATAAACATAAAAAGATCCAGCTAGGGATGGTGTTGTGGCTAGCACTTGCCCAGCACTTGTGAGGCACTGAGTTTGATTCTCAGCACCACATAAAAAATAATCAAATAAAGGTATTGTGTCCATCTATAACTAATAAAAATAATTTAAAAAAGATCCCAGCTAAAGATATCATAGTCAAAGTGTGGGTGAAAAAAAAAGAGAAAATCTTGACAGAGGAGCAAAAGAAAAATGATTCAACATGTACATGAGGAAAAGCCAGTATAAGTCATGTTTCAGCCAAAATGCCAAAGAAGAAAAGGTGAGGCAGGCAGGCCATGGAGAAGAAGAATCAAAGGCATCTAAATTAAAAAGGAATAGGTAGGGCTGGGGATGTGGCTCAAGCAGTAGCGCACTTGCATGGCATGTGTGCGGACTGGGTTCGATCGTCAGCACCACATACAAACAAAGATGTTGTTACCACCAATAAATAAATAAATATTAAAATTCTCTCTCTCTCTTAAAAAAAGAGGAATAGGTAAAACATTCTTTTGCTTACAGATGATAAGACCTTGTATGTACAAAATTTCAAACAAGCAAACAGAAATAATTGTGTTTAGTAAGGTCATGTGATACAAGATCAATATACAAAAATATTTCCATATACCAGCAATGACTATTCCAAAAATGAAATTAAGAAAACAATACCATTCACAATATCATAAGATAGTAGAAAAAATAATAAGGAAATGACAAAAGTAGCAATAGATTTATAAACCATAAATCCTAAATAAAGAGAAAGATACTCATGGATTACAAGACTCAATCTTATTAAGATGGTAGTTCTCCCCAAAACTGATCTATAGGTACAGCGTAATCCTTATATCAAAACCACAGGTGGCTCTTTGTTTTCCTATTAATTGACAATATGACTCTAAAACTTATATTGATATTCAAAATACATAAAATATGCAAAGCAATGTTGATAAAGAAAGCTAAGGGAACTGAGGTTGTGGCTCACTGGTACAGCACTTGCCTGGCATGTGTGAGGCCCTGGATTCCATCCTCAGCACCACATATACATAAATAAATAAAGTGAAAAATCCATGTGCAACTAAAAAATATTAGAAAAAAAAAAGAAAATTAAGGAACTTAGACAATCCAACTTCAAAACTTAATATAAAGCTGTGGCAATGAAGATAGTATCATAAGGAGGAGGTGTCATAAGAAGGATAGCTTCAGTGGAAAAAAATTGGAAGACCAGAAACAAATCTCTAGATTTCTAGTCAACTGATTTTTTAATCAATTGAAAGGTGCCAAGGTAAATCAGTGGGGAAAGAGAATACTCTTTTTAAACAAAGAATGTCAGGACAATGGAATATTCACATGCAAGAAAATAAGCTTAGACTCTCATCCCCACATAATATACAAAAAGTAACTCAAAATGGATCATGGTACTAAATGTAAGCACCAAAAGCATAAAACTTCTCAAAGAAACCAAAGAAGAAAGAAATTTTTGTGATCTGAGTTAAGTACAAAATTCTTAGTTAGAAAACCAAAAACACAACCTATTTAAAAATAACAACAACATAAACAGCAATAGGGGCACAATGGAAGACCTTGAATAGCATGCATGAGGCCTGGTTCCATCCTTAGTTCCACCAAACAAGACCAAAAAACCCTGATAAATTGGATTTCGTCAAAATTTCAAACTTTTCTGTTTGAAAAGACATCATTAGAAAAGTGAAGATAATCTACAAACATGGAAAAATATCTGCAAAGGGGTGACAAAAAAAATAGGAAGAGATAACCGAGAAACTGACTCTTAAAGAGCCACATGGAGTAAGATCTATAAATCAGCATTTTCAACTGAGTATATTCTACAAACAGCTCAGAGGGGAGGGAGTAAAGAAGACTTATGGATCTGAAATACCAGAAAACCAAAAGGCCAGAAGAATAACTGAGAATTACTGAATCCTTAACAACAAAGAAACCACTAAAAGTGTAGCCCTAAAAACTGCATGTGGTCTCTGCCCAAATCCTCAGATGAAAGGCAAATTACGTAGATATGTGAGAGATTGCCAGAAGGCCAGCTAAAAAAGAAGCTATTTAAAGCAACAGGAACAAAGCAGGAATACCAGCTGTTACATATTGCTGAGGAGACCAAAGTTTACAGTTCGAATTCAGATGAGAAACAGAAAAGTGTTGACCATATGATGGGGAAAAAGTGGGCAAGGGAGTGGGTCCAGTTGTTAAATTTAGCATACAAAGATTTCAAAGAAGCCATTGTATTTTCAACTAACTAAAGAAAATTATATTCAAAGAAAAAAGGAAAATAGGATATCAATATTAGAAAACATATAGAATTATAATAGAGAAATTGACACATTTTTTAAAAAAGAAATTACCCAACTGAAACAAACAATAACTAATTTAAGAATTCACTTGAAAGGTTCAGTAGCAGACTGAAAATGGAAGAAGAAGGATTAGTAAATATGAAGATGAATAAATAGAATTTACCTACTCCGTTCCAAAATAAGAGAGAAAAGAGATTGAATAAAAATGAACAGAAGTTGTGAGAAAGTATTCACTTTCAGAAATGTATGGGCAACATATAGTAGCCCAATATACTGGTAAACTGGAGTTCTAGAATGAAAGGAGAATAAAAGGGGAAAAAATACATTGAAATAATTGCCATATATTTTACCAAATGAGTAGAAAACCTAACTTACAGATTCAAGAAGCTTCATAATGCCCAGGTAGTGACAACACAAAGAAAACTATCTCTAAGAACATCACATACTATTGAAAACCACTGTTGAAAAGATCGAAAACAATCACAGAAGATAAATTACATATAAAAGAAAAACTAACTATATGATAACTTCTCAAAAGATATTATAAGTTCCAGGCCAGTGCAGAAAACTTATCAAGACCCTGTTTCAAACATAAAATTTTTAAAAGGGCTGCAGATATAGCTCAATGGTAGAGTACCTACCTACCATGTATGAGGTCCTGAGTTCAATCCCTAGTACCACCAAAAATAACAATGAAATCAAAAGTTGGTTCTTTGCAAAGATACACAAAATTAATCTCTAGCTAAAATGGACAAGTTGAAATATACAAATTTTAAAAGTTGATATAAAAAGAAACAAAGAATAAAATAGTCACATATCTATTAAGTAAATAAAATCTGAAATTTAAAATCCTCCCTCAAGGAAAACCTCACTGGCAAATTCTATCAAACATTAAAGAAAGAATACTAATTCTAATAAACTTTCAATAAAACAAAGGAAGGATACCTCTGACCTCATTTTATGAAGTTACTATTACTTTCAAATCAAAACCAGACGAAGACTTAAGGAAACTACCAATCAAAATCCCTCATGAACACTGATAAAAATTCTTAGCAAAACATTTGCAAATCAAACTCAATAAAATTTTAAAAATATATATAATATGATGAAATAAGGTTTACTCCAGAATGAAAGGCTTATTCAGCTTTCAAAAATCAATCAAGGGCTGGGTTGTGGCTCAGTGGTAGAGCGCTTGCCTAGCATGTGTGAGGCACTGGATTCAATTCTCAGCACCACATAAAAAATAAATAAATAAATATATTGGGTCCATCTACAGCTAAAAATATAAAGTATTTTGTCCGCCTACTAAAAAAAATCAATACAAATTGACCATATTAACAAACTAAAGAAGAAATGCCATATTATCTCCTAAAGCAAGGGTCTGAGATTTTTTTTTCTTAAAAAGCCAAACAACATACATTGGCTTGTGAGCCACACAATGTTTGTTTTAAATACTCAGCTGTACTGATAATATGAAAGCATTGAGAGACAACAAGTCAATTAAATGGGTATGGCTGTTTTCTAATAAAACTTTATTTATATGAACTCTATTTACAAAGAAAAAACATTACCATCCCACTGAAGTGGCACCCCCTTTCTCCACAGAAAAGCCCTCTTCACCATGGCTAATTTAAGGACTATCAGCAAAAGAGTCCATTGTAGATAAACTTCCTATTTTCGTATCACCCTGTTTACTTGGCCACTGGCGAAGAAGATACCAGCACTCCAGGTGCTGGACACCCCCTTACTGGTTTTCACAAACATATCCAGTATAGTACTTTGAAGAAATGTGCAAACAAGGCCTCTGGGCCTTGAGCTGGGTTCACAGAGATGTCTACATTTTTAAGATAAGTTACAAATGGGCCCATGGTAACAGCTGGCAGGGGGAGGAAAGAAAGGGGAGATGAAGCTCTCCCCTTCTCAGGTGTTGTCCTTGAAGAGTTAACTTGCCCAGAACAGTGAAAGCAAAAGCTGCTTTTATGTGAACTTCTGCAGACTGTGAACTTCTGAGCCTCTCCCCTTACACACTGGGTATAAAATTCTGAAACTCCCTGAACTTGGGGTGCAGGGGATTTATTGATTACAGGGCTGTACCCTCTGAACCTGGCTGCAACCAAATAAAACTGTTTCCTGCTATCTTTGGTGCCTTGCTTCGTTTGTCCCTACAACACCACAGGTCTAATTTTGTGACTTCTGATCTAAATAAAAACATAAAAGTCATGTGAAAAAATTCAACACTCATCCATGATTAAAAAAAACTCAACAAAACAGGAACAAAAGGGAAATACATCAACCTGATAAAAGTAACATCATACTATATGATGAAAAAGTGAACTCTTGCCACCCAAGATACAGAACAGGGAAAGAATGTCCACTTTCACAACTTCTATTCAAAATTGTACCAATGGTCCTAGCAATTGCAATAAGGGAAAAAAGAGATAAATGGGAATAAAAAGATAAAGAGGGAAAGATGGAAGGATGAAAGAAGGGAAGAAAAGGATGGCGGGAGGAAGGATCAAAAGCACGCAGTATAAAAAGGAAGAGCAAAACTGACTTTTTATTAATAAATGACATGACCTACACATGGAAAATTCTAAGAATCTACAAAAAAATACTATAATTAATAAGTGAATTAATCAGAGTGACAGGAAACATGGGCAATATATAAATAATATTCTCGCTATACTAGCAGGGAACAACTGAAACTCAAAATTTAAAATACATGGGCTGGGATTGTGGCTCAGAGGTAGTGCGCTCGCCTAGCATGGGTGGGACCCGGGTTCGATCCTCAGCACCACATAAAAATAAAGGCATTGTGTTGTGTCCATCTACACCTAAAAAATAAATAAATAAATATTTTAAATAAAATACAATTCCATTTTGAATAGCATATAAAAACATGACAACATGAATATAAATACCTAGAAATAAATGTACTAAAACATATGCAAAATATTTGTACCATGTTTTAAATTATTTTATGAGATGCTCAGTCAGGTATGGCCAAAAGAAAATACAAAGGAGAGGATCAGGAAAAAAAATAAAACAAAACAAAAATTTTTAAAGTTTATTATATTTACAAGTTCCAGAGAAACAGAATTGGGCATTATAAATCCCTAACATTGTTATAAATAGGCATTATAAATCCGTAAACAGTTCTCTTTTGACAGGACATCAGGAAGGTATGTGATACAATCTGGAAATAGTTAGATTATGTTTTATTTCTTAAACTAGAGTGCTGGCACATGAGAATTATTTTATTATTATTCATAGCTTTCTATAATCTGGAGAAGTAGAGATAATCAGTTATTTTTAGTATAAGAGAAAACAGAAAGTATCCAGAAGTGTCACGAACTGTCCATGGGCTGTGTGTGGATTGTGCTGTGCATAGTAGCCTCTTGAGGGGATAGGCCTGCACTGCCAACACCCTGTCAGAGACTGATCGCATGATGCAGGTGTGCCTCCCCCTCTAGCTCTGCCTAAGATCCCACACAGCACCTGAGATCAGTGTGACTCACCAAGATGTCAATCAATCTGCTGACCACAAGAAATCATGAAGCAAGACTCCACCCTTGAAAACTTATTCCTCTCTGATCCCCCCATAAAATAAAGGAAATGCAGGCTCATGCTCTTTCCAGCGCTCTTTCTAGCCCTTTAAGGTCACAGAGCCATCCTGCCCTTGGTTTAAAAACTATTTTCGCTGCTTTCTTAGCTTAATGTTGCTCTTTTAAACCCAGTTCAACTCGTCTTCATGGGTCGTAGTCGAGACAAAATGTTGGTAGATTTAATGTCAATGAGGTAGGTACAGTTTTTAAGATCCAGAGGAAAGAAAAAAAAGACTATGAACATGGAAAGCATTATAGAGGAGGCAAGACAAATGAGGAAGGGAGGTTTTCAGGAGGAGGGAAGAGATCCTCCCTCAGAAAAGTCCCTCCCCAACTGAAGAGTATATTCTGTAAGGAAACTAAAGCTACAAAGCCTTACCAGTGGCCTAGGAGGCCTGCAGATGAGCTTCTTCTCAGGATCTGAGAAATGCCTCTTCCTTCTCTATCTGCCAAACTGTATGCTAGATAGATGTAAGCATCTATCCCATGCTCACACTCACCTGGACAGAGGTCCGGCAGATGTTTTCTCACCTCTCTCCAGGGCTCTTCCCCTTGCTCTAGCTGAGTAATGAGTTTTTGTTTGGAAAATGCAATTTCTGTTCATAGAGAAGAAAACAAGGAGATACTTGATTATGAGAACTCACAAGGTTACAAAAGACCTATGATAGTTAATTATTCAAAGTAGAAAAGCTGAGTGAGGAAAGGCAGTTCCAGAAATGAATCATACTAAAGATAAAGTAAAAAGAGAGCAAAGCCTTGGGAAAGAGGCCTGGAAATGCATGAGTGATATCATACATAATATGAGTAAATCAAGCTATCTGCTTCAACTCTATTAAATCTATATTTACTAATAAAGTAAAAAAGGTAAATCACTATTTTTAAGTGCAACCCAAAAGAATAATTTCTCATGACACATGAAAAATATCATGTGGGACAAATTTTAGTGCTAAGGGACGTCATACTTACCTAATGATATCAGGTGGCTATAATTCTCCAACATCACTTCCCTGTGTAGGATCTTCTGAGCAGAGCTTAACAACCTCCACTCCTCTTGGGAGAAGTCCACAGCCACATCCCTGAACACCACAAAAGCCTTTAACAAAAAATACATCCCTGTTTTATCCAGGAGCCACCTTGCCTGAAGCTTAGAATGAGAGGTCAAAAGGCTCCCTAAAGCTAGAGAACTACTCAGTGGTCCAAAGAAAAATGCTGGCTATAAACTGTGTTTAAAAGAGTCATTACTCTCCTCTCTCCATGTCTCAATTTCCTTATAAGATCGATATTATAATAATATTTACCTTACAGGGTCATTATCCAAATATCCTATAACTCTGAGGGAAATGAGCCTGGATGAGGCTGACACGTGGGAGAACAAAATGGAGAAGTCAATGAATGCCAGACCTTGGTAAGTATATAGAACTACAGGACCAACCTTAAGGTGTGCCCTCTCTCTGGACTTCCTTCTATATGATCTAAATTATTATTTTTCAGCCTAAGTGGGGTTTCCTATTGCTTCCACTCAAAAACATCCTATTGGTTGACTGTTTCAGTGAAGACCTCCAGTGAATCATACCTGTCTCTACCAATTTATGAATTTTCCCTCTAAAGTAACCCTGGGCTTGATCACATGATTTGGTTTATGAAATGGGACATTAGTAAATATGATGTAAGCATTACTTTAGAGTGTTTGGTTTGGGGACTGGCTTTCATTCTTTCTGTGCAGGATACCTGGAGACCATCATGTGAATAACATTAGCTTTTCAGTGAAAAAGGCCACATGGAGAACCAAGAACTGAAGCAACCCAGCCAACCATCCTGTCAACTTCAAGACATGTGAGGTCGCCCAGCTCCAGCTCAGGAGCCAGCTGACTAACCACATAAGAATCAGCCCAAATGTGCTAGGCCTATTTGCTGACCAACAGAATTGCAAACTAATGAATGGTTTCATTTTAAGCCACTAAGTTCTTTTTTTTTTTAAAGGAAGGAATTTTTTTAATACCTTTATTCTATTTATTCATTTGTATGTGGTGCTGAGGATCAAACCCATGGCCTCACATGTGCTAGGTAAGCACTCTACCGCTGAGCTATTGCCCCAGCCCCAGCCACTAAGTTCTTTAAGCCCCTAAATTGGTGCATAGAATTGAACTGCTTCCATAAAAAAAAAAATACCTAAAACATGTGGCATTAGTTTTGGGAGCCTGATGTGGGCAGAAGCTTGGAAAACTGTTATCGCGGGTTATAAAACTAGTAAACAAAATGTTAGCAGAGACTGAAAAAGTAGTAAAGACACTGCTATGGTAGTTTGAAAAAAGGTTGTTATATATACAGTAAAACTACTGCTGCATGAACTTGGGAAAAAAGAATATATAACTGATGATCTCTCAGATCTGGCTAAGGAAATCTCCAGAGAGCCAGCTGAAAATTTCAGTTGTGGGCTGGGGATGGAGCCCATATAATAATGTATAGAAATAGAAGCATTGTAGAATTATAATGGAATTAGTAAGCTAATTTAGAGGAAAATATAAACATGACAGGACTTGCTAGGTATATTAGTTCGGCTTCACATTACTATAATAAAATACTTGAGGCAATTCACTTAAAAAAGGTTTATTTAGCTCACAATCCTGGCATTTCCAGACCCAAATCAGGTGAAGAAGCCTTAGCCTCCTTGAGTTCAATCCCCAGTACCAAAAAAAAAAAATCTATATTAAGGAACATGTTGATTATATGACTCTTCCGGCTTAAGAGTCTGAGAGTGAAAAAGGTAATAGGAAAAATCAGCTGACACAAACTTTTGACTTTTCATAGTACATCAGAACATTTCCTTATTAATAGTAAATGAGTGGTTAAGATAGCACATCCAGGGCTGGGTTTGTGGCTCAGTGGTAGAGCGCTCACCTAGCACATGTGAAGCCCTGGGTTCAATCCTTAGTACTACATAAAAATAAATAAATAAAATAAAGGTATTGTGTCCAACTACAACTAAAAAATAAATATTTTTTTAAAAGATAGCACATACATAAAAGATTCAATATTATCTTGGAAAATTTCTGAGTGGGATTTCTTATGCGTTCTTGGTGTTAACACTTTCAAGTGAATGAAATATTTTACAAACAAGAAACACTGAACTCTCAGTGTTGCTCTGAAAACATGTAGGAACATATAAATCTCCACCAAAGGAGTCCAGGATTAAACTAAATACAAATCTCTTTTCTATCTAGATTTTACTCTCATTGGCTGATAAGCATAGTCAATTAGCCCATATCAAAAATGATAGTAAGTCATTCTGGTAACTATATCCACACTCAATAAATCTTCATTTAATTAAGTCAAGGTCATCCTAGTCACCATTCTCAAGAATTAGAAGGCATCCCCTAAATTCCTATAGTCCGCCAACCACTATTTTCCCACATACAACTGATTTTCTGATGCTGAGTCTCTTCGTAATATCCTTCAAAACCCAGCTTACTCAAAGACAAAATCTATACTCCTCAGCCTGGCACAGGGAATTCCGTTTGATCTGTCCCCACTCAAACTCATGGTGGAGGAAAAAATTTCTCAGAGACCAGGGAGGTTATAAAATGAGAGAGGCATGCAAAAATATTACCTTGAGAATGATTTTAACCTCTGTATAGAGAAGACTATAGAAAGTGCCACAAATAGACCCTACAGGTTCTGTCCAAATGATGAAGAGAACATCCTGGTAAAACTTCCTGACACCAAAGGACAATGCAGGTTTAGGGCAGATATTTTTTAAAATATTTATTTTTTAGTTGTAGGCAGACACAATATCTTTATTTCATTTTTATGTGGTGCTGAGGATCGAATCCAGTGCCTCACCACTAGGCATGCACTTTACCACTGAGCCCCAGCCCCAGCCCTAAGGCAGATTTATTTTTAGAGAAGCAGGACCTCCAGAACTGCCCATGCCAAAAGTGCTCTCATATGTAAAATTCAGTTCATACCATATCAAATTCCTCCTACTCCACGTGTGAATAGCTAGTCTCTATCACACATATTTTTAAATTAACCTTAAATAGGTCTATTGGCTACTATATTCCTTCCACACTGGGGCAATGGTAGTATGCCCAGTGGCCCAGTCTCTGAAACAAACTATGCTTCTGGTCCTCTTCCCCCCAGCTCTCCAATTTACCAAACCCCCCAGCTACAACTCAGACAGTCCTACTTCTCCTCCTCCTTAACCGCTCAGGCCACAGGTGTCTCTGCTGTTCCCGTTTTTAATCCATATCACTGGACAACTGCGCTTGGATGTGAAAGACCCCAGCCCAATAACTTTAGGCCCAGTAATAAATCACCAGGGCTTGCTTCCGCACCTGCACAGACGTCAGATGTATTTTTCAGAAAATCAGTTAAGTGTAACCGATTAAGAAAGGACAGGATGGTTGGGAAAGGAACCGGCACGGTTGGGCAAACGGGATCATACAATGAAAAACCATACAATGAATAACAAATGGTTTTTATATGGTTTTTCCAGGAACCTATAGTGAAAAACAAGTTTACCCTTTAAGTGACCTATATGCTGGATTCAAAAGAGCCAATGAGATACCTGTTACTGTGCTAGGAGGGAAACTGACCACTGTACCCTATAAAAGATCTGTACCCCAAAGCCCGGTGTGCCAGTTCACCGAAGCTCCGGCTGAGGTTTCGCTGGGCACCCGCAGGCGCCTGTGTATCAATAAATCGCCTCTTGCTTTTGCAGCCAGTGCCTCGTGCGTCTTTCTTGGACAGGGAATCGGTGGGTCTTTCAGATGTCCCTGTATTATTATTGAAACTGCTGTGTGTGGTGTTCACATTAACTTGAATGACTGAGCAATGGATGCAGAAGAAGGGTATGCTAAAGGAAGACACCAGGTATGAACCACTTTTCAAGGGCAAGGAATGAAATTTGTCAGCAAGGCAGCCTCCAGGGCAATAAAAGGTAAGGAGTGGGGCGGCAGGGATCCTGATGACAGCCAAGATGTAATTACAGATAATTCTCACCTCTGTTTTGGCTCTCAGGAGCCCCGTGGCCATTTTCCTGGTCTCCACAGTGCTCCCCCTGTTGAGTGTCTAGGTGGAACCTCCCTCCCAACGTGTTAAAAAGGCATCTACTCCAAAGCCCCACAATTAGAGGTCGGAGATACCACAGAAATCAACAGCGCAGCCAGTTCCAACCCAGAAATGGAGAAAGGGGGTCTAGGACGCCCCAACACTCTCATGCTCAGCTCCAAACTGACCAGAGAGTGAAGCCCTTGTCCCCAGCAGCGCAGTGAGTTTGTCTCTAACCCTACGGGCTTCAACGATGGAAAAACGGCACGGTGTGCCTACAGGAGAGCGCTCTCCCAGTTTGTCTCCGTGACTAAAATGAGGGTAAGCAGAGACTCGCGCTGACTAGACAGCACTCGCGGAACGTGGGGTGCACGTCACGGATCCTGAGGCCGAAGCTCTAGGAAATAAAGGGCAGTGACGCGGAAAAAAACGAAACAGGGAGCCCGGCCCAACCACAAACCAGCCTGATGGACCTAACCAACTGGCCGGAAGTGCCTCTGTAAGTAAGCACTACCTCAGAGGGACGGCAGTAAGAGAGGACGGAAGTGACCCCAGAGGCCTCTGGGAAGTGTAGTTTCGGAGAGAGGCGGAGGGCGTGTTGGCTTCCACCTGAATTCTGAGATGCTTCAGACCCACTTTCGCTGCTCATACAATCAAGTTTAGAAGCCCCTTGTTAAAATTCACTGGACGCGAAGTTCACAAGTGTCTTCTCCCAAGTCCAATTAGATCCGGTATTTTCAGGATAGCAGGATTGGCTCGGTCCCAACTCCAAGAATGGGGTTGGGAGAAACTGGTGTGGTCCCAGGATTTTAGGTGAAAGAATTCCCCACGCAAAGACACTTCGCCGGGAGAATTCCAATTTTATTGCAAAAAGCAGTGTGCTTATATAGAACTAAGGGGGAGATGGTAGGGCTTAGATAAATGGCAGGCAACCCGTTTATTGGCAAGTTCTTTCAGATATCAGCTCCAGAGCCCAGGAATTAGTTCTCATTGGGGCTAAGGTTCCCCGCCAGCGAGATTTGAAATTGGCTCCAGCGGGAGAATTCACACGGGCGGGAACTTTTCGCGCCACTGCAGAAAAGAAGAAGGTACGAAGAAGAGGTGCTTAGGCGCCATGTTGGGGTTTTTTCTCTGGGGTATGGCTGCCGTTTATACTTTTCCCAACATTCCTCCCTTTTTGTTTTCTTAGGAAGTGGGGCGTCATTGGTCAGATCCGGCTGCTTCCTGCTGTGTAGGGGCGCTGTGGGGCCTAGAAAGGGAAGTGGAGGAATGCTGGGGGGGCAGGTCTGGGGATATCATGGCAGCCAGAAATAAAACCCAGTGGCTATAGACAGCTACTTCCGTAGGGGTGAACTCTGTGAAAGTTCCCTGAAGCCACAAGTTGTCGATGGCATGGAACCAGTCCTGGATGGAGGAGATTGTTGGTATCAGCCACTGGTCCTGTAACAGAGACTCTAGGAAATACTGGAAGCGTTGCCTGGACATGGCGTCACCAGCACCTGAAGAACATCAGAGCGAATAAAAACAGAATGAAGATAAAAATTAAAGCAAAGGTCAATTTTTGGCAGAAGTTCCATGTTGGGGGACTGACAGAGAAGAGGCCAAGGGCCATGAGGAAGCTTAGAAGGACATAAAGACTCATGAATCCAGGATGGCAGATTAAGAGGTTCTCCGAGCTCGTTGTCTCCCGCTGTCTGATGTCCGTTGCATTCCATCGTGCCTGGTAGTGAGCTTCAGCACTGAGTGAACTGTTGGAGATGTTGGGGGTTCATTGGTCATCAGAGGCTGGTAGTGCCTAAGCAGAAGCTGGTTGAAAGTTTGATTAGAAATTTTCTGCAATTGGGTTTGAAGGAACTTCATTATGCAGGGCAAGAGAGCACAAAAAAGGAGCATCCCAATAAGGGGCCCCAAGATAGGTAGTAAGTACGTGGCAAGAGAGGATTGGAAGAACCCCGTTATGGGATTAGAGGAGGTGGGTTTGAGCAGTTGGGTCGATAATTCCTGCAATTTAACAACATTTTTTTCTATTAGCCCAGACTCATTAACATAGTAGCAACATTCCTCTCTGAGGAACAGGCATGTACCCCCTTTTTCTGCAGTGAGAAGATCAATCGCCCTTCGGTTTTGTAAAGCCACTTGTGCCAATGAAGTAACCTGCCGCTGCAAGGAGCCCAGAGACTCAGCAGTGGTATCGAGTGCTTCCTGCAGTTTTTGTTGCAGGTCATTGGATGCCCATAGAGCATGACCTATAGCTCCACCAGAGAGTCCGAGACTCGCCACTGAGGTTGTTAAAGTGAGGCCTACCAGAACCGGCAGAAAGACTGCCCTACGGGTGCAGGAAGGTAGGGCCAGCTGCCGGAATTCGGTGGGAGTATACAAAGACAGCTGAGGAACTACAGTAACCAAGAAACAGGTGCCAGAGACATTGATCGTTGAGGTACTTAAAGACCCGTTACACCAGAGGAAATGTCCAGGTTGCATAAACGCAGGGTTCGATGGGGTGCTATAGCTCAAGGAACAAATGGGTAAAGGATTCATTGTTGGCAGGTGGAAACAGATGAAAGGAAATGAAGTATTGGTGGAATAACTTTCCCACAGTGGGATACGTGTCACATGTAGGGGTTGTCCTTTCTTAGAGAAATTGTAGGTTTTTGCTGAAATATTTCCTGCCGCTAATGGGACCGCTGCTAGAAGTGGACGACTAAGTGAAGCACAGAGAAAGCACTGAGAAGTAGGCACAGAAAGAGGGGTGGAGTTTAATAATCGAAGAGTTTGGTGTAGCAAATTGAGCCATGTGGGAGGGGGGCCTAAGGGGGTTGAAGGCTCTGAATCCTCTTTGGATGGGCTATGGATAAGATCTCAAAGTTTTGATTCTGACTCCTTGATGTGTTCGACTATCTGGATGGTTGCCTTAGGTGGCGTAATCAGGGTGTGGCCAACAGTCATCCACCCTGTGGGTCTGGCTGAGGTTGTCTGAGCATAGACAGCAAACTCAACATAGACCCAACATTTGGCCTTGGGGTCAGGTATATCTAAAGTATACCATCCATTGTTATCGGATGAAGAGCCTTTATGCCACTTTAGGTAACTAGAAGTCCACCCTTCAGGGTAACCAAGTGAGTGGTAAGAATAGCTACCACGTTCATCATGGAACCTGCATGACCAATAGGGGCACCCATTATATATCTCAGGCCACCAATGACAATAGTCTTTGGTTTGATCAAAAAGGAAGCAAATGAAAGGCCAGTTCCAGCTACCAGGGACGAAGGTCCTTGAAGGTGACAATTTTAGGGAAATAGAGGTGCAGTTGTGGATGAAGCAAGTAGTTGCATCCACTGCGCGGACCTTCTGCATGCCATGTTCTGAGTATCGTTCCCGAAGAGTGAATAAATACATGGTAGGAGAGGAGGGTAAAGACCAGTCCCGACAGAGCACAGAAAATAAGCAGAGCACAAAAAACAAGCAGAGAGAGAAGACTAGGGTGTTGGGAGAGCTCATTGTGCCTTCTTTAAGAGGAATTGGGCTGCGGGGAACACCGTGTGAGCTGCAACTTAAAGGGGTGAGATGGGTGTGGAGAGCAGGAGTAAAGGGGAGGTTCAGGAGGTGATTCTTGGAGTTCCTCTGGGGTGGTCCTGTCGTCAGCAGGTGGGGCCTCCTGGTGATATGGCTTCAACCTAGAAATGTGAATCCAGGGAGTGAGATGGTTGTCTGGTAAGGAGAGTTTGGCAGCGGTGGGGGTACAGAGAATGACAGGATAGGGGCCTTCCCATTTTGGGGCAAGAGGCCCTTTCTCCTCTGGGGTATTATAATAGACTAGACTCCCAGGTGTTAAGGGAGGAGTGTTTGGAGAGGAGACTGGGTCCGGAAGAAGCCAGTCCTGATATTTCCAGAGTTCCGAGTGGAGATGAAACAAGAGAGGCAAAGACAAATCTCGGGTGAGAGGTCCTTGTGAAACGACCAACCCAGGGGGTATAAGAGGTCTTCCATACATTATCTCAAAGGGAGACAGTAAAGATGGATTCTTAGGGAGAGCTCTGATTCGAAGCAAAGCCAAGGGAAGGAGTTTGACCCAGTCTAAGTTTAATTCCATTGTCAATTTGGTAAGGACTTCCTTTAGAGTCCGATTTACCCTTTCCACTTTCCCTGAAGCCTGGGGGCGATATGGACAGTGGAAATGCCACTTGAAGGAGAGGGCTTGAGAGACCTTTTGTGTGATCCTAGAAATAAACTCGGGGCCATTGTCAGATTGTAAGGAAGTGGGCATACCAAACCTGGGGATAATGTCTGTCAGTAAGATTGAAGCTACAGTGGAAGCCTTTTTATTGGAAGTGGGAAATGCCTCAACCCAACCAGAGAAAGTGTCCACAAAGACAAGGAGGTATTTAGTGCGCCGTACTGTGGGCATGTTGGTGAAGTCTACCTGCCAGCAGCGGGAATGTGTCCCTGGGCTTGGTGGGAAGGGAAAGGTTTGGGCCTTAAAGGAGTATGAGGGTTGGTCCGCTGACAGATCTGACAATTAGAGGCTATATTTTGGAGCATGGCTTTGTCAGAGGGGGTGAGGGAGAAGAAGCTCTGTAAAAAGAGGGTTAAAGACTGAGAATTGGAATGGAATAGAGTATGAAGGAACTTGAAAAGATCCTTGTTCTTACTGGAAGAAGTAGGGGCTTCAGATGAGCTGTCTAAAGTGGCCATTATATGTCCCCCAGGGGGGCCATAATTGGAAGTGGTAGCAGCCATTCGTGCCGCCTGGTCAGCTTTGGCATTGCCCTCAGTGATAAGAGAGCCGTCCTTCTGATGGGACCTACAATGGACAACTCCCAACTGGGTGGGTAAGTGGGAGGCCTCTATCAGATTGGTTATAAGAGCTGAATTAGTGATCGCATTACCTTTGGTGGTAAGTAGGCCTCGCTCCTTCCATATTGCAGCATGGGATAATAAGATATGGAAGACATATTTTGAGTCAGTATAAAGGGTGAGGGATTTGCCTTGTGCTAGAAGGCAGGCACGAGTGGCTGCTATAAGTTCAGCCTGCTGGTTGGTAGTTCCTGAAGGCAGAGCTTTGGCCTCTATAATCTCAGTGGCTGAAACTACAGCGTATCCAGAGTAATGAGTGCCGTTCTGCCTAAAGGAACTGCCGTCAGTGAACCAGATAAGGTCAGGCTTGGTGAGTGGTCCCTCAGAAATGGAAGAATGACAGGGGAGGAAATCATCTAAGGTTTCCAAGCAATTATGAGTTGGTGTGTTAGACGTGGGAGTCATTGGGAGCAGTGAGGCAGGGTTCAGTGCAGAGCAGGGGAGGAAAGTAATATTAGGGTTTTCCAGAAAGGAAGTGAGGAGCGACAGAACTCTGGATGGAGGAAGGGTTTGAAGGCCCTTATAAGCTAAAAGATCCTTCAAGTGATGTGGGGAGTGGATAGTTAAAGGGGCCCCAAAAGTCAGCTTAGAGGCTTCTTTGTGTAAAATTTGTCCAGCAGCCAGAGCTCTTAAGCAAGGGGCCCACCCACGGATGGTAGGGTCTAGTTGCTTGGACAAATATGCCACAGGTGCAAATTTAGGCCCATAGTTTTGACCTAAGACCCCAAGTGCTTGTCCCCCTTTTTCATGGACATATAGATGAAATGGTCTTGAAAGATCAGGAAGGTGAAGGGCGGGTGCCTTTAGGAGGAGTTGCTGAAGCCTGCGGAAGTGGTAGTTGGGGGAGGAGGCAAGAGATTCACTAGGGGGTCCCTTTGTTAGGTCATACAGGGGTTTGGCTAGAAGAGAATAATTTGGGATCCAGGCCCTAAAATAACCTGCTAGTCCTAGGAATGATAGTATTTCGGCTTTCGTATGGGGCACTGGAAGATCAGAGAGGAGTTGCCTCCTATCCAGTGTTATTTCCTTTTTTCCGGGTGTAAGACGAAAACCAAGATAGGTGACAGAAGACTGGGAAACCTGGGCCTTGTGGGGAGACACCCTATATCCCTTATCTGCTAGGAAATTGAGGAGCTGGGCGGTGTGGGATTGAGAGTGTTCCCAAGAGGGACTACATAGAAGAAGGTCATCAACATATTGAAGGAGAGTAGAGTCAGGACAGGTGGGGTGAAAGGATGTGAGGTCCTGGGCAAGAACTTGGCCAAAGAGATGGGGGCTATCCCTGAATCCCTGTGGGAGGACAGTCCAGGTAAGCTGACGAGAATGGCGGGTGTGAGGGTCAGTCCACGTAAAAGCAAAGATATCCTGAGATTCTGAGGACAAGGGAATAGAAAAGAATGCATCTTTTAAATCTAGGACTGAGAAGTGGGTAGTAGTAGTAGTGGCAGGGATCTGAGAGAGGAGGGTGTAAGGGTTGGGCACTAGTGGGTGGATGGGGACCACAGAGGAGTTGACAAGGCGAAGGTCTTGAACCAGCCTGTAGGACCCGTTAGGTTTCTTAACTGCCAGTATGGGGGTGTTGAAAGGAGAGTGTGTAGGCCTAAGATACCCCTTTCGTAATAAATCCTGGATGATGGGTTCTAATCCGAGGAGGGCTGTGGTTGTGAGTGGATATTGTGGTTGACTAATATATCTTGAAGGGTCCCGTAAGACAATATGAATAGGACAGCATTTAGCCATAGAGGGTGTAGTTGTGTCCCAAACCTCAGGGTTAACTGGTTTAGATAGTTGTGGAAGAGTGCGTGAAGGAGGTGTATCTGCCCCTAGGAACATCATGAGGAAATGAGAGGTAGGAAGGGGTGGGGGGGTGATATGTGAATGGTGACTTTCAATAGTGAGAGTATGTCCCTTCCCAGAAGGGGAATGGGGCAATGGCTCATAATGAGAAAGGAGTGTGTGAAGGACAAAAGGGATCCCTGCATATAACATGATAAGGGGGGGGGGGGTTTCGAGGGAAAATCTGTTTACCTCCTACCCAGACAATAGGAGTTTTTGAGGGTGTGGTAGGACCCCAATATTCCCTCAAGACCGAAAAAGCGGCACCAGTATCCAAGAGGAAGGTAATGAAGCATCCATCCACCAGGAAGGTGACCCTAGGCTCTTGCTTCTTGATGGTAATAGTCGGGAGGGAAGGCCCAGGGCTCCGTCAATCCTCCTCTGCCAAGCCCAGGAGAGGCTGGGGTTGCCGGGCAGCTGACCAACCTCCCTTCCGGGTTGTTGGGCAGTCTGCCCCCCAGTGTCCCCTTTGATGGCATTTTGGGCAGGGGTTGGAGGGTGTCCTCGGCGAAGGACAATCCCTGGCCCAATGTCCCTCCTTACCACATTTGAAGCAAGCTCCAGGGGGTGTCTTATTAGGACGGCGTGGTGATGACCTTCTCTGAATGACCTGGGCCAACATTTGGAATTTGGCATTTTCAGCCCTCTGCCTACGGCATTCACTTTCATCTTCTCTACCATGAAAGACCTTGAAAGCGACAGCGAGGATTTTGGTCTGAGGAGTAGCAGGGTCCTGTTCAAGCTTTTTAAGCTTGGCTTTAATGTCAGGGTAGCTTTGGGCCAGAAAATATGTCATTAAGACATGACGGCCATCAGGGGTTTCTGGGTCGAGGTTTGTGTACTGTTGAAGGGCCTTGGTTAGTCTATCCAGGAATTCTGAAGGTGTTTCCTCCTTTCTTTGAATGACCTCCTGCACCTTTTGAAAGTTAACAGCCTTGCGGGTGGCCTTTTTTAGGCCTGCCAAGAGGCAGGATGTAAAAAGGTCACGAGACTGTAAGCCTTCAGGGGTGTTGTAATCCCATAGGGGATCCTGCTCTGGGACAGCATGAGGGCCCGTGGGGTGGTTGGGATTGGTCCTATGATTTTCATCAGCATGGGCTTGGGCTAGCTCCCAGACCTGTCGCCTTTCCTCGGGGAGAAGTGTATTGGCCAAAAGCATGTAGATGTCATGATGAGTGAGGCTATATGCTTGTAGGACCCATTGAAACTCCCGAATGTAAGTGGTGGGGTCAGTGGTGAATGAGCCTAACTTCCTCTCTAGCTGAGTAATGTCCGACATGGAGAAGGGCACGTGGACTCTGATGACACCCTCGGGACCAGCTACCTCACGAAGGGGTGCGATTGTCTTGGGGGTGGGAAGGAGTCCCTTAGACCTGGTAACAGGAGGACTGAAAGAGGCAGGCGGCGGACAGGAAGGAGAGGGAGGGGAAGGGAGTGTCTCTGTGGAGGAGGAGGAGGTGGAGCAGGCAGAATAGGGCGGAGAGGAGGGGGATGAAACGGAAGGCTGAGGATCTGTGGAATCAGGCAAAGGAAGAGGAGGGTATAGCGGGAGAGAAGGGGCAGATGGGGCTGGGGGACAAGGTGGGGGTTCATCTGCTGGGTCGAATGAGGAAGAATCTGCGAAGTCAGGAGTAGAAGTAGGGGAAGAGAGGGGTTTGCAAGCAAGGAGGACCTGAGAGGGAGGGCAGGAGGAGCAGAGAGCAGGGTGCTGTGCGAGAAGGCTAAAACCTTCAACGCAGGGAATCTCCTTCCACTTTTTCAGACGCTGGCAATAGTTAAAAAGGTCCCGGAGGAGGTTTGGATCTAAGGAGCCTTCTGGAGGCCAATGATTGCCATTATCCAGTGGATATGTAGGCCAATCTTGGGTACAGAATTTGATTAGAAGTTTGGGCTTGATGTCTGGTGTGAGGGAGAGTGTGGCCAGATTTTTTATTAAACATTTGAGAGGTGAGGCTTCAGATATAGACGAAGAGGTGCCCATAGTCACAGGGAAAGATGGAAGAGAGAGAGAGAGAATAAGAGTAAGCGAGAGAGACAAAGAGAAAACCCGGGCTGGACCAGCTTCCAGGAAGCCCAGGGCGAACGGGGGTCAGGTGGGCGTCCCCAAAATGACCAGCCGTCGCGAGGAAATACAGAGGGCACTACCTGGTCGTCACCAGTGAAGTGCAATCTGTGAGACCCAATGGGGTCGGAGCCACGGGCAGCCTGACGTCAGGAAAGTTTTCGACCGCAGTGGAAGAAGTCAGTAATGAAAACAGAACTCCGGCTCCGGCAGAACTCAGTTCCAGGCCGGGAGTTCAGTTTTCCCCAAGCAGAGAGGCAGCTTCAGCCAGACACAGCAGCCCCGCAGGAAACAGCAACTCTAGCTGGCAGCGGCAGCGGCAGCGGAGGAGGGAAAAAAACCACAGAGCCTCTCATGTAAACTCAGAAGCCTCACGCCCCAAAGGGAAATGGATCACCAGAGGGTCCACTTCAACCAGTAAAGGTCTTAGTGGGGTGGATTCCCTCCCCCCACCGGGCGTCTGGAGTGTGCCCGAGGATCACGGTCACAAACCCAGCGATAGCCCGAAGGGAGTTGGCGAGCCGGGGTCAGGGGATCCTTACCACGCCAGATCAGTGTGTTGAGTGCAGGCAGCCAAGTCTGAAAAGAGTGGACCAGGGCGGAGTGTCTCGGCGGAGCGGGGGACGGGGCTCTTGTTGGAAAGAGCTCACCCGTATCCGAGTCACGGCACCAGAATGAAAGAATTCCCCACGCAAAGACACTTCGCCGGGAGAATTCCAATTTTATTGCAAAAAGCTGTGTGCTTATATAGAACTAAGGGGGAGATGGTAGGGCTTAGATAAATGGCAGGCAACCCGTTTATTGGCAAGTTCTTTCAGATATCAGCTCCGGAGCCCAGGAATTAGTTCTCATTGGGGCTAAGGTTCCCCGCCAGCGAGATTTGAAATTGGCTCCGGCGGGAGAGTTCACACGGGCGGGAACTTTTCGTGCCACTGCAGAAAAGAAGAAGGTAGGAAGAAGAGGTGCTTAGGCGCCATGTTGGGGTTTTTTTTCTGGGGTATGGCTGCCGTTTATACTTTTCCCAACACCTTTATTTTATTTATTTATTTTTATGTGGTGCTGAGGATCAAATCCAGGGCTTTGCACATGTTAGGCAAGTGCTCTACCGCTGAGCCACAACCCCAGCCCCTAATTTTAATTTTTGATGTAAAACAACACAAAATTTTATATCAGTTTAGTGGAAACTTTAAACAAAATAAATTTAATTATTAAAAATGTTAAATAGGGCTGGGGATGTGGCTCAAGCGGTAGCGCGCTCGCTTGGCATGCATGGGGCCGGGTTCGATCCTCAGCACCACATACAAACAATGATGTTGTGTCCGCCAAAAACTGAAAAATAAATATTAAAATTCTCTCTCTCTCTCTCAAAAAAAAAGTTAAATAAAGCATAGCAATACTTAGAGATCTTACATCTATATATGTGTACACAGACACACACATAATATACACTTATGTATATGTATATTATGTATATTAAACTTAAATATACTAGTTTAATAATCAATTCAGAGGGCTGAGGGCATAGCTCAGTGGTAGATTGTATGCTAACATTTAAGGTCCAGGGTTCAACTCCCAGCAATGCAAAAAGATAAAAATACATAATAAAAATGAATAAAAATAAAAATCAAGGCAGAAGCATAAGGGATTCTATACACACTTCTAAAATTACCCTGTCTACTTTGATTAACTGTAAAATTAATTTGGAAATCTGTCAAGATAGATGAAAAAAATAGGAAAAGTTTCTAATTCATTAACATAAATAATCACAATTTTACTGCAAAAAGCCTCCTAACCAAAACAAAAAGGCATTTCACAACTTATGAGAAAAGGTGAATGGTGGTCAGGAAAATTGTGACCCTTAAAAAAAAAAAATCCAAAACCAGAAATGATGGTGGGATGTGATGGAGGACATTATTATTCAAAGTACATGTATAAAGACATGAATTGGTGTGAATATACTTTATTTACAACCAGAGATATGAAAAATTGTGCTCTATATGTGGAATAAGAATTATAATTCATTCCACTGTCATATATAAATTTTAAAAATTATTTTGGGCTGGGGATGTGGCTCAAGCGGTAGTGAGCTCTCCTGGCATGCGTGCGGCCCGGGTTCGATCCTCAGCACCACGTACAAACAAAGATGTTGTGTCCTCCAAAAACTAAAAAATAAATTTTAAAAAAAATTTCTCTCTCTCTCTTAAAAAAATTTTTTAAAAAAACAGAATAAGGCCAAAGTGTTAAGGAATTGAAAGTAATTCTCCATGTTAGAAAAGAAACATGAAACATTTAGAGTTGGGGGCCACAGTCATAGACTTCAGGGGTGTGAGGATTGAGGAGAACAAGGGAGGCAGGAAGAGCAGTGGAATGTATACATAAAATATATAAAATATAGTATAAACTATAGTATGCTGATTTTTAAAACCACTCTTTTAGCCAGGCATGGCAGCTCACATCGGTAATCCTAGCGACTTGGGAAGATTAGGCAGGAGGACTGCAAGTTCAAGACCATCCTGGGCAACTCCCCCCCCCAATATTTTCATATTTAGTAAAATAATAAATCATATTCATAAAATCAAGGATAAAGAATATAATATATTATTAGCTTTTCATCATTTACAAGTAATAGTTTTGTTGTTTTTAGAATACGTAACCGTGGAGTATAATTTGACATATTATACATATATGGAGTGCAACCCACTACAATTTTGATCCCAATCTTGTGTTTGAACATGATATGGAATTACACAGGTCATGTATTCATATATGAGCATAGGAAAGTTGTATCTGATTCATTCTACTGTCTTTCCTATTCCTACCCGCCTCTTCCCTTCATTCCCTTTTTTCTAACCCAAAGACTTCTATTTTTCCCTCCCTGTCCCCCTTAATGTGTATTAGTATCCACATATCAGACAGAACATTTGGCCTGGTTTGGGGGATTGGCTTATTTCACTTAGCATGATAGTCTTCAGTTCCATCCATTTACTAGTAAATGCCATAATTTCATTCTTCTTTATGACTAATTTCTACTGTGTATATGTACCACATTTTCTTTATTGATTCATCTGTTGAAGGGTTTCTAGGATAGTTCCATAGCTTAGTTATTGTGAATTGAGCTGCTATAAACATTAATGTGGCTGCGTCACTATAGTATGCTGATTTTTAAGTCCTTTGGGTGTATGCAGAGGATTGGGATAAATGGGTCATGTGCTGATTCCATTCCAAGTGTTTTGACAGCTGGGCACTTAGTAAGGCCCTCAGCAACTTAATGAGACCCTATTAAAAAATAAAAAGGGCTGGGAATGTTGCTTATAGTAAAGTACCCCTGGATTCAATCCCCAATACCAAAAAGAAAAAAAAAAAATCACTGTCTTAGATCTGCACATGTGGCTACTGAGCACTTGAAAAACAGCTAATCTGAAATGAAATTCAGTATGAAAGACTGTAAACCATCTCATTAATAATTTTATTTTAGTGACATTGATTTGATAATATTTTGAACTATGTTAACATTTTGGGTTAAATTAAACATATTACTAACACTAATTTCACCTCTAATTTCTCTAAAGTGTCTGCTAGAGCCAAGCATGGTGGTGCAGGCCTGTAATTCTTGTGATTTGTGATTTGGGAGGCCAAGGCAGGAGAAACGCAAGTTCAAGGCCAGCCTCAGTAACTTAGCAAGACCTTCATCAATTTATTGAGATCCTGTCTCAAAATAAAGAATAAAAAGTACTGCAGACATAATTCA
The DNA here is from genome assembly GCF_047511675.1 of Marmota flaviventris. Lineage (NCBI taxonomy): Eukaryota > Metazoa > Chordata > Mammalia > Rodentia > Sciuridae > Marmota > Marmota flaviventris. The sequence continues at coordinate 16,096,287 of NC_092515.1, read as the reverse complement.
GTGGTAAAGCATCCCTGGATTCAATCCCCAGTACATTCAATCAATCAATCAATCAATCAATCACTGTCTGCTAGAAAGTTTTTAATTAAGCCAGGAGCAATAAGCACCTATTGTTTCAGCTGCTTGGGAGACTGAGGCAAGAAAACTGATATGGCTCACATTTTATTTCTATTGAAAAGTGATACTCTGGAAAGAAATGGTCTCTAGGGAGGTAAAAACATGGGAAGCACGACAGACATGTTAAAGGGACAGGCAGACACCCCTGATGGGTACTTTCAGTTGCTGACAGTTAGACACATCAGAGATTCAGGTGTGACAAGTTCTCATTCATATACAAGAGTGTATGTAGTACAGGTGACACTAGTGGGTGCGAGACTGACATACAAGAACACTTGGCTTTATAAAAATGTTAAAAAAGAGGGGCTGGGGCTCAGCGGCAGTGTGCTCACCTAGAGCGTGTGAGGCCCTGGGTTGGATCCTCAGCACCACATAAAAATAAATAAATAAAAGTATTTTAAAAAATAAAATAAAAACTGGTTCAATTAGCAATAACAAATCCCTAATCCACTGTAATTGGTTGCCCTTACCACAGGCATTCCTCTAAGACAACTGGAAAAGAATGGGATTTTTAAAAAAGAGTTGGGGCGCTATGTTATTGTAAACACGATATAAAAAAGAATTTAATAAACCTGAACCCGCCGGCCATCTCCTTCCTCACGGGGTTCTGCAAAATAACACCTGCCAAAAAATAAAAGGGTGTTTTTAGCCGGTGGGCAGGGGGAAAAAAATCCCCGTCTTTAGCTTTGATCTCGAGGCCCTATGTGTCAAAAGATTAGGAAATTACATGGATCAGCCCCAGCCAGATGTCCTGGGAGTCCGGTGGACTGAGGGGCTGGCGGCAGCCGGAGGTTTACCATTTGGGTTCTGAGCCCAAATCGGCGGTGGTAGTTCCCGATTTCCGAGCTGCGCAAGTTGGAGTCAACGAGCCTCCACCGCGGGGTCCCCCAAAGATTCTTCATCCGGAAGCCTCTGGCTGCAACATCCCAAAGCTGTGGAACCACAGTGAGCTAGCCGCCCAGACGGCCTCTGCCTACCTAGCGCCGCCTGGTGGCTTAACAGAACGGCGGGCTTCAGACACTGGCCTAGCCTCCAGCTGTTAATCCGCAGGAAGTTCGTTTCCAGGTAACGCAAAGGCGGAAGTGACGATTCAATTATTCTCAAATAGACAGAACTCTTAGCCAATGGGTGCTTTTAAGAAGGAAAGGTTCTTCCACATTGGCCAATAAGAAGCGTTTGTTGCTACGAACTAGAACAAACGCTTTCTCCCTAATTCGCTTTTATCAATGTCGCACCGGTAAATTGCAATTACTCTTGGTGCTGTTTACTATCTTCTCGGAGATTTGCACCAGGCCCTGGAGGCCCTCCGGCCTAGTCCAAAAGCAACGACGCCGTGAACATTGAGACCCGATCTGGCACACCACAGGTCTGGCTATCAGTGGGATAATCAATAGTAAACAATAAAATTAATGGATAGGAGAGACATTAATGCATGAAACAAATACTTTAGGAAGAACCCTTTTGCAAAACTGAACCCAGGAGCAGTTAGCACGTTTCTAACCAGAAATACCGGAAGAGAGGGCGGGAAGACAGCAAATGAACTTGGATTTCATTCAATTGTCAGTAAAGTCAGTTTGCAGGCTTTTAAAGTACCACACCGTCGACCTCAGTTCCAGTAGCGCTGTTACGCTTAGAGGCAGCTGCGACCAGCCTGACTTAACCACCCCCCCGCCCCTACCCGCCCCAGGACACACACACACACACACACACCCAGCTGCAGGGAATTGGCTTGTTTCCCTCTCCCTTTTTGTGGGCGGCCCTTTCTGTCTAAAATTTCTATGAAATGAGAATACACTGGACTTTCAGAATTCTCCTCAGCCTTCACTTGTCATTTGCACTGCATCCTAACAAACTCCTTATATCTATCTTCTAGTTCAACATATTCATTGTAAGCTGTGGTTAATATTCCATCTAGCCCACTTACTACATTTTATTTCAGTTATTTCATTTTTAATTCCCACATCTCTCTGTGCAGAGAAATTAGACGCATTCTGATATTCTGCCCCGTTTGCTTTATTAAAAGCCCTATTTCTTGGTCTTTTAAGTACTCAACTTTTTACTATGAACTACCATGAATTTTGCAAAAGTAATCCAGATAATTTATTTGTTCATTTTCCCCCTTTATTTTCAGTGCTAGGAATTGAACCATGGCCTGGCACTTACTAGTCAAGCACCTCACCACTGAGCTACATACCGAACCTCAGCATAAAGAATTTGTGTTAACATCTTCCCCCAATGTTAACAGCTTACATAACCATAGCATTATCAAAAGAAAAAAAAAATAACATTCATGCAATACTAGGAGATCTTCTCTTATTAGGATATTTATGCCTAGCTTATTTATTTATTTATGATCTTTTAAAACTGTTCTACCTTCATGGTCAAGAATCCTTTTTTTTTTTTTTTTTCTCTTTCCTGCGTTTTGTTTCTCTCATTTATTTTTCTTCCCACGTAGTGGGAGAGACTTTGAATCCCTTTTTGTTTTTTATATATTAAATGTCTAATGTTAATAGTTCTATACTTGAATCTTTTTATTAAAATTTTCTTGCAATATCTTTTTTAAAAAGCCCTTGTATTTTCAAACTGTATGTCTGCTTTAGTTGCATCTTCTAAACATCATGGAGCTGAAAAACAATTTTTTCCAATCTTCGAGTATTTCTCTTTCCACCCAATAATTCAACACATTCTTCTATTGAAATAGTGTAACACTTTCTTTAAAAAAATAGCTCTTTGAATAATTATTCTGTGCAAGTTTGTGTATAATATTTTACATCAATTATTACAATGGATTATACCATTTAATCTTTAATATATATATAAGCAGAATTACTCATTTTAAAACATAGAAACTAAGATCAGAAAAAGCACTGGAAGATTTTGCTCAATATAACAAAGCAATTGAAGAGCAAGGATTTATACACACACAGGCTTACTCCAGAATACACAAGTTAAGTTTGTATGATATATTGCTACCTTTGGACACATTAATTTTTTAATTTAATAATTTATGCTTTCTTTTTCTTACCTCTTTCAGAGTTTAGTGCTCCATCTATTTAATTTTGATTGTTTGTCTTCAAGTTCTCAGCTTGAATTAAAATTACATATACAGTCCTTGAATGGATACATTGAGAAGTGTATTAATGAGGAACTTCATCACTGCTGAACACCATAAAGTGTTTTTACACAAACTAAGATACATATGACTAGACAGTGAATTTTATGTTGTCTGAATTTTACTTAAAATTTTTTTTATTCTTTCAAAAAATTTTGTAAATAATTATTTTGTTTTTGTACTGTGGATTGAACCAGGGGCTCTTAACCACTGAGCCACATCCCCAGCCCTTTTTATATTTTGTTTAGAGACAGGGTCTCACTAAGTTGCTTAGGGCCTCACTAAGTTGCTGAGACTGGCTTTGAACTTGCGATCCTCCTGCCTCAGCCTCACAAGCTACTGGGATTTAGGCATGTGCCACCACACCCATCTGTAAATAATATTTAACTAGAATATTTAAAGATGAAATGCTAACCCTGGATTTGCTTTAAAATATTTTAGGAGTCAGGCATGGCACTGCACACCTGTAATCCCAGTAACTCTAGAGACTGAGGCAGGAGTATTGCAAGTTCAAGGCCAGCTCTGGCAACTTAATGACACTTGTCTCAAAATAAAAAATAAAAAGGGCTGGGGATGTAGCTCAGTGTTAAGCACCCCTAGGTTCAATCCCTAGAACAAAAAACAACGTCTAGGGGCTGGGACTGGGGCTCAGAGGTAGAGTGCTTGCCTAGCCTGTGTGAGGCACTGGGTTCGATTCTCAGCACTACATATAAATAATAAAATAAAGGTCATCAACAACTAAAAACATATTTAAAAAAAATAAATAAAGGTATTGTGTCCATCTACAACTAAAAAAATTAACTTAAAAAAACAAACAACAAAAAAACAATGTCCATGTTTCAGAGAGATTTAGATGATGTGTGCCTTAGTATAAAACAGGCAGAAAACCAAAGTATTTCAGCAACTTTCATTCCCTGAGGCATCCATGGCAGAGAACATAAGGTGATCTGAATTCTTACTCTCCCTCACCCTCTTGACACAAGTCAACACACTTCACATCATACATCTCTTTCCTACTCCCACCATCTCCTAGAGCTTCTCTGGAATAAACTCCAGAGCTCTTAGGTGACTTACATGAACATTTCACAGCCCACATCATCTAATCATGGATTCCTTCTCTGCATTGTTCTGGTGTCTTCTCCACATGCAGGGACATTGCTGTTTTCTCCCAGGACTCTGATTTAACCCATGGTGAGGGAGGGAAAGCAGGAATCTCAATGGGAATGTGGGATCTTTTCAGGATGAATTCCCAAGCCCTCTGCAACTTCATGATGCTTATCTTGGCTCCCTTTCATACCAGTCTAAATCACGTAAGCTTCTTGGCACTTCTTTTTGTCTGTTTATGTAACAGATGATATAGGGCAAAAAAGAAAAATAATACCTTCTTTGATCTTCTTTCCTTTCCTCTAAAGTAAGTATATCCCAATACCACACAAATTTTTTAAAGAGAAGTGCGTTTTTTTCTTTATGTTTCTGTTTACACATTTTTTTCTAATTTTTAGGTACTTTTTTTCTTTTCTTTTCTTTTTCTTTTTTTGTACTAGGGGCACTTAACCACTGAGCCACATCCTCAGCCCTTTTTTTATATTCTATATAGAGACAGGTCTCTCTGAGTTTCTCAGGGCCTTGCTAAGGCTTGCTTTAAGCTTGCAATCCTCCTGCCTCAGCCACCAAACCACTGGGATTACAGGAATGCACCACAGCACCCAGCTTAATTTAGGTACTATTTACACATAGTGAAATACACGAATCTCGAGTGTGCCAATTGATGACTTTGGATAAAGGTATGTCCCCATGTAACTCACAGACTAATCATCATATATAGATTATTTCCATCACCTCAGAAAGTTTTCTCATGATGTTCCTAGTTGATCCCTCAATAGCCACTGATATTGCTTCCCCCAATAGCCACTGATTTGCTGCCACTATGGATAATACAATAGAATCAGTTCTAGACCTTCACATAAACAGAAACATATATGATGCACTCTATTGCGGCTGATTTATTTTGCTCAACATAATGCTTTGGGAATTTATTCATGTCATTATATGTATTAGTAATTTGTTCCTTTTTTTAATTGGTGAGTAGTTCTCTATTATGTGGTCATATCACAATTTGCTTACCCATTCACCAGCTAACTGTTATTTGTGGCTATTATTAATAAAACTGCTATAAACTGTCCCATACAGATTTTTAAATTTTTATTAGTTGTTGATGAATTTTTAAATTTGATTTATTTATTGGTACGTGGTGCTGAGAATCGAACCCAGTCTTCACACATGCTCGGCAAGCACTCTACCACTGAGCCACAATCCCAGCCCCCATACAGATTTTTTTTTAAAGAGAGAGAGAGAAAATTTTTAGTATTTATTTTTTTAGTTTTCAGCGGACATTGTTTGTACGTGGTGCTGAGGATCGAACCCGGGCCGCACACATGCCAGGTGAGTGCACTACCGCTTGAGCCACATCCCCAGCCCCCCATACAGATTTTTGTATGGACATATTTCATTTCTTCTGGGTAGATACCTAGCAGCAGGATTTCTGGGTCAATGATAAGTGTGTGCTTAATTTTATAAGAAACTATGAACTTGTTTTTGAAAGCAATTACACATTTTACACTTCTAGTAGCAATGCTTAGGCAGCTACTTTGAGGATTAAAAAGAGAAACTGGAATAACATGTCTTGATCAGGGCCAGCATGCCAATATCTGCTGTGTTAATCTCCTGGCCCCAGTTCACAAAATGGGGAATGTAGGGTAATATTTCCAGAGAGCAAGTGGGCTCTAGTTCACCCATGATTTGAGCAATTACTCCTGTTCTTGAGGAAGGGTAGAGTCCTTGAATGGAAGTGCTGAGATAGAAGAAGCAGTAAGAACTTGCCTGGCTCACCAAGGCTTCCCAGTATTCTAGATGGACGGTGGAAGAGGGTGCATCATATTCAGCTGGTGACACTAATTTTGGCTTATCATTAGCTTTCATGCCCTCCTCTGGTATGTCTTTTTATTTCTCTCTACCTTTATAGAGGCCCTAAAACATAGAGTTTCCCTCCCTCCAAAATTTATTGAATACTAGGCTGGGGTTGTGGCTCAGTGAAAGAATGCTTACCTAGCATACGTGACGCACTGGGTTCAATCCTCAGCACCACATAAAAATAAAAGTATTGTGTCAACCTAAAACTAAAAAATATTTTAAAAAATTTACTGCACACTTACTGTCATGAGCCATCTGTGGGCTGTGTGTGGGCTATGTTGCACGTAGTAGCCTAATGAGGGGATAAGTCAGGCGTTGAGAACCTCCCATGGCACCCCCACAGGGGTTGATCCCTTGGTGCAGGTGAACTTCTCCCTCAAGCACGGCTAGAGATCCCACACAGCACCTGAGATGGATGTGACCTGCCAAGATGCCAATGGACCTGCTGACTGCAAGACACCAGGAAGCAAGACTCCACCCTTGAAACCTTATCCTTGCCTTTGATGTCCCCTGATATAAATAAAGCAAGTGGGAGCTCCATTTTGCCAGAGTATAGAAGTTCCATCCGTGTGATCAGCCCGTCTTGCTCCCTCTTTTGAAACTATTTTCTGTGTCCTGTGGTTTTTTCATCATTCTATTTTTCTTAGCTTTTATTTCTCAGGCTGCCCATTCCACCCAGGGGAACCCCATGTCCATCGCCTGTACCTCACATGGACATGGTTCCCACAACTTTGTCCCCCCTGTTAGGAAGGGGAAACTCTCAGGCCCAGTGGTTCTACCAAGAGGTTTCTGTTCAGCGTTTCCAAACTCTACTAGGAACATCTGGAGGGAGTTTCTAGAGGTGTTGTCTCCACTGAAGCCATAACTTCCACGGGGCGGGGGGGGGGGGGGCGGCTTCCTTCTGCAGCCTTCATTCCTAGGGAGCATTGTTCCTGCAAGCAGGAGAGGACTTGCGCCAGCAGCCCAGATTACAGCCTGGGCCTTGATCTCTCTATGTCTAAGCAAAAGTCCTATCCACAAGCGAACATTTAACGTGATAAACATTTATTAAGCACCTACTGTGTATAAGGCATAGGGTAACCAGTCCTGACTTCCTCCCTGGGACTAGCTACACTGATAGATCAAGTCACAGGGCAGCAAATGCTGCCTTTTCTGTGAAGCTTTTCTGGACACATCCCATCTTGACATATAAATCCAAAATTCTGAAAAGAATCTGTGAGTTTCGTGAATCTCAGTTGTGGGGAGCCACCCGTCGCCCCTGGGCTGAACTTGCTTCCCCTGCCTGGAGCGATGGGGGTACCAGTTTGGCATGCATGCAAAAAGTGTACAGGGCAAGTGGCCTTTACCCTCACTCGCCAGGGAGCCTGCTTTAAGCCCTACCTGGTTGTTACTAATGGGGATGGGTAACCCCCTGAAACCTGATCCCCTTGCCTTATTTGGGTGGAACTTTCTCGAATGTCTTTTCTCCAATAAATAGAAGGTTTGGATGTGCCTTTTCTTGCTCCTTCCAGCGCTGGAGCTGACTCTTGGGGTCACCGAGCCGAGTGGTCTTAGAAATTTATATTTGTGTGCTGTGTGGTTTCTTTGCTGTTTTCTTAGTTATTGATATAGCCAGCTTCTTTGAACTCAGTCATATCACCAGTTGGGTCAGCTGGTGATATCAATATCTCTCTTTCTCTCCCTCTCTCTTACCATTAGATTAATAAATATTTTTAAATATCTTAAAATCCGAAAACCCAACACTAGCAATATTATGGGAAGGCAAATGGTCTCACATGCTGTGAAAAACACAAGTGGGGGGCCTGGGGTTATGGCTCAGTGTTAGAGTGCTCGCCTAGCATGCATGAGGCACTGGGTTTGATCCTCAGCATCACATAAATGTAAAATAAAGATATTGTTTCCACCTAAAACTTAAGAATAAATATTTTAAAAAAAACAAAAAACATAAGTAGGTGTCTGACTGCAGTGATGCACCCCTATAATTCCAGCAACTCAGGAAGCAAAGGTAGGAGGTTTGCAAGTTCAAGGCCAGCCTCAGCAACTTAGTAAGAATTTGCCTCAAAATATAAAATAAAGGGGCTGGGGATGTAGCTCAAGTGGGAAAGCTCCCCTGGGTTCAATGTCTGATACAAAAAAAAAAAGAATATATAATAGTAAAGCAGGTTTATATATACTAACAAAGATGATTTTAATAATTAAAATTATAGTTTTAATCAGGTTTGATAACACACAATTAAAAAAAAAAAGTCATGAAGGAAAAAGTTTGTTATACTCACAGGTCCTTAAGGCAAGTGACACAGCAAGTCCTATATAGCCACCCAGGGAAGCACCAGCATCAGGCAGGAACAGAGAGAATGTGAGGGAAAAGTGGGCAAGAGGCTTTACTGAAGTTTCCACGGGACCAAATGAGTGAGGCAGGGAAAGCAGAATTAAGATTGGCTGATTCAAATAATTTCAGTGGGCTCTAGGGCAGAGGGCTGTTCTTAGTTGTCTGGTACCTGGTCCTGGGCTGGTTAGGGCAGGTGGATAGTGACCCTGGGTGAGAACCCTGCATAGTTAGGGTTATGGGCTCTGGATGGATTGGTTTGCATATGAAATGTATGCTTGAGGTGAGTTGTTTACTGTCTCCCAATGACCAGTCCAGGGAGGGGCAGTCTCTTCAGTGTCAGCATGGTCTCAAGATATCAAAACATCTCCAGACAAAGTGGCTCAAACCTGTAATCCCTGTGACTGGGAAGCTGAAGGAAAAGAATCACAAGTTGGAGGACAGCCTCAGCAATTTAATGAGGCCTTCAACAACTTAATGAGACTCTAGCTCTAAAAAAAAAAAAAAAAAAAAAAAAAAAGAGCTAGGGATGTGCCACAACCCACCAGCATCAACAAAGGATTCTCGAGTAGGGGTGACTAGAGATGGAGAAAACCACAGAGACAAAGAAAATAGAGACATTATCAAGTGAAGCTGGGGCCAGGTGGGACATTGCACTCTGATGAAGGAACAGTGACCCAGAACTAGCTCCAAAAGCTTATTATATAGGGTCTCAAAATCAGGAACTTAAGCTATAGGGGCATTGTAAATTATTTAAGGCTTGTGAGTTGTCAGAGGCTTCTTTATGCACTAAAATGTTACAGAGCTAGAAACTTTTTTTTTTTTTTTTTTTTGCAGCTACCCTACAGTTGCAGTGCTAAGAACAGCCTGCCATTATTCTGCTGCACCCAGGCCACCCAATGTCTTGAGACATTGTCCTGAGCTGAGAGTCAAAGCTGAAAACATGGGTGGGGATGTGGCTCAAGCGGTAGTGCGCTCGCCTCGCATGTGTGCGGCCCGGGTTCGATCCTCAGCACCATATACAAACAAAGATGTTGTGTCTGCTGATAACTAAAAAATAAATACTAAAATTCTCTCTCTCTCTTAAAGAAAAAAAAAGAAGCTGAAAACATCCTGGCCTTTGGCAAGGAGTGTTTCCTGCCTTTTTGGCCACACCATGGGATCAGCTGAGATGGAGGCTCATCCACTCTACACAGGACGTGGCTCCCTGATAAAGTGCCCTGTATTAAATCCCTATGACCACAACAAAAACAAACAAAAAATATATGTGAACCTACATGTGGATTTAGAAGCACATGCAAGAGCTGGGTGTAGTAAAGTTCTCGCCCCGTGGGTTCGATCCTCAACCCAACATAAAGATAAAATAAAGATATTGTGTCCACCTAAAACTAAAAATAAATATTAAAAAAGAGAGAGAGAGAGAGAGACATGAAAAAAATGTTGGGAAAGGGGCTGGGGTTGTAGCCCAGTGGTAGAGTGCTTGCCTAGCACATGTGAGGCACTGAGTTCGATCCTCAGAGAAAGAAAGGAAGGAAGGAAGGAAGGAAGGTATTGTGTACACTTACAACTAAAAAAAAATTTAAAAAAATGTTGGGAAAGAGCCATCAAATTGCATCAAATTGTTCATAATGGTAACTATTGAGAAATGGAGGACCTTCATGTTCAACTTTCTCTTATTAAACAAAAGTTGAGAATTTTGTTTCTAGATTTTTAAAAATACTTCTTATTACCACATGTTCACTAATGTTCACAATAAATACTCTGAAAGATGTTGTAGCTCAGTGGTAGAGCGCTTGCCTAGCACGGGTGAGGCTCTGGGTTTGAGCTTTGGCACCACATAAAAATAAATAAAAGTATTGTGTCCATCTACAACTGAAAAAAAAAATTAAAAAAAAAGAAAAGGCTGTCAAATATCCCTGACATTGTCTATCGTGTTGATTTCTGAGCTGAATTGCATCATTATTGCTACTTTAAAGACCACTATAGTTTTTCTCCTGTGCCTTTGCACTTGCTTCTATGTAAAAAAAGAAAAACAATCTAAAATTAATATTTTTTTTTAAATAGGGATAGCAATGGGTGTAAGAGTTTACTAAATATTCCTGTATTTTGCAGAGGGGATTTTTTTTTGGGGGGGGGCAGGGTGTGGGTAACTGGGGATTGAATCAGCCATTTTTATTTTTTACTTCTTATTTTGAGACAGGGTCTTTCTAAGTTGCTGGGGCTGGCTTCGAACTTACGATCCTCCTGCCTCTGTAATGCTGGGATTATAGACATGGGCCTCCATACGTGGCACAAAGGGGATATTTTTGATACTCATAAAATTTCATGTGTGTATGTTCTAAATACATCAGGAACTTTAAATCGTCTCTAAATTCTAAAAAAGAATTGGTAATATTATTTTCCTTCAGGGACTTTGTTGCTTTCTTTTTAAAGATCTTGCATATTTCTTCTTAGGTTCAAGGTAATGCGCGCGCACGCGCGCGCGCACACACACACACACACATACACACATTTGCCTTGTTTTAAAAGTAACGATGCATACAGTTAAAAAAATAGTATAGAAGTGTTTCATTCCTCTGCATCCTTAGTTATATTCTCCAAAAATTTAACTACTTTTTAATCCTTTTATCTACTACCAGAAGTGGTAGTTTATTCCAAAACTCTAATTGTATTTGATATTTTAGTTGCTTTTGTGAATAGAATCTCATCCACCCATTTTATTCCCTAATGACTTAAAAGACTTTTTTGGGGGTAAATTTAGTATCACTTTTCTGAAGTCCTTTAGGTTCAAATAACTTTTGTTTCCAAAAACTTTTATTTTTAAAATATATTACACATAGGAATGAATACATGCATATGTTTGTAAATGCAAAAGTCAACATAGTGACACGTTTCCTTCTTCCCATTTCTTATGCCTGGAGATAGCCTCTATTAAACATTTTTAGTATGTCCCTTCTCCTTACACAAAGAAAAATTTATTAATATTTTTTAGTTGTAGATGGACATAATACCTTTTATTTATTTTTATGTGGCTGAAGATCGAACCCAGTGCTTCACATGTGCAAGCCAAATGAGCTCCCCTGAGCCACAACCCCAGCCCAGAGAGATTTATTTTTGCTCAGTTTCAGAGGTTTGTTCATAGTTGGCATTTTCAAGCAAATGCCATAATTTCATGTTTCTTTATGGCTGAGTAATATTCCATTGTGTATATGTACATTTCCTTTCTTTTTCAAAAAATATTATTAGTTGTAGATGGACACAATACCTTTATTTAGTTTTGTATGTGGTGCTGAGAATCAAACCCAGTGCCTCACACATGCTATGTAAGTGCTCTACCACTGAGCCACAACCCCAGCCCCATATATACATTTTCTTTATCCACTCATCTGTTGAAGGGCACTTGGATTGGTTCCCTAGCTGTGCTATTATGAATTGAGCTGCTATAACATTGATGTGGCTGTGTCACTACAGTATGCTGATTCTAAGTCCTTTGGGTATATGCCATGGTGTGTAGGACAACTGGGTCAAATGGTGGTTCTACTGCAAGTTTTCTGAGAATCTCCATACTGCTTTCCAGAGTGGTTGCACCAATTTGCAATCCCACCAGCAATGTATAAGAGCATATTTTCATAATAGCGTCTGGTTGTGTTATCTTTTGTGCTCTAACAAGTTTTTGTTGTTGTTGTTTGTTTTTGAGGTGCCAGGGATTGAACACAGGTCCTCACAGCACTTGCTAGAAAAGCACCCTCCCACTGAGCTATACCCAGCCCTCTAAAAAGTTTTAACATCAGAATTACGACAAATGAATAATAATAAATAATTTAATATTTCGGCCTGTCATGGAAGAGTTCCTAAAATATTTCATAGATCTCACCTGTAAAAATATATTGTTTTGGGCCATTTTTAGCATAGCTATTTGACTTTTAAAAATTGGGGGGGGGGTGGGGATGTGGCTCAAGCAGTAGCGCGCTAGCCTGGCATGCGCGGGGCGCTGGGTTCGATCCTCAGCACCACATAAAAATAAAATAAAGATGTTGTGTCCACCGAAAACTAAAAAAATAAATATTAAAAATTCTCTCTCTCTTTAAAAAATGTTTTTTAAATTATTTGCTCTAATTTAAAAAGTGTTCCTTTTAGAGGAAAGTCTATTCAAAGTTCACCTCTTCTCCAGTCAATTCTGATGTCAAGTCAATTTATTAAAATCACACTTTGTTCAGATTTTCCAGTATTTTACAAATACACTGAAATTTAAGTTTTTTATTTAACTGGATACAAAACATACATCATAAAGTGTTTAGTGGTTTCCAGCATATTCACAAATTTGTGACATCTAGAACAGTAATTCCACATTTTCATCACTCAACAAGAAAAGGGTCCTTTTCAGTTTAAACATATCATCATTTCAGTTTTTCATTCTCAATACCATCTATTTTCATCTTTATTTCATCACTGGAATCACTAAAATTTGTCTCCCTTTCTCTTTTCCACAAAATAATTAAAATTTTTGCTTTTGATAATTTTTATTTCTTTTTATAATCCCTTCCTCCTCTCAAAATACACTTTTGCCTATTTTAGGTTCTTGGATTCCATTGTAATTTTATTTCTTAATAATCTTTATAGCACTTTGATATACACATGTACATTAAGTTAAAAATCTTCGATACAGCTTTTATAGCCACAGGTTTTTCAACAGTGTTGTCAGTTTCATTTGCATCTGAATAACATATACAAAGTGATATATTTCCTTAACCCATGTTAATTAAGAGGAGATATTGAACTAACACTCAGATATTTGATGGTCATCTACTTTTACTATTTTCCCTATTCTGTGCAAAGAATGTGATCTGTATGCTTTCTGCTTTTTTGGAACCAATTAGGAAAAATATCAACTCTTCTTGCTATTGTGACAGTTGTGATTTTAAACTGCCCATCGCTATAACCAAGGCATTCTTCCTACAGCATGAAGGATGAAGTCTGAATAAAGACTATCCACATAAATCTTTTTTCCCTTTTAAAATTCCACACTGACCAAGGAGTAGTAGGGGAAAGGTGTTCTTTCCCATAGTCATTATAATTATTTTTCTTCTTCCTTTATGAATTCTTTGACAAAGTTAAACAATATGGTTAAAGTCCTTCCCACAAGTCATAATGAAGATAATTATGAGAATAAGTAGATCAATGATAATAGAGAAAAACATTTATTAAACATATACTAGTTGGTAGGAATAACATTTATTAAACATATACTAGTTGGTAGGAATAGATCTAAGTACCTTGTACCAATTCACTGAGTCCTCATGGCCAAACCAATACATACACGATTGTATATATTTATACATAAGAAATAAAACACGACTAACATGTATAAGAAAAAATGTGTTAAGTATCTGGAAGAATAAACACTTTTGTAAACAGTGATTACTTTTCCAATATGGCTTTAGGATTTGGATTAATGAAAAGGAACAAAATAGTTTATAAAGAGAAAACATGACTAATTTCAGCAATTAAAATAAATGTTTTAAAAGGAAAAACCAGGCATTTAAAGATAAAAGTTTACACACTATAAAAATTTAGAGGCAATCCTAACTTGAATAATAGTCCTTTTAAAAAGGTATATGTCATTAAAAATAATAAAAACCTATATTTACTAAAATGGCTATTATGTTTTTGGCATAATAAAAGCAAGTGACGATACGGCATACATGCCATGACTTCACTTCCTTAAAATATGATGTCTAGCAGAATTTGCTCTACCAAATTGAGAGCAGTCATCTATAGCATAACTATAATTCATTTTGGCTTTTTTAGCTTCTGCCTTTTTATGTTTTCTGATTGTTTTACAATAAAAATATAAACTTGTGAAATGAAACAAAAAAATTAACACTGACTTCAAAAACAAAGTTATAGCTGGGTACAGTGGCACACATTTGTAATCCCAGCAGCTCGGGAGGCTGAGGCAGAAGGATTATGAGTTCAAAGCCAGCCTTGGCAAAAACAAGGCACTAAGCAACTCAGTGAGACCCTTTCTCTAAATAAAATACAGAGTCGGGGATGTGCTCAGTGGTTGAGAGCCCCTGAGTTTAATCCCCAGCACTAACCCCTGCCCCAAATTTATAATTCCACAAGGAATTTCAAATTATGAAAGGTCACACAATTTAAACAGTGTGATACTAATGCAAGAACAAGGCTGGGGCTGTAGCTCAGTGGCAGAGAGCTTGCCTAGCATGTGTGAGTTACTCACTGGGTTTGATCCTCAGCACCATATAAAAATAAACAAAGGCATTCTCTCCATACAAAACTACAAAAATTTTTTTTTAAATAACAAATATCAGAAAAGGGAAGAACTCTAAAATACAAGCAAATACATACAAGAATATAATATAGCACCAAACAATGGGGGAAAGAAAGAATTACTGAACAACTTGCATTGATTGCTACAATATGGAGGGGATGTCAATTTAGACTCTAAATTCATATCCTAGAGTGAAATGCATTTGGATTGAAAACTTGCATACAAATAAAACATAGACACAGGGTAACTACCAAATATGAATTTTTGTCTAAAACATTAAGATGACAAGAGTCATAATTTTTATTATTAGTTAGTATGAATTCCTTGATGACGAATGAGATCTGAGCCACTACTAAAGGCCTTCCCACATTCCTTACAATTATAGGGCTTCTCACCACTGTGAATTCTCAAATGGCGAGTAAGATTTGAGCATTTATTGAAAGCCTTTCCACATTCACTACATTCATATGGTTTTTCATCTGTATGGATTCTCTGATGCTGGAAAAGTTGTGAGTTCTGAGTAAAAGCCTTCCCACATTCAAGACATTCAAAGGGCTTCTCACCAGCATGAATTCTCTGATGTTGGCGAAGTTGTGAGCTCTGAGTAAAAGCCTTCCCACATTCCTTGCAATTGTAGGGTTTCTCACCAGTGTGGATTCTCTGATGGTTAGTAAGTGCTGAGCCACTGCTAAAGGCTTTGCTACATTCCTTACACTCATAGGGTTTCTCACCAGTGTGGATTCTCTGATGCTGAACAAGTTTTGAGCTCTGAGTAAAGGCTTTGCCACATTGCTTACATTCATAGGGTTTCTCGCCTGTATGAATCCGCACATGTTGAAACAGCTGAGAGCTCTTAGTAAAGGCTTTCCCACATACTTTACATTTGTAGGGTTTTTCACCAGTGTGAATTCGCTGGTGATCAATAAGATTTGAGCAATAACTAAAGGCTTTCCCACACTCCTTACATTCATAGGGTTTCTTACCAGTATGAATTCTCTGATGTTGAGAAAGGTATGAGCTACAACTGAAAGCCTTTCCACAGTCTTTACATTCAAAGGGTTTTTCACCAGTATGAATTTTCAGATGCCGAGTAACATGTGAGCCACAACTAAAGAATTTCCCACACTCCTTACATTCATAAGATTTTTCACCAATATGAATTCTCTGATGTTGAATAAATTGTGAGTTCTGACTAAAGGTCTTTCCACATTTTTTACATTCATAGGGTTTTTCTTCATTATTCATTATTTGATGTAGAGTAATGAAAGACTGTTGAATAAATGTGGGTACATATTCATTAGAGAATACTTCTTGACTTAAAAGCCCATTTTGTCTGGCAAAATGACTTCTATATTCTAAAACATTTCTAAAGCTGGAGTATTCAAGGCCAGGCTTTGTAAGTCCCATTATCTCCCTCTGGCATGACTCTATTTCATAAACTTCTTTCTTTAGAGATAATAACTTGCTTTCACACATTGATTCCAGGTCTGAAAGAAAAAAAAAAAAGGGCTAAATATTCTTTTCCCCTCTTATTTGTGAAAAGTTAAATTTTATGATACAAATGGAAAAAATTAAAGTAAAAACTGTCTTGGGCTGAGGATGTATGTAGCTCAGTAGTAGAGTGCTTGCTCAGCACATGTGAAGCACTGGGTTCAAACCTCAGTACAACATATAAATAAATTAAATAAAGGTATTGTGTCCATCTACAACTAAAAATATTTTATTCCTTTTTAAAAAAATATTTTTTTAGTTGTAAATGAACATAATGCCTTTTTTAAAGTTTTTAATATGGTGCTGAGGATCAAACCCACACATGGCTCACACATGCCTCACACATGGTAGGCAAGCACTCTACCCCTGAGCTACGATCCCAGGTTGACAACTAAAAATATTTTAAAAAATACTATCTAGTGGGTAAATGACATAAAATTCTCAGTTACTGTTTAATCTAAAAAAAATAAGCAAGGAATGAACAGAAATTAATAAGATATAATTCAGGAAGCAGAGTGAGGAGAGTATGGAAATAAGTTACCACAATGATTCTCAAATACAGATGTGGGTCAATATCATCTGGAAAGGTTAGTAAAAATACAATGCTTGAGCTATATACTAAAACATGACTAGTCATATACACATGTACACATCTATATAACTGTGTGAGAAAGAGTACATTGTCATACTGTCTAACAAAACATGGATACTTTTTTGGCCTCCATTGAAGGTCTTCTAAGAGAACAAAATACACATGAGGAAGATTCTTTGGTATTCCATGGCATAATAAAAAGGAAGTTTTGGGGCTGGGGTTGTGGTTCAGTTGCAGAGTACTTGCCTAGCACATGTGAGGCACTGGGTTCAATCCTCAGCACCACATAAAAATAAATAAAATAAAGGAATGAGTCTATCTGCAACTAAAAAAATTAAAAAGCAAAAAAAGAAAATTTAGCCTTTTCCCTATTTTTTGACACAGAGCTTTAAAATTCCTTGGAACTTCATGAATGATAGCACTGTTTTGTTATGCCAATGAGGTGAAACAGGGTAATTCTTAGCTTCTAGGGACTGGTGACCAGAAAGACCAAGCATGTGATTAGAGCTGCGGCTTTTCGACTGCCTGATCTCTATAAAGGGGAGAAGGGGTAAAGACTGAGCTACCAATTGTTTAATCAAGCATGCCTAGTAAAAAAAGAACTCTGGACACGATATTTCAGTGGAAATTCCAGCTCGTGAATGCACTGATGTGCTGGGAGTGTGATACACTTGATTCCATGAGAAGAGGGTATGGAACTTCTATCCAGAAGCCTTCAAGATTTTGCCCTAGTATGTATTCTTTATACTAAAACTGTAATCTTAAATATAGAACTTTATTATTGAGTTCTATAAATCCTTCTATCAAATTATTGAAGCTAAGGTGGCCTTGGAAACCTCTGAATTTATAGCCAGTTGGTCAAATTGCATGCCATCTGAGAAATCCCAACACTTGAGGCTGGCTACTAAAGTAAGAGCAGTATTATGGAGGACTATGGGTTTGCACTAATATTGTCAAAATTGAATTGTAGCACACTCAGTTGGGGTAGAAACAGAATAAACTCTGTAATATAGAATGTAGTAGATGAAATTTGAAAGCAGTAATGAAGGGTTATCCATATGGAGGATGAGCCAGAGACAGAGTCTAAGGTATTGAACTAATTTAATTAGCAGATAGAGAAACTCAGAATAGTTTGTGTGCTGAGGATTCAATGAAAATACTATTTGCCCTGGATTTTGTGATGGTGATCTTAGGATAAGAGAGGTCTGAGACTGCTCATGTACCATCCCAGTGACTGAGTTTAAGGGAGACAGAAAGGAATTAAGACACAGTATAGCTGGGCACAGTGACATATACTTTTAATCCCAGCAACCCAGGAGGCTGAGAAGGGAGGATCACAAGTTTGAGGACAGCCTAAGCAATTTAGCAAGGTCCTGTTTCAAATATTTAAAAAGTGCTGGGGATGGTAGCTCCGTTTTAGATAGCCCCTGGGTTCTGTCCCCAGTAGTAAATGAAAAAAAAATTTTTTTAAAGACAGTATAACACTACCATAGAAAGATGTCAGGAACCAGACTAATGAAAGTTTAGTGCTAATTCTAATAGTTAATTACTGAAAATATGGTTTAGATATGAGGTGTCCCCCCAAAATTCAGTGTAAGACAATGCAAGAATATTGAGGTGAAATGATTGGATTATGAGATACATAACCTCATCAGTGAATAATCTACTGATATGGATTAACTGGATGGTAACTGTAGGCAGGTAGGTTGTGGCTGGAGGAAGTAGGTCAATGTAGTTGTAATCTGCTGTTTATTTTGTTCCTGGTGATCAGAGTTCTATCTCCACGCTTGCTGGCTGCCATGTCCTAAGCTATTTTTCTTTGCCATGCTTTTATGCCTCACTTGGGGCCTAGAGCTACAGAGATGGCTGACCATGGACTGAATTTCTGAAACTGTGAGCCAAAATAAACTCCTCCATCTAAATTGTTCTTGCCAGGGTATTTTGGTCATAGTGACACAAAAGCTAACAAAAACACTAAGTGTTCCCAGGCAATTATTAAACCTCTGAAAATCCTCATTTCTTCATCTGTAAGAGGGAAATAATCCTTAATTTATGATTAACTTAGAGAATAAGAGAAAAATGATTATAAATGTCTTGGAGGTAAGTATTCAGTATCTGATAGCTATTATTATAAGAGACTTTTTTACTAAAAATGAGGATATTAGGCAAATTAAATGGCTCAAAAACATCCAAACAAAATGTATCTTAAGTCAGCACCGGGAATTTGGATCTTTAGAAAAGAGATTTTTCCCTCCTATTGGAGCCTTTACAGGGGGGTTCTTCCCTTTGTCTAGAGTTTTCTTCTTTATGAACATATACAGTAACAAGACATAGCAGTAAGCCTAGTACTACAATAATTCTAAAATATAGATAAGCATAAATAGTTCAACATGTTTACAATAATTATTAAAATGATACAAAAAAATCTGTGATTTCCATTCATTTTGAAGTCACAGGAAAGACTAATAAAAATGTCATAGGAACTACAGTTAGTTGCATACATCACAACAGGAAAAATGCTGTAGAGGTTACTAAATATAGATATTCATGTTTTTTCTTATCCAAGTTCATAGATTTCCAAATTCTATCAAAAGAATCCAAAATTAGGAGTTTCTGAGCAAGAATGATCCTTTATAAATACAATCAAGCTGGGTGCAATGGCACACACCTGTAGTCCCAACTACTCTGGAGGCTGAGATAAGACAACTGAAAGTTCAAGGCTATCCTCAGCAACTCAGCAAGATCCTATCTCAAATAATAAAAAAGGTCTGGGACGTAGCTCAGTAATAAAGTACCTTTGTGTTCAATCTCCAAGACAAAAAAAACCCACCACAATCATGTCACTCTGCTCAAATCATACAATGGATGCACATTTCAGAATAAAATTCAACCCTATCAAGGCCCACAAGACACTAACTCACCTGCAAATACCCCCCATCCTCCACCTCTGCAACCAGCACAGAGGTGCATATATACCTTGCTACTTTCCCATATCCACTTATATAATTCCCTTTTTAATCACTGGCAACAGCCACAGTGGTAGAAGCCAAAAAGCTTCTCACGCAGTCACTTTATTCTTCTTTTCCCTAAATCTCTTCTACCAGATATTTGCTTGTTCCCACACCTCTTTTAGACCTCTATTAAATATTACTTCATCATAGAAGCCTTCTCCAACCTCCCTTCATGGCACTTATCACCATCTGATTATATATGTATAATATATATATATAATGTATTAATATATAATGTATAAATATTTATATAAGTATACAGTAAAGGAGCAAAAACTTTTTTTTTCTTCTTTTAGTACCAGGGATTGAACCCACGGGTGCTTTATCCACTGACCCACATTCCCTGCCCCTTTTATATTTTATTTTGAGACAGGGTCTTACTAAGTTGCTGAGGCTGGCTTTGAACTCATAATCCTCCTGCCTCAGCCTCCCTAGTCACTGGGATTACAGGTGTGTGCCACTGCGCCTGCCAAAAGAGCAAAAACTTCTAAGACTCTATCTATTTCAGTATGGATTAAATCTATGGCTACATATTTAGTCCTTGACCAAAGTACCCTAACTTCTCTTACTAGATAAGAAGATATATAAGCATATATTTTATAATATATAATTATAAATTATAAAATAATGGTAATTATAAATTACAAATAATACTACAATATGCCTACTTATAATGTTCAATTATATAACTGTAATTATAAATTACATAATATTTTATATAATTATATATTTATAAATAATACATATTTTTTTATAAATGACATATGTTTATACTCTGCTACAATTTGAATGTGTCTGCTCCAAAATTCAGGTGCTGCCAATGTCATAATATTAAGAGGTAGAGCTCTTCCCTCACAAATGGATAAAGTACCCTGATAAAGGCACTTGAAGAAGGGAATTGGTTCCATATTGCCCTTTTCCTATGTGAGGACATACAAGGTAAGCCCTCACTAGAGATGTTAGTACCTTGATCTTGGGTTCCCAGCCTCCAGAACTGTGAGAAAATAAATTTCTATTCTTTATAAATCATCCTATCTGAGGTATTCTGTTACAGCAACACAAAATGGCCTAAGCCATTTTCTTCCCTACTAGAAAATAGATTCTAGAATATATATTCCCAAACTATAGAGATTTGAGTGTTTTTATCAATACTAAATTGTAATAACTGGACCAATGTTTGGTATATAGTAGTGCCCTTCCAGTTCTCCTACTTCATCCTAAATTTCCCTTTCTCTGCCACTCTCTCTTTCTAGTATAGGCACAGATTTGGTTTTGGCCCTGATAATGTCTTGATACATAATGCCTACAATCACTTCCAAGGCTCCAACTACTATTTTTTTAATGTATATTTTTTTTAGTTATACATGGACACAATATCTTTATTTTATTTATTTTTTTGTGGTGCTGAGAATCGAACCCAGAGTCTCACACGTGCAAGGCAAGCACTCTACCGCTGAGCCACAACCCCAGCCCCTCCAACTAAGTAAGAATTAAATCCCCTCCCATGTATTTAGTCCATGACTTTCTGCTAAGCTCCCTAATTTTTTGGTTTCTCTTTTAATATTTTATTCTTTTTGGAAGTTATTTATGGATACATTTTAGCATCACTTTTTTGTGTAAGTGTTGGTACTGGAGATTGAATCCAGGGTTGCTGTAACACCAGGTTACACCCCTAGTCCTTTTTATTTATTTTGAGACAGAATCTTGTTAAGTTGTCAAGGTTAGCTTTGAACTTGTGAGTCAGCTTGAGTCTCTGGGATTGCAGGCCTGGGCCACCTGACCCTGCTAGATTGCATTTTTTTTTTTCCTCTTTCCACATTTAAAAATTGGTATAGATTTTGCATTATTTTTTGGTACTGGGGATTGAACCTAGGGGTGCTTAACCACTGAACCACATCCCCAGCCCACTTTTATATTTTTATTTAGACACGAGTCTTGCTGAGTTGCTTAGGGTCTCACTAAGTTGCTGAGGCTGGCTTTGAACTTTCGATCTTCCTGCCTCAGCTCCCAGAGCTGCTGGGATAACAGGCAGCTAACTTTGCATTCTTAGAGTGGACATAATTAGTAAACTGCAGCACTGGAAGAGTTCCCTTACACAAATTAAGAAATAAAAGATGATAAGAGGAGGAAAAATCCAAGACAAACTGGTAAAAGAAGGCACTGACAGGCAGCTAGAGTGAAGACTAGTACTTGGGTGCTTGAAATTAAGGAGTGTTTGAGAAGAATGTTGAAAGAGTAGGAAGTAAGGGAAGGACTGAAACATGCCACTTGTAAACTCATGTTGAAATAACTTAGTTTCCTCCATAAGCCTAGCTTCTGGAAGGGAGCTTCCAGGGTGACATCTTGAAGGTGCTCTTTCCTCACTGACCAGCTGAGTTAGTACCTGTAATCACTGGGGTTTAGTCATTTCTCACTTACCTGAACACAGGCCTCTTGTAAGCTCTCTGCCCACCATCCAGGGCTCTTTTCCTTGTTCCAATAAAGAGATCACTTGAGGCTTAGGAATGTAAAATCCTGCTCATGAGAAAAGATATGGCACACGGTTATGCTGTGGGGAAATGAGATCCAGTCCCTTGCTGATCAAGGAACAGGTGCCACTACAGGAACAGCCAAAGAAGACAGAGACGAAGCTTCAGCCATAGCCCTTGGAGCTGCCCATTTCCCACGCTTCCTTTTCATTCCAGCTGAAACCATTTATTTGAGAATAAGAAGCAGAAATTCAGCTGATTACTTGAAAAGCTGCTGAGAAATTCACTGTAGTAGAAGCAGACATTCCAGAGGAGAACTCTGAATTATTGGTAGAGATGCCCTTACCCATCGAAACCAGATTGCTATAGTTTTCCAACATCACATCTCTGTACAAGTCCCTCTGAGCAGGGTCCAGGCACTCCCACTCCTCCTGAGAGAAGTCTATTGACACATCATTGAACACCACTGATCCCTGAAACAATAAACATATGTACTAGCTTTGTGATTAAAAAAAAAAATACTTCAGCCAGGCACAGTAGCACTTACTTGTAATTGTAGTGATTTGGAAGGCTAAGGCAGGAGGATCTCACGTTTGAGGCTAGGTTTGGCAACTTAGTGAAACCCCATCTCAAAATAAAAAATAAAAAGGGCTTGGGGCTGGAGTTGTGGCTCAGTGGTAGAGCCCTAGCCTAGCATGTTTGAGGCCCTGGATTTGATCCTCAGCACCACATAAAAATAAATAAATAAAATAAAGGTATAAAAAAATAAATAAAAAGGGCTGGTCAAGCATGGTGGCACATGTCAATAAACCCAATGCCTCAGGAGGCTGAGGCAGGAAGAACACAGGTTCAAAGCCAGCCTCAGCAATTTAGCGAGACCGTAAGCAATCTACTGAGATCCTGTCTCAAAATAAAAAAACAAGGTGGGGGTGCTGGGTGTGTGGCTCAGTGGCAGACTGCCTGTAACCTCAACCCCAAGTACTGCCAAAAAAAAAAAAAAAAAAGAAAGAAAGAAAGAAAAGAAAAAGAACAACTTCAGAGACTATTGTGCTTATATTGTGTGCTAAAGCAAATGAGTAATTATGTTGTTGTTGCTGAGAAATAGTATCTGAATTTTTTGGTGGGAGGTGGGGCTCTGTGGTGCTGGGGACTAAAGCCAGGTCCTTGCACATGCTGGATAAGAACTCTCCCAGTCCTTTTATCCGTTTTTAAAATTTTGAGACAGGGTCTCACTAAGTTGTCCAGGCTACCCTAAAACTTGAAATCTTCCTGCCTCCCCTCCAAGTAGCTGGGATTATAGGCACGTGCCACCATGCCTGGCTTGAGAATCAGTATCTTTGGATCTCAAAAATAGGGCTGGGGATGTGGCTCAAGCAGTAGCACGTTCGCCTGGCATGTGTGGGGCACTGGGTTTGATCCTCAGCACCACATACAAATAAAGTAAAGATGTTGTGTCCACCGAAAACCAAAAAAATAAATATTAAAAAAAAATTCTCTCTCTCTCTCTCTCTCTTTAAAAAAATAGATGCAAGTCTAGCAGGATTATTATTATGCTGCTGCATTATTTCAGCCACTTATGTATATCTTTCTGTGCTAAGGCAATCTTAATTTATTGTTTTGGTATGTTAGTTGACCCAAAGAGCGGTTGGCAATTACATAGAAAGAATTGGAGAATACTAATTTTTTTTTTCTAATACTGTGTGTAACTGTGTTTAACACAGATATTTTACATTGTTTCTATAAGTAAAAACATCACTCTCATTTAATATCTTTTTAAAAATTTTTTGTTGTAGATGGATAGAATGCCTTTATTTTATTTATATATGGTGCTAAGAATCAAACCCAGTGCCTCGCACATGCCAGGCAAGTGCTCTGCCACTGAGCTACAGCTCCAGCTCTCTCATTTAATATCTTGCTGTTTTAAGTTAACCGGGGCAGATCTTCTCCTTTGATTGGTTTGGTTTCTCTGCGATGAGTCATGTAATGCTATACTGGATTGTCTAGAAAAAGCAGTCTCTTTATAACACAACTTCTATTAGTTAGGATGCTTAGGGAAGAGTTTTCTGGTTAGTCAGAAAATTCCCCCCCCCCTTTTTTTTTTCCTATTTCAACACTGGTTGAAAAAACAAAATATTATATTTTTTTGTCTTAACACAGTTTCCTAGGTGAAATTGAACTGTTTCTTGATTTGAGATCACTTAGCGCTTTGGGATCATGATTTCTAAATATTAGGGATGATCGTAGGATTGCAGGTATTGCTAGTTAATTGAGCTGGATGTAGCTCCTAAGATGAAGCAGGGTGTGTTCCCTGGAATTTTCCTTTTCAAATAAATCTCTCAATTTAAAAAAAAAAAATAGATGTGAAAATAATAAGTTTACTTTACATTAAACAAATGAACAAACAAATCCTGTCTCTGTCCATTGTGATGGCCTAGAAACAATCACTGACCCAGGAGCACAGAACACTCCAAGTTCTGGATTATAGTTTTCTAAGTATCACTGTCAGGGTGATTTTCAGGATTAAATAAAAAATGCTCAGGATGAGTGCGAAAATCTTGTTAGAACACGAAGCAAGATATCTACCATAAACTGTTAGGATCATGCTGAAAACACTCAGGAGTCATTTTGAAGACTTTCCCTTGGCCCAAAATGGTACAACTTATGTATCAAATTATAAGGATAATTACTGAAATGGACTAATCATGTTAAAAACGTCAAATCCATGAGGTTATAATAATACTAAAAAAACTATTGGTAACTTTTGGAGAATTTTAAGAAGCCAATGCATTATTTTGAAAACTGGTGAATAAATGCAAAAATTTAAATACTCTTGGCCACATGAACTGTTCTTCGGGTTACCAAACAGTTGATGAGGAAAAACTTTGCTTTACAGAAGAAGGAATGCCAACATTAAAATACCAGTATGCAACCCCTAATGAGTATAACAATAATTGTCAATAGTTGCTACATTATAAAAAGAAACAGAATCATTTATAATGTGACTCCTAATAGAATTACCCTTGATCTGTGAAATGTTCTGATCAAGTTTTTTTTTACACTTAACTACCAATTTTCAGAAAACATTTAAATGGGACCACAGTGATTCGATCAGTAAAATTCAGACAGTGGACAATGAAGTCTATTTACTTACATTCCAATAAAAAGACTGCACAGAAAGAAGAGATGGATGGGGTATCTATAAAATTAGAGACTCAAGAGACATACCAATCAACTGCAATGAACACTCCTTATCTGGATTCTAATTCAAATAAATGCTTTAAAAATAAGAGAATTATGAAAATATGAACACAACCAGGTAACAATGGCCAAAATGGTAATAATAAATAATAAACAATCCTTGTCTTTCAGAGGTAGGTATCAATTTCTCTTTGCTTCAAAACAATCTGCATGGAGGAATAAAGGTAAGGGAGGAAACATGAAGTGGAATAAATGAATAAGATGAACTGTGAGCAGACAGCTGTTGAAGCTGGTGGTTATGTGGTAGTTCTTAAGACTACTCTACTTTGTATATCTGAAAAATTTCTGTAATAAAGTTTAGTTTTTAAAGGCAGATGACAGAGAATAGTTACAACAGAATATCTGCAAGATCCTAATCATATATATATAATTGATTTAAACAAATTTGTGAAAGAACTCTCTTGTGAGGAAAGGAAGCAGAGAGTACTGATATAGCAAATCTAAATCTGCACATACATTGCAAAGAAATAACTAGAAAATGTCTAAACTTGATTGATCAAGAAATAGTAATATATGAACATTAATTTAAAATATGGGATAAATTCCATTGCATCAGCTAAAAGAAATGAGGGAGTCTGCCTTTAGACAGCAAGACAAAGTGGAGAAGAGGGCCCTACTCTTTAAACATTTCTTAATTTTTTTTTTGTTTTTTTAAACCTCATTAGCTTTTTTTTTTTGTGTGTGTAGTTGTAGATGAACAGCATGTCTTTATTTTATTTGTTTATTTTTATTTGGTGCTAAGGATCAAACCCAGTGCCTCATACATGCAAGCAAGTACACTGCCACTGAGATACAGTCCCAGCCCCACTTTTTAAATTTTTAATATGTAAAACTTGACAAATACAGCAGGATGTGGTGGCATATGCCTGTAATCCCAGTAGCTCTGGAGGATGAGGCAGGAGGACTGCAAGTTCAAGGTCAGCCTCAGCAACTTAGTGAGACCTTGTCTAAAAGTAAAAAACTAAAAAGGGCTGGGATGTAGCTCAATGGATAAGCATCCCTGGGTTAAATCCCCAGTACCAAAAAAGAAAAATTGATAAATACATAAATTATACTTCACTCCTGTGATTCATTGCCATAAAAATTATTTCCTATTAATATAAATTCTTCATTTTTCTTGTGGCAGAATTTTTTGCAACATATACTACTGGACAAGAATTATAAGGTCCTTCTGAGCTTTGATAGAATGATCTCAACAACTTAGGCATTTGCCAAACTCATTATAGTCACCTATCATTTCTATCCTTATTTCTGAGATAAAAGAAAACTGATGATTCATAGAGAAATTCATCATGTCATAAACTTCCTATTACCTTCAAATTGGACTTGTCTAATTGGATACTGGTACAGTATGGGTCTTAAATATCTCCCAAAGGCCTGTGTATTAAAGGCTTTCTCAGCTGGGAACTACTGGGAAACATGAAAAAGGGGTCCATGAAGAAGTCTTCTAGACATTGGAGAGTATGTTCTTGAAGGGAATATTGGAACTCCAGTCTTTTCCTCCTGTTTTTCTTCCCTGCAATGAGGTGAACAGTTTTACTCTACCACATGATCCCTGACACAACAGGCTGCCACACCACAGGCTCCAAAGCAATAGTGTCATTTGATCATGGAATGAAACCTCTGAAACTGAGAAAAAATAAACTTTTTTGCTTTACAAGTTGATTATCTCAGGTAGTTTGCTATAGTAACAGAAAACTATTACAAAATGCCCTAACAAAGTCTCAGAGATCCATATCAGCCACTGACTCCATGATTTCTAACACCTCATAAACTAGGAGGTCTTTCAAAAATCTAACATTTGGAGCTATCAACACCACCTTTCATCTTATCCTATTGGAAAATGACAGTATATAGACATAATCTTGGCTTTTCCATGCTTGTTCCTAGCTAAGCTACTCATAGCTCTATTTTATCAAATCACAGTCCAGAAAGGAAAAATTCATTTTAGAAATCTACTCCTTTTTGTTTCTTTCCTTTATAGTGCTAGAAATTGAACCTTGTGTATGCAAGGCAAGCCCTCCACCAACTGAGCTACGTCCCCAGCCCCACAAATCTACTCTTATTTCTCTAAATAGATATATTTCTTCTCCATCACAGTCCCTGGGAGAAGGCTGAGAAAAAAGATGCTCAGTTATTTACTAAAAGAAATAGTAATGCTGATTGAAAAAAAAAAAAAAAAGACACTAAGAATGGTATAGGATTATCTAGCTAGTATGAGAGGGAATGGGGACCAGGAAGAGGAACAGTTATCCAAAAATGTCAGGATAAAGAAAGGAAATGCACACATCATTTTTTTTCTTTGGCAGAGGGGTCTTGCCAAATTGCCCACACTGGCCTCAAACTTGCAATACTCCTACCTCCGCCTCCCAAGGAGCTGGGATTCTGGTATGTGCCACTGTGCCCAGCTCACGTTTTCTTTCTTTCTTTCTTTTCCTTTTTTTAAAGTAAATGTCAGCAAAGAAAGAAAATGCATTGACTCACCTCAGCCATGGCTTTTAGTATTGCAGGAAATGATCAGTCCTCAAGGCTGTTCTCCTGAGAAAAGACACTGTTCTGAGAAGGCAAGACTAGGGAAACAAAGAAATACTCTAGATACTGCAATGACCTTATAGTTCTCAGGATGGTCAGATAAAACCACTTCTACTTCCCTTGATCTACAACTCTACTCTGGGAGTATGAAACAAATACTACTTCTTTCTCAATTCTAGAAACCCCAGGTTTTAGCTGCACCAAAATAAATAAATGCCAGGAAACTTTTGACTTGCTTTTCCATATAGTTTTAAAAAACTATAGAGGTATTTTTCTTGAGACAGCATAAAAAGAAAAGCTTATGAGTTGGGAGTATAGTTCAGTGGTAGAGTGCCTACTTAGCATGTGTGAGGTCCTGTGTTTAATCCCCAGCACAAAATAGGGAGGGGAGAGAGAATGAAAAGATTAACTTCAGGAGTTCTCACATCTTTATGATTTTGAGTCTTGTTTTCCTTGAACACAAAATAACTGTCTATTTATTAAAGTCAATGTCTGTGTTCTTCAGGAACACGAAAAAAATTTTTCATATGGATCATGCTCATTTCTTATTCACATTATTACTAGATTTTTTTTTTTTTTTTTTTGTACTGAGGATCAAACCCAGGGTTGATTAACCACTGAGCCACATTCTCAGACCTTTTGATTTTTTTTTTTTTTTTTAAATTTTCAGAAAGGGTCTTGTTGAATTTAGGGCCTGGCTAAATTGCTATTGGAAATAAAGCAATTGTTTTCTAGTTTCCCATGTGGTACTATTTTTGTAATAGCTTTATGAAAAATATCTTAAATAAAATGTTGATAGTGCTTCTCCCTGATTTTAATAAGAATGATTTTATTATTTCACCTATTAGATATTAGAGCTTATTTGTTTTTATGGTTGGAGTTTGAACCCAGGGGCACCCTACTGCTGAGCTACTAACCCAATAGTTAATGCTTTATACCAGCTGGGTTCATCTTGACAAATTTGTTCATTCATGGAATTCTTTTTCAGTTTGGGTCATCCTCCCTCCTCCTCTCCTTCTCTTTCCCATCATTCTCCTTTCTCTACTAATCTACCTAGGCTCATCTTCCTTCCTCCCTCCCTCCTTCCTTCCATCCTACCAGGGATTAAATCCAGAACTGCTTAACCACTGAGCCATATCCCCAGCCCTTTTTATCTTTTATTTTGAGACAGGTTTCAGTAAGTTCTTAGTTCCTCGATATATTGCAGAGGCTGGCTTGGAACCTGTGTTCCTCCTATCTGAGCCTCCTGAGTTGCTGGGATTATAGGCATGCACCAGAGCTCCTGTTTATTTCTTTATTTTTATTGGTTCTTTCTACTTATATATAAAGGTAAAATTCCCTGTGGTATATTTATATATGTGCATAACATGATTTTTAAAAATTCATTCCACATTTCTTCCCCTTTCGTATCCTTCCTCTCTCCCTCTTGAACCCCTTCTTCTATTCTATAGATCTTCCCTGTATCTTCTTATTTTGAGATAGGGTCTCACTAAGTTTTCTTAGGGTCTCACTAAATTGTTGAGGCTGGCCTCAAACTTGCAATCCTTCTGCCTCAGCCTCCCAAGTTGCTGGGATTACGGGGTGCACCACCATACCTGGCTTTAATACCTTTTTAACACACAAATTTCCAAACATACACAGAATGTTTGGAAACATTTTTTGAACTTCAAAAAGTACAAAGAACCCTCATGAGTCTACTAAACAGAATCAACAATTATTGTTATAGCCAATATTATTTTACCTAGACTCCTACCCACTAATTTTAGGTTACCTTTATTTTAAGAGCTTTCAGATATACCATATGTAAAGATCACTTTAAGTCACCTACCTGAAGTGTACAAGTCAGTGTTTTTAGTATACTCATCACAATGTAG
Organism: Marmota flaviventris; assembly: GCF_047511675.1. Classification (NCBI taxonomy): domain Eukaryota; kingdom Metazoa; phylum Chordata; class Mammalia; order Rodentia; family Sciuridae; genus Marmota; species Marmota flaviventris. The sequence continues at coordinate 16,066,244 of NC_092515.1, read as the reverse complement.
TTTTAGTACATTTTCATCTCTCCTAAAACAAAATAAACAAAACACTCATTAATAGCCAGTCTCCATTTATCCATTTTCCCTATCCCTAAGTAACCACTAATCTGCTTTCTGCCTCTACAAACTTGCCTACATGTTTTCAGTTCATATAAATGGTATTATATATAAACTTTATGACTGGATTATTTCATTTAGCATACTTTCAAGGTGCATCAATGTTGTAGCCTGTATCAGAGCTCCCTTCCTTTTTACGGCCAAATAATATTCCACTATGAATATGTCACATTTTGTTTATCCATTTTTCAGTTGATGGGCATTTGGGAAATTTCCACTTTTTGGCTATTTTGAAAAATGCTGCTATGAACATTCAGGTACAAGTTTTTATGTGAATATGTTTTCAATTCTCTTGGACATATAAATAGGAGTAGAACTGTATGGTAATTATGTAACTTTTTAATACTGTCAAACTGTTTTCTAAAGTGCAATTTCTCCAAATGCTCATTGACACTATTGCCTCTTTTTTTTTTTTTTTTTTTGTCATCCTGGTAGCTGTACAGTGGTTATCTCACTTTGGTTTTGATTTGTATTTTCCTAATGAGTAATGAAGTTGAGTCAGGATAGCATTTTTTTATAACTGTATATTTTTTTAGTTGTCGATGGACCTTTATTTATTTATATGTGGTGCTGAGAATTGAACCCAGAGCTTCACACATGTTAGGCAAGGGCTCTACCACTGAGCTAAAACCCCAGCCCATGGATACCTTTTTAAAAAGAACCTAACTCTTGGGGCTGGGGTTATGGCTCAGTGATAGAGTGCTCACCTAGCACATGCAAGGCACTGGGTTTGATCCTCAGCACCACATAAAAAAATAAAAAGATAAATAAAATAAAGGTATTGTGTCCCACCTACAACTAAAATTATTTTTAAGAATGATATATACTATACATACATGGGGAATTTATAAGAAGGAAATAGATCAAAATATTGACAGTGGTTATTTTTAGGGGGCAGGCATTATCTTTTGCCCTTTGTAACTTCCTATTTTCCAAATTTTTAAAAATAATCATGCTTCAGGTGTGTATATGTGCTTAAAAACAACTTAGTACACAGGAAAAAACCTTACCTATTTTCTAAATTAATATGTGAACATTATGTAGAAGAAAGTCAGGGAGAAAAATGGAATCTGTACATCCACCCCATGGTTTCCCATCATTTTCTCAGACGGAAAAAAATTTGAGAACCAGGACACTTAATGAGTCTATGTTAAGTCAGACCATCCAAAAGAAGAAAAGCAAAACTCAAACCCCAGTGCACCTTATATTTGGCTTGATCAACAACTATTTCTCTTTCTTCCTCTGGGTACCTCTGGAAAGGCAGAGATGAGTAAGAAAAAAAAGAACTATGAGATGCCAGGCATTTTTTGTGTGTGTGATTTAGACTGACCTGATTAGAGCTCACTCTGAACCCACAACTACCACCATGGAAAGAAGAAAAAAGAGGGAGGTCAGAGGAATCTTGGCTATCCTGAGCATTCTGGTTTGAGAAGAGAAGTGAAGTCTAAGTTGTCCAAGATCAGAATTTGTCCTGAACTCACAAGGATCTTTTAGGATAGAGAGTTGGAATCACAAGGCAGTCACAGGCACTCCACACCTACATTTCCAATGCTGCAGTCACTTATCCACTATAGGTGAACCCCATCTGCCCTCTCAGGAACACATCACCCAAATAATACCAGTACATGTGCTCACACACAGTCCACCCTAAGGATACACAATCACACCCACACATTAACAGACCCCTCCAACACAACACCACACAAAATCATACAGTGCTACAGAGTCACTCACTATCACATTCAATAGAGCCACACAGTCACAGTTCTCCTACTGGGCACTACACACAATCATACATTCAAAATAACACAATGGCCATGTATCTATTACCCTGGAACAAGCATCACAGGGCCACACACAGTTACATAATCACTTTCACACATTCTCACATAGTCACAGGCATCCAGTACACGGAGTGGTTCTAACATTCATACAATGACGCACACAAACCTCTCAGAGTAACAGTCACAGATGCATAAGCAGATTCTCCACGCCCATCCCCACATCCACATGTCACACAAAGTGAATAAGGTCACACACAATCGGTCCAATCTCGGGGACACGATCATACACGGACAGCCGCACACTGTTAACAAAACCACAGGAATGTGCAGTCACACAGGCACACACAGCTCTGCGCACGGTCAGTCACAACGACACACCCACCAGAGAAACAAAATCACATCAGCACACACACTGCGCCCCACAGTCACATAAGGTCACAACCACACCCAGAGGCCCACACCTCGCGACCGCTCCCCTGGCCAGAGCCAGTCCCAAGTTCCTGTCACCCCAGACCTACCTGGTATGTCCCTTCAGACGCCCAGGGACGTTCCTGCGCAACCTGGTGAGGCCCCGGGTGCTTAGGCCGCTCGCTGCGTACTTCCCCTGCCCTGGAGGCCGAGGGTCCCGCAGGCAAATGAAGCGGCCGCCCCGTCCTCGCGGGGGTCTCTGGGAAATGTAGTCCGCCAGCGCCCCTCGTGGGGAAGATGACGCCCATCCTCTAACTCCTCCCCTCGCACCGCCGGGGCCTGGCCCTGAGTCTCCGCGGTGGTTAGGCAGTCTTCAAGGTAAAAGCCCACACAAAGCCGGACAGCCATCGTGTCCACAAGATTCCTCAAATGCACAGGCCAACCTCAGGTTGTTCCCTGGAAACTGTTCAGCTGGAAATGAGTGGAGCCGCAAGAACTTCTGGGAAATGTAGTCAAGCGCCAGAAAACATAAGGCACAGGGCCAAGAGGAGAAAAAGTTGCTTTTACAGGCTTTCTCAGCTGAGCTACTGACGGTGAAGACTGACATTACCTGGGTCCTGAACCTTTCTAGGAGTTGTAACCAACTCTGAAGTCTCGGGCTGGCTCACAGAATCTCCAATTTTGCATTCCTAGGGTGATAAGCTGAGCCATAGTATAGGATATACGATTCCATTTGTATGGAATTATCCAGACTAGGCAAATAAATACAAACACGGAGTATATTAGGTATTTAGGACTGCAAAGCTAGGGGACATTGTGATTGATGATAGATATAGGGCTTCTTTGGGGGAGGGATTAAAATATTCTTGAAATGGATAATAATGATGTTTGCTCAACTCTGTAAAATACCAAAAGAAATCAAATTGTACACCTTCAAAGAGCTTATTTTATGCTTTGCGAATTATTTCTGTGTGTGCATGTGTTTGAGACGGGGTCAGCTCTCTTTAAAGAAAGCCCCATTCTTGTCTGCAATGCTAATCCAACAATAAGGACAAGGTTTTGAGAAAAAGAAAAAAGGTTTATTGCTTTGCTAGCAAAGGAGAAACACAGGGGACTCCTGTCCGCGAGGCTGTGATTCTGACAGGGCTTTTAGAGAAATGATTGAAAGGCTACTTTCTAGCTGTGCCCTGTCAGAGACATAGTTCATTTTGCAGGTTTGTTTTCCCCAAGCTTAGGGTGGGAGAGAGAAAAAAAAAAAAAAAAAAAGAGGGGAAAAAATGTCAGTTTTAAAGTAAGTATCAAGGGCTGGTGTTTTGGCTCAGCGGTAGAGCACTCGCCTAGCATGTGCGAGACCCTGGGTTCGATCCTCAGCACCACATAAAAATAAATAAGTAAAATAAAGGTACTGTGTCCAACTACAACTAAAAAATAAAAATAAAACAAAGTAAGCAACAGTAGTAGAGCAGCAAAGTTTATGTTCAAGGCTTGAAACAGACCCTGTTACACTGTGTTGCCCTGGCCAATCTTGAACTCCTGGGCTCAAGTGATTCTCCCCGCTCACTGCCAGTATGTGCCACCATGCCAGCAAGTGTTTTTGCTACCTGCAGCCCAGCCTGGGAACTGCTTGCATCCAGGCTTGCTTGTCGTGTTCAGCCAACCACCTTTATAAGAAATAGACAATGGAAAAAAATAATTTTATACAGTTTGATTAAACCGGGGAGAAGCAGCTGGATTGTTTCTCTGCTGGTCCTATAGAAGCTGCTCCAATTTATAAGAAAAACATCAGTTGATATGCATATGTAGATTTAGTTAAGCTGAGAACTTGTTGGTGTTAGTTTCTTTCTTTTTTTTTTTTCAAAGAAAGAGTGGGAGAGAGAGAGAGAGTTTTTTAATATCTATTTTTTAATTCTCGGCGGACACAACATCTTTGTTTGTATGTGGTGCTGAGGATCGAACCCATGCCAGGCGAGCGCGCTACCGCTTGAGCCACATCCCCAGCCCCTGGTGTTAGTTTCTTCCTATCTTTCCTCAGTATGAGGATGTTCAGAAGCTAAAAGTTTGGAGCTTTTTATTTCAAAAGTGGGTGGGTCTGTTTCATTTTTAAAAAATCAACTTTACTGCTGGGTATGGTGACACATACGTGTAATTCCAGTTTCTCAAAATCTCAAGTTGGAGGCCTCAGCCTCAGGGTATTAGTGAGACCCTCAACAACTTAGCAAGAGCATGACCCAAAACAAAAAATTTAAAAGGAAATAAAAAATAAAAAGGGCTGGGAGTGTCACTCACGGGTAGAATGCCCTTGGGTTCAATCTCCAGTACCACAAAAACAAACAACACTTTGTTGAGCTTCACTTAAATACAATAAAATGCACATATTTTTAAGTGAATTGTTTGATAAGGTTTAACAAATGTTAAACCATCATAATCAAGCTATAGACCATTTTTATCCAATTTGCTCCCAATGTTCCTATGACTTTCTTCAATCATGCCCTATCCCTACTCCCCAGGTGAAGCATCCACTAATTTAAAATTTTTTTAAATATTTTTTAAGAGAGAGAGAATTTTTAATATTTATTTTTTAGTTTTCGGCGGACACAACATCTTCATTTGTATGTGGTGCTGAGGATGCCAAGCGAGTGCGCTACCGCTTGAGCCACATCCGCAGCCCCATCATCCACTAATTTATATTCGGTCACTATAGAGTAGTCCTGTGTATGAGTCTTGCTTATCAAGAGTTCCATATAAATGAAACTGAGATGAAGACAGTCCTTAGTCTTATGGGGTTAACAGAGATACCATAAATGGGGGCTTAAAAAGTACACCAATCTTGCCAGGCACAGTTGGGATGGCTATCCCAGCAGCTCAGGAGGCTGAGACAGGAGTATCAGAAGTTTAAAGCCAGCCTCAGCAACTTAGCAAGGCCCTAAGAAACTTAATAAGACCCTGTTTCAAAATAAAAAATTAAAAGGGTACCCCGGGTTCAAGCCCCAGTACCAAAATAAATAAATAAAATAAAATAAAATAAAAATCTGTTCAGCTTTGTCCTTTGTTTGAGCCAGCCTGGAGTTTCTGTCCCTTATGTGCTGCCTCTCTTTGTACTCAAGTTTGAGAATAAAAAGCCTTGTTCTGTGCCAGTCCGCCTTTGATTCTTCTAACAGCACAAGAGCCCACAGAGTCACCAATAGAATCACACAGTAGGTGTACTTTTTTGATCTGGCATCTGTCTCTCAGCATGATGTTTTTGAAAAGATTCATCTATGCTCTTTTCTATAACAGTATTTCTTTTTGTTGCTGAATAATATTTTATTTTATGAATGTATGTGTTTGTACATCAATTCATGTGTTTATGCATATTTAAGTTGTTTTCAGATTGGTTGATGTGAATAAAATTGATATAAGTGTTTGTGTTCAAGTCTTTTTGTGAACAATTATGCCTTCACTTATGTTAGGAAATATGTAGTAGAGTAATTGGTGAGTCATATAAGTGCATATTTAATTTTGCAAGAAACTGCTAGTCTGCTTTGCTAAGTGGTTATACCATTTATATTCTCACCAGCACTGTATGAAACATCTAGCTATTTCATTTCCTTTCAATATGTCTTTCTTTTCTTTTTCTGGTACCAAGGATTGAACCCAGTGGCACTCTACCACTGAGCACATCCTCAGCCCTTTTTAATATTTTATTTAGAGACTGAGCTTGATGAGTTGCTTAGGCCTTTGCTAAGTTGCTGAGGCTGGCTCTGAACTCTCAATCCTCTTGTCTTAGCCTCCCAAGCAGCTGGGATTATAGGCATGGACCATCCCCTTCAACACTTTCTACTGTCAATCTTTAGAGTTTTCATTATCTAGAGGATGAAAAGTGGTATCAAATTGTGATTTTGATCTGCATTTCCTGATGACTATTAATTTCAGCATATTCTCATGCCCTTATTTATCATTCTTAAAGACGTGTCAATTTTATTTTCAGTTTTAAAATTGGTTGCTTGTCTTACTATTGGGTAGCGGTTTTTATTTATTTATTTATTATTATTGGTTGTTCAAAACTTATTTATTTTGAATAAATACATAATATGCATAAAAAACAAACAACAATAAGTGTTGGCAAGGATGTGGGGGAAAAGGCACACTCATACATTGCTGGTGGGACAGTAAATTGTTGCAACCAATATGGAAAATAGTATGGAGATTACTTGGCAAACTTGGAATGGAACCACCATCTAACCCAGATATCCCACTCCTCGGTTTATACCCAAAGGACTTAAAAACAGCATACTACAGTGATGCAGCAATATCAGTGTTTACAGCAACACAATTTACAATAGCTAAATTGTGGAACTAACCTAGATGCCCTTCAGTAGATGAATGAATAAAGAAAATGTGGTATATATATACACAATTCAATACTACTCTGCATTAAAAGAGAATAAAATCATGGCATTTGCAGGTAAATGGATGGAGTTGGAGAATATTATGCTAAGTCAAGTAAGCCAATCCCCCGAAAAAAATGACAAATGTTTCCTCTGATATATGGATGCTGATCCATAATAGGGATGGGGGAAGCATGAAAGGAATGGAGAACTTTATGGCAAAAGGGAGGGAGAAAAGGGAAGGGGTGTGGGGGTAAGAAAGATGGTGGAATGAGATGAACATCATTACCCTAAATTCATGTAGGAAGACGCAAATGGTGTGACTCTACTCTGCGTACAACCAGAGACATGAAAAATTGTGCTCTATATGTTTAATAGGAATTGAAATGCATTCTGCTGTCATGTATAACAAATTAGAATGAATTTAAAAATTAAAAAAATATATACATGTTGAAAATATTTTCTCCCTGCCTGGAGCACATTTATGTATTTATTTTTGGCTGTACTGGGGATTAAACCCAGGGCTTGCACATGCTAGGCTTTATCACAGAGTCACATTCCCAGCCCTTCTTAATATTTCATTTTGAGACAGGACCTTCCTAAGGTAGGGAAGCTGGCTTCCAACTTGTGATTCTTCTGAAACAAGGGGATGCACAAATGCACCTGGCTCCTCTCAGTTTTTGTAAAAAGTATTTTTATTAGTTGTTGATGGACCTTTATTTATTTATTTACGTGTAGAGCTGAGAATTGAACCCAGTGCCCCACATGTCCACCATGCGGCCTGCGCAATGGTTTCATTAATGAGGTTCTTGGCATAAAGTTAGTTAGAAGAGATCGAAATAAAACACACAGACTCAGTTACCTTATTTCTATTGCCAGGTCCGAGACGGCTCCCCTCTCTGGCTCCAACCTCTAACTGCCCAGCAGGGCAGCAAGGATTACTCAGGGCTAGCAGGAGAGAGAGAGAGAGAGTGAACACGCCAGGGAGTAGCCTTTTATTGGGGAACAAGAAATTCAGGGGATAATTCCATCCAATGAAGGTTGAGGGGGGACTGCACTCCAAGGTCAGGGTCAGTGATTGGGCCCCCGGGGTCAGTGGTCAGTCACACCCCCACACGGACGGGTTCTCTCATCAGGAAAGGGCCGGGAAAATTCCGACACAGCCAGAAGCCTCAGACCCTTAACGGGAGCCGCCCAGTCAGGATGGCTTCCCACACACATGTGTTAGGTAAGCACTCTTTGAACCACAACCCCAGACCTTCTCTCAGTGTGTTTTTTAAATATTTATTTTTTAGTTGTACTTGGATACAATACCTTTATTTTACTTATTTATTTTTATGTGATGCTAAGGATTGAACTCAGGGCCTCGCATGTGCTAGGTGAGCGCTCTACCGCTAAACCATAATCCCAGCCCACTCTCAGTTTTTTGATGTTGTTTTCAAAAAGCACTTTTAACTTTTGATGAAATCCAATATCACCTTCATTTGTGATTGCTATTTTGCATTGTTTCTAAGAAATTCATGCCCACCTCAGTGTTGTGAAGGATTAGCCTATTGTTTAATTCTAAAGCTCTTAAAGGTTTAATATTTAGATCTGTGATCCAGTTTCAGTCTTTGTGTATGGTATGAAGTAACATCAAGAGTCTGCTGAGGCTGGATTTGAACTGTTAGACCAGGACACAAAGAAAAGACCAATTAAAATCAAATTAAAGCAAACTTATTATTTCGACTGGCAGGGCTGCCTCTCCCGACAAAAAACACGGGAACAAGACAGCCCTACAGCTTTCTTGCAGCCCAGCTTTATAGCCCAGAAAATTACACAAAGGAGGGTTACAGATAGCAAAACTCTGAGGAGCATAACACAAAAGCTAGTTTATATTTTTGCTGGCCAGACATCAGAATTTATGAAGGTCATTAGAGCCTCAGAGAGGATTGTTATCTGGTCAGGGAAAGCCAGGGATGGGTGAGTTCAAGACACGGGTAAGCATTCTAAGCAAGTTTAGAATTTGCAGTAATTTACAGTAAAGCCAAAATTAGCTTTTATGTCTTTGTGGTGAGATGGCTCCCAATTTTAAGAGGGAATCAGACTGTGTTTATCAGAACTCTTCAATCCTCCTGCCTCAGCCTCCTGAGTTGCTGAGATTACAGGTATGCCCCAGCATGTTGTCAGATCAGGCGAGGCAGGCAGTGACCAAAGGAGGCAAATTTAAAAGGGCCGCTGAACAGGCTTTATTGAGATATCACTCATGGGCAGAACTCGATCAGACCCACAGAGGGGACAGGGGAAGGGTCTGAGGAGAAACCGCGTGGAAGCTCGACTGGACTGGACTTTTATGGGGCTTACAGCAGGAAGGGCTTGGGACAGGAAAAGGTGTTTCTAGGGTCCCTTGCCCCCTTGGAGTTGGTCAGGGGAGTTGGCTGAACTCCAGGATTGGCCAGGGGGTCCTGCTGATTGACAGGCATTAGTCAGGAGATCTGACTGATTGACAGGCATTTCCGCAGGCATCTGATTGATGTTCATTTCCCCCCGCGGGCTGCTTTGTTCTAAGTAGCCACCAAGTCGCCATCACCACCGACCTAACAATAGGTAATTAGTGTCATTAGGTGAATTGGGTCTAATATTGAGTAAGATAAATAAAATGGAGACCATTATCAAGAATGGAGTCCAGGAAACCAGAGCAGCACTTGGGGAAATTGAAATGTTAATGTCCGTAAGGCCCAGAACCCATCCTAAGGAACTGTTAATGAAACAGCTCCCAGCAAACAGGGAGGTGCTAATCCAAAACAGCCCCAGGCCCTTCCTGACCAGATTACTCCTCCAGCACACCTATCTCCCACCTTTTGGGCCTTCCCACCTGCATCCTCTCACTGCAAGATAAAGGGAAACAAAGGACATGAATGTGGGAAAACTAAAAGAAGACTTTAGCTATAAGAAGACCTCCCCCTTCCACAGATTCCGCCTTTCAGGTCCCTTTCTTCCCTGGGGAGAAGTCTTGTCTGCTGTCCTTTAAGAAAGCCTTCCACTTGCCATTCTACACTTGCCTCAGCTTGCTTCTCTAGTGTTATATTTCAGCATTCGGGAAATCAAGAACTCCTCACAGGTAAACAGCAGTAACAATTCTGTATTATCCCATTGGGTCTGATGCAATCACATGGAGAAAAGAAAGACTCTAATGGGTATGATAGAGGCATGAAGTGGAAAAGATGTGACCAGCCATTTTTTATTTGAAGATGAAATTCATCAAATTTTTGACCTTGTTAAAGGGAAGGAACACATTCTCTAGGGCCTTGAGAAAAGAATGCAGCCATTCCAATATCCCTTGATTTTAGAATAAGAATACTAATTTCAGACTTTTGACCTACAGAACTGTAAGGTACTTCTTGTTTTGAGCCATTGAGTTTGTGGTAAATTGTTAACAGCAACCACACACACACACACACACACACACACACACACACCACAAAAACACAACCACAAAAAATCTAATACAGCACCTTTATAAGTAATCAATTGCTTTTTTATTTTAATGATATGATGTACTACATTAATTCATTTTCAGATGTTACACCAACCTTAACATTTATAAGATAGACCCAACTTGATCATGGTGTGTCAACCTTTTTTATCTGTTGAATTCAGTATGCTAGTATTTCCTGAGAATTTTTGCACTCAAATTCATAAGACATTGATCTATAGTTTTCTCGTGATGTCTTTATTTGGCCATGGTGTCAGTGTCACTCTGAATTCATAAAATGTGTTGGGAAGTGTTCCCTTCTCTTCTATCCTGTTTTTGGAAGGTTTTGTCAAGAATTGGTATTAATTCTATAAACATTTGGTAGAATCAGCAGTGAAGTCATCTGTGTATGAACTTTTCTTTGCTGGTAGTTTTATGAATACTAATTTAATCATTTCTCTTATTAGGGCCTATTCAGATGTCTGAGTCACTTTTGGAAGTTTGTGTTTTGTAGAAATTTGTTTATTTCATCTCAGTTGTCCAATTAATTGGCATATATATATTATATATAATGTATATAATAATTCTTTAAAATTATGTAACATGTGTAGAAATTGTTAGGTCAGTGGCAGAGACTTAGAACAAAGCAGCCCTCACAGGAAAGGAACATCAAACAGGTGCCAGCGGAAATGCCTGTCAATCAGCAGAACCCCCTGGCCAATCCTGGAGTTCAGCCAGTTCCCCTGACCAACTCCAATGGGACAAGGGACCCTAAAAATCCCCTTTCCTATCCTAAGCCCTTCCCTTCCTGCCATGAGCCCCATAAAATCCCAGTCCAGTGGAGCTCCCACTTGGTTTCTCCTCAGACCCTTCTCCTGTCCACTCTGTGGGTCTGATGAGTTCCACCCAGGAGTGATATCTCAATAAAGCCTCCTTCAGCGGCCTGTTTAAATCTGCCTCTTTTGGTCGCTGCCCACCTCGCCTGATCTTACAGAAATGTCTCCATTTTGTTTAAGATTCTACTAATTTGAGTCTTCTTTTCTCCTTGATCAATCTTGCTAAAGATTTGTCAATTATGTTGATCTTTTCAATCAAACAGCTTTTTGATTTTATTTATTTTCTCTTGTTTTTCTATTCTTTATTTCATCTATTTCTATTCAGATCTCCATTTTTTTCTCCTTCTGGTTTGTTTAAATTGCTCTCTTTTCCAGTGTCTTAGGTGGAAAGCTAGGTTATTCAGATTTCTTCTATCCTTTTTGTTTCTTTCTTTTGGTACTGAGGTATAAACCCAGGGGTGCTTAACCACTGAGCCACTGTAAAGATGGCCTTAGGCTTTAGCCTAAGCAACTCCATTTTAAAAACCTGCAGCCTCCCCAGGCACAAGCCTACAGAGCCCTCCAATATGCCATCAGGCATAGCCTGGTGAACAAGTCATAAACAAGCCACTTGGTATAAACAAGTCACTTTCCACAACTTTGATAGGAGCCTGAGTGAAGTCACTTGGTGTAAACATGTCATTTGCCTTAACCCTGATGAGAGTCAGAAGTGTAAAATCAGGGTGGAAGCTACCAAACCATATGTCCGGGCTCTAACATATAAGATGTCACTAAGAAATCTGGTAATACCTGATAGGGACCCTAAGGGCGAGCAGAAATCCAAACTGATATAAATAATAGAGCAAAAGGACAGGACTGACATCCCAACCCTTCTCATCATCTACCCGATCCCTTGCACTGTCCTCACCACTCCCAAACTCTACAGCAGCCTCTTGACTCAGGTGACAGCGACTTCTCCCTAGGATCATCTCCTCAGCCAACCATCCACTCCACTCTGGAAGAAGCCTTCACCGGTTGCTGACCTGACCACTGTGGTCTGAGTGAGTGTGCATCTGCTGGAGTTATGATCCTAAGGCTCAAGGCTTCAGACCTGGCACTTGAGCTTAGCAAGCAGAGGGAACGTCTGTAATAAGTCTGACATGATATGTTTGCAGTGCTTATAGTTAAGTTAGAATTGTTTGCTTTGAATTGATTATGTCTATTGCAGTGCCCAGCATTAAGGATTGTCATTTCTTGATTAAGAACCTATTGAGGTAGTATGGCCATATGTATAAACGTAGCTGTATAACCAATGTGATCCTGCAACCTGTACACGTGGAAAAAATAAGATTATGTACCTCATTTGAATCAAATGTATGATATGTCAAGATCATTGTAATGTTTTGAGCAACTAATAAAAAAATTAAAAAAAATTAGCTCAATATCTCTAGCCCTCAGGCAAACACAAATCAATAAATAAATTAAAAAAAGAACCTATTGAGGGGCTAGAGTTCAGTGGTAGAGTACTCGCCTAGCACATGCGAGGCCCTCAGCACCACATATAAATAAATAAAATAAAGGTATTGTGTCCAACAACAACTAAAAAATAAATATTAAAAAAAGGACCTATTGAGTGAAAATTGTATTGAGTGATTTTGAGTTAAAAGGGCAGAAGCGTGTGGACATTATTTCTCCCCTCGTCTCTACAAGTCACATCTTTGCTCATCACTGTTATCTACCTCAGCCCTGTGACCTCTCCTTAGACCTATATAAACACACAGCCTTTTGTAATAAAGTGGAAAACTCTTTGGTAATCTGTGTTGTGTGGTGTGGCGTTTTCCAGTCTTACAGTGGTGCCATGACTCGGATGACAGTGTGCTGGACAAACCGAGCCCCGTCTCTGCCACCGCCGTCACCAACGACACATTTTGCCCTCATCTGTCTTTTTGGATGTGGGCTGCCTGCACTCACCACTGATCCGGCCTAGGTACGTTTCCCCCTTCCCCGGCTCGCCAACTCCCTTCAGGTTAGCACTCTCCTGATGCCCAGTAGGGAGGAGGGAATACACCCCACTAAGACCTTCACTGGTCGAAGTGGACCCTCTGGCGACCCGCTTCCCTTTGGGGCGTGAGGCTTCTAGGTTTACACGAGAGAGGCTCCCTGGTCTCTTCCTCCCCCAGCCAGAGCTGTGTTCAGCCCGGAGCTGAACTCCTGCTGGGGCTCTGTCTTCCCTTCCTTGACTTTCTCTTGTTCCGGTGGGAAATTTTCCTGGCACCAGGTGACCCGCGGCCTCGACCCTTACAGGGTTGCACAGACTACACTTCGTCGGTGACGACCGAGCTGTGCCCTCTGTGCCTACTTGCAGTGGACTGGTCACTTTGGGGACGCCCACATGATCCTCCATCTGCTCTACGCTTGGAGGAAGCTCCTACAGCCCGGGAGCTTTTTCTCCCTCTGCTGTCCCTTCCTCCACTCTCTAACTATGGGTGCCTCCTCGCCTATACCAGAAGCCTCACCACTCAAGTGTCTCCTTAAAAATTTGGCTACACACTCTCTCCCCAGATCTCAAGCCCAAAATCCTTATCAGATTCTGTACCCAAGATTGGCCCACATATCCACTAGATAATGACAATCATTGGCCTCCAGAAGGCTCGTTAGATCCAAATTTCCTCTGGGACCTTTTAACTATTTCCGGCACCTGAAAGGGTAGAAAGAGTTCTCAGGCCCTTCCCCCGTCCTGCCTTCTGCTCATTGTTCCCAACCTTCCCCTCTGCGCCCTTCCCTCTGCTCTACATGTCTGCTCTCCCTCTCAGTGGTACAGCGTCCCCTCCCTCTCCCTGTTGCAGCCAACGCTGCAGCCCTGCCTGTGCATTTCCCCTCCTTTTCCTCCTGTCCGAGTCCCCTCTCTGCTGCTGCCACCACCGCTGACACCCCCCCGCCACCTGACTGCAATGGGTGGGATCTCCAGATCTCTCTGAGCCTCTCCCCCTCCCCCAACTCTGCTCACCTCTTCTACTGATAAGCCCTTCCCCTCCCCCTACTCACCCTTCTCTCCTCCTGTCAGTATCCCACTGATCCCTTTTATCAGATAACTCACAGTTCCTTTGTTCTGCCAGGGAAGTAGCTGGTGCTGAAGGGATAGTCGAGTGCATGTCCCATAAATGAATCTAACTGGGACTGCATGCAAGCAGTTTCTAATAAGGTAGTTAACTTTGATAAACTGAAGGACATTACCCAGAACCCTGAAGAAAATCCATCCTTATTTCTCAACCGCCTTACAGAGGCCCTAACCAAATACATTAAGCTGGATCTTGAATCTCCCATCAGGGCTACAGTGTTAGCAACCCATTTCATTACTCAATTGGCTCATGATATTAGAAAAAGCTCAAATGAGCTGAGGAGGACTATCAGACCCCTATCTGAGATCTGGTGAAAATGGCTTTTAAAGCAGGCTCCATTGCAGAAAAGCAGGTAACACCCCAAACTCAGGCCTTAACAGCAGCCCTGAGGCCTACATCTCCAGCAAGTTTCAGAGGGGAACCAGCATTCCTCTCTACCAGAGGCTTGCCTCAAATATGGATACGAAGGTCATTGGGCTCGCCAATGCCCAAACCCACGGCCTCCTTCCAGGCCATGCCTCATCTGTAAGCAGACAGGACATTGGAAGATTGACTGCCTCTGCCTGGTCCTTCCTTGGCGCCTCTACGCAGGGGGTATGACCAGTCAGGCAGTCCCCTCTCCTGAACTTTTGGGGTTTGCAGAAGACTGAAGAAGCACAGATTCAAAGACCCCCTCAGCCCTCTCCGAGCCCAGGGTAATGCTCCAGGCAGCGGGTAAGTCCATAACCTTCCTTGTTGACACAGGGGCTACCTATTCTGTCTTGCCTGTCCATTCTAGGCCTCTGTTTCCTTCCCAGGTCTCAGTTATGGGGATTGATAACAAACCCCACCCTCCAATTACACCCCAAGAATACTACCACCCATCTCCTTTGGCCTTTAACTCTTACCCTCGACCTGACAATACCTACTGTGCCATTGCCCCCTGATCCCTAGGTCTGAGACATCTCCATGCTGGTTATTGCCTCCCACCACAAGCTAGTCCATACCCAGCTGAAACACCAAACTAAACTTCCTTGTGTTCCCAATTTCCTATCTCCAAAACCCATAGGGAGGGACTTAAACCCATTATAGACTGGTTGCTGGCCCAGGGATTCTTTATTCCTACTGACTCCCCCTGCAACACCCCCATACTGCCAGTGCGCAAACCCTCCGGAGCCTATCGCTTAGTCCAGGAACTCCGCCTAATTAATGAGGCAGTTATTCCCATCCACTCGGTTTCCAACCCTCATACTTTTCTTTCTCATATCCCTCTTTGATCATTCACTTTACTGTCCTGAACCTTAAAGCTGACTTCTTTACAGTGCCTTTGCATCCTGACTTTTATTACCTCTTTGCCTTCACATGGGAAGACCTTACATTCTTTAGGTTTCAACAGCTGACATGGACAGGCCTACCCCAAAGCTTCAGGGACAGTCCCTATCACTTTGATCAGGCCTTGACACAGGGTTTAACTGTTTGTAATTTGGGGATAGCACTCTCTTACAGTTGGATAGAAGCCTTCCCTACCTCCAGGAAAACTGCTGACACCATCTGAAACTGCTGGCACTGTCGCCTTCATCCTCATTAAGCAGATCATTCCTAGGTTTGAACTTCCTGCCTCCATCCAGTCAGACAACGGTCCAGCCTTCACTTCTCGGATTGTTTAACTAGTTTCCAAAGGCCTTAACAGCACTTGGAAGCTCCACATCCCCCACTGACCCCAATCCTCGGGTAAGGTTGAGAGGCCTAATGGCATTCTCAAGGATCATCTCACTAAACTTGCTATTGAACGCAGACTGTCCTGGCCCAATCTTTTGCCATTGGCCCTCACCCAAATTTGGGCAACTCCTAGAGCCCCCTCAGGCCTTAGCCCCTTTGAGCTGTTCTATGGATGCCTTTCTTAATCAACTAAAACTTTCCTGTCACTCCTCCCCCCCTTGTGTCCCACCTGCCCTGTCTCATGCTTCTATACAAACTCCTAAGAGAACACGCACACTGGTGTCTTCCTGCACCATCTGTTACTTCTGTTCCAGCACAATTGGGAATTAAATCGGACCCTCTTCAACCGGGTGATGCAGTTTACTTTGAGAGCTACATTCTCAGTCATTGAAACCTTGCCAGACAGGACCCCATACAGTCATATTTCCACAATGCAGGGGCCCACCAAACTCAAAGTTTCTCACTAACCTTCTCCTATTACTAATCATTAATCTTTCTCAAGCTTCTATTCCAACCCACAGATGGCGCCTCTACATCCAAGTGACATGGCAACAGGATGGCACCATCCGCTCTCAGTCTATGGGCCAAGGCGATTGGCCTTTCACTGACTGTAATCAGGCCCTTAATGTTACTGGATTCAACTGGGCCACCTCATCCCACTTATGTTCAGCAATGCTATGCTTCATAGCAGATCAAACTGAGTAATCCTGTTGAAGCCATATCAGCAGGAGGCCACCCCACCTGCTGATGACAAGACTACCCCAGAGGAGCCTTAAGAGTCACCTCCTAGACCTCCCCTTTACTCCTGCTCTCCACATCCTAACTATCCTCTAAAGCTTCGCCTGTCTCATGTAACCGCCCATACTCCACCATGATACTTGGAGATTCAAAGTCAGAGAGATATATGTCCAAGGCATATGTAACGAGATATATGTCCTCATTACACTCACCTAGTTTCTTCAGTCAATTGCGCCCCTACCAGATGTAATGCATCTATCTTTCTTCCCCTCTCCTACCACAATTCTGAACTTTTAAAAATAGCCACTAGGCCTTACCTTTGCTTCTTATATGATCAGACAGAGGATTACTGCAAATGGTGGCCCGAAACCTATGGGGGATGCCCCTACTGGTCATGTAACGTTCATAACCCACATTCATGCATTGGGGGTTCCTGCGTTGGAAATTTCAGATTGATCTCGGGAGGCTATCAATTGGCTACCACTGACCCTAACCATCCACGCTGGACCTCTAGGGTAAATGCTTCCTTCTACTGTGACATATCATCTCCCACCCCCTGTGGCTCCATCTCCATCTCCCGAGAGCTTCAACCCTCCCAGCCCTCAGTAGCTATAATCTCTACTGACATAAAGCATTCCGAACAGCAGTTGTTAGACTCCATACAGGATCCATATGAGCCTAATGTCGGGAGTCCACCACAGTATTCATGGCTACGACTACTTACTGAAACGGTAACCTTCTTAAATCTAACCCTCCCCGCCATCACACCAACTGATTGCTACTTATGTGCCTCTCTGACTCGACCTTTGCTTGCAGCAGGTCCCTTGAACTTCTAGGCTTCTGACCTCTCAAATTTCTCCACTCCATCTGCCCGCCGTTCTCTCCGAACCCTTTCACCTGATGCTCCATTATGGGAGCCCGAGGAGTCTAATCATACTGTGATTCCCCGGCTGCCTCCTGGGCTTGGGTGACTCCCAGTCAAAGTTTTGCCACTCTAACATCACCTTTAACTTCACCCTGTATGCACAACCTGGCTCATTCTTCTGGTGTAATGGTTCTCTCATCACTATCTTATTCACCAACACCTCTACCCGATTTATACTGGTGACGCTTGTCCCACTATTGACTCTCTATACCCCAGCTGAAGTGCAGGCCCTCTTGTCTCCCCCAGTGCAGAATAAGCGGGCTGCTTCCCTTCCAATACTGGTGGGTCTCTCACTGGCTGTATCTGTAGCAGGAGCCGGAATTTCTGGTGGAGCTCTAGGACACTCCTTATGGGCTGTACAGGACTTAAGTTCTAAACTTGAACAAGCGCTCACTTCTATGGCAGAATCTCTAGCATATTTACAAAGGCAGGTCACATCCTTGGCTCAAGTTACTCTTCAAAATAGATGAGCTATAGACTTACTCACAGCTGAAAAAGGTGGAACCTGTCTTTTCTTGAGGGAAGAATGCTGTTACTACATCAACGAATCAGGCCTTGTGGAAACTAATGTAGTCAAGCTCACCGACTTGGCTACCTCTGAAAAATCCACCAAACCAAAACCCATTTGCCACCTTCTTTTTAGCCCACTTCCAATCAGTGGCTGTTGCCTCTTTTAGGGCCCATATGTCTTCTTTTCCTTATGTGTCTGTTCCTGCTCTGTCTGCTTCGCTTCCTACAGGGCCAATTATGGAAGATCTCTAACCAAACTTTCAACCAGCCTCTGCTTAGGTACTACCAGCCTCTGATGACCAATGAGCCCCCAACATCTTCAAGAGAACAGCTCACTCATTGCTGAAGCTCACTACCAGGCACGATGGAATGCAACGGACAGCGGGAGACAATGAGCCCGGAGAACCTCTTAATCTGCCATCCTGGATTTTTAAGCCTTTATGTCCTTTTAAGCCTCCTCATGGCCCTTGGCCTTTTCTCTGTCAGTCCCCTGACATGGAACTTCTGCCCCAAACTGACATCCTGCTTTTGTTTGCTCTGATCTTCTTCAGGTGCTGGTGACACCATGTCAAGGCAACGCTTCTAATATTTCCTAGAGTCTCTGTTACAGGACCAGTGGCTGATACCAACAATCTCCTCCATCCAGGACTGGTTCGATGCCATCGATGACTTGTGGTTTCAGGGAACTTTCACAGACTTCACCCCTATGGAATAGCTGTCTATAGCCACTGGGTTTTATTTCTGGTTACCATGATATCCCCAGACCTGCCCTGCCCCCAACATTCCTCCACTTCCCTTTCTAGGCCCCACACCGCCCACACACAGCAGGAAGCAGCCGGGTCTGACTAACGACGCCCCAATTCCTAAGAAAACAAAAAGGGAGGAATGTTGGGTAAACATATAACGGCAGCAGCACGCCAGAGAAAAACCCCAGTATGGCGTCTAATGACCCTCTTTCTCCTCTTTGTTTCTTTCACTGGTGCGAAACGTTCCCGCCGGCGCCAATGTTCAAACCCTGCTGGTGGGAAGCCTTAGCCCCAATTAGAATTAACTTCTTGGGCTCTGGAACTGACATATGGGAGAGCTTGCCAATAAACGGGCGACCTGTTATCTACCTCAGCCCTGCGACCTCTCCTTAGACCTATATAAACACACAGCCTTTTGTAATAAAGTGGAAAACTCTTTGGTAATCTGTGTTGTGTGGTGCGGCGTTTTCCAGTCTTACAATCACAACACCACATCCCCAGCTCTCTTTTGATTATGACAAGGTCTCAGTAGGTTGCTTAGGGCCTCACAAAGTTGCTGAGGTTGGATTTGAACTTAGAACCTCCTGCCTCAGTCTCCTGAGCCGGAGATTTCTTCTTTCTTAAAGCAGGCATCTTAGAGCTATAAATTTTCCTCTAAGCACTTACTTCAAAGTATGTTTTAAATCCATTTGTAATTTCTTCTTTATCCCATTGGTTAAGAATGCACAGTTCAATTTCCACATATTTGTGAATTTTCCATTTTTCTTCAGTTATTGATTTCTAATTTTATTTCATTATATTTAGACATCCTTTTCTTATTTTTTATCCTTTTATATTCACTGAGGTTTGTTTTATGCTGTAGTATAGAATTTTCCATATGTACTTGGTAAATATATTTTCTGTTGCTCTGTATATTGTTCCCTGTCTGGTAGCTAGCTAATTGTACTGTCCAAGTTCATTTCCTTGTTGATTTTTTGCGTAGCTCTACTGAGTATTGAAAGCGGGGCAATAAAGCCTCCAACTATTACTGTTAATTGTCTATTTCTTTTTCTTTTTTGTTTTATGCATATTGGTGTTCTGGGACAAGGTGATTAGCTCAGTGGTAGAGCACATATTTAGCATGTCCAAGGCCCAGGATCCAATTTCTAGCACCATCTCCATATGTGTGTACACAGATGCATATATAACTTGTTTTCCTGGTGGATTCATTGTAAAATATCTCTCTCTATCTCTACAGATAGATGGCACACATCTGTAATCCTTGTGGCTCAGGAAGCTGAGGTAGGAGGATTGTGAGTTCAAAGTCAGCCTCAGCAACTTGGCTCTTACTTGGAGAGGCTGTTAGCAACCTAGTGATACCCTGTCTCAAAATTAAATAAATAAATAAATAAAAGGGACTGGGGATGTGGCTGAGAATTTAAATGCCCTTGGATTCAATCCCTTGTTAAAACAAAAACACTAAAACAACAACAACAACAAAATCATTTATAGAATCTCTGTGAAACCTTTTGAGGGGGAAAATCTGATAGTTTTCTCTATTTCTTCTTTGTACAATGGTCTATTTAGACTTTCTATCTTGAATGGAATCAACTTTGGTAAATTACATTTTTCCACAAAATTATCCATTCAACTAAATTTTTACATTATTTATACAAAACTGTTCAACATAGTCTCTTAGGATTTAAAAATGTTCTCTTTTAATGATTTTCTATTACTTCTTAGTTTGTGTATTGTCTCTTTTTCTGTATTTGGTTTGTAATGGCTTTTCTATTTTATTGTTAAGCATCTTCCCAATCTAACAATCAATCTGTAGACTTTTTTTTTTGTAAGTTGTCTTCTATTTATTTATTTTTGTTCAGTTCTGGGAATAGAACCCAGAGCTTCATATGTTCAGTTCTGTTTTATAATTCATTAATTTTAGTATCAGAATAAAGCTGGTATCATTAAATGAGTTAGGAAATGTTCCCTACTATTGTAGTGTGAGTTTGCAATAGCTAATAGCTGGAATTCCTTCTTTTTCTTTTCTTTTTTCTTTTGGGAGGGGTGGGGGCTACTGGGGATTGAACACAAGAGAGCTTAACCACTCTACCATATGCCCAACCCTGCCCCTCTATCTTTTTTTTTTTTTTTTTTTTTTTTGAGACAGGGTGTTACTAACTGCTGAGGCTGGCCTTGAATTTGTGATCATCTTGCCCCAGCCTCCAGAGTTACTGGGATTAAAAGCATGTGCCACCACCCAAGTTGGAATAATTTCTTATTTAAATGTTGCTAGAATTCATCATTGAAACCATTTCTCTAATGTCTCAGTCAGTAAACTACTGTTCCCAAGATTGATTGTTTGGTCTCTTTTTAAAAATTGATCTCTCTGATCCAGATTTTTAAAACCAGGGGAACCCAAGCAGATTAACTCTCTAATTCTGGTGGCTTCCTAAATCAGATGACATTTGAACTCAACTGTGAGGTTATTAGTTCAGTGATTCTCCCAATCACCAGTACCCTCCCTGTGGCACTCCCAACCAATGAATAGATAGGAGTGGGGAGGGGTGCATCTGGATAAAGGCAAGCACAGGGTTATAAAAAATTCCTTTGTGCTGCTCGTGGTGGTGCGTGTTTATAATCCCAGCGCCTTAGCAGGCTAAGGCAGGAGGATTGCTAAATTTCAAAACCAGCCTCAGCAATTTGGAGGGGTCCCCAAGCAACTTAGGTAGGCCATGTCTCAAATAAAAAATATGCTGGGGATGTGGTTCAGTGGTAAAACACGTTTGGGTTCAATCCTGGTACCAAAAAAAAAAAAAAAAAAAAAAAAAAAAAAATCCTTTTAGTAATCCTTCTTAAAAGAAAAATTTATGGAATGGGTATTTATTTAATCACATCATGAATGTCTGTTTTTATGTAAAAACCATGGCTTAAAAATATGTATTAGATGTCATCACTGGTGAGTGAGTTGCTTTCACTACAAATGAAGTAAAATCGAAACCATCATCTTAAAGATGCAGGTTTTCGTCTCACGCCAAACCTAGGCACCGAGTTGAAGAACATTCAGATAATCACTGACATATACAGAGCGATCTGCTTCTGTTTCATTCGGCAACCTTGAAGAACCTGTCATTCACATCTTAGGGCCTCACACCACCAGGCGCTCCTCTGCCTTATCGTTTTTTCCTATCCCCACAGATTAACCACCATTGGCCATTCCACATCCATCTGAGGCTGCTCAACTTCTGATTCCGTACGCCTGGCGCGATCCAGGTCTGAGAAATCTAATTTACAGAACCTACTTATTCAAGCGCAGATCTCAGGCCACAGTGAAATTGGCGACCCCCTCCTGCTCAGGTCAAATTCAGCATCTCTGAAAAGGACTAAATTCCGTGGCTCAGCTTCAGCACGATCCAACCTCCCTTCCTTCAAATTCTGGGCCTTAGAAGACCCTGAGATTTCACGTATGCGGTTTTCGCATGAACTTCAAGTCCTGTTTTTGATTCGTGGTGTAGAAAAATTCAGCCTTGAAGTGCCCGCCAGAAAATCTGAAGTCTCGGTGCCCTCTTGTTCGCGCCACCTAACTCTAGACTACATTTCCCAGAGGCCCCTGTGGCTCCACTCCATTTTACGCGAGAACTCGGCCTTCTTTTCCCGCGGTGGCCGAACTTCAATTTCAGCTAGAGAGTTGTCGAAGACTTTGATGGAATCGTTTCTTCTAGAATGGTTGGGAGCCGTCCAAGGAGGGTTTTGAGATGAGGAGGTTGGAACCCGGGCGGGAGCCGGGTGGGTGTGCAGCGTCAGGCCTTTGTGGTAGGGACGGTCTGAGTAGAGGTTGTGATTGTGATCGTGTGTGTCGGTGGGTGTCAATGAACGACTGTGTAGCGGGCGTGCGGCGCTGTGTGCGTGAGTATGGGACACTAAGGACTTTGACGGCCGCGATGTTCCTGTGGTGGGTAGGTGATTGTGACGTTGCGTGGTTCTGTGAGCCTAGATATTTTCCTTAGCCCGTGACTGTCCTACTGTGACTATGTGTGTCCCTGTGATCGTACTCTGTGACCGTGTGTCTCTAATGTTCATTCCTGTGCAGGTGTGATTGTGACCATGTCACTGTGGCATTGTGTGTACTGTTATGAAATGTCTTTGATTGCCATTGAGACTCTAAACGCTGTGCCCCCGGAGACTCCTGTATGTCAAGACAGATGCTGGCAGTGGATAGTCCCTCCCTGTCACAGTCTTCTGAGCTCCATCCCCTTTGATGATTAGGGGTGGGAATGTGACAGTGTTTAGGCAAGGATTGCCAGGGAATTGTAACGGACGCTTGTATCAACAGTCATTTCTAGTCTGAGGTTGCGCCACTTCCTCTGTCTCAGTCACAACTACATATTTTTCTTTGTGCTGGGGATTGAACCCAAGGCCTTCTACCTAAGCAAGTTCTGTACTACCGAGCTATAACCCTAGCCCTAATTATTCCTCCAGAACAGGAGTAGTGAAAACTTGAAGTAGATTATTATTGTGCTTGCAAGATATGATCTTTGTACTCAAGTAGTCCAGAATAGTAACCCTTAAGCTAACAGAAGTTTGCATGAGGCAATAATCTCTTCAAATAGTAAACACAAATTTTGCAGCACTTCCTCTCCCTCCCTCTTTCATTAGAATCACAATGACTCACACTAAAATCATCATCATCTTAGGCAAACACTCTACTGCAGTGCTACATTCCCAGTCCAGTAATATTTAAAGAATTTAAAGCAGAAGTCTAAAATCACAGACTGGAAATGACTTTAAGATGATACCCCAAAACAACAGTAGGAAATGTTTGAGCAAATCATGCTGTATCCATGTAATAGGATATTTTTACAATTTTACAATAATACATATTATTTTCAGTTAGTGTATTGAACAACAAAAATGCTTATGGTCTAATGCTAAGCTGTGATAAAAAGTATTAAAGAAATAGGTCACAATTAAAACCATTTTACTAAAAGAGATATAAAATTATAAGACTTTGTTAAGAGTTGGTTGAAAAATTATTTACATTGGTAATTAAGAGAAGAAGGGGAGAGAGAAACCTGCATTTTATTAAGCCACTACTATGTTTTTTTTCTTTTGTTATTCTGCTATACTTCATTTGGAAGTAGAAATGTTATAGTTCATTTGGAAGTTCTACTTGCCTGAATTTACCAGACATATTGTCATTGTAAAGTTATTTCAGATATCAGGGAGGTTTTTTAAGTAAAATAAGTATTTTATTTTTATTTTTTAAAAATATTTTTCGGGGCTGGGGATGTGGCTCAAGTGGTATCGCTCTCACCTGGCATGCGTGCAGCCCGGGTTCGATCCTCAGCACCACATACAAAGATGTTGTGTCTGCCGAAAACTAAAAAAAAATAAATAAATATTAAAAAAAATTCTCTCTCTCTCTCTCTCTCTCTTTAAAAAAAATAAAAATAAAAATATTTTTCGCATGTGTGACGCGAGCGCTCTACCGCTGAGTAACAACCCCAGACCTAAAATAAGTATTTTAATTAAAACCTTAGTTATTTGCTTTGTAAGGGTAAAAGAAATTGAAGTTAAAGCGTAAAAGTTAAAGGGTAAAAGACCGGGTGTTGTAAAGTTTCTAAGCTGCAAGGTCTGAGTTAAAATGTAAAGGATTAGGTATTGTTAGGTTTCTATGCTACCTGCAAAACCTGAAATTTCTGTAGCTGTTAAGACAATGCTTAGAACCGCCCAGTAAACATTTCCCCTGACTGTTTGGTTGTTTAATAACTGAAGGGCTCTGTGTGGTTGCACGTAGGCCTTGCAGGGCCTGAACAAATCAGTTTGAATGTGTACCCCGTTTAGAAATGACCTATCACTCCAGCCTGACCTGTTACCGCCAATGAATGAACTAATCATGTTTAGGAGTTGTTGTTCAATTTTCCCGCACCTCATGATGATTTGTTCTGATGTATACAAAGCCCTCCGCCCTCCCCAAAAAGTGTACTTAAGCAGTGCTCAGCCCCTGCTTGGGGCTCTGGGCTGCTTTCCCTTCTTGAGTGGGCACGGAGCCCAGCATGCTGGTTCAATAAATCCCCTCTGCCAATTGCATGAGTGGTCACTTGGTGGTCTCTTTCTCCGATGTTTCGCGGGACCCTTACAGCTTCAGCTACATTAATTTTCTTTTCTTTTTTTTAATACCTTTATTTATTTTTATGTGGTGCTGAGGATCGAACCCAGGGTACACACATGCTAGGCGAGTGCGCTACTGCTGAGCCACAACCCCAGCCCCTATGTTAATTTTCTTGATGATTCCCATTCATGTCACAGCCATGTGGTTTCAATGTATTCATTAATAATTTTCTTAACATTTAGGATGCCCCTACCCCATCACTGTCCATTTATTTTTCACGAAATGAAAATGGTTTTATGTTTTTTTTCCTAAGGAAATTATTGTAGACTTAATGAAAGAAAATTTAAATTTTCTTTAAGTTAAGATTATAAAGAATTGGATTTAAATTATCTATAGTTCCTCTGAACAGACACTTCTCAGAAGGTGATATATAATCAATCAACAAATGGAATGGAACCACCTTTTGACCCAGGTATCCCACTCTTCAGTCTACACCAAAAGGACTTAAAAACAGCATACTACAGGGACACAGCCACATCAATGTTTAGTGCAGAACAATTCACAATAGTTAAACTGTGGAACCAACCTAGATGCCCTTCAGTAGAAATGGATAAAGAGAATGTGGTATATATACACAATGGAATATTACTCAGCAATAAAAGAGAATAAAATCATGGCATTTGCAGGTAAATGAATGGAGCTGGAGAATATAATGCTAAGTGAAGTTAGCCAATCTCAAAAAACCAAATGCTGAATGTTTTCTTTTATATAAAGAGGCTGATTCATAGTGGGGTTGGGAGGGGGAGCATGGGAGGAATAGACAAAACTCTAAATAGGGAAAAGGGGAGGGAGAGGGAGGGAGGGGGTAAGGGGGTTAAAGAAAATGATGGTGGGATGAGATGAACATCACTACCTAACTACATGTATGAAGAAGACACGAATGGTGTGAATATACTTTGTGTACAATCAGAGATATGAAAAATGTGCTCTATATATGTAATATGAATTGTAATGCATTGGGGCCGCTGTGAGCCAATCATCAGCCGGCAGCTGGAAGTTTGCTGGCAGCTGGAAGTTTGCTGGGACCCCTTCGGCTGTGGCTCTCAACATCTCCCCCTCTCTGTTTAAACAACAAGCATGTGGCTTAGGGACCGTGCCTGCCTTAGGTTGTCCAATAGTACATATGGTCCTTACCCGTTAGGTTGGTACCATTGCAATTGGATCTTACCCATCACTGACTACCGGTCCAGTATACAGCCACACCTGTGGAGAGGTCTTTGTACCAGCTGGGGGGTAAGGTTCTTTGCCTCACCTCTGTTGGCCCCCAAATTTTAGCTGGACGATCATGACAAGCAGAAGGGAGGAAGATACACCAAGCCAATTGACGGCTCCTTTTGGAAAAATTGTACCACCAATGACATCATCAGCAAAAATACCCCAACACTACCACAAGTCGCTGCACCAACAGATAGTTAACAATGCATACAGGTGAGTTCACAATGTGTCCAGGCAAGTTCTGCAAGCAGTTCAGTGATGGCTATTGCAGAAGCTGTAGATTGGTTTTATCTTTGACTTCACCAGCACTGGGATGAAGATAGGAATTCTGGCAATAATGGCTAAAGAAAAAATTATGTAACATTCCAGAAGGCACTAAAAGAAAACAATTTTCTTAACAATTTACATTGTCTTCACCAGCACTGGGATGAAGATAGGAATTCTGGCAATAATGGCTAAAGAAAAAATTATGTAACATTCCAGAAGGCACTAAAAGAAAACAATTTTCTTAACAATTTACATTGTCTTTAAGAGAATTATTAAATATAATGAAAAGGAAAGGTGAAAGTAAACAAACAGATCTGTTAACCTTATTTTTTGTTTACATGTTAAAACAATCCTCAACAGTTGTTTACCCAATTTAAATTAAACCATATAAATCACGTGAAAAAAAATATTTGGATCCATTTTATCATGAGCGCTCATCATATATGATATATGGACATACGTACATTCAAACATATAACACAAAACACAAGTGTGCACACATAATATAATACATACAACACATAACATTATAGTAAAGGCCTTATAACTTTTTACAGGTGAAATCTCCATTGCAATGTTTAAAAACTCTATAGTCAAAAAAAATAGAACTGATCAGCAAAACATTAACCTAGGTCTGTAAGAGCTCAAAAAATAAAATAGAACTTCATGATATGGCAAAGGGCAATAATAAAATAGATATTGAAAAAAGCATCCTGGTTCTGTTGCAGATGTAAGAATAGCCAAACTGGAGT
This sequence comes from Marmota flaviventris, assembly GCF_047511675.1. NCBI lineage: Eukaryota > Metazoa > Chordata > Mammalia > Rodentia > Sciuridae > Marmota > Marmota flaviventris. The sequence goes on along the minus strand of NC_092515.1, from coordinate 16,039,187 downwards.
TTTGGATATCAGTTGTTATGGATTTGAGCCAAATCATCTTCTTTTTGGTCTGTAGAAATCGCTTTAGTTAATCTTTCTGGAATCCAAATCGGCTGCTGTTCTCCCTGTGGAAACACATAAACAGACCCCCGACTCCAGACAATCACTGGGTCAGGACCTTGGTTAATCTCTCTGGAATCCAAATCGGCTGCTGTTCTCCCTGTGGAAACACACAAACAGAGCCCCGACTCCAAACAATTACTGGGTCAGGACCTTTCCATTGTCCTGTTAGACTATCCTTCCAAAGTACCTTGGGCTTAAGCACATTTTTTGGACACATATGCCTTTCCGCAGCACTAAGTCCTGATGAATCCAAATTTAAAAAGTTTAGAGTAAAAAGGGTTATTTTAAGTTTATCTTTGGGGAATATATACCCCTTCCCAATTCCTTCTTTTTGCTTTAATAAGTACATTTTAATAGTTTGATGAGCTCTTTCAACTATGCCTTGTCCCTGTGGATTGTATGGGATTCCTGTTATATGAGTAATGCCAAATGTTGAGCAAAATTGTTTAAAAGAGGTAGAAGTATAACCAGGGGCATTATCTGTTTTTAACTGTTTTGGAACACCCACAGTGGCAAAATTTTGTAAGCAATGAGCTATAACATCTTTAGTTTTTTTCTCCAGCATAAAGGGAGCCCATCAAAAATCCAGAAGAAGTATCAACTGTAACATGCAAATATTTTAATTTTCCAAATTCTGGCAAGTGTGTGACGTCCATCTGCCAAATATGGTTAGGTATCAATCCTCTAGGATTGACTCCAAGATTAACTTGTGGTAAAAAGGTCACACAATTTTGACATTGTTTTATTATTTGTCTAGCTTGTTCCTTAGTTATTTTAAAACGCTTTTGTAAAGTATTAGCATTGACATGGAACTTTTTATGAAAATTTATAGCTTCTTCTAGTGTAGAGAAAATATGTATGTCATGTGTAGTTTTATCTGCTAAATCATTGCCCAAACTAAGGGCTCCAGGCAATCCTGTATGTGCCCTGATATGTCCTATAAAGAATGGATCTTTTCTGTCCCAGATTAGACTTTGTATAGTGGAAAGCAAAGAGAAAACAGTAGAAGAAGGGGAAATCCTACCAGCATCTTCAAGAGATACTATAGCATTAACTACATACTGACTATCAGAAAATAAATTAAATACAGAATCTTTAAACATCACAAAAGCTTGTAAAACTGCATTAAGCTCTACCTTTTGAGCTGATTGTTTGGGTACTAAAAATGTAAAAGTTTGATCAGGGGTAACTACTGCTATTGTACCATTATTTGACCCATCAGTGAATATATTTGGAGCATTCATGATAGGTGTTTTTCTTGTCATTTTTGGAAAAATTACAGGATGCAATGACCAAAAAGACAATAAAGGATTAGATGGTAAGTGGTTATCAAATGAAACATTAGATTTGCACATGATTATTGCCCAAGTATTTAACTCATTAGCTAACTCATCAATTTGATTCATAGTATATGGAGTAATAATTTTATTGGGAGAAATTCCAAACACTCCCTTTGCTGCTTTTATTCCTTTGAGTATTAATTGTCCTACAGCCTCAGGATACCTAGTAAGAATAGTGTTAGGAGAATAAGATAAATGTATCCATAATAATGGACCTTCTTGCCAAAATACTCCTGTAGGAATATTTTTTGTTGGTAGTACAATAAATAATAAAGGCAAACTTATATCAATTCTATCCAAATGCATATTTTCCATATATGTTTCAATGATTTTTAATGCCTTTCTTGCTTCAGGCGTTAACATTCGGGGTGAATTTGGATCTGATGGACCTTTAGGATATCAAATAAAGGTCCCAACTCTCCTGTTGGTATACCTAGATAAGGCCTTATACAATTTATGTCTCCTAATAACTTTTGAAAGTCATTAAGTGATTTGAGTTGATCTACTCGTATTTGAATTTTTGGTGGATGGACCATGGTTGAGGATAATAGAACTCCTAAATAATTAATTGGAAAATTTAATTGTACTTTATCTATTACTATCTCTAGATTATAATTTTTTAATAAGTTTGTAAGTGTGGCATAACATTCTAGCAATGTGTTTTTATCTTTGTGTGCTAATAATACATCATCTATATAGTGAAATATTTGTAGTTCAGGATTTTGATTTCTAAGTGGCTGGATTACTTTGTTAACATAAATTTGACACATAGTTGGGCTATTAGCCATCCCTTGAGGGAGTACTTTCCATTCATATCTCTGATCAGGACCTTCATGATTCAGTGCAGGGATAGTAAATGCAAAACATGGACTATCCTCAGGATGAATTGGAATTGAAAAAAAACCAATCTTTAATATCTATAACTAAAACATACCAGGTTTTTGGCAAAGCAGACAATTGAGGAATCCCTGATTGAGCAGGTCCCATAATAACCATCTCATTATTAATGGCTCTTAAATCTTGCAATAATCTCCATTTACCAGATTTCTTTTTGATGACAAAAATGGGAGTATTATGGGGAGATACAGAAGGTTGTATATGTCCTTCCGCTAATTGTTGTTTAACCAGGTCATGGGCTGCTTGTATCTTTTCTTTAGTCAGGGGCCACTGAGGAACCCATACTGGTCTTTCTGATTTCCAAGTAATTTTTATTGTCTCAGTGGCCCTTTCTGAAAATCCAACCCATGTCTGTCTGTTCCTTGATCTATTTGTATTGGTGCTGCTATACCTTGTTCTTGTTTTTCTAATCTTTTTCCTTTCCTAAAATCTTGTCTAGCCATAATAGTGGGTGCATTTTGATTGATGTTATTTGTTAATGTCAAACCTAATTGATCTAGGACATCTCGTCCCCATAAATTTACGGGAAGATGATCCAATACATATGGCTGTATAGTTCCTTCACATCCTTCAGGATCCTTCCAATCTAATATCATTGCACTTCTATGGGGATTAGTCGCCACTCCTAGGCCTCGAAGTGTTTGAGTGGCTTGTTGTAATGGCCAATGTTTTGGCCACTCTTGACGAGAGATGATGCTAAGGTCTGCGCCTGTATCCAGTAGCCCATTATCTACCATGCGGCCTGCGCAATGGTTTCATTAATGAGGTTCTAGGCATAAAGTTAGTTAGAAGAGATCGAAATAAAACACACAGACTCAGTTACCTTATTTCTATTGCCAGGTCCGAGACGGCTCCCCTCTCTGGCTCCGACCTCTAACCGCCCAGCAGGGCAGCAAGGATTACTCAGGGCTAGCAGGAGAGAGAGAGAGAGTGAACACGCCAGGGAGTAGCCTTTTATTGGGGAACAAGAAATTCAGGGGATAATTCCATCCAATGAAGGTTGAGGGGGGACTGCACTCCAAGGTCAGGGTCAGTGATTGGGCCCCCGGGGTCAGTGGTCAGTCACACCCCCACACGGACGGGTTCTCTCATCAGGAAAGGGCCGGGAATATTCCGACACAGCCGGAAGCCTCAGACCCTTAACGGGAGTCGCCCAGTCACGTGTCAGGATGGCTTCCCACACCATTAAATTCATGTCCTTGAATATTTAGTTTTAGCATGGGGCGAGAATCTAAATTTAAAGAAAGCATAGCCCAATCTACACCTGTGGAGCCTAATCCCTTGGAACCTCTTTCTACAGCACAACTGTGCTGGGAGCCATTAGCCAAGTAGGTATGACAATTTCCTTGCCAGCGTACCCCATGTTGCAGTGACATTGAATGTAGGTGACCTTGCTCAAGGACCAGGGCGGATTAGGGTGTTCCCGGTTTAGGATAATCGGGTTTAGGGCATTCCAGGTTTAAGATTATTCCTGCTAGGAATAGGGCGTATCCTGCTGCCTGAGTTCCCACGGGATTCAGACAGTATATTTGGGGAGATAGAAGCCCAGTGGATGTGGATTTGGGCAGAGAACGTGGATTTCCCCAGAACGTGATTGTAGACGGCTGGTGTGAGTTCGGAAATAAAGAGTTGCTGTTTGAATCTACAAGCTGTGTGGTGGCTCGTGATTGTGTGCCCAGCCAGACTGCGGCATTTGTGCCCAGCCAGACTGTGGCACAACTGGAAAATTTATCATGTAGGCTGGGTATTATTAGTAACTGTGCTATTCTATCTCCTGGTGAAATTACTGATATACCCTTTGGAGAACTGGCTATAATTTTTATTTCACCTTCATAATCGGGATCAATTACCCCAGGACTTATCATAAGTCCTTTTAGAGTAGAAGAGCTGCGTCCCAATAATAAGCCTACTGTTCCCTTGGGAAGAGGTCCTTTTACCCCTGTGGGAATGATTTGAACTCCCATTTCTGGAGTTAGTACTGCTCTGGCGGAGGCGCAGATGTCCAACCCTCCGCTCCCTCTGGTTTGTCTGATGAGGGATCTGATGGACAATGTGTCCTGGGCACTACCCTGACGGGGTTGCTGGGTTCCTCCAGTGCTCCGTATATTTGTGGTTTTGGGCCCCGGAGCATTGGGCCCCCCTGTCCATTTTTTGGCAATGGAGCCTGATGCCTTTCTCCACGATATCGTGGATAAACACCTGGTTCTTGTTCGTTTTTTAATAATGGAGTACCCTGTATGGTGGTTTGAGAACGGCATTCATTAGCCCAATGTCTCCCTCTACTGCATCATGGGCAAATACCTGGTATTCTACTCCTTTGATACCTAGTTTTGTTAAACCCTCCTCCTATGGGGCAATTCCTTTTAAAATGTCCTGTTTGTTCACAATTGTAGCATGTTCTTGGCCTGGCATCTAAAGCCTGTTTTACTGCAGCTGCCACAATTTGCCCTTGTTCATTAATGTCTCTGGCATCTAAAGCCTATTTTACTGCAGCTGCCACGACTTGCTCTTGTTCATTAATATCTCTACATAATTTAATATATGTGTTTAAATCTTCATGTTTCCATGGTCTAATGATATCTCTGCACCAACGATTCGCTTGCTCATAAGCCAGTTGTTTTAGTAATGGCATTGCTTGTTCTGTATTTCCAAAAACTCTGGTAGCTGTTTGAATAAGCCTATCTACAAATTCAGCATAAGGTTCATTTGCTCCTTGTATTACCTTAGATAATTGACCTTGTAAACCTCCATGTCCTTGTAAAGTCTTCCATGCCTTAATTGCATCTACAGCAATTTGAGCATATACACCAGGATCATACGCAATTTGTTGCTGCTGATCCTCATAAGGTCCCTTTCCTAACAACATATCTAGATTTCTCTGAGGATAACCAGCTGCTGCATTTCACCTAGCCGTCTCCTTGCAAAATTCCTCATTGGCAACCTTCCATAACAGGTATTGTCCTCCATTTAGCACAGCTTTACACATATTAGCCCAATCTGCTGGCGTCATGTTCAAGTTGTTAATGGATTCAACCATGCTTACAGTGAAGGGTGCTTGAGGACCATAGGTTGTTACAGCCTCTTTTAGCTGCTTCACTGTTTTGAAATTTAAAACATGGTAAACTCGCTGCCCTCCTGCCTCAAATACAGGGCATGTTAATATTTGAGATCTTGTCTCAGGATCCCAACTGCGGGGGTTGGGGACCTCCCAGCATATGGAGGTGGCCTTGTTAGTTGGACGCTTACGTCCTCTGATGATAGAAAGGTGTTAGTAGCAGTCTCCTGTAGAGGTGGTGCTGTTGGTTGGACACTTACACCCTCTGGTGATAGAAAGGTGTTAGTAGCAGTCTCCTGTTGTAACTTTCCCCCTGATGGCTTTTTCTGTTTTACACTTTCTTTCTCTGTCTGACTAACTTGAGAGGCCTTCTCTTTTACTTGAATCTTTTCCTCTGTCTGACTAACTTGAGAGACCTTCTCTTTTACTTGAATCATTTCCTCTGTCTGACTAACTTGAGAGACCTTCTCTTTTACTTGAATCAATATGTCTTCTCCTTCCTCTACCATTGTCTGAACTGAAGGCTTTGGACTAAGCAAATAAGAAACGAACGTCCACAATGGCAATGTGCCAACTGGCAGAGTCCCTGGGCTTTTCTTTTCTATTCTTTTTAAATCTTCACCATGATGGTTCCATTGTGATATATTTAACAACTCCTCCTTAAAAAGCCATGGGCTACATTTTTGTATTGTATCAACGTATGCCCTGACTGTTCTTGATTTTACTGAGATGCCTCCTTCCTCTAACAGTTTACTTAACACTCTTTCAGTTTGTTTTTTACTAATTTCTGATCCCGTATTTCTACTATAATACAACCCAACAAGATGACGCCAAACAAAACTGAGACAGAATGAAATAAAAAGGGAACAACAAAAAGTCATTATAGCCTTTCTATCCTCCTGACATGTGCATCCGTCCTTTCTCCCTATCTGTTCCTCAGACGTAAATAGTTTTTCCTCAGATGTGAGCGGTTTTTCTTCCGTCTCACTCATCTCCAGGGACAGGCAACTTAAAACAAAAGTGAAGCAAAATAAAAGAGGAATCTTAAAATGGCTACCCATCCTCTTGCCCTGCCCTCAGGGGCGAGCAGTTTCACTTACCCTCAGTTGCTCCCCGTGCGAGCCACCAAATGCCGCAGTCTGGCTGGGCACAATCAGGAGCCACTTGTCAAAAGAAACTAACTTTATTTTTAGAACCACACACGCCAAACAAAACAGCCTCTCAGGAAAAACCCTCAGAGCCTCAACTGCCACCACCGGCTTCCCACAAGCCTCTCTCTCCAACACAAGCTTCTCTCAACCTCCCACAATCCTCCTGCTCTTGAGGCCAATTGGCTGGGTCACGTGGGCGGAGCCAAAAAAGTCCCCCAATGAGCAGCTCCATGGTCTGAAAGGGCAGGGAAACAGCCCAATGAGCATCACCGCAGAGGAGCCAATCAGCTAGATGTTGCTGGGGCTGCTGTGAGCCAATCATCAGGCGGCAGCTGGAAGTTTGCTGGGACCCCTTCAGCTGTGGCTCTCAACACTGCTGTCATGTATAACAAATTAGAATAATAAATAAATAAGATTATCTATAGTAATCATTGGTTTGAAAGATGTATTTCCATTTTTTCTTACATTAATATATACTTTAATTAAGTAAGATAACATCTACTATTGTTACTGTTTGCTCCTCTCAATAATTCAGAGTACAGATCTTTTCCTCTTTATGAGTGGGCATCATCTTTATTATTAATCATTGTAGTGAATTCTGTCACTTTAATATATCATAATTTATCTGACTAATTAACTAGTTGAAGGTTGTATTATTTCACGTTGAGTTTTATAAATTTTCCTTATGCAGCATTCTTGTAAACAGTTTTGTGTTCTTTGTATTTCTGTGCAACCATCCTGAGGATGGCTGATTATATTTTATCAGAATGATTGCATAGAAATATAAAACCCTGCCCTAGTACTTCTTCCCATCAAAATTCTATTCTGTGCAAAGTAGGGTGTATATTCCTCTAATCCCAGTGACTTGAGAGGCTAAAGCAGCAGGTTGCAAGTTCAAAGCCTGCCCAGGCAACTTAGACCCTGTCTAAAAAAAAAAAAAAAAAAAAAAGAAAGAAAGAAAAAGAAAAAGAAAGAAAGGACAAAGGACAGGGTATGTTGTTTAGTGGTAAAGTGTCTCTGGGTTCAGTGCCCAATAACGCGCCCCCCGCAAAAAAAATTCTGTCTACCCAAACCCTAGATCACATTCCCTTATCGCACAAAGTTGTTTTTTTTTTTAAATATATATATATATATATATATATATATATATATATATATATATATATATATATATATTTAGTTTTCGGCGGACACAATGACTTTGTTTGTATGTGGTGCTGAGGATCGAACCCGGGCCGCACGCATGCCAGGGGAGCGCACTACCACTTGAGCCACATCCCCAGCCCCTTGTACAAAGTTTTTAAAACCTCCATCAACTAATGTAATCATAATATAATCAATGTAATCGTAAGCATTACATTCTCTGGCCTCCCAAATAATGTTTCTCATTTCCTCTCTTATTTTTTGGAGTTCTGAAAATGGAACCCAGGGCCCCACACATGCACTCTACCACTGAGCTGCATCCCCAGCCTTTCTCTAATGTATTTTTCTGTAGTATTCTTAATATTCCATGATTAGTTTTTTTCATTGTGAGATAACATTCACACTCCTCAGGAGATTATTCTTCAGTATCAAGCTCTGATGGTCACCTCTGCTCCAGTCTCATTACTCATTCCTGACTCACCCTTCTTCCTTTTATTTTGTTATAATAAATCCCTGGCTTTTTACCAGCATCCTCTTGCCTCCTTTAAATATGTTGAAACCTCTGCACCACATAATTTGATTTACAAAATTGATTTCTCTTTCCTCCCCCTTTCTCTCATTTCTAAATTCCTAGTAAAATGTGGAAAAAAAAAACAGCAAGTAAACATGCATTTTTTTCTAAGAAGGTATAAATCAGGATCTGAGGGCAACAAGTTATAGCAGAAATAGGTTTGGTTTTACAGCTATGAAAAGCTAGTTTCTAGGGCTGTAGCTGTGGCTCAGTGGCAGAGTGCTTGCCTACCATGCATGAGGCACTGGGTTCAATCCTCAGTACCATATAAAAATAAAATAAAGATATTGTGTCCACCTATAACTAAAAATAAATGTATATGTGTGTGTGTGTGTGTGTGTGTGTGTGTATATATATATATATATATATATATATATATATATATATATATATATTTTTTTTTTTTTTTTTTTTTAAAGCTAGATCTAATCCCACCTCAACAGTCTGTACAGGGCCATACAGAAATACATTAAACATCACCGGTGTGGGAGGCAGTGAGAAAAATCTAGAATATGGGGAATTTTTGAACAATAGATACAAGGTTTATATTCAATATCAGATTCAATAAATAAAACTGCACAGTATAGACAAATGCATGGCAGATGAAGGAGAGGTAACTATGTTAGGTAAAAAGAAACAAAGTATATGTCAGCCAAAGACTGCATGTGCAATTTGTTTAGATCCTAACTTGAATTTCTCTGGTGCATGTAGGAACCTCAGGATTTCTAGAACAAGCAGGAGGAAAAAGGGGCACTGAAGCCTGTGCCAGTTGTAACCTATGGTGTGTGATATGGGAGACATCCACTATGTTCTACATTCCCTTACAATCCCCAGTGTTTATGTTGGTGGCAAGCATGGGTGTGGAAGGAAGGTGGGACTAGGAAGAGAAGAAAAAATTAGTTCTTTTTAACAACTTTATTATTGCAAAGTATAATGTAGATTCAGAAAACTACACAGTGTAGACATAGCTTAATGATTTTTAAGACACTTCCCTCGCAGTGATAATAATCATATTTAACATGAGTCTGAGTGCTATTAGCCAATCTAATTTCTCATTACACCTTTTTCCTTCCTTAGCTTTGTCTTCTCTGAATTCAGCCTGTCTCCAAGAAAAGGGAGAGTACAGCTAATGATAGAAGAAAGAATTGTGGAACTGAATAATGGTTGTAATTATAAGTCATGGCAGAGGTTATTGTAGTTTTTCTCTCTCCTTGAAGATTATAGTCATTTTTATCCCAGGCCATAAATATTAGGTTTTCTTGTCCTGAAATGTTCTTTTCTAAGTCCCATCCAGGAGCCTGGACCAAGCTACTCCCTTCCAGTATGAGTCCCACGGGAGTGTTGTGGTTCAGAGCCTCCACATATACTGCTGTCCTGTTACACCAATATTCACATGTCCATTTAGTAAATCAATCAGCATCTCCTGTGTTCTCAGTCTTATAATGGAAGTACTTTTTAAAAAAATATTTATTTTTAGTTTTAGGTGGATACAATATTTTTATTTTATTTTTATGTGGTGCTGAGGATTGAACCCAGTGCCTCCCGTGTGCTAGGCAAGCGCTCTACCACTTGAACCACAACCCCAGCCCCGGGAGTACTTTCTTTAAGGAACTGTTGTGTCACCCCTCATCAGATTTGGGGTTTAGTGAAATAGATATATATGATGCTCTTCATAAGTAGTATATGGCTTTGTTCTTTCAGGGAGTGGTGACGTTCAGGAATATGGCTGTAGACTTCTCTCAAGAGGAGTAGGAATATCTGAACTTGAAACAGAGGAACTTGTACAGAGATGAGACGTTGGAGAATAACAGCAATTTGATCTTGTTGGGTAAGAATATTTGCCCCCAGTAACTAAGAATCTGCTACCTCGAATGTTTCTGTCCTTGGCTATAGATATTCTGATTTTCTGACTGATTTTCCATTTCTGGTTCTGAGCAGAGAAGCTTGAATTTTGAAGAGTTGGAAATGAGCAGCTCCTTTGCATTTGCTGAAGTTTCATCTTCCCCATCTTTTAAATAATCTTGGCCCATTTCTTTGAGTTTTTTTCTTCTTTTTTTTACTAAGGATTTGGGTCTCAATTTTGGACATCTGTGGCATAATTAAGTCCTATTTCTTTTTTGTTTTGTTAACAGGACTGACTCTTCCTAAACCAACTGTGATCTTTTTTTTTTCTTTTGGGAACAAGATAATGAAACCTGAATTGTTGAGAGAGAAGCACTAAAAGACCTGTACTCAGGTGGGTGAAGGAAATTCAGAGGGGATTAAGCTCTTGCATGAGCAGAACACCTGCTCAGTGAGATAGTAGGAGAAACTGTTCAGAATGTTCTTCAAATAAGGAGGTGTCTTTATTTTTTCCTCTATGATAAAGTGTTCTATCTGTAATTAATATATAATTTTTCCCTGTTCCTCTTTTGCTTTTCTTTATTTCTTTAATTTTTTTTGTTGCAGATGGATACAATATATTTATTTTTATTTGTTTATTTTTATGTGGTGCTGAGGACCAAAGCCAGGGTCTTACACTTGGCAAGGCAAGCGCTGTACCACTGAGCTACAACCACAGCCCCCTCTTTTGCTTTTAGACTTTAATAGTTTCTCCATATCTTAATGTATGTATCCTTTTCTCCTGAGCATTATTCTTATTTTAGTTAATTTTCTGATCTTCTATTCTCATTTTCTCTCCTTCTCTCCCTCCCCTCTCCTCTTCCCTCCTCCTTCTCATCCTCCTCCTCTTCTTCCTTTTCTTTAATTTTGATTTTGATTTTTTTTTTTTTTTTTTTTTTTTGTACCAGGGATTGAACCCAGGGGCGCTCAACCACTGAGCCACATCCCTAGCCCTATCTTATTTTTTTTATTTTGAGGCAGGGTCTCACTAAGTCCTAGGGCCTCATAGGTTATAAAGTTGGCAATTCTCCTGCCTCAGCCTTCTGAGTTGTTGGGATTGCAGGTGTGTGCCACCATGCCTGGCTGTTTACATTTCTTTACTAGTTTCTCTTTAACATGAAATTCACTGTTCTTTTAAAAATCTGTCAAATCATGAATATGTTAATTTTTTATTATGGAAAAATAATCTGGCCCATGACCTGGGTAGAGGAGACGAACTGGGTTTAAAAGAGCTGGCAGCAATATTAAGCTAAGAAAGCAGTGAAATATCACACAGTACAGAGAGTAGTTTTTAAATCGAGGGCAGGACAGCTTTGCAACTTTAAGGGTCAGCTTCCATGCTGGAAAGAGCGCTGCAGAGAGAGTATGAGACCCCCCCCACTTTCCTTTATTTTAAAGGGGGGCCTCAGAGGGGGATAAGGTTTCAGGGGTGGAGCCTTGCTTCCTGATGTCTTGTGATCAGCAGATTGACTGACATCTTGGGGAGTCACACTCAGGCGCTGTGTGGGATCTTAGGCAGAGCTAGAGTGGGAGGTGCCTGCATCATGTGATCAGTCTGACAAGGAGCTCCTGGTGCCAGCCTAGCCTCTCAAGAGGCTACTATGTGCAGTAGTTCACACACACAGCCCATGGAAGGCTCATGACAATAAAACACAATTTACCTCCTTAGTCTTTTTTTTTTTTCACCAGGGATATTAAACCTAGGGCTCTTTACCACTGAGTCACATCCCCAACACTTTTTTATTTTTTATTTTGAGACAGGGTCTCACTAAGTTGCTTAAGGCCTTGCTAAGTTGCTGAGGCTAGCTTTGAACTCCCAAGCCACTGGGATTACAGGTGTGCGCCACCGCACCCAGCCCACCTTAGCCATTTTAAGGGTATTAATATTAACTGTATGCACATTGCTGTTCAAAAGATCTCTAGAACTTTCTTATCTTATAAAACTGAATTCTACACCCACTGAAAACTCTTTTCTCCCTCCCCTTCTACTAGAAACCACCATTTTATCTTCAGTTTCTAAGAGTTTGACTCTTTCAGTTACATATGTAGAATCATGCAGTATTTGTCTTTTTGTAATTGGCTTACTGTCATGACCAGTTTCTACAGACCCAGTCTGAGACACAGTTAGATTCAAACAAATTCATGTTATTAATGCTCATCACACTTCAGACACACATCCTAATTCTAAGTCCTAACTGAGTCTACACCCAAGGGTTCCAGATGCTCACCTGTGATGAGCATCTTGATCCAGGCCAGAGAAGTCTGGTGCCGAGGGGACAATAGAGATGGAGGTCTTTCTGTCCTGTTAGTCCTGCTGGGTCCAAAAGGCTGGGTTTTTAAGTCCTAGTTTGGTTGTGCTTGCAGCTGATAATTGGTTGAGTTCTGGGGTCTATGCCTGGGTGTAGACTCTTACATCACTATCTTAAGTCAGATATCTAAGTTCTGCAGTTAGGTATCTAAAGTTTTGCAGCTTACATGACATCACGGACATAATGCTTACAGTCTTTATGTAACACACACATTAATTAATATACTCCACAGTCCATAATTCTATAACATTTTCTGGTACTCATATCAGGAACCTTATATTTTGGATATGAACTTGTTTTTTTGGATATCACTTGTTTTTCAGATTTTTCTTTACAGAATGATTTTTTAAAGTCATAAAGTCATTTTTTTCAATAAGTTGTTTTGGTTGTCTTTTTTTTCATTAAAAATTTTTTTTTCAGTTGTTGATAGTCCTTTATTTATTTTACGTGGTGCTGAGAATCGAACCCAGTGCCTCACACATGCCATGCAAGTGCGCTACCGCTAAGCCTCAGCCCCAGCCCTTTGGTTGTTTTTTTTTATGTGGTGCTAAGAATTGAACTGAGTGCCTCACATGTGCTAAGCAAGCACTGTACCACTAAGCCACAACCCCAGTCCCCAGAATGATCTTATTACATAATAGCCAAATGAGAACATTAGTAATGCTTCCTTTATTACTTTCATATCACTATTATGGTGACTAGAATAATGCCTTCTCCAAAGTTGTCCATGTCCTAGACCCTGTGAATATGATATATAACATGCCAGAAGGGACTTGAGGTTGCTAATCAAGTGACCTTGAGATGGAGAGATAACACTGGATTGTCCAAGTGAATGAATCCAGTCCTATCACATGAGTCATTAAAAACAGAGAACTTTTCTGACTGGTCAGAGGGAGATATGATTCTGGAAGGAAGAGTAAAGATGCATCCTTGCTGACTTTGAAGAGGAAATAAGGGAACCATGACCCAAGCACACTCTCTAGAAAATGGAAAGGTCAAGGAACCAATTCTCCCTTAGAGCCTCAATAAAGAAACACAAAACATGTTGATTTTTGCTCATTGACACCTTTGTTGGACTTCTGACCCGACCTACAGAACTATATATAAGATAGTAAATTTCATTGTTTAAGCCACTAAGACTGTGGTGATTTTGTTACCACAGCAACATTGGCATAAGTAAAATATAAACATATAAAATTATATATTATAAAATAAAAAATATATATATTTCACTCATCTAAGACAGCACTAATTATAAGATACACTGTTATTTATGTACTGCTAAAAAAACACAACCAATTAAACTATAATATTCCATTTATTGTAGAATGCATACAATTTCAGGGAGGTTAAAATGAAAAAACATGAGTATTAGAATGAATTAAATATGGTAAAAATACAGCTCTAATATTTTCTCTTGTTTTTATTCTTTTGGGGGGTTATAAGAGCTTCTACCCATGCAGATAATCATTTAAGAAACTTAAATGAATAGCACACACTGCATCATAAGTCAGGACCACCATTATGGGATTCTTTTGCTTTAACTCCATCTCCAACTGTTGTGACTCTCTGTGTCTCCATGAACACTGTCCATTCGTAAGAACGCAGACTGCTGGGTCTCCTCCTGCTTTTCATTCCTGTATTCCTACTCTACAGTATAGGCTCTTTACATTACTTCTTCCTCCTTTATTTTCTTACAGTAGTTTATTTTATAACATAAGGGTTCTAATAGTACAAAGAACTCTCCTACAAACTGTTTACCTGGGTTTTCTAGTTGCTACATTTGCTGTCATTTTGTCTCTCGATCTCTCAGTGTCTGTGTATGTGTAATATATAGATAGGTAGACATAGGTATATATGACATATATTTAATATACATATATGTATAATTTTTAATAATTCAAGAATAAGTTGTAGAAACAGGTAAAGTCTTGTTTCCTTAAAGAAGGCTCTTTGTTACTGAGAGCACTCTGGGTATAGTTCAGAATGTCCTTGCTAGTAATGAAGGGACCTTTCTCATATCTTCATAGTAAGAACCTGATGGGGTTCTTGCACGTAAAACCTATAGAGGTGTGGGGGGTCTGCTAAGACTACAGCCCTCATGTATTTCTCACTCTCAAACTAGCCTCCACTCAACATCTAGCAATTTCTTAAATTTTTCTATGTAAGCTGGATGTGCTGGCGCACACCTGTAATCTCGGTGGCTCAGGAGGCTGAGATAGGATGATCATGAGTTCAGAGCCAGTCTCAGAAAAAGTGAGATGCTAAGCAACTCAGTCTCTAAATAAAATATAAAATAGGGCTGGGGATGTGGCTCAGTGGTTGAATGCCCCTGAGTTCAATCCCCGGTTCCAAAAAAAAAAAATTTTTTTTCCATGTAAATGTTCCTAACAGTTTATGTTTCTATAAGCTTCTGTTCCTGGTAAATAGGTCTCAACTGTGACTCTCAAATTTGCCTGCTCTCCAGATTTTGGGGTGGGGGTTTGCCCTGCAATCAGTTCTTTAATGGATCCAGGAAAACTTCTTGTCAGTTATTCACCTTTTTCTTCTTGTAAGCACAGGAGTGACAACTTTCAAGTTCTTTTAATGTTGAAGCTATTTTTGTTCTCTCTTTTATGTATTTTGTGTTCATGTCTTTACTGGGCTTTTTGCTTTTTCTTATTGAATTGAAATTCCTTTTATAGTCTGGATATGAGTACTCTTGTCCTATAAATATATCAAAAATAGCTTTTTGTACTTTTTAGGTGCTTAGATTTATGATTTTTCTCGTTCTACCCATATTTTAAATTTTGATCTATTGTGACTTATATCATTTAAAATAGTATTTTCATCTTTACAAGTATAAGCATTACCTTATAAAATTTTCTAGTATTTTTATACTTTTCAACTTTTTATTTTGAAAAATTTAAACACAATCTTGATTTATATAATTGAAGGACTTCAAGGCCCCAGGCCCAACATTAGGAAATCTAACCCCTGGGCCCTGAAGCTGCAAGATGCTCCCTTATACAACCCCCATGTCAAGACCCCTCCAGCAGCACGTAGCATTTCAAGTCCTGCACAATGCTACCACAAGATGTTCCATATAGATAACCCTAACGGTCAAACTTGAGGATGCAGGTTTAAAAACAGGAACTAAAAGGATAGGATGCAGGTTTAAAATAGGAATTAAAAAGACAGGATGCCATTCTATGGTTTTCCCAAGAACAATAAGTTGAAAAACAAGTTTACCCCCTAGGTGACCCACTGACTGGATTCAGAAGGTCCAACAGGAAGACTGTCGCTGTGCTATGCTAAGAACTAACCCACTTATTCCCTATAAAAGATCTGTGCCCCAAAGCCCGGTGTGCCAGTTCACCGAAGCTCCGGCTGAGGTTTCACTGAGCACCCGCAGGCGCCTGTGTATCAATAAATCGCCTCTTGCTTTTGCAGCCAGTGCCTCGTGCGTCTTTCTTGGACAGGGAATCGGCGGGTCTTTCATTTGGCGAGCCAGCCAGGAGAACTCCTGTAACCCCATCCGGATCCCTGCCCGAGGAACTCCCGACATCACTGGGAGGTAAGCTGGCCAGCTCAAACTTTCTGTCTTGTTGTCCTGTTGGCTATCTGTTCTTTGTTCCGCGCAGCGTCTGTAAGACTATATGATCCTAGGCATAGTCATTTAGTATTCTGAGGCAGTTCTGTAGTCGATTTGTATTCTGAGGCAGTTTGAGAAGGAGTTGACGAACTCGGACTTCTCCCCTGCCACCCTGGGAGACGTCCCAGGGATCAGAGGGGTCCATTTCTTTGGGGCCCCCGGTGTTTCCGAGGATTACACCATCTTTGTAGGCGACGGAGAAGTACAAACTTCTCTCAGGCCATCTGATTTTTTCGGTTTCCACCGAAGCCGCGCAGCGATCTCACTGTTTGGTTTCGTTTTTGTGTCGTTGTGTCTGTCTCTCTATTTCCTCTCTGAGAATAACATGGGACAATCACTAACAACCCCTTTGAGCCTCACTCTAGATCATTGGCAAGACATTCAAGAGCGGGCAAACAACTTGTCCGTGGCAGTTAAGAAGAAAAAAATTGGTAACACTCTGTACCACGGAGTGGCCAATATTGGCCCACCCTCGGAGTTGAATGGCCCCCAGGAGAGTCCCTCCATCTCTCTCTCTAATCTGCAAAATCAGAGATTGTCTTTCAGCCGGGGCCGCATGGCCATCCAGATCATGGCTTTTAACCTTTCAGGACCTCTGCGAATCTCCTCCTGCATGGGTGGGGTCCGCGCAGTCCGCCGGGAGGATTCCACCCGGCGGTATGGCGGATCTGTCCCGTCCCTGTTCCTCCCGGCCCCTCCACCCCAGGAAGCGAACGGGTCTTCCTGGAGTCAGGCTGCTTGGAAATGCAGCCCAAGGCGGATGATAAATTCCATCTAAGGCTGAATACTGAGACTAGGGAAGCAATGTTTTCTTCCCCCCCCATAACCGGCTTGAGTGCAAATAGAGATGCCTGCTGGGGATTTAACAACTTTGACATCTCGCTTTGACTTTTCTCAAAGCCCTGTCCTCATTATTAAATTAGTGTTAATTGGCTTTAGAAATGGGAACCAAATTTTCAGTCACAAATTTTGACACTCTCAAGGGGACTTTTAAGGAGTTCCCACTCTGCTTTCTTGGGGAAGCCTAGCACTCGAAACAACTGCAAGCAGAGGATGGACTTTTTGGGAGCTGGCTACTAAAAAGTTAGGAAAAAAAAAAAAAAGCCTAATGCCTAAGGTCAAACCAAACTGGAGGAACTGATCCTATGGGTGAAAGATAAGATTAAGGGACTCCCAGCAGCTGCCAGAGCCATTTAGCTCTGGGGAGTTCCCTGGGTCCTTATCTACATCTTAAGGATTACGCCACCTCTGTTTACTTAAAAAGAAGGGACACTGAATGCAGTAAAGCCAGTCACGCTGAGACCCTTGATTTTACACCTACAGTTGCCCCTATGTGAAAACATCTGGTCCACTCATGGGAAAGTCTATGGTGCCACTGATAGGAGTCATAATTAAATGAAAGTTCAAAACCTGGAGAGATATTTTCTTATCTGGTTGTCTGATTGTTTCTTAAAGATAATCTAGGTTAAATGTGTGTCTAAAAAAAAATAATAATAATAATAATAATAATTTTTATTGTAACAATCTGGTATCTGAATGGGTTTCTAAAGCATTGCACTATCTTGCAGTTAAAAGTTGGGTTTAAGCAATTGTTTAGTTTGATTTCAGATAGTTCATGCTAGAAAACTTACATACTTGGGATAAAAAAAAAAAATTAATTAAAAAATTTCAATTTTGAACTGGGTAGCCTGAAGAGCAATTAAAACGTTGGTCTGGCTCATAAAAATGACATTAGATAATTAAATAGCAATAGTCTTAGAAATTTTCAAAGCTTAATTTCAGATATATATGGTAGTGTGTGGGCAAATTTAATGTAACTCAATGCTACTTTAGAAACTTCAGAACAAGCAAAGTGGTTTAGAGGTACCAAAGAAATTTCTTCTGATGGTAGAGATCCTATTTCCAGTTTTATGTGAACAAGTTTTTCTAATGTAAAAAGATATAAAATTTTAAAAATTGCTTCTTAAATTTGTATCATAATTTTCAACATCTAAACCTGGAAATATAACTTAAGGTTAAAATGCCTTAGGCCTAAAGTGTCTGCTCAAAATAGCAGTTCCTGTCCTCAAAATTAAGCTTATAAGTTTCTCTAGGTGTTCAAAAAGGCCCTAATAAAATGTTAACTCTGCTTAAATTTAAAAGTTTACAAGTATTGTTTCAAAATGTGAACAAAAAGAGGTTTATATAATTATGGTGTTATTAATGTGTTCATATCTTCCAGGTATACAAGTCTGTAAGGTAGAAGCTTCGAAAGAACATTATATCAAGCTGGTGTTCTAAAGTTGTATGGTAATTTTAGGTTAAAAAAAAAAAAAAGCATGTTAGAGATTCAATTATATCATTTGTGTTCTATAACTGAACTCGTTATCAATAAGATATGTACAGTTCCATGTTACTTTCTACTCTGAGATACAATTTATGTATTTTTAAGTTAATGAGAGCCTAATCTATGTAAAGGTTTTATTGCAAAACACAAAAGTACATTACTACTTTTCTATAAAAGGTTAAAAGCTTTCAGCCTCTAATTCATGTTTTAGGTATGATATTATGTTGTGTTAGCTAATGTTCATGTAAACTTGAACAACAATTTATGTAAACTTTGTAAAACGATCAGCTTCAGAACTATAGTACTTGAGATTTATAAAGAGCCCTGCCTTACTTGAGATAAGGCTCTGTCCCATCTCACTACATGTGAAAGTGGCTATAAAAAAGTAAGCAAGATTTCAGTACAGTTAAAGTTGTGTCCAAAAATAGGTTTGTGCCAAGATTACTAGGATCTCAAACAGAAAATTATGATGTATAACCCTGCTAGAATTCAAGGTAGCTATTATATAAGCTAAATATGTTTCTACCCTAGTTAGTTTTGTTTTGTAGTTTACTTATAGATGGTTTAAGGATTGCCTGTTAATGTTTTAAAGAGGTATTGCTTTAAAAACACAACCTGGGCCAACATAAGATAAGGAGTTATCACCTACAGGATAGAGAGATAAACATTAAAGCCCAGTGCTCTTAATATAAGGCTGTTAACTTATTTGCTGGATGTTTAAGATCAAGTTTTAAAATTAGTTAAATTAAAAGGGCCAAGAAAACCAATATTCGGCTCTTGCCCTCTGAGTCAGTCTGAATCAGGGAATAGGGGACTTCTCCAAAGGGCTCAGCAACTCTAGGCCACATAACCTCCTGAGCAGGGAGATTAATGAGACCAGTGGAGGACAGAAAGCCAATCGGTGCATTTGCTGTAAAGAGGAGGGTCATTAAAAAAGGGAGACGTCCCTGATGCTTCTGAGGGAAGCTACATGGTCAAGCAAGGCCTGGGCCCATCCTAGCGCAAATGGCACTAGCAGAACTGAAAAGCTGCTATGAAGTTCCCGAGGACTCCCAGGATAACTCAGCTGACTGTAAACAATAGGTAGAAACAAAAGTCAGTTTGACTTGCTTCATCTTAAACACTTAGCAAAGACAGTAAAAGCCAAAGCACAGCTGTTCCTGGACATCTTAAATAATAATAATAGTTAAATGTAACTTCCATAAATAAATAGACTGGAGGCTACAAGAGAGATTCTTAGACAGAAATGCCTGATAACTGTTAAAGGGACTGCTAGAGTAGTTTTAGTCTAAGGCTTTTATTTCTAGCCAACGCAGGTAGACTTGATGTTTGCTAATATGGTTATCCAGCCCTAAGTAGCAGAATTAAAGATTTCTCTATTAGACACAGAGGAGAAACAAAAGGTTCTCTTGGAAGCTCGCAAAAAAAAAAAAAAAATGTGCCAGGGGACGACGGGCGCCCCACCCAACTCACAAATTTGATTAAGAAAGCTTTTCCTTTAACCCGGCCAAACTGGGACTATGCAACTGAAGCAGGTAGGAACCACCAGTTACTCTATCGCCAGTTACTCATAGCGGGTCTCCATGGAGCAGGGCGACGGCCCACCAATTTGGCTCAGGTAAGACAGACTATCCAGGGGTCAGAGGAAACTCCGACAGCCTTCTTAAAGAGATTAAAAGAGGCTTATCGGAGGTTTACTCCCTTTGATCCTGATAGTGAGGACCAGAAAGGAAACATTTAATGGGCCTGCCTTCATCTCCCAGGTAAGTCAGGCGGTGGCCAATACATTGGGGATTAATTGGAAATTACACTGTGCTTATAGACCCCAAAGTTCAGGACAGGTAGAAAGGATGAATAGAACCATTAAGGAGACTTTAACTAAATTGACACTTGAAACTGGCACTAGAGACTGGGTACAACTCCTACCTTTAGCCTTGTATCGGGCCCGAAACACCCCAGGCCCACATGGACTAACCCCATTTGAAATCCTGTACGGTGCCCCACCTCCCGCTGTTAACTTTTATGAAACTGAAACCTATGCCTCCCTCATCCCATCTATGCAGACTCATTTGCATGCTTTGCAATTGGTCCAGAACGAGGTCTGGAAGCCTCTAGCAGCAGCATACAAAGAGGAACTTAAAACCCCCTTGCTGCCACATCCCTTCAAGGTCGGAGACACCGTCTGGGTACGCAGGCACCAGAGCAAGAACCTCGAACCGCGGTGGAAAGGACCCTACACCATTCTGCTGACCACTCCCACTGCAATCAAAGTGGACGGCATCACCGCTTGGATCCACGCCTCCCACGTGAAAGCTGCACATCCACAGGAGCCCACAGACACCACTCCAGAGCCTGAATGGAAATTGCAACGCACCCAGAACCCGCTAAAGATAAGACTTACCCGCTGTTGATTTTTCTTGCTCTGTGCTCTATCTTCCCCATATCAGTTGCTAGGCACCAACTCTATGATCCCAATCGGCCTATACGCCAGACATGGCAAATACTATCGGGGGTGGGAGACATAATTTGGGAAAAAACATCCACAAAGTACCCCCTCTGGGCTTGGTGGCCTAACCTGGAGCCAGATCTTTGTCACATACTGGCCGGGTCAGAAGACTTTGATATTCCAACTACTGACCCAGCTAAACCGAGTGGGCCAGAAGTGTGCATCTCCAGCGGGGGCTGCCCTTGCTCACGCTATCCGGCAGGATGTAGGGACCCAAGGGCTCGGGCAGCTCTAAGAAAAAAAAAAAAATCATTCTATGTATGCCCCAGGGACGGGAGAACTAAGTCGCAAGCACGTAAATGTGGGCAACATGAAAGTTATTATTGTAAGGCTTGGGGATGTGAAACTACGGGGGATGCATACTGGAACCCTAGCTCATCCAGGGATTTGATCCAAGTGAAAAGAGAAAAGCAAAATGAGCCCCCACTCTCTACAGACTATTGTAAAAGTACACCTGGGACAGTCAACACCTTATGGTATGGGGACGGGCCATGCACCATGTTTGCCTGCAACCCCTTAAACATTACCTTTACTAAGGCAGGCAGAACATCAAAAGATTGGTTACAAGGGAAGCTATGGGGACTACGGGTATATCATCAGACTGCATATGACCCGGGGGTCCTATTCAAAATCAGGTTAACTATAAAAGTTGACCCCCAGCTGATAGGCCCTAACAAGATACTCCAAGACCAAAAGGCTCCTCCTCCAAAAAAAAAAAAAAAAATATAAACAGGCACCCTCAAGACCAACGTCCCCATCTAATACCATCCGTCCAACCCCCTCCACTCCTCCGACCGCGGCAGTTGTCACTAATCCTACTTTACCAGGGTCAGGAGAAAGACTAATGGACCTAGTTGAAGGGGGATACCAAGCCCTCAATTCCACCCAGCCCAATCTCACTGAGTCCTGCTGGATTTGCCTCCAGGCAAGCCCCCCCCTACTATGAAGGAGTAGCTATTAATGGGAATTTCACCTATGGCACCTCCACCAGCTGCAACTGGGAAACAAGACACAGGTTGACACTGCCTGAAGTAACCGGTTCAGGAACATGCATAGGAGGCTCCTCTATGTTAAAAGAGCTCTGTGCACGTACTGCAACCGTGTCATCCTCTGACACATCCAGCTACTTAGTGCCTCCAACAGGACTCTACTGGGCATGTAACACTGGGATTACACCCTGTGTTGCGATAGCCAATTTCAACCAGTCTAAAGATTTTTGTGTGTTAGTCCAGATCTATCCACGGCTACTCTATTATTCCACAGAAGAATTTGAGGGACATTTCATGAGCAGGACTCGATTCACCCGAGAGCCTATCAGCATTACCCTGGCAGTCTTGTTAGGAGCAGGAGTATTGGCAGGGGTTGGGACTGGGGCTGCAGCTCTGATTGAGGGCCCTCGACAGCTAGGGATTCTGGAGACTGCAATCCAACAAGACCTAAGAGCAATATAAACCTCTGTAACTGCTTTAGAAAAATCCCTAACCTCCTTATCAGAGGTTGTTTTGCAGAATAGACGAGGTCTGGACCTATTATTCTTGAAGGAAGGAGGACTTTGTGCGGCCTTAAAGGAAAACTGTTGCTTTTACACAGATCACACAGGGGTAGTAAGGGAGTCCATGACAAAGCTTAGAGAAAGACTGGATGCAAGGGAAAAATCCCTGTGAGGCTCCCAAAGTTGGTTTGAAAGCTGGTATAATAAATCCCCTTGGCTAACTACTATATTATCTACTGTAGCTGGCCCCTTGATTATATTACTGTTAATTTTAACATTTGGACCCTGCATATTTAACAAATTAATGCAATTTATGAAAGAAAGACTGTCCGTAATCCAAACTATGGTCCTCGCACAGCAATATCAAGTACTCCAACAACACGCTGAGCCATCAACTGAGCAAATGCTGAATTCTGAGCAGATAGATCAATGGATATAAGATTATATCCGGGATAAAGAAAAGGGGGGAATGAAGGACTTCAAGGCCCCAGGCCCAACATTAGGAAATCTAACCCCTGGGCCCTGAAGCTGCAAGATGCTCCCTTATACAACCCCCATGTCAAGACCCCTCCAGCAGCACGTAGCATTTCAAGTCCTGCACAATGCTACCACAAGATGTTCCATATAGATAACCCTAACGGTCAAACTTGAGGATGCAGGTTTAAAAACAGGAACTAAAAGGATAGGATGCAGGTTTAAAATAGGAATTAAAAAGACAGGATGCCATTCTATGGTTTTCCCAAGAACAATAAGTTGAAAAACAAGTTTACCCCCTAGGTGACCCACTGACTGGATTCAGAAGGTCCAACAGGAAGACTGTCGCTGTGCTATGCTAAGAACTAACCCACTTATTCCCTATAAAAGATCTGTGCCCCAAAGCCCGGTGTGCCAGTTCACCGAAGCTCCGGCTGAGGTTTCACTGAGCACCCGCAGGCGCCTGTGTATCAATAAATCGCCTCTTGCTTTTGCAGCCAGTGCCTCGTGCGTCTTTCTTGGACAGGGAATCGGCGGGTCTTTCATAATAAATAGTCTTTACATATTAAATTTTTTTGTGTGAAAATAAAAGCCAACAAGAACTCATTTCCCTTGAACTGGATCAAATTAAGATGTGTACAATGGCTCCCAAACCCTAAGCAATTTCTTTCTTATTTTTTATAATGAACTATTTTTTAATATATCTATTAATATATATATATATATATATATATATATATATATATATATATATATATATATGTATATATATATATACACACACACACATATACGGATATATATGTTATTCACCTTAGTTGTCAATGGACCTTTATTTATATTTATATGTGGTGCTGAGGATCAAACCTAGTGCCTCACACATGCTAGGCAAGTATTCTACCACTGAACTATAACCACAGCTCCTCCTAATCAATTTCTTAATGCAACTAAAACACAGTACATTGCTTATTTAAGTGACAAGCTGTCATATTAGCATGAAAAGTGCGTAATATCCTGTCTCCTTTCTTTCTTTTTAACGATGTGGTGCTGAGGATCTAACCCTAACCCTCACACATGCTAGGCAAGTGCTGTACCACTGAGCCACAACCCCAGCCTCCTACCTCCTTTCTTATCACCAAAAAGTTAACTAGGTGGACTGAGGCCATGACTTAGTGGTAGAGCGTGCGCCTCACATTTATGAAGCACTGGGTTCGATCCTCAGCACCACATGGTGTCCATCTACAACTAAAAAAATAAAAATAAAAAAACTACTGTGCTGTCTTTCTGCCTTGTTGACACTTGGCACACTTAAAATAGTATCTACACATTAATCTGATGACTATTTGTATTTGAAGTGTATCTAGAGACATTCTCCATGTCATTTTGTTAATTTCCCCTGCCACCACGTAATTATTGGCTGGAAAATGTACTGGGAAATAATATGTTCTGTAAAGTTTTGGTAGTAAAAAGAATCAAGAGGAATTCTAATCCTTGGAAATTTTAACTAGCATATGTTCTATGATATATTCTTCCAAGGATACAACCTTCGCAACTCGCAGAGTTGAGATTTGAAATTAGATTTCTGTTTTTTTTTTTTTTTTTGGTGGTGCTGGTGATCAAACCCAGGGCTTCACATTGGAGGCAAGCACTCTACCAATGAGCTATATCCTCAGTGCGTTTTAGTTCTTTTGATGTTCCCACTATACCACTCTGCATTTTATTCTCTCATGCCACCTGTTAGTTTCTTTTGCCTCAGGCTGCCAATGACTATAGTATTTGGTGAATCTACTTATTTCTCATTCTTGATCTGTATCATCACTTTTCAAGCAATTGTATTTTATAGTTTCTACTCCAGACATTAAAACTACTTCGACATCATCTGCTCATATGAGGCTCCTCCTACAGCCTTCTAAATTTTCCCTAGGTTATTCCCCACTTTGGATTGTCATATTTTTGTTGCTATCAGAGAACATGCATCATTCATCTTGTTAGAGTATTTCTGGCTCACTAGCCACCTGAGACACCCTTTTCCCCATTGGAGGGCATTCCTTAATCTCCCCACACCCATAAATTTATACATTCAGGATTACGCAAACCTTTAGTTATGTAATCTTGCCATAATACATGACATCTTTAAAAATATTGATGATTATAATTCTTAATTAGTTCCACTATTTTTTTTTTTTGTATCAGGGATTGAACCCAGGGGTGCTTAACCACCGAGCCACATTCCCAGCCTATTTTTATATTTTATTAGAGACAGGGTCTTGTTGAGTTGCTTAGGGCCTTGGTAAATTGCTGAGGCCGGGTTTGAACTTTTGATTTTCTGGCCTCAGCCTCCAGAGTCGTTGGAATTACAGGCATGTACCACGGTACCTGGCTTAGTTCTCCAATGTTTAAACTCCATGAAAGTTTCCTCTATTCCTATTTTAATTCCTTTTCTGAACCATTTACTACTCAGTAGTAAAATACTGAACACCTTTTCTTTAATATTTATTTTTTAGTTGTAATTGGACACAATACCTTTATTTTATTTATTTATTTTTATGTGGTACTTAGGATCAAACCCATGACCTTGCACATGCTAGGCAAGCACTCTACTTCTGAGCCACAACCCCAGCCCTTGAACACTTTTTTATGATAATATTTTGTTAGAAGCTGATTAAAACAATAGTGATTTAAGCAGACATAGTATCTTCCAATAGAAAACTTTCAGCCTAGTACAGAATATGAGAAAATAAATACGCAAGGAGGAAAAAAATCAAAGGTAATGATTAGCCATATGGGCACTAGAATAAGAGTGGGTGTCATCTGACATGGTTTGAAAGCAGGAATTTTTAAAGTGCCTTTTGTATTATATTACAAATTATGCTACTGAGCCTGCCATACACAGATAGACAATATGTGATAGAATGTCAATGGTAATCTCTCTGATGTAGAGAAGCATGTTGTCTACTCTTGGAATGGAATTAAGTGAACGTGTAAAGCATGGGTTCAGTAAAAGGTAGGACCACGTTGCTAGGTGACCCAACCCTTCAGTCAATGATAATTTACTCAAAAGTTATTCTCAGTGCAAAGGCCAACCTAACTTTGTTTTTTAATTTTTTTAATGTTAAATATTCTTTATTTAATATCATACATAAACCACACTAAAATGCCTTTCCATAAGGAAGCCAACCTAACTTTAGACAGCATCAGAGACCCTAGAGATTTTTCTTAAAGTCAAGGTCCACTCCTGTGTATTTTTATTCATTTGATCTGAAGTGATACTTTTATCTGAAGTGCCATCTGTATTTTTAACAAGTTTTTCATTAATTCTGATCTATAGCAACATTTTAGAAGCACTAAGTTCACTACGTCACCTTCTCTGTACACTCTCACCTTTCATGGTTATAGTAGAGCTTTCCAAACCATTCGTTTATCATAAGCATTGTGTTCATATTCCTATTTTAGAAATTTCATTTTCCAGGAACTGGAAAAAAATGTGTTTGCATTCTCCTTATTTTTCTGTAAAGTTCCAGAACCCATATAATGTAAAGTTCCAGCCCCAACAGAAGGAGTTTTCATCAAAGGATGATGCTCATAAAATAAAAGTCATCTCAGTGGAATGTAATGAAAAGACTTGCAAGTTATTGTGGGAGACCAACTGGCACATGACTGAGTTAACTCCCCTGCTGGGCGATGTGGCATCAGGCACCCATGCTGCTAGACTGCCCGGCTCTTCTAGGGTTCAAGTGACTGTGTCTTCGTGCCTGGGAGTGGCTTCCTACAGCCCCATGGGTGAAGCTAAAGCTATTCCTTTGTAATATAACCCCTTTCCCTGTTTAGGATAGAATGTTCCATGGAAGTGCCTTGTGTGTGTCCCCTTCTCTTACTGTGCCCTTGGGTGTGGCCTACCTAGATGTCAGTCAACCTGCTAACAGTGGACATCATGAAGATAGACTCAGCCCCCTGAAACCTGACCCCTTGCCTCATTTGAATAGCTTCTCCTCAATAAAAGGAGTCAATGCATGATCTCTCTCTTCCTGCAGACCCTTAAGGTCAGAGGAGCCGTCACAGCGACCCCAAAGAAAAAGGTATTTGTGTCTCTTGTGGGGTTATTTTTCTCAGCCCAGTTAGCCCAGTTTCCCTGGAGTGACCCCTGAGCCTTTTAGTCGCAAGAACAGAAACCCGGTAAGTCATAGCTTTGAACATTCCATTTTCAGACAGAACAGGGAAATCAGAAAGAATATTTCAACCTGTAACAATCATCCATGAAAATATGAAGAATCTTAGTCAACAGATGCCATATACTTCACATCAAATAAACATACTAAGCAAAAACCCCATGAATGCATAGAATGTGGGAAAGTCTTCAGTTACCACTCATTGCTTACTGACCATGGGAGAAGTCACACAGAAGAAAAACACTATGAATGTAAGGATTGTGGAAAGGATTTTAGCTGTTGCTCAAAGCTAACTGGATATCAGAGAATTCATAGTAGAGAAAAACTCTATGAATGTAATGAGTGTAGTAAAGCTTTCCAGCACTCCTCAAATCTTATTCATCATCAGAGAATCTACACTGGAGAAAAACCTTATGAATGTAAGCAATGTGGAAAGGCCTTCAGTCGTTCAGATAGTTCATACTGGAGAGAAACTCTATGAATGCAAGGAATGTAGAAAAACTTTCAGTCATTTGACATAAGAAAACCCATACTAAAGAAAAACACTATGAGTGTAATAAGTGTGGAAAAGCTTTTAGAAACAGCTCAATTTTTAAGGGACATCAGAGAGTTCATAGTGGAGAAAGACCCTATGAATGTAGTAAATGTGGGAAAGCCTTTCATCGCCACTCAGTTCTTACTCAACATCAGAGAATTCACACTGGAGAAAGACCACATGAATGTAACAATTGTAGGAAAACCTTCCATTAACACTCAAATCTTATTGACATAAGAAAATTCATTCCAGAGCAAAACTCTTTGAATGTGAGGGATGTGGGAAGACTTTTACTCGTGGTTCATGTCTTATTTGACATCAGAAAATGCATACTAGAGAAAGAAAAGCCCCAATATTGTAATGAATGTAGTTAATCCTTGGCTTCCAAGTCATCCTTTATGGGCCATTGATAAGAACTCTGTGAATATAGAAAATATAAGAATGACTTTAAATTTTTTTTTTCAGTTGTAGATCGACACAATATATTTTTATTTATATTTATGTGGTGCTGAGGATCAAACTTAGGGCCTCATGAATGTGAAACAAGCACTCTACCACTGAGCTCCAACCCCAGCCCTATAAGAATGTCTTTTGTTTTACTTTACACTTTGTGTTGGAGAATTCCTTCAGGAAAAAAGCTACATAAATGTATTATCTAATAAGTTTTTATTTCTATGGATTATGTTATGTCAATAATTTATACTGTCATAAACCTACATTTATGTAATAAATATAGGTTATATTTATAATTTATATATTTATAATATATAAATATAATGGTCTTAGCTTAAGTTCATATTTTCATTCTACATTGGTTAATTTATAGTGGAGATAGGCTATTTAAAATATTTATTTATTTTTAGTTGTAGTTGGACACAATACTTTTATTTTATTTATTTATTTTTATGTGGTGTTGAGGATTGAACCCAGGGCTTTGCACATGCTAGGCAAGCGCTCTACTAGACACTGAGTCACAACCCCAGCTCAGTGTTGAGTTTTTAAAGTGAATACCATTCCACCCATAATATTTTTATGTGAATCTCAAAAGTCTTCTTTTTAACATGACCATATTACCAAAAAAAAAAAAAAAAATAGCAGTTATTCTTAAGTCTTTGGTAGAAACATGTGTTCACTAAGGGACTTCCACAGATTTTTTTTTTTCTTAGACCATCTTTTGGAGGGAGAAAGAGTTCAACTCACTAACTGCCCCACTCATTTTTTGTGACATGGGGATGTACCCAAGTCTTGCTCATACTAAGCAAACTATTTAATCACAGAGCTAAATACCCAGCCTTTGGCTCTATTTTTAAACTGAATCCCAGAGAGGTACAAAACTGGCCTGACAATACCCAGCATTCCCACATGAGGGCGTAGTTCCAATTCCTTCAAAACCCTTTCCTCCTCTGCTGGGAGTGAACATTTTCAATAGAGCATAGAACTTCCCACCATGGCCAGATAGACGTTCCTGGGGGAAGGGATAACTAAACTGGGTTTTGAAGACCATTTAGCCGTTCCCCACCCCTAACCTCATAAAGAGAGTGTTACTTCAAAATTTCCATACAAAAACTAGCGAAGAGTCAGAGACGGCTTAAGGTTTCATTTTCCTAGTGAAGACACATTATATTTTAATTTACAAGAAAATAAAAATAGCAATGTTTTCCTTAGGTGTTTTTAATAACGTTGCCTATGTTAACTGCCCTTATTACCACGACGACGACGACGACTACCTATTGTAGTTCTACTTTAGTTGGGTGGAGGCTGACAGAAACTAACGGGAATTCGAGCCTCCCCTCCCTTCATCATAACTTCCGGACCCGACGCCCCGCCTTCTCCCCCCTGCTCCAGTGGTATCTCCCGGGCTGGACTGCTACCCTAGTTCCCAGGGGTGGTTTCTCCTATTAAAGGCTGTACCACTCACAGTAGGGGTTTGGCATATTCCCAATTTTCTGTCTCCGTGTTGCTGGGGGTTTTACCCAGGGGCGGATTCCCATTCTTGCCTCTCCATTTTCTCCCTGAATAGTTTCTTCATAAAGCGGATTGTTCCGTCTGTTTTCTGCCTTATTTCCCTGTGGTTTCTCCCAGGAATCCCTCCAAGTGGTTTGTCCTCTCTGGATTCCCTGTTCGCTGTAGCCCTCGTGGCAACTAGCTTTTCTAAGTATAATGTAAAGTTCCAGAACCCATATCCGGTAACTTCCTCCTCCCGGAGGCCTATTCAGACAAAGGCGACAGTCCCGCGTTTTATGTGACAGTCCCAGGCTCACACCGTGACACTTGGGTGAGGGCCAACTCCTACGCTCTATGAACAGATGGCGGCCCACACAAAGAAGTATCCCTGGGCGCGACCATGTTCTCCGCCGGACCGCACCTCCTATGGAAACCGCTTAAAGTCTCTAAAGGAATGTCTGCGCCGTGTTTAGTGTTGGCTTAAAGTGGCAGCCTAGAGTTCGGAGCATGCGCAGTACCAACATTCCCCCAAGGGGAGGTTTTAGAAGTCAAACCGGAAGTGGAAGTGGTCCTCGAAGGCTATTTCGGGGCTACTAATTGGAGATGGCTAGAAGTCTCTGAGATGATTTTTGGTTGGTTGCGATTGAGGATTCTGTCTAGTCAGCAGTGTGAGCGGTGGGGTGGAGCTAGTGATGGTTTGGGGGTTCAGTGGTGGGGGCGGGGCGTCCGTTATGGTTGTCATTGACGAAGGTCTCTCCTGTCAGTGATGGGGTTCTCTGAGGTGAGTTATTGGGAGTTAGGAGTCATAGAGTCTGTGGTTGGTGATTGAAGTCTGTAGTGGGGTCACTGAGTTCTTTGATCAGCTTGCTTTCTAACCTGAGTTGAAAGTTCAGCTCGTCAATTTTCGGTCTTCTTTAATATAGAGATTCACAACCTTTGGTGTGTAACATTTTCTTTTTTGTTTAAATCTGTTTTTTTTTTTTTTTTTAACTTTTTTTTCCTTTGACCCATTAGTTATTCAGAAGAGTATTTTCTGTTTCAAATTATGTCTCTGGGCACTGCTCAGTTGAAAAAAAAATCTTATGGTCTATGTAATGGTCAGTTTTCAAAAATGTTACATAAAACAATATATATTCTCAAATTGTATTGTTATATACAAATTCAGCATATATTTTACGAATATATCTTATCTCTCCTTACAAATGTTGTCTGCTTAATTACAGAAGAAGGTAAACTACTTACACCAGAAAGGTAGTTTTGTCTTCTTATTCTTCCTTTTGTTAGTTTCTGCTTTGTAATATATTTGAAACTATATTATTATGAACACTTATGTGTATTTTAATAATAGATTCTGAGTAAATGTCTCAAAAGGTATTTTAGCAATTTAAGCTTCCACCAATGAATTGTAAAAGAAATTATTTTTCCAAATACTTTCCATCACTGGATATTATTGCTTTTGAAAAATTTTTACAATTCTTAAAGGAAACTATATTTAATTGTTTTAATGCATAATTTCTATTTGTTTCCTTTTCTTTGAATTTTCATATCCTTTGTCCAGGTTTTATTTAGTGATTGCTAGATTTTTTTAAAATATTTTTAATATTTTTTATTTTTTTAGTTCTCGGCAGATACAACATCTTTGTTTGTATGTGGTGCTGAGGATCAAACCCGGGCCGCATGCATGCCAGGCGAGCGCGCTACCACTTGAGCCACATCCCCAGCCCCGCTAGATTTTTTTTAACATTACAAGAAACCTATTACCACATAGTGAAAAAAATTGATATCTTTAAATATCTTTATTTCAATTTTTATGGCATATTTAATATAATTAGTAAATGTCATCTAATCAGAAAAATCTGGGTTTTTAAAAAATAGCTTTTGGGTTTCCTCTGTGTCTAAGTTACACTCAGCACATGATAATGTTATGCAATACATACTCCTAAAATATATTTAAATGTTCTTTGGGTTTTAAAAAATACATATATTTAAGTTCAGTTGGAATTTGTCTACTGAATAGTGTGTGGTAGTCTTCTAGTTTGTTTTGTTCTAGGTGGATGGACTGTTATATTAGGAACATTGATACAATGTTTTGTGCACATTCAATTGAATTCCACTTTAGTCACATATATAAGTCAATATTGTATGGTGTATTTATTGTTTTACTTGTCCTGATTAACATTGTTTTTTATATTGTTTTAATGTATAATATAGTTTGCTAGTATTTATTGCATGATCTTTGTATGCCAGGGAAGTGTTGAGTACTTTATATAAGCATTATATACTTTCATTTTCATAAGTACTAGATAGGTATTCTCATCCTAATTTTTGAAATTAATACTGAAGTAACTGCATATTCTCTTAGCTGAAAGGTGGCAGAGCTGCAATTCAAATCTGTGGGAATGTGACTCCAGATGTCATGCTTTTCCCCATATTTTACCATCAGTAATGCCTGTCACATTTTGATTTTATATCCTTCACAGGACTGCTTCTTCGATATGGTCCCTGAAAAAACAGTTTTAGGGTAATCAGGGCACTAGCTAGAAATGCAAATTATTGGGCCTTACCTTAAACCTACTAAATTAGAAATTGCAAGGATGAGACTGAAAATTTTAAAATGTGTTTTAACAAGCCCTTCAGATGATTTGAATGGATACTCAAGTTTGAGAACCACTGCTCTGTGGTTTCTAGCTGCAGAAGTTGTTTAGGTAGTGAATGTTGAATGACTGACTATGTGGACTTGATGTTTCTAGGTTTTGTGGTATCTCTGGGGAACCCCTGGACCAGATCTTCCTCAGACTCCAGGTCACCTCTTCCCAACAGCTCTACTTGAATTCACAAAGGACCATTAAGTCTTTGGCTCCTGAGAGAACAAGAGTTGCAACCCAGTGTGGCCATGCCAACTAATTGGATTTCACCTCAGAAACCTACAACTCTGGCTCTAGAGGATCATGACAGCTCATATGAGGTACGGAGGAGGCATCCTTGGGGTGGGAATTCATCCCAGGAGTGAATATCTATTATCTGTAACCAGAGCCTCAGAGCAGAGGCAGATAGGCTGTAAGAATCAGCCATACTCTTTAAATTTGCTGTTCTTGGGCTGGGGATATAGCCCAGTTCGTAGAGTGCTTGCCTCACCTGCAGAAGGCCCTGGATTCAATCCCCAGCACACTGCCCCTCACCCCACCCCCACCCACACAAAATTTGCTGTACTTGAAACAAATCTTCATCTGTCAAGAATGAGCAAACAGGGGGCTAGGGTTGTAACCAATGGTAGAGTGCTTGCCTAGCATGTGTGAGGCACTGGGTTCGATCCTCAGCACCACATAAAAACATAACTAAATAAAATAAAGTTGGTGTGTCCATCTACAACTAAAAAATTAAGAAAAATTTAAAAAGAATTGTTAAAAAAAAAAAGAATGAGCAAAGAGGTGATATCTCCATCTCTAGGGGCCAACTGTATGACAGTGGAAAGTGGCCTATCAAGGGAGGTTGTTTATTTTGCCATCACACTATATTGATTGATCCTTCATCTGTGGATAAAATTCTTAGTTAGAAATCACTTTTGTATGGCATTTTGAAGACATTTCTCCATCTCTTCCCAAACTGCTTCTCCCAACACAAATATTTTTTGAATTCTGATGTTGAGATTTCTGTTTTTCAAATTTTGGTTCTCCATACCCGCACCCCGCCATCCCCCACCCCTTACACCCACCACGCACTGTTTTTCTATTCCTTGGCTGTTTTCCTTTCTGGGAAACTTTACCAACTTTGTCCTTTAGCCCTTCTGTTGAGCTTTTCTTCAGTGATATCAACATTTAATTCAAAGTTTTAATTTTCAAAAACTTTAGTTTGTAGTCTAAATATTCATTTTCATTAGCATACTGTTCTTATTTCAGGTATATAATATTTATTATTCCTCTGATGATATTCTGATAGTTTACTAGGAATAATTTTTTTGAATAGACAATACATACACTTAGATGAAATATTTACAAAATATTAAAGCAACACTGAAAAGCATTGTGGTGAGCTGGACGAGGTGGTGCATGCCTATAATCCCAGTGACTCAGGAGGCTGAGACAGGAGGACCACAAGTTCAAAGCCAGACTCAGTAACTTAGTGAGGCCCTGAACAACTTAGTGAGATCCTGTCTCAAAATAAAAATAAAGATGGCTGGAAATGTTGCTCAGTGATAAAGTGCCCCTAGGTTCAGTCCCTAGTAACACCAACAAAAAGTATTGTGGTAAAAAAAATTCAGGGGAGGTACTGGGGCTATAGCTCAGTGGCAAAGCATTTGCCTAGCACATGTAAAGCACTGGGTTCTATCCTTAGCACCACATAAAAATAAACAAGTAAAATAAAAGCATGCTGTCCATCTACAACTATAAAAAAAAAGAAAAAAGAAATTCAGGGGAAAGATGGGATTGCTGTTCACCTGCCACTCTGTTATGTGCCCACATCTTCCAATATAGATAATCAGTCTTATTAGTTTTTTTTTGATTGCCAAGTTCTGTATATAGGTAAAAATACAACTACAATTTTTTCTTGTGATTTCACCAAAGATGATATGCTAGACACTTCACATAATTTTTTTTTAATGTTTGCTATAATACAAAGAAAGCATATTATGAGCAGTGGACATTCTTGTCATGTCTTCCTTTTTTATTGAATATATAAGAAATACTAGAATTTCATTTTAGGGTTTAGTCAACTGAATTTCAGGTAACCTCCATTTTTGTTGTTGTTCAGCAAGTTTATGACTGGGTATGTTTTTTTTTTAGTTTTTAGATAGACACAATATCTTTTATTTATTTATTTTTATGTGGTGCTTAGGATCAAACCCAGGGCCTTACATGTGTGAGACAAGCGCTCTACTGCTGCGCCATAACCCCAGCCCCATGAATGGGCATCTTAATATTTTATTTAGAAGATAAGATGAATGGTGTGAGGCTTAAAGCTATAATAAAGAAGAGGCAATCACTTTATTAGCCAAAATAAGGGTATGTTTGTTGACCTTTGTGGTTTGAACAATGTTCTGATTTTTGTCTGTGTTCAGATGTGAATACAGAGTGGTCTTGGTTTTGTCTTGCACTACTTATCAGAGAGTAGGTTTTCTTTGATGTTGATGTTCTGCGAGATTATTTTTGTGTAATAAGGTGCTAGGTTAGCTCCTAGCATCAGTAAAGCCCACTTGATAGTACCAGGCTAAATCTCAGCTATCAGGAGCTGGTTTTCTTATTTAAAAATAAAGGAATAGGGGCTGGGGTTGTAGCTCAGTGGTAGAGCACTTGCCTAGCATGCATGAGGCACTGGGTTCTATCCTCAGCTCCACATAAAAATAAAAGTATTGTGTCCATCCACAACTAAAAAAAATATTTAAAAAGAAGGAATAGGGAAAGTTTGACTCAGAAGTAAGAACCAAAAGAAAGTAGGTCTGCAATTTTAGGAACAGATCAAAAGTATTGACAAAAAAAAAAAAAAAAAATTAAGACAAAAAACAACTAAATGGCTGAAGAAGGATGGTTTCTACTTATAAAAGGAACAATATACAACAGTTATAAAAGTTACCAGCATTTGGGGCTGAGATTGTGACTCAGTGGTAGAGCGCTTGCCTAGCATGTGTGAGGCATTGGGTTCAATTCTCAGCACCACATATAAATTAATAAATAAATAAAGGTCCATCAACAACTAAAAAAAAAAGTTACCAACATTTAACAATTTAATTTTGAACTATAGTAATTAAAAATGAATAGAACTCATACTAACTGTGTCATCATTAGCCATTTTATCACCTACTCTCTTCCTTCCCTCTTATTGATCAAAGAGAAAAAAACATAATCTTTTTTTGTAATATTAAGTTTGTTTTCTGACCAAGAGCATTAAATTAGAAATAAAAAGTGAAAGGCCTTTGCTTAACAGTGTGAATGTACTTAATGCTACTGAACTGTACACTTAAAACTGATTAAAATGGTAAATCTTGTAATGTGTATTTACTATAATCTTAATTTTTTTATATTTATTTTTTAGTTGTAGTTGTCAATACCTTTATTTTATTTATTTATTTTTATGTGGCGGTGAGGATCCAACTCAGGGTCTCACAGTCGCTAGACGAGCTGAGCCACAACCCCAGTCCCAACAACCTTAAGTAAATATTTCAATAAACACATTATTACTTTTTTAAAATTTCAATACTGGGGATTAAACCCAGAGCACTTTCCCATTAAGCTACATTCCCCACTGCCGCAGTCTGGCTGGGCACAATCAGAAGCCACTTGTCAAAAGAAACTAACTTTATTTTTAGAACCAAACACGCCAAACAAACAGCCTCTCAGGAAAAACCCCTCAGAGCCCAACTGCCACCATCGGCTTTTCACAAGCCTCTCTCTCCCCCCACAAGCTTCTCTCCACCTCCCCGTGCGAGCCACCAAATGCCGCAGTCTGGCTGGGCACAATCAGGAGCCACTTGTCAAAAGAAACTAACTTTATTTTTAGAACCAAACACGCCAAACAAACAGCCTCTCAGGAAAAAACCCCTCAGAGCCTCAACTGCCACCATCGGCTTTCCACAAGCCTCTCTCTGCACCAACGATTCGCTTGCTCATAAGCCAGGTGTTTTAGTAATGGCATTGCTTGTTCTGTATTCCCAAAAACTCTGGTAGCTGTTTGAATAAGCCTATCTACAAA
Organism: Marmota flaviventris; assembly: GCF_047511675.1. Taxonomy (NCBI): domain Eukaryota; kingdom Metazoa; phylum Chordata; class Mammalia; order Rodentia; family Sciuridae; genus Marmota; species Marmota flaviventris. The sequence goes on along the minus strand of NC_092515.1, from coordinate 16,002,977 downwards.
TTCAGCATAAGGTTCATTAGCTCCTTGTATTACCTTAGATAATTGACCTTGTAAACCTCCATGTCCTTGTAAAGTCTTCCATGCCTTAATTGCATCTGCAGCAATTTGTGCGTATACGCCAGGATCATATGCCATTTGTTGCTGCTGATCCTCATAAGGTCCCTTTCCTAACAACATATCTAGATTTCTCTGAGGATAACCAGCTGCTGCATTTCGCCTAGCCGTCTCCTTGCAAAATTCCTCATTGGCAACCTTCCATAACAGGTATTGTCCTCCATTTAGCACAGCTTTACACATATTAGCCCAATCTGCTGGCGTCATGTTCAAGTTGTTAATGGATTCGACCAAGCTTACAGTGAAGGGTGCTTGAGGACCATAGGTTGTTACAGCCTCTTTTAGCTGCTTCACTGTTTTGAAATTTAAAACTTGGTAAAATCGCTGCCCTCCTGCCTCAAATACAGGGCATGTTAATATTTGAGATCTTGTCTCAGGATCCCAACTATCAACTGCGGGGGTTGGGGACCTCCCAGCATATGGAGGTGGCCTTGTTAGTTGGACACTTACGTCCTCTGGTGATAGAAAGGTGTTAGTAGCAGTCTCCTGTAGAGGTGGTGCTGTTGGTTGGACACTTACACCCTCTGGTGATAGAAAGGTGTTAGTAGCAATCTCCTGTTGTAACTTTCCCCCTGATGGCTTTTTCTGTTTTACACTTTCTTTCTCTGTCTGACTAACTTGAGAGGCCTTCTCTTTTACTTGAATCTTTTCCTCTGTCTGACTAACTTGAGAGACCTTCTTTTTTACTTGAATCTTTTCCTCTGTCTGACTAACTTGAGAGACCTTCTCTTTTACTTGAATCATTATGTCTTCTCCTTCCTCTACCATTGTCTGAACTGAAGGCTTTGGACTAAGCAAACAAGATACGAACGTCCACAATGGCAATGTGCCAACTGGCAGAGTCCCTGGGCTTTTCTTTTCTATTCTTTTTAAATCTTCACCATGATGGTTCCATTGTGATATATTTAACAACTCCTCCTTAAAAAGCCATGGGCTACATTTTTGTATTGTATCAACGTATGCCCTGACTGCTATTGATTTTACTGGGATGCCTCCTTCCTCTAACAATTTACTTAACACTCTTTCAGTTTGTTTTTTACTAATTTCTGATCCCGTATTTCTACTATAATACAACCCAACAAGATGACGCCAAACAAAACCGAGACAGAATGAGATAAAAAGGGAACAACAAAAAGTCATTATAGCCTTTCTATCCTCCTGACATGTGCATCCGTCCTTTCTCCCTATCTGTTCCTCAGACGTAAATAGTTTTTCCTCAGATGTGAGCGGTTTTTCTTCCGTCTCACTCATCTCCAGGGACAGGCAACTTAAAACAAAAGTGAAACAAAATAACAAAAGAAGAATCTTAAAATGGCTACCCATCCTCTCGCCCTGCCCTCAGGGGCGAGCAGTTTCACTTACCCTCAGATGGTGGCAGTTGAGGCTCTGAGGGGTTTTTTCCTGAGAGGCTGTTTGTTTGGCGTGTTTGGTTCTAAAAATAAAGTTAGTTTCTTTTGACAAGTGGCTCCTGATTGTGCCCAGCCAGACTGCGGCATTTGGTGGCCCGTACGGGGAGGTGGAGAGAAGCTTGTGGGGGGAGAGAGAGGCTTGTGAAAAGCCGATGGTGGCAGTTGGGCTCTGAGGGGTTTTTCCTGAGAGGCTGTTTGTTTGGCGTGTTTGGTTCTAAAAATAAAGTTAGTTTCTTTTGACAAGTGGCTTCTGATTGTGCCCAGCCAGACTGCGGCACCCCACCCACCCCCCCAAAAAAAAAATATGTATATATATATATATAAACAAACTCCAGACCAGTGTCTCTCACAAACCCATCTGCAAATATTAGCATGCTGAACCCAGCAATTAATAAATAGAATCATGCACCACAATAAAAATAAACTGGAATTTGTGGGGAAATTCTATGTTACACTTTGTACTCCCTGTTAATCTGTAATACTTTTTTTTTTTTTTTTTTTTTTTTTTTTTTAGTATTGAGCATTCAACCGAGTTCAAGGTTAGCAGGCTAGCCTTGAAGTTGTGATCTTCCTGACTTGGCCTTCCTACTTACTAGGATTTGGGGCACACACCACTACACATGGCATCTACAATAATTTCAAATAAAAGAGTTTTAAAAATAATTTCTATAGGAATATGACCTCAGAAAGGAAGTACAAGGTGCCACCTTATTGTTAGAAAGAGATGATTTCTAAACACTAAATATTAAGTTTAGAAAAATATTATTTTTTAATATTTTAAAAATATTAAACATGGGGCTGGGGATGTGGCTCAAGCGGTAGCGCGCTCGCCTGGCATGCGTGCGGCCCGGGTTCGATCCTCAGCACCACATACAAACAAAGATGTTGTGTCTGCCAAAAACTAAAAAATAAATATTAAAAAAAATTTTTTCTCTCTCTCTCTCTCTCTCTCTTTCTCCCCCCCCCCTTAAAAAAACATTAAACATGACAAGGACACAATCCAAAATAAATTTCAGATGGTATTATTATCACTGCACCAAATTATATCTCTAAAAATTATAGATAGCTGGGCTCCCCTGTACTCCCAGCTACTAGGGAGGCTGAGACAGGATTCACTGAAACCCAGGAGTTCCAGACCAGCCTGAGCAACACAATGAAACTCTGTCAAAAAAAAAAAAAAAATTGTAAACAGGAACTACTCTAGGAAAATAGACATTTCTAATGAGAAACTTCAAACTCTCTCAGCTCTGATGAGATAAAGAAAAAATTAATAATACTATAAAACCTTCCTAATTATATATCTTACAGATATCAAATTCTATATCCTGAAAACAGATTTCCTTTCATATGCCTATGCAGCATTCAGAAATACAACACATAAATTTTGCAAAACAAAAACCCATAATGATATTCCAAAAGCAAATAAATCTCTCCATTGATGAATCCTAATTTTATTAAACTTATTATTATTACTACTATAATTATTTTGGTTCTGGAGATTGAACTTACACACATGGTAGGCAAGCACTGAGCTTGGGTCTTGCTAAATTGACCAGAATGGCCTCAAACTTCTCATCCTCCTGTCTCAGCTTCCTGAGTAGCTGGGATCACACAGGATGTGCCACTGCGCCCACCAAAAGTAGACTTTCTTCTTTTTTTTTTAATATTTTTTTCCTTGTAGATGGACAACAATGTCTTTATTTATTTTTTTATGTGGTGCTGAGGCTCAAACCCAGTGCCTCATACTTGCAAGGCAAACGTTCTACAACCGAGTTGTAGCTCCAGCCCCCAAAAGTAGACTTATATTTTTTTTTCAATAGTTGTAATTGGACACAATATCTTTATTTTATTTATTTTTTGTGGTGCTGAGGATCAAACCCAGGGCCTCACACATGCTAGGCAAGTGTTCTACTGCTGAGCCACAATCCCAGCCCCCCAAAAGTAGACTTTCTTAGGTGAAATTTTAAACACCTAAATTCAAACTTGTCATAAACAATAATAAAGGGCTGGTGGGAAATTTGATGTTTCTAGAAATGCATCTTTTTTGTTGTTGTTATAGGTGGACACAATATCTTTACTTCATTTTTATGTGGTGCTGAGGTTTGAACCTAGTACCTCCTGCCTCTATCTTCAGAGCAATTAGATTTACAAGCATGTATCACCCAAAATGGCAACAGTATTATTATTTTTTTAATTTTTATTTTTAGTTGTAGACAGACACATACCTTTATTTTTATTTGGTGCTGAGGATCAAACCCAGTGCCTGACACACGCTAGGCAAGCACTCTGCCCCCCACAACCTCAGCCCTATCACAGTATTACATTTTAAAGGGAGTATGGTGAAGCTAAGCTGTAGATGGGAGGGGAATATAGATTCAAATGCCTTTTTTTTTAAAGAGAGAGAGAGAGAATTTTAATATTTTTTTTTTTTAGTTTTCGGCGGACACAACATCTTTGTTTGTATGTGGTGCTGAGGATCGAATGGCCGCACACATGCCAGGCGAGCTCGCTACCGCTTGAGCCACATCCCCAGCCCAGATTCAAATGCCTTTTTAAGGAATATTGAAAGTTATTTATATGTGGTGCTGAGGATAGAACCCAGGACCCTGCACGTGCTAGGCGAGCACTCTACCGCCGAGCCACAACCCCAGCCCCAGGAGCTTACATTATTAACTCGTGACCTTTACTCTTCTAATTTAAGCTTAATGCTATAAAATTCCCTCTCTGCATTGCTTTATCTGCCTCCCACAGATTTTGATAGATTATATTTTCATCTTCTTTCAGTTCTGTGTATTTTTTAAATTTCTTTTTAATTTTCCTCTTTGATTCATGGGTCATTTCGAGTAAATTGCTATTACCCAAATATTTTAAGATTTTCTAGATAGCTGTTGTTATTATTTTGGAGATTTTTCAGTTGTCTGGGGGGCTGATTCCATTGTGGAACATACTTTGAACCCAGTACCTCACATGTGCTAGGCAAGCACTCCTTGAGATTCTAGAAATAAACCCACCTGTACATTCACAAATGATTTTCAATAAGAGTGTCAAAACATTCAGTGGAAAAAAAAGATAGCCATTTGAAAAAAATTATGTTGGGAAAAGTGGACACTGGGATACTAAAGACAGGTGGATCTCTCAATGCTTGGGTCCTCTCTGAACAGAGTCTGGTCCCCCCTGGAGGGTGGGAATGGGTGGTGCAGACCTAACGTTCCCCACCAGCCAGTTCAAAGACGTAGAAGATCCTGAGGGTTGTCACAGAGAATGGGCTTTCCTAAGCCCAGCTCTGAGAGTGTGACTGAATTCAGGGTCAATGAATGTCCATGTGGAGACCTTTGTGACCCCCCTCCCCAAATCGTCTGTTTCATTTACCTCCTGGTGGGACCGCGTCCTTAGTCTTGACTGTCTGGCAACTGCGCATGCGCTTGCTGTGAGCCTTTAGATGCAGTCGTAATAATCAACTAGCAGTTGCCTAGTGATGTGTCCCTGAGGCGTTGGGGAGCAGGTGCCTATTGTGACACTGCCTTGGGTTGGGCTCTGACCTGTCTACTCCAGCGGGTTGGCCATTTGTTGGGGCTGTAAGGACCAAAGAAGGCCTGGACAGGCTGAAGGAGTGATGTTGGGGGACAGGGATGGACCCTCGAATCCCAGCCCCAGGACTGGTATGAGCGACTGGGACTGACTCTTTGCACAGGGACATCGCCCTGTGAGCCTGAGGTGTGTATTTGCAGGTAGCTTTGTTCCCACAGGGACTCATGCCAGCAAAGACCCCCACAGCCTGAGGAGCTGTGTGTAGGGATAAGCGGGAACTCTCTCAAATTGGCGTACCTGTCGTTGACCCTGTCCCTGTGCTTCTGCTCCGGTTGTGTGACTGAGCGTGATGTTTTTTCATGGGGATCTCTTGTTTACTCTTCTTATGTGGGGCCAGGGTTGGGAACTATCTTGGGCTGCAGGGGTAGGAAGCTCCTCCCCTCTTAGAGGGAGCACCTTAGTCAAATCAAGAGGACCCCCCACACCCCCAAGAACAAAAACCCTATGGGAGCTCATTGTGGTCCTACTGAGGAGGGAAGATGCAAAAAGAGGTAAAAGAAGGTGGCTTTTGACTTTTTTTTCACCTAAAGCTAAAACTAACTGTAGTACATGGATGAGAATAGGAAAGTGACTTGGGGACAATATTATTAACTAAACTTGCAGCCTTTATGGCAGTTTCACCACTTTTATACCAATATCCAGGATACATTTTGGGCTCATTTTTACTGTGCACTGTCTGGCCTTTTCTATTAGCTACATTTTCCCATATCCTTAAGGAACTTGAGTTGTGTTTGTGTGACTTTTATGAGTAAAATGGCCTCCTAATTAAAGATGGATCAATTCCATGAGTATTTTCTCTTCCATACACATTTTTTTGTGTGTATGTGTGGTACTCTAGATCAAATCTAGGGTCTGAAATATGATAGACAGGTGCTCTACCACTGCTCTACCACTGAGCTATATTCTACAACTAAACTACAACTAAAAAATAAATATTAAAAAAAATATTTAGGAGGAAGTGTGCTAATGTTTGCAATTTACTTTGAAATGCACCAAAATGTAAGGTAAATCAATGGATAAATAAAAACTTGGGTAAATGTGTGATAAAGTAAGTAAAGTAAGTGAACTATGAAATTCTTTTAAATTTTATGTGTGATTAAAAATTTCCATAGTAAAATATTAAGGATGGACTGAGGCTGTAGCTCAGTGGCAGAGTGCTTGCACAGCATGCATGAAACACTGGGTTCGATCCTCAGCACCTCCTAAAAATAAACAAATAAAATAAAGGCATTCTGTCCATCTACAACTAAAAAAAATTGAAAAAAAATCATTAGGGAAATGGGGATGAGTTAAGTTTTGTTTCTAACTAAATTTTATTTTATATTTAAGGTATAATTAACATGACATCATTGTTTTTATATATATACATATATATATATATGAAAAATAAACAGTTGCTGTAATGTATCGTATATTTTTTCCTAATCTGTAGGTTGTATTTATATTTTGTTGACTGTTTCTTCTGCTATGAAGGAGCTGTTTTGTTTGATATAGTCCTGTGTATTTATTTTTGCTTTTGTAGCCTGAATTATGTGATATCCAAGAAATCATTGCCAAGGCCAATGTCAAGGAGCTTCCCCTGTTTTCTTCTAGTTTTATGGTTTCAGGTCTTGCTTTTAGTCCTGTATAAATCTGTTTTTATACCATAACACAGTATCTAAGGCTAGGTATGTATAAAAATTTGGAGGCTGAAAGTCCAAATTGCATGGCACTGGTTCTGGTGAGGGCTGCCTTTATATGTGTCACATCTTGGTGAATGGCACCATGGTAGGAGTGCATGAGAGTGAGATCCCATGGCAAGGCAGGAAGGTAGAGATTGAGGAGAGGACCAATTTTTTTTCTCTTGAGGGGACTAATGTTTCTTAAGGGAACTTTGTTAATCCCTTCCAACGGCATGCCCCAGTGACCCCTACTAGGCTCTGCCTCTTAAAATTTCCACCACCTCTCATGCTATCACACTGGGGATCAATCTTTTGTCACATTAATCCTTGGAGGACAACCCACATCCAAATCATAGCAAGTTCAAATTTTTTTCTGCTTGATCTAGGGTGCTGTTGAAGCTCTCTACTATGTTCTATATTTGTTAATTGAATTATTCAGTTCCAAGATTTTTGTTTGATTCTTCTTTATGATATCTATTGCTGTTGAATTTCTCATTCAGATCATGATTGTTTTCCTGATTTTGTTGAATTATCTGTGTTTTCTTACATCTCACAGAGTGTCCTTAAGAAAATTATTTTTATTCCTTTTAAGGTAGTTGGTGAATCTCCATTTCTTTGGTCATTATTGGAGAATTATTGTTTCTTTGGTAGTGTCATGTTTTCTTGCCTTTTCATGTTCTTATGTCTACAAATCTGGTGGAAAAATTACCTTTTCTATATTACACAGAGTAGCTTTTGTAGGGAGAGATTTTTCACCTGCATATGGGTCTTAGTGTGCTGGATGGGAAGAGTATGGCTGATTCCCTGAAGTGCAGTGGTATAGCCTCTGTATGGTTTCTTAAGCTTTGATCAACATCAGCGATAGTGCATGTGCCTTGGTGACTTAACCTATAAGGGTTTATAGCAGGAATGACATCATCATAGGTTATTAGGATCCTCAGCAGCAAGGACTTTTGTGGTCCTCCTTTTCTCATTTCTCTCACAGTGATGACTCTTAGCTTAGGGATCCTTCTTTGTATTGAGTCTGACCTAGTCCTTGACTCAGGGACTCACAAACCTGTGGTAGTATTTAGACTTTGGGGTGCAGGTTTGCTCTGAGGCAGAGCTGGATTCAGATTCCTGATAAAACTAGTCTGTCATTCTGAGGCACCTCCAGCAGCTTGGGCCCATGGTCTGGATTATAGATGTGACTTGGAATCCGAGGGCACGCCACAGCACTGGCTCAGCTACTGGGTAGAAGGGATGCAATGGAGGATTGGGCGTGGGAAGCAGGGTGCAGCTGCAATTCAGGACACAGTAATGACTCAGGCCTCAAGGGATCATGTTTTGAATAGTGATGATGGTGGGTCCTGGCAATGTCCCAAATTCTGTGAGGCTAACTGCAGTTATAGTAATGACTCTGGGATGGCAGAGCTCAGCTGTTGCTTGAGCCCTGGAATGTAGGGGGTAGCACAGGGACAGCTGCATGCCTTGGTCAGGGGTATCTCACCAGCTTAGGCTCCAGGTGGCTAGTTCAGTTCCAGGGAAGCAGGACACTACTGTTGTTCAACCTGTAGGGTTGGGTACAACTCAGCCAATGCTGTTTCCCTAGGAGATGGAGTGCCATGTCAGCTCAGTCTGGGATGTGTTGTTGCTTGATTTGGGTCAAGGCACCAGTTCCTTGGAGGGTAATGTGCGGCTTCAGTTCAGGTACAGGAGTGTGGGACTGCTCTGGGTGGCCAAGACACTGTTTACCCAGTAGGCAGGATACCACTTTAGTTCAGGCCTTGAGGGGCAGGGTGCAGCAGCAGCTGAGAAGGTAGATGGAATGGCTTTGTGGTATTTTGCTCCCACAGGGTAGGGTGTAGCAATAGCTTGTCTCAGAGATAGTGGGCCACTAGGCAGTGGTCGTTCAGTAGCAATAAGGCCTCAGGAATGAAAGGGTGCTGTGATACTCACCCTGGAGTAGGATACTCCCAGCAAGATGCTATATACAGTATACACATGAATCATAAAGGGTAGAACACAGTGTTGGCTTCGTGTGAAGACTGGGCACCTCCTTCAGTCGGGCTTAGCACCTGTGAGGACAACATGAGTCCCAGGTAGTGAGGATTGTAGAGATCCAAGGTGGTGATTCTCAGGAGCTGTTCTGGAAATACATGCCCATAAGTCCTGAGCAAGAGATGCTGAGCAATTATTGTGCCCCACAATAACTTGGGCTTTACCTCCACTCAGATAATGGGGCATGGCTCCAGGAGTAGGCGTCACCCGGTGGGGTTGAGCTACACGCATCTGTTCCTCTGTAATCCCACCCCTTGCCCCTTCTGGTGTAGAATGTTCCATGGAACCTCCCCTTGTGTGTCCCCTATATAAGAATAAAGAATTCTAGTGGCTCTCTCTCTTTCCACAGGCCCCTAAGGTCACAGAGCCATCCCCAGATTTTGAAAAGGTACTTCTGTGTGTTTGCATGCTTTCTTGGCTGTTTTCTTAAGTTATCAGAAGAGTCAGATTTTGTGAACCCAGCCTTAGGTCGCCAGCTAGGATAGATGGCAATAGGTGGTGGTTGCTGGAGTCCGCTTGCTTACCTTTCTCTTAATTCTGTGCTAACTGCTACTTAGGGGTGGCAGAGGTGAGGTATTGCCTTTTGTTCTTTATGTGACTAGCCTGGGTCTCTATACTTTATAAGGTTTCTACTACTCCTTTAATGTACTTTGGCACTTTTCTTTAGTTATTTTAATCAAAATGTAGTTGTTTGTTGCTTTGCCTGTCTCTGTGTTGGTGGATGAGTGCTAGGGTTTCTAGTCAGCCATGCTGTTGGCATTATTCCCTGGTGTGAGTTTTTTAAAAAAGGAGTTAAATTAAAAACAATTGCAAAAGTCATGTTCCAAATTCCTAAATACTGTTTTTGCATCCCAAAAACTAACTGTTCACATTGAACAGGAATTTTCCCTTTACAGGGACCAGTGTCCTTCAGGGATGTGACTATAGATTTCAGCAGAGAGGAATGGCAGCATCTGGATCCTGCTCAGAGAAACCTCTACCGGGATGTGATGCAGGAGACCTACAGCCACCTGCTCTCAGTAGGTAAGCTTTGTCACCGTGGTATCTGAAAGGAGGTTTCTGAGAGTGTTTCCACTCTCAGTTGGATGAATTCTGTGGAACAATGTCCAGAATTCTTTATCTCCTTTGAGAATCTTCATATTACTCTATTCATAGAGATACATGACTACTCTTCTTAAAAAAAAAACTTTATTGACTCATAAGATTAATTGGGCTGCTGGGCGTGGTGGCACATGCCTATAATTCCAGCAGCTAGGAAGGCTGAGATAGGAGGATCGTGAGTTCAAAGCCAGCCTCAGCAATGGTGAGGTGCTAAGTATCTCAGTGAGACTGTGTCTCTAAATAAATACAAAATAGGGCTGGGGATGAGGCTTAGTGGTTGAGTGCCTGAGTTCAATCCCTGCTACCAAAAAAGAAAAACAAATTGATAGATTGGGCTCTGAAACTGAATTAGCTGGAACCAGTCCTCTGTCATTTCCCATGAACAGGGTATCAAGTTCCTGAGTCAGAGGTTTTCATGGTGGAACAAGGACAGGAGCCGTGGGCACTGCAGGGTGAGAACCCACACCAGAGCTGTCCAGGTGAGTGAGTGTCACCCTTGTAAATGGGAGATAAGGGAGTTTCAGCAACGCAAGAGAGCAAATCTCAGCTGTCTTTAAGAATCTGAGGTGCTTTGAAATGCTTTTCTGGAAGGTACTCAATTTTTTGAGTGTCCTCGATATTGACTTTTCAGATAACTAAATGCCTTCTACCTGATTGACCTTTGCCATTTCTGTCTTCCTTGGCTTTTTGAATTCTGCCCGTAACAATTGGTCTCATTAAGGATTATTCTTTTTTGTTATGCCCTTTTTCTCTTAACTTTTTTTTTTTAAATCCCTACCTTTCATGTAGTTCTAGAGTCTTTGTTTACACATCCAGGCATTTATGGATCTACTTTACTTCAGATTTACTATGTGACACATATTCACATTCCTGTTAGTCCCTTTTTCTTTCTGAGATGCCTCAGAACTTTTGTCTCCTGCTGCCCCCAACCGATGTGGGCAGCTGAACTTAAGGTGGCTCGTGTGAATTTCCAGGGACACCAAATAAAACACAGACACACACTTTACCTTTAAACAAGCTTCAGGACAGCTTCTCCACTCTCGGCCTCAGGCTCCCCAAATAGGAGAGCAAGAGAAAGTCACGAAAGTTTGGCAAGAGAGAGCGAGCACATTCAGAAGTGGGCCTTTATTGGGGGGACCCTTGTTCTGAGAAAGTTCCATCCAAAAAAAGACCAGAAGGGGCAGGATTACAAGGGTCAGGTGAGTGTAATTCAAGGGGCATCGCCCACATCTGAAGATATGCCCTTAACTTCCTGAACTGGGACAACGAAATGTAGTGATGGTCAAAGCCTTGCTTCAGGATGGAAGGCTTGAGTCATTCAGAGTGGCTCCCTACAGTCTCCAACCTGGGACTCCTCCTGTTTTCTCCATAGTTATTTCCATGAGATTTTTCATTTCTTCAGTTTCCCAATTGATGATGTGGGGGTCACTGTCACTTAACCTTTGGGTATACTTATATGTGATACTTGACATTATCAGTCACCTTTCCCAAACTTTCCTTCTCATGCTGCTTGAGTGACTTCACATTAACTAGGGTTTCTCTGCCTGATCGGTTGGATTTATTGTTACTATTTTGTGTACCTTATCTGCTTGAGTTTAATCATAGTCTTCAGTTAACACTCCCACTATAGGTCACTCTTTTGTATGACCCAAACTTTTTTGGGGGGGGACTGAGGATTGAATCCAGGGGCGCTTAACCACTGAGCAACCTCCCCAGTCCTTTTTATTTTTTATTTTGAGACAGGGTCTTGCTAAGTTGCTGAGGGCCTTGCTGATTTGCTGAGACTTCTCTCAAACTCATAATCCTCTTATTCCAGTCTCCCAAGCCACTGAGATTACAGGCATGTGCTACCTGGCTGATAGAAACATTTTTAATTCATGCTTGTTATAAAATTTATAGTAAATTAGGGCTATGTATCATTAGATTACATAAATATAACTTTGCAATATATCTTGTTCTTTGCCTTATTTTTTCCCACATGTCCATAGTGCTATCTGCTTAGTTTATTTCCTTTCTTGAATTGTATGCCAGAATGTTTCCTATCAATACCATCGTCAACCTCCTCATCAAATGACACTCACCCTTTTCTCTTTGTTCAACCTGGATGAGGTATTTGTACCCTTCCCTTTAGCCTCTTTTAGCTGTTCTTTGAGCTAAAATCACCTCTTTCTTTTCTGAGAAGATGTATTTGGGTTTCAAACCTTATAACAGATTTCTGAAAAACTTCTTTCCACATTGAGCAGTGGGGTGGTATTACAAGTGATGTTTTCTTGTATTTTATTCTAGAAGAATTGCAGCAGATTGGTGATCAGATAGTCACCTATCATCAAACAGGAAGTAAATCAATAAATGATACTGCTTTCATCAAGAAAATATGGACTACAAAGAGTCATCATGAGTATGAAGGCATTACAAAAATAATCCACATGAGCCCAAACATTATTCCCCCCTCCAAAAGACCCCACCAATTTGGCTCATTTGGGAATGTCTTGAAACATAATTTAGATTTATACAGTCATTATAGAAGTAATACATCAAATAGCATTAAAAAGATGACTGAATGTAGTAAAATTTCTTCCTATACTGATGACCATGAGTATACTCTAACAGGAGAGAAATTATGGAACCATAATCAAAGTAGAACAAATCTCAGTTATCAACAAGTACCCTCTCGATATCAGAAAATTCATACGGGAGAGAAATCCTATGATTGTGCAGAATTTGGAAAGATCTTCACCCATAAATCACAGCTCAAGGTACATATGAGAGTTCATACAGGAGAAAAACTCTATGTATGTATTGAATGTGGCAAGGCTTTTGTGCATAAGCCAGAATTCATCACACATCAAAAAACCCATACTAGAGAAAAGCCCTATAAATGCAATGAATGCGGAAAGTCCTTTTTCCAAGTGTCTTCTCTCTTCAGGCATCATAGAATTCACACTGGAGAGAAACTCTATGAATGCAGTGAATGTGGGAAAGGCTTCTCTTATAACTCAGATCTCAGTATACATCAGAAAATTCATACTGGAGAGAGACACCATGAATGCGGTGACTGTGGCAAAGCATTTACACAAAAGTCCACACTCAAGATGCATCAGAAAATTCATACAGGAGAGCGATCCTACATATGTATTGAATGTGGACAGGCCTTCATCCAGAAGACACACTTGGTTGCACACCGAAGAATTCATACTGGAGAAAAGCCATATGAATGCAGTTACTGTGGGAAAGCCTTCATTTCCAAGTCTCAACTCCAGGTACATCAACGAATTCACACAAGAGTAAAGCCCTATTCATGTACCGAATATGGGAAGGTCTTCAACAATAGTTCTAACCTTGTTGCAAATAAGAAAGTTCAAATTAGAGAGAAATCGTCCATATGTGCTGAATGTGGGAAGGCCTTTACTTACAGGTCAGAGTTAATTATTCATCAGAGAATTCACACTGGAGAGAAACCCTATGAATGTGGTGACTGTGGAAAAGCCTTTACTCAGAAGTCAGCACTCACAGTGCATCAGAGAATTCATACAGGAGAAAAATCCTATGTGTGCACGAAGTGTGGGCTGGCCTTCATCCAGAAGGCACACTTGATTGCACATCAAATTATTCATACTGGAGAGAAACCTTATAAATGTGGTCACTGTGGGAAATTCTTTACTTCTAAGTCACAACTGCATGTGCATAAACGAATTCACACAGGAGAAAAACCTTACATGTGCAATAAATGTGGGAAGGCATTCACCAACAGGTCAAATCTCATCACACATCAGAAAACTCATACAGGAGAAAAGTCTTATGTATGTTCTAAATGTGGAAAGGCCTTTACTCAGAGATCAGACTTGATAACACATCAGAGAATTCATACCGGAGAGAAACCTTATGAATGCAGTACCTGTGGAAAAGCCTTCACCCAAAAGTCACGCCTCAATATACACCAGAAAATTCATACTGGAGAGAGGCAGTATGAATGCCATGAATGTGGGAAAGCCTTCAATCAGAAATCAATACTCATTGTGCATCAGAAAATTCATACGGGGGAGAAACCCTATGTATGCACTGAATGTGGAAGAGCCTTTATCCGAAAGTCAAACTTCATTACTCATCAAAGAATTCATACAGGAGAGAAACCTTATGAATGCAGTGATTGTGGGAAGTCCTTCACGTCCAAGTCTCAGCTGCTGGTACATCAGCCAATTCACACAGGCGAGAAACCCTATGTGTGTGGTGAATGTGGCAAGGCCTTTAGTGGCAGGTCAAATCTCAGTAAACACCAAAAAACCCACACAGGAGAGAAGCCTTACATCTGTTCTGAATGTGGGAAGACCTTCAGACAGAAGTCAGAGTTGATTACACATCACAGAATTCATACTGGAGAGAAACCTTATGAATGCAGTGACTGTGGGAAATCTTTCACTAAGAAATCTCAGCTCCAAGTGCATCAGCGAATTCACACAGGCGAAAAGCCTTATGTGTGTGCTGAATGTGGCAAAGCCTTTACTGACAGGTCAAATTTGAATAAACACCAAACAACACATACTGGAGACAAGCCCTACAAGTGTGTAGTCTGTGGGAAAGGCTTTGTTCAGAAATCTGTACTCAATGTGCACCAGAGTATTCACACTTAAACAGTGTGAGAAAAACCTTACTGAGGACATGACACTATTGAATCCATGCAACAGAATAATATGTATATTATTGTAAGTAGAAATGCCCACAGCAGAATGTGACACTGCACTGTTTACAAGAGGACCTCTGAGAAGGAGCTGAATGGCGGGGTGGGGGGATTCTACATTGTCATCACCATTGTTAAATCCTGGGGCATACTGAGAAGGAACTGGTGCTTTAGAGGAAGCCTTCTCATGAAAAATACAGTGGAACATAGGTACCAAATTCTTCATAGGAAGGATAAATTATAATCATGATAATCCTCTTGGTGGAATAGGGACAATGCCAACAAATTGAACAGTAAAACAACACAATATAGAGGGTGGTGATATGTCCTTAGTTCTGTAAGTTGTTTCCTGAAGAACATATCTAACAGGCATGAGGGTTTTCATTCTTTGGTTGAATCTAACACATTTGTGTATATTCAGTCTACCATTGCTGCTTCTATCAAGGAAGTGATGTAATAAAATATATTCCTTATCTATACTGACACAAAAGAGTGTATGTGGATTTACCATTATCATCTAACACAGGATTTGTCACCCCACTTACAGCTACTTGTAGTGTCTTCGTGCCTCAGAAGCTATCATCACATTGTCTTCTGACCCCCAGCATAGTATCTTTTGAACTCAGTTCACTGTCTTTGGGAGAGCCATTTGAGGTAAGAATTTTCAGGTCATCTGGGTCAAATTAAGTCTCCCTTAGTCACAGTTCTTCACACTTATTTGCCTTCCTTAATGACTCAACTTACATAAGAACAAATTACTAACTTATAACAAACCCCAACATATATTATGTTTTGTGTTCATCTTCATGTCATGTACTCCACAAAGACCTCCTCCCCGCATGCCTTCAACACATTCATTTAGTTCCTGTCTTGGACCTTTGAATTTGCTGTGCCTCTGCACAGAGCACTGTTTTTCATTATATCTTTGTAGCTTTTCCCTTTATGCCTTTCCTCCAAGGTCACCTCATAGCCCTTCCCTACCTGATTAAAATCCAAGCCCCCTCTACCTTCCCCTTTTATCTTTCTCCATAGCACTTATGCCATGGAGCCTTATCTATGATGCTTTTTTGCCTGTGGCTCCCACTCTAGAATTTTTTTTGTTTTGTTTTCTTCACCACTAGGGGCCTAGACCCATGTCTGCCATGTAGCAGGCATATGCACATTGTGGAGTATTGACCCATCCTTACCCCAGATTCCCTCAGTTCCTTTCTGTTTTGCAGCATATGAGGCTCCAAAAGGGAGAACCAGCTTGCTTAAAACATGGTAAGCATTTCCATTTTTAATGTTTACTTAAGCTGTGTCCCTTCCTAGCCCTAAAGCTAAATAAAGTCTATAAAATTTCTCGATACTAACCCATTTAAAGAAGAAAAATTTAGGTATAGGAAATCCCAGGATTCCCTGCCATGATTCTAAAATTCCAAAATGTCAGTTCCAGAGTGTTTTTTAAAATCCCACTCATTTTGAAGCCCCTGCATTCACAGTTCTACGCTGCACAAAGTCCAGAGTTCTAACACCAAATAATTCCATCTGTAGACCTGCTTATCCTGTTTTGACAGGTGTGCCAAGTATGGAAGGGCCAAGAGTAGGCAAGGTTGGATCTTGCAAATTAGGTGACCAACCCCAAATGGGTAGCATTAGCTTACAGATACTTGGGCATGTTTTGAAATTCAGCTTCTGGATGGCCTTACTGGAGCCAGCAGAATGATTTGTCTAGGGCCAATGCATTGGCAATGCTGGGAGTGGGAAATAGGCTGTGCAGAGATGGTCTTGTCCTTGTGAAGGGCAATATGAAGAGGTAAGGATAGAGACCAAGAGATGACCTGATCAAGGGGGGGAGGGCTGGGGATTTATTGCCCTGGCTCCTGATGGGGCAGTGCTCCATGATCTATCCCACTGTCCTTGCCTAGCTTAATATCTGCTCATCCACATTTATGTCTCCACACTCTTCCTTCACTGTATCTGATGATGCACAGGATGACCTTCCCTATCTTAGAAGATTGTTGTTGACCATTACCTCCTTTTTCCCCATCCAGCACTGTAGCTAAGATTTCACTACTGTTTCACCAACTTAGAATATCTCGTGACCCTCCATTTCCCCCCAACTTAGGGCAGTGGCTACTGACCTTTCAGAGTAATTATGGTCACCTTTTCCCCCTTCTTAATCTGCCCCAGAATAATGTCTGTCCACTCTCTGTTATCCCCTTTTTATGTGTGTCACCCCTACTTAATCCCTGGAAATAGTACCTGTAGATTTTATTACTTCCTCCCTCCCCCAATTTCACTTCAGCATATTTGTTACTTCATCCTATTTGTGACAATGTCTGCTAACTTCCATGCTCCAGTGTCTGATGACCACTTAATACAATGTCAGAATTAAGAAATATTGGCAAATCCAAATGTTAGCTGATAATTTTATTACATCTGTAGGGGGATGTGTGATCCCCCTCCACTTATTTGTCCATCACAGTGGTAACCAGTGATCTTCTATTACTCACTTAGCAGTCTCTGTAACTATCCCCAGTACAGCACTTGGTGATTCTTCCAATATGGTTCATACTGTTAACCTGCCTTTCTCCTCTGTAGTAAAGGTAAATGGCTGATAACAAACCATAACCACATTTCCCATCTACATTTTGGAGCCTCCATTGCACTCTCCATAGCACCCTATTAACAATAGGACAATTATGATGGGGGCCCTACATTCCCATGTCTGTTATATCTTGACCAGTGACACAGTATCTGTGACCCCTCCCCATCAAATCCTGGCACTATATGCTGGTTCCTCACTAACCCCTCTAGTATAATGTCTGTAGATTCCTCACTGCCCCCATTACTTTTTGAGGCCCCCAGTCGTCCTTGACTACTCCCAAGTTTCTCAGCACTGTTTCCCCGTGTTTGTAGATAGAAGGCCTGAGGGACAAGGATGAGGTCCCAGCCTCATAGACACCCACCTTCTGAGTGCCTCATAAAGCACAGGGCAATTATCAACCCAGGATGGCTGAGGAGGATCTGGGGATATCAGGAGATCACAAGTTGAGCTTCAAATTTTTGAGAAGTGACACAAGAAGAATGGTGAGAGAAAGCTGTGAACCTAGGTTCAAATTCTGGCACAACAGTGATCTATTTAGGAATTACTGTCTAGGAGTTGCCTTGATTGCCTCACCTTTAAAATGGGGTTATGGAATTTGCTGGTAAGTGGATGGAACTAGCATAACATGTAGACAATCATGCTACAAGTGAAATAAGCCCCCAAAGTCAAAGGTTGAATGTTTTCTCTGATATGCAGAAACTAGTTCAAAATAAGGGATAATAAGAAAGAGAGAATGGGGGGAAAGGGAGGGAGGAATTCCATCAAAACAGAAGAAAAAATTGTTGAACTAATGAAGGGAATTGATGGCAGAGAGGTGGAGTGGGGTAAGGGAAGGACAGTAGCATTGATCTGACTTAACTTTTATGTACATATATGAATCTTACCATCATGTATATCCACAAGGCATTAAGAAAAAAGAAAAACTATAAATAGCAGAAATACCAGTAGAGGGAACAGGGGCAGGGGAAGGAATGGGGAAGTAATGGGGACTGAGTTAGAGGAAATGATAGTCCATGTTTTTATAATTATGCCAAAATGAACCCTGATGTTATGTATAAGTAAAAAGAGTCAATAAAAATGGGGTTATGCAAGAATGAAGTGCCAATATGGGTTACATGATGGGAGCAGGACTGGCAGAGCCCAATGAGGGTGCCCTATTAATTAAATTATAAGCTGACAGAAGCACCTGACCATCCTCTACAGGCCCAAGCCTCATGGAGGGAAAACATTTTGTTGTAAATTACTTTCCATTATTTTACTTTTATAGTTGTCATTGCATAACAGTTCTAATACATGACTAGGGGGATATGACTTTTTACATTTTATTGCAGTCTTAGGGTCACACAAAATTAGAAGTTACAGAGATTTCCCGTACATTTCTACCACTGCATACATAGTCTCTTCCATTATCACATCCCCCCACCAGAGTGGTACATTTGGGGTTTTTTCTTCTAATTAAGGCTACAATTTTTATTTGTTTTAATTAGTTACACATGACAGTAGACTGCATTTTGACATACCCAATCTGTTTACAATTGAAGAACCTACATTGACACTCATTATCACCCAAAGTTCACAGTTTACATTAGAATTCATTTTTATTAGCACTTTTATTTTTTAATAGAGCTTTATGGTTATACATAATAGTTGGTTTCTCCTAACAAACTCATACATGCATGGAAATTGATATCAGTTCATGATCCCCCTTTTTCCTCCCATCTCCCCCCTTTCTCTACTAGACTTCCTTTTTCTTGTCTATTAATTTGTATTCAATTGTTTCCTTATGTAATCTTATGTCACTGTACATTCTATAGGTTGAGACAAACTAATAATGACATGTATTCATCATTAGGATACAGAGTAGCTTTACCGCCCTAAAAATCCTCTGTATATTTCTCCCCCTAGCTCCTGGCATCTTTTTACTCTCTCCATAGTTTTGTATTTTCCAGAATGTTATACAGTTGAAATCATACAGTATTAGATAGCCTTCTTTCAATTAGTAATATGTATCTAGGTTTCCTCTATGTCTTTTCATGGCTTGATAGCTCATTTCTTTTTAGTGCTGAACAATATTCCATTGTCTGGATGTGCCACAGTTTATTTATCCAACCACTGAAGGGTATTTTTGTTGCTTACAGTTTTAGGATATTATGAATAAAGCTGCTATAAATATCTCTGTGTGCAGGTTTTGCTGTAAACAGAATGAAATATTGATGTTAGGGAAGGTGGAAAGTCCAAAGTGCCAAGAATCAATTTCTCCACTTAGACATAAACTACTGACAGAATTTATCTTATGTAATTATTTTTGGGACTCTGGGGCCTATTAAAAGGCTTACAGTTGCTGGAAAGTAAATTGCTATTAGTTTTGGTATGTTTCAACACTCAGCACAATAGCAGCTACCAGACAACACCTCTAGATTTCAGCCATGCTCTCTTTCCTGAGCAGCAGGAGTCATGTTTGACAATAAGAATCTTTTTCAAATATTGGGGATCTATATTCTGATCAGTGATTGCAGCTTCTGATCATGGAGGTAGAGACACAGAGGCAAATCACTATTATTGCAGACCCCACTGAGTGATGTGGCCTTCAAAGGATTTAAAAAGCCAGTCCATGTTTGTTTCCCATTCACTTCCTCATATTTTACCTTTTGGGAAATAGAAATTTAAGGACTAGGACAATTGAAAACCATTATTATATAGGAAATTTTAAAAGTCACTATAAATGCCCAGGGACAGATGTGGGCACAGGAAAAACCTGAGATCTTAAGTTGACAACTCAGGTTCATCCCCAGCAGGAGATACCCTTGTACAATAAACAAAAAACAGCATCAACAAAACTCAGTAAATGCTGGGGAAAGCGAAATATAATTTCCAGTTACTGTAGTATAAGATTCAAATGTCCAGCTGAGAACAAAAATAATCTCAAGGTATACCAAGAAACAGAAAATTATTACTCATTCAAAGGAAAATATAGTCAATGAGTAAGACCAGATGGTGGATATATTAGACAAAGATTTTAAAACAGTTATATTAAAAATGCACAAAGAGCCAATGGTAGATGTCCACAAACAAGTTCAAGAACACATGAAGAAACAAAATGGAAACAATAAAGAAATAGAAAACAGAAAGGTACAAAAATGAAATTTTTGAGCAAAAAGTACAATAACCAAAATGAAAAACTCATTAGGGAGATTCAAAAGAAGATTTTTGAAAGTAGAATAAATTGGCAAACTTCAAAATATGACAATTGAAATCACTGAGTCTAAGGAATAGAAAGGAAAAAAGTGAATAAAGCCTAAGAAACTTGTGGGATACTATTAGTGGGTCAACACGCATCATGGGAGTCAGTACCCCAGTCTGCAGGTTTAAAATAATCTCCACAAACCCTGAAAATTTTTTTAATAGAAAAATTCATCCTATAAGGCATATGAAATTTCAAGAAACTTGGAATAGTCAAAACAACCTTGAGAAAGAATAAAGTTGAAGAACTAATACTTTGTGATTTTGAAATTTACTTTAGGTCTGGGGTTGTGGCTCAATGGTAGAGCGCTTGCCTAGCACTTGTGAGGTACTGGGTTCGATCCTCAACATAAAAAATAAGTAAAATAAAGTTGTTAAAATTTTACTATAAAGCTACAGTATTCCAAACAATGTGGTACTGGGTACACATAGACACATAGACCAATGGCCTTGAGATTCTAGAAATAAACCCACCTGTACATTCACAAATGATTTTCAATAAGAGTGTCAAAACATTCAGTGGAAAAAAAAGATAGCCATTTGAAAAAAATTATGTTGGGAAAAGTGGACACTGGGATACTAAAGACAGGTGGATCTCTCAATGCTTGGGTCCTCTCTGAACAGAGTCTGGTCCCCCCTGGAGGGTGGGAATGGGTGGTGCAGACCTAACGTTCCCCACCAGCCAGTTCAAAGACGTAGAAGATCCTGAGGGTTGTCACAGAGAATGGGCTTTCCTAAGCCCAGCTCTGAGAGTGTGACTGAATTCAGGGTCAATGAATGTCCATGTGGAGACCTTTGTGACCCCCCTCCCCAAATCGTCTGTTTCATTTACCTCCTGGTGGGACCGCGTCCTTAGTCTTGACTGTCTGGCAACTGCGCATGCGCTTGCTGTGAGCCGTTAGATGCAGTCGTAATAATCAACTAGCAGTTGCCTAGTGATGTGTCCCTGAGGCGTTGGGGAGCAGGTGCCTATTGTGACACTGCCTTGGGTTGGGCTCTGACCTGTCTACTCCAGCGGGTTGGCCATTTGTTGGGGCTCTAAGGACCAAAGAAGGCCTGGACAGGCTGAAGGAGTGATGTTGGGGGACAGGGATGGACCCTCGAATCCCAGCCCCAGGACTGGTATGAGCGACTGGGACTGACTCTTTGCACAGGGACATCGCCCTGTGAGCCTGAGGTGTGTATTTGCAGGTAGCTTTGTTCCCACAGGGACTCATGCCAGCAAAGACCCCCACAGCCTGAGGAGCTGTGTGTAGGGATAAGCGGGAACTCTCTCAAATTGGCGTACCTGTCGTTGACCCTGTCCCTGTGCTTCTGCTCCGGTTGTGTGACTGAGCGTGATGTTTTTTCATGGGGATCTCTTGTTTACTCTTCTTATGTGGGGCCAGGGTTGGGAACTATCTTGGGCTGCAGGGGTAGGAAGCTCCTCCCCTCTTAGAGGGAGCACCTTAGTCAAATCAAGAGGACCCCCCACACCCCCAAGAACAAAAACCCCATGGGAGCTCATTGTGGTCCTACTGAGGAGGGAAGATGCAAAAAGAGGTAAAAGAAGGTGGCTTTTGACTTTTTTTTCACCTAAAGCTAAAACTAACTGTAGTACATGGATGAGAATAGGAAAGTGACTTGGGGACAATATTATTAACTAAACTTGCAGCCTTTATGGCAGTTTCACCACTTTTATACCAATATCCAGGATACATTTTGGGCTCATTTTTACTGTGCACTGTCTGGCCTTTTCTATTAGCTACATTTTCCCATATCCTTAAGGAACTTGAGTTGTGTTTGTGTGACTTTTATGAGTAAAATGGCCTCCTAATTAAAGATGGATCAATTCCATGAGTATTTTCTCTTCCATACACATTTTTTTGTGTGTATGTGTGGTACTCTAGATCAAATCTAGGGTCTGAAATATGATAGACAGGTGCTCTACCACTGCTCTACCACTGAGCTATATTCTACAACTAAACTACAACTAAAAAATAAATATTAAAAAAAATATTTAGGAGGAAGTGTGCTAATGTTTGCAATTTACTTTGAAATGCACCAAAATGTAAGGTAAATCAATGGATAAATAAAAACTTGGGTAAATGTGTGATAAAGTAAGTAAAGTAAGTGAACTATGAAATTCTTTTAAATTTTATGTGTGATTAAAAATTTCCATAGTAAAATATTAAGGATGGACTGAGGCTGTAGCTCAGTGGCAGAGTGCTTGCACAGCATGCATGAAACACTGGGTTCGATCCTCAGCACCTCCTAAAAATAAACAAATAAAATAAAGGCATTCTGTCCATCTACAACTAAAAAAAATTGAAAAAAAATCATTAGGGAAATGGGGATGAGTTAAGTTTTGTTTCTAACTAAATTTTATTTTATATTTAAGGTATAATTAACATGACATCATTGTTTTTATATATATACATATATATATATATATGAAAAATAAACAGTTGCTGTAATGTATCGTATATTTTTTCCTAATCTGTAGGTTGTATTTATATTTTGTTGACTGTTTCTTCTGCTATGAAGGAGCTGTTTTGTTTGATATAGTCCTGTGTATTTATTTTTGCTTTTGTAGCCTGAATTATGTGATATCCAAGAAATCATTGCCAAGGCCAATGTCAAGGAGCTTCCCCTGTTTTCTTCTAGTTTTATGGTTTCAGGTCTTGCTTTTAGTCCTGTATAAATCTGTTTTTATACCATAACACAGTATCTAAGGCTAGGTATGTATAAAAATTTGGAGGCTGAAAGTCCAAATTGCATGGCACTGGTTCTGGTGAGGGCTGCCTTTATATGTGTCACATCTTGGTGAATGGCACCATGGTAGGAGTGCATGAGAGTGAGATCCCATGGCAAGGCAGGAAGGTAGAGATTGAGGAGAGGACCAATTTTTTTTCTCTTGAGGGGACTAATGTTTCTTAAGGGAACTTTGTTAATCCCTTCCAACGGCATGCCCCAGTGACCCCTACTAGGCTCTGCCTCTTAAAATTTCCACCACCTCTCATGCTATCACACTGGGGATCAATCTTTTGTCACATTAATCCTTGGAGGACAACCCACATCCAAATCATAGCAAGTTCAAATTTTTTTCTGCTTGATCTAGGGTGCTGTTGAAGCTCTCTACTATGTTCTATATTTGTTAATTGAATTATTCAGTTCCAAGATTTTTGTTTGATTCTTCTTTATGATATCTATTGCTGTTGAATTTCTCATTCAGATCATGATTGTTTTCCTGATTTTGTTGAATTATCTGTGTTTTCTTACATCTCACAGAGTGTCCTTAAGAAAATTATTTTTATTCCTTTTAAGGTAGTTGGTGAATCTCCATTTCTTTGGTCATTATTGGAGAATTATTGTTTCTTTGGTAGTGTCATGTTTTCTTGCCTTTTCATGTTCTTATGTCTACAAATCTGGTGGAAAAATTACCTTTTCTATATTACACAGAGTAGCTTTTGTAGGGAGAGATTTTTCACCTGCATATGGGTCTTAGTGTGCTGGATGGGAAGAGTATGGCTGATTCCCTGAAGTGCAGTGGTATAGCCTCTGTATGGTTTCTTAAGCTTTGATCAACATCAGCGATAGTGCATGTGCCTTGGTGACTTAACCTATAAGGGTTTATAGCAGGAATGACATCATCATAGGTTATTAGGATCCTCAGCAGCAAGGACTTTTGTGGTCCTCCTTTTCTCATTTCTCTCACAGTGATGACTCTTAGCTTAGGGATCCTTCTTTGTATTGAGTCTGACCTAGTCCTTGACTCAGGGACTCACAAACCTGTGGTAGTATTTAGACTTTGGGGTGCAGGTTTGCTCTGAGGCAGAGCTGGATTCAGATTCCTGATAAAACTAGTCTGTCATTCTGAGGCACCTCCAGCAGCTTGGGCCCATGGTCTGGATTATAGATGTGACTTGGAATCCGAGGGCACGCCACAGCACTGGCTCAGCTACTGGGTAGAAGGGATGCAATGGAGGATTGGGCGTGGGAAGCAGGGTGCAGCTGCAATTCAGGACACAGTAATGACTCAGGCCTCAAGGGATCATGTTTTGAATAGTGATGATGGTGGGTCCTGGCAATGTCCCAAATTCTGTGAGGCTAACTGCAGTTATAGTAATGACTCTGGGATGGCAGAGCTCAGCTGTTGCTTGAGCCCTGGAATGTAGGGGGTAGCACAGGGACAGCTGCATGCCTTGGTCAGGGGTATCTCACCAGCTTAGGCTCCAGGTGGCTAGTTCAGTTCCAGGGAAGCAGGACACTACTGTTGTTCAACCTGTAGGGTTGGGTACAACTCAGCCAATGCTGTTTCCCTAGGAGATGGAGTGCCATGTCAGCTCAGTCTGGGATGTGTTGTTGCTTGATTTGGGTCAAGGCACCAGTTCCTTGGAGGGTAATGTGCGGCTTCAGTTCAGGTACAGGAGTGTGGGACTGCTCTGGGTGGCCAAGACACTGTTTACCCAGTAGGCAGGATACCACTTTAGTTCAGGCCTTGAGGGGCAGGGTGCAGCAGCAGCTGAGAAGGTAGATGGAATGGCTTTGTGGTATTTTGCTCCCACAGGGTAGGGTGTAGCAATAGCTTGTCTCAGAGATAGTGGGCCACTAGGCAGTGGTCATTCAGTAGCAATAAGGCCTCAGGAATGAAAGGGTGCTGTGATACTCACCCTGGAGTAGGATACTCCCAGCAAGATGCTATATACAGTATACACATGAATCATAAAGGGTAGAACACAGTGTTGGCTTCGTGTGAAGACTGGGCACCTCCTTCAGTCGGGCTTAGCACCTGTGAGGACAACATGAGTCCCAGGTAGTGAGGATTGTAGAGATCCAAGGTGGTGATTCTCAGGAGCTGTTCTGGAAATACATGCCCATAAGTCCTGAGCAAGAGATGCTGAGCAATTATTGTGCCCCACAATAACTTGGGCTTTACCTCCACTCAGATAATGGGGCATGGCTCCAGGAGTAGGCGTCACCCGGTGGGGTTGAGCTACACGCATCTGTTCCTCTGTAATCCCACCCCTTGCCCCTTCTGGTGTAGAATGTTCCATGGAACCTCCCCTTGTGTGTCCCCTATATAAGAATAAAGAATTCTAGTGGCTCTCTCTCTTTCCACAGGCCCCTAAGGTCACAGAGCCATCCCCAGATTTTGAAAAGGTACTTCTGTGTGTTTGCATGCTTTCTTGGCTGTTTTCTTAAGTTATCAGAAGAGTCAGATTTTGTGAACCCAGCCTTAGGTCGCCAGCTAGGATAGATGGCAATAGGTGGTGGTTGCTGGAGTCCGCTTGCTTACCTTTCTCTTAATTCTGTGCTAACTGCTACTTAGGGGTGGCAGAGGTGAGGTATTGCCTTTTGTTCTTTATGTGACTAGCCTGGGTCTCTATACTTTATAAGGTTTCTACTACTCCTTTAATGTACTTTGGCACTTTTCTTTAGTTATTTTAATCAAAATGTAGTTGTTTGTTGCTTTGCCTGTCTCTGTGTTGGTGGATGAGTGCTAGGGTTTCTAGTCAGCCATGCTGTTGGCATTATTCCCTGGTGTGAGTTTTTTAAAAAAGGAGTTAAATTAAAAACAATTGCAAAAGTCATGTTCCAAATTCCTAAATACTGTTTTTGCATCCCAAAAACTAACTGTTCACATTGAACAGGAATTTTCCCTTTACAGGGACCAGTGTCCTTCAGGGATGTGACTATAGATTTCAGCAGAGAGGAATGGCAGCATCTGGATCCTGCTCAGAGAAACCTCTACCGGGATGTGATGCAGGAGACCTACAGCCACCTGCTCTCAGTAGGTAAGCTTTGTCACCGTGGTATCTGAAAGGAGGTTTCTGAGAGTGTTTCCACTCTCAGTTGGATGAATTCTGTGGAACAATGTCCAGAATTCTTTATCTCCTTTGAGAATCTTCATATTACTCTATTCATAGAGATACATGACTACTCTTCTTAAAAAAAAAACTTTATTGACTCATAAGATTAATTGGGCTGCTGGGCGTGGTGGCACATGCCTATAATTCCAGCAGCTAGGAAGGCTGAGATAGGAGGATCGTGAGTTCAAAGCCAGCCTCAGCAATGGTGAGGTGCTAAGTATCTCAGTGAGACTGTGTCTCTAAATAAATACAAAATAGGGCTGGGGATGAGGCTTAGTGGTTGAGTGCCTGAGTTCAATCCCTGCTACCAAAAAAGAAAAACAAATTGATAGATTGGGCTCTGAAACTGAATTAGCTGGAACCAGTCCTCTGTCATTTCCCATGAACAGGGTATCAAGTTCCTGAGTCAGAGGTTTTCATGGTGGAACAAGGACAGGAGCCGTGGGCACTGCAGGGTGAGAACCCACACCAGAGCTGTCCAGGTGAGTGAGTGTCACCCTTGTAAATGGGAGATAAGGGAGTTTCAGCAACGCAAGAGAGCAAATCTCAGCTGTCTTTAAGAATCTGAGGTGCTTTGAAATGCTTTTCTGGAAGGTACTCAATTTTTTGAGTGTCCTCGATATTGACTTTTCAGATAACTAAATGCCTTCTACCTGATTGACCTTTGCCATTTCTGTCTTCCTTGGCTTTTTGAATTCTGCCCGTAACAAATGGTCTCATTAAGGATTATTCTTTTTTGTTATGCCCTTTTTCTCTTAACTTTTTTTTTTTAAATCCCTACCTTTCATGTAGTTCTAGAGTCTTTGTTTACACATCCAGGCATTTATGGATCTACTTTACTTCAGATTTACTATGTGACACATATTCACATTCCTGTTAGTCCCTTTTTCTTTCTGAGATGCCTCAGAACTTTTGTCTCCTGCTGCCCCCAACCGATGTGGGCAGCTGAACTTAAGGTGGCTCGTGTGAATTTCCAGGGACACCAAATAAAACACAGACACACACTTTACCTTTAAACAAGCTTCAGGACAGCTTCTCCACTCTCGGCCTCAGGCTCCCCAAATAGGAGAGCAAGAGAAAGTCACGAAAGTTTGGCAAGAGAGAGCGAGCACATTCAGAAGTGGGCCTTTATTGGGGGGACCCTTGTTCTGAGAAAGTTCCATCCAAAAAAAGACCAGAAGGGGCAGGATTACAAGGGTCAGGTGAGTGTAATTCAAGGGGCATCGCCCACATCTGAAGATATGCCCTTAACTTCCTGAACTGGGACAACGAAATGTAGTGATGGTCAAAGCCTTGCTTCAGGATGGAAGGCTTGAGTCATTCAGAGTGGCTCCCTACAGTCTCCAACCTGGGACTCCTCCTGTTTTCTCCATAGTTATTTCCATGAGATTTTTCATTTCTTCAGTTTCCCAATTGATGATGTGGGGGTCACTGTCACTTAACCTTTGGGTATACTTATATGTGATACTTGACATTATCAGTCACCTTTCCCAAACTTTCCTTCTCATGCTGCTTGAGTGACTTCACATTAACTAGGGTTTCTCTGCCTGATCGGTTGGATTTATTGTTACTATTTTGTGTACCTTATCTGCTTGAGTTTAATCATAGTCTTCAGTTAACACTCCCACTATAGGTCACTCTTTTGTATGACCCAAACTTTTTTGGGGGGGGACTGAGGATTGAATCCAGGGGCGCTTAACCACTGAGCAACCTCCCCAGTCCTTTTTATTTTTTATTTTGAGACAGGGTCTTGCTAAGTTGCTGAGGGCCTTGCTGATTTGCTGAGACTTCTCTCAAACTCATAATCCTCTTATTCCAGTCTCCCAAGCCACTGAGATTACAGGCATGTGCTACCTGGCTGATAGAAACATTTTTAATTCATGCTTGTTATAAAATTTATAGTAAATTAGGGCTATGTATCATTAGATTACATAAATATAACTTTGCAATATATCTTGTTCTTTGCCTTATTTTTTCCCACATGTCCATAGTGCTATCTGCTTAGTTTATTTCCTTTCTTGAATTGTATGCCAGAATGTTTCCTATCAATACCATCGTCAACCTCCTCATCAAATGACACTCACCCTTTTCTCTTTGTTCAACCTGGATGAGGTATTTGTACCCTTCCCTTTAGCCTCTTTTAGCTGTTCTTTGAGCTAAAATCACCTCTTTCTTTTCTGAGAAGATGTATTTGGGTTTCAAACCTTATAACAGATTTCTGAAAAACTTCTTTCCACATTGAGCAGTGGGGTGGTATTACAAGTGATGTTTTCTTGTATTTTATTCTAGAAGAATTGCAGCAGATTGGTGATCAGATAGTCACCTATCATCAAACAGGAAGTAAATCAATAAATGATACTGCTTTCATCAAGAAAATATGGACTACAAAGAGTCATCATGAGTATGAAGGCATTACAAAAATAATCCACATGAGCCCAAACATTATTCCCCCCTCCAAAAGACCCCACCAATTTGGCTCATTTGGGAATGTCTTGAAACATAATTTAGATTTATACAGTCATTATAGAAGTAATACATCAAATAGCATTAAAAAGATGACTGAATGTAGTAAAATTTCTTCCTATACTGATGACCATGAGTATACTCTAACAGGAGAGAAATTATGGAACCATAATCAAAGTAGAACAAATCTCAGTTATCAACAAGTACCCTCTCGATATCAGAAAATTCATACGGGAGAGAAATCCTATGATTGTGCAGAATTTGGAAAGATCTTCACCCATAAATCACAGCTCAAGGTACATATGAGAGTTCATACAGGAGAAAAACTCTATGTATGTATTGAATGTGGCAAGGCTTTTGTGCATAAGCCAGAATTCATCACACATCAAAAAACCCATACTAGAGAAAAGCCCTATAAATGCAATGAATGCGGAAAGTCCTTTTTCCAAGTGTCTTCTCTCTTCAGGCATCATAGAATTCACACTGGAGAGAAACTCTATGAATGCAGTGAATGTGGGAAAGGCTTCTCTTATAACTCAGATCTCAGTATACATCAGAAAATTCATACTGGAGAGAGACACCATGAATGCGGTGACTGTGGCAAAGCATTTACACAAAAGTCCACACTCAAGATGCATCAGAAAATTCATACAGGAGAGCGATCCTACATATGTATTGAATGTGGACAGGCCTTCATCCAGAAGACACACTTGGTTGCACACCGAAGAATTCATACTGGAGAAAAGCCATATGAATGCAGTTACTGTGGGAAAGCCTTCATTTCCAAGTCTCAACTCCAGGTACATCAACGAATTCACACAAGAGTAAAGCCCTATTCATGTACCGAATATGGGAAGGTCTTCAACAATAGTTCTAACCTTGTTGCAAATAAGAAAGTTCAAATTAGAGAGAAATCGTCCATATGTGCTGAATGTGGGAAGGCCTTTACTTACAGGTCAGAGTTAATTATTCATCAGAGAATTCACACTGGAGAGAAACCCTATGAATGTGGTGACTGTGGAAAAGCCTTTACTCAGAAGTCAGCACTCACAGTGCATCAGAGAATTCATACAGGAGAAAAATCCTATGTGTGCACGAAGTGTGGGCTGGCCTTCATCCAGAAGGCACACTTGATTGCACATCAAATTATTCATACTGGAGAGAAACCTTATAAATGTGGTCACTGTGGGAAATTCTTTACTTCTAAGTCACAACTGCATGTGCATAAACGAATTCACACAGGAGAAAAACCTTACATGTGCAATAAATGTGGGAAGGCATTCACCAACAGGTCAAATCTCATCACACATCAGAAAACTCATACAGGAGAAAAGTCTTATGTATGTTCTAAATGTGGAAAGGCCTTTACTCAGAGATCAGACTTGATAACACATCAGAGAATTCATACCGGAGAGAAACCTTATGAATGCAGTACCTGTGGAAAAGCCTTCACCCAAAAGTCACACCTCAATATACACCAGAAAATTCATACTGGAGAGAGGCAGTATGAATGCCATGAATGTGGGAAAGCCTTCAATCAGAAATCAATACTCATTGTGCATCAGAAAATTCATACGGGGGAGAAACCCTATGTATGCACTGAATGTGGAAGAGCCTTTATCCGAAAGTCAAACTTCATTACTCATCAAAGAATTCATACAGGAGAGAAACCTTATGAATGCAGTGATTGTGGGAAGTCCTTCACGTCCAAGTCTCAGCTGCTGGTACATCAGCCAATTCACACAGGCGAGAAACCCTATGTGTGTGGTGAATGTGGCAAGGCCTTTAGTGGCAGGTCAAATCTCAGTAAACACCAAAAAACCCACACAGGAGAGAAGCCTTACATCTGTTCTGAATGTGGGAAGACCTTCAGACAGAAGTCAGAGTTGATTACACATCACAGAATTCATACTGGAGAGAAACCTTATGAATGCAGTGACTGTGGGAAATCTTTCACTAAGAAATCTCAGCTCCAAGTGCATCAGCGAATTCACACAGGCGAAAAGCCTTATGTGTGTGCTGAATGTGGCAAAGCCTTTACTGACAGGTCAAATTTGAATAAACACCAAACAACACATACTGGAGACAAGCCCTACAAGTGTGTAGTCTGTGGGAAAGGCTTTGTTCAGAAATCTGTACTCAATGTGCACCAGAGTATTCACACTTAAACAGTGTGAGAAAAACCTTACTGAGGACATGACACTATTGAATCCATGCAACAGAATAATATGTATATTATTGTAAGTAGAAATGCCCACAGCAGAATGTGACACTGCACTGTTTACAAGAGGACCTCTGAGAAGGAGCTGAATGGCGGGGTGGGGGGATTCTACATTGTCATCACCATTGTTAAATCCTGGGGCATACTGAGAAGGAACTGGTGCTTTAGAGGAAGCCTTCTCATGAAAAATACAGTGGAACATAGGTACCAAATTCTTCATAGGAAGGATAAATTATAATCATGATAATCCTCTTGGTGGAATAGGGACAATGCCAACAAATTGAACAGTAAAACAACACAATATAGAGGGTGGTGATATGTCCTTAGTTCTGTAAGTTGTTTCCTGAAGAACATATCTAACAGGCATGAGGGTTTTCATTCTTTGGTTGAATCTAACACATTTGTGTATATTCAGTCTACCATTGCTGCTTCTATCAAGGAAGTGATGTAATAAAATATATTCCTTATCTATACTGACACAAAAGAGTGTATGTGGATTTACCATTATCATCTAACACAGGATTTGTCACCCCACTTACAGCTACTTGTAGTGTCTTCGTGCCTCAGAAGCTATCATCACATTGTCTTCTGACCCCCAGCATAGTATCTTTTGAACTCAGTTCACTGTCTTTGGGAGAGCCATTTGAGGTAAGAATTTTCAGGTCATCTGGGTCAAATTAAGTCTCCCTTAGTCACAGTTCTTCACACTTATTTGCCTTCCTTAATGACTCAACTTACATAAGAACAAATTACTAACTTATAACAAACCCCAACATATATTATGTTTTGTGTTCATCTTCATGTCATGTACTCCACAAAGACCTCCTCCCCGCATGCCTTCAACACATTCATTTAGTTCCTGTCTTGGACCTTTGAATTTGCTGTGCCTCTGCACAGAGCACTGTTTTTCATTATATCTTTGTAGCTTTTCCCTTTATGCCTTTCCTCCAAGGTCACCTCATAGCCCTTCCCTACCTGATTAAAATCCAAGCCCCCTCTACCTTCCCCTTTTATCTTTCTCCATAGCACTTATGCCATGGAGCCTTATCTATGATGCTTTTTTGCCTGTGGCTCCCACTCTAGAATTTTTTTTTTGTTTTCTTCACCACTAGGGGCCTAGACCCATGTCTGCCATGTAGCAGGCATATGCACATTGTGGAGTATTGACCCATCCTTACCCCAGATTCCCTCGGTTCCTTTCTGTTTTGCAGCATATGAGGCTCCAAAAGGGAGAACCAGCTTGCTTAAAACATGGTAAGCATTTCCATTTTTAATGTTTACTTAAGCTGTGTCCCTTCCTAGCCCTAAAGCTAAATAAAGTCTATAAAATTTCTCGATACTAACCCATTTAAAGAAGAAAAATTTAGGTATAGGAAATCCCAGGATTCCCTGCCATGATTCTAAAATTCCAAAATGTCAGTTCCAGAGTGTTTTTTAAAATCCCACTCATTTTGAAGCCCCTGCATTCACAGTTCTACGCTGCACAAAGTCCAGAGTTCTAACACCAAATAATTCCATCTGTAGACCTGCTTATCCTGTTTTGACAGGTGTGCCAAGTATGGAAGGGCCAAGAGTAGGCAAGGTTGGATCTTGCAAATTAGGTGACCAACCCCAAATGGGTAGCATTAGCTTACAGATACTTGGGCATGTTTTGAAATTCAGCTTCTGGATGGCCTTACTGGAGCCAGCAGAATGATTTGTCTAGGGCCAATGCATTGGCAATGCTGGGAGTGGGAAATAGGCTGTGCAGAGATGGTCTTGTTCTTGTGAAGGGCAATATGAAGAGGTAAGGATAGAGACCAAGAGATGACCTGATCAAGGGGGGGAGGGCTGGGGATTTATTGCCCTGGCTCCTGATGGGGCAGTGCTCCATGATCTATCCCACTGTCCTTGCCTAGCTTAATATCTGCTCATCCACATTTATGTCTCCACACTCTTCCTTCACTGTATCTGATGATGCACAGGATGACCTTCCCTATCTTAGAAGATTGTTGTTGACCATTACCTCCTTTTTCCCCATCCAGCACTGTAGCTAAGATTTCACTACTGTTTCACCAACTTAGAATATCTCGTGACCCTCCATTTCCCCCCAACTTAGGGCAGTGGCTACTGACCTTTCA
Source organism: Marmota flaviventris (assembly GCF_047511675.1). NCBI lineage: Eukaryota > Metazoa > Chordata > Mammalia > Rodentia > Sciuridae > Marmota > Marmota flaviventris. Next base: position 15,969,903 of record NC_092515.1, on the reverse strand, counting down.
GAGTAATTATGGTCACCTTTTCCCCCTTCTTAATCTGCCCCAGAATAATGTCTGTCCACTCTCTGTTATCCCCTTTTTATGTGTGTCACCCCTACTTAATCCCTGGAAATAGTACCTGTAGATTTTATTACTTCCTCCCTCCCCCAATTTCACTTCAGCATATTTGTTACTTCATCCTATTTGTGACAATGTCTGCTAACTTCCATGCTCCAGTGTCTGATGACCACTTAATACAATGTCAGAATTAAGAAATATTGGCAAATCCAAATGTTAGCTGATAATTTTATTACATCTGTAGGGGGATGTGTGATCCCCCTCCACTTATTTGTCCATCACAGTGGTAACCAGTGATCTTCTATTACTCACTTAGCAGTCTCTGTAACTATCCCCAGTACAGCACTTGGTGATTCTTCCAATATGGTTCATACTGTTAACCTGCCTTTCTCCTCTGTAGTAAAGGTAAATGGCTGATAACAAACCATAACCACATTTCCCATCTACATTTTGGAGCCTCCATTGCACTCTCCATAGCACCCTATTAACAATAGGACAATTATGATGGGGGCCCTACATTCCCATGTCTGTTATATCTTGACCAGTGACACAGTATCTGTGACCCCTCCCCATCAAATCCTGGCACTATATGCTGGTTCCTCACTAACCCCTCTAGTATAATGTCTGTAGATTCCTCACTGCCCCCATTACTTTTTGAGGCCCCCAGTCGTCCTTGACTACTCCCAAGTTTCTCAGCACTGTTTCCCCGTGTTTGTAGATAGAAGGCCTGAGGGACAAGGATGAGGTCCCAGCCTCATAGACACCCACCTTCTGAGTGCCTCATAAAGCACAGGGCAATTATCAACCCAGGATGGCTGAGGAGGATCTGGGGATATCAGGAGATCACAAGTTGAGCTTCAAATTTTTGAGAAGTGACACAAGAAGAATGGTGAGAGAAAGCTGTGAACCTAGGTTCAAATTCTGGCACAACAGTGATCTATTTAGGAATTACTGTCTAGGAGTTGCCTTGATTGCCTCACCTTTAAAATGGGGTTATGGAATTTGCTGGTAAGTGGATGGAACTAGCATAACATGTAGACAATCATGCTACAAGTGAAATAAGCCCCCAAAGTCAAAGGTTGAATGTTTTCTCTGATATGCAGAAACTAGTTCAAAATAAGGGATAATAAGAAAGAGAGAATGGGGGGAAAGGGAGGGAGGAATTCCATCAAAACAGAAGAAAAAATTGTTGAACTAATGAAGGGAATTGATGGCAGAGAGGTGGAGTGGGGTAAGGGAAGGACAGTAGCATTGATCTGACTTAACTTTTATGTACATATATGAATCTTACCATCATGTATATCCACAAGGCATTAAGAAAAAAGAAAAACTATAAATAGCAGAAATACCAGTAGAGGGAACAGGGGCAGGGGAAGGAATGGGGAAGTAATGGGGACTGAGTTAGAGGAAATGATAGTCCATGTTTTTATAATTATGCCAAAATGAACCCTGATGTTATGTATAAGTAAAAAGAGTCAATAAAAATGGGGTTATGCAAGAATGAAGTGCCAATATGGGTTACATGATGGGAGCAGGACTGGCAGAGCCCAATGAGGGTGCCCTATTAATTAAATTATAAGCTGACAGAAGCACCTGACCATCCTCTACAGGCCCAAGCCTCATGGAGGGAAAACATTTTGTTGTAAATTACTTTCCATTATTTTACTTTTATAGTTGTCATTGCATAACAGTTCTAATACATGACTAGGGGGATATGACTTTTTACATTTTATTGCAGTCTTAGGGTCACACAAAATTAGAAGTTACAGAGATTTCCCGTACATTTCTACCACTGCATACATAGTCTCTTCCATTATCACATCCCCCCACCAGAGTGGTACATTTGGGGTTTTTTCTTCTAATTAAGGCTACAATTTTTATTTGTTTTAATTAGTTACACATGACAGTAGACTGCATTTTGACATACCCAATCTGTTTACAATTGAAGAACCTACATTGACACTCATTATCACCCAAAGTTCACAGTTTACATTAGAATTCATTTTTATTAGCACTTTTATTTTTTAATAGAGCTTTATGGTTATACATAATAGTTGGTTTCTCCTAACAAACTCATACATGCATGGAAATTGATATCAGTTCATGATCCCCCTTTTTCCTCCCATCTCCCCCCTTTCTCTACTAGACTTCCTTTTTCTTGTCTATTAATTTGTATTCAATTGTTTCCTTATGTAATCTTATGTCACTGTACATTCTATAGGTTGAGACAAACTAATAATGACATGTATTCATCATTAGGATACAGAGTAGCTTTACCGCCCTAAAAATCCTCTGTATATTTCTCCCCCTAGCTCCTGGCATCTTTTTACTCTCTCCATAGTTTTGTATTTTCCAGAATGTTATACAGTTGAAATCATACAGTATTAGATAGCCTTCTTTCAATTAGTAATATGTATCTAGGTTTCCTCTATGTCTTTTCATGGCTTGATAGCTCATTTCTTTTTAGTGCTGAACAATATTCCATTGTCTGGATGTGCCACAGTTTATTTATCCAACCACTGAAGGGTATTTTTGTTGCTTACAGTTTTAGGATATTATGAATAAAGCTGCTATAAATATCTCTGTGTGCAGGTTTTGCTGTAAACAGAATGAAATATTGATGTTAGGGAAGGTGGAAAGTCCAAAGTGCCAAGAATCAATTTCTCCACTTAGACATAAACTACTGACAGAATTTATCTTATGTAATTATTTTTGGGACTCTGGGGCCTATTAAAAGGCTTACAGTTGCTGGAAAGTAAATTGCTATTAGTTTTGGTATGTTTCAACACTCAGCACAATAGCAGCTACCAGACAACACCTCTAGATTTCAGCCATGCTCTCTTTCCTGAGCAGCAGGAGTCATGTTTGACAATAAGAATCTTTTTCAAATATTGGGGATCTATATTCTGATCAGTGATTGCAGCTTCTGATCATGGAGGTAGAGACACAGAGGCAAATCACTATTATTGCAGACCCCACTGAGTGATGTGGCCTTCAAAGGATTTAAAAAGCCAGTCCATGTTTGTTTCCCATTCACTTCCTCATATTTTACCTTTTGGGAAATAGAAATTTAAGGACTAGGACAATTGAAAACCATTATTATATAGGAAATTTTAAAAGTCACTATAAATGCCCAGGGACAGATGTGGGCACAGGAAAAACCTGAGATCTTAAGTTGACAACTCAGGTTCATCCCCAGCAGGAGATACCCTTGTACAATAAACAAAAAACAGCATCAACAAAACTCAGTAAATGCTGGGGAAAGCGAAATATAATTTCCAGTTACTGTAGTATAAGATTCAAATGTCCAGCTGAGAACAAAAATAATCTCAAGGTATACCAAGAAACAGAAAATTATTACTCATTCAAAGGAAAATATAGTCAATGAGTAAGACCAGATGGTGGATATATTAGACAAAGATTTTAAAACAGTTATATTAAAAATGCACAAAGAGCCAATGGTAGATGTCCACAAACAAGTTCAAGAACACATGAAGAAACAAAATGGAAACAATAAAGAAATAGAAAACAGAAAGGTACAAAAATGAAATTTTTGAGCAAAAAGTACAATAACCAAAATGAAAAACTCATTAGGGAGATTCAAAAGAAGATTTTTGAAAGTAGAATAAATTGGCAAACTTCAAAATATGACAATTGAAATCACTGAGTCTAAGGAATAGAAAGGAAAAAAGTGAATAAAGCCTAAGAAACTTGTGGGATACTATTAGTGGGTCAACACGCATCATGGGAGTCAGTACCCCAGTCTGCAGGTTTAAAATAATCTCCACAAACCCTGAAAATTTTTTTAATAGAAAAATTCATCCTATAAGGCATATGAAATTTCAAGAAACTTGGAATAGTCAAAACAACCTTGAGAAAGAATAAAGTTGAAGAACTAATACTTTGTGATTTTGAAATTTACTTTAGGTCTGGGGTTGTGGCTCAATGGTAGAGCGCTTGCCTAGCACTTGTGAGGTACTGGGTTCGATCCTCAACATAAAAAATAAGTAAAATAAAGTTGTTAAAATTTTACTATAAAGCTACAGTATTCCAAACAATGTGGTACTGGGTACACATAGACACATAGACCAATGGCCTTGAGATTCTAGAAATAAACCCACCTGTACATTCACAAATGATTTTCAATAAGAGTGTCAAAACATTCAGTGGAAAAAAAAGATAGCCATTTGAAAAAAATTATGTTGGGAAAAGTGGACACTGGGATACTAAAGACAGGTGGATCTCTCAATGCTTGGGTCCTCTCTGAACAGAGTCTGGTCCCCCCTGGAGGGTGGGAATGGGTGGTGCAGACCTAACGTTCCCCACCAGCCAGTTCAAAGACGTAGAAGATCCTGAGGGTTGTCACAGAGAATGGGCTTTCCTAAGCCCAGCTCTGAGAGTGTGACTGAATTCAGGGTCAATGAATGTCCATGTGGAGACCTTTGTGACCCCCCTCCCCAAATCGTCTGTTTCATTTACCTCCTGGTGGGACCGCGTCCTTAGTCTTGACTGTCTGGCAACTGCGCATGCGCTTGCTGTGAGCCGTTAGATGCAGTCGTAATAATCAACTAGCAGTTGCCTAGTGATGTGTCCCTGAGGCGTTGGGGAGCAGGTGCCTATTGTGACACTGCCTTGGGTTGGGCTCTGACCTGTCTACTCCAGCGGGTTGGCCATTTGTTGGGGCTCTAAGGACCAAAGAAGGCCTGGACAGGCTGAAGGAGTGATGTTGGGGGACAGGGATGGACCCTCGAATCCCAGCCCCAGGACTGGTATGAGCGACTGGGACTGACTCTTTGCACAGGGACATCGCCCTGTGAGCCTGAGGTGTGTATTTGCAGGTAGCTTTGTTCCCACAGGGACTCATGCCAGCAAAGACCCCCACAGCCTGAGGAGCTGTGTGTAGGGATAAGCGGGAACTCTCTCAAATTGGCGTACCTGTCGTTGACCCTGTCCCTGTGCTTCTGCTCCGGTTGTGTGACTGAGCGTGATGTTTTTTCATGGGGATCTCTTGTTTACTCTTCTTATGTGGGGCCAGGGTTGGGAACTATCTTGGGCTGCAGGGGTAGGAAGCTCCTCCCCTCTTAGAGGGAGCACCTTAGTCAAATCAAGAGGACCCCCCACACCCCCAAGAACAAAAACCCCATGGGAGCTCATTGTGGTCCTACTGAGGAGGGAAGATGCAAAAAGAGGTAAAAGAAGGTGGCTTTTGACTTTTTTTTCACCTAAAGCTAAAACTAACTGTAGTACATGGATGAGAATAGGAAAGTGACTTGGGGACAATATTATTAACTAAACTTGCAGCCTTTATGGCAGTTTCACCACTTTTATACCAATATCCAGGATACATTTTGGGCTCATTTTTACTGTGCACTGTCTGGCCTTTTCTATTAGCTACATTTTCCCATATCCTTAAGGAACTTGAGTTGTGTTTGTGTGACTTTTATGAGTAAAATGGCCTCCTAATTAAAGATGGATCAATTCCATGAGTATTTTCTCTTCCATACACATTTTTTTGTGTGTATGTGTGGTACTCTAGATCAAATCTAGGGTCTGAAATATGATAGACAGGTGCTCTACCACTGCTCTACCACTGAGCTATATTCTACAACTAAACTACAACTAAAAAATAAATATTAAAAAAAATATTTAGGAGGAAGTGTGCTAATGTTTGCAATTTACTTTGAAATGCACCAAAATGTAAGGTAAATCAATGGATAAATAAAAACTTGGGTAAATGTGTGATAAAGTAAGTAAAGTAAGTGAACTATGAAATTCTTTTAAATTTTATGTGTGATTAAAAATTTCCATAGTAAAATATTAAGGATGGACTGAGGCTGTAGCTCAGTGGCAGAGTGCTTGCACAGCATGCATGAAACACTGGGTTCGATCCTCAGCACCTCCTAAAAATAAACAAATAAAATAAAGGCATTCTGTCCATCTACAACTAAAAAAAATTGAAAAAAAATCATTAGGGAAATGGGGATGAGTTAAGTTTTGTTTCTAACTAAATTTTATTTTATATTTAAGGTATAATTAACATGACATCATTGTTTTTATATATATACATATATATATATATATATGAAAAATAAACAGTTGCTGTAATGTATCGTATATTTTTTCCTAATCTGTAGGTTGTATTTATATTTTGTTGACTGTTTCTTCTGCTATGAAGGAGCTGTTTTGTTTGATATAGTCCTGTGTATTTATTTTTGCTTTTGTAGCCTGAATTATGTGATATCCAAGAAATCATTGCCAAGGCCAATGTCAAGGAGCTTCCCCTGTTTTCTTCTAGTTTTATGGTTTCAGGTCTTGCTTTTAGTCCTGTATAAATCTGTTTTTATACCATAACACAGTATCTAAGGCTAGGTATGTATAAAAATTTGGAGGCTGAAAGTCCAAATTGCATGGCACTGGTTCTGGTGAGGGCTGCCTTTATATGTGTCACATCTTGGTGAATGGCACCATGGTAGGAGTGCATGAGAGTGAGATCCCATGGCAAGGCAGGAAGGTAGAGATTGAGGAGAGGACCAATTTTTTTTCTCTTGAGGGGACTAATGTTTCTTAAGGGAACTTTGTTAATCCCTTCCAACGGCATGCCCCAGTGACCCCTACTAGGCTCTGCCTCTTAAAATTTCCACCACCTCTCATGCTATCACACTGGGGATCAATCTTTTGTCACATTAATCCTTGGAGGACAACCCACATCCAAATCATAGCAAGTTCAAATTTTTTTCTGCTTGATCTAGGGTGCTGTTGAAGCTCTCTACTATGTTCTATATTTGTTAATTGAATTATTCAGTTCCAAGATTTTTGTTTGATTCTTCTTTATGATATCTATTGCTGTTGAATTTCTCATTCAGATCATGATTGTTTTCCTGATTTTGTTGAATTATCTGTGTTTTCTTACATCTCACAGAGTGTCCTTAAGAAAATTATTTTTATTCCTTTTAAGGTAGTTGGTGAATCTCCATTTCTTTGGTCATTATTGGAGAATTATTGTTTCTTTGGTAGTGTCATGTTTTCTTGCCTTTTCATGTTCTTATGTCTACAAATCTGGTGGAAAAATTACCTTTTCTATATTACACAGAGTAGCTTTTGTAGGGAGAGATTTTTCACCTGCATATGGGTCTTAGTGTGCTGGATGGGAAGAGTATGGCTGATTCCCTGAAGTGCAGTGGTATAGCCTCTGTATGGTTTCTTAAGCTTTGATCAACATCAGCGATAGTGCATGTGCCTTGGTGACTTAACCTATAAGGGTTTATAGCAGGAATGACATCATCATAGGTTATTAGGATCCTCAGCAGCAAGGACTTTTGTGGTCCTCCTTTTCTCATTTCTCTCACAGTGATGACTCTTAGCTTAGGGATCCTTCTTTGTATTGAGTCTGACCTAGTCCTTGACTCAGGGACTCACAAACCTGTGGTAGTATTTAGACTTTGGGGTGCAGGTTTGCTCTGAGGCAGAGCTGGATTCAGATTCCTGATAAAACTAGTCTGTCATTCTGAGGCACCTCCAGCAGCTTGGGCCCATGGTCTGGATTATAGATGTGACTTGGAATCCGAGGGCACGCCACAGCACTGGCTCAGCTACTGGGTAGAAGGGATGCAATGGAGGATTGGGCGTGGGAAGCAGGGTGCAGCTGCAATTCAGGACACAGTAATGACTCAGGCCTCAAGGGATCATGTTTTGAATAGTGATGATGGTGGGTCCTGGCAATGTCCCAAATTCTGTGAGGCTAACTGCAGTTATAGTAATGACTCTGGGATGGCAGAGCTCAGCTGTTGCTTGAGCCCTGGAATGTAGGGGGTAGCACAGGGACAGCTGCATGCCTTGGTCAGGGGTATCTCACCAGCTTAGGCTCCAGGTGGCTAGTTCAGTTCCAGGGAAGCAGGACACTACTGTTGTTCAACCTGTAGGGTTGGGTACAACTCAGCCAATGCTGTTTCCCTAGGAGATGGAGTGCCATGTCAGCTCAGTCTGGGATGTGTTGTTGCTTGATTTGGGTCAAGGCACCAGTTCCTTGGAGGGTAATGTGCGGCTTCAGTTCAGGTACAGGAGTGTGGGACTGCTCTGGGTGGCCAAGACACTGTTTACCCAGTAGGCAGGATACCACTTTAGTTCAGGCCTTGAGGGGCAGGGTGCAGCAGCAGCTGAGAAGGTAGATGGAATGGCTTTGTGGTATTTTGCTCCCACAGGGTAGGGTGTAGCAATAGCTTGTCTCAGAGATAGTGGGCCACTAGGCAGTGGTCGTTCAGTAGCAATAAGGCCTCAGGAATGAAAGGGTGCTGTGATACTCACCCTGGAGTAGGATACTCCCAGCAAGATGCTATATACAGTATACACATGAATCATAAAGGGTAGAACACAGTGTTGGCTTCGTGTGAAGACTGGGCACCTCCTTCAGTCGGGCTTAGCACCTGTGAGGACAACATGAGTCCCAGGTAGTGAGGATTGTAGAGATCCAAGGTGGTGATTCTCAGGAGCTGTTCTGGAAATACATGCCCATAAGTCCTGAGCAAGAGATGCTGAGCAATTATTGTGCCCCACAATAACTTGGGCTTTACCTCCACTCAGATAATGGGGCATGGCTCCAGGAGTAGGCGTCACCCGGTGGGGTTGAGCTACACGCATCTGTTCCTCTGTAATCCCACCCCTTGCCCCTTCTGGTGTAGAATGTTCCATGGAACCTCCCCTTGTGTGTCCCCTATATAAGAATAAAGAATTCTAGTGGCTCTCTCTCTTTCCACAGGCCCCTAAGGTCACAGAGCCATCCCCAGATTTTGAAAAGGTACTTCTGTGTGTTTGCATGCTTTCTTGGCTGTTTTCTTAAGTTATCAGAAGAGTCAGATTTTGTGAACCCAGCCTTAGGTCGCCAGCTAGGATAGATGGCAATAGGTGGTGGTTGCTGGAGTCCGCTTGCTTACCTTTCTCTTAATTCTGTGCTAACTGCTACTTAGGGGTGGCAGAGGTGAGGTATTGCCTTTTGTTCTTTATGTGACTAGCCTGGGTCTCTATACTTTATAAGGTTTCTACTACTCCTTTAATGTACTTTGGCACTTTTCTTTAGTTATTTTAATCAAAATGTAGTTGTTTGTTGCTTTGCCTGTCTCTGTGTTGGTGGATGAGTGCTAGGGTTTCTAGTCAGCCATGCTGTTGGCATTATTCCCTGGTGTGAGTTTTTTAAAAAAGGAGTTAAATTAAAAACAATTGCAAAAGTCATGTTCCAAATTCCTAAATACTGTTTTTGCATCCCAAAAACTAACTGTTCACATTGAACAGGAATTTTCCCTTTACAGGGACCAGTGTCCTTCAGGGATGTGACTATAGATTTCAGCAGAGAGGAATGGCAGCATCTGGATCCTGCTCAGAGAAACCTCTACCGGGATGTGATGCAGGAGACCTACAGCCACCTGCTCTCAGTAGGTAAGCTTTGTCACCGTGGTATCTGAAAGGAGGTTTCTGAGAGTGTTTCCACTCTCAGTTGGATGAATTCTGTGGAACAATGTCCAGAATTCTTTATCTCCTTTGAGAATCTTCATATTACTCTATTCATAGAGATACATGACTACTCTTCTTAAAAAAAAAACTTTATTGACTCATAAGATTAATTGGGCTGCTGGGCGTGGTGGCACATGCCTATAATTCCAGCAGCTAGGAAGGCTGAGATAGGAGGATCGTGAGTTCAAAGCCAGCCTCAGCAATGGTGAGGTGCTAAGTATCTCAGTGAGACTGTGTCTCTAAATAAATACAAAATAGGGCTGGGGATGAGGCTTAGTGGTTGAGTGCCTGAGTTCAATCCCTGCTACCAAAAAAGAAAAACAAATTGATAGATTGGGCTCTGAAACTGAATTAGCTGGAACCAGTCCTCTGTCATTTCCCATGAACAGGGTATCAAGTTCCTGAGTCAGAGGTTTTCATGGTGGAACAAGGACAGGAGCCGTGGGCACTGCAGGGTGAGAACCCACACCAGAGCTGTCCAGGTGAGTGAGTGTCACCCTTGTAAATGGGAGATAAGGGAGTTTCAGCAACGCAAGAGAGCAAATCTCAGCTGTCTTTAAGAATCTGAGGTGCTTTGAAATGCTTTTCTGGAAGGTACTCAATTTTTTGAGTGTCCTCGATATTGACTTTTCAGATAACTAAATGCCTTCTACCTGATTGACCTTTGCCATTTCTGTCTTCCTTGGCTTTTTGAATTCTGCCCGTAACAATTGGTCTCATTAAGGATTATTCTTTTTTGTTATGCCCTTTTTCTCTTAACTTTTTTTTTTTAAATCCCTACCTTTCATGTAGTTCTAGAGTCTTTGTTTACACATCCAGGCATTTATGGATCTACTTTACTTCAGATTTACTATGTGACACATATTCACATTCCTGTTAGTCCCTTTTTCTTTCTGAGATGCCTCGGAACTTTTGTCTCCTGCTGCCCCCAACCGATGTGGGCAGCTGAACTTAAGGTGGCTCGTGTGAATTTCCAGGGACACCAAATAAAACACAGACACACACTTTACCTTTAAACAAGCTTCAGGACAGCTTCTCCACTCTCGGCCTCAGGCTCCCCAAATAGGAGAGCAAGAGAAAGTCACGAAAGTTTGGCAAGAGAGAGCGAGCACATTCAGAAGTGGGCCTTTATTGGGGGGACCCTTGTTCTGAGAAAGTTCCATCCAAAAAAAGACCAGAAGGGGCAGGATTACAAGGGTCAGGTGAGTGTAATTCAAGGGGCATCGCCCACATCTGAAGATATGCCCTTAACTTCCTGAACTGGGACAACGAAATGTAGTGATGGTCAAAGCCTTGCTTCAGGATGGAAGGCTTGAGTCATTCAGAGTGGCTCCCTACAGTCTCCAACCTGGGACTCCTCCTGTTTTCTCCATAGTTATTTCCATGAGATTTTTCATTTCTTCAGTTTCCCAATTGATGATGTGGGGGTCACTGTCACTTAACCTTTGGGTATACTTATATGTGATACTTGACATTATCAGTCACCTTTCCCAAACTTTCCTTCTCATGCTGCTTGAGTGACTTCACATTAACTAGGGTTTCTCTGCCTGATCGGTTGGATTTATTGTTACTATTTTGTGTACCTTATCTGCTTGAGTTTAATCATAGTCTTCAGTTAACACTCCCACTATAGGTCACTCTTTTGTATGACCCAAACTTTTTTGGGGGGGGACTGAGGATTGAATCCAGGGGCGCTTAACCACTGAGCAACCTCCCCAGTCCTTTTTATTTTTTATTTTGAGACAGGGTCTTGCTAAGTTGCTGAGGGCCTTGCTGATTTGCTGAGACTTCTCTCAAACTCATAATCCTCTTATTCCAGTCTCCCAAGCCACTGAGATTACAGGCATGTGCTACCTGGCTGATAGAAACATTTTTAATTCATGCTTGTTATAAAATTTATAGTAAATTAGGGCTATGTATCATTAGATTACATAAATATAACTTTGCAATATATCTTGTTCTTTGCCTTATTTTTTCCCACATGTCCATAGTGCTATCTGCTTAGTTTATTTCCTTTCTTGAATTGTATGCCAGAATGTTTCCTATCAATACCATCGTCAACCTCCTCATCAAATGACACTCACCCTTTTCTCTTTGTTCAACCTGGATGAGGTATTTGTACCCTTCCCTTTAGCCTCTTTTAGCTGTTCTTTGAGCTAAAATCACCTCTTTCTTTTCTGAGAAGATGTATTTGGGTTTCAAACCTTATAACAGATTTCTGAAAAACTTCTTTCCACATTGAGCAGTGGGGTGGTATTACAAGTGATGTTTTCTTGTATTTTATTCTAGAAGAATTGCAGCAGATTGGTGATCAGATAGTCACCTATCATCAAACAGGAAGTAAATCAATAAATGATACTGCTTTCATCAAGAAAATATGGACTACAAAGAGTCATCATGAGTATGAAGGCATTACAAAAATAATCCACATGAGCCCAAACATTATTCCCCCCTCCAAAAGACCCCACCAATTTGGCTCATTTGGGAATGTCTTGAAACATAATTTAGATTTATACAGTCATTATAGAAGTAATACATCAAATAGCATTAAAAAGATGACTGAATGTAGTAAAATTTCTTCCTATACTGATGACCATGAGTATACTCTAACAGGAGAGAAATTATGGAACCATAATCAAAGTAGAACAAATCTCAGTTATCAACAAGTACCCTCTCGATATCAGAAAATTCATACGGGAGAGAAATCCTATGATTGTGCAGAATTTGGAAAGATCTTCACCCATAAATCACAGCTCAAGGTACATATGAGAGTTCATACAGGAGAAAAACTCTATGTATGTATTGAATGTGGCAAGGCTTTTGTGCATAAGCCAGAATTCATCACACATCAAAAAACCCATACTAGAGAAAAGCCCTATAAATGCAATGAATGCGGAAAGTCCTTTTTCCAAGTGTCTTCTCTCTTCAGGCATCATAGAATTCACACTGGAGAGAAACTCTATGAATGCAGTGAATGTGGGAAAGGCTTCTCTTATAACTCAGATCTCAGTATACATCAGAAAATTCATACTGGAGAGAGACACCATGAATGCGGTGACTGTGGCAAAGCATTTACACAAAAGTCCACACTCAAGATGCATCAGAAAATTCATACAGGAGAGCGATCCTACATATGTATTGAATGTGGACAGGCCTTCATCCAGAAGACACACTTGGTTGCACACCGAAGAATTCATACTGGAGAAAAGCCATATGAATGCAGTTACTGTGGGAAAGCCTTCATTTCCAAGTCTCAACTCCAGGTACATCAACGAATTCACACAAGAGTAAAGCCCTATTCATGTACCGAATATGGGAAGGTCTTCAACAATAGTTCTAACCTTGTTGCAAATAAGAAAGTTCAAATTAGAGAGAAATCGTCCATATGTGCTGAATGTGGGAAGGCCTTTACTTACAGGTCAGAGTTAATTATTCATCAGAGAATTCACACTGGAGAGAAACCCTATGAATGTGGTGACTGTGGAAAAGCCTTTACTCAGAAGTCAGCACTCACAGTGCATCAGAGAATTCATACAGGAGAAAAATCCTATGTGTGCACGAAGTGTGGGCTGGCCTTCATCCAGAAGGCACACTTGATTGCACATCAAATTATTCATACTGGAGAGAAACCTTATAAATGTGGTCACTGTGGGAAATTCTTTACTTCTAAGTCACAACTGCATGTGCATAAACGAATTCACACAGGAGAAAAACCTTACATGTGCAATAAATGTGGGAAGGCATTCACCAACAGGTCAAATCTCATCACACATCAGAAAACTCATACAGGAGAAAAGTCTTATGTATGTTCTAAATGTGGAAAGGCCTTTACTCAGAGATCAGACTTGATAACACATCAGAGAATTCATACCGGAGAGAAACCTTATGAATGCAGTACCTGTGGAAAAGCCTTCACCCAAAAGTCACGCCTCAATATACACCAGAAAATTCATACTGGAGAGAGGCAGTATGAATGCCATGAATGTGGGAAAGCCTTCAATCAGAAATCAATACTCATTGTGCATCAGAAAATTCATACGGGGGAGAAACCCTATGTATGCACTGAATGTGGAAGAGCCTTTATCCGAAAGTCAAACTTCATTACTCATCAAAGAATTCATACAGGAGAGAAACCTTATGAATGCAGTGATTGTGGGAAGTCCTTCACGTCCAAGTCTCAGCTGCTGGTACATCAGCCAATTCACACAGGCGAGAAACCCTATGTGTGTGGTGAATGTGGCAAGGCCTTTAGTGGCAGGTCAAATCTCAGTAAACACCAAAAAACCCACACAGGAGAGAAGCCTTACATCTGTTCTGAATGTGGGAAGACCTTCAGACAGAAGTCAGAGTTGATTACACATCACAGAATTCATACTGGAGAGAAACCTTATGAATGCAGTGACTGTGGGAAATCTTTCACTAAGAAATCTCAGCTCCAAGTGCATCAGCGAATTCACACAGGTGAAAAGCCTTATGTGTGTGCTGAATGTGGCAAAGCCTTTACTGACAGGTCAAATTTGAATAAACACCAAACAACACATACTGGAGACAAGCCCTACAAGTGTGTAGTCTGTGGGAAAGGCTTTGTTCAGAAATCTGTACTCAATGTGCACCAGAGTATTCACACTTAAACAGTGTGAGAAAAACCTTACTGAGGACATGACACTATTGAATCCATGCAACAGAATAATATGTATATTATTGTAAGTAGAAATGCCCACAGCAGAATGTGACACTGCACTGTTTACAAGAGGACCTCTGAGAAGGAGCTGAATGGCGGGGTGGGGGGATTCTACATTGTCATCACCATTGTTAAATCCTGGGGCATACTGAGAAGGAACTGGTGCTTTAGAGGAAGCCTTCTCATGAAAAATACAGTGGAACATAGGTACCAAATTCTTCATAGGAAGGATAAATTATAATCATGATAATCCTCTTGGTGGAATAGGGACAATGCCAACAAATTGAACAGTAAAACAACACAATATAGAGGGTGGTGATACGTCCTTAGTTCTGTAAGTTGTTTCCTGAAGAACATATCTAACAGGCATGAGGGTTTTCATTCTTTGGTTGAATCTAACACATTTGTGTATATTCAGTCTACCATTGCTGCTTCTATCAAGGAAGTGATGTAATAAAATATATTCCTTATCTATACTGACACAAAAGAGTGTATGTGGATTTACCATTATCATCTAACACAGGATTTGTCACCCCACTTACAGCTACTTGTAGTGTCTTCGTGCCTCAGAAGCTATCATCACATTGTCTTCTGACCCCCAGCATAGTATCTTTTGAACTCAGTTCACTGTCTTTGGGAGAGCCATTTGAGGTAAGAATTTTCAGGTCATCTGGGTCAAATTAAGTCTCCCTTAGTCACAGTTCTTCACACTTATTTGCCTTCCTTAATGACTCAACTTACATAAGAACAAATTACTAACTTATAACAAACCCCAACATATATTATGTTTTGTGTTCATCTTCATGTCATGTACTCCACAAAGACCTCCTCCCCGCATGCCTTCAACACATTCATTTAGTTCCTGTCTTGGACCTTTGAATTTGCTGTGCCTCTGCACAGAGCACTGTTTTTCATTATATCTTTGTAGCTTTTCCCTTTATGCCTTTCCTCCAAGGTCACCTCATAGCCCTTCCCTACCTGATTAAAATCCAAGCCCCCTCTACCTTCCCCTTTTATCTTTCTCCATAGCACTTATGCCATGGAGCCTTATCTATGATGCTTTTTTGCCTGTGGCTCCCACTCTAGAATTTTTTTTTTTTGTTTTCTTCACCACTAGGGGCCTAGACCCATGTCTGCCATGTAGCAGGCATATGCACATTGTGGAGTATTGACCCATCCTTACCCCAGATTCCCTCAGTTCCTTTCTGTTTTGCAGCATATGAGGCTCCAAAAGGGAGAACCAGCTTGCTTAAAACATGGTAAGCATTTCCATTTTTAATGTTTACTTAAGCTGTGTCCCTTCCTAGCCCTAAAGCTAAATAAAGTCTATAAAATTTCTCGATACTAACCCATTTAAAGAAGAAAAATTTAGGTATAGGAAATCCCAGGATTCCCTGCCATGATTCTAAAATTCCAAAATGTCAGTTCCAGAGTGTTTTTTAAAATCCCACTCATTTTGAAGCCCCTGCATTCACAGTTCTACGCTGCACAAAGTCCAGAGTTCTAACACCAAATAATTCCATCTGTAGACCTGCTTATCCTGTTTTGACAGGTGTGCCAAGTATGGAAGGGCCAAGAGTAGGCAAGGTTGGATCTTGCAAATTAGGTGACCAACCCCAAATGGGTAGCATTAGCTTACAGATACTTGGGCATGTTTTGAAATTCAGCTTCTGGATGGCCTTACTGGAGCCAGCAGAATGATTTGTCTAGGGCCAATGCATTGGCAATGCTGGGAGTGGGAAATAGGCTGTGCAGAGATGGTCTTGTCCTTGTGAAGGGCAATATGAAGAGGTAAGGATAGAGACCAAGAGATGACCTGATCAAGGGGGGGAGGGCTGGGGATTTATTGCCCTGGCTCCTGATGGGGCAGTGCTCCATGATCTATCCCACTGTCCTTGCCTAGCTTAATATCTGCTCATCCACATTTATGTCTCCACACTCTTCCTTCACTGTATCTGATGATGCACAGGATGACCTTCCCTATCTTAGAAGATTGTTGTTGACCATTACCTCCTTTTTCCCCATCCAGCACTGTAGCTAAGATTTCACTACTGTTTCACCAACTTAGAATATCTCGTGACCCTCCATTTCCCCCCAACTTAGGGCAGTGGCTACTGACCTTTCAGAGTAATTATGGTCACCTTTTCCCCCTTCTTAATCTGCCCCAGAATAATGTCTGTCCACTCTCTGTTATCCCCTTTTTATGTGTGTCACCCCTACTTAATCCCTGGAAATAGTACCTGTAGATTTTATTACTTCCTCCCTCCCCCAATTTCACTTCAGCATATTTGTTACTTCATCCTATTTGTGACAATGTCTGCTAACTTCCATGCTCCAGTGTCTGATGACCACTTAATACAATGTCAGAATTAAGAAATATTGGCAAATCCAAATGTTAGCTGATAATTTTATTACATCTGTAGGGGGATGTGTGATCCCCCTCCACTTATTTGTCCATCACAGTGGTAACCAGTGATCTTCTATTACTCACTTAGCAGTCTCTGTAACTATCCCCAGTACAGCACTTGGTGATTCTTCCAATATGGTTCATACTGTTAACCTGCCTTTCTCCTCTGTAGTAAAGGTAAATGGCTGATAACAAACCATAACCACATTTCCCATCTACATTTTGGAGCCTCCATTGCACTCTCCATAGCACCCTATTAACAATAGGACAATTATGATGGGGGCCCTACATTCCCATGTCTGTTATATCTTGACCAGTGACACAGTATCTGTGACCCCTCCCCATCAAATCCTGGCACTATATGCTGGTTCCTCACTAACCCCTCTAGTATAATGTCTGTAGATTCCTCACTGCCCCCATTACTTTTTGAGGCCCCCAGTCGTCCTTGACTACTCCCAAGTTTCTCAGCACTGTTTCCCCGTGTTTGTAGATAGAAGGCCTGAGGGACAAGGATGAGGTCCCAGCCTCATAGACACCCACCTTCTGAGTGCCTCATAAAGCACAGGGCAATTATCAACCCAGGATGGCTGAGGAGGATCTGGGGATATCAGGAGATCACAAGTTGAGCTTCAAATTTTTGAGAAGTGACACAAGAAGAATGGTGAGAGAAAGCTGTGAACCTAGGTTCAAATTCTGGCACAACAGTGATCTATTTAGGAATTACTGTCTAGGAGTTGCCTTGATTGCCTCACCTTTAAAATGGGGTTATGGAATTTGCTGGTAAGTGGATGGAACTAGCATAACATGTAGACAATCATGCTACAAGTGAAATAAGCCCCCAAAGTCAAAGGTTGAATGTTTTCTCTGATATGCAGAAACTAGTTCAAAATAAGGGATAATAAGAAAGAGAGAATGGGGGGAAAGGGAGGGAGGAATTCCATCAAAACAGAAGAAAAAATTGTTGAACTAATGAAGGGAATTGATGGCAGAGAGGTGGAGTGGGGTAAGGGAAGGACAGTAGCATTGATCTGACTTAACTTTTATGTACATATATGAATCTTACCATCATGTATATCCACAAGGCATTAAGAAAAAAGAAAAACTATAAATAGCAGAAATACCAGTAGAGGGAACAGGGGCAGGGGAAGGAATGGGGAAGTAATGGGGACTGAGTTAGAGGAAATGATAGTCCATGTTTTTATAATTATGCCAAAATGAACCCTGATGTTATGTATAAGTAAAAAGAGTCAATAAAAATGGGGTTATGCAAGAATGAAGTGCCAATATGGGTTACATGATGGGAGCAGGACTGGCAGAGCCCAATGAGGGTGCCCTATTAATTAAATTATAAGCTGACAGAAGCACCTGACCATCCTCTACAGGCCCAAGCCTCATGGAGGGAAAACATTTTGTTGTAAATTACTTTCCATTATTTTACTTTTATAGTTGTCATTGCATAACAGTTCTAATACATGACTAGGGGGATATGACTTTTTACATTTTATTGCAGTCTTAGGGTCACACAAAATTAGAAGTTACAGAGATTTCCCGTACATTTCTACCACTGCATACATAGTCTCTTCCATTATCACATCCCCCCACCAGAGTGGTACATTTGGGGTTTTTTCTTCTAATTAAGGCTACAATTTTTATTTGTTTTAATTAGTTACACATGACAGTAGACTGCATTTTGACATACCCAATCTGTTTACAATTGAAGAACCTACATTGACACTCATTATCACCCAAAGTTCACAGTTTACATTAGAATTCATTTTTATTAGCACTTTTATTTTTTAATAGAGCTTTATGGTTATACATAATAGTTGGTTTCTCCTAACAAACTCATACATGCATGGAAATTGATATCAGTTCATGATCCCCCTTTTTCCTCCCATCTCCCCCCTTTCTCTACTAGACTTCCTTTTTCTTGTCTATTAATTTGTATTCAATTGTTTCCTTATGTAATCTTATGTCACTGTACATTCTATAGGTTGAGACAAACTAATAATGACATGTATTCATCATTAGGATACAGAGTAGCTTTACCGCCCTAAAAATCCTCTGTATATTTCTCCCCCTAGCTCCTGGCATCTTTTTACTCTCTCCATAGTTTTGTATTTTCCAGAATGTTATACAGTTGAAATCATACAGTATTAGATAGCCTTCTTTCAATTAGTAATATGTATCTAGGTTTCCTCTATGTCTTTTCATGGCTTGATAGCTCATTTCTTTTTAGTGCTGAACAATATTCCATTGTCTGGATGTGCCACAGTTTATTTATCCAACCACTGAAGGGTATTTTTGTTGCTTACAGTTTTAGGATATTATGAATAAAGCTGCTATAAATATCTCTGTGTGCAGGTTTTGCTGTAAACAGAATGAAATATTGATGTTAGGGAAGGTGGAAAGTCCAAAGTGCCAAGAATCAATTTCTCCACTTAGACATAAACTACTGACAGAATTTATCTTATGTAATTATTTTTGGGACTCTGGGGCCTATTAAAAGGCTTACAGTTGCTGGAAAGTAAATTGCTATTAGTTTTGGTATGTTTCAACACTCAGCACAATAGCAGCTACCAGACAACACCTCTAGATTTCAGCCATGCTCTCTTTCCTGAGCAGCAGGAGTCATGTTTGACAATAAGAATCTTTTTCAAATATTGGGGATCTATATTCTGATCAGTGATTGCAGCTTCTGATCATGGAGGTAGAGACACAGAGGCAAATCACTATTATTGCAGACCCCACTGAGTGATGTGGCCTTCAAAGGATTTAAAAAGCCAGTCCATGTTTGTTTCCCATTCACTTCCTCATATTTTACCTTTTGGGAAATAGAAATTTAAGGACTAGGACAATTGAAAACCATTATTATATAGGAAATTTTAAAAGTCACTATAAATGCCCAGGGACAGATGTGGGCACAGGAAAAACCTGAGATCTTAAGTTGACAACTCAGGTTCATCCCCAGCAGGAGATACCCTTGTACAATAAACAAAAAACAGCATCAACAAAACTCAGTAAATGCTGGGGAAAGCGAAATATAATTTCCAGTTACTGTAGTATAAGATTCAAATGTCCAGCTGAGAACAAAAATAATCTCAAGGTATACCAAGAAACAGAAAATTATTACTCATTCAAAGGAAAATATAGTCAATGAGTAAGACCAGATGGTGGATATATTAGACAAAGATTTTAAAACAGTTATATTAAAAATGCACAAAGAGCCAATGGTAGATGTCCACAAACAAGTTCAAGAACACATGAAGAAACAAAATGGAAACAATAAAGAAATAGAAAACAGAAAGGTACAAAAATGAAATTTTTGAGCAAAAAGTACAATAACCAAAATGAAAAACTCATTAGGGAGATTCAAAAGAAGATTTTTGAAAGTAGAATAAATTGGCAAACTTTAAAATATGACAATTGAAATCACTGAGTCTAAGGAATAGAAAGGAAAAAAGTGAATAAAGCCTAAGAAACTTGTGGGATACTATTAGTGGGTCAACACGCATCATGGGAGTCAGTACCCCAGTCTGCAGGTTTAAAATAATCTCCACAAACCCTGAAAATTTTTTTAATAGAAAAATTCATCCTATAAGGCATATGAAATTTCAAGAAACTTGGAATAGTCAAAACAACCTTGAGAAAGAATAAAGTTGAAGAACTAATACTTTGTGATTTTGAAATTTACTTTAGGTCTGGGGTTGTGGCTCAATGGTAGAGCGCTTGCCTAGCACTTGTGAGGTACTGGGTTCGATCCTCAACATAAAAAATAAGTAAAATAAAGTTGTTAAAATTTTACTATAAAGCTACAGTATTCCAAACAATGTGGTACTGGGTACACATAGACACATAGACCAATGGCCTTGAGATTCTAGAAATAAACCCACCTGTACATTCACAAATGATTTTCAATAAGAGTGTCAAAACATTCAGTGGAAAAAAAAGATAGCCATTTGAAAAAAATTATGTTGGGAAAAGTGGACACTGGGATACTAAAGACAGGTGGATCTCTCAATGCTTGGGTCCTCTCTGAACAGAGTCTGGTCCCCCCTGGAGGGTGGGAATGGGTGGTGCAGACCTAACGTTCCCCACCAGCCAGTTCAAAGACGTAGAAGATCCTGAGGGTTGTCACAGAGAATGGGCTTTCCTAAGCCCAGCTCTGAGAGTGTGACTGAATTCAGGGTCAATGAATGTCCATGTGGAGACCTTTGTGACCCCCCTCCCCAAATCGTCTGTTTCATTTACCTCCTGGTGGGACCGCGTCCTTAGTCTTGACTGTCTGGCAACTGCGCATGCGCTTGCTGTGAGCCGTTAGATGCAGTCGTAATAATCAACTAGCAGTTGCCTAGTGATGTGTCCCTGAGGCGTTGGGGAGCAGGTGCCTATTGTGACACTGCCTTGGGTTGGGCTCTGACCTGTCTACTCCAGCGGGTTGGCCATTTGTTGGGGCTCTAAGGACCAAAGAAGGCCTGGACAGGCTGAAGGAGTGATGTTGGGGGACAGGGATGGACCCTCGAATCCCAGCCCCAGGACTGGTATGAGCGACTGGGACTGACTCTTTGCACAGGGACATCGCCCTGTGAGCCTGAGGTGTGTATTTGCAGGTAGCTTTGTTCCCACAGGGACTCATGCCAGCAAAGACCCCCACAGCCTGAGGAGCTGTGTGTAGGGATAAGCGGGAACTCTCTCAAATTGGCGTACCTGTTGTTGACCCTGTCCCTGTGCTTCTGCTCCGGTTGTGTGACTGAGCGTGATGTTTTTTCATGGGGATCTCTTGTTTACTCTTCTTATGTGGGGCCAGGGTTGGGAACTATCTTGGGCTGCAGGGGTAGGAAGCTCCTCCCCTCTTAGAGGGAGCACCTTAGTCAAATCAAGAGGACCCCCCACACCCCCAAGAACAAAAACCCCATGGGAGCTCATTGTGGTCCTACTGAGGAGGGAAGATGCAAAAAGAGGTAAAAGAAGGTGGCTTTTGACTTTTTTTTCACCTAAAGCTAAAACTAACTGTAGTACATGGATGAGAATAGGAAAGTGACTTGGGGACAATATTATTAACTAAACTTGCAGCCTTTATGGCAGTTTCACCACTTTTATACCAATATCCAGGATACATTTTGGGCTCATTTTTACTGTGCACTGTCTGGCCTTTTCTATTAGCTACATTTTCCCATATCCTTAAGGAACTTGAGTTGTGTTTGTGTGACTTTTATGAGTAAAATGGCCTCCTAATTAAAGATGGATCAATTCCATGAGTATTTTCTCTTCCATACACATTTTTTTGTGTGTATGTGTGGTACTCTAGATCAAATCTAGGGTCTGAAATATGATAGACAGGTGCTCTACCACTGCTCTACCACTGAGCTATATTCTACAACTAAACTACAACTAAAAAATAAATATTAAAAAAAATATTTAGGAGGAAGTGTGCTAATGTTTGCAATTTACTTTGAAATGCACCAAAATGTAAGGTAAATCAATGGATAAATAAAAACTTGGGTAAATGTGTGATAAAGTAAGTAAAGTAAGTGAACTATGAAATTCTTTTAAATTTTATGTGTGATTAAAAATTTCCATAGTAAAATATTAAGGATGGACTGAGGCTGTAGCTCAGTGGCAGAGTGCTTGCACAGCATGCATGAAACACTGGGTTCGATCCTCAGCACCTCCTAAAAATAAACAAATAAAATAAAGGCATTCTGTCCATCTACAACTAAAAAAAATTGAAAAAAAATCATTAGGGAAATGGGGATGAGTTAAGTTTTGTTTCTAACTAAATTTTATTTTATATTTAAGGTATAATTAACATGACATCATTGTTTTTATATATATACATATATATATATATATATGAAAAATAAACAGTTGCTGTAATGTATCGTATATTTTTTCCTAATCTGTAGGTTGTATTTATATTTTGTTGACTGTTTCTTCTGCTATGAAGGAGCTGTTTTGTTTGATATAGTCCTGTGTATTTATTTTTGCTTTTGTAGCCTGAATTATGTGATATCCAAGAAATCATTGCCAAGGCCAATGTCAAGGAGCTTCCCCTGTTTTCTTCTAGTTTTATGGTTTCAGGTCTTGCTTTTAGTCCTGTATAAATCTGTTTTTATACCATAACACAGTATCTAAGGCTAGGTATGTATAAAAATTTGGAGGCTGAAAGTCCAAATTGCATGGCACTGGTTCTGGTGAGGGCTGCCTTTATATGTGTCACATCTTGGTGAATGGCACCATGGTAGGAGTGCATGAGAGTGAGATCCCATGGCAAGGCAGGAAGGTAGAGATTGAGGAGAGGACCAATTTTTTTTCTCTTGAGGGGACTAATGTTTCTTAAGGGAACTTTGTTAATCCCTTCCAACGGCATGCCCCAGTGACCCCTACTAGGCTCTGCCTCTTAAAATTTCCACCACCTCTCATGCTATCACACTGGGGATCAATCTTTTGTCACATTAATCCTTGGAGGACAACCCACATCCAAATCATAGCAAGTTCAAATTTTTTTCTGCTTGATCTAGGGTGCTGTTGAAGCTCTCTACTATGTTCTATATTTGTTAATTGAATTATTCAGTTCCAAGATTTTTGTTTGATTCTTCTTTATGATATCTATTGCTGTTGAATTTCTCATTCAGATCATGATTGTTTTCCTGATTTTGTTGAATTATCTGTGTTTTCTTACATCTCACAGAGTGTCCTTAAGAAAATTATTTTTATTCCTTTTAAGGTAGTTGGTGAATCTCCATTTCTTTGGTCATTATTGGAGAATTATTGTTTCTTTGGTAGTGTCATGTTTTCTTGCCTTTTCATGTTCTTATGTCTACAAATCTGGTGGAAAAATTACCTTTTCTATATTACACAGAGTAGCTTTTGTAGGGAGAGATTTTTCACCTGCATATGGGTCTTAGTGTGCTGGATGGGAAGAGTATGGCTGATTCCCTGAAGTGCAGTGGTATAGCCTCTGTATGGTTTCTTAAGCTTTGATCAACATCAGCGATAGTGCATGTGCCTTGGTGACTTAACCTATAAGGGTTTATAGCAGGAATGACATCATCATAGGTTATTAGGATCCTCAGCAGCAAGGACTTTTGTGGTCCTCCTTTTCTCATTTGCCTCACAGTGATGACTCTTAGCTTAGGGATCCTTCTTTGTATTGAGTCTGACCTAGTCCTTGACTCAGGGACTCACAAACCTGTGGTAGTATTTAGACTTTGGGGTGCAGGTTTGCTCTGAGGCAGAGCTGGATTCAGATTCCTGATAAAACTAGTCTGTCATTCTGAGGCACCTCCAGCAGCTTGGGCCCATGGTCTGGATTATAGATGTGACTTGGAATCTGAGGGCACACCACAGCACTGGCTCAGCTACTGGGTAGAAGGGATGCAATGGAGGATTGGGCGTGGGAAGCAGGGTGCAGCTGCAATTCAGGACACAGTAATGACTCAGGCCTCAAGGGATCATGTTTTGAATAGTGATGATGGTGGGTCCTGGCAATGTCCCAAATTCTGTGAGGCTAACTGCAGTTATAGTAATGACTCTGGGATGGCAGAGCTCAGCTGTTGCTTGAGCCCTGGAATGTAGGGGGTAGCACAGGGACAGCTGCATGCCTTGGTCAGGGGTATCTCACCAGCTTAGGCTCCAGGTGGCTAGTTCAGTTCCAGGGAAGCAGGACACTACTGTTGTTCAACCTGTAGGGTTGGGTACAACTCAGCCAATGCTGTTTCCCTAGGAGATGGAGTGCCATGTCAGCTCAGTCTGGGATGTGTTGTTGCTTGATTTGGGTCAAGGCACCAGTTCCTTGGAGGGTAATGTGCGGCTTCAGTTCAGGTACAGGAGTGTGGGACTGCTCTGGGTGGCCAAGACACTGTTTACCCAGTAGGCAGGATACCACTTTAGTTCAGGCCTTGAGGGGCAGGGTGCAGCAGCAGCTGAGAAGGTAGATGGAATGGCTTTGTGGTATTTTGCTCCCACAGGGTAGGGTGTAGCAATAGCTTGTCTCAGAGATAGTGGGCCACTAGGCAGTGGTCGTTCAGTAGCAATAAGGCCTCAGGAATGAAAGGGTGCTGTGATACTCACCCTGGAGTAGGATACTCCCAGCAAGATGCTATATACAGTATACACATGAATCATAAAGGGTAGAACACAGTGTTGGCTTCGTGTGAAGACTGGGCACCTCCTTCAGTCGGGCTTAGCACCTGTGAGGACAACATGAGTCCCAGGTAGTGAGGATTGTAGAGATCCAAGGTGGTGATTCTCAGGAGCTGTTCTGGAAATACATGCCCATAAGTCCTGAGCAAGAGATGCTGAGCAATTATTGTGCCCCACAATAACTTGGGCTTTACCTCCACTCAGATAATGGGGCATGGCTCCAGGAGTAGGCGTCACCCGGTGGGGTTGAGCTACACGCATCTGTTCCTCTGTAATCCCACCCCTTGCCCCTTCTGGTGTAGAATGTTCCATGGAACCTCCCCTTGTGTGTCCCCTATATAAGAATAAAGAATTCTAGTGGCTCTCTCTCTTTCCACAGGCCCCTAAGGTCACAGAGCCATCCCCAGATTTTGAAAAGGTACTTCTGTGTGTTTGCATGCTTTCTTGGCTGTTTTCTTAAGTTATCAGAAGAGTCAGATTTTGTGAACCCAGCCTTAGGTCGCCAGCTAGGATAGATGGCAATAGGTGGTGGTTGCTGGAGTCCGCTTGCTTACCTTTCTCTTAATTCTGTGCTAACTGCTACTTAGGGGTGGCAGAGGTGAGGTATTGCCTTTTGTTCTTTATGTGACTAGCCTGGGTCTCTATACTTTATAAGGTTTCTACTACTCCTTTAATGTACTTTGGCACTTTTCTTTAGTTATTTTAATCAAAATGTAGTTGTTTGTTGCTTTGCCTGTCTCTGTGTTGGTGGATGAGTGCTAGGGTTTCTAGTCAGCCATGCTGTTGGCATTATTCCCTGGTGTGAGTTTTTTAAAAAAGGAGTTAAATTAAAAACAATTGCAAAAGTCATGTTCCAAATTCCTAAATACTGTTTTTGCATCCCAAAAACTAACTGTTCACATTGAACAGGAATTTTCCCTTTACAGGGACCAGTGTCCTTCAGGGATGTGACTATAGATTTCAGCAGAGAGGAATGGCAGCATCTGGATCCTGCTCAGAGAAACCTCTACCGGGATGTGATGCAGGAGACCTACAGCCACCTGCTCTCAGTAGGTAAGCTTTGTCACCGTGGTATCTGAAAGGAGGTTTCTGAGAGTGTTTCCACTCTCAGTTGGATGAATTCTGTGGAACAATGTCCAGAATTCTTTATCTCCTTTGAGAATCTTCATATTACTCTATTCATAGAGATACATGACTACTCTTCTTAAAAAAAAAACTTTATTGACTCATAAGATTAATTGGGCTGCTGGGCGTGGTGGCACATGCCTATAATTCCAGCAGCTAGGAAGGCTGAGATAGGAGGATCGTGAGTTCAAAGCCAGCCTCAGCAATGGTGAGGTGCTAAGTATCTCAGTGAGACTGTGTCTCTAAATAAATACAAAATAGGGCTGGGGATGAGGCTTAGTGGTTGAGTGCCTGAGTTCAATCCCTGCTACCAAAAAAGAAAAACAAATTGATAGATTGGGCTCTGAAACTGAATTAGCTGGAACCAGTCCTCTGTCATTTCCCATGAACAGGGTATCAAGTTCCTGAGTCAGAGGTTTTCATGGTGGAACAAGGACAGGAGCCGTGGGTACTGCAGGGTGAGAACCCACACCAGAGCTGTCCAGGTGAGTGAGTGTCACCCTTGTAAATGGGAGATAAGGGAGTTTCAGCAACGCAAGAGAGCAAATCTCAGCTGTCTTTAAGAATCTGAGGTGCTTTGAAATGCTTTTCTGGAAGGTACTCAATTTTTTGAGTGTCCTCGATATTGACTTTTCAGATAACTAAATGCCTTCTACCTGATTGACCTTTGCCATTTCTGTCTTCCTTGGCTTTTTGAATTCTGCCCGTAACAATTGGTCTCATTAAGGATTATTCTTTTTTGTTATGCCCTTTTTCTCTTAACTTTTTTTTTTTAAATCCCTACCTTTCATGTAGTTCTAGAGTCTTTGTTTACACATCCAGGCATTTATGGATCTACTTTACTTCAGATTTACTATGTGACACATATTCACATTCCTGTTAGTCCCTTTTTCTTTCTGAGATGCCTCAGAACTTTTGTCTCCTGCTGCCCCCAACCGATGTGGGCAGCTGAACTTAAGGTGGCTCGTGTGAATTTCCAGGGACACCAAATAAAACACAGACACACACTTTACCTTTAAACAAGCTTCAGGACAGCTTCTCCACTCTCGGCCTCAGGCTCCCCAAATAGGAGAGCAAGAGAAAGTCACGAAAGTTTGGCAAGAGAGAGCGAGCACATTCAGAAGTGGGCCTTTATTGGGGGGACCCTTGTTCTGAGAAAGTTCCATCCAAAAAAAGACCAGAAGGGGCAGGATTACAAGGGTCAGGTGAGTGTAATTCAAGGGGCATCGCCCACATCTGAAGATATGCCCTTAACTTCCTGAACTGGGACAACGAAATGTAGTGATGGTCAAAGCCTTGCTTCAGGATGGAAGGCTTGAGTCATTCAGAGTGGCTCCCTACAGTCTCCAACCTGGGACTCCTCCTGTTTTCTCCATAGTTATTTCCATGAGATTTTTCATTTCTTCAGTTTCCCAATTGATGATGTGGGGGTCACTGTCACTTAACCTTTGGGTATACTTATATGTGATACTTGACATTATCAGTCACCTTTCCCAAACTTTCCTTCTCATGCTGCTTGAGTGACTTCACATTAACTAGGGTTTCTCTGCCTGATCGGTTGGATTTATTGTTACTATTTTGTGTACCTTATCTGCTTGAGTTTAATCATAGTCTTCAGTTAACACTCCCACTATAGGTCACTCTTTTGTATGACCCAAACTTTTTTGGGGGGGGACTGAGGATTGAATCCAGGGGCGCTTAACCACTGAGCAACCTCCCCAGTCCTTTTTATTTTTTATTTTGAGACAGGGTCTTGCTAAGTTGCTGAGGGCCTTGCTGATTTGCTGAGACTTCTCTCAAACTCATAATCCTCTTATTCCAGTCTCCCAAGCCACTGAGATTACAGGCATGTGCTACCTGGCTGATAGAAACATTTTTAATTCATGCTTGTTATAAAATTTATAGTAAATTAGGGCTATGTATCATTAGATTACATAAATATAACTTTGCAATATATCTTGTTCTTTGCCTTATTTTTTCCCACATGTCCATAGTGCTATCTGCTTAGTTTATTTCCTTTCTTGAATTGTATGCCAGAATGTTTCCTATCAATACCATCGTCAACCTCCTCATCAAATGACACTCACCCTTTTCTCTTTGTTCAACCTGGATGAGGTATTTGTACCCTTCCCTTTAGCCTCTTTTAGCTGTTCTTTGAGCTAAAATCACCTCTTTCTTTTCTGAGAAGATGTATTTGGGTTTCAAACCTTATAACAGATTTCTGAAAAACTTCTTTCCACATTGAGCAGTGGGGTGGTATTACAAGTGATGTTTTCTTGTATTTTATTCTAGAAGAATTGCAGCAGATTGGTGATCAGATAGTCACCTATCATCAAACAGGAAGTAAATCAATAAATGATACTGCTTTCATCAAGAAAATATGGACTACAAAGAGTCATCATGAGTATGAAGGCATTACAAAAATAATCCACATGAGCCCAAACATTATTCCCCCCTCCAAAAGACCCCACCAATTTGGCTCATTTGGGAATGTCTTGAAACATAATTTAGATTTATACAGTCATTATAGAAGTAATACATCAAATAGCATTAAAAAGATGACTGAATGTAGTAAAATTTCTTCCTATACTGATGACCATGAGTATACTCTAACAGGAGAGAAATTATGGAACCATAATCAAAGTAGAACAAATCTCAGTTATCAACAAGTACCCTCTCGATATCAGAAAATTCATATGGGAGAGAAATCCTATGATTGTGCAGAATTTGGAAAGATCTTCACCCATAAATCACAGCTCAAGGTACATATGAGAGTTCATACAGGAGAAAAACTCTATGTATGTATTGAATGTGGCAAGGCTTTTGTGCATAAGCCAGAATTCATCACACATCAAAAAACCCATACTAGAGAAAAGCCCTATAAATGCAATGAATGCGGAAAGTCCTTTTTCCAAGTGTCTTCTCTCTTCAGGCATCATAGAATTCACACTGGAGAGAAACTCTATGAATGCAGTGAATGTGGGAAAGGCTTCTCTTATAACTCAGATCTCAGTATACATCAGAAAATTCATACTGGAGAGAGACACCATGAATGCGGTGACTGTGGCAAAGCATTTACACAAAAGTCCACACTCAAGATGCATCAGAAAATTCATACAGGAGAGCGATCCTACATATGTATTGAATGTGGACAGGCCTTCATCCAGAAGACACACTTGGTTGCACACCGAAGAATTCATACTGGAGAAAAGCCATATGAATGCAGTTACTGTGGGAAAGCCTTCATTTCCAAGTCTCAACTCCAGGTACATCAACGAATTCACACAAGAGTAAAGCCCTATTCATGTACCGAATATGGGAAGGTCTTCAACAATAGTTCTAACCTTGTTGCAAATAAGAAAGTTCAAATTAGAGAGAAATCGTCCATATGTGCTGAATGTGGGAAGGCCTTTACTTACAGGTCAGAGTTAATTATTCATCAGAGAACTCACACTGGAGAGAAACCCTATGAATGTGGTGACTGTGGAAAAGCCTTTACTCAGAAGTCAGCACTCACAGTGCATCAGAGAATTCATACAGGAGAAAAATCCTATGTGTGCACGAAGTGTGGGCTGGCCTTCATCCAGAAGGCACACTTGATTGCACATCAAATTATTCATACTGGAGAGAAACCTTATAAATGTGGTCACTGTGGGAAATTCTTTACTTCTAAGTCACAACTGCATGTGCATAAACGAATTCACACAGGAGAAAAACCTTACATGTGCAATAAATATGGGAAGGCATTCACCAACAGGTCAAATCTCATCACACATCAGAAAACTCATACAGGAGAAAAGTCTTATGTATGTTCTAAATGTGGAAAGGCCTTTACTCAGAGATCAGACTTGATAACACATCAGAGAATTCATACCGGAGAGAAACCTTATGAATGCAGTACCTGTGGAAAAGCCTTCACCCAAAAGTCACACCTCAATATACACCAGAAAATTCATACTGGAGAGAGGCAGTATGAATGCCATGAATGTGGGAAAGCCTTCAATCAGAAATCAATACTCATTGTGCATCAGAAAATTCATACGGGGGAGAAACCCTATGTATGCACTGAATGTGGAAGAGCCTTTATCCGAAAGTCAAACTTCATTACTCATCAAAGAATTCATACAGGAGAGAAACCTTATGAATGCAGTGATTGTGGGAAGTCCTTCACGTCCAAGTCTCAGCTGCTGGTACATCAGCCAATTCACACAGGCGAGAAACCCTATGTGTGTGGTGAATGTGGCAAGGCCTTTAGTGGCAGGTCAAATCTCAGTAAACACCAAAAAACCCACACAGGAGAGAAGCCTTACATCTGTTCTGAATGTGGGAAGACCTTCAGACAGAAGTCAGAGTTGATTACACATCACAGAATTCATACTGGAGAGAAACCTTATGAATGCAGTGACTGTGGGAAATCTTTCACTAAGAAATCTCAGCTCCAAGTGCATCAGCGAATTCACACAGGCGAAAAGCCTTATGTGTGTGCTGAATGTGGCAAAGCCTTTACTGACAGGTCAAATTTGAATAAACACCAAACAACACATACTGGAGACAAGCCCTACAAGTGTGTAGTCTGTGGGAAAGGCTTTGTTCAGAAATCTGTACTCAATGTGCACCAGAGTATTCACACTTAAACAGTGTGAGAAAAACCTTACTGAGGACATGACACTATTGAATCCATGCAACAGAATAATATGTATATTATTGTAAGTAGAAATGCCCACAGCAGAATGTGACACTGCACTGTTTACAAGAGGACCTCTGAGAAGGAGCTGAATGGCGGGGTGGGGGGATTCTACATTGTCATCACCATTGTTAAATCCTGGGGCATACTGAGAAGGAACTGGTGCTTTAGAGGAAGCCTTCTCATGAAAAATACAGTGGAACATAGGTACCAAATTCTTCATAGGAAGGATAAATTATAATCATGATAATCCTCTTGGTGGAATAGGGACAATGCCAACAAATTGAACAGTAAAACAACACAATATAGAGGGTGGTGATACGTCCTTAGTTCTGTAAGTTGTTTCCTGAAGAACATATCTAACAGGCATGAGGGTTTTCATTCTTTGGTTGAATCTAACACATTTGTGTATATTCAGTCTACCATTGCTGCTTCTATCAAGGAAGTGATGTAATAAAATATATTCCTTATCTATACTGACACAAAAGAGTGTATGTGGATTTACCATTATCATCTAACACAGGATTTGTCACCCCACTTACAGCTACTTGTAGTGTCTTCGTGCCTCAGAAGCTATCATCACATTGTCTTCTGACCCCCAGCATAGTATCTTTTGAACTCAGTTCACTGTCTTTGGGAGAGCCATTTGAGGTAAGAATTTTCAGGTCATCTGGGTCAAATTAAGTCTCCCTTAGTCACAGTTCTTCACACTTATTTGCCTTCCTTAATGACTCAACTTACATAAGAACAAATTACTAACTTATAACAAACCCCAACATATATTATGTTTTGTGTTCATCTTCATGTCATGTACTCCACAAAGACCTCCTCCCCGCATGCCTTCAACACATTCATTTAGTTCCTGTCTTGGACCTTTGAATTTGCTGTGCCTCTGCACAGAGCACTGTTTTTCATTATATCTTTGTAGCTTTTCCCTTTATGCCTTTCCTCCAAGGTCACCTCATAGCCCTTCCCTACCTGATTAAAATCCAAGCCCCCTCTACCTTCCCCTTTTATCTTTCTCCATAGCACTTATGCCATGGAGCCTTATCTATGATGCTTTTTTGCCTGTGGCTCCCACTCTAGAATTTTTTTTGTTTTGTTTTCTTCACCACTAGGGGCCTAGACCCATGTCTGCCATGTAGCAGGCATATGCACATTGTGGAGTATTGACCCATCCTTACCCCAGATTCCCTCAGTTCCTTTCTGTTTTGCAGCATATGAGGCTCCAAAAGGGAGAACCAGCTTGCTTAAAACATGGTAAGCATTTCCATTTTTAATGTTTACTTAAGCTGTGTCCCTTCCTAGCCCTAAAGCTAAATAAAGTCTATAAAATTTCTCGATACTAACCCATTTAAAGAAGAAAAATTTAGGTATAGGAAATCCCAGGATTCCCTGCCATGATTCTAAAATTCCAAAATGTCAGTTCCAGAGTGTTTTTTAAAATCCCACTCATTTTGAAGCCCCTGCATTCACAGTTCTACGCTGCACAAAGTCCAGAGTTCTAACACCAAATAATTCCATCTGTAGACCTGCTTATCCTGTTTTGACAGGTGTGCCAAGTATGGAAGGGCCAAGAGTAGGCAAGGTTGGATCTTGCAAATTAGGTGACCAACCCCAAATGGGTAGCATTAGCTTACAGATACTTGGGCATGTTTTGAAATTCAGCTTCTGGATGGCCTTACTGGAGCCAGCAGAATGATTTGTCTAGGGCCAATGCATTGGCAATGCTGGGAGTGGGAAATAGGCTGTGCAGAGATGGTCTTGTCCTTGTGAAGGGCAATATGAAGAGGTAAGGATAGAGACCAAGAGATGACCTGATCAAGGGGGGGGAGGGCTGGGGATTTATTGCCCTGGCTCCTGATGGGGCAGTGCTCCATGATCTATCCCACTGTCCTTGCCTAGCTTAATATCTGCTCATCCACATTTATGTCTCCACACTCTTCCTTCACTGTATCTGATGATGCACAGGATGACCTTCCCTATCTTAGAAGATTGTTGTTGACCATTACCTCCTTTTTCCCCATCCAGCACTGTAGCTAAGATTTCACTACTGTTTCACCAACTTAGAATATCTCGTGACCCTCCATTTCCCCCCAACTTAGGGCAGTGGCTACTGACCTTTCAGAGTAATTATGGTCACCTTTTCCCCCTTCTTAATCTGCCCCAGAATAATGTCTGTCCACTCTCTGTTATCCCCTTTTTATGTGTGTCACCCCTACTTAATCCCTGGGAATAGTACCTGTAGATTTTATTACTTCCTCCCTCCCCCAATTTCACTTCAGCATATTTGTTACTTCATCCTATTTGTGACAATGTCTGCTAACTTCCATGCTCCAGTGTCTGATGACCACTTAATACAATGTCAGAATTAAGAAATATTGGCAAATCCAAATGTTAGCTGATAATTTTATTACATCTGTAGGGGGATGTGTGATCCCCCTCCACTTATTTGTCCATCACAGTGGTAACCAGTGATCTTCTATTACTCACTTAGCAGTCTCTGTAACTATCCCCAGTACAGCACTTGGTGATTCTTCCAATATGGTTCATACTGTTAACCTGCCTTTCTCCTCTGTAGTAAAGGTAAATGGCTGATAACAAACCATAACCACATTTCCCATCTACATTTTGGAGCCTCCATTGCACTCTCCATAGCACCCTATTAACAATAGGACAATTATGATGGGGGCCCTACATTCCCATGTCTGTTATATCTTGACCAGTGACACAGTATCTGTGACCCCTCCCCATCAAATCCTGGCACTATATGCTGGTTCCTCACTAACCCCTCTAGTATAATGTCTGTAGATTCCTCACTGCCCCCATTACTTTTTGAGGCCCCCAGTCGTCCTTGACTACTCCCAAGTTTCTCAGCACTGTTTCCCCGTGTTTGTAGATAGAAGGCCTGAGGGACAAGGATGAGGTCCCAGCCTCATAGACACCCACCTTCTGAGTGCCTCATAAAGCACAGGGCAATTATCAACCCAGGATGGCTGAGGAGGATCTGGGGATATCAGGAGATCACAAGTTGAGCTTCAAATTTTTGAGAAGTGACACAAGAAGAATGGTGAGAGAAAGCTGTGAACCTAGGTTCAAATTCTGGCACAACAGTGATCTATTTAGGAATTACTGTCTAGGAGTTGCCTTGATTGCCTCACCTTTAAAATGGGGTTATGGAATTTGCTGGTAAGTGGATGGAACTAGCATAACATGTAGACAATCATGCTACAAGTGAAATAAGCCCCCAAAGTCAAAGGTTGAATGTTTTCTCTGATATGCAGAAACTAGTTCAAAATAAGGGATAATAAGAAAGAGAGAATGGGGGGAAAGGGAGGGAGGAATTCCATCAAAACAGAAGAAAAAATTGTTGAACTAATGAAGGGAATTGATGGCAGAGAGGTGGAGTGGGGTAAGGGAAGGACAGTAGCATTGATCTGACTTAACTTTTATGTACATATATGAATCTTACCATCATGTATATCCACAAGGCATTAAGAAAAAAGAAAAACTATAAATAGCAGAAATACCAGTAGAGGGAACAGGGGCAGGGGAAGGAATGGGGAAGTAATGGGGACTGAGTTAGAGGAAATGATAGTCCATGTTTTTATAATTATGCCAAAATGAACCCTGATGTTATGTATAAGTAAAAAGAGTCAATAAAAATGGGGTTATGCAAGAATGAAGTGCCAATATGGGTTACATGATGGGAGCAGGACTGGCAGAGCCCAATGAGGGTGCCCTATTAATTAAATTATAAGCTGACAGAAGCACCTGACCATCCTCTACAGGCCCAAGCCTCATGGAGGGAAAACATTTTGTTGTAAATTACTTTCCATTATTTTACTTTTATAGTTGTCATTGCATAACAGTTCTAATACATGACTAGGGGGATATGACTTTTTACATTTTATTGCAGTCTTAGGGTCACACAAAATTAGAAGTTACAGAGATTTCCCGTACATTTCTACCACTGCATACATAGTCTCTTCCATTATCACATCCCCCCACCAGAGTGGTACATTTGGGGTTTTTTCTTCTAATTAAGGCTACAATTTTTATTTGTTTTAATTAGTTACACATGACAGTAGACTGCATTTTGACATACCCAATCTGTTTACAATTGAAGAACCTACATTGACACTCATTATCACCCAAAGTTCACAGTTTACATTAGAATTCATTTTTATTAGCACTTTTATTTTTTAATAGAGCTTTATGGTTATACATAATAGTTGGTTTCTCCTAACAAACTCATACATGCATGGAAATTGATATCAGTTCATGATCCCCCTTTTTCCTCCCATCTCCCCCCTTTCTCTACTAGACTTCCTTTTTCTTGTCTATTAATTTGTATTCAATTGTTTCCTTATGTAATCTTATGTCACTGTACATTCTATAGGTTGAGACAAACTAATAATGACATGTATTCATCATTAGGATACAGAGTAGCTTTACCGCCCTAAAAATCCTCTGTATATTTCTCCCCCTAGCTCCTGGCATCTTTTTACTCTCTCCATAGTTTTGTATTTTCCAGAATGTTATACAGTTGAAATCATACAGTATTAGATAGCCTTCTTTCAATTAGTAATATGTATCTAGGTTTCCTCTATGTCTTTTCATGGCTTGATAGCTCATTTCTTTTTAGTGCTGAACAATATTCCATTGTCTGGATGTGCCACAGTTTATTTATCCAACCACTGAAGGGTATTTTTGTTGCTTACAGTTTTAGGATATTATGAATAAAGCTGCTATAAATATCTCTGTGTGCAGGTTTTGCTGTAAACAGAATGAAATATTGATGTTAGGGAAGGTGGAAAGTCCAAAGTGCCAAGAATCAATTTCTCCACTTAGACATAAACTACTGACAGAATTTATCTTATGTAATTATTTTTGGGACTCTGGGGCCTATTAAAAGGCTTACAGTTGCTGGAAAGTAAATTGCTATTAGTTTTGGTATGTTTCAACACTCAGCACAATAGCAGCTACCAGACAACACCTCTAGATTTCAGCCATGCTCTCTTTCCTGAGCAGCAGGAGTCATGTTTGACAATAAGAATCTTTTTCAAATATTGGGGATCTATATTCTGATCAGTGATTGCAGCTTCTGATCATGGAGGTAGAGACACAGAGGCAAATCACTATTATTGCAGACCCCACTGAGTGATGTGGCCTTCAAAGGATTTAAAAAGCCAGTCCATGTTTGTTTCCCATTCACTTCCTCATATTTTACCTTTTGGGAAATAGAAATTTAAGGACTAGGACAATTGAAAACCATTATTATATAGGAAATTTTAAAAGTCACTATAAATGCCCAGGGACAGATGTGGGCACAGGAAAAACCTGAGATCTTAAGTTGACAACTCAGGTTCATCCCCAGCAGGAGATACCCTTGTACAATAAACAAAAAACAGCATCAACAAAACTCAGTAAATGCTGGGGAAAGCGAAATATAATTTCCAGTTACTGTAGTATAAGATTCAAATGTCCAGCTGAGAACAAAAATAATCTCAAGGTATACCAAGAAACAGAAAATTATTACTCATTCAAAGGAAAATATAGTCAATGAGTAAGACCAGATGGTGGATATATTAGACAAAGATTTTAAAACAGTTATATTAAAAATGCACAAAGAGCCAATGGTAGATGTCCACAAACAAGTTCAAGAACACATGAAGAAACAAAATGGAAACAATAAAGAAATAGAAAACAGAAAGGTACAAAAATGAAATTTTTGAGCAAAAAGTACAATAACCAAAATGAAAAACTCATTAGGGAGATTCAAAAGAAGATTTTTGAAAGTAGAATAAATTGGCAAACTTCAAAATATGACAATTGAAATCACTGAGTCTAAGGAATAGAAAGGAAAAAAGTGAATAAAGCCTAAGAAACTTGTGGGATACTATTAGTGGGTCAACACGCATCATGGGAGTCAGTACCCCAGTCTGCAGGTTTAAAATAATCTCCACAAACCCTGAAAATTTTTTTAATAGAAAAATTCATCCTATAAGGCATATGAAATTTCAAGAAACTTGGAATAGTCAAAACAACCTTGAGAAAGAATAAAGTTGAAGAACTAATACTTTGTGATTTTGAAATTTACTTTAGGTCTGGGGTTGTGGCTCAATGGTAGAGCGCTTGCCTAGCACTTGTGAGGTACTGGGTTCGATCCTCAACATAAAAAATAAGTAAAATAAAGTTGTTAAAATTTTACTATAAAGCTACAGTATTCCAAACAATGTGGTACTGGGTACACATAGACACATAGACCAATGGCCTTGAGATTCTAGAAATAAACCCACCTGTACATTCACAAATGATTTTCAATAAGAGTGTCAAAACATTCAGTGGAAAAAAAAGATAGCCATTTGAAAAAAATTATGTTGGGAAAAGTGGACACTGGGATACTAAAGACAGGTGGATCTCTCAATGCTTGGGTCCTCTCTGAACAGAGTCTGGTCCCCCCTGGAGGGTGGGAATGGGTGGTGCAGACCTAACGTTCCCCACCAGCCAGTTCAAAGACGTAGAAGATCCTGAGGGTTGTCACAGAGAATGGGCTTTCCTAAGCCCAGCTCTGAGAGTGTGACTGAATTCAGGGTCAATGAATGTCCATGTGGAGACCTTTGTGACCCCCCTCCCCAAATCGTCTGTTTCATTTACCTCCTGGTGGGACCGCGTCCTTAGTCTTGACTGTCTGGCAACTGCGCATGCGCTTGCTGTGAGCCGTTAGATGCAGTCGTAATAATCAACTAGCAGTTGCCTAGTGATGTGTCCCTGAGGCGTTGGGGAGCAGGTGCCTATTGTGACACTGCCTTGGGTTGGGCTCTGACCTGTCTACTCCAGCGGGTTGGCCATTTGTTGGGGCTGTAAGGACCAAAGAAGGCCTGGACAGGCTGAAGGAGTGATGTTGGGGGACAGGGATGGACCCTCGAATCCCAGCCCCAGGACTGGTATGAGCGACTGGGACTGACTCTTTGCACAGGGACATCGCCCTGTGAGCCTGAGGTGTGTATTTGCAGGTAGCTTTGTTCCCACAGGGACTCATGCCAGCAAAGACCCCCACAGCCTGAGGAGCTGTGTGTAGGGATAAGCGGGAACTCTCTCAAATTGGCGTACCTGTCGTTGACCCTGTCCCTGTGCTTCTGCTCCGGTTGTGTGACTGAGCGTGATGTTTTTTCATGGGGATCTCTTGTTTACTCTTCTTATGTGGGGCCAGGGTTGGGAACTATCTTGGGCTGCAGGGGTAGGAAGCTCCTCCCCTCTTAGAGGGAGCACCTTAGTCAAATCAAGAGGACCCCCCACACCCCCAAGAACAAAAACCCCATGGGAGCTCATTGTGGTCCTACTGAGGAGGGAAGATGCAAAAAGAGGTAAAAGAAGGTGGCTTTTGACTTTTTTTTCACCTAAAGCTAAAACTAACTGTAGTACATGGATGAGAATAGGAAAGTGACTTGGGGACAATATTATTAACTAAACTTGCAGCCTTTATGGCAGTTTCACCACTTTTATACCAATATCCAGGATACATTTTGGGCTCATTTTTACTGTGCACTGTCTGGCCTTTTCTATTAGCTACATTTTCCCATATCCTTAAGGAACTTGAGTTGTGTTTGTGTGACTTTTATGAGTAAAATGGCCTCCTAATTAAAGATGGATCAATTCCATGAGTATTTTCTCTTCCATACACATTTTTTTGTGTGTATGTGTGGTACTCTAGATCAAATCTAGGGTCTGAAATATGATAGACAGGTGCTCTACCACTGCTCTACCACTGAGCTATATTCTACAACTAAACTACAACTAAAAAATAAATATTAAAAAAAATATTTAGGAGGAAGTGTGCTAATGTTTGCAATTTACTTTGAAATGCACCAAAATGTAAGGTAAATCAATGGATAAATAAAAACTTGGGTAAATGTGTGATAAAGTAAGTAAAGTAAGTGAACTATGAAATTCTTTTAAATTTTATGTGTGATTAAAAATTTCCATAGTAAAATATTAAGGATGGACTGAGGCTGTAGCTCAGTGGCAGAGTGCTTGCACAGCATGCATGAAACACTGGGTTCGATCCTCAGCACCTCCTAAAAATAAACAAATAAAATAAAGGCATTCTGTCCATCTACAACTAAAAAAAATTGAAAAAAAATCATTAGGGAAATGGGGATGAGTTAAGTTTTGTTTCTAACTAAATTTTATTTTATATTTAAGGTATAATTAACATGACATCATTGTTTTTATATATATACATATATATATATATATGAAAAATAAACAGTTGCTGTAATGTATCGTATATTTTTTCCTAATCTGTAGGTTGTATTTATATTTTGTTGACTGTTTCTTCTGCTATGAAGGAGCTGTTTTGTTTGATATAGTCCTGTGTATTTATTTTTGCTTTTGTAGCCTGAATTATGTGATATCCAAGAAATCATTGCCAAGGCCAATGTCAAGGAGCTTCCCCTGTTTTCTTCTAGTTTTATGGTTTCAGGTCTTGCTTTTAGTCCTGTATAAATCTGTTTTTATACCATAACACAGTATCTAAGGCTAGGTATGTATAAAAATTTGGAGGCTGAAAGTCCAAATTGCATGGCACTGGTTCTGGTGAGGGCTGCCTTTATATGTGTCACATCTTGGTGAATGGCACCATGGTAGGAGTGCATGAGAGTGAGATCCCATGGCAAGGCAGGAAGGTAGAGATTGAGGAGAGGACCAATTTTTTTTCTCTTGAGGGGACTAATGTTTCTTAAGGGAACTTTGTTAATCCCTTCCAACGGCATGCCCCAGTGACCCCTACTAGGCTCTGCCTCTTAAAATTTCCACCACCTCTCATGCTATCACACTGGGGATCAATCTTTTGTCACATTAATCCTTGGAGGACAACCCACATCCAAATCATAGCAAGTTCAAATTTTTTTCTGCTTGATCTAGGGTGCTGTTGAAGCTCTCTACTATGTTCTATATTTGTTAATTGAATTATTCAGTTCCAAGATTTTTGTTTGATTCTTCTTTATGATATCTATTGCTGTTGAATTTCTCATTCAGATCATGATTGTTTTCCTGATTTTGTTGAATTATCTGTGTTTTCTTACATCTCACAGAGTGTCCTTAAGAAAATTATTTTTATTCCTTTTAAGGTAGTTGGTGAATCTCCATTTCTTTGGTCATTATTGGAGAATTATTGTTTCTTTGGTAGTGTCATGTTTTCTTGCCTTTTCATGTTCTTATGTCTACAAATCTGGTGGAAAAATTACCTTTTCTATATTACACAGAGTAGCTTTTGTAGGGAGAGATTTTTCACCTGCATATGGGTCTTAGTGTGCTGGATGGGAAGAGTATGGCTGATTCCCTGAAGTGCAGTGGTATAGCCTCTGTATGGTTTCTTAAGCTTTGATCAACATCAGCGATAGTGCATGTGCCTTGGTGACTTAACCTATAAGGGTTTATAGCAGGAATGACATCATCATAGGTTATTAGGATCCTCAGCAGCAAGGACTTTTGTGGTCCTCCTTTTCTCATTTCTCTCACAGTGATGACTCTTAGCTTAGGGATCCTTCTTTGTATTGAGTCTGACCTAGTCCTTGACTCAGGGACTCACAAACCTGTGGTAGTATTTAGACTTTGGGGTGCAGGTTTGCTCTGAGG
Organism: Marmota flaviventris; assembly: GCF_047511675.1. Taxonomy (NCBI): domain Eukaryota; kingdom Metazoa; phylum Chordata; class Mammalia; order Rodentia; family Sciuridae; genus Marmota; species Marmota flaviventris. The sequence goes on along the minus strand of NC_092515.1, from coordinate 15,929,664 downwards.
CAGAGCTGGATTCAGATTCCTGATAAAACTAGTCTGTCATTCTGAGGCACCTCCAGCAGCTTGGGCCCATGGTCTGGATTATAGATGTGACTTGGAATCCGAGGGCACGCCACAGCACTGGCTCAGCTACTGGGTAGAAGGGATGCAATGGAGGATTGGGCGTGGGAAGCAGGGTGCAGCTGCAATTCAGGACACAGTAATGACTCAGGCCTCAAGGGATCATGTTTTGAATAGTGATGATGGTGGGTCCTGGCAATGTCCCAAATTCTGTGAGGCTAACTGCAGTTATAGTAATGACTCTGGGATGGCAGAGCTCAGCTGTTGCTTGAGCCCTGGAATGTAGGGGGTAGCACAGGGACAGCTGCATGCCTTGGTCAGGGGTATCTCACCAGCTTAGGCTCCAGGTGGCTAGTTCAGTTCCAGGGAAGCAGGACACTACTGTTGTTCAACCTGTAGGGTTGGGTACAACTCAGCCAATGCTGTTTCCCTAGGAGATGGAGTGCCATGTCAGCTCAGTCTGGGATGTGTTGTTGCTTGATTTGGGTCAAGGCACCAGTTCCTTGGAGGGTAATGTGCGGCTTCAGTTCAGGTACAGGAGTGTGGGACTGCTCTGGGTGGCCAAGACACTGTTTACCCAGTAGGCAGGATACCACTTTAGTTCAGGCCTTGAGGGGCAGGGTGCAGCAGCAGCTGAGAAGGTAGATGGAATGGCTTTGTGGTATTTTGCTCCCACAGGGTAGGGTGTAGCAATAGCTTGTCTCAGAGATAGTGGGCCACTAGGCAGTGGTCGTTCAGTAGCAATAAGGCCTCAGGAATGAAAGGGTGCTGTGATACTCACCCTGGAGTAGGATACTCCCAGCAAGATGCTATATACAGTATACACATGAATCATAAAGGGTAGAACACAGTGTTGGCTTCGTGTGAAGACTGGGCACCTCCTTCAGTCGGGCTTAGCACCTGTGAGGACAACATGAGTCCCAGGTAGTGAGGATTGTAGAGATCCAAGGTGGTGATTCTCAGGAGCTGTTCTGGAAATACATGCCCATAAGTCCTGAGCAAGAGATGCTGAGCAATTATTGTGCCCCACAATAACTTGGGCTTTACCTCCACTCAGATAATGGGGCATGGCTCCAGGAGTAGGCGTCACCCGGTGGGGTTGAGCTACACGCATCTGTTCCTCTGTAATCCCACCCCTTGCCCCTTCTGGTGTAGAATGTTCCATGGAACCTCCCCTTGTGTGTCCCCTATATAAGAATAAAGAATTCTAGTGGCTCTCTCTCTTTCCACAGGCCCCTAAGGTCACAGAGCCATCCCCAGATTTTGAAAAGGTACTTCTGTGTGTTTGCATGCTTTCTTGGCTGTTTTCTTAAGTTATCAGAAGAGTCAGATTTTGTGAACCCAGCCTTAGGTCGCCAGCTAGGATAGATGGCAATAGGTGGTGGTTGCTGGAGTCCGCTTGCTTACCTTTCTCTTAATTCTGTGCTAACTGCTACTTAGGGGTGGCAGAGGTGAGGTATTGCCTTTTGCTCTTTATGTGACTAGCCTGGGTCTCTATACTTTATAAGGTTTCTACTACTCCTTTAATGTACTTTGGCACTTTTCTTTAGTTATTTTAATCAAAATGTAGTTGTTTGTTGCTTTGCCTGTCTCTGTGTTGGTGGATGAGTGCTAGGGTTTCTAGTCAGCCATGCTGTTGGCATTATTCCCTGGTGTGAGTTTTTTAAAAAAGGAGTTAAATTAAAAACAATTGCAAAAGTCATGTTCCAAATTCCTAAATACTGTTTTTGCATCCCAAAAACTAACTGTTCACATTGAACAGGAATTTTCCCTTTACAGGGACCAGTGTCCTTCAGGGATGTGACTATAGATTTCAGCAGAGAGGAATGGCAGCATCTGGATCCTGCTCAGAGAAACCTCTACCGGGATGTGATGCAGGAGACCTACAGCCACCTGCTCTCAGTAGGTAAGCTTTGTCACCGTGGTATCTGAAAGGAGGTTTCTGAGAGTGTTTCCACTCTCAGTTGGATGAATTCTGTGGAACAATGTCCAGAATTCTTTATCTCCTTTGAGAATCTTCATATTACTCTATTCATAGAGATACATGACTACTCTTCTTAAAAAAAAAACTTTATTGACTCATAAGATTAATTGGGCTGCTGGGCGTGGTGGCACATGCCTATAATTCCAGCAGCTAGGAAGGCTGAGATAGGAGGATCGTGAGTTCAAAGCCAGCCTCAGCAATGGTGAGGTGCTAAGTATCTCAGTGAGACTGTGTCTCTAAATAAATACAAAATAGGGCTGGGGATGAGGCTTAGTGGTTGAGTGCCTGAGTTCAATCCCTGCTACCAAAAAAGAAAAACAAATTGATAGATTGGGCTCTGAAACTGAATTAGCTGGAACCAGTCCTCTGTCATTTCCCATGAACAGGGTATCAAGTTCCTGAGTCAGAGGTTTTCATGGTGGAACAAGGACAGGAGCCGTGGGCACTGCAGGGTGAGAACCCACACCAGAGCTGTCCAGGTGAGTGAGTGTCACCCTTGTAAATGGGAGATAAGGGAGTTTCAGCAACGCAAGAGAGCAAATCTCAGCTGTCTTTAAGAATCTGAGGTGCTTTGAAATGCTTTTCTGGAAGGTACTCAATTTTTTGAGTGTCCTCGATATTGACTTTTCAGATAACTAAATGCCTTCTACCTGATTGACCTTTGCCATTTCTGTCTTCCTTGGCTTTTTGAATTCTGCCCGTAACAATTGGTCTCATTAAGGATTATTCTTTTTTGTTATGCCCTTTTTCTCTTAACTTTTTTTTTTTAAATCCCTACCTTTCATGTAGTTCTAGAGTCTTTGTTTACACATCCAGGCATTTATGGATCTACTTTACTTCAGATTTACTATGTGACACATATTCACATTCCTGTTAGTCCCTTTTTCTTTCTGAGATGCCTCAGAACTTTTGTCTCCTGCTGCCCCCAACCGATGTGGGCAGCTGAACTTAAGGTGGCTCGTGTGAATTTCCAGGGACACCAAATAAAACACAGACACACACTTTACCTTTAAACAAGCTTCAGGACAGCTTCTCCACTCTCGGCCTCAGGCTCCCCAAATAGGAGAGCAAGAGAAAGTCACGAAAGTTTGGCAAGAGAGAGCGAGCACATTCAGAAGTGGGCCTTTATTGGGGGGACCCTTGTTCTGAGAAAGTTCCATCCAAAAAAAGACCAGAAGGGGCAGGATTACAAGGGTCAGGTGAGTGTAATTCAAGGGGCATCGCCCACATCTGAAGATATGCCCTTAACTTCCTGAACTGGGACAACGAAATGTAGTGATGGTCAAAGCCTTGCTTCAGGATGGAAGGCTTGAGTCATTCAGAGTGGCTCCCTACAGTCTCCAACCTGGGACTCCTCCTGTTTTCTCCATAGTTATTTCCATGAGATTTTTCATTTCTTCAGTTTCCCAATTGATGATGTGGGGGTCACTGTCACTTAACCTTTGGGTATACTTATATGTGATACTTGACATTATCAGTCACCTTTCCCAAACTTTCCTTCTCATGCTGCTTGAGTGACTTCACATTAACTAGGGTTTCTCTGCCTGATCGGTTGGATTTATTGTTACTATTTTGTGTACCTTATCTGCTTGAGTTTAATCATAGTCTTCAGTTAACACTCCCACTATAGGTCACTCTTTTGTATGACCCAAACTTTTTTGGGGGGGGACTGAGGATTGAATCCAGGGGCGCTTAACCACTGAGCAACCTCCCCAGTCCTTTTTATTTTTTATTTTGAGACAGGGTCTTGCTAAGTTGCTGAGGGCCTTGCTGATTTGCTGAGACTTCTCTCAAACTCATAATCCTCTTATTCCAGTCTCCCAAGCCACTGAGATTACAGGCATGTGCTACCTGGCTGATAGAAACATTTTTAATTCATGCTTGTTATAAAATTTATAGTAAATTAGGGCTATGTATCATTAGATTACATAAATATAACTTTGCAATATATCTTGTTCTTTGCCTTATTTTTTCCCACATGTCCATAGTGCTATCTGCTTAGTTTATTTCCTTTCTTGAATTGTATGCCAGAATGTTTCCTATCAATACCATCGTCAACCTCCTCATCAAATGACACTCACCCTTTTCTCTTTGTTCAACCTGGATGAGGTATTTGTACCCTTCCCTTTAGCCTCTTTTAGCTGTTCTTTGAGCTAAAATCACCTCTTTCTTTTCTGAGAAGATGTATTTGGGTTTCAAACCTTATAACAGATTTCTGAAAAACTTCTTTCCACATTGAGCAGTGGGGTGGTATTACAAGTGATGTTTTCTTGTATTTTATTCTAGAAGAATTGCAGCAGATTGGTGATCAGATAGTCACCTATCATCAAACAGGAAGTAAATCAATAAATGATACTGCTTTCATCAAGAAAATATGGACTACAAAGAGTCATCATGAGTATGAAGGCATTACAAAAATAATCCACATGAGCCCAAACATTATTCCCCCCTCCAAAAGACCCCACCAATTTGGCTCATTTGGGAATGTCTTGAAACATAATTTAGATTTATACAGTCATTATAGAAGTAATACATCAAATAGCATTAAAAAGATGACTGAATGTAGTAAAATTTCTTCCTATACTGATGACCATGAGTATACTCTAACAGGAGAGAAATTATGGAACCATAATCAAAGTAGAACAAATCTCAGTTATCAACAAGTACCCTCTCGATATCAGAAAATTCATACGGGAGAGAAATCCTATGATTGTGCAGAATTTGGAAAGATCTTCACCCATAAATCACAGCTCAAGGTACATATGAGAGTTCATACAGGAGAAAAACTCTATGTATGTATTGAATGTGGCAAGGCTTTTGTGCATAAGCCAGAATTCATCACACATCAAAAAACCCATACTAGAGAAAAGCCCTATAAATGCAATGAATGCGGAAAGTCCTTTTTCCAAGTGTCTTCTCTCTTCAGGCATCATAGAATTCACACTGGAGAGAAACTCTATGAATGCAGTGAATGTGGGAAAGGCTTCTCTTATAACTCAGATCTCAGTATACATCAGAAAATTCATACTGGAGAGAGACACCATGAATGCGGTGACTGTGGCAAAGCATTTACACAAAAGTCCACACTCAAGATGCATCAGAAAATTCATACAGGAGAGCGATCCTACATATGTATTGAATGTGGACAGGCCTTCATCCAGAAGACACACTTGGTTGCACACCGAAGAATTCATACTGGAGAAAAGCCATATGAATGCAGTTACTGTGGGAAAGCCTTCATTTCCAAGTCTCAACTCCAGGTACATCAACGAATTCACACAAGAGTAAAGCCCTATTCATGTACCGAATATGGGAAGGTCTTCAACAATAGTTCTAACCTTGTTGCAAATAAGAAAGTTCAAATTAGAGAGAAATCGTCCATATGTGCTGAATGTGGGAAGGCCTTTACTTACAGGTCAGAGTTAATTATTCATCAGAGAATTCACACTGGAGAGAAACCCTATGAATGTGGTGACTGTGGAAAAGCCTTTACTCAGAAGTCAGCACTCACAGTGCATCAGAGAATTCATACAGGAGAAAAATCCTATGTGTGCACGAAGTGTGGGCTGGCCTTCATCCAGAAGGCACACTTGATTGCACATCAAATTATTCATACTGGAGAGAAACCTTATAAATGTGGTCACTGTGGGAAATTCTTTACTTCTAAGTCACAACTGCATGTGCATAAACGAATTCACACAGGAGAAAAACCTTACATGTGCAATAAATGTGGGAAGGCATTCACCAACAGGTCAAATCTCATCACACATCAGAAAACTCATACAGGAGAAAAGTCTTATGTATGTTCTAAATGTGGAAAGGCCTTTACTCAGAGATCAGACTTGATAACACATCAGAGAATTCATACCGGAGAGAAACCTTATGAATGCAGTACCTGTGGAAAAGCCTTCACCCAAAAGTCACACCTCAATATACACCAGAAAATTCATACTGGAGAGAGGCAGTATGAATGCCATGAATGTGGGAAAGCCTTCAATCAGAAATCAATACTCATTGTGCATCAGAAAATTCATACGGGGGAGAAACCCTATGTATGCACTGAATGTGGAAGAGCCTTTATCCGAAAGTCAAACTTCATTACTCATCAAAGAATTCATACAGGAGAGAAACCTTATGAATGCAGTGATTGTGGGAAGTCCTTCACGTCCAAGTCTCAGCTGCTGGTACATCAGCCAATTCACACAGGCGAGAAACCCTATGTGTGTGGTGAATGTGGCAAGGCCTTTAGTGGCAGGTCAAATCTCAGTAAACACCAAAAAACCCACACAGGAGAGAAGCCTTACATCTGTTCTGAATGTGGGAAGACCTTCAGACAGAAGTCAGAGTTGATTACACATCACAGAATTCATACTGGAGAGAAACCTTATGAATGCAGTGACTGTGGGAAATCTTTCACTAAGAAATCTCAGCTCCAAGTGCATCAGCGAATTCACACAGGTGAAAAGCCTTATGTGTGTGCTGAATGTGGCAAAGCCTTTACTGACAGGTCAAATTTGAATAAACACCAAACAACACATACTGGAGACAAGCCCTACAAGTGTGTAGTCTGTGGGAAAGGCTTTGTTCAGAAATCTGTACTCAATGTGCACCAGAGTATTCACACTTAAACAGTGTGAGAAAAACCTTACTGAGGACATGACACTATTGAATCCATGCAACAGAATAATATGTATATTATTGTAAGTAGAAATGCCCACAGCAGAATGTGACACTGCACTGTTTACAAGAGGACCTCTGAGAAGGAGCTGAATGGCGGGGTGGGGGGATTCTACATTGTCATCACCATTGTTAAATCCTGGGGCATACTGAGAAGGAACTGGTGCTTTAGAGGAAGCCTTCTCATGAAAAATACAGTGGAACATAGGTACCAAATTCTTCATAGGAAGGATAAATTATAATCATGATAATCCTCTTGGTGGAATAGGGACAATGCCAACAAATTGAACAGTAAAACAACACAATATAGAGGGTGGTGATACGTCCTTAGTTCTGTAAGTTGTTTCCTGAAGAACATATCTAACAGGCATGAGGGTTTTCATTCTTTGGTTGAATCTAACACATTTGTGTATATTCAGTCTACCATTGCTGCTTCTATCAAGGAAGTGATGTAATAAAATATATTCCTTATCTATACTGACACAAAAGAGTGTATGTGGATTTACCATTATCATCTAACACAGGATTTGTCACCCCACTTACAGCTACTTGTAGTGTCTTCGTGCCTCAGAAGCTATCATCACATTGTCTTCTGACCCCCAGCATAGTATCTTTTGAACTCAGTTCACTGTCTTTGGGAGAGCCATTTGAGGTAAGAATTTTCAGGTCATCTGGGTCAAATTAAGTCTCCCTTAGTCACAGTTCTTCACACTTATTTGCCTTCCTTAATGACTCAACTTACATAAGAACAAATTACTAACTTATAACAAACCCCAACATATATTATGTTTTGTGTTCATCTTCATGTCATGTACTCCACAAAGACCTCCTCCCCGCATGCCTTCAACACATTCATTTAGTTCCTGTCTTGGACCTTTGAATTTGCTGTGCCTCTGCACAGAGCACTGTTTTTCATTATATCTTTGTAGCTTTTCCCTTTATGCCTTTCCTCCAAGGTCACCTCATAGCCCTTCCCTACCTGATTAAAATCCAAGCCCCCTCTACCTTCCCCTTTTATCTTTCTCCATAGCACTTATGCCATGGAGCCTTATCTATGATGCTTTTTTGCCTGTGGCTCCCACTCTAGAATTTTTTTTGTTTTGTTTTCTTCACCACTAGGGGCCTAGACCCATGTCTGCCATGTAGCAGGCATATGCACATTGTGGAGTATTGACCCATCCTTACCCCAGATTCCCTCAGTTCCTTTCTGTTTTGCAGCATATGAGGCTCCAAAAGGGAGAACCAGCTTGCTTAAAACATGGTAAGCATTTCCATTTTTAATGTTTACTTAAGCTGTGTCCCTTCCTAGCCCTAAAGCTAAATAAAGTCTATAAAATTTCTCGATACTAACCCATTTAAAGAAGAAAAATTTAGGTATAGGAAATCCCAGGATTCCCTGCCATGATTCTAAAATTCCAAAATGTCAGTTCCAGAGTGTTTTTTAAAATCCCACTCATTTTGAAGCCCCTGCATTCACAGTTCTACGCTGCACAAAGTCCAGAGTTCTAACACCAAATAATTCCATCTGTAGACCTGCTTATCCTGTTTTGACAGGTGTGCCAAGTATGGAAGGGCCAAGAGTAGGCAAGGTTGGATCTTGCAAATTAGGTGACCAACCCCAAATGGGTAGCATTAGCTTACAGATACTTGGGCATGTTTTGAAATTCAGCTTCTGGATGGCCTTACTGGAGCCAGCAGAATGATTTGTCTAGGGCCAATGCATTGGCAATGCTGGGAGTGGGAAATAGGCTGTGCAGAGATGGTCTTGTCCTTGTGAAGGGCAATATGAAGAGGTAAGGATAGAGACCAAGAGATGACCTGATCAAGGGGGGGAGGGCTGGGGATTTATTGCCCTGGCTCCTGATGGGGCAGTGCTCCATGATCTATCCCACTGTCCTTGCCTAGCTTAATATCTGCTCATCCACATTTATGTCTCCACACTCTTCCTTCACTGTATCTGATGATGCACAGGATGACCTTCCCTATCTTAGAAGATTGTTGTTGACCATTACCTCCTTTTTCCCCATCCAGCACTGTAGCTAAGATTTCACTACTGTTTCACCAACTTAGAATATCTCGTGACCCTCCATTTCCCCCCAACTTAGGGCAGTGGCTACTGACCTTTCAGAGTAATTATGGTCACCTTTTCCCCCTTCTTAATCTGCCCCAGAATAATGTCTGTCCACTCTCTGTTATCCCCTTTTTATGTGTGTCACCCCTACTTAATCCCTGGAAATAGTACCTGTAGATTTTATTACTTCCTCCCTCCCCCAATTTCACTTCAGCATATTTGTTACTTCATCCTATTTGTGACAATGTCTGCTAACTTCCATGCTCCAGTGTCTGATGACCACTTAATACAATGTCAGAATTAAGAAATATTGGCAAATCCAAATGTTAGCTGATAATTTTATTACATCTGTAGGGGGATGTGTGATCCCCCTCCACTTATTTGTCCATCACAGTGGTAACCAGTGATCTTCTATTACTCACTTAGCAGTCTCTGTAACTATCCCCAGTACAGCACTTGGTGATTCTTCCAATATGGTTCATACTGTTAACCTGCCTTTCTCCTCTGTAGTAAAGGTAAATGGCTGATAACAAACCATAACCACATTTCCCATCTACATTTTGGAGCCTCCATTGCACTCTCCATAGCACCCTATTAACAATAGGACAATTATGATGGGGGCCCTACATTCCCATGTCTGTTATATCTTGACCAGTGACACAGTATCTGTGACCCCTCCCCATCAAATCCTGGCACTATATGCTGGTTCCTCACTAACCCCTCTAGTATAATGTCTGTAGATTCCTCACTGCCCCCATTACTTTTTGAGGCCCCCAGTCGTCCTTGACTACTCCCAAGTTTCTCAGCACTGTTTCCCCGTGTTTGTAGATAGAAGGCCTGAGGGACAAGGATGAGGTCCCAGCCTCATAGACACCCACCTTCTGAGTGCCTCATAAAGCACAGGGCAATTATCAACCCAGGATGGCTGAGGAGGATCTGGGGATATCAGGAGATCACAAGTTGAGCTTCAAATTTTTGAGAAGTGACACAAGAAGAATGGTGAGAGAAAGCTGTGAACCTAGGTTCAAATTCTGGCACAACAGTGATCTATTTAGGAATTACTGTCTAGGAGTTGCCTTGATTGCCTCACCTTTAAAATGGGGTTATGGAATTTGCTGGTAAGTGGATGGAACTAGCATAACATGTAGACAATCATGCTACAAGTGAAATAAGCCCCCAAAGTCAAAGGTTGAATGTTTTCTCTGATATGCAGAAACTAGTTCAAAATAAGGGATAATAAGAAAGAGAGAATGGGGGGAAAGGGAGGGAGGAATTCCATCAAAACAGAAGAAAAAATTGTTGAACTAATGAAGGGAATTGATGGCAGAGAGGTGGAGTGGGGTAAGGGAAGGACAGTAGCATTGATCTGACTTAACTTTTATGTACATATATGAATCTTACCATCATGTATATCCACAAGGCATTAAGAAAAAAGAAAAACTATAAATAGCAGAAATACCAGTAGAGGGAACAGGGGCAGGGGAAGGAATGGGGAAGTAATGGGGACTGAGTTAGAGGAAATGATAGTCCATGTTTTTATAATTATGCCAAAATGAACCCTGATGTTATGTATAAGTAAAAAGAGTCAATAAAAATGGGGTTATGCAAGAATGAAGTGCCAATATGGGTTACATGATGGGAGCAGGACTGGCAGAGCCCAATGAGGGTGCCCTATTAATTAAATTATAAGCTGACAGAAGCACCTGACCATCCTCTACAGGCCCAAGCCTCATGGAGGGAAAACATTTTGTTGTAAATTACTTTCCATTATTTTACTTTTATAGTTGTCATTGCATAACAGTTCTAATACATGACTAGGGGGATATGACTTTTTACATTTTATTGCAGTCTTAGGGTCACACAAAATTAGAAGTTACAGAGATTTCCCGTACATTTCTACCACTGCATACATAGTCTCTTCCATTATCACATCCCCCCACCAGAGTGGTACATTTGGGGTTTTTTCTTCTAATTAAGGCTACAATTTTTATTTGTTTTAATTAGTTACACATGACAGTAGACTGCATTTTGACATACCCAATCTGTTTACAATTGAAGAACCTACATTGACACTCATTATCACCCAAAGTTCACAGTTTACATTAGAATTCATTTTTATTAGCACTTTTATTTTTTAATAGAGCTTTATGGTTATACATAATAGTTGGTTTCTCCTAACAAACTCATACATGCATGGAAATTGATATCAGTTCATGATCCCCCTTTTTCCTCCCATCTCCCCCCTTTCTCTACTAGACTTCCTTTTTCTTGTCTATTAATTTGTATTCAATTGTTTCCTTATGTAATCTTATGTCACTGTACATTCTATAGGTTGAGACAAACTAATAATGACATGTATTCATCATTAGGATACAGAGTAGCTTTACCGCCCTAAAAATCCTCTGTATATTTCTCCCCCTAGCTCCTGGCATCTTTTTACTCTCTCCATAGTTTTGTATTTTCCAGAATGTTATACAGTTGAAATCATACAGTATTAGATAGCCTTCTTTCAATTAGTAATATGTATCTAGGTTTCCTCTATGTCTTTTCATGGCTTGATAGCTCATTTCTTTTTAGTGCTGAACAATATTCCATTGTCTGGATGTGCCACAGTTTATTTATCCAACCACTGAAGGGTATTTTTGTTGCTTACAGTTTTAGGATATTATGAATAAAGCTGCTATAAATATCTCTGTGTGCAGGTTTTGCTGTAAACAGAATGAAATATTGATGTTAGGGAAGGTGGAAAGTCCAAAGTGCCAAGAATCAATTTCTCCACTTAGACATAAACTACTGACAGAATTTATCTTATGTAATTATTTTTGGGACTCTGGGGCCTATTAAAAGGCTTACAGTTGCTGGAAAGTAAATTGCTATTAGTTTTGGTATGTTTCAACACTCAGCACAATAGCAGCTACCAGACAACACCTCTAGATTTCAGCCATGCTCTCTTTCCTGAGCAGCAGGAGTCATGTTTGACAATAAGAATCTTTTTCAAATATTGGGGATCTATATTCTGATCAGTGATTGCAGCTTCTGATCATGGAGGTAGAGACACAGAGGCAAATCACTATTATTGCAGACCCCACTGAGTGATGTGGCCTTCAAAGGATTTAAAAAGCCAGTCCATGTTTGTTTCCCATTCACTTCCTCATATTTTACCTTTTGGGAAATAGAAATTTAAGGACTAGGACAATTGAAAACCATTATTATATAGGAAATTTTAAAAGTCACTATAAATGCCCAGGGACAGATGTGGGCACAGGAAAAACCTGAGATCTTAAGTTGACAACTCAGGTTCATCCCCAGCAGGAGATACCCTTGTACAATAAACAAAAAACAGCATCAACAAAACTCAGTAAATGCTGGGGAAAGCGAAATATAATTTCCAGTTACTGTAGTATAAGATTCAAATGTCCAGCTGAGAACAAAAATAATCTCAAGGTATACCAAGAAACAGAAAATTATTACTCATTCAAAGGAAAATATAGTCAATGAGTAAGACCAGATGGTGGATATATTAGACAAAGATTTTAAAACAGTTATATTAAAAATGCACAAAGAGCCAATGGTAGATGTCCACAAACAAGTTCAAGAACACATGAAGAAACAAAATGGAAACAATAAAGAAATAGAAAACAGAAAGGTACAAAAATGAAATTTTTGAGCAAAAAGTACAATAACCAAAATGAAAAACTCATTAGGGAGATTCAAAAGAAGATTTTTGAAAGTAGAATAAATTGGCAAACTTCAAAATATGACAATTGAAATCACTGAGTCTAAGGAATAGAAAGGAAAAAAGTGAATAAAGCCTAAGAAACTTGTGGGATACTATTAGTGGGTCAACACGCATCATGGGAGTCAGTACCCCAGTCTGCAGGTTTAAAATAATCTCCACAAACCCTGAAAATTTTTTTAATAGAAAAATTCATCCTATAAGGCATATGAAATTTCAAGAAACTTGGAATAGTCAAAACAACCTTGAGAAAGAATAAAGTTGAAGAACTAATACTTTGTGATTTTGAAATTTACTTTAGGTCTGGGGTTGTGGCTCAATGGTAGAGCGCTTGCCTAGCACTTGTGAGGTACTGGGTTCGATCCTCAACATAAAAAATAAGTAAAATAAAGTTGTTAAAATTTTACTATAAAGCTACAGTATTCCAAACAATGTGGTACTGGGTACACATAGACACATAGACCAATGGCCTTGAGATTCTAGAAATAAACCCACCTGTACATTCACAAATGATTTTCAATAAGAGTGTCAAAACATTCAGTGGAAAAAAAAGATAGCCATTTGAAAAAAATTATGTTGGGAAAAGTGGACACTGGGATACTAAAGACAGGTGGATCTCTCAATGCTTGGGTCCTCTCTGAACAGAGTCTGGTCCCCCCTGGAGGGTGGGAATGGGTGGTGCAGACCTAACGTTCCCCACCAGCCAGTTCAAAGACGTAGAAGATCCTGAGGGTTGTCACAGAGAATGGGCTTTCCTAAGCCCAGCTCTGAGAGTGTGACTGAATTCAGGGTCAATGAATGTCCATGTGGAGACCTTTGTGACCCCCCTCCCCAAATCGTCTGTTTCATTTACCTCCTGGTGGGACCGCGTCCTTAGTCTTGACTGTCTGGCAACTGCGCATGCGCTTGCTGTGAGCCGTTAGATGCAGTCGTAATAATCAACTAGCAGTTGCCTAGTGATGTGTCCCTGAGGCGTTGGGGAGCAGGTGCCTATTGTGACACTGCCTTGGGTTGGGCTCTGACCTGTCTACTCCAGCGGGTTGGCCATTTGTTGGGGCTGTAAGGACCAAAGAAGGCCTGGACAGGCTGAAGGAGTGATGTTGGGGGACAGGGATGGACCCTCGAATCCCAGCCCCAGGACTGGTATGAGCGACTGGGACTGACTCTTTGCACAGGGACATCGCCCTGTGAGCCTGAGGTGTGTATTTGCAGGTAGCTTTGTTCCCACAGGGACTCATGCCAGCAAAGACCCCCACAGCCTGAGGAGCTGTGTGTAGGGATAAGCGGGAACTCTCTCAAATTGGCGTACCTGTCGTTGACCCTGTCCCTGTGCTTCTGCTCCGGTTGTGTGACTGAGCGTGATGTTTTTTCATGGGGATCTCTTGTTTACTCTTCTTATGTGGGGCCAGGGTTGGGAACTATCTTGGGCTGCAGGGGTAGGAAGCTCCTCCCCTCTTAGAGGGAGCACCTTAGTCAAATCAAGAGGACCCCCCACACCCCCAAGAACAAAAACCCCATGGGAGCTCATTGTGGTCCTACTGAGGAGGGAAGATGCAAAAAGAGGTAAAAGAAGGTGGCTTTTGACTTTTTTTTCACCTAAAGCTAAAACTAACTGTAGTACATGGATGAGAATAGGAAAGTGACTTGGGGACAATATTATTAACTAAACTTGCAGCCTTTATGGCAGTTTCACCACTTTTATACCAATATCCAGGATACATTTTGGGCTCATTTTTACTGTGCACTGTCTGGCCTTTTCTATTAGCTACATTTTCCCATATCCTTAAGGAACTTGAGTTGTGTTTGTGTGACTTTTATGAGTAAAATGGCCTCCTAATTAAAGATGGATCAATTCCATGAGTATTTTCTCTTCCATACACATTTTTTTGTGTGTATGTGTGGTACTCTAGATCAAATCTAGGGTCTGAAATATGATAGACAGGTGCTCTACCACTGAGCTATATTCCCAGTCCCCACAGATTTTAAATTTTTTTTTTCAAAATAAATTTATGAAAGAATGAACTTTTTAACTTATTTTTATTTTTATAGACAGACACAATACCTTTATTTTATTTATTTTTTTATGTGGTGCTAAGGATTGAACCCAGTGCCTCACACATGCTAGGCAAGTGCTCTACCACTGAGTTACAACCCAGCTGCCCCCTCCCCATTTCTTAATGGCTGAAAAAGTATAATTAACATAGCTTTTTTGGGATTCCATCCCCTATGCCTACAATGTATATGTTGGCCTCAATCAAAGGACTGTATGATTCACATGGGAGGAGATGTGTCCACCCCAGCCATCATTTCCCTTATAATAAATATTGTCATTACATTTGCACTTTCTTTTAATTCTTAAGTGACATCTAGTTCTGGTTTTACCACACTTGAGTGGCTACCAGCATTGACTCTTCTGGTTTCCACTAGGTCTTGGGTGGGTTAGTAAAGGTGGGGCAGTAGTCCCAGGTGTAGGGTGTGTTCCTTTGAGAGGCCCCTTTGTCTTTTATGCTACCTTCAGAGAACTTGGTCTGGCCCCCAGCACAGCTCCTCCTGTGGCCTCAGGATTTAGCTCCCATATCCTTGTTGGGAAGTCACTGATGCTCCTTGGGAGCATTTCATATTATCATTCTTTGTCTTTTTTTTAAATTTTTTATTTTTAGGTGGACACAATATCCTCATTTTACATCTCTGTTGCTGAGGATCGAACCCAGCGCCCCGTGCATGCTGGGCAAGCACTCTACCGCTGAGCCACAACCCCAGCCCTTATCATTGTTTTTATTCAGCCAAATACTGCTTCTGCCCATCTGGTGGTGGGGTCCCAATTCCACATGTGGTCCAGTCACATTTACTACAGCTGCTACTGTGATTGTACTCAAGTAGACATTTCCTTGAAGGCACTTCTCAGAATCAGGAGGCCATGGTGTTTGAGTCCATGCTGGGGTCATTCTAGGGCCAGTTCAAAGGGAAGCAGTTGACTGAGGTTCAGTGAGTTTTCCATTGACACCTTCACTAGGGTACTCAGATGTCTTCTTCCTCACTGGCTCCTCCTTGATTCTTATGATCTGACCCCATTCCCACAAACCCTCACTCCAGTTAGTCTGAAATGTGATCTACAAAAGGAATCAAGTATATCTTCACACCAAAAAATGGTCACCACAAGAGCAGTGGAAGTGACAGAATGGTTTGGTGGTTCTGATCCTGAGAGAAAGAGGAGTGGAGGCTGGTCCTCTGGCCCTTGATGATCACTGCCCTCCCTCTTCTCTTGCCTCAGCTTGGCTTCTAGGAGTTTAACAAGACCTGAAAAGGCACACATACATACCACAAGCTTGGAGCTCATGTCACAGCAACTGTTGTGGCTGCTTAGAGTTTGAGGGGCAGGAAACCACCCTGACTGTGCAAAGGGGTTGGGCTCTGGCCTGTCTCCTCCAAAGCTCAGTGGAATGGTCCAGAGATTTGAGGGGTTAGGGAACACTGTGTCAATCACAGTGACAAAAAAAACCTGAAATAAGAAATTTCTAAGGATAAAAGGTTTATTTGACTCATGGTTTGAAGGATTCAGTCTGGTTCTTTTGCTTTTGTACCTATAATGAGGCAGAACAAGATGGTGGGAATGTATCATGGAGGAAACAGCCCACCTCATCCAGGAGGGAAAAAGAGGAGAAAGGGCTGGGATCCCAATATCCCCTCAAAGGAAACACTCCTGATGACCTACCTTTCTCCCACTAGGCCCCACCTCGTAAGGTTTTACCACCTCCATGGGTGGTAAAGGCACCACAGCCTTTAATGTATGGGCCTTAGTGGGGATACTCCATATGCAAATGACAAGGGCCGACAGGCTGAAGTAGTGTCATTGTTAACCTGGCACATCAGGGCCTCTCTCCCAGTGCTGAGAATGTGGGGAGGACTCTCCTGTTGGGAGTTTTCTCTGGAACCTAGTGGGTGTAATGTCTGTGTGGCAGCAGGATGTTTTGCTCGAGGGAAGCTTTTAAGCCGGGAACAGAATCTGGTAGCCTGAAGAACTGCTCACGTGTGTACATGCACCCAATAGGACCTTGTGCATTGGGAAAGGCCTTCCTCAAGTTTTATTCCTGATGGCAACCCTGACACTGTGTATCTGTTTTGCCTTCAGGGGCAGATGTGATTACTTTTTCTATTGTGATTCCTATTTAGGTTTGTGGAGGGTCATGTGAGTTGGGTGGCTTCTTTGGAAGCCCCTCCTAATTGAAGAGGTAATCATTCTCAAAAGAAGCTGAACTGATTCAGATGTCAGATTAAAGGAAGGCTGCATTTCCAGTTGTTCCATGGCTCAGGATTCAAACAGCAGGAGTACTGCTTCTCAGCAAGGTGGGTGAGAGAAGGAAGGAATTCACTGAAATTTAATATTGAACAGTCAGAGTTTCTTAGACTCAGAAATTCAGGCATATTGAACAAAGGACAAGAACGAATACATTGGAACCAAGCTGTTTGCAGTAGCAGCAGCAGTGCCAGTTCACCACAGGGAGGAGGACTAACAAACACAGAAAAAAACACAATGGGCAAATTTGGCACACAAAAACCCATAGAACAGAAAAAGCAGTCTGTAGTTATCTGATCCAGAGGCTGACCTGGTATCTGAAAAGTGCTCTGTGTTTCTCAACTGGCATGTGGAGAGATGAGGCAAGAAGCCATTGAGGAGATCATATTGCAGCATGCTGCTACAGGAGCCTGGGGAATCATAGCAAACACTGCCATACTGTCCCAGCAAATACGTACCATGTGGCCTACAGTGCACCTAGCAGAATGCAATTGAAATAGGCACAGAGAAGACTGTACCCAGAAGGATTTATGTCAGAGGTATAGAGTGAAATGCAACTCATTTTCCCTTGAGCCTGGTGGCTTACATGACCAGCTGAAGAGGGTTGTGAAACTGAACAGATAGGCATGAATACACTTGGGGACTAGGCCTGGCAAGGCAATATTTATGGAGATTCTGAGCTGGGGGAGTGGAGTGTGAGAACCTCTGGGGGGGTTGGCTACTCTGCCCCATGAAGTAAAATTCTCAAGATGCTCCTGAGATTCACACTTCCAGCTGAGATAGGCATCTGCCCAGTACCACGGTGGGTGTTTATATAATCTCTTCAGATACCACACAACAAAGTCCCAAGGGCTTGATTAGAGCCAAGCGCCAGCTAATGGAACTCCTCATTTAGAACTCTGCAGCAGCTCCACCCTGGGAGTGCATCAATCTGGTCGGTCTAGACCAAACTCCAGACAACAGTACCTCCAATTCCATCCTATCTTATACTTGTGAGAAGGGAAGCTGAATAGTATTTCAACCAGCTTTAGTTTTTAGGTCACTCCAGCTGCATCTCACTGCTGGAAATCTACTGGATCACTACAAGTTCACAGGGTAGAGACTATTGCTGAGCTAAACCCAGCCAAGAGACAAAGCACCTTGTTCAACACACATATTGGTTGGTTTCAAGATGGCAGAATAGAGAAAGTCACCTTCCTGGCTGCTTTGTTGTGTGAAACCAAATAAGCAGATAGGCAGCTTCTCAGAAAGATGTGTGGAAAAAAGAGGGGGTGACTTTACTGGGATTTAATACTGGACATTTCAAAGTACATTGGGGACTCAGGAGGCTGGATATAATTAAATAAGGAAGAAATTCTCAGTGCCACCACTGCTGCCACACCTGGAGGCACCAGCCAGAGTGGTCCTTCCATAAGAAAAGTGGAGGGATAATGGAATTAAAGGAACCCACATTTTTAGGAGGCCTGAGGCATGACTGGGTATGGAGAATTTAGAGATCAAAGACATTGCCCAAGTAAACTGCAAGGCATTCTACATGATATCCTTGTGTGGGAAAGAAGCATCTCTCCTGGCTGTATGTGGGGAATAGAGGAAGAAACCATTTGCCACTGCAGTGTGGGGGCCAGCAGCTGGGGGAGCTGATTCCTGGCCAACTTGAGTTTGGCCCCAAATACAGGCCTGGCAAACTCACACTTCCATGACATAGAGTGCCCAAGTGACCAGGAAAAAATAAAATGTGGAAAGGGGTTTACTTGTTGTGAAAACCCACCTAGCTCTCCTCCTCCCCCTCCAATCTGGCTGCTTGCAGGACTGGCTGGGAGAGATGCACCTGACCAGGAATGTGAAATTGTGGGGGCAGAACAGATTGAGTTTGGAGACTGAACCCAAGACCAAGAAACACAGGATCCACAGATGATGGAGTAGACTAAGAATTGGGTCCTCCACTGCGTGAGTGGAACCCAGGGGTGCAGTTGTTAACATGGACCAGCAATTGCTGAGTCCTGGAGTTATGCTGATTTAAAATCACCAAACCGAGGATCCAACATGGCGGCGGGCGGAGAGGCAGCACTTTCAATACCCCCTCAGTGATGGGGTCAGAAAAACGCATAGATGACGCTTAGATTCTACTTGCGGAGAATCTCCTAGAAAAATTCCACTGAAGAGAGACCGGCTGGGAGTTACTAGGATTTTTGGAAGTAACAGTTTGCCCCAGATGAGTGAATCCCCACCACGAGATGCAGAGGTCCAGATCCGCCAGCCGCTGTCCACATGCCGCGGCGCGGCCGCCCGCCCGCCTGCAGCCACCGTAACTGGGTGGCTAGACTCCGAGACACAGCTTGGCAGGAAGAGGTCTTTAGCCAAACCTTCATGAAATAGTGAGCCGGGAGCTGAGGCCAACCGGGGACGGACCAGTCCCACCCCTCCCTTCGGACACTCCGGCAAGGAGCCTGGGGCCTGCCACAGCAGAGAGGTGACGTCATCGGAGCTCGGCCAACGGAATTCATTCCCAGCGGAATCCATTTTAGCAGGTGTGTGACTCCCACCCCAGCCAGATACAAGCAGCCAGGAACCTCAGGGATCTCTCCGGGGGTGTGTCTGTAGGGAAGCACAGGGGATTCCCGACCCCCAACCCCCCATATCACCAGCGGCGACTCCCAAGCTCTTAGCCGCCAGTTTACCACAGCACTGGGGCTTAAATGGGATGCGCGGTGGGGCTGCAAGTATAACTAGATCTCTGGGGAACTGCTTCTGGTGAACAGGACCTGGCTGGCTGGCTGACAGGAAGAAGGGGGGGGGGGGAAGGGCCAGAGAAGTGAAACGGCTCTGGACTGACAAGACTAAGAGTCTTACAGCAGCCGCCTTAAAGGGATTGCTATCGGCATGCAGAGGGCAGAAGCTCTGCACGGAGGGCACAGATCCGCCTACTGGAAGTGAAGAAAATGGATCTCTAAGACTTCAATTTTTTTCCTCTTCTCTCTCTGTTCCTTTCTCCCCTTTTCCTTCTTTCTTTCTTTCCCGTTTCAAGTTTTATTGTTCTTTTCATTCTCCTCTAATCTCTCTCTCTCTCTTTCTTTCTTTTTAAAAGCACCTTCCTTCCCCTACCCCCCAACTTTCATCCCAAGCATTACGTCTTCCATTACGTGTAATTGTCTAGATGCAAATAGGTGAATGTTTCGAGGCTGTCTATAGGGCTCCTAAATACCTAGCTACTACCAACACCCTGATCCAATCGCCTGTTAGCATCCCCCTTCAGTAGAGCAATCTTCTAAAGTAGCCAAGACATACTAACCCTCATACCATCATAGCACCTAACCTAAACATAAAGTCCTAAGAACAAACAACAAATCACTATAGGCATACAAAACCCAGAAGCCTTTTAGGAATTGAATGAATCAGCTTTAAAGTACAATAAAGCCCAACATTTCTAGGCATAATCTCCCACCACAAAGGAGAGACAACAGAGATATACAAAACCAAAACAAATTTATAGGAGAAAGCAGTTACACAGCAGTCAAACAGAGCTGGAAAGTAACGTGAACAACATGAAAAAACAAGGGAAAAAAGGATTACAAACAATGCAGGACAACTTAAATCTACAGGAGGACCTAGAAGCATCAGAAACATGGACAGGGAAAGAACTCAAGGCATACCTAACTCAGATGGAATGGAATATTAGAGAAGACATGAGACAGCAAGTCCAAGCAATGAAAGTATATTTTGAAAACGAATTAAACAAACAAATTCAAACTGCAAAGAACGAGCTTTACCAGGAGATAGAGATTTTAAAAAAAAAAAAACAAACAGTAATCCTAGAAATGCAGGAAACCATAAACCAAATTAAAAACTCTAATGAGAATATTACAAATAGACTAGATCAAGTAGAAATCAGAACATCAGATAATGAAGACAAAATTTATCAACTTGAAAAGAATATAGTCAACACAGAAAGGATGCTTAAATCTCACAAGCAATCTATCCAAGAGTTATGGGATACCATAAAAAAACCAAACTTGAGAGTCATTGGGATAGAAGAAGGTATAGAGGTTCAAACCAAAGGAATGGACAACTTATTAAATGAAATAATCCTAGAAAACTTCCCAGAGATGAAAGATGGAATGGATTGCCAAATCCTGGAATCCTACAGGACCCCAAACATTCAAAACCGTAATAGACCAACTCCAAGACATATAATTATGTAGACAGCCAACATACAGAACAAGGAGAGAATATTAAAAGCTATGAGAGAAAGGAGGCAGATTACATTCAGGGGTAAACCAATTAGGTTAACGACTGATTTTTCATCACAGACTTTGAAAGCGAGAAGATCCTAGAACAACGTATTTCAAACGCTGAAAAATAATGGATTCCAAACAAGAATACTGTATCATATTGTATCCAGCAAAATTAAGCTTCAGATTTTACAATGAAATTAAAATATTTCACAATAAACAAAAGCTAAAAGAATTCACAGCCAGAAAACCAGCACTGCAAAGCATTTTGAGCAAAATACTACAAGAAGAGGAATTAAAAAATAGCACCCAAAACTAACAGTGGGAAGTATCTCAGTAAAGGGGGAGAAAAATAACCAAAGAGGAAAAACTAGCCAAACTAAAATAAATAAATAAATAAACATGACTGGAAGTACAAACCATATTTCAATTGTAACCTTAAGTGTTAATGGCTTAAATTCACCAATCAAGAGACATAGGCTAGTAACCTGGATTAAAAAAACAAATCCAACAATATGCTGCCTTCAGGAGACTCATATGATAGGAAAAGACATACACAGGCTGAAGGTGAAAGGTTGGGAAAAATCATACCACTCACACGGCCCTCGGAAGCAAGCAGGAGTGGCCATACTCATATAGAATAAAATCAACTTCAAACCTAAGTTAATCAAAAGGGATAAAGAAGGACACTATACAATGTTAAAAGGAACTATCCACCAACAAAGCATAACAATTATCAATTTGTATGCACCAAACAATGGTACTGCAACGTTCATAAAACAAACTCTCCTCAAGTTCAAGAGTCAAATAGACCACAACACAATAATTATGGGTGACTTCAACACACCGCTCTCGCCATTAGACAGATCCTCTAGACAAAAGCTGAATAAAGAAACTATAGAACTCAATAACAAAATCAATAACCTAGACTTAACCGACATATATAGAATATATCAACCATCATCAAGTGGATACACGTTCTTCTCAGCAGCACATGGATCCTACTCAAAGATAGACCATATATTATGCCATAGGGCAACTATCAGTAAATATAAAGGTGTGGAGATAATACTGTGGGAAGCCATCCTGACACGTGACTGGGCGGCTCCCGTTAAGGGTCTGAGGCTTCTGGCTGTGTCGGAATTTTCCCGGCCCTTTCCTGATGAGAGAACCCGTCCGTGTGGGGGGTGTGACTGACCACTGACCCCGGGGGCCCAATCACTGACCCTGACCTTGGAGTGCAGTCCCCCCTCAACCCTCATTGGATGGAATTATCCCCTGAATTTCTTGTTCCCCAATAAAAGGCTACTCCCTGGCGTGTTCACTCTCTCTCTCTCCTGCTAGCCCTGAGTAATCCTTGCTGCCCTGCTGGGCGGTTAGAGGTTGGAACCAGAGAGGGGAGCCGTCTCGGACCTGGCAATAGAAATAAGGTAACTGAGTCTGTGTGTTTTATTTCGATCTCTTCTAACTAACTTTATGCCAAGAACCTCATTAATGAAACCATTGTGCAGGCCGCATGGTGGAATTGGCGCCCACGAGGGGGGCATTCTAGATTAGTTAGATTGAGTGGGAGCGCGCTATAAAGATAAGGATAAAGATAAAGATAAAGGAAGTGGTGACAATTTGGGTCACAAAAGTACCTGGAGCTATTGAAGGAAAGAGACATTAAATTAATTAAAATGGGAAATTCAACTTCTACGGATAAGGAAATGTATCTGACTATTTTAGACAGTATAATTAATCAGAAAGAAAAACAGATAAAGAAAGCTCAGTTATTACAATTCTTAAAGATTGTAGGTAAATATTGTCCTTGGTTTTGTGAACAAGAGTCTCCAAATTTATCTACTTGGGAGAAATTAGGAAGAAAGTTACAAAAGGTTTATTTTTCTAATGAACTACCTGGAGGCATAGAAAGTATTCAGAAAACTTGGACAGCTCTAGAAGTTTGTCTTTTTGAATATATGGGTCAAAGTTCGTGGCCCCCTGAAGACCTGTTAAAAGGCTTGCAAAGGGCTATTAAGTCTATTCAAATGGAAAATTCGCCTGAGGCTAAGTTAATTCCTTTTCCCTTAGGCCGTTTAAAAACAAAGACAACGCTAGGGGCCAAACCTAAGGTTAGGAATGTGACTTTAAACTCACAGGACTATACTAGCCCGCAGGGAGATTCTAGGGGCGAATATCATAGAGGACAAACCTCCGAGATCTTAGAAAGCCCTCCGGAAGAGGTAGAGGATCTTCCTACAGAGGAAAATCCGGAAGAGATTCCTAGAGGGGCTCAGAGTTCTTCTCCGCCACGTGGTTTAGAAACCCAAATTCAAAATGGCGATAGTGCAGAGTCTGACCATGACTTGCAATCTGAGGGAGAAGAATCAGACATGGAAATTCAGGACTTACAGAGGAATCTTAACAGGCTGCGTTTAACACCGCCTGTCCAGGCTATTCGAATTCGGCCGGTACCTGCTAAAAGGACAAAATTTAACAGGTACGCTGGGTTAACAATGACTTTTCTTACCCCGTTCCAGCGAGGTATTAAGAAAGCACAGGAAGATGGGGAGGATACTAGCGGTTTTCAACTTTTTCCAGTTTTTGAGCAAGTTAATGAACAAGATCAGAGAGTTAGAGTTCATGCTGTAATCCCATTTAAAACCATTAAGGAACTAAAAAGTGCATGTGAGACATATGGTCCAAATTCCCCTTTTGTACAGAGCCTGATAGACAATATTTGCTCACAACCCCTTCCTCCTAGCGATTGGATTTCTTTAGCCAGATCTTGTCTGAGCGGGGGAGATTTCTTACTTTGGAGGACTTATTGGACTGATTTCTGTACTGAACAGGCAGAAAAGAACAAAAGACAGGATATAGAAACGCCAGTAGAAATGTTTCTAGGGACAGGTGAATTTACTGACCTAGAAAGACAGTTAAATTATGATTTTGTAGTGTACAATCAAATAACTGATTGTGCAAAACGTGCCTGGAGGCAGATTGTCTCCAAGGACAAATCCAATTTAGTTCTTACCAAAATCAGGCAAGGTGCGAGTGAACCTTACTCAGATTTCGTAGCCCGGTTGTACCAGGCTGCAAACAGGTCAATTGGGGACTCGGGAGCGAGTGAGTTCATTGTTAGGCAATTGGCATTCGAAAACGCAAATAAATACTGTCAGGATATTCTCAGACCGCACCGTAAAAAGGGAACAATCTCTGAGTTTATTAGCTTATGTTCTGACATAGACTCTACTCATTTACAAACAGTAGCCCTAGCTGCAACAATAAAAGAAACTTTGAAACCACAGGATTTAGTACGAAAACCCCGCGGAAAATGTTACATTTGCGGGAGAAATAATCATTTTGCGTGGGAGTGTCGCATGCGCAATTCTAAGTTCAGGACTCCATCTACTGGCGATAATAGATATTGCAGGGCTCAGCCCCATGCGGTAGATCAAGATGGCGCGGATGAGCCCGCCTTCTTGTCATCATTTCCGCCTGGCCGGAACACAAACTTCCGGTCGGCCCGGCCCCGGGCCGAAAATGAGGAAGTAGGTGGTCGCGCAATGTGACGTCATCGCGCCGACCATGGGGGCCGCCATCTTTAATTTTACCAGAGCGAAACAAGCAGTTTCCGTACAAACCCTTAATGATTTTCAAAAGCTATTAGGAGATATTAATTGGCTGAGGCCATCCCTAAAACTAACTACTTCTGAGTTAAGTCCTCTATTTCAGATATTACAAGGAAATCCCTCCCCAACCTCTCCACGTCAGCTAACCTTAGAGGCTAGAATGGCTTTAAGGAGAGTTGAACATGCAATTAGAAATGCACAGCTTACTAGAGTTGATCCTAAAGAAATAGTGTATTTATTAATATTTCCAACTGAGCATACCCCAACAGGAGCCATATGGCAAAGATTAGGAGTTATTGAGTGGATTTATTTATCCCACTCTCCTCAAAAGACATTAATTCCTTTTCATGATTCTATAGCTCAATTAGTAATTAAAGGTAGAACTAGGATTTTACAATTAATTGGATCTGAGCCTGATATCATAATTATTCCATTTTCTATTCAACAGACTAATTGGCTTTTTCAAACTTCTAGCTCATGGCAGATAGCTTTTGCTGATTTTCCTGGCCAGATAGATAGCCATTATCCTCGTGATAAGATTATACAATTTGCATCATTAACGTCACTTATTTTTCCAAAGATTGTACGTGCACATCCTATAGATGAAGCTTTATCAGTGTTCACGGATGGTTCTAACTCAGGTAAAGCAGGTTTTTATAGTCGTGTTCACACAGAGGTAATACAAACTTCTTATACTTCTGCCCAAAGAGCAGAGCTTCAAGCTCTGATTTGTGCCTTAAATTACTTTTCTAATGAGCCTATTAATATTTATTCAGACAGCTTATATGCAGTCGGAGTTACTAAAAATATTGAAACTTCAGTTATTGGGTATACTTCATCACAAGAGTTATTTGAGTTATTTCATAATTTACAAAAGACAGTGCTAATGCGAAAGTACCCATGTTTCATAGGGCACATACGGGCTCATACTAATCTTCCAGGACCCTTAGTTTCAGGTAATGACAAGATTGATAAATTAGTAGCTTTTTATCAACAGATGTCTTCATATGACTGTGCACTAGCTTCCCATTCCTTGCATCATCAAAATGCTTCTAGCTTACGTAAAAAATTTAATATTACTAGAGAACAAGCTCGTCAGATTGTAAGCCAATGCCCTAAGTGTGTTATTCACACTCCATCTCTGCCATCAGGGGTAAATCCCCGTGGATTAAAACCAAATCAAATATGGCAAATGGATGTAACTCATATTCCTCAATTTGGTAAACAATGTCATGTGCATGTCATAGTGGACACTTATTCTAGATTTATTTTTGCCACAGCACGTACTAAGGAAAATACTCAACATGTAATTTCTCATTGCTTAGCAGCTTTTTCTGTTTTAGGGTGCCCTATGCAGATTAAAACAGATAATGCTCCAGCTTATGTAAGCTCTTCTTTTCAACAATTTTGCCAAGAGTTTAAAATTAATCATAAAACAGGAATTCCTTATAACCCTCAAGGCCAAGCCATTGTGGAACGAGCTCATTTATCTATTAAGCTTCAATTACAAAAATTAAAGGGGTGGAATAGGTTTATGACTCCCCAAAATAGCCTTAATCATGCCTTGTTTGTTTTAAATTTTTTAAACTGTGACGCAGAAGGTCACACTGCTGCTGAGAGACAAATGTCTCCCTCAGTAACAGGCCCTTTAGGCAGAGTTTTGTGGAAAGATTTACAGACTGGTCACTGGAAGAGTCCGGACCCAGTGATTATGTGGGGTAGAGGTCATGCTTGTATTTTCCCAGAAGGCGCATTTTGTCCTATTTAGGTGCCTGAACGTGCTATCAGACATGGAAGAGATAGAACCCAGATTCAAGCGACTGAGGATCGACCCGGAGGAGCCCCTATCCAGAAGGAGGAGATATCGGAAAAGGATGAAGAAAGACCAGATTGACCCAGCCGAAAAGCTGATTTCATGGGAAGACATGAAGAAGCTAACAACCCAGGCTTCCCAAATACTTCGACACCTAGGAGAGAACAGGACCCCAGTGATGATGGTAGCAACAGTAATTGCCCTGTTGGGCTGTCAGGTAAAGGGGGATCAAGTAGACACTTACTGGACATATTTCCCAGATCCACCCCTGGTACACCCAGCTGTGTGGACTGGAGAATCTATTCCAGTATTTACTAATGACTCATTCATGATGGGAGGATTTACAGATACTCATATTACTCCCAATCATGTGACTAGATTTAATTATTCTGGCTACAGTGCCCAATTACCTTTGTGTTGGTCACACGATAAACATGCTGGCTGTCTGAAAGTATCATTCAAAGAAAAGACAGCGATTGGTAGACCTAGACTGACAAATAATTCTATTTATGGGGACTTAAGACCTTATACTAGATCAGTAATTAAGATGGGACTTTCCCATAACAAGCCAGTCATTTCTACAAAACCTCCACGGATGCCCCACTGTCCAAATAGTTCTACAATTGAGATTGGCACCTTTCCTAGATGGATGGATTGTGTAAATACCTTTCCTGTACAACATAAGGTGTCTAAAGATAGTGGGTATATTTTAGACTGGTCTCCAAAAATTGATAAAAGACAATTACGAAGAAATTCTGCTATGACACCTGCAGGATTTGTTAGTAATATTTTGACTTATAGTAAAGGAGGTGTTCAAAAAGATATTTGGCGTTTAGTTGCTGCCTCAGAATTCTTACATTTTACAGACAAACCTTTACCAAAATTTGTTGGCAAGAACTGTAAAGAGGGATTTTGCTATGGCTTACGAGCCTGTGTCCAATCTCCTTATGTTTTAATTATTGGAAATGTAAAAGTTAAATGGATAGATGACAGATATATTGTTACTTGTAATAAATGCAACCTAACCAATTGTATTACTAGGTATAATGGAGGAAAAGGAGTGCTGATACTTCATCAGCCCTCTTTCGTTTTATTACCTGCTAATATTTCAGAGCCATGGTATGCTGATACTGGTTTACAAGTCTTGCAGCAAATTCATGCCCAGTTAGCAAGACCTAAACGTGCTATTGGAGTTATAATTGTTGGTGTTTGGCGCTAGTCTCCTTTATTGCCTCAACTGTCTCTGCGTCTCTGACATTGTCTCAGAATATTCAGCATGCAAAATTTCTTAATAATTTAGCTCAAAATACTTCCAAGGCTCTGCATAATCAAGTAAATATTGATGAAAGGATTGAGACTAAATTAAACGCCTTAGAGGCGACTGTTATAGACATAGGTAATGAACTTTCAGCCTTAAAATTTAAGGAAAGGCTTAAATGCCATGCCAATTATAAGTATGTTTGTGTTACAGCTGCCAAGTACAATGCTTCTCTCTGGGATTGGGAGAAGGTTAAAAACCATTTATTAGGTATTTGGCAAAATAGTAATAATAGCTTGGATATTCTGGAACTTCATCACCATATCCAAGACATTCAAAATAATAGAGCTGAATTTTCAGATCCTTCTTCTCTGGCAAACCAAATATTAAAGGAGTTGAATGGATTCAACCCTGGAAATATTCTTAAACACTCGGCCTGGTACATTATTGGATTATTCTCTTTGCTGTTAATTCTCTTTTGTGTTGTAATTATAAGATGGCGAGTCTTCGGAACAAGAATACAGAAACTCCAAAGAGTGAACCGCCGTCTCATTTTTAAGAATAGAAAGGGGGAATATGTGGGAAGCCATCCTGACACGTGACTGGGCGGCTCCCGTTAAAGGTCTGAGGCTTCTGGCTGTGTCGGAATTTTCCCGGCCCTTTCCTGATGAGAGAACCCGTCCGTGTGGGGGTGTGACTGACCACTGACCCCGGGGGCCCAATCACTGACCCTGACCTTGGAGGATCCTACTCAAAGATAGACCATATATTATGCCATAGGGCAACTATCAGTAAATATAAAGGTGTGGAGATAATACCATGCACCATATCTGATCATAATGGAATGAAACTGGAAATCAATGATAAAAGAAGGAAGGAAAAATCCTGCATCAGCTGGAAAATGAACAATATGTTACTGAATGATCAATGGGTTACAGAAGACATAAAGGAGGAAATAAAAAAATTCTTAGAGATAAATGACAATACAGACACAACATACCAGAATCTATGGGACACAATGAAAGCAGTTTTAAGAGGGAAATTCATTTCCTGGAGTTCATACCTCAAAAAAAGAAAAAACCAACAAATAAATGAACTCACACTACATCTTAAAACCCTAGAAAAGGAAGAGCAAAACAACAGCAAATGTAGTAGAAGACAAGAAATAATTAAAATCAGAGTGGAAATCAATGAAATTGAAACAAAAAAAACCATTGAAAAAATTGATAAAACTAAAAGTTGGTTCTTTGAAAAAATAAATAAGATCGCAGACCTTTAGCCATGCTAACAAAGAGAAGAAGAGAGAGAACTCAAATTACTAACATACTGGATGAAAAAGGCAATATCACAACAGACACTTACAGAAATACAGAAGATAATTAGAAAGTATTTTGAAACCCTATATTCCAATAAAATAGAAGATAATGAAGATATCAATAAATTTCTTAAGTCATATGATCTGCCCAGATTGAGTCAGGAAGACACACATAATTTAAACAGACCAATAACAAAGGAAGAAATAGAAGAAGCCATCAAAAGACTACCAACCAAGAAAAGCCCTGGACCGGATGGGTATACAGCGGAGTTTTACAAAACCTTCAAAGAAGAATTAATACCAATACTTTTCAAGCTATTTCAAGAAATAGAAAAAGAAGGAGCTCTTCCAAATTCATTCTGTGAGGCCAACGTCACCCTGATCCCAAAACCAGACAAAGACACTTCAAAGAAAGAAAACTACAGACCAATATCTACAAAAAAAAAAAAAAAACTACTAGAACTAATAAATGAATTCAGCAAAGTGGCAGGATATAAAATCAACACGCATAAATCAAAGGCATTTCTATATATCAGCGACAAAACTTCTGAAATGGAAATGAGGAAAAACACCCCATTCACAATATCCTCAAAAAAAATTACCAAAAGTTCTCTATAGGTTTAATGCAATGCCAATCAAAATCCCAATGGCATTTCTTGTAGAAATAGATAAAGCAATCATGAAATTCATATGGAAAAATAAAAGACCCAGAATAGCAAAAGCAACTCTAAGCAGGAAGTGTGAATCAGGCGGCATAGCGATACCAGATTTCAAACAATACTACAGAGCAATAGTAACAAAAACAGCATGGTACTGGTACCAAAACAGGCGGGTGGACCAATGGTACAGAATAGAGGACACAGAGACTAATTCACAAAGTTACAACAATCTCATATTTGATAAAGGGGCTAAAAGCATGCAATGGAGGAACAAATGGTGCTGGGAAAACTGGAAATCCATATGCAACAAAATGAAACTGAATCCCCTTCTCTCGCCATGCACAAAAGTTAACTCAAAATGGATCAAGGAGCTTAATATCAAATCAGAGACTCTGCATCTGATAGAAGAAAAAGTTGGCTCCGATCTACATATTGTGGGGTCGGGCTCCAAATTCCTTAATAGGACACCCATAGCACAAGAGTTAATAACAAGAATCAACAAATGGGACCTACTTAAACTAAAATGTTTTTTCTCAGCAAGAGAAACAATAAGAGAGGTAAATAGGGAGCCTACATCATGGGAACAAATTTTTACTCCTCACACTTCAGATAGAGCCCTAATATCCAGAGTATACAAAGAACTCAAAAAATTAATAAGATAACAAATAACCCAATCAACAAATGGGCCAAGGACCTGAACAGACACTTCTCAGTGGAGGACATACAATCAATCAACAAGTACATGAAAAAATGCTCACCATCTCTAGCAGTCAGAGAAATGTAAATCAAAACCACCCTAAGTACCATCTCACTCCAGTAAGATTGGCAGCCATTATGAAGTCAAACAACAATAAGTGCTGGCGAGAATGTGGGGAAAAGGGCACACTTGTACATTGCTGGTGGGACTTCAAATTGGTACGGCCAATATGGAAAGCAGTATGGAGATTCCTGGGAAAGCTGGGAATGGAACCACCATTTGACCCAGCTATCGCCTTTCTCGGACTATTCCCTGAGGAGATTAAAAGAGCGTACTATAGGGATACTGCCACATCAATGATCATAGCAGCACAATTCACAATAGCTAGACTGTGGAACCAACGTAGATGCCCTTCAATAGATGAATGGATAAAAAAAATGTGGCATTTATACACAATGGAGTATTACGCAGCACTAAAAAATGACAAAATCATGGAATTTGCAGGGAAATGGATGGCATTAGAGCAGATTATGCTAAGTGAAGCTAGCCAATCCTCAAAAAACAAATGCCAAATGTCTTCTTTGATTTAAGGAGAGCAACTAAGAACTGAGCAGGGAGGAAGAGCATGAGGAAAAGATTAACATTAAACGTAGACGAGTGGTGGGAGGGAAAGGGAGAGAGAAGGGAAATTGCATGGAAATGGAAGGAAACCCTCAATGTTATACGAAATCACATATAAGAGGTTGTGAGGGGAAAGGGGGGGAAAAATAAAAAAACAAGGGAGAGAACTGAACAACAACAGATGAGGTAGAGAGGGAAGATGGAAGGGGAGGGGAGGGGGGATAGTAGGGGATAGGAAAGGCAGCAGAATACAACAGTCACAAATATGGCATTATGTAAAAATGTGAATGTGTAACTGATGTGATTCTGCAATTTGTATTTGGGGTAAAAATGGGAGTTCATAACTCACTTGAATCAAATGTATGAAAGATGATATGTCATGAGCTTTGTAATGTTTTGAACAACCAATTAAAAAAAATAAAATAAATTCACCAAACCAGTTGGCATCAGGGAAGGACCTGGAGACTACTTGAGCCTAAACCCCACCTCCTAGATTCCTGCCACCTCACCCTGAGGTTGGAGCAAGCATCACACTCCAGACCACCCCACCTAACCTTGCTGAGAAGGAAAGGTGAGAATCTTTTGAACTCCAACAGAAAAAAATTCTTTAACTTTTCATTGAGATCATTTTTTCCTTTTCTCTATTTAATTGTGACCTTACCAGATGTGGTAGCTCATGTCTGTACTCCCAGTGCCTTGAGTTCAAAACCAGTCTCAGTAACTTAGTAAAGACCTGAAAAACTCAGCAAGACCCTGTTTCTATGTAAAATATAAAAAAACTGCCAGGGATGTAAGCACCCTGCCTGGGTAGTTAAGCACCCCTGGTTCAATCCCCAGTACCTAATGATAATAATAATAACTTTAATGGTTCATGGAAATTTATCCATATTCATAAATTCATGTTTGTTTTTCTCATTTCTAGCATTTTGAAGCCAGTTTTTTTATTGATAAGTTTTGTGAGGACTAGGATGTTTGATTAGTATATTTCAGTTTTGTTTTGCATTTTTTATTTTTATTTTTAAATTTTTAAAATCTTCTCTTCACACATTTTTCTGTCATTTATCTGTTTCCTTGATTCTTTCTCTCTTTTCTTTTGCTAATGGCCAATATCTATTATTTTTTTACTCTTCCTTTTATTTTTTTCAAATATGTTTTTTTAGTTGTAGGTGGACACAAAACCTTTATTTTATTTATTTATTGAGGGTCCAACCCAGAGCCCCATGTGTACTAGATGAGTGCTCTACTGCTGAGCCACAACCCCAACCACTTCCTTTAATTTTTTACTTCTATCTTCTCTCCTTATCATTCTTCATCATCACATCCTACATCACTTCTGTTCTCTCCCTGTCCACCATTCAAAATGTAAACCATTTTGCAAACTTATTGTTTTTATTGAAAGCAATAACTGATGATATAATTTCTGTTTATTGTGACAATCTTGTAGATGTTATAGCAAGAACTATTCAGTTCAATGCTGTATATTGTTTTCATTCGTTGTTGTTACTGTTTATCTCCCCTAAATAGGTGCAGTACTGGAAACTTTCAGGGACACTGCAAGTGCACAGCAAAAACTCTACTCTCTCAAGTCCATACTGTTAGATGGGTAGACACACAAACAACATGAAAAGTAAGGGAACAAATTGCCCCAAACAAACTGAGATACTTGAATAACCAAATATATTGCCACCCCAGTGGAAGAATGTACATGGTTATACTAATCTGCAAGGAAAAGGATAATGTATTGAGTGAGATCAGAGAAAAAAATACAGGAAGTAAAATATCACTTCAATAAAGAGAGAAATTCTGAAAAATATAAACAAGCAGATGTTAAGATCCCATAACCAGAACTTCGAAGAAATATGGGATAATATGAAAAGAACAAATTTAACATTTATCAGGATAGATAAAGGCTCAGAAATATAAACCAAAATAATATCAGAAAATTTCCCAAACTTAAAGAATGAAATGGAGGGCTGGGGTTGTGGCTCA
Organism: Marmota flaviventris; assembly: GCF_047511675.1. Classification (NCBI taxonomy): domain Eukaryota; kingdom Metazoa; phylum Chordata; class Mammalia; order Rodentia; family Sciuridae; genus Marmota; species Marmota flaviventris. The sequence goes on along the minus strand of NC_092515.1, from coordinate 15,896,650 downwards.
GTGGTAGAGCGCTCGCCTAGCATGTGCGAGGCCCTGGGCTTGATCCTCAGCATCAGATAAAAATAAATAAATAAAATAAAGGTATTGTGTCCAACCACAAATATATATTATATAAAGATTGAAATAGGGCTGGGGATGTGGCTCAAGCGGTAGCGCGCTCACCTGGCATGCACAGGGTGCTGGGTTCGATCCTCAGCACCACATAAAAATAAAATAAAGATGTTGTGTCCACCGAAAAATAAAAAGTAAATATTGAAAAATTCTCTCTCTCTCTTTTCTCTCTTTTTTTTTAAAAAAAAGATTGAAATGGAAAATCAGATACAGATGGCTTACAGGACTCCAAATATACGAAATTACAACAGACCCACACCAAGGCACATTATTGTGAAAATGCCTAACATACAGAATAAGGACAGAATTTTCAAGGATGCCAGAGAAATGTGATGAGTCAGATTTAGTGGGAAACGAATCTGGATCTAAGCTGATTTCTCAGTCTAGACCCTCAAAGCAAGGAGGTGGAATAATATATACCAAGCTCTGAAAGAAAATAGATGCCAGCCAAGAATGCTATACTCAGTGAAATTAAGTTTCAGAATTGACAAAATAAAAACCTTCCCTGATAAACAAAAGCCTACCAACCAAGAAAAGCTCAGTACCAAATAGAGTCTTAGCTGAGTTCTACAAGCCCTTAAAAGAAGAATTATCACCAATACTTCTCAAATAATTTCATGAAATGGAAAACAAGGGAACCCTTTCAAACTCATTCTATGAGAATAGTATGACTCTGACCCCAAAACTTCAGACAAATTTCCCTGATGAACATGGATACAAAAATTCTCAATAAGGGCTGGGGATGTGGCTCAAGTGGTAGCGCACTCGCCTGGCATGCGTGCGGCCCGGGTTCGATCCTCAGCACCACATACAAAGATGTTGTGTCCGATGAAAACTAAAAAATAACTATTAAAAAGTCTCTCTCTCTTAAAAAAATTCTCAATAAAATTCTGGAAAATTGCATACAAAAATATTAAAAAGGTAGTTCACCACAATCAAGTGGGGTTCATCCCAGGGATGCAAGTTTGGTTCAACATACATAAATCAATAAATGTAATTCATCACATCAATAGACTTAAAGACAAAAACCATATCATCATCTCAATAGATGCAGAAAAAGCATTTCACAAAATACAGCACCACTTCATGTTCAAAACATTAGAAAAAATAGGAATAGTAGGAACATACCTCAACTTTGTAAAAGCTATCTATGCTAAACCGAAGGCCAACATCATCTTTTTAAAAAAATCTTTATTTTACTTATTTATTTTTATGTGGTGCTGAGGATTGAAGTAGTGCCTCACACATGTGAGGCAAGTGCTCTACCACTGAGATACAACCCCAACCCAAGGCCAATGTCTTCTAACAGGAGAAAAATTAAAAGCATTTTCTCTAAGAACTAGAATAAGACAAGGATCCCTCTTTCACCACTTCTATTCAACATAATCCTGGAAACTCTAGCCAGAGCACTTAGATTGTCATAAGAAATCAAAGGGATACAAATAGGAAAAGAAGAACTCAAACTATCACTATTTGCTGAGAACAGAAATTCTATATTTAGAAGATCCAAAAATGTCCACCAGAAAACTTCTAGAAATCATCAATGAATTCATCAAAATAGCAGAATATAAAATCAGCATGCATAAATCTAACCTATTCCTATATATCAGTGATGAATTCACTGAAAGAGAAATTAGGAAATCTATCCCATTTGCAATAGCCTCAAAAAAATACTTAGGAATCAAAAGAGATGAAAGACCTCTACAATGAAAACTACAGAAGACTAAAGAAAGAAATTGAAGATCTCCAATGCTCTTGGATAGGCAGAATTATTATTGTCAAAATGGGCCTGCTACCAAGAGTTATACAGACTTAATGCAATTCCTATTAAAATCCCAATGTCATTCTTCATAGAAATAGAAAAAGCAATCATGAAATTCATTTGGAAAAATAAGAGACCCATAATAGCCAAAGTAATCCTTACAAGAAAAGTGAAGCAGGAGGTATCACAATACTAGACCTTAAACTATACCACAGAGCTATAGTAACAAGAATATCTGGTTTTGGCACAAGACATGAAGACTAATGTTACAGAATAGTAGACACATAGACAAATCCACATAAATACAGTTATCTCATGCTAGACAAAGGTACCAAAAACATTCATTGTTGAAAAAAGCCTCTTCAACAAATGATGCTATGGAAACTGGAAATCCATATGTAGCAAAATGAAATTAACCCCCAGTCACCCTGCACAATAATCAACTCAAAGTGGATAAAAAGACTTAGGCAGGGCAGGGGTTGTGGCTCAGTGGTAGAGCACTCGCCTAGCATGTGTGAGGCACTGGGTTCAATCCTCAGCATTACATAAAAATAAAATATTGTGTCTAACTACAATTAAATATATATATATTATATATATAATATATATGTATATCTATGATATATCTATGATATACCTATGTCTGTCTGTCTATATATATATATATATATATATATATATATATATATATATATATATATGACTTAGGCACTAGAGCAGAGACCTTGTGCCCAATAGAAGAAAAAGTAGGCCCAAATCTTTACCATGTTGGCTTAAGAACTGACTTCCTTAATAAGCCTTCTAAAGCACAAGAAGTAAAATCAAGAATCAAGAAATGGAATGTATTCAAACTGAAAAGCTTCTTCTCAGCAAAGGAAACCATAACACAAAGAGACAGCCTACAAAATGGGAGAAAATACTTACCACATGTATCTCAGATAGAGCTTTAATCTCCAGGATATATAAAGAACTAAAAAAAAATTGAACACCAGAACAACAAATAATCCAATCAACAAATGGGCTAAGTAACTGAACAGACACTTCAGAGAAGAAGAAATACAATTGATCAACAAATATATTTAAAAATGTTCAACATCTCTAGTGATTAGAGAAATGAAAATTAAAACTACTCTAAGATTTCATCTCTCTCCAATCAGAATGGCCATTATCAAGAATACAAGCTAGGGCTGGGGATGTGGCTCATGTGGTAATGTGCTTGCCTGGCATGTGTGGGGCACTGGGTTCGATCTTCAGCACCACATAAAAATAAAATAAAGATGTAATGTCCACCAAAAACTAAAAAAAAAGATACAAGCTAAAATAAACAGAGGATGTGGGGGAAACGCACACTCATACGTTGCTGGTGGGACTGAAAATAGTTGCAAAGATTACGGAAAGCAGTATTGAGATTCCTCAGAAAACTTGGAATGGAACCACAATTTGACCCAGCTATCCCACTCCTTGGTTTATACACAAAGGACTTAAAAACAGCATACTATAGTAACGCAGTCATATCAATGTTTATAGCAGCACAATTCACAATAGCTAAATTGTGGAACCAACCTAGATGCCCTTCAATAGATGAATGGATAAAGAAACTGTGGTATACATACACAATATTACACAGTCTTAAAGAGAAATGAAATTATGGCATTTGCAGGTAAATGTATGGGGTTGGAGAATATCATGCTAAGTGAAATAAGCCAATTCCCCAAAACCAAAGATTGAATGTTTTCTATGATATTCAGATGCTAATTCACAATAAGGGTGGGGCACTAGGGAAGAATAGAGGTACTCTGGATTAGGCAGAGGGGAGTGAAGGGAGGGGAATGGATATAGAGGTAGAAGCATGAAGAACAGTTAAATGAATCAAACATTATTACCCTATGTACATATATGATTACATGACACTGTGATTCTACATCATGTACAACCAGAAGAATGAGAAGTTATACTCCATTTATGTGTGCTGTGTCAAAATGCATTCTACTGTCACATATAATTAGAACAAATTTTCAAAAAAGAATGCCAATGCTTTTGAAATTATTCAATGAAATATACATTGTTGTTGATACTGCAAATTAGTACAATCACATTGGAAAGCAGTAAGAAGATTCCTCAAAAGCCTAGGAATAGACCCACCATGTGATCCAGCTCTCCCACTCCTCAGTATTTATCTCCAAGAACTAAAATCAGCATGCTATAGTGATATATACCAATGTTTATACCAGCACAATCTACAATATCTTAATTATGGAACCCATCAGTAGACAAGTGGATAAAGAGAATTATACACACACACACACCACAAAGTTTTATTCACCACAATGAAGAATGAAATTGTCATTTGCAGGAGAATTGGTGGAACTTGAGAACATTATGTGAAATGAGGCAAACTCAAAGTTAAGGTCAAATGTTTTCCCTTATATGTGGAAGCTAGAGAGGAAAACGGAAAATAAAGCTGGCGGGGGGAAATCTCATGAAAATCATAAAGAAATCAGTAGAGAAGAGGAATGGGACCAATGCAAGGGAAGAGAAAAGGGGAAATACTGGGAAATGATATCGGCAAGTTACATTGTTGTATCGTGTGCATATATGAATATGTAACAACCCCACCATTATGTTTAATTATAATGCATGAATAAAAATACCAGAAAAAAAGGTGAGACCCCTACCCCCTACACACAACAACAGAAACCTCATGGGGAACCCATTTAGACTTAAAGAAGAGGTGCAAATAGTACACAAATAAGGTCCTTATAACATCATTTTCCTGTTCCCCGTATAATATCTAAGTAGAGCACAGTGAGGGAGTAGAGGAGCTCACCTTGAGCACAGCCTCATGAACTAAATCAATGGCTATTAATGTCAATTCTCCCATTTTGCACCAATATCCAGGATCTATCTGGAAATTGGGAGTAATTTCTCCTGAGCAGCCTCCAGCCTTTACTATTCCTCAACCTTGTCTTTCGTATCCTTGACTTGTTTTCTATGTCATCTTACGAATAAAAAGCATTTCTTAGTTAAAGGACATATTTCTGGGAATCCCTTCCATGAGTGTTTCCTTTTCCACACATATTTATTTCTTCCTTTCTTTCCTTTCCTTTTCCTACCTTCATTCCTTTCTTTCTTTTTTTCTTTTTTTTTTTTTGTACCAGGGATTGAACTCAGGGACACTCAACCACTGAGCCACATCCCCAGCCCTATTTTGTATTTTATTTAGAGATTGAGTTCCTTAGGCCCTCTCTATGTTGCTGAGGCTGTCTTTGAACTTGCAATCCTCCTGCCTCAGCCTCCTGAGTCGCTGGGATTACAGGTGTGCACCACCACGTTGGTATCACACATATATGTTAATGACTTGAGGTATAATTACAATGCAGCCTTGGGCTTACATGGCTTCTGCACATGAGGTAGCTCTTATTCTCAGTGACCAATCAGAAGGTTGTATGGTTCACAAAGGGTGAGACATACCCGTGAATGGCCTTCATATTGAAGTAAACATTGTATTTCATCAGCATTTTCCTTTCCATTCTTAAGTGATATCAGATTCTGTTTTGCTATTTTTTGTGACTGCTTTGCAGCATTGAATCTTCTTTCACCAAGACAATGGAACTGGGGGTAAGTGGAAGGAGGGTAGTGGTCAAAGTTGTGGGGTGCCTTTGAGAGGTCCCTTTTGTCTTCTCTGCAAAAAGTAATTCAGCCTCCAGTACAGTTCCTCTTGTCCCCACAGGTAGAATTTTGGATGTCCCTATCCTTGCTGGAGTCCCCAGGGCTTCTAGAATCATGCCTTGTTGTGAATTATCACTCTTGGAATAGCCTATATATTTCTGAAACACGCTAGCTCCATCCTCCCGCCTGGAACACCAATTCCTTGAGGGAATTGCTATACTTTGTATTCTTAAAATGTCCATGTCTACATTTCCCTGAAGGTGCTTATCAGTATGGGGTTTGCTTCCAGGATAGAGGCCTGTTGAGGACCTATCTTATATAAGATTTTATTTGACACTTTCATCAACTGGCTTCATGTACCTCACTGTCCTCATTTCTGTTACCTGATTTCATCCTGGATGCAATCTAACCCACTTCCCCCAAGATCCACTCTAGAATCAGCTCCACAAAGGAATATACTGGGCCCACCTCATACCATGAAGCATGGCGACCACAGTGGTGGCAAAAGTGACCCAGATGTCTGAAAGATCAGATCCTAAGGGGAAGGCTGCAGGAGGTTGCCAGTTGCACTGCTCCTGTTCATACAGCCCAGCCTCCCGGATTTGCAACTGAGCATGCATGTCTTTCCAGTCTGGCGCTTACGTCACAGTGACCTGTACAGTTGCCTAGGGATACGTCCAGGAGGCTTAGCCAAACAGGCACTCTCCCTTACATGCCGTGGATGTGCTGTGGCTGTTTGCGAGGATGGTCCCAGGATCTGAGAAGTAGAGGAAGGCCAAGTAGGTGGAAGAGTTTAAATCAGCAGCACGATCTGCAACATGGGATCCCTGCATTAGGCCTGCTTTGTGGGTATGCCTGTGTCTCTTCTCTCACTGAATCCACCCTGTGGAGCACAGAATGGGACGGCCTTTGCACCTTAGGATGCTGTTATGTGCCCTGAGAATCTACCTGAATGTGTGTGGGAGTATGGCTTGTGCAGTGGATAGGGGCCTGTCTACTCTGCTTTCCTCCTTGAGCCCCTGTCCCTGTTTGTTCTCACCTGCTGGCAAGGAGTGATTTTTTTAATGCTGGGGCCCCTGTGTGGGTTGGAGGTTATGAATTGGGTTGCTGTTTCAGACTCTAGAGAGGTAGCTTTCTAAAATTCGGCACCAACTTCCAGTTACAAAAACCTGACTTGGAACTCAGTTTAGACTTACAGAAGAAGTATAAACAGGATAAGGAAGGTGATTATAACAACATTCTCCTCTTCCTTTAAAGGCAATAAATAACAGGTCTGGGGATGTGGCTCAAGTGGTAGTGCGCTTGCCTGGCATGCGTGCAGCCCGGGTTGGATCCTTAGCACCACATACAAACAAAGATGTTGTGTCCGCCAAAAACTAAAAAATAAATATTAAAATTTCTCTCTGTCTCTCTCTCACCTATTAAAAAAAAAATAAAAGCAATAACAAACCTAACTGTAGCTGACTGATTGAGAGTAATTATTTGGTAATAATATGATGAACTAAAGTGGTGGCTTCTGTGGCCTAACCGACAGTTTCACATTGGTACAGGACCAACCTGGCAGTTGGAAGTCATGTCTTATGCATGACCTGAAGCATTTACTGTGTCCTCCACTGCTACTTGAATACTGTCAGAGGCCTCTTAATTTGGCTCTGCCTCCAGCACAACTCCTCCTGTGGTCCCAGGTATGGTTTTTGGTTTCCTTAGCCATGTTTGGGTCTTCAAGGCTCCTGCAAGTCTACTTTAGTGGCACCATAAGTCTGAGAATAGCCAAATACCACCTCTAAAATGCTTTCTAGAGGGACCCCTGGGACTGCTTTTGTGCTTGTGACTTTGTTGCATAAACAATGAATGGGTCATCAGGGTATCCTACTGTCTTATCAGGCTTTTATATTCTCCACTCTGAAACAGACAATACATCTCTATCCTTCTCAAGGTCACTTGTAATATTGATATTGCTGGACCCAATGGCCATTGTCAAACCTTGTATTATTTAATTTTCCAGGGGTATCTGTTACCATTGATTGTCTGTCCTTTCATTTGGTTTCTGTATTCCCTGCCCTTGGTTCCCCTCCCACCACTTTGGTCCTCCATCGTAGCTTCCTCACTGGTCTGTCCCTTTCTTGAACATTGGGATGCAACATGGCTTAGTCTTTGTTGTTTTTTACACTCAAGTTCCTAATTGTCTTATCCTGCCTTGGGAATTTAAATATGTATAGTAATAACTACTAAATAAATATAGCCTCTAGGGTAGTACAAGCTATTATATTGAAGTGCCTAGGCCAATATTTCAGTTCTGTGTTTAATACACACTTCAGGTTTAACATCTAAAACTGTTCTCCCAATTTTCCTCCACACATTTGTTGGAACTGTAGCTTTCCTCTTCTTATTTGATGGAATTCACCACCTTTGCAAGTGCTCAGAACCAAAACCTTTGAGTTGAATTCACCTAGGCATTTTCTTTCTCATACCTAACATTTAACCACTAAATAAAACTTGCTTCATTGCATTTACCATGTAGGTAGACTACATCCCATTCTTACCAGAACCATTGTTACCATCCTGGTCTAAGCCATCTTCATCTTTCATTTGAATTATTGCTATTGCCTTCTCCTTTTTTTTTTTTTTTTTTTTGGTACCAGGGATTGAATCCAGAGGTCCTTAACCACAGCAACATACTGTCTTTTTTTTTTTTTTTACATTTCTTTTTAGTTGTAGATGAACACAATATCTTTGTTTTATTTATTTTTATGTGACGCTGAGGATCAAACTCAGTGCTTCATGCATGTAAGGCAAACACTCAACCTTTAAGTTACAACCCCAGCCTTCCCCAGCCTTTTTTTAAAACCTGTTATTTAGAGACAGTGTCTTGCTAAGTTGCTAAATGGTGATCCTCCTCCTTGGTCACCCAAGCTTTTGGGATTACAGGCATGAGCCACCATGCTTGGCCCACAGTATTCTACTCTACTTATTTTTGTTTTGTACAACAGCTACATTATAGATTCTTTGCTCTCACTTATCTCCTTCACTGGAATGCTCTTTGTTAGACACTAATTGGTTTCCTTCTTTACTTCTTCAAATCTTGGCTCTGATGCTTCTGTATTTATTCATGGTCTACCTTGAATTATTGTATTTCATATAGTAACTTAAACTGTCATATCCCTCCCATTTCTTTTTAAATGGCTTTTCCAACCAGTAACAATTAGCTTTTAATATGTGCTATACATACTTTGTCTCCTTTTGCTAGAATTGTTCACTGATATACCCCAAATACCAAGGGTAGTGGCTGGAATACAGTATGTCTCCAATAAATGTGACTAATTTTAGAATAGGCTTGGGTGGGGAAAGCATATGTTGCTAGCATGTCTTTGTAGGAATAGGCAATAGTCTCAAATCTTGTTCAAATTGTCCCTTTAAGTCAGTGTAAATTATTTCTATTAAGGAAAGACGATTAAGCATTTGGAGACAGAGATAGCATGTCTTAAGCATATAATTTTAAGCTGCTTTTAGTAATGTCATAAGACATTACTAATGTCAAATACATTAATAATGTCATAAGACATTATTCAGCAAGAAACACTGAATAACTCCTTCCATTTCAAGACAGGAGGAGGCAGTTTGAACAAATGTTTTGTCTATAAAAATAAGAACTCTGCTTTCTAGTCTGAACTGGGAAGATCCACATGCTACAAGGTCATTAAGTTAATACTAAAAATGTTAAGATTTCTTTTACTCATAGCACCCCACTTCCTGGTACATTTTCCATATCCTCAAGAAAAGTTTATTATTAATAAATGAACTAAAACAGCATCAATAAATAAGAGGTTTGCATTAATTTTATATAAAGAATCATGGGAGGCAGGCAGACCAGAGAAGGTGTGACTGTTCCACAAAATCATCAGGGTTTTGGTCTCCTTCAGTATTTTTGATCCAACATTCATAACACCCAGATATCCTCAAAGTCCCCATGAGACTGACAGAAGTTCAGCTTAGATGTCTATTTTGTAGGGAGGAAAAAGAAGAAACAGAGAGGAAAAAAGAATTTCATAAATATCCTAGACACAAAGACCACTTCCATATTGCTGACTTGAAAGGGAGACTAAGATAGTGTTTTAGCCCAGGATTTATTATTAAAGAGAAAAATGGATATTGGGTAGGGAAATAGTCTCTAATGCAAACTCGTCTTTTTTTCTGTTTCAACATAGTCTGTGCATGTTAATCTTTATTTTCAGTTTAACTGAAAAGTACATTCAAGTTTTTAAAAAAATTTCCTAGTAGATTTATTCTGGCTATTTTTTTTCATTTCTAAATAATATTCTTGAATTGTCAGAGATGGTGAAAGATGCAAATATGTAGACTCTATAACAAATCACTTCACGCTTGTCCTAAATTCTGTAACAGTTTTTCTTAATAACCCATTGATACTACACGGCTTCTTTACAGTATGAATTTTCTCTTACAATATTGAACAAAAGTTGTCTCATGACAGCATGTAGTGCCACCCCCCAAATAACCTGGGATAAATGTTAATGAAATATTTCTTGATACTAACAACACTCATAAGTGCCCTCCTCTCATGCAAATCTTCTAAAATAAGAAAAATGAAAATAGTACCTAAAATTCATGATATGCTATGTTCAAGGCACTGTTCTAAGAGCTTTTACATGTAATAACACATAATACTTTCAAGAATCTTACAAAAATGTATTATTCCTAGGTCTACCTTACAAACAATTAAATCAAAGTAATGGTATTTTATGACAAATGTCATAAAGGAAATAAATGGGCAGAGCCAAGAGTATATTGAAAAAGATATTTTCTATGGTTAAAGACTTTCCTACACTTACTACATTAAAAGAATTATTTTCTATTTTAATTTGCTAATGTTTAATAGGGTTCTAATAATAAAAGTTTATTTTCTACATAGACCACATTAACATTTTCATTGCCCCATCTAAATTTTTCAATGCTGAACTTTATGAGACAAATCTGTCCCCAATTCACATTTTTAAGACTCTGTACTAATAATGGATAACCAGATAATGCTATGTGTGAGACCAGAAAGAATAAGATAATTCATATAAAAACTTGTGAATCATGACTAAAGTCTATTCCACACTCCTTATAATCAAATGATTTTTCATTGACATGAATTTTCTGATGTTGAGTTAGTTGTGAACCACGAGTAAAGGACTTTCCACATTCTTTACATTGATAGGGTTTCTCACCAGTATGAATTCTCTGATGTCGAGAAAGATGTGAGCTCTGAGTAAAGGCTTTCCTACATTCTTTGCATTCATAGGGCTTCTCACCAGTATGGATTCTTTGATGTAGAGTAAGTTGAGAGCCATGACTAAAGGCTTTCCCACATTCCTTGCACTCATAGGGTTTTTCTCCAGTGTGAATCCGCTGATGTTGAGTAAGCTGTGAACCACGAATAAAGGCCTTCCCACATTCCTTACACTGATAGGGTTTCTCACCAGTGTGAATTCTCTGATGTTGTATAAGCAATAAGCCACGAGCAAAGGCTTTCCCACATTCATTACATACATAGGGTTTCTCACCAGTATGAAGTCTCTGATGTTGCGAAAGATGTGAACTCTGAGTAAAGGTCATTCTGCATTCTTTACATTCATAAGGTTTTTCACCAGTATGGATTCTTTGATGCTGAGTAAGTTGTGAGCCACGAATAAAAGATTTTCCACATTCCTTACATTCATAGGGTTTCTCACCAGTGTGAATTCTCTCATGTTGAGTAAGTTCTGAGCCACGACTAAAGTTTTTTCCACACTCTTTACATTCATAAGGTTTTTCACCAGTATGAATCCTTTGATGTCGAGTAAGGAGTGAGCCACGATTAAAAGCCTTTCCACATTCCTTGCATTGATAGGGTTTCTCACCAGTATGAATTCGCTGATGTTGAGTAAGTTGTGAGCCATGACTAAAGGTCTTTCCACATTCCTTACATTCATAGGGCTTTTCATTAGTATGAATTCTCTGGTGTTGAGTAAGCTGTGAACCTCGGATAAAGGCCTTCCCACATTCTTCACATTTATAAGGTTTTTCCCCAGTATGAATCCTTTGATGTTGCATAAGTAGCGAGCCCCGAATAAAGGCCTTTCCACATTCCTTACATTCATATGGCTTTTCCCCATTATGAATTTTCTGATGCTGGGAAAGCTGTGAACCACAAATAAAAGCTTTCCCACATTCCTTACATTCATAGGGTTTCTCACCTGTATGAATTCTTCTATGTAGAATAAGTTGTGAGAGCTGAGTAAAGACCTTTCTACACTCTTTACATTCATAGAGCTTCTCACCAGTATGAAGTCTCTGGTGCAGAGTAAGTTGTGAATTCTGAGTAAAGGCCTTCCCACATTCTTTACATTCGTAAGGTTTCTCACCAGTATGGACTTTCTGGTGTCTGGTGAGTTGTGAGCTACGAATAAAGGCTTTCCCACATTCTTCACATTTATATGGTTTTTCACCAGTATGAATTCTATGATGTAAAATAAGTTGTGAGCTTTGAGTAAAGGCCTTCCCACATTCCTTGCATGCATAGGGTTTCTCACCAGTATGAAGTCTCTGATGAAGACTGAGCTGAGAATCACGACTAAAGGCCTTTCCACATTGCTTACATTCGTAGGGTTTTTCACCAGTATGAATACTCTGATGTTGAGTTAGGTGTGAAGCTCGTCTGAAAGCTTTCCCACATTCCTTACATTTATAGGGTTTTTCTGTAGAGTGACATCTTGGATGTTGAGATAAGTAGGTATGATGGTTGAAAATGGACATATTGTCATATATGATCATCCCCTGCCTGAAATAGTCCTTCTGATTTTCTTGTTGCTTCTTCAACTTGCCTCTGACTTTCAAATAATCTCTGAAATTGGTCTCTGAAAGCTCACAATTTTCAAGCCTGTTATTCATTTCCCATTGAGATAATTCTGTTTTATTAGTGTCCTTTTCTGGAGATAAGTCCTTATTTGAACACCTTGAAGGCAAGTCTGAAAGATAAGACAACATCAAGTAATTCAAGAGAAATAATTCCAAAGAATTTCCGTGGCAGATAAAACAAATAATACAGAAATAACAGGCCTACAGCAGTATTTTTCAAATATTGTTTACTATGACCCATAATAATACCTTCCTTTCATATCAAAACCTACTGTAAAAATATAATACACACACACACACACACACACAAATTTCATAAAACAAAATCCTGTCTATCTTCTTCCCTCCCTTTGTACTGGAGATTGAACCCATGACCCTGCACACCAAATTACACCTCAAGCTCTTTTTATTTTGAATAGGGAGACACTCTCTATTTCGTCTTTCATACTTTGTGTCATGTCTTCTCTTGTTTACTCATCTACCCAAGCCCACATGTGTTTAACCCAAAAGAATACCTTTTATCATTGCCCAGGCACTGCTACAGGGTTAAAACATAATGAAAGTTCTCATGAAATATTGAAGATGCTAGAAAAGAAAAAGGCAATTTTCTAAAATGATGGAAGGCATCTGGAGTGATATAGATTCCATGAATTTTATTTAAAAAAACCCCACCATTATAGATGGAAATACAGATCAAGAAATAGAACATGGAAAGTCTTATACATTACCCCTAGGAATGCAAACTGGTACAATGAAAACACTTTGTAGTTTCTTATAAAAATGAAACATACTCAGCAAATGATATAGCAGTCATATTTAAAGATATTTACAATTATGCTCAACACCAAGTATTACAGCTTCTTTATTCATAATTGCCCCAAACTGGAAACAACCCATAAGTTCTTTAAAAGGTGAACGATCAACAGTTTGACAATTATATACAATAGAACACTATTCAGCAATACATAGAAACAAACTATTGATTGATGAAACAATATTAACAAATCTTTAATGTATTTTGGTAAGAAAGCCAGAGCCCAAAGGCTACATATTTTGATTCTATTTATGTACATTCTTGAAAAGGCAAACTATAGGGATGGAAAATAGGTGAGTAGTTTTCATATGCTAGGGAGAGAGGAAGGAGTTGACAACAAAAGGAAACCATGAGTTTGAGGGTGGGGGTCAATAATAAGAACTGTTTTATATAAAAACGTGATAGTGGATTTACTTGATGTGTGGATGGTGCACCAGACTTTCTGAAAAATGTCCCTAAGTTTTGGGTGAAATATTACAAATATACTTTGAAAACTGGTCAGGCTTAAAAGAAAATAAAGTATTCCAGAGGCACCGCAACAGTTACCACCCAGCATTGTAGTCCAGAGAAATAGAAACTAGAGAGGTACACGTGCTGTGATTACAGTTATCCTCAGGACATCTGCTGACTTTGGTTGCATAAGTCTCTATATTAATTACCTGAAAAAAAGTCAGAGTCCATGGCTTACAAGAGAGCAGGGATTAGAAAGGGACAACTTTTTTTTTTTTTTTTTTTGGTACTGGGAAGTGAACCCAGGGGCACTCAACCACTAAGCTACACCCCCAGCCCCTTATTAGAGACAGGTTCTCGCAGAGTTGCTTAGGGCCTTGCTAAATTGCTGGGGCTGGCTTTGAACTCAAGATCCTCCTGCCTCAGCCTCCTGAGCTTCTGGGATTACAGGTGTGTGCCATGGTGCCCAGCAGAAATAAACTTCTTTATAAAATTATAAATATCCAAGGATACACTTCAGCAGAAGGGGTAAAATTTTTCTGACCTCAAAGGAAAACAAAAAGAAACATTTCACTATTTTTAAAAATTTGACTTTTACTCTGAGATGGGAAGCCACTGGATAGTTGTGAGAAACAACATGGAAAAAATACCTTTCCTTTGTATTAAAATGAATCATTCTGGGGCCAATCCTCAGCACCACATAAAAATAAACAAAATAAAGGCATTCTTGGGCTGGGGTTGTAGCTCAATGGTACAGCTTATCAGCACCCCATAAAAATGAATAAATAAAATAAAGATAAAAAATAAAATAAAGGCATTATGTCCATCTACAACTACATTTTTTTTTTTTGTACTGAGGATTGAACTCAGGGGTACTCAAACATGAGCCACATCACCAGCCCTATTTTGTGTCTTATTTAGACACAAGGTCTCACTGAGCTGCTTGGCACCTCACAGTTGCTGAGCTGGCTTTGAACCGGCAATCCTCTTGCCTCAGCCTCCCTAACCACTGGGATTACAGGCGTGCAACACTGTGCCCGGCCAAAGCCAAAAAATTTTTTTAAATGAATCACTCTGATTGTTTCATCAAATCAAAGGACAGCCTGATAGTACAGAAACTAGGCAGACAGAATTTAGGAGGCTACAGCAACCAAATAGCTTGGACTAGATGATGGTGGAGATAGGGGTAGAAGAAGTGACATATCATTGGATTCTGGATATATTTTGAAGGTATACTGAAGAAGATTTAATGATGCAGTGTACTTGTAATATGAGGTAGAGAAAATAGGGAGGATTCCTGGTGTTTCTCTTGAACATCTAGAATAGTGGAAGTATTACTGAAAACCATGCACTGTAGTAAGAACAGGTTTAGATGAGAATATCAAAAGTTTGGTTTTGGGGCCAGTTTAGTGGTGCATGCCTCTAATCCCAGCAACTTGGGAGGCTGATGCAGGAGGATTACAAGTTCAAGGCCAGCCTCAGCATCTTATTGAGACCCTATCTCAAAAGGGCTGGGGATGTTTCTCAGTGGTAGAGTGCCCCTGGCTTCAATCTCTGTCTGGTACCAAAAAAAAAAAAAAAAAAAAGTGGTGTTAAGCCCTTAAGTATCACAAGGAAGATATTAAAAAAAAAAACATATAGGGCTGGGGTTGTGGCTCAGTGGTAGAGTGCACGCCTACCATGTGTGAGGCATTGGTTTGATCCTTAACACCATCTATAAATAAATAAAATAAAGGTATTGTGTCGGGAGCTGCCCTGGATGCAGACACCTTTAAGTCCTGATGCACTGGGTTATGAACAATTATTGCGTTCAGTCTGGCAAGGTAGTGCCAGGTCACAGTAACTTGGGTATTACCCCAGCTCAGATAATGAGGCCTGACTCCAGGAGTAGGTGTCACCTGGTGGGGTTGAGTTACACTCACCTGTTCCTTTGTAAACCTACCCCTTTGCACTTTTTGGGATAGAATGTTCCACAGAATCCCTTTGTGTGTCTCCTATATAAGAATAAAGAATATCAGTGGCTTGCTCTCTTTCCACGGACACTTAATGTCGGAGAGCTGTCATGGATTTTGAAAAGGTACTTCTATGGGTTTGTGTGCTTTCTTTGTTATTTTCTTAAGTCTGGAATACTCAGAACCAACATTAGGTTGCCAGCTAGAAAAGATGGAGATAGTATTATGTCCATCTACAGCTAAAAAAATTATATATATATACATAATGTATATATTTCATAATTTTTATATACATGTAAAAATTATACATATATATGTATATATATATATATATATATATATATATATATATATATATATGTATACACACATGTGGGGGTTCTAGGGACATATTTGATTTAGAAGTATAAACCTAGAAGCCATCACCAAATAGCTGATATTTAAGAGTTATTAGGTTTGACGAGATCACCCAGGAATGTCTTTGGATATAGAGAAGGGAAGGAAAAAAAGGACAATTGTGAGGATTGAGCCCTGGGACACATAAATATTTAGAGGTGAGGGAAACAAGAAGAAACCAGCAATAGAGACAAAGAAGGAGTAGTCAAATAAGGAGGGAGAAAAATTAAGAGTATGTGGAATCCCAAAAGCCAAATGAACAAAATATTTTTAAGGAGGAATGATCAATTTTGTCAGATGTTGATAAGGAAAAATGCTGACCATACACACTCATATAAATACACAGACACACACACACACACACACACACACACACAAACACTTTTTTTTTTTTAATATGAAGATTGAACCCAGGGGCAATCTATCCCTGGGCTACATCCCAAAGCTTTATTTTATCTTATTTTTTATTTTGAGACAGGGCTTTACTAAGTTTCCTAGGCTGACCTTGAATTTGCAATCTTCCTGCTATAATCTCCCAAGTCACTGGGATTACAGGTGTGAGCCACTGTGCCCAGTTTTGACATCTAATTTAACAAAGCCTTTAACAATATGAAGGTGTTATGGTATGGATATGAAGTGTCCCTTGAAAACTTATGAGAAAATGCAGGAATGTTTAGAGTTGAAATGATTAGACGGTGAGAGCTTTAACCTAATCAGTGGATTAATTCTTTAGATAGATTAGTAACTTGAAAGGACTAATGTGTTGAGTGGTTAACTGTAGGCAAGTGTGGCTTCCTGCTTGAGGTGGGTCACCAGGGTGATATAATCCTAACCCTGGCTTCTCCCTCTCTCTGCCCTCCAGGAGTGAGGCAGCATTCCTCCACCATGCCCTTTAGCCATGATGTTCTACTTCACTTTGGGCCCAGAGAATAGATTAAATTGACCATAGACTGAACATCTGAAACCATAAGCCAAAATAAACTTTTCCTTCTCAAAGTTGTTCCTGTCAGGTCTTTTGGTCATGGTGATGCAAAGCTGACTAACAGAGGAGGTTACTAGCAATTCACAAGAATAGTTTTTTTTTGGGGGGAGGGAGAATTTTTTAATATTTATTTTTTAGTTTTGGTAGACACAACATCTTTATTTTATTTTATGTGGTGCTGAAGATTGAACCCCGCACCTCGCATATGCCAGGCGAGTGCGCTACTGCTTGAGCCACATCCCTAGCCCCCACAAGAATAGTTTTGATGGAGTAATGGGACAAGTTCTGATTGAAGTATATTCAAGAGAATGGGAGAAAAACTGGAGATAGGAGTATGAAAAACTCTTTTGTGCTCTGTTGTAAAAAGCAGCTGAAAATGGGGCACTATCAAGCAGAAATTATGTGTGTCAAGGGATTTTTTTTTCTTATTTTAAGATAGAAGAAATTACAGCATGTAATGTAATAGATATATGGAAAATGGATGTTGTAGGAGACAAAGCAATTCCTTCAATAGTATCCTTAAAGAGATGAGAAGAATGTCATTTAAGAGAACTTAGGATGGGGTGATGAGGTGATGGTAGTGGTGGAAGAAGAAGAAGGGTTTTATCAGTCATTCTTTCCTCTTACACCCAAGTTAGCACAAAGCCAGATGGAGATGATTTTTCTTAGCTCATAGTTTCTACAAGGGAAATAGAGAACCAGAGGCAGTCGTCCAGCTTCCCTAGCATTCTGAGACATTTCCTAGGAAGGCCACTCCAGTCTCAGTTCATGGAGAACACTGGGGACGAGGGCATGGCTAGACAGTCTGGGGTAAGATAGATACAAAGAAAGGAAGCAGACATCAAACTGACCAGAATGTGGATCTTAGTGTACTTCCATGTTCATGCTGGCTGTGGCCAGCTAACTTCATACCCATCTAAACAGCTGAGCTCGTTGCCTTCAGAAAGAGAGTGGATCATTTAACCCTAGGTTGAGTTCCTAAGTAGCTAGTCTCCACAGCTAGCCTCAGATCCCACACCCATGACCCTTCACAGTCAGGGAGATGCTTTCCCTGACCCATTTTAGAAAAGTATAAGGGATGACCCTACTTGACCAAGGAAGTCAAGCAGTGGCTCCATTCAGCCAAAAAGCCTGCAGCACAATAACAGTAGGGGACTTCAATACCTCATTTCAACAGTGGACAGATAATCCAGACAAAAAATTAATAAGGAAACATTGGACTTGAATAACACTTTATATCAAATGATTCTAACAATACATACAAAAAAACACTTAATCTAATAGCAATAGAATACATGTTTTCCCAATCACACATGGAACATTCTCCAGGAAAGATCATATAAGACAGACAGATACACACACACACACACACACACACACACACACATGCTGCAGTCTGGTGGGCACAAATCACGAGCCACTCAAGCAGAAACAAACTTTATTTCCAAACTCCACCAGCACACTCCCGGGGAACTTTCCATGAACGCCACCCATGCGGCTCCTCCGGAACTCCCACCACCGGAACTTCACCAGCCAATGCGAACTCTTCAGGAATCCCCCCCGCCCCAGAGCTCAACGGGAACTCCGCGAGAACTCAAAAGTCATCATCTTAATGGCTCGCTGGCGTCACCTCTAAACCACTATTTCTGGCCCTCAACACACACACACACACACACACACACACACACACACACACAGTCTTAGTAAATTTAAGAAGATTTAAATAATATTAATTATCTTTTCAATCAACAGTTTGAAACAAAAATTCAGTAACATGTAGAATTTTGGAAAATCCATAAATATATGGAAAATTAAACAATATGCTCCTGTACAACCAATGAGCTGGTGAACAAATTAAAAGGGAAATTTTATAAAATTACTTTAGACAAATGAAATGGAAATGTAACATACCAAAATTTAAGGAATAGTGATTAGCTAAACCAATCTTAGGCAGAGTTTGTAGAATTAAATGCCTACATCAAAAAAGATCTTTTGGGGGCTGGGGCCTAGCCGTTGTGAGAGACTGGGTTCAATTCTCAGCACTGCATATAAATAAGTAAAATAAAGGTCCACTGACAACATATATTTATAAAAGAAAACAGAAAAGGAAAAGTTAACATTATATGTACAGAACAAAATTCTATACAGCTGTTACCAATTGCCAGAAATCAACACTTTGAGAAATACATCAGATACATGGTATTCACTTAGAAATGTCATAGAAGAATATATTCCTATTTATAATACCAATAAAATTTATGAAGTATAAGAAAATTGCTTAATAAGAAATGTGTAAAATCTTTTTGAAAAAATGAAACTTATAGAAGAACATAAAAAAGCAGATTTAGTATGCTCAAAAATAGTAAGATTCAACAGATAATATGTGAATAGCCCATCAAATTTCTTGTAAAACAATTAATGCTAAATAAAATATGACAACCATTCTTTTAAAAGTATATCAAGTATAAAAGAAAAAAGATGCAGAGGTACCAAAGTGAATTCTGCATTAGAAACTAGAGAGGGAAACATGCTCTGGGAGTTACAGCTATACTCAGGGCATTTGCTGATTTTAATTGCTAAAAGTTTATATCTTAATTCTCTGAAATTAATTGCTTAAATCTTACTTATCTGAAGAAATAGGTTTGGAGTCACAAAAAAGCAGGGATTATAAATAATCCGCTTTATAAAAGTGAAACTGTGCAAGACCCACAGTGCAGAGAAGTGGGGGAAATCCATTTAGCCTTAAAGGAAAATGACAAGGAACACCTTAGTCTTGTCCTAGACTCTCAATGAAATAGAAGGAAAAAATGCTATGGATAATTTATTATTATACAAGAGCCACACATGCAAGAAATGGAAAAATTAGAGCTGTTCTCCAGAAATTGGAATGGTTAAATGACATATAATGTAAATGCTTGAAATACAAGAAAATATGAAATAAAAATCACAAGAAAGAGACCAGACCAGGAAAGGAGAGAATATCAACTTCTAGAAATCAAACAACATAATCAATTATATTAAAATCTTAAAGAAAAAGAGATCTAAAAATCAGCCAGAGAAAACAGAGGTTACTTACAAAAGGAATAGTAATGAAATAGATGACAGACTTCTCAAGAGCAACAACAGAAGCCAAAAGACAGTAGGATGATACCTACAGAATGCTGAGAAAAAATTAATTGTCAGTGCAGAATTTTACACTCAGTTAAATCATTAGGCAAGAATGACAGTATAGAAGGTTATTTTTCAAATAAAGAGTATTTACTAAGAATAAGCCTTCACTAATGCATTTTATAATATATAAAATGACCCGAAGGCAGGGATGATAAAAGAGGAATAATGTGCAAATAAAATGATAATCATGAATAATTCCACCAGCAAATATTATAAAACAAAGTAATGCCAACTAGGGAAGTTTAAAAGAGAATGGAAATAAATTACCAGATGATAATAACCCATTGGATGAGAGAAATCAATCAAAGTCAAAGTACTTTATGATCCTTTATAATGTCCTATGAGAAGAAAATTATCAATTTACAAAGTCTAAAAGTAACAAAGACTTAAGTCAAAGAAACAATATTTATATATTGTTATATATTATTTATATATTCATTAAGTATTTAAGTATATAGACAGTATTTATTAAGTCAAACCAACAATAATGACAATGATTTAATACCAAAACACACAGAAATAGCCATAAAATACTTAAATTTAGCAGAAATGCTATTTCATTTTCTTTCTTTCTTTTTTTTTGGTACCAATGGATTTAACCCAGGGGCAGTTAACCACTTATACACCTCCAGCCCTTTTCAATATTTATCTGGAGACAAAGTCTTGTTCAGGGCCTTGCTAAGTTGCTGAGACTGGCTTTGAACTGGAGATCCTCCTGCCTCAGTCCTCTGAGTGGCTGAGATTACAAGCATGTTGCACTGTATCTGGCTATTTCATTTTCTTGCCTACCAGCTGACAAAGATATCTTTAAGTGATGGTATGCAGTGTTCATAAATGTATTGAAAAAGCAGTTTTACACTGCATTTAGACTCCTGATTAAAATTCTGCAACAATGAAATATATAATTGACATAGAAAGGTCAATTTTTCATCTCTATATAAAACCTCAACTTACTGCCTCCATGGGTACCCATTTATTTCATGGCATATCTATCCTTTTTATCTGTTTTCAACTTTTTCTTCTTAAAATCCTAGCAGTGGAAGAAGGGCAGGTGATTGTTACAAGACTTGTGAAAGCAGCATGCAAACAAAATATTTTTAAGTGATTCTAATATCCACTAAGATATTGAATATCCACTAAATGTGTAAAATTTCAAATATTATTACAATTAATAAAACTACAAAATTTCACTTTAACTAGAAGGAATTAAGTGCACATGACAAAAATTTAAAGATTATCTTTAAAAGTGTATAAATAGTGCATATCTTCCAAACTATAGAGAAAAAGGAGTTGCAAAAATCAAATAACAAATACTGTACCTATACTGATTAAGAGAATGAAAGAGGAAGCATAGAAAATTAAAGACAAAAAAAAACATAAAATGGAGAAAAATACATCTAAGTTTATTGGTAATAACAATTAAATGGAGTGAACCTTAAAATTAAAAAAAAAATTCTCAGATAATGCTACACTGCAGTAATTATCAAATATGTCTAAATAGTTGAATAATCTAGGAAGTTTCAAAATATAATGATACTTGTGTCTTATGACCAAAGACTATGATTTAATTGGTCTGGAGTGTTGTTGCACGGGCCAGCCATGGGCTGTGTATGTGAACTATGAGCATTTGAGTGTATGGGAAGACTGACCTGGTGTTGCGTGCTCTTTGGACCCTGCAACACACATGGGCACTTTCCTCTCACTCTGTCTTTGATCCCACACAGCACCTGAGATGGGTGTGGCCTTCCAAGATGTCAATCAGCTGACCACGAGACATCACAAAGCTAGACTCAACCTCCTGAAACCTGACCCCTTGACTTATTTGGAAAGAATATTCTATGGAACCTTCCTTTGAGTGCCCCCTATAAAAATAAAGAATTCAGGTGCAAGCTCTCTTTCCAATAGACTCCCTCAGGTCGAGAGCCATCACTGGACCCTGAGAAAAAGGTATTTTCTCTGCTTTTGTGGGATTATTTCATGCCAACTCAAATTCATCTGGAGTGACCCTGAATGATTTAGTCACATGACATGGCAGAGTGTGGCTTGGGCTCTGGAGTTTTTAAGAGGGCTTCAACTATTTTTAAAATGCATTCAAGTTTAAATTGTTTTCCAAAGTGGTTACGTCAAGTGATATTATATCAGTACAGTTTAAAGCACTTAAGTACCAAACAGTTCTACCGAGATATAATTTACACACCTATGGTTCATTTTTTTTTTAAATACAAAATTCCGTTTTTAAAAATTATACTCACAGAGCTGTGCAATTATGTAATTTTTAAAAAATTTCTTTCTTTCTTATTTATTTATTTTTATGTGGTCCTGAGGATCAAACCCAGAGCCTTGCATGTGCAAGGCAAGCATTCTACTGCTGAGCCATAACCCCAGCACCCCCACCCCCGCAATGATGTAATTTTAAAAACATTTTATCACTCTTAAGAGAAGTATTGTCTATGCCCATTAGCAGTCACTTACCATTCTCCCACTCCTCATTTTTCATCATATCTCACTGCCCCCCAGGGTGGGCAACCAGTAATCTACACTATATCTCTAATGGTTTACCTAGTATGGATATTTTATGTAAATGCAACTATATAATAAGTAGATTTTTGTCTGGCTTCTTCCATTTAGCATGTTTTCAAGATTCATCCAAGTTGATGCATATATGAGAACTTTATGTTTTTACTGCTAAATAATACTCCATTCTAAGGATATACCAAATTTTATTCATCATTCATTAGTTCATGGACACTTGAGTTATTCCTCCTCCTTGGCTACTATGAATAATGAAGTACTTTTGCCTTCAAATGTTGTCAGGAGCTGCCACATAGGAAATGAGTGCACCCTAGTCTTAAGTGATGAGAATGTGGAGATGTGGCAAGCCAGTCATAGGCTGTGTGTGTGAATTATGAGCACTGAGCGCACAAAAGTGAACTGAACCGACATTGCCCCTCTGTTTGGGGGGCCTTGCTCTGGTCTTTTCACTTGCTCTGCCAGGATCCCCACACAGCTCATGAGATGGGCATGGCCTCTCTAGATGTCAGTCAATCAGCTGACAGCAGACATCACCAAGCTAGACTCAACCCCCTGAAACCTGACCTCTTGCCTCATTTGAATGGCTTCTCCCCTATTGGGAGAAGGGTTCAGCTGCGTGCTTTCTTTCTCTTTCCATGGACCCCTAAGGTCAGAGGAGCTGGCACAGGACCCAAAGAAAAAGGTATTTCTCTGTCTCTGTGTGATTATTTTGTGCAGCTCTGTTCACCTGGAGTGACCCTGAATGTTTAGTCTTGGAATGCGACAAAATATTGCAGATGATTAGCAGTGTCAGACTTCTTCATTTTTGCCAATGTACAGCATGTGAAACATTGACTTACTGTGATTTTAATTTGCATTTCCACTTTTTTATATGCTTACTGGCTATTTCTCATTTCCTTAAGCTGCCCATAAATATCTTTTGTGGACTTTTTCTTATAAAATCCTTTCATATTCTGGGTACCAATTTCACTCTTGTCTGTAAGCATCTTAAGCATCTTCATCTAACTCATAGCTGGTCTGTCTTCTTTCTTTCTTAGTTGTAAATGGACACAATACTTTTGTTTGATTTATTTTTTTATGTGGTACTAAGGATCAAACACAATGCCCTTATACGTGCTAGGCAAGTGCTCTGCCACTGAGCCATAATCCCAGACTGTCTTCTACTTTATTTATGACATCTTTTGATAAGAGGATAATTTCATGTAAATTTATCAATCATTTAATGATTATTTAAAAGAAGAACAAAACCTTTAGAAATTATTCATTAGGTTCTCTTTCAAATCTTTTTCTTATCTCTTTTTTAATATTTTGTTGTCTTAGTTATACTTGGACATAATACCTTTATATTATTTTTATGTGGTGCTGAGGATCGAACCCAGTGCCTCGCACGTGGTAGGCGAGTGTTCTACTGCTGAGCCACAACCCCAGCCCCCTCCTCTTCCTTATCTCTTATTACTAGTCCTTTTCATGATTTGTTTCCTTAAATATTAAACCAATAGCTTATATCTAATTCCAATATGAAAAGTTTTGCCACTTAATCTGTTGTTTCTTTAGATATCTATCACTCATGTGTGGCCTGTCTTCTTTCCAGTATAATAATATTTGTGAGCTCACCTTTTGTTGGTCTTAATTTGTGAGAATTCTAAAGGCATCTTACTTTTCTCCAGAGAAGATTTGCATTTACTTCGGTCAGGAATCAGAGGGCACCACCTTAGAGAATAAAATTTCAGCTCTTTTTTTAAAAATTGCTTAATTATCTTTACTTAACAATCACGTTTATCTAGAAATGTTTTTCTGTCCCTCCTACAACCAAGTTACTACCCACCTCAAGGTCTTACAGTTGCTACTGTACCTACTTGGGATCCTGTTTATCTAGATACTAGTTTTACTCATGTCCTTATTTAGTCAAGTCTTGTTCAAATATTAACTCTTCAGATAGGCTTTTCCAAAATCTATGTATCTAAATAGGGCCACCACATTCCCCATTATTATTTGCTTACCCTACTTCACTTTATTCACGTGCTTACCACTACCTGCTATTGTTTTATTAAATATGCATGCACATAAACATGTTTTTGTTTCCTTATTTATTTTGTATCTCTCCCACAAGAATGTAGAGTCCAGAAGAGTAGGAACCATGTTTAGGTCATTATTCCCCCAATGCCTGCTATTGTCCTTGGCACCGAATAGGACTTCAATAAATACTTTGGAATAAACGAACACACATTTGAAATAGTAGAGACAATGATACTAAGTCTAAATTTTTGAAAAAATTCTGTAAAGGAAATCAACTCTCAAGTTTATATAAACGGGTTGTCACATGAGGCCCTGTTGATCTCCAGTACCAGAAAAATAGAAAGAATAGAAAAGGGAAAAAAAAAAGGGTTATATCACTGGGGAAGAACTAGAGCCATCCTTTCCTTTGAAATTGGGAAAATTATGATAAGAGAACAACAGGTAAAAGAAGTAGGGAATAGGTGAAATTCCTTAGGGAGAACACACTGAAAAGCCCTGGCTTTTCTTCTCAAATCATAGGTCGCTTTTTCTCATTCAACCTGAGCACTGCCGAGTAGTATAACAATCAATAACTATAAAGCCTTCAGATAAACAAATAATGAAAGGGCAAGAGATAGTTATATTCCAGTGATACAAGGAGTACTATAAATAAAGTGATAATCTAGGTCAGATCACTTATTAAAAGTTCTGATTTAGGGTCTCTTCCTTATCATAATGCTTCAGGAAAAAAAATTCTTAGACAATTATAGATTTGTCCTAAGCTATTTTCCAACAGAAGATGATTCTAGCATATTCATTCAATGTGAAATATAAAATTTTCACAAAAATCAAAATTTTCACAAACATCTAAACTACTAAGCATGTGTAAGAGAATGTGTTTGAGTAATATATTATGTTTACTTGAGTTGTTACTAAAATGCATTGATCCACTCTATCACTACACAAATAATAGAAGCTCTTCTGTTCAGAAAAACTACATATTTCTACATTTATTTTTTGATCTTTGTGACTGAGGCCTGTGAATTTTTCTGAGTTCTTTTGGTGGATCTGAAGCATAAAATGTATAGCCTTTTTTTTTTTCTGACAACATTTGCAAGTACCCCAGAATTCAAATCCAGCCCCTTGATCATCAAGGAAGCATTAAAGACTTTAAAGCATTAAAGCAGAAGGCAGCATTAAAGACTTTCTGAAGGGTGGAAAAGATAAAGGTAGCTATAAACCTATTCTACTTTCAGCAATTTCAAATCATTCCTTTCTGAATAGTAAAAAATTTAGTTAAGTAAGTCATGGTGGTGCGCACCTATAATTCCAGCAGGTCTCAGCAACTAGGTCCTAAGCAACTTATCAAGACCTAGTCAAAAAATATATATATGAAGGGCTGGGGATATGGCTCAGGGGTTAAGAGCCCCTAGGTTCAATCCTCAGTACAAAAAAAAAAAAAGGTCAATTATTTAAAAGCAGCCTTGAAATAATAGCAGAGAAAGCAGCCATTCTAAATTTAGATCCTGAGATACAAGGGACAGATACCCTTACCTAGTGATACCAAGTTGCTATAGTTCTCCAACATTACATCTCTATACAAATCCCTTTGGGCAGAGTCCAGGCATTCCCATTCTTCCTGAGAGAAGTCAATTGCAACATCCTTGAACATCACTGATCTCTGAAACAACAAACACAGTATTAGTTGCAGAAATAAATAAAATAGTTTATCAGTGAAGGTGGAAATGAAGAGGAGCACTCTACAAAGGAGACAACAGAGAAAACAGAGTAGGAAGCTTCTGACGTGGGGGAAGACAGTAAAGAAATTGGTGATTCTGAAGTGGTAGCATATTCCTTCTTTTTCCTGTTGCTGTATTTTTTCTACATAAAGAACACCTCATTGTACAGATAGGTCTGAGAATTAATAAAGAAAATTCAATGTTCCAATTAAAAGAAGTGGCATATACAAGTACCCTGCAAAAATGTAAGCTGTCTATCATGCACTCTATCATAAATGCAAGTTTCTCTTTCTGTATTTAAGGAATAAGAAAAATAATTGGGAAAATGTCCTGTAAAATCTTTTTTAAAAAATATTTATTTTTTAAGTGTAGATGGACACAACACAATGCCTTTATTTTTATGTGGTGCTGAGGATTGAACCCGGGTCCCCGCCCGTGATAGGCAAGCGCTCTACGCTGAGCCACAATCCCAGCCCCATGTCCTGTAAAATCTTATGAAACAGGATTCTTACAGTATTAAAGAATTTATTGAGGGCTGGGGCTGTAGATCAGCAGCAGAGTGCTTGCCTAGCATGTGTGAGGCACTGGGTTTGATCCTCGGCACCACATAAAAATAAACAAATAGGGGCTGGGGATGTGGCTCAAGCGGTAGCGCGCTCGCCTGGCATGCGTGCGGCCCGGGTTCGATCCTCAGCACCACATACAAATAAAGATGTTGTGTCTGCCGAGAACTAAAAAAATAAATATTAAAAAAATTCTCTCTAAAAAAAAATAACAAATAAAGGCATTCTGTCCATCTACAACTACAAAAAAAATTAAAAAAAAAGAATTTATTGAAGTCTCCTGCTCATCATTATATCAGAGTATTACTTCATAAAACATTTCCCATGTCACACCAGTAATTTAGTTCATCTTTCTTTTTTTTAATATTTATTTTTTAGGTGTAGATGGATACAACACAATGCCTTTATTTTTATGTGGTGCTGAGAATCAAACCCGGGTCCTGCCCATGCTAGGCGAACGCTCTATCACTGAGCCACAATCCCAGCCCCTAGTTCATCTTTCTTAAAGGCTAAAGAATAGCTCCATGTAATGAATATATCCAACTTATTTAGTAGGTGCTCACATTCAAAAATTTTATGTTATATAAACTCACAAGTATTTCTTAGTTGCCAGTATTTCTCAGTTGTGTTTATAATTCTCAATAAGTTATGCAAGCGGATGGTGGTCTTTCTTGTTTACTATTCATCACTCCTAAATGTATATTTTTCTCATTTTCTTCCCCTGCCCCACCCCAGGTACTGGGGATTGAACTATGGACACTCCACCACTTAGCCATATCCTCAGTCCTTTTAATTTTTTTATTTTGAAGATGGTCTCATTAACTTGCCAATGCTGGCCTTAAACTTATGATCCTCCTTCTTCAGCCTCCCTAGTGGCTGGATTATAGGCATGTGCCACTGTGTGTGGCTACCTTTTCCTCATTATAACCCAGAGAAAGGTGAAAAAGATAATCCAAACATACACATCTGAGATCAGACCATAATGTTGGATTTCAAAATGATCCAATTTTCAGAGCTCATCAATTATGCATTCTTCCCATTCAGTCCCTAATCACATGGCTAATTTAAAAAGCTTATAAAGCATGAGCTCTTGTCACATTCAGAGATAGTCAAGACCAACTCCTATCTTGTCTAACTGGGAGACTTAGGTCTAAAGAGAAATTCAAGGATTTATCATGGGTGGTATCATTTAACATATTTTTCTATCTTATAAAATTAGAGAAATCAGCTTCTGTTACATCAGTTTTCCTAGTGGTTCCTAGTCAAAGGATTGTTGAATAGGTATATAAATATAGGTTAGATTATAGCTTCAGGAATAAGGAATGCTGAAACACATATGCCCTATAAAAAAGTAACTAAAGTTACAAAAAAGTTACTAAAGGTACAAATAAGTGCCAAGTCACCTGAGACATGATTTTTAGAGCTGCAAGAAAAGACCATTCCTCTTCTGGGTTCCTATCTTAGAGCAGCACAGAATGTGGAAAAGGCAGAGCTGAGGAGGAGAAAACAGAACCATGAGACTAGGTTTTCTGCAAGGCTCCAAATGATTAAATCAGAATTATCTGTGTTGCTCTTTTCTTCCTGTCTCTTACTCCCACTCCCAAAATATAATATTACCGGGGGTAGACATAGGTGCTGTGCTGGTTCTTACCCCAATCAAACTGAATGCTTTCTATATTCAAAGGGAAACATAACTTATCTAGGATTTTTGAAATGATCATATATCTGCAGACATTATATAATATAAAAATAGAGATAATGACCAACTGTTATATTTTAATATATTAGTGATCATATATAATTTCATTAGAAGGTACAAATAATTAAACAACTATGTTTACAACTACTTATATTGAATAAACTTCTAGTTTAAGATGACAATATTCAACTAAATATTTTTGACCCCTTTTACTTATTTTTGGCATTTTGAAATGAAAGCTAAAAATGTGTATGTATGTTTGGGTGTGTGGAATACATAAAAATGCATTATCTACAAACACAGCCTTCTACAAATATTTGTTACTGGCAAGTTACATGTTTCAAGCAGTGTTGTCACCAGTGCTGTGACTTTTTGAAATGGTTAAAAATATCTCAGTAAATTTCTGAACAAAATGGAATACAATTTTTTCTTAAGCCATAGATGCATTCATGGAAAATTCACCTAATAATAAAATCATCCAACAACAGACAATATATCAATTTAGCATTTACAAAAATAAACTCACAAAAATGCTTTAGGTGAGAGCTTTCAGACCCAGATAATTATAATGGTCCTCATTCTATGTTACAGACAATTCTTTATTGTGCACTGGAGGACATCTAGAGCAGAAGTTGGCAAATGATTGCCCACCAACTAGTCTTGTAAATAAATTTTTAATGAAATACATGTATACTCATTTTTAAATGTATTATCTTTAGTTACATTCACACTGCAGAGGTAGAGCTGAATAGGTGCAAAAGAGATTATCTGGCCCGCTAAGCATAAAGTATTTACTGTTTAGCCCTTTATAGAAAAAGTTGGGTTAACCTCCAATCTACATCTATGATCTCAAAGCTAGAAGCCTTCCCCTTCAATCAGTTATTTTTAACATTCAAAATCAAAAGCTGAAATATTTCTAAAACATCCCACATAGAGAATCACTGCCACTGCAGAGAATCATTGATATAGGTGCCCAATAAATATTTAATTGGAAGTTCTATTCCTTCCATACCTAGAAATTTACAAAAGATAACTGTGCTCATTCTAACAACCACAAAAGTAACTCAGGTAAGATGAAAAATCATAATGTCTTTTAATTTCACCAGAGAAATTTAGATAAGATGAACTCCAAAAGTGCCAAGTTCTACTTATGGGGCTATATGTAGACACTCCATTCCTAGTTGGACTTAAACTAAATTGTTTTAGGAACATTCTAAACTTTCAATAAGAAGAGATTAAAAAAAACCAAGTTCTACCTATATGCTTTTAATAAGGAACACACTTTAAATATAGACACATAAGGATTGAAAGTAAAATGGTGAGAAAAATTCTACATAAATACTAAGCATGCTTGTGTGCTTGTATTGATATAAGACAAAATAGAATACAATACTAAACGAATAGAGATGTAATAAAATGCTTCAAAATACGTGAAACAAAAATTAACTGAAATATAGGGAGAGACAAATCCACAATTAGAAGTAGAAATATATTTTAGAAGCTAGGTGTGGTGATACAGTTCTATAATTCCAACTACTCAGGAGGCTGAGGCAGGCAGATAACAAGTTTGAAGTGAGCCTGAACAACTTTAGTAAGACCCTATGTCAAAATAAAGGGCTGGGGATGCAGCCAGTGGTATAATGGATCTGGGTTCAATACCCAGTACTGCCAAAAAAATCTTGGAACTGGGCTCAGTAGTGCCTACAGTCCCAATTACTTCAGAGGCCAAGTCAGGAGGATCGCTTGAGCCCAACAGCACAAGACCAGCCTAAGCAACATAACAAGACTCCATTTCCAAAACAAACAAGCAAACAAACCAACCAAATACCCAAAAAACCAACAACAACCCAAATACCCCCCAAAAAAGCTAGAGAAGGAAACAGAACAAGTCAACAACAAAAAATATCAGTAACAATATTTATATAAGATTATATCAAGTTCCTTGACATAGTTGATACACATATAGAATACCATGTGTGATTGTCAAAAGCTGTGCTAGCATTCAGATTGTTCCAATTTTGTTCCCTTGATAATATTGATGCAAGTTCAGAAGAATCTCCTTTGAGAGCTGTCTGTGTAAGCTTTGCAGTTTGTCTTTAAGTTGAAGTTCAGGGGAGGGAGAGGGAGCAGAAAGAAAGTAAGTTTGAGGGGAAGCAGGGAAGAAAGCTTCTTTCAAGTCTGTTTTAACTATTTTAGAAATTATCATAATAAAGAACAAACAAACAAAAAGCTGTGCTAGGCTGAGTTGGAGAGAGTGGAATTGCCAGGTGTCAGAATGGTTGAGTAAGGCAACAAATCAAAATGAAAGTAACAGTCTAATCTTTAATCACTTACTGATCATTTAGTATAAGTAAGAGGCTAATCCAGAAAAATCAGCAACATCTCAAATGTTCAAGTTTCCCCCACAGAACAGTACTAATACAGGGAATCATATTGTCAAGGGATCAGGGAATAAAAGGCTTCTGGTATTATTATGGACTAGGAACAGGGGAATGATATGGGGGTAGGGTAGGAGTAGATAAGTACTAAGTATTGATTCACAGTGGAAAAAAATGTCTTCAAGGTTTTACCTCTTCCTCTCCTTAAGGATGTCTTGGCAAAAGTGCCTCCTCATACAGGTGCCTGGGATAGAAATGGCATAAAAACATGAATGGCCAGGAGTGCCTGAGTCCTTGACTTCAACTCTCTTTGGAGACTGCAATGTAGTCGAAGTGTACTCAGTCTAGTATGGGGAGTACAGCTTTCTCTTGTAAGGATAGCTTTTGGTGGAGCCTGTGAGCTCAACATACAATTTTGGCAGAAGCCAGACTCTTCACCAAATATAGAAAGTACATTCTTTTCAAGAACACCCAGAAAAGTCACCAAATAAACCAGATACTGAGTTACAAAATGGAATGATATACAATATATTCTGTTCTTTGTCCACACATTATTAATAAAAAACTAATAAAAATAAGAGGTATAGAACAATCCCCAATATTTAGAAATTTAACATACTTCTATTCAAGCCATGGTTCAGAGAAGAAATCACAAAATATGTTGAACTGAATGACTACAGAAATGCACTTATCAAATTTTGTAGCCTGAAGATAAAGCAGTATTTAGAGGAAGATTTATAGTTTTTAAATTCTCATGGTGCATTAGAATAAAAAGCAAAGTGAAAGAACAACAATTTAGGGCCTAGAAGAAAGAAAGAAAGAAGCTAGCATGCAGCTTAATTTTATTTAAAGAGAGGATGGCTCCCTTCACGAAAGTTATCACAGTCCCTGAGTGCAGACGAAATGACAGAAGTAGAATAACCCCTGAGAAAATGACAGTTAATTAAAGATATCAACAGCTACTAAAGGAAATCACATAAAGGAAAACAACCAACTACAATGTACATCACTACATATGAAGGATTTGTGTAAAACAAACAAACAAAAAAACATATTCAAGAAGTTCAGGGCCTGAGGAACATGTTAAATTAAATCACAGATAGGCAATCAGCAAAATCTATAAGGAACTGTGTTTATGGAACTGCAAGAAAGGAGAGAGAGAGTGGATTTACCTACATATTCAAAATTTTAAGAAACTTATCACTATTATAAATAAAAAGAGGGCCAGGGATGTAGTTCAGTAGTAGAGCAATTGCCTAGCATGCACAAAGCCCCGAGTTCAATTCCCAGTACTGTCAAAAGCAAACAGACATTGTTTGAATCTTGATTCTAATAAAATATATAAAAAATTATGTACAATGGGGAAATTTAAACACTGATCGGCTTTTTATTTTTTACCTTTATTTTATTTGTTTATTTTTATGTGGTGCTAAGGATCAAACTCTCTACCGCTGAGCCACAACCTCAGTCACCCTGGATTGGCTTTTTCATGACATTATAGATATAGAGTATTTTTCTTTAGAGTAGTGATGATATTAAAGTTATACATTTTAATTAAAAAGTTTTGGCCAGATGTGGTGGCACATGCCTGTAATCCCAGCAGCTTGGGAGGCTGAAGCATGACTGTGAGTTCAAAGCTAGCCTCAGCAATTTAGTGAGGCCCTAAGCAACTCAGTGAGACCTTGTCTCTAAGTAAAATATAAAAAAGGGCTGGGGATGTGGCTCAGTGGTTAAGTGCCCCTGAGTTCAATCCCTGGTACCAAAACAAAGTTTTGTCTTCCAGATACATGTATTTAAATATTAATGAATGAAATGATATATCTGGAATTTTCTTTAAGAAAACCTATGTCGGTGGCTGAGAATGTGGCTCAGTGATAGAGCTTTTGCCTTGTATGTATAAGGCCTTGGGTTCATTGTCTACACTGAAAAAAAAAAAAGAAGAAAAAAAAGGGAGAGTAGTAGAGCTATAGATGAAATATTTTTTAATACATTTATTTATTTTTTATGTGGTGCTGAGGATCAAACCCAGTGCCTCACACATGCTAGGCAAGCACTCTACCACTGAGCTTACCCCAGCCCCTACAAATGAAATGTTTACCCATAAATTCATATTTGGTGAGGCCGAGTAATGGTA
Source organism: Marmota flaviventris (assembly GCF_047511675.1). NCBI lineage: Eukaryota > Metazoa > Chordata > Mammalia > Rodentia > Sciuridae > Marmota > Marmota flaviventris. Next base: position 15,863,406 of record NC_092515.1, on the reverse strand, counting down.
AAAATACATGAGGATGCATTACACTATACTTTTTACTTTTATACATGTTTTGATTTTTTTTTATAAAAAGAAGTTTAAAAGGCTAGGGTTGTGGCTCAGAGGTAGACTGCTCGCCTAGCATGCGTGAGGCACTGGATTTGATACTTAGCACCACATAAAAATAAAATAAAGGTATTTTGCCCACCTAGAACTAAAAAATAAATGTTTTTTTAAAAAAAGAAGTTTAAAAAAACCTGAAAGACAGAGCACACATGTGAACAAGGATTCATTTCAGAGGACAGCAATTTTTCAGTAATTGCTATTTTTTTTTCTTTATGTATTTAAAAATTATGCCCATGAACATGTTCCACTTTGATTTCTGAAAACACAGCTCCCTGATTTTCTAAACAAGAATATACAATAGTTTTTAAATTGAGATTCTTAGCTTGGGGATGTAGCTCAGTGGTATAGCACATGCCTTGCAGGTACAAGGCTCTGGATTTGATCCTCAGAACTAAAAGAGAGACAGAGACAGAGAGAGAAGGAGAAGAGAGAGATTCTCACTAAATTTGTAGAAAAAAGATTTAACAGAATAAATTCTAAGAAAATTTCTTTAAAATTAGGTATTTGAAGAAAAGATGGGGAAAGAGAAAAATGAAGAAATAGAACAATTTATTATGTACATAGGACTGAACTCAAGTTACATTCCCAGACCTTTTTATTTTTTAATTTTGATCAGGATCTCACTAAGTTGTCCAGGCTGGCTTTAAACTTGTGATCCTCCTCCCTTAGCCTCCCAAATTGCTTAGATTTTACAGGTGTGTGACACCACATGAAGCTACCAATTTTATTATTATTCAGAATTATGATTCAGGTAGAACTTGAGCCAAATGAATTAAACTAAAAGTAGGCCACTTCTAGAAATCTGCCCCAAAGATAAACAATATATAGTTACTGATTGCTGCATTATGTAATGGCAAAACACTGTTTAAAAAAAATGCCTAAGTTAGGCACTGTGGCACAGGCCTGTATTCCCAGCATGTGGGGAGGCTGAGGCAAAAAGAGCGTGAATCTGAAGCCAGCCTCAGCAACAGAGAGGCAATAAGCAACTCAGTGAAAGCATGTCTCTAAATAAAACATAAAAACAGGGCTGGGGATGTGGCTCAATGGTTGAGTGCCCCTGGCACCCCAATGCCAGGTAACCTCCCCAAAATGCCTATATTCATAGGAGACTCATTGAACAAATTATTACACCCAAACAATAGAATATGCAGCTATAAAAAAGAATGAAGATCTCTACAAGCTACTATAGTAGAATCTCTAGGAAATATTAGATGGGTGAAAAAAGGTGCAGAATGGCATTTATCACTTCCTTTTAATTAAGAATAAGAGATAAAGGGCTGGGGTTTGGCTCAGTGGTGGGGCGCTCATCTAGTATGTATAAGGCCCTGGATTTGACCCCAGGCACCACATTAAAAAAATAGAAATAAAGTTATTAAAAAAAAGAATAGAGATAAAAACTGCATAATTCACACACAAACACATTCACATTAACATAAATATATATGTACATATAATTTTTTAAAAGAAAAAAACAATGAGAAGTAGAGGTAGTTCATTGTAGAGGGAAGAAAGAAGCAGGGTGGAGGAGACAGAAATTGACAAAGACGTGTCCAAATTCACCATGTTCTACAGCTTTGCCCTTGGAAATATGTAAATGTGTTACTTAATCTTAAAGCAAAATTAGAGTGCGAGGAAAGCAATCCCTAAAATTGGAAAGCAAAATGGAACAAATGAGCCTACCTGTGTCTCAAGTTGATAGCCAAACCATTCAAGAGGTGTTATTTTATGTGACTTTAAAAACATGGTAATTTGATTAAACATTCTGAGTGGGTTATCCTGTTCAGCTCCAAGAGGTCTTGATTGTTTTTCTGTATTTATATGGTTAGTAAAAATACTAGTATGGTTATTTTAAAGTTCTTTCTCTCAATTAATCCAAAATAAGACAGGAAAGATGGAAAAGGGAATAAAAAGCAAATGGGATAAATATAAAACAAATAGTAAGATAATGAGTTTGAACCAAACCACATCAGTCATCACACTAAATATAAACGATCTGAATATTTCAATTAAAAAATATTGCCAGCTGGGTGTGGTGGTGCACACCTGTAATCCCATTGGCTTGGGAGGCCAAGTCAGGATTGTGACCTCAAAGCCAGCCTCAGCAAACTCAGTGAGGCCCTAAGTAAATCAGCAAGACCCTGTTTCTAAATAAAATATAAAAAAGGGCTGGGAGTTGGTTCAATGGTTAAGTGCCCCTGGGTTCAATCCCTGGTTCCAAAAAAAGAAAAAGGAAAAGGAAAGAAAGAAAGAAAAGATTGCCAAATTGGATAAAAACACAAAACCCAACAATATGCTGTCTATAAGAAATGCATTTAAAATAATCAAAAAACAAATAGGTTAAAAGTAAAAGGATAATCTGGCTGTGGTGGTACACATGTGTAATTCCAGCAACTCAGCAACTGAGACAGGATAGCAAATTCATGGCCAGCCTGGGCAACTTAGCAAGATCCTGTCTCAAAGTGAAAAATAAAATAGCTGTGAATTAAGCTTAGTAGTAGAATTTCCCTGAGTTCAATCCACAGTACAGGAAAAAAAAAAAGAAAAACAAATATAGTCAGACAGACAGACAGACATACCATGCTAACACTAATGAAGCTGGAGGGCTTACTTAAGTATCAGTGATGGAGATGCTCAGAGAAAAGAATACTACTGTGGATAAAGAAGAACATTTCATAAGAAAAAGAGATTCATTGTACCTAATAACAGAGTTTCAAAACACGTGAAGCAAGACCTGATAGAAACTACAAGGAGAGAGACATAAATCCAAGAAATAAAAATCAGTCAAGAAATAAAAATCAGTTAAGATATTAAAGATTTAAACAAACTAGCTGACAATATTATAAAACATTCTACCCAGAAACAGAGGCAAACAGTCTTTTTAAGTGCATATAGAACATTTACTAAGATGCCTCAAATTCTAGGTCATAAAACAAATCAATACATTTAAAAGGATTCAAATCATACAAAGTGTATTCACCGAACAAAATGAAATAATATTAGAAATAAATGCAAAAAGATCTCTAGAAGATCCTCAAACTATTTGAAAATGAAATAACACACAGTAAAATAGCCCAAGAGTTAATAAACCAAAAGACAACTTAAAAAGTATTCTGAACAAAAGGCAGATAATGAAACAAGAATGGTAAGTGATAGCTTTTGAACTAGGCATAAAATGGTTCATTATATTTTTGTTTCTGTTTGAAAATTTCAAACAAACCCAAAATCAAACCCCCAAAAGTTTTAAAAAATGAATGTTGTAGTGTCACAGATAAAAATAGAGGTGTCATTTTTCAAATCCATGGATATCAAATCCATTCTTCCTAAATTTAACTACTACTGGGAAGCATCCTCACAGTTAACTGTATATTTTCCTTGTTCTCAATGTACAAAAAATTGCTTTGTCCTTCCACCATCTACGATTTAGGTAGGAAAGTGCAAAAAGAAAACAAAGATTCCTGTGTTCTGAAAACACAAAGACAGTTCAAGAAACAAAGAGGAAATATATACTCACCTTGAACTTTGCTTTTGAATGTGTGATAGTCATTCTTTCCTTCTTTTGACTCTATTCTCAGAAAAAGAAAATGGAATGAGACACTAGACTTTTCTTCAATTATACTCTAAATTAGAACACACCCTCTTTCTCTATTCCCACAATCTACTCCTCTTTATCAGACAGGCAAGTCCTCTTTATCAGATAGGCAAGGTAATTACAACTGTTTTGCACCTTCTATATCAAAAAGGGCCCAAGCTGTCTTGGGCCAGAATTTATTTCTGGATTCAAAGGTGTCCACTGGAGATTGAGCACTGAGTGGAGTATTAGAGGTTCTAAAGACTGTCCTTGTCTCTTACAGCACTCCCTCTCCCACTTTTGGAACCCTGCCATTTTTTCAACTGGTTAGTCCTGAAGGTGCTATTAGTTCTAAAAATTTTAAGTCAGGTCTGTGGCTGGGAAATAACCTTTTCTTTGCACAAAGGCTCAAATTTTTGAATTCCTTCTTCCTACCTCTTCTCTGCATCCAATTCCCTTAGGGTTATAAAGTTAAAGAGAGATGACCCGGAAGCAGAGGCAATCCTACAATTCAGATTCCAAGTGAACTGAGGATTGATATAGAAAAAAACTTCAGGCCATGTGTGGAATGGGTAGCCCCTGTGTTCAAAACGGTCAAGTACTTAAGTTCTCAGAGCAGCAAAAAGCCACACAGGAAACATGATCCACAGACTCTACCCCAGAATGAACCCCAGAAATATCAAAACGAAATTTTATCACTGTACCCCACTAAACTCTTGTAAGGTCACAGAATATAAAATATATGAATGACCACACAAAGTCGCACATAATGACATTTCCATAGCTACAACAGCCAGTCACAATCATTAGTTAGGTTGCTGTGTTACAACTCTACCCTTAAACAAAACCCAATCAAACACAGGGAATAAACCCAAACACCTTCCCAGGTACGCACACCGCCCAACACACCCTTTCAGAGCGACACTTTGGAGCTCTTCCAACAGTCAATAAATGGGCACACAGAATCCCAGTCACACACATGATCATTGACTCAAACCCAACGAAGTTCAGGTCAAGGAAACACGGAGTCATAAACGCAGTCTCAGCAACGCTGTCACACACATCAACCTCTCGGGCAAACCCGTCAGACACGGGACACAAGCACATCCAAACACTCTGCACTACCGTTATGTACGAGGTACTCAATCACAGAGTCACAGACGCCTATCTCCTGTCACATACCCTCAGAGTCACAAACAACTCACACGAACGCTCAGACACAAAACACCGTCGCGCACGCCCATTTGTCTACACGATCACCAATACCAGGCGGGCTGCGGTGCGCGCACGAAACCGCAGGAGACACGGCCACACACGCAATTCCTGCGACGCTCCCCGCGCGCGTTTCCGCCCTGGCCTCCCGGACACTTACCTTCATAGGAGTGCACCTCAGACGTCCAGGATGCGGCGCCCGGGTTCTAAGCCCGATTTCTGGGTCGCCCGCCCAGGGGTGCAGAGGAAGCTCCCGCACAGACAAGGCCCTCCCGAGGCTGGGAGCCGCTCCCCACTAACCCCCGCCCCCCCCCCCCTCGCGAAGAAACGGAAATGAAGCTGAGATCGGTACGCGGTGGCTCTGGGAAAAGTAGTCTAGGGCCCGGAAGGCAGTGGCTGCCCGCCAGGACGCTAGGAGGCGCAGTGCACTCACCCTCGGCTGCGTTCGATGACCGGCCGCTGGAACCCTCTTTTCCCGCTCGCCGCGCCCCGGAGACTTCTGGGAGTACCGCGTCAATGCGCAGGCGCCGCGCGCTCAGTTGGAACAGTGAGGGCTGAGAGAGTGTCTAGCGATCCCGAGTTCCGCCGCTGTGCGAAAGAGTGTGGGAACTGCCAGCCCGGAAAGTGAGGTGAAGGAGCCGGAGCCGGAGCAGGAGTCCTGGTCGGAACCTGGATTTGCACGGGGCCCTCTGAGGGTGCTTTGCCATGCCGTTGTGTGTGTGATCGCGACTGTCTGGCCGATTGGGAGTCTCAGTGGCCTTTTGTATGATTGTGTTTCTGCCTGTGTAATTCTTCATGTTTTGAAGTCTGAGGTGATTTGTACTTGAAGCCGCGTGGCAATGGAACTTTAGGACTGTGTGGAATTGTCCTTAAGCTAAATCCTCTCCTTTTGCACCAAAAGTTTTAGATTATCATTTAAAAGTGAAAAGAGAGAATTCTGCCATAGTGGTTTATGAAGAATCTCTGGTTTTCTGGTTTTGTGTCCGTGATTGAGTAGGCTGATGATGATGATTTGTGTTACACAGATGTACTTTTATGTGTATGTGTGTACTTATATTTCAGAATGTCTATAGGAGTTCAACTACAAATGAGACTGCGAGTGACGGGGGGGAAAATGATGGTCAAGTTATTTCTCCTTGAATAGGGATTTGATGATCTGGAAAAGGTAATCAATTTATCTGATAAGTAATTTAGACAATTTTTATTAGCTCAAAGCCAGTCCTAGGGTAAATTCTTCCTCTACCCCAATTGTTTTCTGTTATAGAAGGACACAACTAGGTAAGGTTGAGAGGCTGTTGAGTAATAAAATAATAATAAAAATAAACCTTTATACACATAGGAAGAGTGGATTTTAGTAGAGTACCTTCAAGGTACTTTTAGAGTACTTTAACCTGAATTCTAGGTTAAACATTTGTCCCCATTGTCTGATGAGCAAACCTTGGTTTACAGAGAGAAAGGTAAAGAAAGGAACTTAAGGCTGTCTGGTAAGCCTGAATTTCTTTCCACTTACTTCAAGACCTTGTAGCCATTAAAAAAAAAAAAAATCACAAACTTGTGAACTTCCAACACACAGGAGATAGAGGTAATATCACTCCTTCACAAGAGTGGGAGTGTTGATAAAACAATCTAACTTTCAGGACCATACACCACATACTTTTGTTTTCTTGCCAGTACTGCGACTGGAGTAGCAGGTTTGATGATCTGGATTACTGACTGGAACTTGTGTGCCCAGAAACAGCTGTGTGGAAAAAAAAAAAAAGTCTAATTGCACTGACTTAGTGTGAGTCAAAGAGGAAAAAAGAGTTATGTCAGTATATATGGGAGATACAGATTTTTTTAAAAGAGATAGTTATAGTCTGGTTTTACTTTGGATAGTATGCATTAATCTCAAACCACATCTCTGTGATTCTGGATTATCTTTTGGCTTTTGAATAGTTGTGAAGAATACTTGCAAGAAAAAGGAAATTATCACTTAAAAGTGAAAGACAAATTGATAACCTGAGATGCACAGATTCCTTCTGAATGGACTTCTTGTATATTAAACTTGAAATATTTTATACAAGTTGATGTAATGTGATTTCTTCAATAGAAAGTATGAGAGTTTCTTAGATTCACAAAGAGGTGCTTTAACCCCAAAATGTTAAGACCATTGGAAAACAGACTGAAGAAACTGAGGACATACCATATGATAGAATTAGTATAAGTGTAGTTTTTTTTAAAGTTTTATTTTATTTAATTTTTTTTATGTGGTGCTGGTGATCAAACCCAGTGCCTCATGCATGTGAGGCAAGCACTCTACCACTGAGCCACAACCCAGCCCGTACTATTGTATTTAATAGAGGTTTATAAACCAAATTCCTTTCAGTGGTAACCTTTGGCGTAAAAGGAGAGGATTTAGCTTAAGGACAAATGAGTAAATGTTGAAGGGACAGTGAGCATATTGATCATTTTTCTGTCAATGAAGAAAGCTTATCTTATTATATATTTAAATTGAAATTTTAAAATTAAAAAAATAGTAGAGACATTGAAGATTTTGCAGTATGGCAGTGAGACAAGGAACCTAAATGGTAGAAGCAGACAAAAGGGGAAAAGAAACAAAACTTAGGACTTCAGAGACAAAGGAATACTTCAATGACAACTTTTCTTTTTTTAAAGAGAGAGAATTTTAATATTTATTTTTTAGTTTTTGGCGGACACAACATCTTTGTTTGTATGTGGTGCTGAGGATTGAACCCAGGCCGCACGCATGCCAGGCGAGTGCGATACCACTTGAGCCATATCCCCAGCCCCAATGACAACTTTTCATAGTTCAGGTGTACCAGTTCTTTTCTAAACTGTCAGTTCCAGATTTATATCCTTAACCTTGCAGACCTTTAAGGATTATTCATTTCTTCAACCAGCAACTAGATTCATCCTAGTGGTGTGGCTGCCCCTAAATGGCATTGATAAGTATGGTCTCTTTCCTGGCACTGAATAATTTTCTTTGAAAATCTTTTTAGGTGTTGGCAGATGATATTGTCCTTTTTCTAGTAGATTGGACTTATTCCAATGCATAGATGTTATACATTAATCAATAGTCCTGGGAAAGTGTTTGAGGAACTCTGGTATTTTTATAATTATTTTCCCTGAGAGTTTATTTTGACAAATGCTAAAACTAAAAGAAAATTAAAAGAAAACATGATGGTATACACTGATGTATATTTACCTAGATTCACCAGTTTTTAACATTTTGTACCATTTGCTTAATCTCAATGTATTTACATATTTTTATTTTTTGCTTAGTATTTATGAGTAAACTGCAGAGATCTCATAGTTCATGGCTGAGTATTTCAACATGCATCTCTTTAAGAACAAGGTTGTTTTCTTCTGCATAACCTTGTAACTTGAAGACAAAAATTTTTTAAATGACTTTTTTAAACATTTATTATTATTATTATTTTAGTTGTAGGTGGACACAATACCTTTATTTTATTTTTATGTGGTTCTGAGATCGAACCTGGTGCTTCCTCTAAGCCACAACCTCAGCCCTCCAAAATGATTCTTAATATAAAATATACAATCTATTTTTTAAACTACTTCAGTTGTTCCCCTGTATGTTATATTCTGTATCTATATTTTGAAAGATTGACCCGTGACCCCAAGCAAAGTCATACATTGCATTGGATGGACCTCTCTTTTTAGTTTCTTTAATCTAGAGCAGCATTCCCCTTACCTACTTTTTTTTTTAATTTCATGATAACTTTTTTTTTTTGTGTGTGTGTGTGTGTGTATGTGGTACTGTGGTTGGAACCCAGGGCCTCTGTACATGCTAGGCAAGCACTCTACCACTGAGCTATATCCCTCATGGCAACATTTTTGAAGAGTGAAAGAGTCTAGAATATTTATCTCATAGAATGCCAACATTGTGGATTTATTTGATTGTTCTGTCACAATTATGTTGTTTAAATTATATTTGGCACAAATACTATGGGTGGTGATGTATTCTTCAAATTGTACCACATAAAGAAACACATAATTACAGTTTGATCCATTATTGGTGATTCTAAATTTGATCACTTTGGTCCAAGTACTTAGTACACCTGATTTCTCCATGGTAAAAGATACTGTTTTTCTTCATAGTCAAGAAGTAATCTGGGGCTGGGGTTGTAGCTCATTGATAGAATGCTTGAATGTGTGAGGCATTGGAATCGATTCTCAGCACCGCATATAAATAAATAAAATAAAGGTCCACTGATAATTAAAAATATATTTTAAAAAATGTTTTATAATTGTAGATGGACAGAATGCCTTTATTTTATTTTTTTAAAATTTTTTAATATTTATTTTTTAGTTATCGGCAGACACAACATCTTTGTCTGTATGTGGTGCTGAGGATTGAACCCAGGCCGCACGCGTGCCAGGTGAGCGTGCCACTGCTTGAGCCACATCCCCAGCCCATATTTTATTTTTTATTTAAATTTTTTTATGTGATACTGAGGATCGAACCCAGTGCCTCACACATGCTAGGCAAGCATTGTACCACTGAGCCACAACCCTGGCCAAACTTTATTTTTTTATGGTACTGGGCATTGAATCAAGGGCCTTGTACATACTAGGCAAGCACTCTACTACTGAGCTCTATTCCCAGCCCCTGAATATTCTCAATTTTACTAAACAAAGTACAATATTTTCCAAAGATAATTTTTCAATTTATACTCCATACTAATATTTAATATTTGACATTGTCAGAGTTTAAGTTTAGGTCATTTTGGTAGATGTGTATGCAATAGAATATCATTTGTGTGTGTTTGTGTTTTGTAAGTGGATGTGATACCTTTTTAAAGTTTATTTTTATGTGGTGCTGAGGATTGAACCAAGTGTCTCATACGTGCTAGGCAAGCACTCTGTCACGGAGCTACGACCTCAGCCCTCATTTTGGTTTTTATTTGCATTTTTCTAGTTAATAATGTTGAGATTATTTTAAAAACATGCTTATTGGTCAGTCCTCCTATTTGACATGCCTACTAAAGCCTTTTGTTTCATTTTTCTTTTTGTTTAATTATTAATTATAGAACTTTAATAAAGTATTTGGGATGTTTAACCTATATTAAGCATATGTGTTAAATATCTCAGTTGAGAGCATGTCTCTGGATTCTCTGGATCCTTTGACAAATAGTAGTTCTATTTTAATGTCACGTTTATTAAATTTATAGCTTGTTCTTTTGTTTTAAGGTTTATAGTTTTGTCTTTCATAGTTTGTTGTTAGAAGATCCTTGAGAATGATCTTTCTCTGAGGTGAATTAGAGATTTGATTTCTGTATGTTTTGTGTGTGTTCTACCAGTTACCCCAGAACATGAAAAGGCTGTCTTTTCTACACTTACCAGCAGCCATATTAGATTTTCTTTTTTTTTTTAAACTTTAGTATTTATATTTATTTATTTATTTTTAGTTCTCGGCAGACACAACATCTTTGTTTGTATGTGGTGCTGAGGATCGAACCCAGGCCGCACGCATGCCAGGCGAGCGCGCTACCGCTTGAGCCACATCCCCAGCCCCTAGATTTTCATATATGAGATTTTTGGAGTGTTCTTTTTTCAATTTATTATTCCCTGTACTACTTATGTACTCTAACAGTTTTATAGTAATTTTTTATACAATAACACAAAGACCTATTTTTGACTTTGTCAGTCCTATCCATAGCTCTTTTTGTATTTATTTGTTGGTCTTTATTATTTCCTTTTACTCTCTTTAGATTTATTCTGCCATTGTTTTCTCATATTTTAAACTGAAAACTTAGGTAAATTAATTTTATACTTCTAATATAAGCATAAGGTTTTATTTTTTGTTTTAGTTGTAGTTGGACACGATTCCTTTACTTTTATTTGTTTTTAAACTATGATTTATTTTACCCATACATCTTTAGAATTATATTTCTCAGGCCTGTAGGGTTTTTCCTGATTATCCATTAATGAAGTGTATTTAATATAACTGCTTTTGAGGCAAAGAAGGTAGTCTTTATAAAGCTAGACCTTTGAAATTTTAAGATTTGATGTGTAACCCAATATGTGTCTAATTTTTTTCTGAATAATCAGTGTCTTTACAAGAATTTGTCTTCTGCAGTTGTTGTGAAAAATATACTAAATAAAGTTTGTTTTTGTTTCTAGTCTATAATCTTGCTGATTTTGTCTCTTTTATCTATCATTTCTAGAATAAATATATAAAATAACCCACTGTATTTGTGAGTTTACTTTTTCTTGTAGATTCATTAACTTTGGATAATATGTGTATATTTTTAGTAATGTAAAGTTAGAATCTTTAAATCTGCATGGAGAATTGAATGTTTCATTATTATGTAGTTAGTGATCACTTTATTTTATTTTTATTTATTTATTTTTTTATTAGTTATTCAAAACATTACAAAGCTCTTGACATATCATATTTCATACATTAGATTCAAGTGGGTTATGAACTCCCATTTTTACCCCAAATACGGATTGCAGAATCACATCGGTTACACATCCACATTTTTACATAATGCCATATTAGTAACTGTTGTATTCTGCTACCTTTCCTATCCTCTACTATCCCAATGATCATTTTATTTTTAAAATTTTTTTTTAATATTTATTTTTTTTTAGTTTTCAGTGGACACAACATCTTTATTTTATTTTATGTGGTGCTGAGGATTGAACCCAGCGCCCCGTGCATGCCAGGCAAGCAGGCTACCGCTTGAGCCACATCCCCAGCCCCAAGTGATCACTTTATAATAGTGCTTTTACTTAAAGTTTGTTTCACCTTATAGATAGTTACGCCTGCTATCTTTTAATTAGTATTTTCCAGATGTCTTTTCTGCCCTCTCATTTTCACCCTTTTTGTGTATTTCCTTTAATATATCCCTCGAAAACAACAGATTTTAATTAGATTTTGTCCAGAAATTTACTGACATAGTTATATATATATATATTTCTACCATTTTGTTTTGTGATTGTAACTTTTTAAATATTTCTGTTTCTTTCCTTTATTCCTTTAGATTGGTTCCTTTCTGCCCCCATCACCCTTTTGTTCTAGTCTTTGGGAAGAAACGCATTCTATTTATATTTAGTGCTTTTGATAAAAATTTTATTTAATTGGATATATTTAAGTTACCAAAGTCTAAACTCAACTTTGTTTCCTGTCCAGCAAAATGCTATTAGAATAATGAAAATCATTGCTTTTACCACTTCTATGCTATCTTTGTGATGTATTTATATATAATTCAGAAAAATAGCAATGGTTTATAAATTGGCAGAAGTGATTGGAATTGAAGTAGTCTAATATCATTGTACTGCTGGGTAGAAAATAAAGATTAAGTTTAAGCTTTGATAACAGTATATCCTGTCAAATTTTAAACATAAGCATCAAAATAATGCACACACACATATGGAGACATAACTGTTTGATGGTTTGTTGCTTCCTTTGATCATTTCCCTTTCCTGTGTTCTCCCCTTTTCTTCTACCTGAAGTAACATCCATTACAGTTTTTTTTTTTTTTTAGTGAGGATCAACAGCTGAAAAACTGTCTTTGTCTAAAAACTTCTCATTTGGTAGGGGCTAGGGCTATACCTCACAGGTAGTGCTTATTAACATGTATAAAACCCTGGCTTTGATTCCCAGCACCCCAAAATGAATAAGTAAATAAAGGAAAAATAAAAGCTCACAAAAGTTTTTGCTGAGTAGAATTATAGGTTGATAGTTTCATGTTTTCACCAATATGAATATTTCCAAACATACAGAAATTAAAGGAGTTGTACAATGAATGCCAAATGTGTTTACCATCTAAATAGTATGACTAAAATTGCATTCTGTATTTGCTATATCAAATAACTAGCCATGTCTATAGCCCTGTATTCTATAGCCCTGTATTCTTTTTGATTCATTTCAAAGTAAATTACAGACATTAGTATATTTATCACTAAACACTTTAGCATGCATATCACTAACTAAAAGTTCTAGTATGTAGTTATAGCTTTTTAGGTAAAATTTACATACAATAAAATGCATTAATATTAAATTTACCACTTGAAGAATTTTGACAGATTCACTTTTGCAAATCAAAATACTATCAAAGGGCCAGGTATGATGGTGCATGCCTGTAATCCCAGTGCTTGGGAGGCTGAGGCAGGAGGATTACAAGTTTGAGGCCAGCCTCAGCAAACTTAGGCCCTAAGCAATTTAAGGAGACCCTGTCTAAAAATAAAAAGGCCTAGAGATGTAGCTCAGTGGTTAATTGTCCCTGGGTTTAATCTCCAGTACCAAAAACAAATAAATCAAAGCGAAGAAAAATACCATTGCTCCAGAAAGTACATTTATACTTCTTCCCAGTCACTTCTTTCCCTTGTATCCAGAAGTAATTACTGTTCTTCTATTCTAGATTTTGTCTCTTCTACTACTATCTACCTCTAAGACACAACCCCACCCCTACTTTTTCTATATGGATCTCAACTTATTCCAGTACTACTTATCCAAAATACAAGTGATATTTTCAATTGTGGGTACCTTTGGAACTTTTACTGAATATTAATAGCCAATATAGTAGCCTTCTCTTGCTGCTGTAACAAATTTTACTATAACATTAGTGACTTAAAGTCATGCAGATCTGTTATCTTACAGTTCTGTAAGTCAAAAGCCCAATACAGGCTTCACTGGACTAAAATCAAAGTGTGAGCAGTGCTGCATTATTTTCTGGAAAGGTCCAGGAAGAATCTATTTCCTGTTTCTAGAGCTGCTTGGATCATCCTTTTTTTTTTTTTTTTTTTTGAGAGAGAATTTTTTTTTTAATATTTTTTAGTTTTCGGAGGACGCAACATCTTTGTATGTGGTGCTGAGGCTCGAACCGGGGCTGCACGCATGCCAGGCGAGCGTGCTACCGCTTGAGCCACATCCCCAGCCCAGATCATCCCCTTTTAATCCATCTTTAAAGCCAGCAACAGAGAATTGAGTCCTTATCATAGCATATCTTGCCTGCCTAGCTGGGAAAGATGATTTTCTTTCCCTCCTCTTCCTAACCACTGTAACCTAAAGTTGTTCGGTGAGGATGAACAAGGTAGGCACACATGCCAGGGAAGCCGTGATGGCCTAACGCCGTATACTGAAGCACAAGCACAGTGAGGAGAGTTATCTATCCAGAGCATGTATGGCAGTGCCACTGTGATATTGGTTACTCCCAGGGGAATCAATCACATTTGTTTATATACAGAAGTATAAATATTTAAGGATAATGGAACTAGCATTTCTGTCAGAGAAGAGACAACACTAGAATAATGAATCGGTGGTGTTAAATTAGAATTGGAAGTATTGGTGTGAATTCATTATTTTCCTCATATTTATGATATAAAAATAAGCATAGATATAAATGTGTATATGCAATATATAAACACATATAAGTATATTCATTAGCTTTATCCGTTGAAAGGACCTAGGAGAAGTGATACACAAGTGAGTACACTAGCACTCAGATCATGTTCTCTAAATATCATCCCCCCTCTAATAGGAACCAGGGGTTTTTGAAGAAAAGTCTCATGTTGGGCAGGGCAAATACAAGATCCTGGAATGGCAGGTATGAGAAAGTAAGGAAGGCTCAAAGAACTATAAGGACCTGTTAAAATCCACAGAAGCCAGATAGAAGGAGTTCCACTTTGTCAAATCTGGGACAAAATTGACCACTGAAATAAATAATAATAATGGATTATAAACCTTTGAATGAAATGGGGACTCTCAAGTCCACACCCAAATATAAGTTGAAAGTTTGATAAAGAATGGGTGAATGGGATGTTTACATAGTCTCATATTATTTCACCATAGAATCATTATTAATACAAAGGAAAAACTAATTTTACAGTGTATAACTCTGGCAGGTATATCCAAAAGAATATTCCTAATAATGGGACATGTTGTTATCAAGTGCCCCCTGGTAGATCCTGAGAAGAATGCAACATCACTTATGTGGAATTCCTTCCAAAACACATAACCTGATCATGAGGAAACATGAGAGAAAACCATACTATTCTCTACACACTGGCTTATAATCCTCAAAAGTGTCCAGGTTACAAAAATCAAGGCAATATTGAGAAATTGTTTCAGACTAAAGCAGGTAGATACCTGATATCCAAAGGCAATTTTATTCTGAACTGGATCCTTTCTTGTAAAGGATATTATTGGCAGAATTGGTAAAAATTTGAATGGAATCTGAATATCTTGAATGTAGTAATTGTATTATGGTTATGTAGGAGCATGTCTTACTTGACCATTGAGTGTATTCAGGCATGATATGGTATTAGGTCGGTAATTTACTCTCTAATGGTTCAAGAAACAAAAATGTTCCTTGTACTATACTTCCATCTTTTCTTTGAGACTGGTGAATGGATGGATAAAAAAACATCATACTACAGGGACACAGCCACATCAATGTTTATAGCAGCACAATTAACAATAGCTAAACTGTGGAACCAACCTAGATGTCCTTCAGTAGATGAATGGATAAAAAAAAATGTGGCATATATACACAATGGAATATTACTCAGCAATAAAAGAGAATAAAATCATGGCATTTGCAGGTAAATGGATGAAGTTAGAGAAGATAATGCTAAGTGAAGTTAGCCAATCCCCAAAAACCAAATGCCGAATGTTTTCTCTGATACAAGGAGGCTGATTCATAGTGGGGTAGGGAGGGGGAGCATGGGAGGAATAGACGAACTCTAGATAGGGCAGAGGGGTGGGAAGGGAAGGGGCACGGGGTTAGCAAGGATGGTGGAATGTGATAGACATCATTATCCAAAGTACATGTATGAAGACACAAATTGGTGTGAACATACTTTATATACAAACCAGAGGTATGAAAAATTGTGCTGTGTATGTGTAATAAGAATTGTATTGCATTCCACTGTCATTTTTTAAACATCAGTTTAAATTTTTTAAAAAATTAAAAATCTATACTGAAGCTCCATAGGATTTTGTTGGTCATACTTGTACAATTGGTGTCTCCAAACAATGTGGTTATTGTTGGCTTTTTCATGGATCTTAAGATTGGTGCTTGTACTTATCTTCTTGGAGTTTCCAGCCTGATTTGTCTAGAGCTACTAAACAAGCCTGATTTTTCATACCTTATTTTTTTATCCATCCTCAGTGTGGTCATCTCACGATATGACAAGGGCTGGAATTGTGGCTCAGGGTAGAGTGCTTGCCTGGCATGTGTGAGGCCCTGAGTCCAATCCTCAGCACTACATATAAATAAATAAATAAAATATCCATTGACAATTAAAAAATACTAAAAAAAGAAAATGACAACATCCACTGTGAGGTTTAAATAATGTATTTATTTTACTATCATATTCTGCAATACAAATAAAGTAGATCATATGCCTCTTAACAGATAATTCAGAAAATATATAAATGATTAAGACCAAGAGAAAAGGGAAATTAGAATATACAAAAATTTAAATGTGTAGAATTGAGCTTCAAATTTCAATCTGTCTTTCATAGGAAAAACAAGTAAACAAGTCCTGTAAGTATGGGTTATGTGGATACCTCAATTTCATATTTATATTTCAAATGAAGATGTTTCTCTTATATATTAATTTGCAAATTAAGTTTTGAGTTTTCTGTTGATTTGTTTTGAGACTAGGGGAGTTAAAATCTGGAATTTGTGACTTTTTAAAAGATATCTGAAATAATTTCCTTGTCATCATCATATTGTTTTGCCAAGATAAATTAAAATTGTATGACAACTTAAAAACAATCTTCCATTATTGAATTCTTTTTTTGCTTGTTTCTCAAATGGTGCTTGTCCTTTCAATTCTGTTGATGACTTACCTTCTTGTCCTTTTCTCAGTGAATCATCACACCCCCACTCTAATGGTTTAGTTACCATTATAGATTGATGACTATCAAATTACTCATAGCGTTCCAGTCCCAACTTCATTAACAAACTTAACAGTCTTAATGTTGTCATTACCTGGTTGCTGTACTGATGGCTTGAATTTTACATGCCCAAACTTTCATGCTTATCTCTGTTGTGTTGTGCCTCCTCCTGCCTCCAATGAATCACATAACCATTTCTTCTGCCATTCCATCTCTCCAATTTTCCAAGTATAAGGTCTCTTTTGCACACAGTAGATGATAATGAACATTTAAGTTACCTGTAGCAATAAATAAAGCTATAGAGATCATATTCTATACAACTTATTCTCTCCTAGAATACAAAATAAAACTAGATAAGTATCAGGTACTTATATAGCTTTAAAAAAAAAAAAACAGGGCTGGAGATGTGGCTCAAGCCGTAGCGCGCTCGCCTGGCATGCGTGCGGCCCGGGTTCGATCCTCAGCACCACATACAAAACAAAGATGTTGTGTCCGCCGATAACTAAAAAAATAAATATTAAAAAAAAAATTCTCTCTCTCACTCCCTCTTTAAAAAAAAAAATCTTTAAAAAAAAAAATTCTAAGGAGATTTCTTTCTGAAACCAAGGCAATATGGACTACTTACAGTTGGGATTCCATTCATTTTGGGAGACAAGCCCTGAAACCAAAGAATTGACTCCACATTAGTTTATTTCTAAAAATAAGAAACAATGCAATGCTGGAAATTTTTATTTGATATCATTATATTGTCTTAGAAGAAGACGTGGGATTTGGTAAGCAAATGCAAACACAACAGCAAGATTTGTAAAAGGAGTTGCAATACTGAAGAAAACAATGATAGCTGGGCATACTGGTACACACCTTAATCCCAGCTATTTGGGATTATAAAGGTGAGGATTATATAGCCTAGTGATATGCTTGGGATCTATTTGAGATGAATACTTGAATATACTTCATGATGTGTACTTGGAATTATGAAGCTGGGAATATAGCTCAGTATTAAAGTGTCCCGCAAGCCCAAGGCTCTGGGTTCAATCCCCAGCATCAAAAAAAAATTAAAAAATAAAGTGAGTTCAATCCCTAGTAACAAAAGAAAAAAGGGAGGGGATACTGGGGGAGGGAGAAAACTATGTTAGAGGAAAAAGGCAGTAAGTTTTTAAATGTTGGAAAAATGTCTTTTGTGACTTCAGACATTAATTTTATAAGGAAATGCTTCTATACATGTGACTCTTTTGGAACAAGTGTGAAATACACTTTAGACTTACTTTATCCTGGGGAAAATAATGTAACAGAGAAACATCACAAATATAATAAAGCTGGCAAATCCTGCCGCAGGTCATCCTCTATTATAGTAGTCCCCTTTAGTTGTGCTCAGTGTAGGAAAGGCTCCACAGAGGAGCTGGACCTCAGTAGACATCTTGAGTATTCATACCACAGAGAAACTTTATAAGTGTTGTAAGTTAGCCTGAAAAGAAACCTCAATTTACAATAAAATTCATGCAGGAGAAAAACCTTTTGAATGTAAAGAATGTGGAAAAGTTTTCAGTCACATGTCAAAACTCATTGCACACCACAAAAATATTCAAGAGAAAAACCCTATGAACATAAGGAATGTTGGAAAGCTTTGGGCCAGATAGAGAAAATTCATTCTGGAGAGAAACTCTGTGAATGCAATGAATGTGGAAAAACCTTCTACCACAAAGGATATTTGTTCATCTCTGTGCCTGAGTTCATTTCCCCAGATGAATATATTTTAAACAAAAATGTTAGTTTATTCTACCTATTACTTAAAATATTTCTTATTTTCATGAAAGAAATGTTTCATATTTGAAGATAAATCATTCTTTTAATTTGGTGCATATTTTTCCTTACATAAATGTATCAAAATTTATTGAACCAATTCATTATTATAATTGAATCACTTTACCTAGTCCATTGCTATAACAGTAGTACCACAAATTACATATTTGGGGATATGTCTAGTAATGTCTATTGCATAAATTCCTCCATAAAACCTGGAGAAATTTTCAATTTTGATAGGTATTTCTCTATTTCCTTACTTTAGCTTATACCAGTTCAGCCACCCATAAGCAACATGTTTAGGAACGCATTTGCCTACAACATGTCTAAAAGATTAGACACCAGATGTCCTCATCTTGCCAATCTTATGTGTGGAGACCACATTTTTAAATTACACATATTATTGCAAAAGAGGATAAAAGATATATTCATAGTTCTTGCAGTTTTCCTTCTGTGATATATTTTCCCATATTCTAGTAGGTCATTATTTGTCTTTGTTTTTAATGATTTATATTACTCTTTTTGTAGGTAATAAGACTGTTTTGTGATAAAAATTGTGGGGAAAAAATTTTTCCCATTCTGGGATTTATATTTTGACTTTCAATAGTGTTTCCTTTATAATTTTGCCAAGCAAAAATAGATATATTCCTACAATTTACACTATTTTTCCTCAATGTATTCTCTAAACTTTTGTTTCATTTCTTAATTCTCTAAACTTCTGTTTCATTTGCATTTAATTTTTCTTTAGACTGTGTATTAGGAATTAAGTTTTTAAATCTCTTCCTTGAGTGCCCAATTACACAAGGGCATTTAATGGATAATCTATATTTTGCAGATTAATATTAAATATCATGTTTACTGTATGAATTATTTTCTGAACTGCTAGGTCTACATTTAAGTTTTTCATTTAATTCCTTTGATTCATTATCTGTCTGTAACTACCTGAATTACAAAGTTTCAACTATTGATTTATGCTATACATTTATTTTCCTAAAAGTTTTTAGAAATGTCAAGCATAGGGAAATTACAGGAATAATACAATAAACATATATACCCTTCACCTAGACTTATCATTTTTAATACATTTCCTATTACAAATTTTCTCGCTATTTCTGTGTGTGTGTGTGTGTAATGACCATTTGAGAAAGTTGCAGAGAGTACTGTTATAGCACACATGTCCTATGAACTGGATGTTCTCTAAGATGACCATGACAGAATAAATGTAGTTAGGAGATATAACAATTGCACAATATTATGATCTAATATATGTACATATTTAAATTTTTCTCAAAGCTTTTAAAATCCAAGATACAAAAATCATATGCTACATTTAGTTATCTATCTCATTAGTCTCTTTTTATACTTTATAGCTTTATATTTCACAATTCCATATTTTTAGTCCCCAGAATGTCCTTCTACATATATTTTAAATTATTTCCCTATATTTGAATTCAGGCTAAATATTTTTGGGACATATTTTGTCTATCTTACAATATCACATAAGGAGTCACATGATGTCAATCTCTCCATTTCTGATTTTAATGTCATTATTAAGGTTGTAGCCTGAAGTCCTATACACTATAAATCTGTAAGTTTTCCTTTTATTTTTTGGTGGTGTTACTGGGGCTGAAACACAAGGCCTTACACATGTGAGGCAAGCACTGTACCACCAAGCTATGCCCCTAGCCAGTTCACTTTGAATTACTGAGATAACTGTGGATGATGCTTTCACACTTTTAGAATAAATATAGATGAAAGTTTGTTTTATTTTTACCTTATTATGGCTGCTAAAAATATTTCCTGGAAAATCTTTATGTAACACATAAATAAATATGAAATAATAAATCTAAACCTCAAGATTTGTAACATTTTAAAATCACATTAAATAATCCAAAATGCCTTATTTAATTGGGTGTAGTGCTGTGGGTCTGTAGTCCCAGCTACTGTGGAGGTTGAGGAAGGAGGATCCCTTGAGCCCAGAAGTTCTAGGTCTGTCTGGTAACATGACAAGGTGTGTGCGTGTGTGAAAATACTTTTATCATCATTTATAACCTTTCCTTATTTATTTGGGTCTATAGCTGGAGTTTTAAGTAATTCTAGTAATGTATTATGTTTCTACTGCAGGCTACACTTTTAATTATTATAGGTTTATCTTAATACCTAATAGTTCTGATTCCCCAGTTGTTACTATTGTTAAGTTCACTGGCTATTCTGATTTAGTTTTCCATTTTCAGACAGTAATATTGAGTGTAAAATACTAATTTAAAATAAATTTCAGAGCTTTGAGTTTGTTGGGAATGTGTCTGGGGTAGGGTATGGACAAGCCATCACTAAACTGGGGAGATCAACGGGTAACAGCTATATTTGTTTCATCGATAACAGAATAATTGGAAATCTGGGAGAAACTGCCTTGGAGAGATGGGCTGAATGAGTGAGGGGAAAACATTGCTTTTTATGATATTTCATTGATATTCCAACATATAATGTCTGATGAAAATGAATTTATCTTCATCATAGCAAATCTGCATAGAACTGAGGTTTTAGAAGATCTTGGTTCATTTTACACATTTTTTTAGATGTTGATGGACCTTTATTTTATTCATATATGGTGCTGAGGATCAAACCCAGTGCCTCACATATGCTAGGCAAGCGCTCTACCACTGAGCCCCAGTCCTAGCCCCAATCTTGGTTCATTTTTATGGCATACTTTAATGTATTTATCTCTTCTTGTGACAAGTCTTTAAACAGCATTTCCAGGTGAAGCATGCACATCATAAAAATGAGTGGCCTGAATTCTCATATGATTCCCCACAACATAAGCCTTAAGCAGATCCTTCTTGTAACCATTCACCATCAAATGTAAATTTCATCTTTGCTTAAAGAAAAACTAATGAAAGATGGTGACAGTTTCGCAAAAAGGACCCTATCAACACCATCTTCTATCTTCTCTTCCTGGGAAATCTTACTCAATGGAGAATAGCATGGTGCTTTGGTTGTTATGTAGATGAATATAACCCCTTGAGATTTGTGTACTGGAAGCCTGGTCCCCATTATGGTGGTGGTGAGGTGGTAGAACCTTTATGAGGTAAAGATTTGGGGAGTTAAATAAGCCATGGGCATCAACTTCATCGATGGATTCATACTTTCTGTCAGGAATTCCAGTTCTTGCTGGGCGTGGTAGTGCACATCTGTAATTCCATCAACTGGGGAGGCTGAGGCAGAGGGATTTAAGTTTGGGGCCAGCCTCATCAAATAAGCAAGACCCTGAACAACTTACCAAGACTTTGTCTCAAAATAAAAAGTAAAAAGGGCTTGGGATTACAAGAATTCTAGCTTTCATGGGTCTAGATACCATGAGAATTAGCTGTTATATAAAGAGCAGGCCTGGACCTTGAATCACTCTTGCTTCCTAACTTACGGTGTGACTGCTAACTCCCTCTCAGACATGCTCCCATCATGATGCCATCTCCATGTTGTGATGCAGCCAGGGAGACCCTCACTAGAGGCAGAACAATGAGGATCCCTAATGTTGAACTTTTCAGCCTCCAAAAGTAAGTTAAATAAGCCTCCTTTCTTCATATATTATCCAGACTTGGGACTTATTTTAACAACAGAAAACAGACTAATTAGTATTCATGGCTTTCCCTAATGAGCTCTCGCCTAAGTACTGAGCTCTGTCTCATCACTTTTCAATTAGGTCAGAACCACCATGTAGGATTTGGGGTCCTATCAAGATTCCTGGCCCCACATAAACCAAGGAGTTTAATAGAAAGAATAACTTTTTTTTTTTTTAACAATTAGATGGAAGATTAAAAGGGAGAGCCCTGGGCTGTGTGACTGGAATGGGCAAAAATGTTTAGGAGGTTCTGGGTAGGACTTTCCTGCCCAAGAAAGGTCAGGATCATGAAAACAAATGTTCATATGTCCCGGGAAAACAACATATTTCAGGAAGGAGAGGGGATGAATCACCTTGCCTGAGTTGTGGCTTTCCATGACAAGAGATACACATTCCTCCCTGGAATTCAAAAGGGCAGAGTCAAGGCAAGGTTGCTGGCACCACAGTGAACAGAACTAATTACTGATTCAAATGACCATCCTTTCCCCTGCTCCAACCCTGTTCACTTTCCCCACCTACAAATCCCCCTCAACACCCAATGTGGATTGGAGAACGCACAAATCCCATTCTTTGACTAAGCCTGGCCCCTCAGACTCCTGTAGTGACAGAAGGTTGGACTCCAGGGACCTGAACCTGTTTGTAAGTGGCTACCCAGAAGCTCCTTCCTCTATTACTCCTTCTTTCTTCTGAGTAACCCAAAGTTTTTCCGTGGAACAATAAATTCAAAAGGAATTAAATTGTGATCAGAGTCATCTCAAGGTTGACTCCTAGCCTCCACATTACTCCCCTTAAAGTTGTTCTATGTTAATTTCTAAGAAAAGAACTATGTCCCCCCTAATGCATCTTTTTGGGCTAAAATCCAGACAGAGAAATTCTGTTATCTCTCTAAATTTAGATACAAATTATAGTCTTCTTGTCCTCAGTTCCATCCTTACACAAAGGTATAATTTCCTGTTCCAATGTTTTCTGAGACTAACTGTATAAACAGTATACTATAATGGAAAGAATACTAGACATCAAGATTTGGGTTCTCAAATTTCCATCTAATGCTTAGTGGGTATAAATTATTAAATTATAACATTTTCTGGAGGTACTAAGTCAAAAATAGAAAAGTATAATAATTTCCAATATATTTAATGTAAAATGAGATATAAGATTGCCTGTATTTGCAGACAAAGAAAGTTATAAAATTCTAGACTTCCTTTTTTTCTTCTGGGAATTTTTTTTTCACATTTTGAATTATATTTTATTTTAGGGGAAAAGAAAAATTTTAAGAATGACCTTCATATAATATTATAGAATCTATCTCAATTATGTGAAAAATACTAGGAATTTTAGTAGGCCATGTCATCTGTCAAAACTTATTCATACCTTCTTGTATAGGTACTAGTAGACACAGAAAAACAACACATAAAACTCTGCAATTCAAAGGAGGGAGATTAGTCTGTGACACAGATTTCTAATAAAACAGAATAATAATGCCTCCTGAAACAATACTTTGTAAGTCCCTAAAACATTTTCTCAGCAAAAATGAAACAATACTGTATGTAATGTTTACAGTAGAACAGGCCACATTTAAGAAGAAACCAGAGAACACTACAGAGATTTTGAAAAAGAACAATATTCTTCAAGAAAGAAAAAAGTAGGATAATGGCTGCTGGCGCATGCCAAAACAGTCCATCTGAAGTAGGGTTCACAATGTTGTCACAGAACTCAGAGACATCAAATATATGAAAACTATAAGGAAAACAATAAACAAAAGGCATCCCAAATATTTAAAATATGTCTAAAAGGTGTTCCAAAGTCAAGAATGGGTAGAGAAGAAAATGATATCCTTTGGTTTTTGGTACCAAGAATTGAACTCAGGGGTACTCAACCACTGAGCCACAAGCCCTCTTTTTTATTTAGAGACAGGGTCTCATTGAGTAGCTAAGCACCTCACCATTGCTGAGGCTGGCTTTGAACTCACGATCCTCCTGCCTCAGCTTCCCAAGCCACTGGGATTACAGGTATGTACCACTGTGCCCAGCACTAATTTTTTTTTTTTAAGAGGAAAATTTGTTTTAAAAAAGATAGCCTTGGTGGGTGTGATGGTGCATGCCTGTAATCCCAACAACTTGGCATGCTGAGGCAGGAGGATTCCAAGTTCAAAACCAGCTTCAGCAATTTTGTGAAGCCCTAAGCAATTTAGCAAGACCCTGTCTCAAAACAAAAAATACAAAGGTCTGGGGATATGGCTCAGTGCTTAAGTGCCTCTGGGTTCAATCCCTGGAAACAAAAAACAAAAACAAAACCCTTTTGATGAAACAAGACAGGAAAACAATTTTCATTGTCACTTCATTTGTCCTATGTTATAAGGGAAACAAATCAATTATTAAAAATATTTAAAAGGTATATCTGTTACTAAGAATTTTTCTCCTTCCCCATCAAGTTATTGGTCATTTTAACTGATTATAAATTAATATCATTTTAATGGATTATAAATTAATATCAATGTTTCATATTTTTGGTTTTTTACCTTTTTTTTTTTTTTTAACAGTTCAGGGGCCTTGGAGTCATAGGGAAAGTTCCAGCAGTTTAGGCTCCTTTCCATTTTCTCACAAACTGGGCTTCTCTTGTGTGGAACAGACTGGTGATTCAGCTGAACCCAGGCACCTTTCTTTTTAGCTTCCTTCTTTTTCTGATCATTTTCCTTCATGCGTTTCAGGAAGCTGTCTTGGCTCTTTAAGAGTACTTTATATGCTCAATATACACAATAATTCTCTTGGCAAGAATATTGTCCTTAACTTGCTGTTTACAACAGTGCCAACGTATGCTGGTTAATACTGTAAACTCCTAGTTTTGCCATGGTAGCGTCTGGGGGGCATTCCTTTTTGAACAGTATTCATTCCCTTAATGTCTATGATGTCACCTTGTTTGTAGGTGCCCATATATGTGGCCAAAGGAATAACTCCATGTTTTCTAAAAGGTCTAGAGAACATATATCTGGTTCTTCTCCTCTTTCCCTGTGTGTTCATTTTGGTGAACTACTGTAAGACTGTGGTTCTGGCTGAAAAGCTCTATGCTATTTTTAATTGGCAGAAATCTTTCATGTAGTAAAATTTACCACTTTTCCTATATATATAGTTGTATAAGTATATGTAATTTGTGTATGTAATCATATATGTAATTTTTTTGTTCGGTTAGTTCTTCTGCAGATTTAGAGTCATCAGAGAACTTAAACACTACCTCAGACAAAATCATGATGATCATTTTAGGGTGCTTCTGTATAATAGGAGCTAGAATCCAGGACACCCAACAAGAATAGTTGTGCAATCAGGTAGAATAAAATGCTGAAGAGCAGAATAATTTAAAGGCAAAGATTTGAGTGTTATTCCGGCATGTAGGAAGCAGATGATCTGTTCCAGTCCTAAGCAATAGATCTGAAGTAGGTGTCTGCATGCAATCATCATTATTCAGATCATGATTAAATCAAAGCAGGATTTTTTTTCAACTTAACATTAGAAAAATTGGAATTCAACATCATTACAAATGAATTTTAAGCTTAAGTAGTGAAAAATATATCAAAAGTAAAAACCTCTCTTTCACAGGAGTCCTTGAAAAAGTATACTTCACATTTTTCAGAATGAAATAACCAGAGACTATGTAATGTTGACAAGCTACATATGAAACAATTTCCTAGAACTCTGTATTACAGAGAATATATATTACTTTACATAATATGCATATATATATATATATATATATATATATATATATGGCCAAACTTTGGTTGCAAAGGGTGTTAATGATTTAACTTGTTAATAGTCTTTTTGTAGGTCACACATAACTCCATTGGCTAAATCTTATTCAGAGCAAATTTTTGAAAACACACACACACACACACACACACACACACAGGTAACCAGTGAATAAAAAAGAATTCAAAATTAAAACAAGAATTATCTAGATGTTAATAAAATTTAGGGGCTCTAGCAATATTCAAAGAAAATCTTTCACCTAAAGTGCTTGCAATTTTAGACTGCAAAGGACTATACCTAAGCATTCAAGAAAACACAATAAAAACAAAAAACGAATTAATAATGAAATGTACTTGTGAACTTAGAATAAAGTAAATAAAAACAATTGAAAGTGTGAAGAAAATCAAGATAAAATTTTTTTAGACTTTTTAGTAGTTGTAGATGGATAGCATGCCTTTGTTTTTATTTTTATGTGGTGCTGAGGATTGAACTCAGTGCCTCACACATGCTAGGCAAGCACTCTGCCACTGAGCTACAACTCCAGCCCAAGAGAAAGATATTTGTGAAACAGCAAATGAAATGAATGTGTCTCCTTCAAATAAATATAGAAGAATAATGGTTAAGAATATGAGTAGAGATAATAATACATATTCAGAGATTGAAAATTAAAAGTCAATTACATGCTCTTACAGCAACAAAATTTGAAATATAAAGAAAATAAAACATGGTTTATCAGTTCTAAAATTTACTTTTATCCAATTTTTTAAGATCTCTGAAATTGGGATTAAATGTATTATGTATTACAGATTAATCAGCACAGTTTAAAAAAATATTTTTCAGTTATCAATGGACCTTTATATTATTTATTTATGTGCAGTGCTGAGAATTGAACCCAGTGCCTTACACATGCTAAGCAAGCACCCTATAACTGAGCCACAACTTCAGCACCAATCTGCAGCTTTAAAATATTGAGAATATAATAAAAATGACATGTCTTACAATATATGGCATTGAAAGTTACATGTAATAATAATATATAACCCATAAAATCTCTAAACCTGGAACCATACCCTTTCCTCTTTCATAATGTTCTTCATCTAACTTCATTTACCATATATATATATATATATATACATACATATACATATATACACACTATTAGTATGTATATATATATATAATATAAATACTATTAGTATGTATATAAGATACTAATATTATACAACATACTAATAGTACATATCATATATACTGTTGTATACTTTTATATATATATATATACATATACATATATACATATATTACACACATTTTTATATTTCTTTTTTTTTTTGTAGCAGAGGATTAAACCCAGGGGTGCTTAACCACTGAGTCACATCTCCAGCCCTCTGCCCGCTTTGTTTTCCTCTAAGTTGTTTAGGGCCTGGCTGAATTGCTGAGGCTGACTTTGAGAAAGATATTTGTGAACTTGTTATCCTCCTGCCTCTGCCTCCCAAGTTGTTGGGATTATAGGCAAGTGCCACTGCAACCAGCATACTTTTATATTATCTGCAATTATATTCTTGTTTCCCCCCCACAAAAGCAACACATTGTGATAATTAATCTCATTTATTTTTTTCTTTACTATATTTTTTCTTCACTTTTACTTTTCATTATCCTTGGTGTTTTCATTGCTATTCTTTTTCCAACTTCTTGAATTTTTATGGTTAGTTTCTTTACTCATAATCTGTTTCATATTCAAACAGTGATGGGCTTAGAGCTATAAAATTTCCTCAGTGTAAGATCTGGCAGGTCCTCACTGATTTTGCTAACATTTATTTCAAACAAAAATGCAATTTTATCTTGGTATTATTTTTAACTAAAGATTGATGCAGATTGGCACTGAAATAGTATTCAGATTTTTTTATGGAAGGACTACCATAGTTAAATTTTTATTTCCATCCTAGTATTAATTTTATGTTGCTTTTGTCCTCTCATACTTTATAATCTCATATTTTTCTTTAGGGTGAATTATTTTTATTCAAAAAGGAATACATGGTGATCAAACTCTCCTATATTAATTTACATGAACATTTTTCTCCATTATGATGTATTTGTTGTTGCTTAACATATGGTACATGGTCAAAAGCTTTTCCACAAACAATAATATAGCTTGAGAGTATAACAATTATTATTGCTAATATTAACCAAATATTTATTATGTGTTAGGCACAATTATAAAATCCATACAAAAAGCCTCTGAAGGACTCTAATCATGCTCACCTAGACAAAAATTATATCATGTATGGATATAAAAAAGAATCTATAAGTTGACTAACATCAGGGAAGAACTGAGGTCAGAAATGATGGTCAAAGAGAAGTAAAAATCTTTATATAAAGAGATGTATAAATCTTTTACAAGCAGAAGAGATCCATACATTATCTCTGAAATGAATGATAAACAAATAATGCAAACACATTCAAAAGGGAACATCAAGGTAAATGTTTATAATGGTAAAAATGTCAATATTTGACAAAACAGTGGTTTGATAAAGACAAGTGAATACTTAAAAATACAATAAAATATTAACAATATACTTACATACAAAGAATATTAAAGGTTGGATACAGCATAGCATAATTACATTTAGTTTTAAAAGTAATAGAGTTAAACCAAAAGTAAAATTTTTCAATATTTAAAATAATGTAAAAATACAATATTAAAAAAAAATTTTAATATTCACAAGTATGAATTTTTTGACAGTTATAAAGAATGAATATAGATAAAGATCTTCAAATATTTATTTTATCCAGTGATTTTCCCCACTATGATTTATCTTAGGCTTACTGACCTATTAAGCATGTGGGAGGCATTTATGCCTTAATTACATTTGTAGAGATTTTCACCAGTATGAATTTTCTTTTGTCATGTGCTGAAATTCCTTACTTTACCACTTAGTTTCAGTTCATAGAATTTCCTTTGTGCTGGGGATTAAACCCAGGACTTCACACATGCTTAGTAAGTGTTCACACATCCCTAGCCCTCAATTCATAGAATTCCTAATTCACAGAACTTCTCACCATTATGACTTTTCTCATGTTGTTGGAACTCTGAACCCTTCCCAAAAGCGTTCCCATAATTCTTATATTTATAAGGTTTCTCACCAGTGTGAATTCTCTGGTGTTGACAAAGGCTGGAGCCACTACGGAAAGCCTTCCCACATTCCTTACATGCATAAGGTTTCTCACCAGTATGTATTCTTTGGTGTCTATTAAGAGCTGAGCCACTACCAAAGGACTTTCCACATTCTTTACATTCATAAGGTTTTTCCCCAGTATGAATTAGCTGGTGTTGAATAAGTTTTGAGCCACTACCAAAAGCCTTCCCACATGCTTTACATTCATATGGTTTCTCACCAGTATGAATTCGCTGATGTTGAGTAAGATCTGAACCACTACTGAAGGCTTTGCCACATTCCTTACATTCATAGGGCTTCTCCCCCGTATGCATTCTTTGATGCTGAATAAGTTTTGAACCACTTCTAAAAGCTTTCTCACATTCTTTACACTCATAGGGTTTCTCACCAGTGTGGATTCTCTGGTGTTGAGTGAGATCTGAGCCACTATTAAAAGCCTTTCCACATTCCTTACATACATAAGGTTTCTCACCAGTGTGAATTCTTTGATGTCGAGTAAGGGCTGATCCAAAACTAAAGGCCTTCCCACACTCATTACATATGTATGGTTTCTCACCTGTATGAATCCTCTGATGCCGTGTGAGTGCAGAACCACTACTAAATGCCATTCCACATGCTTTACATTCATAAGGTTTCTCCCCAGTATGGATTCTCTGATGCTGAGTAAGGTTTGAACCACTGCCAAAGGCTTTCCCACAATCCTTACATTCATAAGGTTTCTCACCTGTGTGAATTCTGTGATGTCGAGTGAGGGCTGATTCGAAACTAAAGGACTTCCCACATTCTTTACACTCATAAGGCTTTTCACCACTGTGAATGATTTGATGTCGAATAAGGCCCGATCCAAAACTAAAGGCTTTCCCACACTCCTTACATTCATACGGTTTCTCACCGGTATGAATTCTTTGGTGGTGAGTAAGGTTTGAGCCGCTACCAAAGGCCTTTCCACATTCCTTACACTCATAAGGCTTCTCACCAGTGTGAATTCTTTGATGATATGCAAGATTTGCACCACTACCAAAGGCCTTGCCACACTCTTTACATTCATAAGGTTTTTCACCAGTGTGAATTCGCTGATGTCGTATAAGGACTGATACGAAACTAAAATCTTTCCCACATTCCTTACATTCAAGGAGTTTCTCATCAGTGTGAATGGTCTGATGCTGGTTACTGAAAGTGGGCATGTCTTCAGGAGTAAAAATCATATGACTGAAATGTCCTTCCTGAGATCCCTGTTTTCTCTCAAACTGGCTTTTATAATCCCAATCACCTCTGAAACTTGAATACTCAATGCTGTATTTTGTAAGTTTTTCCATTATCTCCCATCAGGATGATTCTATTCCATACATATCCTCTTTCAGAAATAATTTCTTGTTCTCAACCTTGATTGACAGTCTGAAAGAAAATATAAAAGCAAACATTCACTTTTTGATGTTTTGGGAGAAATGAAAATTTTATAGTAAATATGAAAGACTTAACTAGGCAGCTTATGCAGTTCTTAAATATTATTGGGCAATGTGAGATACATCAGGAAAGCAGAATGAGAAAAAGTCACATTGAAAAGTAAAGGAGGTATTTAGGAAAACAAATTAAGTGAGTTGTTCCACTATTTCAGTATAAAAAATAAGGATAAAAATTCCCTGCACATTTGGGAAGACTGATAAATAAACAGATGTACTACCCCATCCTACTATTTTTGGAGGATGATCTAGTGTAATATATACTTAAAAATTAGCGTAATTATGATATATATTTTAGGGTTGTTTGCATCGTTAAATAATACACATGAGTCTGGGATTGTGGCTCAGCGGTAGAGCGCTCGCCTAGCACGGGAGGGACCCCTCAGCACCACATAAAAATAAAGGCATTTTATGTGTCCATAAAAAAACATAATAACACACATGGGGGGAAATCAGGGATAAGTTGGGCACATGCCTTTAATCCCAGCAACTTGGGAGCCTGGGGCAGGAGGATCATGAGTTCAAGGTCAGCCTCAACAACTAAGAGAGGCCCTAAGCAACTTAGTGAGACCCTGTCTCTAAATAAAATATTTAAAAAAAGGACTGGAGTTGTGGTTAAGTACCCCTGGGTTCAATTCCTGGTACCAAAAAGAAAAAAAAAGAAATAAAGAAAATGAAAATCAGGGATAGATGGTTAAGTAACAAACATAATTTTCAAATAAACTGAGGGAAGTAGAAAGGTACTCTAGATGAGGCAGATGCCAGATGAAAACTGCTGAGTAATGTGCCAAATGAATATGGAATGAGCAATAGAGGAGGATGATTCCTCTGTGGTTTGTTTGTGTAATTTGATGAAAGCAATGTTTGTCTTGGAAATTTAAGAAGTTAAACTTTTTTTTTTTTTTTTAGAGAGAGAGAGAGAGAAAATGTTTTAATATTTATTTTTCAGTTTTTGGTGGACACAACATCTTTATTTTTATGTGGTGCTGAGGATCGAACCCAGCGCCCCGCGCATGCCAAGCAAGCGTGTTACCGCTTGAGCCACATCCCCAGCCCCAAGAAGTTAACTTTTGGAGAAAAAAAGAGAGACACAGCAAAGGTATAGCAGAGTAACTGAGAATCTCATTTTAAAGTTAAAGAGAAGAGAAAAGAATGTAAGAGTGTGGTATGATTAGAAGATTACAAAGAAGAAACAGGTGACTCTGACAATTATTGAATGTTTTGAAGTCACTACATAGTGTTTGGTAACTATTATTTTGTAAGATTTACTTGCCATAATATTAGATACTAGAAAAGGAAACAGATTTGAAGACATTAGGTTCTACTCAAGCCCCAAAAGGTGAAAACATTCCAAAACTGGTCTCTTCCTGCAATGCTCATACATTGGTCTTATTAAGACCAGGATTAAATATTGTTTGAAATTGTTCTTTAAATCGACTGTCTGCAGCTAATCCAAGCCACAATCATCTTTTACTTGTACTCTAAAACATCATTTTATCTAGCTGGCTACATTTTCAGTTTTCCACTCTTAGCAGCCAGAATGAATTTCAGCTTGGAACTATTCTGTTCAAAATGTTTCAGTGGTTTCCCACTGTCCTTAGAATAACACCTACATTCCTTAACTTGGTCTTAGAAATTCTGAGTCCTCCTGCCTGCCTCTTCAATGGGATATTGTCCTCCTCCTAACAATAAGCTATAGCTACACTGGTCTCAGATCTACAAATGAATGAAAATGTAGAAGCCCACCCACCATGATTTCATCTGCCTAAAATGTTTCCCCCATCCTCTCTTGGCCTTGCAAGTTCTGGTGGTCATACAGGTCTCTGTTGAATGGCATAACCTAATCAAGATATTTCCTGAAATGTCTTAAATATGACACCCTGCCATTACTTCTTTGGATCTTCCTCCCCTACCTTTGTGTTCTGTTTTTGTAATGGATAATTACACATTTGTACCCTACAATTGAGATTTTCCTATTTGAATGTTTCCTTAATGTCTGTCTGTTATAATAAAGCTGAGATTCATGAAGGCAAAAATGTCTGTTTTAACCTTGGCACATGCAAAATTTATTAAGTGTCTAATTAAATGATTTTTAAAATTTATCCTTAAAAGTAAATTTCTAAAAATAAGATTTCTGTAAAAAGAAGACATGTTTTCTCTGAGAAAGGGTAGGCAGACCACATGTACTTATTCCTTTACTTTATAAAACTTCACTGAAAGATATTTTTATGAAGGTACAAATCCACCAAGTCAAAGGGAATTAAAGTGGAAACTATGCACAAACGATTTGAAGCTAGAAAGCATAAAGATAAATAATGACTAACTTAACAAACCTAAGGAAGGTAAAACAAAGAAAAAACAAGAAGGGGATATTTTATGTCACAGAAGCCCAGAAAGGCTTAAGAAATGGGGACATTAAGTAAGTACCTATGAAAATTTACTAATCAACATATAAAAAGCGCTATCAGCTTCTTAGTATCCACTCTATTTGCACCCCCAAATTACTGCAGCATTATTCACATCAGCCAAGATACAGAAATCTAAGGGGCCATAAATTGATGAATAAAAAATATTTCATATATATACATGTATATTAAAAAATACATTGATACTCCATATATTATGAATACATAGAATATATAAACCTTGAAAATGGAAGAGATCCTATCATTTGTTGCTACAACATGGACAAACCTAAAGAACATGCTACGTGACCAAAGAAAAACACCGCATAATATCACTTATATGTGTATTCTAAAATTTTAAAAGTAGAATACACAGAATTACAGAACCATTCTACAAATGAATGAAAATGTAGAAGCCCACCATGGTTTACCAGGAATTTTGGAGAGAGGAATAGGAAGATGTAAGTCAAAGAACACAAAGTTGTGGATAAGATGAATAACTCCAGAGATGTAATGTACAACATGAGGGCAACAGTTATAATATTGTATTGTATTTTGGATTTTGCTGAGTAGATTTTAGGTATTGTCACAGTGAAACAGACTGTATACATTAGATATATACTTCCCAAGCCCCAAGAAATACAAAACAAAAAGAGGCAAATATCATCAGATATAACATTAAAGAAATTAAACGAAACAATTGGGGAACTCCCAGAAGGGAGACTACATAAGGAAAGAAAAGGATCTACCATTAATATCCACACAGGGATGTGAGAATTATTTCATATGATACAAGAATAGGACAACATGAAAGGAATATTAAGCACAAAAATGCATTCTTAGAAAATGAACATATAAAGTGGGAATCAAAACAAATCATTGAAAGGTAAGGAAATTTCCTGGGTTGGGGATATAGCTCAGCTGGTAGGGTGCTTGCCTTGCATGCACAAGGCCCTGGGTTCAATACTCAGCACCACAAAAAAAAAAGGAAATTTCTCTAAAAATAGGACGTATTTTCAATGGCCTTTGGAGAAACGCAAAAGGCAACATTTGAATTCACGAAGAACTGTAAAGAGTTCTAAGTAGTAACACAATATTTAAAAAAAAATCTTAAAATTTTAAAACTCACTTCCATAAAGCTATAGTAATCAAAACAGTATGGTACTGAAATAAAGATAAACAATATAGGGGGCTGGGGATGTGGCTCAAGTGGTGGCGCGCTCGCCTGGCATGTGGGGGTCACTGAGTTCGATCCTCAGCACCACATAAAATAAAGATGTTGGGTCCACTGAAAACTAAAAAATAAGTATTAAAAATTTCGAAAAAAAAAAAGATAGACATATTGGGGCTGGGGTTGTGGCTTAGTTGTAGAGTGCTTGCCTAGCATGTGTGAGGCACTGGGTTCGATTCTCAGCAACACATATAAATAAATAAAATAAAGGTCCATCAACAACTAAAAAATATTTTTAAAAAGATAGACATATAGACCAAAAAATAATAAATCTAAGAATCCAAAAATAAACCCAAACTTCTATGTTTTCCAATAAGGATAACAGATTTATTCAACAGGGAAGAAAATCTTCACCAAATGGAGCTGGGACACCTGGGATAAACACATGCAAGAGAATGAAGTCAGACTCCTATATGAATTCAAAATGGATTAATAACCTAGAAAGAATTAAATCATAAAACTCTTCTCAAGAAAATAAAAGGATTTATCAATCTTCATGACCCAGGATTTGGCAATAGACTGAGATTTGACACCAAAAGCAAAAGCAAAGAAAAAAATTACATACTTTAAATTCATTAAGGCTAAAAGTTTTGAGCCAGGTACAGTGGCCCATGCTTGTAATCCCAAAGGCTCAGGAGGTTGAGGCAGGGAGAATCATAAGTTCAAAGCCAGCTTCAGCAACTTAATGAGGCCCTAAGCAACTCAGTAAAACCCTCTCTCTAAATTAAATACAAAAAAGTGCTGGGGTTGGGGCTCAGAGGTAGAGCGCTCGTCTAGCATGCATGAGGGACTGGGTTGGGTTATTACTGGGTTCGATTCTCAGTACCACATAAAATAAAATAAAGATATTGTGTCCACCTATAGCTAAATATTTTTTAAAAAGTGCTAGGGATATGGCTCAATGGTTAAGTGCCCCTGGGTTCAATCTCTGGTACCAAAAAAAAAAAAAAAAGTTTTGTGCTTCATATGGTTACAGGGTATTTTCATGGACTTATGAAAAAATTTTAAAACCAGAGAACAGATTGTTGCATATTATAAATACACTAAATAATGCCACTGGATTGTACACTTATAAATGGTTACTTATAATCATATGTGACTTGAATGTAAATAAGTTTAAAAAAAAAAAGACGAGAGAAAAGAAGCCAAAAGATAATGCATAGGAAAAGATGTTCATTTTCATTGATAATGCAAATTACAACCAAAATGAGATATTACTAAGTGTACTAGATAAAAAGTTCAGTGATTCCAAATGTTTGCAAAGGTGTAGAGCAATCAATGGGCAAACATATACTATTGGAAGTAGAAACTCATACAACCACTTTGAAAGAGTTTACTATTTTCTAGGTGAACATGCATTTCCCTATGGTCCCAGTAATTCCTCTGCTAGGAGAAAACATGTCCTAGAATGTTCAGATCATAAAAGCAAAAAGCTAGAAACATAATTGTCCATTAAAAATATATTGTATAAAATACACTAATATAGGGCTGGGGTTGTGGCTCAGTGGTAGAGTGCTCACCTAGTATGTGTGAGACACTGGGTTCCATCCTCAGCACCACATAAAAACAAATAAATAAAATAAAGGTATTGTGTCCATCTATAACAAAAATATTGAAAAAAATACACTAATATATAGTTATAAAGTTTATGAAATGAAGTAACATGGCAGAGAAAATTAGCAAGATATATCTAAATTATTCAACATGAATTAATTAATAACTAAAGGTAACAAATGGATAGTGTGATTCACTTTATATATAGTTTAAAAACAGGCAAAACTAAAATATTCTTTCAGAAGTCATATAAAGTTGATGAAAATTTTTAAAATTACAGAGGAATGGTTTTTGCAAAATTCAGCTTCACAGTTACACCTCAGTGGGAAATGAAAGAGATTAATTGGTTTGAGCAGGCAGAGAGCTTTCAGGTATCAGCAATGTTTCATTACTTTAAACTTCATGATGACAGCAGCACCCCAGAAGCTTCTTCTGATGGTTTTGCTAGCAAATGTTTCTGGTAAGAAATCTCTTTATCCTAGAGGGTAAATTTCTGGCAAAATTTTAGAAAGCATATTTCCAGCAAGTTCCATTGGAGCAGAACCACAGCAGAGACAGGACTTATATCATATAAGGGATGTACAGTGCTTCATTTTAAGAAGGCACTTACTCGAAAATGCCATCCCTACGCTTATGACCCTGAAAATGTGGGTTTTCTTAAAAGGAGGGACTCAGAGTGCCAAGTTTGAGGCACTCACTTTCTGGGTCATGCAAGTGTAGAGTTGAGAGTGCTTTAAGTTTAGCACCCTAGGTTCAAATTTCTGTGTTTGATTAGATGTTAACTACAAAAAAATTAGTACTTGAAGTGATCTCAGGAGACAGGCCTGTAAAGATGGGATTCTGGAATTAGATTGTTCATGCCCTTTAGACATGAATTGAATCTTTGCTGCACTCCGCTATTCCATCCTTTTTACTAACTTCTGGCTTGGGTACAATGCCAGTAGGATTTGGGATACTAGTTACCCATAGTATGAAGTGACATTACAATGAATCAAGCTATGGTTGATTGTAATGAAGTGGCATGAGAACCAAATAGTTACTATACTTGAGAGTTATGGCAGTGACAATGACTTTAAAAGGACCATGTAAGACAGTTTCATTTTTACCTAACTTGAGCACTTATAAAGAGAAACTGAGAAGCTCAGAAGTCAAAGTTTGATGAACAGAGTATTTCTATGAAAATCCTAATGAAACTCTTATTTTCTGTAGTCAAGCGAGCTGATACTGCTGAAAAATCAATGAAAATTTGTCTTCATAGCTGAATTGTGATGATAGTCAAATTCAAAATTTTGCCATACTTTTAGCATGAAGGTTGCAGGGGAGTGAATGATACTTTGAATTGTGGATATGACTGGGATCCAGATGAAACTGATACTTAAAACTCCTAAATTACTTTGCAACCCAACGTCTAATATAGAATAGTTTCCCTCTGATTGGAAACCCAATGATAACATTACTTAGAATTTTCAAAATACATGCTCATTCTCTGCAAGATCCACCGGAATCATTCCGTTTCTATACTAAGGGTCCAATCTCAGCATAATACAGGGAGACAAGTACATATGATGATCAAACAGAAAATAACTTACTGTATTAGTTTTTTCTTTTAGGGCTGCCATAACAAAATAATGCAAACTGGATGGCCCAAATAAGAGAAATTTACTCAGAATTCTGGAAATAGAATTCTAAGATCAAAGTGTTGACAGATTTAGGTTCTTCTGAGGTCTCTCTCCTTGGCTTCTAGATGGGCACTTTTGTGCTGTGTGCTCACATGGTCTTTCCTCTGTATGTGAGCATCCCTGATGTCTGTGAATCCAAATTTCCTTTCTTATAATGATACCAATCAGATTGGATGAAGGTTCATCCAGTGGCCTCATTTTAATGTAATCATTTCTTTAAAAGTCCTGTTTTCAAATATAGTCACATTCTGAAGTACTGGGATTTAATTCTTCAATATATGAATTTCTAGAAACAGTTCATCCAATATATTTCACAAAAACAAGGGTTGTGGGAGCAGAGTGATACTGCTTTACTTTTTTAAAAAATATTTTTAGTTATAGATG
Organism: Marmota flaviventris; assembly: GCF_047511675.1. Taxonomy (NCBI): domain Eukaryota; kingdom Metazoa; phylum Chordata; class Mammalia; order Rodentia; family Sciuridae; genus Marmota; species Marmota flaviventris. The sequence goes on along the minus strand of NC_092515.1, from coordinate 15,825,604 downwards.
GACATAGCACCTTTATTTATTTATTTATTTTTAAAAATGTGGTGCTGAGAATCAAACTCAGTGCCTCACACATGCTAGGCAAGCACTCTGCCACTGGGCCACAACACCAGCCTTAACTGTACTTTTTTGTGTAGTTTTAACATTCACAACACTGTTAATGTCTTACATATTCATACAAGAAACCAGCCATATAGAAATAAAAATAAAGTCAAACAATACAAATGGTAACAAAGGAACCTAAATGTATTTCTAATAAATATCACAACTACCCTGGGGGAAAAATGCATCCAAATAAATTTGAACACTGTCTCTTAGCTATATACCTTGTTGGAAGACACAGAGAAGTATAAACAAATAGTGAGCTCTACTTAATATCTTGGTTTTTATTTTTACTGTACTATGGGTCAGTATTCTAAAACTATACTTTTGTATATTCTAGAATTGAACAAATTGGTAAAGATAATGAGGATAATCACAGCCATGATTTCAACTCCAGGAGAAGAGAGATACAAAAGTAGAAAAGGTAAAGACTAGAATGGATGCTATAGTCCTATTACCCAGATCTTGGTTTCTGAATATTCTTCATTGCAAGGAAATAGCTCTTTAAATAAAAAGTTCATTCCAAGCTGGAAATAGATAGTAGTATTTAGAAATGATCTTGGAGGGGGGGCTCAGGCTGTAGCTCAATGGCAGAGTGCTTGCCTAGCATGCATGAGACACTGGGTTTGATCCTCAGCACCACATAAAAAAAATAATAATAAAGGCATTCTGTCCATCTACAATTACAAAAAAAAAATTTTAAAAATGATCTTGGAACATCTTGGCATGCCAGGAGTTAAAGAAATGCTCAAAGAATTCATGGAGACAAGTTAAAAGGGCACAGGAGCCTCAGTGAGTTCCCATGACCAAATCTAGGAAAATTTGAGCATGAAAATAAATAGTAACAGATATAACTAAGTGAATAAAAATCTATGAATTCACACTGACATAAACAAATTAACAAATAAGTAGGGGAGAAGGGAAAGCTCATCTTTATAGTAAAATGCCAAATAGTTAATATGGACAAAATATTGGAGATTTAAAAAAAATAACCTTCCATTTTGAAAACATCATTAGTAAAATAGATTCAGACAATAATTACAAATGGATGTTAAACGGATGACAATAATTACAAATGGATGTGGGTGGGTGAAAATTTAGTGAAAAGTTATTTCTATATTTTCAAAGCATCTTCCCACATATTACCTATGAATTAAAAACAAATAATAGTATTACAGTGAAGAAATATGGTAGATACCACCTTAATCAGTTATCAAAGTTAACATCTTCAAAAATGGGAGAAGTCGACATCTTGTATCTTTTAATGTGATGTGCTGAGAATAAAGTATCACATTTGTGACAGACAGTCCTGCCAAATAATCCATGACCTGAATGTAAGCATGAATAATCATAGGACAAACCCAAATGAAGGGGTATTCTACAGAACAACCAGATTATCCCTTTCAAAAATGTCAAGGTCATAAATGACTAGGAAAGAGAGAACAACTCTTCCAAATTAAAGAAGATTAGAGAGACATGATAAGTAAATTGAATATGTGATCACAGACTGGATCCTGGAGTGTGTAGTAGAGAGAGTAATGTCCTGTAAAGGATACTATGTGGATGAGTAAAAACATTTAAATATAAATTGTGGATTAGATAACAGTATCATATGAATATTAAAATTAGCTTGGTAACTTCCCTGTGGTTATTTAAGTGAATATTCTTGTTCTTAAATAATTATAAACTGAGGTGGTAAAGGGTAAAAGGGACAAATGGTTTACATTTACTCTCAAATGGTTCAGATAAAACTTGTGTTTTGCATGTGTGTGTGTGCGTGTGTGTGTGTGTGTATGTGTGTAGAAGAGAGAAAGAATAAGAGAGTGCATATGCAGGAGTGATAATGCCAAATGGTTCAGATAAAACTTGTGTTTTCCATGTATGCATGTGTGTGCGTATGCGTGTGCCTACGTGTGTGTGTGTGTGTGTGTGTGTAGAAGAGAGAGAGAAAGAATAAGAGAGTGCATATGCAGGAGTGATAATGCCAAATGGTTCAGATAAAACTTGTGTTTTCCATGTGTGCATGTATGTGCATGTGCGTGTGCCTGTGTGTGTCTGCGTGTGTGTGTGTGTATGTGTGTGTGCGTGTGTAGAAGAGAGAGAGAAAGAATAAGAGAGTGTATATGCCAGGAGTGATAATGCCCGCAGGCCAAAATGTAACTATGGGTGAATATGAGTAACAAAGGAATACTTAATACCAGGTCTTACAACTTATGCAAGTTTGAAATTTAATCAAAATTTAAAAGTGACCAAGACAAAATGCACTCCTATATAATTATAATTCTCATGTTACATCTACACCTAAATGGAAATACAAACTTCCTTGAAACAAACTAAAAAGGAGACGAATATATATCAAAAATCAAACACAGGGAAATTGAAATAAAAGCATAACAGAATTAAATGCCTTTAAAAAAGGAAAATAAAAGCAGGAATGTCAGGATAACATGTAAAAGAACTTTTATCAGGCTGGAGTTGTAGCTCAGTGGCAGAGTGCTTGCCTTGCACATGTGAAGCACATGGTTCGATCATCAGCACCACATTAAAGTAAACAAATAAAATAAAGGTACTGTGCCTATGTATTACTAAAACTATTTTTTTTTTACAAAAAGAACTTTTACCCAGAGTTTTATCTTATCCCAGGTACTACTACCAGTAACCTGTTTGTTGCCTCCAAGTCCAATACTTTGAAGCTCATGAATGAATTGAGGAAAACTGAATGTCATGGTTCTGCTTAACTGCAAACTAAAGTTATTGGTCTTGGGAAAGAACATGTGCGTGTGAATGGAATTCATGTTCTATGGCACATCAGCAAGTGAATTTCCAAGACTTTTCTCTTATAAACTAACTGTTCAAGTTAGTAAATGGTCATTTCAATTTTTCTATTATTTTTGCTTTTCTTGAAGAAGATGGAAGGAAAGAGAGAGGAAGAGTATTAAAAGAAGGAAGAAAAGAAGGGAAACTTGTCATAGTTCCTTATTATAAAAAAGCACAGGTTCTATATGGAGAGTTACGAAAAATTATGCTGTGAATGGATAATTATGAATGTAATGCACTCCACTATTGTCATGTATGTAAGAAATAAATAAAAAACAAACAAAGAAAAAAAACCACAGGTAAATTTTCTATGATTGATCATTACCTGAAGTGTTCAAAATCCTGACCAACTATACAAAAGCTATACAAAATGATGCTTCATTATCTAGAACTATTTATAGAAGATAAGCCAGACCTTGTTAAAAAACATTAAGACCCTGATTAACTTAGAGGTTTATATTACTGGATGAATTCTCAAATTTCTACCCATCAAATTCTGCCCATACACACACACACACACACACACACACACACACACACAAATACAATACAATCAAAATCCCAAGAGATGTTGGTGGAACCAGGACAATTCAAAAATTTATATGGAAATTCAAGTGGCCAAGATATTGCTGAGGAAAAAAGGTGAGAGGACTTATTCCAAATATAAAATTACAATGAATAGGGTAGTATGGTATTACTGCAAGGAGAGACAAACAAATCAATGGGACAGAATATAGAATTGAAAGATAGACACAGATCTATACAGTTACCTAATTTATTACTAAACTGGCATTCATATCACTGCAGAAAAGATACACTTTTAAATATATGATACTGGAGCAACTGAATTCCCCTACTGTGGGAAAGATGAAATGAGTCCTTCCCTATAGAAATTAATTACAGGTATTGTAAAGTCCTAAATGTTAAAACAAAAAAATAGAAAGCTTTTAGAAGAGAACGCAGAAAATCTTCATTATTTCAAGGTAGAAGAAAATTTCTAAAGCACTAATCATAGGAAGAGCCTTCTTTCTATCAAAACTCAGAACTTCAACCAAAGAGAACAAAGAGTGAAAAAGACCCAAACAGGATAAAATATTTATTACACATATAACTGACAAAAGGCTAGCAGAATATATATGAGTCTTCCCCCACACACATACTGTTATATCAGAGATTAATAATTGGCAAAGTGGGGCATAGTGGTGGTTTACACCTGTAATTCCCAGCTACTCAGAAGGCTGAGGTAGAAGGATCCCAAGTCCAAGGCTACCTTTAGAGTAACTTAGCTAGACCCTATCTCAAAATAAAGTAAAAAGGGTCAGAGATGTAGCTTGGTCATAAAGCAGCCCGGGGTTCAATTCCTATTACTAGTACTACTACTATTATTGATAATAATAACAATTTAATAATAATAATAATAAAAATGGATGAAAATTAAAAAATAAAAAGTTAAAAAACTGACAAAATATTTGAAGGAGCACTTTAGAAGTATATTTTTACCTGCACATAAAATGTATTGGCAAGGACATATTAAAAAACCATGGGAATTTAAGTTTTCTCTATTGGAGATGTCTGTACTTTTAAAAATATTTCAAATAATCACGTTTTTGCTTTTATAATTATAGAAAAACATTATTTTAAAAAAATAATATAGGGGCTGGAGTTGTGGCTCAGCAGTAGAGTGCTTGCCTAGCACGTGTAAAGCCCTGGGTTTAATCCTCAGCACCACATAAAAATAAATTTTAAAAAATAAATAAATTATAACTAAAAAATATTTTTAAAATACTGTATAAAGTAGAATTAAACAATTGGAAAATTAAGTGGTGGGGAGCAGAGGTTGGCGAATGGAGCCAACAATTTGTCAAAATTTTTAGATAAAGAGAATGTTCTAATGCCCAAGAACTGGTACTGAATTTCACTAATAATGAAAGAAATATAAATTAAATGTGATAACATTAGACACATTGCAATTTGAGAAAAATTGAAAAGTAAGACAATACCAAGAGCTGGAATAGATATGGAACAAAAGGAATCCCTTTAAACTGCTGCACAGTATTATGAAAAAACACTTTGGTACTGCTTAGCAAAAATGAAGATACACCAATCCTATCCATCAGCAATTTAATCCTAGGTATATAGGCTATAAGAAGGGAAGCACAGGGCTGGGGCTGTAGCTCAGTGGCAGAGCACTTGCCTAGCATGTGTGAGGCACTGGGTTTGATCTTCAGCACCACATAAAAAAATAAAGGCATGCTGTACTTCTTAATTGTAAAAAAAATTAAAAAAAGAAGAGAAGCATAAATGCAGAAAAGATTCAGTTCCATTACTTGTAAGAGTCAAAAATCAGAATTCGCACAGATAAATCAATTATAATATGCTTATAATTGGTACAGTATATATTCAGCAACATTAAAATGAGTTGTGGTTTCTTTTTAACTTTTTATGAAAAAATACTAAAATTTTCTGTTTATACACATCTAGAAAGCCAAACCAATATGGTATGGGAAATCATATATAAGTACTAAAGTTCTAATGAAAGGCAAAGAAATGATCACAGTGATTATCAGTATTGGAACATAATGTTGTTTATGATTATACATGGGACAAATGAGGGTTTTTTTCAGTGATGACTGTATTCTATTTCTTAATCTCAGCACTACTTAAATGTATCTTTATAATTATTTATTAAACTATACCCACAGGTGTTTTATGCCATTTCTGTGTATAATTTAGAAGAAAATAAAATGCAAGCATTCAAATAAGTATTATGCATCTCAAAGTGTTTTTTGAAATTAAGCTAAGTGGAAAAGTAGTTGAATATGATTCCATGTGAAAAGATAGGATGTGCCGCATGGTAAATGTGTAAATTCAAGTTTTCAAAACTTTATTTTAGGCCTGCCTCACACTGAATGAGGCCATGAGTTTGATCCTAAAAGACTTCAAATACACACACACAAAACAAAACCACAAAAAAATTTAAAACACTGTATTTTATACACACCCATAAAATGTACTGCAAGGACATATTTAAAAATCATTGATTTTAGTAGGAATTTAAGTTTTCTTCATTGGTGATGCCTGTACTTTTGAAAATATTTCAAATAATCATATTTTGCTTTTATAATTATAGAAAAACATTATTTTTAAAAATACATTATAAAGTAGAATTAAAACAACCTGAAAATCGGAAAATTAAGTGGTGGGGAGCACAGGTTGGAGTATGGAGCCACCAGTTTTTCAAAGAGAAAACTATAGGAACCATGTTACCTGATAGGCAAGAATTTTCAAGAGAAACAGGAAACGACAAGCTACCTTTCAGATGCCTTGTGGATGTTCGACAGCCATTCTCAATTCCTCTCTGGAGTCCTCTATCTAAGCACCGCAGAGCTGGGGAAGGAAAAAAAGGAGTCAGGAAACACCAGGCTCTTCTGGGGGTCAGACGGGCCATTTCAGAGGTCAGTCTAGGTCAGCCCCGACTGTCCCGACATACAGTTTGGACAGAGAAATTTGGAGCATCAGAGAAAATCAGGGTCACTGCAATTCCGGGCAGAATCTGTCTCTGAACGGACAAATCTGGCTGGAGTCACAAAGGCATAAAGACGCCCCACTTACACACTGGCGATAAGGACACATAGTTATAAAAACACACACCAAGGGAACACACGTCAGAGGTACCCAAAACTAATGCTATCGGCCGCGCACAATTACACACCACGGAGACGGACACAGTCACAACCGCGGGGTCCACAGGAACCTCACACTTTCAGTACCATACACCTAGGGGACACAGTGACAGCAACGAATTCACACGCACCCTACAACAACAATATCACAAACACACATGGAGGAAAGCGAAAAATAAATCTCAGAGCATCCTACACACACCCCACTCACAGTTTGGGAAACGTCATAAACACACGTCTCCCAAGCGGACACACGCTCAAGGAACCTCACACTCGCTAACCATAATAAAACAAGTGATTACACAATTAAACTCCACTCATACACGCGCGATCATAATCGCTAATCAAGTCTTCCTCCCTTTCCTCACAGGTCCGTACACGACCCCACAGACACACGCCCACTGGGAAAACTCAATAAGAATCATTCGCACGCTCCTCACAGTCTCCCCTTCAAGGCTCCCCATCCACTAAGCTTCACAGGCCAGGGGTTCAGAGACGCCCGGCTCGCAGCCGCCTCACCTACGCCCCCTACGTTCCACTCAATTCCGCTTCACTCTGGCCGGAACGGGTCGAACCCAGCCCTCACAAAGCCCTGAAGCTGTCTCCCAAACCGGTCAGAAAATCCCGCCCAGTTCTCAGAACTAGTTCTCGCGAGAGGGAGGACTGGACCTAGAGGCCTCTGGGAAGTGTAGTCCACAAAGCGATAGAAGGCATGCTCAGATGCCTGCAATGGTATGGCTAACCAAAGAGGCCCAAACTGCCTCCAACCAAGCTGCTCATAGCCTTCTAAAATCCTTGAGCTGACAAGGAATCCCCTAGAGCAAAGTTTGATCAGACTCCTCGGAGCATTGTTTTTGCCTAGGCCTCCTCCGTGTGAACCTCATTCCAGAAAGAGTCTCCCCAAGCCACTTTATACCAGAATCCTCACAACCCTTTAAAGTTTCCCCTAGTGCTTTACCATCCACTAACCTCTCACCCTACCCGCGCGCTATAAATTCCCAGGGACTATTGTATTCCACATTGACTATAGTAATATTTTAAAATTATTATATATACTTTTTAGTTATTGGTGGACCTTTATTTTTATGCGGTGCTGAGAATCGAATTCAGTGCCCTGCTCATACTAGGCAAGTGCTCTACGCTTTGTCACAACCCTGGCCCTACAATACTTTTTTTTTTTTTTTTTTAGTTGTATATGGACACAATACCTTTATTTTTTTTAAAAAAAAAAATATTTTTATAACTTTATTTTATTCATTTATTTTTTTTACCTGGTGCTGGAGAATCAAACTCAGTGCCTCAGCTGTGCTAGGCAAGCCCTCCGCCACTGAGCCACCACCCAGATCCCCTTTATTTAGTTTCGTGTGGTGTTGAGGATTGAACCCAGGCGAGCGCTCTACCGCCGAACCACACCCCCAGCCCTGCAATACTCCTTTAACCACGTCTTCCATGTCTGTTTAATACGTCTAGTGAAATTTTTGTTTGACACAGCCCAGTCTAAGTACCTCCGTGCCCCGGGCTTCGACCACTCACCTGTAGACATACTGTGCCGCAGAGCCTCCCAGGAAATGAGGACAAACGTTTCGCAGCTGGGGGGTGGGGGGTGGGATGGGCGTAACCGGAGTGGTCTGTGCCTTCCAGATCCGGAGTTGCGAGCTTGGCCTTTGTGACCACACTGGCATTGCGGGGCCGCAGTTTGGAATACGCTTCAACCCGGCAGCGCGCAGAGGTTCTTAAAGCAGGCAGTAGTGGAGGGCGCCCACGAGCTGGGAGAGTGACCTCCAATGTGGGACGTGAGCGTCTGCTGGGGAGGCTGACCAAGAGGAAGCCTCTAGCCTGGTCCTGTACCGGAGAATGGGCAAAGGAAGGCCCCAGTGTGCTAGACTGTAGTGGGAGCTAGTCTCGACTCCACCTTGTTTTTGTTGAGAAAACAAAATAAAAGCTGTTTTCTGCTAAATTCAAAACAATATATATTGCCTTCTGTACTTTGTACCCCACAAAGTACACTCGAACCCAGGATGTACACCCACAGCTGTGCTCGAACCCAGGTGCGGTTGTTGACTGCTCCACTAATTGCTTTTCTCAGCTCTTGTACCTTGCTTGCTTGCAATTCGCAGATTCCACAGTATGTGGGTTTCCTCCTTAAATACTGGAACCGCAGACAGCCTGGCGCGCTTCTGTTAGAAGGCCATTTGAGCATAGCAGAAGTGTCCCTGGCCAGGTAATGAAGCTCTTTAATTTGTTTCAAATTCCGTCTTTGTTTTCTGAGCGGTCTCTCTATAACAAGTGGAATTAAAAAACAAAACAAACAAACAAACAAAAAACAACAACTGCGAGAGGGTAACAAGGATGTGTATAGGAAAAGCGCTTTGTGATGGTGGAGAGTAATATTGGGGGTAGGAGATAGGGTGTGGATTTGTGTGTGTGTTTGTGAGATCTTCTGAATGTGCATCACTGCATGGGTGGATGACATTGCGACTGGAGAAATACCAAGCCTCTAAGTCTCATTTCCTTTTTCCTTTTCAAATTCTGAATGTGTACTTCCTTGAGCATCTACTTCAAGGGGGGAAACTACATGATTGATAATAATAAACAATCCAGGGTATTTTTATGTAAAATTTCATAAATTTGTTCTGGAATAAATTTCAAAATCATTATGACTCTTATTAAATAATTATTTTGAGATAGGGTCTGGCTAAATTGCCTAGGATGGCTACTAGTGTGTGATTCTCCTGCCTCAGCCTCCTGACTAGCTGGGATTGTAAGCACAGGCCAATGCCTCAGTCAGTATGATTTTTGGACAGGATTCCTGTTATAGTTTATGTCCAGGATGCTTGCCATAGGCATTTTTCTTCTCTTTTTTTAGGAGAAATTGGTAGAATAAATATTCAGAGATGATTGTTTTAATTCAACCAGCAGCATTAGCCACAATTAAAATATGTAAAGAAATGTAATGATGGAGAGCAACAGCTGCACAGCCACATTTGATATGATTAGGACTCTGTATAATTCAAAATTTGAAAGTAACATTGTGTCTCCTTCCCATAATATTTTTTAATAAATATATTTTTAAGTTGTTGATAGACCTTTATTTATTTTATTTATTTATATGCAGTGCTGAGAATTGAACCTAGATCCTCATGCAACCTAGAACCTCATGCCAGGTAAGTGAGCCATAGTCCCAGACCCTCCTTTCCATAATATTTAGAAACATTACAGGGATAAGAGATACAGTTTTGAGATGCAAGCTTTTGATAGTCTGCAGCCCTTTGCTATACGATTGCATATGAAAGATTGTTTATGGGGAGCCACTTTGAAAGACCCATGTCTTCCAGTCCTGAAGCAAGAGGCTGTGACCAAACAGTACATTTCGTGGTGACTTGGGCTTAGTCCTAGCCCAGGAAGTAGAAGGCGTGTCACCCCTGGGGTTGAGCTACACTCATCTATTCTTTTGTAATACTATTCCTTTGCCCTGTTTGGGATAGAATGTTCCATGGAACCACCCTTGTGTGTCCCCTGCTCTTTCTCTGCCTTTGGATGTGGCCTTCCTAGATGTCAGTCAACCAGCTGACAGCCGACTTCACAAAACTAGACTCAACCCCCTGAAACCTGACCCCTTGCCTCATTTGAATGGCTCCCCCTCAATAAAAGGGTTCAGCATGTGCTCTCTCTTTCTCTTTCTGCGTACCCTTAAGGTCAGAGGAGCCCTCACAGGACCCAAAGAAAAAGGTATCTCTTGTGTAATCATTTCATGCAGCCCAGTTTGAGTGACCCTGAGTGTTTTAGTTGTTACGGACACAACAGTTGTTTACTTTTGCTTTGCCCATTTATATGGTACTATTCTTAAATATCAAGACTAAATGTCAGTTTTGAGATGGTAATTGAATTAAAATTCGAGCCTTTTTCACAGATAGGCTATCATATTATCAAAGTAGATGAAATCTTTCAGTTCTTCAAACAAGAAGAGAGGGTGGTAGGTAGAAGAAATGTAAAAGAGTCGATTTCATTATACACCCTGCACTTTTTTAGTTAATGTGAATATTTTTGTTATAATTCTTCCTCTCTCAATGCCATCTTTTATTTAAGCAGCTCTTAAAGGACTATATTCATCTCCATTTTGTTTTAAGTACTGCAAATTAAACCCAAAGATGCTATAGCACTGAGCAACATCCATAGCCCCCCCCCCTCCTTTTTTTTTTAATTTTGAGACAGGGTCTCACCAAGTTTTCTAAGCTGCTTTGAACTTGTGGATCCTCCCACCTCAGCCCTCCCTAGTATCTCTGATTACACTCATTCCCCTCCTCACCCATGTCTCCTCCTAATTTTCACAGCTTATATGTGCATTCTGCCCTTCATAGAACTGCAGTCTTTTAAAGTTCTTAGTCATTCACACTGAGGCTTATGTTTCATTATATTCCATTTTCTATGATTCCATTGTTAAAAAGATTCAGGGTTATATTTTACATCTTCATTTCCAATTATCATGCACATATGGGTGATCAGTTGTTCCAACATTATTTGTTGAAAAGAACACCCTTTCTTCCTTAAATTGTTTTGCATCTTTGTTTAAAACCAAATGGTTGTATTTGTGTAGATCTATTTTCTGGATTCTATTCTGTTCTACTAATCAATCTGACTATCCCTTTCTAATAACACTGCCTTCATTATTAATGGTTTCTCCTGCTTAACACTATTCACAATTCTTCATTGTGGAAGGTTATCCTTGTGCTTGTAGTGTTTTTAGTAGCATCCCTGGCCTCTACCCTCTAGATGCCAATTGAACTTCTCCAGATAGTAGCAATGTCTCCTGGAGGGAAAAATCACCCCTGGTTAAAAACACTGCATTAGAGCTTTTAAAATATTAGTGGCACCTGCCTGTAATCCCAGTGGCTCAGGAGGTTGAGGCAGGAGGCTGAGGCAGGAGGCTCCCAAGTTTGAAGCCAGCCTCAGCAACTTAGTTAGGCTGTAAGCAACCTAGTGAGGTCCCATCTCAAAATAAAAAATAAAAAGGGTTGGAGATGTGATTCAGTGGTTAAGCGCCCTTGGGTTCAATCCCTGGTACTAAATAAGTAAAATATTAATCACCGTTATTTTAATTTCCAATCTCTGGATGATATCTGAGTCAAGCTCTGTTGCATTTATGTCTTAATTTTGCTCCTTTTTTCATATGCTTTGTAATTTATGGTTGTTATTTTTGAAAACCAGGCATCTTTTATAGTACAGTCACGTGCAGAAAAGTTAACACAATCAACCTGTGACAACTCAACCTTAGAAAGGCTGCTTACAGGGCTGAGGCTGGGGTTTAGCACATGCAAGGCCCTGGATTCGATCCTCAGCACCACATAAAAATAAATAAATGAAGGTATTGTGTCCAACAACAACTGAAAACTATTTTAAAAAAAGAAAGACTGCTTACAAGGTTAGTCCCTCTCTTGTATCTAGGACTTAGATTTCTGAAGGGTTCCCACCATCTGAACTGAAGAAAGTGGCTCACTATGCCTGATCTATTTGTGCAAATAATATGTTTCATGCTGCACATCTGCTTTCCTTCTGGGAATCTGATATTCTGGTATGCATCAGGCAGGCATTGCCTAGGTGACAGGCCTCTAGCAAAAATCTTGAGCACTTCCCTGGTTAATAGAATCTCAAAATTGTTGCCATAACTCATTAATATCACATATGGCTCCATTGGAAAAGGAGTCTTGAAAGTGTACAATTGTGGATTTCCCTGGGCTTGCCCTACCCGTTTGTAGTGGGGTTTGAACCAAGGGCACTTTACCACTGAGCTGCATTTCCAGCCCTTTTTATTTAGGACAGCATCTCTCTAGGTTGGTTAGGGTATTGCAAAGTTGCTGAGGCTGGCCTCAACCTTGTAATTCTCCTGCACAATTTGATGGCAGTTATGTAAATTTCAAACAGATAAAAACTGACAAGTTTAAATTAAAAAAAAAAAAATATATATATATATATATATATATATATATATATATATATATATATATATATATATATATAGGGGTTGGGGATATAGCTCAGTTGGTAGAGTGTTTGCCTTATATGCACAAGGCCCTATGTTCAATCCCCAGCGAGACACACACACACACACATACACACAATTTGTCAATGGATTTTTATTGTATTTTTTACTTATATGCGTGCTGAGAATTGAACCCAGTTCCTCCCACATGCTAGGCAAGAGCTCTACCACTGAGCTAGAACCCCATCCCAAGTAGAGATATTAATACCCTACATGTCAGTATAGTATTCAGCTGAGCTTCTTGAGATACTAACAGTGCCCGACTTATTTGTTTGGGTGGAGTTATACTGCATTTACACCTTTAATGAACCTTTTCCAAATATTTTTTATTTCACAACAAAATTTTTTTTTAGAAAGAAAGACTTGATTATTTGGTGAATCTGCAAGTACAGAAAGAAATTTATCCTCTGTCCAACAGTTTAGATATAAATCCAAATGTAATGCAGGAAAGGAAGCAGTGAGCAAAGCTGGCATGTATTAACTTAAGCAAAAAGAATAGCATGAACAATGCTTATAAAATAAAAGTAATCACGAACATTAACTTGAAACAATTTAAGGCAATTGGATGATGGGGCTAAGTTAAATATTTGTTTGGGGATGGCAGGGATACTACAATTCAGGAGTTCTCTAGGATTTTCAGGCAGGGGATCCCCTTGGGGCAATGCACCCATCCCAATAGCCCTCTTTCCTCTTCATCGTGTGCCAGACTCGGGGCTGGTGTGGTAAGGTATTCACACTGCGGGGCCGAGACCGGACCTTCCAGCCACACCACATTTGTCAGTGACCCACGGATCCAGAGGCGTTTCTGTGTCTTGTCCGGCTCTGGACTACGTTTCCCAGCAGTTAAATCCAATTCTACTTCCAGGGCGAAGAGGCCTTGCGTAATCGTCCTCGTTCCGGGGGCTAGGCGCAGGTTTGCAGAGCAGCGGTGGCACGGAGAGCTCAGTTAAAGCCTTCTAACCGAAGTCCGTAACTCTTTGAAGCTCTTACCCAAACACCTAGACGGTGCTGGGCTTCGATCTTTCCGGAGAGAAGGGAAGGGATTCAAAGCCAAGGCCGGAGAACTGAGGCCCTCTCGGGACTACACTTCCTAGGGTGCACCACGGCCGCGCAACCGCCAGTGCACGCTCCGCACCTTTGGGGACCGCAGACGGATCGCACGAGAGTCCGCGCGGAACGTTCCAGGATTCCAGGGGACCTCGCATTCGGGTAGGTGAGTGCGACACCCGGAAGCGGAATGACACCGGCGGAGTCCGGGGATTTGGGGAGTGAGGGGCTTTGCCAGCGAGGGCGCCTGGAGTAAATTGGGCTTGTGTGCGCCTGCCTGAGCGAGCACTGCGGGAGGGAGCCTGGGCAGGGGGTGTCAGATTGGTACCAGAGCCAGACGTGGGAGTGACGCCCCCGAGCCATCGGGCAGTGATTCGTGCCCTCGATGGTGACAGGAACTGTGGGACATTTATGGACAATTTAAATATGACTGTATGTACAGGGTTCTGAGTTTATGAGTGATCAGGTGTGTAAACGTGGTGGCAGCAGCCTCGGCCGGTTTAGTAAAAGACATAGGCATTCCTGAAAGCGTGGACTGCTTTTTCTGTGCTGGAAGGTAACTGGATTGAAGAGGGCGGGCAAAGTAGGAGGAGGCAAGAGGAATCAGAGACAGTATAGACAACATATTCCAGGAGTTTCTCTGTATTTAAGAGCAGAGAAATGGAGCAGCAACTGCATGCTGTTGGGAATGAGCCACAAGAGGGGAGAAGTACGGGCCGGCGTGAGTAAACCAGGCTCCTTTGGGTGACCATCCCAAAATTTCAAGAATATAAAAAAGTCTAAAAGTGTAGCACAAAGTGAACCTTAAGTCCAAAATCTCAGAAAATAAAGGGAAAGAGCCTGTGTTTCATACATGTGAGCCACCATCAGGTGTGACTAGTTAACATATAATCTCCTGGCGTGAAATTCAAAACTAGAGATTTTGGGAAAGGTGAAAGAAGAAGGGTCCAAAAGTCATAAAGAACAACTAGGCCATCTGCCCCATTTCTAGTTTTGGAGAGGTAATATTGGAGTAGTGAGGGTTGGTTTCTTTAGTATTCCCAACATTGGAAGTCTGACGATGGAAGCCTTAAGAGTCATTGGGGTAGAATTATGGCCCTGAATATATCCACTTCCTAATCCGTATAAGCTGTGAATGTTACCTCATATAGCAAAAGGAATTTTGTAGAATGGATTAGGTTAAGAACCTTGAGATTATCCTATATTGTCTAATTGATTGCAATATAATTGCATGTGTCCTTGTGCTTGCTTTTCATCACTGTCAAAATACCTGAGGAGTAAAAACTTAAAGGAGGGAAGATTTGTTTCATGGTTGAGAGGTTTCAGTCCACTGTCATCTGGATCCATTGATTCTGGGCCTGTGTGGGATACAGCACATAATAGTGGAGAAGGTGTGGATGAGCAAAGCTGCTTACCTTTTGGCAGCATTAAAGAATGTGACAGAAATAGGAGCCAAGGACAATATACAGTTCCCATGTCCTTTCACTAGAACCCACCTCCTAGTTTCTGTCATCTCCCTATAGTTCATTCAGCTATGAATCCATCACTAGGTTAATCCATTGATGAAGTTGAGAGTCTCATGATCCAATCACTTCTCCAAAGCACCAGCTCTGAACACTGCTGCATTTTGGGGACACATTCCAAATCCAAGCCATTACAGCCCTTAAAATTAATGCATCTTTCAAGGTTGAGTTTAGGGACAGAAGGAGGTGGTTACCACAGAAGAATGGTCAGAGAGATGTATGTAACTACTGGAGATTTAATTTTGCTCGCCAGAAGGAGGAAGGGGGCCATGATGATGATGATGGCCCCTGGAGGTGGAAAGTCCATTACAAGGAAATAAGTTCACTTGTAGAGTCTCCAGAAAGGAACACAACACTCCCCACTGAACCTTGATTTCATCCTAGAAATACCCATCTCAGCATTTTTTATTATAATGTAGTGTTTTATTTTAAGGCACCACACTTGTAGTAATTTGTTAGAGTAATAGTTAATAACTAATACATTGATGTAGTATCTTAGCCTCAGTACTGGGGAGTCTTGATCCCTGTGACATAAGGTAAGCTCAATCTCTGTTGATAATGTTGAAGACTTCAGGAAAAGGACATGCACAAAATCCTTTTATTTTAGGATACTTTATAAAATTTTTATTTTTAATACATTGAGTTATCTAATAGTGGGATTCATTTTGACATATCCCTGAATACATGTAACATAATTTTCTCAATCTCCAGTACTATCCTCTTCTCTCTTTCCCCTTCCTATACTCTATTGCTCTTCTCTCTCTCTCTCTCTCTCTCTCTCTCTCTCTATATATATATATATATATATATATATATATATATATATAAATAATATAAAATATAAAATATTTTTCTTTTTCAATTGTATTTGGGCACAATATCTTTTATTTATTTATTTTTATGTGGTGCTGTGGATTGAACCTAGGGCCTCACACATGTTAGACGAGCTCTATATCACTGAGCACCAGCCCCAGCCCTGTTTGTTAATTGGTGAGTTATAGTTACATATAAAATTAGAATGAACTGTGATACATTCATGTATACATATAGCATAATTTGGTCAGTATTATTCCCCAGTTCTTCCCCTTTGCCTTCCTTTCTCCCTTACTTGGTCTCCTACTAATTCTCCACTGCTTTCCCTTATATTCCCCACACTTTTAAAAAATTCCTTTTTTCCCCACTAGCTTCCGCATGAGAGAAAACATTCAACACCTGACTTTCTAAGTCTGACATATGTCACTTAGCATGATATTTTCCAGTTCCATTGATTTACTAGCAAAGGACGTAATTTCACTTTTTTTTTTAATTTTTATTTTTTTAGTTGTAGTTGGACACAATACCTTTATTTTATTTATTTTTATGTGGTGTTAAGGATCTAACCCAGAGCCTCGCATGTGCTAGGCGAGCGCTCTACTGCTGAGCCACAACCCCAGCCCCCCCTCCCCATTTCACTCTTCTTTATGGCTAAGTAGAATGCCATTGTTTATATACGCCACATTTTCTTTATCCATTCATCTATTGATGGGCACTTAGGCTGGTTTCATAACTTGTCTATTGTGGACTGTGCTGCTATACACATTGCTTTGTAGGTATCTCTATAGTATGCTGATTTTAGATCTTTTAGATAAATACCAAGGAATGGGGAAGCTGTGTCATATGGTGATTCTATTCCTAGTCATTCCTAGTCAGTTTATTCCTAGTCTATACTGTTTTCCAAATTGGTTGTACTGATTTTAGTCCCACCAACAATGTATAAGTTTAGCTTGTTCCCTACATTCCTGTCTGCAATTACTGTTGTTTGTATTCTTGATGATTGCCATTCTGACTAGGGTGAAATGAAATCTCAGTGTAGTTTTGATATACATCTCCTTGATTGCTAAGGATGTTGAACATATTTTCCTATACCTGTTGGCCATTTGTATTTCTGTTGAGTTCTCTTTAGATATATCACCCATTTATCCATTTAGTATTCTTAGTGGTAAGTATTTTGAGTTCTGTATGTATTCTGGTTATTAATCCCATCAGATGACTACCTGACAATGATTTTCCTCCATTCTGTAAGATCTCTTCACATTCTTAATTATTTCCTTCATTTTGCAGAAGCTTTTTAATGTAATACTATTCCACTGATAACTTCTTGAGCTTTAGGGGTCTGAGGAAGTCAGTGCCTATGCCAGTATGTTGGAATGTTGTTCATATATTTTCTTCCAGGAGTTTCATTGTTTCAGGTTTCTGATCCTCTTTGGGTTGATTTTTCATGATAGAATCTAGTTTCATGCTTCTACATATGGCTATCCAATTTTTACAGTACCATTTGTGAAACAGGCTATCTTTTTCTGCAGCTTATGCTTTTGGCACCTGGCAAGGATCAGATGACTATGTTTATGTGTATTTGTCTCTATGTCTTCTAGTTTATTATGTTGGTATTCATATATGGTTTTAATTCAATACCATGCTGATTTTATGACTATAGGCATGTAGTACATTTTGAGATCAGGTGTTGTGATACCTGTATCCTCACTTTCTTAAAAAATATTTTTTAGTTGTTGATATACCTTTATTTTTTATTTATTTATATGTGGTGCTGAGGATCGAACCCAGTGTCTCACACATGCTAGGCAAGTGCTCTGCCATTGAGCCACAACCCCAGATCCTGTATCCTCACTCTTGTTGGTCATAATGGCTTTGGTTTGTCTTGCTCTTTTATTTTTCCATATTATATTTTTAATATAATCAAAATGGCCATATTACCAAAAGCAATTTATGGATTCAATGCAATTTCTATCAAAATACCAATGGTATTTTTCACAAAACTAGTAAAAAAAATAGTAAAACTAGTAAAAATAGTTTTTTACTAGTTTTTTTTTACTTATTATATTATATTTTTAATATAATCAAAATGGCATTATTACCAAAAGCAATTTATGGATTCAGTGCAATTTCTATCAAAATACCAATGGTATTTTTCACAAAACTAGTAAAAAAAAAAAACTAGTAAAACTAGTAAAAATAGTTTTTTACTAGTTTTGTGAAAAATACCATTTTGATTATATTAATTCTGCCTGTTTATGAATGGTAGTCTTTCCATACTCTAAGTCTTTTTTAATTTCTATATTCAGTGTTTTATAATTTTCATTCTAGAGGTCTTTACAACCTCAGTTGGATTTATTCCAAAGGTTTTAAAAATTCTGTTGTGAATGTAATAGTTTTCTTTATTTCTTTCTAATTATTAGAATATGGGAGAACTAATTTTTGGGTGTTGATCTTATATCTTGCAACTGTGTTTAAATTGATTGTTAGCTCTAGAAGTCTTCTGGGATTTTTTGGGTCTTCTAAATAGTATCAGCAAAGAGGAGTAGTTTGGCTTCTTTTCTTGTTTTTGTCCCTTTTATTTCCTTCTCTTGACTGGTTGTTCTGGCTAAAGTTTCAAGAAATATTTTGAATAGGAGTGGTGAGAACAGACATCCTCATCGTGGTCCTGATTTTGGAGGAAATGCTGTCAGGATTTTTAAAATATTATTCTTAGTTGTAGATAGACAAAATACCTTTATTTTATTTATTTATTTTTATGTGGTGCGAGGATCGAACCTAGTGCCTCATGCATGCTAGGCAAGCCCTCTACCACTGATCCACAGCCCCAATCCTACTTTCAGTTTTTCTCTGTTCAAAATGATGTTTGTTGACTATGGGTTTGTCTGTGTATATAGCCTTTGGGCTGTTTATGTACATTCCTTCTACACCTCGTTTCTTCAGTATTTTTTCTTAAAAATTCAGTGTTTTTTCTTTATTTTTTACTTCTATTATTATTAGAATTATTATTTTGGTGGTGCTGGGGATTGAACCCAGGGCCTTGTGCATGCAAGGTAAGGTAAGCACTCTACTAACTGAGCTATATCCCCAGTCCCCCTCTTCAGTGTTTTTAATATGAATAGGTGCTGGATTTTGTCAAAGGCTTTTTATTCATCGATTCAATAATCATATAACTTTATTCTTAATTCTATTTGAGTGATGAATTACATGTATTCATTTACATATATTAAACCTTGAATCCATAGAACGAAACCAACTTGACCATGGTATATAACCTTCTTAATGTGTTTTTGGACATGCTAATGTTTTATTAAGGATTTTTGCATCTATGTTCATCAGGGATATTGGTCTTGTTTTTTTTTTAATGTTTTTTTTTAGTTGTCAATGAACCTTTATTTTATTTATATTCAGTGCTGAGGATTGAACCCAGTACTTCACACATGCTAGTCAAGCACTCTACCACTGAGCCACAACCCAGGCCTGTCTTAGTTTTCTTTCTTTATTGTGTCTTTATCTAGTTTTGTTGTTAGGATGTTATTAGGTTCATTGAATGACTTTGGGTCTGTTCACCCACTTTTTATTTCATGGGACAATTTCAAGAGGATTGGTATCAGTTCTCCTTAAAAGATCTGGTAGGGGGCTGGGGATGTGGCTCAAGCAGTAGCTCCCCTAGCATGGGTGTGGCACGGGTTCGATCCTCAGCACCATATATAAACAAAGATGTTGTGTCTGCCTAAAACTAAAATGTAAATAAAATATTAAAAAAAAAAAAAAAGATCTGGTAGAATTCAGGTGAGAATCTTCCTGGTCCTTGACTTTATTTTGTTGGAAGAGTTTTTTTTTTTTTTTTTTAATAAAAAAAATATTTAGTTGTACACAATACCTTTGTTTTTATTTATTTATTTATTTTTATGTGGTGCTGAGGATCGAACTCAGTGCCTCATACCTGTGAGGCAAGTGCTCTAGCACTGAGCCCCAGCCCCAACCGTTTTGGGAGACTTTTTAATTACTACTATGATCCTGTTGATTTGATGTTGATCTGTATAGGTTTTCTATATCCTTTGGGTTCACTTTGGTTACATCATAAGTTTTTATAAATTTGTCAATATCTAGATTTCCCAATTTATTGAAATATGAGTTTTCAAAATAGTTTCTTATGATCTTCTGGATTTCAGCAATATCTGTGGTAATATCTCCTTTTTCATCTCTAATTTTGTTAATTTTCTCTCTTTTGCCTAGTTTGGCTAAGGGCTTGTTAATCTTTTTTTTTTTTTTTAAGAGAGAGAGAATTTTAATATTTATTTTTTAGTTTTTCGGCAGACACAACATGTTTGTTTGTATGTGGTGCTGAGGATTGAACCTGGGCCACACGCATGCCAGGCGAGCACGCTACCGCTTGAGCCACATCCCCAGCCCTGTTAATCTTTATTTTTTCAAAGAACCAACTTTTTTGTTTCATTGATTTCCCCTCCCACTGACAATTTCATTAATTTTAACTCAGATCTTAATTGTTTTCTGTCTTACTACTAGTTTTGGAATTAGTTTTTTCCTGCTTTTCTTAGGGCTTGAGATGTGACCTTAGATTGATTATTTGGGAATCTTTCTTTTTAATATAGGCATTTACTACTGTAAGCTTTCCTCTTAGAACTGCCTTCTAGTACCCCAGAGATTTTGGTATGTTGTATCACTATTCTCATTTGGTTCTAGGAATTTTAAAATTTTCCTGTACATTTTTCTACGGTCCATTTCTGATTTAAAAGAGCATTATTCAATCTCTGTGTGTTTATGTGGTTTCTATAATTCTTGTTGTTGATTTCTAATTCATTCCATTATGATCTGTTGAAATGCATTGTATCAATTTGTTTATTGTATCTGCTAAGACTTACATTGTGATCTAGAACATGGTCTATGTTGGAAAAGATCCCATGCTTAGAAGATTGTGAATTCAGCTGTTTTTGGATGAAATATTTTATAGATGTCTGCTAGGCCCATTTTATTTTAGTACTATTTATGTCAGAATTATCTTTATTAATTTTATGACTGGAGGACCTATCTATTGGTGAGAGGGGTATGTTGAAATCACTCAGTATTACTGTATCAGGTTCTATCTGGAATTTAGTGTCAATGAGTGTTTCATATCATCAGGTGCACCAACATTTGAGGCATAAATATTTACTATCATTATATCTTCTTGTTGGATTGTTCTCTTTCTCAGTATTAATGACCTCCTTTGTCTGTTCTGATTAATTTTTGCTTAAAAATCTGTGTTTTTTTTTTCAGATATAATAGGTATTCCTGCCTGTTTTCAAACTGTATTTGCATGACATTTCTTTTTTCATTCTTTTACTTTAAGCCTATGGATGTTTTTGCCAATGAGTCTAAACAGCATATAGTTGGATCTTGTTTTTTAATCCATTCCATTTATCTATGTCTTTTTTTTAATTGATTTTATTATTTTTAAAAAATACTCAACAACAGTGGAATGCATTACAATACACATATAGAGCACAATTTTTCATATCTGTTTATATATAAGGAATGTTTAATCTATGTCTTTTAATTAGAGAGTTGAGAAATTTACATTCAGTGTTGTTGGTGTTATTTTGGTACTAGGGATGGAACCCAAAGGTGCATTATCACTGAACCACATCTCTATTCCTTTTTATTTTTTATTTTGAGGCAGAATCTAAGTTGCTGAGGCTGGCCTTGAACTTGTGATTCTCCTATCTTAGCTTCCCACATCACTGGGATTACAGGAATGTGCCACTTGTGCCCATCTCAATCAGTGTTATTATGGATAAGTGTTTGTTATGTTGTATCATATTATTTGTCTTTTATGTTTAATTCAGTCTTAATTTCATTTATTTGATTGCTCTTCTAGAGAACATTTATTTGGGAGCTTTGGGCATGTTTTGAGTTCTTCTGTGTGTAGTATACCTTTAACTACTTTTTTTAGTGCTCTTTTAGTGGTTGTGAATTCTTTTTTTTTTTTTTTTTTTTTTTTAGTTAGAGATGGACATGATACCTTAATTTTATTTAAGTGGTGCTGAGGATTGAACCCAGTGTCCCATGCATGTGAGGCAAGTGCTATACCACTGAGCCACACCCCAACCCTCTTTTGGTTTACTTTATCATGAAAAGTTTTTATTTCTTCTTCACTTTTGAAAGATGGCTTTGCTGGATATAGCAGTCTTTGCTGGCAATTGTTTTCTTTCAGAACTTTGAATATCTCATTCCAAGTCATCCTTTATTTTACAGTCTGAGTTGAGAAGTCAAAAGTAAGCCTTAACAGAGGAAGAAGAATTCATGCCTACAGATGCACAAATTTACCTCTAAATGTGAACTGATGTTTTTTACTTACAGCTTTTAATATTCTTTTCCTATTCTCTGTGTTAGGCATTTTGATTGTGATGTGTCTTGGAGAAGTTCTTTTTTGATCTTGTCTATCCAGGGTTCTATGTAGATGTCCATCTCATTTTTATAGTTTGGAAAAAAATGTGTTGTTTCACAAAGATTATTTTTTCAAAAAATTTAAATTGTTTTAATTAGTTATACATAATAGTAGAGTGCATTTATGCACTTTGTTATATCATACATAGATGGGATATAATTTCTCATTTTTCTGAGTGTACATGTTGCAGAATCATATTGATCATGTAGTCACATATATACATACAGTAATAATGTTTGTTTCATTCTACTATCTTTCCTATGCCCACATTCCATCACTTCTCTCTGCCTATCTAAGGTAATGTTATTCTTCCCTAGTGCCCCCTGCCTTATTGTGAATTTACATCTGCATAGTAGAGAAAACATTCAGCCTTTGGTTTTGTGGGATTGGCTATTTTGCTTAACATGATATTCTCCAACTCCAACCATTTACTGGAAAATGCCATAATTTTACTCTAGAGAAGATTCTTAATGCCATTAAATAGTATCTTTATCCTCTCTTCTATCCCAATTACATGTAAGTATTATCTCTTGATGTTTTTCCCAGAGTTCTTTGTATATTCTAATAGTGATTTTTATTTTTTTCCTTTATTCAATATCAAGTATTCAAATTCATATACTGTTTTCAATGTCTGAAGTTCTGTTTTCTACATAGTACAGTTTGTTGGTGATACTTTCAAATGAATTTTTTGTTTTATCACTGTGTCTTATTTCCAGGAATTCTGATTGTTTTCTTTTTATTAATTCTGTACCAACATGGTCTTTCACACCAAAGGGAGATCAGTAAGTAGAGGTAAGAAGCAAGGGAAGAGAGGCAGGAAGGAAATGAAGAAATACTGGTGAATGCTACCAGCAAATCATATTTTTACATTGTGTACACATATAATATGTAACAATGAATCCCACCATTATGTACAGTCATAAAATGTTATGGAAAAAAGATAAAAAAGGTTTTTCATCTCATTTGCTCTCTTAAATCATTCCTTAGATCTTCTTTTAGCTCATCGAACATTTTAATAATCAATTTTTATAGTGTCTTTTGAATTTCATCTACTTCGTTTCTGCAGGTTCCTTTGTTAGAGGATTTTAAAGTTTGGGGGGCATACTTATTTGCCTGTGGTCTTATGTTTTCAGAGGTCTTCAACTTGCTGTAGATAAGAATTCCTGCATCCTTTGATGTGTATTTGTCTTTTTTGGTAATAAGTCCTGTGTTTTTGGTATATTTTAACTTTAGCATCTAAGCTCCTTATAATCTGAGTGTTGATTTCAACCTCCAAAGTTGGTCAGTTTGCTGCTGTAGAACCGCTGCAATACTCTGGGTTCCTCTTAGCTATCATCTTGGGAATTCTGTTTTGTTGTATGAGTAGTTGTCTAGGAGTGGGACTTGAGGTCCCCCTCTAGCTCTTCCTACATGGGGGCTTGGTCGTTAAGTGGGGTTTTTGTCTCCCTTATCCTATGTGTTAATGTATTATTGGAGCTTAAATGAGGCTAGTTCGTACATGGAGTAAGATTCATTGTCACTTGGCTGAGATGTGGGTATAGCTCAGCAGCAGGGTCTCTACCCTATGAACTTGTAATGTCCCAATTACTTCCAGCCCTCTTAGCACAAAGGGAAGCAAGCAATAGCAGTAACTCTAAAACTAACTGCCAAACAAAAGGTTATGGTGGAGGTTAGCATTTAGGATTGTCCACAACAGTAAGCAGTCACAACTAGATGTGGCATTAAATAGCAGGTGTGAACTATGCCGTCCACAGTATTAATACAACAACACCATGAGGGGTGGGAGGCTGGAATTATATATACTAAATAGTTCTAAAACATAGTAAAATTATGGTTCCTTAAGTGAAAAGAAAATGAAATAGGAAAACAAGAGAAAGTTTGAAATATTTAAAAAGTGAACAGAGGGGAAGTCAGAGAACAGCTGATAGCTAAAACAGAAAAAGAGGAAACAATACAATTTGACTATTAGGGAAGAAAAGGAAAAAGTAACAAGAGAAACAAAAACAAAGGTAAGAACACTTAAAAGAAAATCAAAACAAACCCACTAAAAAAAACCCCCTATCATTCCAAAGTCAAAATAACAAACAATTGAAAAATGATAAAATAAAATTATATGAAAACCAATCAATACAGCAAGAACACACACAGAATTTTAAAAAAGAAAAAATAGGAATATAATTCTTTTTTCTTTTTAGTTGTAGATGGACACAATACCTTTATTGAGGATTGAACCCAGTGCCTCACACATGCTAGGCAAGCACTCTACAACTAAGCTCCCAGCCCAGAATATAATTCTTTTTTTTTAAAATTTAATATATTTATTTATTTATTTATTTGTGGTGCTGAGGATCTAACCCAGGGTTTCACCATGCTAGGTGAGTGCTCTACCGCTGAGCCACAATCCCAGCCCCCAGAATATAATTCTTAATGAAAAATGAAGGACTTGTTTCTGCTGTGGTCAAAACTGTTGACAAGGACAGATGTTCACTGTGTATGCTGTTGTGCCCTTCTTGCTGTTTCTTTTTGGGGTCTGTATCCCTATTTCAAGGACTGGGTGTTATTAAATCTGACTTGTGTTTCTCACCAAACTTCCAGCTGGTGTGGCCTGGACCAAAGCTGGCTGTAGTAGCTCTCAGCTTCTTGTCTCACAGCATAAGATGGGACATACTAGGAGTACTGACAATTGGAGTTTTTTCTGGACTGTGTCAGTGTGCTCCCAGAGCAGGGCTAATGCAGATTTCTAAATGAAAAATTCCAGCTGCTGGGATTTAGTTTGGAACATCCTTTGGAACTTTGTAGGGTGGTATTTACTCCAGAGATTAGATCCCACCCCCTGTTACTGGGAAGATGCCAATGTCTGGATGTCTGGGTCTCAGGGACCTTCTGAGGTGCATAGTGAGGGATCTAAACCCTATTCCACTGTCATGGATGTGAACTTCCCAGGAACAGACCTGGAGGGTAAACATGGCCTGCCTGACCAATTTCTGACCTTACCCCATTCTGAATGAGTGGCTATCAGCAAAGGAAACACCAGCCTCTCTCCCCTCAGTAATCCCAGTCTGGATTCCCCTGGGCACAGTCCTTTCTGCGCCTATATCAATCACACTGGGCACACTCTGGACTCCATGGCAGACGTTTGCTGGGATAGGCTGGCAACATTATTATGAACTGCCCCCCTGCCGTTGCCAAGAGTTGCCATGAGGTGTCTTCAGAATGACTCACACCTCAGTTCTGCTTGCCAGCCAAGAGATTCAGAGTACTTTTCAATCAGCTTGCATACTGTCTTGGGTCAATTAAGATCAGCCTCCCTGTCTGTTCCACAGGAGCTCTCATGGCAGATATATTCAGAGTGCTTTTTTTCTTTTTCTGCCTGTGTTACCCCTCTTTTCTGCAGTGAACAGACATAGTTGCCAAAGCTAGCACATCTCTAAAACTTCATTTTCTGTGTTCAATGATTCTGAATTTCTGAGTTGCTATGATAATTTTACTGTCCACTGTTGAAATCCAGTGAATTCTGTCTATCACCCACCTTGCTGAGAAGCAGTATTCTCAATATTTAAATCTCAAGCCACAGAGAGACTGGAAAGTGCGCCCTTCTTCTAATTCACCATCTTCCAAGTACTTCTAGGCAATAAATTTGCTGTGTTGTGATTTTTGAAATTTGGCATTTAATGATGTTTCTTGTCGTGATCTAATATATACTCAGTCTGTAATTACTTAATAGTTTTGCACTTGTTTGTAATGGATTGAGATGTGTATTAAAATCCTGTATGACTGACGAAACTTACCTGTAACTTATGCTTTAGGAAAGTTTGGGTTTTTTTTTTTTTTTTTTTTTTGGCTGGCTTGCTTGATTTTGTAACGCTGAGTATCCAGCTTAGGGTGCTGTGCATGGGAGAAAAGCAATCAGCTACAACTTCAGTCTGAAATGTGTAGCTTTGTTAATTGATATATAGACATTATGTTTATTATATATTTTTTGTGAATTGGAGGCTACAGATTTAGCATCTTTAAGATCATAACTCCTGCTTATGCTATATATATATATATATATATATATATATATATATATATATATATATATATATATTTCTCCCCCCCCCAAATTTTATTAGAGTTTATCATGTGTATAGACAAGTCTGTACATGATAATGCAATCAAACAACCAATACAATCACAACTGTATGGCTTAAATGAAGGACCACAAGGGAAAGTACCCAGGTCCAGTAATAAAAACATTACCTGAAACCTAAGCCCCTTTGGAGCTTCTCTGCAACCTATAGTTCCCTCAACGTAACCACCATACATCAGTTGTCTCTGTTTGAACTGGAATCATGAAATATATGTACCCTGTTATGTTGGTTCTTTTGCTCAACTTTATGTTTGTGAGAACCATCCAGATTACTGTTTGTAGAAATATTTCAGGTTATCCTCATTGCTAAATAGTATTTCAGTACATGAATATATCACTTGTATGTGTCCATTTTATTCTTGACAGACATTTGGATTGTTTCTTTGGGCTATCATGAATAGTGATGCTATGAGCCTTCTTGAACTTGCTGCTTTGTCTTCATATGGTTGTTTGGTAATATATTAGGGGAGCAGTTAGTGTGTCAGAGAATGTGAGTCTACATAAGCAGTTACTGTTGAGTTTTCCACAATGGCTGAAAAAGTTATGAGACTCATTAACAATTTTTACAAGTTCCAGCTGCTCCACCTACCTTCTTCTTAATACATGGTGTCGTCAGACAGTAAAATATGGTGGGGTAATGGTAAGGCATTGTGGTTTTCCTGATGACTAGTGAAGTGGAATGTCTTTATTTTGATGTCTGTTGGCCATGTGGACATCTTCCTTTGGGCAAGGCCAGGCCAAATCCTTAGCCCAATTTTGAGGAGTTTGTCTTTTTATTGTTGTTTCTTAGGCATTTTTTATGTAATCTGAATGTGAGTCCTTTGTCACTTCTGTGTATGCAGATACCTCTGAGGCAGTGGTTTGCATTTTCACTTACCCTGTTCTCATGAATGGAAACTGCTTTTAAATATCTCATTATTTTTCCCTTCTGGGTGTGATGGCACATCCCTGTGACTTGGGAGGCTGAGGCAGGAGGATCCAAGTTCAAAACCAGCCTCAGCAACTTAGCAAGGCCCTAAGAAACTTAAGGAGATAATGTCTCAAAATAAAGGACTAGGGATAGGGCTCAGTGTAAAGCATATCTGGGTTCAATTCCTGTTTAAAGAAAAAAGAAAAAGGAAAGAAATCAATCCTGCTGTCAGGTTTTTTTGTGTCTTTTTTGTGCCTTTTATGTGTGTGTGCTGTGCCTGGGAATCAAACTCCCATCTAGGCATGCACTCTACCACTGAACTATACCCCAGCCCTGCCTTGTATGGTATAACCTAGCCACCTGAACATTATTTTTATTATGATATATCTTACCTATCCTCAACTACTATGTTTAGAGGAAACTCTCATCTATGAATGTGATAAATTCCTTCATTCATTTGTCTTCATTGACTTTCATGATATTATTTGTAGTAGTTAATGTAGATATTGGTAGTATGTTAAAAAAGAATATTAGATATTGCCTCTTAATTTCTTTGTTCCTTTTTAAAAAAAATCTGTGTGTGTGTGTGCGCGCGTGTTAGGGATGGAAACCAGGAACCCTCTACCAGTGAACTACATCCCCAGACCTTTGTATTTTTTGAGTCGGGATCTCACTAAGTTGCCTAGGCTGGCCTCAAACTTACGATTCTCCTACCTCAGCCTTCAGAATAGCTGGGATTATAGGTTTATGCTTGGTACCTTAATTTTGATTTCATCTTTAGTGTGTCTGCTTATTTATGTGTACATTGGATGTGCTCTGATTTTGCTTTTTTTAAAAAATCCCTTTTCTTGTTAGATTTTGCTGCATTCACTACCTATATGTCTATGATATTTTTCAACCTTTGTACTCCTTGTAGTGTATTATTTGCAGAAAGGAACGAAGGAAGAATATGTTGCCTATTTTCTCTTTTATTTTTGAATTCACTCTTGCCAGCTGCCCATGCTGACAAGATGATCTGGGTTCAAAAGAGTTGGCTGAACATTAGTCTAAGAAAATGGCAAAGAGATCATGCAACACATGGACATGAGTTTCTCAGGTCAAGGGTGGGACTGCTCTGTGACCTCAAGGGTCCTCTTCCATGCTGGAAGGCAAGAGAGTGTGCACCCGGAATCTATTTTATAGGGGGACACACAAAGGAGCTTCAATGGAATGTTCCTCACCAAATAAGGCAGGGGATAGGGTTTCAAATGGGGGATGTCCAATCCCATTGGGTAATGCCCAAGTCCAGGGCTAGAGCAAACTTCTTTGCCAAATTTAAGTGGAGACCACTTGTTTCGCACAGTGCGTGGCTTGCAATGCCAGATCAAACATTCCCATTACTCAAGGCTGAGAAAGGATGCTTAGTCCATGGGCAGGGTAGCTCCCACATTCTACTAACTCCCACCTATAGTCTAGCCATGGCTTTGTCACCTTTTCTGGGATTATGTATTTGATTATGTAGTCCATCTTTAGATCTGTGAGATCATCATTTATTATTTATTCATGTTGGACTGGTGGGTGATAATTTTGATCTACTATTTTTTGTGAGAATGTTAACACATTTTCAGACTTTTGAATATCTTTAGAAACAGTACTTCTAATTGTATGTAATTTTTTTTTTTTTAATGTAAAAAATTTTCCTGTAGCCAGGCACGGTGGCATACACCTGAAATCCCAGCAGCTTAGGAGGCTGAGACAGGAAGATCATGAATTCAGTGAGGCATTAAGCAACAAAGTGAGTCTGTCTACATAAAATACAAAATAGGGCTGGGGATGTGGCTTAGTGGTTGAATACCTCTGAGTTCAATTCCCAGTATGAAAAAAATATGTATCTTGCAATAATGTTACTAATACATTCTCTGAAAGAGTGAACTGGGCAATGATAGATTTTTTTTTTTTTTTAGGTTTTTCTGCCCAAATTTAGAAGACAGTTTCATTGTAGCCTGGCCCTTTAAAATTGCCAGCTCTTATTTGCCATTCAGAACCTAAGTGGATTCAGGAGGACTTCTGCTACTGCCTCTGAGTTCATCTAGTGTCTTCTCTGTTGTTATTGAAGAATATAGTCAAGCTCCCTGCTTATTTTAGGGTCCAGTACTACCTAAATACCAAAATGAGTCAAAGTATAACTCTTAAGAATAAGGGTGCAGAAGTCTTTAAATGTACTAGCAAACCAAATCCAGTAACAAAATGAATTATACAACATGACATTGTCAGACATATCCCAGGAATGGAAGGTTGGTTTAACCTCAAATCAATTAATGTAATGCATCTTATTAATATAATAATAATAAAAAAATCACACAATCTTCTCAATAGACAGAAAAAAGGCATTTAACAAAAGCCAATACCCTTTCATAATAAAAACATTCTATAAACTAGGAATAAAAGGGAATTTCCTGAACATGACACAAAACATCTAGGTATATGCCTAACATCATAATGCTGCAAGCCTAGTGTTTTCCCCCTAAGATCAGGGAGACAAGACAAGGATATCCACTTTTGCTACTTCTATTCAACATTATGGAGGTTTCAGCCAGAGCATGTAGACAAGAAAAAGAAAGAAAGGAATCAAGGTTGGAATACACATAAAAATCATCTCCATTTCCAGATGACATTACATAGAAAATCCTAAAAAATCAAGACACATATACAAGAGAAAAAAAATAGGGGCTGGGGTTGTGGCTCAGAGGTAGAGCGCTTGCCTAGCACATGCAAGGTTCTGGGTTCAATCCTCAGCATCACATAAAAATAAATAAAATAAAGGTATAAAAATATTATTTAAAATAAATAGAACTGAGTTCAGCTAAGCTTGAGGATATAGGATTAATTGTGTCTTTGTACATGTGCAGCAAACAATCCACAAATGAAATTGACCCAGTAATATACTCCAAAAAAAGTACTTTAGAATAAATTTAACAAAAGAACTTAATTTACATTGTGAAAATTCCAAAATAGGTACACAGTGATTTGTCTATGAAAGCTCATAGCCACATTTTTCATAATAGTCAAAGGTTAGAAATGGCTCAAATGTCCATTACTGGAGCAATGGGTAAACAATATGGTCTATCTGTGCAGGAATATTATTAGTAGAAAGTTATATTTAGATGTGCTACAACTTGGATGAACCTTGAAAACATGATAAATCAAAGAAACCACTCATGGGGCTGGGGATGTGGCTCAAGCGGTAGCGCGCTCGCCTGGCATGCGTGCGGCCCGGGTTCGATCCTCAGCACCACATACAAAAAAAAAGATGTTGTGTCCGCCGAAAACTAAAAAATAAATATTAAAAAATTCTCTCTCTCTCTCTCTCTCTCTAAAAAGAAAAGAAAAGAAAGAAACCACTCATGAGTCCATGTATTGATTCCATTTGTGTTAAAAGCTATGGGGTGGTTATCAATAGAGAAAAAAAGCTAGATAATTCATTATTTAAGTTTAGGTGGGTAACAGGAGGAATAATAGCTAAAAAAGGTATAGGTTTTCTTTTTGCATTGATGATAATATTCTGAAATTGACTTAGGATGGTTGCACATATATAAAAATACACTAAGAACCATTGAATTGTTCACTCTAAATGGGCTAATTATGTAGTATGGAATTGTACCCCAATAAAGCTGTTAAAAATATAGCCAGCTGTTTTACTAGCTGAATTGCCGTTATATCTATATGCCTCCTTTTAGTACCTCTTTTTTATATCAGTTTTGCTCACATAAACTTCCATTCAGGGTCTGGCCTTCTCCTCATGGCAATGAATATTTCTTGATTTTCTTTGTAGTATGACTGTGGCATCTAAAACGTTCTCCTTGTTTTTTTCCACACAGTTTCCAGGAGGACTGGCAGAAACAGAATTAGTTACTCCTTTAAAGTATATCATACGTCTCTCAAATCCCATCTGCTTTCCAGACACAAATATATTTCATTCCAGAGTTTGTTATCCAGTGCCTCACTCTTCTTCAGTATCAGCAAAACACAGACTTAACAGAGAATGGAGTCTACTTCCGTAAGGGCACTACTTGGGTCATCTTTCACCATTTTATAAATTAGAAATTCTGAAATTCAAGCTTTGGGTTCAACAACCCTAAACTATTTTTTTGATGTTTATTTTTCAGTTGTAGGTGGACACAATATTTTTATGTGGTGCTGATAATCGCACCCAATGCCTCACGCATGGTAGGTGAGCACTTCACCACTAAGCCATAACCCCAGCCCCCTAAACTATTTCTTAATAGTGAATTTGAGCAAGTTACCAATTGCCTAATCTTTTAAATGAGGATAACTGCCCTTAACAGACTGCTTGAGAGTAAAGATTGATCTAGACATGAAGTGACCTTTGATGAGTCTGAGGGAACAGACATGGAGACTTGTAAAGCTATTCTATTTAATTTTATATAGGTTCGATTATTCCATATTTTTAAGTAAACACATACATACACATATACACACAAATTGCCCAAACATAATATTGTTTATTTGGTATTTTTGTTGTTTTCATTTTAGAGTGGGAATGAATATCAGAATCATGTTCTCATTTTCTCTAAGACATATGTTGTCTTAAAAGGTTGCAAGGATGTGGGCAGAAAGCAGAGAAAGAAGACAGTGTCAGGACTTGGAGGTTAATGAGAATTGACAGTCCAGTTGAGCCAAGACTTGTACACATGTCTGTTTATGCCCCAGTAAAGACTACTTGGGCTGTGTATATCAGTCATGTCTCTAAATGTCATTCATCCTGGTAAAGTTTATTGTGGCCTATCTTACCTTTAGATTTATGGCCCCTCTTGGATGTTTTGGATGAAAATCAGTTGGTAGGTGCAATAAACTTTGTTGGACATGGAGGAAATAAAAGTTACTGTCATGGAAGTATATAGGACTGCTGTGGGCAGGTACAGTGCACTCCCAATTGGAAAATTCAATTGCCCTTGAGATGATCTTGGGTTTGTATAATTGTAGAGAACACTTGCAAAAAATTAAAATGATGTTATCTCATACCTAGATTGATGTAATGATTTTGGCAATTTTAATTAGATTGAAACTCCATAGTGCTTAAGTAAAATCTCTCTAGTTGGAATAGGGCCAGGATTTTCCCAGACTTCCTCTAACCTTCCTGCAAGGAAGAAAATGGCCTTTCTCATTTCTCCATTCTTTTCCTCTAGCTCTGTTCTCATGGCTGCTTTACCAAGAGAATAATCCAGAGGAGGATTGGTCAACTCTTGGAATTTAAAGTCATAACCCATTTGACTCAAATTGTTTCCAAAATGTAATCATTTATTTCAAAGCATATGAACATTTTTATCACATGTCCTTAAACTAATTACCTGATTCATTCCAAGGTGGTAAATGATGGTTGTCAGACAGTCCCATGCCTTCCCTAGATGTCCCTCTTTTTTTTTTTCCAACCAGTATTCCCAAATTGCCTGACAGGGCATTCAGTATCTACTGGATCCAAATTTTCTGACAGAGCACTGAAAGAGAAGAAATTAATTTTTAAAAAGAGAATAGAAGACACCTTTATCATAAAACTGCAGCTTTAGAAGGAGGAACCAAGTGGTTACAGTGAAGGCACATGAAATTTTTAATTTACTCCATAAATGGGATATTTCAATTAGTTAAAATGGAATTCAGCATTAGTTGGTATTCATTTCAACATATGGCTTTTAGTCAGAAGTATGACAAGACAGAGAATTCATAGAGATCTGGGATCTTGCCAGGAAATCTGAGAGAAACTAGCAGTATTAACAAAACCTGTGCCGATTGTTATCTACTTAGCAGAGAGCCCGAGACCTTACACGTTGTCCACAGGAAATAGTATTCAGTTAGGAAGCATACCTGTAAAGCGTTCTTCCTATTTAAACCAATGGAATTCAACTAAAAGTAGTTTACATAAAACACAAGGAAAGTGAACAGCCCACAAAAACCCCAGCTTTCTTCATATTAAAAATCTGGAGGTAGTGATTGCAGCCTGATGCAGTCTCTCAGTGACATCACAAAGGACTCCTATGACATATAATACTCTAGGCTACCATCCTAGTGCCTTGTATTATATGAAGGTCACTGGATGTTGTGACTGAGCAATAGGAGTTTTGACATCATGAAAGCTCTTGGCTTCAGTCACACTAATATATAATTTTCTCCCATACCACAGGCTGCCAACTCTACTTTTTTGTTCCTTGTATGTCCAGTTCCCTATAGTGCACTTTTCTACCTTTTCCCTTTCCATCAAAAATATTTCATCAGATTTCACCATTAATATTTTTGTTTGTGCTTTTAGCAGTTGTGATGTTCAGGAATGTGGCTGTGGATTTCTCCTAGTGGAAGGGTAATGAATGGGCCTGAAAAACAGGGATATTTACAGACATGTGATGTTGGAGAACTAGAGCCACCTCATCTCACTGGGGAAGATTCAGAATTTGAACTTAGAAATTCTTGCTATAGGGCTGGGGAAATAGCTCAGTTGGTAGAATGGTTCCCTTGCATGCACAAGGCCCTGGGTTCAATACACAGCACCAAAAAATTTTAAAAAAGAAAGAAAAAGAAAAAAAGATATTCCTGCTATTACTGTGGATTGTTTTTAAATATTTACAGGGCTTTTTTGACCTTTTTTCTGGGGAAATGGTTTGTTTTGTAAAGCAAGCAGTTGCCAAGGTTCAGAAATCCTCTATCATTTTTGTTAGAATTGTGATTAACCAAAGTACCAGCTGGAGATTTGGAACTTTTAGCCATGTGGTCTTTTTTTTTTTTTTTTTTTTTTTTAAATCTGCTGGTTTGGACTGTGCTTTATCAGCCAGACATGTTCTATTTATTCAGGAAAAAGCAAGAACTCAGGATTGTTCGAGGAATGAATTAAGAGGGTCTTAACCAGGTGAGTGTGGGTAAGCATCATCAGGCAGCCATCATAGATAATAGCTCAGCTGCTTAATGAGGCACTAGCACCCCTAGAATATCCAGCTTGAGTATTACGTCCTGACAAAATATCTCTGATAAAGACTTGAAATCCATACATAAACCCTTTTCCAAGAGAACTTTCTCTTTACTTCAGATACCTCTCCATTTCTATACTTTTGTTTTCCCCTCTTATTACAAAGGTTAGATGGATGCTATACTTTTCCTCCAGTGACGTCATATTGTGGATTATTGGGATCAAGGTTCCTTCCTATCTTTTTAAAAATTTATTTACAAATTTCTTTGCCCTTTAGTTTTGTGGCCTTAGTTCTAATTTTACCTACTATCTCTTGAATTTTTCTTATTTTATGTTCTTTACTTGCTTGTACATTTTCTTCATCAGTTAATTTATTCTTTGAACTAACATTCGCTGATTTTCTAATTTTATTTTAGGTTTAGAAGAATTAACAGAGTATATAATACATTGGCCCATTGGCCCAGATGTTGCACATGCATACAAACCTAAAATATAGTATATAATATTTAATGCAGTTACATAATATTTAATAAAGTTATAAAGCAATAAAGGCATTATTATAATAGTTAAATGATAGTTATGTGAATATAATATGTAATAACTAGATTATGACTTCTAACCTATTTTAATGCACATGTCAAATTCATTGAAACATTCATAGAATTAAAAACTTGGGAATTAATGGGTTAAGAACTTTTTTTTAAATTTTATTTAACTGGAACATGGCTATATATTTCTGCATGATAGGCTCTACATTAAGAAAGAGCTAGCCGGGCGTAGTAGTGCCTGTAATCCCAGCTGTTCAGGAGGCTGAGGCAGGAGGATCACGAGTTCAAAGCCAGCCTCAGCAATTTAGTAAGGCACTAAGCAACTCAGTGAGACCATGTCTCTAAATAAAATGCAAAATAGGGCTGGGGATGTGGCTAAGTGGCCAAGTGTCCCTGAGTTCAATCCCCAGTACCAAAAAAAAAAAAAAAAAAATGTGGTTGTTGAAAATCAGGATAATAGGCTAAAAGGGTTTTTTATCTTAATAACCAGGAAGTGGCAGAATAGAGGTTAAGACTAAAAGACAGGAGAACTCACCATCAAAAAGAGAAGTCCTGGCTAGTCTAGTTCCCCATATTCTCATTTTTTTCTATATTGATAATGATCATCATTTATTAGTTGTTAAGCATTTATTCTGTTTTCAGGTGATTTATAGAAATAGTGCATTATTTCCTACTATATCAACAGAACTCTGATAAAAAAGAGATTTTATTCTTATTTAACATACAGGAAAATAAAAATTCTGTAAAGCTCAGTAATTTTCTCATCACCAAAGATAATTTCAGTAAACAAAAGTAGTTGAAACTGTGGTTTGTTATCTTTCCCCTGGAGTTACTGCTCATACCTTATAACTGAACTGTCTTTTGCCTCATTCTGTTGCTCAAGTTCTTGCTTAGTTTCCAAGAAATTCTGTTCTCTTAAGAAATATTTATACCACAAATGGATGACATTTTTACTGAATCCTAAGTACAGATGAAAAATGAATCACAGAAGATTACGACTTCTACGTATTCCTAACTCTTGCCAGACTCATGTTCCTTTGACAGATTTATTGAACTATTTTTCTATCTGAACTGTCATCTACAATTATCTTCATTGATACAAATACAACATACCTGTGTTATTAAGTGCCTGGTATACTTGTAACTCTGGACTGGATTGCTTCTGATATACTCAACGGATACTGTATTATTTCCTTTTTTAAAATTTGGAATTATACAAAATATTGATCATAGTGCCTTACAAAGTACCTTCAATTTAAAGCTGTTTTCTCAGATACTTTCATTAGCCTTGGTTAGAAGAGCAAAAGAAAATCAGAGGAGGGGCTGGGATTGTAGCTCAGTGGTAGAGCACTCGCCTAGTACGTGCAAGGCCCTGGGTTTGATCCTTAGCACCACAAAAAAATAAAAAATAAAAAAATAATAAAAAATCCATCAAAAACTAAAGAAATATTTTTTTTAAAAAAGGAAATCAGGGTAAAGGAATTAAAAGCACCAAACAGTTAATGCTATTACAATGGGTGAGCAATATATAACATTAAGAATACCTAAGTAAACAAATGCACTTTGGTTAGGACTGTATGACAAAAACGACTTGATATACAGTGAAGGAAATGAGCAAGGTTAAATATTTACATGTGAAAAAACAAATTAAAAAAATGAGAAGATATGATCACATTCCTTCATATTTGTCTTTCATCACTCTAGGCTGGGTATGCTTTTGTTGGCTATTTGTAAAGAATGTTAAGGAGTATGTGTAATCATTTCCCTACAGATACAAAAGACATGAGATAAGTCACGTGTTTATTACCCTGATTATCCCGTCTGTGTTTCCTGGCCCCTAGATTTTTTAATACCTTTCATCTAACCTAACTGTGCTGTTTTTCTTGTAAGTTTATTTATTCCACAATTTTTAATGCCTAATGGTTCCTAAAGTTTGATTATATCACACTGAATTAACCACAATTTTAAATCTTTAACTTATTTTTCTGTTATTGATGTGGTAGCTGGACATTTTTTTTCCATTTTTTGGGGACGGTTGAGGAGGTAATAGGGATTGGATTACCACAGAGCTACATTCTAAGACCTTTAATATATTTTTTTAAAATTTTCGCATTAAGTTGCTGAGAGCCTCACTGAATTGCTGAGGGTAGCCTCAAACTTGTAATCCTTATGACTCAGCCTCCTGAGTCACTGGGATTACAGACATGTGCCACCATACCCAGCTGTATGATCATTTTTTATTGAACTTCTCAGATGAATATAAACAAAACTTCCTGTCTCATCAAATGCTTCCAGTTTTATTTCTTCTTTTACATTTTTTTATTTACCTTTTTTCAGATGGTTCAAAATTTGGGAATTCTTTGTGCTTTAGTTTCAGTTTTTATTTCTATGTCTACTTTGGAATATTAATCTCTTTTGTAGAATAAAACTATTTACCTTCTTATCTTGCAGACATACATTCCAGGAATCAAACCAAGAAGTTAATAAAAAAAAATGGAAATGTGTTGATCTGCAACCTTGGATGATTATGTTATAGTTGTGATATGGAAGGCAAAAGTCAGTTTCAAACAAAACAGAAAAATCAGGAGGAAAAAATGCTTACTGTGAACCCACACATGGCTTTTACTCGACATCAGAGACTCAATACAGGAGAGAGACTGAATGAACTTAAAGGATGTGAGAAAGCCTTCATTTCTGCCTCAGACCACACTCAACATGAGACAGTTCACACTGATGAGAAATTCTGTGAAGATAAGGATCTTGGGAAGACATTTATTCCTGATTCAGAATTTCAGACAGTTCATACTGGTAAGAAAACATATGAATGTGAAGAATGTGGCCAGGCTTTTAGTTTGCAATCAAGCCTTACTGGTCATAAGAGAATTCATACTGGGGAAAAAACTTTTAAGTGTAAAGAATGTGAAAAGGCATTTAGATGTCATTCACATCTTAGTTTTCATAAGCGAATTCATACTGGTGAAAAGTCTTATGGATGTAAGGAATGTGGGAAGGCATTTAGTTGTGGCTCAGGACTTATTCGACATCAGAGAATTCATACTGGTGAAAAGCCCTATGAATGTAATGATTGTAGAAAGGCCTTTACTCGTGGCTCAGACCTCACTCGACATCAGAGGATTCATACTGGTGAAAAACCCTACAAATGTAATGAGTGCAGAAAGGCCTTTAGCCAGCCATCCCATCTTATTAAACATCATAGAATTCACACTGGCGAAAAACCTTATGAATGTAAGGAATGTGGGAAAACTTTTACTTGTG
The DNA here is from genome assembly GCF_047511675.1 of Marmota flaviventris. NCBI lineage: Eukaryota > Metazoa > Chordata > Mammalia > Rodentia > Sciuridae > Marmota > Marmota flaviventris. Next base: position 15,787,322 of record NC_092515.1, on the reverse strand, counting down.
GCTCACACCTAAGTCAACATCAGAAAGTTCATATTGGTGAGAAATCACTTCAGTGTAAGGAATGTGGGAAATCCTTTAGTTCTCGCTCAGATCATCGTCAACATCAGTTAATTCACACTAGTAAGAAACTATGTGAGGACAAGGAATGTGGGAAGTTCTCTCTTTCTGATTCAGCTGTTACTCAATATCAGACTATTCACAATGATAAGAAAAAATATGAATGTAAAGAATGTGGCAAAACTTTTAGTTTACGTTCCAGTCTCAGTGGTCACAAGAGAATTCATAGTGGGGAGAAGCCTTTAAAATGTAAGGAATGTGGGAAGGCCTTCAGGTTTCACTCACAACTTAGTATCCATAAACGAATTCATACTGGTGAGAAATCATATAAATGTAAAGAATGTGGGAAGGCCTTTAGTTGTGGCTCAGACCTTACTCGACACTGGAGAATTCATACTGGTGAAAAGCCCTATGAATGTCATGAATGCAGAAAGGCCTTTAGTCAGCGATCGCATCTTATTAGCCATCAGAGAATTCACATGAGTGGAAAACCTTTTGAATGTAAAGAGTGTGGGAAAAATTTTGCTCGTATTTCACACTTAACTCAACATCAGAACATTCATAAATGTGAGAAATCCCATGAATGTAAAGACTTTCATAAAAAAGCCATTAGTTCTGGTACAAAACATAGTCAACATCAGTTAATTCACACTGGTGAGAAATTCTGTGATGATAAGGAATCTCAGAAGATGTTTGTTCCTGACTTGGAACTTATTCAATCTCAGATACATCATGATAGGAAAACGTATACATGTAAAGAATGTGGCAAGTGTTTTAGGTCATGTGCAAGTCTTAGTAGTCACAACAAAATTCATACTGTGGAGAAAGATTTAAAGTGTAAGGACTGTGGGAAGGCCTTTGGTTATGGGTCAGACCTTACTAGACATCAGAGGATTCATACTGGTGAAAAACCTTATGAGTGTAATGACTGTAGAAAGGCCTTCACGTGTGGCTCAGACCTTACTCGCCATCAAAGAATTCATACTGGTGAAAAGCCCTATCAATGTAAAGAATGCAGAAAGTCCTTTAGTCAGCATTCACATCTTATTAACCATCAGAGAATTCACACTGGTGAAAAACCTTATGAATGCCAGGAGTGTGGGAAAGCTTTTACTCGTGGCTCACACCTAACTCGACATCAGAAAATTCATACTAATGAGAAATTGTATCAATGGAAGAAATGTGGAAAGGTCTGTAGTTCTGCCTTAGATCACAAACAGCATCAGGTAGTTCACACTGGTGAAAAATTATACGAAGAAAAAGAATGTGGGAAAACCTTTCTTCCTGACTTGGAATTTACTCAATGTCAGACTTTTCACACTGATAAGAAAACATATGAATGTAAAGAATGTGGCAAGACTTTTAGTTTGAGATCAGGTCTGTCTTGTCACAGGAGAATTCATAGTGGGGAGAAACCATTAAAATGTAAGGAATGTGGGAAAGCCTTTAGATTTCATTCACAACTTAGCATCCACAAGCGAGTTCATACTGGTGAGAAATCCTATGAATGTAAAGAATGTGGGAAGGCCTTTCGCTCTGGCTCAGATCTTATTCGTCATCACAGAATTCATACAGGCGAAAAGCCCTATGAATGTACTCACTGTGGAAAAGCCTTTAGTCAAAGATCACATCTCATTAAACATCAAAGAATTCACAATGGTGCAAAACCATATGAATGTAAGGACTGTAGGAAAGCATTTACTCTTGAGTCACACCTAACTCAACATCAAAAAATTCATACTGGTAAGAAATCACATGAATTTGAGGAATATGGAAAATCCTTTAGTGCTCCCTCAGACCAAACTCAACATCCATTAATTCACAATGCCAAGAAATTCTGTGAAGAAAAGGAATGTGGGAAGACCTTTCTTCCTGATTCAGAACTTCCTCAGCATCAAACTGTTCATAGTGGGAAGAAAATATATGAATGTAAAGAATGTGGCAAGACTTTTAATTTGCATTCAAGTCTCTGTGGTCACAAAAGAATTCATGTTAGAGAGAAACCTTTAAAATGTAAGGAATGTGGGAAGGCCTTCAGTTGTGGCTCAGAACTTTCTCGTCACCAGAGAGTTCACACTGGTGAAAAGCCCTATGAATGCAGTGAATGCAAAAAGGCCTTTAGTCAGCAATCACATCTTAATAACCATCGGAGAATTCACACTGGTGAAAAACCTTATGAATGTAAGCAGTGTGGGAAAGATTTTACTCGTTGTGCACACCTAACTCAACATCTGAAAATTCATACTAATGAGAAATTGTGTCAATGGAAGGAATGTAGAAAGGTCTTCAGTTCTGCCTCAGACCATAATCAGCATCAGGTCGTTCACAGTGGTGAAATGTTACATGAAGAAAAAGGATGCGGGAAAACCTTTCTTCTTGACTTGGAACTTACTCAATGTCAAACTTTTCACACTGGTAAGAAAACATATGAGTGTAAAGAATGCGGCAAGACTTTTAGTTTGAGATCAGGTCTTACTTGTCACAGGAGAATTCATAGTGGGGAGAAACCATTAAAATGTAAGGAATGTGGGAAAGCCTTTAGATTTCATTCACAACTTAGTGTCCACAAGCGAGTTCATACTGGTGAAAAATCCTATGAATGTAAAGAATGTGGGAAGGCCTTCAGCTGTGGATCAGACCTTACTCGACATTATAGAATTCATACTGGAGAAAAGCCCTATGGATGTAGTGAATGCAGAAAGACCTTTAGTCAAAGATCACATCTCATTAAACATCAGAGAATTCATAATGGTGCAAAACCATATGAATGTAAGGACTGTAGGAAAGCATTTACTCTTGGGTCACACCTAACTCAACATCAGAAAATTCATACTGGTGCTTTGTGGCACCTCCATTCTAGGGACATTCCCTCAGCTGATGAGAGAACTATGTGGCTCAACCTCTGTCAGTCTATGTCCTCCACTACCTGGAGGAACTGTAGAGAGAAGGCTGAGGGACCCTGGAATCCAGAAATGAAATCAGTTACCTTTGAGGATGTCGCTCTGAGCTTTTCTGTAGAGGAGTGGGCTTTGCTGGATCCTTTCCAAAAGAAGCTCTACAGAGATGTAATGTGGGAAACCTTCAGGAACCTGGCCTCTATAGAAATCAAATGGAACACAGACTCTGAACATAAATAGGTAATCAAAACGTAGAAAAATATTCAGTAGTACTATAGATTCTATGGTAAACAAGAAAACTTCCTTGAGTAAAAAGCTGGTCAAAGTAATTTGTTTGGAGAAGTCCTCATTGGTCATTCACGTGTTAATGTTCCTTTCAGAGCTCATACCAGATACAAATGATATGAATGTCAGGAATATGGAGAGCAGCCATACAAAGGCAAGGAATATGGGAGTCCCTCAGTTGTTTCTAGATAACATTCAGAGGAATGAAAGGACACTTTAGAGTAACATCAAGAATGGATACAAGGTGATAAAATGCTCATATATTCCATTTTTAATGAAATTACTTACTACAGAAGACCCCTACATATGTGATCAATGTGGGAAAGACATCTGAGATCACAGTTCCTTCACAAAACACAGACAACACAAACTCTCAGTGTAGAGTATTCCTATATAAGTAAACAATGTAGGAAAGCTTTTAGTCATTGCAATACCTTTCACAAGCATGAAAAAATTCACACTAGACAATAACTCAAAATATAGAATGTGTAAATGCTTCATTACCACACAAAGTTTCTAGAAAATTTGAGATTGAATGGTGGAAAAAACTCATATCAATGAAAGATGTGTGGAATGTCTCTAGTCATCTTGGTTTTGTTCATATATGTGAAAGAACAAAATATAGTCAGGGACCATGACTAGAAAAAGGTGCAAATCTCCTGATTTGGCCCATATATAACAATGCACAAAGCCCTGTAAATGTGAAAAACACAAGAAAGTTTTCAGGTTTTACAGATTCGAAGCCCTGTAAAAATTCCCCATGTAGGGGAAATATATGTAAATACTAATAAAAGCTTGATTCAATTGAAGTGGTGTAGAATACTGCAAAAAATGCAAAACCTAAAAAGAATGTAAAAAAGTTAAATATATATTGTGTGTATCAGTGACTTAATAAAAATTTTTACTCTTGGGAATAAATACTAAAGTTGGCTGTGGTGGTGTGTGCCTGTAATATCAGTGACTTAGGAGGCTAAAGCAAGAGGACCCTAAGTTAGAGAACAGCCTCAGCAACTTAGTGAGACCCTTTCTTAAAATACGTAAGATGCAGATGTGGCTTAGTGGTTAAGAAAGCAACACCCACACAAGAATTCAATACCTGCTACCAAAACAAAACAAACAACCAAAAAAAAAAAAAAAACAGGAAAAGAAACTAAATTTTGAGGTGATACAATTCTATAAGTTTTGTTTAAACAATAGTGTATGGTTTTAATTAGTATGGACTGTTTAAGTTGAATCAGGGTTTTAAGTTACATACGGAGTTTGTTTTTTTTTCTCCTTTCATTTTGAACTATGTTGAATCCATGGGAGAAATGAAATGTGTTCTTCATATGCCAGCTTGAGAGACAGGCCATTAAAAATTAGTTTAGGTTAGGCCTGCACAATGGTGCATGGCTGTAATCCCAGGGGCTCAGGAGACCAAAGCAGGATAATGAATTCAAAGCCAGTCTCAGCAACTTAGCGAGGCACTTAACAACTCAGCAAGACCCTGTCTCTAATAAAATATAGAAAGAGGGCTGGGGATGTGGCTCAGTGGTTAAGTACTCCTGTGTTCAACCCCCAGCTCCCCGCCCCAATGAGTTTATGTTAATAGTTGGAATTTTCCTACTGACTTTGTATGCAAGTTTGTTATATTTTATATGACTATAATCCACCTGTCATTTCTCTGAACTAAGGACACTGTTTATGTAAATTTTATATTTTTTATACTTTTTGACATGATTCAAACAAGATTTCTATGACATCTTAGAGTATACTGTTTCTAAACAACTTGTATAGATTTAGCAAATGTTACAATTTTAATTACTGAGCAGACATGCACATATCCCAACATAATCATAAATTAGATAAAGTATATATCCCATGTTTTTCCATTGAATTTCATAGTACTTATCATGAGCATAACTTTACATGTTTTTTTCTCTCATGAATTTTTCCTTCTCATTCTTATATTCTCTTCCTTAACAATACCAAAATATGCTGGTGTGAGTGCCCTCTGCAAGAGATCATCAGTACAATAACTTTTGCCACATAGGATACATTGACTTGTAACCCATCTAGGCACAAGACATTTTTTGGAGGTAGTATCAGAGATTGAACTCAAGCGCACTCACAAACACTGAGCCACATGCCCAGCCCTATTTTGTATTTTATTTAGAGACAGGGTCTCACTGAGTTGCTTACAGTCTTGCCCTTGCTGAGGCTGGCTTTGAACTCATCCTCCTGCCTCAGCCTCCTGAGTTGATGGGATTACAGGCATGCACCACCATGCCCAGCTGGGAAGATTTTCATTTGGGCTTTGTATTTTGCTCAACATGAGAAAATTTAAGAAAATTTACTCCATAAATGTAAGGAATGTGGAAAGACCTTTTTTTATGGCTCAAATTTTCATCATCACTAGGAAACTCATACTGGTAAGAAAATCTATGAATGCAAGGAATGTGCAAAGAGCTTTTTTTTCATGACTCAGAACTTAATTAACATCATTTCCCATACCAGAAAGAGACCCACATGAATGTGAAGAGTATGGGAAATCTGTATCTAGGACTCCACCATTTCTGTGACAGAAAAAATCCATACTGATGCATAACCCTATGAAGAGAAGAAAAGTAACCACATCTTTAGTTACACTTCATATTTTACTAAGCAGAAAATTCACCATGGTGAGAACCACTATGAATGGACAGTTTGCGAACACCTTTAATCATGACTCAATGTTTGCTCAACAGCATAATATTTACACTATTGAAAAGTATAATGAATATGAAGATTTAGAGAATGTTTTCTTTAAGCTCAATTTTATCTATTATCATATAAAAACTTAGGAATAGTTTTATTTATAACAATATAACATTGAAGTTCATTAATTCATCCTTTTGAGAAACACCAAAGTATAATATGGAAGGCATTCTGATATGGTATAGAATTCACCCATCTACAGAAAATTCGCAATGCAATCTATATTAATTTAGGAAAGGATTTACTGATTCATCATCATTATGGAATATCAGGGTTAAGTTTTTTTAAAAACTTTTAAAAAGTTGTTTCATCTTGCTCATAAGGAAAATGCAAGACACCCCCAAAATGCAAGAAATAAAACTAAGAATCAATAAGAAGGATGCCATCAAACCAAAACGCTTTTGCACAGCAAAGGAAATGATTAAAAGCATGAAGAAAGAGCCTACAGAATGGGAGAAAATATTGACCAGCTACATCCAATAGGGGATAAATATCCAGAATATTTGAGAAATAACTCAAAAAGCTTAACATCAAAAAAGAAAAACCTATAACCAAATCAATAAGTGGGCAAGAGAACTAAACAAACTTCTCAAAAGAAGAAACACAAATAGCTAACAAATATATGAAAAAATGGTCAATATATCTAGCAAGTAGAGACATGTAGATCAAAACTACACTAAGATTTCATTTCCCTCTAGTATGAGCGGCCATGATTAAGAATACGAATAATAATAAATGCTGGCAAGGTCATAGGGGAAAGGTATATTCGTATTTTATTTGTGGGGCTGCAGACTAGTACAACCACTCTTGAAAGCAGTATGGAGATTGCTCAAAAAACTAGGAATGGAACCATCATATGACTCAGCTGTCCCACTCCCTTGAATTTTCCCAAAAGATCTAAAATCAGCATAATACATCCACATCAGTGCTTACAGCAGTGCAGTTCACAATAGCTAAATTATGTAATCAACCCAGATGCCATCAATAAATGAACAGATTAAGAAATTGTTGTATATGTGTATACAATGGAGTTCTACTCAGGCATGAAAAAGAATGAAATCATGTCATTTACCAGTAAGTTAGAAATGGACGATATCATGATAAGTGGAATTAGCCAAACTCAAAGACTCAAAGGTTGATTGTTTTCTCTCATAAGCTAGAGTGAAATAAAGAAAAGGGGAAGGGAAGGCTAGATAACATAAAGAACCAAATACAGAAGTTCACAGAATTAGATAAAGGGAAATGAAGGAAGGGAGGGGGAATGGGAATAGGAAAGACTGGAATGAGTCCGACATAATTTTCGTATGTACATGTATGAACACATGACCAGTGTAAGTAACTTCCCATCATGTACAATCACAAGAATGGTTAGTTATACTCCATGAAAGTATAATATGTCATAATACACTCTACTGTCATGTATAACTAAAAAGAACAAATTAAAAAGAACCAAATATAGCTTTCCAGCTCTCCAGCTATCTTGACAGCTACTCTTGGTTGGGCGTAGTCCACATCTAAGGTAGGAAGATGGTGGCCCCAAAGAAGACAAAAAAAGTCTCTGGAGTTAATAAAGCTCCAACTTGTTATGGAAAGTGGAAAGTATGTGCTGGGGTACAGCAGACTCCGAAGATGATCACACAGGGCAAAGTGAAATTGCCCTCCTTGCCAATAACTATCCAGCTTTGAGGAAATCTGAAATAGAGTACTGTGCCATATTGGCCAAAATTGGTGACCATCACTACAGTGGCTATAATATTGAATTGGGCACAACATGCGTAAAATACTACAGAGTGTGCATGCTGTCTATCATTGGTCCAGGTGACTCTGATATCATTAGAAGCATGCCAGAAGACTGGTGAAAGGTAAAACATGCAAAATTTTTCTTTAATAAAACTTGGCAGAGCTTGTTTTAAAAAAAAGAACCAAATATACATTGATAGACTAGTGAAAAAGAAATCTAATAGAGTAGAGGAATGGGAGAGGGATAGAAGACAGGAGGGAAAAGGAGAAGATCATGAACTAAAATTGATTTCCATGCATGTATAAAGTTGTTAGGATGAACCTAACTACTGTGTAAAACTATAAAGCTGTACTTTGGAAAAAAAAAAAAAAAGCAAAACTACACTGAGATACCACTTCATACCAAATGGGCTAACGTCCAAAAATGTATTAAAATACTCCATAGTAGGAGCAAAGAAAAGATTCACACATATTCCCTGTATTAAGCTAGCATCTCAAAATTATATTCCCTCCTCCTCCTCTTTGTTAAAGGATTTATTATGAAATTTTAGCGAGACAAACTGAAAGAATATTACAGTGAACAACCATATGCCTCCTACCTATTCTACCATTGATATTTCATGGTACATTCAGCTGGAATATTTACCAGTTAGGTTTGCATAAACTTGAATTACCAAAGAGTCTGAATTATTCACTTTGCCACTCTGAGGTGCTGTATGCATCCATTAATGTTTATTAGTGGACATGGAAATGGCAGAAGCATCCCAAAGGATGCCTCTATGTTCCTAACATATTCCTGCTTCCTTTTTGACAATTAAGGTGACATTCTGTAGGTGTCACACATACTTGACATCTTTCCTTTGCCTAAAGGACAGATTCTATAACAAGGTCATTGGAATCATCCTATCCCTTAGTGGAAGAAACTAAGATGTCAAAAATAGCAAAGTTCAAAGGTATGGGAATGAAAAGCAAACATTACTGGCTGGCAAAGAGGACTTGCCTGATGAGATGTAATAATAAGACCTATTCCCTCCTTTGTTTCTCAAACCCACCTATTTTTGAATAAACAACAGCATACTATACTGTAGTTTAAACCATCTGTTTTCTTTTTTTTTAAGAGAGAGAGAATTTTTTAATATTTATTTTTTAGTTTTCGGCGGACACACATCTTTGTTTGTATGTGGTGCTGAGGATCGAACCCGGGCCGCACGCATGCCAGGTGAGCGCGCTACCGCTTGAGCCACATCCCCAGCCCCAAACCATCTGTTTTCTGATGGCACTATAAGTCTACAATTAAACTAGCTATTTTTGGTTACTGGGATGCATGGTGAGATAAGTACATGTTATTGAAATGGATCCATTCTTGTGTTTATGTTGCTTTAAAATAATTTCCATAGGGGCTGGCATTGTGGCTCAGTGGTAGAGTGCTTGCCTAGCACGGGCAGGACCCGGATTCGATCCTCACACCACATAAAAATAAAGGCATTGTGTTGTGTCCATCTACACCTAAAAAAATAAATATTAAAAAAATAATTTCCATAGAAACACCAATGTGGTGATGCACACCTGTAATCCCAGTGGCTCTGGAGGCTGAGGCAGGAGGATTACAAGTTCAAAGCCAGCCTCAGCCAAAGTAAGGTGCTAAGTGTGGGCAGCCAGTCTGAATGATTTCGCATTCTCCTTCCCTGAGCGGAGAGGCTCTGACTGTCACTACATCTCATAGTAACCTGGACATTGCCTCTGTCCCTGAAGTTTGAGGACATGTCTTCAGATGCAGGCGTGTCATCCCTTGGATTGAGTATGCTCACCTGTTCCTTTGTGATATTACCCCTTTGCCCTGTTTGGGATAAAATGTTCCATGGAATTGCCCTTTGTGAATCCCCTGCTCTTGCTTTGCCTTTGTGCGTGGCCTTCCTAGATGTCAGTCAACCTGCTGACAGCAGACATCACAAAGTTAGACTCAACCTCCTGAAACTTGATCCCTTGCTTCATTTGGGTGGCTTCTCAATAAAAGGGTTCAGCACACTCACTCTCTTTCTGCAGACCCTTAAGGTCAAAGGAATCATCACAGGACCCCAAGGAAAAAGGTGTCTCTGTCTCATGTATGATTATTTCATGCAGTCCAGTTCCTTGGAGTTACCCTGAGTGTTTTTGTTGCAATATTGCAACAGCTAAGTAACTCAGTGAGACCCTGTCTCTGATTAAAAATACAAAATGGGGTTGGGGATATGGCTCAGTGTTCGTGTGCCACTGAGTTCAATCCCTGGTATCTCCCTCCTTGAAAAAGTTCAAATTGATCAGCAACTAATTGAGGGCCTAAGCAATTTAGGAAGACCCTGTCTCAAAAAAGGGGGGGGGGCGGGGATGTAACTTAGTGGTAAAGGGCCCCTGGGTTTAATCCCCAGTACCAAAAAAAAAAGAGAGAGAAGAAACAATGACTAAGACCAGGCACAGGGATGCTGCATGCCATAATTCCACGAACTTGGGAGGCTGAGGCAAGAGGACTACAACTCAAAGAGACCAGTCTTGGCAACTTAGCTAGAAGTTGTCTCAAAATGAAAAGGGTTGTGGACGTAGATCAGTGGTGAAGCACCCTGGCTCAATCCTCAGTACTACAAAAGGTTAAAAGGAAGGAAAAAAAGGGGGGGGGTGGACAGCCAGTAAGTTCCTCAATGATGGATAGTAATGGCAACATCACTAACATCACTCTTCTGTTTAGCTTTTGCTGGTTGGGCATTCAGCAGCAGTAGTATCCACATTAGCTTGTTTGAAGGAAATTCATGTTAGTCCTAGGAATAACATCCATTTCTACCATTCTTTTGAACTGGAAGCTGAAACAGAGGTGTGCTCAGTAGGCCCACACCCACAGGAGGGTATGACAGAAGGACTGCTTAAGCCCAGGAGTTCAAGGATACCCTGAACAACATATCAAGATGGAGGAGGGGCAAGTGGGGAGATAGAATATTTATTCACAGGCTGAGTGTGGCTCAGTAATAGAGTGCTTACCTAGCACAATAAAGGTCCTGGGCTACCCTCACAATGCATCCATTAAATAATAAATATGAAAATTAAAGACACTTAAGAGAACTAAGAAAAGAAACAAATTCAGAGAGGGATACTTTATTCAGAAATATCTCTGCACTATGTACAGCCAGAAGTTTGAGAAGTTGTGCTCCATGGTAAATACAGAAATGGTAAATACACAGCAACACAAATTACCCATTCTAGATATGAAAAATAAATTGAAAAAAAATTTAAATGAAGCCTTTGCACTTTAGGGACAATTACAAGCTCTAACATCCATATCAGAGTCCCAGAAGGTCTGAGAAAAAAAATAGTTGAAAATATATTTGAAGAAAGAATGTTGCTTACCTCAAATATAAATTTCCTAATGTGAAACTGGGACATTTGGTTGGAACCCAGCTGAAACGGACACTATTGAAAACCCTAGACGCTGAGGCTTCCCTTGGCTTGCAGAGGGGTACTTTCTTTCTGCATGCCCATACAGTCTTTCCTCTGAATGTGAGTATCCCTGGTGTATTTCTGTGTGTCCAAATTTCCTCTTGTAAGGGTACCAGTCAGGCTGGATGAAGGTTCATACCAATGGCCTCATTTTAACATCACCATCTCTTTAACATAACCACCCTGTTTTCCAAATACAGTCACACTCTGAAGTACTGGGGTTTAATCCTTCAACATATGAATTTTGGGAGACACAATTCTCCCCATAACACACACCAAAATAAGGGTTTGGGAGCATAGTAAAATTGCTTTTTGTGTAGTTTCAACTTTTAAGAACCATGTTAATGATTTACGAACTTATGCAATCAAATGAATAATAATGAAGGAATAAAAATAGTCAAACGTAAACTAATATCATAACTTCCTTGGGAAAAAATTATTGAAGTAAATTCAAATGTATCTTAGCTAGGCACCTTGTCTAAAAATAGAGAAGCATAAATAAATAGTGAGATTTACTCAGTATTTTGGTTTTTACTATAGTACAGATTAGCACTCAAAAACTACATTCTTGTATATTATAGAATTGAACAAATTGGTAAAGATAATGATAACTGGAGCCAGGTTTTTATCTACTGGTGAAGGAAGATATAAAGATGGAACAGGTAAAGATTAAAATGAAAGCTATAGTCCTATTAGCCATATCTTGGTTTCTAAATATACTTCATTATAAGGAAACTGCTTTCTAGGGACACAGATTATTCCAAGTTAGAGCAAAGAGATTAGTACTTTGAACTGAACATATTGGCATGCTAGGAGGTAAGGATGTTCAAATAATAGAAATTAAAGGACACAGGAGCCTTAATAGGCTCTCACTGGCCAAATCTAGGGATATCAGAGTATGAAAATAAAAATAATAGATTATAACCCAGTGAATAAAAATCTGTGAATTCATACTGATATTAGTAAATGAACAAATAAATAGGGAAGAAGGGAAAGCTCTTCTTTGTATTATAATGCCAACTAGTTAATATTGACAATATAATGGAGGTTTTAAAAAACAAAGAAACTTCTACTTTGAAAACATCATACTAATGTAGATCTTTCAATATAAATGGATGTCAAAACTAGTGGGTGAAAGTTTAGTGAGAAATTATTTCTATTTTCAAACCATCTCCTCACAAAATATCTATCAATTACATACAATTACTAATTTTATAGTGATGAAATATGACAGACATCACCTTAATCAATTATGAAAGTTAACATCTCCAAATAATGGGACAAAGTCAATGTCATGTCTCTTCTGATGGAAAGCACTGAGGACACACTATCACTTTTGTAGTAGTCCTGCCACAGAATTCATAACCTGAAAGTAAGCATGGGAATCAAAAAACAAATCCAAATGAAGGGACATTTTACAAAATGTCAGTTTATCCTCTTCAAAAATGTAAAAGTGATCAAAGATAAGAGAAATGCCTTCAGTGTCTTCTATTTTATTGAACAGCCTACATCCTGGGAGCTAATTTTTATCCCTCACACATCAGACAGAGCACTAATCTCTAGGATATAAAGAGCTAAAAAAGCTAAGCACCAAAAAAACCCAAATAACCCAATCAATAAATGGGCCAGGGACCTGAACAGACACTTCTCAGAAGAGGATATACAATCAACCAACAAATATATGAAAAAATGTTCATCATCTCTAGCAATTAGAGAAATGCAAATCAGAACTACTCTAAGATATCATCTCACTCCAGTCAGAATGGCAGCTATTATGAAGACAAACAACAATAAGTGTTGACGAGGATGTGGGGGAAAACATACACTCATACATTGCTGGTAGGACTGCAAATTGGTGTAGCTATTATAGAAAGCAGTATGGAGATTCCTTGGAAATCTGGGAATGGAACCACCATTTGACCCAGTCTATACCCAAAGGAGTTAAAATCAGCATACTACAGGGATACAGCCACATCAATGTTTATAGCAGCACAATTCACAACAGCTACACTGTGGAGCCAACCTAGATGCCATTCAGTAGGTAAATGGATTAAAAAAAAATGTGGCATATATACACAATGGAATTTTACACAACAATAAAAAAGAATAAAATCATGGCATTTCCAGGTAAATGGATGGTGTTGGAGAAGATAATGCTAAGTGAAGTTAACCAATCTCCAAAAAAACAAATGCCAAATGTTTTCTTTGTTAAAGTTTCTTATATTAATAACCTACCATGGTCACGTGTACACTTATTCTTAGAAAATAACACACTGAGGTGGTAAAGGGGGCAAAATATATACATAAAAAGAAAAAGAAGAGATGCAGGCAGCAGTGATAAGGCCATTTGGTGAAAATACAACAATGGGTAATATGAGTAAGAGGTATACTGTTAAGTATACTTAACAGTCTACTTAAAACTCATGCAAGTTTAAAGTTAAAAATGTAAGTATCCAAAATAAAACACTGTTGGCATGACTACAGCCATCTTCCTTTCCCCACCCCGACTTTATGAATACTATTCTTATTCTCCTTGAAAGATAAAGACTTGCCCATCTCTGTTCCCAAGAAATAGAAACTTGCCTTCTGTGAAATCAGGTGATGCTTGCTATGCCAGTCACAAGGACTAAACCCAGTCATGATCCTGGCCTATAAAAAGTAATGCTCAAGGGGACTGCTGCTGCTCTTTCCAGCTGGCTGCTCTCTCTGGGCAGACCAGCCTGTCGGGTGCCTGACAATACATCTGCTTTCTGCCTCAGTCCTTGGTGTGCCTGTGTGATCAGTTCTATGCCAGTTTTCTTTCAAACATATTTCTAAATGATTCTCACATTAAATATAAATTATAAAAGAAATACAGATCACCCAGAAATGGAGTAAAAAGAAACCAACATATCAAAGACTGAACCCAGGGAAACTGCCAAATAAAAAAATAATTAACAGAATTAAATGCCTAAAAAGGAGAAAAAGAAAACCCACTTAAACTCAGTTTCTCAATAAAAGAATATCAAATAAAAATTCAGATTAAAAAAAATGCAAGGTTTACAAAGCCCAAAGACAGCTTCTGAAAAGAAAAAAAAAAAAAAGACTGATTAAATATGGTGTGTATGTACCATATCCTTTAGTTTTCTTTCTTCCAAAGCCACTAAAATGACCAATGATATTTTCATAATGTTAATTGCTAGCAAGAACACAAGTGTGTCAGATATTGTTGATTACCTCTCCCAAACTACACTTTTTGTTACTTCCTTGTTACAAAACTATTGATTTTCTTTCACAGCTATTATGTTCAGCTCAAGAAAACGAATCATGATTTGTCTAAGGCCAGTGATTTTCATTCCTGATTGCACATTAGAATCAATAGTCTTTAAAATTCTAAATGTTGAAACCATTCCAAACCTTAATATTTCTCTTATCACCTCACATAAGCTCAAGTCATTAGTTCTCACATGCAACAGCATATTAGAATCATATGGTGACCTATCTCTAATATATAGGGTTATAGAGGACTATTGGTTTTTCCTTATATTTCTCTATGTTTTCCAAAATATTTATAATAGAGATATTTTGTTGTAATGAAAGAAACAAAGACTACAGCAATCTTCAGAAAAGAAATGCCATTTGATCTGTTATTGAAAGAGTTTTTTAAAAAAACACCTAAACATAGTATTAGGTAGAAGCAACAAGACATAAATCAAAGAACTGCAAAAAATTCAAATGTTTAATGCAAATTATTTTAATGATATATCATGTAGAAGGCAGTGCCAAGTAAGGGAAAAGAAAATAAGTCATTTTGAGTATATTATATTAGAATCATAGTAGGTAAATGAGAATTAGATTCCTAGTAAATAGGAAAACTTTGCAAATGGATTGTAAAGCTATGTATAATATAACTGAAAGACATCATCCTGGTTTTACTGTAAGATACTTTAGGGAAAACAAAATGCATCTAGTTAAATGCTATATACTTTAAGTGCTATAGCAGTCTCACAAAGAGGCAGTAATGAAGAAAGGGAGATAGTAGTTATCAAATACCTGGTATGCATCAAGTGTTCTATACATACATGTTATTTCAATATCAACAACACTGAGAAAAAAGTATTCTCTCATTCACAGGTTAAAAAGTTCTCAGGTGTATAGGTGAGATCAGAAGAAACTTTTTTCTGATAATAGAGCCCTAGGTCTTTATACCATATTTCAAACTATTTAAACTACAATGATTAAATAATCTGATTTGTTTATTTTTACAGTGAATTCAAAATTTGAATTAAAATGTTATTAGGAATAGATGGCAAATCTGTATAGGCAGAAAGTAATAGAACATGGTGGGGGTAAGGGGTGGAAGGGGAGAAAAGAGTATAAAAAAAGTGTAATAAGGGAGAATGGGAAAAGATACCACACAGAATGGACTTAGACCAAATGTTATTAAAACACAAAATATCAGACAACAAATATCTACATCTGTATCTAAATCTATAACTAATTTGTTCACATCTTCCACTTTCCAAAGTGTATTTGAGGAGGCTAAGAACATGAGAAAATTTTCAAAATCATACGTAAAGATGTGGAAAAGATAGAAGTAGAAGGAGGCAATATTCAAAGAACTATTCACCCACATTTTTGTATTTCCCCAGGTATTTTCACCAGCAACCTGTTGCCTCAAAAGTCCAACACTTAGGACTGAACTGAGAAAAACTGTATGCTATGTTTCTGCTCAATTCCAAACTGAACTTCAGCATTCTGGGGAAAGAACATGGTGCATGAAAATGAAACTCACACTTTGTGGGGACATCATCAGCAGGTGAATTTTCAAGACTTTTTTCTTACAACTTTGCTGAGTTCAAGTTAGCATAGTCATTTTAGTTTATTAAATCTGCTTTTCTTGAAGGAGGAAAAAGAGGAAGAGAAGGAGCAAAAGAAGGGAAAATTAGCATAGTTATTTATTATCAAATACTCAGGTTAAAATTATGATGTTAACTGATAACTATCTGAAGGAAAACAAAATAGCTAAGACATTGTTGAGGAACAAGAGGTAAAAAGAGCTGGGCTTGGGGGGCACATGCCTGTAATCCCAGCAGTTTGGGAGGCTGAGGCAGGAGGACTGCAAGTTCAAAGCCAGCCTCAGCAACCTAGCAAGGCCCTAAACAACTCAGTGGAACCCTGTTGCTAAATAAAATGCAAAAAATGGCTGGGGATATGGTTCAGTGGTTGAGTGCAATCCCTGGTTAAAAACAAACAAACAACAACAAAAAAAAAAAAGGTGAAAGAACTTTCTCCAAATATAAATTGACAGTGAAAAAGATAGTATGCTTTATTACTGAAGGAGAGATAAATAATGAATGGCACAGAATATAAAATTGAAAACAAACTTGGAAACAATGATCACTTGATTCTTTGCTAAAGTGGTAATGCATACAAGTGAAGAAAAGATATACTTTCTGATAAATGATTCTGAAACAACTGAATTGCCATGTGGGGAAAAGAATAAAAGAGAATCCTCCCCTAAAAAAATTAGTTCAGATAGTATAATGACCTAAATGTTAATAACTAGAAGACTTTTAGAAGAGAATACAGAAGAAAAATCAGTATCTCAAGGTACAAGGACATTTCTTAAGTATTAATCATAGGAAAAGACTTTATTACATCCAAATCCAGAATTTCAACAAAATGATATAAAGAATAAAAACTGGGCTGAGTGCAGTGGCACATACCTGAAAAATCCCAGCTACGTGGAAAATCCCAAGTTCAAGTACTGCGTGGACAATGTAAGAAGACCCTGTCTCAATTTAAAATAACAAAAATAGGACTGGAGATATAGCTCATGGTAGTAATAAACATGCAGTAGGCCTTGGATTCAATGGAAAGGAAGGAAGGGAGGAAGGGAGGAAGGAAGGAAAGAAGGAAGGAAGGAAGGAAGGAACAAAAAGTGAAAAACTGAGCCAGAGTGGGAAAAAATTTGTCATATGTATAACTATCAAATGACTAATATACAGAAGTTATACACGTATGTATGTATCTACATATATTTATATTAACTACTGCATATTACAGAAAAACAACCCACCTAAAATCTGGCAAAATATTTCCACAAGCATTTTAGAAAAGAGGACTTTCTAATATCCAAGAACTGGTATTCAACTGCACTAATAATAAAGGAAATATAAGTTAAATATGAAAATATTAGACACAAAATTGGCAAAAAATAGAAAAGTATAACAAGGCCAAGAATTAATATATATATGGAGCAAAAGGACTCCCTGTAAACTGTTGATACAAGTAGAAACTTACACAATATTGTAAGAGAAGTGTTTAGCATTGCCTGGTAAAATCAAAGGCCCACAAACCCTATCAATAATTTAATCCTAGTTATATCCTAAATATGTAGATGTACGCACTGGTGTATCCAAAATATGTGCCAAAAGGTTCATAATCACATGACTTGTTAATAGCTAAAAAGGGGAAGTCACATATTCAGTAAAAGGAGAAAAGAAAAGTAAATTACACTATAGTTTATTTTAAATATATAGGATAGCACATATAAGGCAATGGAAAAAATGAAGTATAATTTTAATGTGTTATAAACAAAGACACAAAAAATATATACTTGTACAATAGACATGTCTACTTGTAGAATAGACGAAAAATAAATCTGTATGGTTTGGGACTTCATGTATTGATAAGTACCAAAGCTCTAATAAAAGGCTAAGAAACTAGATGTGATGCAGTTCTGTTATCCCAGAGACTCAGAAGGCTATGGCAGGAAGATTACAAGTTTGGGGCCAGCCTTAACAACTTAGCAAAATCCTAAGCAACTTAGTGAGACCCTGTCTCAAAATTTTTAAATACATTAAATAAAAAAGACTACAGATGTGGCTCATAGGTTAAGTGCCCTGGGTTCAATCCCTGGTAACCAAAAAAAAGAAAGAAAAAAAGCAAAGAAATGGTCATATGATTATCATTAATTTAAACTTATTGTTTGTGGTTCTGTAGGAGAGTAAATTAGGGGCATTTTCAGCTCTATTTCTTGAACACTATAGCCCTTACATGTGTGTTTTATAATTATTTGTTAAACTATATACACCAATGGTTGTTTTAAGCCATTTCTAGATCTAATTTTGAAGAAAATAAACCAAAAGTATCCAAATAAATATTATGCCTCTCTAAAAGTATTTCTGAAATTAGGCTAAGTGGAAAAATAATTGAATATGATTCTATGTGAAAAGGTAGAATGTGCTACATGTAAAATGCTATATGAATTCAAGTTTTAAAAATTATATATTAGAGCTGGTGTTTAGCTTAGCATTAAAGCACTTTCCAAGCATGAATGAAAATATGGGCTTCATATCAAGCACCCAAAAAGAAAAAGATTAAAAAATTATAATTTATGCATGCACATAAAATATACTGGGAAGGAAATGTCAAAAAATTAGCACTGGTCTCAATAGGGAATTCAGGTTATCTTCACTGGGGATGTTTGTACTTTTGAAATTACTTAGTCATATTAATTTTAATTTTTTAACAAGACAGAAAATACTTTTTAAATAAAAAGACAACTCAAAGAAAAATTAAAACTAGCTGATAGGGCTGGGGTTGTAGCTCAATGGTAAAGAACTTGACTAGCACATAAGAAGCCCTGGGTTCGATCCTCAGCACCACATAAAGATAAATAAATAAAATATTGTGCCCATCTACAACTAATTTATAAAACTAGTTGAGAAATTAATAAGGGAAAATCAAGTGGTGGGAATCAAGGATTGGGGTCTGTTGCCATCATAGTTTCTCAAAAAGGAAACTGGAGGAATCAGGTCACTGGATGTGGAACAACTTTCAAGAGAAGGAAAGGAAGTCATGTAAGTGACTTCAGTAAACAAGAGGAAATGACAAGCTACCTTGCAGATGCTTTGTGGATGTTCAACAGCCATGATTCCTCTCTATCCAAGAAGGAGGCTTCTATCCAAGCAGGGCAGAGCTGCAGAAGGAAACAATAGGTTCTTTTGTGGGGCCACCATACCATTTCAGAGGTCACCCTGGCTCAGTTCTGACAGCCCCGCACATTCGGAGTTTAGTCAAAGAAGTCTATGGTGTGCTACTTAATTTGGGCATCAGATAAAAGCAGAGACATTGACAGATTCTGTCCAGAACTCTCCCTGAGCTGACAGATCTATTGCTGGAGCGACCAAGGTGCCCCACTTCTACAGTCAGTCGCAATAAGGACAAAAAGTTAGAAACTCACTCACACCAAGGAGACACAAACATCGCAGGCACCCCAAACCTAAACACAACAGGACACACACACACAACCTCACAACCAATCACAACTGCAGAGTCCATAGGCACCTCTCATTAAGCCTCCTATGACCGAATCAGCTCCACTCCATTCAAGTCCAAACGAGTCAAACCTGGTCTCACAAAGTCCTGAAGTTGTTCCCCAATTTCTTTGGAAAAGACCATCCAGTCCTCAGAAGAGGCTCAAGGAGGGGGAATTGGGCCTAGAGGCCTCTGAGAAGTAGAGTCCAGTAAGTACAGCCTGACCACAGTCCAATGGTACAGACAACTGACCAAACCAAAACTGCTTCAGTGAAACTGCTCATCAGAGCTTTCCATGATTCTCAATTGACAAGGACTCCCTATACCAAACTCTAATCAGGCTCCTCTGAGCCTTCTTTATTAGCTAGGTTTCTTCCTTAGCCTGTCAACTTCACTTCAATAAGAATCTTACTAAGCCACTTTAGCAAGAATCTTCTCCATCCATGAAAAACATAAGGTTACCTGACTCCTTACTCTACCTATTGGCTATAACAGCCCCCCAAACCCCAAAGACTATTGTACTAAAATAGACAGTTGCTGTACTCCTTAACCTTGCCCTTCTTGCCTTTTTAACATGTCTGGTGCAAGCTTTCTGTGATGAGCCCAGCCTCAGAGCTGGCAGAATTATGGCCCTGCCAAAGATGTCCCCTTCCTAATTCCTAATATGTTACCTCATATGGCAAAAGGACTTTGCAGATGGAGTAGGAGCCTTGAATGGGGAAATATCCTAGATTAACTAATTGGGCCCAATATGATTGTATAGGTCAATGAATCTTTCCTGGATGACTTTATAGTCAGAGGAAGGTGTGACCACAGAAAAATAGTCAGAGATGTAACTCTGCTGGCTTCACAGAGGAACTGGGCCACAAATCAAGCAATATTGGTGACCTCCAAAAAGTTGGCAAACATAAGGAAACAAATTCTTCCTAGAGCATTGAGGAACATGGTCCTGCCAAGACCACCTTGCTTTTAGCCTAAGGCACCACCACATTTATAGACACCTGTTGCAGTAGCAGTTGAAAACTAATATACTGGTATAGTGCCTTAGCCTCAGTACTGGAAAGGAGTCTTGACCCTGTGACAGGAGGGGAAATCAATGACCACTTCAGATAAAGGACGTAGGCAATATGATTTTGCCGCACTGTGACATTTTTTTACTTTTGGAATTGACTTTTTCGTTGTGATATAATATAAAGCCTGTCTGTAGTTATTTATTATTTTGTACCTGATTTATATTAGATTGTGTATTAAAATTCTCTGATTAATGAAATTGTTTCTTTTTATGTAGGGGCCAGAACTGGAGATTGAACCCAAGGGCACTCTACTGCTGAGCTACATTGTTGGTACTTAGGAGTTCTTTGGGAGTTTTCTGTTTTATGAGGCAGGGTCTTGCTTGCTAAGTTGCCCAAGCTAGCATCAAACTTAAAATCCTCCTGTCTCATCCTCCAGAATCGCTGGGGATATAAGTGTGCTATATTTTTTGCCTATTTTTTTCTCTCATTCTAGAATTCTTCTAACTCCCATCTATAGTCTATCACTTTCTTCCATTTCTGCTCCAGCCTGAAAATTTTATTTCTTACATAACCTGTAATTTTTGCTTTAGGAGAAGTGCAGCTTTTTAAATTTGTATTTGTTGTTCTTTGTTTTTGTGGTGTTGATGTCTCTATCTAACTTAGGGCCTTGTGCAAGCCAGGCAAGGTATCTACCACTGAACTACAGCCTCGGCGGGAAAGTTGTAGCTTTGTTAATAGGCATACACTTATAATTGCTGTGTTATTGTGAACTGTAGGCTATGGTATTTAGCATCTTCAAGATTATAACCCCTGCTTATCTTTGTTTATTTGCCTATTATATATTTCTTCCCAATTAATTTTATTAGAGTTTACCGTGTTTATAGGCAAGTCTGTACATGATAATGCAATCAAACAACCATTAGAATTAGAACTGTATGACTTAAGTGAAAGAACACAAAGGGAACAGCAATATAAGTACCCAGGTCCAGTAATACCTGCAACCTAGAAGTCCCTTTGGAGTTTTTGTTCAACCAGTAGCTCCACCAAAGTAACCACCATACATCAGCTTTGTCTCTTTTTGAACTGATCTGTATAAGGAATCATACACTGTGAGTACCCAACTGTGTTGGTTCTTTTGTTCAATATCATGTTTTTAAGAGCCATCCATATTGTTGTATGCAGAAAGTTCATTTGTATTAAATAGTGTTCCAGTGCATGAATACACCACTTGTATGTGTCCATTTTACTTTTTTCGGTGGGGGGGGGGGGGCGGTGTACCAGGGACACTTGACTACTAAGCCACATCTCCAGGCCTATTTTATATTTTATTTAGAGACAGAGTCTCACTGAGTTGCTTAGCAACTTGCTTTTGCTGAGGCTGGCTTTGAACTCAAGATCCTCCTGCCTCAACCTCTCAAGCGGCTGGGATTACAAGTGTGCACCACTGTGCCTGGTCATTTTACTCTGATAGACATTGTTTCCTTCTCTAGGCTCTCATAAATAGTGATGTTACAAGGCTTCTTGCATTTCTGCTGGGTATATTCCTAGGAGAGCAACTGATGGGTCATACAGTATATGAATCTTCATAAGCAGCTACTGTTAGTTTTCCACAAAGGCTGAGCCAGTTAATAAGACTACCTACACACCAGAACTTTATGTGATGCTGAGGATAAGCACTCAATGACTCAGTTCTATAATTTTCCTGTATTATAAGAATAAGGGTGCAAAAATTCTCAACAAAATACTCAAGCAAACCAAACCCCATAACATATGAAATGACTTATCCAACATGATACAGTGTCAGATATATCCCAGGAACGCAAGTTTGCCTCAACATCCCCAAATCAATTAATATAATGAATCATGTAAATAAAATAAAAAGGAGAAATCAGGGCTGTGGTTGTGGCTCAGTGGTAGAGCGCTTGCCTAGCATGCATGAAATTAACTTGAATGTTTGCATATTTTTATAAATACACTGATAACCATTGAATTGTTCACTATTTCTTTAATCACCTTGACTTGCCCTCATGTCTCCATGTCTCCTTTTACTACCTATTTTTTAAATATTTTTTTAGTTGTTGATAGCACCACATATAAATAAATAAAATAAAGGTCTAAGAGTCAAACCCAGTGCCTCACACATGCCAGGCAAGTGCGCTACTGCTGAGCCCCAGCCCCAGCCCTTACTACCTCTTTTTATACCATTCCTCTTTACAGAAATGGCAACTCTTTATGGCAATAAATATTTCTTGTTTTCTCTGTAACCTTACTATGGCATCCACACAGGTTCTTTCTCAAGTCCTCTCTGCTTTCGAAATAGAAGTATATTTCAGTCCAGTTTGTTGTCCAGCTCCTCGCTTTTCTTGCAAAGTACATGAAGTTCTATTATGACACTGAAATTTTCCTTGGCCCAGCTCATACTACATGCCTTACAAATGAAATTTTGACAAACCCCTCAAACTGAGTATAGTCTTTCCTCTTACACCAATGTTATCTCTTTGGAAACATTATTAACCTGACTTTAAAAATGCAGAATGATTTCTCATTACTTCTGAGAAGAAGCCCAAACTTGAGAGCCTATTTTTTGTGACTTTTCATTATCTGATCCCTGTTTAATATATCCACCATCTATTTTTTCTCCCACTTTATATTCCTTAAATATACAGAGCTATATTTATTATTATTATCACCATCATCATCATAAACATTAACTCATTATAATGGTTCAAATTAATGGGTTTCCGTGACATTTCTATGCACATATATATTGTGTTTTCATTGGATATACCCTCCACACTACCTTCTCTTGTGTTTATTCGTTCCCCTGTGCTAATAGTCCCTCTTCTATTTTCAGTTCATGTTTTTTTAAATCTTTTAGTTACCACATATGAAAGAAAACATGATACACTTCATTTCTACATCTGACATTTTGCTTACTTGATTACCTTCAGTTCTATAGTTTTCCTGTAAATATATGTATATATATATATATGTGTGTGTGTGTGTGTGTATATATATATATATATATATATATACACACACACACACACATATATATATATATACATACATACACACCATAATTTCTTTATTCATTCATCTGTTAACAGGCACCTAAGCTGATTCCGTAACTTGGCTACTGTAAATATTGCCACAATAAAAATAGGTATGCAGATATCTCTTTTGTAGGCTGACTTTATTTCCTTTAAGTTTATACCTAATTCTGTTGGTTCATGATCATGGGACTTTTCCATCTTCTAGTGTCTTTGATTTTTTCTTCAGTGTTTTTTTAAAGTTTTTTTTAGTTTTAGATGGGCACAGCACCTTATTTATTTTTATGTGATGCTGAGGATAAGCATACAATGACTCACATATGCTAGGCAAGTGCTCTACCACTGAGCCACAACCCCAACCCCAACCCCACATTATCTAAAGCATTGGCTGGCATTCATTTCAGTATAAGACACTTTCTGATACTTTTAGTTAGAGAATTCAAAGAAATCTGACATGTTGCCAGGAAATCAGAGAGACATAAATATCAAGAAAATATGTACCGATTGTTAGCTGTTTAACCACCAAAGTCCCTACACATTGTCCATAGAAAAGAGCAGTGAAGGACCATACCTATAAAGCATTCTTCCAATTTAAAAGGATGGAAAATTCAACTAAAAGCTTACACAGCACAAGGAAATGAACAGCCCACAAAAGCCCCAACTTTCTTCATGTTATAAATCTGGAGGTAATGATTGCAGCCACGCTGCAACCTCTCAGTGACATCACAAAGGACTCCTATGATGCATGTGTACTACTCTGGGCTGCCATCCTAGTGCCTTGTGTTTTACATGAAGGTCACAGGAACTTGTGACTGAGCAATAGGAGTTTTGAGAGCCTGAAAGCACTCAGCTGCAGTCACACTAATATATCATTTCCTCCCAAACCACAGGCTGCCAACTCCACTTTTTTGTTCCTAGTATGTCCAGTTACCTGGAGTGCCCTTTTCCACTTTCCATCTAAAATGTTTCATCAGATTTCACCATTAATATTTCTATTTGTGCTTTTAGCCGTTGATGATGTTCAAGAATGTGAATGAATTTTTTTCAGGAGTGGGAGTGCCTAGTGTCAAGGACAGAGGGATTTGTATAGACACGTAACATTGGAGTAGAACTACGCAACCTCATCTCACTGGGTAAGATTCAGAATTTGAACCTAGAAATTCCTGCTTTCTATTACTCTCAATTTTTTGATTATCTTTAAATATCTAGGGGCATTTCTGACTTCTGTTTCTGGGAATATGGTTTTTTAAAAAAATATTTTTAGTTATTGAAGGAATTTTATTTATTTATATGTAGTGCTGAGAATCAAACCCAGTGCCTCACATCACATATGCTAGGCAAGCACTCTACCACTGAGCCACAAGCCCAGCTCTGGTTTGTATTTTATTAGCAGTCCTCATCATTCTTGGTGACCCATCTTCCTCATCCTTCGTGCCTTTTTTCTTGTCCTGTCATTTTCTTTCTTTTGTAATAACCAAGGTTCCAGATGGAAATTTTATTCATGTGGTCATTTTTAATATTTTATCTTCTGGGAAGGACTATACATTTATCAGCCAGATGTGTTCTTATTAGGAAAAGGCCAAGATTCCTGGATGGTTTTGAAGAATGAAGTAAGAGGACCTTGCCCAGGTGAGTGTGGGCTGAAGAGGCATCAGACAGCCATCACTGTAGATAACAGCTCAGCTGCTTGATGAGGCAGCAACACCTCTGAAATATCCAGCTTGAATATCACTTCACTGGCCAAAAATCTCTGATAAAGGCCTGAAATCTACACACAAAGCCTTTTGCAAGAGAATTTTCTCTTTACTCCAGTTACCTCTCTATTTCTTTGCTCTAGATTTTCCCCTTGTGTTACAAAAAGGTAAATGTTCCTCTTTTTTCTAGTGGTAATTATTTTATGAATGGTTTGGGTCAAGTTTCTCTTTTTCATTTATATTTTTGTTAATTTCTTCATTCTCAAACAAATTGTGGTTTTGTTTTTATTGTATCTACTACCTCTTGAAGTTTTCCTATATTACCTACTTTTTCCTTCCTATGTATTTCCTGCATTCATTAATTCATGCTTTTAGCTGACATTCTTCTAGCTGATTTTAAAATTTCATTTTAGTTTAGAAGAGTTAACAAAGAGTATATAATATTAAGAAAATTTTATTCTTTCCTATGACAAGAGCATGGCCACAAATCTGCATAATAGGTTCTACAGTAAGAAAAGACCCAATAGACTGCATGGTTGAAATCAGAATAATAGGTGTTAACAATTTCTGGCCAGTAAGGAGGAAGAGGCAGAAGAGAGGTTAAAGCTAACAGAAGACAACCAGGGTAATGCAACCTCAGAAGAGACAAGCTCTGGTTTGTCCAGTTCCCTAGATTCTCCATTTACTTCTCTAATGATGATGATGATTGCTTATTAGCTGTTCAGTGCAGGGACCCAGCCTTGAATTACTTGAGGGTCTTCTCTTGGTATGGAGCCATGGAGATTTAGGTTTATCCTTGGTAACTATCTGATGGCCCAAGGCACATGACCTATATCGCGGGTCTTCTGGGAAGACCCTTCTTGTAGCTCCAGAGTTGGGCATAACCCATTGGGAACTGGACAGCCCACCTCCTACCTTATTTGGCAAAGATCATTCCATGGAAAACCTTTGGTATTCCCTGATATAAATAAAGCAAGTGCGGGCTCCATTTTGCTCTTTTTAGTTTCGAAGCTCGATTCCTAAGATCAGCTAGCCTGTCCCACCCCTGCTTTTTACTTTCTGCTACTCTTTCTTAGCTTTTCCCCTGCAGCCAGCCCATTACACCAAGAGGAACTCCATTCCCACCTCACACATGGGATGTGGGTTAGAGTCAGCACTTATTCTGTTCCAGGTGCTTCATAGAAATAGTGTATTATTCCCAATTTCCTCAACAAACCTCTGATAATCATATAGAGAATAAACAAAAGGGGCCAGAGTTGTGGCTCAGTGGTAGAGTGCTTGTCTAGCATGCATGAAGCACCGGGTTCAATCCCCAGCACGACATAAAAATAAACAAAGGTATTACAACTAAAAAAAATATTTTTAAAAAATAAGAAAATAAACAAAAGTTCTGTCAAGGTCACTAATTTTCCCATCACCAAAAGGTGACATCAGTAAACTAAAATAGTCTCAAACTGAGGACTGTTATCTTTCTGCTGTGGTTAATTTATACTGCTCATATCTTGCAACTGAACTGCCTTTTAACTCATCTGGTTTTTGCTTGAATCCTTGCTCAGTTCCTAAGAAATTCTGTTTCCAGGAAAAATTCCCAAGTTCTGAAGAAAAAAATTATAGCACAACCAAATGATGCTTTTACTGAATCCTAAATACATAAGAAAAATTAAGTCTCAAAATAGTAAGACTTCTACTTAATTTCTAGCTCCTGCCAGATTCATACTGCTTTGGCAGATTTCTCAAGTTATTTTCCTATCTGAAATATCACCCAAAACCAACTCAATCAATGTAAATATAACATACCCCGTGTGTCATGGAGTTCCTGGTAGAGTGGTGATTCTGGACTATATGCTTTCCATATGTTAAACTGATGATGTTATTTCCCAACCTTCCCATTTTTAAACTTAGAATTATATAAGATGTTCATCATAGTGTCTCACACATTACTTGTGGATTTGTAGCTATTTTCTGAAATACTTTCCTTGGCCTTGACTAGAAGGGAAATAGAAGATCTCAGAAGAGATTTGAAAGCATAAAACAACCAAAGCTACTATAAAACGGATAAGCAATACCATGGTATAAAGAATAAATTAAGCACTTTGGTTGGGATTATATGACAAAAAATGATTTGGCTATACAGAGTAGAAGAAATGAGCAAGGTTAAATATTTACATGTAGAATGGCAAATGGAGAATAAGAAGATCTAATCACATTCCTTCCTTCATATATTTCTTTGACTGCTTAAGCACCTGGAAATGCTATTATCTTGTGGAAGCACTATGCATAATAATTTACATAGAGATGCAAGGGATTAAACTGTAAGATAGATCATATGATTAGATTATTCCATTTGTGCTACTTTGTCCCTAGCATCCCCTACTCCATCCTATGTACCATTCATTCTCTTTTTGTCTTATAATGTGTTTATTCTATAATTATTTTCCAACAACTAACATATGCTAAGAATTCATTATACCATACTAAGTGAAACACAATCTTAAGTCTTTAGTTTGTTATTCTGTTATTGAAGAGGTATGCAGACAATCATTTTTTTAAAAAAATTTTAATATTTTTTAGTTGTTAATACATTTATTTATTTATGTTTATGTGGTGCTCAGCTCTACTCCTGAGCCACAACCTCAGCCCCAGAGAATCATTTATCAAACTCCTCAGATGAATATGGCCAAAACAAAACTTTGTCTCTCATCATCTGACTAAACTTTTTTTTAAACTTTTATTAGCACTTTAAAAGTTTGACTTATTTCTTGCCTTTTTTTCATATTGCACAGAATCTGTGAACTTTAAAAATCATTTTCTTCTTGTGAAACTTAGGATTTACTTTCTATATTTATACTGGACATCTAATTTTCTTTTGGACAGTAAAATAGTGTGTGTTTACCTTCTTGTCTTCCAGCCACACAGACCAGGTGTCAGACCAAGAAGTTATTATCAAAAACTAACTTTTTTGAAAGAGCATTATCCCATGGGAGATAATGCAGATTTATAGAAACCACAGCATTGAAGGTTTGTGTTCTAGGTGATGGGAAGGCAACGGTCACTTTCAAGTACAAAAGGAAAATCAGGAAGAGTATTTCCAGCAGGTGATACTGACTTATGAAAAAATGCCAACTATGAACCAGCACACAGGTTTTACTTAACACCAGACACTCAATATAGGAGAGAATGAATTTAAAGACTGTGAAAAAAACCTTCCGTTCTGCCTCTCACCATGCTCAACATCAGTTAATTTATACTGGTAAGAAATTCTGTGAAGAGGAGATAAGCTGGCTTTCTGGGATGGTGGCCGTGGTGAAAGGACCATGCCCTCAACCTTCATCTGTGACAACCATTTTCATTTCAACATTAACTTGGAACCTCTTACAGAAACCTATGGGATTCCTTTTTTTTATTTTAATTTATATATGACAGTGGGATTCCTTTTACTTACAGTACAGTGTTCAGTGGCCAGAGTATTTCATCATTGCAGAGGCACCTGGTGGAGAATTAATGGGTTACATTATGGGTAAAGCAGAAGGCTCAGTAGCCAGGGCAGAATGGCATGGGCATGTCACAGCTCTGTCTGATGCCCCTGAATTTCAACACCTTGGTTTGGCTGCTAAACTTAGAGTTATTAGAGGATATTTCAGAAAGAAGAAGTGGATTTTTTTTTGGTTGATCTCTTTGTAAGAGTATAACCAAGTTGCAGTCAACATGTACAAGCAGTTGGCCTACAGTGTGTACAGGACAGTTGTTAGAGTACTATTCAGCCAGCAATGGGGAGCCCGATGAGGATGCTTATGATATGAGTAAGGCACTTTCCAGGGATACCAAACAGAAATCTATCAAACCATTACCTCATTCTGTGAGGCCTGAAGACAGTAGGTTCTTAGGCAGTTGTTCCAAATAGTTTGTGGACAATATTATTTTCACTGAATGATCCTAGTTTAGGAGAAAAGTAATCATTTATATCTTAAAGACTTTAAGAAAATATAGGTTATAAACATTTTCAATCTCATTGTTTCCATTTAGCAGTATCACATGTCTTAAAGCTGTTTGCTCTAATAAAATTCAATCAAGAAAGCAGCTAGGTCAAAAGGAAACTATCCACTATCATGGTTAATGTCCATTATATGCCAGGAAAAGACTTGCTCCAATATCCTAAGTTCTGTGCCTGAAAACCACTGAACTGTTAAGTGAAGCTTTAAAAGCATATATGAAATGTATAAAACTAAGATGTACAATAAAATCCTTTTGTGTGTGTGTGTGTGTGTGCGCGTGTGTGTGGTGCTGGGGATTGAATCCTGGGCCTTGTGCATGTGAGGCAAGCACTCTACCAACTGAGCTACATCCCTAGCCCCTGGGAAGACACTTCTTTCTGATTCAGAACTTAACAGCAGATACTACACACTGGTGAGAAAATGAATGAACTCAAATTTTACTGGTCATAACAGAATTCATACTGGGGAGAGATCTTTTAAATGTAAAGAATATGGGAAGGCCTTCAGTTGTGGTTCAGACCTTACCCGACATCACAGAATTCATATAGGTGAAAAGCCCTATGAATGTACTCACTGTAGAAAGACAATTAGTCAAAGATCACATCTCATTAAACATCCCAGGATTCACACTGGTGAAAAACCTTATGAATGTAGGGAGTGCAGGAAACCTTTTATTTGTGGCTCACACCTAACTCAACATCAGACAATTCATACTGATGAGAAATCACATAAATGTAAAGAATGGGAAAAGCCTTTATTCATAGTGCGAATCTAGCCCAACACCAGTATGTTCATGTTGGGAGGAAGCCCTACAGTTGGAGCTCACACCTTCCTCGATATCAGTGAATTCATACTGGTAGGAAACCTTATAAATGTAAGTGATATGGGAAGACTTTTATTTGGGCTTCACATCTTGCTCACCATGAGAAAAGTCATGTTGAGAGGAAACTCCATGAATGTTAGGAATGTGAAAGACCTTTCTTCATGGCTCAAGTTTAATGGACATCAGAAAACATACAGTGAGAGAAATTATGAATGCAAGGAATGTAAAAAGACCTTTTTTTCATGATTCAGAACTGACATCAGAAAATCCTTACTGGAACGAGACCACATGAATGTGAAGAATGTGAGAAAGCCTTTCTCGGGCTCACAACTTATTCAACATCAGAGAATGCATACTGGTGAGAAACCTTATAAAAGTGAAAAATGTGGGAAATCCTTTTATCTGGGGCTCACAGCTCACTCAACATAGGAAAATACATACGGATGCAGAACCCTATGAATGTAAGAAAACTGACCAGGCCTTTGGTCACCATTCATTCTTTACAGAGCTGAAAATTCACAATTGTGAGAATCATTGTAAATGGACAGACTATGGGAACACCTTTAGTCTTAAATTTTGCTCAACACCAGAATATTTACACCTTTAAGAAATCCTATGAATATGAAGATTTAGAGACAAGATTTTCCCAGATTAAAACATAAAAAAGACTTTATTCATAAAAAATTAATTCAGTCTGTTAGTTCCTTCTTTAGAGAAACGCTAGAAGTATAATATTGACCTTTTGACAGGTCACACAGTGCACCCATCAAAGAATACACCATGCAATCTATGATAATTTAGGAAAAAAATCTGCTCATCATCAATTATGGAACATCATGGTTAAATGCTATGAATGACATCAGAGTATGGATTCCTTTTTTTCCCTTTTTTGTTGTACTGGGGATTGAATAGGGATACTTTGCCATTGAGCTATCTTTAGTCCTTTTTTTTTTTTAATTTTGAGATAGGATTTCACTAAGTTGCTAAGACTGGCTTCAAACTTGCCTTCTGACTCAGCCTCCTGAATCACTGGGAGAGAATTGATTTTGATCATTTTCTTTTTTTTAATATTTATTTTTTAGTTTTACACAATACCTTTATTTTGTTTATTTTTATGTGGTGCTGAGGATCAAACCCAGGGCCTCGCACATGCTAGACGAGCACTCTATGGCTGAGCCACAACCCCAGCCCGATTTTGGATCATTTTCTAAAGAGATAATTTTATATCTTTTATAAAGAATTTATATTTAATTCATGTGGGAAATATTCCATCACTACCAGAATCTTATTGCATTTCCAAAAATCTCATACAGAGGCTGTTTATATAATCAGTTTGGAAAAGCCTTAAACTATGTCATTTAACTTACTTTGCATGTCTTGGTTTCAATACATCCTGCCTCTATATTTGTTGGAAAGTAATTTCAGTTGATCTGTTTGCTTAGTCATTAGATTACAAGGGTTGGATGATTTTGAGACTTGATAACTTAATGACCATCATTAGTGTTAGTATTGCCATTTCTACCGAGTGCAGGACTATAAGGGCATAATGATGACAAATATGCTATCTGTATGTCTTATCATAACATTAATTCTGAATGGAAACCAGTAGATTATAATGAAAGTTAGAAAGCCTTGACCACTGTTAATTTCATATGCTGTTTCAAAGGACCTGGACTATAAAAAAAATTCTTACTTACTGGTTTTAGTGTGTGTGGAATTGTTGAGTGTTCAATAGTTGTTTAAAAAAGCACTTGGGCCAGGCATGGTGGTGTGTGCCTATAATCCCAGCGACTTGGGAGGCCAAAGCAGGACTGTGAATTGAAATCCAGCCCCAGCAACTCGGCAAGGCGCTTTGCAACTCAGTAAGACCCTGTCTCTAAATAAAATACAAAAAAAGGGTTGGAGATGTGGCCCCGTGGTTAACTACCACTGGGTTCAATCCCCAGTACTGCCCCCGCCAAAAAAAAAGCATTTGGTAGCCAGGTTTGTTGGCACACACGTGTAATCCCAGTGACTCAAAAGGCTGATTATAAATTCAAGGGCACCTCAGCAAATTAGTGAGACCCCTGAGCAACTTAGTGAGAACCTGTCTCAAAATAAAATAAAAAAGGGCTGGGGATGTAGCTCAGTGGTAAAGTTCCCCTGACTTCAATCCTCAGTACCAAAGGTGGAGAAACAAAGGCATTTGGATGTAATTTGTCCCAATAGTTTCTAAAACCAAATGTCATATCATTTATTTTTTCATCATAGTTAAAATTCAGCAAATGGAGAGCCAAATGAATTCTGATCTCTTGGAAATTTAGTATTACTTATATAAACAATTCTTAGATTAAAGAACAAAAGGTGAAATTGCTGACTATTTAAATGTGAATGTTAATTAGACCTCTGTATTTCAATTTTTATGAATGAGACCAAAACAGTTCTTAGTAGAAATTGTTCCATGTAAGCAACCAGGAAGACAGATGGCAGTCTGTGTCTTGTCACCACTCTTGCAGTTTCAATAATGCCTACAATATTGTAAGATCTCAAAGGATTTGTTGAATTAAATAATGATTACTCAGCAAGCTTGAAGAAGAAAAAAGCATCTGTGCTGGAGATGTTACTCAGTGACAGAGCACAGGCTTACCATGTGTAAGGTTTGGGAATGAATTCCCAGCACCACAAATCAAATGCCCCAAATGAGTGGATGAATATGTTTTTTTAAAAAATAAAGACCAAATCATGGAATGAGGAACAATAAAGATTTATCCAAAGCATTTCTCTGAGGGCTGGGATATAGCTGGGTAGGATACTTGCCTAGCATACACAAAGTCCTGGGTTGAATCGCCAGTACCAGATTAAACAAAAAACAAACACACAAAAAAACCTGTTTCTCTGAAGAAAACTATTACCAGATTTGGTAATGCCTCTGTCTTTATCATTATGATAAAGAAAGGGATGTACCTATACTCTTAAGGGTATTTTTAAAATATATAAAGTGTGATTTTTGTAGGAAGAGGACTTATTTTCTAGGAAATATTATTAAATGATTTTTTTTAAACAGCCCCCAAAGGCAAAAAACAAGGACCTTTGAAGGAAAGAGGAAGTGTTCGGTTGTCACGGAGCCAGAGGAGTGCGGCTGGGCAGAGGGAGCACTATGTCCACCGAAGTCCCAGAGGCTGCCCCGGCAGAGGAGCGGAAGGAAATGGAAGAAGATAAAGTGACTAATCCAGATAAAGCTGAAGAAGCAAAATTAAAAGCAAGGTATCCTCACCTGGGACAAAAGCCTGGAGGTTCAGATTTTTTAAGGAAACGATTGCAGAAAGGGCAAAAATATTTTGATTCTGGGGATTGCAACATGCAAAAGCAAAGACGAAGAACAAGCAACTTCCCCTGCAGGCCCGGATAAGAAAGAGGTCACTGGTGACCATATTCCTACTCCCCAGGACCTTCCTCAACGGAAACCATCCCTTGTTGCTAGTAAGCTGGCTGGCTGATTAAAAGAGCTGACCTGCATGAATTTTCTAATTCCCATTATGTCTCCTCATATGTTACTTATCCACCTTTTATTCCTTTCATTCACTAAGCCATTTAAATGAGACTGGCGGTTTTGCAGGTAGCCATAGTATGTACTGGAATATACATGTGTAGAGGTTTTGATTAGTTTTAACAGTGCATTGATGAAAAGGACATGTTAGAGCAACATAAGTAATCTACTTGAAAGTATTTGTATATATTACTTAACTCCTAATAAAGGTTCCCACAAGTAATAAGCAAATTTTACAATTTTAATGTTTTGCCTTCCTCGCTTATCTTAATTATAGCTGTGTATGTTACTCTTATTTAATGTAACCTCTGTATTGATTTCTTCTGTATTTTCCTTCTGGATTTTGTCAAACAGAAGTTTAAGACCACAAGTTTGAAGAAAGATCACAAATTCAAATGAAAATACGAGGGGCTTTGAAAGATTTGTATAACTGTGCTTGAACTTGAATGGCCTTAAACCTGTTTCAGCTTTAACAATAGAATTTTATTTGGGCAATATTTGCCCATTCTGGTGTAACTTACATGACTCCAGTGCTTAACAGCTGCCATTGAAGCTAGTATTCTTATTTAGTTTTGTAGTGTTAAATACCTTTCATTGTTGAAGATGTGAATGAAGTATGCATGTGCATTGACTGTTGAATTCTCTTTTGTGCCATTTTTATAAATACAGTAGTTTTGCACAACCTTTCAAAACAAAAACCTCAAAAAATTATAATTAAAAATCATGTGAGACTATATAATTGTATAGTTACACCCTCAAGGAACAAAACAATTCTACAGCAAATTTGCCAGTTTATGTTGATGTAATTCTTATAATTAGATGACAATAGCTTCTGAACAACAAATTCAAAAATTTCATTCAGGAAGATACATGAATAAAACAATAGCTGAACCCAGTAGTTAATGAAAGAATAATATATGATTAAAATATATTATGCTTATAATATGCTTACAAACCTTTTATCTGGATGGATGAGAATTCTGAATGAAAATGTACTTTTAGTTTTTACTTACTCAGTTTCTTCTAAGTACAGATTTTTTAAAAATATTTTTGGTTGTATATGGACATAATACCTTTATTTTATTCATTTTATTTTTATGTGGTGCTTAGGATTGAAATCAGTGCCTTACACATGCTGTAGAGCTCTACCACTGAGTCACAACCCCAGTCCCTAAGTGCAGTTCTTCTCCCTTTTAGAATTACCACCCTCATTCTACCCTAACCACCTTTCTTTGCAAGAGTCACTGTTCTAGAAAAAGAAGGACTAAATAACCTTTGGGGGAAAAAAAGTAAAATAATTTATTTATTTTTATGTGGTGCTGAGGGTTGAACCCAGGACCTCGCACATGCTAGGCAATCGCTCTAGTGCACACGTTTAGTACTTTAATAACTCCTATCTTTAACAGGTGGAATTTTACAACTATGGGGAAAGTAATTTATTGTTATATAACTTTATTATGATAAACTGGCCATTTTCATTGATGCTGTGTGCTTGTCATTCTGGGGATTGAACCCAGGAGCATTTTACCTCTGAGATACATCTTCATTTCTTTTTTCAATTTTATTTTGAGGTAGGATCTTGCTTAATGCCCAGTTCAAGTTGGTCTTGAATTTGTGATTCTTCTGCCTCAGCATCTCAACTGAAATTACAGGTGTATGTCTTCATGCCTGGCTACATTTCTTTTCTTTTTTTTTTTTTTCTATAATTTTTTAATTGTAACACAGACACAATACCTTTATTTTATTTTTAATTTTTTTAAATATTTTTTTTAGTTGTAGATGGACATAATATCTTCATTTTTATTTATTTTTATGTGGTGCTGAGGATCGAACCCAGTGCCTCACACATTTAAGGAAAGTGCCCTATTTCTGAGCTGCAACCCCAGCCCCTAGATTTCTTTTCCAAAGTGATATGTACACTGAGAAAAATATCATTTAGAGGTTATCTGATGAATTGCTGACCCCATCACTGGTTCGGGTCATACATTTATAGAAAAGTATAATTCATTCCTTTTTCCTTAGGCCCAAACTGCCTTCTCAAGTTTGGGGTAATTGTGCATTACCAGTGTTTAATCTTCACAGTGAATTTCTGGATACCCTTTAACGCATCAGTTGGGCTTCTCCATTATCCTCTATGTATTCTGAACACTGATAATTTTCTAGTATACCTCACAGATGACAAACTACCCTCATTCTGCCCTAACCACCTTTCTTTGCAAGAGTCACTGTACTGAAACCATTTTGGAAAAGAAGGACTAAATAACCTTTGGGGGGGGAAAAAAAGTAAAATTAAATTTATTCCTGGTAGTGTAAATCAGACTAAATTTCTGACAAATCAAGAGACCTCATATAACAATAAAAATACAAAAAAGAAACTTCACAAGTATGACAAGAAAACATGGCTGGTACCTTTTATAACCGTAGAATGGGGATACCAATAACTATTGACTTGAAGATAGGCAGGGTGGTGCACACCTGTAATCCCAGCAACTGGAAAGGCTGAGGGAGAAAGATTGCAAGTTAAAGGTCATCCTGGGCAACTTAGAGACACCTTGTCTCAAATTTTCAAAAAACAAACAAACCAAAAACAACAAACCAAAAAAAAAAAAAAAAGGAAGAGGAATGAAAAGGAAGAGGGAATAGGAAAGAAAGAGGGTTGGGGATGGAGTTCATTTATATAACATTTGCCTAGCATGGACAAAGCACTGAGTTCAATCTCCAGTATCACAAAAACAAAAATAACTATGACTCAAAAACCCTGCAGAAACAAGGAAGTCAAATTTTTGTAGGTCTAAAACAATATAAAATGGGAAAATGATAAATTGAGATATGAAAGACCCCTAGTATGATATAGAATTAGGCTAAAAGCATAAATAGATATTTCATAGGAAAAGAAAGAACTGGCCAGGTGTGGTGGTACATGTCTGCAATCCCAACAACTGGAAAAAGAAGGGTCTTCCTTAATGTTCAGGTAAGTAGTCACCAATACATGCACATGGAGAAACCATCCTAAGCCAGGGGAAATCATTACCTTACTTATCTTTTTGGAATGTTCTTCTTCCATATATCTGTATTTCTTTTTTTAAAAAATCTTTATTTGCTTATTCATTTTTTTAATCAAATGGGGTATAATTTCTTATTTTTCTGATTGTACAGGTTGCAGAATCACATTGGTCATACAGTCACCCATATACACACAGCAATAATAATGTCTATTTTATTCTGCTGCCCTTCCTATCCCCCCTTCCCCCTCCCCTCCTCTCCCATCATGCTTATTCATTTTTATGTGGTGCTGAGGATCAAACCCAGTGCCTCACCTGTGCGAGGCAAGTGCTCTTCAACAAAGCTATAACCTCAACCCCCAAATATCTATATTTCTTTTTTTTAATATTTATTTTTTATTTGTACACAATACATTTATTTTGTTTATTTATTTTTATGTGGTGCTGAGGGTTGAACCCAGGACCTCACACATGCTAGGCGATCACTCTACTGCTGAGCCACAACCCAGTCCCTATCTATATTTGTTATCCCCTCATTTCAGTTGTCTGCTCAAAAGTCACGTTATGAAAATGTCCAATACGTAATTGCAGCTCTACTGTATTTTCCACTAATAGACTATTTTTAAAGTTGGTCTACTGCTTTTCTCTCCAATGCTTAATTAAAGCAAGGACTTTGTTGCATCCATTGCTTTGTCTCTAGTGCTTAGTACCATTTTTTTGAATGTTGTTGATATTTAATACTTGTGAACAACTTAAAAATGCAAATGTACCTGTATTCATCAATCTCCTCAGATGCTTCTGATATAAAACAAAATTTGAGAGTACTACTCATAATGTTTCAATGATTTATACATTAACTTAGAATAAAATCCAAACTCCTATTCAAGTCTTAAAGGTTGGGGCTGGGGTTGTGGCTCAGTAGTAGAGCACTTGTCTAGCATGTGTGAGGCTATGGGTTCAATCCTCAGTACCATATAAAGATAAATACATAAAATAAAGGTATAAAAAATAAAGGTATTACAAAATTAAGGTATTATGTCTACCTATAACTACAAATATATACTTTTAAAAAGTCTTAAAGGTTGCTGCATGATCCAGTTCTTGAATACATTTTACTTCATTCTGAGCCACTACTGTATTCAAGAATGATGCTCTACTCTTATTGGCCTGATGTAAGATCCTGGAATATATCAAATTCTTTCTTCTTTCCCAGTTAGAATTTCCACATGCTACCCCAGCTGCCATGAATGCCTTCTTTCCTTCTCTCTTTTTATTTTTTGTACTGGGGAT
Source organism: Marmota flaviventris (assembly GCF_047511675.1). Lineage (NCBI taxonomy): Eukaryota > Metazoa > Chordata > Mammalia > Rodentia > Sciuridae > Marmota > Marmota flaviventris. Next base: position 15,749,448 of record NC_092515.1, on the reverse strand, counting down.
TGAACCCAGGGGCACTTAAACACTGAGACAATCCCTAGTCCTTTTTATTTTGAGACAGGGTCTAGCTAAGTTGCTTAGGGCCTTGCTAAATTGCTGAGGCTGGACTTGAACTTGCAATCCTCCTGCCTCGGCCTCTCAAATCACTGGGCTTACAGGTGTGCACCACTATGCCCAGTTATTCTATATTCTTTTAAAGCAATACTAATCCCATCAGGAAATAATTATCAGGGTATAATGATTCCTAACAATTATCTTAACAATTTATTATTATTATTATCAGTAAATAATTTCCTGAAGTGGAAACTAAACAGAACAATTAAATGCAGGGTTTTATTTCCTGTTCTCTATATTGACTGGCTTTAAAGAAAAAAAAAAAAACACCTTGGTTTTATTTATTTATTTTTATGTTGTGCTGAAGATGGAACCCAGTGCCTCACATGTGCTAGGCAAGCGCTCTACCACTGAGTCATAACCCCAGCCCTTGACTGGCTCTTTATACTGCTTGTATCATTAATCTACATTCAAAACTTGAAGTCTCACTAAATTTTCAATAAACTGTACTGAATTAAAAAACTGCCAAACTCATATTCTAGCAAGCATAATAATGGTCCATTATGGCCTCTACTTTTCATTACCAAAAGCATATGTAGGGGCTGGGGCTGTAGCTCAGTGGCAGAGCACTTGCCTAGCATGCGTGAGGCACTGGGTTCAATCTTCAGCACCACATAAAAATAAAAAATAAAGGCATTCTGTCTACCTACAACTATATTTTTTTTAAAAAAAGCAAATGTAGATGTGTGTTTATAACTTTAAACCCTCAAATGCTGGGTTTATAGTTCTTGCAGCTGCTATTACAAAAATTAGGAGTTATGACATAACATGAATTACTATTATTTTAAATGCATGCAAAGTATACAGCCTATCCATTTCAGAGTATTCCTAAGTGGAATAAGTGTAACAAAGTCTATTTGTTTACATCCAACAGACTTATTCACCTGTAATAACACTAGTAATTGCAGATGTTATTATCCAAATGCCTTTAAGTTTTATAGGCGATAGAGCCCTAATAGTCACCTATAGGCCAGGCACAATGGCAAATGCTTGTAATCCCAGTTACTCAGGAGGGTGTGGCAGGAGAATTAAAAGTTTCAGGCCAGCCTCAGGAACTCAGTGAGACCCTAGCTCAAAATAAAAATTTAAAAAGTTCTCAGGGCTGGGCATAGTGGTGCACATCTGTAATCCCAGCAACTTGGGAGGCTGAGGTAGGATGATCCAAAGTTTGAGGCCAGCCTTAGCAACTTAGTAAGCAAGGCTCTAAACAATTTAGTGAGACCCTTACTCAAAAATAAAAAAATAAAAATGGCTGCAGATATGGCATAGTGGTGAAGTGCCCCTGGGTTAAATTCCTGGTACCCCCTACCCCCCAAAAAAAAGGTCTAGGGAGGCAGCTCAGTGGTAAAGCATCCCTGGGTTCAATCCCCAGTACAAAAAAAAAAAAAAATCATCTCTGACTTCACATCTTCAATATTATTTTGTCTTGCAAATTCAAACTCTGAACAAATCTATAGCCAAACTATACTATTAGCTTGAAGACTAGACGTTATTTCCTTTAATAGCAAAGCAAGTATTGGAAAGCCTAACTAACTTATCCTTACTACCAACTATTTACCTAAGTGGAGAATTATAGTATTATTTTCATGATCTAAATTTTATTTTTTTGGGTGGTCTAATATAGATTGAACGAAGGGCCGTGCACATGCTAGGCAAGTGTTCTGCCACTGAGCTACACCTCCAGCACTTATGTACTAATTTTACCACTATTCTAAGAGGACTTAATATACAATTATAGCCCTGAATTCCTTGTATATATGAACCACAACACAATGAGGAAAAAAGTCACAGTAATAATAACAAACATCATTCACACAAGAAAATGCTCTTGTATTTCTACATCTCCTACCACTATTACATCTATCACTTAACCCAAAAATTATTCTAGAACCTATATACTGTAAATAGAGTTTAAATAAAGCACTAGAATGTGAATTTAGGGATGGGGGTGTAATTCAATGGTTACTCAGTGGTGTAATTCACACATGCCTGTGTGAGGCCCTGGGTTCAAACCTCAGCACCACAATTAAATAGATAGATAGATTAAAAAAATAAAATAAATGTCCTTTGACAACTAAAAATATATTTAAAACAACAACAACAAAAAGCTCTATTTACCAAGAAAGTATGCAAAAGAACTGCCATATCATTCCTTCACATAGAACAACACGGCTTTCTCACCTTTCAAAGGATAGAAGTAATCAGTTGGCTTTAGAAGTGAAAAAGCATGATGCAACTCCAAATAAAAGTAATAAATTTATTCTCTCCCCCATCATAATTTCATTTGCCACCTTATTTTAACCAATTACCCTAACAATCACTAACATTTATAAAAACACCTCTTCCCCACACCGTGTGAAGACTTCTATTTCACATGCTTTTGCCACAAGCTTTACTCCAATCCTAATGTTTATTCATTTCAAACTGACACTGAATGTCTTTTCAGATTTTATAATTGAGGGCTGGGGTTGTGGCTCAGTGGTAGAGCATTTGCCTAGCATGTGTGAGGCACTGGGTTCAATCCACATAAAAATAAATAAAATAAAGGTATTGTGTCTGTCTACAACTAAAAAATAAATAATAAATAAATAAATACTTTATGATTGATGCTCAATTCAAGTTAGATTGCTTCTCAATAACATCTATACTAGTACCACTTTTTGTTACATGATCTACTATGGAAGTTTCAATATGATATATATTTGGACATAGATATTAATCTTTGGGTGTGTTACTGGGGATTGAACCCAGGGGTGCCCTACCACTGAACTACACCCCAAGTACTTTTTATTTTTTGAGACACTCTCGTTGAGTTGCCAAGGCTGGCCTTAACCTTGTGATCCTCCTGCCTCAGCCTCCTGATTAACCTGGATTATAGGTGTGTGCCACCATATCTGGCAATTCTAAAACATTTTTAAACTCTATATCTTTGAGAGCTCCTCAAAAAGGCCTTAACACTGCCTGGTGAACTAATTCACTGTCCCAATGTTGGCTCATTTCTTCTCTCTTTTTAATCCTCTACAATCAGGTTTTTGTTCCTCTCATTTCCAAACCTACTTGTCAGGGTTACCAATATCCTTTTGTCTTGCCAAATCCAATAGCTAATTCTCAGCCTTCATCTTACTTGACCAATTGGCAGAATCTCTCATTAACCAAATTCCCCACCCCCTTTTTCCTGTACCAGGGACTAAACCCAGGGGTACTTAATCACTAAGCCACATCCCTAGCCTTTTTCTTTTTTTGAGACAGGGTCTCACTAAGTTGCTGAGGCTGGTCTCAAACTTGCAATCCTCCTGCGTTAGCCTTCTGAATCGCTGGAATTACAGGCATGTACCACCACACCCAACTCAAATCCCTCCTTTTGTTTGTCACTGGTTCCTGGTACACTACATTCCTTGATAACAAGCTATTCAGTCTCCTTTGCTAGACTAGTCTCCTCTTCTTGACTGAATGTGAAATGCCTATGGTTTAGTCCTTGCACTTTGCCTTGCCTTCAGTCTAAATCAAGTCCTCCATAATCACATCTGGTTCCATGATACAAGATTAATCCCATATTTCTTATTGGTCCTGACTATCCCCACCACCTGAAGGCTTCCAAATGCTTATCTAGTTTCTCCATATGGATATCTAATGAGCATCTCAAATACACAACTTGACTTTCTTCTGCCAGGTTCTTAACACTGATGACTCTATTTCCAACCTTCAAAGTACTTGACTTTAAAAGTATTTATTCTATTTTTAAAATATCACCAATTCTCATCTATTAAACCCCATTCCAAGCCACTACCTCCAATGTGAAATTCTGAACTAGTCCTCTAATGGTCTTCCTGCTATTATTATTATTATTTAGTTTTTTAGATGGATACAATACTTTTATTTATCTCTTTATTTTTATGTGGTGCTGAGGATCAAACCCAGTGCCTCACACATACAAGGCAAGCACCCTGACACTGAGCCACAATCCCAGTCCTGCTTTCATTATTTTTTAAAAATATATTTTTAGTTGTAGATGGACACAATACCTTTGTTTGTTTTACGTAGTGCAAGGCAGGCACTCCATCACTGAGCTACAAACCAGCCCCCCCACCCCCCGCTTCCATTAAAAAAAATATTTTTAGTACTAGATGGACATAATACCTTTATTTTTTATTTATTTTTATGTGGTGCTGAGGATTGAATCCAGTGCCTCACATGTGCTAGGCAAGTGCTCTACCACTAAGCTACAACCCCAGTACCTCAGGATCTTTAAACAAAGATCCCTTACATCTGCACAAAACAAGTCAGGGGCTGGTTTCCATATACAGAATAAAATTTCATTACTTGCAGTGGCCTAAAAGGTCCTATAAGATCAAATCTCTATCTATTTTGGTTACCTCACCTCTCCTTTCCACTCTCACTGTCTCTGCTCTAATTTCCCTGGCTTTCTTACTAATCCTTAAATAAGCAAAGTTCAATCTATCTCTGGGACTTTGTGCTTCTGCTTCCTCTACCAGAATCTATTTCCTTGATTTTTTTTCATGGCTAACTTTATTTTGGTCCCAGTTCAAAGATTACCTCCCCTGACAGATTATCCTGACCATCCTAAATTCTCAATAGACCTAGTTGGAGATACTTGTCCAAGTTTAAATATAAAAGAACATCTAGGAGAAAAAACAATTCAAAAAATAAATAGAATGATTTCCCCTAAGAGAGACCAAAGGTAGTTTTCCTTTTTAAAACAAAAGAGGAAATAGGAGAGAAGAGTGGGATATATATATATATCTCCACACTGATATAATGTACCTGCTCTTCCCAGGTGTCAGGCCTTCTTTCCTCGGGCCTTTCATGAGAGTTTCACACAAACATCTCAAAGAGCTGCTACTTCACAGACCAACCATAATACTACCAGCAACAGATGATTTGCGGTGACCAACCTTCATTTCCCTGAGCACTGTCTTCCTGTTTTGATTCTTACCACCATCCAAGGCTCCTTCCCTTGCTCCAAGAAGGAAGGCACATTTGGCTTAGGGATGATACAGCTTAAAAGAAAAGAAATGGAACATGGTGATTCTACAGGAGTTCTAGAATCAAATCAGGTTCATTGGCCAACAATGAAGAGACAGTGACAGAGGAAGGTATCATGATCCAAAGGATGATAAACACAAAAGTACACAGTGAACTACTCCATTTCTACCTCTACAAACTGAAATTTTCCTTGGAAATGGAAATTAGAAATTCACAATGAAGGAGGCAGAAATTATATGGGGACAAATTCTGATTATTATATAAGAAGAGCTTACTGAGTGAGGTTAAATTGCTATAGTTCTCTAATGTCCTATCCTTATCCCTGTGGGCAAGGTCCAGGCATTCCCATTCCTCCCGAGAGAAGTTGACAGACATATTACTGAAACTCACCGGCCACTAGAACAAAAAATTCATTCTTTATTTGTGAAAATATGGTAACAATTTTGAGGTGAAATGAGAAAGGATGGAAGAGGTCATGGAAGGAGGTGGTAAGACACAATAGACAATAGGCTATGGCTGATAATATTAATATTATTGGTCACTTAAGGAATATGTGTGCCTAAACTGTAGTAGCAACATGATTCTCAAGTACTCGTATTGCTACAGACAAACCTTCTGTGTATAATAGGACAATTCAATTAATCAGAAAGGTCTGGAAGTAAAAAAGGGGAAATGCGGACATGAAATATTGAATGCAATCAGACAGAATATTAAACTTTCTAATTCTAATAAACAATAATAAAATCTTTTTTGTTTTAATTATAGATGGACACAATACTTTTATTTATTTACTTTTATGTAGTAATGAAGATTGAACCCAGTGCCTTACACGTGCTAGGCAAGTGCTCTAGCACTGAGCCACAACTGCAGCCCAACAATTAATTCTTTATGAAAATAAGTCTTCCCTTCTCTTCTCCTTTTAAACAAAAAGATAAACAAAATTGATAGACTCTTTCCAAACAATTTTTGCCAGGTCTCTAGACTAATAGAATTTGAAAATAACTTAAGAAATTCTGGTCCATGAAGAGCAAAATGCAGGCTTTAGAAACCATTTTAAAATTTCATGCATGTAATTTTGACATCTGAAAATAGGTTTTTGTATATTTATGGTGGGAAGTATTTGGTAACTTTCAACAAAGTGGGGTGTTAATTTTTGTACAGTCTATGGGCATTTACACATATTTTTAATGTATTAAAATTTGGTAATTATGTGCACATGAAATTAATAAAATAGTTACTTCCTGTTATGATTTGTGAATTCCTTAAGACCTTGGTGTTTTAAAATAACTTTGTATGAGAAATAATACTACATCTTTATATTTTAAAAATTGTATTGCTGCTCAAGAATGGTACCCTGTTGTCAAAAAGACATACATTCATAATTGTACATTCAGCATTGTAAATAACCTTATGAAATCCTTTTTTTAATTGAAGCTATTCAAAATAAAAATTTAAATTTAAAAGCTCTGGACTGGCACATTCTGGCCATCTCCAAGGCAAACCTCACTGAAAACCATCTTCACTCATTGGTTCCTGGGTGAGATTAGTATGATGATAAGTAGAATAATCCCCGCCCCCCATGTCCACATCCTATTCCCTTGAACCTGTAACTACATTACCTTAATGACAAAAGGGACTTGTCAGGTGTGATTAAGGATCCAGAGATATGGGAAATTATCCTAGATTACTTGGCTGGGCCTAATGTAATCACAAGGGTATTTATAAATGACTGAAAAAACAGGGAAGTCAGAGGAGGAGACCTTGTTATAAACATACAAGTCAAAATGATATGATTCTTGACTTTGAGAATGCAAGGAAGCCACAAGCCAAAGACTGTGGGCATTCTCTAGATCCTAGAAAACATAAGGAAACAGATTCACCTCTAGAACATCCAGAAAAAACACAGCTTGGCTGATACCCTGACTGAAGCCCTATCCGACCCATTACAGACTTCTGACCTCCAGAAGTATAAAAATAAACTTCTTGTTTTTCTTTTTCTGGTACTGGGGATTGAACCCAGGGGTGCTTTACCACTGAGCTATATCCCTAGCTCTTTTTATTTTTTTGAATCAGGATCTTATTAAGTTATAGAGGATGGTCTTGAACTTGTGATCCTCCTGCCTCTAGAGTAGCTTGGATTATAGGTGTGAGCCACTGGGTCCAGTAATTTCTTTCTTTCTTTTTTTTTTTGTTTTTGTTTTTTTTAGACAAATTTATTGTTGTTACAATAACAACAGGAATACAAGGGTCAAGATCTCTTTCTTCACAGGACTCCGTTCCCACCCAATTTTTAAAGTTTCACAGAAAATCTTGTCACACACTGACAGAACATCCAAAGAGAAATGCTGTCATTTCCAACTGGAAAAACTATGTAGAGAAGATCAAGGTTTACTACATGTCCCTCTTAACAATTCATCTCTAACTCATCAAACCATGGTACTAAGACTGCTCTTAAGAGGAGGTATTTCAGCCGGGCTTGGTGACACACACCTATAATCCCAGCAACTTGGGAGGCTGAGACAGGAGGATAGCGAGTTCAAAGCCAGCCTCAGCAACGGGGGTGATGCACTAAGTAACTCAGAGAGACCCTGGCTCTAATAAAAAATACAAAAATTGGGCTGGGGATGTGACTCAGTAGTTGAGCGTTCCCTGAGTTCAATCCCTGCCCACCACCCTGTTAAAAAAAAAAAAAAAGAGGACTTATTTCTGCTCCCTCAGGGCTCCTAGTAAGACTATGCATGTGAAAATGTAAAACGATCCGATGAATGAACATCTAAACAATGGACAGAGGGAAAATGTTTAGAGAAGTCAGTGGTTTTTTCCTAGTATCACTTATTGGAATAGGAAATGTTTGGGACCAGTTCTCTTAGGGAACCAAAAAAGGCAGAAAATTTTGGGATACAAAAGTCCAATATTCACATCACACAATGAAATGATTGTCCTTCAAGAAGGAAAGAAGGAATAATGACTCACATGTGGCATAGTTTTTTAAATTGTCAGTACACATCTTTTCTCTGAGTTTCTCTCCTGGAAATGTGCAGAATCCAAAGTTGCCAGTGCTGGAGAAATAAAAGAAGCCATGAGATCAGACTTGCCTCAAAGCTCACAAAATGAGTGACTCGGAACTACTTAAACTTTCCCTCTTTGAGGGAATTTGGAAAAATCTCAGCCCTCCCACAAATCCAATGAAAACCAGCTAGAGCAGAAGAGATTCAGGATAGAATTTTCCTTAATTCCATGATGTCAAACAGGACGCTAAAGGTGCTACTTTCCTAGTGTACCTTCACTCTACAGTAGCATAGGAAAGAGCATGTCCAGGAAATCCCACATCCAGAGTCTTGTGCATAATAGGCAAATACCCTACCACTGACTGACATCCCCAAACACAGAGCTTACTTTTATAGATAAGGGCTGTAAAAAGTGGAAACAAAGCACATCAAACAGATTTGTCATTTCAAAGTCCTTGTAAAGTGGGAACAGGGAAAGAGAACAATAGAAAAATTACTGATTAACATCAGATTACTTCAGGCCACTTTTTTTTTAATTGTAGATGGACATAATACCATTATTTATTTTTATGTGGTATTGGGAATTGAACCCAATGTGCCTCACACATGTAAGGCAAGCACTCTACCACTGACTTACAACTCCAGCCCACTTTAGGTTACTTTTTTACAAGGATTAAATGATTAAGGATTAAAGTAGAGGAAAATTCGTTATTATACCAATTGAACCTGGCCTGTTTCAGAAACTGGTTTGTCTCTCCTGATTTCTCTGAAGATTAGATGACAACTTGTTTTTGATTTGGTGGCAAGGAACCTCAGCATGATTGATTCCATTTTGATATATATGCTAAGGTCTAGTGAAGGATCCTAGTCCAATATTATGGCCTCCTACAATTTTATTTATTATCAGGAAGGTACTTTACTTATGTTTACCTGAAACTCAGGAACTACCAAATGGAAAAGATGCATAAGCAAGGTATGAGGTGGAAGTATTTTACCCAGCTTTCATGCCCTTCCCAGAAAAGCCACCCTCTTAGGACCTCAATGTGTTCTCCAGCCCCTCAGCATGGTAATAACCCCCTGAACAGTGACTCAAGCCCAAATGACTGCCGACAACATCTCCAACTCCACTGTCTACACCCTTCCCACTCCCCTATATCAGTTCTTTTTTGCCTGTTTGCTCTTTCCCATAAAAGAAAATTCCTTTTGCCTGAACTTTGAGATGGTTGCAGATCTTATGGTTGTAGTATGCTCCCAATTATAGCAGTTTCCTTCCTTTATAGCAATGATCCTTTGCATAAAGTCTTTCCTTTCAGAATTTTTTATTCAACAGGTTGAATAACTTTTATAAAATAATAAAATATTTTTTATAAAATAATAAAACTATTTTTATTTAATTCTCCAAGCTCAGGTTACAAAAGCATTGAGGGTTAAATATGAACAAGATTCACAAGACAGTGAAAGTACACACAGCAGGCCACCTTTAGAAGTTTGACTTCAAGGGCTGAGGATATAGGTCAGTTGGTAGAGTGCTTATCTTGTATGCACAAAGCTCTGGGTTCAATCCCCAGCACCACATACAAAAAAAATTAATTGAAAAAAACAGAAGTATGACTTCAAGAGTGAACAAGTGGGCTGGGGCTGTAGCTCAGTGGCAGAGCATTTGCCCAGCACGTGAGAGGGTTTGATCCTTGCACTGCATAAAACTAAACAAATGATATAAAGACATATTGTCCATCTACAACTACCAAAAAACAACAAAAAAATACTGAACAAGTGAAAGTCCTCAAATTATAGTCACTTTTTTTGCCATAGTTTTGTAGGACTGATTTTTTTTTGAAATATTGATCTTGCATATGCATCTTTCTTGAATTCAATGTTGCTTGAGTGATACCCAAGAAAAGCTAATGAAAAAGTAAATAATAAGGAACAAGATTTTCTTGGGTAGAATGTAGTTTGAAGAGTGAGAAGCCATTATAGTAAGATTTTGACTCCCATGACCAATTTTCATCCATTGAAGGTAATAACATCCTCACTGAGAATACATGTGCTAAAATTAATATAAAGATGTAAATTCCCTACAAGTGGATAAGATATTTGATATAGGATAGAGATGCAAATAAAGCATCAAGAAGTATGGACCCAGAAACATTAAATTTAAATTCAATGAGCAAGAAAGTTAAAAAGTAAGAATAGCCAGAAAATACCTGGAAAAAAAATGAGAACCGAGATTTTTTTTAAAAAATTATAAAGTCCACGTCATTGAAATGCTAGATCTTGGCATATAAATAGATATACAGGATAGTGGAATATAATAAAAATCTCTTATCTCTGTGTAAGATGGACTATTTAATAAATGTTAGTAAAAAAGGTAAAATCAGATCTATGTTTTATACCACATACTAAGATTAGCTGCAAATAAATAAGAGCTCTAAATACTATAAAACAAAATCATAAAAGTGCTAGAAGGAAAAACACGCTGTGTTCTTCTTAACTCCAGAGGGGAAAAAACCTTTCTATGACTTAAAATTATATGGATAAATTTTACTACATTTAAAAATTGCATGGGATACAAAAACATACAGACACATGACAAATTGGGGGGGGGATTCGAAACTTATATTGAAAAGGGTAACTTTCAAGATCAAATGAGCTTCATTTTACAAATCAAAAGAAAAAAGTTGAGGAAAAGATGAAAATCATGATTTAAAATGTACATAAGAGGGCTGGGGATATAGCTCAGTTGGTAGAGTGCTTGCCTCGAATGTACAAGGCCCTGGGTTCAATCCCCAGCACCACCAAAAAAACAAAACAAATATATAGAAGAGCTGAGTGTGGTGGTGCAAATCTCTTAATTCCAGCTACTCCTGGAAGCTCACGTAGGACAACTTAACCAGGCCCTTCATGGGCAATACTCACTTTTTTCCTCCTTTGAGAATGCATGTTTTAGGAGAAAGAGGAGAGGAAATTTTATAAAGGGAACATTATGCAGATAGCACATAAATACTAATGGGTATAACATCACCAGAAGTGGGAGACCACACTTTTCAGAACCTCATGATGTGATGCAACAGGTACCAACCATGAACTATTTTTGCCTAAAAAGGTGATTTACATAAAACCTGATCTGAATCTAGATCTAGCTACACTTTTGCAGAAATACAGGGGATGTGGTAACAAATTTATACACAACAAGGAATCTATTATCCAAAAGTAAGATGTGGAATAGTCTACAGGTCAAATGATACAGGTTTTGTACAAATCAGTAGCACCAATTATATGAAGACAAAAGCAAAAAACAGGAGGAAACTGACATGGATTAAACAAGGTTTAAAGTTTGGCAACAAAATGCAATGTGTGGAACTTACCTGGAGCAACTGTAAAAACCTATCTATAAAACTAGGGAAATTTGAATATGTACTGGTTATATGATAGTATGAAACTACTGTTAGTTGACATAACAGTATTTTCATACTATTATAGGAAGAAAATGGGTAAAGATTGATAGAAGTTATGTTCTTAATTATAGCTATACTGTATAGCTATACTGTTAGAAACATTAAGATTTATACTTTCTATTCTGCTTGAAATTTTAATAAAGTTAAAATTAAAAGGTCTTCAAAGTTCCCTCCAGAAGTATAATTATTTTTATCAAAATCTTGGCTCAGAAAGGATTGATATGTAACTGGGCAGAAAGGAGAAGTCTAGTGTAGCTAGAAAGCATAACTATAGTATCACTGGCTGGCTGGTTCCTCCTCAGGAAGATGTTGTAGGGCACAGAAAATGCCTTGAAAAGAATGAAATTTGAGGGAAGAAAGAAAATGTTAACTTACTTTATGCAAGACTTTCAGGGCTGGGGTTGCAGCTCAATGGTAGTGCACTTGTCAAGCACATGTGAGGAAATGGTTTCGATCTTCAGCACCATAAAAAATAAATAAAAATAAAGATATTATGTTTATCTACAACTAAAAAATATTTTTTAAAATAACGACTTTCAAATGTGTAAGTCCTCCCTGTGTACCTCTCTTAGAAAAAGCAGAATAAAGAAAAAACAACCAAAGGAAACTCAATCTTCCTCAGAGTCCACAAAACTATTTAGGATAACCATCTCTACCCAACCTCAGGCAAGAAAGCTGTCCTCCCCACCCCAAAGGGCTCTCAAGGTGGAATGGGACATCTACTAATGTTATAGTTAAAGCTTTGTCCCAGGGCTTCCAGAAGTCTCGTCCTGCCCCCAGACAGATGAGGCCTCCCAGGGAGGCCTCCAGTGGGCCCCAGATACAGACAGATGAGGTCACACAGGGAAACCTCCAGGGAGACAGTGACAACGTCTCGTCCTGTCCCGGGGAAGGTGTAAGCGACTGCGTCCAATCTGACCTTTTCCCCCACAGAAGAGTTGACTCACCAGAACTGACAGGCCAGCAGGAGGCTTTTCAGAGCGTCCTAGGATGGATTGGAGTCGTCCTCAGAGTGAGGCTGAGGAATGTCTCTCAGGAGCTCCCCTCTACTCTGGGGTCCAGGTCCAAAGGCCCGTCTTTGGAGGCAAATTTGGCATGAGGGTAGGGAAGAAATGGATCCCGGGGGAGCCCCCAGATGTTATAGTTAAAGCTTCCTCCCAGGGTTTCACAAACTGACTTCCAGACCACTCACGTATAATCGAATCAAGCCTTTATTGAAGCGCACAGGTGGCGGCTGACCAGAACATAAAGCTGTTCCCCTGATCACACTCGAACAATTGAAAGGGCACTCCTTATAAGCCTGAAAACCGCAAAAGAGATGTTCAGGGGGTCTAGTCAATGCAAGCCAGCAGGTTACAGAAGCGGGACAGTGCAGTCAAGTGGAGGGAAGCCTAACCACAGTTAGCCCAGACACCCCAGTTACAGAAACAGAACCCCGTTACCCTAGTTACAGAAACAATGCCCCATTAGGTAGTTCCGTGTTCTTAAAGGTTTCTATAGCAAAAGAAAAAGAACAACTTGCCCCAGTCATGACTCTTCTACTTGGCATGGTTGTTTTACAGGATGAAGTCATAAAACAAAATGGAGTCACATTTGCTCCTACTACCACACTAGCATCTTCCTTTGATGCTTTCAGGGGTTAAATCCACATTAAAAGACATTCTTCAAAAGAGCCTCGTTCTCTGTAAAGTGAAAGAACTGTGGCAGCTGTAATGAAGCAATTCTCAGCTGAGAGAACTCCTCCCTTTTACACGAAGGGACATTAGAGAGATGGAGAGGAAACCAGCGGCCAGAACATTAGACTCCCAAGCGGTCCTACAAGCACGCGCACACATGCATCCAGCTTTAAAACACTACAAGCTATACCCTTCCCTCCTCCGACTGGCTCCGGTTTGCCAAGATAACGGTGCGGATCGCGCCCGAGGTCTCTCCAGCGGCCACACCCATCAATTTCAGAGCGGTGGAACACACCTAGTACCAACAGGACCTCGCTGATCTCGGAACTACAGTGACGGTGTCTGTTTCCTGGCGGAGGGAGACACCGATATCCCACCCCGGCAAAGCCGACTTCCTGGAAGTCGTCTGGAGCAATCAGATCTAGAAGAAATGTCCTCCAGAGCCAGCGTTCTCCCCTTTGCTGTCAGCATCGAGCCGCTGACAGCACTCCGCTTTTCCCCCCGCATTCTACGGGAGCTGTCTCGTGCTCCAACCCTAACACAGGGCGCGGGTCTTAGGGAGGATTCCGGTTCCCACAACCGGGACACACCGGATCTTTGCGTCAAGACAAAAGGGCATTCGTGTATGGAATGTCGCAGCGACGCAAAGGCCTTCGGGAAACGTGGTCTACAGCGGGATACAAGCAGGATCTGGGTGATTCCAGGCCTGGTGGTGAGGTCCAGAATGGACACCGGGCTGGAATCCCATCTGAGCGGTCTTACTCAGCTGGCTCCCCAGAACTTCTAGAAAATCTCACACAAAAAAGGTTACATCTTATTATGATGCCTTCAAGGAAATGTAGTCCGTAACTGGAAAAACTGCAAAAGGCTGCGGGGCAGGGTCTGGCTTTCTTTCAGATAGATCTACGACTAGGACGCGGTCGCCACGGTAACCAGGTTGCTGAACGTTTCCAGGGCCGGGGCGGGGGGGGGGGGGGTGATACCTGCTTCACAGCCGTGTGTGTGTGTGTGTGTGTGTGTGTGTGTCTGTCTGTCTGTCTGTCTGTCTGTCTGTCTGCCTGCCTGTCCCAATGTCCCCTGTGGGGGAAAAAAAGTGGGGAAAGACTGTGGCTGTCCTTGTGAATGTGGTGCATATTAGCTTGAGTTTGAGACTGAGGTGGGATATTGGTCCATTTGGGATTGTGCATGAGAGGGTCTTTGGGAAGGACAGATGAGGCTGGATACCTGAGGAATTTTCAGGAAGCAGGCTTATTTAAACTGCAGCGGTCCAGAGGGGCTAATGCCTAAAAATCTTTGGACTCCGAGTCTGGAAATTCTTTTAGATTTATACTTAGTGGGGATTGGGGGTTCACATAACAGTTACTCTCTGTCCTGTATTCTTAGGCTAGACCATAATTTCACGTTTTGTCTGCAAACCTGGCATTACAAGAAAGAGAAAGCTTCAGACCACACTGAGCTTTCTGCAGTACTCATGTGAAATCCTGTTGACACTCTAAAAATCTTTCTAGCCAGAAGAGAATCTTAATTATGGCAAGGGTCTTTTGGGTGGGGGGTACCTGGTCTACTGTATGACTAGCTTTGAGGATGTTATCAGACTTAGAAAGAAAGACAATGATATTTGGGTTCTTACAGAATTTTATAAATTACGTTGAGAATTGACCTTTGGTGGTGATTGTGGGAAAAGAAGTATGTGAACATAGTATTGTGAGAATGAGAGAAATTGTTAAGAGTTATCATTAAAACTCTAAGCATCAATTTCCTCACCTTTAAGATAAGAACAACAGTTGTATGAGGCTTTAGAACATTGCTGTCCAGTAGAATAAAACTGGATCCCATTTTTTAATATCAGTGCTCTTCAGTACTGTAGCTATTAGTGATATCTGGCTATTGAGAACCTGAAAATGTGGCTAGTTTGACTAAGGAACTGGACTTTTAATTTGATTTAATTCTAATAAACCTAGAGTTATACAGTGTGACTTGCAGTGTTACTATTGGACAGTGCAACCTGGAACATCAATTTGCCTTAAAAATTTGAAGGAGGTGAAAGTTAAAGTAATTCATATAGCAAATATTTGAAAATTGAAATGGGAAAGAGATGAAAGGAAATTCAAACTGAGCTTTAGTCTTTCTTTTTTTAAAATTGAGGAATAGAGAGCATGCTACAGGGACACTGCTACATCGATGTTCATAGCAGCACAATTCACAATAGCAAGACTGTGGAACCAACCTAGATGCCCTTCAATAGACGAATGGATAAAAAAAATGTGGCATTTATACACAATGGAGTATTACTCTGCATTAAAAAAATGACAAAATCATAGAATTTGCAGGGAAATGGATGGCATTAGAGCAGATTATGCTAAGTGAAGCTAGCCAATCCCTAAAAAACAAATGCCAAATGTCTTCTTTGATATAAGGAGAGTAACTAAGAACAGAGTAGGGACGAAGAGCATGAGAAGAAGATTAACATTAAACAGGGATGAGAGGTGGGAGGGAAAGGGAGAGAGAAGGGAAATTGCATGGAAATGGAAGGAGACCCTCAGGGTTATACAAAAGTACATACAAGAGGAAGTGAGGGGAAAGGGAAAAATAATACAAGGGGGAGAAATGAATGACAGTAGAGGGGGTAGAGAGAGAAGAGGGGAGGGGAGGGGAGGGGAGGGGGGATAGTAGAGGATAGGAAAGGCAGCAGAACACAACAGACACTAGTATGGCAATATATAAATCAATGGATGTGTAACTGATGTGATTCTGCAATCTGTATATGGGGTAAAAATGGGAGTTCATAACCCACTTGAATCAAAGTGTGAAATATGATATATCAAGAACTATGTAATGTTTTGAACAACCAACAATAAAAAATTTAAAAAAAAAAAAGAAAAGAAGACTGAGGAATAGGGCTGGGGATGTGGCTCAAGCGGTAGCGTGCTCGCCTGGCATGCATGTGGCCCGGGTTCCATCCTCAGCACCACATACAAACAAAGATGTTGTGTCCACCGAAAACTAAAAAAAAAAAAAAATAAACATTAAAAAAAAAATTCTCTCTAAAAAAAAAATTTTTAAAAAAATTGAGGAATAATTTATATAAAATCCATAAATATTGCATATTCACCTCAATGATCCTTTACATACACAGGCAATTGCCACACACTGATCAAGAATGTTTCTTTGTGCTGGGTATGATCGTATATGTCTGTAATACTAGCTGATCGGGAGGCCGAGGCAGGAGGATCACAAGTTCAAATCCAACCTTAGCAACTTAGCAAGATCCTAAGCAACTTAGTGAGACCCTGTCTCTAAATACCAAAAAAAAAAAAAAAAAATCTTCCTTTTGCCCCAGATTCCACCCAGAAATGACCAATATTTGGACTTCTAAAACCATAGGTTAGTGTTGGGGTATTCTTTTTCTTTCTGTTTTGTTTGTTCTGTGGTACTGGGTATTGAATCTGGGGTACTCTATCTCTGAGCTGTACCCCCAGCCATTTTGATTTTTTATTTTGATACAGGATCTTTCTGAGTTGCCTAGGCTAGCCTTGAACTTGCGGTCCTCTTGCCTCAGTCTTCCAAGTAGCTGAGATTATAGGCATGCACCAAAGAGCCCAGCAGTTTGGGGGTATTCTTGAACTTCATGTGAATGCAGTCAGATAAATGATATGTCTGTCTTGTTGCCATCCACAATGACTCTGAATTGTCTTTTTTTATTGGGTGTAGCAATAATTCCTTTAACCAGCTAGTAAATATTTTAGGTTTGGTAGATCTAATGGTCTCTGTAACATCTGTTCAACCCCTTTAAGTGGCATGAAAGCAGTCACAGATGACATATAAACATGACTGTGTTCACAAAACATTATGGGGAGCTAGAATTGGTGGCACACATCTGTAATTCCAGTTACTTGGGAGGCTGAAGCAAGAGGATCAAAAGTTTGAGACCAGCATTGATGACTAAGCAAGGCCTTATCTCAAAATAAAATTTTTAAAAGGATTGAGGATGTAGTTCAGTGGTAAAGTACCTCTCTAGCATGGATGATGTACTGGGTTTAATGCCTGGTACTGAAGAAAAAATAAAACAAAAAGCTTGATGGACATGGAAATTTGAATTTCACATAATTTTGATATATCAGAAAATGCTATTTTTTAACCACTTAAAACTATTGTTAGGTTAATGACCATGCAAAACTACAGTGATGGGCTGGCTTTAGTCTACAGACTGTAGTTGTTCAATCCTTATCATAATGTAATCTATTTTGTATTGGTAGACACTGTGTGTCTTCTGGTATTTTTGCTATTATGACATTTAACATTCTTGAAATATCTTTTGGTAGACTTAGAGTTCATTTCTGTGGGGAATCTAATAGTGTAATAGCTGGGTCATAAGTAGGCATATATTCTCTAATATGTGTGTATATACATATTTGTAGATACTGCCAAATATCTATATACCTTCACATACCTTTCCAAAGTGGTTGTGCCAGTTTACACCTCTATCAACAAAGTAAAGGATTTCAGCTGCTCTTCTCGGTCTTCTTAAATTTTGTAATATTAATAGGTGAGTAGTGGTAACTCAGTGTGATTTTAATTTGTGTTTCTCTGATGAACGTTCAGGTTAGCCATTTGATGGCCATTTGAATATCCTCTATGTCGAACTGCCTCTTCAGCTCTTGACCATTTTACTAAAATCAATTTGTTCTTTTTTCTGTTTATTTATAGGTACTTGCATATCCTGGAAATGAGGCCCTTGTAGGATATATGTATTGATACATGTTACAGGTATTTTCCCCCAGGTTATCAATTGCCTTTTCACTCTGATAATGAAGTCTTTTTGAAGAACATATGCTCTTCATTTGAATGAAATCAGTTTATTAGTCTTTTATTTGTAGTTGATGGCTCATTCTGTTTAAAACTTTACCCTACCATTGCAGACAAAGTGCTATGTTTGGATGTTTTTGTCCTCTTCAAAATTCATGTTGAAACTTAATCCCTAATGTAACAGTTTGGGGAGGTGGGACCTAATTGGAGGTATTTAAATTATCAGGGCCCAGACCTCATGAACAGATTAATGACACTATATAAAGGGCTTTTGGGGCACACCCATAATCCCAGCGGCTGGAGAGGCTGAGGCAGTAGGATCACAAGTTCAAAGCCTCAGCAAAAACAAGGTGCTAAGCAACTCATCAAGACCCTGTCTCTAAATAAAAACAGGGCTAGGGATGTGGCTCAGTGACCGAGTACCCCTGAGTTCAATCTCCGGTACTAAAAAAAAAAGAAAGGGCTTGCTGTACTGGATTTTCATTCTCTCTTTTGCTCTTCTGCCGTATGAGGACACAACATTTGTCTCCACCTGCCCTTCTGCCTTCCCCTGTAGCAGGAAGGCCCTCACCAGAAACAGGATGCCAGTGCCTTGATCTTGGACTTCCCATCCTCCAGAACTGTAAGGAAGTAAATATCTGTTCTTTATAAAATACTCAGTCTCAGGTACTCTGTTATACTAGTACAAAATAGACCAAAAATAAGGGTATTCTATTTTCCTCCTAGAAACATTATTGTTTTACCTTTCATATTTAGGACTGTAATCCATCTCAAATTAAGTTTTTTGTTTATTTTTATGTAGAGGTCAAGATATATTTTTTCTCATATATATAAGTTGTTGCTGACACTGTTTATTGAATTTCAGTGCTGCCTCTTTAACAGATCATGTGACCTTATGTGTGTGGGTATATTTCTATATTCTACTTTGTTTTATTGCTATATGTACATAATCTTTATAAGATTAAGTATTGAAATTTTATGATATAAATTGTAAACTGTAATTTTTTATATTATGCTTACATCTTTTTAAATACCTTTATTTTATTTATTTTTATGTGATGTTGAGGATTGAACCCAGGGCTTTGCACGTGCTAAGCGAGTGCTCTACCGCTGAGCCACAGCCCCAACCCCTAAACTGTAATCTTTTTTATTTATTTATTTTTTAGTTGTACATGGACACAACACCTTTATTTCATTTATTTAAATCTACGTGGTGCTGAGGATCCAACCCAGTGCTCACACATGCCAGGTGAGCACTCTGCCACTGAGCCACAACCCCAGCCCAATGTATTCTTTTTTTTTTTTTTTTTCATTGTAGATGGACACAATACCTTTTATTTATTTTTACGTGGTGCTAAGGATCGAATCTTGTGCCTCACAAGTGCTAGGCAAGGGCTCTACTACTAAGCTACAACCCCAGCCCTCAACTGTATTCTTTATTTTTTTTCCTCTTAATTTAAAAAAATTTTTTTAGCTGTAGATGGACACAATACCTTTATTTTATTTGTTTATTTTTATGTGGTGCCAGGGATCGAACCCAGTGCCTCACGCATGGTAGGCAAGCAGTCTACCACTGAGCCACAGCCCCATCCCCTAAACTATATTCCTTAGCAACCTTAACATGGCAACTCTTGGTCCTGGGCATTTCCATATGTATTTCAAGAACCAATTGGTTGATTTACCCAAATAAAACTGAATTTCCCTTGAGTCTATAAATATAGGGTGAATTAACAAATACCAGACATATAAAAAACTGCTATAACTCAACAATTAAAAAATAAATAAATAAATAATGGGCAAAAGATTCAAATAGCCATTTTTCCAGATAGAAAAATGACTGATAAGCCTATGAAAAGATGATCAATTATATTAGTCAGTAGGCAAATGTGATATTACTTCATATCTACTAGAATGGCTAGAATCAAAAAGACAAATAATAACAAGTATGTTGAAGATATGAAGAAATTAGAACCCTCATACATTGCTGGTAGAATTTAAAATGGTATAACCACTATAGAAAACAGTTTGGCTGTCTTCAAAAAGCTAAGCATGGAGTTACCACATGAGTTAACAATTCTACTCCTAGGTATGCAAGAGAATTGAAAACTTGTGTTCACATGGGAAATTCTATAGAGATAGATGATTAATAATTGCTTGGGTGTGGAGGGTGTGAGATAAGAATTGGAAAAGATTGCTAATGGGTTCAGAGTTTCTTTTTTAGGTGATTAAAATGTTCTAAAATTAGATTATAGGAATGTTTGCACACCTGTGAATATTTTAAAAATTAGTGAATATTTTAAATGGGAGCATTTTACATTAATTATATTTCAGTAAAACTTTTTTGACAGGGTAAAAAGCCTTTCCACTAAAATTTACATAACATTAGTGAGAGTAACTTAATAAAGACCTAAAAAAATGCAGAGACATGGGGCTGGGGTTGTGGCTCAGTGGTAGAGTGCTTGCCTCACATGGGTGAGGCACTGGGTTCAATCCTCAGTACCACATAAAAATACATAAATAAAATAAAGGTATTGTGGCCATCTACAGCTAAAAATAT
This sequence comes from Marmota flaviventris, assembly GCF_047511675.1. Lineage (NCBI taxonomy): Eukaryota > Metazoa > Chordata > Mammalia > Rodentia > Sciuridae > Marmota > Marmota flaviventris. The sequence goes on along the minus strand of NC_092515.1, from coordinate 15,728,831 downwards.
TTAAAAAAAAAAAAAAAGAAAGTAGAAGCAATGCAGGGACGTGCACGTGTTTGTAAATTGGAAAAGTTGGTATTTGCTAAGATGTCCTTTATATTTTCATATGAATTTTAGGATCAATTCATCTATCTCTGCCAGAAAACTAGCTTGAGTTTTCATTGGGATGATGTTCAATCTGCAGATCAATTTTGGGAGAATCACTATCTTTTTTATTTAATATTTTCTTAGTTATCAGTGGACTTTATTTATTTTTATGTAGTGCTGAGAATCGAACCCAGTGCCTCACACATGCTAGGCAAGTGCTCTACCACTGAGCCACAACTCCAACCCATAGAATCACTATCCTGAGTCTGTTTTCTGTTGGTATAAGAGAATAACATTAGGTCTTAAGGCCTGAGCCCTCATGAGTGCAATTAGCACCCTTACCAGAGAAACCCTTCATGCTTCCACTCTCTAGGACACATCAAGAAGGCATCACCTGTGAGGAAGCAGGCCTTCATCAGACATGAATCTGCCAACACCTTGATTTTGGACCTTCCAGTCTCCAGAACTGTGAGAAATGAATTACTGTTGTTGATACCCCAAAGAGTTTGTGGTATTTTGTTACAGTGGCCCAAACAGACTAAGACAATGTCCTTTATTAGGTTGAGGACCTTTTTCTCCATTCCAACTTTGTTGAGTATTTTTATCATGAAGAGGATGTTGGATATTGTTAAATGTGTTTTCTGTGTCTTTGAGTTAATCAAGTTGATTTTCTCTTTATTCTGTTCATGTGGTGTGTTACATTGATTTTTGCATGTTAATCCAAATTTGCATTCTTGGGTCTCCACTTGTTATTCATCGTATATAGTCTGTTTTGTGTTGCTATAAGAAATACTAGAGGCTGGGGACTTTTTTATAAAGAGGTTTATCTGAGTTTGGTAAATCTGGTGGCTGGAGTGTCTAAACAGTATGGTGCTGGCATCCTGGCAAGGGCCTTCTGGCTGTCTCATACAGTGGTGGAGAAACAGCAAGAAATGGAAGGAAGTGATGACACTATGAGGTAGGAAACTAGAGGGATTCAGGGATCAGGCTTGCTGTTTTTAAAACAATGTATTTTCCTCTTGGGTCCTTTGAGAACTACATTAATCTCTTCTGACTTTAGCACCCCCAGTGACCTAACCACCTTCCACAGGTCCTAGCTCTCCCAACTCAACACCACCACACTAGGGACCAAGCTTCCCAGCACATGAAAATGAGACAAACTATGTCCAAATCATAACACATAGTATATAAACTTTATTTGTTGTTTGATTCAGTTTTGTGAGGATTTTGTGCCTCTTATTTTTTGTGTTTTTCTTGCTATAAGTACTTTTATTTTAAATTTTTACTCTTTTCCTTTCATTTATCAGAGATTGAACCCAGGAGTGCTTAAACACTAAGCCACATCCCCAGCTCTTTTTTATGTTTTTATTTAGAGACAGGGTCTTGCTTAAGTTGTTTAGGGTCTCAATAAGTTGCTGAGGGCTGGCTTTGATCTTCAATCCTCCTGCCTCAGCCTCCCAAGATGCTGGGGGATTACAGGCATGCGCCACTACACTCAGCTTAAATTTTACTTTTTAATTACTTGCAATTAACACATAGAAATATAATTTATGTTTTATATTTGCATCCAGTGATCATGCTAAATTTATTCAAATAATTTTAGAATTCTTTTGGTTTTTCTGCATATACAAACCATGTCATCTGCAAATATTTCTATACATCATCTTTTTCAACCTCTACATTTTTCCTTTCTCCTATCTTACTGCACTGGTTTGGGCCTCCAGTATAATCTCGAATATAAGTAGTTATAGAAGATACCCTTGTTTCATTCCCTTGAGTAACCCATCAAGTATGTTACCTGAAGGTTATTTTAAAATGCTCTTTATTAGGTTGAGTCAATTTCCTTCTACACTACTTTTATTGAGAGTTTTTATGATGATAAATACTGGATTTTTCAAATGTACTGCTGTCAAGTATGACATGATCATACTTTCCTCCTTTATTTTGTTAAAGTGGTAAATTACATTGGTTTTTGAATGTTAAACAATTTTACATTCCTGGAGTAAACTCCACTTGGTCAGCACTTATTTTATTACTTGCTGAATTTGGTTAGCTCTATTGTTTAAGATTTTACATCTATGAGAGAGATTAGCCTGAAATGTCCAAGGTTAGTTTAAAGACATTTTTGGCATCATAAAGTTGGTTTTTCTGTTTGTAAAAATTTGTATTTGGTATTTTTAATTCCCTCAAACATTTGGAAGAATTAATGAATGAAAATATGTAGGCCTGCTTGAATCATAGAGGTTAATTTTTTTAAAGTAATTTTTTTGTAGTAAAGTGATATGCTGTGTGTGTGTGTTGCTAGAGATCAAACCTAAGGATCTTGCACGTGCTGGGTAAGTGCTCTGCTACTGGGCCTCATCTCCAGCCCTGGTCGTCTGTTTTTATGCCTATCTTACTTTCCTGCAGTCACGTTCTTTATGTGTGTGTTGGAGGGGAAGGGACAGGCAGCCTGGGGATTTAACCCAGAGGCATTTTACCACTGAGCTACATCCTCAGCACTTTTTATTTTTTCATTTGAGACAGGGTGTCACTATGTTGTTTATGACCTGAGTTACTGAAGCTGGCCTTGAACTTGTCACCCTCCTGTCTCAGCCTCCCAAGCTGTGGGGATTACACATGTGTGCCACTCTGCTAGCTCGCAATCACCTTCTGCCCAGAGAGGTGAAAAATGAACTCACCTTTCTATGCCTCCTTAATAACAAAGTTGAACTAAGTAACATTGTCACTGATCATCCTTCCAGGAGTTGTTTTAAACCTTGCTTCTATCCAGTGATCTCTACCCTCAGTTTAAGTAATATGGATTTAAAAATAATACTAAAGTTTGTTCTCATTCATACATATAAGTAAATAAATTTTCAATTAATTTCCTACAAGAGATTAAAGAGACATATCTTAGTCCATTTATGCCCTTTTAACAGAATACCACGGACTGGATAATTTGTCAAGAATAGAAACTTACTGGCTAACTGTTCAAGAGTCCAGGAAGTCCAATATCAAGACGCTGGCAGGTTTGGTAATTCTGATTCCAAGATAGAGCCTGTATTATGTACTGAGATGGCCTCAGATAAAAGAGACAAAAAAGGCGGGGGGCTAAATTCACTCTTTTATGAAAGCATTAATCCTACCTGTGAGGGCAGAGCCTTCAAGGCCTAATCATCTCTCAAATGTCTGATTTATTAATATTGTTAAAATGGCAATTAAATTTGAATTTGAGTTTTAGTGGGGACAGACATTCAAATGGTAGCAAGAAAGAAGGCCTGGCAGAAGTTAAAATGATTTTCTAGAACTAGTTTATTTGAATCTCTGCAGAATTTTGTGGTAGGAAGATAGAGTTATGATGGGAATGGGTCTTTCCCCAATATAATTATTGCTCACTTTCCAGACAGAGCACAGCCCACTATTTCCTCTACAACCTGTAGCCCAATATCAGAGCCACCAATGCCCTCTGCTTCCATCTAAAAATTGCAACAATATTGGCTCAGAGAGAAAAGCACACTATTTTTAGAGTGGAAATCTGAATCCCTTCAGCTGCAGGGCAGAGCAGAAGGCTAGCTGTGGCACAAAGCCAGGAAACTAGACTGACTGGTCTGTCCCAGAGGAAGCTTACATCACATTCATTTAGAAGTTGCTTTGCTTTGCTTTTCCAACCTGAACTGTCCCCATGGTTTCATTTTCATTTTTTCCAGCTATGTTCATATACCATGAAATTACTGTGAAATTTATATGTGACATTTAAAAAAGTAAATTATTAGTAATAGTCTGCATATGAATATATAATTTTAATATTTGAACTGTGGATTTTAATACTTGAATTGTTAATGTAAGTGTATTTATAGAAATTTTATATACAGAAGCTGGCACTACAGACTTTGGAAAATCAATTTATTATGAATATCTATAAACATTTTTAGTAATGTTATCAGAATATTATAAAGTTAACATAATGTTCAGATAATTTGTTATCATATGGGAAATACAATAGATTCTTCACATTATTTGAAAAAACAATTTAATATGGCTTAAGTACAGTAATATAAAAGAAAATTATTAAACTCTTTGTAAGAGAACAGAGTATCTTTACAACCTTATACTAGGGAAGAGTTTCTTAAACAGAATTTCTGATATTTAAAGGAATGATAGATATTCTTATTGGTCAAAAAGACACCATAAAGAAGGTAAAAACCAAGTCATGAACTAGAATACCACTGCAAAACTACAAGCCAAAGGTACGTATCCAGAAGATTTAGCAGAGACTCCAAAAGTAAATCCTACTTGTAGGAATTATACTCTAGAGTTATCCTAACACATATACACCTTTTTTTAAAATATTTTTTTAGTTGTCAATGGGCCTTTATTTTATTTTATTTATTTATATGCATTTCTGAGAATCAATTCCAGTTCCTCACACATGCTAGGGCAAGTGCTCTGCCACTGAAGCACAACCCCAGCCCATACATATTCACTTTTAAAGGCACACAGAACTGTTCATAGCAGCACCATTAGTATGGGGAGTGGGGAGGGGGTGTCTGTCAAGAGTAGAATATTAAATAAAAATTGGCATATGCACACAGTAGAATACCACCCAGCAGCAAGAAAATGAACTAAACAGATTTATGAAAAAATACCCAAAACATAATCTTGGGTTTAAAAAAGTGATAGACTGGGTTCAGTCGTGTACAACTGTAATCCTAGTGACTTAAGAGGCCAAGGCAGGAGGATCACAAGTTCAAGGCCAGCCTTAGCAACTTAGGAAGGCCCTGTCTCAAAATTTAAAAAAAAAAAAAAAGTGCTGGGCACAGTGATCCATGCCTGTGATCCCAGCAGCTCAGGTGGCTGAGGTAGGAGGATCGCAAGTCCAAAGCCAGCCTCAGCAACATAGCAAGGCCCTAAGCAAGTGAGCAAGACCCTGTCTCAAAATAAAATATAAAAAGGGCTGGGGATGTGGCTCAGTGGTTCAATGACCCTGAGTTCAATCCCAGGTACCAAAAATAAAAAGGGTTAGGTGTACAGCTCAGTGGTGAAGTGGCCTTGGGTTCAATCCCCAGTACCAAAAAAAATGAAATAAAACAGAAGTGACAGAATACACAGAACATCATTTCACAAAATTTCAAACACATGCAAATGTAAACTATTTGGAGAGCTATGGGAAGGTAAGTATAAAGAGAAAATCAGAATGAGTAACACTAAGTTCAAATTATAGTTATCTTTGTGGAAAAAAGAATAGGACTGATTGGGAAAGTACATATAACAGGCTTCAATGGAATTGAATTTCTTAACCTGGTTATCAACCAGGTACAGATCTGTACAGTATAATAATTTTATCCACTAAACTCCACTTATGTTTATATGTATATTTGTGTGTAGAATTTTAAGGTAGTGTGTTCAAAATGAAATGGGGAGAAAATAATATCAGAGCTGAAGAATTATTTTAGTGAGTTCAAGCCAAAAAATACGGTTAAAACACAAGAGTTACAAGAGTACAGAAGAATAAGAAACCCAGAGAATACATTTAAAAGAACTTGATGAAGATAAAACTAGAAAATAATTAAACAGAAAATTTAAAAGCACAAATAGGACACACAACCAGTTATAAATAAGTGACCATTCTTGTCATAGAAAATACTAAAAGTAAAACTTGTGTTTACAGAGTAAGTGAAGCACACATTTATTTCTCATCACACTACAAAAGGCAAAAAAAACAGCAATGAGAACAAAAGCAAATGAGAGAGAGATACTACAATGATTTTGAAAATTTGAGGAATTCTGATACCAAAAGGCACATGAATGACACAGGAGAGGCAATTCACTGTGTAAAACCCAAGTTCCAGCTGGGCATGATGGCACACACCTGTAATTCCAGCAACTCAGGAGCCTGAGACAGGAGGATCCCAATTTCAAAGCTAGCCTCATCAAGGCCCTCAGGAACTGAGACCCAGTCTCAAAACTTAAAAAAAAAAAAATGGAATGGGGTGTGGCTGAGTGGTAAAGCATTCCTGGGTTGAAACCCCAGTACCAAAAAACAAACAAACCCAAGGCCCAGAATCCACAGAAAGGGCAGTTGGTGACATGTGCCTCTGGTTGAAAGTATATACACAAACTTGTACTCCAGCCTTTCCCACTTTATTTTGCCTCCTTGTTTTGATCTCTGGATAAACTGATCTTAACAGGATATGGCGGATACCCAAAGAAGGGCCAATTAAGGCACAGTTAGACAACAAACCACACTCAGAAGCCTTCTGGGGCTTCTTTTCCCAGATACCAGCAACTCAAAACTTAGCCCACAAAGGTGGAAGTCCTCTCAAGAAAAATTAAATGGCAAAGGGATTTGACCTCAGTGGATCTTGCAAAGAAAAGGCTAGAGCAGGACTCTTGTCAATTGACAAGCACTAACCAATGATTAGAAGGAAAGACTACCTTGTATTTGAGAAAAATTCCAATATGAAAGGAACAGAGTAAGTCAAATAGGGACACGGAATTTGGTCATAAGAGAGTATACATGGAGCCATGAGAACTCCAAATAAATAATAATGAACGTAATTACAAATCAGTAATTCATATGGTTATGAATCAGACAGTAAACATACTACATAATATTTTAAAATACATAATTATATAAGGAAAAATACTGTATCCAAACAGAACAGATTGCTATGAAGATGAAAAAAATAAAAACCAGGAAAGAGTTCTAGGAAATTAACAATATAAATAATTTAAAATTTAAATACTATTGGAAGATAAAGTTAACAAAATTTCAAAAAAATAATTCTTGAGTTAAATAAAGAGATAAAAGAGAAAATAGGAGAGGGCCTGGGGTTGTGGCTCAGTGGCAGAGTGCTCGCCTGGCATGCATGAGGCACTAGGTTCAATCCTCAGCACCACATTAAAAATAATAATAATAATAATGTGTCCACCTAAAACTAAAGATACATAAATAAATAAATATTTTTTAAAAAGAGAGAAGATAGGAGAAAAACATTTAGAGGCGCAACCCACGAAAAATTTCTATCAAATAATATACATTTCAGCAAGAAAGAGGAAGGAAGGAGGAAGGAAAATTCACAGAAAATTTAACAGCTCATAAATACAATAGTTTCTAGACTAAAAGTGCTTGCCTGGTATCCACATAAAAAACTTGAAAAAGATCCACACCCAGACACAAAATTATGAAATTTCAGTACACTGGGAATATAATTTAACATTTCCAGGAGGGTTGGGAACACAAGATTACACACAAATAGGGAACAGATGACAAGAGTCTTTTTATAAACATCAGCTACAAGATTATGAAGTAATACCTTTAAATTCTGATTTGTAGAATTCTCACTCCAACAAAAACTATCAGTGCAATAAAGATATTTTCAGACAACTTTCAACTTAAAATATTTACATCAAAAGCCTGCATTTTAGGAGAGCTGTTGTAGAGAGGCAGTCAGTAGTAATGAGAAATATGTAAAATTAGCAACAGTTAGGACACAGAAATCCAAATCAGGAAAAGGGACAAATGAAGCCTTAAAGCAATTCTACAATCCAGGTAGGCTATGATAAGGACTGTGAAAGAGATTCTGCAAGAACAAAAAAGTTATGGGATAAGATTTGAGCTTTCAGAAAAATTATCGCTGAGTCTTACATATTTGTTGTAATACCTGGAAAGGGACAGTAAGAGGAACACACACACACACACACACACAAAACCCACCATATACATACAAGCCAATTAAATCCAGGTCAAGCGAAAAATTGTGAAAATATAATTGGCTCTAAGGCCAAAAAAAAATATGTAATCAGTTTATAAACATCAACTATTGCTTTAACCAATACCTGTAATATAGCTGTATTTCAAAGTGGGTCTGGGAAAGAGAAGGTTCAAATTTCTTGTTTTAAATGAAGTCTTAAGTTTTTTCACCATTAAACATGACGTCTTTTATTTTAACCACTAAAATGACTTAACTAAAGAGTTAAGATTTCTTATTATCTATGAGTGACTTAGGAACTTGTCGGATTCATCTAAGATTTCATATTCAAGGAAGAAACAGTGAAACACTTGTTTCTACAGAATCCTGCTTATTTCACCATTTTGGTATCCTAACACCTTGACTGTGATGACAGACCTTACTTCCTCCTTTCCAATTTTGCTTCAAATTATTTTATTTCTCTAACTGCCAGAGTCCTGAAGGCAACCTAACCAACATGGAGTTCATCAGAACGCCACACCCAGCTTCTTATAGTTACACAGTAATCCACAAGCACAGTCCCCCTGGAAAACAACCAGAAGTGCAGGCTATCAAAACCATCCCCAGGCATTCACAGATAAATATAGCCTCAGGCATGCGTCAAACCAAGCCATAACCGCAGACTCTACATCTGCGTCAGAATTGAGCTTAACTGCGCAACATTCTCTGCGCAGTCATTGCAGTGCATCATTCAAACAATCATACGCAAGAACAGCCCCACGCACAGGGGGGGAAACAAAAAAAGCAACGCAGTCCAGTCTTTACGCACTCGGTTTGGTACACTATTTAACACCCTGTCTCACTAAATAATCTTGGCACCCCACAACGCTGGGGTGGGCCTCACCACCAGGATTGAGGCAGAGAACCCTCAGTCCCTGGGGAGGCGTGGGAGGCGCGGGAAGGGCGAGCATTCGCTTTTGCGCGTGTGCGTCCACGTTGCACCAACATTCCCGGCAGCCTCTGCGGCACGGCCCTGGAGAACCTGGATGCGGAGCCTATGACTGAAGAATAGCCTTGGTCTACGACTTTTCTCGGCCTTGAACTACATTTCCCAGAGGCTTCGGGCACCTATTATATTCTGCAGCATCAGTCACGAGTTGATCTTGCAGGTCTGAGTCAGCCTGCCTGCGTCTTCGGTCGTCAGCCGCCCTCTCGCTGCGCTGAGGAGGCTCTGAAAAGGCTCCGGTCTTGGACCTGCACTGAGACTCGCATGTTGCGTACCTCCGGAACCGCTATCCTGGAGTCCTCCACCGTTTACGATGGTGAGCCCCGCATCTCTACGGCCGTGGATTTTCTGAGAGGAATGAGTACGGGCAGGGGCAGGTCGAGTCTGTTGACTGGGAACGAGGAGGGAGGGCTCAGGGCTTGGCTTGGCTTGTGTGGATGGAGCCTGTGGCTACTTTACGTTTCTATTGGTTTCTAACGGATTGGCGCGGATTGGCACGGGTTGGCGCGGGTTGGCGCAGGGTTGAACTCCTGTGGCAGTAATTTGATGCAAGGGCCCTTTTGTGGCGCAGTTCATATCCAAATGCGAGATTGATTCCTATCCTCTGCTCTGAAATCAGCTGCAGAAAAAATTCCTAAGGGGAAAGTTGAAAGTGGAACCCCAGAATGAAGGTCCTCAACAAAACGTTGGGGCTTGGACTCAGGGCGGGCGGCTGGGGCTGGAAGGGCACGTAGGGACATTCCATGGAAAAGGTTAAGGGCGGTTTTCAGCATGGCTAACCTCTGGAAAAGCAAACAGGCTAGTGTTCCTCTGCGCATGCGTGTGGGAGTCGTGACGGGATGGCGGCAGAGACTGGGTTCAAAAAAGGTCAAATAGCTCACGCATCCATTTTTTCCCCACCCGCTGGGCCTGCCATTTTCAAAAGAAGGCTGGTGAGGAGGAGAGGAGAATCATTGCTGCGTATCTGAAAATTAAATTCAAGGTGAGGTTTTGGTTACTTTTTGTTCCATTAAATCGCATTTTGTTTTTCAGAACATGGAAACGTCTGGAATCCTTCTGAAATGTAATATATCCCTTAATCCTAAGTTTTCCTTCCACAGTGAAATCAGACGTTGGAGGGGTAGATCCCGCTCTTTCTTGGAACCACCATGTCTTTCAGATTAATTGTGTACATATCCGTTTTGCAAATCTTTCAGTTTTTCCTGTTGACTCTGTTATTAAGCATTCATATGTTATAAAAATGCAACTCTAGAAAATAATATTAGACCATTATTTTAGACGGTGATTCATTAAAGAAGAAAACATACTCTTAAATATATTCTTAATTTTCTGCACAGGCTTGAATTAGAAAGCAATGTAAGGGGAAGATTTGATGAATTTTAACAGTGACAAAGACTTTGCTTTTGAGACTTTTAGATTTAAGAATTTGGTGGTTTGGGCAGAGGTCTGTTTAAACAAAGGTAGACATCCAACCTACTCTAGCAGCAATCCATAGTGAGGTCTTTTTTTTTTTTTTTTTTTTTTTTTACTAATCAGGCAGTACAAGTTTGTTTTAGAATACACTTATGTGTGGTATATGTAAGCAGCAGTATGGTATAATGGCTAAGAGTATGGATGGAATACCTTGGGTAACTCCTGGGCAAGAATGCTGGCTAGATAGGTGAGCCTGAGTGGTAGTTTATTCAACCTCTCTTTGCCATAGTTTCTTAACTGTGAAAATGCTAATAATAATAATCGCACCTACCTCATAGAATTATGAGGGTTAGATGAGTTAATAGTGGAAAGTCCTTCTGACTATGTCCGATACATTCTAAATCCTCAGAAAACACTACCTGTTATTCTGATGTAGTGATTCTGGGTCATTCATCCTCAGCTTTCTGTACATCAAGAAAAAAAAACAATGTGAAATTATTTTTGTTGGCACTCTTGGGTAAGAAAATGAAGCAAATGTTGAAGTCATATAGAAGAGCATTTTTTTTAAATTTATGTTTCTAGAAAACAACAACCCCTTGAAATGGTATATAGATTGTTGAATATATCCGTTGTGTGTGTGTGTGTGTGTATGTGTGTGTGTGTATATATATATATATATATATATATTTATTTATTTATGTATAAAATTTGTTCCTAATGGAAAATGTTAAGTTAATCAAAGTGTTATACAATAGTATGCAGCTAATAAAATTTTTAAAGATACAGTCATAGGAAATGATTTGTATGTAATGTTAAACCATATTAATAATATGAACTGTTTCTCAGGAAATTGTTAAATTACATGAGTCACATTATTCATATTGTAATTTGAAGGATTTTTTTCAAGAATTATAACTAAACTGGTTGTTTAATGGAGAAAAGATAAAGCCATTTTTATTCATTTGGTACCAAACACATTAATGTTTCATTTGCATACATTCACTTAACTGTGACTGAAATTTTTGCCTACCTAAATTTTGAACATTCACAGATAATATTAATACGAGAAGTGTCTCATTACATTAATGTGATATAGCAAAAGAATGTTCAAGAAGAGTGAGATGCTTATTTCAGTCCCTTGATTTCCTGGTTATTTGCACCCATATTGTGGACCTGTTTACTCTAGTTGTCTTAATGAGCAAAAAGCATGTAGAAAGAATCACATTAATTAATTCAAAGGAGACAGAGGACTGCAAGTTAGTTGTAGGTTTTATTTTACCTCTGTGCATATGAAAAGGAAACACCAATAATCCTAATTTGATTTGAAAAGCCTTCCAAATATCTAAAACCTTTTTAGATGTTAGAGATGTCAATGCCAGGATAGCAATTAATAGAACAGCCTTTCAAAATTACTTCATGTTTTTGAGATTTCCAATTACTCTCACAAGTTAAGTGTGGTGGCACACACCTGTAATTCCAGTGACTTGGCTGAGACAGGAGGATCACAAGTTCAAGGCCAGCCTGGGCAGCTTATGAGACCCTGTCTCAAAATAAAAGGACTGCAGATGTAGCTCAATAGTAAAGCACTCCAGGTTCAGTCCCTAGGATAAAAGAAAAAACAAATACTCTCAGATTTTAGCAGTATAATCTCTGAAATCCAAGTATCTTACAAAAACTCTCTAATAAAAACAATTCAAAAGGGATTGGGGTTGTGGCTTAGAGATATAGAGTGCTCGCCTGGCATAATAAAGATAATTGTGTCCACTTTTGACTAAAAAATAAGTTGTTTTTTTTTTTTTTTTTGAGAGAGAATTTTAATATTTTTTAGTTTTCAGCGGACACAACATCTTTGTTTGTATGTGGTGCTGAGGATCGAACCCGGGCCGCACACATGCCAGGCGAGCACGCTACCGCTTGAGCCACATCCCCGGCCCAATAAGTATTTTTTTAAAAAGACAATTCAAATAACAGAGTTTTAATAATAGAAAAAAAAAGAATAAGGAGCTGGGGTTGTAGCTCAGTGGCAGAGCACTTGCGTTGCACATGTGAGGCCCTGGGTTCGATCCTCAGCACTACATTAAAATAAACAAAATAAAGATATCAAAAAAAATTTTTTTTAAATAAGATAGTAATAGCTATAATATTCACATACCCTGTTTCAGACAGGGTAATAAGATTAAGCCTTTATGTTGGGCACTGTGGTACCCCTGGACAAGGAGACTGAGATAGGAAGATTGCAAGCCTTCATTAACTCCTTCTGTGCCATTTTATCACATCAGAAATTTTTTTTTTCCCTGATGCTTGTCTTGCTATGTTGCCCAGGCTGGCCTTGAACTCCTAACCTCAAGCAATCCCCCTGCCTTAGCTTCCTAAGTAGCTGAAACTACAAGAACTCACCACCATGCTGGGATCACATCAGAATTTTTTTTTTTTCCTGGTACCAGGAATTGAACTCAGGGATACTCAACCACTGAGCCACATCCCAAGCCCTATTTTGTATTTTACTTAGAGACAGGGTCTCACTGAGTTGCTTAGCGCCTTGCTTTTGCTAAGGCTGGCTCTGAACTCACAATCCTTCTGTCTTAGCCTCTAAGTTATCTTTTTTCCTGAGAGAACTACATTCTCAGGTTGGGGTTGTGGCTCAGAGGTATAGCACTTGCCTAGCACATTCGAGGCCCTGGGTTTGATCCTCAGCACCACATTAAAAAAAAATAATAATAAAACTATTGTATCCAACTAAAAAATATTAAAAAAAACTATATTTTCCAAACTTAGCTCTAAAATTCATATATTAGTATTATTAGTCATGATTGTAAATATAGAAAACCTGAAGTACCAAAAGAACTCTTTTTTTTTTTTTTTTGAGAGGATTTTTAATATTTATTTTTTAGTTATCGGCGGACACAACATCTTTGTTTGTATGTGGTGCTGAGGATCGAACCCTGGCCACACGCATGCCAGGCAAGCGCGCTACCGCTTGAGCCACATCCCCAGCCCCCCAAAAGAACTCTTAGGATTAATAAGTGGGTTTAGCAGGAGCACAGGATACAAGCTCATATATAAAGGTTATCATTTTTCTATATACCAGTAATGAACATTTAAAAGTTAAAGTTTTTAAAATGTACCATTTTCAGCCGGGCACCATGGCCTGTGCTTATAATCCCAGCAGCTTGGGAGGCTGAAGCAGGAGAAATGTGAGTTCAAAGCCAGCCTCAGCAACTTAGTGAGGCCCTAAGCAACTCAGCAAGACCTTATCTTTACATAAAATATTTTTTAAAAAGTATGGGGCTGAGGTTGTGGCTCACAGAGTGCTTGCCTAGAAAGTATGAGGTGCTGGGTTCAATTCTCAGCACATATAAATAAGTAAGAAAATAAGTAAAATAAAAGCCATCAAAAACTAAAAAAAAAAATGTTTTTTTTTTAAAAAGGGCTGGGGATGTGGCTCAGTGGTTAAGTGCTCCGTGTTCAATCCCTGGTACCAAAAAAAAAAAGAGTACCATTTTTAATAACTATCCAAAAAGTGAAGTATTCAGAGATAAATCTAACAAAATTAGAAAACTACAAACACTGATGAAAGAAATAAATGTACTCATGTATTCATACATAGATTTTTGTACATGAATTAGAAAATTAATACTAATACAATATCTTCTAATTTGATCTATACATTCAGGTCAGTCCCAACCAAAATGATAGCTTTTTCATAGATATCAACAAGCTGATTCTAAAATTTTATGGAAAGGAAAAAGAACCAAAATAGCTAATATAATTCTAAAAGGATTCTGGGGGCTTCACTTTACTCTATTTCAAGACAATATAAAGCCAAGATAATCAAGTGCTGTAGTTTGGATCTGGTTTGTCCCTCAAGGGCCCCTATGTTAAAGGCTTGGTCAAAGCTTGGCACTATTGGGAAATAGTGGAAACTTAAAAGGTGGGGCCTAATGGGAGGTTTTATGTCATTGGGACTGTGTCCTCAAAGGGGACTGCTGAATCCCCAAACCCTTCCTCCTCCTCTTTTTGCATCCTTCTCATGAGAGAGCAGCTTTGCTCTACCACATGCCCCCACCATAATATACCTCACCAGAGGCCCCCAAACAATGAGTCCAACTGACCATGGACTGAAACCTCCCAAACTGCGAGCCAAAATAAGCATTTTATAAGTCAATTATCTCAGGTATTTGTTATCATAACAGAAAGCTAAAACATCAACGCAGTGTAGTACAGGTGAGAGAATAATTCCAGATTAAAAGAATAGGCTGGAGCCAGGTGCAGTGGCACATGCCTGTAATCCCAGCAGCTGGGGAAGCTGAGCAGGAGGATCGTAAATTCTAAGCCAGCCTCAGCTCAGCAAAAGCAAGGTACTAAGCAACTCAGTGAGACCCTGTCTCTAAATAAAATACAAAAATAGAGCTGGGGATGTGGCTTAGTGTTTGGGTACCCCTGAGTTCAATCCCAGGTACCAAAAAAAAAAGGTCTGGAGAGCCCAGAAATAGACTCACATGTAATTTTTAACACTGATACAAAGGTAATTCACTGGGAAAAAGACAGTCTTTTCAACAAACGGTGCTACAATAATCGAACATCCATATGCAAAAAGAAAAATAAAAATCTTGGCATACTCGTCACCCTTTATCAAAATAATAATAGCAACAATAATAATCTCAAAATGGATTATAGACTTTAATGTAAAACATAAAACTCTGAAACTTCTAGAAGACAGAAAAAAATTATGTATAAATTTTATTTGGCATTGTCAGGTATCCATTAGTTTAGATTTATCTAATATTTTCTCATGCCTAGATGCCCTGCCTGTAACAATTATTACTGGGATGCATTCATCATGATTTTCTATCTTCCTCATTCCTTCTGCATACATCAATTGGAATTCATCTGAAAGGAACTTTTGTTTGTTCCTTCTCCCCTAATTCTTGCTTTATTCAATCATTTACATTTGTTTGGATTCATAAATATTTCCTTATTATATATAATCCAATACTATTTTATATATAATCCAGTACTACAGCTATTTATTTTGTTGGTCAAGTTGTCCTGGCTGTGGCCATTGAGAGTTTTTATATTAACTTCAATGTCCTTTTGACATAAGGATGCAAAACATATCTTTAAAAAAGAATTTAAAAGGTATGATAATTAAAAGGAAAAATTTACTAGAGGGTCTCAACAGTCAATTTAAATTTGTAGAGGAAAAAAAACAATAAACTTGAGAATGGACCAATACAGCCTACACTTGAGCCTATTAAAAAAAAAAATTCTTAAGAAGTCTCAGAGAAATGTATATGTGGAATGCTATTAAGTGTGTCTGTGTGTGTGTATATATATATATATATATATATATATATATATATATATATATATATATATATATATATATAGTGACCATACCATAAAGAGAGGAGAGAGGAAAAAGGCTGAAAAAAAATATGAATAATGGCTAAAAACATAATTTTGATGAAAAACTCATCACCTGTCAGAGAAGCAGTGAAATTAAACCTGTCTTCCTTTTTGAGTCAGGATCTTGCTGCATTGCCCAGACTGGCCTCTAACTTGCCATCCTCCTGCCTCTGGCTCCAGAGTAGCTGGGATTATACGTGTTATCCCCTCACCTGGCTAAGGAAGGCAGTGGGATGACCTGTTAAAAGTGCTAAAGAGAAAACTCAATAAGGAGTTTTTAAAGGAAAACCATCTTTCAAAACTTTTTGGAGATGGACAAAGGCTGAGTGAATTAAAGAGAAAGGCAACCAGATGATACTAGAAGCAGAGGAGAACTGAAGTTGTGATGTGAGACCATTACCCAAGGAATGAGATGGTATCTAGAAGCAAGAAAGGTGATGAAACAATATCACCTGGTGAGACCCATCTAAGAGCAGGTCTTACTTAAATAAATCTGTATGAGAGTATATTTCTGTTATTTTAATTTGTTATTACTAGCAATAGGAAATCAGTACAAGTAGTAATTACAAGGAACACAGACAAGATATGCCTGTAAAGATAATTATGTCGGTAAATATAAAAAATACTTTTTACTCTTTTCCTTCAACTGAGGTTTTTATCTGGGGTGGAGGGAGCAGGCACTCAACCACTGAGCCACATCCCCAGCCTTATTTTTTTTTTTTTTTTTTGAGACTGGGTCTCACTGAGTTGCTTAGTGCCTCCCTTTTGCTGAGGCTGGCTTTGAATTCCTGCTTCAGCCTCCCCAGGCACTGGATTATGGGTGTGCACCACAGTGTCCAGCTTCAACAATAAAAGTATATTGCACCAAACAATTACAAAATTATATTTTGGTGCTTATAACACAAAGATATAATAACACACACACTAGCACAAAGAGCAAAATAAAGTGGAAACAAATGATTGAAGCAAAAGTGACACAAAGAGTAGAAGAAAACCAATTAAAGCAAAACTTAAGTTTCTTGAATAATCAACAAAATGGACAAATGTTTAGCTCAACATAACTTCCTAAAAATGTTGAGGATTTTTGTGTCTATATTTACAAGGGATATTAGGATATTAGCTAGACTGACCAAGAAAAACAAGCAAAGTACTAAAGACAGGAATAAAAGAGGGAACATTTCTCATCTCTAAATATCTTATAAAATAAAAAGTATAGATTATAATGGTATATTATAAATGACTGCAAGTAGGCACTGGGATTATAGCTTAGTGGTAGAACATTTGCCTTGCATGTATGAGACACTGGGTTCCATCCTAAGTACCACATAAAAATAAATAAATAAAATAAAGTATTTTGTCCATGTACAACTATTATAAAATAAAATACTTTAAAAAATACTTAAAAATTTAAGTATGCAAATCAGACAAGAAATAACAAATAAATGACTGCAAATAGATTAGACAACTATTAGATGATACAAGTAAATTTCTAGAAGGATACAAATTACCAAAAAGAAGAAGAAATTATTAAAAAATACAAAATCTGAATGGACTTTTTTAAGAGATGGATTTTTAATTTAAAACTTTCTCACTAAGTTAACTTCAGACTTATATAGCTGCATTGTGGAATCTTACCAAACATTTAAGAAATAATTCTCATCCTTCACAGACTTTTATAGAAAATAGGGGAGTAAATACTTCCAAACCATCTGTGAATCCATTATTACACAGCTACAAAAGCCTGATAAAGACAGTAGAAGAATACCATAGACCAATATCCCTTGTGAATATAAGACAAACATCCTCCATATTTTTAGGAAGTTACATTGAGCGGCACAAAAAAAAATGACCAATGGGATTTATCCCTGCAATATAGGATTGGTTTAACACCCTAAAAATCAATTCTGTCAACAGAAAAAGCAAAACCACATTATCATCTCCGTAACTACCAAAAAAGTGGGTGTGTGCCACAGTGTCCAGCTTCAACTGAGTTTTATTTCTTTGTTATTTCTTGTCTGATTTGCATACTTCTTTTTTAAAGTATTTTATTTTATAAAAAAGTATTTGGCATAAGGTTAACATTTATTCATGGGGGTAAAATCTCAGGTCTGAATAAAAGGGAATTTCCTTTAACATTATGCTTTACCTTTAGGTTCAGGAATAAGAATGTTTGCTCCTACCAAGTTTCTTCAGACTTTTGGAAAAAAATAAATAAATAAATCATCCAGACTGGGAAGAAAGAACTGAAATTGTCTATATTATATGGACGCATAATCATGTATGTAGAAAATATTTAAGTAATATAAGACATAAAGGTCACATACAAGATCTATATATAAATACTAATTGTATTTTTGTGTATTAGCAAGGAACAATGTAAAAATGAAATTAAAATAATTTTCATGTGCATATCTAAAGGAAAAAATTAAATGCAAGATATATAAACCAAACTACCATAAAAAATTGCTAGAATTAAATGAAAGAGCTAAATAAATGTTGAGACATCCCCTATTCTCTATTGAAAGAGTGAATAACAATATTATTAAGATGGCAGTACTTGTATTCTTAGTGGCTTGGGACGCTAAGGCAGGAGGATCACAAGTTCAAAGCCGGCGGCAGCAAAAGCAAGGTACTAAGCAACTAAGTGAGACCCTGTCTCTAAATAAAATACAAAATACAGGGGCTGGGGTTGTGGCTCAGCGGTAGAGCGCTTGCCTAGCATGCGCGAAGCCCTGGGTTCGATCCTCACACCACATAAAAATAAATAAACAAAATAAAGGTATTGTGTGCAACTAAAAAACTAAACATTAAATAATAATAATAATACAAAATAGAGCTGGGGATGTGGTTCAGTGGTAGAATTCCCCGGAATTCAATCCCCAGGCCCTCACCATATATATATATATATATATATATTTTTTTTTTTTTTTTAAAGATGGCTATACTATCTAAAATGATTTCAGGATTAAGCGCCATCCCATCAAAATTCCAGCTGTTTTTTGTTTCCTTCAGAAAATAGCAAATTAACTCTAAAATCATATGGTTATGCAAAAGACCGAGAGTAGGCAAAGCCGTTTTTTAAAAAAGAGGAAGAGAGCTACCTAGCATGCAAGGGGCCCTGAATTTGATTCCCAGCACCCCACGCACCCACCCATCCACACACCCACACACACACAAAACAAAAGAGGAGTCATACCTCGATTTCAAAGCTTGATAGACTTAAATACCTACGACGTTCCGGCCTACGGCAGCTCCCGCGACAATTCGCGTGGCCATGGTTGCTGAAGCTAAGAAGGAGCTGCCCACGGAGTCCTCCACATGTAGAAAATCTACCTTTTAAGACAGTTCAGGGTGACATAGATACTATCTCTAAGGATCTCGGCATAGGGAATGTGGCTAGTGGGAGACACGCAGATTTAAAGGATTCTGCTACGTAGAATTCGATGTCGCGAGTCCGTGTCCTCACGTACCGCGGCGCACTGGTGGGTGCTCCGTCACTTCACATGGGCAATGCAGAAAGCAGAAACAAGGTAAAGATGGCTTTGGATTTAGGAAAGGTGGACCAGATGGCAGAGGAATGGGTGGCTCTCCAGAATCTGGAGGTGGCTGGGATTCCCGGGATGACATCAATTCCGGTTTCAGGGATGACGTGAAGGCCCGTGTGACCCGTGAGCAGGCCCTCCAATGGGGAGCCGCTTCAGAGATGACCCTCTTCAAATTCCAACGTGGATTTCAGAGAACCAACGGAAGAGGAAAGCTCGCAGATACCGCGATATCCCTCAATCTAAGTGTCCAGTCCCAACTCCACCGTCCTCAGGGCAGCCAGGCCCAGAGAGGGAGGCGTTCAGGAGGAAAGGGGGCTGTGGGGGAGTTGGAGCAGGTCCACAGCCTGGTGGCCTGAACCGGCCACCCCGCAGTCACCATTCCCGCACCTGAGGTTGTCCTCCTTTCTTAAAACGGAAACACGGAGCTGGTGACACCTGTGGGCTGTGAACATCTTGGCTTCGCTGTCTCTGGTGTCTGTTAGGTGCCCCTCCCCACCCCATTCTTACCGTCTCCCTCCTGGCCTTTCTCCCTGCGCCTTGTTTTCATTTATATATATATATATATATATATATATATATATATATAAATTTACATTTCTTTAGTTGTAGATGGACCTAATGCTTATTAGGGTTTTTTTGTTTGTTTGTTTGTTTGTTTTACTGTGGTGCTGGGGATGGAACCCAGTGCTTCACGCGTGCTAGCCAAGTGCTCTACCACTCAGCCCCAGCCCCAGCCCGCCTGGTTTTCCTCCCAGCACACGGGGATCTGCAGGAGGACGGCCACGCCATGTGGGAGTGTCCACCAAGCGGCCTGTTCACAGTTTTCCTTCGCTTCCTCTTTTTACTTTAGACACACTGGCCAGACTCCGGGCTCTCCCTTTGATTTGTCTCGGTGATACTCTTCCGACCTGCGCGCTGAGTTCCGTGTTGCCTCAGTATTTCTCTTCCGACCTGCGCGTTGAGTTCCGTGTTGCTATGGCTTCCGGAACAGAGCGGAAGTTGCTGGCAGATTGACCAGCATCTAAAACAAAAATTGGCACCTTGTTTTAAAACAAGGGGAAAAAAATTACTGAACCCTGCAGATTCCTTCCTGTTCCTATTTAAAAAGTCTTACCATCACCCTTCCCAGATGGACTGTCCAGTCCAAAGAGGCTCATCACAGCGGAAGCCCTAAGAGGAGTAGTGGGAAGGCTGATGGGCGCCGAGGTGATAGCGCTCTGTGTGTTCATGCAGTTTTGCTACCACTCCTTCAAGACCATGGCAGAGTAGTCCTTCCTGGCCCTGGTGGAGCGGGCAGCCAACTAACGCGTTTCCTCCAGGTGGAGGCGCTAAGCTGGGCTAGTGTCACATTGTGCTGAGGTGGCTTTTCCCCGCCTCCGCGTGGTGTTTCCCCTTCTCCCGTGTGTCCATCTGTCCCCTAGTAGAAATAACATGTTGAGAGGCTCTGCTTCCCACCGTCTTGTGAATTCAGAGTGAAAATGGGCCTAGAATCCAGTACTTCATTTGCATAGCTGTCAAAACCTGTAATAACTGTAGGTAATTATAAATGTCTAGGTTTGCTGCTGAGTCTTTGGGACAGTATTGTTCCATGTTCAATGTTTAGCACTCTCCTGGGGGTAAGGTGTTAGACAACAGCATTTGAGATTGAACATCGGCATATGAACAGAGGGAATATTTTTTAGCTTCTCCACCCTGGGGAGGAGAGAGGCCAGGAAGGCTGGTGCCTTTACTATAGCGTTGTTAGGTGGTGGTTCCCAGATAGTTGTAGTCCTGGGTTACCTCAGCAATATACTGAACTCTCTCGCCTTCCTTCTGCCTGTTATTTTCTCTGCTTCTGAGATAACATTTTTGTCACACTAATACTTAAACCCTAAATATGAAAAGGTAAAGAATAAAACATTCATTAAATATAAGAATGGAATTCGGAACACTTAACACATTCAGCTATATGACAAAAAGTAAATGGATATGGTATTTTGTGAATGATCTCTTAAATAAAGAAAACCTTACATAATGAAAAACAATACAGGGCTGGGGAAGCGCGTTCGCTTGGCATGCTCGGGTCGCTGGGTTCGATCCTCAGCACCATATAAAAAAAAAATAAATAAAGATGTTGTGTCCACCGAAAACTAAAAAATATCTTAAAAATTCCCTCTCTAAAAAGGAAAACAATACAAAGCCTCAGTAATCTAAAAATATAGTATTAACATAAGGAAAAACATAGACTAATGGAACAGAATTCAGAGTTCAGAAATAAACTTTGCAATTATGGTAATAATTTATTTTAATAATAATTTCCTTTTTTTTGGAGGGGGTGTGGTCAATTGATTTTCAACAAATGTGCCAGGACAATTCAATAGGAAGGGGATAATCCTTTCAACAAATTAAGATGGAACAATTGGACAAACATATGTAAATGGTGAACTTTATTTCTTACATACCATAGACAGAAATTAACAAAATAGATCATAGGTATAAATGTGAAATCTAATTATAATGCCCTTGAAGAAAATATAGGAGAAAATTTTCATGACTTTGGCATATGTAAAGATTTATATGTGATCACTAAATCACAAATTATTTTTTTAAGTGATTAACTGGTCTTAAAGATTAAAATTTTTGTCCTTCAGAAAACACCAAACTGCTTAAAGTGTAGCACAGTGGTCGATCACTTGCCTAGCATGCGTGAAGATCTGGGTTCAATCCCTAGGACTGCAAAAACCAAAAACAAAAGAAAGTAAAGCCAAGTCATAAATCAAGAAAAAATATTTGAAAAAAATCATATAATATATAGCTTGTGTCTAGAACATAGAAAGAAGACTTATAACTCAATAGGAAGATTGGTAACTCAGTTTTAAAATGTGTAAATACTTTTTAAATTTTTCTTAGTGTATCAGGGACAGAGTCTCACTGAGTTGCTTAGTGCCTCACTGTTTGTTGCCGAGGCTGGCTTTGAACTTGTGATCCTCCTGTCTCAGCCTCCAGAGCTACTGGAATTCTAGGTGTATGCCACCCCACTGGACAGTGATTTATTTAAAAATATATATATTTTTACTTGTAGATGGACACACTACTTTTTTTTTTTTTTTTTTTTTTTGGTACTTAACCACTGAGTCACATCCCTAGACTTTTGAAAAATATTTTATTTAGAGACAGGGTCTCACTGAGTTGCCTAGGGCCTCACTAAGTTGCTGGGGCTGGCCTTGAACTTGAACTCCTCCTGTCCTAGCCTCCCAAGCCACTGGAATTACCTTGCCCAACACAATACCTTTATTTTACTTATTTTTATATGGTGCTGAGGATCAAACCCAGTGCCTCACATGTGCAAGGCAAGCACTCCACCACTGAGTTACAATCCCAGCCTATAAATCGTGTAAATGATTTAAATAGACATTTCACAAGAATGAAGTACTAATACATGCAACAGCATCAACAGACCTCAAAACCATTATACCAAGTAACAAATGAAAGACAAAAGGCTATATATTGTACTTATATGAACTATCCAGAAGAAACTAAGATAGAAAGTAAATTGGTAATTGCTAGAAAGTGGAATTGGAAACAGAAAGTAATTACAAATGGTATGAGGTTTATTTTATTATTTTAGTTGTTGATAGACCTTTATTTTATATATGTGTTGTGCTGAGAATTGAACCCAGAGCCTCACACATGGCAGGCAAGTGTCTGAGCCCCAGCCCCAATGAAATGTTTTAAAGTCAGATCATGATAATGATTGCTTGACTCTGAAAATTTACTAAAAATCATTAATAGAGCATTTAAGTGGGTATTATATAAAAGTCATATCTCCAATAAAGCTTATTGTTGTTGTTGTTGTTTTTTGGGGGCACCAGGGATTGAACTCAGGGGCACTCAACCACTAAGCCACATCCCTGGCCCTATTTTGTATTTTATTTAGAGACGGGATCTCACTGAGTTGCTTAGTGCCTCGCTTTTTGATGAGGCTGGCTTTGAACTCACAGTCCTCCTGCTTCAGCCTCCAAAGCTGCTGGGATTCAGGCGTGTGCTACCATGCCTGGCAAAGCTGTATTTTAAAAGACTTTTTTTAGAAATAAACCCATATACCAGGAAGATACAAAAAGGAACCTGCAGGGAGACTTATCAAGTGTACGATGTCTTTTGGAAATTTTCGCCATGTCTAGGTATGAAAAATATGCTTAGAAAATCAAATGGAGGAATAATAGAATTGGTTTACATTTTGGGAGCTAAAGGAAAGTATGAAAAGCAATTCATTTAAAATACAAGCATGAAGCAGGGTGAGATGGCACATGCATGTAATCCCAAACACTTGGAAAGCTAAATCAGAAAGATCAAAATTTCAAGGCCAGCCTTAGTAATTTAGCCTAAGCAACTTAGACTCTGTCTCAAAAAATAAAAGAGTTGGGAATATGGCTCAGCGGTAGAGCACAAGGCTCTTTGTTCAGTCCCCAGTATTGAAAAACACACACACACACACACACCTACAGGCATGGTAATGGATGAGTGCATAACTTTCTATTCATTTTGCTACCTATTGATGTCTCTTTGACTATTTTATTGTGTGTCATGTTTTATAAACTGATTTTATCCCTGACAGGATATACTGATTTTTTTCCATATTCAAACCAGTTCTGCAATTTAGCATTTAATAACTATGATCCATTATGTGGATTTATTATAATGTATTGAACTAGCCAGCCATTCTTAGTCCTGTGAAGCTGAATTACTCCCAATTTCTGTATTGGGAATTTGTTTTTTTTTTTTTTTCTTTCAAAGTAGGAGCACTTAGGAATGTGGCATTAACTTCTACCAAGTAAAATACAGGCAACTATACCCGCCCAATTTTGATATTAGAAGTAGCTAATTTTTAAACCACTTAACTGGATTTTACTGATAAGAGAATATTTCCCATACCATAATTCACAGTCTGCCCTCTGGGACACAGTATTTTCTTCACTGTGGTTCTGTAAAGTGCTCAGCCAGATTTCTAAAGGATTGATTTGATATTTGGAAATATGAAAATGGACAAAAAGAACAAAGAGTCGATATATGCTACAACTTAGAAGAACCTCATAAACATGTGAAGGCCAGACACAAAAGGACATTGAATATTATTGTATAATCTCTCTCTTTTTTTTTCCCACTCAGCCTCCTGAGTAGCTGAGTTTACAGGTGTGTGCTACCACACCTGGCTGTATAATCCATTTTATAAAACATATACGGTAGACAAATTTATAGATACAAAAAGTAGATTACCAGAAAATGGGGGAGGGAGAAATGAATAGTAATTATTTCATGGATAGTATTTATTTTTAGGGGGCAATGATAAAGTTTTGAAACTAGAGAGAGGTTGTAATTATACAATGTTGTGAACACACCGCTTAATTCTACAGTTTAAAATAATTTATTCTAAGTTACATGAATTTCACATCAGTTAAAAAGGGCAATGATATTGTCATAAGAATAGATAGGTAGATCATTGTAGTAGAATTGGGAGTCCAGAAATTAGCCCATACTATTCAATTTGGAAAGAATCATCCTTTCAACAAGTAGTGCTGGGAAAACTGGATAGTTAACATGCAAAACAATAAAGTTGGTCCCCTGCCTTACACCCTATGTAAAAGTTAGGTGGATGTGGTAGTGCTTGGCTATAATCCTAGCTACTCAGGAGACTGGGACAGGAGGATTACGAATTCAAGGCCAACCTCAGTAACTTAGCAAGACCATGTCTCAAATAAAAAGTGTTAGGGGTGTGGCTTAGTGGTTGACTGTCACACAGTGCCATTAAAAAAAAAAAAAAAACTAAATGTAAGAACTAAAATTATAAAACCTTTAAAAGAAAATAAAAGGATAAGTCTTTGTTTGGCAAGGAATTCTTAAATATTGTATCAATAGCTCAGGCAACAACAACAAAAACAGGCAATTTTTTTTTTTTATTTTTTAGTTTTAGATGGACACAATATTTTTATTTATTTATTTTTATGTGGTGCTGAGGATCAAACCCAGTGCCTCATGCATGCTAGGTGTGCACTCTACCACTGAGCCACATCCCTACCCCCCAAAAAATAGGCAAATTGGACTTCATCAGAATTAAACATTTTGAGTAACTCAAAACGCCCAAGATATCTTTTGAAATTTTTAAACATATTTTTAATTATAAATGAACATAATACCTTTATTTTATTTTTTGAGAGAAATTTTTTAATATTTATTCCTTAGTTTTCGATGGACACAACATCTTTATTTTATTTTTATATGGTGCTAAGGATCGAACCCACTGCCCCGTGCATGCCAGGCGAGCGCGATACCGCTTGAGCCACATCCCCAGCCCTATTTGTTTGTTTTTATGCAGTGCTGAGGATCGAA
Source organism: Marmota flaviventris (assembly GCF_047511675.1). Lineage (NCBI taxonomy): Eukaryota > Metazoa > Chordata > Mammalia > Rodentia > Sciuridae > Marmota > Marmota flaviventris. The sequence continues at coordinate 15,703,341 of NC_092515.1, read as the reverse complement.
CCCAGTGTCTCACACATGCTAGGGAAGCACTCTACCATTGAGCCACAGCCCCAAGCCCAAAATATTTGTTATCTTATCCTTTGCAGGAAAAGTTTGCTTACCCCCAATCTATATCATTTTTATGACTTGTTGTTTTCTGGTATGTGTATACAGTAGAATTTATTTAACCTATTCTTTATTGAAGGCTATTTATTATTTCCCAGTCTTTTCCTTTTTAAAATTAGTTTATTTGCCCCTGTTTGCATATATCTTTTTGCCCACATATAAATTATTTTCTTTAGGGTCCTAAAAATAGGATTGTTAAAACACCTGGCTTGTATTGGTTTTTGTAGTTTTGTTTTGGAACCAGGGATTAAACCCAGGAATGCTTAACCACTGAGCCACATACCCAGCCTTTGTGTGGGTGTGGGTGTGGGTGTGGTGCTGGGGATTGAACCCAGGGCCTTGTGCATGCAAGGCAAGCACTCCACCAACTGAGTTATATCCCCAGTACCACCTAACCCTTTTTTTATATTAGAAACAGGGTCTCACTGAGTTGCTCAGAGCCTCACTAAGTTGCTGAGGCTGGGTTTGAACTTGTGATCCTCTTGCCTTAGCCTCCTAAATCACTAGGATTATAGGCGTGTGCCACCATGCTCAGCTTGTAGAGAAATTCTTGTAACTGAAAAAAATAAATTACTACTAGTTCCTGAATATTTATTTTATTTTACCAATACCTGAGATCCTCCTCTGTTTGTTTTTATATCACATCAACATGAATTAGAAAATTTACCCTCTTGTAAGTGATACCATTGTATGACATTGTGTGTCTATTTTGTTCCAACCTTGCTAACATGTAATCAGTCTTTTAAATCCATCTGTGAACTGAACATAAAATGTTACTTGTCCCTTCAACATATCTTCTTAATTAGCAACATTTAATACTTCCTGGTAAGTTACTTCTATTATTGTTCATGCTCAGGTTTCCTAAGGTGTCATAAGAAATTCTGCATATCCATAGCAAGAGCAGAATTGAAAACAAACTGGCTTTGTAGTTGGACAATTCTGGAATCAGAACTCATATGTGCCATTAATTAACTGGATTTAGGTTTCTGTTTCTAGTGTTTGAAATGGAGATAACAGTGTTTTAGGGCTATTCTGAGATATATGGCATGTATCAATCATATAAAAGTTGACTTTCTTTTTTAACCGATGTAGGGATGATAAATTCACTTTTCACAAAGTTTGGGTATGAAGAAAGAGTAAGAAGGATGTCAAGCAGAAAAATCCTGTGGATGATTCTGACTGGGGGAAATGGGGAGCTGCAAGCCCTGAGAATTCTGGTAGTTCTAGTTCAGGTGAGGGTAGGAATCCCAGTAGGCAGGTACAGTTTTGCAGTGATAAAGGCTGTCATGCATTGTCCATGCTGGAGGTCAGCAAATGTCACATCAATAAAGGAACAAATACTAAGTATTTTAGGCTTTATAGGCCATATAACTCTGTTAAATGGCTATTGGAATTTTCTGAAAGTAGCCATAGACAAGAGTAAACGGATGGTCCAGATTTAGTTCATGGGCCATAGTTTGCAGACTCCCAGTCTGTTCTGCCTTTTGTCTTCAAATCCAGGGAGGCCAGGAAAGGCTTAAAGCAAGGAAAACTGCCGTCTGTTTTAGTTTGTGTGGTCACTTTTTAGAATTGAGAATCAGGAAGGAGAATCTAGTCAGGGCGGTTCTGAACATCCCAGCCTTGGGCGGAGATCAGCATCTTCATAGTGGGGATTGCCCAGAACTCCCCTGCTGAAGATACTGATCATGAGTTCTAATACAGGCGAGCCTCTGCTCTTTACAGTAGCCCAGCTTCCTTGACAGGGAGAATACAAGGGAGGAGCATGTGAGGGAAGTATGGGTGCCAGTGTTTACAAGCAAGAATAGAGAAGAAAAGATTATTTGCATTCTTTTGAAACAGCCTCTTGTCATTGGTTCATTTTTTTTTTTTTTCCTCATCCAATTCAGGTTTCTCAGAACTTTGCTTCTCTAGAAGAACCCTGAGGAAGACTGGCCAGTTCTTGTAAACCTAAAACCATGGCTCACGTAAGCGATTCCCCAACTCCCTTTTAGGGTCACGTGAAAGAATTTTCATTCTTTATACTGAACCTTCTTATTTAACTGAAGTTTTCTTTCATCTCTAATTGTCCCAGTGGCTCTTATATGCCCCTGTTTTCTTTAACAAATGTTCATCTGAACCTGACTAAACCTTGCAGCATCTGCTGTGCATGCATTCTCTGTCTGCAGCACAAATGGGGCAAAAACGAAGTCTCCGGAGGGAAGTATTTTACCTCATCAGAGCTGAAGTGTACTCAAACAAAAGATGAGCTTATCTGATGACACACAGGAAAACTAAAGTTTTCCAGGGAACTGTGTCTGTAGGCAAAATGCAGTTTAGTGTTGATTGGCTTCATTCTCGCTATATGGTTGGGTTCTGTGTATGGAGCAATCGGGACCTTTTCTGGGAATCTCCAAGAGGTGAAAATCCACAATAGGAGCCATTTTGAAGTTGAATGGAATAAGCTGGTCTTGACATCTGTGTGATTTGGCTAATTCTACATCAAGATTCTTTGTTCCAGGAACAAAGAAAGTGTACAGTATTTATAAGAAAATCACCCAGAGGCATAAATATTAGATCTTTGTATTCTCCCATGATTAGAGAAACCTTAAGAGAGATTATCTAACATAAATGTCTTACTTTCTGGATTCTATAATTAAGTTTGGTATATCCATAAGATTGTATTTTTATTATTATTATTAATTATTATTATCATTATTACTATTATTATCATTTTGCAGAGCTAGAGATGGAATCCAGGGTCTTGTGCAGGCTAGGCAAGTGCTCTAACACTGAGCTACACTCCTAGCCTGCTTCATTATTACTTAGCTGATTAAAATAATTTATATCCCAGCAGCTCAGGAGGCTGAGACAGGAGGATCAAGAGTTCAAAGCCAGCCTCAGCAAAAGTGAGGTGTTTAAGCAACTCAGTGAGATCCTGTCTCCAAATAAAATACAAAATAGGGCTGGGGATGTGGCTCAGTGGTCAAGTGCCCCTGAGTTCAATCCCTGGTAATAGTAGTGATAGTAATAATAATAATAATAATAATTATTATTATTATATTTATTTTTTGTAGTTGTAGTTTGGACACAATAACTTTATTTATTTTTATGTGGTGTTGAGGATCGAACCCAGGGCCTTGCACATGCAAGGCAAGCTCTTTACCACTGATCCATAATCCCAGCCACTATTATTATTATTATTATTATTATTTATAAGATGGGCCCAGTGTCTATAATCCCAGCTGCTCAGAAGACATAGGTGATTAATATCACCTGAAGCCACAAAGTTCAGATGAGCCTAGACTCTGTCTCACATGAATAAATGAATAACATTTATAATAGAATTGCCCAAATAAGGAAAAATTAGGACATAATGACATAAAGATTAAGCTGAATATTTTAAAAATTCTTTAATTTTATACAAACCCATTATTCTAGGAGATATTTTATATAGTATTTTTTTTAATCTTTATTTATTTTTATGTGGTGCTGAGGCTCAAGCCCAGGGCCTTGCAAGTGCTAGGCGAGTGCTCTTCTGCTGAGCCCCAGCCCTTATATAGTATTTTTTTTTTAAATCTATATGATTTTAAGTAAAGGAAAAGATGAATTTGCTTGTATCCACTGTTTAATTTAATTGGGCAACATTTAATTTGTTCTCAGAAATGTTTGAGTAATCAAAGAATCCCATAATATATAGGAAATTTTGCATGTAGCAACTAGATTCTTCAAGAAAATAAGGCCATTCTACTCAAACACCAGTGTCATTCCTATCTCTTACCTTTGTCATAAGCTTTCAGCCCTAGTCTTTGTTTTGTATAGTCTCCCACTTGCTGCAATGAAATATTTTATCTCCTCTTTTTCCTTAAGTATGCATTCTATAATTTCACCAGTAATGTGTTGGTTTCTCATTTCAGAAACTAGTGAAGTTCAGTGATGTGTCTGTAGTCTTCTCTCAAAGGGAATGGAAGTGCCTGAACCCTACTCAGAGGGAATTGTACAGAGATGTGATGCTAGAGAATTATAGCAACTTGGTCTCACTGGGTAAGGTCATTTACCTCAAATAATTTAAACACTGCTCTCTGAAATAATAGCTTTCCCTTACATGAATTCAGAACATTTGTTTATTTTGTGGTACTGGGGATTAAAACTGAAGGCCTTATCCTGCTAAACACATCATTTACCACTGAGCTATATCTCTAGCCCTTTAGGACTGTTTTTTACGAAAGTAACTGAATTTCTTCCCTGTTACTCAAGGAATTAATTGAACTTCACTGGTATGTAAATAGCATTTCACCACACTGTAGTGATCTTCATGAACCATTTCCTTAATCCATTGCCATAGTTGCATCTTTTTTGATGACTAAGGGACTAGATTTGAATTATGGGATATTTATTCCAAAGTCAATTTCAAAGAAATAACGTTTCACATTGAAGTTGAGCTTAGAATTGCTTATGGGGGCTGGGAATGTGGCTCAAGCGGTAGCGTGCTCACCTGGCATGCGTGCGGCCCGAGTTCGATCCTCAGCACCACATAGAAAGATGTTGTGTCCGCCGAAAACTAAAAAATAAGTATTAAAAAAAATTCTCTCTCTCTCTTTAAAAAATAAAATAAAATATATAGAATTGCTTATGGTTGTTCTATTTGGCAGAATAGTAATGTATTTAAAAATAAAATGAATGCATTCTGTTTCTCACACCAAACACCTCGTGATTGAAAATTAAAATCCATTAACTTAGCTCTTGCTTCAAACTAGAGCTGGGGTTGTGGACTCAAAGGTATATTTAAAAAAAATCTCAGGCTGGGGTTGTGGCTCAATGGTAGAACGCTTGCATAGCATGTGTGAGGCACTGGGTTTGATTCTCAGCACCGTATATAAATGAACAAAATAAAGGTCCAAATAAAATAACACCAACTTTGTTTAAAAAAACTCAAAAAGAGAGAACTTTGGGGCTGGGATTGTGGCTCAGTGGTAGAGCGCTCACCTAGCACAGGTGGGACCCGGGTTCGATCCTCAGCACCACATAAAAATAAAGGCATTGTGTTGTGTCCATCTACACCTAAAAAAAAAAGAAGAACAACAACAACAACAACAACTTCAAACTATCTTAGGAAGTTTCTTTTGCTCCAAATAAATTAGTATCAATAAAATACTAATAGCTAATAGAGTGCTTACCATATACCAAGAATTGTTCTAAATATTAGCCATGAAATAGGTATTACTTTTATTTTCATTCTACAAGTGAGAAAACTAAGGCCCAGAGAATTTAAGTGGTTTGCTTACAATCATTGGTATGTAGATGGAAGAGCAGAATCTGAACCCTTATAGTCTGGCTCCAGAGTCGGTGCTCTCAGTTACTACTGTCTCTCAACAGAGTGAGTCTGCAGGAGTTTTAATTATAAAATGGGACCTTTTCCCTGCATATCAAGTTTCTTTATGCTCTAGGATCGTGCGGTTACCCTAATTTGAGTATTCTTTAATCTTAGTTTTCTCTGAAGTATATATTGATATTATGGATCCATAGTTTACTACAAGTTTAATCAAGTCTTAAAATGTTTTTGAACTTGGCATATCATATCACTTTTATATCTTGTTGTATTTCTTTCTTGTAATCAGGATATTCTGCCTCAAAGCCAGAAGTGATTACCTTATTGGAGCAAGGCAAAGAGCCGTTCATTGTGATTGGAGATGTGCAAGGAAGACGGTGTGCAGGTAAGTGAGGGCTCACCAGGTAAATGCCAACAAAGGCCAGATGGTCAAGGTGGGAAGCACAGGTTTGCATGTTGTTATGGCCTAAGAGAGGGAAGAAAACAGATTTTTCTTAGTGTAAAGTACCAAAAGAACTTTTATGTGCATTCTCAGTTATCACTGTCTGTTTTTTCCCCTTCTCATATTACCCTCTAATTTCAATTAGAGATTGTCAGGAGGGAAGAAGGGAGGGAAAGAGGAAGATCTGGGAACTGAAATAGAGCAAACGCTTACATGAATTTATGAATATGTCAAAATGAACCCAAATATTAAATATAACTATAATGCACTAATTTAAAAAATTCAAAAGAAAATGCTCTCTTTCCCAGTGCAACCAATTGATTTCCATATTTTTTTCCTGCAGTGATTCTTAAGTTTGTCTCCAATTCCTGAAAGTTCATTCATTTACCTATTCAGCATATATTTACTGATTGCCTTCTCTGAGCCAGGCAGTGTGCCAACTATAACATATATTTTGGCAAACAGGCTAAAACCTCCCACATTAATGAAGTTGACAGTGTAGAATGGGAGACACTCAGTAAACTGTAAACCAATGAATAGATAATATAATGTGAAATCATGATGCATGCTATAAAGGAAAAGTATGAAGGGTGAGGAGGTGGAGTTGGGCTCGGTGCTCAGCAAAGCCTTTTGTAAGGAGGGGATATTTGTGCAGAGACAGGAAATACGGGCTTATATCCTGTGAATAACTGGAAAGAAATCATCTCATGTGAAGAGGGCAATGAGATTTTTATGTTTGCAGAACAGCAAAAAGCTCAGAGCATATTTAGAGGGGGGAAGAATACTAAATAAGAGTTAAAGTTGAGCAGGAGCCAAATCTTAGTTTTTTTTTTTTTCCCCACAGTGGGAAATTTGGATTTTTCTTTTCAAAGAAAGATTGAAAGCCATAATCTCATATGTTTTTAAATGATCATAATATATACTATGTGGAGAATATACTAAATGGAGGCAAGATTGGAAGTAGAAAGGTCAGTGAACAAACTACTTCAGAGGTCTATACTAGTCATAGCAGTGATAGTAACTTGGATTAGGATGATGGTGAAAGGGTGGTGTATTCATCTTGTGCTTTGGAAGCAGAGCTAATAGACCTGCTATGAGGTATAGGTGAAAGAGATGAATAGAATCCAGCTGATCTAGGCAGACATGAAAGATGGCTTGGGGGATGGAAATAGAGTTCTGTTTTAGGTATCCAGTTTTCCCTTGGTATCCATGGAGGATTGGTTCTGGGGTTTCCAACTGATCTCAAAATCTGTTCAAGTCCCTTAAAGTCATCTCTGGATTCCTTATAATACCTAAGACACTGTAAAATGCTACATACATAGTTCCTACATTATATTTTTAGGGAATAATGACAAGAAAAAAGATGTATGTGTTCTGTATGTGTTCAGTACAGATAAAATTTATTTTCACATATTTTAGTCTGCATTTGATTGAATCCATGGATACAGAACCTGCAGATATATCACAGTTAAGATGCCAGTGCCAATGGTATCTGAGGATGAAAACTTGCTAGCTATGGCTCAGAAAAGGAGGTGAGGCACTGGTGATGGTGATATAGAAAATTGTAGGTTGGGAATGTGGTTCAGTGGTAGAGCTCTTGCCTAGTATGTGTAAAGCCCTGGATTCAATCTCCGATAACATGTGCACGCACATACACACAGATACATACATACACAAAATGCCTATTTGTCATCAAGGATGAGACATTAAGCTGGCATCTGAAAAAAGCAAGTTTAGCATTCAGGGAGAGGTTAGGACTAGTTATATAAATTTGGGTGCCCAACCAGGGGACTAGATGAGATATTTAGGACTGCTATAACCTACCACCTATTTTTAGAAATAAAGTATTATTGGAACGTAGCCATAGCTATTTAGTTACATATTGTCTGTGGAAGATGAGTAGTTGAGGCCCACAGAACCTAAAATTTTTATTGTTTGGCCCTTTACAGAAAAAAATGTATTGGCCCCTCCCCTAGGAAATGGGTATTAAAGGAGGCCAGAAGAGACAGAGATGATGGAGGCCCTTTATTTAGAGAAGGAAGAAGAGGCAGCATGTAGATTTTGGTCACACAGACCTGGAGAGAGTGGTGCTATGAAACAAATGAGGAAAATGTTTCAGGAAGGAACAGTAGATACAGGTGGACTGAACTGAGCTTCACCCACAGGATATGGCAGGAAGGAAATTCTTGGTGACCTTGTGTCAAGGGGATAAGGTTTCAATGGTATTGAGGATGAAACTTGCTAAGTATGGCTCAGAACAGGAGGTGAGCCACTGGTGATGGTGAGATAACAAGAGATTTTGTTAAGAAATGAACTAGAGATGGGTTTAGAAGCTAGAAGGGTGTGTGGGGTATGATGAGTCAATTTTAAGATGAGAATGATGTGGCTCAGAGGTAGAGCATGCAACTAGCATGCGTGAGGCATTGAGTTCAATCCACAGCACCACATAAAGTAAAATAAAGACATTGTGTCCACCTATAACTAAAAAGTAAATATTAAAACAAAAGATGAGAATGAGTCCATAGAAAGAAAAAATATTGAGGCAGAAAAAATGATTATTATGGAAATTGGGGAGGAGTAGGATCCAGTTCATAAGGAAGAATTAAGAGAATTATAAATACGATATGGATACAGGTGAGTTGATGAGACAAAGGAATGGTTATTTCTTTTTTTCAGTATTTTTTTTAGTTGTAGATGGACACAATAACTTTATTTTTATGTGATGCTGAGGATCAAACCCAGTGCCTTCCACATGCAAGGTGAGCACTCTATCACTATGCCACAGCCCCAACTCATTCTTGTTTTTTGTTTTTTTTTTATTGGATACAATACCTTTATTTTTATTTATTTTTTTGTGGTGCTGAGGATTGAACCAAGTGCCTCACTTGTGCTAAGGAAATGCTCTACCACTGAGCTACTACACCCCAGCCCTGTTTTTATTAGAGGAGTAAGAGAAATCATCAGCCAAGAATTGGAAGGGTGTTTGAATTGGAAGAATTGGAAAGTGTGTTTGAAGTAAAAAGGTGTTAAATATATTTTTAATATTTGAAAGAATGATCAAGGCTCCTAGTCGGAGAAAATGCCCCTTTATTGAGGAACAGCTCTGCATATTTATAGAGCCGGGAGTGGTTTGACAGTTATGACAGTTTAAAGGTTGAAGGGTTTGACAGTTGGCATGGGGTGCTTTCTGATTGGTGGGTAAAGATCATGTGAGCCACCAGGGCTAGTCTGATTGGTGGGTAAGGATCATGTGAGCCAGCAGGGCTCACCATTGGACAGCTCTTCTTGGGGGATGGGGAAGTTAGTCTTTGGAGCCGGGGTGATCCCAACAATATTGATATTCGATTTACCTACACTTCAATGGCTTGTGTACCTTTTGTGTTCTGAGGACCACCAATGAAAAGTAATAATAGTTAACAGAGCACTTAATCTACATAGCTCAGGCAGTCCTCATAACGGCTATAAGAAAAGTACTATGAACTAAGCAGGGTTGTTACCCACTATAATTCCAGAGATTACAGGAACGGTGACACAGGCTAGCAATTCCAATTAATTGAGAGGTTAAGGCAAAAGGATCACAAGTTTGAGGCCAGCCTTGGCAACTTAGTAAGACCCTGTCTCAGAATAAAAAATTTTGAAGTAGTAGGGTAGCTCAGTGGTAGTACTCCTGCGTTCAATCCCCATCACACACACACAAAAAAAGTATTATTATATTGTTATTTTATAGAATAAAGAAACAAGAACACATAGAAGTGATATACCTTACATAAGGTAAAGTAATAGAGATGGAATTCAGACTCAGTATGCCTCAAGAATCTTTACTCTTTCTTTTTGCTCGGGGGATTGAATCCAGAGGCACTTCACCACTGAGCAACATCCCCAGCCCTTTTTTATTTTTTCGTTTTGAGACAGAGTTTCACTGAGTTGCTTAGGGCCTCACTAAGTTGCTGAGGCTGCCTCCTGAATTGCTGGAATTACATTGTGCCCCATTGTACCTGGGAAGAATCTTTACTCTTAACAAATGAATATGCCTTCAACACATGTTTATTTAATGGCTCCTTTGTCCAGTACATATGGATTTTTTTAAAGGAAGAAGAGTTTAAACTTTTAAATCAAGATTTCAGGGGCTGGGATGTGGCTCAAGCGGTAGCGCGCTTGCCTGGCAAGCGTGCGGCCTGGGTTCGATCCTCAGCACCACATACAAAGATGTTGTGTCCGCCAATAACTAAAAAATAAATATTAAAAAAAAATTCTTTCTCTCTCTCTCTCCCTCTCTCTTTAAAAAAAAAAAAAAGATTTCAGTCAAAAATGGGAATATGGGGGCTGAGGTTGTGGCTTAGTGGTAGAGCGCTCGCCTAGCATGTACGAGGCCCTGGGTTTGATCCTCAGCACCACATAAAATAAATAAATAAAATAAAGGTATTGTGTCCAACTACAACTAAAAAATATAATTATTTAAAAAATGGGAATCAGAATATGTGACCTTTATGAATAATTGAAAGAGTGACTGATCATATACTTAAATGAAAGTCAGGATGGTAATGCGGACACTGGATACTCTTGGGAAAAATCTGAAAGAGGTACAGTGACAAAAGTGATGAAGAAGGAGAGAAGGAGAGAAAGAAAAGTAAAATCAGGAATACAGGGTCTTGGGGGCCGAAGTCCAGAAGAGGATCTTACTCCATTTAGCAAACTGGCAATTAGATACAGTTCAATGGGCAGAGGTCATATTGTTAGGAGCGTGCATTTTTTTCTTTATCAAAAATAAAGGAAATAGAAATTTTATTTCTTTTTTAATGGGTTTTAAGGAATCAGAGAAACACATATAAGAGTGTGTACAGTTTTACATCATTTCACTACATTTACATTTTTTTAGTTTTAAGTCTGTACGGTGAGGGCTGGGATGTGGCTCAGTAGTGGAGCGCTCACCTGGCAGGCATGGGGCACTGGGTTCGATCCTCAGCACCACACAAAGATAAAATAAAGAGATTGTTTCCACCTCAAACTAAAAAATAAATTTAAAAAATATGTATGGTGAGATTTGGTTGATATTTGACTTTTTTCTTTTATTAGAAATGCTCCTGTGATGCACTTAAACGGACAGCTCCTGTTTGATTAGAAGTTATTAAGTGTAATTTTTGTAGATTTTCAACATTATCATGATGCTGGAATTGAGAGTAAAGGATGTGACTTACAACCAGTAGGGTCAACCTTTCTGAGATGTTTGACCTAAGACTGAAAAATAGGGAGGAGTCAGCCTTTCATAGAGCCCAGGATGGATTTTTTAGGAGATGAAATAGCTTGTGGAAAGCTGCATGAGATAAGAAAAGACTGTAGTGTGATCTGGGAGCACAGTCCTATATGGGAGTTGAAGAGGATGTTATCTTTGAAAGGCCTTATTATATTCAATGGTAAAATGTTTGAAATTTATTCTGAAAGAAAGAGAAAACTATTAAAATTGTTAAACGGAGATTCTCAAACTTTTATTTATATCAGAATCATCTAGTAGAGTTTTAAAAATTCAGATAGCTGAGCATGGTAGCACATGCCTGTAATCCCAGCAATTTGGGAAACTGAAGCATAAGAATCCTAAGTTCAAAGCCAGTCTTGGTAACTTAGTGAGACCCTTTCTTGAAATAAAAAATAAAAATGTCTGAAGGGATAGCTCAGTGGTAAAGTGCCCATGGGTTCAATCCCCAGTACTAAGCAAACCAAAAAAATTCAAAATCTCGAATAGATTTGATTCACAGCTTGGAGTGATACCAGAATAACAGGATTTGTAATAAGTTTCTCAGATGATTCTGATCCACACAAAAATTACAGAACCATTATATAAACTATTTGCCACATCACCACAATTGTATATTATCTTTCATTCTTCAAACTCATATGGTCTGCTTTCAAATTACAGAACTCTATTGTAAAGTTTTCAAGCCATTTACTTCTAATGAGAATTATTTTCACTTTTGTCTACTATTTTGAAGATGGAAGCTTTTATGTTTTTCTGACTACAGGAAAAATAGTTTTTGTGTTCTTTTTTGTTTTTCTTTTAGGATTGTTCTCCAGATACAAGACCAAGAAATTACCTTCAGGAAAGGATGCTGATGAAGCTAGTTCGTCCAAATCGGAGACAACAGAAAGAAGAAAAACTGTTGGACTTAAGGGAACCACTTCGAGAAATGAGTCGCAGAACAAAAGTGAGTCTAAGGGTCAACAGGGACCCCAAGAAAAGAATTTCAGGCAAGTGAAAAGCACTTATAAGAAAAGGCCAACAGAGAGAAAGCAGACATCTTCGAGTCAGAGAACATCTAGTGGTGGGAACGCTAGTGAAGATAGGGAACGTGGGAAAAACCTTAGTTCTGCCTCTAACTCGGGTCAAAGTGAAAAAAATACTCCTGAGGAAAAGCATGATTGTCCAGAATGTGGGGAAACTTTGAGTAGTGTCTCTCAACTTAATCTACATCAGAAAACTCATAGTGGTGAAAAAGTCTATAAATGTAAACAGTGTGGGATGTACTTTGGTCATCACTATCAGCTTATTTTGCATCAGAAATTTCACAGTGGTGAGAAACCCTATGAATGTCAAGAATGTGGTGAGACCTTTACTCTTTTCTCACAATTCAGTCGACATCAGAAATTTCATACTGGTGAAAAACCCTATAGATGTAAGAAATGCAAGAAAAGATTTAGTAGTAGTTCAGAGCTTTCTGAGCATGAGAAAGAGCATACTGGTAAGAGGTGTTTTGAATGTAAGGATTGTGGAAAGTTTTTCAGACTTAATTTCTACCTTACAGAACATCAGAAAACCCACACAGGGGGGAAATCCTATAAATGTAAGGAATGTGGGAAAGCTTTTACTGTAATTGGACAGCTTACCCGCCATCAGAAAATTCATACGAGTGCAAAACCCTATGAATGTAAGGAATGTGGGAAGTCTTTTAGACTCAGTTTATATCTCACTGAACACAAAAAAATACATACAGGCAAGAAACCTCACGAATGTAAGCATTGTGGGAAAAGCTTTAATGTCCGTGGACAGCTTACTCGGCATGAGACAATTCACAGTGGTGTAAAACCCTTTGAATGTGAGGTGTGTGGGAAGGCTTTTGGTTATAATGGTGACCTTCGAGTGCACCACAGAATTCATACCGGTGAGAAACCACATAAATGTAAGGACTGCGGGAAGGCCTTTATGCTTCGTTCAGCCCTTACTGAACATCAGAGAATTCATTCTGGCGTAAAGCCCTACGAATGTAAGGAATGTGGGAAGACATTTAGAGGGCGCTCTCAAGTGAGCCTGCATAAGAAATTTCATACTGACCTGAAACCCTACAAATGTGCAAAATGCGGGAAGACCTTTAGATTTGGTTTCTACCTGAGTGAACATGAGAGAATTCATACTGGGGAAAAGCCCTATAAATGTAAAGAATGTGGAAAGGCTTTTATTCGTAGAGGAAATCTTAAAGAACATCTGAAAACTCATTCAGGTGTAAAGCCCTACGAATGTAAAGAATGTGGAAAGTCCTTCAGTTGGCGTGGTCAGTACACTCAACACCTGAAAATTCACTCAGGTGTAAAACCCTTCAAATGTAAGGAATGTGACAAGGCCTTTAGTCGCAGTGGAGACCTTAGAATCCATCAAAGGATTCATACTGGTGAGAAACCTTATGGGTGTAAAGAATGTGGAAAGTCTTTTAGACTTAATTCACACCTTATTGAACATCAGCGAATTCATACTGGTGAGAAACCCTATGAGTGTAAGGTGTGTAAGAAGGCCTTTAGACAGCGATCACATCTTTATCAGCATCAGAGAACCCATAATGTAACTTAATATAATACTGCCTTTCCATTTGCATGCTCTGGTTATTAGAATATCAAAAACAGACAGAAACTCTGTCAGTGTGCCAATCTTTCTTTAGATGTGTTAACTTAATAATTGTGTAAGAACCTTTTAATGCCTCTCAGTCCTTGTTGAATTTAAAGGAATTCATACTAGAAAATAAACCTGTCGATGTAAAAATTGTGGAAAAGTGTTGTTAGCAATGATATACTATCATCATTGCCTTTCCACTACTCTGATACCTGTGTGATATCAAGCAAAACATGTAGGTCTTGTTGCCTCAGTTGTAAAATGATACCTACCTAAAAGTGTGGCTAGTGGTGTATACATCATCAATAATGGTTATACAGTATACTGTAACGTGTGATACTGTGAAAACTGTCTGGCCCCAAACTGTTTTTGAAATATTGGATATTATTATTTTCATTATTATCAGCATTACTATTAGTGAATTTAAAATAGAAAGATAAAAGTGGAGGAAATAACATAGAAAGACCATTCAACACTTGCTATGTTTTGGGCAGATCATCTTTGATAAAAATCTGTTATGGACTAAATGTTTAGAATCCATATAGGATATGCAATCCCAACCAGATGGTGTTTGGAGGAGGGGCCTCTGTGGTTGTTAGGTCATGAGGGTACAGTCTTCACAAATAGGAGTATTTCCATGATAAGAACATCCTCCAAACCTAGATAGTTCTCTTTCATCTTCTTTCAACCACAGGAAGATACAAGTGAGGAATCAGCAACACAGAAGAGGGCCCTCACCAAAATCCAAACATGCTGGCACTCTAAGCTTATACTTCCAGCATCCAAAACTTATTTATAAGACACTAAGTCCATGGTATTTCATTATAGCAGCCCAAACTAACTGGGAAAATCTATTAGAACACAGAACATGAGAAAGTTTGAATTCAAACCATAGTAAGTTCTACCAGAAAATTAAAGCTCGAAGGGAACTAAGGATTCATAACTGCTGAAATATCAAGGAGAGATGTGATAGAATTTCCTATAATAATGTAGAACTTATAAGTATTCCCCAATTCTATTATGAAAATTTTCAGACAGAAGAAAAATACATTCTGATACCCATTTAGCCCTCTGGCTAGATTTGAAAATCTGTACTTTTTGCCTATTTGCTATTTTTTTCAGAAATACACATATACATCTGTACACACACACACACACACACACACATAAACATTTTATTTATTTATTATCTATTTGCATGCTCTGGTTATTAGAATATCAAAAACAGACAGAAACTCTGTCAGTGTGCCAATCTTGAACCCAGGGGCACTTTACCCCTGAGCTATATCCCTAACCCTTTTTATTTTTTTTTTAATTTTGAGATGGAGTCTCACTAAATTGCTTGGGACTATCTGTGAAATTGTGTGATGGGATATAGCACATCTCTACAACAGAATTAACAAGTGATTATACAAATTATTCAAACAGTCATATTGAAATAAAAACTTAAAGGGATTTTTATAGCTGGAAAGATGGAGTAGATGTCCTTTTGTTCCCCCTCTTCCTCCTACTACATTCATCTCAAACCCCTAGGTAGTATACATCAAACAAACACAAAATTGGAAATATTGAGAGAAGAAAACAAACTTGCTAGGGGACACAAAACCCAAGGGATGACGTGGTGGCATTCCATGGGATTTATACCCCAGTCTTGGAACTAAAGACTGACAGCAATACTGAAATGCCAATAGGCAGAGATAGGGTAGGGAGAGCCTCAGGAAAAGTCTACTTTCTAGCCGAATAAACAGGAAGGGACAGTGGAGCAAGAGTGGAAGCATTGAGACAATAACCCCTCCAGCCAAAAAAAAAATCTGCAGCTTGGTTTTTGTATATATCAGTTGTTTGCTCCTTGTCATCTGAAGAGTATTCCATTGTATGAATGTGACATGGTTCATCCATTTACTCACTGAATAACATCAGAGCTGTTTCCAATTTGGGGCTATTACAAATAAAGCTACTATAAAATATTCATATGCAGATTTCTATGTGAACATAGTTTTCATATCTCTAGGAAGGATGCCCAGTGATGTAATTTCTTGATATTATGGTATCTGCATGTTTATATTTTTAAGAAACTACCAAACAGTTTTCCAGATTGGTAGTGCCAATTGGTCATCCTCACCAGCAACATGTGATAGTTTGTCCATCCTCCTTCCTTGGCTTTGTCACTGTGTTTTTGTTGTGGTCATCTGGATAAGTCTGTAGTAATATTTCATTGTCATTTTAATTTGCATTTGCCTAATAACTAATGATGTTTAATATCTTCTTGTGCTTCTTTGCCATCTATATATCCTCTTTAAAAAATCTCGTGATATCTTACATTTCCTGTCCTTTTCCTAAATGTATGAATTGATTGTTTACTTTTTTTTAGAACTTATTTACATATTCTAGAAATTAGTCCCTTAGTTAGATGTGTGTTTTGCAAATATACATATATATATTTCCCAATCTGTAGTTGTAGCTTCATTCTCTTCACAATATTCTTAAAAGAGTTATTTTTATTTTAAAAAATTTGTGGATCTACCACCACTCCTGACATGGAAATCCAAATGAAGAGCCTAGATTTCTACATTTGCAATCTATAACAGAGTGTCCAAATGTCCCGCCAGGTAGGAAGAAAAAAAAAAGCCTGTTGTGAATCCAGGGCCTTTCATCTCCATCAGGCAGTGAACAGTCCTCTTTGCCCAGGAAAGGATAAAGAGGAAGATACTTTGGGGAATAAGAACTTTTAAAAGCTCCCAAATATTCCTAGGAATTTAAAAGGCCACATGAATAAGCAGGACTGAGCAAATATTTAGGAAAAAAATTGGGGTGGCCATAAGCTCTTACCTTTCTGTCAGACCTTCAGGTTCTGTACAAGCAGAAAGTAAAGGCTAAGTCAGAATTGTAAACTGGTTGAGGATTGAAGATGTGCCCTAACACACAGCCTATCTGCAAAGACTGGGAGTTTTTGTTTTATTCCAGGCATTTAAGTTAGCCCTAGCTGGGCACCGAATTAATGGAACAGAGACTTCAGTGTTCACACACGACAAAAAATACAGACTGTAAAAATTAATTCAGAAAAGTCACTTAAAGTACAACCAGCAACACCAACAAAACTTACAGGATGGCAGACTCTTAATTTCTAGGGTTGCCACATGATAATATTCAATGTCCAATTTTATGTGCATGCGTGCACACACACACACACATGCACAAGTTAGCAGGCAAGCAAACCAGAAGCATATGTGAAAATCAATAGGAACTGAGAAAACACAGTAATTAGACAAAAGGTCTTTAAATTTTTTTTTTTAGTTATAGATGAACACAATAGTGTATTTTTATTTATTTTTTATGTGGTGCTGAGGATCAAATCCAGTGCCTCACATGTGCTAGGGAAGTGCTTTACCACTGAGCTACAATCCTAGCCTCTAGACATAAGTTTAAAATCAGCTGTCTTAAATGTGTTCAGTGAGCTCAAAGAAACCACATATGAAAAACTAAAGAAGATTGAGATCAATGACTCTGCAAATAGAGAATATCGATAAAGAAATGGAAAATTTTAAAAGGAACTGAATAGTTTAGACTTGAAAAGTATAATAACCAAAATGAAAAATTCTCTGGAGGGATTCAACAGCAGATCTGAGCAGAGAGAAGAAAAAAAATTAGCAAATTGAAGATAGGGCAACTGAAATTATCTAGTCTTAGAAGCACGAAAAAAAGTAAAAGAAAAAAAACCAGATCTTCAGAGACCTATTGAATATCATCAAACCTAAGAATGAACACAAACATATGCATTTGTTTTATGGATAGATAAAGGGTATCCAGAAGTTTCTCATATAGAAAAAGGGACAGAAAGAATATCTGAAGAACTAATGATTGAAAAGTTCCAAAAATTTGATGAAAAACAAGACATATAGGTTGCCCAAGCAGCTTAACAGATCCCAAATAGGATAAGTTCAAGTGATCTAAACTGAGACACACAATTCAGCTCTTGGAAAAGAATCTTTAAGTTTGTTTGTTTTGATGCTGGGCATTGAACTCAAGGCCTCATACATGGTAAACATGTGCTGTACCACTGAGCTACATCCCTGGCTTCAACAGCTTAGCAAGGCCCTAAGCAACTCAGTACAATCCTTTTTCAAAGTAAAAAATGAAAAGGTCTGGGATGTGGCTTAGTGTTAAGCACCGCTGGGTTCAATCCCCAGTACCAAGAAAGAAAAGAAAAATATACATCTAACACAATAAGGACACAATAATGGAGGAATTATGGAACAAAAACAGTAAGGCATGGAAAACAAATAGCAAAAGGAGAGAAATATGTTCATCAGAAATTACATTAAATGGGAATGGATTAAGCTTTCTGATTAAAAGAAGAAAGTAGCAGAATGGATTTTAAAACAAGTTTTTAAAATGATTGAACTCTATGCCATCTACAAGAAACTCTCTTTAAATCCAAAGATACAAATTGAAAACAAAAGGATATAAAAAGATATTTTATAAAAGAGTAGATAAAAGAGAGTTGGGGTAGCTATGCAAATATCAAACAAAATAGACCTTCAGTCAATCATTATTTCTAGAGACAAAGAACATTACTTAAGGATCAAAGGGTCAACCCATGGAGAACAAATAACAGTTATAAACCTATACACTTAGCAATGGAGTCTCAAAGTACATGAAACAAATACTAGCAGAATTGAAGGCAAAATAGACAGCCCAACAGTAACAGGAATCTTCAATACTCCACTTTTACCAATGGATAGAACAACTAGACAGAAACCCAGTAAGGAAATAGAGAACTTGAACAATACTACAAACCAGACCTAACAGACATCTGTGGAATGTTCCACCCAACAACAATAGAATGTACATTCTTCTCAAGTACACATGGAATGCTCTCCAAGGATAGATGATGTTAGGTCACAAAACAAGTCTCAATAAAAAAACTATAAGTCATATAAACATTTGGATACTACTCGGCATTAAACAGAAATGTCCTGTTGATACACACAGCAACTACTTAAATCTCAAGACCATATGTTGAAAGACAATTTCAAAAGATCACACACTGGCCAATTCCACTTATGTAACATTCCTGAAATGACAAAACTATAGAGAGGTGGAACACATTAGTGGTTACCAGGGATTGGGAAAGAGGACAGGTGTGATCATGAAGAGGTACAGTGAGAGAGAGCTTTGTGTTGATGGAATAGTTTTGGATCTGGATTGGCAGTGGTGGTTGCATGAATGTACATATGTAATCAAGTGGCATATAACTATCTACGCACATTGTATCAATGTCAAATGCTGTGTTTTGATATTGTACTGTAATAATGTGAGATGTAGCCATTGGCAAAAACTCTGTGTATACAGGACTTCTGTGAACTATCTTTACAACTTCCTGTGTATCTGTGTATCACGTAAAAATAAAGTTTACTTTAAAAAAAAAAAAGCTTCAATACAGATGGACTGAAAATCAAAATGCACGCAGCAGAAATATGGATTAGGAAGCCAGAAGGTTAACAATCCAGAAGGAACCAAATGAAATAAAAAGATTCATAAAACAACTTGACATGAAAGACAGAAATAGAAGTTCCCACATCCATTAAATAGCATCCTAAGAAGACAATAGAATTGAGAGGTAATGCTTGAAGTAATCACCAAGGAAAATTACCTCAGAATAAAGTATGTTAAGAAGCCCTCTTTCAAATTACTTATCAAGTTAGTAAAATTCGAAATATTAATTCTATCACATATTTTCCATCTTAGCATCTATGAAATTGGAATGTGTCTTATATCTGTGAAATGCCATTTTTTAATTGA
Source organism: Marmota flaviventris (assembly GCF_047511675.1). Classification (NCBI taxonomy): domain Eukaryota; kingdom Metazoa; phylum Chordata; class Mammalia; order Rodentia; family Sciuridae; genus Marmota; species Marmota flaviventris. The sequence goes on along the minus strand of NC_092515.1, from coordinate 15,683,817 downwards.
CACTACTTTCATTGGTAAATAAAATAATTTATGGCTTTTAAAAAGTTAAATATTATGCACATTTAGCAAAATTTCCAAAAAAAAAATAAAGGAATGAACATACAAAATCTTCAAGAAAGATTTTAAAATTGACCTACAAAGGAATTAGGAACAGATTAACATTAGCCTTTTACAAGTATACTCTTGTAAGAAGACAATGGAGCAGATCTTCAAAACCAGAACTATGCCAGACTATGCCAAACTCTTGTTTAAATTACCCATCTCAGAAAACTTCTTTTAATATATTCCTGGAGGCTATTGGAAAATAAAGATAAGTAAACGATATAAATGAAGTGACAAGAGAAAAAGTTGGCAAACAAATTGGTTTTTAAAATAAACTTGAATACAAAAACTCAAGACCACTGTTTCAAAATAAAGTTCCACGTGGTATCAAAATAGAATATATGGATAAGGAAAGGGGACTCCAAATGGAAACAGAAACAGTGTGGTGGCTCTTATTCAACAAAAGGCCAGATAGGAGTTACATACAATTTGTGTGTGTGTGTGTGTACACACACCAGGGATTAAACTCGGGGGCTCTTAACCACTGAGCCACAACCCCAGCCCTCAGTGTGTGGATCTGCTGTGATTACAGGCATGTGCCACTGCGCCCAGCAAAATTTCTTTTTTACTTTTTCCTTTTGTGTGTGTGTGGGGGGGTGGGGGATACCAGGGATTGAACTCAGGGGCATTCAGCCACTGAGCCACATCCCCAGCCCTAATTTGTATTTTATTTAGAGACAAGGTCTCACTGAACTGCTTAGTGCCTCGTTTTTGCTGAGGCTGGCTTTGAATTTGCGATCCTCCTGCCTCAGCCTCCTGGCCGCTAGGATTATACAGGTATGTGCCATTACGCCCAGCCATAATTTCTTATTTAAAGGATTTTTGTTTTAATTTAAGCATAAACCTATAACAAACATCTCATTTAATGAAGAGCATAGTAACATTCCCACTCATCAGGAACCAGGGCAAGAGGTGGAAATAAGATAACTGACTAGAGGTACACAGCACACACCTCCACAACAAAGGACCAAAATGGTGGGGAATCAATACCTGTTTCTCTGTAATGTTTGAAGCATATCATCAGATTGCAGTGGGGATGTAGCAGAGATGTTGCTGAGCATGGAGATACATGGTGGCCTTATAAAAAGGGAACTAAACACAGCACCTACTGCTCCCTGCCTCCAGAGATCAACCCTGTACTAAGAGGGACCTGGCTCAGCAGGGAAGGGTTAAGCAGGAAGCCCCTGGCAGTCCCCACTTGTGTGTGTGACACCTGAGGGATGTAGAGCTGGAGGGCTTTCACAGGCTCTGAGCCCACTTTGGGGAGCCTGGGGAGCCACATTGAGTTACCACGCCTTCCAATCCTGATGTACCACAGAGATCTAAGATCACTCTAGTCTGGCGTGGTAGTGCCATGACTGGTGACTCCGTCTTTTCCCCAACTCGGATAGCAAGGCCAGTCTTCTGAGTACACATACCCTTGGGGTTGAGCTACACTCACCTATTTTGAAATCTTATCCCTTTGCCCTGTTTGGGATAGAATGTTCCATCAAAACTCCCTTTGTGTGTCCCCTTCTCCTGCTCTGCCTTTGGGTGTGGCCTTCCAAGATGTCAGTCAACTGCTGACAGCAGACATCACAAAGCGAGACTCAACTCCTCCCCCAAACCTGACCCCTTGCCTCATTTGAATGGCTCCTCCTCAATAAAAGCATTCAGCATGTGCTCTCTCTCTCTCTTTCTTTCCAAAGACCCCTAAGGTCAGATGAGCCATCACAGGACCCAAAGAAAAAGGTATCTCTGTCTCTTATATGATTATTTCATGCAGCCCAGTTCACCTGGAGTGACCCTGAGTGTTAGTCATGGAACAGAATAGGGGAGCTGCTAGGCTACCACACTGCTATACTGTGGGAGAAAGAGCCCAGCCCACATTGTGTCCTCCCCCACTCATCTTGAGACCCCAAGAGATCCCCAAGAGATCCTCAGAGAAGCACCTGGGACCCCCTTGAGTGACTTGGCCTGAAGAAGACCTCAGAAAACAGACAGACTCACCCACACACCCTAACCAGAAAGCAGCAAGCAGCAAGCAGCCTTGCCCATTCACCTGTTCCTGGTAAGTAGCTGAACAGACCTTTCTGGGTGGCTTAGCACCAGGTAGGCCCACTGAGACCCTGAGAAACAGATGCTAGATCTCCCCAGGAGGCCCAGGAAGCATCTGGGCAGATCTCCCTGAGCAGGTCAGCTGTGAAGTTCCCTGCAAAGCCACCTATGCAGCCCTCAGATACTGACAGGTTCCCTATCATGGTCACTGCTGCTGCAAACTTTCCGGTGCAATCCTCAGTCCCTAATGGGTACCCCCTGCTGCTTCTGGGTGTGTTGTGTGGCAACTACCTGGATCAAGTGCTGTGGCCCCACCCTCACACTGTCACCCTAAGAGGTCCAAGGAGTCACTGGAGGGGGGCCTCAAATTAGGATGGGTGAGGTTCTTGACAAACATTGCATAAATGACTTTAAGGATGTATCCATTAAAGGCACAGATTTATTTAGGAAAGCATTCAAAATAAATTAGTTAAGACTAAACCTGGGGCTGGGGATGTGGCTCAAGCGGTAGCGCGCTCGCCTGGCATGCGTGCGGCCCGGGTTCGATCCTCAGCACCACATACAAACAAAGACGTTGTGTCCGCCGATAACTAAAAATAAATAAATATTTAAAAAAAAAAAAAAAAAAAAAAAAAAAAAAAAGACTAAACCTGAGCCCAGTGCGGTGGCTCATATCTGTAATCCCAATAACTTAGGAGGCCGAGGCAGGAGAATCACAAGTTCAAAGCCAGCCTCAGCAACGGTGAGGCACTAAACAACTCAGTGAGACCCTGTCTCTAAATAAAATACAAAATAGGGCTGGGGATGTGGCTCAGTGGTCAAGTGCCCCTGAGTTCAATCCCCAGTAACAAGAACAAACAAACAACAACAAAAAAGCACAATAATGTACAAGGAAATTTTCATAAGTGGGTGAACTTCCAATAACTTTATAAATATAGATTTCCCAGAAATTTAGTAGTGATAGGCCTGGGAGAGAGAACTGGCCTGGGAAGGAAATGTGTGCTGAACTTTAACATAAGCCTTTTAGGTTAAATTTATAATTCCATTGTCCTTCCTTCCCTTTTTTTTTCCCTCCATTTATTTTGTAGTTGTAGATGGGCAGCATGCCATTATTTTATTTGTTTATTTTTATGTGGTGCTAAGGATCAAACCCAGTGCCCCACTCGTGCTAGGCAAGTGCTCTGCCACTGAGCTACAGCCCCAGCCCTTGTCCTTCCTTTTGACTCCTTTGTACTTATTTTTTATTTTCTTCTACCTCAACATGACCCACAGAAACTGTTGGACACCCCACAGCTGGGAGCACTACACCAGAGCTGACAGTGGACCTGCCCATTGAAAGGAGCTACATCCCAGTTGGGGCAATCTCACAACACCCAAGAAATCCCTTCCAATCCTAGCCACACCTAATGTAAACCAATGGACCCTTAGCAGAGTTTGTCCTGCATCAAAATAGAGGTCTGAGCACTTCAGCAGGATTTCCAGACACTTCCCCGTTCTGGGACCCCCAGAGGTACTTGTGACAAGCCTGTTCCAATCTGTCTTTCCAGTTCAAAGCCAGCCTCAGCAACTTAGCAAGGCCCTAAGCAACTTAGTGAGACCCTGTCCCTAAATAAAATATAAAAAGGGTGGGTGGGGGAGTCTCAGTGGCTAAGCACCCCTGGTGTCAAAAACTGGTACAAAAAAAAAAAAAAAAAGAAAGAAAAAAAATCAATCCGCCTTTCCAGGGCATAGGGGAGGTCATTTCACCCATACAGAACCTCTTTCAGGGCTCCTGGAACCTGCTTGACCTTCCACATCTGAAATGATAAAACTGCACAGGCCATGATCAGCAGGCAACTACACTTACCCAGGTGGAGCCCTCCTAGCCAGGTTCACAACTCTCAGAGGCCTTGGGGCTCAAGGCTCCATATTCCCAGTTCATGGCATTCCCCATCTTCTCTTTTTTGGGGGAGGGCAGAGATTGGAGATTGAACCAGGGGTACCGAATCACTGAGCCACATCCTCTGTTCTTTTTATTTTTAGTGTGAGGGTCTCACTAAATTGCTGAGGCTAACCTCAAACTTGCCTACCTCTGGCTTCAGCCTCCCAAATTGCTGTGATTATAGGCATGCACCACTCAGTACCCAGAATAAAGATGTTGAAGTTATGCCACTAGATCTAGACCTTTTTTTTTCTTTTTCTCTTTTTGGTGGTTAAAAACTAAACTTATCAAAACCTAGTATGAGATTAAGAACTGCCAATTAGCAGATCTTGTTGAAGGGCCATGAGCCCAGGACACATCCACTTCAAGCTATATATATTTAAGGGAGCCATCAAGAGGCTGCCACTAACATGTATGATTACACTAGTGGAATGACTCTGAACCACGTACAGCTGGAGGAATGAGAAGTTGTGCTCCATTTATGTACAATATGCCAAAATGCATTCTACTGTAAAATAAATAAATAAATGAATGAATTTTTAAAAGGCTACCATTAACTCTTCTAGGCTTTTCCCCCTTGACTTTAAAAATTAAGGTAGAACACAAATACGAAAATGTTCATAAGGTTCACTAAATACAGAGTTTGATGATTTTTTATATTTTTTCTTTACAAATTGGAACTTTGTGGTGACCACTACCCAGATCAAGATGTAGATCATTTCTTAACACTCCATAAAATTTACTTGTGACCCTCATCCACTCTCCTCCACACACCAATACATCATCAGTAGTCTAAAAGGAAGATTTCAAGTTCAAGACCAGCTCAGGCAATTTAGTGAGACCCTGCCTCAAAATAAAAAGTGTGGAGAGCCATTCTCACACGTGACTGGACAACTCCCGGTTTGGGCCTGAGGCTTCTGGCTGTGTCGGAATTTTCCCGGCCCTCTCCTGATGAGAGAACCCATCCGTGTGGGGGTGTTACTGACCACTGACCCCGGGGCCCAATCACTGACCCTGACCTTGGAGTGTGGGGCCCCCCCCTCAACCTTCATTGGATGGAATTCTCCCCTGAATTTCTTGTTCCCCAATAAAAGGCTACTCCCTGGCGTGCTCGCGCTCTCTCTCTCTCCTGCTAGCCCTGAGTAATCCTTGCTGCCCTATGGGTGGTTCAAGGTTGGAGCCAGAGAGGGGAGCCGTCTCGGACCTGGTCATAGAAAAAGGTAACTGAGTCTGTGTGTTTTATTTCGATCTCTGCTAGCTAACTTTTATGCCAAGAACCTCATTAATGAAACCAATGCGCAGGCCGCATGGTGGAAAAAAGTGCAGAGGCCATAGCTTAGTGCTTGCGTAGCATGTGCAAGGTGTTGGGTTCCATCTCCAGTACTGCAAAAAAAAGAAAGGTAGAAAGGAAAAGGAAGAAAGAATGGAAACGAAGGAAAGAAAAAGATTTATATGAATGAATAGAGGAGGAGATAGGTGGAAATCAGATGCTCAATCTCACCACAAATTGCAGTTCTTCTTTTTTTAAATTTTTTTTTCATTGTCATTGTCAATGTCTCACACATGCTAGGCAAGTGCTTGCCACAGAGCCACAATCCTAGCCCGCAGTTCTTCTTATCACTACAACTTTGATTTCTGCTACTTTAGAGATCTTAATACCTTTTTAAATGCATTTTTGTAGTTGTAGATGGACAGTATGTCTTTATTTTATTTGCCTCATTTTTATGTGGTGCTAAGAATTGAACCCAGCACTTCACACATGCTAGGCAATTGCTCTACTACTGAGCTACAGCCCCAGCCCCCAGATCTTAATTTTTTTGTTTGATTGATAAATTGAAATTCTCAGTCTCATTTTGCTATAAGTTTGGATATGGTTTGAGTATGTCCCCCAGGGATTCCTGTGTTGGAGTTTGGTCCTCAATGTGGCCAATGGTGAGAGGTGGTGGAATTTTTAAGAAGCGAGGCTTTGTGCAAAGTAATCCAGTCATTGGAACACTCCCCTCAGAAGAGATCAATATAGTTTTCACGGGATCCTTGTTAGTTCCCTTAGGAGTAGGTTGTTATAAGAGACAGGTCCTTCCTCACTCTCTGGCTTCCTGTCTCGCCCTGTGATCTCTCCCTCTTGCATGTGCTTCTGACCTGAAGCCACTCACTACGTCATGACAGCCATAGTAGGCCTCACCAGAGCCCAGCAGAAGCTGGTGCCATGCTCTTAAATATCCAAAACTGAGCTAAATAAGCTCTTTTTCTTTATAAAATATCTAGCTGTTGTGGTTTAGGTATGAGGTGTCCCCCAAAAACTCATGTGGTGAGATAATGCAAGAATTTTTTAGGAGTAAAGTTAGGTTATGAGAGGTATAACCTAATAGGCAGATTAATCCACTGATATGGATCAACTAGCTGGGTGGTAACTTTAGGCAGGTGGGATATGGCTATAGGTCAATGGGCATGTGCTTTTGGAGTTTATATTTTGTCACTGATGAGCAGAGTTGTCTGCTTCCTGGTTGCTATGTCCTGAACAGCTTCCCTCTGTCTTGCCCTCCGCCATGATGTTAGCCCAGAGCTATGGAATTGATGGATCATGGGCTGAACCTCTGAAACCCTGAGTCAAAATCAACATTTTTTTCCCCCTATGTATTTTTTTTGAGCCACAGAACCTATAAGCATAATAAAATGGTCAGTTGCCTTATGGTACTCAATTTTGGGTGGTGCGTTATAAAACAATAAGCAGAATAGGTAAGTCTTCCTTAAGAATACTGAAATTAAAACAAAGTGATAACAGGGCTTTTTAAAGGGGAATTGATGAAATGGGTTGTATGGGATACAGATTGATGCAAAATTTCTCCAAATATACTTTGTTTTATGATTTTAACTTTAAAGTCATGGAAGTATTTTACATTTTAAAAACATTAACTTGGATATATAAACAGCAGTCCTGGGGCTTGGGTTATCGCTCATTGGTAGAGTGCTTGTCTAGTATGTGTGAAGCACTGGGTTCAATTCTCAGCACCACATATATAAATAAAATGAAGGTCTATCAACAACTAAAAAAAGTATTTTTAAAAACAGCAGTCCTTGGGGCTGAGGTTGTGGCTCAGCGGTAGAGTGCTCACCTGGCAAGAGTGAGGCACTGGGTTCAATCCTCAGCACCACAGAAAAAATAAAAATAAAGGTATTGTGTCCACCTACAACTAAAAAATAAATGTTTAAAAAAATAGCAGTCCTTAAACAATGAAAATACAAGAAACACTGAATCTGTGAATCAAATTAGCTAAAACAACTATTTTAAAAAATTTTTAGTTGTAGATGGACACAATACCGTTATTTTATTTATTTATTTTTGTGTGGTGCTGAGGATTGAACCCAGTGCCTCATACATGCTAGGCTAGACAAGTATTTTACCACTGAGCCACAACCCCAGCCCCTACTATTTTGACTCTACTTTCTTAGTGAATATTTCAAGGACAGGTAGTGATGTATAGCTTTAATTTCACTCATCCTTTATTATTAGTATTAGCATGGTATTAAGTTGCTGTAGCTATTTTGTGCCTCTTATAGAACATAGCAATGACTGCATTGTTGAAAATCAAGTTTTTCAGTGTAAAAGAAAAAGCTACAACAGCTGGGCACGGGGCGCATGCCTGTAATCCCAGCGCCTTGAGAAGCTGAGACAGGAGGATCGTGAGTTCAAAGCCAGCCTCAGCAAAAAGAGAGGCACTAAGGAACACAGTGAGATCCTGTCTCTAAACATTAAATACAAAATAGGGCTGGGAATGTGGTTAGTGGTCAAGTACCCCTGAGTTCAATCCCTGGTACCGAAAAAAAAAAAAGCTACAACATAGATTAAAAATCATGATATTAATCTGAATTGAAAGTATTAATATGAACTCATGGTTTTCCTTCCCATAACTTAAAAATGTTAATTAAGCTGTTATATAAGTGTGTATAAATAGATGTACAGTTGGATGAATTTTCAAAAACTGAATACATTAGTTAAATCAGCACCCAGCTCAAGTGACAAAACATTACTCACATTCTCAGAAAACCCCACGCTGTTTCCATAACAACTCTTTGAATGCCACACACCACCTCCCCAACACTATCCTGGCTTCTGTGTAGAATTTTTGTATTTTATATAACTAGAACATACAACAAGTTCTCTTTTCTGCCTATATTCTTTTGCCCAATATTGTGCTTTTGAGATTCATCTGTATTGTTGCATAGTCAGGTTGTTCTCATTGCAGTGTTGGGTTGACTTTTGACCTTCATTTCTAAAGAAAAGCATCAATCCAATCTTCAGAAATAAATGATAAGACATGTTGTTACATCCAAGGAAACATACCTTATACCACCCTCTAACATAGCTAACCACTTGACATAAAGTCTAAATTTTCCTGTCTCCCCAATCACTATTTTGCTTATAGCAATATCTGCTTACATGGATTCATATTCCAAAGAAACCTTCATGTAGACATTGAGAGTCAAAGTAGACATGGTAAAGTGCTCTCGAGGTTGAGTCAAGTCAAATGAATTCTCATTACTTCAGTTTTTGGATAAATTTATAGCTTTATTTCTAAAAAAGAATTGATTTTAATATACAGAACATACTTTTAAGTCCCTTTCCTGGAAAATGTCTTCAAATACAATCAAGTTTCATATTCCATTTGAGAAATGTTGGATTAATTGTCTTATCTTTTTTTTTTTTTTTTTAAGAGAGAGAGAGAGAGAGAGAGAGAGAGAGAGAGAGAGAGAGAGAGAGAATTTTAATATTTATTTTTTAGTTATCGGCGGATACAACATCTTTGTTTTGTATGTGGTGCTGAGGGTCGTACCCGGGCCGCACGCATGCCAGGCAAGCACGCTACCGCTTGAGCCACATCCCCAGCCCTAATTGTCTTATCTTGAAGACCTAAGTAGGCCAATATGCTAGATGTAAGTAAAAAACACTAAAATTTTGTTCTGTAGTATGTTTGAAGAGAAGTTGAGAGATCAATATGTAACAATGCAATACACTGAATTTCACTACCTCCTAGTCATAGCAAGAGCAATGCAATTCAGTGAATGGCTACAGTGCAGTCACTCAAGTCTTAGTCTTTGGGTGGGGCTGTGGCTCTGTGGTAGTGCACTTGCCTAGAATATGTGAGGCACTAGGGTTTGATCCTCAGTACCACATTAAAAAAGATAAATAAAAGTATTTTTTAAAAATTGTCTTCATTATTTTGACAAAGGAATTTAAAAGCATTTGGTTGTAATTTTGCAAACACAGAATTCATTCTATTCTTCATATAGACAGCTAGAAAAACCCCCAAAGAATTAAGGTTCTAGGGCTGGATTTTTTACTGTGATAAAAGTAAAGGTAGAATTCTACTGAAGGTAGAATGCCTGCAATGTATAATTAAGGTAGGATGAATCAGGCCCAAGATATTCCATACATGATTTACTGTTCTATATTTAGTTAAATAAACCACTGGATACAATTTACTAGAAGTTTTAATTACTAGATTTATCTTCATAAGGAAAGTCTACATTTTGTTTTTGTGGGCCCCCTCATCTAGTTTTATAATCAGTTTTAGGTTAGTCTTGTAGAATGTTAGAAAAGATGTAGTTAAGTTTTTTTCTCATAAAAAATCAGATTCTAAATGTAAGTTTTTAGAAGGGATATCTTTTAACTGTCTTAATTTTTCCTTCATTTATTGTTTACTTAGGTTTTCTTCAGCATGTTGAGACAATTTTGAAATTTTTTTCCAGAAAATAATTATAACTTTTTGATATTTAAAAATACAATACAGTGTATAAATATATACTCTATATAAGAAATCACACTTTTGTATACTTATAGAGTAAAACAATCTTTTTAAATTTTTAGTTGTAGATGAACACAAAGCCTTTATTTATTTATGTGGTGCTGAGGATCAAACCCCATGCCTTATTCGTGCTAGGCAAATACTCTACTCTTTTTTTTTTTTTTTTTTTTTTGAGAGAGAGAGAGAGAGGATTTTTTAATATTTATTTTTTAGTTTTTGGCAGACACAACATCTTTATTTTTTTTGTATGTGGTGCTGAGGATCAAACCCAGAGCCACACGCATGCCAGGCGAGCGCGCTACCGCTTGAGCCACATCCCCAGCCCTAAGTACTCTACTCTTGATCTACAACCCCAGCCCCAGAACCACCTTTTTATTTTGTACTATGGATTGAACCCAGCAGTGCTTAACCACTGAACCACATACCTAGCCCTTTTTATTTTTGAGACAGGGTCTCCTGAAGCTGCTTAGGGCCTCACTAAACTGCTGGGGCTGCCTTTTTGTTGGGGTGGTGGTGGATGGGTAGGGACACCAGGGATTGAACTCACGGGCACTCAACCACTGAGCCACATTCCCAATCCCCCCTTTTTTATTTGTATTTTATTTAGAGACAGGGCTTCACTGAATTGCTCAGCACCTCACTGTTGCTGAGGCTGGCAAACTGCCATCCTCCTGCCTCTGAGTGTTCAACAACTAAGCCACTAGGGTTATAGGCATGCACTACCACACCTGGCTGAGGCTGGCTTTGAACTTGCAATCCTCTTCCCTCAGCCTCCTAAGCTGCTGGTATTACAGGCATGTACACATCCAGCAAGGACGATTTATAATTTAAAAAATCCATCACTGTCATTTCCCCATTCATATAGCTTTAATTTTGGTATCTTTCTTATTTGCCTTTTTTTTTTTTTTTTTTGGTGAAAATTACCAAGTTCTTGATGTATTGATGCCATTTTAAAAGAAAACGCCATTGGCTAAAGTCTATATTTTTATTTTTTATACCAATGCTGACAATAGACATGTACAAACCACATAATTTAAAATTTTCCAATAGCCACATTAAAAAGCAACAAGTAATGAAATTAATTTGAATGTATTTTAAAATTCATTATACTATATCATTAAAATGTATCATGTATTGAGCCATATATCTAATATATTATCATTTCAATAAGAAAAACTGTTTTTAAGAACTTAATCTTCACCATCTTGTTTGTATTTTACATTTAACACCATTTTAATTTGGACTGGCCACATTTCAAGTATTCAACACTCAATTTCAAGTGATCCCACATGTTGCTAGTGACTACAATATTTGTGCAGGTCAAATTCACATTTCCACATTTAGTTATAGTCACTGCTTTTCTTCACTTATTTTTTGTACATATGAAATGCCTACTGTGTGACAGATACTGTAATAGACACAGAGACAGGATGTGAATAAGCAAAATTTGAAACCTTTGTTTCTCAATACATTATAGTGTATTTAATATGCCAATGTGTAGACCTTTGGCAACATCCAAAAATTTTAATATTAGGCATTTAAAAATTATCATTTTCAAACTGGCTATAATTTCATCATTAATTTTCTTTAGAAGAAGATTTTAGAAATTTTCAAATACATAAGAACTCAGAATTACAAAAACAAAACAAATAGAAACCATGCACCCAACATCTAGTTGGCTATCTTTTTACCAAACTTACATTATCCCCCTCACTTTGCTTTCTTTTTTTTTTTTAATTTGGTATGGGGGATTGAACCCAAGGGCACTTAACCACTGAGCCACATCCCCAGCCCTTTTTATTTTGAGACAGGGTCTCACTAAGTTGCTGAAGCTAGCCTTGTGATCCTTCTGCCTCAGCCTCCCGAGCTGCTGGCATTACAAGCGTGTCCTCCCATGCCTGGCCCTCACTTCTTTTGAATGAACATTTAAAGAACATTCAAGGTATCACAACATCTTGTATATATAAATTTCAGAATTTATCCCTAATGAACAGACTTTTTTTATATAACCAAAACGCTATTCTCCACACCCAATAAAAACATGGTTTCTTAATTTACTACTAGAAACATTCTTATTTTCTCAGTTGCTGTGAAAATGTCATGACCTGAAAAAGAACCATCCATTCATTGCATTTGATTGATGTCTCTAAAGTTTTTTCAATATCTTAGGAGTTCTAGCTCCTTTTTTCAATGTTCTTTTATTGGTCGAGAAGCCGGGTCACTCCTCTTGTAGAACACCCACATTTACATTTGCTTTTTTGTTGTGTCATGGAATTTGTTCTTCCATTCCCTACTTTTTCTAAACTTGGAGTTGGATTTTCAGGCTTAAATTCACGTTCAACATTTTTGGTGAGATGTTTGTATTTTATTGCATCACATTAGGAGGCACAGTACATTTTCTTGTCCTACTTCTGATCAGTGGATTCAGATGTTGACAGCCTGATCCATCACCATAACGTTCAAGTCAACCTTTCACTTACTGGCTTTGACCTCTATGAAGAATTAGTTCTACATCATCAACTACTTCGTCAACTTCTGGTTTTCCTGAAATACAGTTTACATAGGAAATACAGGCTAAATGACTTTTCTTTCTTTTTATTTATCTATTTTCAGAATGAGATGGTGCCCTGTCAACTTTCATAGGTACACTACACAGATAGAAGAATAGGGATGATAAAAGGTAAGGACAAAAGCTTTTTCACACTTCCTTAACAAAGTTCCTTTCTAGAGTGAATTTCCTATAATTTAACATGGCTTGAATGGTGAAAAAAGGCTTCTACATAGTCATTAAATTAACATGTTTTCTTTAAATACAAACTTTATACTAAGTTGTGAGCATGAAGCAAAAAGGATTCCTACATTCGAAAATTTTCCTCTAGAATTTATTTTCTAATGCTCTTTAATACTACGTTCACATTTGAAGGATTCTTATAATTACTAAGTTACATTATGAATTCGCTGATGGTAAGTGAGGTGTGAATGTTGTCTGAAGGCCTTCTTACATTCTGAACATTTGTAGGGTTTCTCACCAGAATGAATTCTCTGATGTTGAATAAGTGATGAATGAAGTCTAAAGGCCTTTCCACATTCCTTACAGTCATAGGGTTTCTCACCAGTGTGAATGCTCTGATGTTGAGTAAGCTGTGAGAGCAGTCGGAAAGTCTTCTCACATTCCTTACATTTATAGGGTTTCTCACCAAAATGAATGCTCTGGTGTTGAGTAAGTTGTGAGAATAGCCTAAAGGCCTTCCCACATTCCTTACAGTCATAAGGTTTCTCTCCAATATGAATACCTTGATGTGAAATAAGTTCTGAGTAACGACGAAAGAACTTCTGACATTCCTTGCATTCGTAAGGTTTCTCACCTGTATGAATTCTCTGATGGAGAGTCAGGTGATAGCCGCGACTAAAGGTCTTCCCACACTCCTTACAATCATAGGGCTTCTCACCTGTGTGAATCCTCTGATGTAGTGTAAGTTGTTGGCGTACCCTAAAGGCCTTTCCGCACTCCTTGCAGTCATAGGGTTTTTCACCTGTATGGAGTTTGTGGTGGATTCGAAGGCCGGTACTGCACAGAAAAGCCTGCCCGCATTCCTTACACTCATAGCACTTCTCACCGATGTTAAGTCTCTGGTGTCGAGTAAGGTGTGCATACTGTCTGAAGGTCTTCCCACATTCCTTACACTCATAGGGTTTCTCACCAGTGTGAATGCGCTGGTGGAGAGTAAGCTGTCCCCGCACTCTAAAGGCTTTCCCACATTCCTTGCATTCATAGGGTTTCTCACCAATATGAATTCTCTGATGTACTCGAAGGTCTGAGCTACATGTAAAGATCTTCCCACACTTTTTACATTCATAGAGTTTGTCAGATGTATGAATTCTCTGATGTCTACTCAGGTGGGCACATTGTCTAAAGGTCTTTCCACATTCTTTGCATTCATAGGGTTTCTCACCGGTATGGATTCTCTGATGGAAAGTAAGTTGTTGGCGTACTCTAAAAGCCTTCCCACATTCCCCACATTCATAGGGCTTTTCTCTATTATGACTTTTCTGATATAGAGCAAGAGATGTGAGTTTTCTGTAAGTGGGTCTTTTTTCAGGGGTGTTTTTTGTCACTTGCCTGAAATAGACTTTGTGAGGACCCTCTTGTTCCTCAAACTTTTTATATTCACTGCCTTTTCCAAAAATAGAATAATCAAGGCCACGACTTTTAATTCTTTCCATTATTTCCCACTGAGATAAATTCATTTCATAAATATCCTTTTCTTGAAATAACTTTTTAGTGTCATATTTGGATTCCAAATCTGAAAGGAAATAAGATAAACACAATATTTTTCTATCCTTGATGAAATAAATAAGCAAATAAAAATTTTACCATAGAAAACAAAAACACCACAGAAAATAAATCTCACTTGAAGCAAATGGGCTAAATAAACCTAAAATAATCACATAATTGGAAAAAAACAAAAAAGCAAAAAGGAATAGAGAAATGGTGAGTTAAAACTTGATTATCTGGATGAAGACTAAAGTTTGAGAATCCCTACTTTAATTTTTTAAAAATATTTTTTAGATCTATGGACCTTTGTTTTATTCATTTATTTATATGTGGTGCTAAGAATTGAACCCAGTGCCTCACACATGCTAGGCAAGCACTCTACCACTGAGCCACAGCCTCAGCCCCCCTACTTTAATTTTTAATTTTAATCCCTACTTATTTTTTTATCTTCTTAAAGATAAAAAAATAAGTCGTTTTTATCTTCTTGAAAATAAAAAAGAAAGTATAAAAAAAAAAGGGTAAACACTTCCCCATGAATAGCTGGGCTTCAGCTCACCATCATGCATCAGCTTCACCCCATGTCCCCTTTGCTGCCTCTCTTACTGTCACACTTGCCTCCTTCTCAGTTCCTAGAACATGTGACAATCTTCATTTCTTACAGCTTTTCATCAGCTGTTGAATCTCCTGGGAATCCCAACTTGGGTTTACAGGGCCGGATTCCTTTCACTAGTCATGTATCATCTGAAAATTCAGAAAACTATCCCCACTGACTTCTATTTTATGTTCTTTATTTTCTATCCTAGTTACTGGCTTAATATTTTCTCAATTTTTTTTTTACTCATGTATATCCCTGCTGATTATTCTTGTTATTTTCTTACAGAAACAAATATTCACTCACCAACTGATTAACAGACCAATAGTACATAGTAACTGCTAATTATTAAATTCCCATAAGTAGTTAACAATAAATATGCAGCCCAATCTCCAAAACTATGCCTTGATTAAACACTTTTTTCCTTTGAATACTAAGGATTGAACCCAGGGCAGTGCACATGCTAAGTAAGTGCACTACCATTAAGCTCCACCCCCAGTCCTTCTAATTTTTATTTTTGGAGACAGAGTCTTGTTAAGCTGCCTGAACTGGCCTCAGATTTGGCAATCTTCCTGCCTCAACCTCCTAAGTATCTGAGATTATAGGAGTGTGCCACTGTACCTAGCTTATTTAAGTATTCTTTTTATTATTTTCTATAGAGATGGAAAACAAGCACATTTAAGCTACCTTCACCAACTATATAAATAGAAAATGGTGATTTATTTCCACCTGACAACCCTTTTGACAGCCTCTCTACTTACACTTGCAGATATCTCCACTGCAGCTGAAGTCCTTCTTGGCATGGTGAGGAGAGAACTTGTCTCCTTTTATAACCAGGTAATGAGAAGTTCTACTTATTTATCTTCATTTGAGTTATTTAATGATGCACATCTGTGTTTTAAATACTCAACCTGTATACTCCATACCCTTCTCCATAATGTCCCTGAAGTCCTCATAGCCAAATCCATTGGGGGTACTTCTTAGTGTATCTTAATGATTTTTCATGCTTAACAATAGGTTTATTCCATAGTAAAAGGTGAATAAATTCTGAGCAAAAAGATGTGTATTTTCTTAGCAATTTTGTGATAAAAATTTAATGCTGTCTAAAAAGAAAGCATTTTAAAATATATATATATATAATAAACCAATATTATCTGTAAAATGCCAAAACTGGAAAGAATCTCAGTGTTCATCAACAGATGAATGGCTAAGAAATGATGGCACATCAGCACAGCACCAGAGTGTACAGCAGAAATGAAAAACACTCTACAATCATGCAACAATGAGGACAAATCCAGACACCCTGGTGAGTAAACAAAGTCAGACATAATACAAAATATACTGTATGATTTCATTTTTATAAAGTAAAAAGTAAGCAAACTAATCTATGGTGTTAAAGTCCAAAGAGTAGTTAACTGTAGAGTGTAAGAATGACTGCAAGGAGTGGGGGGAGGCTATAGGATTCCAGGAAAGTTCTATTTCTGAGTCTGTTGACAAGATGGGTGTGATTTCGTTCTTAAAATTCAATGAACTGCTCACTAATGATCTGTGTATTTTTCTTACGTATATTTATATTTTTAAAAATTCACTTTTGGGCCGGGCACAGTAGCACACCCTGTAATCCCAGTGGCTCGGGAGGCTGAGGCAGGAGTAACTTTGCGAGGCACTAAGCAACTCAGGGAGAACCTGTCTCTAAATAAAATACAAAATAGGGCTGGGGATGTGGCTCAGTGGTTGAGTGCTCCTGAGTTCAATCCCTGGTACCAAAAAAAAAAAAAAAATCACTTTTGGTCTGGGGTTGTAGCTCAGTCATAGAGCGCTTGCCTGGCACATGTAAAGCACTGGGTTCAATCCTCAGAACCACATAAAAATAAATGAAATAAAGGTATTGTGTACAACTACAACTAAAAATTAAATATTTTTTAAAAAAGTATATACAGTAGCTAGAAAGAAAAAGGAATAAAGGTTGGGGTGGATCTCCTAAAAATCAAAGAGAGATCAATAAAGAAGAGAGATCAAGGGGTGGGAGGTAGGGAGAGAGGCAGAAAGTACTGGGGAGTGATATTGGCCAAATGATATTGTTATATTGTGTGTGTGTGTGTGTGTGTGTGTGTGTGTGTGTACAAATATGTAACAACAGATCCTATCAATATGTACAAATATAATGCACCAATAAAAAAAATGTGGGGAAAAAAGGGCTAGGGATATAGCTCTGTGATAGCATGCATGAGGTCCTGGGTTCAAGCCCTAGTACAGAAAAAAAGAAAAAGAAAAGAAAAAGGACATACTAAAAAGACTGAAAGGGCTATAAAAATTTCAGTAGTATGGGTAAAATGTGAGTGGAGAAAGGTAAATGAACAGTGCGAGAAAGGTAAATGAACGGTGCACAAAATACTATTAAGAAAACTATACATCTGTTTCTCTATTTTCCTACTTAAGAAAACAAAAAAAAAATGCAACTTTGTAGAATTTTGCAGAGAAAGTCAATTTAGGGTCTCAATAAGACAAGACATAAATGATAGATAGATGACCATGACTGGCTATATAATAGTAGTAAATGAGTAGGCAGTTAACAAGGCATGAAAAAGGGAAAAGGGGAAGGGATGAGAAAAGGGTAAGAGGAGACACTAGGGGCTAAAATGGAGTAGATTAAATTGCATGCATGTATGATCATGTCAAAATGAACCCAGCTATCATGCACCAGTAAAAGCAAAAAGGTATGATAAACCTAAGATGGTAATTGTGGGACTTACTTGCAAGTTAAATGAGCAATATAAAAAGGAAAGTCATAATCCAAATCAAAATAAAGTGCTAAAACATTCATAAGAAAAGCAAGCAAATGTTAATGTTTGCGGGGACCCATGGGTAAACTGAGTGATGCTTAAGCCATTAGGAAAGGAAACTCAGTTGTAAAAACTCCCAGGCAGAACCCCCTGGTTTGAGAATGCCTACTTCAGGTTGGCACCCTGTTTTAGCTTACTACTCAAGTTCTAGCTCAGCCTGGGAGATGGAATGACCTTGTGGAGGCCCACAACCCCCCAGAGATGGGTGTGGCTTGCCAAAATGCCAATCAACCTGTTTACTACAAGACCCCTGCCACACTAAGAAGCAAACACCAAACTAAACTAAGACTCCTCCCGCAGAACCTTACCCCTGAATTTGATGCACTTCCCCTTAAATAAAGAATTGGGGCCTTTTTTCAGTTGTTCATTTCTAGCTCTTAACAGGACTGGAAGATTCATCAGGTGCTTCTCTTTAAATCTAATTTTTGCTTCTTTCTTTATTTTTTACTGATTGTATTTCAGACTTTTTATTTCCCAGGCACCTCACACTTCCTGAGCAGGAACCTACTGTATCTGGGTACAGGCCACACTGGTATAAATGTTCACATCACAAAAGCCCCTACAAATTGACATAAGAAACATTAAAGAAAGAAAAAGAATAAAGAAAGTGAACAGACAATGCACAAAATAAATATAAGCATAAACAAATTTGGTAACATTCTATCATTCCTTTTTCATTTAGTCACTGAATAATTTTATTAAGAGGATAAATGCTTCTTTTCCTTTGAGTTTCTGTTTTTAAAATAAGTTAACAACACTTGAGTATATTCCAATGGTCAATAATTTGCTATTAATATTCATTAGGAGTTTATGGAGGGGGTTAGAGATAACAGCTCAGTGCTTGCTTAGTATGCTTGAGGCCCTGGTTTAGATCCCCAGCACCACAGACACACACAAAATTATGGAACTGAGTATATTCTATCATTATTGTTATTAAGAGTGTTAATATGATCCCATCTTTAGTCAATTGGAGCTTCCTCAAATTGATTCCTGTTCCCTGAACACTCTACCTAAAAATCACTCATTCTAATTTTCCATATCATTACCTTATTCACTTATCTTTATAGTACTTAATCATTGCAGGATATTTAGTAAACCTCTTATTTGTTGTCCTGTTTTGCAGTGCTGGCCATCAAACTCAGGGCCTCCCATATGATAGGCAAGTACTCTACACCTCCAGTGTTTACTTGTTGTTTGTAGACTACCCCACTACAGTGTAAACTAAAAAATAGAGTAATGAATATAAAATATAAAAGTTAAAATACAAAAGGTGAGCTAGAAGAAGTTAGATCCAAAATACAGGTAAAATGGTTATTATTAGGGAAGAAAGTTTTCCCCTACTGTGAGAGAGAAGAAACAAGGGGTAAGTCGAGTGGGGATGAAGTTTCTTTGATGACACACTGAGAAGATCTAAGTTTCCTTCCCAAGTTTTTGGTCTCTTCTTCACAGTCAAGATCTATGGGGTATGTTTTCTTCTAACAAATCTTCCCAGCAGGTCTGTGCCATGCTGTCTAAAACACCCAAATAGCACTCACTCACCTAGGCTCCATCTTCTTTTCTCATCCCTCACAATCATCCAGGGATCCTTCCCTTGTTCCAACAGGGTAATCACGTCTGGCTTAGAAATGGAACATCCTGCTTGACAGAAGAGAATAGAACATATTACAGAAAGAATTTATTTGATCAAGCTTTCAGAACAAAAAAGGTTATCAGGATTAAAAACACTCAAATTAGAATTACTTCAGGATCACAAAGAAAAACAAGAACTGAGAGGTAGGGACATGGTCTTATTTTAATTTAAACTCATCTAGGCTGTCTTTTGAGAGAAAATTATAGTTGAGAACACTGGTTTCAAATCCTGCCTCTGACAGGTGGGTCACCAAAGCAAATAATATGATCTCTCTGTGCCTCAATTTGCTCAGTTGTAAAAAGGAGACAATGGTATTGTGTATACATGGGATTGTTGTGAGGTTTGACTTAGTGTCTGTTAAGATAACTCCCTAGTATATCACAACCATATGCTTATTAGGTATTTTTTGATATTATTTTGCTGAGAGAAAAATAACAAGCTTTTTTCCAGAATATTTACCTAATGTTAAATGCAAAGTTCATTTATTTTAGAAGTTGTAAAATAATATGTCAGCTGGTCATGGTGGTGCACATCTGTAATCCCAATAACTTGGAAGGCTGAGGCAAGAGGATCACAAGTTCGAGGCTAGCCTCAGCAACTTAGCAAGAGTCTGTCTTAAAATAAAAAATAAAAAGGAGGTTTGGGGATGTAGCTCAGTGATATAGTGCTGCTAGTTTCATCCCCACTACTGTAAAAAAAATTAATATGTCTATTTCAGGAAACTGAATATGTCCAATCGAGGTTTGTTTTTTTTTTTTTTTTTTGGTACTGGGGATTGAACCCAGGCGTACTTAACTACTGAGCCACCTTCCAAGCCCTATTTTATTTTGAAACAGGGTCTTCATAAGTTGCTGAGGCTAGTTTTAAACTCTTGATCCTCCTGCCTCAGCCTCCTGAGCCACTGGGATGACAGGTGTGTGCCACAATGCCTGGCAACCACTTGGGTTTTGACAAACTGTTGATTCAACTCATCACCATGTACATATAAAGACTTTTTAATAGTTAGGCAGAGGCAGAATCTCTATCTTCCTATTCTCATTACAAGTGAGTCCACAAATAACATGGACTAGTAGTATGGAATTTTATTTCTTTGACAATACTTTTGTTGTGTTTAAGAATTTATATCCAGATGCCATTAAAGAGCAGTAATAACAGTTGGGCATAGTAATACACGCCTGTAATCCTAGCAGCTCCAGAGGCTGAGGCAGGAGGATTGAAAATTCAAAGCCAGCCTCAGCCATTTAGTGAGGCCCTAAGCCACTTAGTGAGACCTTGTCTCAAAATAAAAAATAAAAAAAGGGCTGGGGATGTGGCTCAGTGATAAAGCGCCCCTGGATCCAAACCCCAGTACAAAAAAAAAAGCAGTAGTAACAGACAAAGGAAGATGTAAGGGTCACTGAATTTTGGGAGAAGATAAAAGTGCTTCTTTTTATCAAAGAGATATTCAGCTAGTTTTTACAAAGAGAGCCTGAAAATTCAGTCTTGTTAATTTCTAAATTATTTGACCCAGATAAGCTTACCAAGTGACAACAAGTTGCTGTAGTTCTCCAAAATCACATCTCTGTATAAATTCCTCTGATAGGAGTTCAGGCATTCCCACTCCTCCTGAGAAAAGTCTACAGTCACATCTCTGAACATCACCAAATCCTGAAATGACAAACCCATGTATTGTTGGTAAGATAAAAGAATGTTTTCAAGGGGCTGGGGTTGTGGCTCAGCAGTAGAGCGCTCCCCTAGCACGTGCGAGGCCCTGGGCTTGATCCTCAGCACTGCATAAAAATAAAATAAAGGTATTGTGTCCAACTACAACTAAAACAAAATGTTTTCAAGGTGGTGGAAGGGTCTTGACTATATGTTCATTTTATATGTTAAGTGAATAGGCTGGAGCTGGATGCCCATGATGTGGGTAAGTGGGAATAAGGAAATAAGTCTGACGGAAACAGAATAGCTACATATTCTTGAAGATTTCTTCCTCTCCCTCTTTCTGGTACCAGGGTCGAACTCAGGGCTTTGCATATGCTAAGTAAGTACTCTACCAGTGAGCTACATTCCCAGGCCTCTTGAAGATTTCTTAATGTGTATGAGGGGTTGGCAGACATTTTCCATAAGAGGTCAATATTGTAGGCTCTGCATACCACATCCACGTTGCATATTCTTTTTTAAAAACCAGTTCTTTCAAAATACCATCTGCTTCCAAGCTGTATAAATACAGTTCTCAGGCTAAATTTGATTACAACTTCAAATGTATAGTATTTGTAGTTTGCCCACAATTGCTACAGCTAAAACTTCCATATAAAATGGAATACCTAATTAATTTCCGACATGTTCAGGTAATTATCAGAATTTCCCTATTAACTGAAATAGGTTCATAAGAACCTATTATCTTTTCCTTTAAGAATCAGAAAAAAAACAACTGATGAAAAATTTCCCCCAGGGGCTGGGGATGTGGCTCAAGCGGTAGCGTGCTTGCCTGGCATGCGTGCGGCCCAGGTTCATCCTCAGCACCACATACTAACAAAGATGTTGTGTCCGCCGAAAACTAAAAAATAAAAAAAGAAAAAAAAAAGAAAAATTTCCCCTAAATGAACTATAAAAATCTCTATTTTTTTAAAAAGTAGTGTTTACATGAACTTAAAGAATTTCTTCCAGGAGCTGGGGTTGTGGCTCAGTGGTAGAGTACTTGCCTAGCGTGTGTGAGGCACTGCGTTCGATCCTCAGCACTGCATAAAAATAAATAAAATAAAGGTGTTGTGTTCATCTAAAACTAAAAGTAAAATAAAATAAAGGTATTGTGTCCAACTACAACTAAAACAAAATACTAAAAAAAAAAAAAAAAAGAATTTCTTTCAGACCTAACTATTGTTAAATTGTATCATTTGCATTTTTTCTTATTACAACAAATCATTTTTTGAACTTAAAATTTAGCATACAGTAGTCAATTTTTTGATATTAGGCTTAATAATAGTTGTATTTAGATATTTCTATACTTTTAAATATATTAAATGATATTTTGAATTTACATTATACAAAATTCTAAAGCTGCAATATCAAACATCCTAGCTTAGATATGTGGTTGCTGAGCAATTAAATTGTGAGTAGTCCAAATTCAGGTGTGCTGTATATGCAAAATACATACCACATAGTAATGACTTTAGAAAGAAAAAAAAGAATGTAAAATATCTCAATTTTTATATTAATTATACTTTGAAATGATAATATTTTGGCTATCCTGGGTAAATAAAACATTAAAATTAACTGCACCTGTTTTTTAATATGAATACTAAGATATTTAAATTATATACCTGCCTTGTATATCATTCTATATGTTTAGAATGTGACTACTAGAAAATTTCAACTTATGGTCTGGGGTTGTGGCTCAGTGGTAGAGTGCTCACCTAGCACGTGTGAAGCCCTGGGTTCAATCCTCAACACCACATAAAAATAAATTAATAAAATAAAAGTACTGTGTCCAACTAAAAAATAAATATTTTTTAAAAAATATTTTTAAAAAAGAGAAAATTTAAACTTACATCTATAGCTCACATTATAATTCTTTTGGGCAGTGTTCTTAGGATCAGTGTTCTCTGACCCTAAAAGCCTCAGATCAAATACCACCCCCCAACCCAGGGAATTCATTTCTGCTTCACCTGCTCTAGACAGAGACCACATACAAAGGAGATGCTGAATGATTTGGTCAATGCACAGGTGGACAAGGTGGAAAAGAGAGGAGTATACAGGAGGTACCTGAGATGTTGGGCTCCATCCCTCATTAGGGAGCAGTTACTGGATGGGGCTCTTTAAGAAGTTTCAGAATAACAATAAAAATGTTCACATACCCTGGAAAAATAAAGATGGAATTTCAAATAGAAAAACCAACTTACATGAGCCATGATTTTAGAATTGCAAGAAATGGTCAGTTTTCCTCAAGGTTCATTTATTGAAGAAGCAGAGTCCACAGAGGCCGGAGCTATAGGAACAATGTAAGCTCATTAAGAACAGTTTCCAAAATTTAAAAATCATATATACCATTTTCCCATCCCTACATGCAACTGTGGCTCCCAACACACAGACAGGTCATGAAAGTAAGAAGTAATTAAGAACTCTTCCCAAAACTATAGGGAAATCTGCTGTACAAGGAATAGACACAGAGCAGACTCTCCTGAATCAAAGCACATGCTCAGACACTTCAACAGGAGGGCTACCAGGTGGTCTCTATGCCACACCCAGGGATGAGGACCTGACAATGCACTGCACAGAGTCTTGAGCAGATCCTCCTCCCTCCATTCCTGCTTTCTTGGTTAAATGCAGTCTACACTTTCTAATCCAGAACTTCCTTCTTGGATTTAGAAATCTGTTTGACCTCCACAAACCTAGAGATAGAAAATAGCATAGACAAAAATTTCCCAAGCTTTGCTGTAAATTGGATAACCTGGAGATCTTTAAAATATACTGACTCCCATCTGAAACATTCTGATTTAATCAGTATAGTACATGACCTGGAAATCAGGATTTTAAAATACTTCCACAGGTTTTTATAAAATCCCCTTTGAAGATTATAATGGGCAGCAAAATTTGGCAACCAAACTTAAGTGCATATCAGAATCAACTAGAGGACTAGTTAAAGAGACTGCTGAGTATGGAGATTCCTCAGAAAACTAGGAATGCAACCAACATTTGACCTGGTTATACCACTCCTTGGTATATATCCAAAGGACTTAAAATCAGCATACTACAGTGTTGTAGCCACATTAATGTTTATAGTAGCTCAACTCACAATAGCTAAGCAATGGAACTACCCTAGTACCCTTCAATAGATGAATGGATGAAGAAAATGTGGTTATATCTACACAATGGAATATTACTTAGCCATAAAAAGAATGACTTTATGACCTTTGCTAATAAATAGAAGGATCTGAAGACTATCCGCTAAGTGAAATAAGCCAATTCCAAAAAAAGCAAAGGTCAAATGTTCTTTCTTATTTGTGGATGCTAACACTTAGGTGGGGGGAGAATATAAGTTCAATGGATTAGACAAAGGGGAATGAAGTATTAGACAAAGGGGGACAGGAATAAGAAAAACAATGGAATAAACTAGACATAATTTTCATATGTGAATACGTGACCAGGGAAATTCCACATCAAGTTCAACCTCAAGAATGGGATCCTAATTAGAGTAAGTTACACTCCATGTATGTATAATATGTTCAAAATACACTCTATTGTCATATATATCTAAATTGAACAATTTTTTTTTTAAAAAAAAGACTGTTGAACTTTACTCCCAAAGTTTGGTATTCAGGAGATTTGGGATTGCCCTTCTGAATATGCATTTCTAAAAAGTTTTCAGGTGATGCTGATGCTGCTGGTCCAGAGGCCACATTTCAAGAACCACCTGTGCAGACCATGTGGAGAGCCTTTATCACAGCAAAACTGCAGCTGTCCACTGGTCCCTTTCCCTAGGCTTAACTAACCCAGAATCCTCAGAGTTCACTGCTCACTATTTTCCTATTGGGGATCATCAATAATGCCTGCATGATCTCAATTACTATCCAGTTTTCCTTGGTACAAACAGACAGGATACAAGTAAATCTGTGAACACTGAGCATGAATTATTTTTTAGAAAGTAAAAAATAACTCATCTATATATTAGTTAAAACCTACTAATAAGTAAGGAGACACATATTAAATGAAATGATTTAACAAATCTGAAAAATAGATGGTACTTCTTGGTCTTACACAAAGAATGAAATGGTGTACAGAGAGAAATTGTTTATAATGAGACCAAAAAGCTAAATGTTTTTCAAGAATGTTAAATTATTATATATTCTCTCAATGGAAATGAAATACCCATTAATAATGAAGGTAATTTTTTTTTTTTTTTTTTTTTTGGTACTGGGGATTGAACTCAAGGGCACTCAACTACTGAGCTACATCCCCAGTCCTATTTTGTGTTTTATTTAGAGACAGGGTCTCACTGAGTTGCTTAGCACCTCACCATTGCTGAGGTTGGCGTTGAACTCTGCCTCAGCCTCCCAAGCTGCTGAGATTACAGGCGTGAGCCACCACACCTGGCAAATTCTTTATTAATGTCACAGGAAAATGATCACTACATACTTCTCAGGGAAGATGGCAGGTTTGAAAATAGTATTGTAGGGCTGGGGATGTGGCTCAAGCGGTGGCGTACTCGCCTGGCATGCGTGCAGCCCGGTTAGATCCACAGCACCACATACAAAGATATTGTGTCCCCCGAAAACTAAAAAAAAAATAAATGAATACTGAAAATTCTCTCTCTCTCTCTCTCTTTTTTTAAAAAAAAGAAAATAGTATTGTAGTGTGACTGTATTTTGGCAAGACTCCATACACTTGCATGCATGTCTATGAGTGTGCATAAAATAACCTAGGAACTGTAATAAAATTTCATTGTATTTTATAAAATTTCTACCACTACGAGATGGGTTCCCAGGTAATCTTTTTTTTAATATAACTTTATTTTATTTATTTTTTATGTGGTGCTGAGGATCAAACCCAGTGCCCCACCCACACTAGGCATGGGCTCTACCATTGAGCCACAACTCCAGCCCCCAGGTAATCTTTACTTTGTTCTTTGCTGGAGTTTCTGAATTTTTTAATTAAAAACTTACAAGTCTGTGTCACTTAACTTGAGCATAATTCAAAATAGCTGTAAAAGAAATATTATAAAAAGTTCTAAAAGTTCTATTCCTGATATCCTGACCCTCATCTTCCAAATGTAAAGATAACCATCTTTACCTCTTTTAGTTTGCTTCTTTTGGTATTTAAAATCTGTACATCTTTCTTTTCATGGAGATGTTATGGGGGACAGGACTGAAGGCTTTGCACATGCTAAGCAAGCACTCTACTACTGAGCTATATCCCCAGCCCATTACATTTTTATATTTAAATAACATACTAATAATGCTTATTCTGAATTTTTGGCTTTAATCATTACTTATTCACTTCCTATTGTGAAAGGTATAGTTTAAACTGTCTTTTGTCACCTACCTCAACCCCACATATGCCCAGCTGAAGTCCCCTTATCCTTCCAATATGGTTTTAATTCCTTTTCAGGGCAAATGAATATTTAGTTTATTTTATTGTGGTTATGTCACCATTATAGACTGAGTTATACTCAGACAATTCTGCCATCCTTACACAGTCTTTTTCTTCTCTGAAATCGAAATAATTTTATTGTTTTGTTTTTGTTTTGGGGGTACTGGGGATTAGACTCAGGGGCACTCAACCACTGAGCCTCATCCCAAGCCCTATATTTTTTGGTATTTTATTTAGAGACAGGGTTTCACTGAGTTGCTTAGCATCTTGCTTTTGCTGAAGCTGGTTTTAACTCATGATCCTCCTGGCTCAGCCTCCTGAGCAGCTGGATTACAGGCATGCGCCACTGTACCTGGCTAATTTCGTTTTTGTAAGCTTGGAAAATAATTGTTAACTTCCCAAATGCTTGATAAAGGCAATGACTAACCATCACCATTTAATAGGAAGAGATATTATTAATTTGGGATTAAGTGACAGGTATGAGTTATACAGATATTAATTCATGTAATCTTAAACCCTGTCCTTTGAAGGCTGGAGTTGTGGCTTAGTGGTACAGCATTTGCCTCACATGTGTGAGGCACTGGGTTTGATTCTTAGCACCGCATATAAATTTAAAAAAACTAAAAAATACCTTTAAAAAAACTGCCCTTTGAAGTATATACTATTACAATTTTGACTTTACACATGAAGAAACTGGCATGAAACAACCCAAAGTCACTCAAATTTGGGTCACAGTCAGGATTCAAATGCTCCCCCGGCCCCTCACCTTTAGAATTATTTAAACATAAATATACAACAGGTTCTTAACTCTACACACACATTTAAATTTTTTTTTAAAGAAAAATGTTATGTCTTATCACATCAAGATCCTGGCTAATAGCTTTCCAAAACTCCGAGAAAAATCTTACAAAAAACAGTTTTATATGTCTCATCTGGAATTTACAAATTCAACATTATCAAAGAAGGAATTCAAATCCTCTTAATCTAGGTGCAACATTCTTAGCCACTATCATTTAACACCTTTCTGGGTCCATCCACAGATACACCAAACCCCAAACCACACCTGTCTAGTGCTGAAATTTCATTTATTTTCTTTTTCTTTTTTAAAATAATTTCCTTAGTTTTAGATGGACAATACCCTTATTTTATTTATTTTTATGTGGTACTGAAGATTGAACCCAGTGCCTCACAGGTGTCAGGTGAGCGCTCTAGCACTGAGCCACAAACCCTAGCCCTGATACCAAAATTTCATTCATGAATTTCCTGGATTAAAAAAAAAAAATGTCTTAAAACCTAAAAAAAAAAAAAAAAACAAAAAACTTTACTCTTACTCCGGAATCACTGAGATATATAAACCCTACATACTACTTAACAAATCACAGCCCAAAACAAAGCATGAACATTAACCTTCACGCAGGCGTATTTCCTGATCTTTATAATCCTTCGAAAATCAGTGCTCAAAAAGTAATCTCTTAATTAGGTCCCTTGCCATTGACTATGTAGGGAAATCCTAAGGCAATGAACAGATCACTCTTAAGTCCTTTCAAGGAAAGGTAATCAAATAATCCTGTGTTCTGAAAATGAAATGCATTTCACAGAAACAAAGAAGCCACACAAACTCATATGAAATCTGGCTCTTCGAGGAGCAACAGCGATGCGCTTCACCTTTCCAAGGCTCTTTTCTGGAGACTGGCAGGACAAGGGAAGCAGAGAGGGTTCATGACACCCAGAGTTTTTCTGGACTCTCGGAACCCACCCTCCACCCTCCAATGGCTCTGGATAACCCCCACCTGCATGCATGCATGAATACAAACGAGGAGATGGGAGAAGGCTCGCAGTCACCCCTATCTGGGTTCACATCTGTAAATAAGATGTAGCTGGACACCTAAGCCATCTCCCACCGCGGTGGGCCGCCACGATATCCTGTTCAGAACTGTCCAGCGGGTCCTCCTAGTCCCCAGAGGCCTGACCGGAATTTAGTTCCCGGGGTTTTGCTGGGGACTTCCACTGTGGCCCTCCAGCTCTGACCAGAGCCCCTCTAGGGCCTTCTTTACCGCCAGGCCTAGGTGGTGCGCGGGGTCTGCGGTTCTCATATTGCAGGATAGGCCGCACCCACAAAACAGGACGGGCCACCGCTACTGCCACTCAGGCCCCAGGGGCTCAGGATCCGCAGAGCCTGGCCGGTCCCGCGCTCCTTTCCCCCAGAAACACGGCTGCCACACCCGATCCTGGCTCACCGCGCTCAGTCCTCACCGGACCCGACAGCTGCCCAGCCCCGAATTCCGCGACGCGGGGATGCGGGAGCGCTCGGTCCTCAGTGCGCAGGCGCGAGGACGGGGGGCGCGTCCCGGGCTCCTCTGGGCTGGAAGACGAGGAGGCTGAGCAGGGAAGCAGCGCCCGGAGGAGCCGGCGTCCTGTGGTGGCCCTGTGAATGGCCCGTGCTACTGCTAATAATCCAGGCCTGCTCCCTTGTGGGTGCTCTAGCTCCAAACCAGAAGGCCGTATGCTCTGGCTCTTTCACTCGGTCCAAGGCTTCGCGCCGCTTCTAAACGATGGGACCCGGAGGATCCTGGACTTTCGTTTCTTTTCGGACTGCGCAGGCGCGTGGGGAAACCGGCGCAAATCCGCCCCCGCTGGGGAACGAGGGAGGGTGGGGGGGCTCCACTTGCTCAGTGGGGGAGAGAAGGTTGGCGTGAAAAGGCCAGAGTGAGCCGCAGTGGCCAAATACTTAGGACCCTAGCTGTGGTCGGGACCAGCAAACCCCGGTAGCCGCGAGCGTGGTCCAGCGCAAGACGCTCGGCCTGTGGCGTTTGCTGAGTGACCGCCGGGGTCCTCGTGTGCCAGGCCCAGTAGGGGACCGCGGGGTTGTGTCTCCGTGCTTGGGGCTGTTTCTCAGCGCGTGCCATTCTTTGGGTGGGGGACTGGGATATGGTGGACCTTAGAAAATGTCATATAATTCTGCCCGATTCTGACGCTGGTGTTGGGGTCTCGGATATTTCAAGATGTGTCTCGTTCTGTGAAGTTTCCGAGATTTTGTGAACTTGGCTCTGTCTCATCCTATGCTATTTTGGGGATGGTCTGCCAGGCCAGCGGCTTCTGGTCCTTGTTTTCCATGAGTTCTGTTTGCGGGTGTGGCGATGAGCAAAAGGGTGACAGAGAGGGGCGAGAGAGAATGTCCACGCGTTTCTGCCCTTTTCAATGTTTTATTCACTCAAATCACCTAATACATAAATCTATAGGTTCTTAATCAAGAAAATGACAATCCTAATGCTGGGCATTGCGATAAACAATTCAAAGCAAACAATTCTATGTTAACTTCTAAGCACTGCAAACATAATCATGACAGACCTATTACAGACATTTCCTCTGCACGCTAAGCGTAAGTGCTAGATTTCAAAGTCTTAAGTCTTTGGTCTTAATTCCAGCAGATGCACACTCACTCAGACCCCAGCGATTAGATCAGTAACCAATAGAGGCTTCCCCTTGGGGTGATGTTGACGGCTTGCTGAGGAGATGGTTGTAAGGAGACTTCCTTTTCTCACCAGAGTCAAGAAGCTGCTGGAGAGTTTGAGAGCAGTGAGGACAAAGAAGAGGTTTAGGCAGATGTGAAGGGTTGCGATGTCAGTCCAGGTCCTCATCAGGCTCTCAGGCTTTGTGTGCATCAGTGTCGGCTGGCTTGAATGTCTGTTCATTTGATTCATATAAATATAAAATTAGGTTATTTAATTTAATATTTATATTAAATTTGGGGAGCTTCTGCTCATCCTTTGGGTCCCTATCAACTGTTACCAGCTTTCTTAGTGACATCTTTCATTCTTAGAGTTAGGACATGTGGTTTGGTGATTTCCGCCCTGATGTCACACTTCTGACTCTTATCAGGGTTATAACAGATGACATGTGACTTCACCCTAACTCCTACCTGACTTGTGGAAAGTGACTTGCTTTTATCAGGCTATGTCTGATAGACACATTGGAGGGCTCCGTGACTTGCCTGGTGAGACTGCAGGTTTGTTTTAAGATGTAACTGCTTAGGCCTAAAGCCATCCTTATAGGGGGTCACTGTGAGACGAGTGCTGGGATTTGGATATTCCAAATCTGGCCATTAAGTATGCCCTCAGACTGTGATGCTGTGATTGGTAGGCAAATAATTACTGACTTAAAAAAATGTTGGAAAGGAAAAGGTCTCATTTTAGTAGTTTGAAATACCTTTAGAAATAAAATTATTCACTAAACAATAGACTTCTTTTAAAACAAAACAAAAACCTCTCTTCTCTTCTTTCTCTTTTGACCACCTCTAAATATGGTTATTATATCTCAATTGTTGGTTAAGTCAGTATGGAGTACATTAAATTTTTGTTTATCAAAAGTTTTATTTTTTTGTATCTGTTGCTACTTTCCAGAAGTATTTGAAACACATAATAAATGTTCACGGATGATTTTTTTTTTCAATTGTTCAAACATTCAAGTAGTATTTCAATCCTTCATTCTGTGGCTCCAATTGTATTGTAACTTGAAATTTAGCTATTTTTTTTTAAGTTCTTTTTCCAGTAAATTTCTTAAGATGCATGTGCTATATAAATAAATTTTTATGTTTCGTTCATAGCAAACGTCTTTATTCTACTATCCTACTTTGCCTGGATTTGAAATTTGGAGACGTCACTTCATAGTTTTCCAGTAGTAGTGCAGTCAAGTCTAATGCTGTCTATACAGGTTCCAGCTGTGAGAGTTTTTTACTTTTTTCTTCTTTCTTCCTCTTCCTCCCCTCTTTTTTTTCTTTTTCACAATCTTCTCTACTTTTGATTTTTTTCTCTTAAGGGAATTTTTATTTAATGGGAGGACATTTTGTGAGTTTTGCCTCTAAATTTTTTTCTTCCTATTTTTTAAAAAATTTTATTTTTTAGCTTTAAGTAGACACAATATCTTTCTTTTTATTTTTTATGTGGTGCTAAGGATCATACCCAGTGCCTCACACATGCCAGGTGAGCGTGCTACTACTTGAGCCATATCCCCAGCCTCCCTGTTTTCTTTATACCTTTGCTTTAAGAATTTTGACTTTGTAAAAAAAATGTTTTTACTATATTCTAGCTTCATTATTTGATCATTTCTAATTTCCAAAAGCACTTCCATGTTCATTTCTCTTTTCTGTCCAAATCAAATTAAGAGAATGGAGTTAGCATCACTGACTTCCTAATGTGATGAACTAAAAAGGAAAAGAGAAGGAAAAAAAAAGCTTATTCTCTATCTTTTATATTGGATATATATATATATTAAGCTGCTTAGGGCTTCACTAAGTTTCCGAGGCTGGCTTTAAACTTGCAATCCTCCTGCCTCAGCCTCCCAAGCCTCTGGGATTATAGGCATGTGCCATTGCACCCATACCCTTATATATTTTTAATGAATCACACAAGAGTAGGTCACATCACTTTTGTCTTTCATGACATTGACATTATTGAAAAATACTGGCCATTTATTTTGTAAAATATCCTTAAATTGTGTTCATCTAATATTTCCTAATAGTAAGATGCATGTTGTGGTGCTTTGGCAAGTATATTATGTGCATAATGCTTTTTCCTTTTTAGTTCATCACATTAGGAAGTCAGTGATGCTAACTCCATTCTCTTAATTAAGGTGTTCTTGCAGCTTATCCACTGTTCAATTATCAAATTCCCCTTTATAGTAGTTCAGTGTTTTGTGGGAAGGTATTTTAAAATTATGTAAATATCCTTCCTCTTCAAACTCTTACCCACTAATTTAGCATCCCTGATGATGAGCCATTTAATGTCTACAATGGTTGTGTTGTGATTTTCTAATTACTTTTCTTATTATAGTTAATAGTTGACATTTTACTATAAGGAAGATCTTTCCTTTCTCAGCCATCATTTTATGTTATTCAATGAATTATAACCTGTCTACTTCATTTTGAAGCTTGGATTACCTAATAATTGGCCACTGGGACCCTCTAAAGCTGGCTATTGTATCCTTTTGATAACCCCCTCATACTTTTTACTATTTCCATACATTGTGGAAAAAAAAAAAAGTTTCAGGCTCACCTTGGACTTTTAGTTAACTAGCCTAAAGTGTGGAAAGTAAGACAGGGTACTAAAATAAAGTTAAAGAAATAGAAAGGAGCCATATTTCATCTACAGATCAGATGAAGGATTTTACAGTTAAGTGATATTAAACTGTCATATTTTAAAAATCAGAATTGTTTATTAAAATGTATATTTTTAAAAACTCAATTAAGAAATTAAATATGTTTACAATTTTTGCACTTAAGCATAAATGAGACATGCATTGTTGATATATCAATGGAAGCAGAAGAAAACTATTTCATAAAGTAAAAGCATAAGTTAGAGGTAAAAACTGAGTAAATAAATGGAAAAAATTTTTGACAATGCAGACTGTGGGCTACAAGAAAGAAAGATGTTTTGTTATGGACACTGAGATAATAAAGAAATAATAGAATACAGGATATTTACTGTGGTGCTTTGAGATAACTACTAAAAATTGCCTATGTAAACTAACAATATAGATGAAGGTAAGGTATATCAAGGAAATTCCTACTAAGGCAAATGACAGAATTTTTTTTTTTTTTGATGGTGCTGGGGTTCGAACCCAGGGAAACTTATGCATGCCAGGCAAGAACTCTACCAACTGAGCTATATCCCCAACCTGAGTCAAAATTTTTGAATAAAAAAGATGAGGATTCATCTTAGCATCATGTGAACCAAAATTCAAAAAATATAAAAATGCTTGTAGTTAAGTATATAATAACCAACTTCTTCTTTCCTCAGCCATCTATTTTCTCTCCTTAGAGAACAATACTGATTTAGATTTTTACATATCCAAAGATTTAATATTGACTATCAAAAACAATTTATGTGTTTCCATCCATATGGTATCCTTCTAGAAACACCGGTACAAATTTACTTTAAAACACTGTGCTATTAAAATAGTTTTATATATTATTAAAATAAATATATTTTCAGGGCAGACATAAAATTATTTTTGTAATTTAGAAACATAGTTAAATAAAAAGAGTTGAAGTTGATAGATGGGACAATGACACTTTTTTTTTTAACCTGTTCCCAATATATCTGGAGTTGACTTGATTCTTGTTTCTTAAGAATTTTCAAGCTGGGCATAGTGATGCACCCTTGTAATCCTAGTGACTTGGGAGGCTGAGGCAGGCGGATTGAAGTTTGAAACCATCCCAGACAACTTAAGCATTAAGCAACTTACTGAATTACAAAAAAAAAAAAAAGTGCTGGGAATGTGCCTCAGTGGTTCAACCCCCAATAGGAAAAAAAAAAAACAAACAAAACAAAAAAAACCTCTTTCATGTTCAGGTCTGGTGAGATCAGGGCTATTTATCTGACAAGTGCTGTTTTTTGTTTTTTTTCCACTATTTTCAACACTTTACTTCTCATATTTTATAATATATGTCTTCCATTCCAGGTAGTTTAATTTTTCTTTTTCTTTCTTTCTTTCTTTTTTTTTTTTTTTTTTGAGCTGGGGATTGAACCCTCGCTTCCTGCATGTAAGGAAAGTGCTTCACTACTGAGCACTACATCCCAGACCTCAGTTTTTCTTTAGGTGTGTCTAATCTGGTCTCACATCCATCTCTACAATTCTTTGCTTCATATTTTGAATGCTTGGGGTATTTGTCTGGGAAATCTTTCTGGTTCTGGTTTTTATTTATTTATTTTTTTAAGTCATAAAGGGTTCTCATTTCCTGTTCCATTCCCTGACATGCCCTTTCCCTATGTCTCTTCACCTGGCTGTTTTCATGTTCAGGTCTGGTGAGATCAGGACTATTTGACAGGTGCTTTTTTTTTTACTTCCAAGAAAAACTAATATCAAGACTGAACTTTATGTCCCAGGAGAAGCAATATTGATCCTTGTCAAGACAGATGACTGCGGAAGATTTACCAAGTGAACATAGCAGTGTCAGGTAGGAAAGGGATAGGCATGGAGCAGGGTGTTTCTACCAGGAACCCCAAACTATAAGCTTCAGTATTCACCTGGCAGCAAAGATCCAATAGCTCCTCTAGACAGTGCTAGTGTGCAGGGAGGAAGCATATGTCAGCAGGATGGAGAATATCCTTGTGATATCAGAAAGCACCTGAAGTGTTTTTTAGCACCTGATTGGTTGTTCTTTCCCATGCAGGTTGCCTGGTGCTTTGTTCCCTTAGCCACCTCAAACCGACCTAATAGCATCTATGGCTCTATCTCATCCCCAGCCTAGAGTACTGCCACCTCCACAGGGTCTGCTTCCTTTGTCCTCTGCCTTTGTCAAGGAATGTACTGGTCACAGGATCACTGAAGTTTTGGTTGACACTGCCACTCCAGGATTTGAGCTCTTTATCTTGCCTTCTTAATGGATTTTGTTTCTGTCCCCATCTGATCCCATTATCAGCTATCCCAGGCTGTACTTGGATCCACAGAGGTATACAGAGTGTCTGTGTCACAGTGTATGTGGTCAAAAAAGTGGTGTGGTGGCTGAGGTGACCCAGAAGTATAGTGACTTTAGCACCAAGTAGAGAAAGTCAGCCTTGCCCTCCCCCTACCCCAGCTTCCTGGGGGCCCTACTTGATGTGATTGGCCATTGGCCTGAGCTTGCATCACAATGACCACCAGGGTTGCTAAGCAACTGTCCCCAAGGATTTGAAGAACAAGAGCTTTCCTGCCAGTGTGAGCAGGACATAGCTCTTGCTCCTTTGTGAAGAACTAGTCCTGAGAACTCCTGATGTTACAGTGGATGGCTGCAGATCCTGGAAGTACATGGGGCCACCCAGTAAGGCTGAGGGAAATCTCACTGTGGTGCCTCAACACGGGCCTGGTACCCCTTCCTCAGGCCTGAGTGAGGATGTACCTGTGAATATCCCTAGAGTCTGCCCTGGGCCAAGGGAGAGTGGGACTGCCTGTGAGCCTTGTGGCTGCTGTTTCCAGAGGAGCCCCAGCATGTGGATCAGAGCCTGTAGATGATGGTGCTGCCTCAGTGTGTGTGTGTGTGTGTGTGTGTGTACATGTGCATGTGGGCACTTGCCTGTGTGTAGATCTTCTGGAGATGGATGGATCCTGTGCCTGAAGCTTGAACTTCTCTGTTGTCCATGCTCTTTCTCCTGACCTGATAATACTTTGTGTGCTAGTGTTTAGCTCTGGCACCATGTATGTTGCAAAGTTGCTGAGGCAGGTCTTGTGTCAGGGTTTTTTAGCCTCCCGTTTCCTCCTGACCTGCGGGAGAGATGGGGAAAGCACGCCCCGACCAGGACGAGCCGAGAAAGGTAAAGCCCTCCCTTCCCTAGGACAATCAAGTGGGCCAGGGAGAACAGTCAAAGCAGGATCTCATTTAATGAGAAAACATACACAGCTAATATAATGTACAGGAGCCAGTCAGGATAAAGGTCAGCAGGGTGGGGAGAATTTACATCTACACCCATCCTACAGGCAGTAATGTCCGTGAGGGCAGAAGGGTTCTGAGCTGGGGTTCTGAGCAGAAGGGTTCTAGAGGTGGTCCGATTCTTCATCACAACCCAGGGCAATGCCTTCTGGCTAATCGCTAGGTGCTCTCTTAGCCACATGTGGCCCCAGGACTGGGAAGCGGGTGCAGCCAGCAAGTTAAGTTTCCTCTTTTCTGATGCAACATGCCCACATTACATCATGCCCTACAGTCTTGAACTTATGATCCTCCTGCCTTGGCCTCCTGACTCACTGGGATTGCATGTATGTGCCACTGGCTACAAACTCATTTTGAAGTTACAGAAAGGTATAAAGACAGGTCAAAGGAAGTGGTTCTATCTCTAATCATACCATTCTGTAGTGTTAGCTAATGTCTTAACTCATGATTTTAATGAGACCAAGAAGAAAGTGGCTTGGGCAATATTACTAACCAGAATGCAGACTTTGGGGATCCATATGGCAGGGTAATGCTATCTCCTCAGCTGCTTGTACTCTTACATTTTTCCTCAGTCCTTCCTCATCTTCCATAAGCTTGGTGGACTTTCATTTTAGGATACCCTTCAAAAGAAAAAAGGCTTTCTATGGAAAAGGGTGATGTAATTCTTTGGTGTCAGTTCCATCGCTCTCAGCTCAGTAACATCTATTTCTTCTAGGCTGATGCAATCATCCTAGAGTTCTAGCTTGGTATGTTCATTCATTCATATATATATATGACTTGGGTTTTCATTGCCAGTCATACAGTTGAGTGATGGAAGTATTGTGACATGGATCCAGCACTAGTTGTTCTTTGCCTTCCTTATTTTTTCCCTTCACTTTCATTTTCATTCAAATTCATTGATGTCTAATTCCAATTTAGGTGTCACTTATGGCTTATGAGCACTCAACCTTCTCTCTTTCATTGTTTTCATAGAAGGGTCAGTCCTTGAGGTCTTAAATGTGATGGTTGATCATTAGAAATCCCCACGTTTATTTTAATATACTCTCTTGGCTTGCAAGGCCTTGGGTAGGCCTTCAGTATATACCTGGTCCTAGTTATGGTTTTCTTCTTCAGCCTTCCAGGTTTTCATTTTTGAGGATGAAATTCTTTGTATCCACCAACATGCTGTTTAAGTAGGCAGCAGCCCTGCTTTCCTGCTCCTAGGGCACATATGGTAGAGAAATACACAGAGGTCAAAGAGAGAAGCCTTAGGAGCCTAGAGGCCTTTGGCAGAAGTAACCTGAACAAGCCATGCCCTGCCCTTTCACTGAGCCCCCATATTCAAGGCAGAGCAGTACCTCCTACTTTTCCTACTTTCCAGTGAAAGGTCAGCCTTGCTTTTCCCTGGGAATAGACCCTCCCAGGAAGTAATCAATCACCTACTGCAGAGAGTGCTGACTCAGGAAGCTTCTGTGTAAGAAGTGTACATGCCTGTTTCAAAGAAGTAAGGGTAATACCTGCCAGCTGCTGTGACCTACCTGGAAGACTATGCTCACCAAAGCCAAGCCAGATACCTGAGTGGGTTTTTTTTTTTTTATGGAGGAGTGTGGATATCAGGGGTTGAACTCAGTGACACACAACCATTAGCCACATCCCGAGCCCTGTTTTGTATTTTATTTAGAGGCAGGGTCTCACTGAGTTGCTTAGTGCCTTGCTGTTGCTGAGGCTGGCTTTGAACTCATGATCTTTGAACACTTCTAGAGTAGGGAACTTACTTGTCACATCTAAAGGTGGTCTTCATGTCACAGGCAGGAACTTCTACTTGACATACTCACTACTAAACTCAGGGAACTTCCATCCCTGCCCACCAGATTATATCACTGCCCCATCTGACTTCATCTCCACCCAGGTGGTTCTAGATCCAGATCAAAGTCTAGCAACTGTGGTGATAACCACAAGTGACCCACAGCTCTGGTAAATAGATCTCTGAGAACTCAGAGGATCTCAGCCTCTCATGTAAGCCTCTGGTAGTTCAAATGTGCCTTGAACCCCTTGTGTAGTTGCATAGATAACAGGAAGCACTTGCATCACAGTGGTCACCTGGGTACTGAGTCATGAGTCACTCAGGGTATGTGTCGAGCTCAAACCTCTGTGGCAGTGTGCAGGTGCAGGTTATAGACATTGCAAAGGCACCTGGCTTTAGAATGTGCATTTTAGTGGGTCAAAGCAGGTGGTTGAGTTCAGGCCACAAAGGTGGGATTGGGAGCCTTGTTGGGTCTGGGTGTGGTTCCTAGCATTGGGACTGCATTGGGGATGTGCATGTGACTCTCTTTTGGGGAGTCTTCTTAGTGACTGCACATGTGCTTTGGGGCTGTTTTTCTCCCCGAAGTGATTTAGTGCTTGGGAAGACCCCAGAGCCCAAGGAGCTATGTGCCTAAGTACTGGGTGGGGCAAGTGCACTTCTTCTGGGCCTCAAATCTGTGGGCCTCTGGACCTTATCTGTTACTTCTTTTGCCTTGCAGCTGTGTATGTGATATTTTTTTGGGGGGGAGGGGGGTGTCACTGTACAGTGACAGTTTCCATCTATATCCTGAGTAACATCAGATTCTGGTTTGGCTGCTAGCTACTTCCTATGCACACCTTCTCTTCTGATTTCCGTTCTTGATTGAGGAGGCAGTGCCCAGCATAACTGGTACCCTGTTCAACCCCCTTCCTTTTTCTCTACAGTCTTCTACAGTTTTGTCTTTGGCCACCACCCATTTACTTCTTTCGGTTCTTTCTCTTTCTCTACCCTTTTTAGGGTTCTAAGTGCCTTTTCTTTTTCTTTTTACTTTCTTTTTTTGGTACTGGAGATTGAACCTAGGGATGCTTAACCACTGAGCCATATCCCCAGCCCTTTTTATTTAATTTTGAGACAGAGTCTGGCTAAGTTGCTTGGGCCTCACTAAGTTGCTAAGGCTGAGTCAGCTTTGAACTTGTAATCCTCCTGCCTCAGCCTCCTGAGCTACTGGGATTATAGGTGTGCATCAACACACCTGGCTCTAAGTACTTTTTTAAAAAACTAAATTTATTTTTATATTGCTAGGTGTTTCTTAAAAATTGGAGTCAGCTCTTCATTCTTTAATCTCTATATATTGCCTCTGAAATGTTCACCATCTCTTATCCTTCTAGGATCCCAGTTCCATGTGCTATAATTCATTACTATATACCTTATGCTTATACTTTCTCTTCACTATTTCTATTAATTTTTTCCTCATAAAATGACTGGATGTTATGTCTTCAATTCTAGTAGGTTAATTTACCCTTCAACTGTATTTAATATGTTCTTCAACATGTCTGTTTAATTCATTTTCTTTAAATTTATGTATATACCCTTTGTAGCCGCCGCCTTCCTCCTCCTCCTCCTCCTCCTCCTCCTCCTCCTCTTCTTCTAGGGATCAAACCCATGGCCTCACACTTGTTAAGCAGTCTACCACTGAGCTAAACCCCAAACCCCTGTATTTATTTTTCATAAGAGTTTCTATTCTTTACCAAAAGCATAATGTCTTTTAACATATAATTGTAGTTATTTTTGTATCCATCTGATTTCTTTAAATCAGCTTTATTATGGTATATGTCAAATGATGCACATCACTTTTACACTTTTACACACATAAAGTTTTCATGTGTTTTGACAAAGGGACCTAAACATAGGGTACATTCACAATTGCTACCTCAAATGTGGAAGCAATGCTTTAGTCCTCAAACCCTTATTGTGAGTTGCCAAAGGTTCATTAGGAAATGATTCATACTGCTTTTTAAATTTAGAGAAGGAAGGGCCAGTGGTATTGGCTGAGGAAAGAGTGTATGTGCAATTTGGATGGAGAGCCCAAGGGCAAATTAGTAAACCTCAGCATAGGATAAGCTCAAGGACTTCTTGGGATTGTTCTAGCTGCAAAGGCGAAATAGTAATAATTAATAATAATAACAATTACAATAAGAGGAAACAAAGAAGGATCCTTTCAACATTATCTCTATAATACATGTAACAAAAACCTGAAGGGAAAGATACATGGGTAACACCAGTATTTCTCATTCACTAAATGATCTGAAGGTATCTGATTTGCATCTTACCCCGCAAGGTTACAATCAAGTCTTTTTTTTTTCTTTTTTAGAGAGAGAGAGAATGAATTTTTAATATTTATTTAATTTTTTTTTTTTAGTTTTTCGGCGAACACAACATCTTTGTTTTTTGTATGTGGTGCTAAGGATCGAACCCAGGTCACACGCATGCCAGGCGAGCGTGCTACCACTTGAGCCACATCCCCAGCCCCACAATCAAGTCTTTTAGATAGAAGCAATCAGTTCATTGTAGGAGCTCAGTTTAGTGAAACATAATCAGCCTTCACTGTTATCTTCTCATTCTACTTACTAAGAAAACCACTTATCTGACTTAAGTTTCAACAGCCATTCCATACACCTGTTCCCCCCAACCTCCAAAGTATTCTCTCTCTCTCTCTCTTTCCTCCCCTCCCCTCCTTTTTTTTTTTTTTTTTTTTTTTTTTTTGTGTGTGTGTGGTGGGGGCGGTGGTACTGGGGATTGAACCCAGAGCCTTGTGCAAGCTAGGTAAGCATTGGAACTAGATCCCAGCCCTTTTTATTTTTTGAGACAGGGTTTGACTGAGTTGCCCACGCTAACCTCAAAATTGCACTCCTCCTGCCTTAGCCTTCTGAGTAAGTGGGATTACAGGTGTGCCCACCATGCCTGCTCCTACTTTTATTTTCTTATAGAAATTAGAAAATAACTCTTATCAGAATTAATTCTGCTTCTTATCAGAATTAATTCTGCTTCAGTGATTTTTTTTTTACTCTTACCCATTCATCACCTGCCAAGGCTGAATACAGACCAGGTTTACACTTTCTGAGCTAGCATGAGTTTACCAAAGATGAGAAATCCAAGTATTTCCCATATTGAGCTGTGCTTGGTGTTCTGTGCTGTCATGTCTTTGTCTGCTGTGCCTATGACCTATGAATTGGGAAGTAAATGGCAAGGGATATTTTATTCTGGGGAAACTATGCATAGAATTCAAGGTAGTTTTTGAACTCTGGAAGAAATCACAGATTTATTTTCATTCGGTTTTGAAATTTGACATGCTTTCTTTTATGAATGAGGACAACAAATCAGTTATTAGAAATACTTCATTGCAAGAAGAATCGTGTATCTTCATGTCACATTACAGTGTTAAAGATATCTTAAGATATCATTTATATTTCATTACCTTAAGATATCATTTATATTTCATTACTTTGAAACTTAGTAGTTAATAGATTTATTGCCATATTTTCTGTATGTTGATAAACACATAAATTGCAAGGCCTCAAATTTAAAAAAAATTTTAGGAAAGATATTTAAATTGTTTAATTTTTAGTCATTTGTACATTACAGCATATATTTAAAAATATTCCTGTCTGGCATAATGGCATGTCGCAGTCCCAACTACTAGGAAGGCTAAGACTAGAGGATCACTTGAGCCCAGGAGTTTGACGTCAGCCTGGGCAACTTAGCAAGACTCTGTCTCAAAAAAAAAGACAACAACCACAAATTGCTGACTATCACAGGCTTCACCAGAATGCCAAAAAGAGTTCATTGCTGCAACCTGCATGGCCGAACCCTAGAGACAGGCAGAGGCAATGTGGGATTAAGAAAGACACACAAACATTTATAAAGAGAAAG
Organism: Marmota flaviventris; assembly: GCF_047511675.1. Taxonomy (NCBI): domain Eukaryota; kingdom Metazoa; phylum Chordata; class Mammalia; order Rodentia; family Sciuridae; genus Marmota; species Marmota flaviventris. Next base: position 15,642,452 of record NC_092515.1, on the reverse strand, counting down.
CTGGGACCAAGTGGGATACCTTCCTTTGATGGAGGAATAGTGACCCAGAGCTGGCATAGCATGTTTATTATGTAGATTTTATTATCAAAAGGCTATTTGTGGGAAAGTTTCTGCAAAGTAGGGAGGCTTGAAGTCTATAGCACTTGCAAGTTATTTTGGTTATCTTGTTATGCTCAGAACTCTGTTCCTGGCAGCTGGTGTCTAAACTCAAGGTCAAGACTGTTATTGTTCCATGCTTTGCATGAAACATTCTGAACTTTTGCAAAGAACTTCCTCAGGCAGGGTGCTACCATAGATCCTGGGCCATCTTATCCTGCACCTTTACACAGAATGTTCAGGGCAAAGTGCAGCCACAGCTCTGAGGCAGTCAAAGACCATGGTCCAAGTCTGCTTTCCACAGTTGGTGGAACAAATAAATTGAGATAGTACATGTATGAACAAATTATATAATGAATAAGTTGTGCTTAGCCTTGTACTTGGTGAATTTCTTTCTTGAGGACTATGAAAATGGTCATGACCTAATGAAAATTAAGAATTTATATGTGCTACTTGCTGATACATAATAGAAAAACATGCTGTGAGTTTGAGTGGCATGTTCCTTAGCAGTTTAAGTGGTAGACTATATTGATAATCTGAGATTTTACTTTTTTATGGATATAATGAGTTTAGTATAATCTATTTTATGAATATAACTGTTTAATGTAGGTTGCTTTAGGAGACGATCCTCTACTGCGGGGCGGCCAGCACCCTGCCAAATTTTGTAAGATTTTTCTATCCAAAGGCCTAGCAAGCCTTCCTGATTAGAAGGTGATGAGCCACCTGAGAAAATGAGAGAAAAGAAATAAGAGTCAGAGCCCAAAATTAGGTTCAAAGAGGAGCTGGAACAGAACAATTAGAAAATGGCTCCAGTACTTTATTTAAGGGAGAGTACATCAAAGGCAGAGATAAGGTTTCAGCGGGAGGAGTCTTGCTTCCAGGTGTGCCAGGGGACTTGCAGCAAACAGATTGATTGGCATCTTGGCAAGCCACACCCATCTGAGCTGTGTGGCTATGTAGCTCCAGCAGGTCCAGCGGGTCGCCCCAACTCCAGTGCAGTGCTGAACCTGGCAGAGCTAAGGAGGATATCACGTGTACTGGGCAGTGGCAAATCAGCAGGAGTACCCCTAGGAGTTCCCAGATCCCAGACTTTCCTAGTCAATGGCTTCCGTGTGGATTGGGTTCATGCACATTTCACAGATGGCTCCTAGCAATCCTCAGATACATTTATTGAGGCATATGATAGGAATTAATTTCATTTTTTTTCCAGTTTATACCTGTTTATTGAGTAGAGAAGTCAGCCAACAGGAATTAATTTCTTTGTAAGATTTCTCTATCCAAAGGCCTAGCAAGCTAACCTACTGGGATTTGTGAGCCTTTGATCCAGGGTCACTTAATTTTGGAATGCTGAGTTGTTTAAAATTTAATAATATTTAAGAATAAAAACAAAATTTTTAAAAATAATAGTTGTTCAGCACTTATATTCTAGAATACATATTAAGCACCTAACATTAATTTATGCTGTTTCCCTTCTTCAATTGTATTGACTACTGCTGCTTGGAAATTATAAGACAGTAGAAAGGCATTTAATGTGGAAGACTGGTAAGAAAAAATAGCCAGGAACATTCTGGAAAATTAATAAGAGTAATGCATGATGCTGGGTATGCTGGCTCATGCCTAATCCCAACAGCTCAGGAGGCTGAGGCAAGAGGATCACAAGTTCAAGGTCAGCCTCAACAACTTAGTGAGACCCTGTCTCTAAATAAAATATAAAAAGGGCTGGGGGGCTGGGGTTGTAGCGCAGTGATAGAGTGCTTGCCTAGCATGTGTAAGGCACTGGGTTCGATCTTCAGTGCCACATAAAAATAAACAAATTGAAAAAAAAAAAAAGGAAGGGCCACACTGCCACTTAAAAATATATATCTTTTTTTAAAAAAAAGGTAATGCATGGAGTGGAGCCTAGACCTGCCAGCTATCAATGCATTTTATAATGTTGGGAGTCCAAAATAAATTTGATTATGATGCAGGAAGAAATAGGTAGATCAACAGGACAAAAGAATAGTCAAGAAACAGACCCAAATACATACTGGAACTCAGCCTATGATAAAGTCTGCATTTAAAATTGTTAGGACAAAGGTGGACATTTTTGTTTGTGTGAGCTAGTGGGGATTGATGCCAGGGCTTTGTGCCTGTTAGGCAAATATGGATATATAAGTAGATAGTGCTGAGACAACAAGGTAGCTATCTATGAAAAATAATATTGTAAATACCTAAAACTCTGATTAATTAATTACATTTTAAAATCTGACCGTAAAAGAGGAAAACAAAAGATTTTAAAAAATATATTCAAGTGGAAAAAATGATCTCTAAATATAATACCAAAACAGATACCATCCAAGAACAAATTGATAAATTTATATATAATCCCCAATTTCTCAGTTCTAAGAAATCAAAATAAGATAAATAATAGACCAAAGTTTGGGGGGAAAGTTAATACCCCTCATATTCAGAAGTCTTAAGCAATTAGAAAAATAACCCAACACAAAATGACAACAAAAGACATTTCACAGAAATTGTAAGTGGTATTTAAAAATAGGAAAACGTAGATAAAAATGGAAAATTAAAAATATAACATTTGCCGCTTAACAGGCTGGCCAAAATCAGAGTTTTAAAAATTGTTTTGAAAAAAGTATGGGGAAATGGGCACTCTACTACATTGTAGAAAGGAATGTAAATCAGTGAAACTAAACAAAGGAAATTTGGCCTTTTATGTATTCATTTATTTATTTATTTTTGCTTTAGTATATTGAACATCTTTCTAATATAAACTATGAGAAAATAATTCTAATTCAATGGAAGAGATGCTGAAAGATTCAAGATTAACATCCATTATTAGCATGTAAAACTGAGGGAAAGATCAATGACTTATGCTCGTAGAATCCTGCCTCCATGGGAGACAGAAGGGTCAAGCCTAAAGCCATCAGTGGGAAAGATGGGCTCTCAGAGCAGGGGTTTCTGGCTAGAAGCTGTTCCTTACTCACTAGGTCAATTTTTTCTCCTAGCCCCCCATCAGGCTGAGTCTCTAGGCTAAGATGGTGGAGATCATGTTAGCTGTAGTAGAGAAAGGGAGTGATGGGCTGAACCCAGTGGGAGTGCTGAAAAGCTTCCCGAGTCACATTTGGCTTAGGCTTCTCCAGGGAAGATGGACAGAGGGAAAGGAGGTGATGGAACCAAGTGAGGGCTTGGCACAGGGCTCTGGAAAGTTCAGAGGAGCTGGAGGCCCAGGTGGCAGGACAAGACTGGATAGATAATGGCCATGAGAGTCTGCAATGCCCATACAATGGACAGCAGTCCAAACCCTATCATGCATAAGCAGATGGAGTCACATAGGGGATGACAAAGACTTGCCCTAACCTGTCTCCCATGTGGGACTGAAATTTGGCCTTTGAAAAACTGCACATATGCACTGACACAGCAATTCCACTTCATGAATATAGCTTTAATATATTTGCATATGGACATTAGCAATATATACGAAGATAGTCATCTCATTTTTATTTCAAGGGATAAAAATATTTATGTACCTCAATAAGGGACTGACTCAATTAACTAATAACACTATGCAGACAGAACACCAATGAGGAAGATGTTCTGTATTTTCTTTTTTAAATATTTATTATTTTGTTTTAGGTGGACACAATATTTTATTTTTATGTGGTGCTGAGGAGTGAACCCAGTGCCTCATAGTGCTAGGCGAGCACTCTACCGCTTGAGCCACAACCCCAGCCCCTGTATTTTCTTTTATACATTTCATTTTCAATAAAGATGTCCTCAAGGAAATCAGTTTTCAAGAATTATAAAATGTAGTTAATTTTTAAGAAAAATTTTTTAGTTGTTGATGGACCTGTATTTTATTTATTTTTATGTGGTGCTGAGGATCAAACTCAGTGCCTCATACATGCTAAGCAAGCACTCTGCCACTGTCTACAACCCCAGCCCAAATGTATGTTTTTTTTTAATCTTTGTTTTATTTTATGTGGTGCACCCACATGTGAGGCAAGCACTCAACTTGTCAACTCTTAATTTAACTAAGCTCTTAATTTAACTGAATTTTGCTTCCCACTTTATATTTGTGTTTAATCTATTATTTTCTTTTTTGAATTTTAAATTTTTCTATTATCAGATGATAAATGATGGGCTGGGGTTGTGGCTCAGAGGTAGAGTGCTCACCTAGCATGCATGAGGCACTGGGTTCGACCCTTAGCACCACATAAAAATTAAAAAATAAAGATACTGTGTGACCACCTAAAACACACCAAAAAAAGAAGATGATAGATGATTTCCTCATCGATTTCAGCTTCCTGGAAGCATTTCCTACTAGAGGGTACGATTGCATTCCATAGGTTTTCAAAGGTGAGATTTTTTTTCATAAAAACTTCATTTCCTTTAGAATGTTTTCTTTAATCAGTGGTTATTCACAAGTATTATTTAAAAGTATATTTCCAGTATGGGGGATATAAAGCAATTGCCTAGCCCTGGGTTCAATCCTCAGTGCTGCCAAAAAAGAAAAAAGAAAGTATATTTCCAAACATATGGAGAGACTTCTAGTCATATGTAAGAGATGTTTTGTATAATTTCAGTCATTTGATATTTGTTCAGACTTGCTTTATGGTTCAAGGTACAATAAATAATTTCTCATATAAAAGAATAGTTTGAAAGTTTGGGGAGGTCTATAAATATCCACTCTCAAGTTTTTTTTTAAATTTTTTTTTAGTTGTAGTTGGACACAATATCTTTATTTTATTTATTGTTACGTGGTGCTGAGGATCGAACTCAGCGCCTCGCACGAGCTAGGCGAGTTGCTCTACCACTGAGCCACAACCCCAGCCCCTCAAGTTTTTAAATACTAGTGAATCAAATGCTTATTCTCTAGTTTTTCTCCCTTCTTGAAAAAGGTATGTTAAAATCAAACTGTAGATTTAGCTTTTTTTCTTTTTAGTTCTATCAACCATTGCTTTTTATTTTTTTTATGGAGGCCATGTTAATAGTTATGTACAAATAGAGATTATCCATATTCACATTTTCATCTTTAAGTTCCCAGGATACAGGCCAGGAAGCAGCTGTTCTCCCATAAAGCTTCAGTCTCTATGGGTGGGTGACAGTCCCTGGCCAAGTAAATAAAGCTCTCATTGATTTTTTAAAAATATTTATTCTTAAGTTTTAGGTGGACACAATATCTTTATTTTACATTTATGTGGTGCTCAGGCTTGAACCCAGTGCCTCGTGCATGCTAGGTGAGTACTCTACCACTGAGCCACAAGCACAGTCCCAGTTCTCATTGATTTGAATTCGGACTTAGAGTGTTTTCTGAAGCGGCTCCCCATAACAGTACCAGGAACTCCCAGTAGTAAACCCCACCAATTTGAGAACGCCTGGTTCATGTGGTATCCTCCCTAGCTCCAGCTCAAGTTCAGCACAGCACCAGAGATGGGGTGACCCACTTGAGCCACACAGCCTCTCAGAGATGGGTGTGACTGGCCAAAATGCCAGTCACCCTGCTTACTGCAAGACCCCTGCCACACGGAGAAGCAAACACCAAACCAAGACTCCTCCTGCTGAAACCTTATCCCTGCCTTTGATGTACTCACTCTTAAATAATCAGCCATTTTTCAGTCATTCAGTTCCAGCTCCCATCAGGACTGGAAGACACTCCCCTTTTCATATCTAATTTCTGGCTCTGTTTTTATTTCTTACTGATTATTTCAGACTTTTTATTTCCTAGGCCGCTCACACCTCCTGAGCAAGAACCTTCCCTCTCGTGATGCTGGTCACCCAGTCAATCCCTTTCACCCACCTTGCAGAGAAGCAGTACTCCTGCTGCTTTCACCAGAGTCACAGAGCAACTAGAAATGCAGCCTTCCTCTAGACCAACATTTGAATTCTCTGCTTTTTCCTTTTTAAGTAATTATCTTTGACAAAATTTTTCAAAAAAATTTTTAAAGAGATATTGGCTTTATTCAAACTTTTTACTGGCCAGGGAATCAACCAGAAAACTTTACATTTTTTAATTTTTATTTTTTGTAGTTGTAGTTGGACACAATAACTTTATTTTATTTTATTTATTTTTTGTGGTGCTGAGGATCAAACCCAGGGCCTTGCATGTGTGAGGTGAGCAATCTACTGCTGAGCCATAACCCCAGCCTCTTCACATATTCTTATAAAATAGTTTATTCTAGATATTTCAAATTTAGTGGTAACTCCAAGGAGTTACAAATTTGCTGCCTGAAATTTTTCTACTTATTCGCATTGTTACATTTCTGTCATTTATTTGTCTTGTTCATACCTGCCAAAATCCAGTCTATATAATAGTTTCTTTGAAACAGCTTTTAGATAAAATTCATTATTTAACTGTTCAGTTTTTCTTTCTTTTCTTTTTTTTTTGGGTGGCATTTGGAATTTAACCCATGGTTGCTGTACCATTATTCCTCACAGCCCTTCATTCTCCAAGCCAGTTCCCAGGTTGTAACTACCAAATTTGTGGGAAATCTACAGATCTTCACTCACATAAATTACTATAATTCACTCTCATGAAAATTACCTTGTGTGCTATTCAATTAGACTATATAACAGATAGATTAAGGAATGGGGTATTTTTTAAAAACTTATAGCAGGGCTGGGGAATATAGCTCACTTCGTAGATTGCTTGCCTGGCATGTACAAGGCCCTGGGTTCAATCCCCAGCACCACACACACACACAAAAAAAAAATTATAGCAACTCAAGAGAGGCTGAGGCAGGAAGCTCACAAATTTGAGGCAACTTAGCAAGACCCTGTCCCAAATTAAAAATAAGGGCTGGGGATGCAGTTCAATGGTAGAGCTGGAAACACTGTTCCCCTTGTCTTCACTGACTAAATTTCCTTCCTGGCATTTACCATTTCCTTTTCCATTTGTTTTTGGGGGCGAGTGGCCATGAGCTAGGTATTTAGAATAAAGAGAGGGATATACTGAGTCTCAAAGGAAAAGCCCATGATCATCTGGGATGCAAAAAGTGCCCAAGAACAACTAACTCTAAGGTGCATGTCCTTGACCCGTGTCCTTATAGAAAAAGGGAAATGTGCAAGCACAGGGAAAACTGGTGCGAAATTGTGCAGCTCCACCTCCAGTCCAGCCCCTGAAAACTGCCCCTCTGTAAATACTGGAGCTTCTACTCAGGGAGGTGGTGGTGGTGGGGTGCTTCTCACTCTTATGAAATCCCATATTGTCCCTTGAATGTGCATCTACTTCCTAAATGGCTATGCCTTTGACTGGCATGTGCTGAAATTCTTGTTTGTCATGTATATCAGGAACCCCACTGGTCCCATTTTCTCTGGGACCTCCTTGAACTCTTCTTCAGGGATATCTCTTCAAGTCCTATGACAGCTGCTCTGATTTTTTAGGATTCATCAAGTTGGACTTCTGGCCAAGGACTCCAGTAACAGTTTCGTTTTTTCTAACATTTATTTTTTAGTTTTAGGTGGACACTATATTCTTCCTTTTGTTTTTATGTGGTTTTGAGAATCAAACCCAGTGCCTCATGCATGCTAGGCGAGCACTCTACCACTGAGCCACAACGCCAGCCCCTCCAGTAACAGTTTCTATTTGCCAGTAACTCTTCCAAAATCTTTATCTGAATTAATTCATTTAATCTTCACAGTAAAAGTCAGTTATCTGAAGCACACAGAATTTATATATCTTGGAAATAAAACATAGGTAGCAAACATTGAAAATACAAAGAAGCTGGAAATGATTCATATTGTAGGTAAAAGCTTTTCTACATTCATAAATCCAACATGGTTGTTTCCCATATATATTATTCTCTATAATTATGATGTAATCAAACAACTACATTTTTATTTTTTTCATTTTTCTATGTAAATCCTGATACTGAACAAATTGTGAGTTATGAGGCAAAGGAAATTTACATAGTCACCTTTTCTTCTCTTACAAATTGTTCTATAACGGACAGCTGGAAAATTAATAGTTTCCTACATTAATCATATTATAAATTACATAATGTTGAGTTTGAGAATAGGTCTTTACACACACCTCACTTTAATAATGCTTCTCCCCAGTATACATTCTATTATATAAAAGGAGAGAGAAATTGAGCATGGTGGTGCACGCCTGTAATCCCAGTGGCTCAGGAGGCTGAGGCAGGAGGAAATGAGTTCAAAGCCAGCCTCAGCAACTTAGTGAAGCCCTATACAACTCAGTGAGACCTTGTCTCTAAATAAAATACAAAATAGGGCTGGGGATGTGGCTCAGTGGTTAAGTGCTCCTAAGTACAATCCTTGGTACCAATAAATAAATAAACAAAAGGATAGCTGGATGCCAGATGAAAGTGTTTCTTACATTTCTGATACTTCTAATATATCTATCCACAATGTATTTGTTGATGTTAAAAAAGGAGTGTTGAAGACAATATTTGAATACACAGAATTTCTTACTGTGTATGTGTATTCTATGGTACTTTTTCACCTGTGAAAGACTGCATTCCTTACATTCATATGGTTTCTCACCCGTGTGAATTCTCTGGTGTTGAGAACCATCAATAAAAGACTTCTTACATTCTTTACATTCATATGGTTTACCACCAGTGTGAATTCTTTTATTTTTAGTTGTAAATGGACACTATAACTTTATTATTTTTTTATGCAGTGCTAAGGATCGAACCCAGTGCCTCACATGTGCTAGGCAAGCACTCTACTACTGAGCCGCAACCCCTGCCCCACCTATGTGAATTTTTTGATGTTGTGTAAGATGTGCTCTCTATCTAAAGGCCTTCCTATTTTCCTGACATCCTAAGGTCTTTCCTTAGTATAAGTTCTCTGGTGTTGAATAAATGTCGATTAACAGAGAAAAGCCTTCTCACAATCTTTACATTCATAGGATTTTTCCCCAGTGTGAATTTTCTGATGTTTATTCAAATTTGAAAGCCAAGTAAAAGTCTTTCTACATTCATTACATTCCTAGGGTTTCTCACCACTGTAAATTCTTCAAAGTCTATTTAGATGTGCACTCTGCCTAAAGGCCTTTGCATTCCTAACATTCATAGGTCTTCTCATTAGTGTGTGTTCTCTGAGGTTGAAAAAATGTTGAACAAGAGATAAATGCCTTCCGCTCTGCCTGTGTTCATAGGGGCTTTTACCAGTGTGAATTCTATGATGTTGAATAAGAGTTGAGAGATTATAAAAGGCCTTCCCACATTCTTTACATTCATAGGGTTTCCCACCAGTGTGTCTTCTCTGATGTCGGCTAAAGTCAGAAACACAAATGAAAGCCTTCCCACATTCTTTGCACCCATATAGTTTCTCATCAGTATATTATGTTCAGTAAGGTGGGGATATTTTCTAAAGATTTTTCCACACAGCTAGTATTTATAATTTATTTGATTTTTTTAAAATACAGGACAGCAGAATGCATTACAATTCTTATTACACATATAGAGCACAATTTTCATATCTTTGTATGTAAAGTATGTTCATGCCAATTCATGTCTTTATACATGTACTTTTTTGCATTACAATTCTTATTACACATATATACCACAAAATTTATTTGATTATTAAGTTGGAAGTTATACACAGATTCTCCATCATATTCCTTAATATGCCAGTAAAACTGTTGATGTTTCATCTGATTTATGTAAGATATAAAGGCCTTTTTACACATTTCATCAACTTTGCCACTGATGAATTCTTGCCTGTGAAAGACCCCAGCCCAATAACTTTAGGCCCAGTAATAAATCACCAGGGCTTGCTTCCGCACCTGCACAGACGTCAGATGTATTTTTCAGAAAATCAGTTAAGTGAAACCGATTAAAAGGGAAAAACAGGATGGTTGGGAAAGAGCAGAAGAATAGATTCCAGGGCATGCCTGACTAAACAGGGGCTAATAAGCAGGAATAGAAAAAAAAACAGAATGTTCATATGTAACTGTCATATGGTGTAACTCCAGGAACATAAAATGAAAAATAACTTTACCCTTTAGGTAACCTGTATGTTGGGTTCAAAATAACCAATAAGAAACCTGTTGCTTACCGCGCGCGCGAAACCTGCTCCTTGACCCTATAAAAAATTCTGTACCCCAAAGCCCGGTATGCCAGTTCACCGAAGCTCCGGCTGAGGTTTCGCTGGGCACCCGCAGGCGCCTGTGTATCAATAAATCGCCTCTTGCTTTTGCAGCCAGTGCCTCGTGCGTCTTTCTTGGACAGGGAATCGGTGGGTCTTTCACCTGTTGGGTGAGGTTTTCACATTTTTTCTGTGCAGTGTTTCTTTCCAGTGTGAACTGTTTGATTTAGAACAAGAGATGTAGGCTGAATGAATTTGGTTGCTACTTTTTCAAATGTGACTCTCACATGCCAGAAATAGTCTTCTTTAGATTCCTGTTTTTGCTCAAAGAATTCCCTGCATTTCCAATCGTCTCCAAGAAAAAAGTTCCTCAAGGCAAGAACTTCTCTTTCCATTATTTTGTATTTTAACAATTTATTTTTTAAAATGTCATTTTTTATAGATAATACCTTAGTTTCATAACTGGACAGCAAATCTGAAAGAAAATAAATATCCTGTTTTAGGAGAAATTAAATTTTATATTAGAAACAAAGAGAAAATAATGCTCTTAAGAGGTAAATGGATTTAGATAACTTTCAAATATTGACATTCACTTTGGAAAAAAATGGAATGGTTGGGGCTGGGATTGTGGCTCAGCAGTAGAGCACTCGCCTAGCACGGGTGGGACCCGGGTTCAATCCTCAGCACCACATAAAAATAAAGGCATTGTGTTGTGTCCATCTACACCTAAAAAAATAAATATTTTTAAAAATGGAATGGTTATATTAATATCAGATAAACCAAACTTTAAGATAATCTATATGATCAAAGATAATCTTATCATAATGATAAATGGTCACTTCATCTGGAAGACTTAGTGATCAGAAATGTATAGGTTCATCATAGCAGAGACTCAAAATATACAAAGCAAAAATCGACATAAATCAAGAAATAGACAATTTCTACAATTCTACAACTCTGGTTGGAGCAATAACTTATAGAACAAACCAACCTCAGCCCCCAAAAAATGTCAGTAAAGAAATATAGAAAACATAAATAACACTGTCTAACAGTTTCAACTAGTAGATATTTATAAAACATAACATCCAAAACTCCAGAAAATGTGCATTCTGTTCAAGTGCACATACGCATTCAAAATAGACCATATGCTGATCCATTAAAGTTTTAATACACTAAAAAGGACCAAAATCATGCAGAATATGTTCTTTGATCACAATGAAGCTAAATTTGAAATAACTAAATATCTAGAAAAATCTCCCCAATATTTCAAAATAAACAATATACTCAGGAAATAGAAGATATTTATAAATGAACCATAACAAATTTAGAGCATATTCAAATGTGTGTAATTTAGCTAAGGTAGTACTTAGACATCTATAATTTTAAATGTTTATATTAGAAAAACACAAAACAAATGATTTAAGTTCTGTAAGACAATAGAAAAAGAAAAGCAAAATAAACTCACAGTCAATAGAAGCAAATAAAGACAAGAAGTCAATAAATGAAACTCATAAACAGAAGAGATACCAGAGCCAAAAGCTGGTTCAACTGAAAAGATCAACAAGCTTCATAAATCCCTTAATCAAAGTGATCAAGAATAAAAGAGAAGGGGCTGGGATTGTGGCTCAGTGGTAGAGTGCTGGCCTAAAACGATCCAGATCCTGGTTAGATTCTCAGCACCACAATAAAAATAAAGGCATTGTGTTGTATCCATCTACACCTAAAAATAAATAAGTATTTTTTAAAAAGAATAAAAGAGAAGAAAAACACAAATATAAGGAATAAAAGAGGATTTCTAAGTACAAATCCTAAAAGAAATAATAAAAATAATTAAGTAAAATAGATGAACTATTTCATGCCCATAAATACAAAAAAGGGGGAAAAAATGATCCATTCCTTGAAAGACACAAATTATCAAAGATCAAGAATAGGTGCCATGAATAGTTGTGTGTCTTATCACTGAAGATGATTTGTGGTTAAAAAAAAAAAAAAGAAAGAAAGAAAGCAATTGCCCCAAGTAAAAAAATGACCTAAATGGCTTCATTGGTAAATTCTACCAAGTAAGGAAGAAGTAATACCAGTTCCACACACCATCTTTTCTAATATAGAAATGACTCCCAACTCATTGCAGGAGACCAACATTATACTGCTACTAAAACAAGAAAAAGACATTAGAAAACGACTGATTTTCCTCATGGATATTAGTGCAAAAATCTTTTAAAAATATTAGGTAACAGGGCCAAGCCTTGGCCAACTTGCTTCTGAACCCCATCTATGGCTTACCAACTGTGACCTGTGCCTGCACTCCTGAGCCTTGTTTGCTGTGGTCCCTGCAGCAGAGGTGCAGTGATAGGCAAGTGCACCTGGGGTGTGCCGCTGTCTACCCCAGGGCTTGGACCACAGCTCCAGCCTCTCTGAATGCTGATCGCCTCAGCGGGATGCACAGGACACTAGCGGCTCCTCCAGCAACCCCAATGCACCCACAGCTCCTGGGACCCTGGTACCTGAACCTAACTTGAACCAGTCTCAGACCATCAACCTGTCGTTGCCTTTCCCAAGAGCTGTTTTGCAGACTTTCTAAAAGAGAAATTTGTAGGAAATAAAGCCAAAGATGGTGGAGATATAAGAGACAAAGAGAAAACTAAACAACGAACAGAAATTCCTACCCCTGTGGAACTGACGTACTGGTAGGGGCATGGACAATGATACAGTGATGTAATAATGGAGATAATTCCAGTGGCAGTACAGTGAAGGAATGGATGCTGTAGAGACGGTGACATGTAATGTGAGCTGAAATATTGTCCTGGGGAACAACTGAAGGAAGAGTATTTCAGGATGAAAAATGAGATCCCTTGATCTCCATCTTAGAAGAGAGTCAACCTTAGTTTGCGTTCTAGTGAAGATCCATACTGACACTTACCTTATTGTCACAGGATTGTTTGAACACCAGCTTACTGTTTTAATATGGTTAGGAAGAATACACTTGATTCAGGTGACAAGTGTAATACATTGCTTTGATGATATGATAATATCAGAAACTGAGGAATAAGATAGGACTTACTCCCTTGGGGAAGGCTCCCACACACAGATGGAGCATGTAACTTTACCTTTCAATCTTTATGCCAGAATGCCTGAGGTCCTGATGGGATGGATTGTCGTTGCAGACCATCTGGCAAGACTGGGGATGGCAGTGCATGCAAGGATGGTGCCTAGTGGTGGAGACGGCCCACTAGCTCTGTACCTATGTAACTTTATACTATATGAATGGGAATGGAATAAGAGGTCAGCACATGTTAGACTGATATTGCTGCCAGCAATTTGGATGGTACAGTGGCTGAACCTAACTTCCAAAGGTGGAAAACTTTGGATAAAAATCAATGATAAATGGAGAGAAGGAGGAAATAGCAGCTGGGGCTAAAGGAATGAATCAATGGGTTAGTCATGGGGGAAATCCAATATTACATTGGTGCTTTGAGAGACGATATTTTCTTGCTCTGAGCCTCTCTCGAGGCACCAGTGTAGATGATTGAATGAACAAACAAAAGAATATTGCCTTTCGGAGTCCAAGGAGATTTACGAATAAAACAAAATCATGCTGGCAAATCTCAAACCAGGCTTGGTTACTATCAAAAAGAGGAAAGTGCATTTCAGGAAAAACAAGCAAGAAAGTAGTTAATGGAAGAAATACATTTCACCATAACTTGAACATGGTTTTTAAATCCACAATAGCCATGCTTCCCTGCTCCTTCGAGCACTTCTAGTGAAACAGAAAACTGGAGAAGGAGAATGGAATTAGGAGTAAAAAGTTCTGTCTCAAACTAAGACCTGCTCTCTACACCTTCTGTGTATACAGATAAAAGGGGAAGAGACTCACCTTTGTAAGAGAAAGAAAAACCCAGGTGGAAGCTACCTGGGGCTGCAACTTATCAAAGGTCTCAGATTCTTACTTGGGACCTGATAGGGCTTCTAAGAAGTGTTATTTTTTTCCCCTCACAGAATTCCCTTCCAAAGAGTCACACAAGGGAATTCCTATTCCTGGTCACTTTTTCTCTGGTGTCTCCCTTTGTGATATGGGATCTCTTCCAGCTCTAAAATTCTACCCAAGGTCTGTGATGTAACTCAATGGTAGTGTTTGCCTAGTAGCCCTGGGATGGATCTCAAGCACCACAAAACTAAATAAAAAATAAATATTCTAGCCCAAGGCCAGAGCTGTGACTCAGGGTTAATCACTATTAGTGATTACTTTCACCCCGTGGGTCAATGATCTTAAGAACTTCTCCCTGCCTCACACCTGATCCCATATTAATCTATCTGCCAACACTAACCTCACCCCAGAAATTTATTCCACATCCCATGCCCTCTACTACCACAGAGACAGTAATTGCGTACCACAGAGGTTTCTCTGGATTCATCTGCCTCTTGAAAATAAGAGAAATAGGACTTTGATCTCCATAATTTGAGTCCTAAACCTTTGGAAACCATAAACTTAAAAACCAAAAGTTTCAGCTGACACCAGTTAGGTGCAATATAGGGTCATATTTTATTCCTTTTAGCTTTGAAAAAAATACAAATGGGCAGCTTATAAATTAAAGAAATTTATTTCTGACAGTTATGAAGAATGAGAAGTCCAATATTAAGGTGCCAACAAATTTGGTGTCTGGTAAAGACCCATTTCCAGCTCATAAAATGAAACTTCAGTGTTCTCAAATGCTGTAAGGGGGAAAAATCTTTCATAAGGGCATTAACCCCATCTAATCACCTCCTAAACCATCACATTGGTGATGAGGTTTCCAACTATGAATTTTCTGGGGCACAGAGGTTCAGAGGGGCATGCTCAGCTGAAGAGAAACATGGGTATGAGTGGCAGTCCCAACATTATGGGAACCTTTCACGGAACCTTGGCTGTGGTCTCCTCTGAAACTCTGAAACAGTTCAGTTCAGGGCTGGCTCTGGTGGTTCCTTCCATTAGTCTTCCAGTGCTGGACTGTATTTCCCAGAGCCCTTCACAGCCTGCGAGCTCTGCTCAGGAATTCGACCACTCTCCGATCTGAAGACCAGATGTGGGAGCCTTTGGCTTCTGGAGTGCTCTGCAGGGTGGAGGCGTGCAATTCGAGCAACTGAAGAGGGCGGTGGGAAGATCCTGTGTATCCTCGGCCTGTAAACACCCCAAACACGCTTCCTCCCCACCCCCAGTACAGGGGATTGAACCAGGCTCCTTCCATCTCTGGGCTACAACCCAGTACTTTTTATTTTTTGAGAACAGGGTCTCATTAAGTTGCTGAGTGAGGTTGGCCCTAAACTTGTGATCCTCTCTCTTGTCTCAGCCTCCCAAGTAGTTGACAGGAGTGTACCACTACTCCTGGCCTATAATTGCAAACTTTCTAAAATAATTTTCTTAAGGACCTGTCAACCTATCTTCACATTTTGGCTGAAGCAAACAGGACATTCTCATAGCAACTTTCAGCTTTCTCAGGCAGGCACTTTATGGGGGCGGGGGGTGGAGGGTGGGATGAAGTCATCACAGACAACCTTAAACTACTACAAAGCCATGCTAAAGTTTGGTGAAGTCTCCTAGTACAGGCATTTGGACAGTCCTTTCTGCCAAGTTTCTGCAATCCTCTTTCCATCATAATATGAAATAGTTAGCAAAGTAATTTTTTAAAATATTTATTTGTTAGTTTTCAGCAGACACAACATCTTTGTTTGTATGTGGTGCTGAGGATTGAACCCGGGCCACACACATGCCAGGCGAGCGCGCTACCGCTTGAGCCATATCCCAGCCCCAAAGTAATTTTTCTTGATAAGGAAAAATACGGCATCAGCTGATATGTTTCATATCAAGAACCATTTTAAGTTATTTGTTGGGTGAAACTGTCCTGGCATTACAAAACGTTCAGCATCTGGCTCTTAGATAATACATTTTGTTAGCAAGTCTCTTCCCAGTCCTCCTTAGTATTCCCAACCCAGTTCAAAATGCGGAGGATACTAAATGGGTTTTCAAGCTCAGGGGTTGTAGGAGCGCTACTGTGCCTGAAGACTCCATAAAGTTGCTCTGCCCATTCACTGCTCCTCACCTTGTGGATTCTGGTAGCCTGAGAACCTGTACCAGTGAGTGTAGTTGGGTATGGATGGATGAATCCAGAGACTATATCCTGGGCAAATACTTCCATGGGACAGTTTGGTCAAAGTCTGTAATGTATATATGTCAGCATCTCTATTTCCAGAAATGGTATTGCAAAACATTTTTCAGAATATTTTCATTTTCTGCTTTTTAATTTCTATTTCAAATTGTTTTTTCCTCCTGCTTTCAGGGGTTAGCAGGAAAAGCAAAATTAGATAATTTGCTGTTATGTCTACTAAAATTTGGTTAATTAGATTTAATAGGCAATAAAATGTATGAAAGGAGGGGGAAATAATGTAACATATTTATCACCTGTGACTTGGTGACATACATCTAAATGTACACACTGCCAATTCTTAGATCTGCCAGAGCAACGAGTTTTCTCCACCAAAAAGGGTTAAGAATGTGAGGTGATGGATTTAATTAGTTTGATTTAATCACAATGTAAATAAATATCAAAATATATTATACCCCATAGGTAGATAATATGTAGAATTGTTATTTGGGTCAATTTTTTAATAGTTACTTTCTTTAAAAATACCTATAGCAAGGCTGGACATACATATTGGGACATAAGTATAGGGTCCATGCCCTCAGGAGCTAAAATCCAGTCCTGGGCGCTCGCCTTCGTGATCATACCAGTGACCCTTCCAGAGCCTGCTCTTCGCAATCAGGCCAGAAGCTTTGGGAAACTGGGTCCCCCGGCATTTTCTGGACCTCCTAGGACACATCGGACACGTGCTTTTCTCAAACGTCTGGGCCAGAGCAACACGTCTTTGCATCTGCGTATTGCTAGCATAGAGAGAACAAAAATCTCAGGGATCCGGCGCACGGTGGTCCTTACAACAGGCGTGGAATCCCAGGAGAATTTCCGGCGCGGGCCTACTTTTCCCACAAGCCACTGCGGCCAGAGCTAAGCGGACTTGAACTACATTTCCCAGCGGGCAATGGGCACGCTCAATCTATGGCTTCGCTTTCATTTTTGCTTGGTTTTTGTGCTTCGCAAGGTGAGTTGAATTCATCCCAGGATATTTATAGGCCAAGAGTGCTCTCAGTCAGGGGCCTGGGAAACCGGATTAAATTGGAGTCCGGCCTCAATCGGCCGGAGTGGCAGAGGAAGCCCTTAAAGCGTGCAAGTCCGTAACGTAGTCACCCTGTTGCCGGAGTCTCAGGCCCGCGGGTGCGTGACGGCAAAGCAGCACGGTTGTCTGTGTGTCTTGATGCGGAATGTGTGAGCGCCTCTCTGTGCGGCACGTCCCTCTGGTGTGCGTCACTAGCTGAGTTCTACGTGTTACTGTGACCCGCCGGAGGTTCTCTTCGGCTTCCTCCGCCCCCTCTCCTCAGAGCTATTTGGGTCTGACACAGAAATGCCTCAGCGAGGGACATTGGATACTGAAACCTAAGCGAAGTTTTCCAGCAAGAAGGCTTTGACGTGCTCCTGGACTGGGGATGCCCGGGACGTTCTTTCTTTGGGATCTCTGAGGGTACTTAGGGTGAGCAGGACAGGTGTGGACCTGGCGAGGAGTCACCTAAGTCATTCTGTGATCCTCAAAGGCCGGATAATCATGACTCCCTTGTCCCTCCCTGGCCCTGCCATTCCCTAAAAGGAGCCTGATGAGGTGTAAAGAATTGTTTCACTTCCAAAAATCAACGTTTAGACTAGTTTTTTTTTTTTTCTTCTTCTTCTTAAAATTATTGGGTTTAGGGTATGCTTTCCTTATTCGGAAATATGTGGGAGGTATATTAATCTTGATCTATTCCCCCCCCCAGAGGATATTGGGTGCCATTGAGATAAATATCGCATTCTCACTTGGCATATCATTCTGATCCTTCCATGTTTTCTTATTGTAAGCAGATCTAAAAAAGACTTAGTCTCTTGGTAGCTCAGACCTGTAATCCTAGAGGCTCGGGAGGCTGAGAGGCAGGAGAATCACAAGTTCAAAGCCAGCCTCAGCCATTTAGCAAGGTCTTAAGCAACTTAGTGAGACCCTATCTCAAAATAAAAGAAAAAGAAGGGATGCTGGGGTTGTGGCTCAGTGGTAGAGCTGCTTGCTTAGCACGCGTGTTGCACTAGGTTCGATCCTCAGCACCACATAAAAATAAATAAATAAAATAAAGATATGCACACGCATATAAAGGGCTGGAGATGTGGTTCAGTGCTTAAGCGCCCCTGGATTCAATCCCTGATATCAAGAATGAATGAATGAATGAATAGAAATATAAAGGGTTGGGGATGTAGCTCAGTGGTTAAGCTCTTGGGTTCCATCCCCGGCAACTGTCCCCCCAAACAAAACAAAAAGCTTTAGACTCTTGTGATCTAGAGTCAAGGACAACAATTTTCTTGTTGTGATTATGTGCAAAATTTGTGCTTAGGATTATTTTAATGATTAATGATAAACCCATGTGGTTAAATATTATGCAGCTAGTAAATTTTATACAGCATTAGATGTATGAACGAAAATATATAGTACATAATGTTAAGCAATAGTCAAATTTATAAGTAATAGTACTCAAAAATTAAAATTATATATCAATCCCATTTAATAAGGTGGTTTTGCAAGGATTGAATCCAAATCACATTTTTGGATTTAAATATTTTTTTCCAAATAACATTTTAATTATTTTATTAAAGTAGGGGAGTGATGTGGCTACATTTTATTACCCAAGTATTTTGTACTTCTGCTTTTCATACATTCTTTGATTCAATCTGAAAAAGCATGTTTAAAAAAATTTCTATACTGTTACCTTAAAATAAATTCCTAGAAGTAGAATTTGAATTAATATAATCAAACCTTTACTAATTGCCAGTCATACAGTCTTAGTATTGGGGGTGATAAAGAGACTAAAATGATGTAGTTGCCCTTCTTTTGCTTCTAGTAAGAAAGGTCACACCTGAATGGGAATAAATGCATTAAAGCCATTATAGAGATTCAGGTAAAATGTAGGTTGTTTTAAAAAATAAACAATCCTTGGAGAGGCCTTAAGGGTTCAGTGGCACTCTGTAGGGCTGGATATATGGCTTAGTGGTTAAGCACCCCTGGGTTCAATCCTGGTATCAATCAATCAATCAATCAATGAACTTCCCACTTTCTTGGAGCAGCTTTCCCTTCACACACATTCACCTACATATATATTTTAAGTAAAGGCATGGACACTGCATGAGCAGACAAAAAAAAAAAAAAAGATAAGTACTTTCAACTGTATGAGTGTATAACTTTCTAAAGCTTTTTAATCTGATGTCTGTCAGTTTTTCACATAGATGTTACAAATAGTATCATTTGTACATGTAGTTTTGTAACCTCATTTTCCCACTGACAGTATTCCTAGAATATTTCCGTGGTCCTTAATATTTTCCCTGCTTAACACTTCTATTACATGAATATTTTGTAATTTATTAAGCATTTCTTCCAGAAGTAGAATGTGGAACACTGCCTGAACAATTTTGTGT
Organism: Marmota flaviventris; assembly: GCF_047511675.1. Classification (NCBI taxonomy): domain Eukaryota; kingdom Metazoa; phylum Chordata; class Mammalia; order Rodentia; family Sciuridae; genus Marmota; species Marmota flaviventris. The sequence continues at coordinate 15,622,737 of NC_092515.1, read as the reverse complement.
CCTTTCTATTCTGCAACCTTGTTCAACTTCACCTGAAGTCAAGGCCATAAAGTAAGATGTGGTTTGGATGGTGTGGCTCCTTTTCAGCCCTGCAAAGTATGAATGAAAGGAGGAGGATCTGTTCAGGATAAGACTGAGCAGCCTAATCTCAGGCATAAAGCAGCTTCCCCCAAAGGAAGAACTCTAGAAAATTGCCTACTAGTTTTCCTGGGGATTAGGGAAGAATTTAGATTTAACTAAAACTCTTCTAATCCTTTCAAATTATGTGTTTATGGTGTGTAGTTGTATTCAAACTGGAATGAACAGCAAAACATTTAATTTTCTAGGTAGTAACACTAAACTGTGTCTATTTTCTTGGTGTCCTCTTCTGTTCACAGCTCTGGATGCTGTTTATTTTCCCACAGAGGAACTTCAGGAGGACTTACTAGTTTAAATGTGAAACCATGGCATGTGTAAGTTGGTGTTTCCTTCTCCATGAAATATGTTATGTAAAATCTTATCATTAATTATTTTGAAAAGTTCTACCTGTACCCATTTAATTATCAGTTCACCTGTTCCTCCTTTACCAGTGAACAGTGGATCCAAATAACCTAGGTACCCTTTGTGGCCCACTCTTCTCTAACCAGTGTTTATATATTTGACTGGATTATTCATTATCTCTTATGTACCAAATCATATATTAAGATCAATGACAGAACAGTGAAGAAGTCAAGTCCCAGAAAGAAAAGACTTGAACTTCCCTGTCCTTGGATGGATTGGAAAAGAGGATCCCATTTGGCCAAATAGGGGAAGACTTCAAAATTCTCTACATGTATGAGTTATTCTAGGTACATATGATAAAGCCTGGTAATGAATGGTCCTGATCTTAATGTAGGTCAAGATCTATTGCTTTGTGAGGCTTTTAGAATTGCAGAGCAGTAAACATAGGACTTTCAAAATATAGGGAACATGGGGCTGGGAGTGTGGCTCAGTGGTCGAGCATGAGGCTCTGGGTTCTGTCCCCAGATCTATCTATATAAGTATAATCATTCTGTGGCAATTATATACGTATACATAGTCACCACATATATATGTTTCTTGGTAAGGATCCCTTAATGATGAGTGTCATGGTTATTTTATTTCTGACTAGGATTTACTGACATTAAATAACTCTGATATAATTCTGGATCATCCTACATTATTATCTTCTAACTTAGCAACTAGGAAAGTGTTCAGTGAGAGATTTATGATGACAATGAAAAGTCAATAAAATCATAAGTTGAAAGAAACCAAGAATTGAAAAGTGTTGTCAGAACCTAATATATATAAATCTAATTAGCTACAAATTATTAATTCTACCAAAACAGGAAGTTGGAACACTATGTAGCCATTAAAAACTATTTTAGAGGAATAAGGTTGATCAAATTATGTTATATGAATGTATACATATGGCATAATGAATTCCATTATTATGTATAATACATTAATAAAAAATTTTAGAACTTCTTATGGTAACATTTACCGTAAAGACAGAAGATTGATGGCATTTCTTAGTTTTATTCATACCTTGTATCTTCATGACAACCTCTGCCTTCAGTTCAAGTGTTTAGTATATTTACACTTACTGTAATTTTGTTTTTGGTGGGAGGCAGTTGCTGAGAATTGAACCCAAGGGCACTCTGACACTGAACTACACGTACCCCACCATTTTTATTTTGAAATGGGATTTTGCTAAGTTGCTAAGCCTAGCCTTGAACTTTCGATCCTCTAGCCTTGACTTTCTGAGTATTTGGGATTATAGGTGCTTATCCCCCGCATTTTTTTTTTAACATCTGTTCATTGTTCCTCTGGTTCTTCTTTTGTTTCTTTTGAATTAAATATTTAAAATTTTACTTTAACTTGCTTTTTGGCTATACTTTTTGCATATTTTTAGTGATCTTTGTGTATTAAAATATATATTAAGGGGCTGGGGATGTGGCTAAAGCGGTAGCGTGCTCGCCTCGCATGCGTGCAGCCCGGGTTCGATCCTCAGCACCACATACAAATACAGATGTTGTGTCTGCTGAAAACTAAAAAATAAATATTAAAAAAAATTCTCTCTCTCTCTCTTTAAAAAAATATATATTAACTATTCACAGTCCACTTAGAATTAATATTGCACATAAAATATAAGAACCTTGCAACTTTATGAGTCCATTTACATTTGTCAATTATAACTATATATATTTAAAACTATAACACGTTTATGGACATGTAGTATGTTGCACATATTTAAATTAAGTGTAACTTTGACGGTACATTTTGAAATGTTGTGTGCCCATGAAGCCATCACCACAATCAAGACGAACAAATCCATTATTCCTAAAAGACTTTGTTTTTTTCTTTTTTTTATTAGTTGTTCAAAACATTACAAAGCTCTTGACATATCATATTTCATACATTTGACTCAAGCAGATTATGAACTCCCATTTTTACCCCGTATACAGATTGCAGAATCACATCGGTTACACATCCACTTTTTTATATACTGCCATACTAGTGTCTGTTGTATTCTGCTGCCTTTCCTATCCTCTACTATCCCCCCTCCCCTCCCCTCCCCTCTCCTCCCATCTTCTCTCTCTACCCCATCTACTGTAATTCATTTCTCTCTCTTGTTTTTTTCCCCTTTCCCCTCACTTCCTCTTATATGTAATTTTGTATAACAATGAGGGTCTCCTTCCTTTACCATGCAATTTCCCTTCTCTCTCTCTTTCCCTCCCCCCTCTCGACCCTGTTTAATGGTGATCTTCTTCTCATGCTCTTCCTCCCTATTCTGTTCTTAGTTGCTCTCCTTATATCAAAGATGACATTTGGCATTTGTTTTTTAGGGATTGGCTAGCTTCACTTAGCATAATCTGCTCTCATGCCATCCATTTCCCTGCAAATTCCATGATTTTGTCATTTTTTAGTGCTGTGTAATACTCCATTGTGTATAAATGCCACATTTTTTTTGTCCATTCATCTATTGAAGGGCATCTGGGTTGGTTCCACAGTCTAGATATTGTGAATTGTGCTGCTATGAACATCGATGTGGCAGTATCCCTGTAGTACACTCTTTTAAGGTCTTCAGGGAATAGTCCAAGAAGGGCAATAGCTGGGTCAAATGGTGGTTCCATTCCCAGCTTTCCCAGGAATCTCCATACTGCTTTCCAAATTGACCGCACCAATTTGCAGTCCCACCAGCAATGTACAAGTGTACAGTGTCAATTTTTATAAGCAGTTATAGTATAAGTGGAAAGTAATTGAATTTTGTAAAATTTGGATTATACTGATGAACTTCTAGATCATTGTTGATCAAATGTTCTACTCAGACTTTGGATTGTATTGATGATTTGGTTTCTTTATTTCATGCCATTTTACTAAATGAATATAAAATTAATAACCCTGATTAAGAAATCCTCTATGTGTGTTAAAGTTCATTAGAAAATAGAGGTAAGTATGGAGCTGGGGTTGTGGTTCAGTGGTGGAGCATTTGCCCAGTATGTGTGAGGCACTAGGTTCGATCCTCAGCACCACATAATAAATAAAATAAAAGTATTGTGTCCAACTACAACTAAAAAATATTTTTTTAAAAAAAGAAAGAAAATATTTAAAAAATTTTTTTAAAAAAGAAGTAAAATATTTTTATGATGGTTTATTTTTATGATGGTTTATGTATAAAAATACAGAGTGCTTCATGAATTTGTGTGTCATCCTTGCGCAGGGGCCATGCTCATCTTTTATGTATCATTCCAATTTTAGTATATGTGTTGCCGAAGTGAGCACAAGTAAAATATTTTTTAAAAATTAAAATCTCAAATCCCTACAACTTGTAATACCTTAGTACATAGAAACATAGATATTCTTGTTTTTCTTTTGACCAAAGTTTCACTGTTTTCTCAACTATTTTATAATCTGTCTTTGTCACTGATTTTTCTATTTCTCTTTCTAATGTATTTTAATTTTACTGCATCTTCAAAACCCAAACTGTCCTTGCATTACCCCTTTTGGCCCAGTTTAGTTTGTTCAAATCAGCATCCCAATGCAAGATTGTTCATTTCACCTGGTTACTGCAGTGACAAAATTCTCCTTAATCTAACACATTCCCTTTATGACACAGACATTTTGAAGTGACAAAAACCACTTATATTTTGACATTTGTTATCTTCTAAATGTATCTGGGTATTGTTTTATGGAATAATTTATGTTTTTCTCTACTCTTTACATTCTTGTAAACTGGGAAGTATTTTTATTCTTAGGGGAATTCACATTAAAGTATTTGTTGCTGAGGTACATAATTGGTAATGCATATTCTGTCAAAAGACAAATCAGTGGTACAATCCAGTATATGTTATACTTTATTAGGATAACAATTGGGTTCCTCCATTGATGTTATCTTTTTCCTGTGATTACTGAAGTCTCCCTGATTTTGTTGGGTGTAACAGTAGAATTCAGTTCTGTCGCAGCTATTCTCACTCTTTATACTTATCTTTTTTTTTTTTCCTACTTTGTATTTTTTGGTACCAGGGATTGACCTCAGGCATTTAACCACTGAGCCACATTCCCAGCTCATTCTTTCTTTCTTTTTTTAATATTTATTTATTTTTTGTTGTAGTTGGACACAATACCTTTATTTTACTCATTTATTTTTAGGTGGTACTGAGGATTGAACCCAGGGCCTCGCACATGCTAGGTGAGCGCTCTACTGTAAGACCCTACGCTCTTAACAAGTCCCTGTCTCAGAATGAAAAATTCAAAGAGCTGGGGATGTGGCCCAGTGGCAAAGTGTCCCTGGGTTCAGTCCTCAGCACACACATAGAAAAGAAGTCTTGGGGGAAGAAAGAATCTGGACAACTTGCACTACCTCAGACATCCTGTGATGCTAGAGTAATCAAGACAGTGTGATTCTGTGTACGGATTTTTAAAAATCTGGTCTGGTCTGAGAAGATGCTTCAGAAACTTTATGCTCAATTGAATTTTTTTTTTTCTTTTTTTACTTGAGATTTAACCCAGGCACTTAACCACGAAGCCTCATCCCCAGTCCTTTTAATTTCTTATTTTAAGAGAGGCTTTCACTAAGATGCTAAGGCTGGCCTCAAATTTTTGATTCTCCTGCCTCAGCCTCCCAAGTCACTGGGATGACAATATGGGCCACCCGACCCAGCTTGGCACCTTCTTTTTTTCTGCTTTTGCCAGGACAGGTACCTGTTTTGTCCTCCACTGGATTCCCAGTGGCTGGGACAGCCCAGACACATGGTAAAGGCTCAGCCAATGTGAATGGAAGGTATGCAGGCAGCAGGCAGAGACACAGGTCTGGGGGCTCAGAAGTTTCGAGACCTGGTTTTGCCACACATCCCTTATGTGATCCTGGGAACCGACAGACCTCTCAACCCCTCTCCTCACTTGAGAAATGGGCCTCTGCGCCCTGGGAGATTGTGGAGGTTGTTCGAAAAGCCCTGTTGCTTGGAGGTCTGGACAGCCCAGGCCCAGGGGCAGAGGCCAGCTCAGCTCTGTGTCTGCCACTGGCCTGCTCAGTGGGGCTCCTTTGTAAGAGGGGATGACACGGGGACCCACATGGTGGGAAGCTTCCACTGGACTCTTGCTCCCTGAGATCTTGTTCCGGAGGTCCTCAGTGCAGTGTCTGAGCCGCCGGGAGTCCCCACAGCACCTTAGGGTCTGAGTTGCCTGACCCTGGGTGGCCACTTCCCCAGGGAGGCTCCATTCCCCAGCTTAGAATGGCCTCATCTTCTGGGACGGAGGTTGTGGCTCAGTGGTAGAGAGCTGGGTTCCATCCTCAGCACCACATAAAAGTAAACAAACAAAATGAAGATATTGCATCCATCTATAACTAGAATATATTTTTAAAATAAACAAAATAAAGGTATTGTGTCCATCTGCAACTAAAAAAAATATTTTTTAAAAAATGACATCATCTTCAAACCCACATAAATACAGTTATCTCCTACCCCCTACTGGCAAAGGCACCAAAAACATCTATTGGAGAAAAGATAGGCTCTTCAGCAAATGGTGCTGGGAGAGCTGGAAATCCATATGCAGCAAAATGAAATTAAACCCCCATCTCTCACCTCGCACAAAACTCTACTCAAAGTGGATCAAGGACCTAGGAATTAAACCAGAGACCCTGCAACTAATAGAAGAAAAAGTAGGCCCTAATCTACATCATATTGGATTAGGCCCCGACTTCCTTAACAAGACCCCTAAAGCACAAGAAATGAAATTAAGACTCAATAAATGGCATGGATTCAAATTGAGAAGCTTCTTCTCAGCAAAAGAAACAATCAATGAGGTGAACAGAGAGCCTACGGAATGGGAAAAATTTTTACCACATGCAAATCAGAGCACTAATCTCTAGGAGATATATATATATATCTCAAAAAACTTAACACCAAAAATTAAATAACCTGGGCTGGGGCTGTAGCTCAGTGGCAGAGTGCTTTCCTACCTTGCCTACTTTGCACTAGGTTCGATCCTCAGCATCACATAAAAATTAACAAATAAAATAAAGGCATTCTGACCATCTACAACTACAAAAAAAATTAAAAAACAAATAGCCCAATCAATAAATGGGCTAAGGAGCTGAACAGACACTTCTCAGAAGAGGATATACAATCAATCAACAAGTATATGAAAAAGTGCTCAACATCTCTAGCAATAGAGAAATGCAAATCAAAACTACTGTAAGATTTCATCTCACTCCAGTCAGAATGACAGTTATCAAGAATCCAGACAACACTAAATTTTGGTGAGGATGTGGGGAAAAGGCACACTCATACATTGCTGGTGGGACTGCAAATTGGTGCAACCAATCTGGAGAGTGGTGTGGAGATTCCTTTAAAAACCCGGAATGGAACCACCATTTGACCCAGCTATCCCACTCCTGGGTTCATACCCAAAGGACTTAAAAACAGCATACTACAGGGACACAGCCACATCAATGTTTACAGCAGCACAATCCACAATAGCTAAACTGTGGAAGCAACCTAGATGCCCTTCACTAGATGAATAGATAAAGAAGCTGTGGCACTTATACACAATGGAATATTACTCAGCATTAAAAGAGAATAAAATCATGGCATCTACAGGTAAGTGGATGGAGTTGGAGAATATCATACCAAGTAAAGTAAGCCAATCCCAAAAAACCAAAGGCCAAATGTTCTCTCTGATAAGTGGATGCTGATCTGTAATAGGGGTGGGGGAGCATGGGAGGAATGGAGGAACTTTGGATAGAGCAAAGGGGAGGGAGAGAGCAGCGGGAAGGGGGTAGGAAAGATGGTGGAATGAGATGGACATCCTGACCCCAAGTACACGTATGAAGACACGAATGGTGTGGCTCTACATTGTGTACAACCAGAGAAGTGAGAATTGGGATCTATGTGTGTACTATGAACTGAACTGCATTCTCCTGTCAGGTATACCAAATTAGAATTAATTAATTGATTAATTTTAAAAATTAAAAAAAGAATGGGTTCATCTTCAGACGCAGCTCATTCCCCAGGTGGAAGAGCAGAGAAGGAGGGCAGGAGAGCAGCTGCTCAAGTGGGAACTGAGGCCGGGGAGCACGGAACACCAGGAGCTCAGGGAACCAGCCCCAGACCTCACAGGTTGGTGTCCTGGGCAGGGACTCAGATACCCCTTGCTCTACCCTTGGGAAACGTGAAACATCGTTGCCTTGACTTTCAACCAGGTTGCAGAAAACCTAAGAAGGCATTTCAAAAGTGATTATAGCTGGCCGCGGCGGTGCACACCTGTCAACCCAGCAGCTCAGGAGGCTGAGGCAGGAGATTGCAGGTTCAAAGACAGCCTCAGCAACTTAGCGAGGCCCTAAGCAACTCAGTGAGAACCTGTCTCTAAATAAAATATAACAAAGGGCTGGGGATGGGGCTCAGTGGTTAAGCTCCTTGGGGTTCAGTCCACAGAGCCAAAAAAATAGCCAAAGTGACAATTGCAAGCAGTCTATCAACTGTTTTCCTCACCAGGAAAACTAAAATGTCACCGTGAGGTGCTGGAGGTGTAGCTCCACGGTAGGTCACGTTTTTAGCAAGCTTGATCCTCAGCACCAAAAAGTAAAAATTCAAGAAAGCTCACAATATGTCCATGTTCTCCCTGGATGGCTAAAAGAAAGACTGACAATACCATGTGTTGACAGGGACGTGGGCAACAGAGCTCTCACACACTGCCGGGCAGTGCACAGGACTCTATTCCTTCACTCTAGATTCCACAGAAACTGGGTTAGCAGTATTTTCAAAGGCTGGATGCCTACTACACCACCCGTGCTTCCATTCCTCAGGACACACTCACAGAAACACACCCCAACCACAAAGATGAGAACAGAAGCTGGGGCTGGGGCTCAGCAGTAGAGCGCTTGCGTAGCACGTGCGAGGCCCTGGGTTCGATCCTCAGCACCACATCTCAGTATATATATTCTTTCTTTTTTAAAAAAGATGAGAACAATAATGTTCTTTTCTTTTCTTTTTTTTAAGAGAGAGGGAGAGAGAAAGAATTTTAATATTTATTTTTTAGTTATCGGCGGATACAACATCTTTGTATGTGGTGCTGAGGATCGAACCCGGGCCACACGCATGCCAGGCAAGCGCGCTACCGCTTGAGCCACATCCCAGCCCAATAATGTTCTTTTCCTTGGGATTGAACCCTGTGGCATTCATTCTATCATTGAATTACATTCCCACCCTTTTTATTTTGAGGCAGTGTCTCACTAAATTGCTGAGGCTAACCTTGAACTCACAATCCTCCTGCCTCAGCCTCTCAGGTCGCTGGGATTACAGACGTGAGCCACCATGCCTACCTACATGGCGTATTTTTGTTTAATATTTTATTTTTCCATTATAGGTGGACACAATGTCTTGATTTTACTTTATGTGGTGCTGAGGATCGAACCCAGTGCCTCACGCATGCTAAGCGAATGCTCTGCCTCTGAGCCACAACCTAAGCCCCATGGCGTATTGTTTAATGAAAATAAACATGTGTTTTCCAGATGAAGTGGGTTGGTGAGGGGCCTGGCATTGCTCATAGTCTTGCCCACCCCTTCCATGTGGCGCTGGCTCTGTTGATGACCTCTCACACAGCTTCTGGAAAATTCCACTGTGACATGGGATGGAATGAAGCCAAAAAGAAGTATATTGTTTTAGCATTATTGTTACTTTTTTGTCCTTTTTTGCACTGGAGATTGAACCCAGGGTTGCTTAACCACCAAGCCACATCCCCAGCCTTTTTTATTTTGAGATAAGCGGGTCCCTCTGAACTGCTTAGGGCCTTTCTAAGTTGCTGAGGCTAGTCTCAAACTTGCGATCCTCATGCCTCAGCCTCCCAAATCACTGAGATTACAGGTGTGGGCCACCAGGCCTGGCACGTTTCAGCATTATTATGAAACTAGTCTTGGCCTCACAAGACCCCTGTGAAAGTCTCAGTGGTTCCCAGGGGACTCTGAGGATGGAGTTTAAGAACTTGGGACTGGGGTTGTGGCTCAGCACACAACCTAGCATGTGTGAGGCCCTGGGTTACAACCTCAGCAGCACATAAAAATAAATAAAAGGTATTGTATCCAACTACAACTAAAAAATAAATAAATATATATAAAGGAACAGCTGTTTTGCTGGGCGCAGTAGTGCACACCTGTAATCCTAGTGGCTTGGGAGGCTGAGGCAGGAGGATCAAGTTCAAAGGCAGCCTCAGCAACAGCGAGGCCCTACACAGCTGAGGGAGACCCTGTCTCTAAACAAAACACAAACTAGGGCTGGGGATGGGGCTCAGCGGTCAGGTGCCAATGAGTTCAATCCCTGGGACTCCCCCCCCCCACCAAAAAAAGGCTGTTTTTTGCTGAGAGCCACGGCTGAGTCTGTATGGCCCCTGGCATTTTGCCAACAGTATTGATTGACAGGCGAGGCATTACTATCCACCTCTGCCCCAACTTTTGAGTTCTCGCACTATTTTGGAGTTCTCCTGGGGATTTCCGGGGATTCCCCGAGAGTTCCCATTGGTTGGGGAAGTGCAGGAGGAGGGATTTCCGGGAGAGATATTTCCGGCTGGGGGTTCCTGGACAAGCCTCGTGGCGCGTTCGGGAGGATTCCCCGGGAGCTGTGTGAAGTGTTTTCCTGCAGTTTAAAAATAAAGTTTGTTCCTGCTTCAGTGGCTCGTGATTTGTGCCCAGCCAGACTGCGGCATTTGGTGGCCCATTACGGGGAGCCCCGGGACACTCGGGGGTAAGTGACGAAAAAAAAAAGCTGCCCGTCCATAGATAGGACGGGAGCAAATCTGCTCGTCCCTAGGCAGATAGGGCGAGAGGAAAAATGGCCATTTCGAGAAAATGGAAAAGATTGATACAGTATGTTTGTGTCTTGTTTTGTCTTGAAATGTTGTATTGTCTTTGTGATGAAAATATGGAAGGGGTGAGAAGTAAATTACTAAGGGAAGGAGGAACCCCAGTGGAACCAAGAATAGTTAGGGCATGTGTTGATAAGAGCCCAGGAACTCTAGTCAGAAAGAAAAAGAAAGTTCAGAAGAAGAAGGATTATCAGGAAAAAAGTTGCAGCAAAAGGCTATTACTAAATACTTTTCGTTACCGGAGGGTGCGTGAAGCGGAGAGGCGGCTGCCAAGTGTGCAAGCCGGTCACAGCGCAGCAAGGATTTTCCAAGAGGTGGCGGCGACTGGCCCTTCCCCGCCTCCTGGCCAGGGAGCTGGCTCTTCCACTGCCGTGAGCCCAAATCTAGACCTGACCTGGAGGCACAGTCTCGCAGGCTCTTGCTCCCTGTGCCCAGTAGCAGTTTGAGTCCGGGACACTCCCCAGGGCCATCTGGGGCTGCCCAGGCACTACAGCCAGCAGAAGACGCTACTGGTGTCCCTGATGTTTGGTCATTTTCAATGCCAATAACTAAGCTACAATGGTTCTCCCACACCTGGAAGCTGATGAGTAATGAGCACCATTAATGCTTATTTCAAATGTAAAAAACCTTGAGATAATGTACTAAATTGTTCAGAAGGTTGTTTTCTTAGTAGAATACTACAGGATTTTCTTTAGCCATCCGGAGTTCCTGCCTTCGTCCCAGTGCCGGTAAAGACCAAGGTGGAAGAATTTCCAGTGTTGCTGAAAACTGGAGGAGACTTCAGAGCTATTGCTGTTTCTGCTGCTACAACTTAAGCTAGCTGCCTGCAGAACTTACCTGGACTGTGATTTAAGCTAGATGCCTGCAGAACTTACCTGGACTGTGATTTAAGCTAGCTGCCTGCAGAACTTACCTGGACTGTGATTTAAGCTAGATGCCTGCAGAACTTACCTGGACTGTGATTTAAGCTAGCTGCCTGCAGAACTTACCTGGACTGTGATTTACCTAGAGTGTGAGTTAATCTATTGAGACACTGCTTTACCTGGACTGAGACAACAAACTGTAATCTATAACAAATTGTAACTCGGTATCTTTGCTAACAGTGTCATTGCTGGTATAATTTTTCCAAGGGCTTCTTGCAGGGAGCCATCAATTGGCTTGGTATTGTGGCATTTTGTATCCTCCCTTTCTGTTTGTAGCAGGTTATTTATGGTGTTTCTGTAAAAACCACTATGGTCGTTATTTAAATTAAACAAAAGGGGGAAATGTTAGAGTCTGTAAACAAGTCAAAATAACACCTGGCATTTAGCCAGGGGAATGTTGGAGTTCGTAAACAAGTCTGGATGGTGCCTGGCAAAATGCCAGAGGGAGTGGTTTGAGAAGTAACAAAAGCGAGCCATTAAGTGTGGAGATTCCTTATTGGTTGACTGATGTATCTAGTTTATGCTAATTAGATAAGCTGTGTGGAATATATAAATACTGCTCCTGTCCTGCAATAAACGGCTCCCACTCCTGCTGTATCAATCTACACAAGTTGTTCGTCACCCCCTGGTTATTTTGCTGCAGCCGGACTGCGGCAGATGGTGGCCCATACGGGGAACGTCTGAAGCTTCGGGGTAAGTGAAATTGCTTGCCCCTAAGGGAAGGCGAGAGAATGGGTGACCATTTTAAAAAACAATGTGTTCTTGTTTTGATTTGTTTTGTGTTTGTTTCAAGCTGCCTATCCCTAGAATTTTCTCAGGCAGATTGGGAAAAATGGTTGGCTCAAGGTTTGAAGTTGTTCGCCCCTGAGGAAGAGATAGAAATAGACCACAAATGCACATATCAAGAAAATAGGAAAATTGATACAACAATTTTTTGTTCCGTTTTTGTTTCATTCTGTTTCGGTTTTGTTTTGTGTTATCTTATTGGGTTGCGTTATCTTTATAACAGATTAGAAATTAGTAAAAAACAAACTGAAAGAGTGTTAAGTAAATTGTTAGAGGTTCAGACCATGGAGAAAGACATTTTAGATCAAGCAAAAGAGAAGGTCTCTCAAGCAAGTCAGACAGAGGAAGAAAATTTAAAGGAAGAAAGCTTAGAGGAGAAACAGCTATTAGGGAAAAAGCTACAACAGGAGGCTGCTACTAACACCGTTCTATCACCAGAGGGCGTAATTCAACCAACAGCTCCCCCTATGGAGATAGCTGAGTGGCCCTCAAACCCCGTAGTTGATAGATGGGATCCTGAGACAGGACCTCAAAGATTAGCATGCCCTGTACTTGAGCAGGCAGGAGGGCAGCGAATTCACCGTGCTTTAGATTTCAAAACAGTGAAGCAGTTAAAGGAGGCTGTAACAACCTATGGTCCTCAAGCACCGTTCACTGTAAGCATGGTCGAATCCATTACCAACTTGGACATGACGCCAGCAGATTGGGCTAGTATGTGTAAATCTGTGCTAAATGGAGGACAATATTTGTTATGGAAGGTTGCCAATGAGGAATTTTGCAGGGAGACAGCTAGACGAAATGCAGCAGCCGGTTACCCTCAAAGAAATCTAGATATGTTGTTAGGAAAAGGACCTTATGAGGGTCAACGGCAACAAATTGAATATGATCCTGGCGTATACGCACAAATTGCTGTAGATGCGGTTAGGGCATGGAAAACTTTACAGGGGCATGGAGGTTTACAAGGTCAATTATCTAAGGTAATACAAGGAACTAATGAACCTTACGCTGAATTTGTAGATAGGCTTATTCAAGCAGCTTCCAGAATTTTTGGGGATACAGAACAGGCAATGCCATTTATAAAACAACTGGCTTATGACCAAGCAAATCGTTGTTGCAGAGAGGTCATTAGACCATGGAGACATGAAGATTTAAACACATATATTAAATTATGTAGAGACATTAATGAACAAGGGCAAGTCTTAGCAGCAGTACAACAGGCTTTAGATGCCAGGCCAAAAACATGCTATAATTGTGATCAAACAGGACATTTTAAAAGGAGTTGCCCCATAGGAGGAGGGTTTAACAAAACTAGGTATCAAAGGAATAGAATACCGGGTATTTGCCCACGATGCTGTAGAGGGAAACATTGGGCTAATGAATGCCGTTCTCAAACCACCATAGAGGGTATTCCGTTATCAAAAAACAGACAAGGACCAAGTGTTTACCCACGATATCATGGAGAAAGGCATCGAGCTCCATTGCCAAAAAACGGACAGGGGGGCCCAATGCTCCGGGGCCCACGACCACAAATGTACGGGGCACTGGAGGAACCCAGAAACACCATGGAGGAACCCAGCAACACCATCAGGGTAGTGCCCAGGACACATTATCCATCAGATCTCTCATCAGACGAACCAGAGGGAGCGCAGGGTTGGACATCTGCGCCTCCGCCAGAGCAGTACTAACTCCAGAGATGGGAGTTCAAATCATTCCCACAGGAGTAAAAGGACCTCTTCCCCAAGGAACAGTAGGCTTATTGTTAGGACGCAGTTCTTCTACGCTAAAAGGATTTATGATAAGTCCCGGGGTAATTGATCCCGATTATGAAGGTGAAATAAAAATTATAGCTAGTTCTCCAAAGGGTATATCAGTAATTTCACCAGGAGATAGAATAGCACAGTTATTAATAATACCCAGCCTACATGATAAATTTTCCAGTAGTACTATAGAAAGAGGTTCCAGGGGATTAGGCTCCACAGGTGTAGATTGGGCTATGCTGTCTTTAAATTTAGATTCTCGCCCCATGCTAAAACTAAATATTCAAGGACATGAATTTAATGGGCTACTGGATACAGGTGCAGACCTTAGCATCATATCTCATCAAGAATGGCCTAAACATTGGCCATTACAACAAGCCACTCAAACGCTTCGAGGCCTAGGAGTGGCAACTAATCCCCATAGAAGTGCAATGGTATTACATTGGAAGGATCCTGAAGGATGCGAAGGAACTATACAGCCATATGTATTGGATCATCTTCCTATAAATTTATGGGGACGAGATGTCCTAGATCAATTAGGTTTGACATTAACAAATAACATCAATCCAAATGCGCCCACTATTAGGGCTAGACAAGGTTTCAGGAAAGAAAAAAGATTAGGAGAACAAGGCATAGCAGCACCCATTCAAATAGATCAGGGAATAAATAGACATGGACTGGGTTTTCAGAAGGGGTCACTGAGGCAATAAAAATTACTTGGAAATCAGATAGACCAGTATGGGTTCCTCAGTGGCCCCTGACTAAAGAAAAGATACAAGCAGCCCATGACCTGGTCAAACAACAATTAGCGGAGGGACATATACAACCTTCCGTATCTCCTTACAATACTCCCATTTTTGTCATTAAAAAGAAATCTGGTAAATGGAGATTATTGCAAGATTTAAGAGCCATTAATAATGAGATGGTTATTATGGGACCTGCTCAATCGGGGATTCCTCAATTGTCTGCTTTGCCAAAAACCTGGTACGTTTTAGCTATAGATTTATTAAAGATTGTTTTTTTTCAATTCCAATTCATCCTGAGGATAGTCCACATTTTGCATTTACTATCCCTGCACTGAATCATGAAGGTCCTGATCAGAGATATGAATGGAAAGTACTCCCTCAAGGGATGGCTAACAGCCCAACTATGTGTCAAATTTATGTTAACAAAGCAATCCAGCCACTTAGAAATCAAAATCCTAAACTACAAATATTTCACTATATGGATGATGTATTGTTAGCACACAAAGATAAAAACACATTGCTGGAATGTTATGCCACACTTACAAATTTATTAAAAAATTATAATCTAGAGATAGCAATAGATAAAGTACAATTAAATTTTCCAATTAATTATTTAGGAGTTCTATTATCCTCAACCATGGTCCGTCCACCAAAAATTCAAATACGAGTAGATCAACTCAAATCACTTAACGACTTTCAAAAGTTATTAGGAGACATAAATTGGATAAGGCCTTATCTAGGCATACCAACAGGAGAGTTGGGACCTTTATTTGATATCCTAAAAGGTCCATCAGATCCAAATTCACCCCGCATGTTAACGCCTGAAGCAAGAAAGGCATTAAAAATTATTGAAACATATATGGAAAATATGCATTTGGATAGAATTGATATAACTTTGCCTTTATTATTTATTGTAATACCAACAAAAAATATTCCTACAGGAGTATTTTGGCAAGAAGGTCCATTATTGTGGATACATTTATCTTATTCTCCTAACACTATTCTTACTAGGTATCCTGAGGCTGTAGGACAATTAATACTCAAAGGAATAAAAGCAGCAAAGGGAGTGTTTGGAATTTCTCCCAATACAATTATTACTCCATATACTATGGATCAAATTGATGAGTTAGCTAATGAGTTAAATACTTGGGCAATAATCATGTGTAAATCTAATGTTTCATTTGATAATCACTTACCATCTAATCCTTTGTTGTCTTTTTGGTCTTCGCATCCTGTAGTTTTTCCAAAAATGACAAGAAAAACCCCTATCATGAATGCTCCAAATGTATTCACTGATGGGTCAAATAATGGTACAGCAGCAGTAGTTACCCCTGATCAAACTTTTACATTTTTAGTACCCAAACAATCAGCTCAAAAGGTAGAGCTTAATGCAGTTTTACAAGCTTTTGTGATGTTTAAAGATTCTGTATTTAATTTATTCTCTGATAGTCAGTATGTAGTTAATGCTATAGTATCCCTTGAAGATGCTGGCAGGATTTCCCCTTCCTCTACTGTTTTCTCTTTGTTTTCTGCTATACAAAGTCTAATCTGGGACAGAAAAGATCCATTCTTTATAGGACATATCAGAGCACATACAGGATTGCCTGGAGCCCTTAGTTTGGGCAACGATTTAGCAGATAAAACTACACATGACATACATATTTTCTCTACACTAGAAGAAGCTACACATTTTCATAATAGGTTCCATGTAAATGCTAATACTTTACAAAAGCGCTTTAAAATAACTAAGGAACAAGCTAGACAAATAATAAAACAATGTCAAAATTGTGTGACCTTTTTACCACGAGTTAATCTTGGAGTCAATCCTAGAGGACTGATACCTAACCATATTTGGCAGATGGACGTCACACACTTGCCACAATTTGGAAAATTAAAATATTTGCATGTTACAGTTGATACTTCTTCCGGATTTTTGATGGGCTCCCTTCATTCCGGAGAAAAAACTAAAGATGTTATAGCTCATTGCTTACAAAATTTTGCCACTGTGGGCGTTCCAAAACAGTTAAAAACAGATAATGGTCCTGGTTATACTTCTACCTCTTTTAAACAATTTTGCTCATCATTTGGCATTACTCATATAACAGGAATTCCATACAATCCACAAGGACAAGGCATAGTTGAAAGAGCTCATCAAACTATTAAAATGTACTTACTAAAGCAAAAAGAGGGAATTGGAAAGGGGTATATGTCACCCAAAGATAAACTTAAAATAACCCTTTTTACTCTAAACTTTTTAAATTTGGATTCCTCAGGGCTTAGTGCTGCGGAAAGGCATATGTGTCCAAAAAATGTACATAAGCCTAAGGTACTTTGGAAGGATATTCTAACAGGACAATGGAAAGGTCCTGACCCAGTGATTGTCTGGAGTCGGGGTTCTGTTTGTGTTTTTCCACAGGGAGAACAGCAGCCGATTTGGATTCCAGCGAGATTAACTAAAACAATTTCTACAGGCCAAAAGGAAGATGATTTGACTCAAATCCATAACAGCTGATATCCAGAACTCCAGTTTGGCTATTCTTACATCTACGACAGTGATTAACCAGGATGCTTTTTTCAATATTTATTTTATTATTTGCCTTTTCCCACATCATAAACTTTTATTTTATTTTTGAGCTCATACAGACCTAGGTTAATGTTTTTCTGATCAGTTTTATTTTTTGACTGTGGAGTTTTTAAGCATTGCAATGGAGATTTCACCTAGGTAAAGCTTCAAGGCCTTTACTATTGTCTTAAGTGTTGTATGTTATGTGTGCACACTTCTGTTTTGTGTTGTATGCCTGTATGTGCGTATGTCCATATATCATATATGAGGAGCGCTCATGAATAAATGGATCCGAATTTTTTTATTCACGTGATTTTAATGGTTTAATTTAGATTGGGTAAACAGCTGTTGAAAATTGTTTTAATATGTGAACAAATAGGAGGTTAACAGATCTGTTTGTTTACTTTCACCTTTCCTTCTCATTATATTTAATAATTCTGTTCAGGATAATGTAAATTGTTCAAAAAATTGTTTTCTTAGTGCCTGTTGGAATGTTACATAATTTTTTTCTTAGCATCATTGCCAGAATTCCTATCTTCATCCCAGTGCCGGTGAAGACAAAGATAAAACCAAACTACAGCTTCTTCGATAGTTATCACAACAAACTGTAAAAACTGATGCATCAATGAATAATAACTCCACAAGTAATGCTCAATTAAGGAGTCGATTTACTTTGGGAGGAAATGGACATATTGACAGATTCCTCTGCTTTGAATTGCTTGCAGACCTTGCCTGGACTATGTATCACTTGTATGCATTGTGAACTATCTGTTGGTACAGCGAATTGTGGTAGTGCTGGAGTATTTTTGCTGATGGTGTCACCGGTGGTACAATTTTTCAAAGGAGCCCTCAATTGGCTTAGTGTCATGGCATTTTGCATCCTCCTCCCTTCTACTAGTGATGGTCTAAAATTTGGGGGCCAACAGAGGTGAGGCGAAGAACCTCACCCCCCCACTGGTGCAAAGGCCTATCCACAAGTATGGCTGTATGCTGGACCGGTAGTCAGTGACGGGTATGATCCAATTGCAGTGGTACCAACCTAAGACAGGAGGCTGACGCCTAGAGGTCAGTTCATCCGATGACGGGTAAGAACCATATGTTGCATTGGACTGCCTAACAGGCACGGTCCCTAAGCCACATTGCTTGTTTAATTAAACGAAAAGGGGGAGATGCTGAGAGCCACGGCTGAGTCTGTATGGCCCCTGGCATTTTGCCAACAGTATTGATTGACAGGCGAGGCATTACTATCCGCCTCTGCCGCAACTTTTGAGTTCTCGCACTATTTTGGAGTTCTCGTGGGGATTTCCGGGGATTCCCCGAGAGTTCCCATTGGTTGGGGAAGTGCAGGAGGAGGGATTTCCGGGAGAGATATTTCCGGCTGGGGGTTCCTGGACAAGCCTCCTGGTGCGTTCGGGAGGATTCCCTGGGAGCTGTGTGAAGTGTTTTCCTGCAGTTTAAAAATAAAGTTTGTTCCTGCTTCAGTGGCTCATGATTTGTGCCCAGCCAGACTGCGGCAGTTTTTAAAATGTGGAAGGAAAAAAAAGAAGAGGGGTTTTTGCCATGTGAGGAAGAATCCTAACAACCAAGCAAAAGATGGCAGATGTATTAGTTTTGAAGTGCATACAGGGGGAAGAGAGGAAGCGAGGGGAGGAAAATATGGTCCAATTCCATCCACACCAAGTAAAAGCACCCCCATTCCAGGCCTATGGTGTGGAAGCCCGGACAGTGGGGCGGGGGCAGCCAGTGACTCGCAGTCCTCCCTGGGTGCTGGAGACTGGGAGTGTGGCTCTGTGGACAGACAGTCGTCAGGAGGTATTTTCTGCATAAATATACAGGAAGGGAAGGCAGAGGCTGAGACATGGACATGAGGAAGTGGGGACAGAGCCTGACATGCCCTTGGCCCAGTTCTAGGGACATTAACTGTGTTGTGACAGACCCTAGTGAAGTCACATGCAGGGTTCCCATAAGAAGGAGTTCTTGAGGACACAAGGGTGGGAAGGGTAACCAACCAGTTTTGGGGGGCTGTCCTGGTTTTAGCACTCAAGTCCCGGGTCCCAGGGAAACCAGAAAGTTGAACACGTTAATTGGGGACAGAGCATGGACCAAACTTGGTAGCATGTCAATGGAACCTTTGTGGGTAAGAGGTGCCCTGACCCAGGGGTGAGTGGAGGAGGTGAAGGCCATCAACTCCTGTCTAGGAGGAGGACGAGGGACCCTGCCACTCAGGAAGCCTGGTTTGCTTCTCCAGCTGCCTGAGCTGCTGGGTGCAGTGGCGCAGGCCTGTAACCCCAGGGGCCCAGGAGCCTGAGGCCCAAGGGTCGCGAGTTCAAAGCCAGCCTCTGCAACTTAGTGGGTCCGAAGCAACTTAAGGAGACCCTGTCTCAAAATAAAAATTAAAAGGCTGGGGGTGGCTCAGGGGTAGAGCAACACAGAAACCTTCCCTCAATCGCTGCTTTCTATGACCAGAGTCCAAATAAAACTTCCTCTAAAACAAGGGGACTCCACAGCCCTCCCCATTTTTTGTTTCTTTGTGCTTAAACACGAAGCCGCATCCCCTGCCCTTTCTGTTGGTTGGTTGGTTGGTTTTTGAGACAGGGCCTCACCAGGTGGCTTACAGCCCTGCTGACTTGCTGAGCCTGGCTGAGAACACTCCTGTTCAGCCCCCCAGAGCCACTGAGGTCTAGGCAGGCCACCAGGACCGCCCCTCCTCCCCAGGTCCTAAAATGCAGCCAATGAGAAACTAAAGAGCCTTAGTGGACATCAGTTATATCTACCGCTGTTTACCTGTGATCCCAGCTACTCAGGACGCTGAGGCAGGAGGATCGCAAGTTCAAAGCCAGCCTCAGCAACGGAGCAAGATCCCTCTCAAAAATAAATTAAAAAATACAACAAAATAAAAAGAACCAGGGCTGTGGCAGGAGCCCCTGGATTCAGTCTCCAACACCCACATCCAGGGGCAGGGGCGCAGCTGGGTGGTTAGTAGTTGCCCAGCATGTGTCCACCCTGTGTTCAACCCCCAGCCCAGAAAGAGAAAGAAATTAAACTGAGGAACTAATTTTTTAAAAATATTTTAAGGGCTGGGGATGTGGCTCTGCTGTAGAGCACTCAGCTCCCACCTGTGAGACCCTGGGTTCGCTCCTCAGCACCACATAAAAGTAAATAAATAAATAGGCAAAATAAAGAGATCGTGTCCGCGTATAACTATAAATAAATAAATATTTAAAAATGTACTTAAAATGTGGTTTTAGTTCTGTGTTAATTTTCGAGACGGAGGGGTTGAGACACATCCCCAGCCCTTTTCATTTTTTATTTTGAAATATTTTGAAACAGGGTCTTGCTAAATTGCTTAGGGCTTCCCTAAATTGTTGAGGTTGACCTTGAATTTGCAATCCTCCTGCCACAGCCTCCTTGTTGTGCTCGAATTCGGGACCCCCAAAAGACCACCAGAGACCAAGATCGATGTAAGCAGCAAAGAGGTGTTTATTGCGAGCTAGCTCGGTCCTCCACGCGCACACACAGCAACTGGTGACGCTGAGAGGCCCGAGCCCAGGATTTGCAGCAGTTTTATACATTTTTTGGAGAAGGCAGGGACTTCACATACATCATAGCATCTCTTAGCAAATCATCACACACCGCGGGAAAATCAAATAACAACTCTAAAACATGATTAGCACATTCACTGGAGGGAACAAGTTGGGTAGGGGTGATTGGTCAGTACAAAAGGGGTATTCATTTGAACTGATTGGCTTAAGCCAAGAGGGGTGTTCGTGCTGAACTACAGGGTTTCTCAACACCATAAACTACTGGGAGGGTCATCTGGCATCCCAGGTATTTCCCTGTCTCATGCTGATTGGTGGCTGCTAGGGGATTGCTATGGGTCCCCACCTAGCCTGACTGAGTCAGGGACACCTGGCACAGCAGATCTCTCCTGTTATTTGTAGATAAACAACTTAGCAGGGTGGGAATGTGCCTAGGAGCGCTCTGTGGGTCTTTCCAAGGATAAAGGTCATGTCCCTTCCTTGGACAGGCTTTGCTCTGAGATAGAGGCTGGTTTTTCATCCTGAGTCACTGGGATTATAGGCAGGTGGCACTACACCAGCCACTAATTGTTTTGGTGGGTGGGGAAGGGTACCAAGGATTGAACCCAGGTGCACTTACCCACTGGACCACATCCTCAGCCCTTTGTATATTTTATTTGGAGTCAGTCTTGCTAAATTGCTGAGACTGGCTCTGAACTTGTGATCCTCCTGCCTCAGCCTCTTGAGCTGCTGGGATTACAAGTGTGTGCCACCGCCCCCTGCCCGCCATGAATTTTGTGTTACTTTGGACAGCCCAGAGCTGCGAGATTCTTCCTGCCACAGGCAGATGCCAGGGTTCTGCATAGATTCCTGGTAGTAAACCCCTTCCAGAACGTTCCGGGGAATGCCCGGATCATCTCCTCCAAGGGCTCAGGTCAGACACCCTCTCAATAAACTTTTCCCCAGTTCCAAAAATTAATTGACGTGCTGGCACCTTCCTAGCCTTTAAATGCTCCCAAGCCCTGGGACAGTGTTGCTTCCCTGCCACTTCCCCGCCCCCGCTGCCTCCCGGAGGCTCGCTTCCTCTGCCGTCCCCTAGTGGTCGCAGTTCTCCCCAGAGCCAGTTCTCTGACCCTGTCATGGTCCCATTTAGCAAATGCTCCAATCGTCTTAGGCCAGGCCAGCCCGGGCAGGGCAAAAGGCCATCTGATTTGCAGGGAGGTAGAGGGGGAGGGGGAGGGAGAGGGGAGGGGAGGGGGAGGGGAGGGGGAGGGGAGGGGAGAGGAGGGGGAGTGGGAGGGGAAGAGACCAGCTGTAGATGGGAGGGGCGGCTCCCTGGTGCAAGGAAACCTCCTACTGGTCACTGACCCTGAGTGGGGTGTGCACAGAGAAGTTTGCACAACCTGGCTCCCACCTCCAGGTTGACCTTGTCCCCTGTTCCCCGCCCCCAGGCTCAGCAGTGGGCCTCTCCCCCAAGACTGGATGCACTGGAAGCCCTGGGACCTCCCGGATTCCAGGAACCTCAAGCTTCCAGAACTTATGGTTAAGGCACCTCAGGGCGAGAGAACAGGCTTCATCAGTCCCTCCAAATACTCCAAAAGGCAGGAAAACCGGGCACCATGGAGCACGCCCATAATCCCAGCAGCTTGAGAGGCTGAGGCAGGAGGATCGCAAATTCAGAGCCAGCCTCAACAATTTAGGGGGACCCTAAGCAACTTAGTGAGACCTTGTCTCCAAATAAAATATTGAAAATAGGGCTGAGGATGTGGCTCAGACTTAAAGGCGGAAAGCTGTTCAGAGAACCATCACTGGGTGGGACTTCTGTTCTGAGCAGACCTTGTAGGTCATCTCTGAGCCCCAGGGGGGCCCAGATTAGATCAGAGGCTAAAACCTTTGTGCAGCCCAGCCCCAGCGGCTGGCAGGACAGATGATTTTACCCTCTTGTGCAGTAATTGTGTGATTCTTTTTTTTTTTTTTTTGAGAGAATTTTTTTAATATTTATTTTTTAGTTTTCGGCGGACACAACATCTTTGTTTTGTATGTGGTGCTGAGGATCGAACCCCGGCCATACGCATGCCAGGCGAGCACGCTACCGCTTGAGCCACATCCCCAGCCCTGTGTGATTCTTTGAGCACTGCTCACCTTCCTCCTTGACCTTAAGTTCTATGAGGAAGGCGCTGCTGTTTACTCTCTGGTTGGACCTCGCTGAGCCTCTGCTCCTGGGGAAATGCATGGTCAATCATCAACAGAGTGAGCCTGTGACCCTAGCAGCTGGGGAAGCTGAGGCAGGAGGATGGCAAACTGGAAGCCAGCCTCAGACATTTAGCCAGGCCTTCCCTCAGAATTAAAAAGGACTGGGAATATAGCACCCTGGTAGGGGTTCCCTGGGTTCAAGTCTCTGTACCAAAAAAACAAAAGTAAATCAACACATTGCCTGGGTCTCTAAGTTCCTGGGTAAAGAGCCCTCTGTCCTACATCCCTGGGTTCTGTCCTTGGCACTCACAGCCAGCAGCAGTAGCACAGAGCCAGGAAGGAAGGACCCAGACTCCCTCCTCCCAGCACCTCAGGGTTTCACACTTGCAAACAGTAGGCGCCACTGTTAAGTGGAATTCAGGACCCCCAAAAGACCACCAGAGACCGAGATCGTGGTAAGCAGCAAAGAGGTGTTTATTGTGAGCTGGCTCGGTCCTCCCTGCATACACAGCAACTGGTGATTTGAACTGATTGGTTTAAACCACAAGGTGAGTAGTGCTGAACTACTGAACTACTCCCAACATGTTATCAACCACCATAAACTACTGGGAGGGTCATCTGGCATCCCAGGTATTTCCCTGTCTCATGCTGATTGGTGGCTGCTAGAAGATGGCTATGGGTCCCCACCTAGCCTGACTGAGTCAGGGACACCTGGCACAGCAGATCTCTCCTGTTATTTGTAGATAAACAACTCAGCAGGGTGGGTATGTGCCTAGGAGTGCTCTGTGGGTCTTTCCAAGGACAAAGGTCATGTCCCTTCCTTGGACAGGCTTTGCTCTGAGGTAGAGGCTGGTTTTTCAACAACAGGGAGTGAGTGGGGTCCTCCTCAGCAGAGGCAGACATCTACTTAGGAAAGCAAGGAACACATGTTCAGGGGAGAATGTGGGCCATCGAGAGAAAGAGAGAGAGAGAGAGAGACAGGTACAGTGGCACACGCCTGTAATTCCAGCAGCTTGGGAGGCTGAGGCAAGAGGATCGCAAGTTTGAGGCCACCTCTGCAATTTAGCAAGATCCTGTCTCAAAATAAAAAGGTCTGGTTCCTCAGGATCCTTGGACTGATATGGTCTCTACTGTCTAACCCAGCAGAGATCCTGGGAAGTCCCTTAAATTGCAGGTCATTTAAAATGGCTTATGTCTCTTTACTTGATCTATTTATTGGTGGGCTCGTGGACAGCGCCCAGGGTAATTTTCATAAGTGGGTGATTTTACAGTAACTCTAAGGGTTACAGAGTTCCCAGAAATTGGCCAGTGACAGGCCTAAGGCAGGCAGCACCTCAGATTAAAATGACATTTCCTTGTCCTTCCCGTCTACCTATTTTTCCCACTTATCTCCAAAGCAAAACCAAAAGCAATCATATTACTCCTATGCTCACAAAAGCATCTTTTCTTTTATTGGGGATTGAACCCAGGGGCACTTAATAACTGGACACATCCCCAGTGCCCCCTCCTTTTTTTAAATTTGATTTAGAGACAGGGTCTCATGGAGTTGCTTAGGACCTCACTAAGTTGCTGAGGCTGGTTTCAAACCTGCGACCTCCTGCTCCAGCCTCCCAAACTTCTGGGATTTCAGGTGTGCGCCACCACACTGGGTTCACAGCAGCATTATGCATAAGACCAAAGGGTAGGGAAACCCCTGTGTTCACCCAGAGATGAATGGGGGTTCTGGTGTGGCTCAGTGGTAGAGCACTTTCCTGGCAGGTCCAGGGCCCTGGGCTCCATCCCCAGCGCCAACAAAAAAGTGCTGGGGGAGGGTGTGGAATAGACTTGACCTGGGCAGCCCTGCCCAGTGGCTCAGGCCTGTAATCCCAGCGGCTCTGGAGGCTGAGGCAGGAGGATTTTGGTGTTCAAAGGCAGCCTCCGCAAAGCGAGGCACTAAGTAACTCAGTGAGACCCCGTCTCTAAATAAAACACAAACTAGGGCTGGGGATGGGCTCAGTGGGCGAGTGCCCCTGGTTTCAATCCCCAGTACCAAAAAAAGAGAGAAAAAAAAGAAGTCACCTGAACTGCTGGGGAGAAGGCACAGGCACCACTTATGCACACAGAACTTTGATGATGTCAACCAAGAATAAAATCAGCGAAGTCTAAAAGAATGGAAATTGCATTCCCTGGGGGCTAATTGGGATTGCAGTCTGGGAAACACAGAAGCTGCCTGGATGGCCCAGTGGCATTTTTACCCCACCAGCACCTGGCTTGTCTTTGAGGTCAGGCTGCCTGGGCCAGGAGTCCCTCTTCAGGTGTGCAGACTGAAGCCAGTACTATCTGTGCCTGGCCAGTGACCCCAGGTGACCTCCCACCTCATTAAAATAAAATGCAGATATTCCCCCCCTTTATTGCTTTCCCTCCCCCTTTGGCTACATCCTTCCCCCCTTCCCAGGGTGAGGGCTGATGACATGTTCTTCTCCCACTCTCTTCTTAGCCAAGAAAGAAACACCCTTTCACTGATCAATCAGTGCGGGATCTTGCCCTTGGCTCTGAAAGGGAAAGAGAACCCAGCACCCCCCCCCCCCAGTCACCCAAGACTGTCTCCAAAGGGTCCTGGGGATCCTGCAGAGAGCTCAGGCCCAGAGGGGTTCTTGGCAGGGAAGGTAGAACAGAATCTCAGCACACACCAGGCAAAGGCAGAGAGGGAGGTTTATCTGGGAAGTTCAGGTTCATTCAAGGGAGGATGGGGGCAATCTCAAGAGGGTTGCCTTTGGATAAAACAAGGAATGGGCTCTCAGGGGAGAAGGCGGGCCACCTCCAGGGAGAGGGGGCAGCCTGTGGTGTGGGTGTTCATATTTGCAGAGGCCAGTGCCAGGGGCTGGACCAAGGTGGAGGCGGGGTGGGGCTGCACAATTTTATACTGGTTTCCCTGAGTTTCACCTGCCCTCAGGTTCCAGGGGGAGGAAAGGGCTGGTCACTCAGGAGCTATAATGGCTCCTGGGTGCTTCCTGCATTTCAATGTCTTTGGGGTGTTTCCTTTAAGATGCAGCAGCTCTCTGGTTATCCCAAATCCCTATCTCCTTGGGCTCAAAATCAGAGACTGAAGCTGTTTGACAGCAATGCAGGAGGCTCTGGGGTTCAAGTTGCAGGCCAAGTTCAGCAATTTAGCAAGGCCCTAAGCAATTTAGAGAGACCCTGTCTCAAAATAAAAAATAGGAAGGGCTGAGGATGCGGCTCAGTGGTAAAGCACCCCTGCGTTCAGGGCCCTGTAGCAAAAGAAAAAGAGAAAAAGGGTTAGTTGCTTCTTTCTGGCAACATTTCTGCCAACTTGGTTCTTACCTGTTTTGCTCCAGCAGATTCCAGCCAGAGGACCTCCCTCCATCCACTGGCATCTGGAAATGGGGCCACGAGGAAGGATTTGAAGGAATCCCTCCCCCACCAGCTATTCCAAATGGTCTCTGACTCTCTGTGTTGCCGAGGGCCAGTCCTTGTCCCATGTCAATCCAATAACGAGGACAGTTTGGAGAAAAAGGGAAAAGAAGGTTTATTGCTTTGGGAGCAAAGAAACACAGGGGACACTCCTGTCCCAGAGGCTGGGATTCTGCCCATCTGCAGGAACAGGGGGCTTTTTAAGAGGTGACTCAAAGGCTCCATTCCAGGGGCTCCCTGTTGGAGCTGGGATTCACCTGTCAATGTGAGAGAGAGGCATTTCTGAGACCTTTCCCCAAAGTCTGCATTACTGGGTTCCTGTGGTGGGTGTGTGCTCAGAGAGAGATAAATGAGCCTCAAATGGAGAAGAAAGGTGATCCTGTTTCCCTGAGATTAGGGAAGGGAGAGATTAGGGAGGAGCAGGGAGAGGGGAAGAGACAGAAACAGTCCATTTCAAAAAAACAGTTGTCAGGGCAGAGCAGCCAGGGCTGTATTGAAAGCATGAGGTGGAGCAGGCATACACAGGTGTCACCTCTTTTCTAAGAGTGTTTACTAAATGGGAGCAGTGTTCGGCTACATAAGGTGTCTGAGACAGAAAAAAAAAAGATGCTGGCTCCAATTTAGACACAGCCTTAGTTAGCATCCACAGCCTGAAAATCATTTTACTATCCCCTTATTTATAGACATGAATTAATTTAATTGTCTCAATAGATTTCTAACAAATGCTATGATGAATGTCAAAATGCATTCATTCCTGTTCACAGGAGGAAAGCATTCTTCCCTGACAAATTTCTTTCTTTTTTTTTTTAAGAGAGAGTGAGAGAGAATTTTAATATTTATTTTTTAGTTATCGGTGGACACAACATCTTTGTTCGTATGTGGTGCTGAGGATCGAACCCGGGCCGCACGCATGCCAGGTGAGCGCGATACCGCTTGAGCCATATCCCCAGCCCGACAAATTTCTGACAATAAAACTATTCAGTTAGAGGGGATGATGCACATTTTATCCTCCCACAAATGCCAACAAGTCAATCTCCAAAAATATGAACCAGTACAAAAGCCAGGTGACAGTGCACACCTGTCATCCCAGCAGCTCAGGAGGCTGAGGCAAGAGGACTGCAGCTTGAGGCCAGGCTCAGCAACTTTGAGACCCCATATGGAAACAAAATATAAGAGGGGCTAGGAAATCTGCAGTACTGGGGGTTGAGCCCAGGATGGTTCTCCCGCTGATCTGCACTCTTAGCCCTTTTCACTTGTTTAATTTTGAGATAGGACCCTGCTAAGTTGCCCAGACCAGCCTCAAACTTGTGACCCTCCCGCCTCAGCCTACCAGGTCACTGTCACGACAGACATGCCCACTGCATCCAGCATGGAATGTTTTGTTTTGTTTTGTAAGGACCTCAGCCCAGCCCCGTGGCGCACACACCTGTAGCCCAGGTCCTCTGGACACTGAGGCAGGAGGATCACAAGTTCACAGCCATCCTTGGCAACAGCGAGGTGCTCAGCAACGCAGTGAGCCCCTGTCTATACAAAATACAAAACAGAGCTGGGGCTGGGGCTCAGTGGCCAAGTGCCCCTGAGTTCAGTCCCCAGCACCCGCTCCCAAAAAGGAGAGAACTTTCTCTAATCGGCTATTTCATTTTCTTCATATAGAAAAGGCAGGAAGGTGTGTTCTTTTTTTTTTCCTAAGTGACATTGGAGCCGACCTGTACCTGTTACAGTATGTGGCCATTCCAGATTCCATTCCTCTCATCACCTTGGAAACCAGGTAAGTTGGCCCAGAGATGATGCTGGTCTTTGCTGGATGTCCTCCCCGCCCCCGACTTCTTAACCTCTTTGATATTAAACACTCACACAACACTTCCGTGTTGTAAACATTTACATGCATTACTTCATTTAATGCTAGAAACTTAGTATCTCTCAAGGCACAGAGAAGTTGAGTTACTTACCCAAAGCCACACAAGAGTCAAAGAGTCCAGGATTAGATCCCAGGATCTCTGCAGGGGCCTCCCGGCTGGTCACTGCCCTGTAGCACCTTTGACACACCTTCTCCATGCAAGATGCTCATTTTACCCCTTTAGCAGAGGAGAATTAGACAGAGCAGACCTGAAACCAGGCCCCCACCTCAAAAGCTAGGAGCCAAGAATAGCTTCAGATTCTACCTCGTGGTGGTGGGTGGGTAGAAGGCTCAGTCCAGGCTGACTTCCTGGAGGAGTAGGTCTAGATGTGGTCCCACTGGGACAGACAGCAGAGAGACTAGGGAAGGCAGTGGAGAGGAGGGGGGGGGCATCCGGGCGAATCTTAGACAAGCCTCGGGTTGTGTCGGAAACTGAGTTGTAATTGGCTTAAGCAGTGGCTTCCCATATCTGAAAAGTCCAAGGGAGGGCTTCAGGCACAGTGGGGTCCAGAAGCTCAGGTGGTTTTGCTTGTTGAGAATCACGTCCCACCGTCTCCTGGCTGTTTCCTCCAGGTCCCAACAGCTTCTCTAGACTCACAGGGCTGGAAGGCGGGAACCCCAGACCATCTTGGCTTTGGGACATGTGATACCCCGAGATTTCTTTCCTGGAGTTCACTGATGTCTGCCAGTCCCCAGGGTTTCTGGGTGAGGTGTCAGTCTGGCAATGGGGGAAGGGACAGGATGGGATGCTGTTGGGGACTGAGGCTTGAAAAATGACAAGGACCTGTACACACAGATTGTCCCACCAACTTCTGGCCCCACCCCACCAGTCCCTTCCCCAACTCCAGACCGCTGCCCACCCCCACTCCTCCACTCCCGGGGCTGAGTCCTGGTGGGGGCCAGAGGGGAGGGGGGTTCCTTACCAGATGGAAACAGGAGCGAGGTCTCACCCCCACCAGGAACCCAGAGACCCCCTGAAGGGACCTGTTCTCTCGTGGGAACCCCAGGGCCTTCAGGTTCCTGGCGCGGGTGCCCCCTGGCGGCCACTACCTCCAACAACTCGACCCTCCTTAACTTGGGAGACCCTGCTCTGGGTGGTCCCCCCGCCTGCCCTTCTGGTTGGGGCTCGCTAGCGCTAATGCTCTCGCAGGACCGCAGGTGGCGCCGCCAGCCCGCTCTCAGCAGGTCACTGGGGGCGTCTCCCCCATGGACCCTGGGCACTTCTTAAGGATGAGCCCCCTCCTGCCTGGCCCTCCTCTCTGCGGGGACTGCCCTACCCTCTCCACCGCCTCAAAAGCCACCCAACCCACAACCTGACCTTCTCCCTGCCGGGTCCCCTGAGTTCATTTACATCACTGACAAGCCCAGTGGTGGCTTGGGCTTAATCTGGACAACAGGCTACACAAATTTCTCCGCCCAAACCCATGTAGCTGAGTTGTCCCCCCTCGGTTAACCTGTCGTGCTGTTTTGTTGGTGGTTGCATTTGTGCATTTTTTGTTGGTGGGTGGTTTTTGCCGTGCAAGGGATGAGCCCAGGGCCTTGTGCATGCTAGGCAAGCTCTGCCCCCACTTCATCCCCGGTCTCCGGGCTCCTATTTAAAAGGGGAAAAAAAAAAAAAAATGTTTGCTCCTCCCTGGCCTGGTGGCACGCCTGTAATCCCAGCGTGGAGGCTGAAGCAGGAGGATCGCCAGCCTCAAAAAGGTCTGGGGTGTGGCTCAGAGGTTAGGCGCCCCTGGGTTCAGTCCCCAGTAATGTTTATTAAGAGGCAGGGGCGGGGGGTGTTCTTTATAGAAAAAAAAGGAAACTCTGGAAAAAATAAGGAGTAGAACCCTGGGACACCCCGCCCACAGGACTTGGCAGGGGCTTGTTGGATGAAGGCCAGTGTGGACGGTGGAAGGCTCCGCCCACTGGTTCCCACAAAGCCTACTGCAGGGCTTCTGGCCCCTGGGCTGCTGGGCACAGGGGCCTCCCCGAGTGGTGGCGCCTGACCTGGCCTGGGCTCCATTTCCTTCCATTCTCCGCACCCCGCTTTGCCTTATGCCTATCCGAGTTCCTGGTGTTTCGTTACAACACTTCCCAAGGGTGAAATCAGCCTGTCAAAGGTCACAGCATTTGGGAGATGTCTCTGGCACAGATGGCAAGTTTCCACTTTATGTTTTCCCTAACCGTGGTTATAATAGCCAACACTCAGGGCTTAAGTGAGTGGGCCCAGCCCTGTCCTAAGCGCTCTCACGCACAGCCTGACTGCACCTTTGTCATAACCCAGCAAAATAGGCACTGCCATGACATCCATGCTGCAGGTGGAGGCACAGAGAGGTTGAGTAACCTGCACATGCCACACAGCTGGGATTCAAAGTCAGGACTCAGGTCTTAAGTGCAAAGTCCTCATATCTGATGCTGCCATCAGGTGGGCTCCATCCTAACAGCCCAGTCAGGCCCATCGCGCAGCGCGGTGTATGATTTCTTCAGCCATTACCCTGGAGCCCTTCCAGGTAATATATATATTTAATTTTTAGTTGTAGATGAACACAATGCTTTTATTTTATTTATCTTTAGGTGGTGCTGAGGACCGAACCCAGGGCCTCACATGTGCTAGGCAAGTGCTCTGCCACTGAGCCACAACCCCAGCCCCCTTCCAACATTTTAACATGACAGTCAGGCATATCCAGACTTGACAGTGCCTGAAGTTTTCCAAGACCCAAGACGGTTCTATTTAGGAGAGATAATACCATGTAGGAGATTCAAAAGGAGCAGGACCTTGGATGGGATTGGGAAGTGAGTGCCCAGAGGCCTTAGCTGCATCACAGCCTTACAGAAGATCCCAAGATTTCCCCCCCGAATGACTCCTGGGAATTTTAAATGTTTTCGGTGGTAGTGGGGATTATCCCCATGACGCTCTACCACTGGGCCGCAGGACTCGTCCTTGAGTGTCTGTGGCCACCCCACCGCACCACCTCTGGCCAGGGGCTTCCTCCCCTTCCCGCAGGCTCATTCCCATGTGCATTTCCAGGTGAGAGGCTGCAATCCACCCCCAGCAGGGCCTGGAGGCTCTCCCTTCTGTGTGCTGCTGGGCGAGGGCTTGACCACGAGAGTACCCTCGGCCCCGAAGGCTTTCATTGTCACTTCCACCCACTACCCCTGCCACCTGTCCCACCCCACTCAAACACAGAGCTGTTTTTTTATCTGTAAAACATGTTTTTAAATTGTTTTTTAGGTATAGATGGACACAACATCTTTATTTTGTTTATTTATTTATTTTTCTCTGGTGCTGAGGATGGAACCCGGTGCCTCACAGGTGCTAGGCAAACGCTCTGCCACTGAGCCACAGCCCTGGCCTCATAGAACATTCCTCTTTATTGAAAATGGGAGAGGGGGAGGAACAGCAGAAATAGCCCCTTAAAGTCAGGATACTCTGTGGCATGTGGTAGAGGAAGGGGGAAGCCCTGCCTTCTTTCACCTCATCCATTTCTTTTATAAATTGCTTGTTCTTTTTTTATAAATATCTTGTCCTGGAGAAACCTTCTCAAAGACCGTAATAGAACAGGGAAAGACTAACAAAAAACACTGAACACTTCTGCTTGACAAAAGACACTACATACAAAGGAGGAAAAGCAGCCTGGGAGGAATGTTTGTAATATGTATGATACTGTTCAGATCCACCACAAATAGTTACTTCAAATAAACAAACGCAAACATCCCTGGAGGAAAATGGTCAAAAGGTCTGAACCAGCACAGAGGAGGAAATACAGATGGCCAGTGATGGTGAAGAAACACTCAACTTCATTGATAACCAGGCACAGCAAAGTCACACCGTAGGAAAACTGCCAGGATACAGATGGGCTCTGTGCTGTTGGAGAGGAGGACTCCGGCCCAGCCTATCTGGAGAGCACTTGAGCCAAACTGAACGGCCTGTGGCCGACACACAGCAGCCCAGAGGTTCACTTCCAGGTGATCATCCTATGGCACAGAGAAAGGGCAGGACACCAAGGCTCACCCCAGCATCACAAGGAGAAGTGAGAGGGCCCGGCCCAGGTGAGTCATGTGCGCACCCCACAGGAGGGGATTCCAGGCAGTTGTGAGAAAGGACAAGGACGCCCTGCCATGTCCAGACACCGAGAGGCCTCCAGATGCACAGGGAGCTCGGGACACTTCCTGGAAACCGAAAGGTCACGTGTGGGTGACTAAATCAAACCCCAGCGAGCAGAATCTCCAGGCACTGCAGCAGCAGGCACTCCAAGAAGGACAGTGGCAGGCAAAGGCCAGGTGACAGCCGCATTGTGACCGTGACTTAGAAACACAGAGTAGTTTGTCCTGCAGAATGCAGGGTTTAAACATCTCTCACAAGAATAGGAGCAGGGGTTGCACGGTGCCACATGCTGGTGACACAGTGACTCCAGACTCGGAGGCAGGATACTTTTGTGGAACTATTTTTAGGATTTTTCTTGGGGGGCTGCACAGGGATCGAATCCAGGGTGCCTGACCACTGAGCACGCCTTTCCTGAGCACCGCAGTGTCTGGCTGGCTCTGTAGGGAGAGCAGCAGTTGCACCCGGCAGCTGGGTCACCTGGACCCGGCCACACCCGGCTGGACGTGATCACACCTGCCCTGCTGCCCGCTGCCCTGGTCTCCCTCCTCCACCCCGCATGCCTTTCATCAGTGCCTCACACACAGCATGTGTCCTCCACCCTGCACTCTGCCTCCCTCCCCACTCCACCTCACTGACCACCCGTTTGCTTTGCCTCCATGTGAGAAGACATCTGGCCCTTGACTTGGCACTGTCCTGGCAAATGCCAGTTTCATTCTTCATGGCTGAGCCATACTCTACTGTGTACATGCACCACATGCCCTTGATCCACTCATCTACCGACAGCTACCTGGGTTGGCTCCATAGTTTAGCTGCTGTGCTGTGTCCATCTCTTCGCCTATGAAATGGAAATGCTTGTAGCCCCTTAACCAGCAGCAGTGACGCCTCACTATATGAATCTACCTGTTCAAGAACAGCGCAGGGCCCAGCAGCTCAGGAGGCTGAGACAGGAGAATCCGGAGTTCAAAGCCAGCCTCAGCAAGATCGAGACGCTAAGCAACTCACTGAGACCCTGTCTCTAATAATAAATACAAAAATTGGGTTGGGGATGTGGCTCCGTGGTCAAGTGCCCCTGAGTTCAATCCCTGGTACCACCACCCCCCCAAGAGCACAGGGGCTCAGCCTCTGGCAGCCTCAGCCTCCCTCTCCCCAACAGCAGCTGAGCACCTCAGCACAGGCCCTAGCTCAGCACATCAGGAGTGGTCACCCGCAGTGCCAGCCAGACCTGCAGCTTGGCCTGCCCCTCACCTCCCACCTGCAGTTTTCTGACTGCCACCAGCCACATGTGGCTGTCTGTCTGAGGCTCCACATCTTTTCTCCAATGGCTGATGGCCTGACAGAGCCTGAGTGTGCACCAGGCTTTGGTGGAAATTAACACGATGGACCCAACCCCCTGTGCGTGGGGGTGGGGGTGGAGGATGTACAGAGCCTGCAGGGAGGGGAGCTCCGTGGTGGGGAGAAAGCCATGCAGCCCTGGGGCGGTTGGAGAGACTTCATTTTTTTCACGACTGGGGCCTGAACCCAGGAGCGCTTTCCCACTGAGCAGCATCCCCAGCTCTTCATTTTTTTGAGACAGTCTTGCTAAGTTGCTGAGGCTGGCTTAGAACTTGAGATCCTCCTTCTCAGCCTCCTGAGCCACTGGGATCACAGACAGGCGGGTATGTGTGGCTCAGAGGTGCTTCACCGAGGAGCAGGGCGCTGGCATCAGCCGCTATAACCTGCAGACAGAGGAGAGAGGCTGAGGGAAGATAGGGGGGTCCCACATCCTTGCCCACTCGATGCACCTTTGGCGACCCACACCCCCACACTCGGAGTTCAGATGCTGGGCTGATCCTCTTTCAGGCCTGGCCAAGGGAGTCTGGGTTTGGCAAGGTCCCTGGGACTGGCAAACGCCCCAGGAAGAAAGGGCCCTTTGGGTTCAAGTAAATGAAAACTGTTTCCATCCCAGCCAGAGCCCAGCCTGCCCCCTCCTTCGGGAAAGGGAGCCACTCACTGGAGCTCGCGGAAAGCCCACTTCTCCACCAGCTTCACTTTGTACTTGCTCTTGAACCTGGAGGAAGGATGGGGACGTTAGGGAAGATGAGGGACCAGCAACCTCACCATGATCGGGGTCCCACCCCCCGCCCCAGCAGCTGAGCCCGACTTGGCCCACTCCTGAGGCTCGATCATGTTCCTCCTCTGGAAGTTCTTGAAGCTGTCGTCCAGGATGTGGCCCTCCAGCTGCAGGAAGAGAGGGAGCCTGTGGAGTTCCTGATGGACACAGGGGCTTCGGTGCC
This sequence comes from Marmota flaviventris, assembly GCF_047511675.1. Taxonomy (NCBI): domain Eukaryota; kingdom Metazoa; phylum Chordata; class Mammalia; order Rodentia; family Sciuridae; genus Marmota; species Marmota flaviventris. The sequence continues at coordinate 15,588,227 of NC_092515.1, read as the reverse complement.
TGTGGCGCCCCCTGGTGGACACACAGCCTTAGGTTCCTGTGGCGCCCCCTGGTGGACACACAGCCTTAGGTGCCTGTGGCGCCACCTGGTGGACACACTGGCTTCTATGCCTGTGACGCCCCCTAGTGGACACAGGGGCTTAGGTGCCTGTGGAGTTCCTGGTGGACGTATGGGCTTAACTGCCGGTGGCGCCCCCTGGTGGACACACGGCCTAAGGTGCCTGTGGAGCTCCCTGATGGACACACAGGCTTAGGTGCCTGTGGTGCCCCCTGGTGGACACACAGCCTTAGGTGCCTGTGGCGCTACCTGGTGGACACACAGTCTTAGGTGCCTGTGGCGCTCCCTGGTGGCCACATGGGCTTCGGTGCCTGTGGTGCTCCCTAGGGAGCTGTCTTCGGGCTGCGGAAGCTTGTGAGGCCCTCACAGTGGAATGTGGGCTTTTCACACAGCGTGGAGAGAAACTGCAAAACTGAAAGCACCAAACCTCTGCTCCCAGAGAGCACAGAGCTCCCAAAGCCACTCAGACTTTTTTTTTCTTGATACCAGGGATTGAACCTGGGGTGCCTAATCACTGGGCCACACCCCCAGCCCCGTTTTAATATTTTAAAATTCTGAGACAGTTCTCACCAAGTTAGCCTCACCGAGTTGCTTAGGGCCTGAGTTGGTGAGGCTGGCCTTGAACTTGCAATCCTCCTGCCTCAGCCTCCTAGGCCACTGCCACCACAGGTGTGTGCTACTTCTCCCGGATTACTCAGAAAATTGTGAAGCCGAAAGGAAAAGAGGAGAAAGGGAGCTTTGAAAAGAAACGTCTTTTCCAAAGAATGGTGGAAGGTCAGGATTTCATTTTTCAGAAAGACAAGGACAAGGCGGAGAAGGAAGATGGCGGCGAGGGGAGTGCATTGCCCCCGTGTGCTGCTTCACTGTGTGGGAGTATGACAAGTCAGGACGGCTAAAGGATATCTTGTTAGGAATTTCCAGCAATAGTGGGGTGCTCCGGAACCTGGAGGAAGGATTTCCATCGCACGAGGATCAGCTACGGGGACTCAAACGTGAGAGGTTTGTTGCACGGAGGGTAACACTGCTTATTCAGCAAATCGCCCCGCGGCTAGAATATGCAGCGTGCGCTGGGATAGAGACGCAGGGTTACAGCGCTGCAGTTTCTGCCAGCCGCGCAAGCACCGTACTCAGGGCTGAATTCTGGGTTCGAGACGGGGGAAGGAAGCGGTCCATCTCGGTTCTCCACACCGGTCAGACCACAGAGGAGGCCAGCAGCCACCATGTTGGTAAACTGACGTCACCACCCCTGTTTTTGACTGACCGCAGCTCATTCAGCCATAGAACAGGTAATTTCAGGCTGCAATTCGCCTGCGGCTTGCAGACAGATTGCTAGGGCTCAGCGCCTGGGTGCTTCTTAGAACCTGATCTTATCAGAGTGAATACCGAGCGCGGGGCGGCCGAGTTCCGGCTCCCGGAACTGAGCCCGCGGGGACTGCTTCTTGGAGCTTACATTTATAGGAGCTTACACCGAGCACGGAGTGGCCGAGTTCCGGCTCCCGGAACTTCCCTGGCCCGGGGCTAGGAGCCCGTGGAAACTGCTTCTCGGTCCGGGTCCTGCTGAGGGCCGGTCAGGACTCACCCGGTGCTTTGGTTGCCCGGCAAGGGGAACGAAATGCTGCCATTCGCATAGGATACCAACATGGCAGAGATCTGACGTCTGCAGAAAGCAGCGGAGGAGGGAACTTCATCAATACCAGTGGTGACATAAGCAGTTGGTCTCCTGGTAGGGGGGGTGAGGCACAGTCACCCGAGTCTCCTCAATTTGTCGTCGAGCCAGAGGGAAGGAGCTGGGCCGCCGCCAGCGCCCGGAGCAGGCCCAGCGGCTCGCCAGCGTGGTGACCGCGTGACCCCAATTGGAGAGGGGGCGGAGCGGAGCCGCCACCCGCAACCGCAAGGTGGGCAGACCCGCGACCCAGTGGTACAGGGGCGTGGTAGGAGGGGCAGGGCAGAGCCGCGGTTCGCGCTTGCAAGGTAAACAGACCTGTGTCAGCCTGGCGGGTCAGGCCCAGTGGCCTGCCAGTGTGGTACACACGTCACCCCAACTGGAGTAGGGGCAGAGCAGATCCTTCTCCCACGCCCGGATCAGGCCCTGCCGGTGTGGTGGTCACGTGACCCCAATTGGAGTGGGGGCGGAGCGGAACCGCCACCCGTGCCCGCAGGGTGAGCAGACCAGTGATCAACCTGCAGATCAGGCCAAGGGGTCCGCAGGCGTGGTAGGAGGGGCAGGGCAGATCCGCCGCCCGCGCCTCCAAGGTAGGCAGACCTACAACAGACCGGCGGATCAGGCCCAGGAGCCTGCCGGCGTGGTACAAACACCACCCTAATTGGAGTAGTGGCAGAGCAGAGTCGCCGCCCGTGCCAGGAACAGGCCCAGCGTCCTGTAGGCGGGGTAGCCACGACACCCTAATTGGAGTAGGGGCAGAGCAGAGCCTCCACCTGTGCCCGAAAGGTGGGCAGATCTGCGACCGACCAGCGGGACAGGCCCAGGGGCCTGCCGGTACGACAGACACATCACCCCATTTGCAGTAGGGGCAGAGTAGAGCCGCCGCCCGCACCTGCAGGGTAGGCAAACCTGCAACCGACCGGCGGATCAGGCCCGGTGGCCTGCCGGCGTGGTACACTCGTCACCCCAATTGGAGTAGGGGCAGAACAGAGCCGCCGCCAGCTCCCAGAACAGGCCCAGTGACCTGCCGGCGTGGTAGCCACGAAACCCCAATTGGAATAAGGAGAGAGCAGAGCCGCCGCCCGCACCTGCAGGAAAGATACGCAAGCAGTATGAAAAGACAAGGAAAGAAAGGACCACAAGCAATGCAGGTCAACGCAACTTTAGAAGAGGTAACAGCTGCAGCAGATGGAATGTCAGATAAAGAATTCAGGATATACATGCTTCAGATGATCTGGAGTATCAAGGAAGACATTAAACAGCAAAATCAGACAATGAAAGATCACTTCGACAACGAATTACGCAAACAAATCCAGGAAGCAAAGGATCAACTATACAGGGAGATAGAGGTTATAAAAAACAAACAAACAGAAATCCTAGAAATGCAGGAAGCAATAAACCAACTTAAAAACTCAATGGAGAATACTACCAGCAGAGTAGAACACTTAGAAGATAGAACATCAGACAATGAAGACAAAGTATTTCAACTGGAAAAGAACATAGACAGCTTAGCAAGACTGTTAAGAAACCATGAGCAGAACATCCAAGAAATATGGGATAACATTAAGAGACCAAACTTAAGAGTCATTGGGATACAGGAAGGTACAGAGCTCCAAACCAAAGGAATGAGAAGTCTATTCAATGAAATAATACAAGAAAACTTCCCAGACTTGAAGAATGAGACAGAACCCCAAATCCTAGAAGCCTACAGGACGCCAAATGTGCAAAATCATAAGAGATCCACACCTAGACACATCATAATGAAGATGCCCAACATACAGAATAAGGAGAGAATTTTAAAAGCTACAAGAGAAAGGAAGCAGATTACATTTAGGGGTAAGCCAATCAGGATAACAGCTGATCTGTCAACACAGACTCTGAAAGCTAGAAGATCCTGGAATAACATATTTCAAACACTGAAAGAAAATGGGTTCCAACCAAGAATTGTGTATCCAGCGAAATTAAGCTTCAGGATGGAGGATGAAATTAAAACCTTCCACGATAGACAAAAGTTTAAAGAATTCGCAGCTAGAAAACCATCTCTTCAAAACATCCTCGCCAAAGCATTACAGGAAGAGGAAATGGAAAATAACAATGAAAACCAACAGTGGGAGGTAGGACAGTAAAGGGGGGGGAATAATCAAAGAGGAAAACAAACCATGTTTAGTAACAGAAATAAACAAATATGGCTGGAAGAACAACCCATATCTCAATAATAACCCTAAATGTTAATGGCTTAAACTCACCAATTAAGAGACACAGGCTAGTAGAATGGATCACAAAACAAGACCCAACAATATGCTGCCTACAGGAGACGCATTTGATAGGAAAAGACATACATAGGCTGAAGGTGAAAGGTTGGGAAAAATCATATCACTCATATGGACTTCGGAAACAAGCAGGAGTGTCCATACTCATATCAAATAAAATAGATTTCAAGCCAAAGTTAATCAAAAGAGATAAAGAGGGACACTACATACTGCTTAAGGGAACCATTCACCAACAAGACATAACAATCATAAATATTTATGCCCCAAACAATGGTGCAGCTATGTTCATCAAACAAACTCTTCTCAAGTTCAAGAGTCTAATAGATCACCATACCATAATCATGGGAGACTTCAACACACCTCTCTCGCCACTGGACAGATCTTCCAAACAAAAGTTGAATAAGGAAACTATAGAACTCAATAACACTATTAATAACCTAGACCTAATTGACATATATAGAATATACCACCCAACATCAAGCAGTTATACTTTTTTCTCAGCAGCACATGGATCCTTCTCAAAAATAGATCATATATTATGTCACAGGGCAACTCTTAGACAATATAAAGGAGTAGAGATAATACCATGCATCTTATCTGATCATAATGGAATGAAACTGAAAATCAACGATAAAAGAAGGAAGGAAAAAGCATACATCACTTGGAGAATGAACAATAGGTTACTGAATGATCAATGGGTTATAGAAGACATCAAGAAGGAAATTAAAAAATTCTTAGAGATAAATGAAAACACAGACACAACATATCGGAATCTATGGGACACATTGAAAGCAGTTCTAAGAGGAAAATTCATTGCTTGGAGTTCATTCCTTAAAAAAAGAAAAAACCAACAAATAAATGATCTCATACTTCATCTCAAAATCCTTGAAAAAGAAGAGCAAAACAACAGCAAAAGAAGTAGAAGGCAAGAAATAATTAAAATCAGAGCTGAAATTAATGAAATCGAAACAAAAGAAACAATTGAAAAAATTGACAAAACTAAAAGTTGGTTCTTTGAAAAAATAAACAAAATCGACAGACCCTTAGCGATGCTAGCGAAGAGAAGAAGAGAGAGAACTCAAATTACTAGCATACGGGATGAAAAAGGCAATATCACAACAGACACTTCAGAAATACAGAAGATAATCAAAAACTATTTTGAATCCTTATACTCCAACAAATTAGAAGATAGTGAAGGCATAGATAAATTTCTTAAGTCATATGATCTGCCCAGATTGAGTCAGGAGGATATAGAAAACCTAAACAGACCAATATCAATTGAGGAAATAGAAGAAACCATAAAAAGACTTCCAACTAAGAAAAGCCCAGGTCCAGATGGGTATACAGCAGAATTTTACAAAACCTTTAAAGAAGAACTAATACCAATACTTTTCAAGCTACTTCAGGAAATAGAAAAGGAGGGAGAACTTCCAAATTCATTCTATGAGGCCAACATCACCCTGATACCTAAACCAGACAAAGACACTTCAAAGAAAGAAAACTACAGACCAATATCTCTAATGAACCTAGATGCAAAAATCCTCAATAAAATTCTGGCGAATCGGATACAAAAACATATCAAAAAAATTGTACACCATGATCAAGTAGGATTCATCCCAGGGATGCAAGCCTGGTTCAATATACGGAAATCAATAAATGTTATTCACCACATCAATAGACTTAAAAATAAGAATCATATGATCATCTCGATAGATGCGGAAAAAGCATTTGACAAAGTACAGCATCCCTTTATGTTCAAAACTCTAGAAAAACTAGGGATAACAGGAACATACCTCAATATTGTAAAAGCAATCTATGCTAAGCCTCAGGCTAGCATCATTCTGAATGGAGAAAAACTGAAGGCATTCCCTCTAAAATCTGGAACTAGACAGGGATGCCCTCTCTCTCCACTTCTGTTCAACATAGTTCTCGAAACACTGGCCAGAGCAATTAGACAGACGAAAGAAATTAAAGGCATAAAAATAGGAAAAGAAGAACTTAAATTATCACTATTTGCAGATGATATGATTCTGTACCTAGCAGACCCAAAAGGCTCTACAAAGAAACTATTAGAGCTAATAAATGAATTCAGCAAAGTGGCAGGATATAAAATCAACACGCATAAATCAAAGGCATTCCTGTATATCAGCGACAAATCCTCTGAAATGGAAATGAGGACAACCACTCCATTCAAAATATCTTCAAAAAAAATAAAATACTTGGGAATCAACCTAACAAAAGAGGTGAAAGACTTATACAATGAAAACTACAGAACCCTAAAGAGAGAAATAGAAGAAGATCTTAGAAGATGGAAAAATATACCCTGTTCATGGATAGGCAGAACTAACATCATCAAAATGGCGATATTACCAAAAGTTCTCTATAGGTTTAATGCAATGCCAATCAAAATCCCAACGGCATTTCTTGTAGAAATAGAGAAAGCAATCATGAAATTCATATGGAAAAATAAAAGACCCAGAATAGCAAAAACAATGCTAAGCAGGAAGTGTGAATCAGGCGGTATAGCGATACCAGACTTCAAACTATACTACAGAGCAATAGTAACAAAAACAGCATGGTACTGGTACCAAAACAGGCGGGTGGACCAATGGTACAGAATAGAGGACACAGAAACCAATCCACAAAACTACAACTATCTTATATTTGATAAAGGGGCTAAAAGCATGCAATGGAGGAAGGATAGCATCTTCAACAAATGGTGCTGGGAAAACTGGAAATCCATATGCAACAAAATGAAACTGAATCCCTTTCTCTCGCCATGCACAAAAGTGAATTCAAAATGGATCAAGGAGCTTGATATCAAATCAGAGACGCGCCGTCTGATAGAAGAAAAAGTTGGCTACGATCTACAGTCGGTGGGGTCGGGCTCCAAATTCCTCAATAGGACACCCATAGCACAAAAGTTAATAACTAGAATCAACAAATGGGACTTACTCAAACTAAAAAGTTTTTTCTCAGCAAAAGAAACAATAAGAGAGGTAAATAGGGAGCCTACACCCTGGGAACAAATCTTTACTCCTCACACTTCAGCTAGAGCCCTAATATCCAGAGTATACAAAGAACTCAAAAAATTAGACAATAAGAAAACAAACAACCCAATCAACAAATGGGCCAAGGACCTGAACAGACACTTCTCAGAGGAGGACATACAGTCAATCAACAAGTACATGAAAAAATGCTCAACATCTCTAGCTGTCAGAGAAATGCAAATCAAAACCACCCTAAGATACCATCTCACTCCAGTAAGATTGGCAGCCATTAGGAAGTCAAACAACAACAAGTGCTGGCGAGGATGTGGAGAAAAGGGTACACTTGTACATTGCTGGTGGGACTGCAGATTGGTGCAGCCAATTTGGAAAGCAGTATGGAGATTTCTTGGAAAGCTGGGAATGGAGCCACCATTTGACCCAGCTATTCCCCTTCTTGGTCTATTCCCTAAAGACCTAAAAAGAGCATGCTACAGGGACACTGCTACATCGATGTTCATAGCAGCACAGTTCACAATAGCAAGACTGTGGAACCAACCTAGATGCCCTTCAATAGACGAATGGATAAAAAAAATGTGGCATTTATACACAATGGAGTATTACTCTGCATTAAAAAATGACAAAATCATAGAATTTACAGGGAAATGGATGGCATTAGAGCAGATTATTCTAAGTGAAGCTAGCCAATCCCTAAAAAACAAATGCCAAATGTCTTCTTTGATATAAGGAGAGTAACTAAGAACAGTGTAGGGACGAAGAACAGGAGAAGAAGATTAACATTTAACAGGGATGAGAGGTGGGAGGGAAAGGGAGAGAGAAGGAAAATTGCATGGTAATGGAAGGAGACCCTCAGGGTTATACAGTGGAGGAGGTAGAGAGAGAGGAGGGGAGGGGAGGGGAGAGGTGGGGAGGGGGGAGGGTGGAGGATGGGAAAGGCAGTGGAGCACAACAGACACTAGTATGGCAATATGTAAATCAATGGATGTGTAACTGATGTGATTCTGCAATCTGTGTATGGGGTGAAGGTGGGAGTTCATAACCCACTTGAATCAAAGTGTGGAATATGATATGTCAAGAAATTTGTAATGTTTTGAACAACCCACAATAAAAAATTAAAAAAAAAAAAAAGAAAGACAAGGACAAGCTGACTTTCAGAAAGTCCCAATCAGGGAGAGCTGAGAGAACAGCGTGAGCAGAGGGTCAGTGCCGGGAACTCAGCGAGGAGGACAGCCAGGAGGTTCCCCACGGGCAGCGGGAGGGCTGGGCTGTGCTGGTGGGCAGCAGAGCAGGAACCTGGACAGGTCTGGTTTCGGGGGTGATGGGCGGTGCATCCACAGGAGGCGAGATACAGGGCCGCGGGTTGGGGCCAAGTGAGGTCTGAATGGGGACCCTGTGCACCCCAGCTTTTGTGCATGGAGGACACTCACCATTTCCTTGGATGAACTGTTCAAAGAACTGTTCCAGTGAGTCTGGATTCTTAGCAAAGTTTGTCCTGCACCAGAAAAAATAGCCAGACACAAGAGCATCTCTGGGATTTCTGATGATATAAATCACCTTAAATGGAAACAGGAGAGAATGAACAGTTAATACCGTCATTTCCACCTTTTTTGATCTTTACCTTTATTTATTTATTTGGGTACCAGGGATTGAACTCAGGGGTGCGTAACCACGGAGCCACATCCCCAGAACCCCCCTGTTTGGTTTTTATTTAGAGACAGGGTCTCACTGAGTTGCTTAGTGTCTCACTAAGTTGCTGAGGCAGGCTTTGAACTGGCGATCCTCCTACCTCAGCCTCCTGAGCTGCTGGGGTTACAGGTGTGCACTAACATGCCCAGATTTTACCTTTAATCTTGAGCTTTAATTTGCATTAAATGTCTCCTAAATATGAATGAAACATTTTCGTGTGTGTCTGGAAATTTAACACAGCGGTGTGCTGAGTGAAGCTACCTGCCATTTTTATTTTTGAGACAGGGTCTCCCAAGATTGCAGAGGCCGCCTTAAACCTGCAGTCTTCCTGCCTCCGTCCTGGGTTGCTGGACTCACCAGTGTGTGCTCCTGTGCCTGGCTGATTGGATGGTCTCAGTGACCACAGTCATTAAAGGGACATGCAGGTTAAGGTTCCTAGGAAATATCACGGTGGCAGGATGGACAAAGGCAAGAGGAACCCCTGGTACGTTCCTTCTCACCATGAGAAGTCTGTGTGCTTTAAGGATCACCGACGGGGTGATGGATAAGTCATGGCATATTTATAGATGCATACAATATACACTCGTTCCCCACCCACGACACACATTCCATTGGGCGAATGAATCCAGATACCTAGGTGCTCACAGCCTGAGTCCATGTGCAGGAATAAAGAACAACCAGAACTAGTCCACACCTGGGCGCGGTGTGCATCCTGCAGTCCCTGTGGCTTGGGGGCTTTAGGTAGGAAGATCACAAGTTTGAAGCCAGTCCGACCAATGTAGCGTGGCCCGAAGCAACTTAGCAAGACCCTGTCTCAAAATAAAAAATAAAAAGGGCTGTGGATGTGGCTCAGTGGTTAAGTGCCCTTGGGTTCAATCTCTTGCAGAAAAACACAGCAAAACAAAACTAATTTACAGCTGTAACTAAGCATGGTATTTGCCTTTGTGGGGGGGCACTGACTGAGTGGGCACGAGGGAACTTTCTGGAATGGTAGAACTTTCTGGAACAATGCTCATCTGGAAGATGGTTACTTGCTGCAACAGTAGACTTTCTGGAAAGTAGAAGTGTTCTCATCCTATCAGGAAGATAGTAACCCAGCTGTGTACGTATCATCCAGACAATTATTTTTGTAGATGGACATGGTGCCTTTATTTTTATGTGGTGCTGAGGATGGAACCCAGAGCCTCACATGTTAGGCAAGAGCTCTACCACTGAGCCCCAGCCCCGGACCTGAGATAGTGTTTGAGATTCACACACACACACACACACACACACACACACACTCGGGCAGGGTCACTTGGAGTTTGAATATCAGAATTTTGCTTTCTGTTTTGCACCAACTCTCCTGTGCATTATTCAAGGCCTCCGTTTCCCAGCCAGTGATTTATTTGCCAGACTCACATAGACACCTGCAGATAGTTGTAAGGGGACAAATTCATTGTTGCTGCACCCACATGACATTTCCAAGAGAGGAGATGACAATGAGGATGATTTTCATGCTGGGGATTTCCCTCAAGAGCACTGAGCCACATCCCCTTCCTTTTAATTTTTTTATTTTGAGATAAGTTCTCACTGAGTTGCTTAGGGCCTTGCTAGATCACTGAGAGTGGCCTTGAATTTGTGATCCTCCTGCCTCGGCCTCCCAAGCCGCTGAGATTACAGCTGAGAGTCACTGTGCCCAGCCAACAGAGGAGATTCTGAGGTGATGTTTCCAGATGTAGTTTAAGATAGAAATTTAAAAAAAAAAAATCATACACAAATGAATACCTTCCAGCAAACTGTTTCCAAAAACAGCACGCAGTGGGTGGGACCCTGGCTCTCCCTGGTCCTTCTGATCAGCTCTAAGCCCCAGGGAGGCTCACGCGGCTGGTGGACTCAGGCCCCTGCTCTGTGCAGCAGGTGGCCATCCTTAGAGAGAGTGGCCAGGCCTCCAGAGCCACCTGGGCTCCTGCAGCTGATATGACCCAGCTGACTTCACTATCAGGCCAGGCAGGAGACTTACTATTCCTCTTTTAGGGCAGCAAAAGCGGGGCAATCTAGAATATAATGCAGCTGTAAATTTAAGGTTGTACTTAAAATGTCATTTTCGAAGATTCTGTTTTTGTCCTTTTACATCAAGCATTTTTTTTTTTTTTTTTTTTTTTTTTTTGTACCAGGGATTGAACCCAGAGGGACTTAACCCTGAGCCACATCCCCAGCCCTTTTTTACACTTGATTTAGACACAGGGTCTGGCTGAGTTGCTTAGGCCCTCACTAAGTTGCTGAAGCTGGCTTTGAACTCTTTATCCTCCTGCCTCAGCCTCCTGAGCTCTGGGGTTACAGACGTGAGCCACTGCACCTGGCTCCACCTTAACTCAGGCTCCAATAACCTGTGGGCCGTCCAGTCCTTGTCCTCAAGCATGGTTCTAGGTGTGGCAACATGGGCCTCACCGGATGCCCGCGGGTCCCAGTCCCTCTCTTCCTGCCCAACGAGAAGGCACCCCCAGCAGGATCTCTGGGGCTTTGGGGGCAGGTTAAAGTCTAAGAGGCATTTGTTAAGCATTTCTACAGCATCAGGCACTGACCTTGCCCTTGGAAGTGAAGAAGGACTTGGGGAAGAGGTGGAAAGGAAGGTGGGAGGTGAAGCAGCGCAGGCCCTCCGAGTCTCCGTCTGACTGCTCGGCGTCCCTTCTCTCTATCCAGGGCGAGCGCTTCCAGCAGGGCACTGATTGAACCCACTTGGGGTCCCCACGTGAGTGAGTCAGGCAGAGAATTTCAATCAACCATTGGGTTCCTGGATAAAGAGGGAAAAGTGATGTTCACTCCTTTCAATGTGACCTTTGAAGTAAAAATTATGGTAAAATAGATGAGCTTTCTGTGATAACCATTTAACATTTTTTATATATTTACTTATTTTTTGCAGTATTAGAAATTTCACCCAGAGAGGCTGTACCACGAAGCCCCATTCCCAGCCCTCTTTATTTTTTTATTTTGAGACTGGTTCTTGTTGGGATTGGTAGTGCATGCCTGTAATCCCAGCAGCTCAGGAGGCTGAGGCAGAAGGATGGCAAGTTTAAGGCCAGCCTTAGCAAATCAGAGAATCCCTAAGCAACTTAGCAAGATCCTATCTCAAAATATCCTGGGGATGTAGCTCAGTGGTAAAGTTCCCCTGGGTTCAATCCCTAGTATCTAAAAACAAAACAACAAACAAACTACCCCCCAATCAAAAAAAAAAAAAAGCAAACAAGAGAAAGACCCTCCCTTCCCTCCCCCCAAAAAACCACAAAAAAACCTGGAGATAGATTCTCACTAAGTTGGCCTTGTTTTTCTTGATTTTTTGGGTTTGGTTTACACTTGGTTTGGGATTCTGAGTGTGCGCCACATGTGTGTGTTTGGGTGCCTTGCTGGGGACAGAATCCAGGATTTCCCAGATGTTAACAAGTGCTCATGAGCTACATCCCCAGTCCCTTTGTATTATTTCATTTTTATTAGGAGACAGTTTTGCTAAATTGCCCCTGGTGACCTTGAACTCCTGACCCTCCTGCCTCTGACTCAAGTAGCTGGTGCTCTGCACCACTGCACAGGCCAGAGGAGCCATCTATTTTTGGGAGGGGTGATACTGATGAACCCCGGGGTGCTCAACCTCTGGGCCACATCCCCAGCCCTTTTGTGTATCTTATTTGGGGACCGGGTTTCCCTGAGTTGCAAAGGGTCTTGTGGAGCTGCTGAGGCTGGCTTTGAGCTCACAGTCCTCCAGCCTCAGCCTCCTGAGTTCCAGAGATTACAGGCATGCCGCTGCACCTGGCCACAGTGTCCATCTTTGAGGGCCAGGACTTTGTTTTCATGGTCACCACTTTGTTCCCAGCAGGTCCATGAAGTGTGGAAAGGGGTGAGGCGAGGAGCAGTGGCAGTTTCTGTGCTGGGACTGAAGTGGGGACTCCAGCAGCTAGGCAGACACTCTACCTGGGTGGTGTCTCCAGCCTTGGGTGGGGCGTATCCCAGTCAGGACACTGAGCAGCAGTATTAGGTAAGGAGACAGACCTGTCCTAAGAATCTGTAAATGTTTCATGTCATTTTGAACTTGGCTGAGTTATTTTGAGGTCCCTGGTCTGTGACCCCCCTCATCAGTCCCCTTCATCTGAGGCCAGGAGGGACAAGGCCCACCAGCATGGTGATGAACCCAGCCTAATTCCCTCCTAGATTGGGAGCCACCTCGTCACAAAAGTTAATTTCTCTTTTACTATAAATTTCTGCGATTTCTAAACTTGCTTGGAATGCCAGCCCGTGCCTCGAACTCACCATGCCTGGTTTCCCCTGACCACATAAAACCCCCCTCTGAAACCTCAGCTGTGCCTCATAAATTCTGATGTTGGATTCCAGTTCACTCCCTAAGTGCTGAACCCTGTAGACCATTAACCTACTGCCTGCCTTTGGGTTATGCTTGTCAAAATCCTGTTCTCTGTAAGTTCTCAAGACACCCCCTTTGTGACTTGTAGTGCTGTAAAGCTGTGCTCCTAGAGAGCTGGGGGGCTGTTCTCTAACCCACAGGTTTCTGGAGAGACAGTCCCGGATGGTTGGAATTACAAGCTTGCTTTAATTTATTTTAAATTGGAGTTGGGGGGTCTTGTCTTTCCGTGGTGGTTTAACGATGGCTGAATCAAACCCAGGGGTCCCTTCAGAATCCTGATGCCCTCTTACTCCACTCCCAGGAGACCTCGGCAGCCCTCCCTGGGTGCACCCCTGAGCCTCCAGCCCCAGGGCAGAGCAGCCCAAGCCAAGGTCACAACCTAGGCTTGCAGCCTGAAACTTGGAGAGTGGAGTGTGTCCTTGGGGGACCTGGGAGGAGGCTGGGGGCTCCCCGGGCTGGAGCAGCAGTGACTGGAGTGGGCTCAGGTAGGTGGGTGGTGGACCAAATCCCTGGCCCTAAAGAGATGGGGCTCTGGCCCGGGCAGGAAGGAGGACACCCCGGGAAGTGGCTGGTGAGCAGCTGAGGCTGTGTGGGTGGGTTCTGTGGTTCCCCCACAGCAAGCCTCAGCTCCTGGGGGGAAGTTGGATACAGCCAGGAAACCCCTCCCAGGGCGGGCCTCAGGGGGCGGGGGAGGTGGGGCTGGGCCAGCCTGCAGGTGGGCTATTTAAGCCCGGGGTCTTGAGGGTTTTGTCCCACTCCTCTGAACAGAGCCTCTGCTGCCATGGGAGAGATGGAATTAGAGGTCGCTGTCCTGGAAGAGATGGAAAGAGAGATCGCTGCCTGGAATGAGGTAGAAACAGCCATTGCTGCCGCGTATGAGTTGGAAATGTGGATTGATGCCTGGGATGAGATGAAAACAGAGATGGAGGCCATGGATGAGATCGAAAGAATTCGCCATATGCTGGGTGAGCTAGTTGGGGGGCCGCGCGGGGCCTCTGCTGGGAGGGATGTCACAGGAGAAGGGCTGTCTCTGAAGGGGAGGTCCAAGGGGGAGTTCCTGGAGTAGGGGGGCTCTGCTTGGGACGAGCGGTTTTCTTGGCAAAAAGAACTCCAACATGCACCATTCAAAGCACAGGCTTCCTAAATGAAGGCTCATTATGTGAGGAACCCTCAGGGAGTTTGAGACAGACTCTAATTACCTTCAAACCAGCTTCACCTACCTCCAGCCTCCAGCTACCTATTAGAGGAGGGAGGTTTATTGAAGAGAGAGAGAGAGAACATATTCCAGGGAGTCGACTTTTTATTGGGGAACAAAACTCTGGGGAAAATCCCATCCAATGAAGATTAAGGGGGCAGTGTCCCAAAGTCAGGGGCGAAGATTGGGTCTTTGGGGTCCAAGTCCCGAGAAGGGTGGGGAAAGCTCTGGAACCAAGATGTGCCTAAGCGCCTCCCTCCCAGCCAGGGAGGTAACTCAAATCACGTGGGAGGATGGCCTCCCACAAGTAAAGAAGGAAGAATGGGGCCAGTCTCAAGCGGGAGACGCCCCTTGGGGGTTCCAAGCTCTTTTTACAGGAAACTTGGTAGCAGGGTTTGGTGACAGGGGCCTATAATCCCTTTGAGTCCTGGCAAGAGCCTCCTGGTTTCTGAGGCTGAGGGCAGTTACCAAGGCTCTGTGACCTGGCTGGGGAGGGGGCGGTCTGTGGGGCTTGAGTGCTGTCAGACCATGAGTTAAAGCCCAGAGTGCATTTCCCTTTGGTCTCAGTGGTCTCAGACCACTTTTTGCTGAGGCTGGCTTTGAACTCGGATCCTCTTGCCTCAGCCTCCCGAGCCCCTGGGATTACAGGTGAAGGCCTGTAATCACTTCCTGTCCAAGGTGCTGCCGCCCACCTTGCCAGCTGAGTCCCTGTGGCCCAGGGGAGGGCAGTGTCAATGGCGGGTGGCTGGGGATGGTCTGTGGGGCTTCTCTGAGTTTCCTTCTTCTCCCAGGTCCATTGGCCCACGATTGGTCTATTTTGATCCTCAGCAAGGAGCAGAGGGAGGAGCTGGAGGCGCACTTCCCTAAACACTGTTTTCTATTGCTGGATGAACTGAAGCCCTCCAGCATCCGCCTAGACCCTCAAAAGGTGGAGGTGAGACTCCACACCCCTACCTTGCCCTGGCTGGGCCACGTCCGTGCTCCCTCTGCAGAAGCCTGGGGCACACAGGGGCCCAAGCTACCCTGGGTCCTCCTGGGCTCTGGCTGGACCCCAAGCTCAGCTTCTGCCTTCTGTGCTACACAACTTTAATCAGCCCAGATGGCTACCTGGTGCCCTTCCAGGACCCAGAACCATGCACCTTCTAAACCCGAGGAGCCCCTGGCAGAGTCCCCCCATCCCTGGGCTCTGGGTCCTCTCCCTCTGGGTTTCTCCCCCTTGCCTTTCACCTCCAGAGCCCAAGGGACCTTTTTGTTTTGGTTCTCTTTTTGCAGAGCTGGGGACAGAACCCAGGGCCTTGGCTCCCAGTGTCAGACCAGCTCCCCACCACCAAGCTGGCACCCCGCCCTTTATTGGATGACCCAGGGTGGCCTTGAGCGCACCATCCTGTTTCAGCCACCCAAATGTCTGGATTAGAGGCACATGCCCTGGGCCCAGCACCCTCACCCACATGCACCTTCCCACCTGGGGCCCAGGCAGGTGTGAGAGTTCCTCTACATCTTTCTGTTTTGCCTTGTCTCCCCAGGATTGGCTTCCGATGATGCAGCAGTGGATTAAATTCCGCCGCTCCTCCCAGCCCTCAGGCTCCTGCCTGGTGCACTCAACCAGGACAAGCCTGGCCTGGCAACCCCGCTACTGGCCTGACTCATTTTGCACATGTCCATCCACTGAAGGTGCCAGCTCCTGCAGCCCAAGAAACCCCGGAAGCGCTTGCGTTCAGTGCCAGCCCCGTGAGTGCCCAGGAGAGTGAGCCTGCAGCAAAGCGTCCCAAGAGGCCCCGCATCCTGGGGGTACACGGTGACAAACCAGAAGCCACTTGAAGAGCCTTGCACATGACCTTCCAGACGTCCTTGAAGAGGAAGACAAATGAGATCCAAGAGATTTCTGAGTGGGTGGGGGTTCTGCACCTGCCCCATCCCACAGGTCCTCCCTCTGGCCACTCTCCATCTCTTGTTACCCCCACCTGTTTGAGTCACCGGGAGTGTGTCTGGGTCTCTAGGAGTGGAATGGGTGTTCCTGGGTGCACCTCCTTCCCTTCACGCTTCCCCGCACCCTGCCGGAGGTGAGGCTGTGACCACCTGCTGGCTTGTGTCCTAACCACGTTGTCCCTCATGAAGAAAGTCCCATAATAAAGGTTTTTCCCATTCGTGTTTGTTTTCATTTGTAGGATCTGGCTTTTCCAGTTACCTGTTGGAACCCTCTTGAGTGCTTTCTACCAGTGAGTACTCTAGGGATTTACTGGAAATCTCTAGAGGCTGACAGGACTGAGAAGCCTGGTTTTCAAGTGGCCGTGGACAATGTCTGCAGGCTGTTTCCGAGACCACATGGACGGCTCACAGTAGCAGTCAGCAGTGGGGCTTTGGGAGATGCTCGGCTTCCTCCTTTGGAAGTGCCTCAGTTTTTCTTTTGGGGTGGGGATTGAAGCCAGGGTGTTCTGTCACTAAGCTGCCTCCCCAGCCCTTATGTTTTTGACAGAGTGTCCCCAAGTTAAATAGAACCTCACTAAGTTGTTGGGGCTGGCCTCAAAAGGTGTTCCTGCCTCAGCCTCCAGAATCTCTGCCTGGCTGGTGTAGGGATTTTTCCTCCTGATGCCATGGTTTATGGAGAAGCTTATTCACAATAAGTCAAAGGCCCACTCACGCGTGGGTCAGTGTCTAGTTATTGGGCCCATGGTCTCTCTCATTGCATCAATGTGCTCCCTTTCTGTCTTCACCTCTCCCTTCCCCTTCCGTCCCCACGTGGCCACCCTGGTCCTCAAGTGTCCCCACAGCTGGTTCAATGACCCAGTTCTGGTCCCATTTACCAAATGCTCCAATCTTCTTAGGCCAGGTCAGCCTCAGCACAACACAGGAGAATTAGTGGGGATCTGGAGGGACGTGACAGGCTGGGGCTGGAAGTGGGGGTGTGGACATGGTGCCAGGACCCTGACACAAAATACTGAGACCCCACAAGGAGCCTTGAGGGCATGAGGGACAGAGGGGAGAACAGGTTCTTAAAACCAGGGTGGGCTTTCCCCCCCAGCATGTCACCTCCCATGTGACAGTGGGTGTCCCCTGTGCTCTGATATCTGTAAAAAAAAGGTCCTTTGAGGTCCACAGCCTTTAATCCCTTTGCCTGTGGGAGCCTTAGTGTGAGCGCCCTCCACTGTGGACAGGTGGCCCAGCTGGAGAGCCAGCCCACAGCCCCGCCAGCCAGAGTCCTGCAGAGTCCATCTGCTTCCTGGACTCTTTGGAGAAGGACAGAGCCGGACAGCCATGAGATTTTGGGTAACAACTGCTCCTTCTCCATGCCTGTGGGGAGCAGGAGAGAAGAGAATAAGATGGGCAGAAATGAAGCAGAAGAGGCAGAGAAGGAAATTAAGACACACGGACACCAGAGTGTAATAGGAAACAGCACAGAAAAAGAGGCAAGCCGGGCAAAGAGAGGAGAGGGAGGCCACACACGGGGATGAGCAGATCACAATTATGTGGCCACATGAGGCGAGTAAGGCAACAGGGAAGGGATGGAGGGCACTGGGTTAGGACAAGAGCTGCATAAACAACTGCACCCTCGGCCGGGCGCACGCCCAGAGCACTGAAGGAAGCCCTGTGGCTCCTGGAACCTGAACACCTTCAACACCCAGGATGCCATTTCCGGCTGGAATCTGGTGCACAGGCCTCCTGGGAGCTCAAAATGTCAAGCGAGCTGTGCTTCTAACAGGCCATGGCATTCCCAAGACTAAGACCTACTGGATCCCGGGTGGGTTTCCCAGACAATTGGGCCAGCCACCCAGGTTGGAGTGGCGCGCATCTGAGCCAGGACCTCGACCTACTGCATTCCCCTCTCCCTGCCCCGTAAAATGAAGCTAGAATACCCCTCCCTCAAAAGGCTCAGGGGGCAGAAAATTCATTGAACAGGTATTTATTAAGCACCTACTGCATGCCAGCATAGAATGAGGTGCCAGGGCAGATCCTCTGAGCAGAGGAAATAGGTTCAAAGGCAGTCGGGGGGGTGGGGGGCGTGCAGCGCTCCCTGGGCAGGAGCTACTAAGTTCGCCCTCTTCTCACTACCGAGGGGGAACTGTGGCCGGAGAAGAGTGGGGTTGGCAGCACGGGCACCCACGGGCAGCGGCGCCAACGTTGTCATTTGCATCTTTTCTAAACCCAGGAAGTTGCAGGAGGCCGTCCTGACACAGGGGCTGTTCGGGGGCGGGGAATCCGAGTGTAGCCGAGGGGTGGGTCCCATGAGTGCACAGATCCACCCGACCCGCAGCCAAGCCCCTCGGAGTCTGCGGTGGCCACGCACAGTCTCCGCTGGACCCTTCACAACCCGAGACGTCTCGCTCGTCCCAAACGGGGGTTCAACGCCCCGCGGCCCTCGCCCCTCCTGGCCCCACCCAGCGGCTTTTCTCCTCCCGGGGGCCTGGGATCCAGCCCCCGACGCCCCATCCCGGCTCCCAGCGCACGGAAGACGCGGTAGGGAGTCGCCCCTGTCCTTCGTGCTTACCCGTAAACAACTCGGACTTTCAGAGCCATGACCGCGACGCAGCAACCTCCGCACAGCGGACGCTCCGACCCCACCGAGCTCCGCGGATGCGCGACAGCAGTGCTCTCGGGCACCGCGCCCAAAGCTGGTTCTCCTCGCTCCGCGCGCGAACCAATGCCGGGCGCGGGGGGATGCTTAAAAATCTGTGGGAATCCAAAAGAAGGTTTTGAATCACAGTTACTTTTCAAGGAACCTAGGCATCAGAAAGCAAGAACTTTGAACATGTGAATGTCAGAAACGATGCGCGAGACATATCTTCTCATTTAATCTTCATTATGCTTCAGTGATGTAGGTATTACCCCATTTTACAGATGAAAAAACTGAATCTTGGAGAGGATAAATAAAGGAGTTGGGATTGAATCTTAGAGTTTTCTTATCTAGGATATTATAAGCAAAGGAAACAAACTTAGAAGAGGGGCTAGGAAAAAACACCTTCACAGGCAAATGATGGTTCTTTGCTGGTTGTGGTGTATCAGGAGAGCATTTTGTGAGGACTATGGGGTTTTCAAAGTGTGGTCTCTGGATCTCCTGCACCAGGATTCCTGTCAGAGGGAGCAACATCTTCAATTACAGATTCTTTTTTAAAAAATATTGTTTTTTAGTTGTAGTTGGACACAATACTTTTATTTTTATTTATTTATTTTTATGTGGTGCTGAAGATCGAACCTAGTGCTTCGCATGTGCTAAGCAAGTGCTCTACCGCTGAGCTACAATCCCAGCCCCCCAAATACAGATTCTTATCCCAGCAACTTGGGAGGCTGAAGCAGGAGGATTACAATCCTCTGCCAATCTAGGCAACTTAATGAGAACGCTATCTTAAAATAAAATTTAAAAAGGACTGGTGATGTAGCTCAGTGGTAAAGCACCCCTGGATTCAAAAACAAAACAAAGAAAGAAACAAAACCATAATGCAAATTCCTGGGACCCTGTCTGAATCAGAACCATGAGGTAAAATCCAGGAAACTTCATCTGTAAAAAGCTCTCTAGGTAATTCTATTGACATTCAAGTCTTAACTACTGAAAGAGGAAATAGAGGTAGGGGACACCAGGAATTAACAGCCCTACATAACAGGCTTCCCCAGGCTTGTGGCAGGAGGTAATAATTTTGTTTTTCCCTACCCGCCTCTCTTAAATCAGCAACAGCATTTATTTATTATTATTATTATTATTATTATTATTATTATTATTATTATTTTGTAATTGGCCACAAACCTTTATTTAATTTTATGTGGTGCTGAGGATCAAACCCAGTGCCTCACATGTGCTAGGTAAGTGCTCTACCACTGAGCCCCAGCCCCCATTCACGTAATAATTCTTTATAGAAGATAATCTGTTCATTGCCCGCTTCCCTGTTCACTTCTCTTTGGCCACTGTGAGGACAAACTTCTATGTTTCATAGTTGGATTGTGAATAAATCTCACTTCTAACAATGCCTTCTGTCAAGCAGTTTGTCATACTGGTGTGACAATGGGTTTGCTTTTTTTCATTAGTGAAATGAAAATACCAATCTTTAATACTTTGCAGAATGGGTGCAAAGATCAAATAAGATTATTCATGTAAAACCCCTTTAAATATACCCTGATGTAGAACAATGACAATTGCTGGTTTTAGGCTGACCTAGTCCTGAGACAGATGACTACTCATTTCCTTTCCTACTTTGTACTTTTCAATTCCTCTGGAAACATAACAGCTGAGTTTATAGTCTGGCCAGCAGAGGGCAATGGAGGTCAACCTTGCCTGCTAGATCAAGAAAACATCAGCAGTTTAGAGAAATGATTCCTAAAGTGTGTTCCCTGGCCAGCAGCATCAGTATCACCTGAGTACTTGTTAGAAATACAAATTATTGAGCCAAACTCCAGAACTATTGAATTGAAAACTCTGAGAGTAGGGCCCAACAATCTGGGTTTCAACAAGCTCTGCTGTGGATCTTTTGCACCCTCACATGTGATGTTACTGTTTTTTAGTGTATTAAGAATTCTCAAGCCAATCCCTAAAAAACAAATGCCAAATGTCTTCTTTGATATAAGGAGACCAACTAAGAACAGAGCAGGGAGGAAGAGCATGAGAAAAAGATTAACATTAAACAGGGACGAGAGGTGGGAGGGAAAGGGAGAGAGAAGGGAAATTGCATGGAAATGGAAGGAGACCCTCATTGTTATACAAAATTACATATAAGAGGATGTGAGGGGAAAGGGAAAAAAATCAAGGGAGAGAAATGAATTACAGTAGATGGGGTAGAGAGAGAAGATGGGAGGGGAGGGGAGGGGGGATAGTAGAGGATAGGAAAGGTAGCAGAATACAACAGACACTAGTATGGCAATATGTAAAAACATGGATGTGTAACCGATGTGATTCTGCAATCTGTATACGGGGTAAAAAATGGGAGTTCATAACCCACTTGAATCAAATGTATGAAATATGATATGTCAAGAGCTTTGTAATGTTTTGAACAACCAATAAAAAAAAAAAAAAGAATTCTCAATCAGTATGGCCCGGGCCTCCCTAAGCAAGGTCAGTAGAACCCATCCCCCAGGATGACTTAAATCTAGGTTTGTGTTGCACAGAGACTAGATGATGGGATTTGGGGGAAAGCAGCAAGCAAAACTTACCATCAGGAGTGGGGGTGTGGCTCAGTGGTAGAGTGCTTGCCTGGCATGTGTAAGGCACTGGGTTTGATTCTTAGCACCACATATAAATAAATAATTAAAATAAAGGTCTATTGACCTTTATTTAAAAAATAAACTACTATCATCATCTTGCATGTATAGAGTGGTAGAGCCCACAAAAAAAACTTCACGTTTATTACGTCATTGTTGTTATTATTTTGGTGGTAGTGGTACTGGAAGTTGAACCAGGGCCTTGAACATGCTAGACAAATGCTCTGCTACTGAGATATATCCCAGACATAGTCTTGCTAAATTGCTAAGGCTGGCTTTGAAGCCTCAGCTTCTTGAGTAACTGATTATGGGTGTACACCACCATGTGTGGTTCCTTAGTTGCTGTTTTTTTTTTTTTTTTGGTACCAGGGATTGAACCCAGGGATGCTTAATCACTGAGCGCTTTTTGGTTTTTATTTTGCAACACTAAGTTGCTTAGGGTCTTGCTAAGTTGCTGAGGCTGGGTTTGAACTTACAATCCTCCTGCCTCAGACTCCCAAGTTGCCAGGATTACAGACATGCAATCACTGCATATGGCTTTCATTAGTTGAGGTAATTCTGAGTGGTTGATCTTCTTTTCATTGTACACCTGAGCAACATGCACTTGGATGCATTTGATGCTACACAGGGAAGATTCAAGACTAAGAGCCATTTCACAATTCTGGATTCTATATTAGAAGAGGACGAGGTTCTGCCAGATGATACTAAGGAAGCTCTCTGACCCCCAAATCTACTCACAGTGGGAATTGGGGACTTTAGTGCTCCTTCTTTCTCTTTCCATTTTTCTAGGCTGAATGCTATGTTCCTATTTTCCCCCCCATTTTCTTTCCCTTCATCTCTACATTCAATACTCATTTGGACGGTCTTTTTTTTAATTATTTTTTTTAGTTGTTGATGGACTTTCATATTTATGTATTTATATGCAGTGCTGAGGATGGAACCCAATGTCCCACACGTGCTAAGCAAGTACTTCACCACTGAGCTACAACCCAGGCCCTCATTTAGACCATATTTAAGGAGACAGCATGATCTGCTTCGATCTTGAACATCAGTGGATGGCTATATGGGCCAGCCCTATAGCTTGGGCTTACCTCACTAGTTCCTTCTGGAGGCCCCAGAGTTGAAAGTAGTCTTCTATAGCAAATTTGCAGTCACTACCTTTAGTTCTTGTTGTTCCATGTATCTTCTTTGGGTCCTACTTCTGGAACAGGGCTGGGGAGTGAGTTAGAAAAGGCCTTCAAAACCCAGGGGTTTGTGGGTTCAAGTGATTCTCCTGTTTCAGCCTCCAAATTGCTTGTGCCTGACTTGTATCTGGTTTAAAAATACCAAGTACCGTGAGTACATATAACAAGAAAACTTGACCGTCCAAAAGGAGGGTGGTGTGTGCTCCACAATTTGAGGTAGGGCCATGCATGGTTTATACAGCCTTGCAGGTAATGTCTCACAGGGTGCAAAGTCCAGCTGGCACCAGAATGACCCAATCACAGAAGCAAACTTGGCCTACTCTGTTCTTAAATGACATTATTGCTAAGGAGCCCAAGTTTGTCCCCAGGGCTTTCAAGCAATTTCATAGTTAGGGTTGGGGCTGCAATTAACTTAACCTTATGGAAGGAAACAATTTTCCAGGCTGACAAATACATTAACAGGGTTTGCTAGTTTCTTTTGGGTAGACGAGTTACCCAGTATCTTTGGGAGTAATGGTAGGTAAATTATGGAATCATGTGAGGAGCCGAGTCCATAGTTAGCACTCAATGCAGGTAGTTGCGGTTATTAGATTATTTTGTGAAGCACTTTGGTTTGTGAAGCAGAGAGACTCAGATTCAGATTTAGCCCAGTGACCTTGGACAACTGACTTCACTTCTCAGTGCCTCGGTTTCTCTATCTATAAAATGGAGAGTTAAATAGCATCCACTTCATAAAGTTGCTGTGAAAATGTATTGAACATACCACGTTTGAAATGCTGAGCGCTGCAGCTGGTATATAGTACTGAGTGGATGGTATCATTTATTCAATGTTTTCCTAGTGGCCCATAAACCCTCTTAGCGTGGGGCTCTGGCTGTAGTCTTGGTTTTCCCAGCGGGTCAGACTTAACACTGGTCCAGTTGATTTCCCCTCCTGTGATCTCAGGTTCTGCGTTTATAAAAATGGACAATAACAGTATCACCCTGAGCAGGTTGTAAGGATTTGCGGAGATTGTATTCCCAGTCTGAGCCATCCCTCACTAAGTAGCAGCCCTTGTGTATTATAATTGTTCTACTTCAATATTCTCCATCTGGCCCAGAGATGCCTAACTGTGGGCTGTGACATGACAGCCCTGAGCTCCCCCTTTCTTTTTCTCCCAGCCTCAGTGTCCCATCTGTGAAATGGTAGTCATAGGACTTTTGTGCCAGGATTGTTCTGTTTTCCAGAAGATAATTCATCTTTGGTGTTTAGCACAGGGCCCAGCACATATTAAGTGCTTAACAAATGTATCGTTTTTCTTTTTTCCATAGTAGGCCCTTTCCTCTTCTGTTTGAACCTAGAGAGCAGAGTGGAAATGAGGTCAGTGTTTCTTTCCCCTTCCCCCAAAGAATACTCACCAAGAACTAAATAATGGAACATTCTGTAGTATAAAGGCCCAAGAAGAGATCATGGCGTTATGCCATCATCAGTCCCCTGCATATAGTCTTACCCTCCAAGCCAGTATTTTCACTCCAGAGCCTTGTTATTTTTTGGTGTTGGGATGGAACCCAGGACTTTGTACATGCTAAACATGCTATAGCTGAGCTATGCCTTCAGCTCCAGTGCTTATTGTCCCAGAGTGGCCAGCTCTTGACTGTGTCTCAAAGCCACCCTAATCCCTTGAACTCCAGCTGTGGAACCTGTGCTTCCTTGATGTCCACGATGACTGTACTTGGGCACCGTAAACTCAACATGACCAACCTGAACTCCTCCTCTTCTCAGATCCAGTAGTCAGTATCTAAATTAAACATAAAGCCAGGCGTGGTGGCGCAAGCCTGTAATCCCAGTGACTTGGGAGGCCTAGGCAGGAGTTCAAAGCCCACCTCAGCAACTTAGGGAGGCAGTTAGCAACTAAGGGAGACCCAGTCTCTAACAGAAAAAAAGGCTGAGGGTGTGGCTCCGTGGTTGAGCACTTGCCCAGCAAGTGGCAGGCACAGGCCCCTGATTCAAACACACACACTCCCCTGTACAAAACCCAACCAAACCAAACCAGATGCCTCATTTAGCCAAGATATCTTTCCCTGAACATTTTCAAAGATAAACTAGATAAGAGAAGGAAATTGTTGGGGGATCAGGGCAAAGGACTCAAGACAAACCCTACACCCTACACCTGAGCTACTTCCTCAGCCCTTTTTATTTTGAGACAGGGTCTGGCTAAGTTACCAGGCTGGCCTTGAACTTGTGATTCTCCAGCCTCAGACCCTCCCAGTCGCTGAGATTACAGGTGTGCAAAGCCATACCCGTGTGTTCTCTTAACAGCTGCAGTGACCTTATTGTGGGGCAAACAGGTTAAAAGGGATACAGCATCAACAGGACAGATGTAAAGTTGGGCTCTAAACTGACACTGACCAATTCTCAAAGTGATCACGTGGGGAAAAAAATTTTTTTAAAAGATCTAAACTCCATTAAAATTTCTAAACACACTGGGCACCGTGGCCTTGGTCTCGGACGGCCAAGGTAGGGGGATCTAGAGTTTAAAGCCAGACTCAGCAACTCAGAGAGACCCTGTCTCTAAGTAAAAAATGTTTTTAAATGGCTGGGGATGTGGCTCAGTGATTCAGTGGCCCTGGGTTTGATTTCCAGAACAAAAAACATCCCAATCCCTAACCCACGTCCTATAACCTTACAGATAAGTAAAAAATAGCTTCTTGCTTTGTTTGGGGACCTAGCCTAATTCTATCAGTGTGGTGTCCCCTCTCCTTGAGGCTAAGCCACCCAATTAAAGCCTTACCTGTGTGCTCCTGCTCTCTGGCCCAATGTCATTGTGGTGCTCACTGGGTCAGAAGGTCCCATCTCTGGTATCAGATTTAAGGAGCAAGTGTAGGAATAGCAATTAGCACGGGGCAGCGTGAAGTGTGAGTGCCTCATAAATAGAGCCAGTGCCCTCAGAACAACGACCCAAAGCGTAGCATGACCTACTTCTCCCTGGTCCCAGGGTGCCTCTCTGGCCCCTCCAATGCTGCCAAAACCCCAGCTCTACTGAGGTTTCATCAAGGACCTCATCCACAGCCCTGCCTCTGGGCCTTTGCACATTCTGTTCCTGCCCTCTGCCTCCTGCTGGATCTCTGGCGCTCCCTCCCTCCGTGGTTGCAGAGACCCCACCTGGTCTCACCTCGTGTTCACGGGCCATGTCCACGGGTGTCGGTGTCCACGTGCCCTGGTTTTTAACAACCATGTTGGAGCAGAGACCCGCTGTACTCCAATGTGACCTCACCTTAACTAATCAATTCCGTAATGACCCTATTTTCAAATAAGGTCATGTTCAGAGGTTAGGGGTTAGGATTTCACATAGGAATTTTGTGCAGGACGCGGTTCAACCCATAACAGCACTGTTCAGAGGGCCCCAGGTGATCTCTCTGTGGCTCTATAGTGCATACCAGTGATGGCGGGGACAAGCAGTCCCTGGGCACGGCTCAGTGGCAGAGCACTGCCAGGACCTCACGAGAGGAGGGACATTCCTCTTCTGTCACTGAGAACAAAGGGGTCCTTGTTGCCCCGCAGGAGAGGTCAGAGAAATCAGTGGCCGCAGGCTGGCACTCATCCGTGCCCTTGTGTGTCTCACATAGCCCCCAGGAGGACACCAGCACCCCTTCCCCCGACTGCAGAACTGCACATTCGCCCAAACCCAGCACAATTGAGACACAGTCACATCAGCACCCGTCTTTATTCAGCCACAGGACACCACGATGGCCTGTCCGTGTCCAGCCACATCACGACACATCCACAGGCGCAGCCACCGCCAGCCTGCTGCAGGGTGGGATGGGTGACAGTACCCAGCGCCCAACACACAACACACATGTATCCGCCCAGGAACACAAAGGCCACCCAGAGAGCCAGCCCCTGGGACCCACAGTCAGGCACCAAGCACCATGCTGCACAGACTCGATCGCTAACGCCCATGACACACCAGCCCTGCAGAGACACAGCTGCTCAGTAACATGATAGGGCATGCTGTCATTCATCCAGGGACAAGACACACATTGCTGCACTTGGAGGCACACACACACACACACACACACACAACTCTCCGAACACACACTCACCCAGACGCACTCCCAGACTTTCACATGGATCTCGAACACCGCAGCACAACACAGACCCGCAAACACCACACGGACATGCTCAATAGAGTCGCTGTCACTCAATACCACCATGCACAGGGTCCCCCACTTAGAGATGCATGGTAGCCCGTGGTTCCTGCCTCCTAGGTCTCTAAGTTTATCGAAAATAAATTTTATAAGCCAGTGGCCCACCTCCTGTAATCCCAGTGACTCCAGAGGCTGAGGCAGGAGAATCTCAAGTTGAAGGACAGCCTGGGAAATGTAGGGAGACCCTCAGCAATTTATCAAGAGCCGTCCTCAAGATAAAAATAAAAATAAGTGGGGTCGGGCTCCAAATTCCTCAATAGGACACCCATAGCACAAAAGTTAATAACTAGAATCAACAAATGGGACTTACTCAAACTAAAAAGTTTTTTCTCAGCAAAAGAAACAATAAGAGAGGTAAATAGAGAGCCTACATCCTGGGAACAAATCTTTACTCCTCACACTTCAGATAGAGCCCTAATATCCAGAGTATACAAAGAACTCAAAAAATTAGACAATAAGAGAACAAACAACCCAATCAACAAATGGGCCAAGGACCTGAACAGACACTTCTCAGAGGAGGACATACAATCAATCAACAAGTACATGAAAAAATGCTCACCATCTCTAGCAGTCAGAGAAATGCAAATCAAAACCACCCTAAGATACCATCTCACTCCAGTTAGATTGGCAGCCATTATGAAGTCAAACAACAACAAGTGCTGGCGAGGATGTGGGGAAAAGGGTACACTTGTACATTGCTGGTGGGACTGCAAATTGGTGCAGCCAATTTGGAAAGCAGTATGGAGATTTCTTGGAAAGCTGGGAATGGAGCCACCATTTGACCCAGCTATTCCCCTTCTCGGTCTATTCCCTAAAGACCTAAAAAGAGCATGCTACAGGGACACTGCAACATCGATGTTCATAGCAGCACAATTCACAATAGCTAGACTGTGGAACCAACCTAGATGCCCTTCAATGGATGAATGGATAAAAAAATGTGGCATTTATACACAATGGAGTATTACTCTGCATTAAAAAATGACAAAATCATAGAATTTACAGGGAAATGGATGGCATTAGAGCAGATTATGCTAAGTGAAGCTAGCCAATCCCTAAAAAACAAATGCCAAATGTCTTCTTTGATATAAGGAGAGTAACTAAGAACAGAGTAGGGTCGAAGAGCATGAGAAGAAGATTAACATTAAACAGGGATGAGAGGTGGGAGGGAAAGGGAGAGAGAAGGGAAAATGCATGGAAATGGAAGGAGACCCTCAGAGTTATACAAAAGTACATACAAGAGGAAGTGAGGGGAAGGGGAAAAATAATACAAGGGGGACAAACGAATGTCAGTAGAGGGGGCTGAGAGAGAAGAGGGGAGGGGAGGGGAGGGGAGGGGGGATAGTAGAGGATAGGAAAGGCAGCAGAATACAACAGACACTAGTATGGCAATATGTAAATCAATGGATGTGTAACTGATGTGATTCTGCAATCTGTATATGGGGTAAAAATGGGAGCTCATAACCCACTTGAATCAAATTGTGAAATATGATATATCAAGAACTATGTAATGTTTTGAACAACCAACAATAAAAATTATAAAAAAAGAATAAACCAAAATAAAAAAAAAATAAAAATAAAAATAAGAAAGAGCTAGGGATGGAGCTCAGCGTTAAAGTACCCCAGGGTTCAGGACCATCAGGAGTTCCATGGGCCAGGGCAGAGCTTTGTGCCTAAGGTCCCAGCAATATGGGAGGCTGAGGCAGGAGGCTGACTTGAATTCAGGAGCTGGAGACCAGGCTGGGCAAGATCCCATCTCAAAATAAATGAACAAATAACTGAAATTTTTGTTTGTTTTGTGGTGCTGCAGATTGAGCCCACAGCCTGGAGCATCCGGGCAAGCGCTCCACCACTGAGCTGCACCCCCAGCCCCTGGCTGTTCTTTTAGATCTTGATTTCCTCTCCAGATCTGATTTCTCTACCTTGTCTACAGCAATCATTGCCACATAATCCCTTGCAATGAAGATTCATCTGCACATGGGACGGGGCGGGGGGGGGGGTGTGGAATGCAAGAAGGAGTTCACATAGAAGTCTGGGGCTGCCGTCCTCATACAGCTCTGCTTGCAAGATCCACTCTGATCTGCTTGCCTCTGGGAAATTTGCTGGTACATGCATCCCTCCATGTCCTAATGATTAGAGTGGCTTGGGCTGGGGACATAGCTTAATTGCAGAGTGCTTTCCTGGCATGTGGGAGATCCTGGGTTCAATCCCTAGAACTGCAAAAAAAGGCGAGATGAGGGTAGGTCAGTGTACCTGGACTGCTCAGAACTGCACACACCTGCTCTCCTCTGGAACATCCAGACACAGGTGCATGGTGACTCCGCCAATGAAAACCTGGGGTACTGAGCTTCTGATGGGCTTCGCTGGGCAGAAATGCAACACACAGATTGCTGTCTTTTCACTGGGGCAGCTAAGCTGCTCTGAGCCACCCATTAGGTCATTTTCTCCTTTAGATCTAGTGCGTGTCTTTATTCTGACACAAATAAATCAACTACATACTGGCTCCCGTAGGCCCTTCTAGAAAATTTCCTAATTTGGAAATGGTTTTGGGGACAAGTAGTCACCCTGCTCAGAGAGGGAAGAATAGGAAGAAAAAGTTAATAAAACACAGCTGTTGCATGCACCTGTATTCTGAGAGCTCAGAAGGCTGAGGCAGGAGGATTGAGAGGTCCTAAGCAACTTAGTGAGACCCTGTCTCAAAATTTAAAAAAAAAAAAAATTAAAAGGACTGGGCATGTGGCTCAGTGGTTAAGCCCCGCTGGATTCAATCTCCTGTACAAAATAAAATAAAATAATAAAATAAATAAATCACAAATCACCCACATTGTTCCTTAAGGATAGAAAGACTCATTTTATAAAATAAAACTTGTATTTACATTAGGGAAAGAAGAATGGACAGTTTTCACAGGTTTGGAATGTAAGGCAAACTCCCATTTTAAAACTTTAGAATTCCAAATTCCTACAGCCTGCTCCCCCTTGGGAGCAGTTCCCACTCAGCCTCTCCAGCTCCATGGCTGAGCTCGCTCAGGAAATCCTGGTGCTAGCCGCTTGCCTGGAGCTCTGCAGAGTCTGCTGCATCTCTGGGATCCACCTATCCCCCTCCCTGTGCTCGGCCGCAGTGGGCTCCGTGCATGCTCTTGTGGGGACATAGCAAACACATTCCCTCAGATTTTCCTCCCATTAAAAATATTGAGCTAAGCTGGGGATATAGCTCAGTTGGTAGAGTGCTTGTTTTGCATGCACAAGGCCCTGGGTTCTAATCACCAGCACCATAAAAAAAAATTGAGTTAAGAATCATTTGGGGGCTGGGGATGTGGTTCAAGCGGTAGCACGCTCGCCTGGCATGCGTGCGGCCTGGGTTCAATCCTCAGCACCACATACAAACAAAGATGTTGTGTCCGCCAATAACTAAAATAAATAAATAAATATTAAAAAAAAAAGAATCATTTGGCATAAAATCAGTACTTTTATTGGCGACGCAGTACAAGACATGCACAGAACTTCTCGGTTTTTGCTTTCACTGACCCTAAGTCTTTTTTTTTTTTTTTTTAACTGGGGATTTAAGCCAGGGGCACTTCACCACTGAGCCACACCCCCAGCTTTTTTGTGTGTTTTATTTTGAGACAGGGTGTCGCTAAATTGCTTAGGACCTCCCTAAATTGCGGAGGCTGGCTTTGAACTTGCGATCCTCCTGCCTCAGCCTCCCGAGTTGCTGAGATTACTGATGTTTGCCACCACTCCCAGCAGTTTCTGAGGGTCATCTGTACCCACAAAAGAGGCACTGGATGGCGATCCTAAGGAATTCCTGGATCATTTCCATGGAGGGAACTCAACTCAGGACAAGTGGGGTCTTGGACTTTCATGACAGAAAAGAATTTCAGCAGCATCAGTAGAGGCACAGGACTTTATTTAGGAAAGCAAGGAGTACACTGGAAGGTCCATCTCAGAGTGCGAGATGTGTTTGGGATTCCCTGGCTCCACTTTTTCTTTGGGGGTATACCCAGGATTGGACTCAGGGAACTGAGCTCCACCAGCCGCTGGGCCCCCTGTGCCTTGATCCCGCACAGCCTGAAGAACTCCTGGTGCCTGAGCCGGGCAGCCCACAGCGACGCCTGCTGCACCCTCTGAGGGTGGGGTGAGGGCTCAGACTCACCACTTGCCCCAACCCCCCCCTCCCCCCCTCCCGCCCTCCAAGCCCACGGCCCAGCCTGTCCTGTCGCCTCCATGCCCATCAGTGTCCCTCACGTCCCTCACTAGTTGTGCTCCGGAATCACCTCCAAAGTCCTCTCTGGCCCTCAGTCCCCGCCATGAGCCCAGGCAGGGGCTGCACCCTGCTCACTGCCCTGCTGCCCCTCCCCAGGGTGGCTGGACGGTCCCAGCTGAGACAGTGGGTGAGGCCCCAGACAGCAGAACCTGCAGCCCCAGGGCAGAGGAGGGGAGGCCGGGGCGGGAAGGCAGAGGAGTCCAGGAGGGGCCGGGGCAGGGCTCACCAGCCTCCGCGCGGCCTTCTCCCACCACCTCTGCTGCTGTTTCCTTCTCCACGGAGGGCAGGCGGCCAGGTGCCTGTGAGGTCTCCGCGCCACAGGGGGCAGGGGACAGGGGCGGGTGGGGCAGGGGGCTGGGTGTGGGAAGGGGACAGGGTGGGGAGCAGGGGCAGGGGACCAGGCGGGTGGGGCAGGGGGCGGGGCAGGCTGCGCTCTCCTGGGTGGCAGCCTGCTCTGTGGCGGGCAGGGCCACCAAGGGCTCCAGCTTTCCTGCCTCTTTCTTGCGCTGAAGCTCCTCTTCATGGGCCACCAAGAGCAGGGCCTGGAGAGAGTCGGGGGAGACATGAGGACCCAGGGCTCCTGCAAGTCCCAAGCCCCGCTCCAGCCCCGCCCCATGCTCAGGCCCCTGCCACTCCCGAGGGGCTCTAACCGACCCTCACACCTGCCCTGTCCCTTCTGTGGCTGCTACACACTAGAATTTCACCAAGATAAAATGTCCACAATAATCAGGCTCCTAGGCCAGGAAGACTGGGGTTGCCTGAGTCTAGGGGAGGCGGGGACACGGTGGCAACAGCAAATGGGCGGTCAGCTTCTTGCAGGGGTGATGGATGCACCCCCCCCCTCCTGCACATGCATTCCCACCCCCCACCCCCCACCCCCACCCCCACCCCCGGACATCCTCTCCTCCTGATTGGTGGAGAGGCCGCCTGGCAACTGGACACTTCCCAGCACTGGATCTGCCCCTGGGGCAGTGACCCTGAACTCTCTAGCACCCTGTCCCTGAGAGGTGCCCCTCCAGGGAGCACACAAGGGGCTTTGTCACCTTGGCTCACAATATCTGTGCTCCAACAAATGACTGGGAAGTGAACCTGAACTCAGTCAGATCTCCCCACTGCCAAGCTGCCCGTCTTTGGATCTGAGGCCTTGGCATCTACATCAAGGACTTCCCTCCTGAAAGGGTGCTGGGGTCCCCACCTCGGGCCTTTGCACACACTGTTCCTTCCGCCTGGAAAGCCTACTCCCCTCCTCAGCCTTCTGAGTGCAGACACCCCCCCTTCCAGGCCGCCCCGGCTGGGCAAGTGCCACACTCCCAGCCCCAGGCATCCTGGGTCACTGCTGTCTAGGAACAGACCTCAGAGGGCTCTCAGTCTCATCTGAGTCCCCAGTGCCACCCAGCACAGGGCTGGCACAGCAAACTGACCGAGTAGCAGAGCTGGACCCAGAAGGGCCAGGCTGGGGCCTGCACCCACCTGGTGGTCCTCGAAGGTCAGGTTGTAGGAGGCTCCTGCAGGTGTCACCTCCACAGCAGGTGCCGGGGAGGGCTTGATGTGGAGACCAGGTGGCCGCTGAAGGAAGGCAAGGCCGAGGCAGGCTGAGGCCTGAAGGTGTCCCTCAAAACGCAAACTGAAGCCTAACTGCCCATGTGATGACATGAGGTGGCAGGGCCTCCAGGAGATGAGCGAGTCCCAGAGTGACTCCTCCTAGAGGGGCTTCACCAGCGTCCCCCCTTCACCTTCCGCCTCCTGGACCATGAAGGCTGGGCTTCAAGATTCCCCCAGGAGGCAGCGACCAGCCCCCGCCAGACACCAGACCTGCTGCTGCCTCCGTCCTGGGCTCTCAGCCTCTACACTGTGAGCAATAACCTCTATCCCTTGTTCATCTCCCAGCCTCCAGGGTTCTGTCACAGCAGCACCAAGGGACCAGACAGCCCGGGAGGCCTGGCGCTTGCAACCTCACAACCCAAAGTGCTGGGCCCCAGGGCTGCAGCTGCCTGGCTCCATGGCCTGTGGGACCCAGCATCCCTCCAGTGGCAGACAGGTGTCCTGGGGGCAGGGGAGCTGCCCGCAGGCAGGAATGTCAGCTCTCCAGGTGACAGGCCACATGGTGTCGTCCCCTGCAGTGGGAGTGCTTAGTGGTAGTCACTGCACCTCCAGCTGTGCCACAGAGGCTTGAGCGCCCCCCTCTGGCAGAGCAAGGCATGATGGAAAAATGCTTTCTACAGTCTTGTTGCTCAGCTGGCCTGAGCACCCCAGGGGAGCCCGGAGCTCCTGGGAATGTGAGCCACCAGGACCTGCGTTTTCACAAGGCCACACGTGATTCAAGTGCCCACTGTACTCTCCAGGAGTGCTTGTCCCTCCTCCCCATTAGGTCTGTGTCCCAGCTAAGGTCACTGGTCACAAGAAAAGGGGTCACGAGGATGCCATGAGAGCTCTCTATACCCAGCCCCTGTGAGCCTGCTGCTTCTGTCCTGGAACTCTGTTCTGGTCCCCACCAGCCCATGCTGGCTCAGGAACCACCGAATAACTTTGGCTCCGGGTGAACCTGGCCCCTCGTGCCTGCCCAGTGCCTGCACTGCACTGCGTCCTGCAGGAAACCCTCTGGTGGCCTCCCCAACCCCAGTCACAACAACCCCACCACCTGGCCTGCAGCCCCCCGCTGCACTGGCCTCCTCCAGGCTCCTGCACAGTGCCTGTCCTGCCTGGTGGCCTGTGCACCTGCTGGCCAGCAGTCTCTGCTGGCGCTGCCCCCCTCTGTATCCCTAGGCCGCTGGCACTGTTCCAGCAAGGCTTCCGGACTCCCACGCGTCGCCCGACCTCCCACCCCTCCCAAGTCTTGGTGCCATGGGCAGCCCACGCACAGAGACACCACCCGGGAGGAGGGTGCCGCACCCTCAGACTCTACAGGCTCCCGTGCCTGCGCTGCCGCGCCCAGCAGGAAGCCGACACCTGTCACCTGAATGAAGCTGGACCCCAAGACCCTGGCTCCTAACACTCAGGGTCTCCTTCTCCAGTACAGACGGCCACAAATAAAAAATGCCTAATGTGCTGGCCACAGCAGTTCCATGTCACCTCTAAATTCCCCAACTGCCCTGTGAATTAAGTCCTTCTGCTGTCTGCAGGTGAGAAAGGACGCGGCACATCAGCCAGGCTGGAGCTGGGACAGCAGGCAGGAGCCTGGTCACCTGGATGGCAGGCACTGAGGCAGAGGCAGAGACTGCCACCAGGAAGCAGAGGGCTCCTGCCACTCCCACCCCCGCCCCCGCCCCCGCCCCCAGCCGCCTTCCCCTCCTCACCCTCACTCCCTTCTTCTTGGTCGGCTCCAGGAAGAAGGCATCCTGTCCCTCCAGCGGCTTGTCCAGAGGGTCTGCAGAGACAGCGAGCAGCTCTGGGGCTTCTGGCATTGGGACCCCCAGGGCCTCCCTCCAACCCCTCCTCATTTCCAAAAAATGGCTCTGACGCTCAGGTGAGGAAGAGAGATTCACAAACACCAAGCCAGCCCACCACCAGACTGGGTTCAGGCAATGACCCTAACCCCAGGCTGAGGCGCGAGACCCCACAACTGCAGAAAGGGGAGCACAGGGGAGAGGGCACCACTTCAGGGTGCTCAACTCTGCTGGGGCAGCCCTTGGACGCAGTGCTCCCATGCAGCACGCAAACCACACAACTGTCCATGTCAGTCCCAGCCCTGTTTGCAGGTGACACCGAGAACACTCACTGTCCGGGGCTCAGAGGTCATAGAAGAGCTGCTGGATGGTGTCCTTGGGCCCAGGCTTGCTCTTGGCCACAGGAGGGTTGAGAAGCCAGGCCTGGGCCCTGTGCATGTCTCGGGACAGCTCGCCCTGCTTCGCCAGCTTCTCCCATAGCTGCTCCTTCCGCTGGAGCTTCTTGGCATTGGGGACCTGGAGAGCGAGGATGCTGCAGGGGGCAGGAAGCCGCAGAGGGCAGCAGGTTGGAGGGGCTCCTGCCACCCAGGCAGCCCCTGCCCAGCCCTCCCCAGAGGCACTGCACCTCCTGCCGTTCAGAGGCCTCTTCCCAGCCATGCTCCTGAGCTCGACCCAACAATGCAAGAACCCTGCCCTGGACGTCCCCTGGCACCTCACACCTGCCAGGTTAAAACTCACCTTGGCATCACGTGTCCCCTCTGCAGTGCTGCCTGACCCGCCCCTAGCCAAGCTCCCAGACTCCCCCCAGCCCTGTCGCCTAGCCAAGTCCAGACTGCTCCCCACGGCATGGGCCCAGCAACCTAGCCAGCCTTGACAAGATGGCTCCTGACCTAGAGGGAATTGGGATGGGCTTATCACTAACAAACTTTGTCTTAATTTCTTTTCTTTGTGGTTCTGGGGGTTTGAGTCCAGCGCTTCCTGCATATCAAGGAGGAGTCCACCACTGAGCTGCATCTAAGACCCTGAAAATCCATTTTCTTTAAATCACTTCTCATCAGACTTGTTTCTGCTTCCTTTTACTGCTTGAAGCAAGTCCCTTTCTTTTTGTGGAAGAATAATAAGCATTTAAAGTAAGCGCTCTCCAAAAGGCCCCAGCTCCTTGGATGGTACTCAGCTGGCACGCCTTAGCCAGGATTTTAGTTGAAATGTCAACTCTTGAAGTTCTCATGCATTCCCTTGACACCACATCTCTGTGGAGTGGCCTCAGGCCAATTTCTAATTTTTCATTCTATTTTACTTATCAAGATTGAAACATAGACATTATGTCCATTTCACAGTTCAGAAAACCAAGACTCACAGACTCACAGTCTAGCGACCCACAGCCATGTCCACGGCAGCACAGTGAGTGACAGCCAACCAAAGGGGCCAGCCTAGGTGTCTATCAGCAGATGAATGGGTGAAGAAAATGTGGCGTATGTACACGATGGAATGTTATTCATCCATAAAGAAAAATGATTATTGGGAATTCCAGTCCTCTTCCCTTAGTGTGTAGATATTGGTCTTTTCCTGTGTTTTCCTATTGTCTTCCTTTGAACATTTCCTCTTCTGTGGTTACCAGTCATTGTGAATTACAGCTAATCCAAAGGGTCATTTTAACCTATTTACCTCTGTAGAGTCTCTGCCTCCAAATAAATTTGCATTCTGAGGTCAACATATGATTTGGGGAAAGGTAATTCAGCCCATGCATCTTGGTTATGAAGATTTCTTTTAAAAAATTCTGTCAAGCACTAAATTACTTATGTCTTTAGGTGTACAAAATGTTCTTATCTAGGTTTCCTATTGCTTCTAAATACTGAAGCTGTAATGTTCTGTTGGCATCAAGTTTTGAATAAAGCTCATTAGAGATTATTCATCAATATATATGTTCACTATTCTGGTGTTAATATATTTCATATCTTTAATATTGTAATCTGAAGGACTGTGGTTGTGTTATAATTAGGTGTGCAAAGTGCCAGAACACTTGTTAATTATTGCACCTAAACTAAATTAGTAGTTTATTTATTTTTTTTGTTCTTTCTTTCATTTTTTTTCCAACTCCATATTTCCCCATTCACAATGCAGACCAGGCACTGGGCTGAGGTATACATGGGGTAGACTTACTCTGCCTCCTCTTGCTATACAGTCAGTGTAAGAACAGAGCCTGTGGTAAGCATCAGGGGACCCAAATTCATAATTTAATAGAATTTATTTCATCACATTTTTTTTTCTGTTGATCCAGAAAACCAACATAGAAGGGCTCTTTTGTTCCAGGCACAGTCTTGTAAATTAAAAGTGGTCAACATTAGTAATAAGTCAAATGGCTGTAAAATAAGTAAATTGTTGTGATGGTTTTGAAGTGTTCACCAAAGCCCATGTATTAAGAGTTTGCTTCCCAGCCTTTAGGATTATGGGTATTTGTGGAGCATTTAGGTGATGGAGCCTAATGGAAAGAGGTTAAATCTCCTGGGATAAAGTTTTGAAGGTGATATGGAGACCTTTCCATTTGCTCTCTCTCTTTGCTTCCTGGTCACCATGATGTGCCTCTGAGTCAAAATAAACCTTTCCCTTTTAATTTGTTCACCTCAGGAATTTTGTCACAGACAGGCAACCTGACTAACATATATAATTGCTTTAATCTTAGAATCAGATACCTTACCACTAAGTGGGTGATTTTCATAGCTGCACTAAGTAGTCCATGAGGGGCCATTTGTCCTGAAAAGGTAAGGGCCCCACAGATCATGAAAATAGATCACTAGAATACCCTTGGATCAGGCCAGTCACTATTTAATACAGCTTTCCAGGACATAATGATTTTTATAATGCATTATCTAATTATAATTGATTCCATCAACTTAAAAATTAATCTCAGCCTCCTATGTATATTTTAGATGAAGCAAAGTGCACAGATCTTACCTGGGAATAAAGAGGCATGGTGTTATTGCTTTTTATCCTTTTCTTTCTTTTAAAAAAATCTAACCCATATACCCATTCTTAATTCACTCATGTTGTAGCATACTGAAGTAGTAAAACATGGTGATAAGTTTAGTCTCTAGTAACAGAGGCCTTGTTTTGAAAATTTATTCATTTATTTTGTGGTGCTGGTGATGGAACCCAGGACTTCACATGTGGTAGGCAAGTGCCCTACCACTGAGCTACACCCTGGCCCAGAGGCTGGGTTTTCTAAAGGAATTATGACGTTGGGGCCATGTAGATTATCACACTTTGCTAAACAAATAATACCTCAAGATATAATCATACATGAACATGGAAAAAAATGATACCACAAATTATTGTAAAGGTTTCTCTGATAAACTAGTTATAAATTCAGATCACCAGTTTAACAAAAATAATCACTCTGTAATTTTTAACTACCATTGTTACAGTTACTTCCCCTGATTCTGTAGGTCACACAACAAATGTCATGTGTAAATGGAGTGGACTAAAAATCTCATGTGGTTGCCCTTTGGAAGAATCATCCTAAAAAAGCAGATGTAAAGGCTATTTTCTTGGAATTATGCAGCAAAATTAGTAGCAACTGCACTAATTTCTCTGACAAAAACTTTGTGGTTAATTTTCAATGGCTTTCTTTGTTAAGCAATCCTCTCTCTCTCTTTCTTTTTTTTTTAGGCTTTTCACAGGCCTATATTCCAAAGCCATGCTTCTAATGCCCACTTCCTCCAGCCACACCCCTCCTGCCTTCAGTTATCCTGCAATTAATCCCCTCAGATGATTAATTCACCAATTGGGTAAAAGCTTGCTGAACACAATGATTTCATCTCTGAACCTTCTTGCATGGTTTCACACATAAGCTTTTGGGCGACACATCACATCCAATCCATACCATTTCCCCTTATATGGTCCCAGGGGGGACCACAACCTGGAAACGTATGCCTTCAAAACAAAAGTGTTTTCTGTCATGATGATGAGCTCTTGTGTGTGGTGTGATTTTTTTTTTTTTCCTGGTAGAAGATGCTGGGATATCAGATATTGTCATCAAGATGAAAGAATCATTGACTTTCCCTATTTGTTTTGCAGTGAACTGGGTGAGATTGAGAAATAGATATTGTGAACGATGGTCAACTGTTTGCTATTATTATGCCCTTTTGGTCCCATACAGAGAATTTCTGGCGGAGACCTGAGAAGCAGCTCTTCCTGGACTGGAAACAAATTGAAAAACAAGCACAAGGACATAGAAATGTGAACATATTCAATGCATATTTTAAATATCATAATGCAAGAGAGAAAACATAGTCCAGTCTTCATTGAGTGTTTCCCAAATGTTCTCTCTTTGCTCCGAGATCCCACCCAGGGCACCACATCACAAAGAGTCATCATGTTTCCTTTGGCGCTTCTTAACTGTGATGTTTTATCATCAGTTTTTCTTCTTTCATGACATCAACATTTTTTAGGACTACCTGGTGGGGTGTTTTATTGAATGCCCTGCATTGGGATGGGAGATATATATATATATATATATATTTTTTTTTAAAGTAGACTGGGATCACAGAATTAGAAGAGGAAGGTCATAGAGGTAAAATCCACAATATCTTCTATTATATCATGTGTTCTTACTATTAACATGACTTCCAAGTGATGATTGGAACTTGGTCCTTAGAGCATGAGTCTAATATTTCTGTTGTAAATTTACATTATCCCTCCTCCCTCCCTATATGTGTATAATTTATACATGAACTGAGACCCAAATTCATTTTTGGAACATATTATATAAAGTTCCTTCAGGGTTATTGTACAAAACAATGGGCCTGAATGTTTTAAAGTGTCAAATTGTTATGATAAAAAAATAAAGAGAAGCTGGCCAGATATTTTCTAGATGAAAGGAAAATATAAACTAAGTACAATGTGGATTCTGGATTGGATCCTGGAAAATATGCACACACACACACACACACACATCACAATATAATTATATGATTGAGAAAATTGGCTAAGTTTGAGTGTTGATCACGAGTTAGATATAATATATTATTGCCATTCATTTCACTGATTTCTATGATTTTACTTTAACTTATAGGCTATAATATGGTTCTTAGAAAATATACACTGAATTATTTTCTGTGGTACTGGAGATTCATTCCTGGATCTCATGCATGCCAGGTGCTCTATCACTGATCTACATCCCCAGCTCTTTGTAATTTTTTTTTTTGAGGGAGTGTCTTGCTAAGTTGTCTGAACTTGCAATCCTCCTGAGTAGCTGGAGTTACAGGAAAATGACCTAGTAGATGTTGCAAATGTCAACAAAATTAAATTTGTGTGACCTGAACTGTTGTGTTTGTTATAGTGTTTTGCAAGAGTTTCCTAAGTATGAAGATATTTAAAAATAAAAGTTTACAGTGAAATCAACAGATGTACCCTAAGTATAATTAGTGGGAAGGAGACTGGGTAACCATGAACTGTGACCTCTTTGAGTGTTAAGGACAATAAGTTATGTGCTTTCAGTTTTTAGGGACTGAGGCAAGAGAATTCATGTATCTTGTACACTGAAGATCCGTAACAGTGATGGTTTCATCTAACTTGTTTATTTTCCAGTGCAGGCTCGGAGGGTCAATGGCTTCACACATTCATGCAACATGTCAAAGGGAGAAGATGATCCAAGATGCTGGCAATGAGGTAGGATACAGATTTTTACTCCTTCACAGTTTGGAATGAAAGAAGTGAGAGAACAGCAGAACAGAGTGGTGGGTGACAGCTGAGCTTGGTGAAACATTGTTATTCTCTAACAAGAAACTTTCTTTATTTTCAGGAGCTGTCTGCCTGAGATCAAGATCCAGGCTGAGAGGACCCTAGCACATGGAGAACACTGCTAAAGCAGCTAGACATTCTATACCTTTGCACAGAAACTCTCCCAGCAGGTAAGCATGCCCCAACTATGAAGTCATCAGAGATCCCAATCCCAAACCCAAAACCCTTACAAAATCCTACACACAGAGTAAAACACAAACAAGAGGTTGGAAATGGATGAATTGCGATAGAGGAATGTTAAGCAAATGATGATTGTGACCAAATTAAACATCAGAAATAGATAAAATGGCAGGAAGTAATAAACATCTCTATTATAACACTGAATGTAAATGGTCTCGATTCTCCCATTGAAAGACCTAGACTGGCACAGCAGAATAAAAAACAGGATGGCACTAAGCGAAGTTAGCAAATCCCTAAAAAACAAATGCCGAATGTCTTCTCTGATATAAGGGAGGTGACTCAAAACAGAGTAGGAAGGAAGAGCATGAGAAGAAGATTACTACAAAACAAGGAAAAGAGGAGGGAGGAAAGGGAGGGAGAAGGGGAATTGAATGGAAGATGGAAGGAGACCCTCATGGGT
Source organism: Marmota flaviventris (assembly GCF_047511675.1). NCBI lineage: Eukaryota > Metazoa > Chordata > Mammalia > Rodentia > Sciuridae > Marmota > Marmota flaviventris. The sequence continues at coordinate 15,547,390 of NC_092515.1, read as the reverse complement.
ACACAAAATACTTATATGATGGCATGAGGGGGAAGGGAAGAAAAAAAAGAGAGAGAGATAAGTGTCACAGTAGAATGGGTAGAGAATAGTGATGGGAGGGGAGGGGAGGGGGTATAGGGAGGGCAGCAGAATACAACTGACACTAGGATTGCTGTATGTATACACATGGATGCATAACAAATGTGATCCTGCAATCTGTACATGTGGAAAAATGAGAATTCATACCCTATTTGAATCAAATGTATGTCAAGATAATTGTATTGTCTTGAGCAACTAATAAAAAAATAAATAAAATTGAAAAAAAAAAACAGGACCCAAGTATATTTTGTCTGCAAGTCACTCACTTCATGGGCAAAGACAGCTACAGTTTGAAAGTGAAAGGATGGAAAGATTTTCCATGTACATGGAGACCCAAAGCCAGCAGGAGTTTCAGCTCTCATATTCAGGAAAGCAGATGTCAAACTAAAATCAACCAGAAGAGACAGGAGGATCACTTCATATTGGTAAAGGGACAATCCAACAAGAATATGTAATGATAGTAATGATTTATGCTCGACCATTGGCATATCTTACTCAGGGTGCAATGGAGTCAAAACATGCCAATGCGCTCTAAGAGTGGCATGAGACATGTCAGGGACATTTTATTATCTCTAGTTTAGAGTGAGAAAAATAGGGGTTCAGCATGGTTAAGGGTATTACCAAGTCATGCAACTTCTAAGTGACTTAGCTGGGATTAGAATCCAGAAAGTGTCATTCCAGGGTCTGTTTGTAGTGGGTGGGATTTGGTTCTCCACAAACATATGTCCATCTTCTGACCACTGAAGTTCAGAAATGTGAGCTTGTTTGGAAAGGAGTCTTTGCAGATGAAATTAAGTTAAAGAAAAAAAACTCAAGATGAGATAATTTTAGATTATGCGTTGGGCCCTCAACCCAATTTCCAGGGTCTTGTTAGAGGCAGAAGAGGAGAAGACACACAGAGGAAGAAGCCCAGGTGAAGATGGAGGCAGACGTGGAAGGGATGCAGCCACAAGTGCAGAAACACCTGCATCCACTGGTTCCTGGGAGAGGCGCAGATGGATTCTACCCTAGAGCGTCCTGTGGGAGTGTGGCCCACTTACACCTTGATTCTGGTCTCTGGCATCAAGAACCACGTGGGAGTAGGCTCCTGTTGTCAGCACCCCGAGTTTGTGGTCCTTTGTTACAGCAGCCACAGGAAGCTAATACAGTGAGCTTTAATCCAGGTTCAGGGCTTCTTCCCGAGCTTGTCAGTCTCCCCTCTTAGTTGACTCCCCCCTTTTCCATTGTTTCAAGCTGAAGTTTTCTAACAAGTTTCAGGACCTCATATTTCCTCAGGGCATCTCTGGGTTCTGGTCATCTTGTGTAGGGAGAATCAAGGACAGTCTCCAAAAAGGAGCACAGAACTCAGATCGCTTCTCCTATTCCATTTGATCCTCATGTAGAAACACGAACGAACACACAGTGTGGCCTCTGAAGGAATTTGAGACTTTTCTAAACTTCTTCACACACCAGTCTTGTCCAGGAACCTGCAGAATTGACCCATGTTCCTCCTGGAGAGGCGGTGGTGAGTGCTGGGCAGAGAGGCAGAGGAGGCCTGAGGTCATCCTTGCCCCAGGGAAGCAGTGATGCTCATTTCATGGCACTGCCCAGTGGTGTCACATCTCTGCTCTGAAAACAATGTTCAGGAGCCTGAGAAACTGAACAAAGTAGTGAGCTCTGCTTCTCATGTCATTCAACTTAATGGCATGCATGATTCTTATCAATAAACTATATTGTTTCTTTAGATTTTTAAGAGCCAAAAACATTTTTATTATTGTCTTTCCAAATTTATAGGGACCCTTGCCTGCAACATTGTATGCAGCCAGGTGGATCTTTCAGGGATGAAGGACCTCTGCTTTCTCTGGAGGATTTTCCCACAATGCTCTGATGATTCCCACAGCATAACCCCATCTCTGCACCTTTAAGTGGTTTTCTTTCAAACAATATCCAATGCGGTTTCATCACTTTGAAATAGCTTTAAGCTTTGTCTTAATCTGGAATTCAACCTATTTCTGATGAAGTTATCACTAATCCTTAGGCTCCGTAGACTTTGGACCATGCTGTTTCCTCTTTGTTTATTCCTTGTTCTTATTTTATTTTGTCTGTTTATTTACTTGAGGTTAATTTTCTTTGTTCCTTCTTGAGTTTGTGCTGCTTGACCTCTACTGCATCTGAGGAATTTGGGATTGTTTCTAGTCTCTCTTTCATGTTGATCTCATATCCATTTTCTTTTTTAATTGATTTTAAAAATGACAGCAGAATGCATTACAATTCTTATTATACATATACAGTTCAATTTTTCATATCTCTGGTTGTATATAAAGTATGTTGACGCCAATTCGTGTCTTTATACATGCACTTTGGATAATGGTGGCTATCACATTCCACCATCCTTGCTAATCCCCCATGCCCTCCCTTTCCTGCCCACCTCTGAATCATATCCATTTTCTTTATTTCTTTCGTTTTCCTGTGGTGCAAGGGTTTAAACCCAGTGCCCCCCTAATGCTAGGCAAGTGCTCTAGCACTGAGCTATACCTTCTGCACTGAGAATCAGTTTTCTTTGTTATGCCTTCTTCTTCTTTCTCCTCTTCTTCTCCTCCTTCTCCTTCTTCTTATTTTTTTTCTTCATACTGGGGATTGAACCCAGGGCATTTAATCACTGGACCACATTCCCAGTACCCTCACTCCTTTTAAATTTTAAAACAGGATCTCACTAGGTTGCTCACAGCATTGGAAAGTTGCTGAGGCTGGTTTTGAACCTACAATCCTCCTGCCTCAGCTTCCCGAGCTGCTGGGATTACTGGAGTGCATCACTGAGCCCAGCTTGTTGTCTTTAAGTTATTACTCATCAGTCTTTTTTTTTTCCTGCCTTGTTGTACCATTCAAAACAGATCCATTTATTTGCATAGCAGCAAAAGAAGCATTTTAAATAAGCAAGTTCTTGAAAATGGTTTCCCCTCGTTTGATGTTTTATCCACTAACATGTCTTGTCCATAATTCTCGTGTAACCTGTAATTGTCCTTGAAGTGTCCAGTTTTCTTTGACAACAGGCAGTATGGAGTTATCTGAGTGTGGTTTCTAGTTTTCATTCTACTTCACTTATATCAAGATCAACTAGTAAACATTACTGCTCTTTTACAATTAAGAAAACCAAGACTCACACCAAGGTGATTTGCCTGAACCAGAGACCTGTAAATTCAGGAGCTGGGAATTGCTGTCCTGCCTCAAAATCCAGGAGAGTCAATTCTGCATATGAGGTAGAGTTCAGGTGCTAGAAACTTTATCCTCAGGGTTATATACTGAGGCCTATTGATTTTGGGCTGTGTGATGATTGGCAGGTGATAGAACCCTTCTGTGCCCTGTTTCCCTTTTCTAGGGATGGGATGATGATGGTGTTCACTGCATAAAATTTTTGAAGGAATTAAATGAGCCACGCACAGGAAGTTCTAGGCTGTCCCCTTCCTTGTGGAAATGCAGCTGTTGGTTCTTGGTGTTCAGACTAAGCACCTTTTCTTTGAAGTCGATTTCCCATAATCTTGATAAAGATCCTCTAAATCCAAGGTATGGTCTAAACTCCTTTAATCAGATCTATTAGGTCCAAATTATTTTCATAAATTATTTTCAAAACAAGATGGTTTGCTCTTTCAGGTTTATTATTTTATGGATCTGCAATGGTGTTTTCAGGTGCTACGAGATACGTGATGACATAATCACTTAGGGGACTGATAAGACATGTGCTTGTGTATTCTTGTATTTTAAAATCTTCTTCATTTAAATTTCTTCTTCTTTCCTTTTCTTTTTGCAGATGGCACATCACCAAGTTGCCAAGTCTGGCCTTGAATTTGCAATCCTCCTGTATCAGCCTCCCAAATAGCTGGGATGACTGCCCTTCTTGGTAAATAACATGGTAAATAATGATATATAACTCACATAAACAAAAGGTATTTGGGAACACTATTAGTCAAGATTCTCCGGGAAGCCATAAATAATAGAGTATGTGCATAGAAGTATGAATATACATCTGCATACACACACAGAGATACATAAAAGAGAGGTGGTGTATGGTCTAAAGCAAAGGGGGGCAGTAAAAACCTGTCAATTGAGGGGACCCTGAGATCATGCAGAAATCCAAATAAATATTATGTCGAAGGGTGCTGGCTTCCTCTTGTGCATCCTGAGACTGCAAGCCAATCTCATCTGTAGAAAGCTACTTTCTTGCATGTGCACTGGGACAGGCACTCCTTGGGATGCTGGCCACACAAGCACAGTAAACAGCCATTGCTGATGTTGTCACTGCTTCTGCAGCGTAACATGCAGAATCCGTCTTCGAGTGGGTTGGGCATGGAGCTGAGGCCACTTTGGAAAGGATATATGTCACCTTCTCCAGGCAGCTACCACCAGACAGGGGCAGAGACACTGTTTGGCACATAGCTCTGTGAGGGAAGGAGTTTCTCTCCTGTCAGTCTGTCAGCACAGAATACTTCCCGAAACAGGGGAAAAAACTGTAGTAAACTTTCTCCAACAAACCACACATTTCCATGCTGTCTCCAGGCATATTCTTTTTCCTGTCTGCAACCTGCCCACTGCCCTGGCACAGCTTGCCTGTGGGTGAGACAGGGGGATGACTAGGGGCATTGGCTTTCACATAATTAGGGGAATTCCTGCTCCAACCTTCTGCAAGTTGAAAACCTGGGATTCTGGTAGCATGGCTGCCTCCATGTCCAAAGACCTAATAAACTTGGAAACTGATGGCACAGAACTCAATGCAAGTCTGACAATCTCAGATGCGTGGAAACTGATTGTGTAACTCTCAGGACATGTGCAAAGGGCTCAGATCCATTGACACTCATAGTGTAACTCTCAGTCCAAGGCCAGAGTCCTGAGACCTGGGCTGGGGATGGTGCAAGTCCTTGAGTCCAAAGACCAAGAACTTGGAGTTCTGATGTCCAGGCCAGGAAAAGTAGGGTGCCCAGCTCTATGAGAGAGAGAGAGCAAGAGGCCCTCTTCCTCTGCAGGTTGTTCTTTGTGGCCTCAGCTGACCAGCTGGTCCCCACCCACACCAAGGGCAGGTCTTCCCCACTCAGTCCACTGCTCAAATGCCAAGGTTTCCAGAAACACCATACATTGCTGGAAATAATTCTTGCAGCTACTGGTGTGCCCTCAGCCCAGTCAAGTTGACTCCTAATGTCAACCACCAAAGGGACGTCAATACAGTTTTTATTTTTATTGATTCTTTATAGTTATATGCAACATTAGGATGCATTGTGACATAATCACAAAAGCATGGAATATAGTTTGCTCTAATTCAGTCCCTGGGGCTCCCCCACCGCCCTCTCCTTCCCCCTTCCCCTGCCTCTGCTCTACTGATCTTTCTGCAATTTAGTTACAGTTTTTTGTTTTTGTTTTTTTAAATAGAGTCTTATGGATGCACTGGGTGCTGGACTAACTGTGGTATATTTGTGTATGTTACATATGAAACTCTGTCAGACTCAGGCCACTCTTTCCCCCTTTTCTGTCTGTCCTTCCTCCTCTATTTCCTTCACCCACTGTGTTGGTCTTTCCTCTATTTTGATGAAATTCCTCCCCTTTTATTCCCTTTCTTTCTTTTCCCTCCCTCCCATCGTTCCTTCCTTCCTCCCCCACCTCGTCTTCTTCTTGCTCTTCTTCTTTTTTTAGAGTCTGTGGGCATCCTGAGGTCAGCTGTCTGACACCTGCTTCACTCAACTAATGCTCCCCCGCAAGACCTGGAGATCCTCCCAGAATCTTCTGACCACTTCTTCTGGCCTCTTCCCATTTCTTTTGAATCCCGTTGACAAAGTCAATTTTTTTGCCTCAACCGAACCCGTGCCCGCAAGTGCCCGCAGGTTCCCCAAAGCAATTGCAAAGGTGGAGTGGAGCGCTCCGAGCCGGCTGCCTCACCCTCCCGGGAATAGTGAGAGACCTTCAGTCTCGCGTGTCCAGCGCCAGGGCTCAGTGAGGAGTCACGGACGGTTTCCTTGGTCTCAGAGCTGGGCCAATTTCTTTCAGCCTTTGGGGCAAGAACAGAAACAGCAGCTTGAGTGCCAGGGAATGTCTGTCTGTCTGTCCTGGCCTAGGCTCAAGCCTGAGGAGACAACACGCAGCTGGCTGGTCACAGTGTGGCCCAGGCACTGCTGCTTCTCAGTTAGCAGAGAACCAAAAGATAGGGGCACTGGGGGACCCTAGAGCAATTATGCCTGGTGACACAGAAAACAATTCTCATTCTTGGCCAATCAGTCTATTTTCAATCTGGAGTTTGCAATACGCTGTGATTCACCGCTGTCCCCTGGTGACCTGGGGTACTGGAGTGCTCTGGCCTCAAGTGGTCTTCCTTTCTGCTGGGCTGTGCTTTGTATTCCACTAGTTACCCCTTGCTGATGCTGAGGTTCTGCCCTGTGCTGGATTGGACCTGATCGGGTTCCTGACCCCTACCAGGCAGATATGCCTCACTAAGCTGGGCCTGCAGAGCATCTGCCCCAGTGCTGCACCCTGGTGTGAGTTAAGTGCAGTTACAGAATCTATATTGGTTTTGAGAAGATCCTGCTCTGTTGCCTGGGGTGACCTCAGATGCCTGCCCTATAATGACCCTCCTGCCTCAGCATTTGGCTTCTGTAGTCTTTCATAGAAAAGCATATTTATAGAAAATAAAATTCATTGTTTAGAAAAATATAATTTGTTTACAGCCTGTAGCGTGTGTGTGTGTGTGTGTGTGTGTGTGTATTTTTGCACTACTGGGGATTGAACACAGGAGAGCTGTATACAGAAGCCTTTTTAGTTTTTAGACAGAGTCTTGCTAAGTGGCTGAGGCTGGCCTTCATCTGTGATCTTCCTGCCAAGTCACTGGGATCACCAGCATAAGCCACCATGCCCGACTGCCATTATATAGTTTATTTCTATCATTTGGTGAGGTCATATGAAGGGTAACATTTCTAGTACCAATAGAGGTAAAATTCAAATCTTTTAGACTAGAATTGATGTAAATCATTTAAATATTAGTTGCAGTTTGTTTAAGTCATTGCAATTAGGGTCACAATACAATATTAAGACAAATTATTGAGAAAGAAATTTTTATGGAAATATGTATATTTATGTGTAAGTGAAATTTATTTAACTGACAGTGGATGAAAGTTATCTGATCCTTGGCAAACATCTGATCTGGCATGCAAAAAAATGTTTTTGGAAAACTTTCTATAATTCATGGTCTGTGATCTGAATCATCTTAAACAGAAAACAATTCTCATTCTTGGTCAATCAATCTACTTGCAATCCGGGGTGTGCCAGCTCAGCAGAGGAACAGCTTACACAAAGTCTCAGGAGATCTCAGAGTTGTGTCAGAGCGAGTGCAAAGATGATCATCGGCCTCCTGTGCAATGACCTTATCACCCAGTGGGGCCAAAGCCCCTGGCCTCTCCACAACCTCCCTCTACTCCCCTTGGTTAGCGTGGCCTCCTTCAGTGGTGCCATCAAGTTTCCCAGGGACTGATTTGCACTTCAGTGCTGGGAAACAGAGTTACTCAGTATGGAATGGGAGACCCTTCAAAAACTTCTCCCTGAGGTCCGAAATAAGACAAGGATTCCTGAATTTGCCATGACTAATCGGCCTTGTCCTGGAAGTGTAGCCACAGCAATCAGGTAAGAAAAAGAAATTAAAGGCATCCACAATGAAAGAACAGGGAAAACTGTTACTACTCACGGATCATGGTATTTTTTTAAAAAAAATTCTAGACAATCTACACACACACACACAAAACAACACAACACACAAAAAAACTGTTGCAGATGATATGAAAGTTGTCATATCCAAGGTAAAACACAAGGGTTGGTTTCATTTCCTTAAACTAGCAATGAGATTTGAAAATTAATTTAAGAAAACTATTGCATTTGCAAGGGCATCAAAGAGAATAAGATGTTTAGGAATAAAGTTAACCAAGGAGGTATAAGACTTTCAAACTGAAAACAATGAGATATCGTTGGAGCAGATTGAAGGAGACGTACATGAGGGGAGGACACGTCCTGTGTGTGGACTGGAAACACAGTTTTAAGCAGAGGGATCTGAAAGGAGCATGTCAGAAATGATTCCCAGGCTGAGCCAAAATCTAAAGGAAAACGTCAATTATAACTAAGGAAAAATATGGCAGAGCCAGATGCTATGTGCAACCGTGTTACTCTAATAAAATAACTAAACTAAACTCAAATACACATGTGTGACACAATTTATAAAATAGGAGGAAGGCAAGATCTAGGCCAGCCTCAGCAACTTAGCATGGCCCTAAGCACCTTAGCCAGACCCTGTCTCAAAATGAAAAATGAAAAACAAAAAAGGCTGGGATGTAACTCTGGCAAAGCTGGGTTCAGTGCCCTAATACCAATAAGTAAGTAAGTAAGTAAATAAATAAATAAATAAATAAACAAAGTGTCCTATATCATAGCGGACAAAGGACTTGTTCCCAAAATATGTAAAGAACTCTCAAAACTTCAGCAGTGAGAAAACAACGAATTTTCTTTCTGCCCCCCGCCACCTCCCCAGCACTGGGGTGGAACCCAGGCCTCTATGAAGTTAGGCTGGCACTCTACCACTGAGCTGCACCCCCAGAGTTTTTAATTTATTTTTGTTTTGAGACAAAGTCTCCCTAAGTTGCTCACCCTGGCAACAAACTCCCCATCCTCTTGCGTCAGTCTCCCAAGTGGCTGGGGTTATAGATGTGCACCACACCCAGCCCAATTTTTCTTCTTTTTGTTTGTTTTGTACTGGGAATTGAATCCAGGTGCACTTTACCAACAGAGTTACTTACCCAGTCCTTTATTTCTAGGGCTGGGGATGTGGCTGAGTTGTAGAGCACTTGCCTTGCATGCATGAGGCCCTGGGTTGGATCTCCAGCACCACAAAAAGAAAAATAAAAAATTCTGTTTTCTTTCTTTCTTTTCTTTCCTTTTTTAAAAAAGGAAGATATAGAGTATATATTCAGTCGGGGTCTTTTGGGGAGGTCTGTGAAACTGGCTTATTTTCTAGAAAAACAGGTGGTTTAGAAATCAGAAGATCAAGCTGGACTTGGGGGCATGAACTTGTAATTCCCCAGTAACCTGGGAGGCTGAGGCAGGAGGATCTCAAATTTGAGGCTAGCCTCAGTGACTTACTGACGACCTGTCTTAAAATTTAAAAGAAAAAAGAAAAGAAAGGGCTGTGGGTATGGCTCAGTGGTTAAGCATCCTGAGGTTCAATCCCTGTATTAAAAAACAAAAACCAGCAAAACAAAACAAAACTAACAACCCCCTCCCCATTAGAAGGTCATCCTCTCCAAAGAAGTAGTTCTCATTCACAAAGCTGGGGATGTCAAACTGCATGAGCCTCTTCAGCTCCTCCTGTGGCCGCCCACTGCTCCTGATGGCTTCATCATTGCTGTTGATGGCAGTGGTGTGGTGACAAGATGCAGGCCTCTCCAAGTGTTCCATTGATGCAGCAGAGACAGACCTGCACTCCTTGAACCCCTGGTGAGAAAACACCTTGTCTGGCTCTGGAGTTTCCAACGTCTGACACAAAGTTGTTCGTTCCAAATCTTTTCTCTAAAGACTCTGCGTTGGGTTTCAGAGGTTAGGGCAGGGTCCACTGACTCCATGGTTCTGAGCCCCAGGTGAGGCAGGACATCATGGTGGATGAGTGTGTTGGGGGGAAGTGACTTGGGACATGGCAACCAGAAGCAGAGTTTTATTTTATTTTATTTTTTGGATACTGGGGATTGAACTCAGAGGCACTAAACCACTGAGCCACATCCCCAACCCTGTTTTGTATTTTATTTAGAGACAGGGTGTCACTGAGTTGCTTAGTGCCTCTTGTTGCTGAAGCTGGCTTTGAACTTGTGATCCTCCTACCTCAGCCTCCTGAGCCATCAGCCATCAGGATTATAGGTATGCACCTCTGTGCCCAACTGAGATATATATATATTTGTTGATGGACCTTTATTTTATTTATTTATATATGTGGTGATGAGAATTGAACACAGTGCCTCATATGTGTGAGGCAAATGCTCTATCACTGAGCCACAACCTCAGCTCCAGAGTTTTATTTTTTGAGACAGCATCTTACTAAATGGCCCAGGGTCTAATGAATTTGCTGAGGCTGGCCTTGAACTTGCAATCCTCCTGCCTTAGCCTTCTGAGTTGCTGGGAATTACAAGGCATATACTCTGAGCCCAGCTTTACAGCCACATTTTCCCCTCACAAGTAAAGAACTGGCACATTATAGATGTACATAATGATGGATTTTGTGGTTACATGGTCATGCAGGCTCACAATAGAACAATATAAATTGGCCAATTTTACTTCCAATGCTCCCTCTCCCCACCCTCCTCTCACACCCTGTTTCTTTCCTCTGCTGGTCTCCCTCTGATTTTTATGAGATCCCCACCCTTCCCACCTTTCTTTTTTCTTTTCGTCTCTAGCTTCCACATATGAAAAGAAAGTATGATCCTTTACCTTCTGTATTTGGCTTATTTCACTTAAGGCAATGGTCTCAGTTCCATCCATTCCCCTACAAATGACATAATTTCAACATTTTTTGCTGAATAAAATTTCTTTTGTAATAAACCCATCTTCTTTCTCCATTTTTCTGTGGTTGGACACCTGGGCTGTATTTTGTGTCTGGCTTCCTTTACTCAGAAGGCTCATGGGATTCATGCTCCTGTGTAGTATTTCATTGAATGAATTCATCAAAATTATCCTATTCTTTACACACACACACACACACACACACACACACACATATATATTTATGTGCATTTGGAAAATCTCTGGTGTGGGTTTATAAATCTGTAGTGCGCCTTTAAGTGTGCCTTTCTGTGTATGTCTTGGTGGAGAATTCTTCACTCTGGACTAGAAATTTTGGGTCATAAGATGTGTGTGCCTTTTTCCCAAAGGTGTTCCAATGTACATTTCCATAAACCATGGTTCTCAATCCTAGTTGAATTGATATTTTCCTTTTAGCTTAATCTACAGTAATAAAAAGAAATATAATGCTACCTCTGTGACTTTTCCCTGAGATTCTACCACCTACCCCTGGAAGGAGCCAGGACCAAGCCCTAGCTCGCTGACCCCTGGGACTGGGAAGGTGGGGTGTTGTGCTCCTTGTGGCCATAGGACGTCTCCCTGAGAGGCATGTGGCTCTGAAGGTCCCCTCTGCCTGAGCCACTGAGAGTGCCTCCTCTTTGATCCGACTCTGCTAATCTTGTGACCTGGAAGTAACAATAAAGCCTTCACTATTAAGTTCTTTTCTGTTGGGAGTGGTGAATGAATGATTGCTTTGAACTGACCCCTGGACAAAGGTGACAGCACTCCTGGGAATTTCTCAGTGGGAAGGAGCTGATTGAAAACTGCCCTGTTGATGGTGACCCCTGTTAAAAGGGAGAACTCTGTGCTTGCCTTAGAATTCTTTAGCTCATAGCTATGAGTTCAGGTGCCAGTCCTGGGGATACAGGCTCCTGAGCATAGCAAGGTAAGTACAATGTTAACTTTCAAGCCTCCATTCTGGGCCTCCACTCTGGGCCTCTCTTCCTGGCAAGGTTGGAAAAGTGGGGGAGGGAGGGGGAGAGGAAGTCAAAGTGAGAAAAACGTAGACGTGCCCTGTGGTGTGGGCTCTGTATCGGCTTGTCGAATCTAATTGACTTGTCTTTCTGCCCCTCTCTGAGGTGAGTCCAGTGACCACAGCCATCTTTATTTAATTTTTTATTGGTACAGTGTAGTTGTACATAACACGGGTTCATTTTGACAGAATCACCTCTCGATGTAGTTTTGATGTGCCTGTCCTGATTGCCAGAGAGGTGGAATCATTTTTTTTCCTGTTTGTTGGCTGTTGGTATTTCTTTTACATAAATATATATATCTGTCAATGATCCTTTATTTATCTACATGTGGTGCTGAGAATCGAACCCAGTGCCTCACCCGTGCTAGGCAAGTACTCTGCCACTGAGCTATAGCCCCAGCCCTTCATATTTCTTATTTTGAGAAATATCTGTTTAGTTCTTTTGCTCTCTTATTGATTGGGTTTTTTGTGTGTGTATGTGTTAAGTTTTTTGAGTTTTTTACATGTTATGGATATTAATCCCCTGTTGGAGAAGTATCTGACAAAGATCTTCTCCCATTCCGTAGATTCTCTCTTCACACTCTAAATCATTTCCTTTGCTGTGCACAGAGTTTTTAATTTGATGCCTTCCCACTTATTGATTCTTGGTTTTATTTCTTGAGCTTTAGGGGTCTTGTTCAAACACTCAATGTCTGCACCAATATGATGGAATGTTGAGCTATATGTTTTCTTCTAGCAGTTGCAGAGTTTCTGGTCTGATTCTTAAGTCTTAGATTCGACTTTTGTGCCAGGCGAGAGGTAGGGATCTGGTTTTGTTCTTCTACATATTTGCACCAATCTTTATAACCACTATAACTAGAAATGAATTGGTCATGAATGCTTTCCTATAATATGTCCATTTTGTAGATGAGACAGTAGGCTCCAAGAGGTGAAGTAAAGGGGGAGGCATAATTAGGGAGAGATAAGACCTCTGTTTTCTGAGAACCCATCCCGTGATGTTTAGTACCGGGATCTGGATCACTATTGCACTGGCAATGGGGACCCCATCTCTGGTGGCAGGTGAGAACAGACACCCCCTCCCAGGTGTTGTTCAGTTAAAATTCTCTGCTCAGTCATTGTGAGATGCTGTGTGTGAAGTACGTGGCATGGCGTCCAGTGCAAATTGAGCACCCACTGAAACCCTCTGTATTTATATTTATAGGCGTCATTTGTTTTAGTGCATTTTGCTTTATTGAGGTCAGATTTTCTACTTTTTACAAATTGGGGGTTTGTGGAGGCCAGGGTTGAGCAAGGCTGTGAGTGCCGGGTTCCCAACAGCCCAGGTGAATGTTAACATTTCTTTTCATCAATAAGACACATTGTAATTAAGGTTTGTACATTTTAGACACAATTCTATAGCACACTTAGTAGATCACAGTATAGTAGTCTACATAACTTTTCTTTTCTTTTTTTTGGTACTGGAGACTGAACTCAGGGGCAGTGGACCACTGAGCCACGTCCCCACCCCTATTTTGTATTTTATTTAGAGATAGGGTCTCACTGAGTTTCTTAGTGCCTCTTGTTGCTGAGGCTGGCTTTGAATTCATGATCCTCCTGCCTCAGCCTCCTGAGCTGCGGGGATGACAGGCGTGTGTCACTGTGTGCCACCTCACCTGGGGACTTAAGGTTTTCATGTACTGGGAACCAGTAAGTTCTCTGACACCCTTTACTGCTGTGCTCGCTCTGTGGCAGGGTTTGGCATCCACCTGCAGAACTGCCATCCCTGTGCGCTGACTTGCTTTTCCTTTGATCACTGACCTCGTTTAGTCATCTGCCCGAGGTCAGGATGGGTCATCCAAGCCAGGCTCCTGCCAACTAGGGCCGGGGTCCAGACCCACCCTGCTCCATGTGGGACGTTTTCCCCTGTCCCAGGCTTCCTGCTGAGGTGCACCACATATTGGCACAATAACTGGGTCTTCATTTCGTAGATACAGAAATGGAGACTTAGGGAACAAAATCTTGTGTCTGGGTTCAGATGTCCTCATGACCCCAGGGACCATTCCCGGGCAGAGGGTGGACCCATAGTGTGCAGCCACTAGGCTCCTTCTGCTCCTGGTGCCACTGTGTATGACAGTCATTTTAAGCTAAAGTCAAGGGGTCTTCTTTTTTAATTTTTTTTTTTTTTACTTTTATTTTTGGTGCTGGGATTGAACACAGAGGTGCTCCCAGAGCCATATCTACAACTTTTTTTTTTTTTTAATTTTGAGCCAAGGTCTCACTGAGTTGCTGAGGCTAGCCTTGAACTTGGGGTCCTCCTGCCTCAGCCTCCTGAGCTGCTGGGATTATAGGCATGGGCCACTGCACCCGGCAAGGGTGCTCATATTTCACACGACCAAAACCCTTCCTCATCCCCTGCCGATGCTTTACATATCTTGATGGCACCAATTCTCTCATCAAACATCACCGTTTTGTGGGAGGCCAACCTTATGGGTGACTGAGTTACACTCCCCAGCTGGGTGCTGAGGCGCTCAGTCACAGAAATGGGTGTGTCTTGCTACAGCCCCATGGGTGAAGCTATGCTCACCTGTTCCTTTGTAATATAACCCCTTGCCCTGTTTAGGATAGAATCTTCCATGGAAGTGCCTTGTTTGTGTCCCCTCCTCTTACTGTGCCCTTGGGTGTGGCCTACCCAGGTGTCAGTCAACCTGCTGACAGTGGACATCATGAAGATAGACTCAGCCCCTGAAACCTGACCCCTTGCCTCATTTGAATAGCTTCTCCTCAATAAAAGGGGTCAGCACGTGCCTTGCTCTCTCTCTTTCTGCGGACCCTTAAGGTCAGAGGAGCCGTCATAGCAACCCCAAAGAAAAAGGTATTTGTGTCTCTTGTGTGGTTATTTCGTGCAGCCCAGTTAGCCCAGTTTAACTAGAGTGACCCCTGAGCCTTTTAGCCAAGAGGACAGAAACCTGGCACCCTTTCACCACTGAGTGAACCTCCTCCTCCTCCAACTGACCAAATGAGGGTGAGGGCGTAACACCGCCACCTTCTTTATCACGGCCACAATATGACTGATGGTGTTCCAAGAAAGAGAAGAGAAGGGGCATCTGCAGATGTGGAGAGCCACCCAGAGAGCTGCCCAGTATGCCCAGATGTGGACCCACCACAGGACAAAAGCCTCGGGAAGGCTCCTCCGAGCTCATGGCACACCGTGCGCGACACCACAATGACCCCCTCAGCGTTTCGTGCAAGCCCAGCCAAAACAAGGTCCCCCACAAATTCCCCAACTCTCCTGGCCCACGTGAATGACCTGATGACTGACAGGGAGAGCCAGGGGTTGATCCTAGGGCTTGCAGGTCCCCATTCCACACATATGCTTTGAAGTATTGAAAATGCGGTGCACACCGGAGTCCACACCTTTCTCAGCTCTTCTTCCTCTGGACTCACCCTCACCAGCCTCTCGGCCTCACCAGCATCCAGGCCACACATGCAGACAGCCAGCAGCACCCAGCCCAACCCGTGCCTCGTGGCCTCCAAAGGCCTGCAGAGGACATGCACCTCGGCGAGCCTCACCTCCGAGTTTAGACTCTGCCTTTCTGCGCCTCCTCCTCTGGTCACTCTCACCCCTACCCTACCACATTTTCTTCCTTGTCCTGAATCTCAGGGTGCTTAAAAATCAGGAACCACCCATGTTAGGCTATTCTAGAGCTGCATCCTGAAAGCTGATCCCTGGAGCAGCACTCTCACCCTCAGTAGGGAGGGATGTTAACAATGCAGAGCCTCAGCCCCTCCTTGCACCTGCTGAACCTGGTGGAGCAGCCTGGGTTCAGCAAGCCCTCCAGGGGTCTGCTGCTGGCTTAAGTTGGAAACCACTGTTTTAGAGGGTGCTACTACGTCCACGTTCTTTCCTATCATTTTCTCCCTCGATGATTTCTACTTTTTAAAAATGAGAGCCTACACCTGTAATCCCAGCGGCTCAGGAGGCTGAGGCAGGAGGATCAAGAGTTCAAAGCCAGTCTCAGCAACTCAGTGAGACCCTGTCTCTAAAGAAAATACAAAATCGGGCTGGGGATGTGCCTCAGTGGTCGAGTGCCCCTGAGTTCAGTCCCCGGTACCCCACCCCCCAAATGTTGTGTTGGGTGTTATAATTGTACACAGCAGGGGGTCCATCCTAACATGTTTGGACCTGCATACACGGGATCCAGCACCCCCCTTCCCTTCCCTTCCCCTCCCCCCGGGATCCCTCCTGAATCCCTCTCCTTTGCTCTACTCCTTTCCCTTCCATTCCCACGATATTCCTTTTTTTTAAATTCCTGTTTGTTCTCTTTAGCTTTTGCATATGAAGGACAATCCCCACCTGTGACTCCTGGGCTGGCTGTTTCTCTGGGTGCTGTCCTTCTGTTCCTTCTGTTCACCAGCACATGCCATCCTTTCTCTCTTCTTAGGCTGAGTAAAACTCCACTGTTCCGGTGTAGATAGGAGGTGACCCCCAGAGGCCGGTGTGTGGGCAGTGCGAGAGTGTCCAGCCTTTGCCTGACCGGGCGTCCATCCTCTGATGGGATTTCCTCTTTCCTCTTCCTTGCCCTCTGCCATGCTGTCTGCCTCCCCTCTGCCTCAGAGGAAAGAATCAGCCATCTATGGCCCGAGACTTCTGAAACTGAGAACCTCAAATACACTCCCCCCCATATTTTTGTCAGGATCGTGTTTTCTTTCCCACTCATCTGCTGACAGACTCCAGGGCTGTTCCCAACTCGGCTGTTGGGTGTGGAACACTGTAGGGCGTGGAACAAACGCCAAGGAGTGGGCTCCCTGGGTGGTTCGGTTCCTAGTGCTTTGAGGAATCTCCTTAGCACCAGGTACTCTGCAGGGTGCCAGCCCTCATTTCTCAACATTGGGATCCTGGATGTAGTCAATGTTCAGCCTTAACTCCTGACAGACCCCTAGATGAGACTACTTGCTCACACCCTCACAACACACCTACGAGACAAGCATGACCCCTCAGACCCCAAGCCTTCAGTGTGGACACCTAAGACACGAGAATGACCTTGTAAGGGAAAAGCCATCGCTATTTAACAGCAGAAAACAAATTTGACAGCATTGTAAGATTTCTAGTTTTCCTGTAGCTTTCTAGACATTTGTAATATCACAAAGATTTTTTCAAAATCCGAGTGTGCCAGGAGGTGAATAGGGAACCTGGTACCTTTGAACAAGCAGGTGGTTAAAGAAGCAAAGATCTGTGAAAGCAAAACGAAAGAGAATACACAAAGAAAAAGAAATGGAGGTGACCTTGGCAGCCAGGGTCATTTTCAAGGGGAAGCTCGGCAGCCACAACGAGGGTCTGGGTCTATAGGGTTTTAGCAGAGTCAGGTCTTTGGGAGGAGGTAGCTACTCTTGGTGGGCTTTGGGTGGGCAGGGGGATGTGGGCTGAGTCATAGCAGGAGATTTTTTAGCTGCAGCAGGAGGGAGTCCTTGAGCAACCAGAGGAAGGATGATAGATAAGGAACATTATGACGGTTCAGAGTCCCCAGTTTCCTTTTTCCCTAGAGGGGCTATAAGTTTCCACCTCTTTAATTTGATAACTCGAGCCATAGGATTTATGCCATGAACCCCCATGAGGTACAGGTGCAGGGACAGGAGATCAAGCAGGGAACCAGGTGAGATCCCGAAGTTTCAGACATTATTCCCAGGGGAACAGCCCCTCAGGAAAACCTTTCATCTTCTTCTCCTACAACTTATCAAAGGCTTCAGCTTGGGCCACTGTGAAGTGATTATTCCAGTCCCCACAGGAGCCTGGCAAACATGAAGCAGAGACTCAGATGAGAGCTACCCACAGGTCTGACCCCAGGACATCTCCCTGATGTGTCTTGCCATCACCTGGGAAGGTCACTGGGGCTAACAGCAGAACGTCCAGGGCTCACCAGGGAGCCGCCTGACCATCACACCCTTTCATACTTTACCCACCTGGAAATGATTTCCTGCCTGCCCTCTTGTCTCTCCTAGCCCAGCCCATACACTATGCACCCTTAATGATGGCGGCCACATCTTCTGATACATCTGGAACCTATCTGCTTCTCACTACTGCCATTTCCACCACCTTTGGCCAAGCCAACGGCATTTCCGACCTGGATGACCGCAGTAGATTGTGAGAGGTCCCTGGGCTCTGACTGCTCGCCTTTACAAGTTCTCCCCAGCACGGCAGCCACTGTGATCTCTCTCCAGATCCAGGGATCCAGCCCCTTCCTGCTCCGTCTCTCCCAACCTGGGTGTGACTCTAGGTGAGGGATCCCTTGTTGTTCCCTTCACTGTCCCTTGTGACTCTCCACTTGCTTTTCACCTGGTTCTCTGGATCAGCCTCAAACGTGACAGGCTTCCCCTCGCCTCAGCCACATGTGTCCTCCCACCTCCCTTGGGCTCTCTGATAGACCCAACCTGATTTTCTCTCAAAATTGAGAGCCATCTCGCCACAAAGCTATGAAAAGCTAATTATGGCTTTACTATAAATTACTGCAAATTCTGAACCTGCTTGGAATGCCTGCCCGTACCTGGAACTCACCCATGCCTGGCTCTCTGACCAGATAGCAGCCCTCTCTGAAACTTTAGTGACACCTCATAAACATTGGCCTTCCCTGGCCAGACAACGACCCTCTCTGAGGCTCTAATGATCCTCATAAATTCTGATGTTGGGGCCAGCACAAAAATGTAAACTACCATTCGTGTGATGCTGTCCGAGTTCTGTTATCTCTAACCCCCCCTTTGTGTAACTTTCTGGGCTATAAAGCTGGGCTGCAGGAAAGCTGCAGCTGCTGTCTTGTTCCCGCGGTTTTGGGTGGGAGATGCAGCCCAGCCGGTCAAAATAATAAGCTTGCTTTAATTTGATTTTAACTGGAGTCAGTGGTCTTTTCTTGCGTCATGGTCTAACATTTTGGAGTTCCCCAGCGAGATGACCCTGCTCGACCAGATCACAAGAACAGACTGCTGGAAATTCTAAAGCCGGCCTTCACTCCAGGGCTCCGGGCTGGAGAGCCACTCTAGGGGGTGCGCACCTTGAGATGTTTCAAGGCCTTGGAGTGAGCCTCAGTCCCTGGAGCACTGCAGTGAACTGCCACACTAAAACTATTAGCAAGCACCTGGTGGAGGAGGCCTCCATAGGTAAGTGGCGCCTTTATAACATCTGGTATCTGGTTAAGGGAGACCTCTTCTGAGGACAGAGAGGTGGCCTGGCGAGGCTCACATATACTCCTGTCCGGGACAGTAACGAGAAATCCTTCTGTCCTCTGTTCTGTTCTGTAGGGAATTCCTCTGGAAGGGTAGAGAGGTGCCGACGGGCACACACGCGCTCCTACCCTGGGAGCTTGAGCAAGACGTTGCATTGCTCCTCTGTTTTTCTGTTTTGGCGCCGGGTTTCTGTTTTCTTCTGTGTTCTATATGTTTTTTGTTTGTTTGTATTTGTGCCTTTTGTTATGTGACTTCTGTGGTAAAAACTTAAGGATATTGGACATGAAAATGGGTAATAAAGCAAGTCAGCCTGACACGCCTTTGGACTGTGATGAACTTTACCCCCCTTTGTTAAGCAGGATGAGAGAAGCCCCTAGCTGGCTGCTGGAGCACACCCACTGCAGAGGGCAATGCCTGCTGGGGATCTAAGAACTGAGTATCTCCCAGATTAACAAGTGAAACTCCTTTAAAACCCCTTGTCCCTCCAGATCAAGAGAGTCACAACCTTTGGGCAGAGTCCCCTGTGTTTCTCCTTTGTTAGCAAAGCAATAAACCTCTCTTTTTCTTTTTCTCAAAACCCTGACCTCATTGTTAAATTGGCATTAATTTTTTTTCAAGTTCAGGAACCGAACTTTCAGTTACAAATTTTGATACCACCCCCCCCACCCCCGGAACTTTTTGAGAGCTGACTACTGAAATGTTAGGAGATGGAGTGTGCCTGGGGTGGAACTGAACCAGAGGAATTAATCCTGTAAGTAAAAGTAGGGACTGAGGGACTCTCAGCAGCTGCAGATGCCCTGTTGCTTTGGGGAATTCTCTCCTTCCTTCCCTGCACTGTAAAGATTATGCCACCTCTGTCTTCTTAAAAAAAGAGAAAAAGAAAAAGGGGACACTAAATGCAGTAAAGTCGCCATGGAGACCCTTGATTTTACATTTCAAGTTGCCCCTCTGTGAAAACATCTGGTCCCCTTGTGGGGACATCTATGGTGTCACTGGTGTAGGAGATTTTTCTCTTATCTGCCCTGTTTTAAACATTTCTGTCTGTCAGCCATAGTCTGGACCTCCTTTCTGTCTGTCCTGTGTCTTTGTTTCTGGCCCCTTAAGACATGTGCAATAGTGTGTTGATATTATAAATTGTTTCTTGGGAATGATCTTGGCTGAATGTGTGTCTAAAAGATGATATTTTATTGTAACAATCTGGTATCTGAATGGGTTTTTGAAGCATTGCACAATCTTGCAGTTAAAAGTTGGGTTTAAGGAATTGTTTAATTTATGATTTCAGATGATTATGCCAGAGAACTTAAATACTTAGGATGGAAAACTAAAGAACTCTACTTCCAAGTTGGCAAGTAACTTCCCAATCATTCAGTTTTTTTCCACCAATTTTGAATTGGGTAGCCTGGGAAAATGTCACTGTGGGTACCAGTGCATTAATTTGGACAAGGATAGTAAATCATAGTATGGTATCTGTTGACAAAACAAGTTGTAAAGATATAAAATTTTGTGAATTGTATCTTAAACTTGTATCATAATTTTCAACATCCTAACCTGAAATTATGACTTATGGTTAAAATGCCTTAGGCCTGAGGTGTCTGCTCAGAATAGCAGTTTTTCCCTGCTCCTTCCAGACCTCAGCCAGGACTTATGTTGAAATGCAAATGAAAGAAGCCTGCAAACTCAGTAGGAGACTGATCTGAGGCCTAAAAAAAAAAAAAAAAGTAAATTGTATGGCATTTACTAATTACTAGCCAGTCATGTTTTCTAGGACTCTTGTTTTTTTTCTTAGATTCTGAATTTTTTTTCAGCTCATGATTTTGATCCTACAGACCTAGGTTCATGTTTTTTGATCACTTCTATCTTTGACCAACTGTGGAGTTTTTGAAAGATTGCAATGGAGATTTCACCTGTGAAAAGCTACAAGGCCTTTTCTATTGTTATGTTTAATTTGATTTTAATTGGAGTCAGTGATCTTTTCTTGAGTCCTGTTCTAACACTCTCCCAGCAGAGACTCACATCTGGTCATCTCATCTGTCGCCTCATTCAAGTCCAATGCAACCTTCCAAGTGAGGTTTCTCATCACCAGTTTAGAGTCGTTCGTCTCCATACTTATTTACTCACAGCAGTGATCAAGATGGACCTGCTCTGCGTGCGGCTCGTGTGTGCATATGGTATGGATTTCTAACATATCAGGAAATCAACATTCTTAAAAAACTGCCTAAGTCTTCATGTTTCAAAGAGTGACAGACATATTGTATATACTCAATAAATAATTACTGAAGGGATTTATGGAAAAACAAGGAGTGTACTAACAACATGGCCATTTTACAGGTGAGAAAAGAAAGTCCTGGGTGGGCTGCCCAGCGAGAAATCGATGGAGGCAGAAACTACGTCCCCCATGTTGATGGGGAAGTCATGAGCACAGCATTATTTTACGTATCCCATAAATTAATTTTGAAATGGTAGGGCAACGTGTTAGTTAAATTAGTATGACCTTTAGACTGCATACTAGTCTATTAATTGATATAGATTATATAAATACAAATAGCATAACTCAACTCGAATGAATATAAGTAATAGAGCAGATTGTCTGGTATGTAACTGGTATCCTGTAGATGTTACTCTCATGTTCATCATTATCTTCCTGGTTAGAATAGTTGTTTTTTTTTAGTGGTCAATGGACTTTATTTTATTTATTCATATGTGGTGCTGAGAAAGGAACCCAGTGCCTCGCACGTGCTAGGCAAGCGCTCTACCACAAGCCCCAGCTCCAGCCTTAGGTGAGTTTTTGTTGATTTTCTCTGCTCATGTGTTGCCCAGAACATGACTGGCTACTGATGATCCAGAAAGAGGTCCTCCTTCCTAGAATTTTCGTAAATTTAGTATGTATGGCTTCCCACCCTGAAGCATCAGACCCGGAGGACTTCAGAAGCAAGGTGATTGCTGGGCGTGACTCCACCCTGGCTTGTACCTGTGAAAGCTTTTTCACAATAGACCTTGTGAGGAACAGGGTGAAGGAAAGTTCCAAACCACACGTGCTGCACACAGCCGGCGCTTATCTCAGTGCTGCAAACAGAACCTTCCAGGAAAGCTCTGACTCCAGGAGGGAAGTTGGACATCAGCGGGGGAAGCACCTGCGTATTGTGGTGAGGCTCCTGCTTGCTGGACGCAGGGCGCCTGCTGATCCCGGAGCAGGATGAGGAGTGGGCTGCTGGGGTCGGCTGCTCGGGGTCTGCTCACTGGTGGTTTGACAACTCCGCGGGTTACTTTTCCTTTATCTCACTGTGCTGGTCAGTCAGAGGAGAACCCCGTATTTCTCTTCCTGTGCCCCATGTGTCTGACCAATGCTAATTTGAAATCCTGCGTATCCTGCACGCATCAATTTCTGTTTTTCCTCAATCCTCAGCTGTCAGAAGTCTTACTCCAAATTCTTGGGCGAGGGCTGCCATACCTACACCACCGACGGGGTGGCCGGCAGGGTGGGGTGCTCTTCAAGGAGTGGAGGCTGGAAGTCTGGACGAAGGTTCTGGAAACTTCCTTCTAAGGGTTTCTGGGAGGATTCGTTCCAGGCCTTTCTTCTTGGTGGGGAGATGGTCGTCTTCTTCCTGGGTCTTCAGATTGACCTCCTTCCATGTCTCTGTCCAAATGTCCTCTTCTGAAGGCGCGAGTCACAGTGGACCATGGCCCAGTGTAATGGCCTCTTTTTGACCCAGACACCTGGGAAAGGCCCTGTCTCCAGAGGCAACCGCATTCTGAGGTCCTGGGGGCCGGAGCCGACTTTGACTGTGATGTGACAATGGTGTGATGTTTTCAGGAAAGCCCACCGAGCTAAGGGTCTTTTTATCATGTTTACTCTTCTGTGTTAAGGACTTGAGCGATTTTGATATTCTGATCAACGGACGTTTGGATGTTATAATGCGGTGGGTAAAGTGTCTCTACCCATGTTCGTGACTGCACTTTAAACTATTTTTTTAAAAAGTCAACATATGCTTTTATTGATGTCTTTCTGTTGATTTAGCAAAAAATTATTGTAACGTGCCTATTCTGTGATATGTAATAACCAGAGATAGGAATGTCCAGAAATACCCAATAATACAATGGTTCCAGGGTCGATAGTAATAACCAGAGATAATAATAACCACAATTGTCTGGGGAAAATACGATAGCTGAGGTGTGGAAGTGTCCACCAAAGCCAGAGGTTGGCGACCTTGGCCACTGGGAGGAACCCTGGGTGGAGCCAGGAGGATGTGGATCTGGTGGGAGGGTTTGGGCCATGGGGAAGGCCCTGAGGGCCACATGGGTTCCTGAAGCTCCAGTCTCCCTCTCTGTACACCCAGACCACCAGGAGCGGAGCAGCCCCCAGCCCCAAACAAACTCTTCCTCCTGGAAAGTCGTCTCAGGTCCTTGGTGGCCCATGCCAAGCTGACTAATGGGACAATGATGGCTCCTGTCTACCAGGGTATCAGCACCAGGGGAGATTCTCCGGGGCTGGGCTTGGGATTGTGGTACTAGAAAGCCATGCTAAAGTTTGATGAAGTCTCCTAGTACAGACATTTGGACAGTCCTTTCTGCCAAGTTTTTGCAATCCTCTTTCCATCATAATATGAAATAGTTAGCAAAGTAATTTTTCTTGATAAGGAAAAAATACGGCATCAGCTGATATGTTTCATAGCAAGAACCATTTTAAGTTATTTGTTGGGTGAAACTCTCCTGGCATTATAAAACGTTCAGCATCTGGCTCTTAGATGATAAATTTTGTTAGCACACAGTCATGTCTCTTTAAATTTTCACCCAGAAATTTTATTTATTTATTTTGTAATATTGGAGATTAAATACAGGAGCAGTTGACAACTGAGCTACACCCCTAACCCTTTTAAACTTTGAGACCGGACCTGGCTAAGTTGTCCAGGCTGGCCTCAAATTTTTGATCCTCCTGCCTTAGCCTCCCAGATTGCTGGGATTACAGAAGTGAACCACCATGCCCAGCCAGGTGGGAACTCTTTGCTACCCTCCCAGTCTGCCAAGGGTTCTCTTTCTGTCCAAGTAAATGCAAGATGCTGGCCTCTCAGAAAGCTAATGTTATCTCTATCCCTCTTCTTTCTCAGGGTCAAGTCTCTTCCCAGTCCTTCTTAGTATTCCCAACCCAGTTCAAAATGCGGAGGATACTAAATGGGTCTTCAAGCTCAGGGGTTGTAGGAGTGCTAGTGTGCCTGAAGACTCCATAAAGTTGCTAGCCCATTCATTTGCTCCTCACCTTGTGGATTCTGGTAGCCTGAGAACCTGTACCAGTGAGTGTAGTTGGGTATGGATGGATGAATCCAGAGACTATATCCTGGGCAAATACTTCCATGGGACAGTTTGGTCAAAGTCTGTAATGTATATGTCAGCATTTCTGCAAAACATTTTTCAGAATATTTTCATTTTCTGCTTTTTAATTTCTATTTCAAATTGTTTTTTCCTCCTGCTTTCTGGGGTTAGCATGAAAAGCAAAATTAGATAATTTAGGGGCTGGGGATGTGGCTCAAGTGGTAGCGCGCTCGCCTGACATGCGTGCGGCCTGGGTTCGATCCTCAGCACCACATACCAACAAAGATGTTGTGTCTGCTGATAACTAATAAATATTTAAAAAAAAATTAGATAATTTACTGGTAAATCGACTAAAATTTGGTTAATTAGATTTAATAGGCAATAAAATGTATGAAAGGAGGGGAAAAATGTAACATATTTATCACCTGACCCTTGGTGACTTAAATATAAGTGTCACACTGCCAATTCTTAGCTCTGCCAGAGCAAGGAGTTTTCACCACCAAAAAGGGATAAGAATGTGAGGTGATAGATTTAATTAGTTTGATTTAATCACAATGTAAATAAATATCAAAATATATTGTATCCCATACGTAGATAATATGTAGAATTGTTATTTGGATCAATTTTTTAATAGTTATTTTCTTTAAAAATACCGATAGCAAGGCTGGACATACATATTGGGACATAAGTACAGGGTCCACGCCCTCAGGAGGTAAAATCCAGTCCTGGGAGCTCGCCTTCGCGATCATACCAGTGACCCTTCCAGAGCACCCTCTTAGCAATCAGGCCGGAAGCTTTGGGAAACTGGGTATTTTCTGGACCTCCTAGGACACATCGGACACGTGCTTTTCTCAAACGTCTTGGCCAGAGCAACACGTCTTTGCATCTGCGTAATGCTAGCATAGAGAGAACAAAAATCTCAGGGAGCTGGCGCACGGTGGTCCTTACAACAGGCGTCGAATCCCGGGAGAATTTCGGGCGCGGGCCTACTTTTCCCACAAGCCACCACGGCCAGAGCTAAGCGGACTTGAACTACATTTCCCAGCGGGCAATGGGCACGCTCAATCTATGGCTTCGCTTCCGTTTTTGCTTGGTTCTTGTGCTTCGCAAGGTGAGTTGATTTCATCCCAGGATATTTATAGGCCAAGAGTGCTCTCGGTCAGAAGCCTGGGAAACCGGATTAAATTGGAGTCCGGCCTGAATCTGCCGGAGTGGCAGAGGAAGCCCTTAAAGCGTGCAAGTCCATAACATAGTCGGCCTGTTGCCAGAGTCTCAGGCCCGCGGGTGCGTGACGGCAAAGCAGCATGGTTGTCTGTGTGTCTTGATGCGGAATGTGTGAGCGCCTCTCTGTGTATGTGAGAGAGACTGCCTGGGAGGGAGATGGGACGTGCCACTTAAAGGTAAGGACGGCCGAGAGGCCCCGACAGGTGCGTGGCTGCGCTCGCGTCACAGGCACGTGGGCAGCACGTCCCTCTGGTGTGCGTCACTAGCTGAGTTCTACGTGTTACTGTGACCCGCCGGAGGTTCTCTTCGGCTTCCTCCGCCCCCTCTCCTCAGAGCTATTTGGGTCTGACACAGAAATGCCTCAGCGAGGGACATTGGATACTGAAACCTAAGCGAAGTTTTCCAGCAAGAAGGCTTTGACGTGCTCCTGGACTGGGGATGCCCGGGGCGTTCTTTCTTTGGGATCTCTGAGGGTAGTTAGGGTGAGCAGGCAGGTGTGGACCTGGCGAGGAGTCACCTAAGTCATTCTGTGATCCTCAAAGGCCGGATGATCATGACTCCTTTGTCCCTCTCTGGCCCTGCCATTCCCCAAAAGGAGCCTGATGAGGTGTAAAGAATTGTTTCACTTCCAAAAATCAACGTTTAGACTAGTTTTTTTTTTTTTTCTTCTTAAAATTATTGGGTTTAGGGTATGCTTTCCTTATTCGGAAATATGTGGGAGGCATATTAATCTTGATCTATCCCCTCCCCCCAGTGGATATTGGGTGCCATTGAGATAAATATCGCAGACATTCTCACTTGGCATATCATTCAGTTCCTTCCATGTTTTCTTATTGTAAGCAGATCTAAAAAGACTTAGTCTCTTGGTAGCTCAGACCTGTAATCCTAGAGGCTCAGGAGGCTGAGAGGCAGGAGAATCACAAGTTCAAAGCCAGCCTCAGCCATTTAGCAAGGTCTTAAGCAACTTAGTGAGACCCTATCTCAAAATAAAAGAAAAAGAGGGGATGCTGGGGTTGTGGCTCAGTGGTAGAGCTGCTTGCCTAGCACGCGTGTTGCACTAGGTTCGATCCTCAGCACCACATAAAAATAAATAAAATAAAGATATACACACACGCATATAAAGGGCTGGAGATGTGGTTCAGTGCTTAAGCGCCCCTGGATTCAATCCCTGATATCAAGAATGAATGAATGAATGAATGAATAGAAATATAAAGGGTTGGGGATGTAGCTCAGTGGTCAAGCTCTTGGGTTCCATCCCCGGCAACTGTCCCCCCAAACAAAACAAAAAGCTTTAGACTCTTGTGATCCAGAGTCAAGGACAACAATTTTCTTGTTGTGATTATGTGCAAAATTTGTGCTTAGGATTATTTTAATGATTAATGATAAACCCATGTGGTTAAATATTATGCAACTAGTAAATTTTATACAGCATTTAGATGTATGAAGGAAAATATATAGTACATAATGTTAAAAGCAATAGTCAAATTTATAAGTAATAGTACTCAAAAATTAAAATTGTATATCAATCCCATTTAAAAAGGTGGTTTTGCAAGGATTGAATCCAAATCACATTTTTGGATTTCAATATTTTTTTCCAAATAACACTTTAATTATTTTATTAAAGTAGGGGAGTGATGTGGCTACATTTTATTACCCAATTATTTTGTCCTTCTGCTTTTCATACATTCTTTGATTCAATCTGAAAAAGCATGTTTAAAAAAAATTTCTATACTATTACCTTAAAATAAATTCCTAGAAGTAGAATTTGAATTAATATAATCAAACCTTTACTAATTGCCAGTCATACAGTCTTAGTATTGGGAGTGATAAAGAGACTAAAATGATGTAGTTGCCCTTCTTTTGCTTCTAGTAAGAAAGGTCACACCTGAATGGGAATAAATGCATTAAAGCCATTATAGAGATTCAGGTAAAATGTAGGTTGTTTTAAAAAATAAACAATCCTTGGAGAGGCCTTAAGGGTTTAGTGGCACTCTGTAGGGCTGGATATGTGGCTTAGTGGTTAAGCACCCCTGGGTTCAATCCTGGTATCAATCAATCAGTGAACTTCCCACTTTCTTGGAGCAGCTTTCCCTTCACACACATTCACCTACATATATATTTTAAGTAAAGGCATGGACACTGCATGAGCAGACAAAAAAAAAAAAGTACTTTCAACTGTATGAGTGTATAACTTTCTAAAGCTTTTTAATCTGATGTCTGTCAGTTTTTCACATAGATGTTCCAAATAGTATCATTTGTACGCGTAGTTTTGTAACCTCATTTTCCCACTGACAGTATTCCTAGAATATTTCCGTGGTCCTTAGTATTTTCCCTGCGTAACACTTCTTACATGAATATTTTATAATTTATTAAGCATTTCTTCCAGAAGTAGAATGTGGAACATTGCCTGAACAATTTTGTGTCCTTTCTATTCTGCAACCTTGTTCAACCTCATCTGAAGTCAAGGCCATAAAGTAAGATGTGGTTTGGATGGTGTAGCTCCTTTTCAGCCCTGCAAAGTATGAATGAAAGGAGGAGGATTTGTTCAGGATAAGACTGAGCAGCCTAATCTCAGGCATAAAGCAGCTTCCCCCAAAGGAAGAACTCTAGAAAATTGCCTACTAGTTTTCCTGGGGATTAGGGAAGAATTTAGATTTAACTAAAACTCTTCTAATCCTTTCAAATTATGTGTTTATGGTATGTAGTTGTATTCAAATTGGAATGAACAGCAAAACATTTAATTTTCTAGGTAGTAACACTAAACTGTGTCTATTTTCTTGGTGTCCTCTTCTGTTCACAGCTCTGGATGCTGTTTATTTTCCCACAGAGGAACTTCAGGAGGACTTACTAGTTTAAATGTGAAACCATGGCATGTGTAAGTTGGTGTTTCCTTCTCCATGAAATATGTTATGTAAAATTTTTTCATTAATTATTTTGAAAAGTTCTACCTGTACCCATTTAATTATCAATTCACCTGTTCCTCCTTTACCAGTGAACAGTGGATCCAAATAACCTAGGTACCCTTTGTGGCCCACTCTTCTCTAACCAGTGTTTATATATTTGACTGGATTATTCATTATCTCTTATGTACCAAATCATATATTAAGATCAATGATAGAACAGTGAAGAAGTCAAGTCCCAGAAAGAAAAGACTTGAACTTCCCTGTCCTTGGATGGATTGGAAAAGAGGATCCCATTTGGCCAAATAGGGGAAGACTTCAAAATTCTCTACATGTATGAGTTATTCTAGGTATATATGATAAAACCTGGTAATGAATGGTCCTGATCTTAATGTAGGTCAAGATCTATTGCTTTGTGAGGCTTTTAGAATTGCAGAGCAGTAAGCATAGGACTTTCAAAATATAGGGAACATGGAGCTGGGAGTGTGGCTCAGTGGTCGAGCATGTACTTAGAATGCATGAGGCTCTGGGTTCTGTCCCCAGATCTGTCTATATAAGTATAATGATTCTGTGGCAATTATATACGTATACATAGTCACCACATATATATGTTTCTTGGTAAGGATCCCTTAATGATGAGTGTCATGGTTATTTTATTACTGACTAGGATTTACTGACATTAAATAACTCTGATATAATTCTGGATCATCCTACATTATTATCTTCTAACTTAGCAACTAGGAAAGTGTTCAGTGAGAGATTTATGATGGCAATGAAAAGTCAATAAAATCATAAGTTGAAAGAAACCAAGAATTGAAAAGTGTTGTCAGAACCTAATATATATAAATCTAATTAGCTACAAATTATTAATTCTACCAAAACAGGAAGTTGGAATACTATGTAGCCATTAAAAATTATTTTAGAGGAATAAGGTTGATCAAATTATGTTATATGCATGTACACATATGGCATAATGAATTCCATTATTATGTATAATACATTAATAAAAAAAATTTAGAACTTCTTATGGTAACATTTACCATAAAGACAGAAGATTGATGGCATTTCTTAGTTTTATTCATACCTTGTATCTTCATGACAACCTCTGCCTTCAGTTCAAGTGTTTAGTATATTTACACTTACTGTAATTTTGTTTTTGGTGGGAGGCAGTTGCTGAGAATTGAACCCAAGGGCACTCTGACACTGAACTACACCCCCACCATTTTTATTTTGAAATGGGATTTTGCTAAGTTGCTAAGCCTAGCCTTGAACTTTCGATCCTCTAGCCTTGACTTTCTGAGTATTTGGGATTATAGGTGCTTATCCCCCCCATTTTGTCTTTTTTTTTTTTTTTAAACATCTATTTATTGTTCCTCTGGTTCTTCTTTTGTTTCTTTTGAATTAAATATTTAAAATTTTACTTTAACTTGCTTTTTGGCTATACTTTTTGCATATTTTTAGTGATCTTTGTGTATTAAAATATATATTAAGGGGCTGGGGATGTGGCTTAAGCGGTAGCGTGCTCGCCTGGCATGCGTGCAGCCCGGGTTCGATCCTCAGCACCACATACAAATAAAGATGTTGTGTCTGCCGAAAACTAAAAAATAAATATTAAAAAAAAATTATCTCTCTCTCTCTCTCTCTATTTAAAAAAATATATATTAACGATTCACAGTCTACTTAGAATTAATATTGCACATAAAATATAAGAACCTTGCAACTTTATGAGTCCATTTACATTTGTCAATTATAACTATATATATTTAAAACTATAACACGTTTATGGACATGTAGTATGTTGCACATATTTAAATTAAATGTAACTTTGATGGTACATTTTGAAATGTTGTGTGCCCATGAAGCCATCACCACAACAAGACGAACAAATCCATTATTCCTAAAAGACTTTGTAATCCCTCCTTCATACCCTTCCTCGTTCCTACCCACTCTGCCTCCAGGTAATCCCAATCTGCTTTCTCTTGAAGTGGCTTGGACTATTCTCGAGTTGTATATAAATGGAATTAAACAGCACATACACTTTATGCCTGGCTTCTTCTACTCAGCATTATTATTTTATTAATTATTTTGAGATTCATTCATGTTGTTTAATATATCAATAGTTGATTCCATGGTATT
The DNA here is from genome assembly GCF_047511675.1 of Marmota flaviventris. Lineage (NCBI taxonomy): Eukaryota > Metazoa > Chordata > Mammalia > Rodentia > Sciuridae > Marmota > Marmota flaviventris. The sequence continues at coordinate 15,516,988 of NC_092515.1, read as the reverse complement.
GCTGAGTAGTATTCCATTATGGTGGTACCTCTGTATCCACTAGGGATTGGTTCTAGGAACCCCACCCCATGGGTCCTCAAGTTCCTTATATGAAATGGTATAGTATTTGTATGTAACATATGTAAAACTTCTTATGTACTTTAAACAATCTCTGGATTACTTAAAATACCTAATATAACATAAACATGAATAGTTGTTATACTATATTAAGGAAAAACATTCTGTATATGTTCAATACAGATGCAAGGGTTTTTTTAAAAAAATTTTTTGGGGTAGTTGTAGATGGACAGAATGCCTTTATTTTATTTGTTTATTATGTGGTGCTGAGTTTCGAACCCAGTGCCTCACACATGTGAGGCAAGCGCCATGCCACTGAGCCCCAGCCCCAGCCCCAGATGCAAGGTTTTTTCCCCAAATATTTTTGATCTGAAGTTGATTAGCTACAGAGGGCTAACTGTATATGGCTGTATCACAATTTATTTATCCTTTCTCCTATAGACAATTGGGTTGTTCCCATTTGGTACTGTTATGAATAGAGCTGTTGGGAACATTCACATACAAGTTTTGGGGTGCTTATAAGTTTTGATTTCTCTTACACACCTGGGAATGAAATTGCTAGGTAGTATGACAAGTGTATATTTGACTTTATAATGAATTGCCATATTTCCAATATTTACAATTATTTTAGCACATGGTAACACAAGCCTGTAATACCAGTGACTCAGGAGGATGGCAAGTTCAAGGCCAACCTCAGCAGCTTAATGAGACCCTGAGCAAATTAGTGAGACCCTGTCTCAAAATAAAAAATAAAAAAGACTATGGATTTAACTCAGTCCTAAAGCTCCCCTGGATTCAACAATAAATAAATAAATAAATAGAAAATTATTTTAATTATTTTACATTCTCACTAGTACTATTCACTTACTTTTTCCAGTGAGTCTGGAAAAAGTAAGTGAATAGTACTTATTTTCAGTGTTTTGAATTTTATCTGTTACCTCTGAATACTTCTTTGCTGGGTTATATAAATATGTATTGCTTTAGCTTAGTGGTAAAAATACCCCTGGGTTTAATCCCCAGTATGAAAAAAACAAAGACAAAACAAAGAAACAGAAAAATTTTAAAAAACAGCCAGTTTCAGAAATATCTAAGTAATGATTAGAAATATATTCCCAGCCCTTTCTAATTATTTTATATTGAGATGGGGTCTTGCTAAGTTGCTTAGGGCCTTGCTAAACTGCTGAGGCTGGTCTTGAACTTGTGATCCTCCTGCTTCAGCCTCCCAAGTCACTGGGGTTATAGGCAAGGGTAACACTATGCTCAGCTATTGTTACTTTTTATTGTGGTAAGATACATATAAGTTATCACCTTAACCATTTTTAAGAATATAGTCCATTAGCATTAAATACATTCATATTGTCAGGCAATCACTACATATCAGTTATCTTTTAAAACTGAAACTCTGTACTCATTAGGCAATAACTCATTAGGCACACTCCTCTCCCTCCCATTGCTGGAAGCCACTGTTCTACTTTCTGTTTCTGTGATGTTAAATATTCTATCTTTTTTTTTTTAATTTTTTTAAATATTTATTTCTTAGTTGTACACAACACCTTTATTTTGTTTATTTATTTTTATGTGGTGTTGAGGATCGAACCCCGGACCTCATGCATTCCAGGCGAGCGCTCTACCGCTGAACCACAACCTCAGCCCCCTAACTATCTTATATAAGTAAAATCATGTAGTATTTGTCATCTTGTAACTGGCTTATTTCACATAGCATAATACCCTTAAGGATCATCTACATGATGAGGCAGAATTACTGATATAATAAAGTAATAATTTAAAATAGACATAATAAATATACTTAGAATAAGGAAAGATATTATTGATTTGTATCAGGAATGAGAAATCATTAGGGCTGGGGCTGTGATTCAGTGGTGAAACACCCCTGGGTTCAATCCCCAATACAAAATAAATAAATAAATAAATAAATAAAAAACAGAAAAAAGAAAGAAATCATTAAACATTTAAGTTGATATATCTTAGGGATATAAAATATGTCATAATAGCAGGAAGCAAACAACCAAAGATGGCTTGGTGGTTGAAATATATAGTTGAGGGACTTTCACACAAGGCACAGGAAAGAAGAAAAAGATTGAAATTAGAAAACAGAATTGCATAGAGATAGAGGGGGGAAAGTAGCACAAATATGTAGAAAATAGTAACCCCAGAATTAGGAGAAAAAAATAAAGATTAAGAAATATTCAAGAAAATGATGAAAATTTCCCTTGAATTAATTAAACACTTAAGTCTACATTAGGAAAGTATATATCAGTAACAGAGTATCTGTTGCATCCAGTTTATGAGTTCCTAGAACAAAATGAGCAGACATGGGATGCCAAATAAGGAAAAAGGTATCTAAATAGGAGCCCGGTTGTGGCTCAGAGGTAGAGTGCAGCCTGGCATTCATGAGGCACTGGTCCGATCCTCAGCACCACAAAAAAATAAAATGAAGATATTGTGTCCACCTACAACTAAAAAAAAAAATGTTTTTTTTTAGAAAAAAGAAAAGTGTATTTAAGTAAACCATATTAAAATACAAAGCATGAAAACACCACATCCTAGAAGAATTCTAAAAAGGAGAAGCGTGTAGATCCACTTACAAAGAAGAATCAGATCTATCTTGGATTCCTCAAATAACTATTACATGTGCAAAAACACAATGAATTAATATAGGTAAATATAGAAAACAACTAAGAGATCTAGAATCTTGTAGCTAGTCAAAATTGTTTTGATATGAAGGCAAATTAAAACTACTTCAGATGTTTTTAATTTGCTTATATAAATTGACTTTATAAATCATCTTTTAGAGGAGGAAATACTCAACAAACAGAAAATGAATCCAAGAGGATATTGCAAGAAATGTAGGAGTAAGAATATTGTTTACCAAAACAGCATGGTATTGGCACCAAAACAGACTGGTAGACCAACGGTACAGAATAGAGACACAGAAACTAACCCACAAAATTACAATTATCTTATATTAGACAAAGGTGCCAAAAACATGCACTGGAGAAAGGATAGCATTTTCAACAAATGGTGCTGGGAAACTGGAAATCCATATGCAACAAAATGAAATTAAACCCATATCTCTCACCATGCACAAAACTTAACTCAAAATGGATCAAGGACCTAGGAATTAAACCAGAGACTCTGCATCTAATGGAAGAAAAAGTAGGCCCTAATCTTCATCATGTGGGATTAGGCCCCAACTTCCTTAATAAAACTCTTATAGCACAAGAATTAAAACCAAGAATAAATAAATGGGATGGACTCAAACTAAAAAGTTTTTTTTTTTTTCCTCAGCAAAAGAAATAATCTGTGAGGTAAACAGATAGCCTACATCCTGGGAGCAAATCTTTACCCCTCACACATCAGATAGAGCACTAACTTCTAGGGTATATAAAGAACTCAAAAAGCTAAGCACTAAAAAAATAAATAACCCAATAAACAAATGGGCCAAGGACCTGAACAGACACTTCTCAGAAGAGATATACAATCAATCAATAAATATATGAAAAAATGCTCATCATCTCTAACAATCAGATAAATGTAAATCAAAACTACTCTAAGATATCATCTCACTCCAGTCAGAATGGCAGCTATCGTGAAGACAAACAACAGTAAGTGTTGGCGAGGATGTGGGGGGAAAAAGGCACACTCATACATTGCTTGTGGAACTGCAAATTGGTGTAGCCAATATGGAAAGCAGTATGGAGATTCCTTAGAAAACTGGGAATAGAACCACCATTTGACCCAGCTATCCCTCCCCTCGGACTATACCCAAAGGACTTAAAAACAGCATACTACAGGACACAGCCACATCAATGTTTATAGCAGCACAGTTCACAATAGTTAAACTGTGGAGCCAACCTCGATGCCCTTCAGTGGATGAATGGATAAAAAAAGTGTGGCAATATATACACAATGGAATTTTACTCAGCAATAAAAGAGAATAAAATTATGGCATTTGCAGGTTAATGGATGGCGTTGGACAAGATAATGCTAAGTGAAGTTAGCCAATCCCAAAAAAACAAATGCCAAATATTTTCTCTGATATAAGGAGGCTGACTCTTAGTGGGTAGGGGGGGGGAACATGGGACGAATAGATGAATTGTAGATAGGGAAGAGGGGAGGGAGGGAAAGGGAGGAGGCAGGATATTAGCAAGGATGGTAGAATGTGATGGACATCGTTATCCAAAATACATGTATTGTACTTTGGGTGTCAACCTACTTTATATACAAACACAGATACGAAAAATTGTGGTATATATGTGTAATAAGAATTGTAATACATTCTGCTGTTGTGTATTTAAAAAATAAAATGAATTAAAATATTGTTTACCATTTACAAGAAAGCACATAGAAAAGATAAAACAAATATATATTTTAGTAGCTCATAACTAATTCTTTAGATAACAGAGGATACTGAGAGCATACTAAACTACTTACTGAAAATATGTCAGAATATATAACATTTAAATTAACAGTAGAAAACTTGGTCCAGGTAATGGAAAGCTAAGAGCAACAGAAAGGAAATTCAGTGAAATATGAAGTTAAATGATAGAAATAAGCTTAATATAAAATACCTAAATTTGTGGATAACACAATAGGTAGAAGGCATTGGATGTTATACAAAGTTTTGAAATTATATTGTCTAACGGGATACAATCATTAATAAATGTTTTTTGGAAGTGGGAAAACATATACTTGAGACACAATGAATCAAAATGAGCTGGAGAAATAATTTTTAATGTGGAACATAAATGAAGGTTTTTTTTTTTCCATTATTATTTTCAGTGCTAGGAATTGAAACCAGATCCTTGCACATGCTGGCCAAACACTCTACCACTGAGCCACATCCCCAGACTTTTATTTCCTTTTTTAAAAATTTATTTATGTGGTACTGAGGATCGAACCGGATGCCTCACATGTGCTAGACAAGTGCTCTACCACTGAGCCACAACCCCAGCCCCCTTTTATTTCCCTTTTAAAATCTTTTTTTTTAAAAGAGCAATTTTAGATTTAAAGCAAAATTGAAAAGACAGAGTTCCTGCATGCCACATGTTCATATACACATACACACAAAGCCTCCCCCACTGTTAGCATCTTGCACAGAGTGGTATGTTTGTTACAGCTAGTGACCTAACACTGACATTATTAATATCACCCAAAATCCATAGTTCACATCCAGTTTGACTCTTAGAGGTGTACATTCTATAGGTCTGGACAAAAATATGGTGACATGTTTCCACCATTATGGTATCATATAAAGCTATTCCATATCCCTAAAATTCCTCTGTGCTTTGCCTATTCATCTTCTTTTTCTCTAACCTCTGTTAACTACTGATCTTACTATCTTCATAGTTTTGATCTTTCTAGAATGTCATGTGGTTGGAATTATATAGTAAGCAGGCTTTTCAAATTGGCTGCTTTCATTTAGTAATATGCATGTAAGTTTATTCACTGTCCTTTAATGACTTGATAGCTCTTTTTAGGGCTGAATAATACTCCACTGTCTGGATGTACCAGTTTATCCATGCACTTACTGAAGGATATCTTGACTCTTTCCAAGTTCTGCAAATTATAAAGAAAGCCACTGTAAATATTTGTGTGTAGGTTTTTGTGGGGATGTAAGTTTTCAATTCATGTGTGCAAATGCCAAGGATCATGAATACTAGATCGTATAATAAGAGTATATTTAGTTTTGAATGAAACTTCCAAAGTGTCTTCCAAAGTGGCTTTACCATTTTACATTTCCAGTAGCAGTAAGTGAGAGTTCCAGTTGCTCTACATCCTTGCCACCATTTGGTATTGTCACTCTTCTGGATTGGGGCCATTCTAATAGGTATGCAGTGATATCGTTTTAATTTGCATTTCTCTAATGACATATATGATGTGATAGATTCTTTAACCTGACATGGAGGACAAATAAGAATAATAGCATCCAGTTCATTGTATTGATGCAAAGGCCAAATTTTAGAAAGCTAAGGTTTAAGATCATTGCCCCTGACATTTAAATGGAGTACATACAAACCCTGATAACATTTTTGAAAAGTACATCTTTATATTGCACATTCTTACCCCTTGGTAAAGTACAAAAGGATGGCCTGAGCTTGAAGTTGGAAAAATTCAAAGGTGGGATTGGGGCTGTGGCTCAGTGGTAGTGTACTTGCCTGGCATGTGTGAGGCACTGGGTTCGATTCTCAGCACCACTGTAAAAATGAAACTTTGGAAGTTTCATTCAAAACTAAATATACTCTTATTATACGATCTAGTATTCATGATCCTTGGCATTTGCACACATGAATTGAAAACTTACATCCCCACAAAAACCTACACACAAATATTTACAGTGGCTTTTTAAAATTTATTTTATAAATAAAAATAAAGATCTAGCAACAATTAAAAAAAAAAAAAAGAAAGAAAAAGAAAAATTCAATGGCAGTGTGAAAATCGGCCAAATTTTTTAACATTATTTTTTATAACATTTATTTTTTTATGTGGTGCTGAGGATCAAACCTAGTTCCTCACACATGCTAGGCAAGTGCTCTACCTCTGAGCCACAACCCCAGGCCCCGAATTTTGGCATATTAAATTAGTAGCATTCTTAGCCTAAAATCTGCATGCACTGTGAGAAAACAACCGTATCTGAAAGGTACAAGGGCTTTGCCAGTGACCAAAATACAAAATGTCTCCATTGCCCTGGCTCCAACGTAAGAACGCTGCTGTGAGTGCAGGGTCACTCAGTACTGCCTCACTTACTGCAGGGTGCCCAAGTCCCAGGCCCTGGACACCCCTGCCAGGGGCAGGCCAGAAACGCCACCCTCAGCTCACTGCGCTTGTGCAGATGGGAAATCCCTGAGGCTTGGTGCTGATGTTGGACTCCCACTAGTTTATTAATTCTTGAAAAGCACATTTTTCAGAGGCGACTAAAGCTGAAGTAACCTCGATGTGGGCTTTTTCTGAGTCAGGCAGTGAGATGGTGAGCCACAGATGGTTGTGTCAGAGGAAGGACGACAGGTCATGGGTGTTCTTCAGACCTAAGTTGAAGCCAGACTTGAATCTGCAGCAAAAATGGAGTGCATGATCCTGGAGCTGTGTTCTTGAAGACATCTGGGGTGTAGACAGGATGTGTCACGCTCAGACCCTCCTCTGTATGAGCTGAGGAACGCAGGAGAGGGATTACTGGGGGTGACCACGGCAGGAGTGAGCGTGCCGTGTGCGTGTCCTGAGTGCAGAATAGCCCAGGACGGGGCTCCAGGACCTCGGATGCGGTTGTGGTTCTGTCAGCGCTTTTATGACTAGGAAGGCTGGCCTTACCATACATGAGTGTGGGTTGTTGGGCTTAGTTGTCACTGAGTTGGTTACTTACCCAGTCCTCTGACCTCTCAATTTACAGTCATTTATGGCTTAAGCAGAGAAACGGCACCAAGAGAGAAGTCACACTTTTGAGCACTAGCATGGGCACAGGAAAGCACACATATCATCTTGGAATAGGAATTTTTAAAGCTGCGAGTTACCTCTAAAACCAGGCTCCTTGGATTAAGCATCCTGTTGGAAACCTTTCCCTTGGACCCTTTCGGTGACATACATCGTGTAATCGCACCATTCCCAGAACTCTGACCCCAGGTACCTCCTGTGGACTCACATACAGATTTTTTCACCCTAATATTTCTCCTCGTTCTGTATGTGAGATCATGACTTACTTTTCCTCTGACCTTGCCTCCTCCAAAAGGGAACCCCAAAAGGAGGAAAGAATTGTTACATTACTAAAATACTAAAGGTAAAGCAATATTGTTGATGCCTAAAAATCAAGATTCAGGTGGGGCTGGTTTGTGGCCTAGCGATAGAGCATTTGCCTAGCATGTGTGAGGCACTGGGTTGGATTCTCAGCACCGCATATGAATAAATGAATAAAATAAAAGTCCATGGGGCTGGGGATGTGACTCAGTGGTACAGCACTTGCCTAGGATGTGTGAGGCACTGGTTTTGATTTTCAGCACCACTTAAAAATAAATTAATAAAATAAAGTTATTATGTCCATCTACAACTAAAAAATTTTTTTAAAAAGGTCCATCAACAATTAAAAACTATATAAAAAGATTCAGGTGGATTCGTTTTCTTTTTGTTCTCCAAATTTCTGTTTGGATATGAATATGTTTGATTTTCTTTGCCTGAAGAAACAACCTTAAGCCTTCCTTCTGCAGATACTGACAGAGGATACTGAGATAAGTCCTCCTTCACAGTGGCTATTTTTAGTTGTCAATGGACCTTTATTTTACTTATTTATATATGGTGCTGAGAATCAAACCCAGTGCCTCACACATGCTAGATAAGTGCTTTACCATTGAGCTACAACCTCAGCCCAAGAAACCACCTCTTGAATATTACTAATTTTTAAGACATGCTTGCCTCACTTAGTAATTCATCAGAAATGTCTTTTCTTCATTTTTTGGTGTAGACCAATATAATTTTTGATAATAGCGTAGTATGCCAGTATGTACTACAAATTGTTGAAGAATACATTACTTGGCATTAGACATGTTTCCAGTTGTTTTATCTATCTATCTATCTGTCTGGTGCTGAGAATCGAACCCAGTGCCTCACACATGCCAGGCAAGTGCTTTACCACTGAGCCACAACCCTAGCCCATGTTTCCAGTTTTTTATTAAAAACTTCCTAAGTTTGGTGGTGTGGTGCACACTTATAACCTCAGTAATTTGGGAGGCTGAGACAGGAGGATCACAATTTTAGGCCAGCCTCAGCAACTTAGCAAGACCCTCAGCAACATAGGAAGACCCTGTCTTATAATAAAAGATAAAAAGGACTGTGAATATAGCTCAGTGTATATAAGTATATATATGAATAAATATATATGCGTTCAATCCTAGTACACTCATACATTCATAGAAATGAAATTTTTCTAAACATATTATTGTGCATACAATTTATGTATCTCTGTATTTTTATTTCCTTATGGTAAATTCCTACAAATGAAATGTAGTGTCACAAATCAGACATCTTATGCACCTGCAATATTTGTAATCTTATAGTATTTGTAATTGGGGTGATTCAGTGACTAAAAATACTACTACTTTTAAAAGCTGACAATCCAACAAAGGACATAAACTATGAATAGGAGTAAGTATAATGCAGTATTCAGGTGCCATACTTTAAGAATTCATGGAAAGGTGGTATTGGTTGAATTCTGGTCATCATTGTAAGCTATGAACAAGTAGGACTGAGCCCATGGAATTTCTATGGAGGTAAGTGGAATTTATTATATAAGCTCTTAGCTTTTATTTATTTATTTTAAGCAATGTTAGATACAAAGAGGGGCTAATGGGATAAGCTGGTTTTAGCAGTTGTCTGGAAGACATCATGGTTAACTAGCAAAATAAACACACTTTTTTAATTCTAATTTGTTATATATGACAGAATGCATTACAATTCATATTGAATGTATTCTGTTTCTGGTTGTATACAGAGTAGAGTCACACCATTTGTGTCTTCATACATGTACTTAGAGTAATGATATCCATCTCATTCCACCATCTTTTCTACCCCCATGCCCCCTCCCTTTCCCTCCCATCCCTTTGCCCTCTCTAGAGTTCATCTAATCCTCCCATGCTCCCTGCCCCCAACCCCATTATGAATCAGCCTCCTTATATCAGAGAAAACATTTGGCATTTGTTTTTTTGGGATTGACTAACTTCGCTTAGAATTATATTCTCTAACTCCATCCCTTTAGCTGCAAATGCCATGAGTTTATTCTTTTTTAATGCGGAATAATATTCCATAGAAACATGCTTTTTAAAATTTTTTCAACTTTTTTTTTTAGTTGTGTTGAACATAATACCTTTATTTTATTTATTTATTTTTATGTGGTGCTGAGGGTTGAACCCAGGGCCTCACACGTGCTAGGTGAGTCCTCTACCACTGAGCCACAACTCCAGCCACTGAAACATGCTTTTTCGCATGTACATTTGTGCATATGCACACATCTGTGTGCATGTGAATGTACCTACACATGTATGCTTTCAATTAGAGTGTGACAATATTATAATTATGAAATATACTTTAAAACAAAAAAATCAAGATTACAAATAAAAAAGTAATGGTAGCATAGAATTCTGTAACAAGACAGAACAAATTACTTTTTAAAAATGTTTTTCTAATTGTCAATGGACATTTATTTTATTTATTTATATGTGGTGCTGAGAATCAAATCCAGTGCCTCACACATGCTAGGCAAGTGCTCTACCACTGACCCACAATCCCAGCCCCCCAAATTACTTTTTTTTTTCCTCTTCCTTTTCCTCATTGTTGGGATTCAAACTCAGGGTCTCTTGTATGCTAGGCAAGTGCTCCATCACTGAACTACACTCCCTGTCTATCTGTCTATCAAATCATATTGTGCATTCTACTTTTTAATGTCAATTTTTGTTGACAGTATATTTGAAATATTTTTCATATTCTTACATATATTTCCCTACTTGCATTAAATGACTATTTTATATTATTACACGTAGGTTCCATAATTAACTACACAGCTGGGTTGGACTCTATACAGAACCAGCCCAAGCAATTTCTTCTGGGTTGTGTTGTCTTCCATATGTGATCAACTTCAGATGATTCTGATGCCATAAGAGGTGTTAGTTTGGGTGATGTGGCCTCTTTCAGCCTTAGAGGATCTATTCATAGAAAGACTGGGGTCTAGATCAACCCCCAAGATGGGGACTTGTCCAAGAAACCTCCTGCTATCATGTCTGGATCTGGTTTCAGTGTAGAGGTGACTTACTTTGCAACCATCTTGTGGGTTTCCTGAGGTTTAGGGGACAGCTTAGATCCATCTTTTTGGTTTTTCCTAAATTATATGTACAGCCGTAGGATAACTAATTTTGGAAGGAGCAATGGAAGAGCAGAAAGATCTTTCTGAACTATGTCATAATGTAACACTAAAACTTTCTTTTTTCTTTCAGCTCTGGATGCTCTGGAGTTTGAATTCTTCTAGTAGTGGAACCCTGAGGAAAACTGATCAGGTCTTTCATTTTTAAAACATGACCTGTGTAAGTTGTTTGTTTATGTTTTCTTGCAATATTATTTTAGGTAAGATGGATTCTTTTCATTAACCTAAATCTTCCTACTTAAGAAGACCTTCCTAGTTCATTTATCTGCTCTCCAGTTTCTCCTAATGCAATGAATTATGAAAGCAAATAACTCAGATTCCTCCCTACAAGTATTTGCTATCCAGTTTGTGTATCAGTTGTCCAATTTACTTATTTTTTTGTGCTTATTCTTCAATCAAATGTTGATAGAACAGTAAAAGAGTTAAGTCCCAGCAGGTAAATATAAGATTCCCTTGTACGTCCCTAGTTTGGTGAATATTGGCCCTATTTGAGTATAACAGGTAGACTTTGAAATAATGCATGTATGTATTCTTATTTTAAAGGCAAATAAGAGGAAATTTGGTTATCACTTGGTCACAGTCTTATTATGTGATGAGATTTCAAGTCCTTTGAGGTTTTTAGAAAGGTTGGACATGTCACGACTTTTGTTAAGGAATTACTGATTGACAAATATATTTATTTTGTGGTTGAATGTATTCTGTTGAATTTGGGTGACATTTATTTGATCATGAGTCATCCTATATCATTGTATACTCGGACAGGGAAGTGTTGAGTGAGAGATGGAGGATGGCAATGGGGGAGAACATTTTCCTATGGAGTAAACATGTGGATTTCCTCTCCTGATTTCTAAAAGGACTTTGAAATTTTTTTCCAATCAAGTAGATAAACATAAAGGATGAATTAATTCTGAGATATCCATAATAAAATGGATTGTTACACAGTAAACCCAAAATTTATCAAAACAAAGAAAATTGCCATTATGTGCTCTGACATAATGATGAACTTGAGACTTGGGGAAATATCTAAGCTTTTCTGTAAAACCTTTTTTGAATATAGAGATTTTTATATTAAATTTGAGAAGGACATACATTTTTGGTTCTTTTTATTTTACTGTTAAAGGTAAAATAATTTAGAAATTTACATTTATTGTTAATTTATGCATTAGGCCTCTAGCAAATTGTGATTATGTCTAATACTTTATTGAATACAGGAACTTGAATTTTATTTCATCCACTGCTCAGCAAACCTAAATTGTTGTGGTTACTCCTAATACAAAGAAAGATTTGCCTGCAGCAATAGAATTCTTCAAGAATGTGTAGATACTCTGCTTTAGTCTGCTACCAGTTATTAGCCTCTTGACTATATCACAGCTTTCCTATAAGGTGCTCTTCTCTTCTGCTTTATGAAAATGTTTTTTAAGTTTCATAATACATGGGTTTGTAGTTTCAGGAATTAGTAACATTCGGGGATGTGGCCATAGACTTCTCTCAGCAGGAGTGGGAATACCTGGACCCTCTTCAGAGGGACTTGTACAGGGATGTGATGTTGGAGAACTATAGGAACCTGGTCTTTCTAGGTAAGTTTATTTGCTTGAAGTAATTTAAAATGTGAACTATGATATGTTAACACAATGATTTTCAAATCTCCCTAAGTTCTGCCAGAATGACAATGACACTGCAATTAAGCACCATCATTTTCTCCATCCTTCAATGACATTCACATCTTCCTATGACATTTATAATAGCCTACTTTCTTTAATATACAAGGGGCCAGGATAAAATTCTGCATATTTATTTAATTAATAACCATGATTTCCACGTTTATTCCAAAAATTTCTATAGATGTGCTCTTTCATCCTCTGGTCCATCTGCAAGGACAATATTTAGATGAAGATTTCCTGATTTTTTCTTTATATGAAAAGAACCTCTAACTTATACAGTAGTGGATAAGATGAATAGTATTCGTTAAAACTGAAGAATCATGGCCAGGTATGGGTGTTGCATACCTGTAATCCCAGTGACTTGGGAGGCTGAGGCAGGAGGACTGCAATTTCAAGGCCTGCCTCAGCAATTGACAAGTCCCTAAGCAATTTAGTGAGACCTTGTCTCCTGACCCTCTCAAAATTAACTCACAAAAAACTAAAGTCCACATTTCATTTCCTGTAACCAATTTTTATGATTTATTGTTGAAAGTTTCAGTCCATGAACTTTGCACTTAATTATTGAATGAAGATTTTGTAAGTCAATCTGGATGTTTCTTGTTATCCTCTTATAGGAATGAAATACTTAAAATTAGTGTTTATTATGTACCAAGCACTTTTCTGGAAAAAAATGAATAAAATGATTCAATCATAAAACAACTACATTGTAGTAGTAGTATTATACCCAGTTTCTTGCCAACATTGGGGAATAGTGAGTTGAAACAACCTGGCCAAATCATAAGATTGATAAGAGGAAGAATTTGTGCCCCAGACCTCTGACTCCAGAGACTTTTGCATTGTTGAACTTTCTCATAAGAGAGAAAAGCTGGCTGGGCACAAACCTGTAACTGCAGCAGCTTGGGAGGTTGAGGCAGGGGGATTGCAAGATTGAGGCTAGCCTCAGCAACCTAGTGAGGCCCTATCTCAAAATAAAAAAAGAAAAGGTCTGGATGTAGCTCAGTGGTAAAGTGCCACTGGATTCAATCCCCAGTACCAAAAAAATTAAAAAGGAGGGGGGGGGGCGGAGAGATGAAAAAGAAACAGAGAGAACATGAGAGAGAGAGATGGAGAGGGAAGGAGAGAAAGACAGACAACTCCTGGCTGGGCACAGTGGTGCATGCCACCTATATTCCGTTATTTGGGAGGCTAAGGCAAGAGGATTTTCTGAGCCCATGAGCTCAAGGCCAGCCAGGAAAAAAACAACAGGACCCTGAAGACAAAAGAGACAGAGCCTGTGTGAGTTTAAATTAAAATAAGGTTTCACCATACCTGCTTCATTTCTTAAATCATTGCACCCCTCTTTTATCTGAAGTCTTTATCACTAACATTTAATCTTTAGTTCATTGCAAATTTAACTAAAGCTCCAGGGTTTCTGTGACTTTGTTTTTATTTTTAATCCATGTGACGTTTCTTTTCTTGTAAGCAGGGCATTCTACTTCTAAGCCAGATGTGGTTGACTTATTGGAGCAAGGAAAAGAGCCCTGGATGTTTCTAAAGGAAGAAACACAAAGACAATACACAGGTATGGGAAAGGGGGAACAGTCAGGGCTGGTAACAACCTGTTTGGTTAGGGAGTCTACAACCTGGTTGTGTTGTAGACTCATGGAACATAGGTCTGTGTCCTGAGAGGAAATAAAGATCTTGGTGTGAGCCAGGGAAGGAACTTCAGCTTTTCCCCATTTATCAATCACCATATTTTTCTTATCTTTCAAACCCATTTTCAATGATGGGGCTCTTTTCCTGGGTTCAGTATTTTAACTATATTTTGGAGTCTACTTTTCAGTTCCCCTTTTGCATACACACAAACACATGTATCAATGCAATGATAGTAAATAAAACTTACAAGGCCCTTGCTTCCAAGAAATTGACATTGCATTAGAGTGAATAGATATGGAAATAAACGGACAACCACATCCTTTTCATCTCTCTCTCTCTCTCTCTCTCTCTTTTTCCTAACCATTTGTTGGAAGGAGAGCAGAGGTGGGGCCATTTAGATAAGGTGACTGACTGGGGATGATTCCTCTTAGGTGGTGGTATTTGAGAAGAGATATTATCTAGAGAAGAATATTCCAAGCTGAAGGAAGAGTTCAGAAGCCTCAGGGGTTTTCTGGGGCAAATCAGGAAAAGTAGATAGAGGGTAAGAGGGAGAGCTATGTGAATTAAAGCAGCATCAGATAGACCAAAATAGAGATCCTGAGAGTGACAAGAAATAAAGTCACACTGTTAGGAGAATCAGATCAGATGAGGAATTGTTGATTTTGAATTATTAGTGATAAGAATGCTTAGAACCAATAATATAATTAGTTTTTCATTTTCATTTTAAGCCATTTTTTTTTAAATATCAAATGAAGACAGAAAACTAATGTGTAGCTTAATGGGTTATAGATGTTAAACAACCATGTCACTATACTCAGGAGTTAAAACTTTAAAAAAATTTTTTTTTGTATTAAAATGCTCCACACATCTCTTTTTTTATTTTTATGTGGTGCTGAGGATCAAACCTAGTGCCTCATGCATGGTAGGCAAGTTCTCTGCCACTGAGTTATAGCCCCAGCCCGAGTTAAAACTTTTTAGAAACTATTTTAATACAATCTCAGAGTTACAAAAAGGTGATGATAATAGCACACAAGATTCTCTATACCCTTCAAAGAATATACATATGTGTGAATATGTGTTGTGTTTGTGTGCCAAGGATTGAACCCAGGGACACTTAACCACTGAGCTATATCCCTAGTCCTTTTCATTTTTTATTTTGAAATGGTTTCAAAATGTTGCTTAGGGCCTTGCTAAATTGCTGAGGCTCACTTTGAACTTGAGATCCTCCTGCCTCAGCCTCTGGATTCACTGGGATTATAGGCATGTGCCATCATGCCAGTCTGGAGATAAACTTTTGTAGTCAATTTTAGATGCTCCAAACATCTCCATCCAATCTCAATCTTCTCTCTCCTGCTAGGTGCAACCAGTATTGCTGTTTTTTTTCCACTTGTTTCTTTGAATGCTTAGAACCAATAATGTAATTAGTCCTAGGGATGGAACCCAGGGCTTCATTCATGCTTGGCAAGTACTTCCACTGAGCTATCCTCCTAGCCCCACTATTGTAATTTTAATAGTGATAAGCCTCTTCCTGTTTTTCTTCCTCCAGTTTTTTATATGTCATTTAAGTCTTCTTTAATCTCTAAATTTCCTTTTCATCTTTCTCTCTCTCTCTCTCTCTCTTTTGTTCCTAACCATTTGTTTGCTCAAGAAACAATATCCCAGCTGGGTGCAGTTAGTACATGCCTATAATCCCAGTGGCTCTGAAGCTGAAGCAGAAGAATCCAAGGTTCAAAGCCAGCCTCAATCAGCAACTTAGTGAGGCTCTAAACAACTCAGTGAGACCCTGTCTCTAAATAAAATATAAAAAAGGTCTGGGGATGTGGCTCAGTGTATAAGCACCCCTGGGTTCAATCACTGGTAACAAAACAAAAAATGAAGCTTAATCAGATTGAGATTCAATTGTATTCTTCCCATTGTACCACATCACAAAACAATGATAGTTCATTGCATTGGCAATGCTAATATGATAGTTTAGGTAAATGGAACTTTGTGCCCCAGGTAGTGCTAAGAATGTGCCATTTTGTCTCTTTTTTTTTTTTTTTAACCAATAAATAATCTGCAGTGTGATACTGTGGGCACTGTATTTCCCCACAAGTATTCCCTAGTAATGACTGAAGCAGTTAAGATGGTAGTGACTTTTCTGTCATTTCATTCTACATTCATTGTCACTCTTTTTCTTATTTTTTTTACTGTCATTCTTTTATGAAGAACTCTTGGTTTTTATTTTATTTTTAATTATTACAGACTTTCAAATTTTATTTATTATTTTAAAATATTTTTTATTTTGAAATAATTTTAAATTTATGTAAGTATTACAGAGAAGATATAGTTACTGTTTACCCTTCACTCAGCTTTCCCAATTATTAATAGCTTGTATAATCATAATACATTTATCAAAACAAAGCATGTACTTGTATTCCTAGCTACTGTGGAGGCCGAGGGAGGAGGGTAGCTTGGACTCCATGCTCAGTGAGGCTTCCTCTGGGGGGGGGGGGGAAACACCTAAGCAATTAACATTTATACAATACTACTGATACTAGTAAATGGTAGGCTTTATTCACATTTCATCAGTGTTTTCACTGATTTCTTTTTCTGATTTAGGACTTGATCCAAAATACTATTTAGTCACTATCATATTAGCATGTTTCTCAGTCTTTTTCCAATCTATTCCAGTTTCATGGACTTTCTGTCTTTCATGTCCTTGGCACTTTCTGAGAGGATAGTTACTAGGAGGCAGAATATTCCTCAATTTGGTTTGGTCTAATAACTTTCTTATAAGTAAATTGTATTTTTGGTAATAATCCCATAGAAAAGAATGGTGTGTCCTTCTCAGTACATTATGTCAGTGGGGTGCTATGTGTGTTATTACTGGTGCTCTTAAAATTGATCGTGGTAAATGGAGGTCTGTTGGGTTTCTCTGTAGCAAAATTATTACATTTCCCTTTAAAACTGATAAATATCTTGGGGGAGGTTCTCTGAAACAATATGAATATCCTATTTCATTTCCAATCCACTGACTTTCAGCAGCCATCAGTGTATTTTGCTTGCACCAGTTTTTACTTCAGTGTTTGCCTAATGGTAGTTTTTGTATTTTCCTTTTTATAAGTTTATTAATTGGAATTCTTCTATGAGGAAGAACTCTTTCTTCTCTCTTTTCACTTATTTATTCCACTGTTTATATTGGTGTAGACTCATTGATGTGTATTTATTCCATGGGTTATAATCCAGTACTTTGACTATTTTTATTCAGCTCAGACCTTTGGGAGCTCTTCTTTCAGGTAGGCTCCAGTGCTCTTTCAACATGTACCAGCCTTTGGTGAGAATGTCTTACTCTTTGGCACTATGGTTGTTATTCTAGGATCATATTTTTCTGCCCCAGCCCTAGAATCAATGACTTCTCCAAGGATCCCAGGTTCCTTTTATTGGAAACTGGTATTTAGAAATCCAGATCGAGACACGAGGTGTGCTTACTGCTCCTGGGACCTTTTAGCTACTAGGTTCTCTTTAGCTGACACAGCTGGGTAGTGTGTTACTATGTATGGTGATGTGGCTAAGTGTTTCTGAGTATTTTCCTGTTGTTTGAAAGCTGCAACACCAAAGCAAGCTTTCTATGAAGTTCAAGCTCCAAATCACATGTGTGAACGTTCTTAGTTTGAAACACATTAAAGGCAGTTGAATTTCTTACCACCAAAAATGTTTTTTTTTTAGTTCATCATGTTCATATTGTATATATACGAAAGGAATGGCCCCACTGGCATAAAATCTAATCCTTTATCCAACTGCAATGAAAATAATAAAAAACTAGTCAAGCTTTTCCCGTGTTTAAATTAGGGCAAAAAGATAAGCAATACAATATTTTACCCTCCAATTTAAACTGTAAGACTAACAAAAGTAAGGTGATTGAAAAATAAGGATAGTTAAAAAAAACTTTAAATACATGTTTATATTTTATTAATTTTTAATAAAATTTCAGGTTACAATGATAAATTAAAACATTGCAATGTCTATAATACATAATTATATACCTCTATAAAATATGTCCTAATCAGTTACTGATATATTTGGAAGCAACTGATTTTTGTCTGAAGATATCTTATTGTTACATCTTTGTTATTATGGTAATTGTTACAATTTTGAGTTGGACTTACTTGTTCTTAACTTTTTCTCCTTTTGTAATGTTTGAGGAAATATGCCAGAAAACCATGGGAGCTTTGAGTTTCCGTTTTCACTTTTCTTCTTTCCTTAGATATATTTACATTTACTTTATAAGTTATTTTTCTACTTCTTTAACTGCATCAAATATAATTGGATATAAACATACTATCATTAGGTTTAAAATCATTTCTATGTGAAAAGTTAGAAAGCATCTTCTTATATCCTGATTGGCTTTTTCCTTCTTCAGCTTTTTATTTTGAAAATTATTAAGCCAAGTGAGAATATTTAAAAATATACATAATTAATTATCCTTCACATAGACTTAACTTTGGTTATTAATAGTTTGCCTTACTTTTCTTTCTGTATATGCAACTTTCTTCTTGGCCCACTTGATAGTAAGTACTAGTTATCATTGAGTTTTACCTCTTCATTATGTCCATCTCTTAAGAATAAAGGCATTCTTCTACATAACCACAATAATGTTATGATAGTAATTAAGTCTTACCTACTGTAGAATCCATATTTAAATTTTCGAAATGCCACTTATAAAATTTGTTTAGGGGGCTGGAGTTGTGGCTCAGAGGTACAGCACTTGCCTCACATGTGTGAGGCACTTGGTTCAGTCCTCAGCACCACGTAAATATAAAATAAATATATTAAAAAATTGTTTAGGGCCAGGCACAGTGGTGTACACGTCTAATCCCAGAAGCTTGGGAGGCTGAGGCAGGAGGATTATAAGTTCAAAGCTAGACTCAGCAATTTAGTGAGGCACTAAGCAACTCAGAAAGATCCTGTCTCTAATAAAATACAAAAAAGGGATGGGGATGTTGCTCAGTGGTTCATTGCCCCTGGGTTCAATTCCCAGTACCAAAAAAAAAAAAAAAAAAAAAAAGCTTAGGATCCAATCTATGTTCATACATTGCATTTGGGTGTTAGGTTTTGTATCATACTACCATTTTTTTCCCTGTGATTTTGACTTCTTTTAATGTGGTTAGTCCAGTTTTCTTGTGGAATATCTACTTTCTAGGTTTGCCTTTTCCCTTCATGATTAGAATAAGGTCAAACATTTGTGCCATGAATAGTTAAAGGGTGGATATAATTTTCTTTTAATAAACTTTTATTTTTGAACAATTTTAGATTTATGGAAAGTCACAAAGATAATAGAGATTTCTTTATAAGCTGTACCCAGTTTCATCATTGTTAGCATCTTATATCATTTAAGCACATTTGTTAAAACTAAGAAACTGAGGCTGGTATTAACTGAACTCTAGATTCTATTTGGATGTCATCACCTTTTCCACTGATGTCTTCTTTCTGATCATATATCCATTCTGGGGTTACCAAATTGCATATATTTATTTGGTTTTCCAATCTCCTCTGTTTTATAACAGTTTTTTCCCCCAGACTTTCATAGGTATTCTATAAAATATCCCTAAATTCAGGTGTGTTGTTTTTCTTATAATTAGACTGGAGATATAGGTTCTTAGATAGTAACAGAGGTGAAATGCTCTTCTGATCACACTATATCCAGGGTATATGACATCCATGTGACAACACTTGGATATCCTTTATCATTTGCCTAAGGTGTGTCTGCCAAGTTTCTGACTTTTTTAAAAATGTTTTTTTAGTTGTAGATGGACACAATGTCTTTATTTTATTTATTTATTTTTATGTGGTGCTGAGGATCGAACCCAGTGCCTCACAGGTATGAGGCAAGCACTCTACCACTGAGCCTCAACCCCAGGCCCAATGCTATATTCTTTAGAAGCATTTTGCCAGGTGTGGTGATACATACCAAGATCCCAACAACTTGGAAAGCTGAGGCAGGTGTATCATAAGTTCAAGGCTGGCCTGGGCAATTTAGCAAGATTCTGTCTGAAAAATTTAAAAAGTAAAATAAAAAGGGCTGGGAATGTAATTCAGTGATAGTGTCCAATATCGGAGGAAAGAAAAAAATCGAATGTAGAAACAACTCATTAATTCTGGCCCCTCCAGGGTCTAGGTGCACTAGAGTGGGAATTTTGGTCATAGTCGCTCCCGGCTGGGGCAGCAGGCCCCTGTCTCCGTGGCCCATTGATAAAGGGCCGGCTAGCGCCCTCTGCCTGGCGGCACTGTCTGTGGCATTGGGTCATTGTGTCATGATAGTGACGTTGGTGTGCCAGTGTTGTGACAGCATCAGTGAATGCAGCTGTTAAAATGGGCTCCCCCGCTGTCTCTGCTAGCAACCGACCTTCTCTTCCTGGACCCTGAGCAGACACCCGAGAAGACGGCAATGGTGGCCTCCACAGTCTGGACTGCCTTGACCTCGCAGTGGCCCATCAAGGGGATCCTGAAGAACAGTATGTCTGCGACTCCCTCGGTGGTGGCCTCAGCCGAGCAGCCCCATCAGAGTAAAAGAGGAGCTGAGTGAAAAATCCCAGAAGTGGGTGAAATGAATATCCTGGGAACACATCACCCAGCAGAAAAGACTAGGGTTTAATGAAAACAGAGGACCCAGGCACTGCTTCCCATAGCATAAGAGGTGACCCCGAAACCACTGACCAGGACTCCTGATGCCTTAGCTAAGAAATTATCTGCTGCTGAAGCCTCGGAACCAAAGCATTGGATTGGGGAACCAGAAAGCAGTGGAGAGGAGGATAGTGACCTGTCACCTGAAGGACGAAAAAAAAGTGACAATTCGAAAATGAAGAGGAAGCTTCACTACAATGAAGGTCGCAATATTAAATTAGCTACCCCACTAATTTCAAAAGATCCACATGACAATGAAGATGAAGAAATGTTAGAGACTGCAGATGGAGAAAGCATGAATGTTGAAGAATCATATCAGGAATTATTCTGAGTGACCAATGGTTTTTACTTTTGTAAGAACACTGGTTAATTTATATAATATCTTAGAGGTTAAACAACATCTTGGGGGGAAAGAGGAACTAATTTATTTTTATCACTTCTAGATGTGATACCTCTTATGAAAAGTTTGTTGGGTTTTTTTGTTTATTTTTATCAAAAGCTGATTGAAACAAGAAGATATATTGGCTGATATATATTCATACTGAAGGATATTTTAACAATTGTCTTCAACTTGATTTTTGTTTGAGACGGATTGTAAGCATTACTGTTGTATTTTGGGGCCTACTAGCTTATCTTTGAAATTCATGTTGTGTTTATAAGGAAAGGATTGAAAAATTTCTCCTCAGAACTAGCTTTTTTCCCACAAATAAATTATCAGGGCTGGGGTTGTAGCTCAGCGGTAGAGCACTCACCTAGCCCATGCAAGGCCCTGGGTTCGATCCTCACCATCACATTAAAAATAAATAAAGGTATTATGTCCAGCTACAACTAAAAAACAAAGAAAAAAACAAATTATCAGGTTTAATTTTCACTAATGTCTGCTCTAAGTGCTTGTTTTGGTACACTGAGCAGACCAGATCAGTTTTTTTTTTTTCCAATAAATATAATCATAGAGCCAGGATTATGGCTCAGTGGTAGAGTGCTTGCCTAGCATGCGTGAGGCACTGGGTTCCATACCTGGCACCACATTAAAAAATAAACAAAAATAAAAGTATTGTGTCCATCTACAACTAGAAAATATTTAAGATAAATAAATAGATATAATTATAGCTATCAGTGTTTCTTTTACATACCTGTCTTAACCTCCTGCTTTTGTTTTCTGTTCTTTCTACACACAGGCAGACGAATATAAGGATTATATTAAAGGATCACAGCGTTGTTGCAATAATGAAAGTCTCATTTTGGCCATTAGTTCTTATTCTTTTTTTAAAAAAAATATTTTTTAGTTGTAGTTGAACACAATATCTTCATTTATTTATTTATTTATTTATTTTATGTGGTGCTGAGGATTGAACCCAGGGCCTTGTACATGCTAGGCAAGAGCTCTATCACTGAGCCACAACCCCAGCCCCTTGTTAGTTCTTAAGATGAAGAAAACATTTGAGTAGCAGCAATGCTATAGGCAGGAAATAAAATTCAACTGCTCAGTTTCTATACCTCTCTTATTGAGAGTGTGCTAATTAAATTGCTATTGTTAGTTCATTTGAGTTAATTAGACCTTAGAAAACCATTGAGCTTTTTTTACATGATGAGAGAATTATATGTAACCAATGATATGATTGTTTCTGAATGTACAAACAGAATCAAGTCTGAATAGTTTTCATTTAAAAAAATTTAAATAGTCCATGATTTAAGGGAATATGATGATGTATACTATGACACATGTACTTTATTCTTCTAACACAGTAGGAGTTATTCAGATTTTTTTTTTCCTGAAATGAAGTGTAGTTCTTCTGTGTCCTGGTTTAGTGTTGGTTTCATTTCTAGTCAATTATTTATCTTAATTTTTTGTTAGTACCATTATACAAACAGACTTTTAAAATAGTTTCTGTATATTATATATATGAAATGCTTTTATTGAACAGCTTATCTTTTACTTGCAGGTTTATGGAAATATGAATATGTCAAAATAAGTAAAAAGTGGGAGCTGGGGTTATGGCTCAGTGGTGAAGTGCTTGCCTAGCATGTGTGAGACACTGGGCTCAATTTTCAGCATAGCATATAAATAAATGAATAAAATAACATCAACTAAAAATATATATATATAAAATTTAAGTGGGAGAAGGGCTGCTGGGTGTGTAGCTCAGTGGCTGAGCACCTGCCTAGCATGTGTGAGGCACTGGTTTGATCCTGAGCACCACATAAAAACAAATAAAATAAAAGCATTCTGTCCATCTACAACTAAAAAGTAAAAATTTAAAAAAGTGGGAGGATTCTTGGCTGTTTAAAAATATAAACTACATTTTATAGGGTACAATATCTAATATTACTTGGAGTTCTATAAGAAAAATTGTTTCTTATTTGTTTTTATCAGTGTGGACTGGTATTTATATTTCAAGTTATAGTTAAATATTACATTATTTCTTTTGTTGCCCATATTTTTCCAGCTTTGAATATTGGTAGTCCTTTGCAGTTGGTTCCTATGTCCATTTCAAACCGCCATTCTTTGAATTTTGAGGGGAACTTCTTTCCTAGTACTATTTCAGATTTATCTTATTTTCTTCCTTCCCTGGTCCTTTTACTAGAGAATTGTATTTGGAAATCAAGATCTGGGTTCTGTTATGCTCATAGCTTCTATGACGTCCTAGAGACCTACCAAAGAAAAACGTGTATGCATACTCAGTGATACATACTTACACATAGGTTTTTCTCTCTGCCCATCTATTTGCATATTAAGCTAAATTTGAGTTCATATTGATGTCTTCAACTCTCATCCAGTACCACAGGGTACATATCTAACTTTTTTTTTTTTTTTTAGTTGTAGTTGGACACAATCTCTTTATTTTTATGTGGTGCTGAGGATTGAACCCTGTGCCTCACACATGCAAGGCAGGCACTGTACCACTGAGCTGCAGCCCCAGCCCCCCCCTTCTTTAATAATGAGAAAACTGGCTTCCCCCACCCACCATTCATTTATTTACTTGTTCAGCCCCAGTGTACATTTTAGAACTGTTAACCCATACCTCAGTGAGAAACAAATGAACTCTATTTTCTCTTTCTAATGTATTTTAATTTTACAATTTCTTTTGTCTATAGCCTTATAATATTCAGTCAAAACATCATTTTCCAAGGTTCATAATTATTATCATATTACAGGACACTGTTTATTTAGTATACTTATCACAAGCATTCTTTAATTTCCAATTTTATTTTGTCTAGTCTTTATAATGTTGATTTTAGCATAATTTTTTGTGGTCGGGCTATATACTCTTGTATGATTTTGATCCTTTGAAATACAATGAGACTTTATAGCCAAGTATATGTCAATTTTTTAAAAATATTTATTTTTTTAGTTTTAGGTGGACACAATATCTTTATTTCATTTTTATGTGGGGCCGAGAATCGAACCCAGTGCCTCACGCATGCTAGGCAAGCACGCTACTACTTGAGCCACATCCCTAGCCCAATGGTCAGTTTTTATAAGCAGTTATAGTATAAGTGGAAAGTAATTGGATTTTGTAATATTTGGATTATACTGATGAAGTTCTAGATCATTGTTGATCAAATGTTCTTCTCAGACTTTGGATTGTATTGATGATTTGGTTTCTTTATTTCATGCCATTTTACTAGATGAATATAAAATTAATAACCCTGATTAAGAAATCCTCTATGTGTGTTAAAGTTCATTAGAAAATAGAGGTACGTATGGAGCTGGGGTTGTGGTTCAATGGTGGAGCACTTGCCCAGCATGTGTGAGGCACTAGGTTCGATCCTCAGCACCACATAAAAAAATATAAAATAAAAGTATTGTGTCCAACTACAACTAAAAAATATTTTTTTAAAAAAGAAAGAAAATATTTTAAAAAGAAAAAAGAAGTAAAATATTTTTATGATGGTTTATTTTTATGATGGTTTATGTATAAAAATACAGAACGCTTCATGAATTTGAGTCATCCTTGCGCAGGGGCCATGATCATCTTTTATGTATCTTTCCAATTTTAGTATATGTGTTGCCTAAGTGAGCACAAGTAAAATAATTTTAAAAAATTAAAATCTCAAATCCCTACCACTTGTAATACCTTAGTACATAGACACATAGATATTCTTGTTTTTCTTTTGACCAAAGTTTCACTGTTTTCTCAACTATTTTATAATCTGTCTTTGTCACTGATTTTTCTATTTTCTCTTTCTAATGTATTTTAATTTTACTGCATCTTCAAAACCCAAACTGTCCTTGCATTACCCCTTTTGGCCCAGTTTAGTTTGTTCAAATCAGCATCCCAATGCAAGATTGTTCATTTCACCTGGTTACTGCAGTGACAAAATTCTCCTTAGTCTAACACATTCCCTTTATGACACAGACATTTTGAAGTGACAAAACCACTTATATTTTGACATTTGTTATCTTCTGAATGTATCTGGGTATTGTTGTATGGAATAATTTATGTTTTTCTCTACTCTTTACATTCATGTAAATTGGGAAGTATTTTTATTCTTAGGGGAATTCACATTAAAGTATTTGTTGCTGAGGTACATAATTGGTAATGCATATTCTGTCAAAAGACAAATCAGTGGTACAATCCAGTATATGTTATACTTTATTAGGATAACAATTGGGTTCCTCCATTGATGTTATCTTTTTCCTGTGATTAATGAAGTCTCCCTGATTTTGTTGGGTGTAACAGTAGAATTCAGTTCTGTCGCCGCTATTCTCACTCTTTATACTTATCTTTTTTTTTTTCTACTTTGTATTTTTTGGTACCAGGGATTGAACTCAGGCACTTAACCACTGAGCCACATTCCCAGCTCATTCTTTCTTTCTTTTTTTAATATTTATTTATTTTTTGTTGTAGTTGGACACAATACCTTTATTTTACTCATTTATTTTTATGTGGTACTGAGGATTGAACCCAGGGCCTCGCACGTGCTAGGCCAGCGCTCTACTGCTGAGCCACAACCCCAGCCTCTCATTCTTTATTTTTGAGACAGGGTTTCACTGTGTTGCTTAGGGCCTCGTAGACTGGCTTTGAACTTGTGATCCTCCTGCTTCAGGCTCCTGAGTCTCTGGGATTTCAGGTGTGGACTATCAAACCCAACTTATACTTATCTTAATAAGCTTGGGAATTGCCAGGTGGTTTTTTAAAAAGCCCTATTATGTCTGCAGATCTTTTTTATTGTGGTAGTAGGGATTGAATGCCAGGCCTTGTATATGCTAGGCAAGTGTTCCACCACTGAGGTGCATCCCCAGCCCTCCATTTTTTAAAAAAAATATTTCTTTAGTTGTTGATAGATCTTTTATTTTTATTTATTTATACACAGTGCTAGGAATTGAACCCAGTACCTCACACATGCCAGGCAAGTATGGTACCACTGAGCCCCAGCCCCAGCCCTGTAGTTTTTTTGTTGAAATGATCAACTGAAGCTATTTGGTTACTTTGATACAAGTATGTTGGAGGGAAGGAAAATATATATGATTTTTCTATTATTGACTTGATGTATTGGACTTGATGTATTGAAAATGTTTTCTGGGGCTGGGGCTGTGGCTCAGTGGCAGAGCGCTTGCTTAGCATTCGTGAGGCACTGGGTTTGATCTTCAGCACCACATAAAAATAAACAAATAAAATAAAGGCATTCAAAAAAATTACAAAAAATTTTTTTTAATAATGTTTTCTGTTTTCCAAAAATAATTATGGATTTATCCATTTTTCATTTGCTTAATGTGTTTAATACCACATAATCAGTATACTCAGCTCAATATCCAGACACATGTTTTTTAAAAAAGCCATAAATCTTTTAATTTTCATTACCTTTTAGCCTAAGATTCCAAGATTTATCTTGTATCTTACTTGGTTCCATTCTTGAAATCAAACATTTCTTGAAGAATTTTCTGATATTAGTGGAGACTAGTCAGAGAAACAGATATTAGTGTTTTTAAGAAGATAATTCAAAGATACAAGGATATTATCCTATTTTAGTGGAGGATGTTTAAAGATAAAGATTTTTATACTAGTGGGGAATATGGAAAGACAATCATGTAAAGGATCAGGGTGTTGAATATTGCTAGACTTTTTTACCTTTTCCTATGAAAATTTGTTAAAGCTTTTTGTCTTTTATTTTTTTCCTTGCAGTACTGGACATTGAACCCAGGTGTGCTCTACTGAGCTACATCCACAGCCCTTTTTGAGATAGGGTCTTGCTAAATAAATTGCCCAGACTGACCTTGAATTTGTAATCCTACTGCCTCAGCCTCCCAAGCAGCTGGGGTTACAGGTGTGCATCACTGCACTAGGCTGCTTTTGAACTTCTTATAGGGTCAGTTTTGATCAAATACTTTTCTAGAAGATTATTAATATCACCTGTATTTTCAAATTTACTTGCATACTAATATGTTTGTGAGCAATTTTATAAGTCTTCTTTTTGTGGGAGGAGAGTTAGAAATTGAACCCAAAGGGGCTGGGATTATGGCTCACAATAGAGTGCTCGCCTAGCATGTGTGAAGCTATGGGTTTCATCCTCAGCCCCACATAAAAAAAAAAAGTAACGATATTGTGTCCAATTATAACTAAAAAAAAAATTAAAAAAAAAAAAGAATTGAACCCAAAGCTCAGCATATGCTAAGAATATACCATACCATGGAACTACTTGCCTTGCCCCATAACTCACTCACTCTTTCTTTCTCTCTCTCTCTCTTTCTTTCTGTTTTTAGGCTTATTCTTTACACGTAGACATTATTGAGATGTCAATGTTAATCAAAATTTTAAGTGTAATTTAAAAATTTTTTCCCTCTCTCCTTTTTCACTATGTTTAGATTGCAGTTATTTTTCTTTTAAAGGTTATTTTTTTATTTGAATTGGTTTTATTCTTTTCCAGAATTCATTACATACTGATTTATCTCTATTCCTTCTACTTTTGTTTAGTTTACTTTGTTGGTTTTTCTAGATTTTTTTCATCAATTGTTTATTTAATTATGTTGAGGTAACAGCTTTTTCTCTAAGCATTGTAGTTGATTAATGTACTTTTTGAATTGGTTTTCTTTTTACCTGTCTGTATTTCTCTCGTTTCAGTATTTCAGTAGTATAACAAAGAATCTGACTTTTTTTTGTAACTTTATTTTATTTATTTATTTTTATGTGTTTCTGAGGATTGAACCTAGTGCCTCACATGAGAGGCAAGCACTCCACCACTGATTACAGCCTCAGCCCCAAGAATCTGACTCTTTGATTTTTGAATGCTGATAACTTTCAAGACCTGTTCCTCTTTTTTTTAACCCCTTTTTCTTTTTTATGGATCATCTGATTAAAAACCTAGGTGCTCTCTTCTTTGATTCCAGGAGGCAGTTCCAAACCATGCAAGCCCCCTCTCACCTGTAGGAGCTCCATACCCTCAGCATCAATAAAAACTCCATACCAGTCTCAATTATTTTTCAACTTCTTGGAAACTACCTTGCCCTCTCTAGAAAACCTCATTATGCATGTAGTAAACCTTTTCACATATTCTTGGTGTATGCATGTGGCATCTTCAGTCTTGACAACCAAGTTACATTTTTTTTTTTTTTTTGTGAGCATCCATCCTGCTTCTCTGATGTCCATGGTACTTACCAACGTAGCATTTAGTTAGAAAATATTTTTAGATTGAGTGCTCCTCTTTGTTTTTTGATATTGCTGATATTCAGGTTTTTTTTTTTTTTTTTTTTTTTTTTTTAGGTTAGGAAATGTTTGTTTCTCTTGTTTTTACACAGTTGAATCACTGAAAACTCCTTATTGCCTTTGACCGTACTCTTTTTATTCTGTATGGATTTTGCTCAGTCTTTCCTGCATCTAATCTGGATTGCCATCCTTCAGTGTATATTTAATATATCCTTTTTTAATGCAGTTCTAGGCATCTGGTACCCTAGAACTTTCCTCTATATTATTATTTATTCTTGCCAGCATTTACAAATGGAAAGAATGCCTTATAATTTTCATCTAAGTATATGTCTGAATTGTCTGATGAAAATTATCAGAATGTTTATCTGGGAAGTACAGAATGGCCAATCTGGACAGTAAGAGAAGGGACATGAGGACGCAGGTAAGGATATGAAACAACACAGATTTAGCATATATAGAGTGGATGTGGCACAATACAACTTAGTTGAAGTAAGTATAATAAGTTATTTAACACTTTGGATATGCCAGGACCTGGTAATTAAGTGATAAAACAATGAGGGATAGTGTCTGCTCTTTAGGAAGTTTAGGGAAGTGTAAATAAGGAGAATACAAATCAGAAAATGATATAATAATTGAAAACAAAGAGACATACTTAGAGTTAGCAGGTACAGCCTTTCTAAAAAAAGAACATTTATCCTTGGACCTAAAGAATGAGAAAAATCCAATCTACAAAGTGTCAAGGAATCTTGGAAGATTAAACCATCCATAGAAAGCATTAATAATGAGGAAATTTGTACTGTTTTCTAAGTGACAAAAAGAGGGAATGTGGTAGAATATAGGGAACAAACAGGTTGCTGTTTTGACACATGGCCTCATAGGTATCAGGAGTCCTGCTGACCTGCTTGGAAAGGGAGGGATTTGATTTTTTTTTCATTTATGTTCTTTTTTTATTTTTTAAAAATTTTAAAATTTGTTTTAATTAGTTATATATGACAGTAGAATGAATTTATGCACTTTATATATCATACATAGATGAGATATAATTTCTCACATTTAGAAAATGTGTAGAATCAATGTGTAGAAAATGTGTAGAATCACATTGGTCATGCAGTCACATATATACATAAAGTAATAATCTCAGTTTCATTCTACTATTTTTCTTATCCCCACTTCCCTTCCCCTTTCCTCCCTTCACTTCCCTCTACCTAATCTAAGGTAACACTCTTCTTCTCTAGTGTCCCCCACCTTATTGTGAATTAACATCTACATATTAGAGAAAACAATTGGCCTGTGGCTTTTTAGGATTGGCTTATTTCACTTAGCATGATATTCTCCAGCTCTGTCCATTTATTGGCAAATGCCATAATTTCATTCTTCTTTAAAGCTGAGTAATATCCATTGAATATATACCACATTTTCTTTATCCATTCATCCATTCAAGGACACCTAGGTTGGTTCCATAGTTAAGCTATTGTGAATTGAGCTGCTATAACCATTGACATGGCTGCATTACTGTAGTATGTTAAGTCCTTTGGGTATACACTAAGGAGTGGGATAGCTGGGTCAAATGGTGGTTCCATTCCAGGTTTTATGAGGAATCTCCATACTGCTTTCCATAGTAGTTGTATTAATTTGTACTCCCACCAGCAATGTATGAGTGTACCTTTTTATAAATAAAGATGCTGAAGTTTTTCTCTTCTCACCAACATTTATTGTTGCCTGTGTTCTTGATGATTGCCATTCTGACTGGAGATGAAATCTTAGTGTAGTTTTGATTTGCATTTCTCTAATTGCTAGAGATGTTGAACACTTTTTCATATATTTGTTGATCAATTGTATTTCTTCTGTGAAGTATCTGTTCCCTTCCTTAGCCCATTTATTGATTGAGTTGTTTGGTTTTTTGTTAAGTCTTTTGAGTTCTTTATATATCCTAGAGATCAATGCTTTATCAGAGGTGCATATGGTAAAGATTTTCTCCTAATCTGTAGGCTCTCTCCTCACATTATTGTTTCCTTGCGGAGAAGCTGCTTTTTAATTTGAATTCATCCCATTTATTGATCCTTGATTTTACTTCTTGTGCTTTTGGGGTCTTGTTAAGGAATTCATATTCTAGGCCGACATGATAAAGATTTGGGCCTACTTTTTCTTCTATTAAGCTCGGGGTCTCTGTTCTAGTGCTTAGGTCTTTAATCTACTTTGAGTTGATTTTTGTGCAGGGTGAGAAATAAAGGTTTAATTTCATTTTGCTACATATGAATTTCCAGGGGTTTTTTTTGAGAGAGAGTGAGAGAGAAAGAATTTTTTAATATTAGTTTTCCATGGACACAATATCTTTATTTTATTTGTATGTGGTACTGAGGATCGAACCCAGTTCCCCGCGCATGCCAGGCGAGTGTGTTATCGCTTGAGCCACATCCCCAGCCCCTGAATTTCCAGTTTTGCCAGCACCATTTGTTGAATAGGCTGTCTTTTCTCCAGCAAATGTTTTTGGCACTTTTGTCTAGTATGAGATAACCACATTTATGTGGGTTTGTCTCTGTGTCCCCTGTTCTGTACCATTGGTCTACAAGTCTATTTTGGTGTCAATACCATGCTGTTTTGGGTACTATAGCTGTGTAGTATAGTTTAAGGTCTGGTATTGTGATGCCTGCTGCTTCACTTTTCTTGCTAAAGATTGCTTTGGCTATTCTTGGCTCTTATTTTTTCAAATATTTCTATGAAGAATGTCATTGGGATTTTAATAGGAATTGCATTAAATCTGTATAATGCTTTTGGTAGTATGATCATTTTGACAGTATTAATTCTGCCTTTCTCCAGGAGATGGGAGATCTTTCCATCTTCTGAGGTTTTCTTCAATGTTCTATAGTTTTCATTGTAGAGGTCTTTCACCTCTTTTGTTAGATTCATTTCCAGGTATTTTATTTTATTTGAGGCTACTGTGTGAATTTTATTCTAAGAATAAAAGAAATCACTAAAGAAACTTAAAAGGATGGGGCTGGGGATGTGGCTCAAGCGGTAGCGTGCTCTCCTGGCATGCATGTGGCCTGGATTCGATCCTCAGCACCACATACAAACAAAGATTTTGGGTCCGCCGATAACTAGAAAATAAATATTAAAAAAAATTTCTCTCTCTCTCTCTCTCTCTCTCTCTCTCAAAAAAAAAATTAAAAAACTTAAAAGGATGAATTCTTAAATATTGAATCTAAATTAATGATAGATTCTAAATAAAGATGCTGAAGTTTTTCCTCTTCTGAATTATAATTCATTTGGTCTCTAATAGTGCCAAGATAGCAGGTTTATAACAAGTCTGTCACAAATTCTGACCCACACCCTAACATTACCTGTTTCCTTGATCAGTAACTTCATTATCTGATATTCAGTCCCATACATCTCTGAATTCTTTTTGGCCTTCTTCACACTTCATTGATTGTGTTTTTAGATTTTTTTGTAAGCCATTCACTTACTAGGAATGTTGCTTATTTCTTTTATGCATGTTTTATGTCATCTGATACAGAAATACAAATATTTTTTGTTTTCTTATTTCAGATTGGGGTTTACAATGCGAGATAATCAGCTATCTAGAAATGCCCACTTATGAGAAAGATGTATCTTCTACACAACATCAGAGCATATATAGCAGAGAGAAACTCTATGAATGTAAGAAATGCCGGAAAAAATTTAGGAGTAGCTGCCAATTAATTCTACATCATAGGTTTCATGTTGAGAGACCCTATGAATGCAAAGAGTGTGGGAAGAACTTCCGCAGCAGCTATCAACTTATTCTCCATCAAAGATTTCATACTGGTGAGAAACCTTATGAATGTGTATACTGTGAGAAAAACTTTAAAAGTGGTTATCAACTTACTGTACATCAGAGATTTCATACTGGTGAGAAAACATACGAATGTAGGGAATGTGGGAAGGCTTTTATTTATTCCTCACACATTGCCCAACACGAGAGAATTCACACCGGTGGAAAGCCTTATGAGTGTCAGCAATGCGGGAAGGCCTTTAGTCAAGGTGGACACCTAAAAATTCATCAGAGAATTCATACTGGTGAAAAACCCTATAAATGTAAGGAATGTGGGAAGGCTTTTAGTAGGTGCTCAAATCTTGTTGAACATAGACAAATTCATACTAACAAGAAACCATATGTGTGTGAGAAATGTGGAAAGGCTTTTAGAAGAAGTCATCAGCTTATTGTACATCAGAGTGTTCATACTGGCAAAAAGCCGTATGAGTGTAAAGAATGTGGGAAGGGCTATACCACTGCCTCATACCTTGTTCTACATCAGAGAATTCATAAAGGTGGGAAACTATATGAATGCAAGGAGTGTAAAAAGACTTTTACCTTGTATAGGAATCTTACTCGACATCAGAATATTCACACTGGTGAGAAACTGTTTGAATGTGGGCAATGTGGAAAGGCCTATACTACTGGCTCAAAACTTTTTCAACATCAGAAAACTCATACTGGTGAGAAACCTTATGAATGTAAGGAGTGTGGGAAGGCCTTTAGCTTGTATGGATACCTTAATCAACATCAGAAAATTCATGTTGGTATGAAACGCTTTGAATGTAAGGAGTGTAAGAAAACCTTTACCTTATATAGAAATCTTACCCGGCATCAGAATATTCATTCTGGGAAGAAACTTTTTGTTTGTCAGGAGTGTGGGAGGGCCTACAGTACTCGCTCAAACCTTGTGCAACATCAGAAAACCCACACTGGTGAGAAGCCCTATGAATGTAAGGAATGTGGAAAGACCTTCAGCTTGCATGGATATCTTAATCAACATCAGAAAATCCATACTGGTGTGAAACCCTATGAGTGTAAGATATGCAGGAAAACCTTTACTTTCTGTAGAAATCTTACTCTACATCAGAGTGTTCATACTGACGAGAAGCCTTTTGAATGTAAAGAATGTGGAAAGACCTTTAGACGTAGTTCACACCTTACTGCACATCAGAGTATTCATGCTGATAAAAAGCCCTATGAATGTAAAGAATGTGGAAAAGCTTTTAAAATGTGTGGGTACCTTACACAACATCAGAAAATTCACACTGGTAGAAAACCTTATGAATGTAAGAAGTGTGGTAAGGCCTTTAGTCGTTCTTCAAACCTTGTTCAACATGAGAGAATTCATACCGGTGAGAAACCCTATGTGTGCCAACAGTGTGGGAATACCTTTAGATACGGTTCAGCCCTTAAATCACATCAAGGAATTCATACAGGTGTGAAAGTCAAAGAATAGGCACGGACAAATCACTTTGGTAAGAAATGATTAAATATTAGTTTTATAGGTATGTATTTAGCAAATGAGACTTCATAATATAGTTCTTGACACATTAGAAAGCTTTCAGTATCAGTTCTGTTTTAATGAAATATCTGATTCTTGGCAAATTTAAAACAAAATAGAATTCCCAATTTCTTCATGTCTATATGCCTTCAACGTCCATGGCATGGAATTTTATACTAAAGGGAGCCTTCTCTACTGGACATTAATGGTTGTTACAAATTACCCCAAATTTTAATGTCTTAACACAATAATAAATATTTCTCACAGGTTTTATGGGCCAGAAATTCAGGAGCATTGAGGTTTTCATGAGATGAATCATCTGAAGGCTTGACTGTGGGTCAGGCTTCTGTTCCCCAGGAGTCACACTGGTTACTTTCTTACATTCTATATGGTTTGGATATGGTTTGAAGTAAGTGTCCCCCAAAGGCTTATGTGTTAGAAGCCTGGTCTCCAGTTTGCTAGTGCTACCTTAAAGAGGTAGGGCCCAGTGGGGGGTCCTTATGTCAGTTGAAGGTGTCCTCTCAGAAGTGGCTGTGAAACTCCAGGGACTATATAACCTTAGCTGCTCCTGGGCTTCTTGCTTGGCAGTGTGATGTGATCTCTTCTTTTTCCTACGTGTACCACCATTCTAAGGATTTGGCCATGAGAGCCTCACAAGAGCTAAGCCAATGCCAGTGCAATGCCTTGAACCACCAAAACTATGAGGTAAATAAACCTCTTTTCTTTATAAAGCTAACTTGCCTCAGGTATTTCATTATAGTAATGAAAAACTGACTAATCTATTTGAACAGTGAGAGTGCTAGGAAAAAGCCATCCTCATCTTTGAGGAAATTCTGGACTGAGAATGATGCTGTAAAATGAATAAGAATTGGGGAGCTTCTTGAGCAAATTATGCAAATGTAAATTATTGTATACAGAGTGCCAAGTCCTGGTCCATCATTGTTGGATGGCATTCTTTTTAAATTCCTTAATTTTAAATGGACATAATACCTTTATTTTTATGCAGTGCTGAGGATGGAACCCAGTGCCTCACATGCTAGGCAAGTGCTCTACCACTGAGTCACAACTGCAACCCCCTGGTCCACTTCTGTTTAGTTGTTCTTTAGCTTATCTCAATTATTTTTTTAAAATATTTTTTAGTTGTAGTTGGACACAATACCTTTATTTTATTTATTTATTTTTATGTGGTGGTGAGGATTAAACCCAGCGCCTCGCATGTGCTAGGCAAGCGCTCTACCTGTGAACCACAACCTCAGCCCCTAGCTTATCTCAATTCTTATACTTTCTTTTAAGCAACAAGAACCTAGGTGGCATCTTCAGCATGTCTCTTGGAAGCTTACTTGGCTAAATTACCCAAGTTCATGAGGTATTATTTTCTACTGTTCATGTTATCACATGCAACGAGTTTGCTAGGTTTTCTGCTACTAGTGCATAACATGGTGTGTCACCATGCCTGGCTTGCAGACTTATTTTTAAATCATTACACCTTCCAATACTCAATCATTTATAAACTCTTAAAAATGAGTTGTTGTCTCTAGTAACAGTGTTCGGTTTTCCATAAGTCCTCACTTATTGCCTCCTCATAACTCTCCAGGTTCCTAGTAAAAGTTATCTTTATCTTCAAGACACTTTTAGCTTTCAATAGTATCCCTGACAAGGTACCAAAATCGGATAATATCATGCTAACATTCCAAAGCTCCCTAAAAATTAGTAGCCAAACTGCCAATAAGTATGTATTTTTCTCACAGTTTCTGTGAGTCAGGAATTTGGGAGCAACTAAGTTGGGCAGTTTAGATCCTGTGTCTCCAGAGGTTGCAGTTATCTAAACACTTGACAGAGGCTGGAGAATGTGCTTTCAAAGACAGCTTAGTTATGTGACTGATAAGTTTTCAGGGGCAATTTGTTTCCTCTCCAATGGGGCCTCTCCTTATGCTTCCTTCTTCCTTTTTTTGGTACTGAGGATTGATCCCAGGAGTACTCTACCACTGAGTGACATCCCCAGCCCCCCCCCCCCTTTTTTTTTTGAGACAGGGTCTCACTAAATTGCTTCGGGCCTTGCTAAATTGCTGAGGCTGGCTTTGAACTTGTGATCCTCCTGCCTCAGTCTCTGAGCTGCTGGAATTACAGACATGTCCCACCACACCTAGCTCTCCTTATGGTTCTTAAGTGTACCTGTGACATGACAGTTGGCTATGCTCAGAAATGATCTTTTTAATATTCTTGGTTTGGAAGTCACCTCTGCCGTATTCTGTTTGTAAGCAGCATGACAATAAATCTAGCCTATACTCAAGAGGAATTCAGTTCTACATTTTTTAAATGGTATATATTAATTATACAGAATGGTGAGTTCCATTGTGATATTGGTACATATACATAACATAATTTGATCAGTTTCATTCTTCAGAACCACTCCTTTACCTCCGCTCCTCCCTTTCCTCTCCCCTTATCCCTTTTTACCCACTGGTCTCTTTTCTTCAGTTTCACCTTTAAAAGAGAAGAAGGTCAAAATATTCACAGACATTTTTTGTGTTTGGGGAGTTTATGATACTGGGGAATGAACACAAGGGTGCTCTGCCACTGAGCTACATTCCCAGCCCCTTTAAATTTTTATTTTGAGACAGAGTCTTGCTAAGTAGCTTAGGGCCTCACTAAGTTGCTGAGGCTGGCCTCCAACTTGTGATCCTCCTGCCTCAGCCTCTCAAGTCACTGGGATTACATGGGTGTGCCACCATGCCTGGCTTGCAGACATATTTTTAAATCATTACACCTTCCAGTACTCATTTATAAACTCTTAAAACTTATGAATGAATTTGTTAATGTCACATAGGCAGTAATATCATATAATGCATGCCTTATCAGTGCTATTCTCCCACCTTACCTCCATTTGTCATTGTCAAAATAATTATCATCTACAGACATCATTTATAAAATGCTACTCAAGAACCTACATGATAGCCCTATTATGGGATGAAAGTGGTACACATACCTTGGAAGATTATGTGGGCATATGGTCTTATACTCAGTAAATATGAGTTATTATCAGATTGTATTGCTGATTAATTATTATGTAAAGAGTCTAGTTGTGTAATTAGAACACATTCTCAAAGACTCTCATCCATTAAATTTTACAAAATTTTGGAAATAAAAGTATATGATTTAGAGTGTATAATGATTTGATTAATAGCCAACAATTTATATTCTGTGTTCACCATTTAAGATATAGTAATGGGATAGCAAGGAGTAAATTGTCTTCTTGGAGACCTTTCCTAAATTTGTAATTGTATTTTTATTTGATATATAGAAAATTTGAAAGAAATATTCAGCAACTCATGTTTACATTCATGTTATTTGCTGTATCTGTTTCTTTTAACTTTTTATATCTGATTATTGATGAATTGTTTCTGTAGCATTTGAGAATAAGTTGAAAATATTATGACATTTCACCCTTAAATACATGCACTTTTCCTGATAATCACAATAGAAAAACATTCTTGAAAGCTATTCATCCAGTGATGTTTTTATAGCTATTTATTTTCTAATCAGAATCCACTCTAGGTTAACTTACTGTATTTTAAAAAATTATTCTCTCTTTTCTAAGGTATTACACTCCACTTTTTATGCTTATGATTTTTTTTTTTAAATCTCAAAGTATATCACTCATTCATGATATGTTACCTGTTGTTCGGTCCCTCATTTTCCCTATAATTAGAACTTAGGTCTAGAGAATTAATTAGGTTGAGATTAGGTTTAGGTTTTTAGACAGACTATGAATGATGGTGCATATTGCTGAAAGCACATGGAAGGTTTTTACATGATTATTAATTCTGCATTGTAAAATATTATTTAAGTGGCAACTCTCAATTTTTCATTGAATACAATCCCTTTAGTGCATTAGAAATCAGAAATAAATGAAAATTTATTCATTTATTTTTATTTTATTCATCTCTGTATCTATGACATATCTAAAATGACTGTTAGATACTACACAATAAACGCTGTGGAAAGAAATAGTTAATTTATGCAATTAGCAGAAAGAAAAACTATAATAATTAAGAAAATATTAATAAAACTAAATATAAAGACTAATGATTATGAAATAAAACTATAGTTTTGGGGTGGGGGGGTGTAGCTCAGGGCAAAATCCTGGGTTCAATTATGAGTACTGCATACACATACACAAACATACACACAAAACTATAGCTTTTTATTCAAATCCCACTACCTCCTCTTCCTGTGGAATATGAACTAAATAAGTAGATATAATCAGGAAAAGGCTTGAAGAAATGAAGGAAATTTTTAAGTTAAAAGTTAACAAAAATATTTAGGAATATTTAATATATATTTTTTAATATTTGTTAGTTGTGTAGTTGGACCACAATGTCTTTATTTATTTATTTTTATATGGTGTTGGGGATCGAA
Organism: Marmota flaviventris; assembly: GCF_047511675.1. Lineage (NCBI taxonomy): Eukaryota > Metazoa > Chordata > Mammalia > Rodentia > Sciuridae > Marmota > Marmota flaviventris. The sequence goes on along the minus strand of NC_092515.1, from coordinate 15,478,695 downwards.
CCCAGGGCCTTGCCTGTGCTAGGTGAGCACTCTACCACTGAGTCACAACCCCAGCCCCCTTTAATATATTTTTGAGGAATTATATTTGTAAAATAATGTAGTTTAACAAACATAACCATGGATATTGTAGGAAATATGAATTTTAAAAAGACAATTGAGCTAGGCACAGCGGCACACACCTGTAATCCTAGCTGCTAGGGAGCCTGAGACAGGAGGATTGTGAATTCAAAGCCAGCCTCAGCAATGGTGAGGCACTAAGCAACTCTGTGAGACCCTGTCTCAAAATAAAACACAAAATAGGGCTGGGGAAGAGGCTCAGTGGTTGAGTACGCTGAGTTCAATTTCTGGCAATCTCCCTCCCCACACAAAAAAAGACAATTGAAAATAAGATCTTTGTTATGGAAATGCGTAAATGCATAGTCTGACCATTCCTCAGCTAAAACATCAGGAAGGATATAATTTCTTTTCTTTTCTTTTTTTTTTTTAGAGAGAGAGAGAGAGAGAATTATATTTATTTTTTAGTTTTCGGCGGACACAACATCTTTGTTTTTTTTTTTTTGTATGTGGTGCTGAGGATCGAACCCAGGCCGCACTCATGCTAGGCGAGCGCGCTACCGCTTGAGCCACATCCCCAGCCCAGGATATAATTTCTAATAACACTTTTCATTCTTTGTTATATGTTTAATAGAATTTTTGTCATAAACTATTGATAGTTGGGGCTGGGGATGTGGTTCAAGCGGTAGCGCGCTCGCCTGGGATGTGTGCGGCCCGGGTTCGATCCTCAGCACCACATACAAACAAAGATGTTGTGTCCGCCGAAAACTAAAAAATAAATATTAAAAATTAAAAAAAAAAAAAACTATTGATAGTTGCTCCTAAAAAAATCAAGTTTCATGAATTTCACTCATTAAGGTAAAAAGGACATTATATCATCAAACTCCAAGGTTCTTTTAAAACAACTATGTAGTAAAAAGTTATTTTTTGGAAAAGTCAATTCAAAATTTTCCTGGTTCAATATATTCTTGATAAATTAACGGAAAAATGCAATGATATTCTCTTTTTTTTCCTTCAAATTTTCTGAGCTTTATATACAGTTTTTTTAAAATAGGATGAATTTTCATATGTACATGATACTATTGATTATTATTTTTTAAATATTTTTTTGTTGTCAATGGACCTTTATTTTATTTATGTATATGTGGTGCTGAGAATCAAACCCAATACCTCACACATGCTAGGCAAGCATTCTACCACTGAGCCACAATCCCAGCCCGACACTATTGATTATTAAAAAACAACAACAACAACAAAAAACTTTTAACATTTTGAAATTCAGAATAACAGTTGATTGCTTCCTTAAATCACTTCTAACCCGATAGAAAAAGTAACTAGCTTTTCAAACTAAGGAACATCACATTCTGCACTGTCAGCCAAATGTCTATAATGATAGTTTTATCATGTATTACTATCTACTCATCCATATTTCTTCTGTCTGCAATTTGTTACTGAATATTAACCTTTCCCCCCCCCCCGCAATTGTGAATTTTGAAAATTAAGTGTAATCTAGCATATCTAAATATGACTTTGGAACTTGCATTCCTTATTACCTACTAAAATTTGGGATGTGAAACCATATGTTGAAATGCTGCCAAAACTTAAAGGAGTAACCCTCAAAATTGAATTTCAGCACTATGTCTTGTGGTAAGCTTTGGTGAGACAGCAGTCAGCTTGCATGATGATATGTGGTTAGCTACCTTCTCTCTACTCCAGTACTATTACTTTTCTATAAAACAAAAGGCCTTCCAGCTGAAGCTGTGTAAATATATCTAATGTGTTTAAACTCTTTCTATGGATCAGTATTCAGGTTATTGACAATTTTTCAAACTCTATCTTGAATATTGTGAGTTTCAAATAGAGATTATAAGCAACAGTGTCTAATTGCAGTCATGGCTTATTATACCTGGATCTTTACTACTGTTGTTAATTTATAAACTTGTCCATTTAAAAATATACTTATTTTTTTAACTAATCTATTAAATATCTTTTATTCAAACTTATTGGAGAGTCCAGTTTTCACTGACTTTCCTAGTTATTCCTTTTGTCCGTTTTTTCAACTTTCCTTTTCCTGGTAATGGATTTTCAAAAGTACACTCATGATTTTCCTTACCATGTTAAGAGTATCCTCCCCTTATCCCTTCATGTTATATTTGGATGTTACTATTTTCAATATAATGAAAATCTGATAATCTATTTTTAATAGAATGTGGAATTTCTAAGCATTCATATCATCTATGAATAGAAATGAAATTTTCAAATAATTATTTTTTCTTTTATTAAGATAAATATGGGGGCTGGAGTTGTGCCTCAGTGGTAGAGCGCTCGCCTCGAACATGTGAGACCCTGGGTTCGATCCTCAGCACCACATAAAAATAAATAAGTGAAATCAAGGTATTGTGTCCAACTACAACTAAAAAAAAAAAGATAAATATGGTTATGTCCAGTATTGAGGTAATAGTCCACATTTCAGTCTTTTAACCAATATAATAGAAATTATTAGCACAATATTTTGCCAGAAACTCGTATTTGCTTTTTTTTTTTTTTTCTTTTGTATCCAATTTTATTCCGGGATTCAGACTTCTCCTTTAGTATGGTAATGTGGTCATTTATGCTGATTTCTTGTTTTAAGCTGTCTCTGGAATATAACTGCTTTGCCATAGTATGCTGTTGTTTTGATAAACTGCTTGATTTTTCTTGTGAATATTTTGTTCAGAATTTTTAAACAAATATTCAAAATTGACATTAATATTGGCATTCACATATTACTATTAAAATTGAGAGAGTTTTGTTTGTTTTGTGGTACTGGTTTGGAACTCAGGGCCTTGGGTATGGAAGACAAATGCTCTTCCATATTACATCTCCTTTCATATTATTAATTACTTTTCCAAATCCATCTGGTACTTTATGTTTTAATTTTTACTCTGCTTGGACCCTACAGGTTAATTGAACTGTGTACCTGCCCCAGCACCATTTCTTTGAGCACTACACATCTCTACACTACCACTGGGTTCCATGTACAAGGAACATTCTTAAATCAGCTCTTCAGTGAAGGTCAACTATCATGTATTCTTGGCAATACTATGCTGGGAACTCAGGTTTTTTCTACATGAATATAAAATGCCATTGACTGCTAGACAAATTTGGACACTTACCAGCAGTCTTAACAATAGTGATAGATTCTTTAATGTGTTAAAGATTTTTTAAAAACTTTTTATAGTTATATATGGTACGCCTTTATTTTATTTGTTTCATTTTTATATGGTGCTAAGTATTGAACCCAGTGCCTCACACATGCTGGGCAAGTGCTGTGCTACTGAGCTACAGCCCCAGCCCTGTGTTCAGGATTTTAATTGTCCACTAATAGTTTTACTTTTGTTTTTGTCCCATGCTTTAAATTAAAATGTTAATTCTTTGTTGAAGAATTAACATTTCTTTAAACATTAAGCAATCAATATTACTCTAGATCTGCAGTTAGATACACTATCTAAATGTAGCATTAGCTACATTTGATTATTCTAAACTAATTAAAATTTAATAAAATTTAAAATCGAGTTCATTGGTGGTACTACAGTCAAGTGTTTAATAGTCCTGTGTACTGAACTTTAGGAATATACAACTTTTCTTTTATTTAGGAATATACAACTTTTCTGTTGGGTAGGAATATTCTAAATGACTACATTCTATTCAAACAATAAAGAGAGTATTTTGGATTTAATCAGCTAAAAATTGTTAAGTTAAATATTGCTACTTAATACTAGGGTTGTGGCTCAGAGGTAGAGCGCCCGCCTACCATGCATGAGGCACTGGGTTCGATCCTCAGCACCACATAAAAACAAAGATATTGAAAAATAAAGATATTATTATAACTAAAAATAAATTTTTAAAAATATTGCTACTTAATCATCATTTGCAAATTAATTGAGTAGTTTAAGACATACATTAAAATCATAAGTGATAAATATTTAACAGAACTTTTGAAAGCTTCATAAATATTCTAAAGTAAAATAAAAAATAAAACTTTATTCTAAAGTAAATAACAAAAGTATGTAAAAAGAATGTAATATTTTTTAAATGGTAAGCAAATTTGAAAAAATATCTTTTAAAAGTATAGATAAGCCACGTGTGGTAGTACCCACCTATAATCCCAGCTCCTTGATAGACTGAGGCAGTTGGATTGCAAGTTTGAGACCAGCATGGGCAACCTAGTGAAACCCGCAGCAACTTGTTGAGAACCTGTCTCAAAATAAAAAAATAAAAAAGACTAGGGATATAATTCAGTGGTAAAGTACCCCTGGGTTCAATCCCCAGGAGACACACACACACACACACACACACACACACACACATATTATAGTTACATATATATACATACACATACAAATATATATGGGTTAATGTATTATTATTAGCCTTTTTATGCTTACACTTAACTTCTATTCTTAATTCTTCCCATTTTCCCCCAGCTGTTATAGTAAGTGGACACTTTTAGATATTCCTCTAGTTTCCATATTCTTTTTTGGGGTGGAAGGGCTATGAGGGATTGAACTCAGAGGCACTTGGCCACTGAGCCACATACCCAGCTCTATTTTTGTGTTTTATTTAGAGACAGTGTCTCGCTGAGTTGCTTAGTGCCTCGCTTTTGCTGGGGCTGGCTTTGAACTCGTGATCCTCCTGCCTTAGCCTCCCGAGCCACTGGTATTACAGGCTTGGGCCGCTGCACCCGGCAGTTTCCATGTTAACTGACACACAAACTAAAAGGTGTAAACACAAAAGTTTTAGAATCTAGGTTTATCAACCACAGTTTTTTATTTTTTTAAAGGAATTTTTTTTTTTTTTAAAGAGAGAGAGGAGAGAGGAGAGAGAATTTTTTTTTAATATTTATTTTTTAGTTTTCGGCTGACACAACATCTTTGTATGTGGTGCTTAGGATCGAACCTGGGCCCCACGCATGCCAGGCGAGCGCGCTACCGCTTGAGCCACATCCCCAGCCCATCAACCACATTTTTTAATATTAGGAACTTGGTCTTGATATTATGGCTTAAAACGCCAAATGTTTTTCCTTTATGTATTCTTATAAACGTTACTGAGAAATATTAAGATACATTTTTAGATTGTTGCTTCCTCCTAGGATACAATATCAGGGCCAGGATAATACTATCCTATCTTAAACAACTCAATAAATGACACTTTTCAGACACTAGAAAGCAAGCAGTTTAAAACCCTCATCCCCATTGCAGAAATCAAGATGAGCACTATTATTTCTCCCAACATAATACATGGAGAGTTTCCAGTCCATATTCCAGGGGTAGTTAATGTAAGCAGAAGCCAGTCCTCTTCCAGAATTGAGACACAATCACTGGAGTTTGGGGATGCCAAAGTATGCAGAAGAGAGCACAGACAGGAAAGACCTCCTGTAGAGCTGTCAGGGAATTACCTAGAATCTTTAGCTAAGAACTGAGCAGTTCATATGTATGTAGAAAACACCCAAAGCTATGGAAAGAAACACTTGTAGTGAGTATAGGGAATAATCCTCGTAGCTCCTATAGATCCAGTAATAGTTGGTGTTATCAGAATAGGAAAAACCTCATAATTCATAAGACATGGGTTACTCAGAAGGGTATTGCCTTATTAGGAAAAATTCACATAGAACTAAGGGCTGTTCTGATCTTGCCTATCAAAGCTTACAGTGATCCTTAAGGGACTGGGGTGCAGCTCAGAAGTAGAGCATCTGCTTGGCATGCATAAGGCCCTGGGTTCAATCCCCACTAACACCCCAAAACAAATGCCCTTTGAAAGAATCAAACTGTTCCCAAATAACTGAATTATATATTTCAGAACAAAGCTCAAAAATATTTAAAAATATATTAGAATTTTTATTCTAATATATTAGAATATATTCTAATATATTAGAATAATATATTTAGCATCCAACCAAAGGCAAGAAGACACCGGGCACCATCCTCTAATCCCAGCAGCTTGGGAGGCAGGAGGGTCCCGAGTTCAAATCCAGCCTTAACAAGGCCCTAAGCAACTTAGTGAGACACTGTCTCATAAAAAGGGGTAGGAAAGTGGCTCAATGGTTAAGCACTCCTGGGTTCAATCCCTGGTAGCAAAATAAGTGAGAAGACATGCAAAGAACCAGGAAAATATTGATACATAATGAGGAAAAAATTGACTCTTATAATTAATAGGGTATAAAAAATTATAATATTTTATATGATGATGAAGGGTTGATGAAAGGCTGGGGTTGTAGCTCAGTGGTAGAGTGCTTGCTTTGCGCTCGTGAGGCACTGGGTTCGATCCTCAGCATCACATAAAAATATTATCTACAACTAAAAAATGTTTTTTTTTTTAAAAAAGAAAGAAAATACACCAAAATATAAGCACAAGAGTAGCAACTCTTGGGAAAGGGAAGATCAAAATCCAGAGTTACTATAGTAGTATATCTAAAATATCCAGCTTTTTAAAAGAATTTAATCTTTATTTTTTATTTATATATTTATTTTTTAATGTGGTACTAAGGCTCAAATCCAGTGCCTCACCTGTGCTAGGCAAGCACTCTACCACTGAGCTACAACCTCAGCCCTAAAACATCTAGTTTTTAACAACAATGAAAAAAATAAGAATTGCTAAGAAAAGGGAAAATGTGATCATGCTTGGGGAAAAGTCTATTGAAATTGTCCTTGAGGAGGCTAGGGCATTGAACACAGCAAAACTTTAAATTGACTATTACATGTACGTTCAAAGATTGAAATGAAACCATATTTAGAAAATTAAAGGGAATTATGCTGGGCACGGTGGCACACGCCTGTAATCCCAGCAGCTCAGGAGGCTGAGACAGGAGGATCATGAGTTCAAAGCAAACCTCAGCAACAGCAAGACACTAAAAAACTCAGTGAGATCCTGTCTCTAAATAAAATAAAAAATAATAATAGGGCTGGGGATGTGGATCAGTGGCTGCATGTTCCTGAGTTCAATCCCCAGTATCAAAAAAAAGAAAGAAAGAAAGAAAGAAAATTAAAGGGAATTATGATAACAATGATTCATCAAGTAGAGAATATCAATAGATTGAAATTAGTTTTTAAAAAAGAACCAAGTAGAAATTTTAGATTTTTAAAAGTTTAATGTCTTGAATGAAAAGTTCTCAACTTTACCAACAGAATGAACTGGCAGAAGGAAGAATCTCTGAACTCAATGATAAATCAATACAAATTATCCAACAAATAGAAAACTAAAGATAAGAAGAAGAAAAATTAACAGAATTAAGACCATGGAACCACAATCAAGCATAACAAGCATACATATAATATGCTTGGAATCCACAGGTAAAAGAAGTGCCTTAAAGCAGAGGGTTGAAAGGGGTAGGAAAGTTAAAGAAATAAGTCTCAGGGTTTCTAAATATGATGAAAAACAAATCTGTACATCCAAGAAGTTCAATGAAATTCAACTAAGATGAATAAAAAGCCAAACAAGATTTTCAAGAGTAAATTCTTGAAATCAGCAAGAGAAAGATGACTTAGGTTGGCAGCTGACTTTTCATCAGAAACAACAAAGGCCAGAAAGCAGTGAGATAACATTCAAAGTACATTTTTTTCCTCTGTGACTAAAAAGACAACTGCACAATTAATTGTAAAACTACATTACTAGTCTTAAATAGTGATGTAATATATATGACAGTAACACAATGGAGAAGGAATGGGGGTTCACTGAAGCACACTTCTGTATTTTATTGGAAGTTACTACTAAAACGAAGATTGTTTAGGCAGGCATGGTGACTGTACATGCTTGTAATCCCAGTGATTTTGGAGTTTATGCAGGAAGTTCCCAAGTTTGAGGCCAGCCTCAGCAACTTAGTGAAGCCCTAAGCAACTTGGTGAGATCCTGTCTCAAAATAAAAAGGACTGAGGTTTTTATTGGTGATAAAGCACCCCTGGTTCAATTCCTAGTACAAAAAAATCCAATCAAAAACAGATTGAGGGGACTGGGGTTGTGCATTTGCCTAGCATGTGTGAGGCACTGGGTTCGATTCTCAGCACTGCATATAAATAAAAAATAAATAAAGGTCCATCGACAACTAAAAATATATTAAAAAACAACAGAGTGGGGAGGGAATGGGAGAGAAAAGGGAAATTGCATGGTAAAGGAAGGAGACCCTCATTGTTATACAAAATTACATATAAGAGGAAGTGAGGGGAAAGGGGAAAAAAAACGAGAGAGAAATGAATTACAGTAGATGGGATAGACAGAGAAGATGGGAGGGGAGGGGAGGGGGGATAGTAGAGGATAGGAAAGGCAGCAGAATACAACATACACTAGTATGGCAGTTTGTAAAAATGTGGATGTGTAAACGATGTGATTCTGCAATCTGTATACGGGGTAAAAAGGGGAGTTCATAATCTGCTTGAATCAAATGTATGAAATATGATATGTCAAGAGCTTTGTAATGTTTTGAACAACTAATAATAAAAACAACAACAACAGATTGAGGGGCTGGGGATATATCTCAGTGGTAGAGTGCTTGCCTAGTATGCATGAGGCCTTGGGTTCGATCTCCAGCATCACCCCCGCTCCAAAAAAAAAAAAAAAAAAAACAACCTTAAATGACTGCTGGATGCTGTAGTGTGCACCTGTAATCCCAACTACTCAGGAGGCTGAGGTAAGTTCCAGGCCAGCTTGGGCAATTTTGAGACCCTGTCATAAAACTTTAAAATGGCTGGAGTATGGATCAATGATTGAACACTTACCTAGCATGTCCTGGGTTCAATCCCCAGTACCATATAAATAAATATTTAGATAGATAGGTAAATAGAAGAGATTGTCAGCTTCACAAAACAAAAAATACCCAACTACTTTTTTATAAGAGATATACTTTAGATCTAGATAGACAAGTTGGAAGGAAAACGATTGGAGAATATACCATGCAGTTATATAGATAACTGAAGTAACTCTACCAACATCAGGCAAAATAGTCTTCAATTCAAAATGAAAGGGGAACATTTTCTAATGATGCAAGGATCAATTTATCAGTAATGTATAACAATTAGAAACTTGAATGTACTTAACAGCACAGCAACAAAATAAGTGGAACAAAAAATGACAAATGAAAAATAAAAATTGTCAACAATAACTGAGATGGGGCTGTGGCTCAGTTATAAAGCACTCATCTAACACATGTGAGGCACTGTGTTCGATCCTCAGCACCACATAAAAATAAATAAAAGTATTGTGTCCATCTACAACTGATGAATTTTTTAAATAAAAAAATAATAATTGGAGTCCTCAGTAGGCAATCATCAGTGTGTGTTATCATCAAGAGAAAAACTTTACAGTAATTTAACAGGGAACAATTAATAAAAGTAGTTAGTACTACATTACAAAGAATTAGAATAAGGAGGGATTAGCCAGCAAATAATAATAAAAAATTTAAGATTAACAGATATAAGAAGTGTTCCTTAATAGGCGCAGTGTTGCACACCTGTAATCCCAGCAGCTTGGGAGGCTGAGGCAGGAGGATCCCAAGTTCAAAGCCAGCCTCAGCAATGGTGAGGTGCTTAGCAACTCAGTGAGACCCTGTCTCTAAATAAAATACAAAATAGGGCTGGGGATGTGGCTCAGTGGCCGAGTGCTCCTAAATTCAATCCCTGGTACAAAAAACAAGAAGTGTTCCTTGAGCCGCATGTTGAGATTGAGAACCCAATTTAGATACTCTACCTTATAAGACTGAGATTCATTCTTTGTTAGAGGGATTGTTGCTGGTGAGTCACTGAAAAAAGTCAATACTATCTATGCATGCTGATACTTGGCTATATTAATTTCTACATAAAATTTTTAATCAGCCTCTTCATTTCTACATACCTGCTGGAAAAGAGATGTTATTCAGTCTGTAGTTCAACAGTCTACAGGTCAACTTGGAAAGTACTGGCATTTTAGGAATCATCTAATCCATATATGTTATATAATCAATAAAAATTGTCAAAGAAAAATGCTTTATTGAATCTGGCATAATAGTGATCTTTTGAGTTGTAAGTAAATAACTAAATATTGAGGAAATAGTGCTCTTCTAAGACTTTAAAGTACACCTATATTAAACGTTTTTTTCTTAAAGGGAATATACCTAGAATATTTATTGAACACTCAAGAGTTTGGTACCTTGCAGGCAATATGATGTTGCATGCTATTTTATTGAAGAAAGAAACTCTGGCCACACACACTCCCATAATCATAGCCATTTGGGAGAGTTAAGATTAGAGGCAGGAGTATCACAAGTTCAAGGCCAGCAACTTAAAGAGACTTATATCAACAACTTATAGAGACTCTGTCTCAAAATAAAAATTAAAAAGGGCTGGGGATGTAGTTCTGTGGTAGAGTGCCCTTAGTTCAATCCCCAGTACAAAGAAAAACTTTATTATTTTGTCTATTCCCTGAAAAATCTTGATATTATCATCTCCCATAAATTACAGAACCTGGTTTAGGTTATCTTTTTCTTGATGAATTGAAAGAATTCTTTATTTAGTCTAGATACAAATTCCTTATCCTATATACAATTTACAAAATTTTCTTTTGTGTTATCTTCTTACTTTCTTGAAGTGAGGGCCCTTGAAATCTAAAGTTTTAAAATTTAATTATGTTCAATTTCTTCTTTTGCTCTTGTTGCTTCTGATTGTTGTGTCATTTTTAAAAATAAACTATTTCTTTCTTTTTTAAAAGCAGGTTTTTAATTTTTCAGTTGTAGATGTACATTGTACCTTCATTTTATTTATTTGTATGTGGTGCGTACGATCAAACCCAGTGCCTCATGCATGCTAGGCAAGTGCTTTTACCATCAAGCTACAACATCAGCCCTTTTGCATCATATTTAAGACATAATTGCTAACTACAGAATCAGAAGAATTATGCCTATATTGTTTCCAAAATTTTTATTGTTTTAACTCTTCGATCCATTTTGAGTTGATTTTGTACATGGTGAGAGGTAGGGATCCAAATTCATTCTTTTCCATATGGCTATCTAGTTGTTCTAGTCTGTTGAAAGCGATGTTTTTTTTTTTCCCTCCCTCCTTGAATTGCCTTGTTTAACATTAGTTGACTATATATATATGAAAGTTCATTCTTGGACTTAAGTTAATCCATTAATCTATCTGATCTATGTATGTATTCTTCTGTTATACTTCTGAGATTCACTCAGGAGATTCTGGAGCAATGATCTAAGAACTGATTTTTTTTACTATGTGTACTGGTTTTTTAAAAATATTTTAGATGGATATGGATATAATACCTTTATTTATTTTTATGTGGTGCTGAGGGTTGACCCATTGCCTCACCAGTGCTAGGCAAGTGCTCTACCACTGAGCCACAACAACAGCCCCTACTATGTATATTGTTGATAGTGAATTTTTAAACTTTGCTCCTTTTCCTCTTGGGGTATTCACTATTATTAAACCAGAGTGAAAGTAAATTAAGATTATTACCTAACCATACATTTTATGCTATTGTTATAACTATTTCCCCAATTCATTTATCTGAAGGTTTTATTTTTACATTAGCATAATTTGGATATTTATAGATTACTATCAAGATTTATAAAAAGTTACCACCTCAAGTTTCTAAATTAAAAAAAAAACTTGTTTATATTTAGAAAACCTATTCCAAAACCAAAATATTAAAATTATGTAGGTTTTTTCTTCAGATGATTTTTAACCAAATTTATTAAATCATCTAATGTTGCCAGGGATGAAAAACGTTAATTATTTAAGAATGTAATGGAATTTCACTTTTATGCTCAAAACTCAACCTAACACTTTATATGGCAAGCTAGATCTTTCCGGGGATATTAAAAGTTACTGTTCCATATATATTAAAACAAGCTTGTCCATCGTGTATAACAAATTAGAATAAATTAAAAAAAAAAAAAAAAAAAAAAAAAGCTTGTTACTACCCCAGGGCCATAGGGTTCCAGCATCCCACCTTCACTAACTGGCACCTGTCAAGCCACGAGATCACCTTCGGGTTCACAGCACTGACTACAAGGTGGATCCTCACACATCAGGTTGAACCCTGGTAACAGAACTGCAGAATTCCCTTCTGAGACTACCCCAATCCAGATCCACCCACACTTGCCTCCTCCGGACCACGAAAACCACTTAGACGGTCCCCGCCTCTCAGGGCAGTGCCTCCAGCACTTGGGCACCTGCGCGTGCGCACTCTAGATGCAGCAGGCCACTCCCAGAAGGCGCCGGGACTGGCGGTGGGCGGGGCGCGCGGTCCTCAGTTTTTCTCGGCCGTGGACTCCATTTCCCACAGGCGGCTGCAGGCCGAGACAGCCTAGTGTGGACATTTCCCACGAGATACGGATATAACTGCGACCTCTGGCTCCGTTCCTGATACCTTTCCTCGCGCGCTGTGAGTTCGTCCCACCTGAGAAATAAGTCGGAGTGGGTGTCTGCAAAAAAGACTCTGCTGACGCAGCCGCCCCAGGCCCTGCGTGACCCGCGAGAGCCTAGTGGCGGGAGGCACTCAAGGCTCGGAGGCCCCGACCGCGCAGGGCGGGTCTGCCTGCCCACGAGGCGGTGGGTGCTGCAGCTGCGAGGAGCGGCGGGTATGCGGCCCGGAAGGTGAGACGGTGCTGCTCTTGACAGGGCCGCGCGTGCCTCGGTGTCGGTGGGTGTGGTTGAGACTGGCAGTGCGTGGTTGTCCTTGTGTGGCGGGGACACAGGGTGCGTGCCCATTACCTGAGCGTGCATTGCTGAGATTGATGAGCTACCCTGTGACCTGAGGCTGCAGGTTCCCTGTCGCTTCCTGCATCCTCTAACAGCCACATTTGACTGACTGCCACAGAGAAATGTTCCCAAGTGGGATATCAGATATTGAATTCTACATAACAGCTTCCAGAAGAAGCTACAGACCTGCGGTTAGGTTGGGAATTGTAAGTCAGGAATTGCCCCAATCAGGCTCCTAGAACTAGATCGGAATAGAATTAGAAATGGGATTCCTACCGGGAGAACTCTGCAGTCTTCTGCTTGACAACTGCGACTTTCCCTGAGCTCTCATTCAAGGAACTACTGTGAACTCTGGTATAGGTTAACCCTCTTCTAACTTCACCCAGGTCTTTGTATGAGGTCAATACAGGCGTAACTAAGGAAGAAGTAACGTAATAAATACTGAGCCTTGTGGTTATTCTGGATCACTCCTCTTTAGGCTTCATTTTCTTTCTCTCTCTCTCTCTCTCTCTCTCCCTCCCTCCCTCCCTCCCTCCCTCCTCTCTCTCTCTCTTGTGGTTGGTACTGGCGATTGAATGCAGGAGCACTTAACCACTGAGCCACATCCCCAACTCTTTTTTTTTAATATTTATTTTTTAGTTTTAGGTGCATACGGTATCTTTACTTCACATTTATGTGGGGCTGAGAATGGAACCCAGTGCCTCACGAATGCTAGGCGAGCGTGCTACCACTTGAACCACATCCCCAGCTCTTTTTATTTTTATTTATTTTTTTATTTTGAGATGGAGCCTTGCTAAATTACTGAGGCTGGCTTTGAATTTGGGATCCTCTGTCTCAGCCTCTCGAGTCACTGGGATTACTGGCAAACCCCCATTGCTTCTAGCTCTCTTTTAGGTTTCTATAGTCAGAAGTAACGAAATACGAAGTTAATTATCTTGTGCCCTTGTATTGTAATAGTTTGGCTCCAAATTTGCAGAACAGACGTTCTTAACCAGTTGTCTTTTGTCTATAGGGAACCACAGCCCTTGAATTTGTATAGATAATTGCTGTAAATTTGTATTTTTCAAGAGTGTACATAACCCAGAAGATTCAAGACTGATTTTTGATATAAAATCGAAGATTGTTATATCTTGGTTTTGCACAGATTTTGTCATTGAGATTGTGAGAATAGTTAAGAAAAGCACATAGACTCCATTGGATAGAATATTTTGCAGATAATAAAATGTTCTCTTTATAAAAATTAATCATTTTTTAAAATATTTATTTATTTTTTTAGTTATCGGCAGACACAACATCTTTGTATGACACAACATCTTTGTTTGTATGTGGTGCTGAGGATCGAACCCGGGCCGCACGCATGCCAGGCGAGCGCGCTACCGCTTGAGCCACATCCCCAGCCCAAAAAAAACCAATCATTTTAAGTAAGAAAGCACAATAAGCTAATGTTAAACAGTCTTCATACATGCATGAGGGTACTCAAGGTAGCTGGACATGGGGACACATGCCTATAATCCCATATACTCAGGCTGAGGCAAGAGAATTGTTAAGTTGGAGGCCAGTTTGGACATGAGACCCTGTCTCAAAATAAAAAGTAGCTCATCAGTAAAGCTCTTGCTTAGCATAAGCAAAGCCCTGGATTCAATCCTCAGTACTAGGGGGGAAAAGGGACTCAATAAAATTTTAAATTATATATGCAGCTTAATTTTAAAAATAGAATTTTGGAAAAAATCTTTTAGAAGTATTGTACAAAATGTTATTTTAATTAACTCTTTAGAGAAGAATAGATGGGGGTGTAGCCACATTTCATTGAGTATCTTTTCTATACCCAAAACTTTTCTGCTTATTTGTCATATACATTTCTTTAGCTTACAAAGGCCATTCTCTCTCTCTACTAATTGAAGAATCTTTGTAATGAAATGTGTCTAATTATATCAGTGCTATGGAGCTAAAGGATATTCAAAAATAGTTAAGTGCCAGGTGTGGTGGCTCATGCCTGTAATCCCAGTGGCTCCAGAACCTAAGGCAGGAGGATCACCAGTTTCAAAGCCAGCCTCAGCAACTTAGCAAGGTGCTAAGCAACTCAGTGAGACCCTGTTTCTAAATAAAATACAAAAAAGTACTGGGGATATGGCTCAGGCCTCTGAGTTCAACCCCCAGGACCAAAAAAAAAAAAAAAAAAAAAAAAGTGTTGTTTGGTTCAATCACATTGATTTTTCATGACAGACCTAGTATTTACAGAGATTTTTTTTAATGTCAAAAATTTAGCCTTTTCCAATAATGATATCTTTTAAAGTATTTTTTTAATATTTATTTTTTAGGTGTAGATGGACACCTTTATTTTTATGTGGTGCTGAGAATCAAACCCGGGTCCTGCCCATGCTAGGCGAGTGCTCTACCGCTAAGCCACAATCCCAGCCCTCTAATAATGATATCTATAAATTTTAATACTTTGGAATATCTTTATGTTGTATTTAGATGACGGAAATAATATAGCTTTGCCAAAAAAATCATTCCTTAAGGAATTAATGAAGAAGAAAGTAAGACTAGTCTTTTAACCTTTTTATGTTTATATTTCTTTGTGGTTCTGTTTTGACATAAAAGACCTGATCAAATAAAGGAGGCAAAGAGTTCTCTTAATTTGCAAAAGAAATCTGAATCACTCATATACCTTTGTGTATGTTGAAAGAAGCAGCCAAGGATCTCCTTGCTTGAAAAGTCTAACTTTACAACTTTAGGTATTAGAAATGTTATTTTAAACTCAATTAACATATTGACATTCTTTCAGAATTAATAATGTTTTAAAAATAACTTTCGGAAAAAATGTCACCAATATCTGCTGTCAAACTGTCTTGCAAGTACATATAATATTTTCTGAAGACTCTAAAATTTATATTCTCTTAAATCCCCATCTTGTATGGGAGCATAAGATTCTTTTTAAAAGATTCTTCATTTTACCAGATCATGTCCTACAGATTGATGATGCTGAATGAAGTTTGCTCTCCATTTTTTCTAAGTAGAACTCTCTAGCATACTTGAGAAGAAATGATGAAGTGAGTTTGGATATTGATATCCAAAAGGAAACTAAGAAAAGCCATTCAAGTCAAACAACTTAAATTTACAAAGAATTTTCTTAAAGTCTCTTCATTTTGGGAGAACATCTTAAGTTTTTAAGAATACACTACATATTTCAAGTTGACCTCTAGTCATTTTTACAATTATTATGAAAAACTTTAAAACAAAAACATTGTTTATAAATGGCTATATAACCTTCCAGACTTCTGTCTACTGATTTCAGTGGTCTGTTTTTTCTCTATTGATTGATATTTTCATATATTTCACATCAATAGTTATTATGTTGGTCAGTATGAGTTTTCTCTGGCAGTATATCTGGAATGTTTTCCACATCCTTAAAATTTTTCCCCCAACTTCACATTTTATGTCCACTTTGTATTCTAGTAAGCTTTGCCAGACTTAAAATATAGAGCACTGCCTTTTTATTTCCAATATCTTAACCAACTTCAATTGCAAAGCCACAAAAGAGGTTGTGATTTGGATGATTAGGGCTGTTTTCAGTCTTGGAAGGTAGGAATAGAAGGAAGATGATCTGCTCAGATCAATACTCTGTTGTTTAACTTCAGATCTATACATCTGCCTCACCAGACTCATTCAGTGACCAGAAAACTTATGCTAACATATGCTAAGTTCAGTGCAGAAATGTCTCTGTTCTATGATACCCTTGTGATTTAGAACTCTAATCTGCCCAAGTTGTATGTGATAGGAAATAGTTTGGAACTTGGAATGGAAGTACATAACAACAATATTAAGAAACTTACGTTTTGTTAGGAATACTAATGCAAAAGTGGACTCAAGATCTTCCTCTTCTCCCAGCTCTGGCTGTGCTTTCTGATAGAGTAAACCTGAGGACTGATCTACTCTTGCAGACTAAACCATGGCCCATGTAAGTTGATGTTTCTCTCCTTGTTGATTTATATGTGTAGGTAGTTTTCCCAAAAGTTTCCAATCAGGAAAAATTTTCTTCAAATAATCTGCTTCTAGTTCTTGTTCTTTCACAGAACTGTCATGACGAATTACCCAGCATCCTCCCTGAACTTACTTGCTAATCTTAAACTTACTAGTTAGGATATGTGACTTAGTAGTAGAGTGCTTGCTCACCATGTGGAGGCCCTGGATTCAATCCGCAATACTGCAGGAAAAAATAAAAATTCAAAATAAAAAATTAAACTTCAGCTTAGTAAGCCCCTCCACAACTTAGTGAGACCCTGTCTCAAAATTAAAAAAAAATAAATAAAAGGAGCTGGGGATGTGACTCAGAGGTTAAGCAGCTTTGGGTTCAATCCTCAGTACCAAAAAATAAATAAATAAAATTAAATAATAAACTTACAAGTGATCATATAATTACTGACCAATTTTTCAACATATCTTAAGTGCCCATTTATTTATGAAGGGCAGTGATGGACTTAAGTCCTTTGAAGTAAAGATTTATACCTTCCATGTCAAAGTCTAGTTTGGTGAGGAAGACAAATGAAAGTATTGACATACATGAAAAAACTGAAATTTTCACAGACTTGAGATTGCCAAATAGTGAAGATAGAAATTTGGCATTGAATGACCAGATGGCTTTGTGGGTTCAATCCCAGTACCAAAGGAAAAAAGAGTATTCTGGTATTCTGATATTAAATGGGACATACTAACTTGGGTGTTATGTATATTCATTTTCCTTCCTCAGCATTTTTACACACAAAACACACACACACACACATATTTAATTTTTTAGGTATTTAGATGGACACAACACCTTTTTTTAAAATTTATTTATATGTGGTGCTGGGAAACCCAGTGCCTCACAAGTGCTAGGCAAGCACTCTACCACTTAGCCACAACCTATCCCCTAATATATTTTTTATCTATTACTAAATAATAAATTATCTTGAAACCTAATATAGTTTAAAGTAGCAAACATTTATTTCAGTTTCTGTGGGTCAGTTAGACATGGCTAACTTTACCTTTCTGGCTCTGGATCCACCCCACTCATCACCCGCTCTTTTTTTTTTTTTTTTTTTTTTTAAGTTGTAGGTGAGCACAATACCTTTACTTTTATTTATTTATTTATTGGTCCTGGGGATTGAACTCAAGGGCACTAGATGAGCCACATCCCCAGTCCTATTTTGTATTTTATTTTTTAATATTTATTTATTTATTTTTTTAGTTTTTCGGCATACACATCTTTGTTTGTATGTGGTGCTGAGGATCGAACCCGGGCCGCACGCATGTCAGGCGAGCGCGCTACCTCTTGAGCCACATCCCCAGCCCCTATTTTGTATTTTATTTAGAGACAAGGTCTCATTGAGTTGCTTAGTGCTTTGCCTTTGCTGAGGCTGGCTTTGAACTCCCCATCCTCCTGCCTCAGCCTCTACGATCTATTGGATTACAGGTGTGTGCCACTGTGCCCCGCCTATTTATTTTTATGCTGTGCCAAGGATTGAATCCAGTGACCCACACATGCTAGGCAAGTGTTTCACCACTGGGCCACAACCCTAGCCCCTCTGGATCTCTTAAAAAGATGATGAAAGTGTTATTGAAGAATGTAGTAAGATTAAGACTCAACTTTGGATGGATGTTTCAAAGCTCACTTAAGTGGTTGTTGATGGTTCCTTGGCAATTTTCTTCAAAACCATGTATACATTCTGCTTCAGTCCCCTCCATATTATAGATGTGTAGCCCAAAGGCTTGTATTATTGCTTTCTTCATGCAATGCAATCTTTATCTCTTCTGTACCATCTTCACAATGTTCCTTTAATCTCTGCAATAATACACAGGTTTGCCATTTCAGGGGTCAGTGACATTCAGGGATGTGGCCATGGACTTCTCTCAGCAGGAATGGGAATGTCTGAACCCTTTCCAGAAGATCTTGTACCGGGATGTGATGATGGAGAACTATGGTAACTTAGTCTCACTGGGTATGTTTTTGGCCTTGAATAATTTAGGATAACTTAGAATCTGCTCTCTATGTGTTTTTTTAATTCTGATTTTCAAGGCAAGTTTTTAAAGAAACTGGTTACATTTCTTTTCCCTTTTCCCCAAAGAAGCAACTTGAACTTTGTTGGGTTAGAAGAAGAAATTCTATTATAAACATATTCATCTTCCCTGTCTTTCTTTCTTTCTTTCTTTTTATATTAGTTGCGCATGACAATACAATGATCTTGACATATCATACATTTGACTCATTCCCTGTCTTTCTTAAGTAGAACACCTTGTCTGGTTCTACTTAAGAGTCGACTCTTCGTTTATGAGAAGGAGCCACATTAGGATTTTGTGACATGTTATATAACAATTATTAAAGGATCCAGGTTCCCTATTTATGTTCAGAATATCTGTCTGATTCATTCACAGGGAGAATAGCTTGACAGAGGGTCCTAAATTGCTCTAATTACTAAAAGAACCTCTACAATTTGTTGAATTAAATAAGTAGAATTCATTTAAAAATGAAGCAAACACATTTCATTTATTTAGGCAAATTTTATCTGATTTGTAGTTAAAAATTGTAATCTGTAAGTATGTTTACAGAGGCAGTGCTCTTAAGCACTTTATAATACAGATACCTATATATACATTTCCCTTATTAAATTCAACCTTATTATTATTCCCATTTCCAAATGAAAATACTGCAACACATTTTGCATAAGTGATTAGCCCAAGTTCACACACAGCTAGAAGGTGGAAAGACAGAAATTGTTAATAGGCTTCAGAATTTATATTTTCTTTCTGTATTTATTTATTTTTAGTGCTGGGGATTGAACATAGGGGCACTTTACCACTGAGCTACATCCTCAACTCTTTTCATATTTTATTTTGAGACCAGTTCTCATTAAGTTACTTGGGGCCTCACACTAAATTGTTGTGACTGTTCTCAAACTTGCAATCTTAGCCTGTCTTAGACTCCCAAGTCACTGGGATTACTGACATGTGTTACAGCACCCAGTAGAGTCTGTATTTTCTTTAATATTTATTTTTTCATTGTAGTTGGACACAATACTTTTATTTTATTTATTTATTTTTTATGTGGTGCTGAGGATAGAACCCAGGGCCTCACATGTGCTAGGCAAGTGCTCTACCACTGAGCCACAACCCCAGCCCCACAGTATTTTCAACCATGGTATTATATACGCTATCAAGAAAAAGAGGATACAGCCAGGTACAGTGGCATATGCCTGTAATCACAGCAATTTAGGAGGCTGAGGCAGGAGGATCAGAAGTTCAAATCCAGACTCAATAACTTAGTGAGGCCCTAAGCAACTCAGTGAGACCCTGTCTCTAATAAAATATAAAAAAGAGCTGGGGATGTGGTTTGGTGGTTAAGCACCCCTGGGTTCAATCCCTGGTACCCCGCTACCCCCCCCCCCCCAAAAAAAGAAAAAGAGGATACAAATGTGTATATTATGGTTTTTGTTTGTTTGTTTCCCAGTATTGGGGATTGGACTCAAGGGTATGTTACACTGAACTACATCCCAGCCCTTTTTGTTTTAATTTTGAGACAGTCTCACTAAGTTACTGAGGCTGGCCTCAAACCTTGTAATCTTTCTTTTCTTTTTTTTTTTTTTTAAAGTTTTCATGAGGGATAAAGACCACATTTATTTATTTATTTTTAAGAGAGAGAGAAAGAGAATTTTAATATTTATTTATTTAGTTAGTTTTCGGCGGGCACAACATCATTGTTTGTATGTGGTGCTGAGGATCGAACCCGGGCCACACGCATGCCAGGCAAGCGCGCTACCACTTGAGCCACATCCCCAGCCCTAAACCTTGTAATCTTTCTACCTTAGCCTCCCAAGTATCTGGGCTTACAGGCATGTATCATTGTACCCAGTTTAATGTTTTATTCTTTAATTTCCTTACTTTCTCTTCTTAAAAATCTCATTCAATATCTTTTTTGGGGGTGGGTTCTGAAGATTAAATCCAGGGGTACTTTACCACTGAGCCACACCCCTAATTCTCAATAAGTTACTGAGACTGGCTTTGAACTTAGAATCCTCCTAAGTCACTGGGATTACAGATGTGTACTACAATGCCTGGCTTCAATATTTTTTTGACCTTTAATTTACTTTAGTACAATTTTGGGTTTGTTTAGTTTTGTTGTGGTACTAGGGATTGAGCCCAGATGCACTCTATCACAGACATACATCCCTAACCCTTTTTCTTTATTTTGAGACATGGACTCACTAACTTCCTTAGTCTGGCTTCAAATTTCCTATCTCACCCTTCTGAGTTGCTGGGATTATAGGCATGTACCACCATGCCTGGCAATAATGTATTTTTTTTTTTGTATCATGTTGCATTGCACTTTTTTTTCTTTTTAAACAGGCCATTCCATTTCTAAGCCAGATGTTATTACATTATTGGAGCAAGGAAAAGAGCCCTGGATGATTATAAAGAAAGAAACAAGAAAATGGCGTAAAGGTAAATAAATAAGAGTAAATCTGGCTATGGAAAGCCATCTACAAGCAGTAGCCCAAGTAGTCAAGGAAGAGTCACACTTGAAATGTTGGTTAGAAATATTCATTCATAGTAAAGAAAAGGCTTCTGATGTAGAGAAGAGATAAATACTCTGCATGAGCTACAATGAGCTCCATCTTCACCTTAATTAACCACACAATTTTTTAGGCTCATATTTCCCTCCCCATTCATTAATTCTTTCCTAATGCCCTTTCACTTGTATTTTGGACCCAACTGATTTCAAAACCTGTATTCACTTAGATTTATATATGTGGCTTTATTGCCTAAAAGTGTATTCATTCCTGTATTTGGCAAAGAAATTAATGGAGTTAATATATTAGGGAAGACATATAATAACACTATAAAAAATAGATAAGTAGTATCAAGTAGTGAAATATACTATGAAGGAAACTAACCAAGAATAGGCAGCCAGGTGTGGTGGCACATGCTTGTAATCCCAGTGGCTCTGGGGGCTGAGGCAAGAGGATTGCAAGTTCAAATTCAGTTTCAGCAATTTATCAAGGCCCTTAAAAAAGTAACTTAGCAGACCCTGTCTCTAAATAAAATATTAAAAAGGGCTAAGGTTGTGGCTCAGTGGTTAAGCACCCCTGGCTTCAATTCCTGGTACAAAAAAAATTAATAGGATAAATTTAGGTAAGGTAAGATGATCAAGAACTGTTGATAAGGACTTGGGTTGTGGCTTAGCAATAGAATCCAGGCCTAGCAAATTTGAGGCGCAGGGTTTGATCCTCAGCACCACATAAAAATAAATAAATAAAATAAAGGTATTGTGTCCAACTACAACTAAAATACACACACACACACACACACACACTAAAAAAAAGAACTGTTGATCATCTCAAAAAGGTAAAGTGTAAGAACTTAGGCCACAAACCCTCTATGAGACTTTGGTAACCAAAACCAGACAAAGACACTACAAGAAACCTATAGACCAATATCACTTATGAATATTGATACAAAGGTCTTCAGCAAAAATACTAGTGAACTGAAGTCAACAGCACTTAATAAGATTATACTCCATGACCAAGTGGGTCTTAATTCTTGAACGCAAGGATAGTGATTGTATGAAATCAATGTTATACATCACATTAACAGGATAAAGGGAAAAATTGTCTTAATTCTTAAGGTACAGGAAAACAATTTAACAAAATTTACTACACTTTCCTGATTAAAAAACTCAACAAACTAGGAATCTACCTCAATGTAATAAAATCTAACAGTTTGAACATGTTTTTTCCCCTCCAAAACTCGTATTGAAATATGGTTGTTATTGTGGCAGTATTGGGAGGTGAGACCTTTTAGAGTTAATTCTGTTAAGAGGGATTAATGCTTTTCTGAAGGAATGAATTAGATAACTGGAGAGCAGGTTGTTGTAAGGCTACCCTTTGTGTTTTATTTCTTCTACACAGTCCAACTTGTTTTTTTACTTTTCTGCCATGTTATTATATAGCAGGAAGCCTTCACCACACATAGTTATCCAATTTTGGTCTTCCAGCCTCCAGAACCATTTGCCAAAATAAATTCCTATTCTTCATGTATTGCCCAGTTTCCAGTATTTTATACCAACAGAAAATAGGCTAAGACAATGTCACATATGAAAAGCCCATAGTTTACATCATACTCCATGGTGAAAGACTGAAAACACTGCTTTTCCTGCATCCATAAATTTTGGTATGTTCTATTTTCATATTCATTTGCCTTAAAATAATTTCTAATTTCCCATGTGATTTTTTGACCAATTCTTGTCTGAAGCATTGGTTGTTTTGCCCTTCTGTTGTTTTTTTTCTAGTTTTGTTCCATTGTCATTAGAAAAGATTCTTTTTTTAAAAATTTTTAGTTGTAGATGGACATAATACCTTTATTTTTTAAAACTTGCTTTTATTTAAATTTATTTTTTCAATTTTTTAATTTGTTCTGATTAGTTATACATGACAATAGAATGCATTTTGACACATCATACATAAATGGAGTTTAACTTCTCATTCTTCTGGTTGTACATGATATAGGATTACACAACCAGTGTAATCCTAATTACATTTATTTTTTTATTTTTATGTGGTGCTGAGGATCAAAGCCAGTGCCTCACAATGCAAGACAAGCTCTCTACCACTAAGCTACAACCCCAGCCTTTTTTTGAGATAGGGTCTCACTAAGATGCCAAGGCTGGCCTTGAACTTGGGATCCTCTTGCCTCAGCCTTCTGAGTAGCTGGGATCATAGGTATACACCACCATGTTCAGCTGTGGCCTCTACAGTTTCTAATGAGCAAACTCTGATGTTAGAATCATTGTTCCTCTGAATATAAGAAGACATTTTTTTCTGCTTTCAAGACTTTTTTATCTGTATTTTCCAGTAGTTTATTTGTCTAGGCAGGTTTTCCTTTCGCCTGTTGTAATTCGCATTCACGAGCTTTTTTAAAAATACTTTTTTATTTGTCAATGGATCTTTATTTTATTTATTTTTATGTGGTGCTGATAATCAAAGCCAGGGCCTCACACATACTAGGCAAATACTATTCCACTGAGTTACAACCCCAGCCTACTGTGGTTGTAAACTTTTATCAAGTTTAGTGTGTTATCAGCATCATTTCCCCAGATATTTTACCTAACTCAGTTTTTTAAATATTATTTTTGTTGTAGATGGACACAATACTTTATTTTTTAAAATATTTTTAGATGTTGATGAACCTTTATTTTATTCATTTATTTATATGTGGTGGTGAGAATCGAACCCAGTGCCTCACACATGCTAGGCAAGCACTTTGCCACTGAGCCACACAACCCCAGCCCTACTTTGTTTATTTTTATGTGGTGCTGAGGATCAAACCCAGTGCCTCACACATGCTAGACATGCACTCTATCACTGAGCCATAACCGCAGCCCCAGTCTCTTTTTCCTTTTTATATTCTATTCATCTTTTCTTTATTCTCACATCTTTGAAATTTGTTTGTCATTTAGTGGTTTTAAATTTTTGTTGTTTTTTGTTTTGTTTTCAGAACTGAGGATGAACCCAGTGGTATACCCAGATCTTTAAAAATTTTGTTTTAAATTTTGAGTCAGTGTCTTGTAAGGTTTCCCAGGCTGCACTCAAACTTTCAATTCTCCTGCCTCAGCCTCCCAAATAGCTGAGATTACAGGCATATGCCATGGTGCCCAGCTAAGCTATTCCTTCTAGATTATTATCCTCCAAGGTAAATGTTTCAATTCCTTTTCATATATTTCCTATCACTCTTCCTCTAGATTCCTGTTTAGATCACTTTCTGTTTTTTGTTTTTTTTCCTCTCTGAAGTACCCAAGAAGCTCAGAATTCCTTAAGATTTTCATTAGGGTATAAACCTAGTATTTACCTGAAAATTCATTGACAGACTCATCTGGGAATTACCAGAACAATCAACCCTGATTAAAAGGGAAAGTGAGAGAATACCTGAGAAAAAATATGAAGGCATAAAATAGATGAAACACTTGTAGAATGAACAATAAGAAAATCTCAGCAAAGATAATAAAAACTTAGTGCTTCATTTGATATGGAAAACCACAAAAAGTTTACATGGCTGTGCATAGGAAGGAATCATAATATTATTTTTAAGGAGAGATATAATTGGTGAAAAATCAATAAGTAGTTGCTTTTAATATGTTTACATTGTATATGGGAATGATATAGAAGGAATACATTTAATCTCTGTAATAAAATGTGATAAGTGAATGTTATGGAGACATTATCAGTAATAACTGCAAGTTAAAGAGCTGATTTTAGAGTTCTTTCAAGTATTCATCTCTAATTGGTAGCATTTAAAAATCTTTAAGAATCTATAGAACATTTATTTTTTGGCATCCAGGAAGACAAAAGATTTTTATTTCTTTTAGATTTGGAGTCAAGATATGAAAAAATCAGCTCTGAGAAAGTACACCTCTATAGAAAATATTCATCTCTTACTCTACATCAAAGAATTCACAATAGTGAGAAATCCAAGGAATGTGACAAATGTGGGAAGGCCTTCACTCGTCATACAGACCTTATAGTACATCAGAGAATTCATACTGGTGAGAAGCCCTATGAGTGTAAGGAATGTGGAAAGGCCTTCAATCGTGCATCTAACCTGTTACAACATCAGAAAATTCATACTGGTGAAAAACCCTATAAATGTGAGGAATGCGGGATGACCTTTAGTCGTAATATAGACCTTAAAGTTCATCAGAGAATACATACAGGTGAGAAACCCTATCAATGTGAAGAGTGTGGGAAGACCTTTGGTCGTGCTTCCTACCTGACTCAACATGGAAAAATTCACACTGGTGAGAAATCCTATGTGTGTCATGAATGTGGAAAGGCCTTTAGTAAAGGTGGAAAACTTAAAATTCATCAGAGAATTCATACTGGTGAGAAGCCCTATGAATGTAAGGCATGTGGGAAGACCTTTAGTCAAGCTTCTCACCTTGTGCAACATGACAGAATTCATACTGGTGAAAAACCCTATGAATGTCGTGAATGTGGGATGACCTTTAGTCGAAGTATAGATCTTAGAGTACATCACAGAATTCACACTGGTGAGAAACCCTGTAAATGTAAAGAATGTGGGAAGGCCTTTAGTTGTGCCTCAAATCTTGTTCAACACGAGACAATTCATACAGGCAAGAAGCCCTATGAATGTGAAAAATGTGGGATGACATTTAGTCGTATCTATCAACTCATTCCACATCAGAGAATGCACACTGGTGTGAAACCCTATGAATGTAATGAATGTGGGAAGGCCTTCACTCGTGCCTCAGCACTTATTCAACATGAGAGAATGCATACTGGTGAGAAACCCTATAAATGTCAAGAATGTGGGAAGGCCTTTATTCATGGTGGTAGCCTTAGGACACATCAAAAAATTCATACTGGTGAAAAACCCTACGTCTGTAAAGAATGTGGGAAGGCCTTTGGTCGTACCTCAGACCTTGTTAGACATGAGAGAATTCATACTGGTGAGAAACCATATAAATGTAAGGACTGTTGTAAGGCCTTTAGTCATATTGAAAGCCTTAGAATGCATCATAAACTTCATACTGGTGAGAAACCCTATGAATGTAAAGAGTGTGGAAAAGCTTTTAAGAGTGGCCATCAACTTACTGTACATCAGAGAATTCATACTGGTGAAAAACCCTATGAATGTAAGGAATGTGGGAAGGCCTTTACTGTCTGTGGACGACTTACTCGACATCAGAGTATTCACAGTGATAAGAAGCCTTTTGAATGTAATAAATGTGGGAAATCCTTTAGATTTAGGTCAAGTCTTAAAGTACATCAAAGAATTCATAACTAGAAAAAAACTTTATGGATGAAAGTTCTATAGAAATGCACATATATGCAGTGGGCAGTGTGTAGTGTATCAGTGTATTCATAACAAACAATTTGAAAAGAATGTGGCACAGGCCTGTAATCCCAGGAGCTTGGGAGGCTGAGGCAGGAGGATCATGAGTTCAAGGTCAGCCTCAGCAACTCAGTAAGATCCTGTCTCTAAATAAAAGGTAAAAAGGGCTGGGGATGTGGCTCATTGGTTAAGCACCCCTGGGCTCAATCAAAAAAAAAAAAAAAAAAGAGAGAAAAGAAGAGAATGTGGGAATGCTTTTAAATATGGTTTTTCTAAGGCATTAAATGGTTTATGGTGTGAAACCCTTCAGAATATAAATAATATTTCAAATTTTTAAGCAATGATCCAAACATTGTTCCTATTCAGAGAATTTCTAATTTATTTTTACGTAGTGTAAGAAAATCTTTATGTTTCTCTGTACATAAATTGTTAGTATAGTCAGTCACCTTAGAGGAAAATTCAGAGAATGTAGGAAATGTGTTTGTTTTTTATGCTTTATTTATAAAAGTCTTCCACCTGTATCAGTTATTAACTCAAGAAAGCTCACATCACAGGAAGCACCTGTTGATCTAACAAAGGTAGAAAAACTTGTGGTTTCCATTCTATTATTTACAGCCTGTATGACATTGGTCACAACGTTTGGCCTTCTGGGAGTCCTGTGCAAAGAACAATAATAAATATATTATAGTGCCATTATTGGAAATGAGAAAAGTTGGAAAGCTTTTTCACATTGTCTCTGTTCAGTAAGTAATAGATACTATTTTATACTATTTATATTACTATGGATGAATTATTATGAGAATAAAGTCCATATACTGATAATAATTTTATAAAAGCTTCATGTAATTTCTTATACTCTGTTATAGTTTAAAATAATCCTTTCTGGTTAAAATATAGTAGAATTTTTTAAAAGAGGATTTAAAACATGAGTTTCATTGGAGTTCTGCTAAAATATATTTCTTTATATAGTGTCTGGTTACTTTTGCATTACTCTAGCAGAGTTGGATAGTTACAACAGAGAATTCTATTATCCGGATTCTAAAATATTTTTTTAAGTTGCTAACTCCTGTTTCAGAGCAACTTCCCTATAATTTTTTATGACTTTGGATTTTTGAAGGGTATAGAATACTTTGTAGATTTTTAAAATTGTTTTTCTTGGGAAGCATTTATCTTTGTTTTTGTGGTGTTGGGAATCAAACCCAGGACCTCACACATGCTTGGCAAGTACTCTACTACTAAGCTAAGCCCCCAGCCCATTTATCTTGTTCTTCTATCTCTATTAGTTCCAGTAAATCTGAGTTAAACAAAAGGATTCATGTAGTTGATGTGTATAAATTAAAAATATATAATGTTGAGTTTTCCCAGTATAGGTTCAGCATCTCAAATCCAGAAATACAAAATTTGGGGCTTGGGTTGTAGCTCAGTGGAAAAGTGCTTGTCTGGCACATGTAAGGCACTGGGTTCAATCTTCAACACCACATTAAATAAATAAATAAATAAATAAATAAATAAATAAATAAATAAATGGTACTGTGTCCAACTAAAAAAAAATTTTTTTTAAATATCCAAAATTTTCTATACCTAGTGGCACACAGAGAACCTTGGGAGGCTGAGGCAAGAGGATAACAAGTTTAAAGCCAGCCTCAACAACTTGGCAAGGCCCCAATTAACTTAAAGAGACTCTGTCTCTAAATAAAAAATGGGCTGGGGATGTGGCTCAGTGGTTGAATGCCTCTGGGTTTAAAACTCGTGCTCCTTTTCTCCCCCCAAAAATACCCAAAATTTGAAATGCTTCAAAATCGGAAACTTTTTGAGCACCAACATAATGATACCAGTAGAAAATTTCATACCTGACTTCATGTGACAGGTCAAAATATGGGCATTTAAAATAAAGTCATGATGGGGCTGGGGTTGTGGCTCAGTGGTAGATCACTTGCCTAGCATGTGTGAGGCACTGGGTTCGATTCTCAGCACCACATATAAATAAACAAATAAATAGGGGCTGGGGTTGTGGCTCAGTGGTAGAGCACTCGCCTAGCATGTGCAAGGCCCTGGGTTTGATCCTCAGCACCACTTAAAAATAAATAAATAAAGGTATTGTGTCCAACTACAACTAAAAAATAAATACTTTAAAAAAAAAAGGTCCATCAACAACTAAAAAAATATATTGAAAAAATAAAATAAAGCCATGTATAACTTAAAGGCAGGGATACGTTCTAAGATATGCACCATTAGGCAATTTAGATGTTGTGCAAACATCATAGTGTAGTTACACAAATTAAGGCAGCTATGACATCAGTAGGCAATACTGTCTTATAGGACCATTGTCATATTGTGTCTCATGACTATATTATACAAAATAATCTTTAGGCTATGTATATGGAAAAATGAATTTAGTGGTTAGACTTGGATCCCATCCTCAAGATATCTCACTTATGCATATGCCAGTATTCTAAAATTTTTAAAAAATCCTAAATCT
Source organism: Marmota flaviventris (assembly GCF_047511675.1). Classification (NCBI taxonomy): domain Eukaryota; kingdom Metazoa; phylum Chordata; class Mammalia; order Rodentia; family Sciuridae; genus Marmota; species Marmota flaviventris. Next base: position 15,449,565 of record NC_092515.1, on the reverse strand, counting down.
GAAACACTTCTAGTCCCAACCACTTAGAATAAAGGATACTCAACCTGTATTAATGATGCTAGATATTATCACTTGATTACAGAAGTGACTACTTGATTATAAAGATCCATTTTATATTATTAATCATCATGGTGATATTTTGTCACCTCTCTGAAAATTATAAACTCATGTAAAAGTCCTAAAATGATTAAAAAATTAATATAGAAATGAGGGCCTATTCCAAAATGCCCATATATCAGAACTTTGGAATGTTGATAGTCCTCTACTCATTGGAAATTCATCTTTTAAAATTTTACAGGTGCCTGGCTAGCTCATTTGGTAGAGCATGAGACTCTTTAAAAGTTTTGTTTATTTTCCTTGAAACCAATGAATATGTCTAGAAGTTTAGGGATTTTGAAATAAAGTAGTAATTTAACCCATGATTTTTAATTTTTTTGCTAAAATATATTAATATCAAGTAGATATTGGCAAATCTGGCCCAGGAAAAAAATAAAAATGATTATATCATGGCATCATTATTTAAGAAAGAGGACATGTTTATAAATAATAGGAGATAAAAATTTCATTATAAGGTATAAGTTTATTTCAGTATATTTAAAAATCTAAAGAGTAAATTATCCTCTTAGGAAAAAAATGTGGTTTATCAAAATTGACTTAAAATGATACTGGGGGGCTGGGTTTGTTGCTCAGTGGCATAGTGCTTGCCTAGAACATGTGAGGCACTGGGTTTGATCATCAGCACCACATGAAAAAAAATAAAGGTTAAAAAAAAAAGATGATATTGGGCATTTTTGAAATTTAGGGTTTTTTTTTAAATCAAAGAGGAAAAAATACTCTATTTATTTTGTGAGGGGTGTACTGGGGTACTCAACCACCGAACTACACCCCCAGCCCTATTTTGTATTTTATTTAGAGCCAGGTCTCACTGAGTTGCTTAGCACCTTGCTTTTTCTGAGTCTGGCTTTGAACTTGCTATCCTCCTGCCTCAGCCTCCTGAGCCATTGGGATTACAGGCATGCACCATTGCACCAGGCAAACTCCCCTTTTAAAGTGCAGCTCTTATATTATGTACACCCTCAGGTAAGACCTAAAGCAGGAAAATTATTTCTAACAAAATTATCCCAGCTAATTGTTACATGGATCACATATGTATAACATCTCTATGAAAATAATTCCTAGAAATCAAAAGCTAAATATGGTGTTATGAAATTGAGCATACAAAATTTAAATGTATTATATATGAACTGAACCAGGATCTACCAGAAGAATACGAAATTGAAAAACATTTATGTAGACTATCCAGGACTTAAGTTTTTTGATTGTTATAAGTCTTGATACATGATAAAATCATTGATCCAACTCAAATAAGAAGCCAGCAATCCAGGAGGATTACAAATTCAAGGCCAGCCTCAATTTAGCAAGGTCCTAAACAACTTAGTGAGACCCTGTCTCAAAATTTAAAAAAGCTAGGGATGTGGCTCAGTGGTTAAGTGCCCGTGGTTCAATCCCTGGTCCAAAAAAGAAAGCAGCAGCAACAGCCAGCAATCTATTCTGTGGTCCAACCACCTGTTTTGTTGAAAGAAAAAATTATTGGAATACTGCTGTATTCATTAACATATTGTCTGTGAGTACTTTCTCACTTCAATAACAGAGTTGATTGTTTTAAACTAATAACATTTAGACCACAGGTCAGGAATTTTTTTCATTTCTTAAAGGACCAATAGTAAAGATCTAAAATCTAAAATTGCCAAAAAGTAGGGGCTGGGGATTGTGGCTAAAGCGGTAGCGTGCTTGCCTGGCATGTGCACGGTGCTGGGTTCGATTCTCAGCACCACATACAAATAAAATAAAGATGTTGTGTCCACCGATAAACTAAAAAATAAATTTAAAAAATTCTCTCCCTCTCTCTCAAAATAAATAAATAAAATAAAATAGCCAAAAAGTAAGTAATTTGGGCTTCTGAACCATGACTACATGGATGTTTAGGATTTGGATCCTAAACAAGATTTTTTTTTTTTTAGATTTAAAAAAATCTTTATTCTTAATATTTAATCTGTGATATAATCTCTTGCATCTTTGACACACAATGAAAGGAAGGGCTTTTGGGGCTATTTGGTGTCTGCCTGTCCACTGTCAAATCAACTCGCATTAGAGTCTGGCACATGAGTAGTATGCAGTGAATATATAGACATGCACACACGTATATTTCAGTTGAATATACATATGTATTTATACATTTCACACATATTGCTTGTGTTCAGATCATAGCTTTAGTGTGCAGTTTATTTCTAATGTCCAAATTTCAGGAACTGTTCTTCTCTCTACTTAGATATTTTGGTGTTTCCCTTCCCTTATAGGTAGAAAAGTTGTTAGAGATAAAACGGCACTGGGGTTGTGGCTCAGCGGTAGAGCACTTGCCTAGCACATGTGAGGCCCTGGGATCGATCCTCAGCACCACATAAAATAAATAAAATAAAGGTATTATATCCAACTTCAACTGAAAAATAAATATTAATAAATGTTCCTTGGAGAGTCATTTCTTGTGAGTCACCGTGAAAAGGCATTTCTGTGAAATTAGAGGATGTGACATTCAAGGGCAGCCTTGGGGAATGATGCTCAGAGGTTCCTGGTGCATCACCAGAGCCAGGTTGCACAGGTCTATTCCTTCTGTAAGCTGTTGCATTATACCTAGAAGGGCTTGATTCAGAGAATATACTATCTTTTCTCTGTTTCAGTACACTTTTGGAAGGAGGATAGTGAATAGTGCTATCCCACACTTACAGGAGTTTAGTTTTGCTTTCATTTTTCAAATCCTAATTTATATAATTATAGAAGTCTTTCTTAGAAGGACCTTGGAATCTTGGAGACCAACCACCATGGGATGTCCTAAACAAGATTTTTTAATTTAATTATTGGTTTGTGTGTGGTTGTGTGTATTACCCTCATTGCCAATTTAAATTTCAATATAAGTTTTCAGTCTTAACAAGTATTTTTATTATTTCTATTCATGATTTTATTATACATTTTAGTTTTCTAAATAGTCAATCTGCAACATTTGTATTGATTATTTCTTTAATTTTATTGAAATAGGTTTAGCTATATTTTGCATTGGTAATGATACCAGGCTTTCAGTATTTTCCTCTTAGTGGAAATTACATCAACATTTCACATTAGTCTTTACTAAGCATTTAACAATCAGCATTTCTCAAAATACTTTCTCTAATTAAACAAACAATAAACCAAATATTAAATATTTAACAAATTAAACGTCCTTTATTTACTGACCAATTGCAAACCTAACTCTCAGAACATCCATTGAAAATCAGAAACATTATAAATATTTAGTGCTGTTACCATCCTGTTCTGCCAAGTCTACTATGAGGAATAGCAATTCTGTTTCCCTACCAGAGAGGGCAGACTGTAATCAGAAGCAAGCATGAAAAAAATCCATGCCCAGTGGTGTTAGAAATAATGGGCAGCTGGGGGTATGGCTCAGTGGTAGAGTGTTTACCTAGCATGTGCAGTGCTCTGGGGTTCAATCCCTAGCATTGAAAAAATAAAAAGAGATCCCAGTGGCAATCTGTCAGGGAATGCCAATAATAGCCTAAGGTCCATATTGGTTGAGGTAATCAACAAAGTAAATCTGACAGTTACAAGATCCAGGGAATCAGCAAAAGAGGGTCTTGTTAATGCCCATATTTCTATGTCTGGAAAGGAGAAAACTGAAGTCCCTAGTTAGCTACTCATTAACCATGAAACTTCAATAACACAAAAAACAAAAACAATGCACTCTTTTTAACTCAAAATTTTAAAAGCATTCCTTAAGCCACGTAAATATAGCTTTTAAATGCAAATGGTAGAAGACTTGACCTATCAAAATAGTATAACCTCTGGCCAATAATTGACTTCAATAATAGAGTTGATTCGGGCAATCCCTGGGAAGCCAGGCTTAAAAATAATAAGAATTTTCAAAATGAGTCAAGAAATCCAAATCTCTGCAATGTGGGGGAAAACAGACTCTTTGTCCAACTCAAACAAAAAGTAATAACTGCCATCCCCAAGGAAGAGAAAATCAAAATCCAGAATAGCTACAACATCTTATGGGGAAATGGTTGTTCTTAATGTGTACAAAAATTTAAAGACTAGCCAAAATGGGGGAAGATAGTTAACAGAAATTGGCTCTGAAAGGGCCAGAAGTTGCACTTAGTAAGAAAAGATTTGAAAACAGCTATTACAAATATATTCAAAAATCTAGAGGAAACCTGCTCAAACAATTAAAGAAGTGTATCATGATAATAAGAAATCATATAGGGAATTTCAATGAAGAGAAATTATGTAAAACTAGAAATTCTGGAGGTAAAAACTGAAACTGAATTAAAAATTTTACTAGAGGGGTGCAATAGCAGATTTGCACTGACAGAAAAATCAGCAAACAGGAAAATACTTAGTCAAATGAAGAACAGAGATAAAATGAAAAGTTAAAAGAGCTTCAGAAACCTGTGGGATACTGTTATGGGATGAATTGTAATATTCCTTCAAAATTCCATAACCCCTAACACCTCAGAATATGATGGTATTTGGAGATAGTTATTAAAGAAATAATAGAATTAAAATCAGGTTGTTGGAGTGGGATATCCGATATAACTGATATCCTTATAAAAAGGACATTTGGATGCAGACAGTGGTATTTTTTAATAAGATGTACATTATGATACAAAAGTAAATCATCTCCATTTACTGATGCAGAGGTCCTAAAACCCTTGGAATTTCGGGAACAATGTGTTTTTTTTTATGTTAATGAGATGGCTAGTGGCTGGCAGTCCCTAGAGAGTCTTAGGAGGAGGCTGGCATCTAGAAGGATTAAGTATAATTAAAGGAGTGGGGCTGAAAGTCCCAACATCTGGGGAGAATTGAAGGTTGGTTGATGACCAGCAATTTGCTCGGCATGCCTACACGATGAAGTTCATTAAGATTCAAAAGGACTAGTTCACACAGTGTCTGGATGGTTGAATACATGCAGTGTCAGGAGGGTGGTGGTATGCATGCTGTGTCCCTTCTGTCATATCTTGCCCTTTGCATCTCTTCCATCTTAATTTTCATTGTAAGCTCTGTAATACTATAAATAATAAACGAGTAAATATAAGTAAAGTGTTTCTGTGAGTTCTGTGAGCTATTCTAGCAAATTAATTGAGCCTGAGGAGAGGGGCATAGGAACTCTGATTTATATCTGGTCAGTTAGGAGTGCAGGTCTGCTGAAGTTTGGATCTGGAATTGTCTCCTAAGGACCCACATGTTGAACACATTATCTGCAGTGCAGCTGTGTTCAGAGGTGGAACTTTGGGGAAGTGATTGGATCATAAGGACATTAACTTCATCTGTGGGTTAATCCATTGATGAGTTCATACCTGAATGGGATATTAGGAGGTAAGACCTACTTAGAAGAAGTAGGTGCTCTGACAGGGTATATCTTGTCCCCAGCCCCCTCCTCATGCTGTCTGCTTCCCAACTGCTAGGAGATTAGCAGCTTTATTCTGCCACTCATGGCCACCATGATGTACTATCTCACCACAAGCCCACAAACAATGGAGCCAACTGACAATTGTCTGAAACTGTAAGTCAAAATAAATATTTCCTTTTGTTTTTCTCAGATATTTTGTCACAATGATTAAAAGCTGACTAACATTACCAAATTTTACTAATTACTACAGTAACCAAGACAGTGTAGTATTGTAAGGGGAGATAGCTATATCAATGGAACAGAATACAGAGTCCAAAAATTAGTATCAGTTTTTGACAGAACTAATTCAATGGGAAAGGAAAGTCTTATAACAAATGTTGCTGGAACAATTGGATATCTGGCTAGGTGCAGTGGTACATGTCTATAATCCTAGCAGCTCAGGAGGCTGAGGCAGAAGGATTGCAAGTTCAAAGCTTCAGCAACTTATCGAGGCCCTAAGCAATTTAGTGAGACCCTGTCTCTAAATAAAAAATTTTTAAAGAAGAGCTGGGGATGTGATTAAGCCCCTGAGTTCAATCCCTTGCTTTAAAAAGTGGATATCTGTATGAGAAGAGGTGAATCTTGGCCTCTACTCACAGGATACACAAATTGAGATGTATCATAGACCTAAATGTTAAACCCAGAACTATAAACCTAGAAGGAGACATAGATATGTTTATGACATTGGTTGGAGAAAGCAAGTCTATTGAATAAGAGACAAAAAGCACTGAAGCACTAACCATAGAAAAAAAGTGATATGTGGAGATTTATCAAAATACAAAATATCTATTCATCAAAAAACATCAGTAGAAAAATGAATAGACAAGACTATTTTTTTTTTGGTACCAGGGATTGAGCCCAAGGGCACTCGACCACTGAGCCACATCCCCGACCCTATTTTGTATTTTATGTAGAGCCAGGGTCTCACTGAGTTGCTTAGCACCTTGCTTTTGCTGAGGCTGGCTTTGAACTGGTGATCCTCCTGTCTCAACCTCCCAAGTCACTGGGATTACAGGCATGTGCCATCATGCCCAGTTTGACTATCTTTTGATCAAAATTAAAAAAAAATTGAAAGGAGAAGGATCAGAAACAACTTGAACATTTCACAAATTATGTACAAATGGCCAATAAGTACTCGACATTATTCAGTAGCAGTAAGCCACAATGATATATATGCCTATGCTTACTGAAATATCTATGCCTGCTAGAATGGGTAAAAATTTTTTAAAAATGGGGGCTGGGATTGTGGCTCAGTGGTAGAGCACTCGCCTAGCATGTGCAGGGCCCTGTGTTTGATCCTCAGTACCACATAAGAGTAAATGAATGGAATAAAGGTATTGTGTCCAACTACAATTAAAAAAATATTTAAAAATAAAATTAAAAAGTTTGCTGCCGGATGTGGTGGTGCACACCTATAATCCTAGCGACTTGGGATGCTAAGGCAGGAGGATTGTGAGTTCAAGGCCAGCCTCAGCAATTTAAGGGCTTTGTCTCAAAAAATAAAAAAGGGTTGGGGATATTTCTCAGTAGTTAAGCACCCCTGGGTTCAATCCCTAGTATCAAATAAAAGTTTGCCAGCAAGATATGTTGACTTTATAGAGCAAGTTTAACTGTCATAGTTTTGACAAGCATAAAATGATGCAAACTCTTTGGGAAAAATATTTCTTATGAGCCAAAATTCCATTTTGAAGTATTCCCAAGAGAAATGAAAAAAAAAAATCCACAGGAAGACTTGTGCAAGAATATTCACAGCAACTTCATTCATAATCCTTCTGCTATGGTTTGGATGTACATCTCCCAAAAGTTCATGTGTGGAAGCTTGCCCCAGTGTGGCAATGGGAGATGATGTACCTTTCAGAAGTAGGGGTTAGTGGGAAGCCCTTGGTCATTGTAGGCACTGCACTCAAGAGTGAAATGCTGGTCTCCTGAAATGAATTCACCTGAACCCCACCCCTGCATCCTGTTTTGTGATGTGATTTCTTCCTCCTTCAGGCACTATTGCCCTCCTCCTAGGCTTCCATGCATCTTACCTGAGATCTGGTTCTGCCTCCCAGGGTTCCCTGGCTCCTCCAACCTCAGAATTCTTTTCTGCTGGTTTCTTTTATGCTTTACCTGAGTTCTGGACATTTACCCTGGACTTTTTAGCTTCTTTGCCTTGTCAAATCCAGCTATTCCTCTTGGCCTTCAGACACTCTCCTCTAAGATCTCTTATTCCAGGGTTTCTTCCTCATACTCCCAGGCTTCTGATCTCCTGGTCTCCCAGGCTTCTGATCTTCTGATCTCCCAAGCATTTTCTTGGAATACGACACCTCTCAGGTCTCTGTTCTGATGTAAAATTAATGGGCTTTCTTTCTTTTTAGTGCTAAATAAAAATAAAAGGCCAATTATGCCAGACACTCTCCCTCTGAGGAAAGTAAATAGTGGCCAAAGGGAAAAATACAATGCTGGGACAGACTTTTCTGGTTAGGTGATTAGATAGTGGCCCTTGCCCTCCAAAGGATATGTATTCCATTGACAGAAAAAATTGTTTGCCTTAGAACAAAGCATATCTGCATTATCTAGCCATTTTCCAGGGAATTCTAAACTTGGGAGAGGAAGACCCAGAATATTTTTCACAAATGAACAGTGTCATTTTATTCACCAAACAGAAGCAGGTAAATGGAGCTGAATGAACATGAGTCCCCATCTAGCCCCACCTTGAAATGATGAACAAGTAAGGAGGCTCAAAATCTGTGGCCCAAGCTCATTTTCCAGTAGGATCTCAAGGCCAAATCAGAGAGTAGGAGTAGATTCTGGGCAGCCTCTCTAAAAAAGGAAGGATTGACTTGTGGCAGACTTTTCCAGGCAAGTCCTAGGAACCCATACTGGGCAAACCCATACCCAGGTTGGATAGTATGCACCCTATTCTGTCCAGAGAGGAGTACCACATTCTGAAACCTGGAACCTGCAGGAGCATGGGAACTACCACAAACAGGTGGCAGAACAACTGCTCCCCAGGCACTAGATCTGTAGCCTTCAGGGCCTCTTTGTAAATGATGTCTTGGGATTGAGGTTCCTCTCTCAGAAGCAGGTCTTGTAGTAGCCTCTGGATTCGGGGGGACTTAAGCTGGTACAGGTCCATGAGCTGGTGGAACTCTTTTATCCATGCAGTTGTATCACTGGCATATCGCTGCTGAAGCATCCACAAAACATGGTACATGGCCACAAATGTCACCCATTCAGGCACCTCTTCTTCCTTTTTTTTTTTTTTTTTTAAGAGATGGGCTGTGCCTTCTTCTCCAACTTGGGCAATTTGAGAAACCTGCCCTTACCCTTAAAATCCTATAAGTCCTTTTGAAACATTAGTGCCAGGATTTGTTTTTCCACAGAGGCATGGGGATCTAGAAAAATGTCTCTGGTGGTAGGATAAAAGTGTTGTGTCTCCATCTCTTTGAGAGCATCTGATAACTGCTGTATTCATCTACTTCTGTAAGGCTCTCCCAGAAGATGCCAATTTATAGCTTTTGGGACTTGAATTCTCTTAGTGGTTGATGGTAGCACTGGTACAGGGATAGTCAGTGCTTTATTCTTTGCCTTATAAATTTTGGGGAGCTCAACCCTCCCCTTCAAGGCTAGAAAGTCTTTCTGGAACATCAAGTCCAGGGGATTTTTATCCACAAGGGGACAGACAGCTGTGGGAACATCATTTATGGTTGGATGAAGGTGATTTTTCTCCTTGACAGCAGTGGGTAACTGTTGTGAATGCTTCTCCCCATAGGACTCAGCTAAGAGATGGTACACCTCTTGGTGGCTGATGGTAACCCTGGTTCAGGGATAGAACATGGTTCCGGCCAGCTCTCTCTTTGTTTCCTTCCAATTGGAGGGATCACTTTTAAGTGCATTGGACTCAAAAAATCCCTACAGGGTTGTGATATATCAGTGTGACTTAAGTCTAGGTTCTGCCTGAGGTGTTTAACAATGGCCTTAAGATTGAACAGATGTATCTATCTCAAGTATTCCTTCGAAGTCAAGTCTCTGAGGAGTTGCCTCAATTGATGGAAACTCCCTGGAAAGTTGTTCTCCTGCTTCCAGCCTTATTAAGGCATTGTTAATCCAGTCCTCATCTGAGATACTTGCTTCTGAGTCAGCTGGCCTTTGGTGGCTTTTACCTGGCTTTTCAGGTGAAGTGGCTGGGGATGGGGCTGCTGCTGGACTTGGAGCTGGAACCTGGCCCTCAGTTTTCCCCATCAGAGAATCCCGATCATGCAATAACTGTGGGAGGCCAACCTTACGGGTGACTGAGTTACACTCCCCAGCTGGGTGCTGAGGCGCTCAGTCACAGAAATGGGTGTGTCTTGCTACAGCCCCATGGGTGAAGCTATGCTCACATGTTCCTTTGTAATCTAACCCCTTGCCCTGTTTAGGATAGAATCTTTCATGGAAGTGCCTTGTGTATGTCCCCTCCTCTTACTGTGCCCTTGGGTGTGGCCTACCCAGGTGTCAATCAACCTGCTGACAGTGGACATCATGAAGATGGACTTAGTCCCCTGAAACCTGACCCCTTGCCTCATTTGAATAGCTTCTCCTCAATAAAAGGGGTCAGCGCGTGCTCTTGCTCTCTTTCTTTCTTCGGACCCTTAAGGTCAGAGGAGCTGTCACAGCAACCCCAAAGAAAAAGGTATTTGTGTCTCTTGTGTGGTTATTTTGTGCAGCCCAGGTAGCCCAGTTTAACTAGAGTGACCCCTGAGCCTTTTAGTCGCGGGAACGGAAACCCGGCAAATAACCACTCCCCCTTCCACCCATCACCTTTGGGTCTGTTTTCAGGTTTCTGTGGTTCCATAATATCAGGTAATTGGAACTCTGCCCTGTGGAGACCATCTGGGATCTGGGTCTCTAAGCCTGTTTCCATCAATTGTAAAAATATACCCCTAGCTTTGTCCAAGAGCATGTTCTCTTGTCTTCCCAGTGAACTTGTCCTGGGATGAATGCCAAGAACTTGAGTGTCTTGTCTTTCTTTCAGATCCAAATGATCCTCTGGCTCTTTTTTCCCCAGTGCTACCTGGAGTGATATTTTCAAGGGGCTCTGGTCCACAATTCTGGAGTCTTTCTTTCCATCAAGCAAGGTCTCTTTCTTAAAAAGCATTTTTCTTCTACCTATATCCTCCCTTTCCTTATTAGCAAGACCCTTCTCTTCCATCATTAGTTTTGATAAGCCCATTTCTTCCTTTGAGTGCTCTGATTTCAACACTCTCTCCTTTTCTGAAAGCATTACCTCCATAAGTGAGCTCTCCTTTTCCTCCTCTTGGCTCAGCCTCTCCTCCTCCTCCTCAGTCAGCCTCTTCTCCTCCTCACTCAGGCTCTCCTCTTCATCTCCTCACTTAAACTCTCCTCCTTACTCTGCCTTTCCTCCTCCCTCAGGCTCTCCTCTTCATCTCCTCCTCACTCAAGTACCCCTGTCCCTATCAGTAAGGTGCTCTCTCTCTCCTTCTTCTTTCTTCATACTCAGTCTCTCTTTCTCCTTAGTCAGACTCTTTCCCTTCTTTTTGTGGGCCAAGCTCTCTTTCCAACGCTCCTTAGCCAAGTTGTCCTCCAATTTCTCTTCACTCAGGCTCATCTTTTTCTTCTTCTTAACCAAATGTCTCCTTTTCTCTTTCTTGGGAAGACTCTCCTTCTCCTCTTCTTCCTCCTCCTTCTCCTCCTCTATTCCCTTCTTAGTTAGACCTTTCTCTGTGTTCTTCTCAGTCCAGCTCTCTGATATGTCCTCAGAGAGCTTATCTCTGATATTCTGTAATAACCACTTCATCTGGGTCTTTTCTAGTTTGTCCTCCCCAATGTACTTCAGAAGCTCTTCTACCTGCTATTTTTCTAATAGATTTTGCTCCTGGGTTTTATTTAGCATAGTTTCTACCTGGGTTTTATCAAAAAAGAATTCTTGTACCTTCTCTATTAGCTTTTGGTCCTCTTCCAAGTTCTCTTTATAAGGCAGTGTTATTTCTTTGGTAGCCATTCTATCATCTTCTAGTTTTCTCTCTTTCTGAGCCTGTTCCCTCTCTTCTTTTGTTATTTCCTCCTGATCCTTAAAAATTCCCCACCTGTGACCATCAGTTTCACTCCTTTTCATAACAGATGATCTCTCTTCAATTATTTCTCTCTCCCCTAAAGGCATTGAGCCCATTTCTTTAATTACTTCCGTCAGGACCCTCAACAGTTGATTCTTTTTCATTGCTATATTTTTCCCCTAGAACTAACTTCTTTCTCTTTAGAACTAATCCCTCTTTCTATATCCACTTCCTTCCTTGACCATGTTCTTTCCTCTTTGGTTACTTTTCCTCCCTTGGCAGCATGCCTCTTCTTGATTCTAATCTCATAGGCCAATGTCCTTTTTCCTGGCACAATTTATCTTCTTCTTTTATAATTGCTTTGTCTTGGATTATTTTGTGGGTTGCTTTCTCCTTTCTCTTAGTTATATCAATTCCTTCCCTTGCTATTGCCTTTTTTCCCTAGTAATATGCCTCTCTTCCTTGGCCCCTTTTGGGATCAGTCTCTTTTTCCATGTTCTTTTCTTTTTCTCTTTGGTATCCTCCTTTTCTTCCTGGAACCTTTTCTCCATTTCACCAACCTGTCCCTCTTCTTCTAGAAACAATTTCTCTTTTCCCCAGGCCCGTTGTTCTTGAGGCTGAACCACTTTCTCCTCTTTCTGATTTGGTATTGTCTCTTTCTGGGCCAGTTTCTTCTCTTGTAGGACGAATTTCTCTTTTTCCTGAGTCCATTCTCTTTTTTTCTCAATTGCTTTCTCACCTTTCCTTACCCATTTCTCCCTTTTCTTAGCTTGTTTCACTTTTTCCATTACCTGTTTCTCTTTTTTTTTTTGGAACACTTTCTCAATATCCTCCATCTTTTTCTCCTCTTCTGAGACTAGTCTCGTTTTTTCTCTTAGCCTTTATTTTCTCAACCTCTTCCTTAACTTTTGGAGCCAGTTTCTCCTTTTTCTGGACCCACCTTTTTCCCCCCAAGCCTGTTTCTCTTCTTTCAGTGACCATTTCTTCAGCCTGCTCCTCCTTTTCTTGGTCTTCTTTCTCTTTATCCCAGAACCATTGTCTGTTTCTCCTCTCTCTGGGCTCTTCTCTCTTCTCTCCAAGCTTTTCTTGCCTTTTTCCAGGCCTGCTTATCTTCTTGGGATAATTTCTCCCTTTCACCAAACTTTTCATCTTCCTTCAGGTCCAGTTTCTTTCTTTTCTCTTTGGCCTCTTTCTTCTCTTTCTCTGTGTACCTCTCTTTCTGCTCTTGCTTCTCCTGTTCATCCTGTTCCCCCACTTGGGTTTGTTTCTTTTTATGGGCCTCTTTTTCCTCCTTTTTTAAACCATTTCTTCTTTTTCTGGACCAATTTATTCTCTTGTTCTGCCAAGCTCTCCCTTTCCAATACTTGTTTTCTTTTATCCTCAGACAGTTCTTTCTCTTCTCCAGGCAAATGACCCTTATCCAATTTGCCTAGTTCCCAGACCTCTTCTTCCTTTTCCTCCTCTTCTTCTTTCTCTTCCTCCTCCTCTTCCTTTTTCTCTTCTTCCTCTGTCCCCTCTTCCTCCCCCTCTTCCTCAGGTTTCTCCTTTTCCCAACTGTCTTTCTTTCTTTTTTTTTTTTTTTTTGTGGAACCATTTCTTCCTTTCTTCAACTTGTTCCTCAATGTCCAGAATGAGATCCTCCTCTTCCCAGGCCTGGTCTTCATCCCCAGGTTCCTTCTCTTCCTCACCCAGCTCCTCCTCTTCCTGGGTCAGTCTCCTCTCTTGGAACAGCAACTTCTCTTTCCTGGCTCTTATGTCTTCCTCGTGGGCCTGCATCATTTTTCTCCAGTCCCCCTTTCTCCTTTCCAGAGTCTGCTGCCTCTTTGTCCAGACCACTTTCTTTCCTTTTCCAAACAGGTTCTCCTCTTTTCCAGCCATTCTCTTATTTTCTAGGATAGACTTCTACTCTCCCATAGTCAATTTCATTTGTAAAGGAGTAAGTATTTCTTTTCCCCACACCATTTTTTCTTTTGGATGGGTCAGTTTCTCTTTTCTTTGCATTGATTTTTTTCTCAGACTTTGTCAGTTTCCTTTCTTTGTCAACTACTTCCTCTTCTTGCTTGGCCATTTTCCTTAATGCTGTCTTAAATTTCCTTTGATGATCTTCTAAGAAAGCAACTTCCTTTTTCTTTATCTTCTGGAGAAAATTTTGCATCTTTCTTTAGCACATATGTAGCCTCTTGTTCTCTAAATACCACCATCTCTTCATTCTTGACTTCCCTTTTAACCTCTTTTTCTGTTATGATAGGTGGTTCTTCTACTTTTCCTTCATCCAGTTCTGGTGAGAGGGTACTCAAGTCCTTTAAAAGGGGACAGATCTCTTGGAAGAGTTCCCAGCTGGGCTTTCGATCAGCAAGTATCACCTTTACTCAGATCCTTTAACATTCCTGGATGGGAACTTGCTATCCTCAAGGTACCAAGATAGCAAATGTCATCCCTCCAAGACCTAGTGTCTGACTGAATTGCATGTCCAGGGGCCCCAGCTAAACCATGTCTCCTCTGTCCAGGTTTCTTCCTTGTACCTTCTTCTAGCTTAGAAACCTCTGTGACTTCTTCTTTGGGCTCTTCTATACTCATTTCTGAAATATCGTTTGTTATGATGGGTTGTTCTTCCCTTCTCTCTTCCCACTTCATTTTTGCTATTCTTTGGCCTATTTTTCACTGACCTTTTCCAAAATCTTTTAATGCGTTTATGTCTTTCCAGCTTTGGGATCACCCCCCCACCATCTTTCATGCTATATTGATCCATGGTCCCTGAGGTCTCTGTGACCTCAGGGGCCTCCTTGGCCTCCATAGCCTCTAGCATAACTTCCTTTGTTTCAGCATCTTCCTGGGGTTTTACTGGGCTATAAGCACTTGGTGGAAGCTCTGACTCCAAGGCAGCATCCTGGGTGTCAATTTGCCCTGATTCCCTGGCCTCACTTTGTTCACCTTCATCTTCTGAGGGAACCGACACAGAGCTAATCTTTTAAAATTCTATCTTTTTGTGCTTCCTAGCAACTCTCAGGGCTTTTTTAACTGTAGAGATAGTGGGAAAAAAATTTAAAAAACATTAAGATCCTAACTGAGACCCTTTGTAATATCTGGTTCAGTGAACTGCTATTAGAGATACAAAGGTAAAGAGGACTATGGAATTGTGATTTAGAAATGTTGTTTCATTTCGGCTTCCATGTCCTTAAGAAATAAGGCCTCCGGGTTGGGGCTGTAACTCAGTGGCAGGGTGCTTGCCTCGAACATGTGAAGCACTGGGTTCAATCCTTAAATAAAATAAAGGCATTCTGTCCATTAACAACTACAAAAAAATATTAAAGAAAAAAGAAATTCAATAAGGCCTTGTTACTTATTGTGGATTGATCTTTCCCAGGAAGGATATATTTTGTGAATAAGATACTCCCATTTAACCGGTCCTCTGGACTGGCCTTCATTCAATTGACCCCAAACATACCCTATACATCATCCCATACATACTAAGATTCTGCTCTTTGCTTCTATATGTCTCTTCCTTTTCTTCAGTTCAGTGGTCTTTTTAGGTTATGAAGGTAAGAGTGTTTTTTTAGCAATGATTTCAAGTTCATCATCCTCTGGTCTATCCAAAGAAAAACTAAATGGTTTCTCTTTATGTGACAAGGTCAGGTTTTCATTCAGCCGCCATTCCACCAGAGTAAGTAAGCACTGAATATCACTAGCTTGAATCCCCAGCATTTGGCCCAGAGAGGTTTCCCCAATAATTTCAAGTCTACGAAAGATAGTATTGAGATAGTGATAAGACAAAATTGGGGGGTAGGGGGGAGCTACAATGTAAAAGGCAGGAATAAAGCAGTCATTTAAAACAGTCATTCAGAACAGGCTGAAGTAAAAGATGGATAAAGAAGGAAAGAAGATTGGGGGTGTAGTTCTGTGGAAGAGTGCTGGCCTAGCATGTTCTAGGCCCTGAGTTCCATTCCTGGCAGTGCCAAAAAAGAAGAAGAAAAAAAAAAGAATGAAGAATAATAAAGTGACACAAAATACTTCCTTGATTGGGGGATTTGTAGATCTGTCTTGAAGAATCTTGAAATGAAGAAATAATGGAGAAATAAGCTAGTCAGTGGTCAGAGGAAAAGAGGTGGATACTGGGGAAAAAGAGAAAATATAGGGAAGGAAAAGAATAAAAAGGGGGCTGTGGAAAAGGGTGAGAAGCAATCAAAATCAGCTAGAAGGAATCAGAAGAGGGGATGATTACCATCCAACTTACTGCATTTCTTGAAGAATTTCTTGTTTTTTCAGCAGGCATATCAACATGGTCTTGGTTTGGATGCCTGTGAATCTTGTCATAAGGTATAAGACCTTAGTCCGCACGATCTTATCACTGTCCATCAAGCCCACAGCCAAAGGAATAGCAAAAAGATGGCTTATGAAGTCCAGTCTCTCTAGCATCTCCCAGGCTAGCTCACGGATACGTGGATTGGAATGAGTTGTATCTTTCAGCAGGTGATAGGCTGTCTCAGTGAACAACCTTAATGGTATTTGGTAAGTGGCAAACATTTGTACCAGGATATCAAAATATTTCTTGTATTTCTCTTCAGTTCAATAAACTGTGAGGTTGAGAATGGTCTCTACTAAATTTTCTATGAACTCTTCACTTAATTTTCTTCTCACCAAGTTTTGGTTTGTCATGCTTTTAAGGAAAGCCAAGGAAGTTCTTTCATGCTCCTTGGATTTATCCTTCCGTTCATTCATTGAAACTTTCCTTTCTTCTAGAGTCTCAGGTGATGGTGCCAGGGGTCTTAAGAGTTCAGTCATGTCCCTATCCTTATCAAGGTAGGGTGAGTACAGATCATAGTGTAGGAAGACTGGGGTACCCTTAGGCCAAAGGCGGGCCCAGATCACTGAGCTGGGTATATAGCAATCAGGAGCAAAGAGCCATTGCTGCCCTTGACCAAAGAAACACTGTAACATATGATAGATGTTTAATCCATCCCAGCCAGCCAGCTGTAACTGAGCAGGAAGCACATGTGGATGTCTATTATACTTGGGGTCAAGAGCAGACAAATCAATATCCCTATCCTTCAAAAACTGTTCTTTGGGTCTGTTTTGAATCACAGGGGACATATATCTCTCTTTCTCTACAACATGAGGCACAAAATTATCAAAGGCAATGACCCGTTTGTTGAAAGGGTCTCTCCCCCTGTAATTCCTGCACCCTTTGTTCTAGATAGACAAATTTAGGTACAAATACCATTTAAAACAAAAAGAAGAAGCTGGGCAGGAAAGGCTTGGGGACTTCTTGTATTTCATCTACATCGTTTAGGCTATCTAGGTAAATCAGCCGAGGTGGAGGGAGCAGTTTTAAACAGGATGCTATGTAGATACTCTGATTGAAAGTGAAAAGCAGGTCACCCCGATTATTGGCAAAGCAGACTGAACCAAAATGCATTGCTGACTCCAGCTCGGTTACAAGTCTACCTTGGAAGTCCCAGACCTGGACTGAGCCATCTATAGCTCCTGTGACAAAAAGTTTCAGGGAAAGGCAGACATCAAATGAAGTGATAGCACACTCATGCAGGCATTTTTTCTCTCCAAATGTCCATTTTTGTTTTGATTCTGATGATGTCAGAAAGTCTTGATAGCACCAGAGACACCAACGGCAGTTCTTACTGATGGCACCTACAGAACCTGGCAAGCATATCACATGTAGTAGGGGAACACCACAGAGAATTTTGTTGATGGGCTTCAGGATTACCTTGCTCACCTGAAGCAAAACCTCTGTCAGGTATACAGTGTTATCTGTGCCATAGGAACAGAGTAAGGAGTTTCTCTGGGAGCCTTCCAGAGTAGACAATGCTAACACTGCCCCAGAGTGAATGGTCTTCTCTGTTCGGGCCCAACTATAATGGGAGAGGGTTCTCACACTGCCACTGTTGGGTCCACAGAACATCAGTCCTTCTAGGCCCTTGTCCAAATGAGGCCACCCATAGGCCAGGCATGTTACCTTATCCCCAGGGTTTTCTGAAGTACATACAAGATACTTGGTTGTACACGGACAGCGGGTTGCATCAAACACCAGCATCTCTGAGCCACATATTGCCACAAAGAGCTCCTCTCTGACTGAGTCATAGGCCCAAGTCACAAACTTATCCATGACAAGTAGAGGCCAGGTAATAACCAGGAGGTCCCCTGTTTTACTGAAGACAAGAAGCTCTATAAACCATCCTCAGTGGCACACAGGATCCGAGTCCAATTATGGCTACAGCAGATTCGTTGCATCTGCTGAGAAGTAGAACTACAGACATTGAAGAGGCTATAAAAGTATGGCAGGCAGTACAAGGAGAAAGCAGAATTACAGATTAATAAAGCAGAAAAAAGTGCATTATCAATAAACTGTAATTGTTGCAGATTCTCATCAATATTCAGTTGCCTCAGCAAGTTTCCAGAAGCAAGATTCCACTCCCTCAGTACGCCTTCACTGCCTGCTGTTGGTAAAGTGTGAGCTTCTGGACGACTGTGGACACACATGAGGGATGGGCCTGGAAGCTGTGGAGGAAGTTACCTTGGTCTAAATGCCACGCATGGATCTCTCCAGCCCTGTTTCCAGCATAGAAAGTGCCCTGAGACACACAAGCAAAGGAACAAGTGATGGAGGAGCCACTGGTTACAAGAGTGAACTTCTTTACTTCTTTCAACTGGCCCTGACCCTGGTGGGTAAAGACCCTCACCACATGCTCACACAGAGCCAGCAGGGGTCCCTGGGGACCATTCAGGGGAAAACCTTGTACAAATCATGACCTGGCATGGGCACCATTTGAGCTTTCTGGAGGCCCCTGCCATTTGGTAAGATAAACCAGGTAATCACAGCCCCCAAGGTGCCGGACAACAGCATCTCAGTTTCTGAGTCATAGCAGAGGCAACTGATAGAGAAAAGACAAGGCACTATACCCAGAGATGTGAACGCTCGAAGGTGATTTCCAAAGAGTCGCAGGTGCATGTCACCACAATAAGCAATTAACATGTGGTAGAAACCTGTGTACCATTGCTTGGACAGGTAGCACTTTAGCCATGATATGAAACTTCTTTTTCTCAATTGTTCCTTTCATTTCTGCATCTTTTTTTCTGTATCCAAAGTACTGCCTAAAAAAGGATGATAGATGAAAGCCTAATCATAGGGGCAGATCATCCCAAAAGGGTGTGGTAGGGAAGGGCTGAGTATTTAGTCCCTGTTTCCTCTTGTAGATTAATAAAAGTCATGACAGTTTGACTTTGGGAGTTTCCTTGTCCTAGGCACTGGTTATGTGATAGAAGCACTAGGTTTAAGGCCCTTTTCTTGGCCATCAGTCTACTTCATAGGGAATATGAATTCTGTGGCCTGATAACTAGAGATGAGGAAGGAGTACTGCATCTAGGTCAAATTGGGATGTGGAGATGGGTACTAAAATAAACTAATTCCGAGTCATCTCCATCATCCTGAAATGAGGGTAGTTTAGGTATGGTGCATGGAAACTGGATTAAGGAGGAGGAGGAAAAAACAAGGAGCATTACCTGCATTTGTTTTCCATACAGTTCTATCCAGTTTAAGGACACAAAACAGCTGACATCAATGAGTAGTAACAGACAAAAGGCTTGTTCTGGGGATGGTGAGATTCCTGGTATAGTCTCTCAGGCCATTCACTCAGGACAACTACCTCATTCTTTGATTCTTCATCAATCTGAGAGAAAAGAAGTGACCTTATCTAAGAGGCCTAAGTCCCCACTCATTCATTTACTTAATAAATAGTTATTGAAAGATTAGTGGTCATTTGTTTTTTAGCTACTCAGGATTCATTCATCTGCAGCTGGAAAGCATTGTTTAGGAGGCATCTCTACCCCACCCTCACTTTGAAACAGAATCGTTCTTATTGATCAGAACATCTTCTAGGCTTTCTAGACTGAGTTTCCATAAGAAAAGTAAGTCCTAACGTCCTAAGGTTTCCATTCTTTGTAATGAATTAATTTCTCTCCCAGTTACCTAGAACACTACTACTTATGTAACATTGAGAAAACGGCTCCTCAAATAATTTTTTGTGTTCCATGGTTCAGATAAGGAACCACAGTTGAGAAAGGCTGATAAGATCTATAAAAGACACTGGTGATACAGTACTGAGCAAAACAAACATGGTCTTGGCTCTTAAGAGTCCACAGCTAGAGACGTCCAGTGCCTAGGACAAGGAAACTCCCAAAGTCAAGCTGAGTTCTATCCCTAGAACTGCAAACAACAACAACAACAACACACACACACACACACACATACACAAAGAGTCCTGTCCAGGGAAAACAGACAATAAACAAATTAACAACTGAACATATAAAGCAAATAAAGAAAGGAATTCTACACAGTTCTATATGTATGTGACACAGGAATCCAAACATGGCAAATATTCATACCTGTCACAGTTGGAACAACTTTTCAGCGCTCCTGCCTACAGCTAAAGGAACACTCCTGTCATAATCACACACGCACAATTTATTGCTTATGGGGAACTCATAATTCACACAAACGTAACAAACACCCACCATATGTGACAACTAGATCTTGTGGCATGCACTACCTCACTATCCTTTTGTGTATCAAAGGGAAAATGTGTGTTATTCATAACATAGGTTTAGCTGTATTTAAGCTCTAAAACTGTATTCTGACCTAGTGGAGTGTGTATGTCAAGGGAGATGCATATCTTTTTTCTTTTTCTTTCTTTCTTTTTTTTTGGTACTGGATATTGAACCCAGAGGTGCTCTACCACTGGGCTACATCCGCAGCCCTTTTTATTTTGAGATAAGTTTGCCCAGACTGCCCCAAACTTGTGAATCTCCTGCCTCAGCCTCTGGAGTAGCCAGGATTACAGGTGTGCTTCACTGTACCTGACTATATAAACCATTTAATATGTTACATAGTAGAACAAAATAATATACACTTCCTTCCATAATGTAGCATATATCTGTGATACATGTACATGAACTCCCCATACCAATCAACCTAAACTGAGGCTCCTGAATTGCCCTTCTCAGCAGAAACTTGTGCTACACCTGCCTCCTAAATAGTGCTCCATGAACTTAACTCTCCATATTTCTCTGCATCAGAATTTGTTATCTGACCATATAAGCTGGAAATCAAAATAGTAAACTAAATGGAAGTCTCTACATCTTTTCTTAGAATGTCCATTGTGGCTGCTTCCTGCATCCCTGAAGGATTTGGGACTATACTGAGGCCAATATCTATAACTCAGAATCAGTCTTCTCTCTATATTCCTCATTTTCAAAGCTCAAGGATTTCTAGCACCTATTGTCTTTACTTATTCAGTGGCAGGAGCAGACTTAAGAGAAAGGACCCTCGTGTCTGAACTCACAACAGCCCATTCCTCTTCACTGAATCAAAAAGCTTATTTACATATCCTATTCTGTTAGTTAATTGCCATTTCCTTCCTTCTTCCCATTCTTCATATAAAAACTATTCATTTACTCATTCATATATGAAGGCTGTTCTATAAAGGGCTTTAAAAGATGAAAAATATCTTTTTTAAATATTTATTTTAGTTTTCAGCGGACACAACATCTTTGTTTGTATATGGTGCTAAGGATCGAACCGGGGCCGCACGCATGCCAGGCAAGTGCACTACCGCTTGAGCCACATCCCCAGCCCCGAAAAATATCTTAAACTCAAGCAATGTATCCATGTCTGATATTACTTCTGTGTACTCTGTCATTTCTTCTTCCTTTCCCCTTGTCCTTCCATCCCAGTAAAATTCTGATTTTGTATACAGCGACCATTGCAGAGGGACTACCATGGTACTCCAAGGCTGGCACAGCCTTCCCTCTTCTTCGGACCTGCAATTTGAAGCTTTATATCTGGAAATGCAGCAACTATCTTATAATTTTAAGATAAAAAGTTAACATATTAAGGATGGTAGAAAAGAAAAAAACCCAGGTCCTTGATGTCATGTAAGACAAGGTGCTTCTTATTTGTTTAATCTATGTATGTCCATTTTCTGTTACTTGCAACAAAAAGTATTCTAATTATACCTAATGCTCTAATCTTAATGTAGAAATGAAAATTGGGGAATATGGAGGACCTTTTCAGAGCTGTTCACATCTTGTCCATGCCACAGCCCTGCGCAGCAACAGGCAATTAGTCCAAACCCGTCATATGCATAGCTCTCCTACACATTACCTTTATGCCCTGCAGGGCCTTTTTTATGAGGAGTTTCAAATCCTTCCACTCAGGAATAAGTCTCTGTGTGAAGACGATATCCTAGTGACATTCCAGTTCTTCATAGGCATCTTGGATTATAGAACCTATGAAAGGTAAGGATGACATAATCTCAATATCTGATGGTACACTGGAAATTAGGGGAATTGAGAAAGAGGGAAGAACAGGGTGAGCCAGAAAAGAGAAGGAACATAAGACTTTTCTATCAACAGGAGAAACTTCTTTGATTTAAAAAGACAGGTGAGGGGTCTGGGGTTGTGGCTCAGTGGTAGAGCCTATCACATGTGAGGTACTGGGTTCAATCCTCAGCACTGCACATAAATAAAAAAAGTTTTTGTTTTTTTTTTTAAAAAGAATGCTTTAAAAAGGCGGGGGGAGGTGAATGAAATACTGATACTTACAACAACATGGATGAATCTCAAAAACACTACAAAGCCAGGTATGATGGCATATGCCTCTAATCCCAGCAGTTTGGGAGGCTGAGGCAGGAGGATCTCAAGTTCAAAGCCAGAGTCAGCAACTTAGTCAGGCCTTAAGCAACTGAATGAGACCCCATTTCTAGATAAAATACCAAATAGGGTTGGGGATGTGGCCAAATGGTGCCCAGCTCAGTGGTTGAGTGTAGCAGTTATCTCCCCGCAAAAAATGCAGACACAAAGAGTACATACTATATGAGTTCATTTATGTGGAATTCTAGAAAACAGTAATCTAACCTATAAGGACAGAACAAATTAATGATTATATGGGGCCCAAAGCTGGGGGATTTCTGGGAAAGGATAAAAGTGAGCTTTTGGTAGTGTTGATAATGTTCTATATCTTGACTATGGCAGTGGTTACATGGGTTTATAATTCAGTCAGAATTTATCAAAATGCACACTTCAATTTTATATACTTTATTATGTGTAAATTTATATCTAAATACATTTTATTTTTACAAAAATAGAAGTAAACTTGGAGTTTTATGAAGTCTGGAAACAGGAAAACCTATAGCTGGAGGTAACTGTTAGGTGAGCTTAGGTGAGTCAGTTGTTGTACAGCTGAAATAATACAAGTTCTGGCTTCTCAGTCCTCAACTTCCCTCATGGGGAAGCTCATGTTTGTAAACATAATTGTATCTATTAGCCAATGTCCTTCTTGCCTTCATGAATTTAAAAGTTACTCATTTGTTCAACAAATATTTCTTTAATGCTCAATATGTGCCAGGCTTTATGATGAGCTGAAGATAAATACTGAACAAGAATGATTATCTACCTGCAAGAAGTTAACTATTTAGTATAGAAGGCAGAGAGTGAACAAGTTGACATAGCTGTCCAATTTTGTCAAGATGCCAGATTAAAATAACTTTTTGTTTTCAGTTGGGAATTGAACCCAGGGGCTCTCTACCACTGAGCCCTTTTTTATTTTGAGACAGGGTCTCACAGATTTACCCAGACCGGCCTTGAACTTGTGATTCTCCTGCCTCAGCCTCTAGAGTCACTAGAATTTCAAGTATTCCAAAATGATGCCCAGTTCTAAAATAACCTTTCTGAAAACCTTACACTATGAATTCCCAGAAATTCTGGATAAACTAACAAATAGCTGAGCTCTAGAAGGCAGAAATGAAGAGGGAATGAGAGTGGTGCACCTTACAGAACTAAGTACAAATTGCTGTTATGATGGTCCTGAGGAAATGTACTTATCAGAGCCCCAAACTGACTCTCATAGTTAGTGGCTTGTGTAGTATTACCCTGGAAAAAGAACAGCTAGACTTGGACCCATACAAGTGAAGCCTTGGGATACCTGACAAAAACAAACACAAATATACCTTGTGGTGATGTGGAAAAGAGAGAGAGAGAGAGAGAGAGAGAGAGAGAGAGAGAGAGAGAGAGATTAAAGTCTCAAAGCCTCCCTAATGTTTCCTCTGATAATTTAAGAATAGGAGTTATGATGACTGGAGAAATGGGGCTTGCCTGATTCTTCATTCTAAATCCAAGGATAAAACTGATGAGGTTTGCAATGAGAGTCAGGCATTTCGCTTTAATCCCTCTTGACTTCCAGGAGGTACTCCTTTCTTTTCCCCTCCTAAAGCATTTAGAAAAACACAAGTAAGATAATGAAATTCAAAAGTTGTTATTATAAAGAATGCAGTATAAATTCAAAATGTTATTACTGTGAAAGGGTCAAGAGAAATGAAACAAATATGAGAGTCAGACTTACATTTATAATTTTAGGTTGTGCCATTTCTCTGTTTCCATTTCCCTTTAGATTTCTCAGACTGAATAGTCTTGTTTCACATATGGTAGATTTCTTAATGAGTTCACTAGAACCAATTCCACTCACTATACTCTCTCCCAATTAAAACCTGTTGTTAACAATATACAATATCATAGGCTTCCCATTCATTTTTCATTTCCTCCTAGCTCACAGGCCTTGAGAGATTATATATATCCCTAATTCCAGAAGAGATGAAACTCTAGTTACAGCTTCTTATAGAAGTATGTCACTGGCTCCAACATCATAATGCAACAGACTCCCCAATCCCCTCCCCCAACACACATGCTGTGTCAAGTGACTAATATTACTAAGGACATGAAAATCCCCATCTGAACTGTGCCTAGTGCTGGGAGGTTGGGGGGATCTAATGTTTTGTGATACGGATAAAAAGTCAGTATATTGCAGTGGTGAGACTTAAACTGACCTTGTTTGTACACTGTCTCTTAACAATGTCTTAAAGTAGAGCTCTAGATAAAATACAGCTAAACTTGAATCTGTTACCCAATTTAATTTGAATTTCACATGTGATTTGTTATACACTTAGTCTAAAAAATTGTGTTTATCCACTGAAATTCAAAAACTGGGTGTCCTGCATTTTTGCTTGCTAAGTAAAATAAGACAATTGCATTTAAAATTACTATTATTCACCATTTTACAAGTGAGGCCACACAGAAAGTGGCAGGACCTGAGAGACTCCAGGCATGTTCTCCAGGCAGACTCCAGGCTATTATGCCATTATTGCTGGATATGAGGGGATGTGCGTATAAGGCTCTGGCCTTTGTGATAGAACCCCTGCATCAGCAGCCCACCTGTTCAGCGGGCTCTTTGTGGCTTATAAGGGGGTCTCCGGGCTGCTTTTTACAAGCGCCAGCAATCTGAAAAAGCCTATAAAACCCTATAACAAAAACAATAGAACATACATTACCCTCTACAGAGGCAAATAGTTGGGGCAAGGAGGCCACTGGAAGGCTACGTTGAGAGTCCGGATTCGCCCCATGCTCTTCTTTTTTCGTCTTGATGTGGAAGACCTGGGTGAACCGTTTCCCAGGGAGGGGAACTGGGGTCAGGGACACGAGTCTGGGGCAGATCTATCGCATCCTGCCCGCACACTGTGATAGCCTTGTCTGCAGATGCCGCTACCACATTTTGGCGGGAAAGCACATGTGGGTGTAAACACCCGGAGTGGGACCAGGGTAACCGCGGAAAGAGAGCTTCAGAGCAGCTTGCGCGCGCCTACGAGGGGCCGTGCTGTTCGAGAGCCCCGCCCCTCGCCCCGCCCCTGCCTGCCGCGGAGGTTGGGTGGGGCTCTCCGCTCGCGCTCGCTGGGCTGCTGCGTTCGTATACCTCTCAGGCGCTTTTCATCCTTTTTCCTCTGGGCTCCCCTCTCCAGGTCAATACAGGGCCAAGCGCCCGGCCTTCGGAGGCGGACACTAGCAGGAAGGTACAAGGAGAGCAGAGTATAGGTGGTGGTAGGCTGGCGAAGGGAGAAGCAAGCCCCTACCTCTGCCGTAGTGCGAGATTTCCCTGTTTAGGAGACTTCATCCTTACAGCTCCTTAAAACCGCGCTCAGCGATGGCAGGAGAACTAAGACTCCCAGTTTGGATCGAGCGGCTAGACTGCATTTCCCTGCGCCCGGGACCCGCGCTCCCAGGGCAGTGTCTGTCTCTCCAGGGGCGTGGCGGCAAGAAGGCTAAATTTTCCACAATACTGCTCTGTTGTTGCCGAGACTGCGGTTTCAGGTACGATCCTACCTAGTTCGTTGGATTTCGCGTTTTCCTTTAGTCTAACCTGACCCCCAGTGTCCCTTCTAGTAGATAATAGGGGGACTAAAGTTTCCATTCTCCCTTAAGTTCGGGACTCCAAGTCCTTCCAGTTAAGCACTGGATTTCACCCATTTCAAAGTTCCTCATGCTTGCAGTTCTCCCACCTTGGAAACAACACCCACACCCACACACCCACCCCCCCCACACACACTTTTTCCCCTTTGTGATCAGCTACACCATTTCTAGCAGAACTCCCAGGAGATATAATCTATATTTCCTGCCTCTAATTTCTCCTCCTGAACACAACTAGAGTTCTCTACTGAACCCAACTAGAGTTACACTTCAGCACCTATGACTCTTCCAAAACTCCTCTTGACAAGATTATCCATAGCCAGAATAAAAAAAAAAAAATACATAGCCAATAATCATCTTGCTAAATTTAATAGTGAATTTTGAATTCTACTTAATTCTGTTAGGAGCACTTGACACAAATGATGACTCCCTCTTTTTAAATACATTTTCTTCTTTTAGTTTCCATAATATCATCCATTCTTGGTTTTCTTTCAGTCCTATTAATAACTCCCTCCTAGTCTCCTATGTTGCTTCTTCCACTTTTTCCTGATCTCTTAATGTTAGAGCTCCTCATGATTAAATCACTAGTCCTCTTTTTTTGTCCACACTCCTTCCCTTGGTCATTTCATGGCTTTAGGTGTATTCTATATACCAATAATTGCCACACTTACAACTGTGGTCCAAACTGTCCCTATACTCCTATATTTTATTTCCCCTCTTCCAAAATTGTTCTTCCCGAATCTCATCTCAGAGATCCATTAACAGTCAACCACACCCAAGGCAGAGGCCCAGAATTGACCTATACTATTTCCCTTATCTCCAAAGTTCTAGCTTTTCTACTTGACAAATTTTTTTCTCAAAATCTCCATTCTCATCCAGGAGTTTGTCTCCTAGGTACATACCTAAGATACAAGAAACATGTCCACACAACAATGTATACACAAATGTTCATAGTAAGTAGCATTATAAATGCCAAAAGGGGGGGTTGTAGCTCAGTGGAAGAGCCCTCACCTAGCATATATGTGAGGCACTGGGTTCTATCCTCAACACCACATAAAAGTAAATCAGTACAATAAAGGCACTGTGTCTGTCTACAACTAAAAAATTTAAAATAAATAAATACCCAAAAGTAGAAACAATTCAAATGTTAATGTCATTCAAATGATGAATGGATGAAGTAGGGTGTATCCACACAATTAAATACTATTTGGCAATTTAAAAAAGTGAAGTACTGAGTCATGCTACATGTTGGGGAAGGCAGTAAGAATGGACCTTGGGATTGAATCACTTGTTTACCCAGATATGAAGAACCTACAAAATACCAGTTGTGAACTCAGAAGGTACTACTTTATTCTACTTAAGTGTATGCATCAAGTCCATGACCACTTTGGAGTATTTTAGGCTCCACAGGGGAGGGCAAGGGTTCCTTTTGCTGCCTTCTTTGGCTGATAGCAGTACCCATTAGCCATGGGGAACTGATACACTCTAGAAATGAAGGGTTATTCCATCTAATGCTTGACTCTGTTTCCTTGGCAACTCTAGTACCAAGTCGCAGTAATAGCTGGAGTCCTCTAGCATTGGTAATGAATGGTTAGTGTCAATGCTATAATATGAATGAACTTTGAAAACTTAAGCTAAATCAAAGAAGACAGTCACAAAGGTCATATATCTTATGATTCTCTTTATAGGAGATGTCAAGAATAGGCAAATCTACCAGATGCAGAAAGTAATTTAGTGTGTTTGCCTGGGGCTAGGGCTGATGGATTGGGAGATGGAGGGTTCATCATATTTGAGGATAATATTGAAATTGATTGTAGTGTTGGATGTACAATTATGTGAGTATACTAAAAGTTATTGGGCTATTCACTTTATTTTTGGGGGGTATTCACTTTAAATTTATATACTCTATGGTATATAGGTTATTATTAAAGCTGTCCAAAAAAGCTACCAAGGGTGTGGGGGGGAATCCTCTTCTATCTCTATACCTTCCACTCCAGTCCATTCTCATCTAAAAAATACTGCATCTAACTCCAGATTCTCCCTGTTCAATTACTTTATACCTGGAAGTCAAAAGGATCTTTAAAAACAGATCTGATTATGCCATTAAAGAGACCTTTAAGGCCCTCTATTATCTAGCCCCTTCCAGCCTCCTCAGCTTAATTTCACTCTCACTCTTTCTCTCTGACTCTTCACACTATTTGCTTTTTTTTCTGTCTTCAATATGCCATGCTTTCTCTCACTTCTACATATCCCCCAACTTTCTAACTCCTTTGTACCTTTTAAATCTTATCTGAAACCTCCATCTCCTTAGATGCTGCTGACAGGTTTTTCTGATATATATTCTAATAGTTTCCTGACCTTCCCCATCATTATAGTGCTATTCCACAAGAGTAGAAACCTTGCTGCTCAGAATATTAATGTATATTGAATACTTTGGACAGTCTATCACAGAGTAGAAATTCTCAGAAAATATTTGTTGAGTCTTAGAAAAGATGGTAAGCTGTTAATTTCATTTACAAAATTATTCATAACCAATAATACAAGTATTCAATAAGTAACCTGGGCATAATCCTTGATTCTTTGTTCTCCCTCACCTTTTCTACGTCTCTCTTCACTCATCCACATACCTTGTCATAAGCCATGAACAACTAAACATGTTTCCTTGAACCCACTATTGCCTCTAATCCAGTCTTCTCCCTGTTCTGCTCTTGGGTAATTTTCTCAGAAGTATTTTCTGGTTCACTATTCTCCCTTCACTTGGGTCTAATCTACTACATTTATTTGTTGGTGGTGCTGGGGATCTAACCCAGGGATGCATGCTAGGTAGGCACTCTACCACTAAGCCACATTCCCAGCCCTATTTTATATTTTATTTAGAGACAGGTCTCACTGAGTTGCTTAGCACCTTGCTTTTGCTGAGGCTGAATTTGAACCCACAATCCTCCGGCCTTAGCCTCCAGAGCTGCTGGGATTACAGGTGTGCCCCACTGAGCCCGACACTGTATTATTTTTTGATGACAGTACATTTACTTCATTTACTTTCCAGAATTTCTATTTGGTTCTTTTCAAATATGCCTCAGGTTTTATATTTGTTTTGATATCTGTATGTATGCCTGCATGCATCATTTTTACAAGTTATTTAAAAATCCTGTCTGATAGTTCTGGTCCACAACTGTGGACCTATTTGAACCTACACTTAGTCTTCACCTAGATGTAGATTAATTCTCATCATATCATTCTCTCAAACCCCATGTCCAGTTGGTAGTAAAAAAAAAAAAAAGTGAAAGGGGGAAAAAAAAAGGAAGTGAAAGGCATAGGCTTCCCTCCTTTTCTTTCTGTTTTAATGTCAAATGGCCTCACCCCTTAATGTGATCCAATAGTGAAGTCACCAGACAGTAAGGTTAGATCTTGATGAAATTTTTTCCTTTATTTCCTCAACACTCAGTTATTAGGGACTCAAGCCAACAGCATGCAGAGCTATGACTGGGCGAATAAGAGTCAGCTCCCACCACAGGCCCCCAAATACTAAGGGGCAGAATGCTAGGTCGTCTGATTCTAAAATCCATTATTTTTCCACTATATCAATACTTCTTATATCAATGCAAATATACATTCATTTTTGTGACAGGTACTTTCCATCATACAGTTTTTGTAAGAAGATGGTGGATGGGAGGCCAAGAAGGAAGAGGACAAGGAAAGACTCTTCTGCCTCCACGACTACACAGGGTGAGCACCACTGGATTCTGAGTTTTCCTATTTTTAGAAGTACGTCTGATAAACCTTCCTAGAGAAACAAAGCTTGGACGAAAGGAACACATCAAATCACTTGTGGCAAATAAGAATCTCCTCTTTATTTCCCATATAGAAACTAGTTTCCAGATCTGGGTTGGAAAGGGCTTTGACCTGGTTCTAAATCTTTATGGGCCCTAGCATTGAGGGTCTATATTCTGATTACCAGGCATTTCTCCAGATGAGAATGAAAAGTTCTGACATCCAGCCAGTCCTGAATTAGAGAGTGGGAGTAAAGATGTAGGGCAATTCCTTGGTCAGGTGAATATCAGCCTGGGGCAGGCTCTTCCAGGCAAGTTCTAAGATTCCATACTGGGCAATGCCTATGGAAAGGATAGTATGCACATTATTCTGTCCAGGGAGGGGTATTACACCCTGGAACTTAAGAGGTCTTCTTTGGGTGTGAGAGCCCCCACAAACCAAGCAATAGAATAACCGCTCCCCAGGTACTAGATCCATGGCCTTTAGGGCCTCTTTGTAAATGATGTCTTGGGATTGAGGTTCCTCTCTCAGAAGCAGCTCTTGTAGCAGCCTCTGGATTTGGGGGGACTTAAGCTGGTACAGGTCCATGAGCTGGTGGAACTCTTTCATCCATGCAGTTGTATCACTGGCATATCGCTGCTGAAGCATCCGCAAAACATGGTACATGGCCACAAATGTCTCCCATCGAGGTACCTCTTCTTCCTTTTTTTTAGAGATGGGCTGTGTCTTCTTCTCCAACTTGGGCAATTTGGGAAACCTGCCCTTACCCTTAATATCCCATAAATCCTTTTGAAATATTAGTGCCAGGGTTTGTTTTTCCACAGAGGCATGGGGATCCAGAAAAATGTCTTTTGTGGTAGGATAAAAGTGTTGTGTCTCCATCTCTTTGAGAGCATCTGATAACTGCTGTATTCGTCTATTTCTGTAAGGCTCCCCCAGAAGATGCCAATTTATAGCCTTTGGGTCTATAAACCTCTTGGTCACTAATGGGGGCTTTGGTGTGGGGACAGCCAAAGGTTCTAGCCAACTCTCCTTTTCCTTTTTTTTTATAGGAGGAATCACTTTTAGGCGTTTTTGACTCATGAACTCCCTACTGGATTTTAAGGTCCCTGTGCTTCGTGATTCCATGGCCTGCTTGTGAGTGTACACAATGGCTTCAAGTTTTGCCTGATGCAGCCATTCTAAGTCTCCCTTTGAGGTGAGGTCTTTGAGGAGCTGACACAGTCTATGGAAACTATCCCTGGAAAGCTCTTCTCCTGCTTCCATCTGTTCTAGAACATTGTGGATCCACTCTACATCTGAGAGGCTTGCCTCTGGATATTTCCCAGCCAGGATTTGAGCGAGAGAAAATTGTACCTTAGTCTTTCCAATGAGAGATGGATGACGCTGCAAAAACCACTTCCACTTGGTACGTAGTAGTTTGCGTTTCTGAGCTTCCAGGGTCTCTTTAAATATGTGGGGCTTGAGTGGTGTCTTTATGTCCTGTTTTGGGGACTCCAAAGTTTTATCTAAAACATATAGAGATGTGGGCTTATATATTGGTAACAGTTCTTTTTCTTCATCTATCACCTTTATCTTTGGGAATGTTCTAGATGTCTTGAGTACTGTTCCCAAGGATATCTGTTTTTCCAACAGTGGTTCTGGTATCTTCTCTCCCATCTCCAGAGCTTCTGAGATGCTTTTTCTGGAAGGGATTTTTCTGGAAGGTCTTGTGGCATTTTCTCCCAAGGATATCTGTTTTACCAACGGTGGTGTGGGTATCTTCTCTCCCATCTCCAGAGCTTCTGAGATGCTTTTCCTAGAAGGGCTTTTGAGAACATCCAACTTCATAGCACTGCCTTTGTCTAGAGGGACACCTTGTACTACAGAAAGGATAATTTTCCTTCCTAGTAGTTGCTTTCCTCTTTCTTTTTGTAACTTAAGTAGTAGTTCTCTTTTTAAGATCTCTTTTTTCTTCACCACTTCTTCCAGTGATCTCTTTTTTTCTACCTCTTCTGTCTTACTCTTGCTTTCTTCTTCCTTTTCTTCCTCACTCATGCTTTCTTCTTCCTTTTCTTCCTCACTCATGCTTTCTTCTTCCTCCTCAAACCCTCCCTCCTCCTCCTCCTGCTCCTCCTCCTTCTTTTTCATCTCCTTCATCTTCTTCCTCTTCTTTTCCTTCTCCTCCTCCTCCTCTTCCATCTCCTCCACCTCCTTTAGCTTCTCCTCTTCCTCTCCTTCTTCCTCCTCCTCCTCTTCCTCCTCCTCTTCCTCTTCTTTTTCTTCCTCTTCCTCCTCTCCTTTTTTCTCCTCTGCCTCAGATAAACTCTCTTGCTCTACTTCATCTAATAGGTTTTCTATTTCTTTAGAAAATATCTCTTCACTTTCCACCTCATCTGTTTGACCATAAACCTGTTCCTTTGGGGTAACAACTCCCTTTACCTGTTTTCTCTTTCTCCTCTCTTCTTTAAGGAGTGCAATTTCTTCTTTTATATCCTCTATTATTTCTTCCCTGTCTTCAGCCTGTGCGATTTCTCTATGTTCCCTGGCTAATCTTCTTTCTTCTTCAGCCACTCTTTTCTCTAGTTTTCTCACTTTTCTCATTTCCTTGGCCAGTTTTCTCTGTTTCTTAGCCAGTTGCTTCTCATCTGTGGTCATTTCTTCATGTTCCTTAGAAAAATCCCACTCTTTGCTATCAAGTTTCTTCTGTTCCGTGCTCAACATGCTCTCCTTAACAAAGAGTGACCTCTTTAACTTGGTCAACTTTATTTTTTCCTGGGTTAGTTGCCTTTCATCACTGATAAGTTTTTGAAGATCCTTTAAGATTCTGCTGACTTTTCTTGTTTGCTTGGAAATATCCTTCTTTTCTTTCCTTAACGCTTTGGCTAACTTCCTTTCTTCTTCAGCATGTAGTCTCTGCCCTCTAGTATATTCCAGTTTTTCTTTGGCAATGTTCCTTTTCTCTGTAGCCAAAATCCTATCTTCATAGATTAGTATCTTCTCCTCTAGTGACAGTTTCTTCTTCATTTGTGCCATTTCAAGCTCAGTCAGTTTTGCCTGTTCAGGGATTTCTCCCTTTGTGGAGAGCATTTCTATCTCATTCAACCTTGTCCTCTCTTGGACTACCTTCTGCATTTCTGTGTTCAATGCCTTTTCTTCCTTAGCAATATCCTGCTCTTCTCTGAGCAGCTTCTTCTCTTGAAACATTGCCTTCTTCTCCTCAGCCAGCTGCATCTTTTCCTGGGCTAATTTCACCTGTTTTTCACCCAAAATTGCATCTGTTTGAATCAGTTTCTTCTCTCTAGCAGCCAGTTTTTCCTTCTTCCGGGCCACTGCCTCCTGCTCCTTTTTCAGCCTCTGCTCTCCCTGAACTATTTTCTCCTTGTACACATCCATCTTAATCTTTAATTGAGCTAATTGCTCTCTCCCCTGGGAAATTTTTTCTTTAATATGGAGGAAATTATTTTTCCTCTGAGCCAATTTTTCTTTTTCCTGAGCCAATTTCTTCTTTTCTTCGGTGAGGTTCTCCTCTTTCTGGACCAGTCTCTTCTTATTCTGTGCAAGTTCTTCCTTGTTATGGTTCAGTGTTTGCCATTCCTGGGCCAGTTTCTCTTTGCTCTGCATCAGTTTCTCCCTTCTCTTGGCCAGGTCTTTCTCTTTCTCAGGCATTTTTTCCTTGTCCTGGGCCAACTTATCCTCTTCCTGGATCAGCAGCTCTTCTTCCTGAGCCAGCTTATCCTCTTCCATAATCAGATTCCCCTCGTGTGAGGCCAGTGTCTCCTCCTCCTGATCCAGTTTCTTCTTTTCTTCAACCAGTCTTCCTTCTTCCTCAATCAGTGGAATTTCTTTTCTAGCCAGTTCTTCCATGTTCCATGCTAGTCCCTTCAATTCTTTGCCCACCTCCTTTTCTTGCCCTTCTAGACTTGTTTCCTTATAGGTTAGTATGTCCATTTTCTTGCCCAATACATTTTTTGTATCAGCTATTTTCTCTGCTTTCTTGGCTAGTTTCTCCTCTTGTTGAGCTATTTTCTCTGATTTCTTGGCCAGTTTCTTCTTTTTCTGGGCTACTCGTTCTGCTTCCTGGTTTAGGTTCTCTTCCCTTTCAGCCAGTTTTTCCTCTTTATAGGCAAATGTCCCCTCTCCCTGGGCCATTTTCCCATCTCTCAGGAACGCTTTCAGATATTCTTGGGCAAGTTTTCTCTCTTCCTGAGCCAGTTTTCTCTCTTCTTGTGCAAGTTTCTCTTCTTCTTTTGCTAATTTTCTCTCTTCTTTGGCTCGTTTTCTTTCATCTTTGGCATGTTCCTTGTTTATCCTGGCTTGTTTCTGTTCTTCCTGGATCTGTCTCTGCTCTGCTGTGACCAACTCTTCTTCTTCCGACTCCTCAGATACTTCTTCCTCCAGGGTCCATTCTTTCTCATCCTTGGATTTGGATGGCATCAATCTTTCCCATATCTGCCTCCACTCATCCCATGTCAGCTTCTTCTTCTTCCCCTTCTGTGTTTCCTCATCTGGCATTAGCTCCCCTTCATCCTCCTCTTCCTGAACATGGCTACTGTCCCATTCTTGCTTCCATTCATCCCAGGGTATCTTCCTCTCATTGTAGGCCTGTCTCCACTGATCCCAGGATTTCTTCCATTCCTGCCATGACAGCTTCCTCTCAACCTTATCTTTTTTTTCTTCTGGCTTAACCACTTCCTTTTTGGGTTTAGCCCTTTTCCTAATTTGTTCAATTACCTCTCTCTCTTCTTTGATCATTTCCCTCTCTTTTTTACTTACTTTCTTTTCTTCCTGACTTTCTTTCTTCTCTTGCCTAGATACCTTCTTAGAGGGTTTTTTTTCGGGTTTCTTTTCTTCTTTCTTTGACTTTGGTTTTCCCTTGACTAGGTCACCTGATTCTAAAAATAAAACTTTCTTCTTTTTGCCTTTTTTTGTTATCACTTCTTCCAAGCCTTGCATGTCCTTTTCTTCCTTTTGCTCTTCTTCTTGTTCCTTTGATATCTCTTCCTTACCTCTAATTACCATGTCTTCTCTAATTGCTTCTTCATGGATAGAAATTGTTCTTTCCTCTGGCCAGACTTCGTCCCAGTCCTCATCCTCAAGTACTTCCTCGCTTTCTTTCTTCAGCACTGGGCAGATCTTCTGAAAGAGTTCCCAGCTAGGTCGCCGATCTGCCAGCATCTCCTGAGCCACAGTCACTAACTCCCTGTTTAGATCTTCTGACATTTTTGTTTGGGAACCAGATATCCTCAGGGTCATAAGACGACACAAGTCATCCCGCCATGTGGAGATATCTCCAGGGATAACCCTCTGGCCAGCCACTCCAGAAGAACCCCGCCCAGAGACTTTAACTTTTTTTACAACTTGTTTTTCCACGACAGGATGTAGAGGTTTCTCGATGAACTCTTCAGGTTCTGATCTTTTCTTCTTGTGCACTTTTGTGGTTTTCTGAGCTGTTGCTTTCTTGCCTCTTTTGACACGTGTTTTCTTCAGCATCTTCAGGGTCAGAGCAATGTGTTCCTTTGAGGAATCTCTATCTGAAAGTTCAGCCTCTCTTGAGCCTTTTATTAAACTGACAGTTGAAGACCTGGAAATTATGTCCTCTATCTCAACTGGTACCTCTTCACTTTCACCCTCTACAGGACCTGGCTCTATGCCAATCTGTTTAGTGTCTCCCTCTTTCATCCTTCTGAGACTTCGCAACCATTTTCGGGCTGCAAGGAAAATCAGGAGATGGAGGTAAGAAAAGTATAGGAAGCTAAATGAAACTCTTCCCAAATCTAATGTGAGCTAAGAGGAATTCCTATAGAAGTAGTAGCAAGAGAGAAGGCTAGGCCTTTAAAGGGAAGGGGGGAAAAAGCATTCTTCTTGCTATATTCTCAGCATATCCTACAATCCTAGAGAGATAGGCCTTGGAGTCTTCCTGGGTTTGGGTGGATTCTTCCAAAGAGAATTCTCTTCTAGGAAAGATCTTTTCATTTTTCTCTCTTCCCACCTATTATCTCTTGACCCATCATATCCCTAACTACCCTGCCTCTTGGAGACCCCAAGGCTTGGAACCGATCACCCTGTACATACTCTGCTTTCTGCCTCCTCCTCGGCTCCGTTTTGGACCTTTGCTGGGCTTGAATTCATATTCTTCAGAAAATGAAAGATGTTGTGTAGGAGGGTATATTTTTTCAGAAATCCTTGAGACATCCAAAGAAAAATCAGGCTTTTTATCTCCTTTTGCCAAGGTCAGATTTTCATTTAGTCGCTGCTCCACTTGAGTGTGAAGGATTTGGAGATCTGAGGGTCGCATCCCCAGCAGAAGATCCAGGGATTCCTCCCCAACCATCTCTTGCCTATGAAAGTCAAAGGAGAGGAAGAACTTTACTGAATCAAGAATAAGAAGGAAAATAGGGAGGAAAGAACTGCTGTGGAACAGTCAGGGGGCTTGGCGAAGTGACCACACAAGAGAGAGTGTAGGTAGATGTAAATGAAGGCCAAAAAGAAAAAAAAAAAAAAAAGTTTAGGAAGCCAAGATGGCAGTGACTGGAGGGATCTATATGAGGGCTCTTTCAGGAGCAGAAAAAAATAGAAAGTGAAACTTGAAGGGAGTAGAGGACAGACAAAAATAGGCAAAGAAATGAAGAAGAAGATGGTCTAAGAATAGAAAAAGGTTATAAAGAGAAGAAAGATCAGGAAGCGCTAATAAACAGGGATGAGGAAACTCTAGCAATGAAAAGGAAGGGGAAATGTGGGAAGGGGAAAATAAAATAGAAATGTGGTGGTGTACGTCTAAAACCCCAACTTGGGAGGATGAGGTAGGAGGATCAAAAGTTTGAGACCAGCCTCAGTAACTTAGCAAGACCCCATCTCAAAATAAAATAAAAGGGCTGGGGATTAGTTCACTGGCCCTGGGTTCAACCCCCAGACTGAAAATAATACTAGTAGCAGTAGTAGTAGTAAATAATTGAGGAAGGCACAAAAAACTTACTGCATATCCCTGTAAGTTTCTTCTTTCTGGATCAAGTTTAAGAGTGAGGTCTTAGTGTGGATTCCAGTATCGGCCATAAGACTTAGTGCCTTGCTCCTCACTCTTTGGTCCTTATCCATTAATCCTTGAGCCAGAGGCAAGGCAAAAAGATGAGTAATCATTCCTAGACGCTTCAACCCTTCCCAGGCTAATTCTTGGATCAACGGGTTAGAATTGGTCGTATCATCCAGTAGACGACGGGCTGTCTCAGAGCGCAGGGGTGGAGACACCTGATAAGAGGCAAAGATTTGCCCTAGTGCACCAATGCAGCATTGGTACTTCAGTGGGACAGCATGGATCATAACACCAAGGATTGTCTCAATCAGGCTACTAACAGCTATTTCATTCATTTCACTCATTTTTCTTCCCAGCCAACTGCGATTTGCTGCATCTGCAAGAAGACCCTCGTTTATATCCCTGATTATTCTTGATTTTATAAGGCTTTCATCCTCCTCCTGTGCAAATTCTCCTAGATCACTTACAGCTCTTCCCCTGCCATGCCAAAAGAAGAATGGTTCGGACTTTTCCCATTCCAATTCCCGCATGGGTGAGTGCAGATTGCACTGTAAGTATATTGGACATCCTTCTGGCCATAGACGGGCACGGATCACTGAGTTGGGGATGTAGCAATCAGGGGCAAGAAGCCATTTCCTCCCATGACCAAAGTAGCATCGCAATATCTGATAAGGGTTGAGTCCATCCCAGTAAGTCAGCTGTAACTGGGGAGGAGCCACGTAATGGGTATGGTGAGGTTTTTTCATCTCTGTCCCGTCGGTTCCCGTCTTTTCCAAAGTATCATGTGTGGTGGTGCGCAGTAATACAGGGCCTCCATTTTTATCTTCTTCTATGACATGTGGCACAGAATGGTCAAAGGCAATGGCCCGCTTATTGACAAGAGTCTTCAGACCCACCAATTCCTGTTTTCTACGAACATGGTAGATATACTTGGGCACAAACATGGTCTCAAAGGAGAAGAAAAAGCCTGGTATAAAAGGCTTAGGGGCTTCTAGTACTTCATCTGTCATAGTCATAAAGGAAAGGCGGGACAGCACAGACGAGGGAAGCAGTTTTAAGCAAGATACCAGATACAGACTCTGGTTGAAAGTCACAAGCAGGTCACCCCGATCATTAGCAAAGCAGAGTGGGCCAAAGTGCAGTGAAGAGTCCAGCATGGCTATGAGTCTACCATGAAAGTCCCATATCCGGACAGAGCCATCAATACCACCTGTGACAAAAAGACTCAAGGGCAAGCAGACATCAAAGGATGTGATGGCACATTGGTGCAGAGGCAAAGTCTCAATGAACTTTGAGCTTTCCTGTGACACAGAAGACAGAAAATCATGGAACTTCCAGAGACGCAGGCAGCTGGTGTCTGTGATGGCACCCACAGACTTAGGCAATAGTATCAGGTGTTTTAGGTGACAGCTACTGAGAATGCTGGCAAGGGGCCGAAGTTGTACTCTGATCTCAGATAACACAGCTTCTGACAGGTGTATATAGTCATCCATTCCATAGGAACAGAGCAAAGTGTTTTCTCGGCTAGCAAGAATCCCTCCAGACATTGTAGAAAGTGCCAGTACAGCCCCAAAATGCACTAATTTCTCTACTCGGGCACAGCTGTGCTGGGAGAGCACTCTTATCATACCACTCTGGTGCCCAGAGAATATCAGTCCTTCTAGCCCCCGCCCCAGGTGGAAATGCCCATAAGCCAGACATTGTACAAAGTCATGAGAATCTGGTGATGTGCCTAAAAGATACTTAGCTGGGCAAGGGCAGCGGGTTGTGTCAAATACT
The DNA here is from genome assembly GCF_047511675.1 of Marmota flaviventris. Lineage (NCBI taxonomy): Eukaryota > Metazoa > Chordata > Mammalia > Rodentia > Sciuridae > Marmota > Marmota flaviventris. The sequence goes on along the minus strand of NC_092515.1, from coordinate 15,411,173 downwards.
AGCACCTCTGAGCCACCTGTTGCCACAAAGAGCTCCTCTTTTCCTGAATCATAGGCCCAATCCACAGCATTGTCCAAGATTGAGAAGGGCCAGGTGAGAATCAGAAGCTCCCCTGTTAGTGGGGACACAAAGCGCAACAGGCCATCCTCTGTAGTACACAAGATCCGGAACCAGTTTTCTCCACAGCAGATTCGACGCACCTGCTGTGGAGTAGAACCACAGACGTTGAAGAGGGTATAGAAGAAAGGCAGACGGCGCAATGAAAAACTATGGGTAGTTTGGCAGAAGAAAGTAGTGTCATCAATGAACTGGAGGTCATACAGCTCCTCACCAAGTTCTAGTCGCCGAAGCAGGTTACCTGAAGTCAGGTTCCACTCCTTGATTGTGCCTTCTCTGCCAGCTGTTAGCAGGGTGTGGGCCTCTGGCCGGCTGTGAATACATACCACTAATGAGGAATGGGCCTTGAAACTGTGGAGGGGATGGCTTCGAGTGAGGCTCCATACCTGGATTTCCCCACTCTTGTTTCCAGCATAGAGAAAGCCCTGATCAATACAGGTGAAGCAGCAGGTGATAGAGGAGCCACTGCTGGATAGGAACTTCTTTGCCTCTCCCAGCTGGCCTTGGCCCTGGTGCTCAAGGACCCTCACTACAGTCTCACACAGAGCTAGGAGGGAGCCGTTGGGGCCATTCAGCACGATGTTCTGGACAACCTCGTCACCAGGCATGGAAAACATGTTGGCTATTTGGAGGCCCTTGCCACTTTGTTCAATGACCCAGGTGACCACACCTCCCAGGATGCCAGACAGAAGCATTTTCACTTCTGGGTCATAGCAGAGGCAGTTGATATTGAAGCGACAGGGCACTATGACTAGTGGCTTGAATGCCCGAAAGTGGTCTCCAAAAAGCCGCAGGAGCAGGTCACCACAGTAGACCACGAGGATATGAAAGGAACCTGCGTGGACCATTGACTGAATGGGTGGCAGTCGCTCAGTCATGGAGAATGTTTTTTTCTCAACCATGTCCTCAGATTTGCTCTTCATCCATACTACAGCCTAGAAGATAATAAGATGGAAACTGCCTAGAAATGATAAGAAAGGAGGAAAGGCCCAGATATTCAGCTACTTTTCCCTGTTCTTTTGCTAAGGAGGAATTTTATCCATGGTGATGGTAGGTGAAACTAGGGAGAGGTGGGAAGCTTGGGCTCCTTTTCCTATACTTAGCCTATTTAGAGGACCCCAGAAGTTTACTCAACATGGAGACTGTAATTGGAGGAAGGATGAAAGGGGAATCATGGGTCTAATCATATTTAAGATTGAAAGCTATCTGGGCATGGTCCCTTGAAAAATAGACTAAGGAGAAGAAACGCAGTTTTACCTGTATTTCTTTTGTGTAGGATGTCACCCAAGAGAGGGAGGCAAAGAAGTAGGCCTCAGTGAAGTAATGACATACAACTGGCATATTTTGAGGATAACGAGATTCTTTAAACAGTGTCTGGGACCGGTCACTCAGCACAATTATTTCTTTATTTGAGTCATCTGAAGGCTATAGGGGAGAGAGAGATGGCATTAACAAAGAGGCCAGGGCACACACTACGCACTACATAAATTGTCAAAAAAATCACATTGACTAGGCACGTTGGCACAGTCCCATAATCCTAGTGACTAGGAAGTCTGAGGCAGAAGGATCACAAGTTTTAGTCCAGTCTTGGCAACCTAGTGAGATGTGTCTCAAAATTAAAATAATAGAGTGGCCCTGTATTTAATTCTAAATAATGCAAAAAAAATGTCACAAATCAATTCCCCAAATAATTTATCCTGCCCCTCCTAACTCCTGCCACATCTACATGTGTACATCTTAGCACTTAGAGGACATCTCCAGTTCACAAGAGTGTAACGGATCTCCTAACACATGAAGGAACCAGACTCCTCTAGGTCCTGTATGAGCAGATTTTATAGTGTGAGCACAAGGAAAAACTATGTTCTTCCCAACCTGAAATTAGCTACACCTGTCCTCACAAAAGTACATGTGTCATTAAAGGCATAACATCTAACAAATTACCCAAGTAAGTACATCACCTTATAGCCATGTGTAATATTACAGTGTCCCCAAAATCAATGCAGCTCTAAGTTATTAAATCTTAAAAATGCACAAATAAGACTTTTTAGGACAACCTATCTTGGCAGAAGAATAGCACATATATGATATGTATTATAGTGATAGAACATGAGCTGTGAAATGTACACCTGGGATCCATTTGTACACAGCCAGCAATAGCAAAACTGAGGTTGACAAATGTTCTTTCTAGCACTTCCTTTTAGGATCTCTCTCTTCCCAGAGGGTTGGTTCCCGTGACAATGCTTCAAAGTATTCACTTCCCACATCAAAATGTCCTTTTAAGGGGCTGGGGATGTGGCTCAAGTGGCAGCATGGTCGCTTGGCATGAGCAAGGCACTGGGTTCGATCCTCAGCACCACATAAAAATAAAATAAAGATATTGTGTCCACCTAAAACCAAAAAATAAATATTTTTTTAAAAATATGCTTTTAAGAAGTCTGTAAACTTGGGGCTGGGATTGTGACTCAGCAGTGGAACACTTGCTTAGCACATGTGGGGCCCTGGGTTTGATCCTCAGCACCACCTAAAAATAAATGAATGCAATAAAGGTATTGTGTCCAACTACAACTAAAAAATATTAAAAAAAAAAAAAAAAGAAGTCTGTAAACTTATTTAGAATTGATGGCCCACTTCCTCTTAAGGGGACAGCTCTCTTGATGGTCTACTCTGTTTACTTCTTGCTTTCATGGAGAGTCTATGACTCTTCTGAAGTGCTTATTACTGTTAAGATAGAGGCTAGCCAATAGCATGTTTATGCCACATTACCTTTTTTTCTTCTATGATGTCATTTACAGCGTTTTTAAAATCCTTCCATGTGGGAATGAGTCGGGGGGACGACATCACTTAGATTTCCCCTTGGTCCTCTTTAGGATTGTTGCTTAAAAATCTGTGGGAATCCAAAAGAAGGTTTTGAATCACAGTTACTTTTCAAGGAACCTAGGCATCAGAAAGCAAGAACTTTGAACATGGGTTTCTTATACACCTTGTGAATGTCAGAAACTATGCGCGAGACATATCTTCTCATTTAATCTTCATTATGCTTCAGTGAGGTAGGTATTACCCCATTTTACAGGTGAGAAAACTGACTCTTGGAGAGGATAAATAAAGGAGTTGGGATTGAATCTTAGCGTTTTCTTATCTAGGATATTCTAAGCAAAGGAAACAAACTTAGAAGAGGGGCTAGGAAAAAAACACCTTCACAGGCAAATGATGGTTCTTTGCTGGTTGTGGTGTATCAGGAGAGCATTTTGTGAGGACTATGGGGTTTTCAAAGTGTGGTCTCTGGATCTCCTGCACCAGGATTCCTGTCAGAGGGAGCAACATCTTCAATTACAGATTCTTTTAAAAAAAATATTGTTTTTTAGTTGTAGTTGGACACAATACCTTTATTTTTATTTATTTATTTTTATGTGGTGCTGAAGATCGAACCCAGTGCTTCGCATGTGCGCTGAGCTACAATCCCAGCCCCCCAAATACAGATTCTTATCCCAGCAACTTGGGAGGCTGAAGCAGGAGGATTACAATCCTCTGCCAATCTAGGCAACTTAATGAGAACCCTATCTTAAAATAAAATTTTAAAAGGACTGGTGATGTAGCTCAGTGGTAAAGCACCCCTGGATTCAAAAACAAAACAAAGAAAGAAACAAAACTATAATGCAAATTCCTGGGCCCCTGTCTGAATCAGAACCATAAGGTAAAATCCAGGAAACTTCATCTGTAAAAATCTCTCTAGGTAATTCTATAGACATTCAAGTCTTAACTACTGAAAGAGGAAGTAGAGGTAGGGGACACCTGGAATAATAAATTTTTTTCCCCTACTCGCCTCTCTTAAATCAGCAACAGCATTTATTTATTTATTATTATTATTATTAAGTTGTAATTGGACACAAACCTTTATTTAATTTTATGTGGTGCCGAGGATCAAACCCAGTGCCTCACATGTGCTAGGTAAGTGCTCTACCACTGAGCCCCAGCCCCCATTCACGTAATAATTCCTTATAGAAGATAATCTGTTCATTGCCCGCTTCCCTGTTCACTTCTCTTTGGCCACTGTGAGGACAAACTTCTATGTTTCATAGTTGGATTGTGAATAAATCTCACTTCTAACAATGCCTTCTGTCAAGCAGTTTGTCATACTGGTGTGACAATGGGTTTCCTTTTTTTCATTAGTGAAATGAAAATGCCAATCTTTAATACTTTGCAGAATGGGTGCAAAGATCAAATAGGATTATTCATGTAAAACCCCTTTAAATATACCCTGATGCAGAACAATGACAATTGCTGGTTTTAGGCTGACCTAGTCCTGAGACAGATGACTACTCATTTCCTTTCCTACTTTGTTCCTCTGGAAACAAAACAGTTGAGTTTATAGTCTGGCCAGCAGAGGGCAATGGAGGTCAACCTTGCCTGCTAGATCAAGAAAACATCAGCAGTTTAGAGAAATGATTCCTAAAGTGTGTTCCCTGGCCAGCAGCATCAGTATCACCTGAGTACTTGTTAGAAATACAAATTATTGAGCCAAACTCCAGAACTATTGAATTGAAAACTCTGAGAGTAGGGCCCAACAATCTGGGTTTCAACAAGCTCTGCTGCGGATCTTTTGCACCCTCACATGTGATGTTACTGTTTTTAATGTATTAAGAATTCTCAATCAGTATGGCCTGGGCCTCCCAAAGCAAAGTCAGTACGACCCATCCCCTGGTATGACTTAAGCCTTGGTTTGTGTTGCACAGAGACTAGATGATGGGATTTGGGGGAAAGCAGCAAGCAAAGCTTACCATCAGGAGTGGGGGTGTGGTTCAGTGGTAGAGTGCTTGCCTGGCATGTGTAAGGCACTGGGTTCGATTCTTAACACCACATATAAATAAATAATTAAAATAAAGGTCCATTGACCTTTACTAAAAAAAATAAACTACTATCATCATCTTGCATGTATAGAGTGGTAGAGCCCACAAAAAAAACTTCACGTTTATTACATCATTGTTGTTATTATTTTGGTGGTAGTGGTACTGGAGATTGAATCAGGGCCTTGAGCATGCTAGACAAATGCTCTGCTACTAAGATATATCCCAGCCCTTTTATTTTGAGACATAGTCTTGCTAAATTGCTAAGGCTGGTTTTGAAGCCTCAGCTTCTTGAGTAACTGATTATGGGTGTACACCACCATGCGTGGTTCCTTAGTTGTTTTTTTTTTTTTTTTTTTTTTTGGTACCAGGGATTGAACCCAGGGCTGCTTAATCACTGAACGCTTTTTGTTTTTCATTTTGCAACACTAAGTTGCTTAGGGTCTTGCTAAGTTGCTGAGGCTGGGTTTGAACTTACAATCCTCCTGCCTCAGACTCCCAAGTTGCCAGGATTATAGGCATGCAATCACTGCACATAGCTTTCATTAGTTGAAGTAATTCTGAGTGGTTGATCTTCTTTTCATTGTACACATGAGCAACATGCACTTGGATGCATTTGATGCTACACAGGGAAGATTCAAGACTAAGAGCCATTTCACAATTCTGGATTCTATATTAGAAGAGGACGAGGTTCTGCCAGAGGATACTAAGGAAGCTCTCTGACCCCCAAATCCACTCACAGTGGGAATTGGGGACTTTAGTGTTCCTTCTTTCTCTTTCCATTCTTCTAGGCTGAATGCTATGCTCCTATTTTCCCCCCATTTTCTTTCCTTTCATCTCTACATTCAATACTCATTTGGACGGTCTTTTTTAAATTATTTTTTTTAGTTGTTGATGGACTTTCATATTTATTTATTTATATGCAGTGCTGAGGATGGAACCCAATGCACGTGCTAAGCAAGTACTTCACCACTGAGCTACAACCCAGGCCCTCATTTAGACCATATTTAAGGAGACAGCATGATCTGCTTCGATCTTGAACATCAGTGGATGGCTATATGGGCCAGCCCAGCCCTATAGCTTGGGCTTACCTCACTAGTTCCTTCTGGAGGCCCCAGAGTTGAAAGTAGTCTTCTATAGCAAATTTGCAGTCACTACCTTTAGTTCTTGTTGTTCCATGTATCTTCTTTGGGTCCTACTTCTGGAACAGGGCTGGGGAGTGAGTTAGAAAAGGCCTTCAAAACCCAGGGGTTTGTGGGTTCAAGTGATTCTCCTGCTTCAGCCTCCAAATTGCTTGTGCCTGACTTGTATCTGTTTAAAAATACCAAGTACTGTGAGTACATATAACAAGAAAACTTGACCATCCAAAAGGAGGGTGGTGTGTGCTCCACAATTTGAGGTAGGGCCATGCATGGTTTATACAGCCTTGCAGGTAATGTCTCACAGGGTGCAAAGTCCAGCTGGCACCAGAATGACCCAATCACAGAAGCAAACTTGGCCTACTCTGTTCTTAAATGACATTATTGCTAAGGAGCCCAAGTTTGTCCCCAGGGCTTTCAAGCAATTTCATAGTTAGGGTTGGGGCTGCAATTAACTTAACCTTATGGAAGGAAACAATTTTCCAGGCTGACAAATACATTAACAGGGTTTGCTAGTTTCATTTGGGTAGAAGAGTTACCCAGTATCTTTGGGAGTAATGATAGCTAAATTATGGAATCATAATTTAGCTATCATTACTGTAAAGTGGTAACCAGGCATGTTACACATATTGTTTAAATTCTTAGGATGATTCCATAATTTAGCTATTATCCCCTCTCCCTTTAATACTTTTTTTTTTTTTGTGGGTCGGGGTACTCGGGATTGAACCTGGGGCACTCTACTACTGAGCTACATCCCCCTTTTTTGTATTTTATTTAGAGACAGAGTCTCACTGAGTTGCTTAGTGCCTTGCTAAATTGCTGAGGCTGGGGGCTGGGGTTGTGGCTCTGTGGTTAGAGTGCTTGCCTAGTGAGGCACTGGGTGCAGTCCCCAGTACCACATAAAAAAATTTAAAATAAAGGTACTGTGTTCATCTACAACTAAACATATTTTAAAAAAATAAATAAATTGCTGAGGCTGGCTTTGAACTCACAATCTTTCTGCTTCAGCCTCCCAAGTGGTGCGTTTACAGGCCTGCACCACTGTGCCTGGCTCTTTTAATATATTTTTAAGAGGTAATGGTAAAAATTATTTAAAACATCCCAAGGGCACTATAAGGAACAGAAAATCACTTTGTCCTGTTTCCTCTTCACAGAGGTGACCCTGGTTGTTTTTCCTGTATCTGTCTTTCTCTGTTGGTACTAGATATTGAATCCAGGGTTGCTTAACCATCGAACCACATCCCCAGCCCTTTTTTATATTTTATTTAAAGAGAACATTTCTCTGAGTTGCTTAGGGCCTTGCTAAATTGCTGAGGCTGGCTTTGGACTCAATCCTCCTGCTTCAGCCTCCCAAGCTGCTGGGATTACAGGCATGCACCACCTAACCCAGCTTTCCTGTGTCTTTCTAAAGGTGTTCTGTACATACATAAGCATGTGTGTGAAAACGATTCTTTTTTCTATATGATAGTATACTATGTGCAAGGTTCTACCCATTTTCCCTCATAAGTAGAGATTAACTCATTCATACATATAGCTTTACCTCATTTTTCAAAAGTTGTTAGCAGGAGGGCATTCTACTGTGTGGCTGAATTATTTATTTATCCGAATGTCTATTAATGCACATCAGGCCATTCTATTTTCTTTCAACATATTTAAATATATTTCCATTCTGTGTAACTTGGAATAATATTTTGGATATATTTGGGCTAAATAAGTTATTCAAATTGTTACTTGTTTTATGCAGAATTTAACATTGCACATGTAACTTGCATTACCTTTCTGTGATATAGTACTGCTTGTCCTTGTCACTGTCTGGTGGTGGCCTATATCCCTACTGAACTGAGAGCTCTCTGAAGGAAGGAACTTAATCTGTCAGGCCTCTCAGAGGTGCAGAAGTGCTCTGGAGACGGGAGCTGCACCTGACAATGGAGTAGGTGCTTAATAAATTTTTATTGAATGAATGGGCAATGAATGACCCTCTGCCCACTCCCAGGAAGAAATACATGCTTCCCAGCTCCAACTCGGATGGAGCATCTTCAGCAGGCTGAGGTAGGAAGGGTACTGATGGGCTTCTTGACCACAGTCATGAATTCCAGTCAATTTCCTCAGTAACCCAGATAGAGGAGTGGAAATATTGAAAGAAAGAAAGAAAGAAAAGGAAAGGAAAGGAAGAAAGAAAGAAAAAAAGAAAGAAAGAAAAAAGAAAGAGCGGGGCACAGTGGCGCACACCTGTAATCCCAGCGGCTCAGGAGGCTGAGACAGGAGGATCGCGAGTTCAAAGCCGGCCTCAGCAACCGCGGGGCGCTAATCAACTCAGTGATACCCTGTCTCTAAGTAAAATACAAAAGGGGGCTGGGGATGTGGGTCAGTGGTTGGGTGCCCCTGAGTTCAATCCCCAGTACCAAGAAAAAAAAAATCGAATGTTTGATTTTGTGGGCACGTAGTCTAATTTTGGACAAAATTTCCCAGGCTGTGAATACTCAACACCTTCCAAGGGTAATTTAGTTACCAATGAATGAATGGAGAATAAAGCCTGGGCAAGTCCTCTAGGTCGTGGGCCTGAGGCTCTCATGGGTGGAGAGTTCTGCAGCCGCCAAGGCTGGGGAGAGACCACAGACCCAACGTCCCCAGCACTCGGGCGTCTGGGCCCTCCGAGTTTGCGGGAGGGTAGGCGTGACCGCCTCTTTACCGCAGGGGCCGCGCCAGTTACCTGCGACGGATTCCCTACAAGGGATGGGTAAGACGTGTGTAGCAGCACCCAGGAGCTCCTCAGGGTTCACTAGGAGACCTAGGGGGAGCGTCTGAGAATCTACCTTGCGGATGCTGGGAGAGAAGTTTTTACCATTACCTCAATAAAACGGTCAGCCCCGCAACCCCTCGCACAGCGGACTGAAAGAGGTGAGGGGCGTGAGTGCGCGTGCGCTCTGGCGCGCGTATGCGCTCGGAGGGGTTAAAAAACAACAAAAATCGTCCCGCGTTAATTTAGGCCGGAGTCGGCTGGTGAGCGCGCGTGCGCGAATAGTCGCTCTCGCCCACCGGCCCTCTCCGAGGGGGGTCTAGCGCACGGCTTGGCTTCCTTGGCGCTTCTGGAAGCTCGCGCCCTCGGGGTAAGTGACTCACGCCTTGCGGAAAGGAGGGTAGAGGGTTAGCCGAGTGAAGGGACGAGGCTGACGGCTCTGGGGGAAAGGAGAAACAGCTCTGGCAGAGCGACGAGCGCGTCTCTAGGGCTGGCGTCGGCACGAGACGCAACACACACACACACGCCCCTCGGGGCTGCGGAAGTTCTCTGGAGACCGGAGCCACACGGAGGCTATCAGTGGACTACGTTTCCCAAAAGGTGGCGCGGTGGCGCGCCTACTGCTCCCGGCAGCCCCCGCGCGCCAAGCCAGCTCTTTTTCAGCTCGCTGCCTCTTAGTGAGAAACTACAGTTCCCAGGAGGCCTTGCGCGAGGCGGCTTGGAAGTGGGCAGCCTGGAAGTCACTCGGGCCACTGGAGCTGGCGGCGTCTCCAGCGAGCGGCGCGGAGCTGGACGTCGCGGTCGAGGGCCCCTGCGGGGCGGGCAGCCGGGACGCCCAGGTGTGTGGCTTCAGGTGCAGTAGCGGCCTTGCGCAAGGCTGGTGGGGAATTGGAGAATGCTTGGACCCCGGGGGGTCAGTGCGGGCGGGCGACAGGGCGACCGGCTGGGTATGGGCACCGGCTGGTGGGGGGGGGGGGGCGGTTCCGGGATTCACGCCCTCCCGACCCGGCGGGACTGGGGCCGGCATGGCTCAACTTTCCAGACGTGCAACCCACCTGGCGCTGTGGTGGAGAAGCTTGGAGTCGGGGAGCTGTGGGTGCACGTCCCGGCTCCGCCACTCGGGAGCTGTGGTCCGAGGAAAACGCGCCGAACCTCAATTTTCCCTTCGATAAAACGGGGAAGGAGATGGTCTTTTGCTGGGGATTCTGATGGGATGCTGAGATCCGGCGAATAAAGCATTTGCTTCACAGAATGTACTTATTATGTGTTTGCGTTGTTGGCTTCTGGAGAGATGAGGCAAAGATGGTATTGATTGCATAGGGTGACGGTTAGTTGAGCGTGTTCATGTGAGGAGCCGAGTCCATAGTTAGCAGTCAATGCAGGTAGTTGCGGTTATTAGATTATTTTGTGAAGCACTTTGGTTTGTGAAGCAGAGAGACAGATTCAGATTTAGCTGAGTGACCTTGGACAACTGACTTCACTTCTCAGTGCCTCGGTTTCTCTATCTATAAAATGGAGAGTTAAATAGCATCCACTTCATAAAGTTGCTTTGAAAATGTATTGAACAAACCACGTTTGAAATGCTGAGCGCTGCAGCTGGTATATAGTACTGAGCGGATGGAATCATTTATTCAACGTTTTCCTAGTGGCCCATAAACCCTCTTAGAGTGGGGCTCTGGCTGTAGTCTTGGTTTTCCCAGCGGGTCAGACTTAACACTGGTCCAGTTGATTTCCCCTCCTGTGATCTCAGGTTCTGCGTTTATAAAAATGGACAATAACAATATCACCCTGAGCAGGTTGTAAGGATTTGTGGAGATTGTATTCCCAGTCTGAGCCATCCCTCACTAAGTAGCAGCCCTTGTGTATTATAATTGTTCTACTTCAATATTCTCCATCTGGCCCAGAGATGCCTAACTGTGGGCTGTGACATGACAGCCCTGAGCTCCCCCTTTCTTTTTCTCCCAGCCTCAGTGTCCCATCTGTGAAATGGTAGTCATAGGACTTTTGTGCCAGGATTGTTCTGTTTTCCAGAAGATAATTCATCTTTGGTGTTTAGCACAGGGCCCAGCACATATTAAGTGCTTAACAAATGTATCGTTTTTCTTTTTTCCATAGTAGGCCCTTTCCCTTCTGTTTGAACCTAGAGAGCAGAGTGGAAATGAGGTCAGTGTTTCTTTCCCCTTCCCCCAAAGAATACTCACCAAGAACTAAATAATGGAACATTCTGTAGTATAAAGGCCCAAGAAGAGATCATGGCGTTATGCCATCATCAGTCCCCTGCATATAGTCTTACCCTCCAAGCCAGTATTTTCACTCCAGAGCCTTGTTATTTTTTGGTGTTGGGATGGAACCCAGGACTTTGTACATGCTAAACATGCTATAGCTGAGCTATGCCTTCAGCTCCAGTGCTTATTGTCCCAGAGTGGCCAGCTCTTGACTGTGTCTCAAAGCCACCCTAATCCCTTGAACTCCAGCTGTGGAACCTGTGCTTCCTTGATGTCCACGATGACTGTACTTGGGCACCGTAAACTCAGCATGACCAACCTGAACTCCTCCTCTTCTCAGATCCAGTAGTCAGTATCTCAGCAAATGGTCCAAACTTGACCCACTTGCCCAAGCCAAAAACTCTGGAGTTGTTCTCCTTCCCCAGCCTTCCCACATCCAATTGATTGGCAATAAGTATGGAGTTGCCATGTCACAGAAACACCATTTCATTGGCTTTCTCCTTGGTCTCCCATTTGATGGGCACTAGAAGTTCCTCCAGTCCCCGGAGGTGGCCTTTTCTGGTAGGGTTGAGTTATTTAAGTCACCAAAGATTAACGTAGGTAAACACAGATATTCATAAGGGTCAGAGAGGTCAATATGGACTTGGCTAGACTGCAGTGGCTCAGTGGCTGCTAATGTAGCAGGAAGGCCTGGCTTTCAGGGGTCCCATTTCTTGACTTTTAGCCTGGCAAAGATCAGCTGACTTGTTATTTTCTTTCTGAAAATTTATACTCTTGTCAGATCAGAATTCCAGAAACTTGTCATTGTGATTTTTTTTTTTTTTTGGTACTGGGGATTGAACTCAGGGGCATTTGACCACTGAGCCACATTCCCAGCCCTATTTTGTATTTTATTTAGCACTTTGCTTTTGCTGAGGCTGGCTTTGAACTCATAATCCTCCTGCCTGAGTCCCCCAAGCCACTGAGATTACAGGTGTGTGCCACTGTGCCTGGCTGTGATTTCTTTTGGTGATGGAAATGTGTGGTCTCAATCAAATTTGTGATGACCATCAAATTTATCTAAGTTTTTTTGTGTGTGTGTGGAAAGAAGGCGGTGACTTTAAAAATTTTTTTTCTTGGTCTCCATTGTTAGTGACAACAGCATGTGGTTTTTTTTTAGCAGTCTGGGTAGAATGGTTAAAGAATTAAATGTGAGTATGTTTTTCAGACATTGCAGTTGTTAGGTGGTAATCAAAAATGTACTTTAGAATGTGCAGTGATTGGTGCTTTTTTGCTATAAAGCACATTATACAGATGTATTTCAAACTTAGGTTTACTATTTTGTGAAATCTAAATTAAATGTACATATGTTTAAATGAAAGAATTCATGGGCTGGGGTTGTGGCTCAGTGGTAGAATGCTCACCTAGCATGCACGAGGCACTGGGTTCGATCCTAAGCACCACATAAATGTAAAATAAAGATATTGTGTCCACCTAAAACTTAAGAATAAATATTAAAAAGAGGAATTCAATGGTTATTTCCTTTGAAGGATTTGTTTTTAGCTGTTAGAATGAGAGGATTGGACCATTTTGTGAATTGATATTTTCTTTAACACTGGTGTGACTCCTGTTTTCTAGGATTGCTCTTTCTGGTCATAGCCTTAATTCAAGTATGTATATGAGATTGGTTGAATTTGGCTTTTTGGGGGTGGGTACGTACCAGGAGTTGAACTCAGGGGCACTTGAGCACTAAGCCACATCCCCAGCTCTTTTTTTTTTTTTGTATTTTATTTAGAGACAGGGTCTCACTGTGTTGTTTAGCACCTGACTTTTGCTGAAGCTGGCTTTGAACTTGCGACCCTCCTACCTCAGCCTCCTGGGATTACAGGCATGCATCATTGCTCCTGGCTTGAATTTGGTTTTTAAAAAGCTATGCAAGAGGACTGGGGTTGTAGCTCAGTGGTAGAACACTTGCCTAGCATGTGTGAGGCACTGGGTTCAATCCTCAGCACCACATAAAAAAATAAATAAATAAAAATAAAGGTATTGTGTCCATCTACAACTAAAAAAATTAAAAAAAAAAAAGAAAGCTATACAAGGGGCTGGGGATGTGGCTCAAGCGGTAGCACGTTCGCCTGTCATGCGCAGGGCGCTGGGTTCGATCTTCAGCACCACATAAAATAAAATAAAGATGTTATGTCCACCGAAAACTGAAAAATAAATATTAAAAAAAGCTATATAAGAAATACATGCAATTTATGACAAGTCAAATGATAAGAGATAGAAAAATAATAAGTGCACCCTTCATTCCAAAATTCCCATCCATTCATTCAGATTGAGTATTAATTGTCTATTGTCAGGTTTCAGAGATTCAGAATGAAAAAAAAAAAAATGGTTATGCACTCAAACTACCTGTATTTGTAACTTGAGTTTTTAAATTAATGATTGAGCCTATCCCTTTCAGTTGTTACATATAGACCCCAATCTCAATATTGAGGATTGAACCCAAGGGTACTTTATCACTGAGCTATATCCCTGGTCCTTTTTTATTTTGTTTTGACACAAGGTCTTCGTAAGTTGCCTAAGCTGTCCTTGAAATTGCTATCCTCCTACCTCAGCTTCCCAAGTAGCTGGGATTACAGATGTGGGCTTGACTTATTTGCTCATAGGCTGTACCTGTATTTTTAAAAAAATTTTTTAAGATTTCTTTTTTAGTTGTAGATGGACACAATACCTTTATTTTATTTTATTTTTATGAGGTGCTGAGGATCGAACCCAGGGCCTTATACATGTTAGGTGAGCACTTTGCCACTGAGCCACACCCAGCCTTGTGCCTATATTCTTCAGTATGGAAAGAACCATGTCTTACTGCACCATTCCCCTATTGGTAGACATTGAGGTTGTTCCTGAGATCTCTTATACCTTACCAAACATAAACCCAGTAAGGCCTAAATGGCTTTAAACATAAGCTGTGTGGCATAGTGGCTAAAACGCAAACTCTGGGGCTATATAGCCTCCATTTATTCTGACTTTGCCCCTGTGCTAGTTGTAATACCTTGGGCAAGTCATTAGTCCTCTTGGGTCTTAGTCTCATGATCTGAAAATGAGCATGATACTGGTACTTTCCCAATGAGGCAGTTGTTGAGAGAGGGTTCAGTGAAATAATCTGTGCTTTTAGGGTAGAGCCTGAAACCATTATTACACGTGATCTTCCAGTCCCTAAGTAACTCAAAGCCCTCTGGGGCAGGGCTTGCAGGAAGAGCCAGTTATTGGAAATGCCAGGTAGAAGTTTAAAAAAAAAAAAAAAAAGCAGGAACCTATCTACTTTGAAGATGTTGGGCATCTAGGATAAGAGATCTAGCTGCTCTGGTATGAAGAGAGAAGTGGTCTGAAAAGGAAGGTAGGAGCCAGCAGGGTGGTCTGGTGGGGGTGAGGAGCAGAGGTATAGCATTAGTAGGAAATATCTCTCCTCATATTTACAAAAAGTGTGTAGTGGTTGAAAGGTGGCTTAGGTGACAGACAGATCTGAGTTCAAATCCCAGTACAGCTACTAATTTGTAAGGTGTGCATTGAACTTTTTTCCCTTCATTGACAAAATAGGTATGATAATAGTCTTTACCTCAGTGGTTCTTGGAGACTGGTGAAGTGTCTGTAAGACTTTAACACACTGGACTCTCGTTAACTATGTATCATTAGCTAGTATTCTTATTGAGTTGACAATTTATTGAGCTCCTACCTTGTACCAGGTCCTATTCTAGGCACTGGGGATTCATCCGGGAACAGGACAGACAAGATCCATGCATTCATAGGGTTTGCATTTTAGCTGGAGAGACACATAAAAAACAAGATAATTTCAGATATTTTTTAAAATTAAAAAAAGAAAAACTGACCCTGCCACTTTCAGATGGCTATAAGTATGATGGAGAAAATAATAGGGTAAAGACTAGAAAGTAGCTGATGGGCAGGAATAGTGGCTGGGAAGGGGTGATTACTGTAGCTCACATGGTCAGAGAAGGCCTCCCAGGAAGTCATGTGAGCTGAGCTCTGAATGAGCAAGAGGCACTGGCTATGCCAGGAGCTGGAAGAAGACCCACCCCTGGGCCTTTACATGTGCTGTAAAGGTAAAAGTGCATTTGTGACAAAAATAATATCAGCATGGTTGGAAAAGGGTGAATTTCTGTTTTTCAAGTTTATCCTATTTTAATTTTTGTTAAATAGTAATAATGATAGCACTAACATTTACCAACTTTTACTCTGTGCTAAATGCCCTTCTAAGCATTTCACACATGTCCTTAGTTAATCCCAATAATTGTCCAATCATAAGTTAATTTTATTGAACTCATTTAACAAATGAGGAAACTGATTCCAGGCTCCTGTACTTCACACTCTTTTTCTTCCAAGGCCTTCTTTACTAGGCAGAGGCAAATCGAGGAAGTGGACAAAGCATTTCCTTCCAATATTGTTTGACGGGCAAAGCACTGCAGGAGCAATCTGGGATATTGTGGCATCACTTCTGCTGACAAGACATGATAGGGTGGGTTCCTGTTGGAAAGGCTTGTTGGTTGCTTCAAAACCAAAGGCTCTTCAGCAGAGCTAACTGCTTGACTGTCACAGCATGAAATAAGGTGTGTGGTCTAAGAGTGAGCAGGGCTTGTGTCTCATTTAGGTGAATTTTGCAAGGGGACTTGGGCTGCAGGGGACAAGGTGTTAAGCACCTAGCCAACCTTGTGGATTGTTAAAGTATCACACTACAACTCAGCAATTAAAATGATGCCTGGCCCTGCAGGGGTCCCAGGACCCTTATCTAGCACCATGACCCATGTCCATTTTGATTTGGTGTAGTCTCGGCTTTACAGATTGTTAAATACTTTGAATGAAGGGCAGCCCTGGTTAGATGCAAGGACAGTAGTGGGTGCTTTGAAGACCAGAAGTGTGGAGAGCATCATTCATCCATCCATCCATGAAATGTTTCTTCTAATTAGCCTTTGTGCCAGGTGCCACGCTAGACACTGAGAGCATAAAGTTGAATAAAACACTGGTTCTCAAGGTCCACAGCAGTGCTGTCCATCAGAAATATAATGTGAAGGGCTGGGGTTATAGCTCAGTGGTAGAGCTATGCTTGCCTCACATGTGTGTGAGACACTGGTTTTGATTCTCAGCACGGAATAAAAATAAATAGCTGGGTGTAGTGGCGCACCCCTGCATTCCCAGTGGCTCGTGAGGCTGAGACAGGAGGATCGTGAGTTCAAAGCCAGCCTCAACAAAGTTAGGTGCTAAGCAACTCAGTGAGACCCTGTCTCTAAATAAAATTCAAGATAGGGTTGGGGTTGCGGCTCAGTGGTCAAGTGCCCCTGAGTTCAGTCCCTGGTACCAAATAAATAAATAGTGTCTATCTACAACTAAAAAAAAAAAAAAAAAGGGTGAAGAACTGGGGGTATAGCTCAGTGGTATAGCACTTGCTTAGCATGTGTGATGGCCTGGGTTTGATCTCCAACACTTTAAAAAAAAAAATGAGAATGTGAGCCACTGATGAGGACCACATTAATGTAATGTAGCACTTTCTAGTGGTCACATTTTAAAAAGTAAAAAAAAAAAAACAACATTCATTTTAATGATTCCCCCACCCTCCTTGCAGGGGATGGAACCCAAGCTCAGGCATGCTGGCAAGAGTTCTATCTGAGTTATACTCTCAACCCTAATGGTATATCTTATTTAATCCAAAATAACATTTCAGTATATAATCGGTATACAAATTGAGATTATTTTATGTTTTTTTCTTCACATTAAGCCTTCAAATTACAATGGTTTTGTTTTGTTTGGGATTGGGTCTTAAAATTCCATCAAGCCCAGTACCTCCAACTCCTGGGTTCAAGTGGTCCTCCTGCCTCAGTCTTCCAAGTAGCTGGGACTATAGGTGTGCCTCCGTGCCTGGCTTAAGATGTGTGTTTCACACTGTCAGCACATCTCAGTTTCCACCAGCCACATTTCAAGTGCTTGGGAGGCAGGTTCAGCTGATGGCTACTGCATAGCCCTGGTGTGTGAGACTCAAGTATATCAAGGGTGGTGGTTGATAGGTCAAAGATGGTATCCTTGGGTTTTGGGCTTTTTGGTTTTTGTGCTGGGGATGGAATCCAGGGCCTAACACATGACCACTGAGCTACACCCCCAGCCCATCCCTGCTTTCTCTTGGTGAAGAAGGGTAAATGAGAGATAGAAAGCATCTTTACCATCTGCAAGCAGCACAGTGGGTCTTATAGCTGCCATCCATCCCAGGTGCCTGTGTACCTGGAACTGTGCTTAGTGTTACAGGTATTACCTGTGTTCTCAGGTAGCAGGTACTATGGTTATTGCCAGTTTATGAGGAAGTTGAAGTATGGACCAAGAGGCTGCTCAGTCAAGGTTGAGTAGTGGTGGAGACAGAATTTGAGCTCAAGTCCAGAGTCCAGACTTTTATGATTGGTTGATTGATGCTGGGGATTCAACCCAAGGGCCTTGTGCATGTGTAATAAGCACAAGTTACACCCTCAGCCTCAGAGTCCATATTTTTAAAATCTGTGTTGTAAATGCTGCATTAGCCGGAGTTTGGGAGGGATGGGATCTGAGTTTTGAGTGAAGAAAGCCATAGGAAGGACGTCTTACATAAACCGGACTCCAGTTTGTCAGCATTGATCCCTGAGTTTATGTTGGTGCTGAGGTGCTGGTTGAGACCTGAGTGACTACCAGAACCATTCCTTAAATTGAGTTCTAGGTTTGCTGGAAATAGAGACTTTACTTCCTAGGAAAGAGGGAAGTTTGGGGAGGAGGGAGGAAAGAGGAAGATGGGCAGGGAGAGAGGAAGGTAAGGAAGCACCATTTGGAAAGCTTATTTCTGATCTCCTTGGGGGCTGGATCCTCTTTCTCCTTGTGTCTGCTGATTGCCCCTCGTGGCTGGGGCCCCTGTGGAAGCTGTAGCAGTTCCTCCACAGCTGAGCTTTGCTGTGAGTCTTGCCTTGCCCCAAGCCAGAGATGTCTCTGGGTGGGCAGCGAAAGGATGTCACTGTGGTTCCCTCTGCCAACTCTGTGGGGGTCGCTGTTACAGGCTCTTATGTACTCATGTGGTTCAAGTTCCCCATCTCAGGGGCAAGGTGGATCTGGGCCTCTTACCCAAACAAAGATCTGGGGGTTGAGTTTGTTCTTGCCCCCAGGTGGTGAATCACCACACTCACCTCCTGCTGCTGGACAGCACCTGGCAAGTGCTCAGCAAGAAACTGCTGACTGCGCGAGCCTTACCAGCCAGCTTTCACTGGGCTCCTTATGAACGAGGCACTGTTCTGGGGGCTTTTCATATAAGGATACCTGATTTAATCCATCCATCCATTCCATGGAGTAGTGTTCCCATTTCTTTTTCTCCTCCAACATTTTTTAAAAATATTTTTTAGTTGTAGATGGACACAATACCTTTTTTATTTTTAATTTTTATGTGGTATTGAGGATCAAATCCAGTGCCTCCAACGTGTGAGGCGAGCATTCTGCCACTGAGCTATAATCCCAGCTCTCCCGCGTTTTTGTTGGTGTGTTATAGTTGTACATATTGATGGGATTTGTTGTAGCACACCCATTTCTTATATGGGGAAACTGAGGTTCAGAGAAATTGAAGTCACAAAGCCAGTGAATCTAAAGCCAGGATTCAAACCCAGGCCACTGACTCTAGAGTCCAGGCTCTTAGATGCATATTCTGTGGTCTGTTCATGGAGGTCCGATGGAGGGGATGGTGAAGCAGGATCACCTGCACTAGTTCCAGCCCACATGTGGCCTCTGATATCCTGTTCTGCAGAGTCCCACATCAGATCCCAGGCCTCTTTGTGCCTTGAGTCTTGCACATTATTCTGGACATGGGATTTGCCTGTGATTCTGGAACTTGCTCTTCCCCTTGCTTCAGAATAACAAAAATAATCTGGATATTTGGTATTAAGGAATTCTTGATAATTTTTCAGATATGACAATGATACTGTGGTTCCGATTCAGAAAAAAAAGTTATTGTTAATATGTACATTCTGAAATTCTTATGAATAAGCTGTTAAGATGCCTATGGATTTCTTCAAAATCTTTTTGGATGGGTGGAGAGTAGACTGGGAACAATATGAAATGAAACAAGAGCCGTGAGTCAACAGCTATTGAAGCTGGGCAGTGAGAACTTATTATGTGCTTCCTTTTACTTGTGTTTGAAGTATCCCATCATGAAAAGTTAAAAACAAATACAGCAAATTTAACCAAGCATTTGTGTGTTTCAAGCTCAAGTGTATGTGTGGGGAAATTCCCTGCCTCTGCCTAGTTCATTTATATAATAAAAATAGTGGCTGTTTTTTTCCTTTTATGCAAGTCAGTACTTGGCCTGAGGCTCTGGAAAGCCCTTTTGGCACAGCAGGCGGCTGGCTGCAGTGACTACACCCTGCGAGGCTCCTGGGGCTACCACTTGTCTGGAGCTCAGGCCACAGTGGCATGGGCCTTTCCTGAGGTCCCTCTTCCCCTGAGATGTGTTTCCCTCTGGCACTTGACTGTGGGCCCCTCCCACATTTTTTTCAAAGACTTGTTTCAACTGGAGGCCTCCCATGCTCTCTTGATTCTCCCCTCAGGACAGACTACACAGCTCCTCTGATACTGGCCTTCCTCTCTGATGAATCTTTGTTACAGTCCCTCAAGGAGCCAGAATCCAGCCTTTGGTGTTTGCCTGCAGCACTGCAGTGGAAGAACTGGAGAATGCCCTTTTCATTTCTGATTTTTTGTCGATAAGAAAAGGGGCAAGATAAAGCTTGTGACAGTATGTGGGACCTGATAATACCTCAAATAGAGCCTCCTTTACAAGCAGCGTGAACTCCCCATTCACATTAAGGAGAAGCTCCTGTTGCATTTATTATTTTGGGTCTGTAACTTCACAGCCAACCCCTATGCAATGGAATCTTCAGGTGGAAGCGGGAGACAAAGAGGGGAACAGAAGCTTGGGGGTGTCTGGTATGTTTCTCGCAGGTCAGATGGTTGATGTGAACAGGAGTGCAGGTTGGTCTGATCCTGCCAGAGTCCTGGTGCCCTTTGTTACCTCTGATGATTAACTCTTTCCTCCAGTGCCCTGCTGGGCTTAGTTTGCAGGGAGGAGGCAGGGGAAGTTCTGTAGCCTTCTGACTCCCTCCAACTTCTGCTCCTGGGACCCCTTTCATATCTGTCCTTGCTTTTTCTCTCAAAGGCACTTTGTTTTGCAGTTCTTTCAGGAGAGAAGCTCTAAGGTGAGTCTGGTGTGGGGTGGACGTTGGGAGCAACATCTCCAGGGTAGGGGGCTTGACTTGAGTCTTTTCTTAGTGTGGACCTGCTCTTGTTGGATCTGAAGGTGGCAAACACCAAGGGCTGACCCTGTGCCTCTGATTTTTAAACTTATTCATTCAGTATGTACTCACTGAGCTGAGCTCTGTTCTAGGTACTAGGGATACAGCAGTGAGCAAGACAGACAACACTTCTCGCCCTTCTGGAGCTCGAGTTCAAGTGGACAATTGAAAAAAAAAAAAAGCAAGATAGCTCTGTATGGTGTTAGATGTAATATGAGTTAAAAGGAAGCTAAAGGGAAGTTTAAAACATGGAAGGGGAGATGAAGAATTAAGGTAAAGGATGTTGGAATTTCAGGCAGAGTAGCCTGAGGACAGGCCCCAAGGAGGTGAGGGAGTGTGAGCAATTGGGGACTTCTGCACTGAGGCTGCAGCCAATGCAAAGTCCCCAAGGCCAGGGGCCAGGGAATGAGGAACTTATCTGAAGGCTCTTGTAGCTGTTAGTAGTATTTTCCGGGCCTGTGGGAGGGATGAAGGACAGCTGACAGGTTTGCATATCTCTTTGGATCCAACACAGATTTGTCTTTTGTCTGATTGAGATGGGAAGATATTGCGAGGTTGAATGATTTATTAAATTTTGAATCATGACCCCAAGTGCATGGACCCAAAAGAACAAAAATAAGGTACCCCGTTCCCTTCTCTGGAGGGTACCACAACTGAGCTTCTTGCTGGTGACTCATTCCTTGACACTGCATTATTTAATTTCCCGACTGATATTAGACTGAACCATATGGAACTGCCTTTTTGTGGCCTAGGAATGGCTGAATGTTGGCAGTTTTACAAGGTTCAACCTAATGGCTTCCTTTCAGGAGCAGGAGGCATTTGGTCAATTCTTTCTTGCTCCAGGAGTTGAGGGGCACCCTTCTCTTTCAGTCATAGGCCCATCCGTGTCTCTGATACCAGTAAGTGAAAACTCCTGCCCCCTCTCTCGCCCCAAACCCAGGCTTTCTGGGAAGCCTGGCAAGGGGCTGCCTCTTCCTACTGGGACCTCACCTGGCAAGTAGCATTAGTCAGTCTTTGACTTTCTGCATCTCGGGACCACCGTTTTGAATTCATGTCTAGCTTCCAGTGGGAAAAACACCTTTGGACTCTTGCTGGATGTTTGGTGTGAATCCCATATTGTGGGAATATGCTCTCTGGGAGCAGGCAAAATTTGGGGCATTTTGACAGTCACTGAGCAGAGCATCTTGCACAGTGCCCAGCTTGGAGTGCCTGTGCTGGTGTTTCCTAGGACCCTGGTGGCTCAGGCTGTGGGAAGAGGCCTGAGGAGCCCTTGAGTGGTTGTGGTCTCGAGAAAGGCTGTCAGTCCGTCCTATTGGTCTTCCTCCTGTGCTGACCAGAGACTACCTTGGGGGTCCTTGTAGAGACCTAAGGCACTGGAATGCAGCCTGACAGGTAAAATAAACTTAAAGGCGGCACGGATCCAGCTGAGGGAGAGCTCAGTTAGGAAGTTATGGACAGTTGGTATGCAGGACTGCAAACACTAATAATAGTAGTAGCAGCAGCAAATAGGTAATTTATATTACCACTTATTTGTTTAATTTATTTACCATACTAGTGTATGCCAGACCCCGTGCTAGGCGCTTCTTCGAAGGTGACTTCATGTAAGCCTCCCAGGAATCCCATAAGATAAGTACTCTTATTATTCCTTTTTTGCAGATGAAGCAGCTAAATTTAAATAACTTGCTCAAGGTCACATAGCTAGAAACTGATGGTGACATGATTTGGAGCCAGGCAGTCTGACTCCTGAGGCTGTGCTCTCAAATCCTAAGCCCTGTGTGCTCTTGCAGGGGTTCCCAGACCAGAGGAGCATCACAGTGCCCTGGAGGGCTTACTAAAACACAGACTGCTGAGCTCCACCCTGAATCCAGCTTGAGAATTTGCATTTATAACAAGCCCCTAGATGATACTGGTGTTTCTCATCCAGGAAGTACACTTTGAAAACCCTGATCTATTGTAATAGGAAGCCCACATGAAGTTAACCTGAAATAAGGAGATTTATGATCTCAGATAACAAAAAGGCCCATAGGTAGTAAATAGGTTGACTAAGCAGTTCCCACTATGCCTGTAAGGACTCTCCTTTCTGCCACTCTGCCATCATGGTGTGCCTCCTGTGTTCTCAGGCTCCCTGCATAGTCATAGATGACAGCCAGGGCTTCAGTTAGCACATCCTGATAGGGTCATATTCAGCAGCAAAAAGAGGGCATCTCTTACTGTGTGTCTCTTTAAAAGTGAGGAATCCTTTCACTGATGCCAAGGCTTCCAGATTCCCCTCATTATCTTATTGGTCAGCACTGGGACACATTACAACAGACACAGTTTGTCCGTGCCTGGACAAATCATAGGCAAGAGCCAATCATGGTTTACTCAATTTAGGCTGAGGCTGGAGCCAGTCTTACTTGAGTGGTACTGGGAGGAGAGTGACTGCAGTAATAAATTCAGAATACTATTTAGGAAAAGACTGGGGAAACAGGGTGGGGATTGGCTAGACAACTGGATCTGTCACAGAAATGAGTGAAACAACTAATTAGAACAAATTAAAAAAATGAGTGAAACAAAATGGAATCCATGATATCCATGCATTGTTGTTATCTGTATCAACTTTGTTCTGTAATTACCTTAATCAGGACTTAGCTTTTTGTTTTTAATTATGTCCACCTTTGAAAATGTGCAACATAGAGTCCCTGTATCATGGGAACCTTGATCTTGTTGAGATACCAAATATTTCATCTGAAAATTTAGGCAGCAGGCTGAAGGGTAGTATGCAGGGTTCTTGCAAGCACTTGCTTTGCTCAGCAACACCTATATCTCCCCTCGCTGCCCCTCCCCCACTCCTGTGCACAGTGCTCACTTTCCCTTCTGAGGACCCTCTGAAAGGATGCAGATCAAGTGCTTACTCCCAGTGCTGAAGACTGCAGGCTCTGTGTGGTTCACTAATTGAATAGTTAAATGTCATTTAATAATCCTTCGTTCTCCCTCCACCCCAAAATCTTCAAAAGTTACTTTCCTTTTGTAGATAAGACATTTCTAATTTCTACCCGTGGCAGTCTCTCATGGCCATAATGTGAATCCATGGCCCTGCAGTACTTCAAAGGGGACAAGGAATGTGTGTGCCCTGGGTTCATGTTGGGTTCCTGTGGGACATTGGGCAAGCCACTTAGTCTCACAGTGACTCAGTTTCCATGTCTGAAGGATGGTACTGCCAATGGTACTGTCCTCCTAGGTTATAGGTAGGATTCAAGTGCTTGGAAAGCATGTGGAGCGTTTGGGCCAGGCATAGAACACTGCAGTGCCTGGCCCATAGTGAGTGCTCACTGCATGAGTGAGCTGCTAGTCTTTGAATATTTTCTGCCAGTTCATCCACAGGGGACTGTAAGTTCCCTGAGGGTAGGGTCCGTGTGGTTCTTATTTAACACTTGTTCCATTGCCCGACTCAGAATAGGCATTCTATTTTGTGTGTGTATATGAAAAGAAGGGTGATAAAAGCCTTTATTAATTCTAAGCCCCATGGCCACGAGTTGATAGCTCCTTGTTTTGGAGGTATAAGTGTGGATCGTTTGAATCTGAGAGCAGCATGTAATAACAGCAGCTGATAGTTACTGAACATTTTTGTGGGCCAGAGCAAAGTGCTCACCATGAAGATCTCACTAACTCTCATCCCCATTCCATTTTACAGATGAGAAAACTGCAGCCCAGTGGGGTACCTGCTTCTCCTCACAAGAGGAAGTCTAGTGCTGAGGTTAAAAGCTGGAATCCCAGAACCACTGTGTCTGGATTGAATCTACACCCTGTCAGGTTTCTTTCTGGGTGACCCTCCAGCCTGTGACTTCTCTCTGTTCAGCTTTCTTATCTGTAAAGTTGTGGTTAATATTACTGAGAGGGTAACTCTAAGGGTGAGGAGAGCTTGTTCACATGAAGTGCTCAGAACAGCGTAGTGAGCACCAGGGTCATAGTGGTTGTTCTTAGCCAAAGCCATTCCGTGGTGACTCCCAAGCTGGTTCAAGGGGTCCACCAGGGATGTTTAATCATTAAGGTACATTGCCTCTGTGAGCTGGCTCCCTCGAGGTAAGGGAGCCCACCTATGGCAGGTGAGATGGTGGATGAAACAGCCAGGTGTGTAAGGGCAGGGCAGGGGCTGCAGGGCACAGATCCAGGCCTGGCTCCATCTGTGAATAGGTGGCCCTGCTCCTGGGTTGGAGGTGACAAGCTAGCTGAGCTGTCTTTGTTACCTTTGAGCTTTTTCTTAAGTCCATTCAGACTGCCTGGACCACGTGTCCTTTATTTCCCTTCCCAAAGGGACTATTGGCAGAAGCTTTGGGAATGTGCCTGTTCGTGAAGACCAGCCATCTCTTGGGGAACTCCGGTGGTTGGCGTGTTCTTGTGGCTGTTGAATAAGTCCCTGTTAGAAGCTGGCACGGCAGGTTCCCATTTCCGCATTCCAGACACCCACAGCAGCTTGGGGGAGGCACCACCCCAGGTCGGGCTGGGCTTAGGCAGGTGGCCTTCACCTTAAGAAGACCCGGGACAGCAGCCACACCTGGGGCTAACAGTTACCTGCCTATTTTGTGATCAGGGCTGTGTTCCGGGACGCCTTCTAGGTGAGCAGTGTTGATTAACTTTGGTAGTGACTCGTAGAGAAAGTTAATAACGTGTTTCTTTGTGGGATTTAGACCGGTGGATTTTTTGTTCTTTTTTTTCTTCCCTCTTCTGCCATGAAATGTTTACCTGTCTGCTCCTAACTGGAGAAGGGTAGGCGGAGCGTTGAGGAAGTGAGAAGAGAATGGAGGACATTCATCCCGAGAGAAGGAGTCAGTAACTCTTTAGTTGAGCTCCTACTGGATGCAGACTTCTGTGCCAGAGATGGGGGACATCCAGCCTGGTACAGATGAGCTGTGGGGTCTTGGGTGAGTCCTGTTCCCTCTCTGGGCCTCAGTTTCCTCTTATGAAATAGGAACTAGCAGGTCTCACTGAGTCATAATTGTAAAGTGCTCAGAGCCTGGGCATGGAGTGGTACTCACATGTCAACCATCCCTGTGTGTGTTGACTCCCCCCCTGCCCCCAACATTCTCAGTCTGACCTTATCTGTAACTTTGCATCTGCTTGCCTGATACACTCCAGCTTCTCTGGCCTCTTGCTCTTTCTCCCTGCGTGCCTCTCTCTGGCTCTTCCCTCTGCCTGGAGTTTTACCCCCAGGACCCTCCTTAAGCTGCCTCCCTCCTCCCAGTCTCTGCTCAGATGTCACCTTCCCAGTGAGGCCTTGCTCTTCCTCCCTCCCTCCCTCTTTCTTTCTTTCTTTCCTTCCTTCCTTCCTCCTTCCTTCCTTCCTCCTTCCTTCCTCCTTCCTTCCTTCCTTCTCTTTCTTTCCTTCCCTCCCTTCCTTCCTCCCTTCCTTCCGTAAGGAAATTAAATAGCACCTTCTTGATCATGTTGATTATGCTCTAGCCCTTCATACTCCTTTATAGCGTTTATTCACACTTGATTTATATTTGTTTATTATCTGGTCCTCAGCTCTGTACTCCATGAAAGCACAGGCCCTTCTGTCTCTGTCCTTAGAGGACAGTGCCTGGCACCTGGTAAGGGCAGGATAAATTATTTTATGAATGAATCTGTGATATAGGTACCCCATTGTCTGAGGGGAAGTGGCTGGCCTCACTGGGGGGTTGATGAGAATGTCAGTATATGGAGGAACCTGTGGTAGTCGAAGAGGTGCACTCCCATGTGCCTTTTCCCCATGGGCACTCAGCAGTTCTCTGGGGTCTTGTGCAGGCTCTGGCCCTCTGGCTTCCTTTTCCTCGGCTCCTTCAGGCTATAGCCCTGACCCTAGCAGTGACTCATCTGAGAATCCTGGGGATATGTGATATGGCACAGAAGTCCTTGGTACTATTGAGTGTGGAGGATGTCCAGTGAATTTCGGTGGGGAGTGAATTTCGGGGTGTGGAAGACATTCCCCCCCCCCCCAATATACTCCTGCAGTGTACATGGAAAGTCAGCCTTTATCTCCAGATCCTGCTCGGCACTCCTGCAGCAGCAAGGCCAGAAGATGCCTGGGAAATAGGAATGAACCAGCCAGGCACAGTTTATCGGTCTCCCCTGCTTTAATAGGCAATAATTCTTGCTCTGGGCTGAGCAGGTTTTAATTAAATGGTGAGCTCGAAGAGTCTGGCTGTGTAATAGTTGACACACTCTCATCTGTTTTCTGACTCTTGGTGTCAGCAGTTGATTCTATAAAGATCTCCTGGGTAGGGCTTCCCCGAGCTCCGTGGAGTGAGGTCAGTGGCCCTCTAAGATTTCTCCCAGCAGCATGAACACTGAGGTGCCCGTGGATGTGGTGCTGCCCTGTCACACATTATCATTCTTCAGGACCTGCTGCTATTTTAAGAATGTGCAGGGTGGTAGAGGAGCTGCTCCTACAAGAGGTAACTGTGTCTTCTAAGCTCCAAGTATAGTAGTTTTGGGGTTGAGTTGAGGAAAGACCATTTTATATAATGCATGAGTCCTAGCACTGACTAAGTTGTGAGCATAGTACCTGTCTTCTCTGGGCTTCAGTTTCTTTGCCTGGAAAATGGGACTAATTAATAGTACCCGCATTAAGTGAGAAGTTAAAGGGAGATCAGGCAATGTAGCACTGGGTCTAACGCGTGGGAAGACTCAAGAAATGGGAATGGCAATTATTTTTATGAATTGATTTCAAGTCCCTTTTTACTACCTTTACACTGGTCCTTTTTTGTGGGTTCCTTCTCTTTACTCTGCTCTCTGGCCCACCTATGTTAGCATCCTCCTGTGTTCTTTGCTGATGGTACCAAGTACTGTAGGTGTCTTTCCACATTTTTCTGTGGATTTTTTTGGTGTGTGTGTGTGTGTGTGTGTGTGTGTGTGTGCTATAGAGGAGAAATATTATTCTACAAGGGATAATAATACTTTTATTTTCCGGCATTTTGCTTTCTCAGGTAGCAGTGCTGTGTGGAAATGCCTTTTGAGTCCTTGGGTAGGGTTCAAATTTGCTTTCTTTCTTTGTTTTGTTTTTCAGTGCTGGGGATGGAATGTAGGACCTGGAGCATGCTGGGCAAACACTCTACCACAGAGCTACACCCCCAGCCCCAATTTTTGGCTTAGGCACTGGGCATTCAACCCAGGTCTAGCACATGTTAGGCAAACACTCTACCACCTGAGCTCCAGCCCCAGCTCCAACCCCTTTTTTGATAAAGAGTCCTGCTGATTTGCCCAGGCTAGCCGCTAACTTGTGATCTTCCTGCTGCAGTCTCCCAAGTGACTGTGTGCCACCTTGCTCCACTTAAAATAGTATCTTTTTTCTTTCTTGTTGTTTCTTGGTACTAGGGGTTGGATCCAGGGCCCTGCACGTGCTAGTCAAGTACTCTACTAATGAGCCCCAGCCCTTTGAATTTGCTCTTTTGAATGGCTGTGTAGCACATGGTGGTGTAGGTATTCCATAATTTATTTGACCAGGGTGTTGCTGATGTGCATTTCTATTCCCCTCTCCCAAAATTATTGTTTTTATTTTTTTAATTAGATCACAGATATCCAACTTGCTCAACCACTTTGTTCATCTGAGCTCTAGCCTTTCAGAATGTACATGAAATGGCAGTATAATGATGCTGTGTGTCCAGAGAGGAAGGGTATTTTCTGCAGGTTCTCACCAGGCCCAGCACAATGATAAACCATCTACTTTAAATGCTTTTTAATTATAGAAATGATGAATAGATTCATCACTCTTATACAGATTAGTTGTGTCTGATGGGCACTTACTGCAGAATCAGAGAGAGGGCAGGCTTATGTGTTTTCCTGTTAACCATCTTTGTTAGAAATCAGAATATGCAAGAGATTTTTGTTGGGATGTTTCTTGTTTTAGGTGGTGCTTTAGTTTGGGAATGTCTTTGTATTCATGAGACTTGTGCAGTGTTGTACTTAGATAAGGTTTGTCCTAGTTATCTGTTGCTACACAATGAGCTACCCCCAAACTTAATGCCTTAAAAATGACGACATGCTATGCGAACACTTTACTGCTGACCCACAACCCCAGCCCACCGTCCCATTCTCGAGGTCGAACATGATGTGGAGTCATACTGGTCGCGTATTCATATATGAACATAGGAACATTATGTCCGATTCATTCTACTGTCTTTTCCTATTCCCATCCCCACTACTTACCCTTCATTCCCCTTTGTCTAATCCAATGAATTTCTACCAGTCCCCCTGCCCCCATGTGTATTAGCATCCGCACACATATCAGAGAATATTCGACCTTTGGTTTTTCGTATTGGCTTATTTCACTTAGCATGATAGTCTCCGGTTCCATCCATTTACCAGCAAATGCCATAATTTCATTTTTCTTTATGGCTGGGTAATAATTCTATTGTGTATATGTACAACATTTTCTTTATCCATTTATCTGTTGAAGGGCACCTAGGTTGGTTCCATAACTTAGCGATTGTGAATTGAGATGCTATAAACATTGATGTGGCTGTGTCACTATAGTATGCTGATTTTAAGTTCTTTGGGTATATGCCAAGGAGGGGGATAATTGGGTCAAATGGTGGTTACATTCCCAAGTTTTCTGAGGAATCGCCATAGTGCCTTCTAGAGTGGTTGCACCAATTTGCATACCCACCAGCAATGTATGACTGTTCCTTTTTCCCCACATCCTCACAGATATTTATTGTCCCTTATATTTTTGATAATTGCCATTCTGACTGGAATGAGATGGAATCTCAGTGTGGTTTTAATTTGTATTACTCTAATTGCTAAAGAGGTTGCTTATTTTTTCATATATTTGTTGACCAGTCATATTTCTTCTGTGAAGTGCCTGTTCAGTTTCTTAGCCTATTTATTGACTGGGTTGTTTGGTTTTTTTGGTGTTGAGTTTTTTGAGTTCTTTATGTATCCTGGAGATGAGTGCTTTATCTGAGGTGCAGGTGGCAAAGATTTTCTCCCATTCTGTAGGATCTCTGTTCACATTCTTGATTGGTTCCTTTGCTGGGAAGAGCTTTTTAGTTTGAGACCATCTTATTTATTGATTCTTTTTTAATATTTATTTTTTAGTTTTCAATAGACACAACATCTTTATTTTATTTTTATGTGATGCTGAGAATTGAACCCAGCGCCCCATGCATGCCAGGCGAGCACTCTACCGCTTGAGCTATATCCCCAGTCCCCATTTATTGATTCTTGATTTTACTTCTTGTGCTTTAGGAGTCTTGTTGAGGAGGTTGGTTCCCAGGTCGTCATGGTGGAGAGACAACAGTTTATTCTTCCTCATGAATCTGTGGTTGACTGAGGCTCAGCTGGATGGCTCTATAGATCTTTCTTGGGGCCTCTTATATGGCTACTGTCAGAGGTAGATGTGGGGGCTGGAATGTTTAAGGTGTTTTTCCTCAATTGGTCTCTTGGGGATGACTGGGTCCATTTTCCCATGTAGTCTCAGATCCTCTTCTGTGTGGCCTTGACAGCCAGTAGCTTGGATTTATAACATGGAAGCTCGTGACTCTCTTAAGCCTTAGGTCTAGAATTGGCCCCAGATCACTTCTATCTCTGTCTATTGGTTAACGTGAGTCATAGTATCAGCCCAGATTCAGTGCAGAAGGGATGATGTAAGACTTGAGTTTCAGGAATTGTGGCCCATTGGGGGCCATCTGTGGGGCTTGACTAGCATGTGGCTCATTTTCTTACAGGAGAAGAACAGAGCTAGCAGGGTAAGGTCTGCTGTCACCTCTCATGCCCTGGTCCTCTCTATCTGCTTCACCATCATTAATCCCATGGTCATATGACACCTGCTCCACTTTCAGCCCCAACCCTTGTTATAGGCAGGAAGAAGCACAGTTCTAAGGAAGGAGACAGCACCTCTGTTTAGGAAATCCAAGCCTTCCCTGAAGTCCTGAGCAGACATCTGCTGTGTCTCTTGGGATAGTACTTTGTGACATGACCACCCCTGCTGCAAAGAAGTCTGAAAAATGCAGGTTTTTTATTTTTAAAATTTTTTTAGTTGTCAATGGACCTTTATTTTATTTATTTATATGTGGTGCTGAGGATCAAACCTAGTGCTTCACACATGCTAGGCAAGTGTTCTGCCACTCAGCCCCAGCCCCAGCCCAAATGCAGGTTATTAATAAGGTATATTGCCACTCTGAGCAAAGGGTCAATAGAAAAGGAAGAGGAGAATGGGATGTTGGGTAGGGACCTACAATGGTCTATTCAGATGACCATAGAAGTGGGGGGCGGGTGGGTAGACTTAGGTAGCATACATTCATCAACTATTTAGTAAGTCCTAGGGTGGGCAAGACACTGGGCTTCTTACAGAGGCAGTAAGGGTCAGGGGAGTGAACACATCTGGGGTTAACTGACCAGGATCATTTGTAGGTCTTGATCAGGTAATTGCTCAGTTCCTGTCTCACGTAGACACTCCAAATTAGATTCATGGTCATAATAGTAGCTGATTCCATTAAGGGCTAAACTGCTGTAGTAATACTTGAGTACTTTTCATTAACTGATCTGTAAACTTCACAGTGGCCCTGTGTAATAGATGCAGTTATTATGATCTTTCTCAGATGAAGAAACAGAGGTACAGAGAGGTTAAATAACTTGCTATCTGTCTGCCAGTGAGAGTTGACATGCTGCTGGTGTGGCTCTGGAGGTCACGTACTGAACCATTGTGCTATACTATTTTAGTTAATGCATGAAAGGTTTCTTGTTGAAATGGATATGTAAGTGACAGTAGAACAAAACATTACAAACAAGTCACTTGCCTGGGATGGTAGCTCAGTGGTGGAGCGCTTGCCTAGCACATATGAAGCACTGGTTCAACCCTCAGCACCACATTTTAAAAATAAGTAAATAAGTAAAATAAAGGTACTGTGTCCATCTACAACTAAAAAAAAATTTTTTTTAAAAAGAAGCCACTCACTGCTCCATCCCTTCCACTCCCACTTCCTGCCTCATTGATAGACCTGACAATAACTTGTTACTTCTTCACCTGTATCTAAAGGTAGCAATTTGCTGGGGATTGAACACGAGGCCTTGCTTGCACTGCTTGGCAAGCACTCTTAAAGCCACATCCCCATCCCTAAATGTATCCAATTTTAAAAACTGACCTTTGATCATATAAAATTGGCTTAATTATAATCCTTGGTGCATGCTACATTGATGCTTTTGGTTCATGCAAAAATGTATATCATAATAACAAGTAGCCATTAGTTTACTGCCTATATCACCCCCTGCCTATTTTTTTTCAGATGTGACCAGTGCCTTGAAGTTATTATTCTTGGTATACAGTCTTTTGGGACTGATGTTTTTCACTTAATGATTTTACGATTGATTCAGACTGTTGGGCATAGCTGTAGTTTGTTCATTTTTTATTGCTGTGTAATATTCTACTGTTTGATACATCACATTTTTGTTTTAGTCATTTCTATGCCAGTTGACATCTTGTTTTTAGATATTTTGTTTTTGTTTGTTTGTTATCCATGAGCTACTGTGAATGTTACATGTATTTTCTGGTGTACATTGACAGGAATTTCTTTTTGGTATTTACTAGATATAAGATTGCTGAGTTGTTGGGTTTGATCATATTTTAACTTTGCCAGGTACTCTCTAAACATACCCACCAAGGATGTGTAAGAAAAGAAAAACAAAAATAGGGCCATATAGGAGTTCCTATTGTCCTATGTCTTGTCACACTTGGTTTAATAAAGCTTTATAATTGCTGCTAGTTGGATGGATATGAAATGAAATCTCATTGTGTTTAGTTTGCAGTCCTCTGAAGGCTAGTAGGCAGAATCTCTGCATTTGTTTCTCCTGGACATTGCTTGTTCATCTGTTTTGCCACTTTTTCTTTTTTTTTTTTTTTTTTAGTTTTTTTTTTTTATTATTTTTATTTTTTTTTAATATTTACTTTTTAGTTTTCGGCGGACACAACATCTTTGTTTGTATGTGGTGCTGAGGATCGAACCCGGGCCGCACGCATGCCAGGCGAGCGCGCTACCGCTTGAGCCACATCCCCAGCCCCACTTTTTCTTAATATATTAATTTGTAGGTGTTCTTTATCTTCTCTGGGCAGTGATCCTGGGTAGCAGACTGGTAAACCTAATGAAAAATTTATGATTCTTAGGTCGTCCTTTCCTTAGTTGTCACCTCTCTCTTGTTCACTGCCAACCTCCAGCTCCCAGTGATTCTTTGAAATGATCTTCAATTTGAGGGTGTTTGTATACATTTGTGTAAGTATGTGATTAAACCTATTCAATACACTCTGCCACAGATACGTCAGTTAGGATTAATTTTAACTGTAGATAATAGAAAATGGTCTAAAACAAAATAAAAGTGTACTAACGAGGTGGAAGTTTATCTTTCTCTTCCATAAATTAAGGAGCCCCACGTTTAACAGGCCAGAGCTGTACTCTTCAGGGATCCAGGCTGCTTCTACCTTCTAGTTCTGTTATCTTTATCCTGCCACCTCATGGTTCAGGATGGCTGCTCAAGCTCCAGCCATTATATCACAATAAGCAAGGAAAAGAAAGGGATGAAGATGGGCACTCTTGTTTCTTTAAAGAGACTTTATGGAAGTTGCACACAATAATTCCTTTTTATACTTTTGCTCAGAATTTAATCTCAGTAGCCGAAAGGGAATCTGGGAAATGTAGCCTTACATCACATGGTCTTACTCTTGACTGAAAATTTAATTCCATTCTTAAAAAGGGGAGATGAAAGGCATAGGTAGTCAGCAGCTTCACTAGTTCTGCAGTGTTCCCTAAACAATGGAAATTGATTGATTGATTGATTGATTGATTTTTAATATTTATTTTTTAGTGGACACAGTATCTTTATTTTATTTTTATGTGGTGCTGAGGATGGAACCCAGTGCCTCAGGCAGGCCAGGCGAGCGCACTACCACTTGAGCCACATCCCCAGCCTCTAAGTAATGGAATTTAAAGGAGTCGGCAGACACCAGGATGGTACCTGTACATGATGCCCTTTTTAATTTGTGGATTTATTACATAAATATTTATCAAGCACCTGTTGTATACAAAAGCTATTCCAGGAGCTGGGAAGACGGTAACGAACAAAACAATGCCTGCACCTTTGCTGAGCTTCCGTCATAAAAGGGCAGAGAGCAACCAAGCTCCGTCAGACGGAGGCGGATGCGAAGAATCCAAAGGAGCTGGCGGCATGAGCGCGCTCGGCACAGTGCTGTTTTCCACTTGGTGGCCAGGGAAGGCCTCTTTGATGAGGGGACATTTCACCTCATGAGGGAGCCGTGTGGTGTCTAGGGGAAGAGCTCTTGGGACAGAGGAAAGGCTGGTATGCAGGCCTGAGGCCAGATGGTGCCTCGTGGGCTTGAGGGACCCTGTCAGCCACTCTCCAGAGAGTGGACAGTGAGAGTGGGAGGTGACTAGGGCGGATCTTGTGGACCTCATGGGCTGCAGGGAGGGCTTTTGGCTTTATCCAGAGTGAGCTGGAGCTTGGAGAGGGTCCTTAGCTGGAGGGGGACGTGATCTGATAATCAGCACTTGCTAGTGAGAGCGATCCTGAGCTGTCTCCAGTCACCCTCCTTTGTCGTCACTTGTGGACACCTTTCAAAATGAAGAAATAGCTTCAATTATTAACTTACGAGCTCTAGACTTTTCTGTATCTGCCTTTACCCTCTCCCCCCTGGATTATTTTAAAGCTAAATAAATAGTATTTTGTCTATAAAAGGATTTTTTTTAAAGACATAACCACAAGATTATTGTCATGATAAGTAACAGTAACTCCTTAGTCATCCGGTACCCAGTCAGGGTTAACACTTAAGATATCCTAAATATCTATCTAGAATCGGTTTGTCCTGGTCAGGACCCCATAAGTTTCCCACGGATTTACTTCTCATGCTTTTTAAGACTTATTTAATCTGTGGTTTCCTCCCTCCCTCTCTCTGTCTCTTTCTCGTAGTTTATATTTTGAAAAAAGCCACCTCATTTATCCTGTACGTGATCTAATCTGGATCTGACTGAATGTGGTCCTGCTGTGCTGTGTAATGTGTCCTTCTGTCTCAGTGTCTTTCTGTCAGTGAGACTGGATGAGATTCAGGTTTGAGATGTACGTGTGTACACACACACACACACACACACACACACACGCTTACACACTTGGCAGGGAGAGCAGGGCATTCTCCTAGGTGTGGCCGTGTGTGCACTCAGGTCCATTGGAAGGTACGTAAAACTCGTTGTCTCTTTCCGTGTTCAGTATGCTAGTGGCCATGGGTGACTCTATTGCCTAGATTCATTATGTCTGTGATTTGCAAAATTGTGACATTGTAATTCTATCCTCTATCTATTAGCTGGAATATATCTCTAGAGAGAAACTCCCCTCATCTATTATTCAGTTACCCTGAGGGTACTGACTCTTCTGACTTTTGTTTATATTGGAAATGAGTATTGAGCAGTTGGGCTGCTGGTTCCTAATCTGCTTATTATTTCCTTTGGTGGTTCAGATCTTGTCTTTGATTTTGGTTCATCCACTTCACATTTACTGCTCTCTGCCTCTGTTGTGCTGTCCTGGGCTTGGGAACTGATAAAATTGCTCCCAGCCTTCTCCTGTGCAGGGTCAGGCCTCACCTTTGAACAGGTGGGGCCTCACTCGAGTTTGTCAGCGAAACCAGGAGAGGCGACTCTAGACTGCTGCTGACATTTCCTTCTCTCTCTCTCCCAGCCATATATTTTCAGACTTTACAGTCTGCAGAGTTCTTGCTCTGTGCCAGGGGATTAATTCTTTATGCTCAGGGCCAGAGGCTTTGGAGCATTTGGATTTTTCTGATCTGACCCTCCATTCCTAGACAAAAGAACAATAAAGGGCTCTGCTGCATTGGAGAGGCTAGTCCTTCTAGTAGCCTGGCCAGGCGTGAGCTCTGACCCCAGCCACCATTGTCTGGGTCATAAATTCTTCAGGGTAACCGCACGCTTGAAATCATTTGGATGCTTTGGGATCGGTTACACATTATATTGCAGGATATCTAAGGACCTCTTGACTTCTGGAGATTACAACGCATTCATTCCCTCTGGGAGGAGAATATTTCATGTGCAGTGATGTGCAGTTCATTAATTCGTTTAATTGTTGACCTATTCTGCAAGTATTTATTGAGCATCATGTGATTCAGGGGCTGGGGACCCAGCTTGAGAAAGCCCCTCCTCCTCCTGGAGTTTCTGTTTAGGGTGGGGGACACAGACAGTAAAGAAGCAAACAAATTAATAAGATCATCCACAGAGGGATGAATAATCCTGTGAAGTCACTAAAGCACAGTGGTGAGCGAGACACACCTGGCAGGTGGAGGGGTCATGAGAGGCTGGACACCTGGGGTGGTTGGGGAGGCTTCCTTGGGTGTCAGCAGAGACTGGAATGGAACACAGGTGCCAGCCTTGTGGAATATCAGGGAGGAGATGTCCTGGCAGAAGGAGCAGCAGGTGGGAAGGTGCTGAGGCAGGAATCAGTGTGGTGTCTCAGGGAACAGCCCGCAACGGCTGGAGCCCTGGAGGATGCTCTTGGAGGGTGGGGGAGGTGAGGGCCTGGGGAAGTGCCTCTGGCTACTGGAAGATTGAACTGGAGGAAGTAGAAGTGAGGCTGTGGCCAGGAGGCGGCCTGGCCTGGATGAGGAGAGAGGTTTGGCATGCAGCAGCACTGGAGAAAAGTGTGTGCCCAGCTGAACTTCACCAAGGGGTGGACAGCAGGGGAAGGATTTTCCTGGGGGCAGGCAGTGGCCCGCAGGTTCTGGGGTAGTGATAACAGCCCAGCCCCCTTCCACACGAGCTGGCGTGTTCTACACGCTCCACTACACGCCTCCTCTTAATCAACATTGCGGTAGGCTCTTATTTCCCATTTTGCGAATGAGGAAACCGAGGCCCAGAGAAGTGAAGCCTTGATCCTTGCCACACAGCTTTGTGAGTTGGAGTTGGAATCTGAGTAGCTCAAGCCATAGTATGACCTCGTTCCCTTTTTTCACTCCTTCCACCCCCAGCCATTAGTGCATGTTGATGACACAGCCCGTGCCCAGGAGGAGCCCATGTCCACCCTGGTGGCTTTTCTCCCCTCTAAGCTAGATCCTGACCTGCCTTTTATTACAGTATTTATTACAGGGCAGAAAACAGGGACTTTTCCATTACTGACATAACTCACTTTACACGTGGCCCAGATAAGGTGTGTATACCCCCGACTTTGAACTCCAGAGCCTGCTTAACTGATGGGCTGAGAGTCTCCTCACCCATCAAGTCCTCCTTATCACCTTTTCCAGTGCTTTGCAAGTAAAGGGAACCTGCCTTTCATAGGTTATGTTCTATATGGCACCTCACCAGCCAAATTAATTTCTTGCTGTCCCCTAGAAGGGGGGTATGACCCAGCCCACCACATGTGGCCTCTTTGAAAGGTAGTCTCAAGATTGGTACTGCCTCTCTGCCCACTGTTTGCCCTTGGTGGCACTGACAGATGCCAGTTATCCCTGCTCCTACTTGCATTTAGGCCTCATGGTAAGAATTTTATATTCAGGGATTTTTAAAAATCATTTTAAAAAATTTTATAAAACTTCCAGAAGCCAACAGGTTCCAACAGGAGAACAGCATGTGAAGCAAGGAAGTTCTTCTTTATCACCTTTTTTTTTTTGTACTGGGGATGGAACCTGGGGCGCTTTACCACTGAACCACATCCCCAGCCCTTTTTATTTTTTATTTTGAGACAAGGTCTTGCTAAATTGGTGAGGCTGGCCTTGAACCTGTGGTCCTCCTGTCTCAGTCTTCCCAGTGGCTGGGATTACAGGAGTGCCTGGCCTCTCTTCACTACTTTGACTCTGTGGCTTGTCTTCCCCACTTTTTCCTGCTCAGTGGATGTTAAGTATATACTATCACATTTTTCTATGTGCAGTGGATTGTTTTGTGAAGAGTCAGAGCACCTGGGTTCAAATCCTGGTTTTGGTACATAACTAACTGAACTTAGAACTTCACTAAATCTCTTTGTGCCTCCATTTTCCCCATCTGCAAAATAATGGTGATGGTCCGTGCCTCATAGACTGGTCAGGATTTCGTGTGTTAATGTACGCAAAAGTAGTGCCTGGAGTGCCTTCACATGTTAGCTGTGTTTTTAAAAAATATATATATTTTTATTTGAAGATGCATACAATGTCTTTTTTTTTTTTAAGTTGCATATGGACACAGTGCCTTTATTTATTTTTATGTGGTGCTGAGGATCAAACCCAGTGTCTCACATGTGCTAGGCAAGCGCTCTATCTACCACTGAGCCCCAGCCCCGCCCTGTCACCTGTTTTTGTTACCTGTAGCTGTTTGTCCTCTTCAGCTGTTCTGTAGATGGTGCTTTCTTTCTGTAGTCTGTCATGGATCAATCCTGCCACCGCACAGGATGAAGGTCTGTGGCATTCTTTTTAATGACTGTGCAGCATTCCATCCTGTCTGTGATTTGCTGCTGGACATGCTGGTCGTTTCCACCTTTCATTATGTGGATGTCTCAGGCACACACAAAACCCCTCACCCCTTTGTTTGCATCTTAGATTTTCTTTAGGACAAAATCTTAGAGTTGTAATTGCTGAAACTAAGTATTCTGGAAAGGTTCTTCAGTATCCAGTCCAGTCAGCCTGATTGGGAGTCCAGATCTTCCTAGATCCCCAATAATACGGCTCAGAAAGCTTCTTCATCTTTGCTACTTTGATCAAAAACCAGTTCCAAATAACTTAATTTATTTGATTTCTGGTGAAGCTTGTATTTTATATGTTTATTAATCATATGTATCTCTTTACTAATTATGAGTTTTCATAGTGGAGTATTTTTTCTTTTTGATTTGTAGGAGATATTTATATATTGACGATATGAATCATTTTGTTATATGTTGCAGATTTGAATTCCTGGTTGTTTACCTTTTTATTTCCTTTATGTGATTAAACATATTGAGCCTTTTTAATTTTTATGTAGTTAGAGCTATTTTTTCCTTTGTGGTTTAGCTTTTTGACTTTATCTATGCTTTGCCCTTTAATTTAAAATGAGATAAATGTTATATTTTCTTCCTAGTTATATGTTTAGCCATAATTTATATCTTTTAAGAAAAATTTTATTGGTGCTGGGGAACTGAATCAGGGCCTTGTTGTACCACTGAACTACACCCCCAGCCGTATGGCTTCATTTTTTAACATTTAGCATCTGAAATTTATTTTGGCTTTAGGTTGAGATAAAGATCTCACCCGCCTCTATGAAGTTTACCAATTGTTCCTTACTTTTGACTGAACAATCCATTCTTTTCTACTAATTTGAAAAGCCAAGCCCTGGTCTAAGTATTCTAATGTGTTCTTTCAGTCCTCTACCCCAACCCAGCGAGGCAGGTTGAGAGTGTTCCCACTCACAATGAGGAACCCATGCCCAAGCAATGAGATTGCTGAACATTGAACAACTGGGGTGAGGCAGAGCCTGGCTTGGAATATTGAGGAGTTATATAATAACCAGCCTCTAGAGAGAGAGAGAGAGAGAGAGAGTAGTTGGACACAATGCCTTTATTTTTATTTATTTGTTTATATGTGGTGCTGAGGATTGAACATAGCGCCTCGCACATGCTAGGTGAGCACTCTGCCTTTGAGCCACAACCCTAGCCCCCCCAGCTTTCTTGTTTTTAATGTGTTTTCAGCTTCTCTTCCTGCATTTCGTGTTCACTAGTCATAATTTTTATTGTCCCATGCTGTGGTTCTGTTTTGAGGCCTGTTCCTTGCCTCTTTGCCCTGGCCAGGACTTCCATTACTACATTAAATGTCAGTGTTGGCGGTGTGATGTCCTGGATGTTTTATCCTGCAGGGCCCCCTCTATGGGACCTGGTTGGGCAGGGATCAGGATGTTTCTGGATTCCCTTAAGAAGTCCATGATGGGGCTGGGGTTGTGGCTCAGAGGTAGAGCATCCACCTAGCATGTGCGAGGCACTGGGTTTGATCCTCAGCACCACATAAAGTAAAATAAAGACATTGTGTCTACCTATATCTAAAAAATAAATATTTAAAAACAAAAAGAAGTCTATGATGGCCCCGTGCGGTGATACACACCTGTAATCTCAGTGGCTCAGGAGGCTGAGGCAGGAGGATCGCGAGTTCAAAGCCAGCCTCAGCAAAAGTGAAGTATTAAGTAACTTAGTGAGACCCTTTCGCTAAATAAAATACAAAATAGGGCTGGGGATGTGCTTAGTGGTTGAGTGCCCCTAAGTTCAATCCCCAGCATCCACCCCCGAAAAAAGAAGTCCATGATGGCTACTCAGGCAGTGCCCATGTCATGGAGGACATCTGTTCCCATGGCTGATCCAAACCAGGGAAGAAACTTGAATCAAGCATGACAACTTGAGTACTAGCCTCAGTGGGTATTGAGAGCTGCAGCCAAAGCGGCCCCAGCAAACTTACAGCTGATTGGCTCCTCTGCAGGATGCTCACTGGGCTGTTTCCCCGCCCTTTCAGATCACGGAGCTGCTCATTGGGGGATTCTTTTGGCTCCGCCCATGTGACCCAGCCAATCTGCCTCAAGAGGGGGAAAATTGAAAATGACCTAAGAGTTCCCGTTGAGGTGCTCTCTGGAACTGCCAGAGGTGGTGGTTGGGCTCTCTGGGCTCTTGGGGGAATTCCTGGAGAGCTCCCTTGGTGCTGCGTGGGTGCTAAAAATAAAGTTTGTTCCTGCTTGACAAGTGGCTCCTGAATTGTGCCCAGCCAGCCTGCGGCATTTGGTGCTGATAACGCTAAGGTCGCCAGTTCGATCCCCTTAGGAGCCACCAAATGCCCGCAGTCTGGCTGGGCCCAATTCACCACACACGCCGCACCACGGGAGCCCAACCGCCACCTCCAGCGAGCACCTCAACCGGAACTCTTAGGTCATTTTCAATTCCCCCCCCCAGGCAGATTGGCTGGGTCACATGGGCGGAGCCAAAAGAGTCCCCCAATGAGCAGCTCAGTGGTCTGAAAGGGCGAGGAAACAGCCCAATGAGCGTCACCGTAGAGGAGCCAATCAGCTGGAAGTTTGCTGGGGCCGCTTGGGCCGCGGCTCTCAACATCTGGGCAATGTTCTGGGGCTGTTAATATGAGGAAAAAAAGAGAAGAAAGCCCAGCAGACTGAGGGAGCTTGGCAGGAAACTAGCACCGTGAGCCAGGACATGTAGGAGTAGTCTCAGAGCTGGTTGGCTGCTGCCTTGGTGGCATTTGTGGTCCACCTGGATGTCAGGAGGCAAGAAGTCAGACTTCTGGCTTCACATCTCCGCTATGCCTGTTCCTGATGAGGTGAACTTTGGTAATCTGTTTTTCAGTTTCATTTTCTGTTAAATGGGGTGATGGTAGCACCTATCCTAGGTTTTCTTGAGGGTTTAATTAATCAAGCAATGTTAAGTGCTTAGAAGAATGGTTAGCACATATTCCCAAACACCTGCAATATGGCACATAGTGTTAGCTCTGCAGCAGGGCTCAGGGAGGACACAGTCCTCTAGGTTCTTTGTCATTCTAGAAGGGAGGTGGACATTAAACAAACAGATAATGTCATGTTAAGTAGGAGTTTAAGAAATCAATGAGCGGAGGTTGGGGCTGTGGCTCAGTGGTAAGGGCTTGCCTAGTATGTGTGAGGCACTGGGTTCGATCCTCAGCACCACATAAAACAAACAAACAAATAAATAAATGTATCTTTTAAAGAAATAAATCAATGAGGAGAAGGGTAGAGAACAACCAAGACGGCCGGTTTGGAGAGGTTATCAGGGCAGGTCTGGAAGGGTAATGTTTGAATGGAGACCTGAAAGATAAGGAGCCAGCCACAGAACCCTGTGGGAAAGGGCATTCCAGAGCAGAACAGCACAGGCAAAGCCCTGGGGCTGGAACTTGCTGAGTTTGTTCTAAGAAGTGTAAGGGAGCCAGTGTGACTCGAGGGCATAGAGGGAAAGGAAGAGAAGCAGGAGAGAGCCTCAGAGAGGGAGCTGGGCGGGAAGACCTTAGCCTAGGTTATTTTGGTTGAACATAATAGAAACCTAAAGGAATTTTGAGGAGCTTCTTGAAACCTGGGACAGGCATCATCTCCGTCATGAGGAGCAGTAGGCCCAGGGCTCACATGGTTTTTCTCTGTCTACCTCCCACCTCTGCCTCTTCATTCTGCGTCCTTTCCTCTCTGGGGGTTTCCAGGCATTTGATTGTTCTAGAACTCCTTCCTTGATGGGGTTTCCAGTTCCCATCCCCAGGCAAAGAATTGATTGCCTATCTGCATCCCAGGAAAGAGATCTGATTGGCCCAGCTTTTGGTCAGGTGACCACCTCTCATCCAATCATAGCCTTTTCACCTGTGCTTGTGTCATGAAAAGCTGACTCTAGGAAGCCTTGCAGATCCAATTCTTGCGCTCTTTGGCTAGGGTATCACTCCCCTTCTCATATATGAAGCAATGCTATGGACTGATTCAAAGCTCTGCCACTTGATATCCATGTAGCATCAGGTCATCACTTATCAAGGCCTTAGTCTGCTCTCGTGTCAAATGAGAATGTTAATCTGTTTTGTCACATCATCCCAAATAAGGAACACCTACAAACAGATTGATCAACAAATATACCACTTATGATAACTTTGAAATAATATTTGAGTATTTTTTATGTTCTCAAAATTAGAAAATTGAGGATGTGTTTTAAAGGCTTCTACTTTTGAGGGGCATTAAAAGCATTAAATTTATGTAAAGTACTTAGTCTGAGCCAGGAACATAGTAAGCACTCAGGAAGCATTCATTCTCATCCTTATTTGTCTTTCCTAGGCAGGACAGCCCTGTAGTTGAACCTGGGACTTGGGAATGAGACATTTGTACTTTTCCCAGCTTCACTACCAGCCTGCTGTGTGGTGTTGGCCAAGTGAATTCCCTTTGAGCCTTGGCTTCTGCATCAGCACAATGGAGAATAACAAGCAGGATGTATGTTTGTTGTCTGAAATTCGGGATGATTGGCAATTCAAGAATGTCAGGGGTACAGTGGTATACACCTGTAATCCCAGTGGTTTGGGAGGCTGATTCAGGAGGACTACAAGTTTGAGACCAGCCTCAGCAACTTAGCGAGCGAGGCCCTAAGCAACTTAGTAAGACCGTGTCTTAAAAAAATAAAAAGGGCTGGTGATGTGTCAGTGATAAAGCACCCCTGGGTTCAATCCAAACCCAAACCCAAAACTTATAAATTAAGAGTATCAGAGTTCACAGCACAATTCACAATAGCCAAACTATGGAACCAACCTAAATGTTCATCACCAGATGAATGGATAAAGAAAATCTGGCATATATGCACAATTGAGTTTTAATCAGATATAAAGAAAATGAAATCATATAATTTGCAGGAAAATGGATGGAACTTGAGGCCATTATGTAGAGCAAACTACATAAGCCAAACTCAGAGGGTCATATATTTTCTCATATGTGGAAGCTAAAGAGGAAAAAGAAAAAGAAAGGTGCATGTGTGGGAGGGGGGGTCTCATGAAAATCAAAGGAAGATCAGTAGAGGAAAGGGATCAAAAGGTGGGCGGAGGGGAGGGGAGGGAAGGGAGGTGCAGGGGAATGATATTGACCAAGTCATATTGTGTGCATCTATGAATATGTAACAAATCCCATCATTATGTGCAACTACAGTGCACCAATAAAAATGTTGAAAGAGGGCTGGGGTTGTGGCTCAGTGGTAGAGTGCTCGCCTAGCATGTACTAGGCCCTGGGTTCGATCCTCAGCACCACATAAAATAAATAAATAAAATAAAGGTATTGTGTTCAACTACAACTAAAAAATAAATATTTTTTAAAAATGTTGAAAGAGAAAATAAAACAAAAAAGTGTCAGGGTTCGGTGCAGCCCTGGCTGTGATCACACCCCATGGTTGTGAGCCGCTGGCGGGATTGATGTTAGGACCCACAGAAGCTCATGTAGGACCCTCGTATACACAGCAGGGAATGCAGCATTCTTCCTGCCTGTGAAGAACAGAACCGGACAGCAGCTTCTGAGGAATGTGTTTGTGTCTGGTC
Organism: Marmota flaviventris; assembly: GCF_047511675.1. Lineage (NCBI taxonomy): Eukaryota > Metazoa > Chordata > Mammalia > Rodentia > Sciuridae > Marmota > Marmota flaviventris. The sequence continues at coordinate 15,367,786 of NC_092515.1, read as the reverse complement.
ATATCCATTCCTTGGAGAGTGATTTTTAAATTTTTTTTCTCCCTTTCCTTCCCACTTCCCTGTTCTCTATCACACCTGCTAAATGAGCACTGGACCTCTGAGCTGCAACCCCCGCCCTAAAGAGGGACTCCTAAGCCTAGCTGTCAGTTAGCCTCACTTGATGATCTTGCTTGGAATTCTCTGGCCGAGCTCTTGGAGCAGCTGCTTCCGCAGGTGTGTGGTGATCATCCACTGGTTGGTGCACCCAACAACCATCCGTCATTCTTTTGGATTTTCCTTGGGGGAACTTCTCTTCCACTATCCAGTCCATTCATTTACTGAGACTGCTTCCTCTAGGCATTGGGGCTGTGGCAGTGAATCAGACAGAAAGCCCTGTTGAGAGTGGAGTAAGGTTTGTAAATTAGATAACAGTATTGTATGACTGTCACTTCCTGATTTGGGTACTTGTTCTGGGGTTGAGAAAATATCATCCTTCTTAGGAAGTACCCACTGGCACCTTTGATAGTTAAAACAAGAACAAATTCATGAAAGAAGAGAAGAAACAGTATTGGCTGAACAAACATGAAATGACTAAAATGTTTATCCTTTTTTTTTTTTTCAGTTTGTAGGGGATTGTTATGAAGGCTCAGGCACAATGAAATGCTTTTGGTACAGGGGCTGGGTTATGGCCCAGCGGTAGATCGCTCGCCTCGCACATGCAAGGCCCTGGGTTCCATCCTCAGCACCACATATAAATAAATAAAATAAAATTATTTAAAAAAAAAAAAAAGAAATGCTTTTGGTACAGAATAGAGTTCTATTCAAAAAAATCAATGCTCATGTGCATAGCTTTGAGTGTATATTCTAAAATAATAATAATTATATTATTATTTAAATAATAAGATATTATTTAAATAATAATAGTATTATAATTTAAATAAATATTAATATTATTGTTAATATTACTAGTTTTGAGGTGGATCTTGCTGTATTGCCCAGCTAGTCTTGAACTCCTGGGCTTAAACAATCCTCTGTCTTTAGCTTCTTGAGTACCTAGGATTACAGGTGCATATGCCCAGCTCCTACAATTCTAAATATTTTAATTATTGGGTTGATTATAGGTTATTTTCATTTTCTTCTTAATGCTTTTTAAAAATTTTTTTAAGTTGTTGATAGGCCTTTATATGTGGTGCCGAGAATCGAACCCAGTACCTCATATATGCCAGGCAGGTGCGCTACCACTGAGCCCCAGCTGCTGCCGCTGCTGCTCCTCCTCCTCCTCCTCCTCCTCCTCCTCCTTCTCCTCCTCCTCCTCCTCCTCCTCCTCCTCCTCCTTTTTTAAAATATTTGGTTTTTAGTTATAGCTGGACACAATACCTTTATTCCATTTATTTATTTTTATGTGGTGCTGGGGATCGAACCCAGAGCCTTGCATGTGCTAGGCGAGCACTGTACCACTAAGCCACAATCCCAGCCCCCCAGCCCTTCTTCTTTATACTTTTATATATTTTTCACATTTCCTAGAAGGAACTTTTAGAACAGAAGGGGAAAACAACTAGAGAAAAGCCCCACCGTGGAGTGTTCTGATCCATGTGGCTTGGATGTAGAACCACCTTCATGGCAGGGATGGGCCATTCACAACATTCCTCCCCTTTCTACCACAGTAATTGGTTCAGGGAGGGCTCAGGAGTCTAGACAGTCCAATCCAGCTCCAGGTGTTTACTGGAGCTGCTTGGGTAGAGGCTGTTCTTGCTTTCTATTGGGGTGCTAAGTTGTCATGCATAAACTTAATGCTGCTGAGAGCCATCTTTGCCCAAAGGGCCAGATGGAAAGGAGATGGATATGATTGGTTACTGATAAATTCTTTGGGTAACTGGAAATTGGAATTACCCCAGAATTTTTCAATATCAGGAACCAAAAAATTGCCTTCCTGCCTCCTTGAGTCAGTTTGAGTTGAATCTCTGACATTTGCAATCAAAAGTAATAAGTAATTCAGTTATTTTAATGGGCCCAAGAATCTGTGGTCTAAAAAATTCTCCACAAGTAATTTATATGAATCAAATGTTTGGGAAATACTTTGCTAGCCTTTTGTGAGTAGTGTTTCTCAAACTTAGGTAAGCAACAGATTTTCCTGGGGGAACTTGATAAAAATACAGAGGTACTGATCCACATTGCAGTAAATTCTGGTTTGGGGCTAGGGCCTGGGCATCTGAGTTTTGAGTAACATCCTGGGGGATTGGGTGTATCAGTTCAGAACCCCTCTGATAAAGTGCATGAATCACATGTATCCTAGGGCCTTATGCATAGAGGGGGCCAGGATCTTTCTTAGATGAATTCAAGTGGACTTTGAATCTAGATCCTTTTTAGAATAAGTCATGCCTTTCCTACCTGTTACCCAGTCTTACACACCAGCCTCTGACATAAAGTTAGCACACAGCATTGTGTTTTAGGAGGAATTTCATTAGATAGGTGAGCTTTATTAGTATAATGACTTGGCCAGAATGTATCCCCCTCACATAAGTAATTTTGGAAAGAATTGGGTGTAGTCCATGCCTGAAATGTTGCTATAGATTTAGAACAAAGTCTACTCTTGAAGAGGAATTTTGCTAATATGGAAATCATTCAAGAGGATGATCACTGGCTTAGTCCAAGGTAATTTATGGTGAATGCTCTCTCTGTGTGTGTATGTGTACACACACACACACACACTTGGAGGTGAAAGGGAGGGTGACAGCCCTTTTACTTGAATGAAAGAGAATCCTTTGAGTTGATCCACTGGGCCAGAAAATCCCTTTTCAAACACCCTCCTGTAGCAGCTTTGCTTTTGAAGCCCCTGAATGAGCTGGGGGAGAGGGGATCTGAGGCCTGACTGACCCCGCCCTATTGGCCCTACCCCCAAGGCACGTGTAATTTTGCCATTGTAGGAAGCCTCTTTCCCCCAGGATTTGTACCCTGTGCTGTTTCTGCAGCTCATCCCCTAGGAATTAGGACATGGGTTAGCTAGGATTACTCAAATTTAAACTGATCATCTTCAAACATTTTTGTTTGTGAATCCTGATAAGCCTGTATCTCCTTGTACATTGTAAGGCTAGCATCTAAAATAATCTTATGTAAGTATTTTTTTTTCTTATTTATGAGAGAAAGAAAATAGTACATCATTTATAAGATGAGTTAAAATGAAGCTGGGCGCAGTGGTCATTCCTGAAATCCAAATGGCTGGGGAGGCTGAGGCAGGAGAATCATGAGTTCAAAGCAAGCCTCAGTAAAAAAGTGAGATGCTAAGCAACTCAGTGAGACCCTGTCTCTAAATAAAATACAAAATAGGGCTGGGGATGTGGCTCAGTGGTTGAGTGCCCCTGAGTTCAATCACCAGTACCCGCCTCCCCAAAAAGATTAGTTAAAATGAAGATTGACTAATTGAAATAAATATTGTTAGAAAAAGTGGTTTTCACAGCTGGGCATGGTGACACGCATCTGTAATCCCAGCTATACAGGAGACAAAGGCAGGAGGATTGTTCAAGCCCATGTGTTTAAGACCAGCCTGATTGACATAGTGAGGTCTCATATTTTTTTAAAAAATGGAAAAGAAATGGGGTGTGGGGGTGGGTATGCAGTACCTTACTAATAAAATAGAGCATACAGAATCCAAAAGAAATCACACAAATTTTTCCCTGAAGATTTTTTTCTGGTGACTTTTGAAAAATTTGGTAGCCCTGAAAACCATACTTTTAATTGAGTCAGGGCCACCAGCATATAGTGCTTTGGCTGTTCATGATCCTAACATGAGTCAGAATATTCTGTTTTTAAAACCAAATTTCATATTTGATAGATGTATAAATCAGAGAAGGACAAGCAGTCTGGGGGCTTAAGGAGCTTTATTGTTCTTTAAAGGCAGTTGGTGTCTTCTGTTGTTTAGAGTCCTAGAGGTTCATACACTCCATAGGTGCCATCCATTGGAGAGACACGGAAAGTTGTTACTGCAGGTGAACCCTTGAAAAGAAGGCAGGCTGGAGGATCAGAATATTGTTTCCCTTGAAAACATTTCTGTTGGGTCCATTAAAAGTTTCCATAAATCCCCAGAGATAAGCATATCCAAGCCTCAAGACTGTTGGCTTAAATTCAGCATTTTCTTTTGGAGGGGGAAGTCCAGAGGTAGGTAGTTATAGAAATTGTGGTTACCATCATCTATATATGTATGTGTATGTGTGCGTATATACATACATATATACATATATCACATGTGTATCCCAACCCAGGTACAATTCAATGATTTTTGGTAAATTTGTGAAGTTGTACAACTATCACCACAATCTAGTTTTAGCATATCACCATCACCTGCCCCCCAAGTTCAGTTCTTATTTTCACACTCATCTATGTCACTACCAGTCTGCTTTTTGTCTCTCTAGATTGACCTTTTCTGAATATTTCAAATATATGGAGTCATAAATTATAGTCTATTTTGCCCCAGGTGTCTGCCATTTAACGTAATGTTTTTGAGGTTCCTCCATGTTGCAGCATGTATCAGTAGTTCATTTCTTTTTATTGATGAATAGTATTCTATTGTGTGCGCATACCACATTTTGTTGATTCATTCACCAGTTGATGGGTATTTGGATGGTTTCCAGTATGGTGCCAGCATGAGTAATGCTGTTATGTACGTTTATGTACCACCACCTTTTGTGTGGATATGTTTTCATTCTGCCCAGGAATGGAACTTCTGGATCATGTAACTCTGTAAGATTTTAAGAAACTGCTGGATTGTTTTCCAGTGTGACTGCACCCCTTTGTGGTCCTATCAGCAGTGAATTGAGGGGTCCATGTTGGGTATCCTCACTGAAATGGCTTGGTACTCCCGCCGTCCTGAGGGTGTGCAGCAGTCTCTCAGTGTGGTTTTGTTTTTACGTTGCCCTGATGACTAATGGTGTTGGTCATCTTTTTATGTGCTTATTGCCCATCTGTGATCTTCTTTGGTGAAATGTCTATTCAGATTGTTCTCACATTTCTTAGGCCTGTCATCCTTACTGAGTTGGAAGAGTTGTTCATATGTTCTGGATACCACTCATCAGATGTATGATTTCCAAAATTTTCTCTCAGAAAATATTTCAGTTTTCCTAATTTTGTCTTTCAAAGAATCAAAGTTTTTCATTTTTAGAAATTCATTTTTTATCAAATTTTTTATGCATTATGCTTTTGATGTCAATATGGAAGAACTCTTTGCCTAACTCATTGTCATAGAGGTGGTAGCACATGCCTATAATCCCAGCGACTTGAGAGGCAGAAGCAGGAGGATCACAGGTTCAAGACCAACCTCTGCAACTTAGTGAGAACTTGTTTTAAAATAAAAATAAAAAGGACTGGGGATGTAGCTCAGTGATAGAGTGCCCCTGAGTTCAACCCTCAGTACCACAAAACAAAACAAAAAAACCTGGATTTTTCTTATGTTTTCTCTTAAAAGCTTCATACTTTTAGATCTATAATTCCTTTTGAGATCGTTTTTGTATATTATGAATCAAAGGTCTAAATTTATCTTTTTACTTGTGAACATCTAATTGTCCCAGCATCATTTATCAAAAAAAGATGATTTTCCTACTTTGAATTATGTTAGCATTTTTGTTGAAAACCAGTTCACCATTAATCTGATTTATTTTTTAGATCATCAATTCTGATCCATCCTAGACTTGTTGCCCCAGCTGCATAGTAGGCTGAGGAGGGAGGATCACTTGAACCCATGAGTTCGAGACCAGTCTGGGTAACATGGTGAGACTGTGTCAAAACAAAATATATTCTTTAACAGACATTTGTCTGTCCTATTGCCAGTACCACAGTCTTCATTACTATAGTTAGTTTATAAATTAGGGAGTGTAAGTCCTCACTTTATCATTCATTTTCAGAATTGTTTTGGCCTTTGTGGGTCCTTTGTATTTACTTGTAAATTTTTGGATCATCTCATCTTGTCTGCACAAAAACCTGCTGGGATTTCATAGGCTTTATGTTGACTCTGTGTATCAATTTGGTAAGGATACAAACCTGAAGTTTCCAGTCTGGGAACAGGAATGCTTTCCTATTTATTTAGATGTTCTTTAATTTCTCTCAGCAGGCTTGTTTTATAGTTTTTGGTATATAAGTCTTACAATTCTTTTTTTTTTTTTTTTTTTTTTTTTTTAAGAGACAGAGAGAATTTTTTAACATTTATTTTTTAGTTTTTTGGCAGACACAACATCTTTGTTTGTATGTGGTGCTGAGGATCGAACCCGGGTCGCACGCATGCCAGGAGAGCACGCTACCGCTTGAGCCACATCCCCAGCCCCTACAATTCTTTTATTAAGTTTATTCCCATGTATTTTTTTCTTTTTGACAATGCTGTGAATAGGTTTCTTAAATTTCATTTTTGATTGTCATTGCAAATACATAGAAATATGATTGATTTTTGTATATTTATCTTAGATCCTTTTGACCTTGTATAGTATTTATAGTTGTATATGTGCGTGGGTACACATATGTATATTCCTTAAGATTTTCTATATACAGGGTCATATTATCTGCAAATATGGACAGTTTTACTTTTTTCTTTTCCAGTTTGACTGCCTTTAATTTTAAACAATCTTCCCCCTTATGGAGGACTACCTGTGGTACAGCACTAAATAGGATGGTCAGAGTAGACTCCCTTCCCTGTTCCCTTTTTTTTTTCTTTTTTAATTTTTTTTCTTGTAGCTATAGATGGACAGAATGCCTTTATTTTATTTGTTTTATTTGAATGTGGTGCTGAGATCGTACCTCATGCATGCTAGGCAAGTTCTCTGTCACTCAGCCCCAGCCCTAGTCCCCCTATTCTCTAACTTAAAGGGAAAAACATTAACTATCATGTTAATTGTAGGGTTTTTTTTTTTTTTTAAGTATGTGCTTTATTAGGTTGAACAAGTTACTTTTTCTTCCTTACCTTGAGAGGGTTTTTGGTGTTTGGTTTTGTCATTTATTATGAGTAGGTATTTGATTTTGACAGATTATTTTGCTGTATCTATTGAGATTATCATCCACTTTTTGTTTTTATTGTAACATGTTATATTATTGATTTATAGATGTTAAACCAAGCTTAAATTATTGATTTAGAGCTATAAATACTATTTGCCTTGCTTTAGTAAGGTCTCATAGATGTTGACATGTGGTGTTTTTATTTTCATTCCATTCAGAATACTTTCTAATTTGCCTTACAATTTCTTCTTTGACTCATGAATTATTTACAAGCATCTTCTTTGCTGGGTGTGGTGGCACACTCTTGTTGCCCCAGCTGCTTAGTAGGCTGAGGAGGGAGAATCACTTGAACCCATGAGATCGAGACCAGCCGAGGTAACGTGGTGAGACCTGTGTCAAACAAAGTATATTCTTTAATCCAAATATTTGGAGGTTTACCACATTGCCTTTTTTTCCTTCACTGTAAGAGCATTATAGTTATACATAGGAGTTGGCTTTGAAATGACAAAATCATACATGCATGGAATCTGACCCCACTCCATTTTAATCCCTGTTCTTCCCCCATTTTTAAATTTTAATTCCATAGTTAAAATACTTTATATGATTTCAGTTCTTCAAAGAAATTATTTTTCCTTTTATTTTGAAATAATTTCAGCCCCTGAGGAAATCGCAAAAAATACTACATATTGGACTTGGATACTTACTTCATACTGTAGATCAGAAGCTTCAATGTAAGAATTAAAACTATAAAACTCTTAGAAGAAATCATAGGAGTATGTCTTTACGATCTTGAGTTAGGTAGTGGTTTCTTAGATATGATACCAAAGGAACAAGCAACAAAAGAAAAAAAGATATATTGGACTTCATCAAAATTAAAACCTTTGTGATTTGAAGGACACCATCAAAAATTTAAAAAGACAACTTATAGAATGGGAGAACATATTTGCAAATTATGTGTCTCATAAGGGACTTGTGTACAGAATATACAAAGAATGCTTATAGCTTGTCTAAAAATAACCCAGCTGGGCTCAGTGGCACACGCCTATAATCCCAGCAACTTCTGAGGCTAAGACAGAAGATTCCAAGTTCTGGGTGAGCTTCAACAACTTGGCAAGATCCTGTCTCAAAATAAAAAAATAAATAAAAGAACTTGAGGTATGGTTCAGTAATAGAATGACCACCCCTGGGTTCAACCCATGTACCAAAAATAAACAAACAAACAAACAAATAAAAACAGCCAAAACATATGAATGGGTATTTCTCCAAAAACTAAATTCAAGTAACCTATAAATATATGAAAGTGTGGCCAGTATTATTAGTCATGAGGGTAGTCCTAATCAAAACCACAAAATAACATTTCACACCAACTAGGATGTATATAATTTAAAAAGATGAGTAATAACAAGTGATGGTAGGAATGTGGAGAAATTAGAACTCATATATGACTGGTGAGATTGTAAAATAGCATAGCTACTTTAGAAGACAATTTGGCAGTTCTTCAAAAAGTTACACATACAGTTACTGAATGATCTGTTCTAGCTATACTCTCAAGAGAAATATAAACATATGTTCATATACTGTGAACCCAAATGTTTATAGCAGCAATGTTCATAATACTGAAAAAGTAAAAGTAGCTTGGGAGGCTGAGGCAGGAGGATCACAAGTTCAAAGCTCCAACCTCAGTAACTAGGCGAAGCCCCAAGCAACCTAGTGAGACCCTGTCTGTAAATAAAATATAAAAAGGGGCAGAGAATGTGGCTCAGTGATTGAGCACCTTGGGTTCCATCTCCAGTACCAAAAAAAAAGGGGGGGGGAATAGTTCTTTAGTTCGACTATGCTGTGTCTGAGTGCGGATCTCTTTTTATTTATCCTGTGTGGAATTTGCTGGACTTCTTAGATAGTTCAGCATCCATCAACTGATGACTGGCCAAATAAATGTGATATGCAAACAAGGATATACTATTTTGCCATAGAAAGGAAGGAGTACTGATATATTCTATAATGTAAGTAAACCTTGAAAACACATGAATGAAAGAAACTAGAAAGAAAAGACTACATATTATATGATTTGAAATGTTCAGAGTAAGCACATCTATAGAGACGAAAGGAGATTTCATGTTCACCCGTAGCTGAGGATGCTATATAAGAGAGTGATTGTTGAGGATCCAGAATTTATTTTTGGCATGATGAAAATTTTATAGGGTTAGGCTGTGGTGATGGTTCTTAAAAAATCTACTTCTGGCTGGGCATGGCGGTGCACGCCTGTAATCACAGCAACTCTGGAGGCTGAGGCAGGAAGATAACGAGTTCAAAGCTAGCCTCAGCAACTTTTCGGGGTCCTAAGCATCTAGGGAGATCCTGTCTCTAAATATAAAAGGGGCTGAGGATGTGGCTCAGTGGTTAAGCACCCCTGGATTCAATCCCCAATTCCCCCCCCCAAAAAAAAATCTACTTCTGATTAATATAAAACTTAGTTCTAGTTAAATATAGAATTTTGCTCTAATATAGCTCCATTTCTCCTCCTTCTTTTGTGTTGCTATTGTTATATAGTTTTAAATGTTATAGGCCCTACAATACAGTTTTATAATTATTTTGTAAAATCTTACATCTTTTATTGTTGATTTTGTTTTGGGTACTGGGGATTGAATGCAGGGTCTCATGCATGCTAGTTAGGTATTCTATCACTGAGCTACACCCCCAGTTTTAAGATCTCATATCTTTCAAATCAATTGATAAGAAAAGCAAAAAATTAGTCTTTTATATTTGCCTGTTTTTACCTTTTTCCATGTCAATTGAAGTTATCATATGGTATCTTTCCTTTCAGCTTAAAGGACTTCTGTAGTATTTCTTACAGATCAACTTTGGGAATGCCTTTATTTTACCTTAATTTTCCAAGAACAGTTGTACTGGATGTAGAATTCTTACTTGACAGTTTTTCCCCCTCTCTTCATTATTTTATTTTTGTTTTTGTGGCTCAGGAGATGCCAAGATCTTGTGCATGCTAGGCAACGCTCCACCTCTGAGCTGTATCCCCAGCCTTCTTCATTATTTGAATATGTTATCCTGATGTCCTCTAACCTCCCTGGTTCCTGGTGGAAATGAACTGTTGATTGTGTTGATACTCCCTGTGTGTGAGCTGTTTTTTTCTCCCCACTTTAGAGATTTTTCTGTCTTGTTTTTCATCTGCTTGACTACGCTGTGTCTGAGTGTGGATCTCTTTTTATTTATCCTGTGTGGAATTTGTTGGGCTTCTTGGATGTATAAACTAATATCTTTTATCAACTTGGGCATTTTTGGCTATTATTTATTCAGATATGCTTTTTTCCTGGCCTTTCTCTCCTCTCCTTCTAAGACTCTCATTATACCTATGTGATGGTTGCCTCAGATCTCCGAGGGCCTCTCTATTCTTTATTTTTATTTTTTTTAGTTGTAGTTGGACACAATACCTTTATTTTATTTATTTATTCTATGTGGTGCTGAGGATGGAACCCAGCTCTTCGCATGTGCTAGGTGAGGGCTCTACCACTCAGCCCCAGCCCCAGCCCCTCTCTTGATTCTTATTCAATCCTCTTTGTTTCCATTTGTCCTGTTGCTTATCATTAAGTATTAATTCATTCTTTTTCCATCTCAAATCTGCTGTTGAGCCCCTTTGGTGAACTTTTATCTCAGTTATTTTAATTTTTAACTTCAGAATTTCCACTTCTTTCCCCTGATTTCTATAGTTTCCATATTTCTTTAATTCCTTAATCATAATTCCCTTTGGTTTTGGAGCACACTTATAACAGCTATTTGAAGTCTTTGGTAAGTCTGCACACTCTGAAAACAATTTCTGTAAACTGCTTCATTTCCTGGGTAAAAGTCACACTTCACTATTTCTTTGCAGGTCTCATGGTTTGTTTTGTTTTGTTTTGGTTTTGAAATCTGAACGTTTTAGGTCATAGAACAGCTCTGGATTCTGATCTCACCCTCCCTAGACCATTGTCATTGTTGCTTCTTTTCTCGTTTTGTTTATTTAATGACTTTTCTGGGCTAATTCTTCAGTTTGTCTCCCTGTGGTGCGGAAACTGTTGTCTTAGCTCTTTTCTTAAACCTTGTTTTAATTTTAAGCATAATTTACTAGGGATTGCCTGATTGCCCGTGGTTCACTGTGATTTAGTGGGCAGCAGATACTTGATCAGAGGTTATGCTGAAACACCTGGACTAGATCCATCCTTTGCCAGCAGATCTGTGTGTGGGTTGGGGAATTTTTTCAAAGTTCAAGCAGTTTATATGAGTCTGCCCAGCTATTACTCTCTGCTTGTCCATCTGGTGTCTCTCTTACATACATTCAAGATTTGTTCAGCTAGGCGAGTGTAGATAGCTAGGCCCTGTCTAGTCCCTCTGGAGTTTGCCTGCAACCTTGCATATGCATACATTCTTTTAGACCGCAGGGATATAAGGCCCAGTATGGCTGTCTCATTCCCTGGATCTTCCTGTTAAACTTCAGATTAGTCTGAAGGTCTGTTGCTCCCTCCAACAAGTTGTAACCACGGTCTGTCTGTGATGTTCATCGTCTCCTTTTCTGTGCTGCTGTTCAGCAACTTCAAGCGGTGTGGCTTCCTTGCTCTGTTGCAGGTCGAGCTCCCCACCTCCAGCAGCAGAGTTTTCATTGCTTACTCTGCTTTGGTTAAACTGATGGAGCTGGTGTGCGTGATTGGAGCAACCTCAAATAAAACGCCGTGTTCTCCCACTGTTCTTACTTGAAGTTCAGCAGTTTTTCTTGAATAAATGCTTTTTAGATTGTTGTCTGTCTTTGGTTGATTTCAGATAGCTGTGTTTGACAATATTGTCTATTTTATTGTTGATTTTGGGGAGGACAAATTTGGGAGAACAAAGCACCTCACTTTGCCATTCCAGAGGTCTCCTTGCCAGTTTTGACTTTTGATTTCCTCTTTAAGACATGCCCAGAGGTCCTTCCAGATTGCAAATTTGAAATATATAATCCTGCTTACATATTTTAGTCTGTGGGAAAACTTTGTAAAATTGTTGCTTTCAAAAATATATATTTTTAGTTTTAGATGGACACAATACCTGTTGTTTTATTCATTTATTTTTATGTGGTGCTGAGGATCGAACCCAGTGCCTCACACATGCTAGGCAAGCGCTCTACCACTGAGCTACAACCCCAGCCCCTAAATTATTGATTTTTTTTAACATTTTACTTTTTATTAAAAACAATTGCAAACATACAGAAGTAAAGCATATATTATTCAGTCATGACTAATCTTGGTTTACTTATATTTTTATTTTGCTGGTTACCCTGCCCATTGTTTTGAACAAGTACCATACATATATCACATCATTTCACCCATAAATATTTCTGTATGTAGTTCTAAAGGAGATGGTCTGTCTTCAGAAGCATAACAATAATGTTACTAGCACATTAAACACAGCTAAAACTGTGTTTATTACAGCTCAGACAACAGTAATTACTTACAATCATCAGATACACTTGTGAAACCTTGAAAAATGCCCAGTCAAGTGAAATCAGGCTCTCTGGGGGTGAGGCTTGGGCATCAACATATATTAAGCTCCCTAGGTAATTGTGACATGCTCCTGACATAGAAAACCATTGAGTTATCCTTATCCTTTTCCCAATTACTTTAGGGAAATTTGAAAGAAAAATTTTTTTTTCTAATAAGGATCAGCTTTTATGAATATTCCATGGATATTTTATACAGATTGAGCCTTATCTGTTTTCTGGCAAAGAGCTTTATATAAACTTTAAAACCCAGTCACCAGTGTGTGTTATGCAAATTCTCTCTAGCATGATTTTGGTCAACTTTATGTATTATTCTTCTGAAAAGAAATAGTATGTATTTCCCACACCATTTATGATTTTGTAAGTTCTCCTTAGGTTTCTAATGACGTTTAAAATAAAACTTTCTTGTTTTTTTTTCCAGTTTGGGGGATCAAATCCAGGGCTAGGCAAACATTCTACCAGTGAGCTACAACCCCAGCTCTGTTTTAAACATTTAGATTCCTGTTTTCTTCATAAAATGTTGTCATGAAATGTTGAGGAAAAGAAAAGCAGATTGTTCTCTTAGCTCTACCCTCAACCCCACCCCTGCCCCAGTTACAATATAATTAAGGATACATCTCTGGATCCTTCATTACATTTGGAATGTTTTCTGATATCAGATTCATCAAGTGTGTTGGGTGACATCAAATGCCCTTTCAGTCCTTCTGCAGTAGGCTCTGTCTCTCCAAAGTTCATGTCAGGGAGCCAGCCTTCAGTGCATCTGGGCATTGCCACATCCTCAACCACCTCAGAAGCCCCTGTCACGTTTCTGTTTTTTGTGTATGGCGGGCACTTTGGGGGAAATGTGTACATTAGAAGCAGCAAACTAATTTAGCACCTTATTTTGCATGGCCCAAGTGTGTTCCAGGCTTGGTTCTCCACCCCCTCTGTCAGCACCATTTGGTCTAGACACAGAATCCCCCCCACTCCCCTGCTGTGTGATCCGCATCTTACTGCTTTTCCAGAAATAAGTGCTAATTGGTTTTCAATTCCGCTTGGATTTGAGTGCTGCCCACTGCAGCCTTGGTCCAGAAACACTGATCTGTTTGAAGAAATATTCTTTAGAAGGAGGATTGGCATTTGAGGAAGCTGGTAAGCTCTCTCCTTCCCAGCTTGTCACAGTGGCCTTGGGCCTCTGCCAGCCACATATGCCCCCTGCCTCAAGCTTAGGAAGGGATGTTGTGTAACAACTTGCTTGGGATGGCAAAGGCAGGTTTGGACAGAGTGTCCTTGAGTGTCCTCCTTGTATGGATTTGTGGAAGCGGGAGGAATGTCATTTGACCTGCCTGGAGTGGTGGGTCTCAGACTCCTGATCTGTGATCCAAGAGTATCCCCAGGTCTTCTGGATGATCAGTGGCACAGAGCCCCCCACATTGTCCGTCTGGGACTGGCTCTATTCTCTAGGCTGCTGCAGGAGAGGCTGTGTTGCCTCGTGCCAGCCATCTGGGGCAGGGATGGGATTTTGATCCGCCTCCACCCTCCTCCCCGTGTTTTCTTCTGCTCAGAACACTGTTCAGGATTGTCCCACTCCAGTGCAGCCTCCAGGAACGCACCCTCCTTCAGTCCCATTCATTTTCCTCACCTGCCCAGGCCCTGGGGGTGGGGGGTGGGGGAGGAAGGTGTCAGGTGGAGAACAGGAGTCATGGAGAGGGGTGGGACAGCTCCCACAAGACAGGGACAACAGTACACAGGCTTCCAGGGAGACAGGCCCAGTACTCCCACTGCTGGCTGGAGAATTTGGAGCAGGTGACCGCACCCCTCTGGGCTTGGTCCTCTTCACAGTAGTAGTTTGCTAGGGCTACCATAACAAAGGCTTAAACAGCAGAAATACATTGTCTTAAAGTACTAGAGGCTGGAATTCCGAGCTCAAGGTTGGCTCTTTTTGAGGTCAGTGAGGAAGCCTCTCTCAGCACTCTCTCTCTTGACTTCTGCTAGTTGGCTGCTTTGTTTCGTGTTCGTGTTCTTGATTTCTGCTGTATCACCCTATCCCTGTCCTCTTCTTCATGAGGCATTGTCCCTGTGTGCATGTCTGTGTTCAGTGTGTTCAAATTTCTTCTTCTTCTTCTTCTTTTTTTTTTACTGGGGATTGAATCTGAGGGCGTCTTACCACTGAGCTACATTCCCAGTCCTTTTTATTTTTACTTTGAGGCAGGGTCTCACTGAGTTGCTGAGGCTGGCCTCGAATTTGTGATCCTCCTGCCACAGTCCTCCAGGTTGCTTAGATTACAAGTGTATGCCACTGTGCCTCGCAAATTTCCCCTTTCAAGGACACCAGTCAGTTTGAATTGGGGCTACCTTACTGGAGCATGACCTTATCCTAACTTCCTGCATCTGCAACAATGTTGTCTCCAAATGAGGTCACATTCTGAGAAGCTAAAGGTTAAGAGTTTGACATATGAATTTGGGGGTGACATGATTTGCTCCATTGCAGAAAAAAAATAGCACTGTTAATAGTATCCATGCACTGGGGTTGTTACGTTATTAATTCATGCAAGTAAAGTATTTAGCTCAGTTCCTGTTACCTAGCAAGTGCTCAGAAAATATCTAATTAGCCTTTTAAAAATATTTATTTATTTTTTTAGTTGTAGTTGGACACGATACCTTTATTCCATTCATTTATTTTTTTGTGGTGCTGAGGATTGAACCCAGGGCCCGGCATGTGCTACTTGAGCACTCTACCGCTGAGCCACAATCCCAGCCCCTCTAATTAGTATTATTATGGATTTTGATGCCCTCGTCTCTCAGTAGGACATGAGCAGTCCTCATTGGCCCACTGCTTCTACTCTTGCCCACTCTATTTTGTTCTTCAAAATCAGAAAGCAAATCATGTTATGGGTACCCCATGCATATATGTGCCTTCAGTGGTTTCCCATTTCTAGCAGTCAGGATCATAAAGTCTTAGGTGACAGAAAACCAAACCCAAACTGGCATGAGGAAAGGAGAAATTATTGGCTTAACAAAATTAAGTCCAGGGATAGTTGCTATAGGTGCCACATGATCCAGAGCTCAAGTAATGTTGTCACCAGAACTTGTTCTCTTTGATCTCTTGGTTGGTTCAAACCTCAAATTGGTTGTTGTGTAGTAGTTACAGGATGATTGGTAACAACTCTGGCTTCGAATTGTGAAGTTCAGGTTCAGAGGAAAAAGAAGAGAGCCCCCCCACCCCACCCCCCGCTTTCTTGTGTGGGAACATCTGTAAAAGTGCTGAAACTCTGAGCCAGAGTAGGTCATCTGTCCAACTCTTACCATTGCTGTGACTACGGAAGGTGGCTTAGTTAGGCCTGGGGCAGGCGGGAAGCCCCACTGACACCTCATAACCTGAAAGTGGAAGCCATCTGGGTCAGAAGTGAAAATAGGATGCTTTTTGGGAAAAGAGATAATGGATGCCAGTGGGGGGCAAATGAATTATCTGCTAATACAATCTAATACTTAAAATAGTATTCAAGGGGAATGAGGGGAGAGAAATACTGGGCAATGATATTAAATTATATTGTTATATTGTGTGCATGTACAAATAGGTAACAGTGAATCCCACCATTGTGTACAACTGTAATGCACCAATAAAAATATGAAAAAATAACATTCAAAATCCTTGCTGTCGGGCTGGGGTTGTGGCTCAGTGGCAGAGCGCTTGCCTCGCACTTGTGAAGCACGGGGTTCAATCCTCGGCACCAAATGTAAATGAATAAACAAAATGAAGATATATGTAAAATAAAAAAATCTTTGCTATGGCCTGTAGGTTCCCCGTGGTATAACCTTTGCCACCCTTGCCCGGGGACACCAGCCAGTCTTTCATTAAGTTTCTTAAGTCTCACTTTCTTTCTGCTCTTCCCTGTGCTCAAAATGCTTTTCCTGATTGCCCACTCCTGTTGCCTTAGATCTCAGCTTACATATCAAGTCTTCCCAGAGGCCCTCCTGGACCGTGCTGAAGCTCAGCGAGCTCCTTGTTATTCTTGCCTGGCAAAGCTTCATAGCAGTTATCATAATATTTAATTACATGTTATGTTTGTCTTCACATGTTTAATGCCTATCTTCCCCACTGGGCTGGAAGTCCCAGGAGTTCAAGCCCAGACCTGCTTTTTTTTTTTTTTTTTCCTTTACATTGCAACTACACTACATACTAGATGCTAAAAAAATAATCTTTATTCAATGAGTGTGGTTGAAGTGGAATGATTTATTCACTTAAAATTATGGCTAGCGTGTCACTGAACTGGAGCAGGAATGAAGTCTGGTCAGAAGTTTTAAAAACCCTGGCGGTAAAATTTCAGAGTGAGAGTTTTACAAGATGAAATGAATGCATGTTTTGGCTATATTTTTATAGGCCATATTTTTTGCATTAGTGATGCCCAAAGTGACCTTCCTTTTGGAATCTTGGGACAGTTGAGATAGTTACTATTTCCCAACAATAAAACTTCACCACATTAACTAGAGTACAGTGATTGACACACTTTTTAAACTAGCCTCGGAGTCATCTTCTGTCTGCAGAGGCCAGGCAGAGCATTTTGGCACTTGGTTATTTGAATTCCTCTAAGGAGCTACCCGACAGGCTCACACTGTTCTGAATCTCCTCAGTCCATCAAGGATCCTACTGCTGGAAGTCTTTTTCCAGGTCATACTTTTCTCACTGAACCTCTAATTCTCACGGAAGCCATCTGCTCAGCCTCAGTGCAGAGTGAAAGGTCATTAGACTGGCATGACAGCAAGGTGAATGAACCCTCTTCTCCAGCGGGAGGTAGGGGTGGGGACCCTTGAGGATGTGCAGCTGGTATGTCTCATGGAAGAGTTAACTTCAGCCCTCATCAGGTAAAGCCAAAGTGCTTGGAGTTAAGATCTCCTGTAACATTTGCTCAAGATGTCAGGAGTTAGTTGGATATATGTTTGGCTGCTGGGCAGACCTACAATAGCAGTGGCTTAAATGAGAGAGCAATTTATTTCTTTTGAGAAATGAAAATGTTTTGAGAGTGAGCAGCCCAGGGCTGACAAGGCAGCTGTACTGTGTTGGGGACTGAGGCCCCTGTCATCTTATTGCTCCCTGTTCCTGGGATGTTGCTATTGGTCCAAAATGATTCCCTATCACCATGTACACATTCTGGCCTAAGTGAGGGGAGGCGATGAGAAAAGAGACATGTCCTTCCTTCCTTCCTTCCTTCCTTCCTTCCTTCCTTCCTTCCTTCCTTCCTTCCTTCCTTTCATATATGTATGTATATGTATATGTTGTAGATGGACGCGATATTTTTATTTATTTATTTTTATGTGGTGCTGAGGATTGAACTTGCCAAGTGCCTCACGCTTGGCGAGGCAAGTGCTCTACCACTGAGCTACAGCCCCAGCCCACGCCCTTTCTTTCTTTCTTTTTATTTATTTTATTATTTTTTTAAGTTGTAGTTGGTACAATATCTTTATTTATTTATTTATTTATATGTGGTGCTGAGGATTGAACTCAGTACCTCACACACGCAAGGCAAGTGCTCTACCACTGAGCTATAGCCCTAGCCCATGTCCTTTCTTTTTAAGGCAGGAGTTTTTGTTGTTGTTGTTGTTTGGTTTTTGGTATCGGGCACTTAACCACTAAGCCACATCCCCAGCCCTTTTTATTTTTTATTTTGAGATAGGATCTCACTAAGTTGCTGAAGCCGACTTTGGTTTTGAAATCCTCCTGCCTTTGCCTCTCAAGCGGCTGGAATTACAGAGTGAGCCACTGTGCCTGACTAGGGGGTTCTTATTTTCTTTTTTAAAGATATAATTCATAGAGCATAAAATTTTCCCTTTAAAAATGTACAGTTCAGGGGGTTTCATTTTTGTTTTGGTACTGGTTATTGAACCCTGGGGCACATCTCCAGTGCTTTTATTTTTTAATTTGAGACAGAGTTTCACTAATTAGCTAAAGGTCTTGTTAAGTTGAACTTACTGAGGTTGCCCTTGAACTTGCAGTCCTCCTGCATGAGCCTTTGTTGGCTAAATAATATTATATAGTGTATGGATATATCACATTTTTGGTATTCATTCTTCAACATTTGGATTGTTTCCCCTTTCTGATATTATAAATAATGCTGCTGTGAATGCTTATTTATGTACAAATTGTATTTATTTATTTATTTTTTGGTAGTGGGGATTGAACTCAAGGACACTCAACTACTGAGCCACATCCCCAGCCCTTTTTGTTTTTTATTTAGACTCAGGGTCTCACTGAGTTGCTTAGGGCCTTGCTGTTTGTTGAGGCTAGGTCCTCCTGCCTCAGCCTCCTGAGATGCTGGGATTATAGGCATGCATTACCCCACTCGACCACAAATTGTATTTTCCAGTTCTTTTGGATATATACCTAAGAGTGGAATTGCTGGGTCATGTGATAAGTATGTATAACTTTTTGAGGAATAAGGCAAAGTTCTAATAATATCTCTGTGCCTCAGACTCTTTCTTATAATCTCATATTTCTAAATTAATAAAACATGAGATTACAAAGGAAACCAGTTGTATTGGAATAGTTTTCCAAGGGCTGGAGTTGTGGCTCAGCGGTAGAGCGCTTGCCTTGCACGTGCGAGACCCTGGGTTCGATTCTCAGCACCTCATACAAAAATAAATAAATAAGTGAAATAAAGGTGTTGTGTTCAACTACAACTAAAAAATAAAATAAAATAAAAAAAGAAAAGAAATTGTTTTCCGAATATGATGATAAATGGCAAAATTCAATGGTTAATCTGATAATTAGTATCATTTCCAAGGAATAAATGACATAAATGCTATTTTGAGATGTCTTATAAGAACTGTAATGTGATGAGAATACCTGCAGTTTCTATTGGTGACAAGTTCACAGGTGTTGTGTTGTGGGTTGTTTATGATTCTAATTAAAGGCAATGCTGAATTTTAGTTAAAGGTTAGTGGAAATAAAGAGGTAATTTTTATGCAGGACCCAGAAGTTACACACACCTCTTCCACTCTCACCCCATCAATCTGAACTCAGTCACTTGCCTATACCTAGCTACAAGGGAGGCTGGGAAATGTGGTCTTCATTCAACTCAGCCATATGTCTATCAGGGTTCTGTTATTAAAGGAAAAAGGGGGAAGTGGGTATTGGAGGTCAGAAGTCAATAGTACATTACACCTGCTGTAGCTAGTTTCTCTCCCAGGTTCAGAACCCCAATTTTTTCTTCTGATAAGCACCTACCAAAGGAGTTTATTTCTCTTTAGAGGCCATGTTGTATGATGAAAAAATTGTGCATATTGAATCAATAGATGCTACTCAAAGTGGGAGCTGGGCCCCTGATGAACCGAGCCTGCCTAAGGCAATGGCATATGCTCGCTGCCCGTCTCCTATTCACACCAGAGCAAGTGCTCATGAAGTGGAATGCTGACATCTGTTCTATTCCACTATTTGTCCTTTAATAAGGAGTGGGGGGTCAGGTACATAATTTAATTTATATGAGGTAGACATTGGATACAACTTCTCTGTGCCTTTTTACTGTAGAATAAGATGTGTGGTTGGCTTCTCAGATGACTGGATGGTGATGTTATGTTCCAACTCTTGACTGTGTTAAAACCTCCTCCATCACCCAAAGCAGAAGAGGCACTGATTGGCCCAGAGTCCTAGAAGATAAGCCACACAAGAGTAGGGAGCTTGGGCCTCGTAGTAGCAAACAGCCTGTAAGGCTCATTGGTAAAGTGACCACCTTATTTCTTGGTTGTAGGGACTGAAGAGAGTGATGCAGAGGCTAATTATGGTAACTGCTGTTCTTTATTGAGCACTTGCTTGTGCCTGGTAGCATTCACGGGTGAGCGTACTTTACAACAACCTTTTGAGATGCATGCTGCTGGACACCCATCTTCCTAATGCCCAGTAGCTAATTGACCTGCCATAGATTACATACTCATGTTTTTATGGCAGAGGGGGGATTTGAATGGAGGGCCTGGTTCTGGCCTCTTTGTCCTTAATGAACCTTAATGTTGGTAAGGGTGGAAGATAAGACGCAGGAGCAAGAGACCTGAAATTCTGGACAGGGGAGTTGGTGTTTACTTCATGCTTCCGTTTCCCTGGTGTTTATTTTTAATGATGACTTTAGAGTTTATGTGGTTGTGCCATCCCAGACTCTCTTGCCCCTGTTCCTTCATCCAGAGGTGTGTACCCCCTGCTCCAGTGCTACCATTTCAACACCCAGCTCTGTTCTCTCCATTTCCTTTGATTCTAGGCCAACCCTTCACCCTGGTTTCTGTTTGTAAGCGCCAGTATTTTTCTGTCCTAGTTTTGAACATGAATTTTTAAGAAAGAGTTGGGCTGGGGGTGGAGCTCAGTGGTAGAGCACTTACCTAGTACGGGCGAGTTCCTGAGTTCAATCCCCAACACCCTGAAAATAAATAAATAAAAGGAGTTTGTTTGTTACTCAGCAGATGTTATGCAGTGCCTACCAGGTGCCAGATCTGGGCCTCTGTATGTCATCAAGCAAGTTTCTGCCCTCCTGGAACCAACAGTCTGGAGGGAAGGCAAGAGTCACAGATGTTCTGCAAGTGACTTGAGAGCCCCTCTTGCAACTGGGATAAATACCCTAAAGGGAAGAGGAAGGGGGCTAGAACATATCTGCACGGGGAACTCAGGCTCTTGAAGTGGGGGTGGAAGTGAGGGTGGTGCAAAGCACACGTCCATGCTGGGGCCTAGAGCACAGCACCCCCAGGCCATCTGCAAAGCCCATCATAGTCCCTACTCCCATGGGAGTCTAAGGAGATGGCCATACATCCAGCCTCCCCCATCTACTAACTGGAACACAGCCTGATCTGTATGAAGAGTGATCAGGGTCATGGTCCTCATTGCATTGATGGATGTAAGGCTTCTCTTGGCAGGTGACACAGGGTTCTATGAATCTTAATAAGTCATTAAAATTTGCTGTGGGACAAAAAACAACTAATAAAAAATATTAACCCAGCCTAGGTCCAAAACCCAAATCAAGTAAGTGCTTGATAGAGGCAGCCCGAAGTGGGGACTTGGTGTTGGGGGGTCAGGGTTGCAGCTGACCAGGAGGCATTCAGGACTCTGGGAGTGGATGCTCTTGATCTCAGAATGAGAAGGGGGTGTGCAAAACCAGAGTTTAGGATCTGGGTGCCAAGGTCATGCTAATGACCTGTAATGCACAGAATTGGTCCAGTAACAAAGGATTGTTCAGCAGCCCATGAGGAACGTGGTCCCCTAACTGTTCCTCTGGTTCGCCTTCCTGCTGTGTCTCCTATTGGGTTTCTCTCTCCGGGGTAGAAGGATGGTTGCTCTTGGAGATGCAGGCTGCCCCCAAATGCCCTGATACTGACTCCCCTTCCTAAAATGTTTATAAGGTACCCATGCACTGTGGCACCTGGAAGCCTTGCCAGCTGGTCTGGCAGAAAGTGTGAAACCAAGTAAGTGATCTTTATCAGTCAGGATTCTTGGGTTGCAAGCAACAGAAACCATCTCAGGTCACCTGTGACCCTAAAAGGAAGCCAAGGGGAAGCCACTCTGGAACCTCTCCAGGTGGATGTTCAGAGGCACCTTTTTAGGGCCCTGCTATTCCAGGGGTGGAGGAGTTCATGGAGAGAGATGAGCTTAAGACTCTGCAGCTGGCCTCCTGGTCATGAATCCCGACCTCACCACTTATAAGTTTCCCAACCTTCCTGCGCCTTGGTTTGTGGGCTGCAAGATGGAGATAAAAACTGGAGGACTGCCATGCGGATTTAATAAGTTGATTCTTGAGGCTTATAGAGCAGTGCCTAGTATAGAGAGTATGCAGCTAGTCGGTTAGCTGCTATTATCTTTATTTTATTGCTTTTGTTATTCCCATGATTATCAGCAACTTGAAATTAAAATTTCTCAGCAAGAGGAGCTGATTGGCCCAGTTTGGATCATGTGGGTGGGTGAGTTCTATTTATTGCCAATCTCCCTACCTCTGAATTAGGAATGGGGGAGCTGCAGTTTCCCCAGGAGAAGTGGGCTGTTGTCACTAGAAGTTGGGGCAGAGACTCTGGGCTTAGTCTGCAGATGTCCTCCATATTCAGTAATTTCACCCAACAAATATTAGTTACAACACATATAGTTACTGCCTTGTGCCATGGCTGTGCTGAGCACAGTGGATACAGAGGGACACTGATTTGCAAGGTCCCTTCTTCACAGGTCTCACAGCCCAGAGACAAACAGCTGGAAAATGAAAGTCCTGGTTAAGATCGAGTGCCTAGAACAGTGCCTGGCCTTGAGGACATCCTTAATAAATATTTGTTGAATGAATAAACACAGGGAAATGCGAGGGGTTTATGGGAATACACAACCAAAGCACCTTGCCAGTAATTTGAAAAGAAAATAGTGTTTGAAGCTGCAGCCTCCACAGTGAGGTACAGAGGATCTTCCACCTGCCACCCGCGTGTTCTTGCACACAGTAGGTGGTTAGTAACTAGGAACTGGATGATGTGTCACATGCACAGTCCTGCAGTCTACCTGGTGTGACAGCTGGGGGCAAATCCCAAGTTGGGGAGCTGGCTGGCCGTACTCTCTGTTGAACCGGATGTGCAGATGAGGCTCCAGGATGCTTCTCTGGAATGCAGTTCCCAATACAAATGAGCTTGCTTGCTTGCGTCACAGGTGTCTCTTATGTGGACAGTGTTGACGGGGTGGGCTCTTGAGGGGAGTCTCATAACCACACTAATGAATAGGGGTTCCCTTTGAAGGAGGGCTTTCCCCACCAAATGACTTTTTTAAAAACATTTTTTTAGTTGATAGACCTTTATTTTATGGATTTATGTGTGGTGCTAAGAATCAAACCCAGTGCCTCACACATGCCAGGCAAGTGTGCTACCGCTGAGCTCTAGTCCCCAAATGACTATTAATAACAAAAAAATAGTAACCACCACTTTCCGATGCCAGGAACTGTGCAAAAGGATGAACCCGTGGAGTCCTCACAGCAGATCATTCTTATCCCAGTTGTTCTGAGAGTCAGAGAAGTAAAGTAACTTGTCTGTGGGGTGCAGAGCAAGAGAGGAATTGAGCTAGGAATGTGGCCATGGTCTCCATAAAAGCTTGGGCTCTTCCCTTCATTCCATGTATAGCCCTTTTACTAACTTCAACACTGTTATTATTTGGGTCAGGTGTGTAGCTCAGTAGTAGAGAGTGCATGCTAGCATGTTTGGCACCAAAACAAAATTTTTAATTAAATTATTTAAATTAATTCGTACATGGTACATTTAAAAATATTCTCCCTTCCACTACTGAGACCTCGACAGAAGCAGCCACTGTGACCTGTTTCTTAAATCTCTGTTTTTGTAAATTCTGTACATACATACAACCAGCAAGTAACCATCGCAAGCCGTACTCAACATAAAAGGGGTGGTAGACTCTACAGCTCACCGGCTGAATTTGGCCTACTGCCTATTATTGTATGGCTTGGGAGCTAAAAATGGGTTTTATGGTTTTACAAGGTTGAAAAACAATCAAAAGTAGATTTCGTGACATGTCAGATTATATGAAACTCAGGTTTCATTGTCCATAAGTAAAGTGTTATGGAACACAGCTGTGCTTGTTTGGTTCTGTCTTGTCTGTGGCTGATTTTTGGAGTTGAGTAGTTGCAACAGAGACAGTATGGTCCCCAGACCTAGGATATTTCCTCTCTGGCCCTTTGTAGAAAAAAATGGCTGATCCCTGCATCCACACTTTTCTTTACTCCTGTGTCTTAGAGATGGTTAGTGCTTAGCATTTTTCTTGCCTCCTGTGTTCCCTCCCCACCCCCTGTCCCCAGGCAGAGCCCAGCTGCAAGCTGTGGGCCAAACCTGGGCGTGTGGCCGCAGGTGGGTCTGTTGCTGCCTCCGCTCACACACTGGCTCTGAGCATTGCTTGGGCACCAGCTGCAGGGCAGGCCCCTGGCTGGCAGCCAGAGCAGGTCCAGGCCTGCCCTCAGGAATTCGCGGGCGGGGCGGGGGCGGGGCCTATCTGGTAGTTCAGGGATGGATGTATTTATTCAGATCTGCTCTCACAGGACTTCTGTGACCCTCCCTCTTGTTCCTGCTTTGTTTTTACTTGGGGCACTTAAAAAAAATACAGCTACGCAGTTATTTACAGCAGAAATCAATTCTGTGTGTGTAAAGATATGAAGAGTGAGAGGTCTCTCTGCTTCCCCTTTCCTTGCCCACCTGGTTCTTCCACCCTTTAAGTAATTATTTATATTGTTTCTTGGGTGTCCTTCTGCAAGTTGGAGCAAATAGAGGGATCTATTTTTATCTTCCCTTCCTTTCACAAACAAAAGGTAGCCTGCTCCACACCCTGTTTGCACTTGCTCTCTTACTCAACAGCACGTCCAGGAGATATCTCTTTTATCTTCAGCTTCTGACTGATATTGAAGTGTGGATAGTGTTAATTAGGGGGAAGAGAAAGGTGGGTGGGGGTAGGGGAGAGCATCCTAGTGTGAACAGCAGGAGGGGTGGGGGGCCTAGATGGTTGAGGAAGGGATCATGGCCTTAATTCTGGGAGCATTTAGGTGTGGGGTTCTGCTCTGTTTCCTCTGTGCTCTGCTTTTCTCTGTGGCCAAGCACACATGGCCTTCATTGCATGTGATCAGGAAGGGGCTAAGAATGTCCTTGAGAGCTGGTTATTGACCGTGGTTAATAATGAAAGAATTTCTCCTGCAAGCTGTTCCCAGGAGGGATAATCTTGGGTCTTGAGGTCTGCAGGCCTGTACCTCCCACCCCCACATCCTTTCTAGTTAGCTGACATGGGCGAGTCCCATCACCTCTCATCTTTCAGTAGACAAAAGCCACAGTGCCAGCCATGGGTTGTTTGGAGGTTGACGGGAACACTGCATGGTTGGCCACGGAACGAGTGCTTGATATGTGATAGTGATGGCTCAGGATCTTTTACTGTGACTGGCTTGGGCTCCTACTTTGTTAGCTTAGCTTATTTCAGGGATTACAGGGACAGGCATGGTGACCCACTCCTATAATCCCAGCTACTGAGGAGTCTGAGGTAGGAGGGTCACAAGTTCAAGGCCAGTCTCAGCAATTTAGCAAGAAGGCTGGGGATGTAGCTCAATGGTATGTCACTTACCTAGCATGGGAGAGGTGTTGGATTCAACCCCCAGTACTGGAAGGAAAAAAAACAACCTTTGATTTGGTTCCTGATCACCCGAGTTCCGCACCCCCTCTGCCACTTTTAGTGTTGGGCAAATTATTTACCTTCTCTGTACTTGACTTTTGCTATCTGTAAGTGAAGATACGAATACCTGTTTCTTGGTCCTGTGCTGAGGATGAAATAACATTTGTAGTGTTCTGAAAAATCGTGCACAGCATGTAGTGACATCAATGGATGCCAGCTGTTATTATAATTACTATTATTTCACACCCTCTGCTTTCCGTCTGGAGCTCTACTGTACAGTAAACTCAGGGGACTCAATGGCACTGATTTAGCTCATCAGCGTTCCAGGAAGTCAGTGCCCTCCATCAGTGATAGCGCCTCCCCTTTTCTGAAGGACATCTGCAAATGTTTTTCTGTTGAAGGGGGTTAGTAAAGTTAGGATGTGGATATTTAGGGAAGGAGGGCTTGGAGCAGAGAGTTGTCTTGTCAACTCTACCAAACTTCACTTTATGAGTCATTGACTGTATGAAGCCACATGACCATCCTTAACCACAGGGAAGGTCCACAAATCAAGAGTTACCTAATTAATCTCCCCCTATAGAATGTAATGTCATAATCGCAGTCATGCCAGAAAATATTTGCAAGCACATGAACCATTTACCAATCTACCCATCATGAGGAGCTGTCCGCCCAGCATTTTACACATATATCTGTGTTGTGATCAATTTGCAAAATGTCACCTGTGGTTCTCAGCCAAATACTAGACCTCCACCACAGTGCAGGAAGAGGACTGTGAGAGACATAGTTGTTCTGGAACCTTGGGAGCTGTATCTTTCTAATCAGGGAAATAATCCTCCCAGATCAAAACAGGCTCTGGGAACCAGCCAGAGAGAGGCTGCAGAACCGGTTTCCTCTGGGCAGGTCTGTTTACCTGTTTGACTGATAGCCTAGTCCCATTGGTACTAAAAGCCTTCCAGGTCATCTCCTCCCTGTGGCTGGACCACTCTCTCTGGCAGATGATTGAGCCCCTGGGGCCAGGGAGTACCTACTGTGTGTCTAGTGCTGTCCAAGGTACTAGAGATTGTGATAGGTAACACATGCTGAACTCTCACTGTGAGCCCAGCTGGAAGGTACTTGGATTAACTCATTTAACCCTCACAGCATCCCTGTGAGGTAGGGCACTGTTAGGCCCATGGCAGGCCTGAAAACACACCAGGGCTGCTCATCATTTGCTCAAGGTCCTTTAGCTACTTCGGGGCAGTCTCTCCAGTCTGAGTGAAAGCCTTGCTCTTTAACAGCTTAGCAACTTTTACAAGCCATGCACACTTCCTTGGGAGTCTGTCTGTAGTGGCTCTTTCAGAAATCCTGACCTGAAAAGTCTCCATAGCAGTTTATGGCTCTCCTAGTTAATGTCGCTAGTGAATGTGACTGCAGAGGAGGTACACAGGGAAACCTGGGCTTTCTCATTGTGACCCATAGCAACCAGAAGAGGAGATGGGTGTCACCATGTATCACTGTATAATTGTCTCAGATATTATGCCAATTATTTTGCAAAAAAGTGGGGTGCCATCATTATGTGAAGCTTTTTTTAAAAAAAAAAAAGTTGTGCTGGTATTACTCAAAAATCATTTATTACTAAATTGTCTTTGGTGCAAGATTAGGATGCACAGAATACTCATGAATATACATTAATGCAGTGATGAAGATTATGTGGTAGGCAGGCAAAGACTTGGGTGGCCTCTCAGTGATGCCTTCCTGGGAGAGATGCTCTCCATCAGGCACACCATAGTGTTCTTGCCTCCTCTCCTCGCGACAGCCCTGGCCGGGCTGTGTGAGTTGCCTTTGCATTTGTCAGTCTTCCTACAAGAAGTGTTTGGAGGGGGAGGGGTCTTGCCTCTACTTTCCTTAGCCCAGTCCTGGTCCTGTGATGGGTTTTAAAACATGGTTTTCTAGGCTTGGTGATGCACAACAGTAATCCCACCTGCTTTGGAAGTCTAGGCAGGAGGTTTGAAAGTTTGAGGCCAGATGGCAACTTAGCAAAGCCCAGTCTTTTTTGGGGGGGTCTTTTTAGTTATACATGACAGTAGAGTGTATTTTGACATATACATACATGGAGTATACTTTCCCATTCTTGTGGTTGTACATGATGTGGAGTTACTCTGGTCATGTATTCATATATGAACACAGGAAGATATGCCCAATTCATTGTACTGTCTTTTCCATTTCTCTCTCTTCCCCCCATCACTCCCCTAATCCAGTGAACCTACACTCCTCCCTCCCGTCTGCCTGTTGTGAGTCAGCATCTGCAAATCAGAGATAGAATTCGGCCTTTGGTTTTTTGGTATTGGTTTATTTCACTTAACATGATATCTCCAGTTCCATCCATTTACCAGCAAATGCCATAATTTCATTCTTCTTTATGGCTAAATAATATTCCATTTTGTGTATGTACAACATTTTCTTTATTTATTCATTAATTGAAGGGCACCTAGGTTGGTTCCATAACTTATTTATTGTGAATTGAGTTGCTATAAACATCAATGTGTCTGTGTCACTATAGTATGCTGATTTTAAGTCCTTTGGATATATGCTGAGGAGTGGGACCACTGTGTCAATTGATAGTTCCATTCTAAGGCAAAACCCAGTCTTAAAAATCAAAAGGACTGGGGATGTAGCTTAAATTGTAAAACACCCCTGGGTTCAGAACCCCATTACCACTTAAAAAAACAAAATGAATGAATGAGTCACAAGTGACTCATGAGGCACAGTTAAACAGTCAAACAGTTGCTTGCAGTATCTTCTGGACAAATGCCAAACCTAATTTAGAGAGGCAGTGGAAAGTAGCAGTTGAAAGCTTAGAGCCTGGAGCCATGTGCTGGGTTCAAATCTGACTGTTTCACTTACTTGCTGAGTGACCTTGGGCACGGGACTGTACTTCTCAAGACCTCAGTTTTCCCACCTGTAAAGTGGGATTATAACAGGACCTACCCCATGGGGCAGTTGTAAAGGTTACATATGTTGGAATTTTTAACAGTATACCTGTAAGAGCTAGCTATTGCTCTTCGGTGTTATGTAGCAGTAATAGCTATGAAGAATGATCGAGTTGTGGTTTCAGGTGTATGGAAACACAAGCTCAGATTCAGGGGATCTGATGTGCAATCTGTGAGCCTGAGAACCAGTATTTTCTTTTTTTTTTTTTTTTTTAAAGAGAGAGAGAGAATTTTTTTTTAATATTTATTTTTTAGTTATCGGCGGACACAACATCTTTGTTTGTAAGTGGTACTGAGGATCGAACCCAGGCCGCACGCATGCCAGGCGAGCGCGCTACCGCTTGAGCCACATCCCCAGCCCGAGAACCAGTATTTTAAGTCAAAAAAAAGCTGCTAGGCACCAAAGTGAACTTATGAGTCTAACCAGGGTCAATAAGCTTGCCTAATACAGAGTTGGATTTTTGGAGTGGTAAGGAACTCTGTGTTCTTTGTGGGAGAAGGTGGGAGAAAGACACAACCTGGCTGAACCTTCTGAGAACAATGAGTCACTTTTATGGATGCCCCTTCATTACACCTTCAGGGAGCAGGCCCTAGGCTCTGTGCAGGGCGGCGCATGGCACTGGTTAAGAGCTAGATTTGGAACACACACCTGACGTTGGACAATGAACTAGCCTCTCCAAGCATTGATGATGTTCATCTCCAAAAGCTGAGAAGTTCGAGTCACTTCATCACCAGCTTATTAATGAGCTTTGAACTGGAAGAGCTCTTTGTACAGGTCCTGGCGCATAACCGGTGTGCGTTAATGTTAGCGGTTTACTGTTGTCATAATTGTAGTTACTGCTGTTCTCTAGGTTGCTGTGGATGTGACTGGTCTAGTACTCCACATGTCCTGTAGCAAACTAGAGCATGTGGTCATGGTAAAGCCTCAAGAGAGTACATTTATTTTGTTGGCTTGACCAGAAGCAAAAGATTCATGCTAGGCAAAATTTTTTTTTTTTTTTTTTGTACTGGGGGTCTAACCCAGGGCCTTTCCCATGTTGAATAAGCGCTATACCAGTGAGCTACATCTCCAGCCCTTTTTATTTTTTTATTTTAAGACTGGGTCTTGCTATGTTGCCTAGACTAGCCTTGAACTTAGGATCTGCCTGTCTCGGCTTCCAAGTTTCTGGAATTATAGGCACACAGCGCTGCACCCAGCCCAAGCACTGTTCTAAGGTCTAAGTGTATCGCAGACAAGACGGACCGACTGCCTGTTCTCCTGGAATGTGAGATCTGGTAGGGGACATCTATAAGGGGTTGTGCTGTTAAGAAACTAAACCAGGGACTGGGGTTGTGGCTCAGCGGTGGAGCGCTTTCCTAGCTTGTGCAAGGCCCTGGGTTCGATCCTCAGCACCACATATAAATAAAGGTATTGTGTGCAACTACAACTAAAAAATAAATAAATATTAAAAAAAAAAACAAAACAACTAAACCAGGAGAATGTGATGTGAATAGTGGTTGTGCGGCTCCCTTAAAGAAGTCAAGGCTGTGTCTAAGGAGGTGACGTTTGACATGAGTGTTAAAGAATGAAAAGAAACAAACCAGTCTTGCCGAGTTGAAGGAGGGAGGTGCCTGTCAGGGGAAACAGCAAGTGTAAAGGCCCTGAGGTTAAGAATAAGCTTTGCAAGTGGAGGACCAGAAAGGAGGTGGCCATGGCTTGAGTTGGGCTAACAAGGGTGACAGTGTGGTGGGAGGGATTGTGGGTCTTGGGTTCACTCCCTGAAGCCTCCATTTTCTTTAACCTGAAGGAGTTTGGGAATAAGTACTATGGGGAAGAACTTTTGCATCTAGAAAGAGACAAATGGGACCAGAGGTCTGGTGCCTGTCTCATTCTAACCAACCTTCTCAAGGTCCTTACAAGGATTGCAGACAGGGGAAGGAGACCCTCTGCCCCTTGGGCGGGTTCCGACCTCACAGCTAGGAGTGTGGTTCTCCTTTATGTCCCAACTGTGCTAAAAGTGAATCCACGGTGCTCTGTGCTGTAAGCCCCGTTTCTCCTTCCTTAGAGTTGATCACCTGAAAGCCGTCTGGCCTGGTGAAGCCCCGGAAAACTGCCAGACCAAACTGAGCAAGCTGCTTGGGAGGCTGAAGGGATGGAAATTTCCAGTCTCTTCTTTGGGTCAAGGGAGGAAGGTGTTAGAGCAACAGCACCTAGTGGAATAGAGCAGCTGAGCCGCCTGGATGCCCACGGCCAGGTGACTCTAAACTGCCTGGCCTTGGCTTTCTCCTCTGTAAGAGGGGGATAGTGGTTTCTGTGCCTAGAAAGGTGCTCACGGAGCGGACCGTGGAAGAAATTACACTCCAGTTTGAAGTCACAATGAGATGAGTTTCTCTCTCCTGTAGTTTCTTGCCAACAGTTAAAAGACACTTGGTTCTGACTCCCATTTCTGCACATTAGCTTCGTTCTCGCCCAGGAGTGTGAAGTCTGGCAGACTTCCTGGTTTCAGGTGCCAAAAAGCAGCTTGCTTCTGGGGGGCAGGTTATTTGATATCAGGAAGTAGATATTTGTTGCCAGAGAATGAGGACCGAGTGGAGCCTCTGTGATGGTGCCTCTCCTGCCTGCAGGGACGCACGCTGCTCTTCAGCTTCTCCATCCTGGCCCCACTCTGGAGTCAGGTGGGTGGTTCCCCCGGACCATTTGTATTTTATTTGGTTTGGAGACTTGCTAAGTTGCTGAAGGGGGCCTTCAACTTCTGTTTTCCTGCCTTAGCCCCCTAGTAGCTAGGGTGACAGATGGCCTCCACCACACTCTCCCCAATGTGGGAGAATATCCCCAAAGGAATATTTTGAAATGCAGTTCTGAGAAGAGTTTGAGGGGGCTGCTGCTCTCCAGAGCTCAGCTTTAAGGGTCAAGGGCCTAGAAGTTTGACCTGCAGAATCTTGGACAAAATCTGCCTTTTTTCCAACCCCTGTGGTGACTGACTACTCATTAGAGTGTGAGCACTAGACCAGAGTTTCTCAACCTTGACACTGCTGACCTTTGACCTTTGGGTCAGATCATTCTTTGTTGTGGGGAATGGTTCTGTGCATTGTGGGATGTTTAGCATCACCTGCCTCTTCCCACTAGATGTCAGCAGCAATAGCCCCCAGCCTCAAGTCCTGACAATCAAAAATGTCTCCAAGTGCTGGGGATGTGGCTCAGTGGTGGATTGCTTGCCTGTCATGCATCAGTCCCTGGGTGCCATCCCTAGCACAGCCAAAAAAACAAAAAAGGTCTCCAAATGTGCCCTGGAATTAGGGGTGGCGTAGTGACCCAAGTTGAACCAGTGGCCCCAGTGCCCTCAAACTTCACCCTGCCTGGGACTCCCCAGACCAGCAGGTTACAAGCAGCAGCATCCACCAGGGCCCAAAGCCTTGGTCTCTCAGCCACGTCATTCTGTGGTGGCAGATGCAAGCTCCTGGTGGGTCTCCTATTCCCTGTCCCGGCCCCTTTATTGCCCAGTGGCTGGATCTGGATCAGCAAGCAAGGGAAAGGATAGTAAATTGTGCTGAGTGATTGTGTTGAGAGAGTGGAAATCAAAATGAGGTCACCATAGATTCTTCTTTTAGTAACAGCAGAGAAAGTTCTGGGCTTACTGGTACCATCTCTTATGAAAATTATCCCAAGTTCACTCACTCCTCCCCTTCCTCTTTACTTTTTCTCCCCCCATGCTGGTTCTTTCTGCCCTCTGCCCCTGGACTCTGGCAGCAGAGGCTGTCTGTGAGCACCTGAGTCAGGTCACATCCCTCCCTGTTCTGAAACCTCCTTAGCTCCCTGTCACTCAGGAAAAGTCAACAGTCCTTTCCATGACCCACAAGGCTGCACACGATCTGCCTTTAACTTCCCCACACCTGCTCAGTGGCTCCTCCCTGTCTTAGAATGCACACATACTCTTCAGGCTCTTGGCGCTGGCTGCTCACCCCATCCCCACCCCCAGACATACTCTTTATCAGCTCCTTCACCTCCCTCAGGGCTCTGCTAGAAGCCACCCTCCCAGTGGGGCTTTCTTTTTAATACCTGTATTTTTATTTATTTATTTTTATGTGGTGCTGAGAATCGCACCCAGTGCCTCACACATGCTGGGCAAGTGCTCTACCACTGAGCTGCCCCTCCAGCCCCCAGTGGGGCTTTCTTTACCTCTCACCCTCCAAATAAAAGGGCAGGGACTTGCTTGCCATATCCTCCCATGGAATCAGTCCCCACCAGAGCACGGAGCTTACCTTTGCCCCCAGGCCCCATAGAGAGCAGTGCCTGTCTGTCATGCAGCAGGAGCCCCGTTTGTCTTTGGTGAGTGAATGAGTGAGTTGCTGCTGGCAAGTGCCCCTTTTGTGCCTAGTCTTGCGTCTCCTCCCACTGAAACCTCTGACCCCATGGGGCAGGTGCTGCCTTGAGCTCCATGTTACAAAAGAGGAAATGGAGGTTCCCACTGAGAAAGTTCCCTGGGGGCTCCCTCAGATCGGGGGTAGCCTCAGGACCACACCGGGCCTCCCTCGTCAGGGTGAATTCCTTCACTGGCCACACCACTGTACTGCTTGTTGGGTGGCACATCCAGATTGTGCTTTGGGTTCCCACCCACCAAGTGACGGGACTGGGGCCTTACTGAGCCAGCCTTTGGAGGAGAGAGGATTTGGGGTTCAGTGTTGTGTTTGTTGATGTTGCTTAGAAAGATAGCCCGTTGGGCCACCCCACCCCCGCCGGCCTGGTGTTGTGTTGGCACAAGTGCAGCCTGTAGTTTGTCTGGGGCTGTCTGGGGCTGGCCGGACTAGACCCTCTCTGGTGTTTCCCCTGTAAGATTCAAGGGCACTGGCAGCTCCCCTCTGACTCTGAGAACCCTGGGTGTGTTTCCAACCCACGTCTCACTCTCTGACAAGGTGGATGAGATCCCTGGGATGGGGATGGAGACATCTTTTTTTAGTTTCTTTTATGCCTGTTTGGTACTAAGTATTTGTTATACAAGTCCAAAAGCAAACATTCATTCATTCATTCACTGACTAAATGAGGGACAAACATTCATCCATTCATTCATTCAATCACTAAATGAGGTTTGGGAGCTTCACATGTAGGGCAGTGCCTTGGTCCTATGAGGGGCAAGCAAAAAAATTAGATCTTGGGATCACTGGGTGAACATTTATGGGACTCTGGCTGGTACCAGGTCCTGCGGGATCTGGAGCATCCGCCTTACTTTCCTGGAGTTCTCTGGCTGGGGTGGAAATGAGGAATAAACACATACATAGCCAAATAAGCTAAATGATGACCTCTCTCACAGCTGGTCAGCAGGAACCAACAACCCTGCCCCAACTTGAGGTGGATGTGCCTTTTGCCATTGGTGGGGTTCCTGAAGAGAGTGTGCTTTCCGTTGACCCACCTTATAGCTGATGGTTGATTGCAGGGTCTCAGAGGCCCAGTGGACATCTCTGAGTACCCACAGATGTGCTTAATTGGGCCACAGTAGCCAATACTTGAAGTATCAGGCCCCATAACAACCCTCTAACGTTGGTGTTGTTTTCCAGATGAGGAAACTGAGGCACAAAGAGGAGAAGTAGTACGTCTGATGTCCCACAGCTAGTAAATGACAAAGCCAGGCCACCTAGTGTCAAAGTCCACAAACACTCATAGAGGAGGGCAGCTGTTCGGACCTGTCTGCCCTGTGGAACCCCCTCCAGGAGCCTTGTGCTCTGCTGCAGAGGTGACCCTCCTCCCTGATTTCTTAGTGCCAGAGACTGACTGGTTTCTCTTAGGGGCTTATGGAAACAGGATGGAGATTAGGGACATTTTTGGAGTGTGAGCCTTGGAGCCTGTGGCTAATGGCTTTGGGGTTACCCTATAGGCAGCTGTCCTGGCTCCACCCTGCACTAACTGTGATCTTGGGCAGATGACTTTTGCTTCTCTGAGCCTCCAGCTCTTCATTTTTAAATTCCTACCTCACTGAGTTCTGGAGGGGGGTGGGGTACAGGGGTAATTCTCTGAGGTCATCTGATGTGAAGTCTAATCCAGAGCCTGACACTCTGTGAGATTGTCTCTTGGAGGCAATATCACCAAGTGGTTATGGGCCGGCCCTTTGGAACCACCACTTTGCTTTGGATAAGCAGCTTTCACTTCTGTGGGGACTGCATTTTTCTCATCCCAAAACAAAGAAAAGAATGTTCCCATCTGGTAAGGGTGCTGTGAGCACTCAGTGAGTCAACACCGGGGAGCACTTGGCTCAGGGGCTGGCGCTCACAGTGAGTCCTGGAATCATGAGCCATCATGATGATAATTATCAATTAGGCGTGTGGGCTGAGGCCTAGAGTCAGGAAAGGCTCCATTCAGGTTCCCCTTCATGCTGACTCAGAGGTCAGCTATGTAGAGTGAGAGCACAGAAAGTCACTGGACCTAGGCCCCAGAGGATCCAAGCTCTGTGACCTCAGCAAGAGCCTCAGACTCGCTCAGTGTCAGGCAGAGTGCTTGGCACAGCACCCTGCTTGGAGGTCATGCTGGGTCAGTGCGGGTTGTTCTGGGGGCAGCAGAGCAGTGAGGGGGTTGGAGGTGGGCCCCACAGCCATGGTTCTTGCCCTGACTATGTCACTTCTGAGTTGCGACCCCTTGAATCAAGTGACTGAGTCCCCTCTAAGCTTCACTCTCCTCATCGGTGAGATGAGGATGATACCACCCACTTCGTGTGCTCTATGAGGATCGCGAGTTGTTTTTCATGAAGCCCCCAAAGCAGCAGCCGGTGCACTGACAGCCCGCAGTGCACGTTGGCTGTTGATATTAACCTGTCCTAGAAAACAGCGCAGGGGAAATGTGGAAGCCCTGGGTGCATTTAGGGGAACAGAGCCTCAGCCACGGAGCTTGGGAGCCGCATTTGAACCTGTGCATTTGTTTCTAGCAGGTGAGGCAGTGTGCGAAGGAGGGGTCGGAGCCAGCCGGCAGGTGTGATGTCTGCTGCCACAGGGACGGGTTTCCCAAGGTAGAGCATTCCACAGAGTGATCTGAGGTGGTGTATGAACAAACATTTAAGTGTTTAATAGTTGTACTTTGCTTCATGCGTAACAGGAAAAGAATTTAAACAGCACATCAAGCCTAGTATTCCATGGCTGTTCTGCTTTGGGTGGGACTAACGTTGGGATTTAAGCCAAAAATAAAAGTGAGTACAGTTCAAGAGAAGTATGAAGCAAGTCAAAGTATCAGGGGTCTGAGGACAGGGTCAAATGGTACAGGTGCACAGGGGTCCTGGCAGCTGGAGACTCCTGTGCGGTGGGGACAACCAGGTCAGCCTGGGCATTTAACACTTCTGTTTCTCGGCAGAGGAGAGGAGGGCTGCAGCTTCCTCAGGAAGTTGCTGAGCCCTTTGCCCCTCTCCTCCTTGACTCTCGAATGCTACCAAAGGTCTGATCACTGCCACCCCCAGAGTGGACAGCAGCCCTGTAGCTGCAGTTTTCTCTATTAGAGGTGGCAAGATGGGGGATGACTGGTACCAGGTGTTTGTTGCTGGCACCTTCTCTCCCTGCAGTGAGAGGGATGAGGGAGGTGGTGCCACCGGCTGACCTTTGAAGGTGAGCCGGAGTTCTGCCAGGCCCATAGGTAGGTGGCACAGAATGAACAAGAGTGACTTGGGACAGTGCATGCTAGGTGGGTCACTCAAGGCTCTTTGGGTTGTGAGATGAATTTGTCTTATGTTATTGGGAATCCTTTAGGAGCAGAGGGAGCTTTAGGTAGCCTGTGTCACTGGGGCTTATCCCTGGTTCTGCTCAGCTTCCCTGTGCTGACAGGCTGCATCCACGTGCAAATCCTCCTGGTTTATCAACCCAGAGAAATGAGGATTTATGGTCAATATATTTTTAAATATTGCTGAGTAAAAATTGTATACATTTGTGTTTTTTAGTTTTCTTTCTTTTATTTATTTTTTTGGTGCTAGGTATTGAACCTAGAGCCTTGTGCATACTTATGGCTTACACCCTGATGTTTTGGCATATGTATATACTCATTTTGGAATGGCTATATAAAGATGTTTAACATGTGAATCATCTCACATTCGTGTGTGTGTGTGTGTGTGTGTGTGTGTTTAGAACACCTAAAATGTACTCTCAGCAATTTGCAAATATCATTTTGTATATTGTTAACTGTTTCCAGCATAATGTACAATGGCTCTCTTGAACGAATTTCTCCTGTCCAACTGAAATTTTGTGTTCTTTTTCCAACATCTCCCTAGTCCTTCCACCCCACCCTCTTCTTCAATTTTTTTAAATTTCTTTTTAATTGTAGGTGGACACAATATTTTTGTTTTATTTATTTATTTTATGTGGTGCTGAGGATTGAACCCAGTGTCTCAAGCATGCAAGGCAAGCACTCAACCACTAAGCTACAATCCCAGCCCCTCTTCAATATTTTTATGGCAGCTCCAGGGAGAATTAATTTGGCCTTAGACCTATCTGTGAAGGTGGTGTTTGGGATGGAGGGGGCAGAATAAGGTAGACTCTGGGCACACTTTCTTCTTTTTTTTTTTTTAAACCAGTACATGTGCTACCTATAGCAGGTGCC
Source organism: Marmota flaviventris (assembly GCF_047511675.1). Taxonomy (NCBI): domain Eukaryota; kingdom Metazoa; phylum Chordata; class Mammalia; order Rodentia; family Sciuridae; genus Marmota; species Marmota flaviventris. The sequence continues at coordinate 15,330,689 of NC_092515.1, read as the reverse complement.
TTCTGCACTTTAGTTTCTTTGAAAAGTTAGAATAATATAATTGTCTCTACCTCATATGTAGAGTTTGGGGAAGATTCCACATAGTAGGCATTCATCAGTATGGTTAGGGAGAGTGATGGCGTCTTAATTTTAAGGCCTCAAATGGCACTTTACCAGGATCCGGTATCACCATTTAAACCTAGACTGGTTGGGTTCAAACCCTGGATTTAGCACAAAAGAATTGGAGAACCCTGGGTAAATGGCTTGACTTCTGTGTGCCTCAGTTTTCGTGTCTGTACCAGGGAGAAAAATGCTTAGGGTGCTGCCAAACACATGGTAGACATTAGTAAATATTTTTTTTGATGACTATGAATGGAAAAGCTGAGTCAGAAGGTACTCAGGGCTTATTAAACCTTTTTGGATTTGCATTTGCCAAGAGGCCTTCCAGAAAGGCATTACTCCGCCACCAGAAGCCAACACAACCCATTTCCCCCACATCCTCAGTTCTGGGTCTTATCTGTTAGGAAGAAAGCCATACTAATTTTGATCAATAACTAAAGCAGCCTAACATTACAGACATGTAAGAAATGTATTTTTCAGAGCTACAAACTGAAATGCATAAAGTTGAAATGACCAAAATCTAGGGTTTGCTTTAAAATACTTTAGTAAGAATGAAAAGTGGGAGGAAGGTATTAATGTATGAGGAATAGATTAAACAAATATGGTAGAATCTTTTTAAAAAAATATTTATTTTTTAAGTGTAGATGGATACAACACAATGCCTTTATTTTTATGTGGTGCTGAGGATTGAACCTGGGTCCTGCCCGTGCTAGGCAAGCGCTCTCAAATATGGTAGAATCTTAACAATTGTTGGATCAGGGTTTGGGTTCATTGTATCTTTCTCTCTACTTCTTTTTTTTTTTTTTAATTTTTTTTTTTTTTTAGTCGTTGATGGACACAATATCTTTATTTTATTCATTTATTTTTATGTGGTGCTTCATGCATGCAAGGCAAGAGCTCTACCACTGATCCACAACCTCAGCCCTTCTCTCTCCTTTTTTTAGAATATATATATATATATATATATATATATATTAAAAGCAGCCTTGGAGCTGGGTGCAAGCTTGTAATGCCAGCGGCTTGGGAGGCTGAAGTTGGAGGATCACTGAGTTCAAAACCAGCCTCAGCAATGGCGGCAGGAGCATCGTGCCAGCAGCAGCTCGAGTCCTGTGTGCCAGGCTGAGGTCCTGGGCCTGACTCTGGAGCCCTCAAAGGGAAGGGACAGAGGAGGATAATGAGGCAGAGAGGGGTCAGGGGCCTGACCAGGCCTGCACCATGTCCCCAGCATACTTCCTCTGTGCGGGGTAAGCTGGGGTCAGGGGGTCATCTCACAGCCTTGCCGTGGTGGGGGAAGGGAGGGTGGCATTATGACCTCCACGTATGGAGCAGGAAAACCAAGGCTGGAATTTGGGGACTAGTCCTGCTTGGAGCCAGACCCCACGGGCCTAGAAGGTTTGGAAAGTCCAGGCTCCTAGTGTTTTAACCCTTGTTCTCTAGTCTAAAGGGGCAAACCTGTCTCATGATGCTCATTCTAGCGGGGAGGTGGGATGGAAAAAAGCTGACCAATAAGGACTAAGTTGTTGTAAGCAGCAAGAAACTCTGGTGAGGTACTGCACACCAGGGTGACTGTATCACAATTATGTACTATATACCCTCCAAAACTAGAAGAAAGGATACTGAATGCTTTCACCATGGAGAAATGATTGATGGTAGAGCAGACACATGTATACTAAAATATCACATGGCACCCCAGTATTATGTACAATCCTTATGTCTTTATGTATCAGTTGAAAAATAAAGCTCAGTGGTACACTTTTGCCTACTATGACCACGGTCCTGGGTTTGATCCCTAGAATCACATACACAAAATAATTAAAATAAAAAATTAAAAACACTAACAAGTTGGTGGCATATGCCAGTGACTCTGGAGGCCAGGGCTGGGGTTATGGCTCAGTGACAGAGTGCTCGCCTGGCATGCGTGAGGCACTGGGTTCGATCCTCAGCACCACATAAAAATAAAGATATTGTGTCCACCTATAAATATATAAATTCCATTAAAAAAACTGGAGGTCAGCTGGGCATGGTGGCGCACACCTGTAATCCTAACAGCTTGGAAGGCTGAGGCAGGAGGATCGAGTTCAAAGCCAGCCTCAGCAATTTAGCGAGGCCCTAAGCAACTCAGTGAGACCCTGTTTGTAAATAAAATGCAAAATAGGGCTGGGGATGTGGCTCAGTGGTTGAGTGCCCCTGAGTGCAGTCCCTGGTACCCCACCCCTCTATACCCCCAGCATGTGTGCACCTGCACACACACACCGCCTGAAAGTCACACAGTGGTGAAAAGTTCCCCGAGGTCCTGCTGCACATGGGTATCTGGAAGCTCCAAGCCAGGTGGACAATGGATAAGGACAAACCTGCAGGCTGCGCACCCCAGTCCTTCTCTCCAGGGTTCCCTTTGTGGGGAGCATATTTTCACTCAGCAGCTGCAGGGATAGTGGCTTTTTAGCCAAAGCAGCAATGGTTTTCTCATCTCTTTCCTGGCCTACAGAGGAGACCAGACTTCCCTGGTGATTAATTTGTGGATCCCTCTTGCTGGAGGTCTGGTTCTGCCAGGGGGTGGAGGGAGCCATGATCTGCTTTTCTCTAAGGATCTGTGTGACAATGGCAAAAACATAGCTGGCTGGTCCTCCACGGTGACTAAACACTGACTTCAGCCCCTCTAATCCCCTGGACACAAGCAAGCAGCCCTTGCCCATCCACCGCAGCCTATTGTCCAGTTTCACGTGAGCATAGGTTCTCCAGCGCCCCACATCGCCCTTCCACCGCCCTGTGGAAGTGAGGGAGGGACCTTCCTCACATCTGGTGCTGGGTGGGTTGCAGTCAGCAGAGGGTGATCCACCCAGGAACTGACCTTGGTCTCTCCAGTAAGGTCATTGTTTAAGAATGCTTTTTGGGCAGCCCTGAAGGAGACCCATGTGTGCCTGTGGTCAGCTGGAGCTTCCGCTTGTCTCACTTTTGCTGAATTCTAGCAATTTCTCATTTCCTTTAGGAAATAGATTAAGTCTGAAGAGAAGTATGAATAATCATGATGACATACCTGGCAATAGAGATACTGGAAATCTGGCCTTAAGGCTCTTATAGCTCATAGTTGACCAGGGAAAAGGAGCACCTGGGGCCAGATGTCCTGGGTTCAGGTCCCAGCAACACCATTCAATATCTGTGTGACCTAAGGAAAGTCACTTGACCTCTCAGTACCTCAGTTTCCTCATTAGTAAAATGATAAAGAGTACCTCCCTTATAGGATTGTAAGGATAAAATTAGATACTATTGTAAAGTATCTAAAATTGTCTCTTCTTTAGTACTTGCCCAGTTAATATGGACTGTGGCATACAGACTAACCGTGTCCTGTTATGGTCTGCACTAGAAGTTTGGATGGAAACAGAAATTAGAGGAGAGGAAGAAGGAAGCTCCTTCTTTTCCAGTAGTTTGTAGCTTGGGGAAATTAGTTTAATTCCACGATTTAAAAATATCACTTAGGCTGGGGATGTAGCTCAGTGGAACACTTGGCTAGTGAATGCAAGGCCCTGGGTTCAGTCCCCAGCACCATGAAAACAAAACAAAACAAAAATACTACTGTTTTTCACTTGTTCAAACTCTCGGAAAGCCCAGGCAAAGGGGAAGATGTGTCTCCCTGGTTCTCTGTCCACACACAGTAGAGGAAGACACTGTAAGGAAATGAGCCAACGTTGTCACAGTGGCTGTCCTTTGGTGGGAGATTATTGATAGCTTTATATTCTTTATTGCACATTTCTTTCTTTCCCAAATTTTCTTGGAATGTATACAAGTGTGTATTAGTGCACGCACACATGCACACTCATGCTGTACCACTTTCATAAATAGAACTATGTCTTAAAAGATGGGAGGGTTAGTTACCACTGAACCACATCCCCAGTCCTTTTTATATTTTATTTTGAGACAGGGTCTTGCTAAGTAGCTGAGGCTGGCTTCGAACTTGTGATTCTCTTGCCTCACCTCCTGAGTTGCTGGGATCACAGGCATGTGCCATCATGATGGCAGTAACCTACAGTTGAAGTATATAATTTTTTGATATTTTGTTATCCAGTTACACTACTGATATAGTTACTCCCAAAATATCATTTTAACCATTTTTAATGTGCAGTTAAGTACATTCATGTTATTGTCCAACCATTATCATCATCCATCCATAGAACAATTTTCATCTTGCAAAACTGAAACTCTGTACCCACTAAATAGTAGCTCCCCATGCCCCAGCCCTCAGCAGCCACCGTTCTTTTTGTCTTTATGGAACTGACTCCTCGGAATATCTCAGCTGAGTGGGATCATGCGGTATTTGTCCTTTCATGCCTGGGTGTTTCACGGAGCATAATGTCTTTAGGATTCATCCGTGGTCAGAGGTCACTTCCTTTGTGAGGCCTGTAATAGTCTATTGTATATAAATACCACATTTTGTTTACCCGTTCAGCCGTTGATGGACACTTGGGTCGCTTCCACCTTTTGGTTTAGTGGATAGTGCTGTGAAGAACATGGGGTTCAGATTTGTCTGAGTCCTTTCAGTTCCTTTGGTTGTATACAAAAGTGGAATTGCTGAATCGTATGGTAATTCTATGTTGAATTTTGTAAGGAACTGTTTTCCATGTGACTGCAACTAATTTTACAGTCATATCAGCAATATACAAGGATTTTTAGTTTCTCCATGTCCTTATCAAGGTTTACTTTCTGATTTTCTTCTTCTTTTTTCTTTTAAATATATTTTTAGTTGTAGATGAGCACAGTACCTTTATTTAATTAATTTATTTATTTGTGTGATGCCGAGGTTTGAACCCAGGGCCTCACATGTGCAAGATGAGCACTCTACCACTGAGCCCCAGACCCAGCCCCTGCCCCTTCTTTTTAAATAATGACCATCCCAATGCTGTGAAGTGGGGACCTCATTTGGTTTACATTTCGTATCTTCTCATTTATGTCCACTTTAGAGAAATGTCTACCAAGGTCCTTTGTCCATACTGTAATTGGATGGTTTGTTTTTGTTGTTGCTGAGTTTGGGGAGCTCTTCACATATTCTGGAGGTCAGCCCCTCACCTAGATACACTTTGCAAATATTTCCTCCCATTCCAGGTTGCTCTTTTGCCCTGTCAGTAGTGTCTGCTGATTCACAGGAGGTTTTACTTTTGGTGATGTCTGATCTGTCCATTTGTGTTGTTGCCTGCACTGTTGAATTATATCCAAGAAATCATTGCCAAATCTGGTACCATAAAACTTTTCCCTTTTTTTTCTTAGAATTTTATAGTTTTAACTCTTACATTTAGATCTTTTATCCATTTGGGGTTAAGTTTGGCATCTGGTGTAAGTAGGGGTCCCACTTGATTCTTTTGCCTGTGGGTTTCCAGCATCCCCTGAGAGAGGGAGCCTCGTATTGAAAAGGCCCACCCGAGGCACCTCAGAGGTGCCAGCACTGCCGGCCCACTGCCATGGACACCAGCGCTTATGAGTTAGTTGAAGTCGTGAATGACAGTAAAACAGGACACTTGGTTTGTTTCTTCAGTAAACATGGATGGGCACCTACTCGGGGCCAGGCACTCGTGAGCAGGGCAGGCAGCTGCTCCTTTAGGGAGCCACGGTCAGGGAGAGAACACAAGAAATGGCAGCGGGTGGATGAGGACTGCGTACTCAGTGTTCCAAAAAGGAATGGATGTTTTGAGCAGCCGAACAGGGGCTTCACAGAAGATCCCCAAGGAAGTGTAGTTGACGTATCACAGTCCGGTGCAAATGGAAGAAATGAGCCCGTGTACCTCTCCAGAGAAGCCCCTTCTGAACGCTTCCAGCTGTGGGCAGGGCTCTCCAGATGGGCGTTGCCATGGAAGCATCTTCCACTTCTCACTTCCTGACTGAGTTTATTTCCGAATTTCCCGTGCTGGTGCCAGTTCCCAGCTGTAAATACAGACGTGGCAGGTCCCTTTTTCCTGCTGCCTTGTCACTGCAGGGAGAGCGGATGTGGCTGGAATCCAGCCCGGAGTCTCCTCCCAGCGGAGTGAGTTGTGGAACCTGCATGTCGCAGTTTCTCTTCCACCAGGCACTCTTTCCTTTGTTCCCCCTGGGGACTGTGCCAGCATGCCTCACCCTGTGTTTTGAAACTTTTAGAGCCCAGCTTGTATTTGGTGGAGAAATGAGCGCAGGAGGGCTTCCTTCCTGACCCAGCTGCTGGAGAAGTTGAGTCAAATCCTCCCACTGAAACTAGATTTTTTGCCACCTTTCTAGCAGAAACGGGGCTAGCTATCCTTCGGTACTTTGAGGAAGGGATTTGCTGACCTGAACAAAGGAACTGCAGCCACGGTGGGGGAGGGCTGTGGCTAATTGCTTACTGTGACTGAGACTCTGGGCTACCCTTTAGTGCTTTAGAATAATACAGTTGTGTCAACTTTGTGGAGCATACTTACACAAACCAAGGCAGTGCGGAATGTCATATGGTGCCTGACCGAGCTTCAGTGTGCTGGGTAGTCTTTAAATCATTCTAATCCCTTTAGCAATTCAGTCTTACGATTATAATTATCTCCCTTTTACAGCTGGAGAAATTGTGGCAGGGGGCAAGTTAAGTCATTAGCCAAATTTCTAAATAGCAGCAGTTCTGGCAAAAAGGAGGGATTTAGCCAGAGGATGCTGGAGCAGCCCTGAGGACCAAAGCAAGGCCTCAGGAAGGAGCATGTATAACTGGTCGTCGGTTCCTTGGTCACATGTAACAGAAATACCAACTCAAAGTGGCATGAACTCCAGGGGAAAGGATGGGCTCACTCTACTGGAAAGCCCTGCAGTGGAGCGAGTGTCTGGGCTGGTTGGTCCAGGAACTCAGAGCCACTGCCAGTGATCCACTTGCTTTCGTGACCCCTGCCCCCATTTGCCCTTCTGGTGTCGGTGTCATTCTCAAACCTGGCTCCCGGAAGTTGCAGACTGGTTAGCACCACTTGTATGTCCTTATCCCTATTCTGAGAGAGAGGGTTTGTCCCCGACCATAATGCAGAGAAAGCTTCAGGGCTTCTCTCAGATTGGACTAGCCAGGTCATGTGACCTTCCTGGAACCAAGCACTGATCAGAGGGTGGGAATCACAGTAGTAGACTAGTTGCTCCCGCTTAAAAGCACCAAGGAAAGGATGGAATAGGTGCTGGGAAGCAGCCAGCAAGTAGATCAGAACCAGAACAAAGAAGCCACTGTCAGGAGTCCCTTCCTCCCTGTTCCCTCCTACCTCTGTATCTTGCTTTCTTCGTTCTCTCACATTCACGTGCTCTCTTTCTGCCTTTCCTTGCACTGGTGGGAACCCACACATTGCTGAGCTCTCCATCCTACAGCACAGTCTCCCAGAGAGGTGCGCTGTGTTCTCTCAGCCCAAGCCACAACAGCCCAGGAAGGAAGGGCCAGTGTCTCCCTTCAGACTAACCAGGGACGGGTCAGCAGTTCTTTTTTTTTTGTAAGAATTTTTTTTAATATTTATTTTTCAGTTTTCAGTGGACACAACATCTTTATTTTATTTTATGTGGTGCTGAGGATCGAACCCAGTGCCCCATGCATGCCAGGCAAGCGCGTTACCACTTGAGCCACATCCCCAGCCCCGGGTCAGCAGTTCTTGAGACGGGTCAGCTGAGACAGGTGCTCTCCCTGGGCCAGTGCACTATAGACAGGGATCAGGTCATTGTTCCCTCTGTCCTCTCCTGGGGCTCTGCCTACTGTATCCTCCTCATTGAATCTCTGAGCTGGCAGTCATTTAATCAAGATCCCAAAAGATGGTGGTTGAATTACACTTCTTGATTATAGTGACACTAAAGCCTCATTTCACCCCCAAGCTCCTAGAAGATGAGGAGTGTCATGTGCATTTTCTAGATTTCTGAAGCAGCCCTCTGTGGAACGCCAGCTCTTCAGCATGGCCCACCAGGCCCAGCATGCCCTGGCCCCTGCCTGCTGCCTGACCCTGGCTTTATCCTGCAGGTCCTGAGTATCCTGCCATCCGGGGTGCCGAGGACCTGCACCCTCAAATACACAGCTTATGTCTTGTGTTTATTTGGTGCTGCTTTGGCTCCCCTGCCACTCCTGCCCTCTCCCTTTCTGGCCTAAGACTGGCTCCACTATTAGGTCTTCCTTTCCATGTTCCTCCAAGGGGCCCACCTGATGGCCACCCACCTTCTCTGAGCTACTCAGGGTCTCCCTACTGTAATGACTCCATAAAGGCAGGAACCAAGTCCATTTCATGAAAAGTAAACCTCTTCCCCCAAACATGAGGCTTACTAAACGCTTCTAAGGGAATGGCTTAGTGATAATGAACATTGAGGGTCTTTTATCCAAAATGCTTGGGACCAGAAATATTTCAGATTTTGAAATATTTACCTATATGTGACATATCTTGGGGGAGGAACCCAACTGTAAACACAAAATTTATTTATGTTTCATATATACCATATATATATTACCTAAGGTAATTTTGTACAGTATTTTTAATGTACTTTTTTTTTTTTTTTGGTAGTATGAGGATTGAACCCAGGGGTGCTTAACCACTGAGCTACTACCTAGCCCTTTTAATTTTTTATCTTGAGACAGAGCCTCGCTAAGTTGCTTAGGGCCTCAGCCTCCCAAGTTGCTGGGATTACAGGCATGTGTCATCATACCTGGCTAATACACCTGTGTTTTGTCTGCAACTTGTCACATGAGGTCAGGTGTGGCATTTTCAGCACTGTTTCAGATTTTGAAGCATTTTGAATTTCAGATTTTCAGATTAGGGACGCTCAACCTGTAGTTACATAATAAAAACAGTGGCTTCTTTTGAGTGTCTACTTCACAATAGGCACAGTATCAAGCCCTGTTATGTACAGCATTAAATGATTACTCCCATCACCAGAATATTGTAATGAGGATAGTAATTTATGGAATGATGAGCACTGGCCATTGTTGTAAATCCTTTGCTTGTATCATCTCATTGGATCCTTGTAACTACCCTTGGAGGCCAGTGTTGATGTCATCTCTATTGGGCAGTTGAGGTAGTGGGTCAAGAGCCACCACCCAACCATCAGCCATGTTTGGGGGATGGATTTGCATGCCTCTTGCTCTGTATGTGGCTATTTCTGCGAGTTCTGTATACAGCACCGTAATTTTTCCTGTGGGTTGAGTTGCTAATGTGTTCAAGGGCTTGACATTACAAACATATTACAGTCTTGCAGAACTTAACAGTGAGGATCTGTGTGAGAACTGTGTCCTTAGGTGATGTCCTTGTTGTGTGAGCGTCAATACCATGTTCTTAGACAAACTGAGATGGCTACTGATTATGCCACTAGATGACATAATCTTATGAGGCCACTATTGTATATGCAGCTTGTTGACTGAAATGTCGTTCTATGGGGCATAACTTCTGAGCAAGATTCTTTCTCATCCCTGTCCCCCAGCTATCCAAGCTCCTCTTCCCAGTGGCAGCCACTGTTACCAGTATTTTTGTGTGTACGGGTTGTCCTTCCAGATATATTTCCATACATGTAAGAAATATGTTTGACTATTTTTTTTCTCCCAGGAAGCATTTGATTTTTTCTCGCCCTCTCCCTGTCAGGCACGATCAGGCCACGCGTTCATTCAGGCAGCCTCTGTGTTTCTGGTTTCTGCCATCTTGAGTCAGGCTCTAGGTTTATGTCCCTGTGCCTGTTTCTTCTTGGTCCTGAACCCTCTTCCTTCCCAGCACCCCTTCCTGCCCTGTCTGCTGCTTATAGTCTAGGCCAGCATAGGTGATAGCATTGCCACATTTTTGGAAAATTTCACCTCAGCAAAGGTCTGTGAACTCTTGGGTGAGGATTCAGTGATCCTGGAGCCTTGAGAAGGCAAAACCGGGGACCTAGGGCCCAGTTGATGTCCCAGCCCTGCTACACATTTGCTGAGTTGACTCAAACATTCTCCACTCTCCTGGGCCTTCCCCCGGCTGAAAAGTGGGTGCAGTAAGAGGAGAAGCTAGTGCATCAGCGCATGTCCAGAATGTAGCTCGGTGCCCAGCAGAGACATGCTTAGACCGTGGTTCACTATTGGTGTTCTGTGGGGACTTCCCTGAGTTAATGTGGCCTCAGACTCTGGCCTGAGAACACATGAACCTCTGCTTAGAACCTCTTCTACCCACCAGCTCCTGCCCTTCCTGCAAAGGTCAGTGGACACATCCTCTCCCTAGGAAGTGACCTTGACTCCCATCCCGGGTCAAGGCCTCCTTCCTTCACGGCTCTCCCTGCTACCCATGTCCTACATTCCTCCTTAATGGCGCAGAGCGCACTATGGCTAAATGGATGATTGGGAACAAGTGCATAATGTTTACTTTCTCTCCTAGGAAGGTACATATACTGTTGATTTGTTTACAAACATTTATTGGCCAGTCCTCCAGGCCCAGCCCTATGCTGTGTGATGCTGGGACAAAGCAGTGAACAAGAGCCCCAGAGCCTGTCCTATTGAGCTTACTATTCCAGGGGGGAGGGGGGACAGCAGACAACTGTCCAGAAAGTTCAGGGCGAGGGGAGGGGAGGCATGGGGTGGAGCTGGGGGTGCCCCGAGGAAGCACCTTACCCACTGAGGGGAAGGGAAGGTGTGGCATCGGGGAAAGTTGCCAGGAGACTCTTAAGCTGTGGGCTATGGAGGAGGGAACCAGCCAGGAGAGGGCAGTCCGTTATTCATGCTGTATCCTCAGGCTACCCTGTCCTTCCTGAGCATGTGTCTGTCAGTCAGTCCATAAACATGCCCTGACCTCGCTTCTCTGTGCAGGCTTCAGGTAGAGAACTCAGCTCTAAACTAGAGAGTCCTGTCACCACTCTCATAGAGCTTAGTGAGTGTGTGTGTGCATGTGTGTGGTGGCAGGGGGGAGATGTTAAACAAGCAACTCCCAGGTAAACACAAGCTCAATTGTGGAGGGAAAGAATGGGTGCCAAAACGCTATGTTACTAGTTGGAGAGGTGGTACTGAGGCTAAGAGCAACAGTAAGAGTTGCCAATCTGGGAAAGAGGTGGCAGCAGTGGTGATTTCAGGGTATGAGTTGGGGACAGCACATGCAAATGTCCTGAGGGTGGTGAGGAGCTAAAAGACCTGAACACGGAAATGTCATGTGTGAAGGGGGATGGGCACGACAGAAGGTAAAAGAAGTAGACAGGGCCAGGTCATGCTTGACTGTCTGGGTTTGGACAGAATGTCGGGCTTCAAGCCATTGATATTCTGGGGACTGGGGACTGTAAGGGGGTTTGGGCGAGGAAAGTAGGAGGGCTCTGAATACATGCATGAGAAAACCATCTAGGGAGATGACATGTCTGCCACATTGCCATGGCATTGTCTGTAAAAACAGGAAATGCCTCTTCGACACACAAAAAGATCCTCAACACTGTGCATGAGAGAAATGCCAATTAAAATCATGCTGAGATAATATCTTTCTCCTCTCAGAAGGGCAGAGCAGAAGGCATAGCATGCGCTGCTGTCAGGGGTGTGGGGAAGCAGGCAGCTCATCCACTGCTAGTGGGAAGGGACCTGGAACCGATGCTTGGGAGGGGACATGGATGGTGTCACCCGCATGACTCTGCAGATGCCCTTCCTTTGCCTCAGTGGTTCCGCTCTGGGGATTTTTGCCTACAAATGTTCCCAGGTGTGAGGACTGACGCTTGCTGAAGATTATTCATGACAATGTGCTTATCAGAGCAAAAGATGGGAAATGTCCTACAAAGGGCACTGTGGTTAGGGCTGTCCCTGAGAGGGCACACGGTGCAGCTGGGAAGGTGGAATGAGACCTGTAGCTCCCCGTCTACCAGGTGCCCCTGTCAAGTGTTAGAATGGAAAGGACACCTTTCATTCCTAATCCTCAGTGCTGGAGGGCACAGCGGAAATCGGAGGGAGAGTGTAGGTCTTGTGAAGATTTCAATTCCAGTCACCTCTGGAGCACTCCAAACTCTCAAATTCCATCACCTCAGGAATCAGGCACCGTGTGTAGCAATCTGTATGAAGTACTTGTGTGTCTGCGCATGTGTGTGGTACATGTCCGTATGCATATCCATGCAAGGACCCAGCCACAAGTACGTACGTGTTTGTGTAATTAAATTTAATCTCTTCATTCAGGTCTCTGCCTGAATGGCTGAAATGCTGCCTCAGAGAGGACTGTCTGGAGCAACCCTTCCTGCCACTGTCATTTTCTGCTCCTGCCTTTGCTTCTCTTTGTCTTGCTTGTTGTCAGCTGTTGGGTTTATTTGCCTTCTGAACCATCCTCTTTAGAGCCCGTGCTCGGGGAAGGTAGACGTCTTGCTGGACCCCTCACGTCTGCACCAAATGTGGCCCATAGTAGCTGCTTATATGTTCTGGGTGACAAGCCTGGATAGGGACCATCGTCCTCACGTTACACAAGTGGGCCCAAGGCCCCAGAGGCCTTTCCCTCTTTGCATGAATTCTAAGAAATGAGGATCAGGGCTGGGGATATAGCTCAGGTGGTAGAGCATTTGCCTCACATGCACAAGGCCCTGGGTTCAATCCTCAGCACCACAAAAAAAAAAAAGGAACAAACGAAGACCCACTGCTGCTCTGACTGGTCAGGAAAGGGCCATTGGCTGCCTTGTAAGCTAGTGAAGTCCTCCCTTCACTCTCAGCCCCTTTGCAGAGTCCCCTTGAGAGGGGGACACAGGCTGGGTCTCTTCTGCTGGGCCCTGCCTGTGAGGCTCTGAGGGTGCCGCACTGTGCTTTTCCTTTAGCCACCTGGCCAGTCTGGCTCTCTGGCATGATTAATTGATGCTTGTTCCATGGAGGATAGGTAGAGTCTCAGAAATTTCTTTTCTTTCATGTGCGGGGGATTGAACCCAGGGCTTTGTGCATACAAGAGACGCACTCTACCAACTGAGCTATAGCCCCAGCCTGAGTCTCAGAAATTTCTGTGCACGTAGAAATATGTGTCTCTACTTAGTCTTCTTTTTCATTCACTCAATGAAAAGGCATAGGGTATATATAGATGTGTCTTAATTTTTCTAAAAGCTGCAAGAGCCTTTATTTAGCATATATCCTCTGAGCGTCTTGTGGATGCTATGCTGCCCAGGGTCTGGAGGTATCATTGTGAATAAAACAACAGCCCTGCACCCATGGAGTTCAGTGAAACCAATTTTAAAAAAACAAAAACCAACATTTTTGACAAGTACACTGCAAGGAATAAAAACAAGGTGAAGTAGGGGCCACCTAAGTTAGGGTGCTCAGGGGAGGCCTCCCTGAGAGGGAATAGTTGCAGGGAGAATTGACTGGCAAGAAGCAGTGAGTTATGAGACTAGCTAGGGCAAAATGTGCAAAGGCCCTGGGGCAGCAATAAACTTAAAGAAAAGCAGCTACTGTGCTGGGAGCATTTGAGTGCTGGTAAAGGAGAAAACAAGGTCTTAGAGGCCTTGCCAAGGCTGTCTTCAAGCTCCTAGGCTCAAGTGACTCCTGCCTCAGCCTCTGCAATGACTGAAACCATAGGCCTGTGCCACTGTGCCTGGCCAAGGTGTCAAAGAACTTTAAGCAAGAAAGCAGCCTGATGTGATTCCTTTTTTATTTGAGTCCTCTGGTTAGCTAGAGAATAATTTCTAGAAAGTCAAGAGCAGACTTTTAGAGATCCGAGCGGGTGATGGCAACAGGGCTTGCTAGTGCAGTTGCTGTGGAGGATGGGAGAAGGAGGAACATCATCAAGTCTATTGTGTGTCTAGCACAATTTGTTGGCTTGCCCCTAAGTGGACTCTCAGGTTGCCTCCCATTTTCTTTCAGATCAAGAGGCTAAATCTTGAAAGATCAAGGGCAAAGGCATTCCAGAGCAGAGGCAGGAGCCCCGTATTGGGGCTGTACAAGGAGCTTCCCCTTCACTTCAGCTCAGGCCAGAGTGTGGGACACAGGGGGCTGGGGAATGTCGACCATTGATCATGTGGAGTCTGGCCATTTTGACATTCTTTGATGCTCCCCTACCCTTGCCTTCTCCGGAGCTGCTTTCTCATTGAGGCCAAGCCCATGCCTTCTTCCCTTACCCGTCCCCAGGTAGGTCCAGAGTTTGAACCAGCACTACAGCCACCCCACCCCAGGCACCCTGATGGCCTTCCTGCCTTAGTCTCTGCACTCAGCTCAGCTTTGTTTTCCCAGGGCTCAGAGCAGTGGCTGGGCAGGCCTTTGGTTCTGGGCCATCACTGGAGGGAGCTTGTCCTGTAGGAAGAGAAGGTCTCTGTGTCTGTGAGCTGGGTTCTCCTACGTTCTTTGTCCTCTGGTTTCTCTGGCCTTATTCTTGTCAGTTCAGCCCCACGGCAGCCTCCCTCTGTCTTTTTGAGGGACTTTGGGCATTTGGGGAGCTTTAGTTCACTCAGCCAGTAAGAGCAGCTTATCCAGCGTGAGTTTAAAATCACAGCACGTGACCTGAGAGCACACAAGAGGAGAGAGAGCCGCCTTCCCCTCCTCCTGCCACAGAGTCCTCGGATCTCCGCATACCTGGCGCCAGCTCTGGCCTGGCTCTCTCTTTTGTGCTGCTGTTATGTGCCGGCCAGGCCACCTGTCCACACTGGCACCTCTGGGAGTCGGCTTCCCGCCTGCCCAGGAGCCTCGGACTAGGAGCAGTCGCAGGTCACAGGAAGGGGTAATTTGACATGTTTAGCTCGCACCAGGTACAAAAAAAAAAAAAGGTGAAACAACCTTGAAGGAGAAAAATATAGGGCATTAGTGAGCTCAGAAAGTACTCTCCCAAGTTGCTGGGGAGAACGCAGATCACCGAGACCTTTTTAGAAGACATTCTGAAAAACTTTTCTTTTTGTTTTGTTTGATGAGCAGTACATGCATGTGATAAAAAGGACACACAAAAGCATTCAGTGAGAAGTCTCCCTCCCCTGTCCACAGCCCTCCTAGGCAAGACTTCTCAGGTGTGTTCCTCCAGGCGCACATTCAATAAAAAAACAAGTATAGGGGCTGGGGTTGTGGCCTACCATGAGTGAGGCCCTGGGCTCGATCCTCAGCACCACATAAAAATAAATAAAATAAAGGCATTGTGTCCAACTACATCTAAAAAATAAATATTAAAAAAGTGTATATTCTTCATGCATATCTGCACCTCAGCTTGGAAATTATCCAAATATAATAGTCCACAGGTAGTCCTCACCCAGCACTGCCCCTCCTGAGATGCTGCCCTACAGACGCACTAGCCCCAGAACAAAGGATGTTTACTGCAGAATTGTTTTCAGTGGCAAAAAATTTAAAAAAATTTTAAAACTCTGGAAATAAAACAAATGCCCATTTTTTAGGGAATGATTAAAAAAAATATGGCACATTCATATTATTGGAATATCAGCTACTAAGAAAGGAGAGGGTAAGAGTGCTCCTAGCTGATTTGGAGGCACGTCCTTGATGTGTTTTGGGGAAAGCAATATTCTGAAAAATTAATATGATCTTATTTGTAGACAATAGAGTGACAGGAGTCATTGTCATCTTGTTTGGGGTGATGGGTGTTCTAGACTCTCCGGGTCACGTGGTCTACTCAGCCCAGCATTCAGCTGGGGGACTTGGCAGTGTCCTGATCTGTGGTCAAAACAGACCTCCCGGGCTGGGGATGTGGCTCAGTGGTAGAGCACTTGCCTCACATCTGCAGCAAAACAAAAGGAAGATCTTCACGTGCGAGTCGGTACTGGACGCCCAGCGGGGAGGGTGGACGGGCGCAGAGCTCATGGCGTGGGCTCCTGCTCACTGGGCCTCTCAGTCAGGCTAGTGTGTTCCCGTGATGGATGCTAGGGTGAGAAGTGGTTTCTCAGACCTTGACAGGCAACAGTTTGATCCACTTCCCAGTCTTTGGGTGGAATGAAATAAGCAAGAGTTGGTCACCTGTGACCATGCAGTGCCAAGGCTGCCACTCATAGACTGACACGAGAGCCGCGGAGATGCTGGGTCAAGGCACCAGGTCTGACTGGGTTCCAGTGAAGCCCAGAGGGGCAGGCAACACAGCCACTGCCTACCTCAGTCCTCCCTGGGCCACCACATGGAGCCACCAGGGACCACTTCTCATGCCCCATTCCTAAATGGGATTGCGGACCTGGAAGGAAGGTGGTGGGTGGATGCCCCACAGAACAGTCTCGTCGGACCACTCCAGGTGTCTTAGCACCGTGGGTCTCCAGTTAGGAGCCCAGGATTGATCTCTGGGGGACTCTGCCCCCTCCCCTTCCCTTCCTACCCCTGCTTCCAGCAGACACATCCTTCCAAGGCCTTGTGTCCCCTCAGACGGCATGTGGAGGTTTGTGGGGTGGCACTCTTGGCCCCTGTAAGTCACAGCTTGCCTCCTGCTGGGCTTCACTTGTTCAGTGCTTGTCCTCATAGGGAAAGGCGTGCAGGTCAATTGAGCCGTTCCCCAGCCTCTGACTAGAACGCCTTTATTCCCAGTGTCCCTCCTGTACCCTCCCCTCACCGAGATGAGAGTCCTTCCTGTCCTGACCGCAGCATCTCTCCCTTCCCCTCCTGTGGGCTCTTCATCAAAGGTCAGAGCTCCCTTCTCACTGGCTTGTCTTTCCTCGGACCCCCTCTGAGGAGGGAGGCCAGTCGGCCTTGGCTCTGTGGTGTCGTCTGGCTCAGGTTGTAGGTGTCTTCAGGGTTGGCCGGGATCCTGGAGGGAAGCCGAGGGCGTTGTGCCTCTGGGGATGTGGAAGAGCCTGCAGTGTGAGGGCTCCATTTACAGAGGTGTGAGCAGCAGGGGAATGATGAGGGGGTGACACTCCAGGACTAGCGAGGCCACAGGAGGGAGGGCAGCCAGTGTTGAGATGCGGGGACTCTCTGGGCAACTGAGTAGAGACACAGAAAGAGCTGGATCCTTGAAGGAGTCAGGCTGAGGTAATATAAAGAAAAGTTAAAAGTGTAAATTATTAGCATGAATTTTACCCTTCATGTCTGTGCTGTGTCATGCCAGTTTTTAATGTGAATAGCAGATTGTTTAATTTGTGTGTGGAATCACTAAATTGCACACTTGGTGTTTCCTGGCTCCGACATGCACGCTAAAATTTCACTCCTACCAGAACAGTGGAAAGGCTGCAAAAACCACTCCAGATGTTTCTATCTCTTTTTTTTTGGGGGGGGGGGCAACACTGGGGGATTGAACCCAGGAGTGCTCTACCACTGAGCCACATCTCCAGCCCCATCATTTTTTATTTTGAGGCAGGGACTCACTAGGTTCCAACTTGCGACCCTCCTGCCTCAGCCTCCCAAGTGGCTGGGATTACAGGTATGTGCCACCACCCCTGGTTTTGTTTCATCTTGATATGTGCCCGTTCTGCCAACACTCTCTGTGGCTTACTAAAAAGAAAAGGAAGTGGGTTGCTGTATCCTTCTCTTTCCATCCCCCTACCTGATTGGCTAATTCAGGGAAATGTGGCTAGTAGGAAAGCTTATGGTAGTGCTCCTTGGTCTTTAGAGTTTAGACTCTCATTCCCTTCTTCCTGTGTCAGACAAGTCCTGGCTCTAAAGGAAGCACCTCTGGGGGCTGATAGTGTCCTCACCTTCTCTTGTGGGTATGACTTTACTTATCTTTCCTTTGCTGGGCCTCTGTGGTCATCAGTCCCCTGAGATCCTGTGCTTGTGGGCGTTGGGAATACTCCATGTGAGTGCTGTGGCCAGGAGCAGCGGCTGCAGGAATGCATCCCCTTCACACATGCATGCTCCATTAGCTCTTGGACTTCACCTTGAAAATACAAGTTCAGAGCCAGGGACGCAGCTCAGTGGTAGAGCATTTGCCTAATATACACAAGGCCCTGGGTTTGATTCCCCAGCACTGGGGGGGAAAAAAAGGAAGAAAGAAAGAAAAGAAAGTAAGGAAGGAGAAAGGAAGGAAAAAGAAAAAGAAAGAAAGAAGTTTAAAGATAGAATTGTTACAGTTTTCAAGACAGTGACAGTACTAGATCAAGCTGAGGGCCTGTGTAGCTACTTGGTCTCCTGCCTGTGAAGTCGGCCCTCTCTGGGTTTGTCACACCAGGTAACAAATTACCAGTTTGAAATAGGGTTATGTCAGTGCCACAATTTTAACGGACTTAAGTTAATAACATTTAACATTAGGAATTAAAATCATTTAAAGGACAGGTACATTTTCAGTTGACTATACTTTCTTCTTTCCCTTTTTGTGGTGCTGGGGTTGGAACTAAGGGCCTTGCACACGCTCGGCAAGTGCTCTGCCAGAGTTGCATCCCCAGCCCTGATTGCGTTCAGATCAAAACAGCCACTGTCCTCACCTGCACCTGTTTGTCCAAATGAGGGTCCATCTTGACAAATGACAACATTAACCCTCGTTTACTCAGACCAGAAAACATATATATATCTATGAAAAGTCACATCTTGATTGAAAATGCAAAAATGTGCTCTACCAAAAATGAAGCAGCGACTGTTTACTTGGTTCATTTAATAGGCTTTTGGTGAACTGCTCTTGATCTTGGATACAGTTTGAATCTAGCAGAAAACTGCAGAGGGAAACTCATGAGGCTTCTCTCCCTCACCCTGTGGCAGTCTATCAGGAAGGCCGGTTTGTCTGTCACCTGAAATAGATCCTCACCAGCCTCCTCCTCTCCATTCCACTGCCCTAGCCCTGGGCCTAGTAGCCAGCTCAGGGTAGCAGCCACCCCACTGTTTCTGCCTGTTTCTTTTGCACCCCAATGGTCTCTATGCAACAGCCAGAGGGGTTTTTCAAAAATGGAAATCAGAACTCATCAGTCTCCTCGGATCCTCCTCCTCTTCTGCTTCTCCTCTCCTTTTCTCCTTCTCCTTCCCCTTTAGAGACTTTTATTACCAATCCAGTAATATAGCCTTTCAGCTAACTTTTAATTGAGATATAATTCATACAACTATAAAATTCACCACTTTTTAAGTGTATTCTCGCGTTGTACAACCATTACTAGTATTTAACTCCAGAACGTTCTCATTGACCCAGAAAGGGACCCCATACCCTTTACAAGTCACCCCCCAACTTCTCCCTCCCCAGTCCCTGGTAGTTATCAATCTACTCTCTGTCCCTGTGGATTTGCCAGTTTGGGGAATCGTGTTAGTGGGATCATGATGTGTGGCCTCGTTTGGCCTGCTCCTTTCACCCAGCATCGTGTTTTCGAGGCTCATCCGTATCACACAGGATCGGACCTTCTTTCCTTCTTGTGACGGCGTCACGCTCCCTGGTCTGGACGTAGCACATTCTGTTGACCTGTTCTTTTCACTGGCCTCCCTCTCCGTTCTTCTTTAGATCTGGGCTTCATTCGTGCCGTGTCCTGCCCAGTATGTGTTTGCCTATTTATTTTCTGGCCCTTATTCTGGACCAGAAGCTTTGTAATGGCAGGTCCCGTATCCTCTCTTGTCCTTCGTATCTGGCCTCCAGCTCCCCCTGTCCAGTGCAGGCTAGTACTTAACAGTTGCTATGAATGGCATAGCGTAACTCTCATTTCTCATTTCATCTCCTCTTAAGGCAGAATGATTCCAGTCCCATTCTGTGTGAAACGCCATGTCTAGCTTCCATTGGTGTTGAGGAAATGGTTAGGGTCCTGAGGTCCTAAACCATGAGGCCACCTGAAATGATAGCAGTTGCTAGCCGGACCCCCTGGTTGCTTGCCTGCTATGTAAGACCCAGTCTCATTGGAAAGGGGATTTTCCAGTGGTAATCATTTGGCTGCCAGGATATTGAAAAAAATAACAGAGAGTGGTTTCTCTCGTGAGCAAAATGTCCAGAGAATGGCAGTCCAGGGCTGGGGTGGCAGCTTTGTGGTCATCAGGAAAAGCAGGATCCTTTCATCTCAAATCTTTTTGCTTCACCATCCTTGTGACAAAGCTCTCATCCTTATCATGGCTTCATGGCCCAATGGGGCTGCTGCAGCCACAAGTTGGGGAACTTTCCTCAGAGGTCCACAGCAGCTTCCCCGTACCCCTTGTTAACCAGCCCTGACTGCGGAGAAGGAGGGGAAGAGTCTGCATATGGTGGGCAGTTAGCAACTGTGGTAGGTCTGTTTCTGCGCAGGTCCCTGGCCGTGGCAGCCAGCTTCTGCACTGGCCTGGACCTTCAGCCTCCTTTATTCCCTGAGCAGTCAGAATCAGAGCAGTGACTTTCTCTGGGTTATCTGGATGGCCAGAAGGTCTTCCCAAGGTCCCACCTGCCCAGAAAATCCTCCATGCCACCAGCAATAAGAATGATGATAGCTCTTATTAGTAAACGCTTACTACAAGCTAGATCCAGCTCTTCATGGAGTTATTTTGTACTTAATCCTCACAACACCCTTGTAATTATCCCCACTTTATAGATGAAGAAACTGAGAGGTTAAGTATCCAGAGACTTTCTCACTATTAACGTTTTTTTTTTTTTTTTCATTCTTCCCTTTCAATATATTATGAATAAGAGGATTAAAAAATAAAGCCTGACCTATTTTGGTAGATTGACCACTGTTCTAACTTCTGTCTGATTAGCTGGGATGTGGAGAATGCTTTGTGGAAAAGCACCCAGCAGTCGAAACCACATTGACAAGCTGTTTTTACAGGAGGGCAGGAAGGGGCTTAACTGTTGGCACATCCAGCAAATGTCTGGTGACAGGAGGAAAAAGGATCCACAAGCTATGCAGGATTTCCCGAGCCCAGGAGCCAGGGCCCAGCAGACCACAGTGCAATTGTGCCAGCAGGCTGGACTTAGCCTGTGAAATGATAGTCACCCCAACTTCTCTTAAAAGTCTGTGGGGAGAAGGAAGCTGTTCCCAGTTCAGGCCCTCTGAGAATTAGTTCAGGTGCCTGGTCATCTCTCTAGATGTCTCTGAACAACTTCGCTCAGTGGAAATCTTGGGTTCTCCAAATTCATCTCTGAGCCAAGTCTTTGAGACAACTTTTAGCCCTTGTCAGTGGCCATCAGCCAACTCTCCAGGGTGGGGGCATAGGCTGTGTCACATGACAGCACCTGGAGGGAGAGGTTGACAGGTTGACACCAGCTCTGCTCTCTCTTGGAACCCCATGGCCACAGGATGGCTGCTGCAACCATCTTCATCAGGAAGCCAGAGGTTCATCCTTCTCTTCTGGGCAGGGTAGTGTTCTGGGGAATAGAGGGACCTCTCAAATCCAACTATTACGTCCACATTCTAAGCTTAAAAAAAAAAACAGACTAATGAGGGGCAACGGGCTGTGTAGATGAGTCTGATCCTTTCTGGAAGGAGAGCAAGCACTTTTCTAGAATCCTTGGGTGAGAAGCCATGACCTACCCCAAGGTTATGAAGATGTGCTCTGTGTATCTTCTAAACACGCTTGTATTCTTCTGTTTACCTTTGGATCTTTGCCCCATCAACATTTGGGGCTCGAGGCTAAGCCCACGCTCTTCACTGCTGCACTGGTGGAGGTTCTGGAACCAGAGCCCCTGCATCAGATCCTTCCTGCTGTGCCACCTGCTTACTGGGTGCAGCTTGCGTGGGCAAATTCTCTCTCTGTGCCTCCATTTTCTGGTGGGCTACCTAGGGATCCTAGTAGAATTTCCATGTTGTTACAGGGTTAAATGAATTGATTTAAAGAGCTAAAAAGGTGCCTGGCATGTAGTAAAATCAAAACATCAACCTGTGCTTGAACCTGGAATGAGAATTTACAAGGCTGCACTTGGGACTGGGAGCTCAGCAAGGACCCTGGCACCAGCCAGTGGGAGAAGTGAAGCGCACCACTGAGGTTCCTCTTTGTCTTTACAAGAACTTGCCAAACTACTCTCCAAAAATGTTTGTTCCAATTTCCACTCCCGCCCACGGTGACTGAGAGTTCCCCTTACTCCACAATTCAGCACATTTGGTGTTGTCAGACTCTGACATTTTGACCAATCTGCTGTATGTGAAATGGTCACAGTGTTTTCCCTGAGCAGCTTCCCTGCAGAGCTCTATCTGCGAGCCACACCACCATGGCGTTACCTGGGCTAGGCTGCAGGCAGGACAGCCATCAGGCCCCTGGCACAGTGGAGTCCCCACAGCTCCATGTCCTGGGCCCTGCACTGGCCCACTTATCTTTGGAGGCAGGTGAGGTGTTGGGGCATAGGAAATGAGGAAGTGCGATCCTCAGAGCCAGTGACCCAGCCTGAGTGATATTTCATCCATCAGTGAAAGACCCAGTGCTAAATCGTTAATGCAGGTTATTAATAGAATATAGGTCATAAGAGAAAATATGATTAATTGCAAGATGTTCTCTGTGGCTGTTGAGGGCCTAGATTTTCCCAAAGCAAACTCCTTTCTTCCCAGATCAGCTTTTCTTGGTCGCGGTGTGGGTGGAGGCGGGGATGAGCAGATATTTTCCTAAGTCACTACTTCAAAGACAGGGCAGGGGAAGTCTAGTGGGAATCTTCTCTAAATGAAGCACAAGAAAACCACTTTATTAGTTGGGTAAGTAAACCTCTGACGCCCGACGTGAAGCTCTGGTAACTTCCAAAAAGGAAGCTTGTGGCGGAAGGCCTCCCGGGGTATAGTTCTCCACCACCTCAGATGATCGTGCCTAGACCAGCCACTTCTATAGCGGCTCTGTGGAGAGGAGAGGCCTGGCTGTCCCTCCTCACCACCTGGCAAGAGAGGGTGCCTATGGCCAAGGCGCTCTTATAGGTCACATGGAACTGCCCAGGAGTGTATCCTGCTCCTCGACAGGAAACAGGAAAGAACCTCCTGCCATCTCTGGCTTGACTCCGGCGGGCTAGGAATCCTGCTCATTGAAAGCAGACGCCAGTAACAGTCACAATTCCTGACCAGTTAGATTAGCCATCCCTTCTTCCTCAGGGAGGGCCAGGTAAAGAGGAGTTGTTTTGTAACAAAATGTCTGAGACAATCCACTTAAAAAGAGGAAAGGTTTATTCTGGCTCAGATTTAGTGGTTTCAATCCATGGTTACTTGGCCTGTTGCTTTTGGGTCTGTGGCGAGGCAGAACATCATGGCAGGATTGTGTGGTGGAGGAAGCTGGCTTCATGTTGGCCAGGAAGCAAAAAAGAGTAAGCCAGAGTCCCATATTTCCCTTCAAGGGTACATCTCCAGTGACTGAAAATCTCCCACTAGGCCTCACCTCTTAAAGGATCCACCACCTTCTAAAGCACCAAGCTGAGGACCAAGCCTCTTTAACACATAGGCCTTTGGGGGCCCAAATCCACACTGTGGCAGGTGTGGAGTGGTGTGAGTGGGTGATCCCTTCCATTGGGGATGAGATGGAATAGAAAAGTCAGGTCTATAAGTACAGGGACAGAAAAGCACAGGTGTGCTCCCTCGCCTTGGAGTCAGGGAGCAGCGCCCTGGCCAGCCAGGCACAATGCAGGAACCCTCACCAGTCGTGGCATGTTCAGAGGGTCTCAATGAGGCTCTAAACCAAGGTCACTGAACCATTACTTGGGAGATTGGTTTTCAGCACATTAATTATGAAATTGTGGAACTGTTTGCAGACACTTCCCTGAAAGTCCATTTTATAAAACAGAAAAAACTGGAGCCAGTGTAGATAAAACAGTGCTCTAGAGATCTATAGTCTCACTCACTGCCTGTCCTTACCCTCTGAGGAGTTCAAGGTGAAACCTCCTGGGGCTCTCGGCATCCTGCTCTCTTCTCCAGCTGACACTGAGCCCCAAAGAATTCACTTAAGCATCCCAAACCTCAGTGTCCTTATCCAGCAAGTGGAGGCCAGACTAGATCAGAGTAGTCTTCACTCAGTTCCTCTGGACAGGGGTTTCAGAGGTCTTTGACATCTTGAGGTGTGCAGTATTTTTGTGGATTTTTGTTTTGCCTGAGAGATGGGACAGTTTATTTTTTATTTTTATTTTTTTGAAAAGCCATGTACACTCAAACATGAAGCATGAGCACCGTGTTGAGTTTTGAGGTCCCTGCGTGTTTCTGTTATTCCTATTGTAAGTGACAGTATCTCCCAGCTTAAACTGCAAAGGGAAGTTAATGGCTCAGGGACCTGAAAATCCCGAAACTGCTGTAAATGGAGTCACCACTCAGGTATTCTCATCAGGACTTTGCCGCTGGGAAGCCCTCAGCTCCCTGCCTTCCATCTCATCTCTCTCACCCAGTAATCACAGCAAAATTTCCAGGACCAGCTCTGATTGGCCCTGCTTGGCCCAGTTACCTTTCCCAGAGCCAATCCCTGTGGCCCAAGGGAGGAAACATGTGGCCTAGGAGCCAGGCCAGGAGACTTCCTCATGCCCATTCTTTTTCTGGGATTCTGTTCATGGTATAAACCAGTGGAAAGTGAAGTGCTTGGTCTGTGGGTGTAACGTGTGTGACAGATGAGCCACAGCCATGACCATGCTGGGATTGCCAAGACAACTCCAAGGGCATCCTCCCTTCCCAGTAGTCTCAGGTGAGGTTCTGGAATAGCAGATCCTGGCCGGACTCTTGGCCTGAGCCCTCCTTTCCACAACCAAGCATTTTCTTTTCCTGTGGGAGGGATCCCTGACTGATGGGTCTCCACAGCCTCCTGCAGGAGGCAGTTCCCGGCCGAAGAGAAGGCACCGTTGACATTACTGCTGATCTGCCTTTACAGAGCCATGTGTATTGCATTAGAGAAAGGGAGAGAAATTAGAGATGCAGAAAAGCAATTTCCGTTGCAATTTTAAAAGCAGCTATTAAAATTTTACAAGAGGTTTATTACAGGGGCTTCCTGATCATCCCAGGAATTTTTTTAATGGAAAGTCTTGTGATAAAGGAAAATGTTCTGGGTGCTTCTGGTTCCCCCTTGCCCTGCCAAACATTTTGAAAATCAAAATTTTTAGGACTTCATACACCAGCTGAGGGACAGCAACTGCTCAAGAGGCTATTTTTGAGTTTTTTACAAGTGTGTGTTTTTCTGTATTTGCTGTTTCTATGTATAGTAACTATTTTTTAATTTTTTATTTTTACTTTCCCAAAGGCCTGGTGGTGAGTCGTGGGAATCATTGAGAATGGCGGTTGCCTCAGCCCTTCTATGTTAGTTCAGAATCGTTTGGTTGTATGAACAAATAGAAATTCAGGTCAGCCTGCTTTTGTATAAAAGGAAATGTTTGGACTCAGTAGCCTGGGAGAGTCTTATACGGGCTTCAGGAATGGTGGGATCCAGGGCTTCCAGTGCGATTGCCAGGATCCTTTTCCTTCTACCTCTGGGCTCAGCTTTCCTCTGTGTTGGTTTACTCTCAGGCAGGCTCTGAGTCACCAACATAAGTAGGTCTAACCAGCTTCAGAGGCTCAGGGAAAATAAGCCATCTTTCTTTCCTGTAGTCCCAACGCTGTCCTGGGGTACGTGTTTTTTGGCTCTGATCATTTTTGCACCCATGCCAGAAACAGGGAAAGTGATACAGTGGCTTTATTACCAGTCCAGGTGAGTCCCACCTCCACCCCCAACCACATAAGAAATGCCAAGAATGAGAAAAGAGGAGATTCAGAGAGCTGACCCTGGGAGGGAAATGGTGCAGGATGGGCGGAAACAGCCAGCACTTAGGACCTTTCCCATACCAACTTCATGAGGCTGAATCTGCCCCACACTCCCAAGTTTTTGTCTCCTCTTGGAACCTGCTCCATCTTTACCTTGTTCCAAGTTGAGTGTAGGGTTTTGTGTGTGCGTGCGGTGCCGGGGATGAATCCAGGGCCTTGTGCATGATAGACAAGCACTACTGCTACTGAGCTCCAGCCCCAGCCCTAGTTAGGAGGTTCTTGATCTTGGGTGTGTGGACTCAAGAAGTGAAGAGGATCATGAAGTTGGCTGGGAAAAAACATCACGTCTCTGTTTTCTTTACCATGTCACTGAAATATAGCATTTCCTTATGAACGAGAGCAACAAACCACAATTGTTAGCAACACCTGTGACTTTGTCACACTGGAAGCCACATATATTTTCATATGACATTACAGTAATTGCAAGTATCATAAAATGTCACACTCGTTTTTCTGAATCACTGAAGTTATTGTACCCACCACTAGATCTCATAATTTGAAGCGTTGATCAAGAAGCATGGATAGGACCATGTCTCAGATTTGGTTTTGTTTTAAGAGGACTTGATTGGAATTGGTTTCCTTTGTACTCTTGGTATTGTACCCTTCTTCACCAGTCTGCCAACAAGAGTCCCTGTCATAAGAAAGGTTTAAGAACCCCTGTGAGCTTCTCTAGGACCCCATTCTCCAGGAGAGGGATTTTTAAAGAGGTCCTGACTCCTTTGGAGCAGCTGCTCGTTGGGTTTCCTTTCAGGGAGGCTTTCTGGAGGCAGTGGCGTGGTCTGGTTTGGGTGGTGAGGCAGGGAGGCATCGCCAGCCTGTGGTTAGCCCTCCTTCGCTGCCAGAACAGAACGTGGGCCAGCCTGGGGGTCTGGAGCAGGCCCTGGAGTAGGGCTGCCTAGGTTCATGCCCAGTGACATAATCAACTTTAGTTACTGACAGGGCAGCCTCCACCAGTGGGTTTCTTCCTCTATGTCTCAGTTTTCTCATCTGTTACCATGGCAGGATTACTCGTTTACCCCTTGGGGCACTGGGAGAGTGAAGTGAGTCAGCACAGGACAGAACCAGCACAAAGGGAGTAAGGGTCATTACCAAGTGGCCATTTCATATAGGGTGGCTCTGGGTTGTTTTAGATCTCATCTTCCTGACTTAGGGCCTGTCCTGTGCTGGTACCTGGAATGTGATGGAGAACAATACCAACCATGGCTCCTCAGCCTGGAGACATTCATTTTTTATGAAGTATCCATTCAAATATGAGCAAGTGAGGAAGTGAGGTAGCATGGGAACACACCTGCAGTCTCAGTGACGGGGAGGCTGAGGCAGGAGTCTTGCAAGTTCAAGGCCAGCATGGGCAACGTAGTGAGACCCTGTCTCAAAAAATAAAAAGGACTGGGGACGTAACTTAGAGGTAGAACACCCCTGGGTTCAAGTCCAGTACCAATAATAATAATAATAATAATAATGGTGTGTGTATTTTAACCATATTGAATATTCAGACATAAATTTATAATATAAAGTTGTAAGTCAGGACAAGAGCTATTTCTTTGTCATTCCTCTGCTCACAGTTGTCTAACGGAAATGTCCTTTATGATGGTCCTCCATCTGTCTGCCCTCATTTCTCACCACTTGCCCTCACTCATCTGGCACCAGCCACTCTGACCTCCTGGCTGCTCTGGAAGTGTTCCACACCGGCTCCTGCCTCAGGGCCTCTGTACTGGCTATTTTTGTGTCCAGGAGGCTCTTTCTCAAATAGTCAACCTTACTCACCTGTTCAGGTAACTAGCCTCTCCCCATAGAGACCTTCCCTAAGTGCCCCATGTGAAATAGCAGCCCTGTCACTCTCGCCCCCAACCTTGTATTTTGGGTTTGTTTATTGTCTTCCTTGCCACTAGAAGGTCTAGTCCCTGGGGAGAGAGCAGTTTATCTTGGCCCTGGTGCATTCTCGGTGACTGGCACATAGCAGGAGTTCAGTAAACATTTGTTATGGGAGTCAATATGTGAATGACAGGTGGGTACTATAGCAGGATGACTGAGTTAAGTCAAAGAAATCAGCTCTTTTTTTCCTTCTCTGCGTAGATGCACAGTCTTTGAAGTTGGCTCTCCTGGGACCCTCAAGGCACACTAGTCTCCAGAACATACTAAGGGTGAGTACAGTGTGGCTGTTCATTTGTTTAAATTTTATAATGAGCATATCTAAACATGTTTATTAAAGGGTATCAAAGGAAAAATGGAAGTGATCTTCATTGTCTTTCCATCACTCGGGAGCCCAGCATTCCCCTTAGAGTGGTTACAGTTGGCTCTCCAGTGGGTGTCCTGCCAATCTTTTTCCCATACAGGAACAATCCTACTTACGAATATATACATTTTTTAAAATTTTAGTTTGCTGTGTAAGAAAAAGGAACTGTGGGGCTGGGGATGTGGCTCAAGCGGTAGCGCGCTCGCCTGGCATGCGTGCGGCCCGGGTTCGATCCTCAGCACCACATACAAACAAAGATGTTGTGCCTGCCGAAAACTAAAAAATAAATAAATAAATAAATATTTAAAAAAAAAAAGAAAAAGGAACTGTGCTATATTGATGCTTCTGGAGCATGCTTTCCCCGTCCTCGACAGCAGTGTGTCTTGGAGGTCTTCATAAGCATAAATCAATGTATTGCACTGCTTTTTCTTTGTTTGTTTGTTTGTTTTATTAATTTGAGTAAAACTCAGTCTCTGGTATACGGTTCTTTGAGTTTAGACAAAGGTATTCAGTTGTGAAACTGCTACTATAGTCAATACAGAACCAGGCCCCGTGGTGCCAGAGGCTGAGGCAGGGAGGATTACAAGTTCAAGGCTAGCCTCAGCCATTTAGTAAGACCCTCAGTAACTTAGCAAGACCCTGTCTCAAAATAAAAAGAATGAAGGTATAGCTCAGTAGTAGAGTGCCCCTAGGTTCAACCCCCAGTACCCAGAAATAAAAAGAGAACGGCCACATCACCCCACTGTGTAAGTGTACTGTTTTCTCTGTAGGTCAAAAATATAATGCAGGTCTTTGCATATAATTAAAATATAAACAGATGGCAAATACCTACCTGTATCTATGGATTTTGAATAGGCTATATTTAGGTTTCTGGGTTTTGGTTTTTTGCTAGTGAACATTCTCCTTTCTCATATCTGTGAGATGGAATCTAAGCAGTGGAGGAGGTCTCGGGCTGTGTGTTATTCCAGCATGGGAGGCATTCCTAAATGAGGATGTCAACCTTTGTTGGCAAGGTGCTTGGTGGGGGTGTTTGATCTTTGAGGGACCAAGAGACCCTAACAACATGGAAGAAGATTCTGGCAGGCAGACTCTGGGCACAGAGTGGTTGGCTGAGCTGCAGAGACCAGTCATGCAAGCTGTGGAAACTGCGTGAATCCACGTGGACTGTCTCTTGGCTGTTCACCGGGTCTCGTCATATTCCTTTGTCCTGCCAGAGCTCTTCCTGGATACCTGGAGTTTATCGTGGGACAATGTGTAGGGGCCAGGTTTCCATCAAAGGATGCTTCTTACCGTAATTTTTATTAGCTCTTATTTTTTATGTTATTTTATCTTTTGCAGTATTAGGATTTGAACCCAGGGACATTGTATCAGTGAGCCATATCCCCAGCTCTCTTTTATTTTGTATTTTGAAACAGGGTCTGGCCAAGTTGTGCAGGCTGGCCTTGAACCTGCAGCCTCCTGAGTAGCTGGGATTATAGCCTTGTGCCACTGCAAGTGGCTAGCTCTCTAATTTTTAAAAAGTTTTTGAATTACAGAAAAGTTCAAAAATGCTATCTACCCTTTCACTAGCTTCCTCTGATGTTCCCATCCTATTCTACTGAAGCGCAATGATCAAAACCAAGAAATTAGCCCTGGTCCAGTATTTTTAATCTGATTACTTAATAATCAGATTTTACCAGTCTTTCTACTGTTGCCCCTTTTTTGTTCCAAGATCTTATGCTGCATTCAGTTGTCACGTCACCTTAATCTCCTCCAATCTGTAACAGTCCCTTCATGACCTTGCACTTTGGATCATTTGGTTAAGGTGGGTTCTGCCAGGTGTCTCCACTGTCAAGCCACTCTTTCTCTTTATAACTAATAGATACATTGGGGGAGATACTTTGAGACTGTGTTATGTCCTGCATCTTAAACTTCCATTGGTGGATGGATCTTTCCTGCAACAGTAATTACTGAAGTGTCTCCCTAAGGGTGATTTTGTGTATCGTCCCATCTCTGTGTATTAACTGGAATTCTATAAGGAAGACAGTTATTTCTTTACATTTCTTTATTCAGTTATTAATTTATATTGTATGGACTCAGGCTTTAATCTAGCACGTTCCTTTTTAATGTGGTAGAAGGTTCCAAATTTCAAGTGAATTCCTAGCATTGCCTCTTAAACATTCTGTAGGAATGAAACAGACAAAATCTTTTCCCTGAGTGAGCTGAGATTTTACTGCAGGACAAAACAGTCCAGAAATAAGACATGAGTATAGAATGAGTGTGATGGGATAAGTGCTGCAGAAGTGCAGAGGACAGGGCTGGGGATGTAGCTTAGTGGGTAGAGCGCTTGCCTAAAATGCGCAAGGCCCTGGGTTCAATCCCCAGCACCACAAAAAAATAAAATAAAGTGCAGGGAAAGGTGTCAGGGGAATTTAGACAAGGTGGTCAGGGAAGGCTCTCAGAGGGGACCCCGACTGAGGCAGTACCAGCTGGGAGATGTCGGACAAATCACCCCACTTATGAACAGGGCTTTAGGAATTGTCCCTGCTCAGTATATAGCTAAATGTAACCCTGTGGAAATGCCAGGTATGTCCAGATCTTATATTCTTTTCCCCATAAAGGAGAAAAATGAGGAATTTTTGCTGGTGCATTGAACCCAAATTGCTGTGTCAGGTCAATTTCATGGTACATGAATGAATCTGGACCCAGCATGATGAATGTGAGCTTAGTCTGCTGCTCTGGGCATGGCCTCTGTGACCTCAGCTGAATCAAACATCAAGACATGGAAACACCAGGCAAATCCAAATGTATCATTTTCATTTCATTTTTTTAAAGTTACTTTTTCTTGTAGCAAAAGATAGCAATTTTCCATTTTTAGTGGCCATAAAGATTCCTTAAAGGTGAGTTGATTTATAGAGATTATTTAGTAATAGTTGCCCAGGTGGAGTACATTGTATTGGCCCAGCCTTCTGCTCTTCTTCCTGTAGACCAGGGGTTCCCAACTGGAGGCCTGAACTGAGGTTGGCAAACAATGACCATGGGATTGATTTCTCTCCCAGAGCAGCAAACCTGGTGGTTCCTGACTGCCAGCATGAGTTTGGTGGCTGAGTAGTGTCTGTAGATTCTCTTGGCCTTTCCCCTGTGGTTGCAGGGTTGCTGCTGTAGCTGCAGACAGGGAAGGATTGATTCCCATGCCAGGTCTCCATTCTGGACTGCTTAAATACTCTCCAAATCCCCCCAGAAGATTCCACTTCCATCT
Organism: Marmota flaviventris; assembly: GCF_047511675.1. Taxonomy (NCBI): domain Eukaryota; kingdom Metazoa; phylum Chordata; class Mammalia; order Rodentia; family Sciuridae; genus Marmota; species Marmota flaviventris. Next base: position 15,299,745 of record NC_092515.1, on the reverse strand, counting down.
CATTGGCCAGAAATGTGTGACATAGCCTCCTCTTCTCCAAGGAAGGTGAGAAAGTCCATTCAACTCTCAGCCTTTTCTGAGGAGGCAGCCCGAGAAAAGGGGGAACTGAGTGTCGGATGGGTTGGCCAGCCAAGTGCCTGGTCCCTCAAGGGAAGAAGAGTGATAATAATTGACATTAAGGGGTGCTGACTTTGTGCCAAGCCCTGCTGGAAGCACTTTACATGATGATCTCAGTCCTTACAACCACTTTGTGACGTCACTGCTGTGATATCCATCCCCAGAATAATGACAAGGAAACTGAGGCAGAGAGTGGTGAAGCCACTTGCTGCAGAAAGGACCTGGGGTGGGAACACTTGAGCTGTCTTCAGGACCCTCAGCCACTACCCTGTGTTGCTTCATGAGAGATCCAGGGGTCCCAGTCCACTCTTTGGCCTCCATTTAAATTCTTTCATCCGGAAAAACAAGGTAGGGTATCTTGCTTTGGGGGAAGTTGTGATCATTGACATACCTTCTTGTGACTCACTTCCATCTGTGTGTAACTGTCTCCCTCTGGTCCTGGTCCAGTCCTGACCTTCCTCTTATAATCAGTACCTGTGCTTTTAATGATTCTCCCCAGAATGGGGCTTCCAGCCTTGGTGACTTTCTCTGAAGCTCCGCTGACTGGTTCAACGCACATTTAATGAACACCTTTTCTGTGCTTGCCCCTGAGGTGTCGTGGCGACGCAGGAGTAGCTGGGGTAGTCTTGTGGCTGGATAGCCTGCCCTCCTAGGTTCTTCAGCCAGTGAGGGAGGCAGCCCTCATAGACAGTAGTAGACCAGAGTGGTCACTGCTGTAGTGGGCAAGCCCAGGAGTCTGTGGGTCTGCAGTGGAAGGGTCCAACCTAGCCTCGGGGTAGGAGGTGGGGGGCTCCTTGAAACAGCTTTTTGGGCCATCGAGGAAGAATAGGGATTTATCATGGAGCACTTCCTCCCTTCTTACCCCCTCCCCCTTTTCAGTGAAACTCTTTTCACTCAGTTTGCCTGTCTGAATTTGTGTTGTCTTCTCCGCAAAATGAAAGGTTTGAACTTAGGTTTTCATCCATCCATCTAAGCAGTCAACCAGCAGTGACTGGGCATTTCCCACGTGCCTGGTCCTGTACCGGGCATGGGCCTCCTGGGTCCAGGGTGTTGGCAGAGCCCTGCAGGTGAACAGCCAGATGATGAGCATCCTCACCCGGAAACCACAGGGCCGCAGGAACCCAGATCAGATACTGAGCCTTCACTCGGGGTTTTAGGAAAAGTTTCTCGAAGGAGAAGTTTAAAAAATGAGTTGAGGGCTGGGATTATGGCTCAGCGGTAGAGCGCTCGCCTAGCACAGATGGAATCCGGGTTCCATCCTCAGCACCACATGAAAATAAAGGCGCATTGTGTTGTGTCCATCTACACCTAAAAAATAAATATTAAAAAAAAAAACAAAAAACGAGTTGACATGGTGGCCAAGAGCATGGGCTTCTGTTATCCACTAAGGTTGTTTTGAGGATTAAAATGTGCTTGTGAATTTCAAGTACTTTGTGCCACGGTAGTGCAGGACAGTGAATGGAAGCGCCAGGATAGTGCAGGACAGCTCATTGATCAGTCCCTGCTGTGCGTCAGGGCTGAGGCAGCTTAGTGGCCAGCCTGTGAGGTGGTGTTAGCTGCTGCCGCCATGATCACTGCCCTACCCAGTGTGAGAGTGTCTGTCTGCCTTGTGCTGGCCCTGAGCTAGCAAGGTGCCTGGCTGGAGCAAGACTGCGCTTTGGGAGCAGGACTTCTGCAGCCTGGGCTGGGAACAGAAGTTCCTTGCTGTGTATTGAAAACCACAGCTGTTGGCCTCTCAGTCAGTCCCTTTTCTCATGTAGTCTCGAGGCCTTTCAGCCCTGGCCTCCAGAGCAGTGGGCTGCCCTTGACCTCTGTGGTCAGAACGCATGGATGCTCTGCTCAGCCCATCAGCTAAGTCCTAAATTAGACCTGACAGTGTGATTTATTCTCTGGGACAGAGTCGGGAGGGCAAAGCCCCAGTGGGTGATTCTGCGGGAAGGTTGTCAGCCCGAATTAGCCCAGGCCCTTCATGTAGCCTCGCTGGTTCAGCGTCTTCCAGCTAATAGGGTTTCCAGGGTGTCACTGGCTTCTGAACGTCCCCAGGGGCTGGGACTTGGCTGTGATCCCCATGGAGTTGTGTGCCCTGTCTGAAGGCATGGGAGGCTCTTGGGTCCTTTCATCCTCCCCATCAGAGAATGAAAGTGGCAATTCCTGGGAGTAGTTGATCTGTCTCCTTCCCCACTCCTTTCACTGAGGCTCCGTCCTGGCACCTGAAGGCCATTGCCTTGTTCCTCACCCCCCAGTCCGATCACAGCGTCTCTGCCTCTAGCTGCTTTTATTCATTCACCAGAATGTGAGTGATGGGTGAGGCTGTGCTTCAGTCACAAATAATGCTGAAATCCTGGAGGTTAGGCACTAGAAATGACCATTTCTTATTCATGACATGGCAGGGCAGGTGGGAGACTTGCCTTAAAACTCTTCAGCTGAGACATTCAGCCTCCAGGGGTATCACAGCAGGAGGAGAGAACTGGAGGGTCACACAGCAGGGCTTATGAGACCTGAAAGCAACACATTCACTTTTGCTTGTACCTGGAACTAGTCATAGGACCCTGCCTCGCTGCAGGGGGGTGGAAATGTGGGGTTGCCTAGTTCAGCGAGTAATAAATAATCATGGCCATAACAAACAGGGATGGTATTTATTTAGCACCTAGTATATGCTGAGTCTTCTCAGTGCTCTGGAAATAACACTGGGTCTCCATCTTCCTGGAGTTTATAGTTCAGTGGAAGAAACAGAATTTAAGTAAGTAATTATAGCAGCCACCGAGTAAATACATCTTTGCTAAGTGCCTTGACAGAGGAGTCCAGAGGGCTGTGGTAGTATACCCTAGGGAAGGGCTCTTGACATGTTTGGAGAGGTCAGGAGACATCTGTCATGGGTCTGACGTTTGGATGAGTAGATCATAACCGAGTGGGATGAGAAGCAGGGAGAGGGTGCCCAGTAGAGGGAATAGCCTCATAGGGAACAGCGTTGGTGGACTTCCAGACGTGGGAAGAGCCTGATTCTTGAAGGAACTGAAAGAAGGTCACAAGAAGGGGAGAGATAGGTGGGGCAAACTTTGGGTCAGATGGCTATGGGAGGAGCTTGCTATTTGTGGCACCCATCTTTTAGAGCCATTGATAGAATTAAGTGAGCTTAGTCATTCTTTCAGAAAAGGCTGAGTTTCTACTCTTTGGCAGGCATTTCAGGTACTACACACACATCCGTGAGCAAGACCTGCAAAGTATTCCGGTTCTCATAGAGCTGGCATTCTAGAAGGGGAAACAAAATAAACAGGAAAAACAATTTTACCTAGTGAAAAACACTGTTGAGGGCTGGGGATGTGGCTCAAGTGGTAGCGCACTCGCCTAGCATGCGTGAGGCATTGGGTTCGATTCTCAGCACCACATAAAAACAAAATTAAGATATTGTGTCCACCTAAAACTAAAAGAAAAAAAAAAAAAAAAAAATATATATATATATATATATATATATATATATATATATATATATATATATATAACACTGTCGATTAATAAATAGGATAATGTAATAAGGAGCATGTAGTTTGGAGACATTTGGCTACAGGTAACAAAACCCTTTCTTGTAAGCCTGAATAGGAACTGTCCAGGCTCCCCAACTCCAAGTGCAGGGGTTCTTTGGATCACCTCTGGGCTGGTGCGACAGCAGCTCAGCAGTGGCATTGAGACTCAGGCAGGTTCAACCGCGGCACTACTGTCCACAGTGTTGCCTTCACCTGAAGGCAGGTCCTTCCACAGTCATAGAGCATAAGCAAGGGATGACACGGGTGGCCTCAGGGTAGGAGAAGCAGCTTTTTCAAACCCTGAGTGTCCTGAGGATCTTCTAGCCTGCTTTGGTAGCCGGAGAATTCTAGGAGCCAATGAGAGAGTCCGGAGGAGGCCTACAGCCACACCCAGGCAGGACAGTACGTCCAACTTGTGTCTTCTTATAAGCCATGGAGCACTGTTACACGATCCTGTTTATTGGTCAGCAGTTTAGTTCATCATTGATTTCTCAGACTGAAATCCTATGGGAAAGAAACCTGTTTTTTGATCATGGAGCTCTTTTATTTTTTAAAACACATGGTAATTTGTGAAATTTTGCATTAAAAATTATTCTCATCCTCACTGCACATTAGGATCATGAGTTAACTGAGCTTAGTCATTCTTTCAGCAAATGCTGAGTTCCTGCTTTATGAGGCGCTTTAAGAAATTTCAAGGTCTGGGCCTGTCACGATGGGCAAAAGGTGCAACTTATGCAGTTGAGGGGGAGAAATAAAGAGTGTCCACGCGCTTCTGCCCTTTTCAATTCTTTAGTCACTCAAATCACTCAATACCATTTCACTTCATAGGTTCTTAATCAAGAAAATGACAATCCTTAATGCTGGGCACTGCAATAGACATAATCAATTCACAGCAAACAATTCTAGATTAATTCTAAGCACTGCAGACACCCTTAATCATGACAGACATTCCTTCTGCCTGCTAAGCTCAAGTGTCAGATCAAAAGTCTCAAGCCTTAGGCTCTAAGTGCAGCAGATGCAGACTCACTCAGACTGTGGTGATCAGATCAGGAGCCAAGGCAGGCTTCTCCTGGGGGTGGAGTTGATGGCTGGCTAAGGAAAAGGTTGAAGGGAGAAGTCAGGGCTCTCAGCAGGGTCAAGATGTGGCTGTAGAGTTTGAGAGCGGTGAGGAAGATGCAGAGGATCAGGCAAATGATGAGAGGAGTTGGGATGTCAGCCCAGGTCCTCACCAGGCTCTCCAGTGTGAGGGCATCAGTGTCGGCGCTGAATGTCTGCTCACTTGCTCCATCACTTATACTAAACTTGAGGGCTTCTGACCACCCTTTCAATCCCTATCAGCTGCCACTGGATTTCTCAGTGATGTCATTTTCCCTGGGGTTAAAACATCTGGTCTGGTGGTACCCATGCTGATTTTCTTGCTTCTCCTTGCTCTTACCAGAGACTTCACTCTGAGTTTGTCGGGGTGGAGAGAAGTGAGAGAAGTGACTTGTGCCTGGGGGCCTTACTGGAGGATTCCGTAGGCGGTGCCTGGTGAGACTGTAGGTTTCAAACTGGAGTTTTTCAAATGGAGTTGCTTAGGCTCAGGCCTAAGGCCATCCTTAAAGGGCCCTACTTCAGACCAATTTAGTTAGAATTACCAATTGCAGGACCAGGCATGGGATATTTGTTTGTTTGTTGTGATTTTTTTTGATTGGTTTGTTCCCTCGCTTGCTTTAAAGCTCCCTAGCTAATTCTAGTATGTGGTTGAGGGTTAAAGGTGCTACTTTATCATTTCCTTGGGTCAACTTCATATTGTAAAACTTTATTGTCTTTCTGCATTTCTGATTATCAAAGTAATACTTGCTTGTTGTTTATAAAAAGAAACCAAAGAACCCAGGTCCCTCAAGATAATAAGTTCTAAAAGCTGAAGTTAGTGTGCGTCTTCCAGATTTTTTAAAATACTTGTTCCAAATTAATAGTGTGTCCCAAACCAAGCAGATTCTCTGTCTTTTCAAGGAAAAGTTTTTTTGTTTGTTTTTGTTTGTTTGTTTTTTGGTGCTGGTGATTGAACCCAGGGCCTTGTGCATGTAAGGCAAGCACTTTACCAACTGAGCCATATCCCCAACACTCCAAAGAACAGATTTTTAAAAGTCTAGTCTTGGGGCCCACTTGAAATGTTAAGGTTACAAATGGCCTAGTTAGCTTCCTGTTTATATTTTTTAATTTATTAGTTTTGTGAGACATTTTAAATCCTGAATCAAAAATGTTAAATTTCAAAATGTTATTTATATTCCCTCACAGATCCTAAACAGCATTATTCCCATTCTTCACAGACATCCTTATCTAGTCACTTGGTGTCACCTACACATTTCCAAAATGCAGGAATGCTTGTGGTGTGGCACTTCCTGAATTTGTATATTATCTTATACTAAATTGTGTCCCAGCCCTTGAGCCACTCATACTCAGGCAGAGCTTTTTAAAAACCCTGTGGGACTGGGGATGTAGCTCAGTTGGTAGAACACTTGCCTAATGTGCCCAAGGCCCTGGGGTTCAAGCCCCAGTACTGCAGAAAACAAAAAGAAAGTATCTCAGTTGTATACTGGTGATCTTGAAGTATAGCCACTAATCTGTTACTTTAAAAAATTATATTACTTTAAAAAAATATTACTTAACAAAAACTTTGCTCTTGAGGACAGTTACTGGAAAGGAATAAATGGCTGGATAAATGTAAACATACAAAAGCACTTGTTTCTAAATCAGACTAATTATTTCAATATGAATAATAAATAATGACTTAAGAAAATTAAATTTCTCCATTTAAGTTCATCCCATATGGTGGTACTTGGCTCCCAGACATTTTTTTCAGTAGTCTCTCACACACACACTTTTTAAAAATTTAATTTAATTTAATTAATTTAGTTTGTTAGTACTGGGGATTGAACTCGGGGACACTCAACCACTGAGCCACTTCCCCAGCCCTTTTTTGCATTTTATTTAGAGTCAGGATTTCACTGAGTTTCTTAGGGCCTTGCTAAGTTATTTAGGCTGGCTTTGAACTTGGGATCCTCCTGCCTCAGCCTTCTGAGCCACTGGGATTACAGGCGTGTGCTACTGGACCTGGCTAAGTTTTAAAATTCTAGCTAAATGCTCCACTGTATACAGTAAGACTTTTACCTCAAGGATTTAAACTTGATTGAATGTTGCTTACAATTATTTGTCTCCCCCACCCCCGCCGCCGCTGACTTTTTTTTTTTTTTTTTAAATCTTAAAAGGGCCTGTTTATAGTAAGTGACCTGCAACATTGGAAAATTATGGGGCTAAGCCCTTGGGAACAGTTACCATGTCTATTATATATATATCCCTCCTTTAAATTATTGCCAAAACTAACATCGTTTGAGTTTTTAGATCCTAATGTGTCTTTCCCAAAGAGTACTTTGTTAAAAAGAAAACAGTACAAAAGACTCTGAAAGACAACTATCATTTCTGAGGATAATTTTCGGGGGACAATCTTGCTTTATATTTGGGTAGATCTTGTATCCAAAATAAATTAGCTTAGTCAGACATAAATAACTAGCTCAGTGGTGTACCATCTTCCTGCTGTGAGCTACAACTAGTTGGCAAGACCGAATTCTCCACGGCCCCTTACATTCATTCACACTCATCCCTTGACCTTGATTGTGTGTGTATGTGGTGGGGGGGGGGTTTGTTTTGTGATACTGGAGGTGAATCCAGGACTTTGCACATGCTGGGCAGGGCTCCATCACTGAGCTACATCCCTCATTCCTTATCATCAGTTTTGCTTTCCTAGGTTTCCGTTAACCTGTGGTAAACTATGGCTCAAAATATTAAATAGAAGATTCCAAAAATACGTGATTCATAGGTTTTAAATTGGTTTTATCACACTATATTGTTATAATTTGTCTATTTTATTATTGTTGTTACTCTCTGTGCTTAATTTATAAGTTTATCATAGGTATATATGTAGGTACAGGAAGAAGCCTAGTGTATCTAGGATTCAGTACTCACTGTCTGGTCTCGGGCATCCCCTGGAGTCTTGGGGTGGCATCCCCTGCAGAGAAGGAGAAATACTGTAATCCCTGTCAGCTGTCCTAAGACCCAGGGTAGACAGTCATGAAGAATCCCAGCCCTCCACTTCCAGCTCTGTGCCAAAACACATAGCCTTCCTGTGTCTCAGTTGCTCCAACGGTAAAGTAGGGGAGCCGATGCCACCTAAGTCATACAGTGGCACTTGGGGACTTCCTTCAGAGCCCTGATCCCAGGTGGACTGTGATCCACACTGACATGTTGTCGCTGTAGGAATGATGGATGGCATGGCTTACCAGACTCGGCTGGGTCGCCTTTCTAATCAGATTACTCAGAATTCCAAAATACATCTGGCCCTGGAGGTTTAGAAAGGGATCGTGCAGCTGTAAGTTAAGCCCTTAGCTTGGTTCCTGGCTCATAGTCAGTGTAAATGCTGACAATGTGTTGTTATTAGTAGTATTATTATTATTTAAAGTAAATACCTCACCAAGCTTAGTCATCATTATGAAAATGCAAATGATAATCACAATGAGGTACCATTACACACCCACCTCAAAAATAAAAAGAGGACTGGAGGAGATGAGGTCAGAGTTCCAAGTGAGGCCTTGGAAGGCCTTTTCCCTGGCTGGCTAGTGGGAGGGTTCTGAGCAGAGGAGGGGTGTGATCTGACCCACATATTAATAGAGTCCCTCTGGCTGTATATGGGGACAGGAGTGGGAGCCAGAAAATTGGGTCAGGAGCACCTTCTGTGGCCCATGGTCCAAGCTGCAGATGGTGGGAGTGGGGAGCAGATCCCACTTATATCTTGAAGGTGGGGCCAACAATGCATCTTACTGGCCTGGATGTGGGATTGAGAGAGACAGCCCAAGGTGACCTTGAGGTTTTGGCCTGAACTCCAGATGGATGGTTGGGGGTGTGGAGTTTAGGAACATCAGGGCGGAGTCTTACAAGGAGCTGCAGAGGCGGGTGTGAAGGATCCAGAATGCAGCCCTGGCTCTGATCAGTGCAAGATAAGTGCTAGGCAGCCAGGAGAGATGGGGAGGACAGGTGGACTTACAAGTCTAGGGTTGAGGGCAGCAGTCCTGGCTAGAGAGGGAAATGGATGGGTCCTCAACAAAGCCAAGGCATTGGAAGCCAGGGGCCCAGGACCTCCACCCAGTAGGGGTGTGAATGGAGATGTTTAATAAACAGATGGTGAGGAATCTGTCAAAGAGGCTGGGAAGAGGACACCTTGAGGATGTGGGAGACCAGAACAAGGGGGTCCATGAGGAAGAGGTGGGGGCTCAGCAGTGAGGGGCCCTGCGATGTGACAGATGGCCAGTGGCAGCAGTTTCAAAGAGAACTTTGTGGCCACTTCCCCGGTAGACGTGCATGGTGGGAATGTGTGGCCCTGCCTGGCTAGTGCTCAGGCCACACCCGACACAAAACAGCTGTGCGGTCTGCATGTGTTAAATTGGTGTCTTCCGGGATTTGGGGAGAGTTGGGACTGTGAGAGTGCCTCTGGCTTTCACCCCGAGTGTGCCAAAATGTTCTGCCAACCTGGGCTACTGTCCCCGGTGGGCATTAAGGCAAAGGGATGTTGGAAATGCAACCCAAACATCTGGGTGCGCCCTCCCGCCAACTAACAGTTTACTGAGTGCCTGGTGCCATGGGCATCGCCATCTGTAAAATGGGAATAACAACATTGTTGACCTCCTGAAGCTCCTGTAGGGAGTGGCGATCATGCTGTAAAACACTGTGGGTGTTTAATAAAGTGAGCTGTTGTTAAAAGTAATACTAGCATTACCATCCTTCTGACTTCATGGCCCTTGTCACTTGGGGTGGGGGGTGGATACCAAATAATCACTGAAATAAACACATAATTTACCTGGGGTAATTAAGCCAGAAGGAAAAAGTATAGAGTGCCTTGAGAAAGAAAGGCGTGGGATCTTCTTCCAGGCTGGGTGGGGATAGGGTCTGAGAAGGCTTTTCTGAAGAAGTAGGCTGTGTGCTTACCCCTGAAGGGTGAACAGCAACTCCAGCAGGGATGGGCTGGAGGCCAGAGTGTTCCAGCACCTAGAATAGTCTGCTCAAAGGCCCTGGGGTAGAAAGGAAAAACAAGCCATGTGACCCCCAACAGAGAGAAGAAAGGGAAGGGGTATCAGAACCACAAGATTGGCCACACTGGGCCTGGTGAACCATAATGAGAAATTTGGACTTTGTTCCCAAAGCCCTTGGGAGCCACAGAAGGACTTTGAGGAGAGAAGTGATAGTTTCATTTCAACTCCTGTGTACACTCTCAAGGCCTGATGTCCTGACTCCCTTCCTCCCTAGGACAGCTTGTACTGGGTCAGGGTCAGAGACACCCCTCCAGACCCGCCACATGGCACCTTGAAGCTTCATGCTGACATCTGACCACTTTTCTGCGGCCTTAGATTTTGGTAAAGGAAAAAGGAGGTGCCCTGGTTCCAGACTTATCAATCCAGTCTAGGAAAGCAGCTTGCTGATCCACCCCAAGCCACCTGGAGGGAGGCCTGCAAAACAGGTCCCAACAGTGCTGCCTCTCAGAACTCCTCCAGCCTGCTGTGACTCACAGTCCCTTCCTCTCAGAGAAGGGACCCCGGCCCACTCCCCCAGAGAGGGCCTTGTTTCCTCCCAGGCCTGAAGCTGCCAACTGCCTACCCTTTCCCCTCATTTCCCTATTTCTTTTGTAAAATGCCAACTAATTTGCTTCTCTCGGTTCCCTCTTGTGGACCAAGCCCTGGAGAGAGGTGGAGCAAGCCAGGAGGGAGTTTCCAGCTTACTTTTGTCTCCTGAGCACCACACAGGAAACGGCTCCTGTGTGGGCCAAGACCCTGTGCCTCCCGCATTCAAGGAAGGCCCACAGGAGCCTGCCAGCACCCGCCAGCCTGGGAATGCAGTTGAATCCCCAGGGTGTGCAGAGGCCCCGGTGCCCTGAGCAGCCCTCTGGTCCTGTGCTGTGGCACCTCCTCTGCCCGAGCAGCCTCTGCCTGTTGTGGGTAAGTGGAGGACTTGGCTTTCCTTCTTCTGCTGTGCCCGTGGCTGCCTCCTCAGCAAGCTAGGCTCTGGCCCTGCAGGGAGGGGCCTTCCCTTCAGGGTGCTTGGGTATGTCGCGTGTGTCTTGGGAAAGCCACTGAGCTTATAGCGGTGGCTTCTTAGCAGTGCCCCCTGGGTGCCTGAGGGCAGCTGGACTCCCTCGCCAGGCCGGCCCCTTGCTGCCATGGGTTATAGATATTGACTCACTTAATCCTCCCGACAATCCTAGGGGCTAGGTACCACCTAGCTGCTGGGGAAACTGAGGCACAGATAAGTCAGGTCTCTTGCGTAAGCCACACAGGTAGAAGTAGACCTAGGATTCGAACCCAACCTGTCTGGCTGCATAATCACTCTGCTTGCCTCCTGCGAGCCCATGGCCCCTCCTTACCACATCACTCTCAGCACTTACCAGTGTGGATCAGTTGCCTTGTGTGTACCTGTCCATACCCTCAAGCCTGTAAGCTCCCGTTGATCTATGACTTGTGCATCTCTTTCATTGCTATATCCCAGCATCTAGACCAGGACCTGGCACATAGCATCTGCTCAGTAAATCATTTTAAGAATATTAATCAGTAAATCTTTATAGAGCGAATGAACTGGAGTTACCAGCAGCAAAGATACAGAGTGCCTAGATCTCTCAAGACACTGCAGGTGGAAATGTGAAATGCTGAACCACTCTGGAAAACAGATAGATGGTTTCTTCAAAACCTAATGGATAGCTGCACAAGCCATCCATAACCAGCCAGTGCACCCTTGGACATTTATCCCAGAGAAATTAGGCTTAATGATCAAACAAAACCCGTACACCATTGTTGTACACCATTGTTCGTAGCCCCAAACTGGAAACAGCCCACCTACCCAGTAGCAGATGAATTGTTAGATAAACTGTGGAGTGTCCGGATCATGGAGTGCTAATGGCAATAAAAGGGAACAAAGTATTGATATGCAGAGCAGTTTGGACCAACCTCAAGGAGATTATGCTGAGTGAGAAAAGCCAATCTGAACCAGTTACAGTGTGATTCCGTCTGTCTAACAGTTTCTAAATGTAGAATTATACAAATGGAGTACAGCTTGCTGGTTGTCCCTGGTTAGGAACGGGATTGAAGGGAGGTGGGTGTGGTTGCAAAAAAGCAACATAAGGGATCTGTGCAGTGATAGAGCTGTTTTTTGGTTTGTTTTTTTTGCGTGTGCTGTGGATGGAACCTGGGGCTCTGTGCACACTGCGCAAGTGCTCTGTAAGTGAGCTGCATCCCCGGCCCCTGTTCCAGTCTCAGTTGTGGTAAATACACAAACCTACTGTGGTGAATTTGCATAGGATATACACAAGCATAGAAAATCTGAATAAAATCAGTAGATTGTGTCGCTGTCAGTATCTGTGTTGATGTTACACTAGAGTTTTACACAATGTTAGCATTTGCCAAACTGGGTCAAGTGTATGTTATCTCTCTCTTCTGTGTCCTGTAACTCCATGTGTCTTACAATCATCTCAATAAAAATTTCATTTGAAAGAGTTGCCAGTTAGATAGGGAACAGGCTGGGAGGGCAGGGCAAACAGAGCACAGGCCTTGATGGCCAAAGGCAGGAAGTTGGACTTGACCCTGAGGCCAGCCATGGAGAGTTTCAGGCTTGGCAGGGACCTGGACAAAACACTGCACTAAGATTGGAATCAGAGAATCAGGTGAGAGAGAGCCGCAGCTAGGGACCCCGAGTGCAGGGAAAAGTCAAGCAACAGGAGTACCTGTAGGGGGACCATAGACCAGTCCCCAAAACAGGATCAGGGATAACTCCTAGGATCCTGACTGGCCTGCCCTCCACTTGAGTTTAGCCACACCACAGCTTGTTGTGCAGGGAAAGTGCCTTGGCTCCAGCCTCCAGATCATGGACCCGTGGCCACCAGGAGGCCTCACACAGGTGTGCCTGGGGGACCCTTCTGTGAGCTGAGGAACCTGAAAGAAGAGCCTGGGGGTAGGGAACTAGGAGCACAGTTGGCACATGGATTACACATGACTGCAGATGTGTCAAAATCGATTGAATGTATACTCAAAACGGGCACAATTTACTGTAATTGTACTTCAACAATTAAATAAGTAGATATATACCGAGCAAATAATAGTGCTAATGAAATAGCTGTGTGCCAGCGGCCCTGTGCTGAGCACTTCCTTCCTAGTAATGTGGCAGTTCTGTGAGGAACGTGCTTTATGGACCAGGCAATCCCGTGCTGTCCCTCGGCCACTTGCGCAGAGCTGTCTCTGGGTAAGCAGTGATTGGACCCTGGGCGGGCTGACTGCAGAGTGCGTGCTCCTTTGTCTCCCCACATCTCACTTGCCCTTTATTCTGACAGAGTGACGGTGCACTGCAGCCCGGAGGTCCCCTCGCTGAGGTCCTCAGGCCATGTGTCATTTCAGAGCTCCCAGCAGTAGCCCAGATCCAGAAGTTCGACCTTTGATTCAGGAACAAAGCAGCTGCGGGAGAGCCAGGCCGGGCTTTCTGGTCCCGCTCTCGTCCTCAGCTCCAGCCAGCTGGGGATTAGCCCCCTGCTGTTGTCAGGAGAAACGGAACAGAGGCAGCTGGCTGCAGGCGGCTGCTGTAAAGGGCGAGGAAGACCAAGTCACACGCAGTAACCCACTGCCAAGGGTGTCCTGAGCCTCCTGCACAGAGGACTGTGCAACGACTGTCCTCACGGCCTCTGGGTGGGTGGTGAGACCTGTAGACACTGTCTTTACCTAGGGATTAATTGGCCCTTCCCGTTCCTGCCTCTGATGCCGTTTGTTTCTTGCAGAAATTTCCCCTTGTTTGACCAAAAAAAAAAGGCCTGCTCCAGTGTGGGTCTCCGTTAGGATGCCTTCAATTGCAAGAAACCCTGGTGCTATCTGGCCAAACAGCAGGGACATTTAGTATGTTTTGGCAGTCCGGGGTGGGTGGCATCAGTTGGGGTAGGATCAGCAGCTTGTCACTTCTGTCAAGGACTCAGGTACTCAGCTTTAACTTCCTGCTAAGGCTTCTGTACACGACACCTGGCCCCCAAGTGACATCTAAGGCCACTTGCTTTCTTGTCTGTGGGCATCAGGAGAGGGACAGACAGAAGGGTTAATGTGGGGGTGGGGGAGAAGGGGGGGAGATAGAGCAAGAGAGGAAGAGAAAAGGGAAGCGAAGCTCCTCCCCCCTGGGTTTAAATACTTCCTTTCAGGCTCCAATTGGTCCGGCTTAGGTCATGTGGCCCCACCCAGGAACGCCGCACTGGTTGCCTTTGACCAATTGGAATCCATCTTCCAGGAACTGGGGAAGGGGAAGTGGGCATTGAGTAGACCACCAGATGCCCACCACAGTGGAAGAGGCCTCTGAAGCCCGGTCCCTGCCCAGTGCTTACTGAGTTAACCAGTTGAATCTGGACCAACAGATTTTGTGGCATTTGAGAACAAAGAAGTGTGGTGTTTTGTTTTAGTAGCAGAGTGACTGTCTGGTTCCTACCTCTTCTACCCTCGCTTGTCCCCAGAAGAGGGGCAAGTGGGTCTGGCAGCCAAAGATGACATGGCTGGAGGTAGAGGGGGAAAGCAAGTGTGCATCGCCCCCCTTGTTGCTGGGTGGGTATTTATTTTCCTTCTTCAGTCTTCATCCCTCCTTTGTCCCTTGCTCCTCTTGTGTTTGTGCTGTGGTTAGAGCTTTGTACATATCCTTGCAAAATATATGTTGAGGCTTGAGTGAAGAGTCGACTTTCAGAGATGGTTTAGGCTCCATATCACATGATTCTTCTGGTTTTCACCAAATAGCATGTGTTTGAGAGCTGGCCACGTGGTTCTGGGTGCATCCAGCCACTGCAACAGAGCTGCAGTGACACTCCTCTTTCCTGGGTGTGAACCCGAGGGATTTATACCCAAGGTCATAGCGTGTCCATAGATGGTCAGGCTTCTGCCCACGAGGCTGCCCTGGCCCGTGCTCCTTGCAGATCATAGGAGGGCCCATCTCCCCCATTTGGTCCTCACTTTGCTGTTACCCTGCTTCTTCTTTTTTTTTTTTAATAACTTTATTTTATTTGTTTATTTATTTTTATGTGGTGCTGAGGTTTGAACCCAGGGCCTTGCACGTACGTGCGAAGCGAGCACTCTACTGCTGAGCCACAACCCCAGCCCCAGTCCTGCTTCTTAATTTGCACCTGATGGATGTAAAATGTTTTAATGCACTAATGATTAGTCTGGTGAGTTCTAGGCTCACCTTTCCAGGAGGGACCCAGTCAGAAATGCAGAGATGGGGAGGACACAGTCACTGAGGTCAAATTCTGGAGTTGGATGATCTGGGTTCCAGTTCTGACCCTGCCATTTAAGGCAAGTGGCCTGAGCCCCACAGCTTCCTTAAATACAAAATGGAAGTGATAATAGCATGAGGAATATTGAGGATCTAACAGGGATAAAAAATGTGAAGTGCTAAGACCATGCCTCTTATGTATGTGCTGGGAAAGTGTTAGCACTTACGATCACTGATGATAGTGACCATTTAAAACTTGTCTAAATATCCAAATATTTTATCCTCTCTTAATTCACACCAGAATGTCACTTATGGAGGCATTTGGGCCTGTTCTTAGAAACCATGGAGAGATGGGAGAGTCAGAGTTGTAAAAAGACACATGGAGCTTGGGCATGGCATGCTTTCTCCATGTTTGGGTGGGGTGATGGGTATGCATGTCTATGTAGGTGCTTTTTAATTTTTAAAAATGTGAAGCATGGTATGCTTTCCCCATGTTTGGGTGTGCTTTTTAATTTTAAAAAATGCGATTGTGGCTCAGCAGTAGAGCACTTGCCTTGCATGTGTGGGGCACTGGGTTTGATTCTCAACACCACATAAAAATAAATAAACAAAATAGAGGTATTGTGTCCATTTATAACTAAAAAAATAAAATGTGATGTGTGGGGCTTGAGTTGTAGAGTGCTTGCCTAGCGTGTGTGAAGCCCTGGGTTCCATCCTCAGCACCACATAAAAAATAAAAACAAATAAAAATAAAGATACTAATTAATTAATTAATTAATTAAAATATTATGTCTGTCTACACCTAAAAAAATATATATTTTAAAGGGGCTAGGGTTGTGGCTCAGTGGTAGCATGCTTGCCTAACATGTGTGAGGCACTGAATTAGAGTCTCAGCACCATATACAAATAAATAAAATAAAGGTCCATCAACAACTAAAAAATATTTTTTAAATATATGTATATTTTAAAAAGTGATGTGTGGGCTGGGGTTATGGCTCAGTGGTACAGTGCTTGCCTCACATGTGTGAGGCACTGGGTTTGATTCTCAGCACCACATATAAATAATTAGATAAAGCTCCATTTACAACTAAAAAAAAATATTTTTAAAAAAGTGATTTGTTTCTTTAAAAAAAAATTAAAAGTATATGAAAAGCCCAGCGCATTGGTGCATGCCTGTAATCCCAGTGACTGAGGCAGGAGGATTGTGAGTTCAAAGCCAGCCTCGGCAAGTTAGTGAGGCCCTAAGAAACTTAGTAAGACCCTGTCTCTAAATAAAATATAAAAAGGGCTGGGGGGCTGGGGTTATAGCTCAGTTGATAGAGTGCTTGCCTCACATGCACAAGGCCCTGGGTTCAATCCCCAGCACCACACACACACACACACACACACACACACACACACATACACACAGAGTGTGAGGAGCTGGGAGTGTGGCTCAGTGGTTAAGCATCCCTGAGTTCAATCCCCGGTACCAGTGGGGCAGTGTACCTGTTGGGAAGGCAGAATCCATTCTAGGTGTTTTAGGTGGAGGGAATTGAGTTTAAACAATTTGGTTAAACAGATGGAGGAACAGAGAAACAGAAAGGTGCAAAGAGGAAGCCCCTAAATGAGCAGCCAGAGCTGCAGGGACACAGCCCACAGCCCGCAGCAGCAGACGCTGTCCACGGTGGAGGGCCTGAGGGATGACCTTCCAGAATTTGCTGAAACTAACCAGGAATCCTGAGAAATGTGGTTCCTACAGCGGGAGGACAGATAATGGATCAAACAGGGAGCTTGATCCTTGTTTTATAAATGAGAAAAAACAGAAGGCTTAAATGGCCTGTCGGGTACATAATTTAGTGATAAGCACCACCCCTGACATCCTGGCCCCTTGCTAGGGTAACTTGAGGCAGGTTTGGGCATTGGCTGCCAACTTCGAGGCCCTGCTGCTGTGCAGGCCTCCATGGCTACCAGCTCTTCCTTTGCTGAAGAAACCCACTCCCCAGTCCATGCTCAGAGCAGACACTGACTTTTGCTGTGGCCTTTGGGCTAGGTTGTACCCTGGGCTAAGGAGTCCCTGCCAAGGACACTGTACCAGCAGACAGAGCCCCCTGCTTGCCTAGAGAGCTCCCTAGAGAGCCATGTTCTGCACCAGGAGGGACGCCAGAGGAGCTTTCCAGCACTGAGCAGCACAAGGCGGCGTCTGCAGGCAGCTGTAGACTCGAGTGGGCATTGGGCAAGTGGAGGGGCGGCTTCCTAGAGGCTGGGGCAGCAGGGGGAGAGGTATAGTGCCAGATATGTAAATGAGGGAGCCCAACAGCAGTGTGAGGGCTGGGCAGAAGCGTAGAAGCTCAGTTGCCCAGGAGACCCCTGGCCAGAAGCCACGGAGCTCGCCGACACGAGCCTGGCCCTTCTTAGAAGGCAGGCCTTGTTTCAGCTCCTTTATACACGTTAACGTGGTTCTCATGACAATCCTTTGAGGTAGACACACTCACCCCAGAGCAGCAAGTGACTTGCCAGAGATCACACGTGGAGGGGTTGACACACCAGGAGTCCACGTAATAGAGTTGGAGGAATAGCGGCTAAGGCGTCGGGGTGGTTACCGGGCCAGGCTCTGCCCTCGGAGCATCACGTCACCTCATTTCATCTTCACCACAACCCCGTGGAGGAGCGTCTCATTTCCATTTTACAGATGAGGTCACTTAGGGACAGCTTGATCAGTGACTTGTCCAAGGCCCCCTAGCAGAGCTGGGGTTCAAATCCTGTGCCTTGAACTGCTGCTGTGTCCTGCATGAAAGAGAGGACTGCGCACCAGCCCGCCCAGCGCCTTGCGCTCCACGCTTTCTCTCTTACCCGCTAGAGGCCATCAAGCAACTACACAATGGTCACCATTTGCAGGCAAGGAAACGGTGAGAGGCTGTGGTGACGGCAGCTAACAGGCCTCCCCAGTGTCACTCCAGGTCCGTGCTGAGGGTCCTTGTGTATGATTAGTGAAGCCTGGAGGTCAGTACATTTGAGGAAACTGAGACTCCGGGTAAAATGCCTTCTTTTAGAGTAGAGGAAGTGTTGCTGGCACTGAGGTCCTGGTGCCACACTCTAGTGACTTTGTATATGATCTCAGGGGATATAAAGTATATAAATTGAACTTACCCACCAGATGTTGACTGAGAGCCTGCTGTGACAGTCACTGTGCTAGTGCTGAGGGACAGCAGTGGACAAAGCTGTTTTGATCCCAGCCCTCAAAGGAGCTCCCATTCTAGTGGTAATTTAGATACAGGTAAAGCTGCTGTCCTTTCTGATTTCCTGTTGCAGAAAGCTCAACTCACTGTGGCATTTTTTAGCTAGAAGCCAAGAAAGAAGGTAGTTCCGGGATTGGTTCAGCAGCTCCATATGTCAGGTCCCCAGGTCTGTGCTTCTGAAGTCATCTTGTCCTTTCCTCATGACTACAAGATGGCTGCTATGGCTTCAGGTATCACAACTTCTCACAGTCGTAGGCAGGACAGTAGTATTCCTCTATTAGGAAGCTTCCCAGAAGCTTCTCCCTGCAGGGTTCTTAACTAGAAAAACAGTGGCTTTTTCAGCCTTGATATTGACAGATGCACAAAGGGCAAGATAGTTAGAATACCATAGGGAGCTAGTGAGAGTGTTTGCTCTGGATCAGGAACTAAGCTTTCCCTCCTTGTCAAACCTGACTCCAGGACTATCTTCCTGCCATGGTGGGCTGTGCCTTTATTCATCATGCAAGGCCAGAAAGCCTGCAGGATTTGAACCCACTATTGCTACTCACCAGCTGTGGCTGTGTGCATGTTACTTAAGTAGATTACTCTTCTTCTGTGCCTCGCTTTCCCGTATGTAAAACGAGGGACCATCAAAGCCCATCTTGAAGGATGTTTGAGTTGGTGTTAATACAGGTGCAGGCCTTGGTCTGCTGTGGGGCAGGCCACGCCTATTTGCCTGCCACCTGTGGGGGAGGGACAGTGTGTCCACACAAAGCACCCAACAGAAATGCTTTTCCACCTCGGACAGCCAAACCCTGTCAATAGGCAGATGGGTGAGAGTCCTCTTAATAGTCCAGACTTGGGGGTTCACAGGTGGGTATATCACAGGGGAGTCACAGAGAGGAAGAGAGCCAAGAGCAGGCAGTGGCTCGTTCCCATAGGCTCAGCACCAGCAAGGGAGCAGCTGCTCCATCTGCAGAGCCTTGGGGGAGTGTTTGGAAGTCCTGGGAGGTGCTTGCTCTGGGTAGGGAAATTGTCCTGAGACCTAAGTTTAAAAAAAAAAAAAAGTCATCTAGAGTTGGTGACCCCCAATCAGTCACAGGGGAGGTTTTAGGACAGATTTGCCGGACTCTGCCGGGACCGCGGGCCTTGGGCTTTGCTCCCTTGTGGACCTGCATGCCCTGCTGGGAAGCCAGTGTTGTGTCCATCTTTCCAGGGGAGTAGCAGAGCCTTCCTGGGTCCACTCCTGACTCATTCAGTGGGTGTGTGAGCACTTGCTGTGGGTTCCAGGGGACGGGGGTGAGCAGAGTCCACGCTCTGAGAAGCTGGTGCTCTGTGGGGAAGGGGAGATGGACAAACAGGCAACTCATGGAGAAGCAGGAGGACACCCAGGTTCTACAAGCCAGCGTTGGCAGTTAAGATTCTGGTGCTGCCGTGAAGTGCTTAGGAATACAGGGTCACCTTCCAGCCTTCTTCCTTCCGGCCTGTATGTGACCTTAGCTGGTGGCCTCCCTACAGAGCTTCAGTTTCTATAAAATGAGAGCGAGAGCATGGTGGGACCACCGCCAGTCAAGATTGCACTCCGCTACATGTAACCGAATCCCAGCGAGCAGAGGCGTGAGCGAGACAATCAGCCTGTTGTACCTAGGAAGGAAAGGGAGCGCAGGCAGGCTGGGCAGGGCTGCTGAGGGAGGGCATGGGCCCCTTCCGTTCCTGTCTCCTCACCTTCTGTCCTCAGCATGTGACTTTCAGCCCATGCTCACAAGATGGCTGCCATGCCTTCCAATAATGGCATTCACAGCCAGATAAAGGAGAGGGGTGCAGAGGCATGCCAGCTGACACTGCTCCCCTCTATTAGGTAAGCAGCAGCTTTGCCAGAGGCTTCTTCCCTTGCTCCCAACAGACTTTCATTTACCTTTCTTTGGCCAGAATTGAGCACATAGCTAGCCATAGCTGCAAAGGAATCTGGGAAAGCAAGCTTTCTGGATGGGCATCCCGCTGCTCCAACAGATTTGGACTTCACTCAAGGGAGGAGAGGAGAGTGGCCTTGGATTCCCTCCCCAGCACGCCCAGGCCAGTGGAGGGTGCCAGAGTCACACTCTGAAGGCCAAGTTCCGGTTCCCACATGAAGGAATGCCCTTGCTGTCTGCATTGTGGCCTCATCTGCCCTTGGGAGTGATGCCTCCTGCCCTGGGGTCCGCTGAGGAGCACTAGTGAGAGTAGAGGGACCTGGGCAGGAAGGACTTCTTCGACATACATTCCATCTGGAGGAGGGCTGAGGCTGGCTTTTGTTTGGAAAATTGTCTGATTTTCTTAAAACCAAACCCAGCCCTACCAGCTGACCATTAGAGCCCAACTTACTGGCCTGAAGCGGCTCACTTATCCCTCTCTCCCACTCTGGTCTGAACCGTGAGGGCAGAGCCAGAGCAACGGACACATCTCTGTGGCTAGCACCTTCCCTTCTCTGCATTGGCACCATCCCTACTCAGGGCCAGGCTACTCTTGTCTCCCGCAGGGACATATAGGACAAATTTCCAGTCTCCAAATAGGACTCTTTGCCCCTCATTGGGTAGTTTATGTCCATGGCAGCCAAGTGGGGCCATGGCCCTCCTAAGCCTGTAAACTTCTGGTTCCTAAACCCCCAGGACCTTTGCACCTGCTGTTTGTGTATCTCCTCCCCCCACCAGTGTTCCTCTGTGTGGCCAGTTTCTCATCCTCAGGGCTTGATTTAAACACTGCCCCCCTCTTTTTATTCCATAGTAAGATTTCAGAACTGTTCAGTGAGTAGAATCAGTGGAACCTTCATTGTGTGCCTGAGTATGGAAACACATTTATTGAAAGTAATTTGAAAAGATACAGGAAGGTATAAAGAACACACTTTCAGAAATCCCTGGTCATCCCAGCACCAAATTTGAGAGTATTTCTTTGCAGCCTTTTTGCTGTGACTGTGTCTGCATCTGCACATGTGTGTTGTGGTTCACAGACGTGGGACATGCACTCTCCCCAGGCCCCTGGTGCCATTCGTGGGGGATGGTTCTGTTGTGTTGTTCTGTTGTACTTGTATATCCAATGCCATGAAATCATATTTTTAAATTTTCTTATTTATTTTATTTCGTGTGTGTGTGTATTTAGTTGTAGGTGGACACAATACCTTTGTTTATTTTTTTGTGGTGCCGAGGATCGAACCCAGTACTTCACACGTGCGAGGCAAGCACTCTGCCACTGAGCCCCAGCCCCAGCCCCCCATGAAATTATTTTTTCCTCATCTGTAATTATTTCTTTGGGATCAATTCCCAGAAGTAGCATTACTGGTTCAAAGGGTAGGAACATTTTTTAACACTATTGCCAAATTGCCTCTAGAAAGGTTCCACCAACTGGGAGCAGTTTAAGTCTGTTGTCCTGGGAGAGAGGCTGATTTGCCAGTGTCTTGATCTCCTTCGTGCTGTAGGAATGCCATGCCCCTGTTCTCCTGAGGGCCTGTGTACCTGTCCTATGTGTGGTCCAGGGTGGGGTGTTTGATTATGGAGTTGTACAAACAGCACCATCTGCCAGCCAGTCCTGCAGGCCTAAGAAGAGGCTTTTTACATCCAGTCGAGGATCAGAACTAGGCTCCTCTAGAACCTTCTGTGACATTGCTGCAAGGACAGAGCTGGGATGCACATTCCAGTGGCCTGGCCCCCAGCCCTTCTGCCCACCTGTCTCTTCTGCCTGACAGGTGAATGGCAGCTCTTTCCCCTCTGTCCCCAGCTGTCCTGTGGTGAGCTGCCCTGAGGCTACCTCTGTGGGTGCAGCCCTGCTCTCCCTGCCTGCTCCTGGCTGAGAGAATGCACCTTCCCAGCATGCCCAGGGGGCTGGTGCTCAGGCAGGTGGAGTGTCCCTGCAGGTGTGGGGGTGGAAGCCCTGTGCAGGAGAGAAACGAACCCCCTGCCAGGAGAGGGGGGTGAGGCGGTACACACGCCAGGTCCACAAAACTCATCCTCTGGGCTTCAAAGAGGGTGATCACACAGCTGAGACTCTTAAAATATATATATGTATTTTTAAAAAATATTTATTTAGTTGTAGATGAACATACAGTATCTTTATTTATTTTTATGTGGTGCTGAGGATCGAACCCAGTGCCTCACACATTCAAGGCAAGCACTTTACCACTGAGCTATATAGCCCCAGCCCCACATATGTATTTTTTTTAAGTACCTATCTAAGTAACCTGCACAATACAAAAGACTTTAAAACTTACTGTGGGGGGGAAATTACTGTGAAATGTAACATAGTTAATCAAGAAATGTGTAAAATATATATACTCAGCCTTCTGTGTCTGTGGATTCTGCATTGACCATGGAACAAAAATATTTAAAAAAAAAAAATTCTGTGCTGAACATGTAGTTTTTTTCTTGCTGTTATTCCTAATAAGAAACACAATACCACAATCTAATAGCTCCCATATTACTAGGTATTGCGAGTAATCGGGAGGTGGATTAAAGGGCAAGGAGCTTGAGCACAGGCCAGATGCGGCTTTCTGTATAAGGGACTGAGCAGCTGCAGATTTCAGTGTCCTCCAGGGCCCTAGAACCCATCTCTATGGATACTCAGGGACAGCTACGTGCCATTTAGTGAAGAATGACAGAGCAAGTGCCCACATCAGCCCAGGTGGAGAAATTCACAACCACCTCACCACCCAGAGCCCCAGGACTGCCTCCCGAACCCACCGCTCTTCAGGTATCTGTGGTCACCATTTGCTGGTCTCTTCCCGTTTGTGAGCACCTCTGAGTGACATGGTTTTGAGCTTCCTGTGAACAGAACCAGAAGCAGTGTACTTGGCTGTCTCTGGCTTCTGGCTTAGCCTTGAGTCTGGGAGATGTGTCCTGGCTGAGGTCGTTTCTGGTCCTAACGCTCATTTTCATTGACACAGGCAAGCTTTACAAATGCTACTCCTTATGCGCTTTGTTTAATGAATGTTAGAAAAAAACAGAATGAATCCAACACTGGTATTATGAAGGCTTTCCTACCTGAGATGTTGAAAAGAACCATTTTTAAGAAAGAGCATAGGCTGTGCTTTGCCTCAGTGGAAGGGAGGTGTTGGGGGAAGTTTGGGAGCCTCAGGGTGGAGAATGGATCTGAAGTCACACTCTCGCACCCTGCCCAAGGAGAACCACCATTAGCCTTGCAGATCATTCCTCCCGTTGACCTAAATATGGAGGAAGGAAAGGGAGGTGAAGAGATTCAAATATGTCACTTAATAAATTTTCTTTTTAAATTTTAGTGTGAAAGATTGTGCCATTGTTTTGAATTACTTCGTGGGCTGAGTTTGTTCTCTGATTAAAGCAGCCAGTTCCCTGTAAGATTCTGCTTCAGGATCAGGGTGAGACTGGACCAGGCGCTTCGTGAGTTCTCCCTGGAGTAAATTGGGGGCTAGAACAATGCCTGCCTCTCATGCCAGTGATTGTTTTGTTTAGTGGATGGTTTAGTATCTGCTTTGTCCACCCCACCGCCAAGTAGTCTCTGCCAGTTCCTCAGCTTCCCCCCTCCCTGCAGATGTTGGGAACCTGGACTCTGGGAGAGCTAACGGGGGACCAGGTCGAGGCTGCTTGGCCTGGGCTACTTGACTGGCTAATTGGTTACTCGACTGGGTTGGATCTTCCTTTTCTTTTTCCTTCCTTCCTTCTTTGGTGCTGGTCTTGAATCCAGGTTCACTCTACCACTGAGCTCCCTCCTCAGACCCTTATCTATTTTATTTTGAGACAGGGTCTCACTAAGTTGCTGAGGCTGGCCTTGAACTTTCCTCCTGCCTCAGCCTCCCAAGTAGCTGAGATTACAGGGTGTGCCTCCACACTTGGCCTGGGTAGGTTTGTTTGTTTGTTTTCATGGATTCAGAAATTACTTGGGAAGGACTCACCCTGACCTGGGCACTGTTCTGGGTGCTGGGAACAGAGCAGAGATGGTGTCTGGCAGGTGTGTGGGTGTTTGACCAGCCCCCGCCGCTCACCCATCAGAGTGTGAGTGCAGCTGCCATTGTCACTGTTGGTGCTTGTTTAAAGTCTGGAATAAAGATGTATCACTTGCTTGTCAGGTGCCACTTACTGTGCCAACTGCCTCACCAGAGACTTCTCACAGTCTGGGAGGTGTCACTGTCATTCTCTCTGGTACATATTGGGGCTAGAATTTGATCCCAGGTAACCTGTACGGAGTAGGAGCCTGATTCTGCCTAAATCACCAAGGGGTGGCTGGCTGGGTACTTGGGTCCCCACTGTGTTCATGGCTCTGTCCCTGCTTTTTTCCTTTTTTGGAGATGACAGAGGTTATGATGACCGTAGATCCACATTCCTGAACTCAAGTCCCATTTCTGCCTTTCACCTCACTGGGTGACCTTCAGCAGGTAACCTGCTGCTCTGAGCCTCGGTGTTCCCTTCTATAAACTGGAGAGATCCATGGGGCCACCTCCTCGGGCGGCTGCCAGGTTCATGGGAGCCAGGTGTGAGGCTAGAGCTTGCTGCATGGGGCGGCCCTTGCTAGAGGAAGCCCAAGAACCGCACCACCAGAGCAGCCTCCAGCCTGGGCTTTTGGCGCCATAAGTGCCACGGTGTGTCCCCTGTTCTGACAGCTGTGCTCTCAGATGGGGCAGGCCCTGGAGCAGCCCAGCCTGGGTTCAGATCCCAGCTCTTCCTCTCATTCTCTCTGTGGACCTTCTGGACCTTAGTTTCTTCATTGTGAGGGGCCGTAACCTCCCTCAGAGGGTGATTAGAAATCTCGAGCTCAGGGGTTCGTGTTGTGTTCGAGTCATGTGCTCTGCACAAGGCCTGGCTCTTGGCGAACCTGGATCAGGGGCCAGTTATGGTGATGGATGATCACTGCCAGCAGCTGGGTGCCACCCAGGAGAACAAGGCCCAGCCGTGTGCATGTCCCTTCTCCTCCCCTCCCATCCCCTCCTGTCCTCCTGCTAGAAACCTTCCTGGCCATGGTATTCCTGAGGCCTCCACTGCTGACCCCATCCCCTCTAGTCCAAAATCATCCTCAGGTGAGGACAAGCAGAGCCGGAAACACCCTGAGCCTGGCCCCCTAAGAGCAAGTTGGAAAGAACAGGGCTTTAACAGATGTTCTTTTACAAGGATTCCCTGACTCTGTTTAATCAAGATTGTCAAATATTGATTTAATCTCCAGGCCCAACAGATGTGATGTTAGCAGGTTTCGGTGGCAATTAGCTGGGATTAGTTTGCAAGTCAGACTCCGCCATGCTGATAAGACGCCATCTCCTACGCAGGAGATTTGGCCTGGCCACGGGAGCGATCCCTGTACGGGGACACATTAAATATTTAACCATCAGTCTGGCCCAGGCAGTGGCATGGCGTCAGGAGCAGATCCCAAAGTGGGATCCCAGCAGCCACAATGGGCCCGCGTGTTGCCTACACGATGATTGTAGGCATCACCTATGTGATTGAACTGGGGGTTCAGGTCTCTACCCATTTGCCAAAAAAAAAGTTCCAGTATTAAAATAAGCCATATAGCCACACCAGTGCCTGTGGCTTGATACTGAACTTGACCAGAGCCAGTGAGATCCTTCAAGGGCAGCCTGGAGCAGTGGTAATGCCCCAGTTAAACCTCCCCTGAAGTGGTCACCCCTGTCTCGCCTCTCGGGCCCATGGCCTGGCTCCATCACCTCACCCCCCTCCACAGCATGCTGCAGCTCCTGGGTGGGCCTGGCTGTGCGCACACACCAGGAAGCATCCCTTTCCAATTGTACATTTCAAAGTCTCATTTGAAGCAAGTGGGATTGAGCCCAGAATTGGAACAAGATGCTCGAGCCATATGTGCTTCCGGGAGGCAGCAACTCCCGGCCCCACTCAGAGGGAGACTCAGAGGGCCACCTCCCATTGCCTCAGACTCTGGGGCTGCTGGGAAGGAGGGGTTTGACCCTCTTGTTCAAGGGGAGCCACCTTGAACTGCTTGGCCCTTGAGTCCAGGGGAACAGTAGGTCATTGCAAGGCCACATTTGCTCAAAAATATTTTTAATTATTATTACATTATATCACTCTGTGCCAGGGGATTTTTTTTTTTTTTTATTTTTTTTTTGGTAGGGGTGGAAGGGATTACAGGCTGTGCTGGGGATATTCTAAGTCTCTATATAAGAGTTAAGCCATATTATTATTTTTATTTTACAAATGGGAAAACTGAGACATAGAAAGGCTAAGTCCAGGTAGTTTTGCTTCTGTCCACTCTGCTGCAGCTGCCACATCAGGAAAAATCTTCAAGTTCTGAGGATAAGTTAGAAAAGCATTGATGGCGTTAACCCATTAACCCATTGATTTTTTTTTTAAATTTCATCTATTTACAAGCATGTGATCACATGAGGATATAACTTACATGACTTCATCCAAATGAAGGAACAAAATAAAAACATTATAACTTAAGCATCGGAGTGAGCGCAGCCTCTGCTTCACCAGGAGAACATGAACACAAGATGGGGTGTGAACAGGCACAGAGGCTCACGCCTGGAATCCCAGCAACTCAGGAGTCTGAGACAGGAGGATCTCAAATTTGAGGCCAGCCTGAGCAACTTAGTGAGACCCTGTCTCAGAAATAAAAAGGGCTGGGATGTAGCTCAGTAGTAAAGCACCCCTGATTCAATCCCCTGTACCAGAAAAGATGGGGTGTGAGCATCTCTCCAGACCTTGGAGGAATCTGCTTTTTGGAAAGATGTATGTGTTTCAGTCCGCGGGCCTGGAGCAAAGCCAGAGTGGGGACTGGTCCCCAGCCATGGAGCTAGTGAGTCTCCCATTCAGACTGCATTCTAGAAGGGAAGGCTTTTTTGGGGGGGGGTGATTTTAACTCGCCAGAGTTTTCCCTTACATGCTCACTTTTAAAACTAAAAATGAATCCCAGCCCCCAGACATTCTCCCCTTTGCAATTATGAGCAGTTCCTTGTCATCACAGAGAAAGTTCTGGAAGCTTGCAAAACACACTTACTAGATCTCCATCCCCTCTACATACAAACTGTTCTGCACCTTGCCTCTGTCCCCCTTCTTAAGTGGAGGCCTAGAGTAAATGAGCATAAACCGTCAGGCTGGATTGCCTGGGTTTGAATCGCAGTGTCATCGCTTTCTAGCTGAAAGTGGGCAAGAGTCTGAGCCTCTCTGACCTTCTTTGCATTGGTTTTAAAGTGAGGATGGTGTTGGTCCCTCCTTCCCAGGGCTGTCATGAGAATCAGATGGGTGAGCACATGTAGAGCGCTCTGCATGCTGGCATGCAGCAGGCTCTCGCTAGGCATGAGCTACGCTCATTCACTGCGGGCATCTTGCATAAATTACCCGGAGCTCTGCCTTGCTTTATTACAGTGCCTTGCACCCCCTAGAATAGAGACCCAGATGGTGCCTCCACTGATAGACATTTGGGCTGTTCACAGTTCTGTGTTACAGCAACGTGAGCCTCCCTGTGTCCAGTGTGTGATGGGGTATCTTCCTGAGGGATAGATTCCCAGAGAAAGAAATTGCTGGATTAAAACAAAATACAACGTATACCTCAAATTTCGATGCATAATTCCAATTCATTCTTCCTATTTCCCCCAGGGGGAAGCGTGTACACTTGTAAGCAGGTCAAGTCGCTTGGGACCGCTGACCTTTGTGGGAGTCTTGCCGGTTGGAATGTAACAGCTGTAAACAGCTGTTCTTGCCCTTCTGCAAACCCCCCCTTTCTCTTTGCATGGAAATGAGGGCCCCTTCAGGATGCCAGGGAAGATTTCAATTAGAAACACCAATCCTCGGGTTTTTTGGCATTAAATATGAAAGTGCAGGTTTTCATGACCGTGGTGAGGCCCCGCTCATAGCTCCTGGGCAGATGGAACAGTCTTTGCTGCAGCCCTTCCTAATGAGATTTCTAAGATTTCCATCCATCTTGGTTCCTGAGGGAGCTCTAAAATGGTCCCGGGTATGTGCAAACTCCCAATAAGGTAGGGAAGACATCAAGAAAAAAAACAGATTCTTAACCTACAGTCACTGAGCTGTTGCTGACTTTCTAGAATTCTGTCCGTGTGAATTAATTTCAGAGAGACTCTCATCACTCATGTGATCCACAATGCACTCCTTGCAGCTGCCCCCCCTCTTTTCTAAAGTGTGGTGGCCAGACTGTCAGGGTTTGAGGCCCAGCTGCTCCACCTAACAGCTGCCTGACTTGGCCACGTCCCCTTCTTCATCTGTGAGGTGGGATGGTGGTGTCATCCCTGTGGTGTGGGGTTGTGTGCACACACGAGTCAGCACACGCCGGTGTGTTTCCCTGAGCCTAGCACACAGAGAGCTTATCAGAGTCGGCTTGTCAGGGCTGTCGTTGCTGCTGTTATTCTCCCAGCCTGACCCATGTGCAAGGACAAGGTTAGGTGGGCACTATCCAGAGTCCAGGGAGCACAAAAGATGCCCAGAGGCTTAAAAATCCAGCAGACCAAGTTCAATATACCCGTGGGAACTCAGCAGGGGGAGGGAGGAATTCAGCTTGGGGTATGGAAGGACAAGGACCAGCAGAATGACAGTCAGTGGGCAGCCTGGGGGTCAGGGGTGGGGAGTGTGAACAAGGCTCCCGGGAACAGTGCTTCCCTGAAATAGCTCCAGCAAAGATTGCCAGGGCCCTTCCTACCAGTATGTCACCATGCACAATGTCATACCATAATGTCACCTCTTAGCAGCCTCCAGCCTGGTTGACCACTGATACCACAGCTACTGCCCAGGCTCTGTCACACCTGCTGTCCTGCCTCCCTGCTGCGGATCCTGCTCCAACTCACGTCTGGCTCTCCTCTCCCGGCCACCCTCTCACATTTACAGTTTCTAGGACTTGGTGTCAGGCCCTCGTAGCTTTGCTCTCTCTTCATTGTGTCCTAAGTGCTGGCTGTTCTAGGATCAGCTACAGAGATTTTTAAGAGACCCTTGGCCCTGGGTCCCATCCGAGAGCAGCTGACACAAAATCTCTGGGGATGGGGTGTGGACAGACACCTGTATTTTTTAAAAGCTCCCTTGGTGCCTCTGAGGTAGAGCTGGGGGCAAGAACCACTGCGTGCCCAACGCCGCCTGGACGGTGGAATGCACCCTGCCTGCTTTCCTGCCCGTTCTCAGCAGCGGTGCTCACGTGCACATCCAGCGCAAGGTAGATAGTGCTACTATTTAGATCCGGAATGTTTGCCAGAGTCTCATATGCTTAAGTCTTGGTCACCAGCCTGTGGCATTGTTGGGAGGTGATGGAACCTTTAAGAGGTGGGGTCTGGGGGCTGGGGATGTGGCTCAAGCGGTAGCGCGCTCACCTGGCATGCGTGTGGCCCGGGTTCGATCCTCAGCACCACATACAAACAAAGATGTTGTGTCCGCCGAAAACTGAAAAATAAATATTAAAAAAAATTCTCTCTCTCTCCCTCTCCCTCCCCCTCTCCCCCCTCTCTCTCTTTAAAAAAAAAAAAAAAAAAAAAAGAGGTGGGGTCTGGTACAAGGAAGATAGGTCATGGGACGTGTCTTGAAGGAGATATTGAGACCTGCCCCCTCCTTCCTCCCTCTGTCTCTGTTTCCCTGCCACCATGAGGTTCCCACCACATACCCGCTGCCTGATACTCTGCCTCACCACCAGCCCAGCAACAGATCCAAGCAGCTGCGGACAGAAATCTCTGAAACAGTGAACCAGAATAATCCTTTCTTCCTTTTGTTTATCTCAGGTATTTGGTCACAGTGGCAGAAAGCTGACTAATATAAGTGCCCTGCCCACAGCAGATCAGTGAGCCTTGCCCACCCCATCTCAAATCATCTGTCTGATTTCCCTGGCATCTCTTCATCTGCTTGAGCTGTATCTTTGGCACCTACAATAGTGGTACAGAGGAGGCACTTAATACTTAGCAAATCTAAAGTGCTAAGAAAAGGACCTGGCTCATAGAAGGACTGCATTCATGGTAGCTGCTGTTATAGGTGATGTTTGTGAGTCTGTGTGTGTTATTTTGCTGTATAACTAAAATGTTCCTTGGTGGGCAGTGGAATAGAGCTGGCTTTATGTCCACCTTGATGTGGAGACTCCAGTGATGACTGCAGTCCCCAGATTCTAACTTAGCTCCCTTTACTGATGACGCTTGCCTCCTGGTCACAGGGTGGCTGCAGTGATTCCATCCTTCACATCTTGTCAGAGTGAGAAGGAAAAGCACAGTCTTCAACTCCAGCCTCCCTGGCAAAACATCACCACTGGTTCTGACTGGCTCGCGTAGTTTGTTCCTGAGCCAGGCTTCCCTTATCTCTAGCATGTTGGGTGGCATTTGGAGACAGCAGATTTTCAAAGGGAACTCTGTTGGGAAAGGAGTCAAGGAGGCCATGGAAGCAAACCATACATGTCCACCATTGTAAGACTCATGTTCTCCCCTTCTGCTCTGCCCCTGAGGCTCCAGCAGACTTTGTCCACAGAGCAGGACCTGCTGGAGCGAGGGCACCGGGAGGCTGCAGTGCTTGTCTGCTGTTCCAGTCTCCAGAGTTTGAGGGCCCGCTAAAGTGGGGCTGCTTTCTCAGCTTAGAGCTCTCCAGGTCTGCGCAGGCCCAGCAGCCCAGGAGGCTAAGACAGAAGATTCACAAGTTCAAGGCCAACTTTGGCAACTTAGCAGCACCCTCAAAATAAAAAATAAAAAAGGCTGAGGATACAGCTTAGCAGTAGAGTGCCCCTGGGTGCAGTCCCAGTACTGTAAAGAATTTTTTAAAAATAAGCCCTAATCTGGGAACCCAAACATCTACTGATTGCCTGCTGTGCTAACAGACCCTGGTTAAGTCCCCGCTGGCCTGCAGGTAGTCGGTGTGATCACAGATTATAGCTGTCCCAGCTTCCTTTGCAACTGGAGGGGCTGTGGACCACATTCTGACCAGTGAACCTGAAAGTGCTGAGGTCAGCCTGCTATGATGGTGCACAACTGTGACCTAGCTACTCAGGAGGCTGAGGCAGGAGGATCACAAGTTCAAGGCCAGCCTGGGCCACTTAGTAAGACACTGTATCAATACAAAGTGCTGGGAATGCAGTTCAGTGATAACAACATTTGCTTTGCATGTGCAAGACCCTGGTTTCCCTCTCCACCCCACCCCTTGCAAAAAAGGGGAAGAAGTAGTAGGAGGTGAGAGATCAGGGGCTGTTCAAGGTCAGGGAAAGATTCTCCTTCCTCCTCCTGGTCAGTCAGATAAGAAGAGTGCTCTTAGACCATCCCTGTGTGTCCCCTTGCCAGTGGTTCATTGAGAAGTGTGGCCGTGAGGCAGCTTATGACCGTGAGGCAACAAGACAAAATCGGTTAGCCAGCAGCACACTCAGGGGCAGAAAGGAAAGAGTGCCTTTGCCTGTTGGCCACACCAAGCCTGGAGCCCATATCTGACCTCCAGCGGGCTACATGTTTGCATTGTCCCAACCGCCACTAACTGCTGCGACTTGCCACCAACTGTACCCTGGCTGACTCTCCACCACTGCCACTTGCTTCTTGCTTTGCTGCTGACTCCAAGGCCACCCTGCTGTTTCCCACCCGCCCTCCTTGCACACAACCCTGAGCTAGCCAGGCTCCTTAGAGGCCAGGAGGTCCCAGGAGCGACCCTAGAGAACAGGTAAGTGCCAGCAAGCACTGGAGGGAAGGAACCTGGATCCCCAGCAAAACTCACACCATGCAAAAGCTCTTGTGAACCTTGCACAGAGCTCACAGGAGGATGCCGAGCCCATTCGTTCTGTCCACCCACCTGTTACTCCATAATTGGGGTAAGAGCTCATACCAAAGATGCACCAAAGAATGGTAATGGAGGTGGCACGTCCTTGTCTGAAATGCTTGGGACCTGATGTGTTTTCAGATTTGGGATTTTTCAGATTGTGGAATATTGTATATGCATAATAATAAGATGTCTTGGGGGTGGGACCCATTTCACAGGGTGAAATGCAGGTAAGTTTTATACACACCTTGCTCACATAGCTGGAAGGTAATTTGATGGAGTATTTCAGTTGGCTCCTGAATTCAGGTGTGAAAATTTTCCATTTGTGGAGCATTTTGAGTGATTCTAGATTTTCATATTAGGGACAATCAGCTTGTGATAACTCATGACAGTGAGGTACTTTACAGATTGAAACTGGCTCCATGGCACTCTGGAGTTTGAGCCCAGGGGTCTGGTTCCTGTGTGCAGGTTACTCTCCTCTCATAATAGGGGCTCCCTGTGAGGAAGATCGGTTGTGTTTAGGAAGGGGAGTGCTACATCAGACAGCTGACAAACGACTAGTGTGCACAGTCCCGGAATTCCAGAGGCTATGGGTGCCACTCACTCTCAGAACGTCACAGGGAGTCGGATGCGGTGGCACACCTCTGTAATCCCAGTGGCTCGAGAGGCTGAGGCATGAAGATCATAAGTTCAAAACCAGCCTCAGCAACTTAGCGAGTTGCTAAACAACTCAGTGACACCCTGACTCTAAGCAAAATACAAAAAAGGGTTGGGGGTGTGGCTCAGTGGTTGAATGCCCCTGAGTTCAATCCTGGTACAAAAAAAAAAAAGTCACAGGGAGACTGAGCTGCACCTGCTTATGGAAGGGATTTATCAAAGAGACCAGGGTCTGCTAGAACATCTGTATGTGGTCATAGAAGGCGCAAGCGGATTGAGGGTTTCTGAAACCAAATGCCATCAGTAGAGCCTGTCTGTGTGCGGCAGCAAGTCAAGGTCACATCTGGACCACTGGTTTTTTCCACCCAGGCCAAGTGTAGCTCTGAGCCTCCCTCTGCAGCATGCTAGGCTGAGCAGGTGGGGCCACATGCAAGGTGGGCAGCTGATTCGTGCAGTGCCCTCGCCCTCGGCAGGCCAGCCACCCCTGCAGAGTGGGGCTGGGCTCAAGCCTTCTAGCAAGCTCCCTGCTACTCTGGAGCTGACTGATTAGTGGTAGAGGCAACAGATAATGAGACGAACCAAAAAAGAAAACAGCATTTGATTTTTCTCTGGCAAAGCTGTAGCCCCAGTCACTGGAGGTTGCAAAACCAGCAGCAGCTGCCTGACCCCGCCCACAGCATACTTCGTGGACCCTCATTGTTCTTTTGATCAGTAATGTTCTTAAAAAGTATTCAATTATTGACCAGAAATACATGCAAAAGAAATTGGAAAGCAGCCAATGATGTCCAGTGAAAAAAGTAAGACCCTACCTCCCCTTTTTGCGACACACATTTAGGTACTGGGTACACAATGGTGGCTCACATTCACAGGGGGTGGAAGGCCAGTAAATGGATAAGAGAAATAAGCAAATATGTTCATAAGGAAAGCAAAGGGAAAAAAATGAAACTGAGGAGGGCATGGGAATGAGGGGACAGACACACAGTTCTCCTCACCAGAGGCAACTACTGTTGATACTTTCTTTTCTTTTGTACTGGGGATGGAGCTCAGGACCTCCTGCATGCTGGGCAGGCACTCTACCACTGAGAGCTTATTGTCTAAACAGTGTCTCACTAAGTTGTAGAGGCTGGCCTTGAACTCCCCATCCTCCTGCCTCAGCCTCCAGACCGCTAGAATTCACAGGCATGCACATTGGTGCCCGGCTCAGAAATCCTTCTAGAAATCTATGCATGGTAGTTTATTGATATCGTTATCATTATTTGTTTTGCTTTTCAACTTGGGTGATGTTGAATACATTTCTAGATCTCTGATTTCTCTTTAAAAATCGGTGATTTGGCATCCTTATTCCTGAAAGGTGCAGTTGGAGGAAGCTGAGGCCCACTGGCTTCTTGGCAAATGGTTCACCATGGGCTTTTCCTGGCCTCTCTCCCTCCCTCAAGTAATCTGACCCTGTGGGTTCCCCTACTTCCACCCCTTTTCTGGCCTGTCTCCTGTATTGCCTTCCTGGATATCTTCAGGAATGTTCCTGGACTCATGGGACACCAGCAAGAGGGGTGTCCCGTCCTCCCCTCACCTCTGGTCCTCACTTCCTCAGAGGCTGTGGGCCTTCTCGCTGTTTTGTCCCATGAATCTGCTCATGCGTCCCTCTTGGTTCCTCTCGCTGGTTCACCATTACCCCTGGACCCCCCCACACTTCGAGTGGTAAGCAGCAGTGGTTGTTGGCCAGGATGGTCATGTCGTGCCTGCCTCTAGATTCCAAAGGACAGAAAAGTTATTGGTTATTTTGAGCCAGTGCCCACCCTTCCCAGCACCCTCCTGCCAGTTGTGTTGGCAGGTGGAAGGGGCAAGGCTGCCAGGGAAGCCAATAGGCTCAGCCTCAGATGGTGAGCCACTTACCCTTGCTCTCCAGAGGGTCCAGAGGGGCGTTTCATCTTCTACAAGTTCAAAGTAAAGACAAAGAGGTGGCCCTGCGCAGTGGTTCACACTGCTGGACAGAAGCGAGAACTCCCTCCCCAGAGGCCTGCAGACCAGCATGTGCCTAACCCCACATTAGGAAGAGGCCACCTCTTCACTCATTCATATAAGAAGCAGTGACCAGGTGACCTGGACACCAGTCTGGGTGCAGGGGATCCCTCCGTGAATGGCACAGACAATCCTGCCATGCCAGAGCTGGCGTTAGCCGTGGAGATAGTGAGCAGATAAAGCACAAAATAGTTTTGGCTTTTGACAACTGCTAAGAAAAGCAGAGAGAAAGCTGTGGGTGGTAAAAAGGCTTCGAGGAAGCTTCTCTGTCTGTACCGAGTGGTTTGGGAAGTCTTCATTGAAGAGTTGCCATCACGGGAAGGAGCCAGCCTGGTGGAAACTAAGGAAAGATCCCCAGAAATCCTGGATTTGTGTGTCAGAGGAACAGAAAAGACCAGCCTGGTGGGAGCTGAGTCAGAGATGGGGAGAAATGTCAGGGTGACTGGCGAGGGCCAGATCCTGCGGGCTGAGGGCCAGGGAGAGGAGTGTAGATTTCATCTTAGTGCAGTGAGGAGTCGCCAGGGAGATCTCAGCAAAGCAGCGGTGGGATCCACCTTACTGGGAGGCTCATACCGCCTGTTAATTGCGGAGTTTGCACTGCGGTTTCCCTCCCCCAGCTCCAGGGGCTCGGCTCCTGGTGAGTAGTCCACCCCTTTCACTTCCTTTCTGGCCGTGTGGCCGGTGGGGAGGACTGCAGAGCAGATGGACAGTAGTCTGCCCTCTACATGCCACCGCCAGTTCACAGGAAATACAGGGGAAGAGGAACATGTTAAGTGGCACCGCAGGGATCCCAAAAGTGAAATTACACAGGACAAGTGACCCCATTCCTTCAACCAGTAAACAGCATCAGAATAGAGGAAGGCGGCTGCTTAGAGCGGAGGAGACAAGAGAAACATCTGCCGAGCAAGCAGAGTACAGATCCTGTTTGCATCCTCATCTGAACAAACCAGCGCAACAAAAGACACTTTGGGGTGGGGAGCATCTAATGCTCACAGAGTTGCAAGATAATAAAGAATCTTTGTTAACTTACATGGATATGATAGTGCTTATCATGGTTATTTTTTTAAAACCTTTCCGCTAAAGTATTTATGGGTGAAATGATCCGGTGTCTGAGATTAAAATATTGTTGGGGCTGGGGGCATAACTCAGCTGGAGAGCACTTGCCTAGTTTGTACAAGTCCCTGGGTTCTCTCCCCACTACTGAAAAATAAAATATTGTCAAAAACAAATCAAGATTGGCTGGGCAAACAGATAAAAGAAGTGGCAAAGAGCTAATGGTTGTCAGAGCTGGCGGGTGGCTCATTATGATCTTCTCTCTGCTTTTGAGTGTGATTGAAAATGTCCATAATAATTTTTTTTTTAAGTGAGTGAAGGTGTCAAAAAGAAAATCCATGTTCCTCTTCTGTGGGAGCAGTAGCATGTTCAAGACTCTCACATCTTCCTTTTCTCCCCCTCCAGCATGGCAGGAAGGACACCCTTGCCACCGGCCGGCCCTTGCCCACAGCTGCTGCTTGCTCTGCCCTGCTGAGCCACTCTGCCTGGAGCCCCTGGGACAGCACCTGCCTCCTGAAGTTGTCCTGACTCAGCTGTCCACAGCGATGGTGGAGAGCTGGACTCCACAGACTCACAACCTTTGTGTCAGGTTTCAGGGGCCAGCATCCTTCATCCTGGGACTGGCGGCCCTGAACAATGGCTGAAAGCCAGGGGACCCCATAGAGTTGCACCACAGCTTCCTGGGGCCCGCAGCATTCCAGTGCCTGTGGACTATGACCACCTATCGGCCCCTTCCCAGTGATGGCGTGGACCTGGCAGCTGGCTGTGGGGCCAGGGGCTCCGATGTCCTCCCTGGGCCACATACAGGGGACTACACTCCCATGGGATTCTGGGCCCAGAATGGCAGCATGTCCCAGCCTCTTGGTGAGAGCCCAGCCACTGCCACCACCCGCCCCAGCCCCACCACCCCTGCAATGCCCAAGATGGGCGTTCGTGCTCGAGTGGCCGACTGGCCACCCAAGCGAGAGGCCCTGAGAGAGCAGAGCAACCCAAGCCCCTCACAGGACACAGAAGTCACAAAGGCCACCAAGGTGGCCCATTCCATGAGGAGCATACAGAATGGACAGCCCCCTGCCAGCACCTCAGCTTCCTCAGGGTCCAAAGCCTTCCACCGACTCTCCAGGAGAAGGTCCAAAGATGTGGAATTCCAGGATGGGTGGCCCCGGTCCCCCGGCAGGGCCTTCCTCCCTCTGCGACACCGCAGCAGTAGTGAGATCACCCTCAGTGAGTGTGATGTGGAGGACCCAGGGGAGCCTCGGGGGGGCCGGCACACAGGGGCCCTGCCCCTCTTCCGAGAATACGGCAGCACCTCCTCCATCGACGTGCACGGCGTGCCCGAGCAGAGCTTCTTCGACATCCTCAATGAGTTCCGCAGCGAGCAGCCCGAGGCCCGGGGCGCCCAGACCCTCAGCGAGCTGCTTCGGGCAGACCCTGGCCCTCATCTCTCAGGGGGCGGCTGTGGAGCCAAGGGGGACCCCCGCAACGGGCAGCCCTCCAAAGACAGTCTCCTCCTGCAGCCTCTGAAGGAGAAGGAGAAGACCCGGAAGAAGCCCGTGCGGGGCCTGGGCAGTGGCGACACGGTGGACTCGTCCATCTTCCGGAAGCTGAGAAGCAGTAAAGCTGACGGGGAAGCCGGGAGGGCCCTGGGGGAGGCCGAGGAGGGCCGGAGTCCCCCCGAAGCAAGCAGGCCGTGGGTCTGCCAGAAGAGCTTTGCCCACTTCGACGTGCAGAGCATGCTGTTCGACCTCAACGAG
This sequence comes from Marmota flaviventris, assembly GCF_047511675.1. Lineage (NCBI taxonomy): Eukaryota > Metazoa > Chordata > Mammalia > Rodentia > Sciuridae > Marmota > Marmota flaviventris. The sequence goes on along the minus strand of NC_092515.1, from coordinate 15,262,462 downwards.
GCGGCCGCCAACCGGGCGACTGTGGCCCAGCGGCGGAACACCACCACCGGGGCCTCCGCCGCCTCCGCCGCCTCCGCCATGGCCTCCGTCACAGCATCCCGGGCCCACAGCCTCGGGGGCCTGGACCCAGCCTTCACCAGCACAGAGGACCTGAACTGCAAAGAGAACCTGGAGCAGGACCTTGGCGACGACAACAGCAATGACCTGCTGCTCAGCTGCCCGCATTTCCGCAACGAGATCGGAGGGGAGTGCGAGCGCAACGTGAGCTTCTCCCGGGCCTCCGTGGGCTCCCCAGGCGGGGCAGAGGGCCACCTGGTGGAGCCCACCCTGAGCGCCTACCGCACCAATGCCAGCATCTCAGTGCTGGAGGTGCCCAAGGAGCAGCAGAGGACACAGAGTCGGCCCCGGCAGTACAGCATCGAGCACGTGGACCTGGGTGCCCGCTACTACCAGGACTACTTTGTGGGCAAAGGTGACCTGGGGGGGCGAGTGGGTGGGCCTGCCCCGCCTCATCTCTGAGACCTGCTGCACTCGCATTCACTCTGAGCCAGGCCCTGCTCCCAGCTCCCAGGATGCTGTGGAAATGGGATCTACGTGCCGGAGGACGCTAGGGATTCAGTGAGCCCCGAGTCTGAGGCTGGGTTGGCACTCCATAAACCCAGAGCCATGGGGACTGTAGATGCCCAGTCATCCGGCAAACATGGGCTTGGTACAGCTATGAGCCTGGGGTGTATCTCATGTCAGTTGAGATAGGTAAAGGGTTGGAGGGTGCCATGTGCCACTGAGAAGAGTAACACAGAGAAGAGTAACACAGATGTGTGCCAGTCAGGCAGGGCCTCTTCAGAGGTGCCATATAAGTCCTGGGTGGAGGGAGGGAGAGGTGTGCAGCTGGGAAACAGCAAGTACAAGAGTCCTAGAACACTGGAAGAATAGGGAGGAGGCCAGCATGCTGGGACAGTGACTCAGGGAGAGTGGAGGGAGCCGGGACAGAGTGGTGACGAGGACAAATCAAGTGGGATTCTTGTGAGCTGTGGTGAAGATTCATTGATTCATTTCTACCCTAAGATGCAGACACTTAGGTGGACTCTGAACATAGGAGGGTCCTAATCTGATTTGTGCTCCTGGCCCCGCTCTGGCTGTGTTGGGTTGGGAGAGGAACCAGGAGACCAGGGCAAGGCTCTGGAGTGGTTGCGAGGAGGAGATGGTGCACAAGCTCAGGATGGGAGCCCCGGAGTGAGAAGCATCTCATGGGCGGGTTCTGGGTCCATTTTGAAGGTGAGGCAGTTGAAGTGAGGGTACCACCAGGGAGAGAGGGGCTTTGTGCAGCATCTGTGCTAAGGGACACTCCCTGAAGGCAGCACAGCAAAGTGCAGAGACCACAAGCCCAGGCAGCAAACGTGTAGAAGGGACCCTGTTAGGCAGGACTTAGGCAGCTCCAGCTCAGCTCCTGCGATTATTGTCCTGCAAGAAAGATGGATACACCTAGTGTTGCCAGCAGTTGTAATTTTGCAAGATTCTCCTGAAATTCCAATTGTTTAATGAAGACTCTTCTATTTATATTTTTATTTTTTGGTACTGGGGATTGAACCCAGGGGCACTTTACCACTGAGCTACATCCCCAGCTCTTTTTATTTTTCATTTTGAAACAGGGTGATTGTTGGTTGGCCCTCCATAAACCCAGAGCTACGGGAGACTGTAGATGCCCAGTTATTCAGCAAACATGGGCTTGGTACAGCTATAGCCTGGGGGTGCAGGGATGACCAACACTCCCATCTTGAACTTGTGTACCATCTCCTCCTCTCAACCACTCCAGAGCCTCCTCCCTGGTATCCTTGTTCCTCTTCCAACCCAACAACAGGCTAAGTTGCTTAGGGCCTCGCTAAGTTGCTGAGGCTAGCCTCAAATTTGCCATCCTCCTGCCTCAACCTCCTACGTTGCTGGGATGACAGCCATGCTTCACCATGCCCAGCTGACTCCTAATTTTTAAGTTCTGGCAGCTGTATTGAGAATAGCTTATAACTGGTCAGAACTAGTTGAAACAATATAAAAAAGGCCAACATATTTTCTCATATAAAGAAGGCCAGTGATCACCAGCCCAGGACGTGGTATGGTTACTCTTTAGCACCAGTGCAATGCCAGATTTAGTATATGGCCTCCACCCCTCATAGTGCCTGCCCCAAGGCCAAGGTGTCTGTTGAAGGTCCAGCCACCACATCCATTTCCAGGCCGGCAAAAAGAAAGGGAAAGAATATGAAGGCAGATCTCATGTGAAATCAGGCCCCTTTGAAGAGATTTCTCAGAAACTCAATGCAGCTGTTTGTGTTTATTCGCCACTCCTGTCTGGAAAGAGGCTGGAAGTGTAGATTTTTAGCTAGGAAGAGTCTCTCTTTGCATCCTCCAAGAATAGAGGGTTTATTTTATTTTTTATCTTAAAGAAGGGAGGGGGTAATGGATAATGGATAGGCAGCTAGTACTCTGCAGCCAATGATTTAAATTTTTTTAAAAAAAAAGCAGTGTCCCAGCAAACATAACAGGTGTCAACCAGGCCATCCTGCAGGGCTCAGGATGCACCCGGAGTTCCAGCCTGGAGTGAGGCAGCCCTGGGTCTCGGGGTGTGTTCCACAGCTTACGAGCTGTGCGATACGTTTCCCCCTCAAACCATCTGCATGTGAGGAGCGGAGCTGATCCTACTAGGATCTCGTGCCCAGACCAAAATAACACCAAGATTGAAAATAAGAGGATGAAAAAAGAAGTTCCAGACGGTTGCTGATCAGGAGAAAGAAAGCTGATGAGGCAGCATCAGTGCCACACAGAATGGATTTGAGGCTAAAAGTACCATTTAGAGGAACAGGGGGTGGGACTGTGGGGGGGAGGCATTTATATTCATTTTTAAATTCACCAAAGATCTGGAAGCTGGGAACCTGGCAGCCTGGTTTAGGGCTGAGGAAGTAACCTGAGAAGGCCGCATGCAGAAGTCGACAGACCTGCAGTGGGCACTCAGTGAACACTGCTAATGACTGAGTCATTTATGAGCTTCCTGGGCTCCAAAGAGCCAGGAGCAGCGGCACACACCTGTAATCCCAAGGACTTGGGAGGCTGAGGCAGGAGGATCTCAAGTTCCAGGACAGCCACTCACAGGGCCCTTTTTCTGGCAACGGTGGATGCTGACTTTGTGGAGCTGAGATCACAAGCAGGAGACTCGGGGAAGAACTGTCCCCTGAAACAGTTATAAGATAGACAGTGGCAAGTTTTAGGGACAAGGAGAGACGGCTGTCATTGAGCAGAAAGAGTTAGAGACCTGCTGCATGACTTGCTGAAAGCTCTGTCACCTAAGAGAAATGAGCAGGGTTTAAAGAACCACGGTCAGGTAGAGGTGCTGCTTAGGGTCCAGAAGAAGCATCACGCACGCCCTGGGTGGTGCTAGCCAACGCTTCAGTCATGTGGTTACTGAGTGCCCAGCGCGGACGGAGCCTGTCACCTCACTTACTCCTCACAGCTGTCCTTAAACCCATCTTATGCTGAGAAGGCTGTTGAGCAGCTTGGCCTGGGCCATGTATCTTATCCCTCCCCAGATTTGGGCCAGCAGGAGGCTCTCTGGACTAGTCGTAATCATTTTGCCAGGGCTGGCCGGACCATGGGCAAGTGCAAGCTTAATCACAGTGGTGCTGGGTGTGTCACACTCCGTGTGCTGAGCATTTGACATTTATAGCCTCATTCCACCTCACGTGGGCTCTCTGAACTGTGGGTGGCATCAGGGCCCCTGTTTCTCAGATGAGAGCACCAGAGGTTCAGGAAAGGTCTATGACTTAGAGCAGAGTTGGTGCAGAAAGCTGGGCTTTTACTTCTGGTTTCTCTATTGAGCAGGGCCCCGGGGCCATAATGAAGCAGGAAATCTGGGTGACCAGGGTCCCGCCCCTCCCCCACCCTCCCATCAGCAGGGTCGGGAACTCTCTTCCCACCAGCTGACCCTGCCCACCTGCTCTTCCTACTCAGAGCATGCCAATTACTTTGGGGTGGACGAGAAGCTGGGACCAGTGGCTGTGAGCATCAAGCGGGAGAAGCTAGAAGACCACAAGGACCACGGACCTCAGTACCAGTACAGGATCATCTTCCGGACCCGAGAGGTAGGTCCCATTTTTGTCGTTGTTTTCTAAATCCTGATGAGTAAACTCCTCGTGTCTGTGCGCCCCGAGCCAGGCTCTGGGGTCAGGCACTCCTGCTTCAGCTTCCATTAGCCTCCAGCAGCCCCAGGAGAGCGGTCCTGTTGGCCTCTCATTGAACAAAGGAGGAAACTAAGACTCAGAGCTGACTTGGATGGAATCAGAGAAAAGCCGCCAGGCTTAGATTGAACCCAGTGGTGTGATCCAGAGTCCCGGATTGCAGGTCTCTTTGCAAGAGATTAACTCTAGTTAGCATAAAAATAAAGGGGGGAGGTGAGGGATCATCTCAGGATATGAGGTGTCCCCCATATTGGAAAGAATAAGGCAGCAAGCCCCAGGCCCTGCAGGAATTGGAGGGTCTCAACAGGCCCTGCTGTTGTGCTTGTTAGTTCAGAACACCCCCAGCTGCGTCCTTCCATTCAGAGCAGAGAATTCCATTGTCCAGCTGGGCCAGAGGTCCCCCCAGATTAAAGATTAGCTGCAGCTAGGGAAGGAAGCCTGGAGGGTGCACCTTGCTCTAGTGTGAGTCTAAATTGTGACAAAAATGTTATTTTTTACGCAAACCTGTTAATCGTCTTGTCTTAAACCAGTAACTACAAATCCAGGGTAGGGGCAGCTTCAGGTTTGGCTGGACTCAGACTCCAGCAAAGTCTCCAGAGTTCACCTCCTCAGCTCTCAGCTCAGCATGGCTCTGCCTCCTTTAGCATTGCTAGTGTCATTTTCTCCTGCCACCAACAAGCTGTCTCCATGTGGTTGGAAAAAGGAGACCAGCTGCTTGGATCTTCTGTAACTTCCCATCAAGAAGGAAGGACTCTTATCTGCTGCATCTCTGGCTGTGGGTGGATCACAAGCTTCCCCAGGGCGGGCAGTCACTGTGGTCAAGGGTGATGGAGGAAACTGACTAGCTGTGGGGTTGTGCTCCACCTGGGGCCAGGCCAAGGGCACTGATTGGTGGTTCCCTCTTCTCTGGGAGCCACCCAGAGGAGGCAGGGCAGATCCTCAGCAAAAAGCAGGTCGGGGAGGCAACAATGATAGAGACTCCCAAAAGGCCCGAGTAGGAGGACCTTTCCAGAAAATGGACAGTCATCAGGCAGGCCACCCAAATTGGGTCTCCCTCAGCCCTGCATCCCCAGCCCTGTGGGCCTGGGCTTGGCTTAAGGGTGGGAGCTCACTAGGTGGCCGCCGCCAAGGATTTTGAGTTTGGGGCCACCCTAGCATTGGACTTCATCCAGGCTGGCAGATGCCGCACCAAGGGTCCTCGCCCCATCCCCTGACGCAGACGTTCACAGAGGCTTTGTGGCAGCTGGGAGTGGGCCCCAAAACCATATGTCCAGGCTGCAGGTGGTCCCCAGCCCCCTCTTCCCTCTGCTCACCTTTCTGGCCAAATGAGCACTTCTTCAGAATGCAAGGCGACAGTTCACACAGTATCAGACTGCGTTAGGACATGTGGACACTGCTGGGTGAAACGACAGCCACACTCATGAAGTGATACGAGCTGCGGTTGTCGTTGTCACCGCACACTGCTCTAAGCTTGAGTCCAGCATTGTTCGTGTCATTGATATGTATTTACTCATCTCACAGTTCTGTGACGAAGGTACCCTTGTCCTCATGTATATGACAGAACAGACTCAGTGCAGTTGGGGACTTGCCCAAAGCATCCTTCAGTTAAGTGACAGGGCCAGGTGTTGTCTGTGCTCTGGCCACTTTTGGGCTGCCCCTGGAGTCCCCTGACTGCCTAGACTACACGTTAGGCCCATTCGTGAGTCATTAACTCAGCTAACTTGGTGCCAGCGTTTTTGTTTTTAATGAAAGAATATGTGGAGCGAGTGTTTTTAATGCCGGTGCTCACAGGTACTGTGGCCTCCGTGCATCCATGCTGGGTCAGCTTGGGATCTAACTGCTGGGCTTCCTATTCAGTAATTGGAAACTGGCTCCGTGCTTTTCCTGGCTGTGCATGCTTCTTCCCACTTCCCACCCCCAGCACCCACCAAACCAGTCTGCAGAGGCTCCAGTCCACCCCATGCTGGGCACAGGGACCCTCAAGTCTCACGGTCATTGGGCCAGGATTCATCCATCCCCCCTGTCAGCCCTCCCTGGGCTTGAGGGTACAGCAGTGACTGAGCAGCAGAGAGGTGCAGCGATGTGCTCCTGTGACAGAGACAAACCTGGCAGAACATTCTAGGTAAAGGGAACAGGCAGTGCAAAGGTCCTGAGGCAGGTACATGCTTGCTGTACAAAATCCTGGTCTGTGAATTCTGGTTCTCACCTGTAGCTCTAGAACACTGGGCCTATGGCTTCCTTTCTCAGAGCCTCAGATTCCCTCTTGGCAATCCTAGGCTCACAGAACCTGTATGGACTCAGTGACATGTACACATAAATCAGGCAGTGCTGGGTCTCAGCCTGCTGTCCCCTTGTTCTTCAATCGTGTGGGCTGGCCTGCCCTGAGGCTCATACCCACAAGCAGGCCCTTCTCTGTCTTCGCACACACAGGCCACACGCAGACTCATCCAGGCCCAACCCTGGCAGAACCTCCTGGTCAGGCCTGAGACCTTCATCATCTGGAGTTGGTGGGAGGGCAGTGGCCTCAAGGGTTGCCTCACTACTTCCTAAGGCCCTTCCCCTGGTGGAGGCAGAGCAGAAAATAAAGGAGCCCAAAGACGGTAGCAGTAGTGACAACTAGTAATTACAGCACATGTTAGCAGCAGGAATCGACCCATCCTTCCTCCACTGCACCATGATGGCGGGTAGAGGGCGTCCATCCCATTATTATGTCCATTCCAAAGAAAAGGACATTGGATCTCAGACAGAAAATCATTTGTCAAATCCACCAGCAGCAGAACCAGGACATGGCCCAAGGCTGCCCTGCTCCTGGGCCCTTCGCCACCTCCTGTAGTACCTTTTGGATTAAGTTTGGATTCTGGCTCAGGGATCACACATCCCTGGGGTCAGTGTCTGGTGCTGTCCCTCCCTAATTAGGGCTGGTGGCTTTTCCTTTGTGTGCCTTAATTTCTTCATCTGTAAGATGGGTTGTGAGCTGTGCCTGGGCAGATACAAGGTGCTCTCAGGCTGGTTCCCATGAAGTGACAGCAGAGACTGCAGGGCAGCAAGAGCTCTGCTTGCTGGGTGCCATGTGACTGACGGGACGGATGGCTGTCATTCCTTGCCAAGAGGTTGGAGGCCCCTGTTGGGAGTGTGGGGTCCAGCTCATGGACCGACAGGGCTCCGTCCTGTCCACACACGTGTGCCCCTGGCTCTGGTTAACCAGGGTATGGGGTCCAGGCCCCCTTCCAGGTCAGCTGGCTGGCCTGCCCCAGATGGCCACCCCCAGCCGCCAAGCAGACAGTCCCGAGTGGGCCTGCATCTCCCAGCAGATGGGATGTGAGCCTTGGCGGTGCCAAGCTCCCCACGGAGGCGGAGCAGACTGGGAGCTGGGCCCTGGCACCACATGCCCAAATGCCAGCTCCCAGTGAGCCTGGACAGGACGAGGCTGGTCAGGGCTGCCCTGTCCCAAGCCTCCTTGCTGGCACTGGCTCAGCTGGAACACGAAGCACCCCAGCCAACCGGGGCTGCCTGGCCCACTGGGCCCAGTGGCCTCTCTTTGTCTTGCCAAAGGTAAGTTTTTGATGGGCCTTAGTTTTGACAGGAATAGAAGTTTGGGTTTTTATTTTCTTCATCACTTTTTCTTTTTTATGAATAATGTACAAAACCTCATTGTTAATAATTTAAACAGTACACAGTATGCAAAGTAGAAAGGGGAACATGTTAGTAAGTGAAGAAAGCCATGCCCCGGTGTCTAAAGGGACCCTGTCTGTGTTCAGCAGGTGCATCTGAGTGTGTACGTGTGCGCAGGTGTGCGTGTGTGCATGTGAGCTTATCTAAAAAATCCCAAAAGCATACTGTTAAGCAGGAGGAGAGCAAACTGGAGTTTCCTCTTGAGGCTGAAGCATTTCTTGAGTGTCTGTGTGACTTTGTGCGTGTACGTTTGGCACGTCTGCATGTAGTAATGGCTGACACATTTGCACTCTCGCTATGTTCCAGATATAGTGCTGAGCAGTACACGTGGGCTTTCATTTTGAATCTTTGCAGTTCTTTGAAGTAGGCATTCTCATCCCCGTTTTGTCAATGAGGAAATGGGCAGAGAGAAATTAAGCTACTAGTTCAGAGTCACAGAGCAAGGGAGGGGCACTTGAAGGTTATAGCCACCTCCCTGTGCAGAAGGGCAGGAACGCATCTGAGCCAGGAGCGGGTGGAGACTAACCCACACAAATAGTGTCCTTTCTTATGTGGCACTGTGTCTCTCTCACAACTCACTAAACCTCAGTGAGATGATGCCAGATGGCCCTGGGTTCCGAGCAGAGACCGGTGACCTGACTGCTCCAGGGGAGAGGATGGGAGTGGGGTGGGGTCGGGGAACCCCGGAGGGAGGAGGCAGCCACGTGGTGGGGGATCATGGTGGACACCACCAGGTAGAGGGGGATGGCACTTGTGACCCAACAGTGCCCTACTTCTTTTCCCTAGTGCAGAAGGACGAGCAGGGAGCTTTTTTAAGTAGTGAGTGTTGGTGAAATGGCCAAAGCCAAATATGAGCCTAGGACACCTGCCCGCCACGTGGAGGAATGGAGGTTTGTCGGTTGGTTTTTCATTTCTGGGAATTGAACCCAGTGATACTCTCCCAGTGGTCTGCACTCCCAGCCCTTTTTTATTTTGACACAGGGTCTCATGATGTTGGTGAGGCTGGCCTCAAACTTGCCATCCTCCTGTCTCCGCTTTCCAAGTCACTGGGATTATAGGCATGTGCCACCAGGCCAGAATGAAGATCTCTGGTCCTTGAGGTCTTTTGTCCCCAGCAGAGGGCACTGTGGGACAGTGTCTATAGGAATCAAAGATGCTCATCCTGTTGGTGCATTAATTGAAACCTACAGCCCTGCAGCCACCCAGACTGGCAAGGCAAAGCGCCTGACGTCGTTGCTGTTCAAGACTGCTTTGCTTATGATATGAGAGATTTGTTTGTTTATTAATCAGCGGGGCCAGAACTGGGAACCCCCAACCGTGAGATCATTCCATTCCTTCCATGCTCACCTCTTGCCCAGGTCCTGTTTGGCAAGGGTGGGCTGTGTGCTTGGAGGCGGGGTCATGACACACTTTTGCTGCCTCCCATGTCTGTTGACTTAGGTGAGCAAGTTTTTGCAGTTAACACTGATCTCCTTTAGTGTTTAAAACACAGCTCCAAGTGTGTGCTAGTAAGCCCCTGGGGGAGGGATTTTTTCCCTGTGATGTGTTTCAGGCTGTTGCCATGCATTCTTGGTATGGTTTTGACCTGCTGTGCCCGGCCCAGTGCATGGCATAACCTCATGGCCAGCAGCACTCTGTGGCTGGAAGCATGGCTGGTGTTAGTGAGGACGTGGGGCAGTGGGGGCTCCCAGACAGGCTAGCAGGATGTAAATTAGTACAGCCACTTGGAAATCTCTTGGCAGTTTAGTAAAACTGAAAATTAGCATGCCTAGAAATTTAGCAATTTCTAGGTGTAAACCCAAAAGAAAATATGTTCATGTGCACCAAGAGGTGCTTCTGTAAATGTTCTAACAGCACCATTCACAGTTGTCAAATACTGGAAGCAGTTGGGGCGCTCTTCAGCGGTAGAAAGGAATAAATCCACCAGGGTAAAAACATCTACTTACCTACCTCTCGCTACCACACGGTCGAATCTCACATACACAGCGTTAAGAGAAAGAAAACCAGATAACAAAGAATACAGATTGCCCCTGGGGCTGCAGCTCAGTGGTAGAGACCTGTCTAGAATGCACCAGGCCTGGGTTCCACCCCAGCACCATGAGAAAGAAAGAAATCGATAAATCTCAGGTGTTTTTTTTTTGTTTGTTTGTTTGTTTTTTGTTTTTTCCTTTTTCTTTATGAAACCATCAAAAAACTAGTGCCTTGGGGCTGGGGTTGTTGGCTCAGCGGTAGAGCACTCGCCTCGCAAGTGCAAGGCCCTGGGTTCCATCCTCACCACAACATAAAAATAAATAAATAAAGTACAAAAATAAATATTAAAGAAAAAAAAAACGGCGCCGTGGTTTCATATGTAAGCCGATGCGATTATGCAGGACCAACAGGAGTTCCACATGAGCATTCATGGTAATAACATTTATTTATTTATTTTGGTGCTAGGCATCTAACCCAGGGCCCTCTACCGGTAAGCTACCTCCCCAGTCCTTTTTGTGTTTTATTTTGAGATCCGGTCTTGCTAAGTTCCTGAGGCTAGCCTCCCAGGTAGCTGGGATTGCAGGTGTGCACCACCACACCTGGCTACGTTTATAACATAATGTTGTTGTGGTGATGACAGTGGGAAGCCGCCTCCTCATGGAGCCTGTTTAACTCCTGCTGTGCTTCCTATAACCCACAGGACAGAGTCCTAGCTCTTTTCCCATTCTTAGAACAGGACTAGTGGAATGAGTTAGACATCATTACCCTAAGTACATGTATGAAAACACAAATGGTGTGAAAATATTTTGTGTACAGTGGCTTGAAAAATTGTGCTCTTTATGTGTAATAAGAAATTAATTGCTTTCTGCCACTGTGTACAACAAATTAGAATAAAATTAACAGGACTAGTACCCAGGAGGCAGCATCTGTCATGTGCTGGACAAAGGAAGGCACATGGTATTTCATTTAACCTTCCAACAACCTGTCAGGGTGATTGTACTATCACTGTGCCCATTTTTGTACCACAGAAGAGGACATTGAGGCTCAGAAATCTGAAGTCACTTGGGACTTCAAGATCATGTGGAAAAGAGGCAGCAAGTCTGGCTCTGACCCAAGACATTTGATCAGCCCCTAGAAATTTTTTTCCCCCATAGTCCTGTGGATTGAACCCCAGAGTGCTGTACCACGGAGCTACATCCCTACCCCTGCCTCACTGCTTTTTTTTTTTTTGATAGGGTCTCACTAAGTTACCCAAGCTGGCCTTAAATTTTGATAGGGTCTCACTAAGTTACCCGAGCTGGCCTTAAACTTGCATTCTTCTGCGTCGCCTTCCAAGTAGCTGGGATTGCAGGCGTGTGCCGCCATGCCCGGCTTACCTTCAGAGCTTCTAATCCCTCGCACATGCTTCTTGTCTCAAGGCCTGAGAACCTCCTAACCTTCCCTCCTCTTCCTTGAGTAGCTCATCACCCTGCGGGGCTCCATCCTGGAGGATGCAACCCCCACAGCCACCAAGCATGGGACTGGGCGGGGCCTGCCCCTGAAGGATGCCCTGGAGTACGTCATCCCTGAGCTCAACATCCACTGCCTGCGACTGGCTCTCAACACTCCCAAGGTGACGGAGCAGCTGCTGAAGCTCGACGAGCAAGGGGTGAGCAGGGCTCGGGGCGGGCGCACCACCTGCAGTCCCACTCCCAGCCCCTCTTTCCTCCTCATTTTATTTATTGATTTTTGGCAAGTAACAAAACTCACTTGATTTAGTATCAGCAACAGGAAGAATCTGTGATCAGATTCTAGGAGTGGCAAGAACAGCGTCCTGGAAGGGAGACAACCACCAGGAAGTTGGTGCGAGTGTGCGTGTGTGTGTGTCACACGTGCACACTGCCACATGAGAGAGGGTGAAAGGGAAAGCCACCTCTGCACACTGGCTCCTGGTGTCTCTCTGGCCCCTCCCATAGCTGCCAGCATTGCTCTTGGACTTCCAGCCACATGCAGACCCCAGCTAGCTGAGTCTCAGTGCCATAGAGTCACTAATTAGCCCCTGTGTAAATCAGATTCAGACTCCATGGTCCAGGGACCAGGAGGATCAAGGGTACCAGAAACAAGCATGGTCAGTAGGGGCTATCCCCACTAAAGTAGCCTAGACCTCAAGCCTGGAGCCCCGAGGTTTTGCTCAGCCAATGCCCATCCACCTCCTGTAGGAAGCTGGCCATGCTACCATCTCTGCCTTAAGAGTGACATCGACAGCCACCCTCCGTCCACAGTAGAGAGAGCAGGCGGCAGAGACACCTCCCTGCACTTCTCTGGAAAGGGCGGGTGGAGAGAGACAGCTGGGCTCTGCCCCACATCTCTTTCCTTCCTCCTGGCCATGGCTGACTTCCCAGGTGGTCACAGCAGCTCCTGGACTCAGCACCTCAGAACCTCCCCTTATTCCATCCTCTCCCCCCCGCCTGGCCAGGCCAGGCCCACACAGCTGCTCTTGCCTCCACAGCTGTGCCGGAAACACAAGGTGGGCATCCTGTACTGCAAAGCTGGCCAGAGCTCCGAGGAGGAGATGTACAACAACGAGGAGGCTGGGCCGGCCTTCGAGGAGTTCCTTGCCCTCCTGGGCGAGAAGGTCTGCCTGAAGGGCTTCACCAAGTACGCCGCCCAGCTGGACGTGAAGAGTAAGTGATGGCCACGTAGATCCGATGGGAAGGAGTTACAGGGACTGGTGCAGCCAAGGCAAGGACATGGGATATGGGACATCTCAGGTGCCACTGGCGGGAGCACAAATAGTGCAACCACTTGGGAAGGCAGTGTACTGTATTCTAGTAAAGTCTGAAGACATCCTGTTGTATGAATCGGCGGTTGCTGTCTTAGCATGTGCTCTGCAGGCTCTGGACGTGGCCTCAGGAGACATGGGGCCTGGATTGCGCCCTGCGGAACCTAGGATAGTCACAAGCAGAGCCGCACCAGCCTGGAGGAGGGCCGCCTGCCCCGTGTCACACTAGCAGCAGGTCTCAGGAGAGCAGGCACCAAAGGTGTCTTTCACGTGCCAGTTAGTTAAAACGCATAACAGCATATTGTTTGGGAATTTGTTCTTAAATAGCAGAACTCTAAGGAAACACAAGGGAATGAGAGATGCCACGTCCCAGCCAGTGGGCAGCTCTGCGAGGAGCAGGTGGATGTGACCGGAAGACGGTGCTCATGGTAGAGGGTTGGTGGCCTTCTCTCTGCACAGATGCATGTGCACACGGGAATGCATCTGATGTGCAGGAATGAAACGCTTCATGATGAGTGGTTTGGGAACAGGGATGGATGACATTCATGGGTGTCAGAGTTTCCTGGGAAATGGAAATTGTCCTGAGGGGTGGGCTGTCAGTGGGTTAGTGGCTTAGGCTGGAAGTCAGAAAGCCCCAGGATGAGCCAGGAGTGGTGGCACACGTCTGGAGTCCCAGAGGTTTGGGAGGCTGAGTTCAGGAGGATCACAAGTTCAAGGGCAGCCTCAGCACTTTAGCAAGACCCTAAGTAACTTGGCAAGACCCTGTCTAAAAATAAAAAAAAAAGGGGGGGGCTGGGGATGTGGCTCAGTGGTTAAGCACCCACGGGTTCAATCCCCAGCACCAAAAAGAAAGAAAGAAAAAGCCCCAGAATGCCTGAATCACTTGTTCTCCCCCACACCGCCCCAAGCCTCAGTTTGCTCAACTGGAAAATGGAGGCCCGGGTCAGGAGATCAGTCTGGGAAAGCTAAATAAAATATTAGCCAGCACATGTGGCTGTCATTATCCCTTCACCTGTACCGAAGGAGACCATAGGAATAAGCATACTGTAGTGTCATTTGCTGCTTTTGTGGTCTTTGGGCCAGTTGGCTTTGCTTCCTCATCTGCAGAGCAAGGGTAATAGTTGCACTTACCTTAGGGGCATGGCGAGAGGTAAATGTGACAAGCAGGTGTTCTCAGAGAACCCCAGAAAGCATAGTGTCCCAGGGCAGAATCTCCCTCACTGAAAGCAGGGATGCCCCTAACTTGAGGAGCTACTTGGAAGTTGCCTGGCTCTGGCATTAGCCAGCTGTGACTTTGGTGTCCCCATCTAACATTAAGAGGTAGCATAGGATGCTGTTTAAAAAAACAGATCGAGAGGCCTAGAGGCCTGGCGCAGCAGCACACACCTGTAATCCCAGCAGCTTGGGAGACTAAGAAAAGAGGTTTGAAAATTCGAGACCAGCTTCAGCAACTTAGTGAGGCCCTATCTCAAAAAATGGGGAGGCAGTGTTGGGGATATGGCTGAGTTGTAGGGTACTTCTGGGTTCAATCCTCAGTACTAAAAATGGAAAAAAAAATAGCTCTAGAGGGGCTGGGTTTATAGTTCAGTGATAGAGCACTTGTCTGGCAGGCACAGGTCTTGGGTTCCATCCCCAGCACTGGGGAAAAGCAAAACAAAACCGTATGCCAGGCGTGGTTGTGCAGAATGTAGACCCAACTACTGGGGAGGCTGAGATGGGAGCCCCGATGAGTGCGAGGAATTCAATACCAGCCTGGGCAATAGTAAGACCCATCTCAAAAAGAAAAAAAAAAAATCAGATCTGGAGTCAGCTAACCTGAATTCTGATCCAGACTCCACCACTCATTGCAGTGTGACCTCTTTGTGCCTCAGTTTCCCCCTGTGAAACATGGGGTCAGTAACCAGGTATGCCTCTCCCCAATCATAACCCCCCCCTCCTGTTAGAGATAACCAATATCCTGACTCGCGTGATAATCATTTCTTGCTTTCCTTAGCTTTGCTCCTTTTGTATGCATCCCTAAACAATATAACTTGTCTGGCCTGCTGTTGCATGGAACCATGAACAGAACCATAATGTGTGTTCCTTTGTGTCTGGTGTTTCTCACGCAATCTTATACTCATAGGATTTCACCCATGTTGCACCTGTGCCTTGTTCTTTTTCCTGGCTGTATATTTTTCCACAGTATATATATACCACAGTGTGTTGATCCATTCTTTTTGACTGATGTTTGAAGATTCTTGTACCCACATCAAAGGGAATGTGTGCGTAAATGCTGAAAGCTCTGTCCTAGGAGACAAAGCTCTGGGCTGTCAGTTAAGCCTACCATCAGGTTTAAGAGAAATTGCCAAAAGGTTTTCCAGTATGGTTGCACCAATTTATACACCTAACCTGCCACACCAAGGGTTCCAGTTTATCCACATCCTCACCAACCCTTGGTATTGTCAGACTTTTTAATTTCTATCAGTCTGGTGGGTGTATAGCGGGAGGTTTCCTTTTTATTTTAATTTATTTTAAAGAATGGATTTAAGTAAAAGCATCAAGTTAAAAACTAGCACAGATGGTACGTGGGATATGGCAAAAACCCAGAGGCTTTGGAAGTGTGGTACTAACTCATGTTTCTGTCCCAGCCGACTCCACGGGAACCCACTCCCTCTACACGACGTACCAGGACTACGAGATCATGTTCCACGTCTCTACCCTACTCCCTTACACCCCCAACAACAGGCAGCAGGTCAGTATTTCCATTTGGTGCACAGTTGGGTTCAGGGCATTCTCCCTGCCCGGGACCACTGGCTGGCTGCCCACCCAGCACTGGCTCTCCTGGGGCCATCCTGTGAATCAGAGGGAGGCCCTTGGCCTCAGAGCCCCTCAGTCTCATGGTCACTTCATCTGGGAGCTAGAGGCTAAGCCAGGTGTGAAGTCTGGTTGACACCAGTTCTGCTGTTCCTGGCTGCCCTGCCTGCTTCTACCTATCCCCACTCCTCCAGGGTCTCTTGAGTCATCACTGGCCTCATGAGAAAGAAGAGCAAATTAGCATTGTTTTTCCTGCCAACTCAAACCAAACTGGCATAAGAACAAAAAGTGGGACTTACTGGGTTATATAACTGAGGGAGAAGGCTGGCTTTACATATTGCTGAATCCAGGGCTCAGAGAGTCTTAGGAATCCTCTCATTTCTCACCCCTGCTTTTCTTTGTAGTGACTTTATTCATGAATTTTCCCTAATAGTGGCAAAGATGCCCCCTAGCAGCCCTAGTTCTATCCTATCTTCTTAGCCATGCCACAGGAAAGAGATTTGTTCCTTCCAGTTGTCCCAGGAACATTTCAGGGCTGAATCTCGCTAAACCATTCACCTGCCCAGGCTCTGGGCCTGGGATGGGGATGGAATGAGCCAACAGGCCAAGCCCGAGGTGCCCGTCCTGGAGGGTGGGTGGGGTCCGCTCAACCTGAGACAGGGCAGAGGTCAGGTGACTTCCCGGAGGGAATGGGTGACTAAAGGGAGAAGAAAGGGTACCAGGTGGGCACCGACAGCGGACACCAACTGCCAGGAGGCCACCAGTGCTGCCAGCTCCTCTCCTGGACACACCTCATGGACTGCGCCTGGGAAGCAAATTCCTAATTTCTAGGGAACAGAAGCCCCACGGAGTGCTGAGAATTTAGAAAATGTGCATTTTTTCCCTGATGGTACAAGTGACATCATAGGTTTTCCAGACCAGAAGTGGTCACGTATCATTAACTGCGAGGTTACCCTAACTGTAAAGAACATTTGTCTTGGAATTAGACCTTAGTTCTGTCTTTGACACTTGCTAGTTGTGCATGACCTTGGTAAGTGATGTCTTCTTTCTTGGTCCCTCCTGTGTCAAATGGTCTGAGCGGTAGCACCATGTCTCGTGGTCCTTGAGAAAGGGCCAGCCCAGGCAGGGTACAGGAGACAGGCAGTGCCTGCTCCCGGGTCTCTGGGGACCTAGTGGGGAAAGCTTGACTGGTAGAGTTCAACAGCAGTGGATGGAATTCTGGTTCTCGCTCTCCATCGTTGGGTGACATAGGACAAGTCACTTAACCTTGTGAGCCTGTTTTTTCATCAGTAAAAGAGGGTGAACGATGCTCCTCTGAGCAGGACAGGGACAGGACCTGATTCAGGTGCTCACAGGCTCCCTCTCGCTGCATGCGGGAACCGGCCACGGGTGCAGCAGGAACAAGGAACTCCTGTGATGGTCCGGGCAGGACCCCTTGATCCAGCCGGTGACGTTTCCTTTCTCCCTTCCTATGCCTGTTTACCAGCTGCTGAGGAAGAGGCACATAGGGAACGACATTGTGACGATCATCTTCCAGGAGCCTGGAGCACTACCTTTCACCCCCAAGAACATCCGCTCACACTTTCAGCATGTCTTCATCATCGTCCGCGTCCACAACCCCTGTACGGATAATGTCTGCTACAGGTACGTGCCACCGTCCCCACTGTCCACGCCCACTGAACACTGGGGCTAGTCACCAGCAGCAGGCAGCACGCAGAGAGGGTCGACAGCCCGGCCAGGCCAGCCACCTCCTGTGCTGCTTGGTAGCTGCCCAGTTGGGGCTCTGTCCACCTTCCCACACCACCTCAGAGGATTCCGGCCCCCAGGGGCACGCTCCACAATTCTGATGAAGAAGCCAGCAGGGATTACACCTGACCTCTGCCACACACAGAGGTACGGCATATCTCCAGAGACCTGGGATCTTTTGCTGCAGATGACAGAAAACCCACTTGGCCTGGCTGAGCACAAAGAGGCAGTTGTGTGTGTTGGCTCTAAAAATGATGCGGGGAGGCCCAGCTGGGCATTGCACCTCCTGCACGGCATCCTTGCTCTGGCCGCTCTCAGCTCGGCACCCCCCAGCTGTAGGTCTGGCAGCAAGAGCTCTTCCTTTTCAGGAGTGGAGCAGAAGCCCCATAATGAAGGCCACTGACCTAGCTGGAGACAGGCGTCTTTCCTAGAGCCAAATGATCAACCAGGCCGGGCAGCAGGCTGCAAGAACAGAGGCCCAGGAATGATGGCCTAATGGAAAATCTGGGGACAGAAGGATGGGGACAGGGCAGGCTGACCCCTACAAAGGTAGTTGCCACTTGGGCGGTAGAGTTGAGGGGTTTAATTCACAAATGGACAGGTAGCACAGGCCTCAAACCTATTCTATGTCCTTGTTCTGTGTCCTCCTTGGCACCAGTGCCCTCAGGGAGTGGACAGGAGGGCAGCTGTGGTCCTTGGAAACCATGCACTCAGTAACCAGGCCCAAGCTGTCAGCGTGGCCTGGGAGACTTGGAACAGGGCAAGGTGTGCTACTTGCTATTTTTTGAGAGTGATTTCAAATTTAAAAGATGCAAGAGGATGTGCAGATAACAGTGTCCCAGTCAACCCATCCCCTGCACAGAGGTGGCCAGGTGAGCCCCCGCTTGGGTCTCCTGATGCTTCACGCACACAGCAAATACATGTAAATTTCTTTTCCACCTTTTAAACATAAATGGAAGCAGGCTGTGCACACTGCTTCATGTCCTGTCTTTTTTTTTAACCCAACATCTTTGAGCTCTTTCCATACCAGTAAAGTGTGTCTTCTCCTTCATGATGCGGAACATCCCATCTCATGGACGCACTGTCTGTTGACGGGCGCTGGGGTTGCTTCCTGGCGCCTGCAGTTGTTTCTTCACCTGTTGCACCTGTGACCAAGTGTGCAGCTGCAGGATAAACTCCTAAAATGGAAGTGCTGGGTCACGGGTGTGTGCACATGTGCACTGATAGTCTTGGTGCAATCACCAGAATTTACCAGTTTCTTTTGTGAACTGGGCATGCCTGTGTGCTTGGCTCATTGATGAGAACGACTACTGGGTGTGCTGCCCAGTGGCTGCTGGGAGCCAACACGCCGTGTGGCAGGGCCACCTAACTAGGACATCCAAGGCCTGAAATTTCCTCTCTCCCAGTTCATCTGTTCCCAGGATGTACAACAGCAGCCACAGAGCACCAGCACCTTGGGTTCTGCGTGCAGCAGAGGTCAGGTGGATGATGCCAGGGTTTAGAGGTATTATTGTGCTAGTTAGCTGAGAGGTAGCCCCAGTAAGGGGAGATAGGAGAGGACCACACACGGAGGAGGCAGCCTTGTGCATCAGAGATGGTGATTAGCTTGGTCTGGTGGCCCTTCTCCCCTTCTCCCCTCCTCCCCACTCTGCCTCCCTCCTTCCTGGCTTCTCCCAGTCACCTGTCCCCCCACCTCCCGTGTCTTCAGGCCAGCCTCTGCTCATTTCCAGATGACTTCTATCTGTTGCACAAACGTTTCTTTCTTTCTTTCTTTTTAACTTACTTTAAAATATTTTTATTAGGGCCTGGGATGTAACTCAAGGGTAGAGCACTTGCCTAGCACACACAAAGCCCTGGGTTCCACCCCCCAGCACTTTAAAAAAAAAAAAAAGATTTATTATGTAATATTTTAAACATTCTGAAAAGTGCAGAAAATAATGTTCCATGTGCCCACCACCAGATTTAACAGATGTTAACATTTTGCCTTAATTTGTTTCATCTCTCCCTCTTCTTTATTTTTAAAGAAAGAAGCTGTTAAGATACAGCCAAAGCTGCCCCTCCCGGAGCCTGTGTCTCCCCTGTGGGAGGGAGCCTCGGGCACCAGCCTGACCTGCCCTCTGCCCTCTCCACCCCGCCTCCCCCTTCATGCAATTCCTGGTTGTCCTTCAAGACTCCACCATACACACCTCTGCCACCCTCCAGTGGGTGCTGCCCACTCTATGCTCTTGCCAGACATGTTTCTACAACAGCACTTGTCACAGCATAAAAACAACTGATGTGGCTCCTGCCTCCCTCCAAAATAACCCATGACATATTTACCTTCCTGTACCTATCATGACATGGCACTTAGCACACAGTAGACCCCAAAGGGCTGGCTAGATTAATGTCTGGCTCAGTCACTGAGGTGACTGGGTGCAGTGGCACACACCTGTAATCTCAGTGACTAGGGATGCTGAGGCAGGAGAATCACAACTTCGAGGCCAGTCTCAGCAACTTAGTGAGACCCTGTTTCAGAATTAAATGAAAGAGTTGGGGATATGGCTCAGTGGCTGAATGTCCTGAGCTCAGGACATTCAGAGATAGATAGGTAGATAGATAGATAGATAGATAGATAGATAGATAATTTTTTTCATGTATATTTTTTTTGGTATTCCTAGTACCAAAAAAAGTCACGGTGAATGTTCTAGAAATACTTGCTGAGCTGCAGGGATCAGGCAGCCTGGTGGTCCCACCATCTCCTGATCTTGTGATGAGTTTGTTCCCTTTCATATTTCAAGTGTGCTGTTGCTGAGTGGCACTCTTGCTTCTTGCCTGCACCCTGTGGAGTGTAAATAGCCCTGTCCCTCTGCTGGAAAGCGAGGGACCAGGCCATTCTGGCTGTCCAGAAACCTTCAACAGCTGCAGTTTCACAATTCTTAAAATCGTGAATTGGGACTATGAGAAAAGCCAAAATCTGTCACTAAGCAGCCAAGTGCTGAATGAAGCTGCAAAGCTCTTCCCATCTGTGAAGCACAATTAGACCACACCACGGACTTGACACGAGGGATTGGCAGGGTCGGGGGATTGGCAAATTCGGTCGGCTCATCCATCCCCTGGCCTGGGGGCAAGTTCATGCCCACAAAAGTTCTCACAGAGGAAGGCCTGCCTGGTTTGCATGGCCTTTGAAGAACATGTGCACCGGTAAAGGTCATTTTCAGGAAACATTGAGCGCACACCACTCCACATTGGGAGAGATCTTTTTCTTCTCTGTCTGTACAAGTCTCAGTTATTACATGAAAATATCAAGCACCTGCACTGGTGCTAGTTAATATGCTAAGTCCAGGGTGGTACCTGCCCATGCGACACTCCTAGAGTACAAAGGGACACCAGTGAGCACTGGAGGTAGAGAGCCAGGGCGTTGGCTAATCTGCCAGGGTCAAGCAGTGGCAAGTGTGCAGTCTCTCATTCTAGCTTTTGCGCTCTAATGTGTGTGTGTGTGTGTGTGTGTGTGTGTGTGTCTGTCTGTCTGTCTTTTTATTTTATTTTATTTTTTTTGGGGGGGGGGCAGGCTGGAGATCAATCCCAGGGCCTTTTACATGCCAAATAAGTGCTCTACTACTAGCCCTTCTTATTTTGAGACGGGATCTCACTAAGTTGTACTGGTTATCCTTGAACTTGAGATCTTCCTGCCTCAGCCTCCTGAGTAGCTGGGGTCACAGGTGTGCACCACCACACTCAGCTCTGTGGTTGCGTCTTTGCGGGCCTCCTGCACTTATTCTGTTCTCCGTGAGGCAGTCACAGTGATCTTTGCAGGTCGCCAGCCTGTTGTCATAATTGGCCAGCACCTGCATCCAGCAGGGATCTCGCAAGAAGCAGAGGCACCCTCTACCCCCTGACCCCATCTTCAGGAATTTAGGTGAAAGAAATTCGTGAACACATAACAGAAGTGTGGGTGGGTTAGGGGAATCACTGTGGGAAGGGGAGGCTTCCTGGAACAAGCAACATCCCGGAGCCATTACCCTACCTCCCAGGCTTGATGAGGATGACAGAAGTTTCTGGAAGCTGGTAAGAGCTGTGGCTGTAGGAAAGGGTCCTTTATATAAGGGAAATGCATCGTTGACTGATTTCTCATTATGCAGACATGGTAGGTAGGATGTCTTACCCAAATTGAGGTGGCCATGATGTCACAGGCCATATCATCTTTGTGTGTGTGTGTCCTCTCTAAATTTTTATTGGACATCATAATTACACATAACAGTGGGATTTGCCGTGCCATATTTGTACATGCACATAGCTGGGCAGTACAGTTTTATGGGGCTGCCATCATGTGTGGCCCCTCATTGCCCCAGATGTCATGACGTGGTATGTGGCTGTACTCCAACCTCTCCTCCACCTTCCCATCTCCTACATTGGCCAAGCTCAGTTAGAAACCAGAGGTCAGGGGAAACCAGGAGATGCACACTTTAAACATCTTCCTTCCAGAGCAGGGCAGATGGAAAGTGGGACACACCACCAGGGCCCCGTGTGGTCCAGCCCCTGGTGACCTTCCCAGCCTCCTCCTCCTTGCTGTCTGGGCTCTGACCCCCTCAGGCTCATTCCACCCTTTATGTGCCCTTTCCTACCCAGTCGCAGCACATGCCATGCCCTCTGTTGGCAGCCCTCAGCTTGTCACTTTCTCAGAAAAGCCTTCCCAGAATCCCCCCCTGTCCAAATCAGGTACTTCTGTTCTGTCGTGGTAAACTTCCTTTGTATAAGTTCGTGTATGTGCTTGGTTAGTATGTTTCTCCTCCTAAAGTTAAAGCTCTGGGAAGGCAGGAACCACTGCATTCCCAGCACCCAACAGAGGGGCATCCAGAAAGCACTCGTCAGACAGACGGTTGCACATTGCACCGTCCCAGTGCCGAGGGCAGGGGACAGGGAATTAGCCAAATCTGAATAAGCATTACATCGTGTTTGGTTTGCATGGAATGTTTTCCAGTCTATAATCCCTTTATTGAAAAAGTATCCTAAGGAGGAAGAGGAGAATAGGAACTTAGTACCCACAAACTGAGGCATCTATAGAGGACAAATCTAATGCATGTTGTACTTTAAGGAAAACTTAATTAACTCATCACTTGTTCCCTTCTATCAGCTCCTGTCACTGTGTATGAGAGCCACCTCCCTCACATGAAGACTCTGGCAGATGCCTTGACCTTTCTGCTGACTTTTAGAAATTGTCTACCCACAAACCGCTGAGGATTAATTCCATTTAATCACTAGAATGTCACATCCAAGATATTCATCAAATCTCTAAACTTGACTCTGAACAAATCTCTCCCTGCTCCCAGCTGAGGGCCACTTCCACCTGGGGAGCCTGGCTGGTCCCTGTTTCTCCACCCTGTCCTTAATCCCTGCCAACCTCGGCACACCCTTGAGGTCTTACAGGCAGGAGGCGACCTCAGTCTCCTCCCCACTGTTGCGGCAGCTTGGAGGCCCCTACCTGGGGCCCTGGTGAGGAGAGAATGGGCCTCGCCTCCAGCCCTGTCTCCAGGTTTCCTCTCCGTCTCTGTGATTAGCATAGTGGGTGATGGGGATCAAGAGTTTTGGTGAGCAGGTTTTTAGATCATTTCCCAAGTTGCTATCTGACTTCTATCACAACGGCATCTCTGTCAAAACCAAAGAAGAGGCCGAGGGGTGTGGCTTAATGGTAGAGCATGTGCTCAGCATGCATGAAGCCCTGGTTCCATCCCCAGAACCCCCCAGAAAAAAATGCTAGAGAAGAAAGAGTCCCATTGTAACTTACTGTTACAGTCAATTTTCAAAATAACCTTTGTTGAGATGGTTTATAAATTATACTAGTGTGACACAAGTGTTTAAAAGAACCAAATCACATAAATGTTCCGTATCGGTCAGCTGCTCTACAGTGAGCCTGGGTACCCACCCACCCTGCAACTCCGCAGCTCCGACCATCTCTTTTTGGCTCATGCACTTGCAGCTCAGTTTGGATCTGACTGGACTTGGCTCCAGGCCGGCCCCAGGTCTTCCTCTCCTTCTGAGACCAATAGGCTGGCTGGGGGCTATCTATCCTGTGGCAATGGCAGGAGCACAGGATGGTAGCTTCTCCCCTGACCCCCACACACAGTTCAAGCCTTTTTTGAAAGCCATTGACTAAATCAGGTCACATGCCCAGGCCAAGGATGGGGGTGGAGGGGTGGGCATTTCCTTCTTGAAAAGGTGGAGAGGATGGAAAGAATTTTATTCCAAACTTCAGTTTATATGCATATAAAACAAATATACAGTTTATATGTATATAAAACAAATATAACTGTGAAACCGTCCTTCAGTCTTGGTAGATGTTCAAACGCATACTATATCAACAGTAAAAATGTATGTATGGGCCTAAGACATGTCTTTAAGTTTCTAATCTATTAATTAGATACTGACTTCATAAGAAGGAAACTCCTATTTTTTTTATTTTTTATCATATATTTTCTTTCTAAAGACAGTCTTAGTGCTTTCCTTTCCATATCTAAATGATTTCTTCCTCCCCAGCATGGCTGTGACCCGATCCAAAGACGCTCCTCCTTTCGGTCCCCCCATCCCCAGTGGAACCACATTCCGCAAATCTGACGTTTTCAGAGACTTCTTGCTGGCCAAGGTGATTAATGCTGAGAACGCTGCCCACAAGTCCGACAAGTTCCACACCATGGCCACCAGGACCCGCCAGGAGTACCTCAAGGACCTGGCTGAAAACTGTGTCTCCAACACACCCATCGACTCCACCGGCAAGTTCAACCTCATCTCCCTGACCTCCAAGAAGAAGGAGAAGACGAAGGCACGGGCAGGCGCCGAGCAGCACAGTGCGGGGGCTATCGCCTGGCGGGTTGCAGCTCAGGACTTTGCCCAGGGGGTGGAAATCGACTGCATTTTGGGAATTTCCAATGAGTTTGTGGTGCTCCTGGACCTTCGCACTAAGGAGGTGGTGTTCAACTGCTACTGCGGGGATGTCATTGGCTGGACCCCGGACGCCTCAACACTGAAAATCTTCTATGGCCGAGGAGACCACATCTTCGTCCAGTCCACAGAGGGCTCTGTGGAGGACATAAGGGAAATCGTCCAGAGGCTGAAGGTAAGAGGGGGCTGAGCAGTGGCGTGTGGTTGGCATGTGTCGTGTGGCTGGCAGAGGCCTCGGGAACCCCTGAAACACTTTTCCTCTCCCAGTTCAGTCAGGCTGATGTGAATCGGCCCTGGGAGCACCAGAATTGTCACTTACACACTGGATCTGGTGGGTCCCGCAGCCCAGCTTCTTCATGGGGAAGGTTTGGGCCAGGGATTTGAGGCTTTCCGCGCCATCGTCACCTTGGAAAAACAAAAGGCATACTCATTAACCCTAGGAGTTGATGGAAAAATATAAGTTGAAGCTTACGTCAAAGATGCAAAAAAAAAAAAAGCAAGTGGGGCTGTGGTGTAGCTCCGAGGTAGAGCACTCCACGACAGGCTCTGGGTTTGAGCCCCAGGCACCTTCAAAAAAATAAAACAAAGACTGAAAACCTTAGTCCCGCTCTCCTGGTGGGAATCTCAGTCTCAGACCATTGGCCACAGCCAGAGTGGCAATGAGTTAGTACCCAGCTGGAAGTGGCTGCCTGAAGCTCTGTGCCAAGAAGTACTCAGAAAGAAGGTCCACTGTGGGTCCCGCGGCAGTTACCCCATGCAGGTGTGACAGAGTGGCGAGTCAGGCAAGCTGAAGCTAGAGGACAGCATACACAGCAGCTAGGAGCACAGGTTCTAGAGTTCAAAGGCCTGGCTCCAAGTCCTGGCGTTGTCACCTTTCCAGCAGCGTGACCTCCAGTGAGGTACTTAACCTCTGTATGATTCAGTTTCCCTAACTGAAAAATGGGACGGAGAATTACCTGTATCAAGTGGATGAGCTCTGTTGCCCAAACTTGCCTGACTTGGTGGCAGGGACCTCCGGTGCCACTGTGACTTGTGGCTGACCTCACCTTTCTAGGCCTTTGCATTCCCATTATGTTCAGGTTAGATTGATGAGCCCTGCTCACAGCTCCCTGACCTCACAATTCACACTGCTTCATAGGAAATAACAGTTGGTGTTTAGATTTCCCCATTAGGAGGTAAGTCTGGGCACTGAGGCCACTGTCTCTTTGCCCACTTGCTGGTCTCACATGCTTAAACTAGGACTGGCACATAGTAGGTGTTCAGTAAACACAGAGTAGTGATTGGTCAATTGGAGGAGTTTTTTGAACGTTTTCTCTGTATTATTCTACGTGCAAATGTCACATAATCTTGACACACACCCTCCAAGTGTAGGTCCTGTTTTGTCCCCTCTTGGTAGTTGTGGAAACTAGGCACAGGAAGGTATTGATACTCATATGAGATCCTAC
Organism: Marmota flaviventris; assembly: GCF_047511675.1. Classification (NCBI taxonomy): domain Eukaryota; kingdom Metazoa; phylum Chordata; class Mammalia; order Rodentia; family Sciuridae; genus Marmota; species Marmota flaviventris. Next base: position 15,236,942 of record NC_092515.1, on the reverse strand, counting down.
AGCCAGTAGGTGGCAGAACTGGAATCTAAATCCAGTCTCTCTGCCTCTAAAACCTACTTGTGCACAAACTCAATACTGCTCTCTGTCTGCTTCCTCGGCGCCTCCAGTGGGCCAAGAACCCCTGAAACAGCATGGCTGAGAGCAAACTGGTGTCCCTCCCACCCTCTGGGTTTCCCTATCGCAGTAAAGGATAAGTCCGTCCTTCTGTTTGCTGAGGTCAAAATCTCGACATCAGCCTGGCTCCTCTCTAACCCGCACCCTCACAGCCTGTCGCCCTCCCCGCCGCAGCCTGCACCCAGCCCAGCTGCCGTGTCTCCTGGATGGTCGAGGCCATCTCCGTGCTGGTCTCTTGCCTCCACCTATCCTTCCCTGTATCTGTTGGCAGTGTGGATGTCGGAGGGATCCGGTCACGTCACTTCTGTGCTCCAAACCCTCAGCCCCCTCTTGCTAAAAGGCAAAGTCCTTACACTGACCCATGAGGCCCCATGTGCTCAGCTCCCTGCTGACTCCTCTGACGTCCTCCCCCATCACTCTCCGCCCAGCCACACAGACCTTTGCTGTTTCCCAAATGTGCTGGGCAAGTGTCCTGCCTCGGGACCTCTGTACTGCCCACAGCCCCTCACTGGAACACTTCCCTCCATACATACCCCTGTGGCTCACTCCCTGCCTTCCTACAGGCCTTTGATCAGGTGTCACTAAAGGTCTCATTGTCTGAAGATTGCAGACCCCCTTCCTGACTTGGCCCAGAGGGCGTGGCCATCCGCTCCGCCTGCCTCTCCGCCTCTGGACACGGGACTTCCGTATTCTCCGTTCACTGCTGTGTCCTCTGTGCCCAGGCCAGCATCTCGTACACGGAGACACTTAGTAAGGGGAGCTACATGCTATATGGACGCGGGCCGTCCTAGTAACAGCATTAGGCAGCACTCATGAAGGACCCCCTCCCTGTGTGTCACTCACTCAGCCCTGTATGTGGCCATGCCTTTTGCTTAGTCAGCTATTTTGCTGCTGTGACTTAAAGACCCAACCAGAACAACAGTAGAGAAGGAAAAATTTATTTGAGAGCTTCTGGTTTTAGAGGTCTTAATCCATAGAAGGCTGGCTCCATTCCTCAGGGCTTGAGGTGAGACAGAACATCATGGCGGAAGAGTGTGGTGGAAGGAAGCATCAGAAAGCAGAGAGAGAGGTCTCCACCTGCCACATACAAATGTGTACCCCAAAGCCATGGCCCTCAATGAACGACTTCCTTTAGCCACATCTCTCCTGCCTCCAGTTACTGCCAGGTTTCTCTTCTCACGACTAAAAGGCTCAGGGGTCACTCTAGTTGAACTGGGCTGACTGGGCTGCGCAAAATAACCACACAAGAGACTCAATACCTTTTTCTTTGAGGTCGCTGTGATGGTTCCTCTGACCTTAAGGGTCTTCAGGAAGAGAGAGCGAGAGCACACGCTGACCCCTTTTATTGAGGAGAAGCTATTCAAATGAGCCAAAGGGTCAGTTTCAGGGGGCTGAGTCTGTCTTCATGATGTCCACTGTCAGCAGGTTGACTGACACCTGGATAGGAACACACAAGGCACTTCCATGGAACATTCTATCCTAAACAGGGCGAGGGGTTATATTACAAAGGAACAGGTGAGCATAGCTTCACCCATGGGGCTGTAGCAAGACACAGCCATGCAAGAGACACCGACCCTCGCACCCAAGAAGGGTGGGGAAAGCTCTGCCACATTTCTGTGACTAAGTGCCTCAGCACCCAGCCGGGGAGTGTGACTTAGTCAAGTGCAAGGTTGGTCTTCCACAAGCTACCACTCAGTTAATGCCATCAGGGATTAGTTCACTGATTAGGTCAAGGCCATGACCAATCATTTCTCCTCCAGACCTTCTTGCATTGTCTCACATATGAGCTTTTGAGGGACACCACATCTGAACCATTTCTTCCTCACAAACTAGACAGGATAGATACCATTATCCCCATGTCACAGATGAGGAAACTGAGGCCCAGAGAGGTGAATGAACATGCTCAGGCCCCAAAGCAAGTGAAGAGCCTGAGCCATTAGGCAATTCCTTCTCCCTAGATCCTAACAGCAGCTCGAGTGCCTTGATCAGGGACCGTGGTAGGCCCCGTGCCAGGTTACATGTTTCACATCTCCTCCCAGTTCCACTCTGCCCATGCCCGCCCTACTGTCGTGCAGCCCTTTTGGAGCACATTTCTACAACCATCCCACATTCCTGGTCTCAGCACCCAAACCTGCCAAGGAAACATGATGAGGACCTTCTCCTGCAAAGGGGCAGGCCATCTTAAATTCCCATGGCAGTGACCCTGTCCTGTGTGATGTCCGCAGGGTGAGCTGTCCACATCCTCCCCTGGCAGAGCTAGGATTGAGGTGCGGGCACAGCGACTCCACCACCCAGAAATTCTGAACAAGCTGCATCCCTTCCTTTGTTATTGCACAAGTTTTATTTTGTGCTGGCCCTGGCCAGGCGGTGCTGGGACACAACAGCAGTGACCGTAACGGGGCCAGGCCTGCCTTCATGGGACTCCCGCTCTGGACACATGTTGAATAAGCAATGGCAAGTGCCAAGAGGGTAAAAGGAAGGTGTTGAGAACATCATGGGAATCTACCACAGGGACCTGAGCCAGACAAGGAGGTTTCCAGTCCACAGGTTGGCGACAGCTCCAGGCGTACTTGGTTATCAGAGCTGCTGCTGCTGCTGTTGTACTGGGGAATTTATCCAGGGGTGCTCTACCACTGAGCTCCATCCATGGCCCTTTTCACTCTTTGAGACAGGGCCACACTAGGTGCTGAGGCTGGCCTTGAACGGGTGATCCTCCTGCTTGAGTCTCCTGAGTCTCTCAGATTACGGGTGTGTGCCATGACACATGGCCCAAGCTGAACAGCTAGAGGATTCCATATGAATCTGATTTTCTGGCTTCTCTTGAAAATCTGGGGGTCTGGCTACACTAGGCCCACATTTGCAAGGGCAGAGTCAACTGAAGTGGGATAGTGGCTGCCTCCTCAAATGGGACACAAGTGTCATTTGGCCCTGATTCCCACTGCATGCACTCCTTGATGACATTACCCCCAAGCACCAAGCTTGTGAACCAGACCAGGGGGACGCAGAGGACTGCTCTGAGGAAATGGCTTTTAAACTGAGACTAGAACAATAAATAAGAATTATCCTGGAGCTAGGGCTAGGGCTCAGCGGTAGCGCACTTGCCTGGCATGTGTGAGGCACTAGTTCTCAGCACCACTTATAAAGAAATAAAATAAAGGTCTATCAACAACTAGAAGAACTTTAAAAAAAAATAATTATCCTGATAAAGAACAAGGGAGTTTTTAAATAATTGCAATTAATGCAATAAATAAAGGAGATGTAGAGGGTGAACAGCACAGCACAGGGGATGCTGGGTCACAGCCAAAGGCAAGAAGCTGCAGCTGGCATCACCCTGGGTTTCCTCCTCTGTCAAGTAGGCAAAATAACTGTCCCTACCTCAGAAGTGAGACATCAGTTACATCAGTCAGAAAAGGGGCTTAACCCAGTGCCTGGCACACAAATCAGCACCCAGAAAAAAGAACTTCAGTGGGGGACTGGAGTGGAGCAGGGTGACTGCAGGACCCAGCAGAAGTTTCTTCAAATTAGCATGTGGGTTGGGTGTCGTAAGCTGTTCCCTGTGCCCTGTGATCTTTTAAGAACGTCATAAACACCAGGAATCTAATCTCTCTCTTCTTCCTGTGGGCTTCCTTGGATTTGCTACAAAAGCAAAGGAGACAGAAGGTTCAGGATGCTAAGCCAAAGCAGCTCCCCCTTGCTCATGAAGAATGACCCAAAGCAGTGCAGTAGGTGCTCACAGGCTGGGCTGCTGAAGCAGACACTGAAACAGGGTAGAAGCTTGTTTCTCTTCTAGCAAGAGCTCTGGATAGTCAGGGCTGGCGGGGACAGCTCAGAGGCTCACACGCCTTTTTTTTTTTTTTTAACATATACTAATTTATTGAATGATTAACCCTGTGAAGTATTATTATTATTGTATCCATATTACAGATGAGGAAACTGAGGCACAGAGAGTTTACGATCACACAGCTGGAAAGAGAGCAGTCAAGGAATTTCAGTTTAGGAAAGTGCTTCAAAGAGCACTATCAAACAGCCTGGCTTGTGGTAGAACAGTTGCTGTCATAATAGTGTTAAAATTGTCACAAATCACACAATTGTCGCAAATCACACAGCTATGGGACTCACTTACTAGACATATCTTCCCATTGGGTGATCCCAAATATGAGGTGTTTTTCTGCATCTTAACTGATTCACATGTTAAAAGGAACGCGCCAGGGCCGGAGTTGTGGCTCAGCGGTAGAGCGCTTGTCTAGCATGTGCAAGGCCCTGGGTTGGATTTTCAGCACCACATACAAATAAAATAAAGTTATTGTGTCCAACTACAACTAAAAATAAGACATTAAAAAAAAAAGGAACATGCCTTCATCTTATGCCTCCTCCTTTTCCTCATAATGATGGAGAGATGTATTCTTATCTGCTCAGTCAATGCCAAGTCACCCCATATCCATGTTTCTCTCTACAGGAAGGGAGAGGACATAAGTGTGGAGGGCAGGCAGTTTTGTTTTTAATAACCCAAGGTATGCCAGGTGCTGGCCTGTAGTCCAGCTAGGGATGCCGAGGCAGGAGGATTGTGGGAGGGCAGGAGTGAGACTCCAAGGCTAACTTGGGCAACTAGTGAAACTCCAATTCAGTTTAAATAAATAAATAGGGGGGCTGGGGTTGAATAGGGGGGCTGGGGTTGTGGCTCAGTGGTGGAGCGCTTGCCTAGCACATTCGAGGCCCTGGGTTCCATCCTCAGCACCACATAAAAAATAAGTGAATAAAATAAAGGTATGGGGTCCAACTACAACTAAAAAGTAAATATTTAAAATAAATAAATAGCTAACCCACCCAAGGTAGACATTCTGTTATTTCAGATCTGTTTGGCCAAAACTGAGTCCTGTGTCCCTCCCCAGCCATAAGGGAAGCTGAGAAATGTAGTCCTCAACAAGGTATCCAAGTGACCATCAAAAGTGTTTTCCAGACCAGGTGCAGTGGCACACTCCTGCAATCCCAGCGACTAAGAAGGCACAGGAGGATTGCAACTTCAAGGCCAAGCTTACCAATTTAGCAAGAACCTCTCTTAAAATAAAAAATTAAAAGAACTGGAGGTGTAGTTTAGCGGTGAAGTGCCCCTGAATTCAATCGCCAGTACCAAAAAGATAAAGATTAAAAAACTATTTTGCTGCCAGGAATGGTGCTGCAGACCAGTAATCTCAGCAATTCAGGAGATTGAGGCAGGAGGGTCAGAAGTTCAAGGCCAGCCTGAGCAATTTATTTTTTGATTTTGGTTTTTGTTTTGGTTCTGGGGTTTGAACCCAGGAGCACTTTACCACTGAACTATGTCCCCAGACCTTTTTGATTTTTTTTTTTTTTTTTTTTCATTTTTTTGAGACAGGACCTCACTAAGTTGCTTAGCGTCTCACTAAATTGCTGAGGCTGGCCTTGAACTTGCAATCCTCCTGCCTCAGTCTCCCAAGTCACTGGGATTACAGGTATGCGCCACTACATCCAGCCAATCTGAGCAATTGAGCAAGACCCTGTCTCAAAATAAAAAGGATTGTGGAGGTAGCTCAGAGGTAGAATGCTCCTGGGTTCAATCCAAGTACCACAGACAATTAAAAAAATTTTTTTTGAAACTATTTTGTGGTGGGGTCTTTTTCCCTAAAGGAAGAGAAGAGAGGAGAACAAGAGGGGACGACATTTGACAGTCCCAGCCACGGCTGTGTGTGCCAGCTGTTGCCTACGCTGACTCTGGGCCTCTCTGGAAATTGGGACCTTCTCCATGAACAGCTGGGGCCTCTGCGGATGGGCGTGGCCTAACTGGTCTTGGGCATGGACACACAGAACTTTTTATAGCCTACAGCCAAACTGTTTGGACACGGAATGACTGCTTCAAAGATTTTGACTCTCAAAGCAGAAGCAGTGGGCTAGGATAACTCTGGGGACAGCTTTCTCTTTTGAGATACGCAGCAGTTAGCTTTGTTTTCAAACCAGTTTTACCTTTTAATCATGGAACGTTTCAAACATACATGAAAGTATGACATATGACATATGTTGAGATAGGACCTCATGACACCCATCCCCAGTACCAGCTCCACACTTACTCCCTATTTCTTCTTTCTCTCTCTACCCCCTGGTTATTTTGAAATAGATCTTGAATACCATATCATCATTAAATGTTTAAATATTTATTTCTAAAATATTGACTTTAAAAATAACAACTTTGTTATTATCACACTTGAAAAAATCTTTATTGTCAAAGAGATTGCCACCCTTGAATGGGCTATGAAGTTAATTCATGAGTCTTGATGAACAGTTGTAAAAGATAGTTGTCTTAGTACCGTTAGTCCGCTTTAACAAAAGACCTTAGACTGGATGTGTAAAAGACAGGAATTTACTTCTCACACTTCTGGAGGCTGGGGAGACCCAAGATCAAGGCGCTAACAGGTTTGGATTCTGGTGAGGGCCATTCTCTTTCACAAATGGTACCCTCTTGGGCCTCTCTTATAAGGGCATCCATGTGGCTTATAGTAATAGGATAGGAAAGAATAAAATGCATCAAAGTATGATCTGGATGTGTTGCTCAATGGTATGGCGCTTACCAGGCATCCGAGAAGCTATGGGTTCTATTCTGGCACCATGAGCAAAAATAAATACTATTTTGTGAGGCATGGTCATACATAAGTCTATCACTTTCCAAATTCTCACTATGTAAATCAGGACCTAAACAGATTTGGTGACATTTTCAGGTGAATCTGTTGCCACCCAGACTCCTCTTATTATCCACACTCAAGAAAGTGATCAAAAAAATAATAATAATATGATCAATGAAATTTTTTTTTAAAAAAAAGAATGTAATCAATTTGGATTGCAAGAAATATTTGTGTCTGGACGTGTATAAAAAAAAATGAATGTATAGAGTATTTTGTGACATAGAAGAATCTCGAGTGGTAGTTAGCAGGGTGTGAAAGCCAGCACTCTAATACCTACATTAAATAGCATGATCTCTAGCCAGGCAGTGGCTTCTCACGGGAAATCTGAACCATTACCTGTTCACTTTCTATAATGTAATTTTAGGAGAGGGCAGGCTGATCTTGATAGAATTTGCTTAATAGCAGTAGCTTCTGAAGTTCATCTTTTTGTATTCCAAGAAAAGGAGGGCGCCGTTAATGGCGCACAGAGGGCCTCGGGCTCTGTTCAGCAGGGTCTCCTGTCTGACCTTCACAGGTGTCATGGGGAATCTCGACTCAAGCGAAACAGGGAGTGATTGGAGGTGAGACCCTGTGTGGTCTAGTGATAATCACAAAGTAGAAGAATATGATGTGAGCCCCCGAGCTAGAAAAGGTCTCCATGTGGCAGGTCTGTTGCTTCTCCCACTTCGGGTAGGATCTTTGCATCAGTCAGGATGTGACACTAGTGGCTTTAAAGAACAAAGGGCTGGGGCTGGGGCTGGGGCTGTAGCTCAGTGGTAAAGCATCTGCCTGGCATGTGTGAGGCACTGGGTTCGATCCTCAGCACCACATAAAAATAAATAAAGATATTGTGTGTCCATCTACAACTAAAAAAATATTTAAAAAAAAAAAAAGAACAAAGGTTTATTTCTTACTCATACTACATGTCCATCCTGGATTTGGCTGGGGGCTCAGCTCCACATTATTCCCACACTGGGACCCCAGCTCCCAGAGAGCCACTACCCTCTAGAATCTTACTGGTCTCTGTTGCAGAGGCAAAAGACCTGTTCAGGGGCTCACACTGAGGGAAAAAACACCCCACCCCGAGCACATGTCCATTCTACCCACAGCTCACCCACCTGACCACAGTGGCCAAGAGGTATAGTCTCACCACACAGGAAGCCTGAGAGAGGTGGGGACATTGGCAAACACAGCACAAGACTACTCTGTCCATGAGGTGATAAGGCACAGCGTAGCACATCCACATCTCCTTCCAGAAACCAGGCACTAGGTGGGAGGATGCTTACCTGGCTCAGTTGGTGCCCTGGTGTCACCTGGGATGGTAGGCTGGCCTTTCATCTCAAAGGGGAAATAACTCAAACTGTTGAGACTCAGTCCTGCCTGTTGCCCACAGGTGATGACCAATGGCTGGGAGACGGTGGACATGACCCTGCGGCGGAATGGGCTTGGGCAGCTGGGCTTCCATGTGAAGTACGATGGGACAGTGGCTGAGGTGGAGGACTATGGGTTTGCCTGGCAGGCCGGCCTCCGGCAAGGCAGCCGGCTAGTAGAGATCTGCAAGGTGGCTGTGGTCACACTGACCCACGACCAGATGATTGACCTGCTGCGCACCTCTGTCACCGTGAAGGTTGTCATCATCCCACCTTTCGAGGATGGCACGCCCCGAAGGTAAGGGCAACTCCCAGAGGACTAACGCAAGGCCCAAGGCTTCAGTAGAGAGGAGTAGACAAGTCCTGACTCCTCAGGAAGTGATAATGATGCTGGGTGGAAGTGAATGCTTGTGTGCCCATTATTAGTTTAAATTCTTTGTTTTATTCATATGTAATCTCTGGAGCAGCCCCAGGAAGTCGATGCATTTAATTAATTAAATTAATTAATTGCATTTTCTGGGTGAAGCACACAGTGTGAAAAGCAGCTTGCCCAAGGGCACACTACATTCATTTGTTCAGCACTTGTTTATTGAGCCCCTACTATGTGCAAGCTCCATTCACAGTACTCAGGATGCAGTGGTGGACACAGGAAAGCGCCCACTCCCTTGGATTCAGTGTTCTTCGGGGAAAGGCAGGCAATAAAGAAGGAGATGTGTGGGCTGGGGTTGTAGCTCAGTGTAGAGCGCTTGCCTAGCATGTGTGAGGCACTGGGTTTAATCCTTATCACCATATATAAATAAATAAAATAAAGGTCTATCAACAACTGAAAAAAAAAATTTTAAAGAAAAGTAGAAGTGTGATACAGGATGGGTAGCAACCAGTTTTAAGAAAGAAAATGGTCAACAGAAGGGCTACAGTATGACAGGATAGCTGTTTATGGTGGGCAGAGCAGGCTGAGATAGGCTCCATGGCCTAGGCAGCCATCGAATGGTTTCCTGAGTACTAACCAGGGCAGACTCCGTGACGTATGCATGGTGTGGCACCTACCTGGAACACGGGGAGGAGCAAGTGGCTGGAGCAGAGTGAGCCAGGGCGAGAGCTGGGAGAAAAGGACAGGTGGCGGGGCAGATTGTGTGGGGTTCATGGGCCTCTGGACCCCCTTAAGTTTTATTTTCTGTTCAGTGGGAAGTCAGAGGAGGGTTTGTTTCTTTGATTTGTTCTGTTTTGCAGAGCTGGAATTAAACCAGCGATGCTTTAACGCTGAGCCATATCCCAGGCCTTAATTTTGTATTTTGAGACAGGGTCTTGCTAAGTTGCTCAGGGTCTTGCTAATTTGCCCAGACTGGCCTCAAACTTGCCTCGGCCTCCTGAGTCACTGGGATTATGGGCGTGCACCTACTGGATTGAACCAAGGCTTTGCACATGCTAGGCAAGCACTCGAGCACTAAGCTAAATCCCCAGCCCTCTTTTTCTTTTTTTTTTTTTTTTTTCTTTTTTGGTACTGGGATTGAACTCAGGGGCACTCAACAACGGAGCCACATCCCCAGCCCTGTTTCATATTTTATTTACAGACAGGGTTTCACTGAGTTTCCTAGCACCTCGCCATTGCTGAAGCTGGCTTTTTTTTTTTTTGAGAATTTTTTTAATATTTATTTTTTAGTTTTCGGCAGACACAACATCTTTGTTTGTATGTGGTGCTGAGGATCGAACCCGGGCCGCACACATGCCAGGCGAGCGCGCTACCGCTTGAGCCACATCCCCAGCCCCAAGGCTGGCTTTGATTGAACTCGTGATCCTCCTGCCTCAGCCTGCCGACCACTGGGATTACAGGTGTGCGCCACTGCGCTCGGCCCTAACCCTCATTTTTAAAATGTAGTAAAGGTGTACAGTGGGCCCTCTGCATCTGCAGGCCCTGCATCCGCTAGTTCCATGTTGGTAGATTCAACAAAATGCAGATCAAAATTTTGTCAGGGAGAAGAGGGAGTTGCATCTGTACTAAACATACAGAGACTATTTTTTCTTATCATTTTTCCATAAGCAATATAGTATAACAACTATTTATATAGCATTTGCCTTGTATTAGGTATTATAAGTAATCTAAAGATGATTTAAAGTACAGAAGTCAGGGCTGGAGATGTAATTAATTCAGCATGCCCAAAGCCCTAGGTTTAATCCCTAACGTGCACATGTGCGCACACTCGCACATACATGCACACACATTTTGTGTGTGTGTGTGTGTGTGTGTGTATAGATAGATTAGATGCAAATACTATGCCATTTTACATGAAGAACTTGAGGATGCTCAGATTTTGGTATCCCAGAGAGATCCTGGAACCAGTCTCCAACAGAGACTCAGGGATGACTGTACTAAGCCCCCAGTTTGAACACTCATTAATGTATGGTCAGTTTTTTGATTGTTTTTATAATCTTTACATCCTTTCCCCTGCCCCACCCCCACCTTATATTATCTAAAACAGTCCAAACCTTGGAATGTATTTTTGCACATTAAGGATCTTTTTAATTACTAAGAAGTTAAAGAGTAATTGCTTAATATCAGCTATCCAATATTTGTTAATTTTCCCTATTGTCATAAATATATAGTTTTATATAAATATTTTTATATGTTGATGGACCCTTTCTTTTATTCATGTATTTATATGTGGTGCTGAGAATCGAACCCAGTGCCTCACACATGCTAGGCAAGCGCTCTGCCACTGAGCCACAGCCTCAGCCCAGATATGTTTTTTTAAGTTGTTTTATTGATCAGGATCTTCCTGTTGCACTTGGTTGATGTCTCTCTTAAGGTTCTTTTCTGTAAGCGTCCCTTTTCTGTTTATTTATTTATTTATTTTTCTTCAAAGTTTGTGTTGGGAAGAAACAAGGTCATTTGTCCTCATAGTTTCCCACTTCTAGGATTTAGCTGGTTGCCTCTCTGTGGTGCCCTTTAACTTGTCCCTTTAGCACAGGTATTTTCTGCAAACTAGAGTTCCAGACAGGGGCACAATCAGGTTTGGGTTGAAAGCCTCTCAGCCGCCATGCTTCCTCAGTGTGTCTCCACCAAAAGGCATTGCAAGTCTTTATCCTTCAGAGAGTGACCTGTGGGTTCCTTCATCCCTCAGCCCTCCACCTCATGGCACAGCAGCCCTTTGTGGTCATTGCCTAGATCCATTACTTCATTACAGGTCACAGAGGAGCAGTGTCTCAATTCTGTCATCCTTCCTCATTGATCAGCTGGCATTCTCCTAAAAAGAACTTTCCATCAGGAAGCATTTGGTTAGTGTAATTTGTACAGGGAAGGCAAGATAAATGCAGTTTTCAGAATGATGAATTGGTACCCTAGCAACCTCCAGAGATGACCAACAAGAGAGAGAAAATGAATGGCACTGTGTTCTGAGCTCTGGGAACACAGTGGCCACCGAAGACAGTCGAAGCATTGGTCCTTGTGGAGCTAATGAGTGAGTCAGAATAGACCAACAACAAATAAATAAGATAATTTCAAATAGCAAAAGAAAAGGTGGGCTCTGCAATGAGAATGCTTGGTTTGAATCCCAGCTCTTCCCTTTTTATTATTTTTGTATTTATTTTTTGCAGAGCTAGGGATGGAACCCAGGGCCTCGCAGACATGCTGTACAAACGCTGTACTACTGAGCCGCATCCCCAGCCCTCTTCCTCTTATTACCTGTGACCCCTGGGCAAATGGCTTCACCTCCTTGTACCACCTTGTTCATTCATAAAACTGGGAACATAGTAGATCCTTCCCACCAAGGTGGTTGAAAGGCCGGAAGACTCATGAAGCTCCTAGGACAGCACTCAGTCCCTAGGAGCACTGTGGAGACACTGGCTGTGAGATTCTGGCCCTGAGGAAGAAGGGCACAGGAGCTGACAGAGGGGCAGCCCAGGGGGAGAACCAAGGTTCTCAGCCTATTGACAGACCATTGGAGGGCCTGCATGGCCGAGCAGACTGAGCCAAAAGGGGAGCATGGGGTGAGGTGACACTGAGTGCTGTGTTCACACTTAACCTCGGTGGGCTCCCACCAGGACTGATGGGATTCCCACTTTACAGAGGAAATCAAGGCCCAGAGTTGGCCAAGTCACTTTTGCAGAGTACACAGCTAATAAGTAGTGAATTAAAACTCGCATCCTAGTTCGCCAGTACTCTCTGGACTCTAAAAGCCATCTAGAGCTCGGGCATGAAAGTCAAGTTCTCAACCTCCAAGTCCACCTATGAACATGTGCTGGGAAACAGGGCAGGCCCTCAGCCCTGACACCAAGGGCACAGCCGCCTCTGCCCATACCCTGGGTCCCTCAGCCTCAGGTTCCCATCACGCCCCAGGCATACCCCGCCCCGGCCCTCTTACCATGCCTTTTCCATCTCTGCACAAAGCCAAGGCTCACCTCTCATTTTTGTTTGCTTGGTACTAGGGATTGAACCCGGAGATCTTTGCCACTGAGCTCTATCCCCAACCCTTTTTACTTTATTTTTAAATATATTTTTAGTTGTAGATGGACACACAGTATCTTTATTTATTTTTATGTGGTGCTGAGGATCAAACCCAGTGCCTCACACATGTGAGGCAAGCGCTTTACCACTGAGCTACAGCCCCAGCCCCCTTTTTACTTTTTATTTTGAAAAGTTCTCACTAAGTTGCTGAGGCTGGTCTTAAACTTGCAGTCCTCCTGCTTCAGGCTCCTGAGCCACTGGGGTTACTGATATGTGCCATCTCACCCAATGTCAGCTCTCCTATCCCACCCATCCTGTAGGTGACCAAGTCTAGATGAGGTCACCCTATAGGCAAGTTCCTTGGCAGTCTTTCATGCTCCTCGGGCAAGGACAAGACCCCTTTCCTCACTCTGCACACACACTCACTTCTGTGCACACTGTTGTCAGCTCACCTGTAACTGACTCTCCAAAATTTAAGGAACATGAGAGAGGCTGTGGGACATGTAGGGACAGACAGAAGTGGAAGCATCTCTGGCTTTGGGAGACAGGGAGCATGCAGCCAGACTCGATCTGCCCCCTGATGCCTTCAGAGGTAGCCAGCAGGGGGATGGGATCTCCCGTTTGCAGGGCTGGTGTGATTTGGGCCTGGGCAGTTTTTGTTGTTCTTCAAACACAGAGGAAGCCAGCTGACCTCATTTGCAAAGCTGGTGACCTCAGCTCCCCAACCTTCCAGCCTCCTGCAATCCTGGCTTCTGGCTCAAATGTCATAGTAAGCACATGCAGGATGGGCAGAAGTGTACTTACTGCCACCAGCCAGACGGCATGGCATGCCATGAGACCCCGTGCTCCTTAGATGAGGTACCTTGTGCATGCTAAGCAACTGCTCTGCCACCAAGTTTCATCCCCAGCCCAAGGCTGGGAGTTTGTGAGTGAGCCCCTGTTTCTGGGCCACACAGCTTGGGAGAGTGGGCAGATTCCTGAGCCACATAGGGCTGAAGGTGTGGCTCAGTGGTAGAGCACTTGCCTTGCACATGAGAGGCACAGGGTTCAATCCTCAGCACCACATAAATAAATAAATAAATAGAGCTGGGGTTGTAGCTAGTGAAAAAGCACTCATGAGTTCAGTCCCCAGTAACTCCCCCCCAACACACACACTCACAAAAGTATAGTATCCCTTTCTTTTTACTTCTTGTCTGAATAGGATATTTCTGAAAGAATACTTAAGGAACTGGAATCAGTGGTGCCTCAGTTAGTGAAACTACAGGACAGGGATGCCCTTTTATACCATCTTAATCTCTTAAAAACAGTTCAGAAGCTACACTGGTGAAGTGGGTCTCAGCATCTTTACTACACAGCTCAGTAACATGCAGGATCTTGGGCCCTGCCTCGAGGGAGATTCTCACCCAGGCAATCTGAGATGGAGCCCAGGAATCTGTATTCTTAACTGAACACTAAAAGTGATATAGATGCTGAGTTTTCAGATTACTGGGGAAAGCTAGAGAGGAGTGCTCTCCAAAGCTTGTGGTGGGTATGGCTGGGCTTTGGAGAAGAAATGGGAGACTTCAGCCTTTGAGTTTATAGAAAGAACAGATTGACAGGGCACAGAATAATCTGGAGAAGGTGCTGGCCTCAGCTCTTGTTTATTACACACTTGGCATGTGCCCGACCCTGTGCTAATGCTCATAAAATCACAGATTAGGAAACTAAGGCTCAGAGAAGGAACTGCCTCTTCCAGAGCCACTCAGGGGGTAACCAGGCGTTGTGGCCCATGAGCCTTGCTCTCCACCACTGTGTGCTTCTTTCAAACTGAGTGAATGATATTTTCCTCTTGAAGGTCATTACCAGAGGCTCTTTTTAAAAATATTTTTAAAATATTTTTTAGTTGTAGATGGATGCAATATCTTTATTCCATTTATTCATTTTTATGTGGTGCTGAGGATTGAACCCAGGACCTCACAAGTGTGAGGCAAGAGCTCTGCCACTGAGCCCCAGCCCCAGCCCCACCAGAGGCTCTTGACCAAAGATGAAGTTGTCAATATGGGAGGAAAAACCAGAGACCCGAGAAATCTACCCACTGGCCCCCAAACCACTCTGTAGTGGGCCAGTGTGCATGATGGTGAAAGGGGCTTTGGAGTCAATTTAATATATTAAATCCAATTTCTACCTCTTGCTGACTGTGTGACCTGGACAGGTTACTGAACTTCTCTGTGCCTTGATTTATTTAATTGAAATGTGACCCACCAATCAGGACTCTGTGCACCAACATTAGAACCAGCCCCAGTGAAGCAAAAAGGAGTCTTTGCCAGTTCGTGCACCTGATGAGATTAGGAGGTATCCAGGATGAGGCATGGCTGTGTCCAGGGCCTCTGTTGCCCTTCTCAGGAATCTCCCTCTATCACCCTTCTCCTTTTGTGTGTCGTTTTTATTCTCAGGCAGACTTCTGCCTCGTGGGGACACAGCTCTACACTAGAACTGTGCTGTCCCCCAGCTCAGCAGCCCCAACAGAAGTAGATTCCCGCCCCCCAGTCACTCCAGGAATAGCTCCACGGTGATCTCATTGCTCTGACTGGCGCTGTTTAGGGCACATGACAATCCTGTGCTAATCATTGTGTTCAGGGAGAGAGACGTTTCTGATTGGCCAGGCCTGGGTCACATGCTCATACCTGGAGCCAGGAAGTGGGGTGCACCCCACCTGGAGCACACAGCTGTTACCAGGAGAAGCGGGTGTAAAAGCCGGGCAGGCAGGAGCAGCAGGTGAACACCGCCTGGGGAGGATGGCACCTTCCTTCACCTCTGTGGGCCTGGCCTGTCTACAGGCCCTGCCAGACATGTGCGTTGTCATTGTTCCCTGCCTGGTAAGGCACTGACACCTACCGGTCCACAGAGACAACCTGGAGGAACTGCTCTGTCAACTCTGACCACAGTGACACCAAGGGCCTCAGCCTGTTGGGCCCAGTGGCTAGAGCATATCCTTAGGTCACCTTTAAACGATTCCTTAGCAGCCATGTCCAGGGTCACAGCCTGAGTCACAGGGGCTGCCAGATCTTTTGCTGAGTGACTGTGAAGATTCCCTGAGCTCCAGAGAAGCCTCAGAGGATGGGCCAATAGGGGCACGAGGGCTTCTAGGCCAAGCGCTCCCCAGCTCAGCTCTCACAGTTGCCAAGAGGTGGATTTCCTGAGCGCGGCCCTCGGGCGCGTGGCCCCTCCTATGCTGTGCTGCAGCATGGTGCAGGATGCCACCAGCCCTCCGTCTCCCCGCCTCGAGCCAGGATCACTGCTGCGCGTGCCAGCCCTGGTCTGGGGGGATTCACAGGCCGCTCTGCATCTATTTCAAGGTTCTGGGTTTTGTAGCTTTTTTTTTTTTTTTTAAACCACCCTGCAAAGTAGGTCACCTGCTTCTCCTCCAGCAGCCTTTGAGATTCTTTGGAACAAGGCAGAGACTGTCCTTTGATTCCGAGGGCATCCGCCTTTCCGGCCCCGAGTACTGCTAAGGGGGGGCCAAGCCGGCATGCAGAGGGCACTGGCTGACTGGAGGCCTGGGCCAGAGAGAAGGGAGAGGCAGGGAAACTGAGAGAGGGAGGAGGAGGGGACAGGGGATGAGGTAGACAGGTGGCAGGCGCTGGAGCCCCTGTCCTAGGACTCTGAGCTGGTAAGTTTCAGACCCTAACTTGAAGGCCACTGCTTGGCCTTCAAAATAAGCCACCATGGTTCAGATTTAACCAGGACAACCTGGTCCCGTGTAAGCGAGGCAGCTGGTCCCTCCCAGGCAGCAGGCACGGGCGTGCTGGTGGGCCGGGCCTGAGTAATGGAGCTGTTCTTCCCAGGGGCTGGCCAGAGACCTATGACATGAACACCTCGGAGCCCAAGACTGAACCCGAAAGCAGCACCCCTGGGGGCCGGCCCCCCTACCGCAGCAACGCTCCCTGGCAGTGGAGTGGCCCTGCGTCCCACAACTCTCTACCAGCCTCCAAGTGGACAGCCCCGGCCACCCCCGGCCACGCCCAGTCCCTGAGCCGGCTCCCGAAACAGACGTCTATGGTACCTTTCCGAGAATCCCAACCACTGCACAGCAAGAGGTAAGGATCCCTGAAGGCCACCCCTTCAGTCCCGTCTTCACCTGCCAGACCTGAACTTCCCCTTCTCGCTCTTCTTTCCGCGTTCTCTGTTTCATTTTCCCCTCAGTCTCTCTACCTTCTTTCTTACCCTTCAGTCTCATACTAAAACTGTTTTCTTTTAAGTGAAGGGGCCCAAAATTCAAAATGCAGGACAATGCTTTTTGGGTGACGCAGGGGAGTAGAAAGGGGAGGAGCCACAGGTGGGTGCTACTGCCTCCCTCTAGTCCTTGAGTTGGGTGGGAGCTTCAGGGAGTTTGTTTGATGATGACGTTTGGCTTACTCTTTTGAATATATCATATATTAAAATATAAAAAAGGCTGGAGATGTTGCTCAGTGGTTGAGTGTGAGGCCCTGTGTTCCATCCCCAGCACCATAAAAAGAAAGAAATATTTAGCTAGCCACTATGGTGCATGCCTGTAAGCACAGCACCTCAGGAGGCTGAGGGAGGAGGGTCTCAAGTTCAAGACCAGCCTAAGGAATTTAGCAAGACCCTCAGCAAATTGGCAACACCCTATCTCAAAAAATAAAAGAGCCTAGCCAGGCGTGGCAATGCCCGCCTATAATCCTCACAGCTCGGGTAGCTGAGGCAGGAGGATCAGGAGCTCAAAGCCAGCCTCAGCAACTAGCGAGACCCTGTCTCTACATAAAAATTTTAAAAAGGGTCGGGGTTTGTGCCTCAGTGGCTGAATGCCCCTGAGTTCATTCCCCAGTACCTAAAAGGGCTAGAAATGTAGTTCATTCGAAAAGCACGCTGGGTTCAGTCCTCACTACCAAAAAAAGAAGACAAAAAAAAAAAAAGAAGGAATATAGCTTGTCCCAGGAAAGGGTCAAGAACTATCCTCAGCAGCCTCAACTGCAGAAGCTGAGGGTGGGGACCATAGAACCAGTAAGAGGGGGGCCCAAGGGTCAGGGCTTCCCACTGCCCTTTATTCAGCATCCACCTCACCATTTGAGAGCGGATTGCAGCTGGGGTGCAGATGTGCCTGAGGGGGAGGCTTGTCTGTCTGCCTCTTGAGGGGTACCCTCCCCATTACCCCTGCCTTCTCCATCTCTCCCCTCTCATTCCAGGCCTGTCAGCTTCCCAGAAACCCCTTACACAGCATCACCAGCAGGGGCCGACAGAGTCCCTCCCTACCGACAGCCTTCTGGGAGTTTCTCCACCCCCGGCTCAGCCACCTACGCAAGATACAAGCCATCCCCAGAAAGGTCAGAGTCTCTTCATGCTTCTCAAATTAAGGAATCTGTTGAAAGCTGGGGAGCCTTCTTCTCTAGGAAATGTACTCTCTACACTTTTATTTGCCGTTTTATGGAGTTTCTGGATTCCTGGAGGTCTTCAGAGGTCCCATCAGGGGGTTGTCTTTGTCCACATTAAAAATTACGGTTGGGCATGGCTCTGTTGGGTGGGGTTCTCCATTGGCTTTCTTCGCAGCAGGATTTGGGGTGCCATTTTTTGGACACATGTATTGCTTGAGCAAGACCATCCCCTGTCACCTTCCACCTAACTACTTAGCCCCCACCCCTAAGACTGTCCGCATTATCTAGTCCCCTCCCTTGGAACCATTCTCAACCTGGGAGCCTGAGAGATCTTCCCAAACCCTCCATGGCTCCCCAGTACTGTCCCTGCGTCCAGTCTACCAATCAAACCCTTCAACTTTCATTCAAGGCCCTGAAGGATCCAGCTCCAACTGAACTTGTTCCCAACCACCGTCACCTCCAGTGCCCTAGGCTTATCCTCCCCAGGGCTGTGTGTCAGGGGCAACCCCACCAATTGCCTTTCCTCAGGCCAGGACTGTGGGCCTCCTCCTGGATGCCCCCCCTCCTCCGCCCCTTGCTGTGGTCCACCTGCTGGGCCTGCAGAGTCTCCGTCCCTGCACTCTCCTCCTCTCCCTGCTGCCCTGGCCTAGCCGCCTCTATGGGCCCCCAGCCTTTGTGTCCGTTCCTCTGGTCCATCCTGCACTCAGTACCTGAGAGCGCTTTCTGTATCTGTCCAGACCCTCCCACAACTTCCTGACACAGCCACAGGCCCCTCATTGTGATCAACCAAGGCCTCTGGCACCTTGCAAGTCAAGTGCAGTGCCACCCGCCAGCCCCACCAGCCACTTCCAGGTTCCTAGGTCCTAGGTGGGCTGTCTGCTCTTCAGAGCGCTCGCTTGTGTCCTGTCCTCAGCGTGGAAGTCCTTCACATTTCCCTCCCACCCAGCCTGCTTCCAGCTTGAGCTCCACTGCGCCCTGGAAAGCTTCCTCGAGCCTCCCCAGCATGGAGGAGGTACTGCCCTGGGTTCCTCCGCTCCTGCTCCCAGGGAGCTTACTGAACGTGGCCTTGAGCAAGTTAAGAGTACGTGTATGCACGCGTATGTGTATGCACACACATGGGGGCGGCAGCGCACTCAGCATCTAGGAGTGTGCCAGTCTCTCCTCATGTTCTCACCACAGAGCACAGGGACTGACATGTGACTGTCTGTGGTACATAGTTGATGAAAGGACAGTGTGGGCGGGTTTGTTTAAACAAAACCATCTGCTTTTGGTCCAGGACCAGTCCACCAGCCAGAGGTTCTCAGTCTTCAGTCACCTCCATAAGGACTAGTTAAGTACAGATGACTGGGCCTCACCCCGAGTGTCGGCCTCTCTGAGCTAGAAGGTCCACAGTAGAGCACATTGTACCGATGGTGCTCGCCCAGGAACTGGGTACTCCGGAGCTGCCATGCTATGCCATCATTAGATTCTGAGCCTCTGTTGCAAAATTGGAGCAATATACCCACTGTTTCACCTTCCAGTGGCCACCATTCAGCTGTCATTCAGCATGGGCCCAAGAGCCTTCTGTGTATCTGGTGCCAGGAGAAATGTTCAAGCTGCTTGGTTCCAGGTCCAGTGGGCTTCCTGCTGATCGTGGTGGAGAGAAGGTCTTACAGAGCATTTCCACAAAGAAGGAGGAAGCACAGCCCAGGGCCTGAGGTCCAAGTGGGCTGCCTGGAGGAGGGGGCATTTGAACAGAACTTGGGGAGATTAGTAGGAGTTGGCCACAGAGAGGAGGAACAAGGTAATTCTAGAGGAACAAGGCCACAAACAGAGTCAGAAGGATGGCATGAAATGCAGGAGGAACCAGGAAGAATCTGGTCCATATAAGATGTGTCCTGCAAGGACCCCTGGGCCACAGCAAGGTCTCAGCCTAGACATGGCAGTTGGCATGAAGCCAATGATGTAAGTGGCAGAGTTACGGAGGACCATTAGGAGCGTTTCCATCCAAAGTCTTGGTGTTCCCCTCTGTAGTATTTTTTTCAACTCTTCACTTGGAAATAATTGTCTCCTAATGGATTCCTTGTTGTGCCAAGTTGTGTCCCACAGTATGGATGTACCACAGTTGAGCTACTCGCCCACTGGAAGACATTCGAGTGGTCTCTGGGTGTGGGCTATTATGGATATTCATGCTGTGAACATGTACGTTCAGGCATATAAGTTTCTATGCAAAAATAAATTTTCATTTCTCTGGGATAAGTGCCCAGGAGTACAATTGCTTGCCATCTGGTAAGTCCATTTTACATTCCCACCAGCAGTGGATGAAAGATCCAGTTTCTCTGCATTCTCGCTACCATTTGGTGTTGTCACTATTTTTCATTTTAGCTATTCTGATGGGCATGTAGTGATATCTCCTTGTGGTTTCAATTTGCATTTCTCTGATGGCTTACGGTGTTGAGCAGCTTTTCATGTGCTGATTTGCCAACTGCATATTATCCTCAGTGAAATGTCTGTGTATGTCTTTTGCCATTTTCTAATTGGAGTCCATGCTTTGCAGTGTTTGAGAGACTTTTATATGTTCTAGAAGTCCTTTGTCAGACACATGATTTTTCAAGTATTTTCTCCCATTCTTAAGTTTCCTTTTTACCTTCTTTATGGGGTCCTTTGCAGAACAAAACTAAAATTTTTGATGCAGTCCAAATTATCATTTTTTTTTTAATCATGTTTTTGGTGTTGTTTGAGAACCCTGTCTAGTCCTGGATCCTGAAGATCCCTCCCTCCCCCGCCGCTTTTATTCCCTAGAAGTTTTAGGTTTGACATTTAAGTCCTTAATCCTTTTTCGCTCAGCTTTTGTCTATCTAGACAAGAGGTTGAACTTGAAGTTCCTTTTTTTATTTTCTCCAGCACCATTTATTGGAAAGGCTGTCCCTCTTCTACGGCATTGCTTTTGCTCCTCAAAACAAAAATTAGGTGGGCGTGGTGACACACACTGGTAATCACAGTGGCTCAGAGGCTGAGGCAGGAGGTTCAAGTTCAAAGCCAGCCTCAGCAACTTAGAGAAGCCCTCAGCAATTAGTGAGACCTTGTCTCAAAATAAAACATTAAAAAGGGGGGGAAGGCTGAGGATGTGACTTGGTGTTAAGCACCCCAAATTCAATCCCTGGTATCCCAAAAAATTAATAATAGGAGCATGATTAATTGGGCATATTTGGGTGGATCTGTTTCTAGGTTCTCTAATTTGTCCCATCAAATCTGTATGCATGATCTCGGGGAGTCCTCTGAGCAACTCCATGAGCTAGTTGTTTCATTGTCCCCGTTTTAAAGAGGAGAAACTCAGGGCTGGAGCTGGAGCCCAGGGGTAGAGCGCTTGCCTTGTAGGCATGAGGCCCCGAGTTCGATCCTCAGCACCACATAAAAATAACTAAGTGAAATAAAGGTGTTGTGTCCAACTACAACTAAAAAATAAATATTTAAAAAATTAAATTAAATTAAAAATAAATAAATAAATAAGTAAGTAAAAATAAATATATGTGTCCTTCTTCAACTAAAAAATTTTAAAAAGAGGGAAACTGAGGCTCAGTGAGGTGAATTAACTTGGCTATGGTCACTATGCCAGGAAGCAGAGTCTGTGACTGTGGCCTGACCCTGACCTCAGAGCTATCCTGCCTTCCCACGGACTCAGCTCCTCCACCTCAAGGCTACATGCGCAGTTCCCTCTGGAATCCTAGTCCACAGAAACCCTCACAGGGCTGTGGGTTTGCATTTCAGGCTCTCTGGCATTAGCAAGTGGGAAAATATCCCTTTTTCTCCAGAATCCAGCTCCTCTCAGCCCACCCCTCTCTTCTAATGCTCAAGAGTCTGCCCTCTGCAACTTAAATCTCAGAATTTTCTATCTCTGGGCTGGGGTTGTAGCTCAGTGGCAGAACACTTGCCTGGCAAGTGAGGGACACTGGGTTTGATCCTCAGCACCACATAAAAATAAATAATAAAGATATTGTGTCCATCTACAACTTAAAAAAAAATTTTTTAAATTACTGTGTCTGTCAACAGCTTAGTTGGCAGACACAGAATGTTCTAGCACGCCTCATGCCCTAAACCCCCAGAACTACCTCTCACAGTCAGTCACCAGCCTGCAGTAAAAGGCCCAAGAGCAGGTCAGAGCTTTTCTAGTAGCCTTGGCCTTAGCTTCTTCCCTCTCCCTATTGCACAGTTGTCTCATGATATCCTGAGCCCATGTGATCCAATCAGACATGCCAGCCCAGCCAGAGATATTTGTCCCCAGTGAGGACCCTCTGTTATATCCAGCAGGCCTACAAGTTGCTGGATGAACTCAAGCTTTTAGGAGCACAAAGGTAGACAGACAGAGCCTGTCTTGTGGCCTGTCTTACTGAGAGACAGGATGACATGATCATTAAGGGTTCAAAACCAGACACAGTCTCTTGCCGGCTGAGTGAGTGTGTGCAGGTCGGTTTGTCTGCATCTCCATATGCTTATCTCCTAGACTGTGGAGAGCACCCAGAAAATTGCGCAGCACGTAGGAAGTGCTCCACAAGGCTTGCTACTGTCAGCACTGAGGAAGGGCCCATGTTGGCAGCTGGAGTAGAGCCTGGTGCTGCAGTCCCTGCTCCCAGAAGTTTGCCACTTGTGTGCAGGATGAGCCCTCAGGTGCCCTAGAGGGTCTTTTTTTTTTTTTTTTTTTTTTTTCTATTTTCCTCAGCCAACTCCATAAAGAATAGTACATTCCTTAGGAGGCACTTGACCACAAGTGACTCAACCTAACTCAAGAAGACATGAAGTGGGAGGTGCAGTGGCACACCCCTGTAACCCAGCAACAGGAGGATCACAAGTTCAAGGCCAGTCTCAATGACTTAGCGAGACCCTGTCTCAAAATCAAAAGGGCGAGGGATGTAGCTCAGTGGTAGAGTGCTCCTGGGTTCAGTCCCTTGTATAGTTAAAAAGAAAAAGAAGGCATGAGGTGGGTAATTATCATCTCCCACACTCAGGGATGTCTTCAACTATCTGGCTTTACTCATAGCCCCAAGTAAAACCAGTGCCCTGCAAAAGGAGAGGGAAGAACTACTTTCTGTTTTTAAGAATGAAGAAACTGCTGGGCACAGTGGCACACTTGTAATCCCAATGACTCTGGGAGGCTGAGGCAGGAGGGTCAGGAGTTCAAAGCCAGCCTCAACAACTTAGCGAGACCCTGTCTCAAATTTAAAAAGTTTTAGAAAGGGCTGGGGATGTGGCTCAATGGTTAAGTGCCCCTGGGTTCATTCCCTAGTACCAAAAACAGAAGAAGAAGAAGAAGAAGAAGAAGAAGAAGAAGAAGGAATTGAGTCACTTATCCATCCTGGAAGATTGCTTTGGACCCCAATGATTGCCTTTTAAGTTGTCAGGATTTACTCAAGTCATATGACACAGGACTGGTGCCAGAGCAAAATCTGCTCCATCAACAGGGACAAAGAAGGCAATGATTGTTGGGGTGGCTGCTAACAATGACTACATCATCTGTCTACCCTTTTACCCAACCATCCTGTAATTTGATGAGGGTAGATTGACAGAGGAGGCCAGAGCCCTCTGCTCTGGTGAAGCTCATGTTCACATTCACACTTATTTGGTACTTTGCTCTGAGGCTCACTTGGGCACCCCCAGCTCAACCTCCCCAGAGTTGGCACTTCCGGCAGAAGCCTGGAGATGCCCAAAACTGTAGCGAGTAAGTCCCTCATCAAAACTCCAAATCCTTCATCTCCAAAGTGATTTCATCTTCCAAGAAAAGATAGAGTAATTCCTCTAAAATATCTCAGATGAGATGGAAGACAGCCATTCCCTCTCCTCTTCTTCCAGGGATGTTTGCCCAGAGCTGCATGTGCATGGGGAGATGGGCAGATGCCCGGATTTCAGTCAGTTTGTACTTTTGGGCACCCAGTTTGACAGTTATAGCAATGGCCCCAAGTGGGACATTCAGTTCCAGTGAGTGGTCAACATAGGTCCATCCGTTTGACGGGGATAATAGAAAGTCTTATAAGAGAATGGCACTTGATACAGTGCAGGTTGTCTTGCTTGAGGACAGTAGCTGAGAGTGAATTGGCATTGTGTCCAGCTGAGGTGGTCTATCAGGATTAGGCTTAGTTGCATGACATGGAAAGCAGTGATTCAGTGGAGGGTTTCTTTCTTTCTCCCATGTTGTCAGGGATCCAGCTCCTCCTTGATGCATCGCTGTCCTTGGCCTGATGCCTGCCTCCTAGCCCACAGTGCTCAAGCTGTGGCCTTCAGGGCATGACGAGGCAGAGGCACCCAGAGCTCACCTCTGAGGGGTTTTCTGGCTGGAAGCCACATACAGCTCTTTCACTTTGGAGGCGAGGAGGGCACCAGGGATTGAACTCAGGGGCACTCGACCACTGAGCCACATCCCCAGCCCCAGCTCTTTCCCTTTTAACTCATTGGCCAATGCTGCAAGGGAGCCTGGGAAATGTAGTCTGTTGGTCAATCACTTCACTGTCCAAATACAGCTGGGCTCCTCTCTCCAGGAAAGACAGCACAGAGCAGGTCCTGGGGAGCAGCCCAGCCTGGACCGCTCATGCTTTTCCCTCTTCTCTGGCTCCTGAGAGCCTCTGCCAATGTTTCCCCTTGTACTCGGAATTCGATATTGACTTTTTGGGAAAACGATAAATGTGTCAACACTTCTGTCTCCAGCAGCAGTGGAGACACATTTACTAGGCTGTGGCCAAGTGTGGAGGCAGCCAGGGAAGAAAAGGTCACCTCAGAGCCAGAGCCGCCTTTGTAAAATCCCTTGAATTCCCAAAACTGGGCCCTTAGACGTTCATGAAGAACAGGAAGAATTAGGTTTGTGTTTTGACTCTGTCTTTCAGGTGGTGGTAGACATCAAAATCTAGTTGGGGGAAGAGAGGTTAATGTGTTTTTTCTTGGCAGGGCAGTGGAATTTCTAGAAATTCCAGTGCCCCCTCTGAAGCAGCCCTCTGCTGTCCTGGGGGAGTTAAGCCTGGCAGTTAGAGTGTGGTCTTTGCAGAGAAGCCCTGACTTTGAGCTGGCAGGTGACCCTGGAGAAGTCGCTTACCTACCCTGTTGGACTTGAGTTTATCACCTCTCCTCCCGGACACATCCTCCCATGTTGAAGTCACGGGTGCAAAGGGCCAGGTGGGGGAATCACACCATCAGTGTTATTAGTGGAAGTTCAGGGACACCCCCCACCCCAGGGCTCATGGTCCACATTAAGGGGGTGCTTCTGGCTAAAAAAACAAAGCCGAGCCCCCTCATACCTGGTAGGAACACGTTCTCCACGGCAGAGGAAGCTCAGAGGCAGGGCAGGCTGCGCAGAGGTTCATCCAGCATCACCACAGCATGAGGCGCGCCGGTCCCTCAGCTCGGCTCTCCCACCTCGGTGTTGGCCTTCCTCTGGCTGCCAGTGGGAAGGTGACAGCTGTTTGTGGTGCTATGTCTGGACCCAGCAACATCTGGAGGAAACAAGGCCATCATTTCTTGTCATCTCTCATAGGAGCAAGGAAAGTATTCCCAGAAGTCCCCCAGGGGACCCTCTCCAACACAATCAGGTTATGCTGGGTAACAGACACCTGAAGATCTCTATGACTTAAGTTAACGAAGGCTGAGGGTGTGGCTCTGTGGTAGAGTGTGCGCTTAAAGGTTTATTTCTCTCCCACTCTGCAGTTCCACTGCTAATGGGACAGGAAAGCAGCCGTGAGCCTCTAGTCACTTCCCTGATGGCGAGAACTAGTCACATGACACATCCAACCAGTCTCGAGGGCTTGGAAAGTGCAGCTGTGCAGTGTGTGCAGGTGGAAAGCCAGGAATATTTTGCAGAAGTCTTAATAACTCACAAAACCAACCTGGTGCAAGTGACACACCTGAAATCCCAGAGACTCAGGAGGTTGAGGCAGGAGGATCTCAACTGAGGCCCTAAGCAACTCAAGGAGACCCAGTCTCAAAATAATAAGGGCTGGGGATGTAACTTAGCAGTAAAGTACCCCAGGTTCAATTCCCAGTATCAAAAAAAAACCTCAAAATCCTCACATATCCTTAGTCACAGTTGTGTGCTGCACCTGTCCTTGAACCAACCTCAGGCAGAGAGGAGAGTTTCTACCACAACGGCTCTGAGCAGAGGTAGGTCAGACATTGGAAGGGATCCACAAGATTGACCCCATGGCACGGAAAATGCCAGTGGCCCTGAGCCCGCAGGGAGAACCATCTGCCGCCACCACCTCCCCTTAAGTCCTTGCCTTGCCTTTGGGTGTCCAGAGCCAGCACCCAGGAGGACCTCTGTCTAGGGGACAATTTTATTATTTCATCAACTCCAAGAACTTGGGACTCAGGCTGCCTGAGTGGCAGGCGCTGGCAAAGCCAAGTAGTTCACCCCATTCACAGCCAAGGAGCATGAGGACAGGGCACTGCCCCACGTCTCTGCACACTCCTTGGAACTCAGTCAGTACTGCCTTAGTTTTTTCAAGTGGAAAAACAGAGCTCAAATCCAGAAGCACTTGCCTAATCAGGGTCAGGTGATAGTAAGGGGTGGGCCTGGGGTTTGATCCTAGATCTGCCTCCTTCTGAAGTCTGAGCCCATGATCTCCCCAGGCAGTGCCTTCCTCAGCACAAAAGGATACAGAGTTCTAGCCTGTGGGCTGAGTGACACACATTTCATGTCAGCCCTAGGCTAGGTACTGTGAGGAGGAGCCTGCTGTGATTGCCCCTTGACATCTGGAAAGACTGAGGTTCAGGGCTGGAAGGTGCTGGGCCTTGCTGGACACAGGGCAGTAGTGAAGTGTAAAACCCATCCTACCCTCAGGGCCTCCCATACCTACAGAGGCTGCCTGAGTGGCAGGTGCTGGCAAAGCCAGATACTTCACCCGATTCACAGCCAAGAAGGAACTCGAGGACAGGGCGCTGCCCCACGTCTCTGCACACTCCTTCCTCAGGAGCCCGCCATGCCCTGTGCTCCCTGTACCACTGCCTCCCTGACAGGGTTCCAGGCAAATGTCTTCCTGAGCCTGCAGCCTGGCCAGCAGCTTCTCGCCTCAGGCCACGCAGAGCCTCTGGGTGTAGAACACACTGTGAGCAAGACTCAGGACAATAAAGTTCTGTCCTTCACCCTGTGCTCTTGTCCCTGTCCTCCCCTGCAGATATGCAGCCGCCCCACACCCATTGCTGTCTTTCGATCCCCACTTCAGCCACGACGGGATGTCCAGCGGCGACTCCTCCTCAGGCGGCCTGACCAGCCAGGAGAGCACCATGGAGCGCCAGAAGCCAGGTAGGGCCTCCCTGGCCAGCCATTCCTGGCCCACCTCATCCAGCAGGTCCTCTTACCTACATTTCAACAGGTAACCCCCACTTCCCTATCAGTGATGAATGAAACACACAAAAAGCTATAAGAACCATAGGAAAGGCAGAGGGGTCACCGGGTAGCAGCTGAACCATGATCCTTATGCAGCCAGATAGGGCGTCAGAGATGGTCTCCCAAGAGCTGGAGGAGGGACATGTAACATGGACATGATGGCAGCCGGGAAGGATAGCTGAAGGGGATTGGCAGGGTTGTTCCAAGGGGAGCAGAGCCCGCTGCATCCCGTGACTCTCCTTTATGAAACCCTGCCAGGCTGCTTTTCAAGTTTGATGTTCATGTAACATGTGCTGAGGAAAGAGCCCAAATCATGAGCATGCAGTTGATGGCATAAGACAGTGAACACACCCAGGGCAAAAAACAACATGGTCAGCCTCCCAAGGCCCCACATCCTCTGGGTCACCCATAGAGACCACCCCGTCCTGCCTCTCTCGGCCTAAGTTCATTTTGCCTGGTTTTTATTTCATAGAATATACAGTCAGTCTCTATATATTTTGTGCATATGCATCTGGCTTCTGTTGCTTAATGTCTTATTTGTGAGAGCCGTCGCGAGACTGTATAGCAGTGCAAATTCTGAGTAGTGTTCTACTGTCTGAATGAACCATAATTTATTGCTCCATTCTTGTGTTGATGGATATTTGGGTTGTTTCTAGTTCGGAGCTGCTTAGAGGAGTGCCACTGGGAATGTTACTGCACCTGGCTTTTGATGAATGGATGCTCGTTTTTCTGGCAGAGAATGCTCGTTTTTCTTCTAGGTCATATATAAGAAACTGCCCACCAGACACGGTGGCACATGCCTATAACCCCAGCAACTTGGGAGGCTGAGATAGAAGGATCACGATTTTGAGGCCAGCCTCAGCAATTTAGCAGGGCTCTAAGCAACTCAGTAAGACACTGTCTCAAAATAAAAAATAAAAAGGACTGGGGAGGTGGCTCAGTGGTAAAGTGCCCCTGGGTTCAATCCCTAGTACTTACGTACATACATATTTTAACTAAGTTTTTAATTTTTTTTTTTTTATTTCATTTCAGCCATTTGAGTGGGCATGTTGTGCCATCACGTTGTGCCTTGTTTTTAGACAGGTTCTTTTTGCTGTGTTACCCAATCCAGCCTCCTAAATAACTGGGATTAAGAGGAGTATGCCACCATGCCCCTGTCACATTGTGTTTTCAATTTGTATTTTCTGATGAATGATGAGATTGAGCATCTTCCCAAATGTTTATTCTCATATAATAAATTGTACTACTTAGTTGAATATTTCAAACATATTCTCATGTAACAAACTTGTAGTCCCTTTGAAGTCTGAGGACCTCCAGATGAATGGTGAGATGGGTTCAAAAGGAAGGGGGAAAAAATGAAGTGCTGGAGAGCACTGACCTCATAGGGGGCAGAGGGGGAGATGTCCTCCTGGAGGACGTTTGAGGATTTCCAGGCAGCTGTGTGTGGTGACGTGGCCCCTCCCCAGCCCCTCCCCAGCTCCTCAGGCACCCTAGGGTATAGGAGAGGTTGCATGCCCAAGGAGGAGGACCCTGGAGAGCTCCTCACACCCCAGGCCAGGGTTCTTTTAAAGCAGGGTCAATGGGTGAACCCCAGGCAAGCAGACCCACCTGTCCCTAGCATTCCTCTGCTGCCTTGGGGCCTGCAGAGGCTGTCCCCCTCCTCCAGTCCCCCTCCTCCACAGCTGATCCTGCCTGCAGGTCTGGGATCTTGGTCCCACAACAGACAGATTTGGATCTTTTTTCTTTATCCTCACTCAGTTCAGAAAAAGAAGTGTTGCTTGGCTGTTTCATTACACCAGAGTGTAAGATGGGGAGGGAATGTTTCTAGCATCCATCATAGGCCCCAGATGGGTGTTAGAGAACTCACTGTTGTTCTCCCCCATCCTCCATTTTGTCCCCTAGAGCTTGATTCCCTTCTCGCTTCCTTGGGACTTTGTTATAAGTTGACTAACACCTTCCCTGCCACCGCCCCGCACGTACATGCACACACACACACACACACACACAAAAATTAGAGAATCTGTGTTCAGAAATCATGAGGAAGTCTGTTCTGGAATGTATCCTGGAGCCAAAGAAAAGGTAGTTCAATGGGGCTCAAGAGATGGCGAGGACCAGGCACCATCACAGACAGGCGCTCGCCAGCCCTGGTGCAATGAGCAGCCGTAACCAGCAGCCAGGCTTTGTGTGGTTGTCATGTGCCAGGCGGTGTCCCGAGCTCTACATACCTTCCTAGTGAGTCACCACAGGCACACAGTGGGCATGTGACTGCCCTGTGTAGAGATGAGAGAGATGGCCAAGCACAGAAAGGTTGCTGCTGCTGCTGGTGAGCAACACAGTGGGAATGTGAACTAGGTCTGTTGGTTCCAGGCTCTTCAGACACCACCCCAGTCACCCAGTGTGGACCTGCCACCGTCTTCCAGGCCTGAGAATACCCAGGTTGGGACGGCATCCCCGTGCTCAGCAGCGGCCACAAATTCATGCCTGGCCATCCTGTTAATTGTCCTTCATGTCAAAGATGGGACAGGAGAGCCAGGCCAATCCAAAGGGCCCAGTGAAGGGCCAAGGCCCAGGATCAGGGCCTGCTGAGGGCAGAGGCAGGGGCAAGAAGACACTGGACAGCCAGGATGGGAAGGACCTGGCCCTTCACCCTTCCATTCCTTCCCGATGTTGCTGATATGACCAGCCTGGGTGTTGGGAGCAGTAGGAGCCCAGTGGGCACGCTCCCTGCCTTCTTGGGACTAATAGTGGAGAGGCGGACCACACCCAGGGGACAGGGATGACAGAGTAATACCAGTAGAAACTACCAGCGTCCAGAAGGATGGACGGTTTAGGGGAACCACTGAGCAAATCACATCCAGTGGCGGCTGCAAGAATGCAAAGATGTCACCTGGGGCGAGAACGTTCTAGGGAAAGGGAACAGCCCGTCCAGGACCTGAGACAGCATTGAAGCTTGTGTGCAAGGATCAGGGAGGAGGCCTCCTCTGGCCAGAGAGGTGGTGGAGTCAAGGTCAAGGGAGGAGGACGCTATAGGTCTGGTGGGGCCTTGCCCTTCACCCAGGATGGATGGGAGCCACAGATTCAGTCTTCGGAGCAGAGGAGAGATGGGACTTGAAGCTCTTCGCAAAGTCCCAGGGTCCCTCTGGCTGTGGCTTCCTGCCAGGTAGGAGACATGGTGGGACAGAGCCAGGGAGAGGTGGGAGAGTCTGGTGTGGTGTTTGGAAGGTGGAGCTGAGTGGATTTCCGGATGCCTGGGTGCTGGTGAGGCAGGCGTCGAGGGTGACACAGGGATCTGAGCCTCAGCAGCTAAAAGGATGGAGCAGCCATTGAGCAGCAGGAGAGACTGAGAGGTGGGGGTGTGGGAACGGTCGCCGTGAGGTACCCAGCAGCTACTTAGATGTGAGGCGCCTGCAGTCCAGAGGAGGTCCAAGCCAGCCAGAGACAGTGTGGGGTTGTCACCTGAGAGCAGAGTGTCTCAGGCTGGGTGTGACTGCCTCGGCCTTGACTCTGTGGACATGTGGCTCCCCTGCATGGACTGGCCACCTCCCAGGGTATCCAGACATATCCTGGGTATGTAGGACACCCCAAAAGACAAACTGCAGACAAGAGAAGGGAAAGAAGCCAGCCCCGCTTCTTCCTCATATCCGTGGTCCTGAGCAAAAGCCACACAGGCGGCAGCACATGGAGCAGGCCCAGGCTGCAGCAGCCAGCTGTTCTGCAGGCCCTGAGCATCCTGCCTGGCCCCCAGGCACCCCTTCCTCCACAAGAGGGTGGCTCGAGCACCCAGCGCTGCCTTGCGGGCAGCGGAGGTGTGGAGGTGAGCTCGGGCTCCCGGAGGCATGGCACCAAGGTTTTGAGCACGGCTCATGACTGGTCCCTCTCAGCTTCAATCACATCCTACGGGTCTCTCCTTCCAGGGCAGTTCAGGGGTCCAGCGAGATCATGCCCTCAGCGGGGGCAGCCCATGGTTAGGAGAAAACAGACTCCTGCTTCTCAAGCCCTTCCCCTCCGTCACTGCCAGTGTTGTCACTGGTGCGGAGTCCCAGGAGGGTGCCAGGCCTGAGCACAGGCTCTAACACCAGACTGACCTCAGCTGCTCTGTGGCCTGTCCCTTTTGTTGTCACCTTGGATCAATTACTTGACCTCTCTGAGTCTTGATGTTCTGTTGGAGAGAGTACTGAGAGCCACCTGACGGGAATGTTGGGACACTGAGCTAGATGAAGCATGCGCAGCACCTAGAGTCCTGCCTGACACAGAACACTGCTCAACAATATGATCACAATTATCTTGAACACAGGCGGGAATAAGTGTGGACTTTGGGGTTAGACCTCTGGGTTCAGAGCATGCAGTTGTGCTACATGTTAACTCCATGCCCTTCATTGATGTTGGTCAGATTTTTAAGTCCCAAGTTTTCAGTTCTGTATAGGACATTGGGACATAGTGGACTTGGAGGCAGAGGCTCAGTTCAGGCCCGCTGCTTAGCCTTGGGAGCTGGACCAGTGTGCACCATCACAGCCTCAAACCTGCTTCCTGTTTGAACCAGCAGTTCCACTGGGAGAACTCAGTCCTGGGCACAATCTCACACTCGCTCCAAGTTGCAAATAGAGGAGAGGCCACTGCAACAGCAAAATTAAGATAAGCTAAATATCAGGGGCTGGGGTTGTAGCTCAGCGGTAGAGCCCTCGCCTAGCATGTGCAAGGCCCTGAGTTCGCTCCTCTGCACCACATAAGAATAAATAAATAAAATAACAGCCTTGTGTCCAACTACAAATAAAAAATAAATAGCTTTAAAAACTATTTTTTAAAAATTAAATAAATAAATATCAGGCTGGGCTTGTGGCTCAGTGGTAGAGCATTTGCCTCACATGTGTGAGGCACTGGGTTCGGTTCTCAGCACTACATAAAAATAAATAAAAAATAAAGGTCCATCAACAGCTAAAAAATAATTTTTAAAAAAAAGATAAGCTAAATATCCATCAGTAGACACTGGTTAATAATTGATACAGATTCCCTTGATGGAACACTGTGCAGCTATTAAAAATGCAGCAGCTTCACATTCAGTTGCGTTGATGAATTGTGAAGCTGTGAAATGAAAAGCAAGTGTGGAGACGTCATCAGTGAAAATCAAATTTTAGGACATTGTTTATTATGATCACATGTTTGTTTGTTTGTTTTAAATGCCTGTACATTTAACCAACAAAGGATTGCTACCTTTTACTTGTGAAAAACTACCAATAAGGTAAAATACAAAATCATAGAAAAATGTGGAAAGTTCAGGGTGTAGTGGCTCCCACCATAATCCCAGCTACGCAGGGGCTGAGGCAGGAGGATCACAAGTTCGAGGCCAGCCTGGGCAATTTAGCAATTTCCCTTTATTAAAATAAAATTTAAAGAAGGGCTGGGGAATGTAGCTCAGGAAGTGGTCAAGCACTTGTTTAGCTGCATAAGGCCCTGAGCTCAACCCCCAGCGCTACATAAAAAGGAAAAATGGGGGAAGGAGCTGGCACCGTGACACACACCTGTAAACCCAGCTACTCTGGGGGCTGAGGCAGGAGGATCTCAAGTTTGAGGCCAGCCTCAACAACTGAATAAGACCTTGTCTCAGAATAAAATAAAAAGGGCTGGGGGTGGGACTGGGTGGTAAGGGGCCTCTGAATTCAATCCCTAGTACCACACAAAAGATAAGATAGGTAAATGGATGGACAGAGCGATGGAAGGATGGATGATATAGATAGATAGTGAAAAGAGATGAACAGGTAATTTACAAGAGAGAAAATCCAATGGCCAGTAGGTATAAAAGCGTGCTGGACTTCATTTGGGGATGATTTGATGGTGGTTGTTTGGCTTTGATGATTCCGACCCTCAGGTAATTTATACCCCAGGTGTAACTTGATGGGCCAGGTGAGCAGACAGGCTGGCAAAGCGGGGGACACCCAGCCATATTCAGGGCCAACTCTTCAGGCCCTGTCTGTGTCCCTCCTAACCACTGGTGTTTCTCCTGTTTTTTTTGCAGAGCCTCTGTGGCATGTGCCAGCCCAGGCCCGGCTGTCAGCCATGGCTGGAAGCAGCATGAGCAAGCACAGCTCCCGGCAGGATGCAGCAGGCAAAGATTCCCCCAACAGGCATTCCAAAGTGAGTCTGGCCCTGCCCTGCCCCGCCCTAGGCATAGGAGTTGGGGCGGGGCGGCTGGGCAGCTTCCCTGGCCCTTGAACACCTCTAGAGCACATCCTCCACCTCACTACCTTCCCCCAGCAGAGGGCTAAACATCTGGTCTGGAGTTAGAGCTCTTGAGGCTCATGTCCTGGCTCCAACCCTCACCAGCCAGGTCATCTTGAGCCTCAGTATCCTCTTTATTGAACTAATCCTGGTAGATGAACTGCCACCCCTGAGGCTCCGTGACCTCACACAACAAAATCCAGTTCCCTTCCTAGGACAGTGCAGTGCAGGTATTCAGGGAGCAGCTCCAAGGGTGATAGGACCCAGGCTCCTTCCCTCGTGGGGCTTTGCTGTCACCCCACCTCCCAAGCACCTCGACCTCTCTGCTGGGTCCCTATGTTATTGCAGTGGGGAGTGGAAGGAAAGGGGCTCATGGGGAAGGTGTTGAGGCCAGGCCTAGAAATGGCATGAACCACTCTCAGTTACAGTGTCATTGTACAGTGACAGGACTCTGCCACTGCAGGGGAGACTGGGAGTGCAGCCTGCAGTCAGGAGACGGGCTAATGTGGGGGAGCTCCTGGCAGTCTCTCTGCCTCTGTTAATTCAGTAGGCATTTGAGCATTCAGACCACAGTGACAAAGAGGACAGGTGAGCTCCCGTCAGGAAGTTGACATCCCGGTGCAGACATTAAGCAGTGAGCCAAGGAACAGAGACGTTTTATACCACTAATGGATCCTCGCTGTGGAAGAGAAACAAAGCACCGTTAAGGAAAAAACCACAAACCCTGCTGTTTTAGGGTCAGCAGTGCCCTTTGAGGTGATCTTTAAGCCCAGAACCTTGAAAAAGGTTAGGGGTGACCCCTGAAAATAACCAAGGGAAGAGCACTCAAGCAAATGCAAAGGCCCTGGGGTGGGACTGCGCCTGACATGTTCAGAGAAGCTCAAGAAGAGCAATCTGGCTGACCCGCAGTGACCAAGAGGAACGGGAGGATGAAGTTAGAGACCAGAACAGAGGCCAGTTAGAGACCAGACCTTGAAGACCTGACCTGTGGCCTATAGTGAGGACCCTAGCATACCCCCAGAGTGAGATGGGACCACAAAACAGTTCTGAGCAAGGAAGGGACACCATGTAAACATGGGGGGAACAAAGGTGCTGTGGGGGCTGGAGAGGTGACTGTTGAGTGGCCCAGCAGGAGGCAGTGGTGAGCAAGACCAGGGAGCTGTGGAGGAAGGAGTGCGTTTAGAAGATGGAGCAGAGTCTGGAGTCTGCTGTGGGCCTGGGCAGGAGCATGAGCAGAGGGTGCACAGGGTGCGTCCCGGGCTCCTGAGTGGGTGGGGCCGTGGAAAGGGAGGAGGAGCCTTGCTGAGAAGGGGAGGAAGCCTGTTGTTCACACAGCCTCTGCCGCTCCCGAGCCTGGCCAGGCA
The DNA here is from genome assembly GCF_047511675.1 of Marmota flaviventris. Classification (NCBI taxonomy): domain Eukaryota; kingdom Metazoa; phylum Chordata; class Mammalia; order Rodentia; family Sciuridae; genus Marmota; species Marmota flaviventris. The sequence continues at coordinate 15,202,063 of NC_092515.1, read as the reverse complement.
GGGCTGCGGACCCCACGGCTCTCACAGAGCGGGAGTGAGCTAGAGAGGAGCAGATCACAAGCCCACGCCAACTTGGCCAGTAAGTAGGGAGCCAGGATTTGAAGCTCTCTGGTTTCAGGGCTCACACTGGAATGGAGGAGGGCGGGGCCGAGGCCTCCCCGAGGCTGGGATGACACACCTCCCTGCCTTCCAGGGTGAGCCCCAGTACTCCAGCCATTCCAGCAGCAATACCCTCTCCAGCAACGCGTCCAGCAGCCACAGTGACGACCGCTGGTTCGACCCTCTGGACCCCCTGGAGCCAGAGCAAGACCCCCTCTCCAAGGGCGGCTCCAGTGATAGCGGCATTGACACCACCGTCTACACCTCCAGCCCCAGCTGCATGTCCCTGGCCAAGGTGCCACGGCCCACCAAGCCACACAAGCCCCCAGGAAGTATGGGCCTTTGTGGTGGAGGTCGTGAGGCCACCGGGAGGTCCCACCACACAGACAGACGGCGGGAGGTCTCACCCGCCCCTGCGGTTGCTGGCCAGAGCAAGGGCTACCGACCAAAGCTGTACTCCTCGGGCTCCAGCACTCCCACAGGCCTGGCCGGGGGCAGCCGGGACCCGCCAAGGCAGCCCAGGTAAGGCCCCACCGCAGCCCGGCCCACAGGGGATCCTCACCACCTGTCACGTCCTGGGTGGGGACCCTCAGAAACATGCCAGATACTTGCGCTGACACACCAGTTTGCTTACAGGGTTCAGAGACTGGTAGACCACCCCTGCTGCCCATCCATCAGCCTTTGAGGACCCCGATAGAGGGAGAGAAACCCCTGGCTATCTCTCTGACCTTATCTATCTCTGGTTCTCTGACCCTTTATCTCTTTTTCTCCTACTGAGATCAGTGGTTTTTATGCTTTCTGGGAGTCATAGACTGCATCTGTCAGGAGTGCATTTGGCTATGACTTAAACAATTAACAGTGACCTGAAGTCCAGAGAGCGCAGGGTCAGGCCAGTGCAGGGGCTCAGGGAGGCCTCAAGGATTAGCGCTCTGGAACTTCCTGCTCCACAAAATTTACCAAGCTGGCTTGAGTCGCTAGTCTCAAGATGGCTATGGTGCCCAGCGGTAGCAGGCGGGGACAGAGGAGGGGGAAGAGTTGTCCCTTCTGTGCAGCTCCCCCTTGGTATGGAGAAAGCGAGCACTTTCCCAGAACCCATGGTAGTGGGTGCTGTCAGGTGACATCCTAGCTACAGGGAAGTCTGGGAAGGCACACTTTGAGGAGGCACTAGGGGTGAGAACCCCAGCAGCCTGGAGTCTGAACCACGTGTACCTGGAGGTTCTGCTAAAAGCAGTAAATTACCTCCCAAAAATGCAGAGTAAGAAAATTGGTCCGCTGAGTCCCATCCAGGGACCCCCTCTGAGGTGTGTGCCCCAAGCAAAGATTCCTGCTGTGGTCAAATCCCCAGTGCTGGCCCCTCAGGCCACCACCTGCCTCACAGTCCTCTACCAACTGACTGGAGCAGGGACCCACTCCCCACTCCCCAAACCCACAGCTTCTCTCCTCTCTGGACTCGTGCCCTCAGGCAGCAGCCTCAGAATGCTCTGCCCACAGCCCACCGCACAGTGGCATCGGGTTTCTGTGTAGAAATACCTGTCTCTTGGCAGATTTAATAGCCACTGAGTTGAGAGTAGCTGTGGTGGCAGTGCTTGCTCTGGGCGCCATCATCCCTGGAGCTCCTGAGTCAAAGAGCCCTGGAGAAGAGCTAAGGCGGAGGAGAGGGAGAGTGGGTTAGGTCTCCTCCTCAGGTCACCTTCCTGTTTAAGTAGTCAATCTTTGGAACTCCTGGACTGCTTTGGACAGCTCCTTCACTCATTCATGTGCTCACTTCATTCATAAATATTTCTTGGGAGCTAGGCGTGGTGGCACACGCCTGTAATCCCAGCAGCTCTGGAGGCTGAGGCAGGAGGATCTCTAGTTCAAAGCCAGCCTCATCAACTTACCAAAGCCCTAAGCAACTCAGTGACACCCTGTCTCTAAATTAAAAAAAAAAAAAAAAAAGATTAAGGATGTGGCTCAGTGGTTAAGCAATCCTGGGTATAATCCCTATAACAAGAAAATAAAATAAAAAGAAAAATATTTCCTGAGGAGCTGTTCTGTCCCAGACCTTTGCTGTGAGCTAGGGAGAAATAATCAGCAAATGTAGATGGAGGAACGTGGGGCCAAGAGTGTCTAGGACAGGGTGTCTCTGGCCTCGGTTGTGGTGGCCTCTCTTCTGGGCACAGGCCACATTAGTGAACCTGGATAATCTTGGGGTTTTACAATCAGTGATGTATAAAAGCAGCTGTGCCTGGAGTAGGCGGTGACGGAGGCAGGGGGCTGGGTACAAAATTACCCTGTGTCTGAGAAGATTTGCTGAACCCAGAAGTGGGGGGAGTGAAATGGGAGGGGGGCTGCTACAAAATAGGGCCCTGCGGTTGGGAGCTTTAATTTGCATACAGACAATTGATGCTAATTGCAAATCTTTCTTATCTACTCATTAAAGCTGCTTCCTGAAGTTTTCTCCTAGGCAACCAGGCTTTAGTGTGGAACTGCATTTCCCAAAATGGGGTACTAGAGGTGATTCGGGTGGTACTGGGAGGGAAATGTTTTATCTTAAATGGATGTATGTTTGTTTTAATGAGTATTAGGGGAAAAAAAGCCTTTCAAACCCATCCCCTGATTCCACAGATACTGCCTTCTGACAAGTTAGGGGGAATCAAGTAGGTTGATTAAAAGAAATATTCTTGATGGATAAGAGTGTGGGCCCCAGAGTCAGCCCACCCAGATTCAAGCCCTGCCTCTGCTGGGCTTTGGCTGTGTGGCTTGGGGAAGTGACTGGACCTCTCTGGGTCTGTTTCCACATCTATGATATCAGGAATAAATCCCATACCTCCTTTATAGGAATGAGGATTCAATGATCCCTTCTCGCGCAGTGCCTCGTAGGGGTCCTCAAGCCTAGCTGTCATTAGAATCAGGGAGGGGGTGGGGTACTGGGCGCAGTGGCATACACCTGTAATCCCAGCTACTTGGGAGGCTAAGACAGGAGGATCACAAGTTGCAAGCCAGCGTAGGTAACTCAGAGAGACCCTAAAAAATAGAATAGGAGAGGAGGAGTTCAATGAGACCCTGCCTCAGACTAAGAAGAATTCTTCTGGGCCAAAGCCTCTTACAGGAAATCCTGGGGGCACAACAGGGACTGAGATGGCTCCAGGCCTGCCCTCCCAGAGCTCAAAGTCCATCCCCAAGGGTGACAGCCGGCAGGGGTCGAGGCTGGAGTGGGGAGGCCCAGGCAGAGGGCTGTAGGCCAGTGTGGGGGAGCCCAGCAGAGGTGCTTGGGCTGCCATGAGGGAGCCCAGAGGAGGGGCCTGACCCAGCCATGCAGAGGTTTCCTGGGAAGAGTAGAGGGAGGGGATTAGGAAAGAAGAACGCAGAGAGCAGCAGGTCCCGCTGCCCTGCTCCCCCAGCTCCCCCTGCCGGCCCTCCCCATCTTCCCACTTCAGCAGGCACCAGTTTGAGGCCAGGCCTGGGCCCGGGGAACCCAGGTGCCTCTGCCCCCTGCTGGCCACACTGCCCCTTGCATAGGCAGCCCAGCAACCTTCTGCATCTGTGGTCACCAGTCCAGTCCTTTGGAGGGGTAACCTGCTGCCCATGCGCAGCACCCCGAGGGCACGCGCCCTTGAGCTGACCACGCGTGAGCTCGCGGCCACCGCTGCCTGCACAGCTCTGTGGCGCGTAGCACTTTGTGTTCATTCGTGCCGCTAGCGCCTGATGTGCGCCAGGGCCTTTGCTGGGTGCTGCAACAAAGTGGACAGGACCAGGGGAGACCGCAAGCACACAGTGACCAGTCACTGCTCAGGGACAGCGTCACAGGAAACCCGGTGGATCTGAGAGTGGCTATGGTGTGGGTCAGAGCTGGCTCTGATGTAGCCTGGTGGCAAGGGTAATGTCCCTGAGGAGGGGTCATTTATGCCAGGGAGAGGGACAGGAGGAGGGAACAGGTTCTGAAGGGGGCTGAGGTTTCAGGGGTGCTGCTCAGGTATCCTGATCCAGGATATAGACATGCAGGTTTGCCTTGTAACTGTTCGTTAATGAATGTATGTTAATGAATGTGTGTGATGTTTCATACACTTCACCAATAGGGGCTGCTTTACACTTTTTTTTTTTTGGTAGTTGTAAATGGACACCTTTATTTGTAGATGGACGCCTTTATGTGCTTAATATTTTTATGTGGTGCTAAGGATCCAACCCCGTGCCTCACACAAGCTAGGCAAGCGCTCTGCCACTGAGCCCCAGCCCAGCCCCTGTTGAACACTTTTTGAGGGGAGGTACTGGGGGTAAAACTCAAGGCCTTTAGATGCTTTACTACTGAGCTACCCCCAGCCTTGGCTATTTGAAATTTTTAAAAAAATTAAAAAAGCAGGAAAGATGGAGTATGTAGAGTGTTTACTTCTTTTTTTTCTTTATTATTTATTTGTTTGTTTTGGTACTGGGGATCAAACTCGGTACCCTCTACCACTGAGCTACATCTCTGGCCCTTCTTCTTTTCCTTTTTTAATCTTCTTTTGGTACCAGGATTAATACCAGTGGTGCTTAACTGCTGAGCCACCTCCCCAGCCCCTTTTGTTTAATTTATTTATTTTTTCGTTTTAGGTGGATACAATATCTTTATTTTTATGTGGCACTGAGGATGGAACCCAGGGCCTCATGTGCTAGGCGAGCGCTCTACTGCTGAGCCCCAGCCCCAGCCCTTCCAGCCCTTTTTATTTTTTATTTTGAGATAGGGTCTCGCTAAGGTCTTAGGCTGTACTCAAACTTGCAATCCTCCTGCCTCAGCCTCTCAGGGCTCTGGGATTACAGGTGTGCTCACCGCACAGCTAGAGGGTTTACTTCTGAGAGGAAACCACAGGAGTGAAGTCCCTTAGAAGGAGAGTAGGGTGGCACCTTCAGGTCTCTGAGCTCTTGGTGTAGAAACCAAGGGTCGGAGAGGTTATCAGAGGTCAGAGCACTCCCAGTCCTCCTGGCGCTGTCACGGAGTGTGGATGGATCCTGCAGCAGAGGAAAGCCAGGCAAGGTTTCAACAGAGAGGGTGACGGGCGGATCTGGGTTTTGAAAGGTAGTTTAACGGCAAGACAAGAGGTAAAGCCTGGAGGGAGGGGCTGGCCGAGCTCAGAAGGATTGGGGCCTGGAGCAGGGGACAGAGCAGCTGCATGTGTGCACGTGTGCCCATGTGGTGATGCCCCTGGGCAGGCACACACCCTGTGAGGAGGGAGGCACCCCACGTCTGGCCTGACTCCTGGGTGTCCAGGGCTGCTGCAGAGGGGAGTGCTTGAGATGTTTACAGGAAGAGAAGGCAGGGGGACAGCCCCAGAGGAACAGTCCTCAAGTTCTCTGGCCATGGCAGCGCCCGCCAAGCTGGACGTTGCAGACACTGCTCCCTCCTGTGGCTGACGTGTTTCTTCAGGGAGAGCCAGACAGACAGACAACTAAACCACCATGTGGTGTGCCAGGTGGCAGTGAGTGCAGGGGAGAAAAACCCAACAGAACATTGTGGGGGTCCCAGAAAGCCCCCCGAGGGCGGGGATGTGCTGTAGGAAGCCAGGGCGAGGTCCACCGGGACCCAGGAACCACTCGCTGTGCTCCAGGAGTGCTCAGAGGGCCAGCGGGGTGCAGCGGGGGCCTAAGGGGCGAGTGGCACAAGGTCATGTGGGCAAGGTGGGCAGGAACAGTTCTAGCAGGCTCATGACTATGGTCACGTGCTTGGGGGACTTGGGAGACACTGGAGCCGTGATCTAACTGGTCTTTAAAATGATCGCTTGGGTGTCTGGGAGAAGTGGACTGTTTTGGGTGGAGAGGGGAAGAGAATGGAGGGCAAAATCCAAGGGCTGCCAGGAAAGGGATGGGCCCTGCCGTGCCCCAGCAGGGACCCCCACTCGCTTGCTTCCACCCCGGCTCCCGCCCCTGCCATGGAAGCTGCTGCAGCCTGTGCCCATCGATTGACTCCCATGGCTTCCCAGACCCTCCCCCCAGACGTTCGTCATGGGAGCCCGGCTGCCAGGCATGCTGCCAGGCGCCAGTGCCTGCGCTGGGCACCACAGTGGGCTGGGTGATGCCAGGCGGGCAGCCACCTGGCCCCCGCCCTCCCCTGAGGCAGCTCACGCTTCACAGCTCTCTGGGCTCCACAGCAATTTGTCAGGGCTGTTGAGGGGCAATCAGAGACTCCTCTCCACGTGGAGCTGACGCAGCTGGGCGTTCCCAGCAGGCAGGAAGCACGTGGCCTGGCTTCCCCAGGCTGTGCCAGCAGTCTCCGGGATACCATCTGGGGGCACAGCCTTGAAAGGTAATCTGGGGGCCCTGGGATCTGCTAGGGCCTGCCCTACCTGTGTGTGTGAGGTCGGGACCACAGATGGCAGACCTGTGCAGAGTCACAATCAGCTTGGGAAGTGGAACTGTTCCAGGCTGTGTCCTAGAACTCAAAGGAATGAGGAGCCAGGCAGAGATCTGTGGAGAGAGGGGGCATGCAAAGGTCCTGAGGTAGAAACGTGTCTGGAATGTTTCTGGAATGTTTGCTGGAATGTTTGCTTCCAGGTGGTTGCCACAGAGGAGGCAGAGGGGAGTGGAGGACCTGAGGGCAGGAAGGAGACAGGACTGATGGGAGGTCTCTGGTTTTCTCCCTGAGGGAGCTGGAACCTAAGTCCTGAGCAGAAGAGAGTCCTGAGTGCTGAGGAGGTTGGTGAGGATGCAGGAGGAAGCAGGGAGCCCAAAGAGCAGGCCACTGTGATGGTCTTGGTGAACCAGCAGTGCTTGGCAGGGGGGTGCAGAGCAACTGGATCAGGATCCATTTTGAGCCCCTCTGGGTTTGTTTGGTTGGTTGGTTGGCTGGTTGGTTTTGGGGGTTTTGTTTTGGTTTGGTTTGGTTTTGTCAGTATTAGGAATTGAACCGAGGAGCACTTTACTCCTGAGCTACATCCCCAGTCCTTTCTTTCTTCTTTTTTCTTTCTTTTTCTTTCTCCCTTTTGTTTTTTGTTTGTTTGTACTAAAGACTGAGTCCAGAGGCACTTTACCACTGAACTACGTCCCGCTCCTTTTTATTTTTTATTTTGAGAAAGGATCTTGCTAGGTTACTGAGGCTGGCCTCAAACTCGGGATCCTCCTGCTTCAGCCTCCAGAGTCACTGGGATTGCAAGGATCCTAGTGTGCACCACCACAACCGACTCCATTTTGAGTCTCCTCCGTGTCCTCTCTGCACTTCCTGTAAGCCTGTCACTTCTGCTCCTCAAGCCCAGGGCAGGTGTGGCCACTCCATGACTCTTCACTGGAGGGTGATCGTTCCAGCCACATCAGAGAGAGAAAGCAAGACTGGTCCAGCAGTTCAGGCCAGGTGGCCCAGGCCTTCTGGTGGCTCCCTGGGTGTGGGTGTGCTGTGTGATTTCCCAGCTCTGCCCCCAGCCGCCCATGTCCAGATCGCAGCTTCTCCACCTGCCCATTTCCCACCTGTCAGATAGGATGAGGGTGGGAGCGTGGTCTAAGGTTGGAAGGATGCACTGAGACCATGAATCTGAAGAACTCAGCCCAGGACCTGAGACATCGCCGGGGCTTGGAGCTATCAGAGCTGCTGTTTGCTTTCATTTACTGTGTGTTCATCATTGGGATTGTTGGGTGTTCAGGGTAGTGGTTAGAAACACTGAAACAGGGCTGGGGTTGTGGCTCAGTGGAAGAGCACATGCCTAGTGTGTGTGAGGCACTGGGTTCGATTCTTAGTACCACGTATAAATAAATAAATGTTAATTGACAACCAAAAAAAAATTTTTTTTTTTTTTTTTTTGGTACCAGGAATTAAACTCAGGGGCACTTGACCACTAAACCACATCCCCAGCCCTATTTAGTATTTTATTTAGAGACAGGGGCTCACTGCATTGCTTAGCACTCTTCCATTGCTGAGGCTGGCTTTGAACACGCAATCCTCCTGCCTCAGCCTCCCAAGCCGCTGGGATTACAGGTGTGAGCCACCGCGCCCAGCTAAAAAAATATTTTAGAAAAGAATCACTGAAACAGACTGCCTTGATTTGCATCCTGGCTCTGCCCCTACTGGGTGCATCATTTGGAGCAACTTCTTCAGTCTTTCTGGGCCCCAGTTTCTCCACCTGAAACAGTATCCTGCCCCAGGGGTTGCGGGCAACTAAATGGGGCTGACTGAGCTCAGTGCCACCTGCACTACCACTGCTTTTCCTCCTGAGGGGCCACAGCTCATTCCTTTTGTGCCTGTCACCCACCCAGGACCACTGACCAGAGGCACTGCACATACAGATTCTCTACCTAGTCTCTGCCTTTTCCGCTCTTTTGGCAAGCTGCAGAACTGTTTACTGCCACAGAATCTTAAATGCTCCACTGAGATACAAGGCGGACAAGCATACGTCCTCCCTGAGCTTGGAACTGGTCAGGTAGCCATCCTTATCCACCATACCACGCTGCCTGATTTTTTCAGATCCGCTCTGAGGCCACGGGAACACACATGACCACAGCTGGTGTTTCAGAAAGAACCGTTACTCTCTTGATGTACAGACGGGGTCAGGATTCCACCCTGTGCAGCACATGCATGCCTAGCACCTGACACGGCTCATGTTCTATGGGGTGTGTGGGAAGGGGCGCCCCCTCCCACAGAGAGGCTGGATCAAGATACAGTGTCTTCAGGGGAATAATGATCTCGCCAGGCCCTGTTGAGCTAGCAGGGCTGAAGACGTTGTCATGGGAGTGCTTTCAGCTACAAGTAACAAAGTCCCAGCTCAACTGACAGAAGTTTGCTTATTATTTTTATTTATTTTCAATTGAAATTAACAATTGCATTTGTTTAAGCAGTACAGCCTGATGCTTTGATTTATGTTTATATTACAAAAGATTCAGTCAGGCTAATTATTAATGTATCTCTCACCTTAAACCAACTTACCATTTTTGTGGAGGGTGGTTTGTTTTGTTTTGTTCTTGGTATTGGAACTTGAACCCAGGGGCACTTTACCACTGAACCACATCTCTGACCCTTTTTATGTTTCATTTGAGACAGCGTCTCACTCAGTTGCTTAGGGCCTCACTAAGTTGCTGAGGCTGGCAAGTAACTTGTGATCCTCCTACCTCAGCCTCCCAAGTCTGGGATTATAAGCATGCACCGTCATATCCAGCTCCAACTTACCTTTGTGTGTGTGTGTGTGTGTGTGTGTGAGAGAGAGAGAGAGAGAGAGAGAGAGAACATTAAAAATTACTATTTGAGCAATTTTAAAATATACATTATTTTTTAAATGTATTTATTTTACAATAGAATGCATTTTTTTAAATATTTTTTAGTTGTAGGTGGTGCACACTATCTTTATTTCATTATTATGTGGTGCTGAGGATCAAACCCAGTGCCTCAAGCATGCTAGGTGAGCACTCTACCACTGAGTCACAACCCCAGCCCCCAATAGAAAGCATTTTGACACATTGTACACAAATGGAGCAAAATTTCTCCTTCCTCTGGATGTACATGGTGCAGAGTCACTCCAGTAATGTAATCACACATGTATATAGAGTAATAATGTCTGTCTCATTCTACTGTCCTTCCCATCCCCACAGCCCCAGCCTCCCCTCACTCCACTCTACATAAACCAAAGTTCCTTCATTCTTCCCTGTCCCCCTGCCCCGCTGTAGATCAGCATCCACTTACCAGAGAAAACATTCAGCTTTTGGTTTTGGGGGATTGGCTTATTTCACTTAGCATGACATTCTCTGGTTTTATACATTTGCCATAATTTCATTCTTCTTTAAGGCTGAGTAATATTCCATTGTGTATATACACCATAGTTTCTTTATCCATTCATCTATTGAAGGGCATCTAGGTTGGTTCCATAGTTTAGCTATTGTGAATTGAGCCGCTTGCTATAAACATTGATGTGGCTGTCTCACTGTAGTATGCTGATTTTAAGTCCTTTGGGTATAAACCAAGGAATGAGATAACTGGGTCAAATGGTGGTTCCATTCCAAGTTTTCTGGGATATCTCCATAATGCTTTCCATAGTGGTTGCACCAATTTGCAGTCCCACCAGCAGTGTATGAGTGTACCTTTTCCTCTACATTCTCGCCAACATTTATTATTGCTTGTATTCTTGATAATTGCCATTCTAACTGGAATGAGATGAAATCTTAGAGTAGTTTTGATTTGCATTTCTCTAATTGCTAGAGATGATGGTTTGAATCCATCCTGTTGTTCAGGAAGTCAGGTCCTAAGCTGACATGCTGAAGATTTGGGCCTACTTTTTCTTCTATTAGGCACAGGGTCTCTGTTCTAGTGTCTAAGTCTGTGATCCACTTTGAGTTGATTTTTGTGCAGGGTGAGAGAGAGAGGTTTAATTTCATTTTGTTACATATGGATTTCCAGTTTTCCCAGCTCCATTTGTTGAATAGGTATATTTTCTCCAATGTATGTTTTTGGCACCTCTGTCTAGTATGAGGTAACTGTATTTATGGGGTTTGTCTCTATGTCTTCTATTTTGTACCATTAGTCTACATGTCTATTTTGGCACCAATACTGGGCCATTTTTTGCCATTGCTCTGAACGGTACATTATACATGGTCACTGTGCAGTGCAGTAGATCACTAAAGTTGACTCCCCCACTCTGAAACTTTGTCTGTTGTGATCAATATTTTCCCTTTCCCCAATTCTCTCTCCTGAGGCAAATGTATCACCTCCCAGAACTCAAGGTCAGAGAAGGCCCCAAGGTTGGGGCATTTATTGACTCCAGGACCCAGGTTCTTTCCCTGTCTTGTTTTGTTTTGATTTTTCCGAGGTTGTGGAACCCAGGGCCTACGCATGCTAGGCAGGTGCTCTACCACTGAGCCACACCTAGACTGAGGTATCAGGTGGCCACTTCCTGTTTGCCCTGTGCCGAGTTTATACGGTTTAACCTGACTTGTGTCCTTGACACCTCCCCAGTATCATTCCCTTCAGACGTAATCAGATAGTGTACACTCCTCCAGAGATTTTTCTCCAAACCTGTACCCACCCAGTTCTTTGAAACATTTTGACCATTCCCCAAAGTAGAAAAACATTTTACATTATAACCCAACACAGACATCTGGAATTTTCACTAAATACTTAACTTATGTGATCACACTGACATATTTTTTTAGTCTATTTCTTTTTTTTTCCCCCTGCTCAGAACTGCTAAGACCTGCACCGGGTATGTGTAGCTCAGTGTAAAGTACTTGCCTAACGTGTATGTGGCTCTGGGTTCTATCCCCAGAAGCTAAAAAAATAAAATAAAAGAATAGAACTGTTAAGACCTACCAGGAACAATGTCACACGCGTATCATCTAAGCCATTCAGGAAGCTGAGGCAGGAGGAGCCCAAGTATGAGGCCAGCCTAGGCAACTTAGCAAGACTCTGTCTTAAGATAAAATTAAAAGGACCGGAGATGTGACTCAGGAGTAAAAATCCCCTGGGTTCAAACCCCAGTACCACCAAAAAAACAAATTAAGACCCACTAAGTCTATTTCATGACCTACAGTTGGAGAAGCACTGCTAATTTCCTTCCTATAAAAGAAAAAAATCATAACCATATTTCATAAATATACATACATATTATATATAAACACAAGTATATGTGTGTATGTATATATAGATTTTTGTCTGGCTGGGTGTAAAAAGGGCTGGGGATGTAGTTTAGTAGTACACTGCCCCTGGTTCCGTCTCAATCATTCAGACCATTTCTACCTTTTCTTATCATTTTGGTTTTTTCCCAGTTTTTCTTGATCATAACAGCACTTCTATGAGCACCCCCGTGTGTACAAATGAGTATTGTGCAACTTTTTCGTGGTGTGGTTTGTGGGGGGCCAAACACTAGGCTGACACCCTTGGGTCGCTTCTGAGCTCCGAAGCCCTCGCCTCCTTGGGGAAGCCTCCCTGCACCTCTGTAGTGTTATGAGGTCCATGCTCATGGTGATGTGCTTTGGGGCTTCCTGGATATCTCCTCACAGTGTGCAACCTTTGACAATTAATAGACATTGCTGAATTGTAGAAAGCATATGTTGCTTTTTAAATCCAGCTTACAAGTCTCTGCCTTCTGAGTAGAGTGTTTAGACCATTCCCTTTTTTCTTCTTCCCTTTTCGTGGTATTAGGGATTGAACCTAGGGCCTTGGCCAAGCTAGGTTAGCAAGCTTGGGTGAGCTGTATCTCCCAGCCCTTTTTATTAGTATTATTTTATTGAGACAAGCTCTCACTAAATTGCCCATACTGACCTCAAACTTGCAATCCTTCTGCCTCAGCCTTCCAGGTAGCTGGCATTACAGCCATGCATAACCGTGTCTGGCTAAACTGTTTTTTGGTTTTGTATACTGGAGGATTGAACCTGGGGATGCCTGAGTCACTATTATAGGCATGTGCCACTGCACCCCACTAAACCATTTACATTATTAATTAATTTAACTTTTTTGGTACTGGGTATTTAACCCAGGTGTGCTTTATATATCCCCAGCCCTTTTATTTTTTATTTTGAGATAGTGTCTTGCTAAGTTACTTAGAGCCTTTCTAAATTGCTGAGGCTGGCCTTGAATTTACAATCCTCCTGCCTCAACCTCCTGAGTCACTGGGATTACAGGTATGAGCACTGCGCCTGGCTTAATGTAATTATTGATAATAGTTTTATACTTGATACTTTGCTACTTGTTTTCTTTATGTTTACTATCTTTCTTGCTTCTGTTTTTCCTTTATTGCTTTAGACTGTGTAAATTTAATTTAGTGTGTCATTTGGAATTTCACTCATGTACCTTTTTTTTGTTGTTATTGTTGTTGTTATTACAGTATGCATCTATCAGTGTGATTCAGGTTAATACTAACTTCATTCCAGTAATACATGAAAATTTTTCTCTAGTATAGCCCTACTCCTTCCCCTTCTTTGTGCAGTTTTATCACATATATGATATAAACCCAACAACAGAGTTAATTATTGCCTTTGTCTATAAGTAAGGGTGAGAGAAGAAATGTGAAAGCATAAATCTATAGTCATTTTTAAAAAAACTGCATGTTAAAGGCTGAGGTTGTGGCTTAGCAGTAGAGTGCTCGCCTAGCAAGTGCAAGGCCCTGGGTTCGATCCTCAGCGCCATGTAAAAATAAATAAATAAAGGTATTGTGTCCAACTACAACTGAAAATAAATATTTTTTTTAAAAACTGCACGTTGTGCTGGGATTGTGGCTCAGTGGTAGAGTGTTCACCTTGCATGCGTGAGGCACTGGGTTTGATCCTCAGCACCACATAAATATAAAATAAAGATATTGTGTCCACCTATAACTAAAAAAAATTTTTTTTTAATTTAAAAAACTGCATGTTAATTATCTGGATTAATTTCTTTTAGTGTGAGGACTTCCTGTATTGTTTCTTATTAGGCAGATGTGCTAACAATACACATTTTCTCTCTTTCTCTTTGTTAAATGGGAACATCTTTAGATTGCCTTTACTTTTTTCAAGGGTAGTTTTTCTGGGTATAGAATTCTTGGTTATAGAATTCTTTCAGTGCTTTGAAAATGACATTTTATTCCATTGTTTCACATGAAAAGTCAGCAGGTAGTTTTATCAGTGTTTCTCTGTAAGTGATGAGTCTTTTCTCTGGATACTTTCAAGATTCTTATCTTAGTATTTTACTTTCAGGTGTTTTTTAAGATGTAGGTCTCTTTATTTATTATACTTGTGGTTTGTTGAGCTTCTTAAATGTTTAGATTAATGATTTTTAAAAATCAGATTTAGGAAGTTTTCAGTCATTATTTCTTCAGATATTTCTTCTGCCCCTTTCTCTCATCTCCTTTTGAAACTCTTATTATATGCTCTCTTTTTGGTATCAGGGATTGAACTCAGGGGCACTCAACCACTGAGTCCCATCCCCATCCCTATTTTGTATTTTATTTAGAGACAGGGTCTCACTGAGTTGCTTAGCGATTCGTCGTTGCTAAGGTTGGCTTTGAACTCTCGATCCTCCTGCCTCAGCCTCCCGAGCTGCTGGGATTATAGGCGTACGGTGCACCACTGTGCCTGGCTTTTTGTTGTATACTCTTAATGTCTCCTTGGAACCACAGATTCCCTAGGTTCCTACCCACTTCAGCAGTTTGTCAAGCTTAGTGCTTTCCAGATTGTTGTATGCCTTTGGTCATTTTTCAGATTGCTTGAAAGGGTTTTTGGTTTGTTAGTTTGAGCCTCTTTGGGAAAGGATTTGCCAGTCTCCTCCTCTGGCCACAGTCAAAAGTCCCATCCACTAAATCGACCTTCAGAAAGGATTTACTAGCTTATATTTCAAAGGTATCTTCTATTTTGTCATTAAATATCTCTTATTTGGAATGGAATTTCATTAAAATTTTTTCTTTAATTGACCAGGCACAATGCTGTGCACCTGTAATTTCAACTGCTTGGGAGGCTGAGACAAGAAAGAGGATTGCATGTTTGAGAAACTTAGTGCAACCCTAACTCAACATTTTTTTAAAAAGGGCTGCGGATGTAGCTCGGTATTAGAGTGCTTGGCTAGTACGTGTGTGGTCCTAGGTTGAATTCCCCGTACCACCCCCCAAAAAAAAAAAAATTAAAGTTGATTTCCTGCAGCATTTGTGTCCCTAAAGTTTAGGTCCAGTTGATATCAGTAGGTCGTTGTAACAGTAATTCAACAAAAATCTAATATTTAGCTTAGGGAGCTGTAGTCTTAGACTAGCTAACTATAGTATCTGACATGTACTCAGTGCTTCAAAAAAGCATACATAGCAAAATATATTCTTTTTTTTTTAAGAGAGAGAGAGAATTTTTTAATATTTATTTTTTAGTTTTCGGGGGACACAACATCTTTATTTTATTTTTATGTGGTGCTGAGGATCGAACCCAGCACCTCACACATGCCAGATGAGTGCACTACTGCTTGAGCCACATCCCCAGCCCTGCAAAATATATTCTTAAAAAGTTATACATAGCCTGTACAAGATCCTGGATTTGGTCCTCATCACCTGGAAAAAAATATCACAAGTTACAGAATAATCGGTATGATCCCAATAATGGAAAGGCAAAATCCTCCCACCTCCCCTCCCCCAAGTAAAAGCCACCTTCTCTGTGTACACACGGCTGTTTTTAATGCCCAGTTGAAAAGGAAGGAAATAGAGCAGCCATGTCACCTAGAGACAGGTGGGCAGATGGGATCCCACCTTCAACTGCGTAGTTCGCACAGCAGGGCCGGGGGGTGCCTTTTTAGGTTCCCGTGGAGAGGGCAGATGTGCTGGGGCATTGCTGGAGTGGGACGGGTCTCTGCAGGGACCCCCTTTTCTCTAGGCTTCCGTGTCGTGGAACATCCTGCAGCAGTACAGCCCAGGGTGACGTGTCTAGGGTCCGTGAACTTCTTCCCTTCATTCTTTCTTTGCAGTGACATGGGCTCACGGGCTGGCTTCCCTGCTCAGGTTTACAAAACTGCCAGTGCAGAGACTCCTCGGCCCTCCCAGCTGGCCCAAGCCAGCCCCTTCCAGCTCTCCACCTCTGTCCCCAAGTCCTTCTTCTCCAAGCAGCCTGTGCGCAATAAGCACCCAACAGGATGGAAGAGGACGGACGAGCCCCCGCCACGGCCTCTCACCTTCACCGACCCCAAGAAGTAAGTGCCTGGGTGGGCGGTGAGGCCAGGTGGGTGGCTCTGGTCCGCGAAGAGAGTGACGCTCACTCGATGAGAAGCCAAGTCCACCCACTGGGGATGGCTGGGAACCTGGCCGAGGTCCCCACTGTCGGGAACTGATGCTCAGGTCTGGGTGAGGGGCGGAGGGCACGTGGTGGGTCAGCAGGGGCTCGGCTATGGTGGCATCTGCATGAAGAGCTTTGGTCGGCAGAAGGAGGCAACAGTCAAGACCCCGAGGTGTGGCCCTTGGGAGGAGGGTCCAGTAGCAGGAACCCTGTGAGCAAGGGGAGGGTGTGGGACATGAGGTCAGGGTAGCAGTGGGGCAGATGATGGTGAGTCTTGTGGCCTCGTGTAAGGCACTTGGCATCTGCTCTGACCAACACGGGGCTGTGGAGGGTGTGGCACAGCGAGGAGATGCTCTGAACTGCTAATAGATCCCTGTGGCTGCATGTGGGGAACATCCTGGAGGAGCACTGTCAGGGTCCACTGGGACATTGGGACGAGAGCAGGGCAAGAGCCACCAAGGCGAGGAGGGCAGGCTCGGGACGGATGATCTGGAACTGCAGCAGACAGGGCTTGCTGGCAAGTTGGAGGTGCTGGGAGAGAGGACAGGTGGCCAGTAGCCCTCCACCTGGGACGGCTGCTCTGGAGGACTGCGGGGCTGGAGCTGCCCCTGCAGACAGCTGGCTCTTTGGCACCAGAGCCTCGCGGCCTGGCACAGCCACCATGGGCCGCTGCACAGTGCTGCCGCACGTGAGTGGTCATCTCCAGAAACCAAGGAGGAGATGGGCCTTGGAAGAGCTTCTGCCGTCACCTCAGGGCCTACCACAGGGCAGGGTGCTGACCGGGAGGACCCCAAGCAACCTCGTCCAGAGGCAACCCCTTCACGTGGGGCCGTTGGGGGCGTGAGGTGAGGGAGTTGGGGCCTGGGAGAGAGGGCGCTCCCCAGGTGGGTGTGGTATCGCGGCCCCACCTGAGCGCACAGCCCTACAGGTCAGAGGATGGTGTCTTGGATCCATGTCACCGTGATAGAAGCTCCTGGAGGGTCAGTCCCTCACCTGGAACGCACAGGTGGTCCTCAGTCCTGTCCCACGGCTGCCATGAGGAATTCCCATGGTCCCTATGAAGCACCCGGCCATCCCAGCTGAGGACCCAGGGCGCTGGGTGCTGTGTGTAGAACACAGCTTTCACCACAAGCACAGCCCGGGGTGACGCAGGGCAGCAGGTGGACGTGGGTTGAGTGTCCTCGACTTCCTGCGCCCCAGTTTCCCCAGCCGCAAAAGGAAGAAAGGCGCGCCTACGTCCCAGGGGTAGTGCGAGGGTGCCCAGGGCTGGCGGGCGCTGGTGCCGGTGCTCCCCCTGGCACACAAGTCCAGAGGCCCTTGGCTCTGGCTCAGGAGAGACCAGGGAAGGCCTGGTTCCACAAGCCCAGCCCCAGCGCCCAGCGGGGCTGTCCCCGCCTCTGCTCTCTGGCCTCTCCCAGCCGCCCTTCCAGGACAGCGAGCCCACTGCCTGGGGCACAGCTCGGCGAGTCTCCTTGCCAACCGCGTTGGCAGAACCCCCAGCTCAGCCGGGCTGACAGCGGGCAGTGCTAATTAGCTTAATTAACCAGGGCCCGAGGGAGCCACCCCAGTTGGAGACCAGAACTCCAGTCCTCTGGGACCAGCCCAGCCATGTCTGGCCACTGGTTGCCTTCGGCTCCTGGCCTGACTGTGGGAGGAGGAGCTGCTGCTGCCTGTCCTGACTGCACAGCCATCACTGCAGCCTTCCTTCCTTCCTTTTCTGCCCCGGAGCGTCCTGCGCCATGGCAGAGTGCACCCTTAGACAGCATGGGTGAGTCAGAGGTACTCTGTCTGGTTCCATTAGAAAGGATCTTGGAGACGTTCTCTTCATTTATGCTTTGAAAGGTGAACCGCAGTTAAAAAAAAAAAAATGCACAAAAGGATTTGTGTTGAAAAATAAGCCTCTCCCCCAACCCCGTCCCATAGCTCCCCCCTAGAAGCAATGTTGTTTCATTTCTTGTGCCTCTGGAAGGACAGATGCCTGAGAAGACCCGGCACAGGTGACATGCTCTTTCCTTGCGCCCCCTGGCATCGGCATGGCCACCTGTCTTCTGCCTTCCTCCCTTGCTCTTTTCTCTTCATATCTCTTGGCACTGGTCCAAATTAGGGCATAGAAGGTGGCCTTGCCCTTGTCAGCAGTCAGAGAGCAGCCCATTTTATCCCCAGAGGTCATTAGGATTTGACAGTTATGGAGACCAGAGATCTAGAGAAAAAACAAGATTAGGGATGTGTAGGCCTAGTTTAGTTTGGTTTGGCTTTTTTGATGCTTAGCATGCAGGAGGCCCTGAGTTCAACACCCAGCACCAAAAAAAAGAAAGAAAGAAAATAGCCAGGCACAATGGTGCACACCTGTTATCTCAGCAACTCAGGAGGCTGAGGCAGGAGGATCGCACGTTTGAGGCCAGCCACAGTAACTTAGAGAGACCCTATTTCCAAAAAGAAGGCGGAGAAGGGAGAGCATTGGAAATGTGTCTCAGTGGTAAAGTGTCCCTGGATTCAATATCTAGTACCAAAGGAAAAAAAAAATCTGAAGATTCTTCAGAAAGAAGAGGATAAGAAAAGCAATACCAGCACCTTGGGAGGCTCAGGCAGGAGGATCACGAGTTCAAAGCCAGCCTCAGCAAAAAGAGAGGCGCTAAGCAACTGAGTGAGACCCTGTACAACATAGGGCTGGGAATGTGGCTCAGTGGTTGAGTGACCCCTAAGTTCAATCCCCATACCAAAAAAAGGAAAAACAAAAGTGGTCAACTAAGGGCTGGGCCACAGCTCTGTTGGTGGAGCACTTGCCTGGCGTGCACAAGGCAAGCCCTAGCACTGCAGAGGGGTGGGGGGGATAACTGAGCTGGATTTGCCGTGCTTCTCCCCTGTAGGCGTGTTCTCAGCAGCCCCCCAGGAGCATCAGAACACAGGCTGCCATAGGTGGGATGGTGCAGATGGAGGGTCACAGGAGAAAGTTCTAGCATGATGTCCTCTAGTGAGCCAGCCTTCCTCCTAAGAACTAGGAATGCCTTGTTGAGAATACTAGAGTTCCTGGAGTCTGGGAAGTTGATTTTAGGAAATGAACATAAATGAAATAGAACAGGGAAGGAGAGTGTGTGTGTGTGTGTGTGTGTGTGTGTGTGTGTGTGTGTGTGTGTGGTTTTGGTGCTGAGGATTGAATCCAGGGCTTACCAGGACTCCAACACTGAGGCCAGACCTACTACCTCTCCAAGGCAGGGGCCTGTGCTGAGGGAAGATTCTGGAAAATGCCAAAATCAAAGGTGGGGGAAAAGGAGGCCCCTTTCATCTTCCATGGTGAAGGGGTGTGTGCATCTCTTTCTGTCTCTGTGTCTGTCTCTCTGTCCTCCAGACCTAAAGCTTCTCATCTGCCTGGAGAATACACTTGCCTAATCTGGGTGGAGCCAGCATTGCCCCCACCTGAGCTCTAGGCTGGGGAGGGATGTGACCTGATAAAAAAAGAAAACTTGGCACCTTCTCTTCTTCCCTTTGTTAAAAATCCCAAGGCTGGCAACTGAGAAAGAGAAAGAAAATGCAGACTTCAAAACCCTCAGGAGCCCAAGACATCTTATTTCTTCTGTAGGCTCAGAGGCTCTTTCTTGTATTACAAAACGATGAAGGTCAGGCATCAGCATTTTTAAAACTAATTGTTATTATTTTTGTTATCATCATCATCATTAGTATGGTGAAATAAATTCACAGTTCAAAGGGTGTTAGATGTAAAGTAAAAGTCCCACTTTCCTACCTCCTACTTCCTGGAGGTAATCATGGTCCATTTCTTCCAGAAAAATTTTTTTTTTTTGCACATAAAAGCATATCTTTTTTTTTTTTTTACATTTATTTTTTGGTTGTAGTTGGACACAATACCTTTATTTCACTTCCCCTTATTTTTATGTGGTTCTGATGATCGAACCCAGGGTCTCGCACATGCGAGGCGAGCGCTCTACCACTGAGCCGCATCCCAGCCCCAGAGGCATATTTTTAATCAAATGTGATCATGTTCCATGCACTGTACAGGTTTTCATCCCACGTGTGATGTAAACATGGCGGTCAAGGTGGCTGGGTTTGGAAGAATAACAGGGTCCTCAGTACCCTTGATTATCATTTTAAGCTTTACTCGATGATGCTGTTCCAGGTGGGGTTTCTTTTTGGAGCAAACCAATTCAGCTCTGCTACCTAGAAGGTCACAGTGCTCACCAATGCTTTTGTTTTCTATCCCTGCCATCAGAAGACACCAGAGAAAAAGGTGGTTTTCACCTGGAAGGGAAACGGTGGGGCAGCACGGCACCTTCCCGGTGTCCCATCATCGCTGTCTCTGTCCTACAGTTACATGCATGGCCACTGACTGTCCTCCCACCCAGGGGACATAATGCCAGCATCATGGTGATAGGCTCCAAAGACTTAGAAATACCGGCTACCCTAGGCTCTTTGGCAGGACAGTTGCCAGAGTAAGTGGGGAGCATGAGAGGGCAAGAAATTCTAAGACGACGCAGGGGTCTGTCAGTCAGTGAGGTTTCTAGAGAGTCTGGGTCATGTTAGGACAGCTCACACAGCTGGCTTGTTTAGGATACTCCTTTATGATGTTCACCATGCCCATATAAATTCTAAGTTGATATTATCTCTCTAGATGTTTCTGGAATTTCTATAGTTACAGTGATCTGATCAGAAATGTTTTCAAAAAGTGCATGCATTTCTTATCTTTTGAAGGCATAAAACTTGTTAATCAAAAACAAAACATGGCAGTCAAGCTTGGTGGTGGCAACTGTAGACTCCTCAACCCGTTGCCTTAATTTGAATCCTGACTCCTCCCTCCACAAACTCTGTGACTTTGGACAAGTGGCTTAACTCCTCTGTGCCTTAATCTCTTCATCCATGAAATGGGATCTGAGTAGGGCAGCTTGGGGGATTCGCATATGTACCCAGGGAGCCGGGCCTTGCTATGCTGCTGCTCTCTTTCTGCTCGGCTGACAGACCAGAGACAAAGACAGCTACAGGTCACAACAGCTGCTGTAAGAAAGGGAAAGGGGACCGTGGTAGAAGGCACGGCCAGTGTTACAGGCTCCCACCTCCTGCCTCAGTTCCCATCTGTGAAATGGGAATGATCAGAAGAGGGGCTCCCTGTGTGGTGTCCGGTGAGGATGATGTACCTGGTCACTGTCATTTTTTCTCTTAGGGGTGGCCGTGCCTTAGGTCAGGTCCTCATTTCACCAGGAAGCTTGAATATTTTTACCAAGAAGCTCAGACTTGAGCCCAGAAGCTAGGCCACAGTCTAAATGCAAGAGGCCCGGCCCTGGGGGCCGCTGAGTGGAGGACAGGGGGCGGCCTTGTCAACCTGGAGCCACAGGGGACAATGGTGGAGCCCCGCCCACAGCAGGAACACAGGGCTGAGCATCTCAGAGGTTAGGGGCCTCTTGAGTCCATGTCAGCTGTCACAAGGGCACCTCATGTCCCCAGTACTTGCAAATTGGGACCTAACACTCCTCAGCTCAGAACCTGCTGGGCTCCTCAGATGCAGTCCCAAGTCCCCGTGTCACTCAAGTCCCACACATCCGCCCCTGCTCCCCGAGACCTCACCTCCCACCTCTTGCCCCCTCATCCCCCATTCCTCCAGCTCACCAAGCTTGTCGCCCCTCATGGCCCCAACTCTGGCTCTTTCCTCCACCTGGAAGCCCTTCCATGGGATTCCTTCCTTCCAGACCCCGGCCCCCAGGTGTCACCCTTGCCAACAGCCCTCCCTGGCTCCCACCCCGGTACCTGGCTTTGTTTTTCTTCAAAATATTTCCCTCAGCCAGGTGCGGTGATGCACGACCATAATCCCAGCATCTCAGGAGGCTGAGGCAGGAGGATTCCAAGTTCAAGACCAACCTCAGCAACTTAGTAAAACCCTCCTATCTCACAAAGGAGGCTGTAGCTCAAGGGTGGAGCACCCTGGGTTCAATACACCCAGTACTGCAAAAAAAAAATCTCTCTAGCTCACCCACGGGGTCCCTCTGTTCGTTTGGTCAGTGTTGGTCGCCCTTCCTAGACGTGGGCTCCATCACGGCTGTTCCCCAGTCCCTGGAACAGGCTCAGCCAGAGATGTTCCCAAGAAGTGCCTGGATGATGAGTATACGGAGTGGGCAGGGCTCTGCTGTGCGCCTTGGCCAGGTGGAGTAGGTGTAGCCGTTCACCAGAGGCAGCTGGCTGTGAGTCCCCACAGCTTTGGAAGGAGCTTGCGGCCCCTGACCCCCGCGCTCTGCTTGCAGGCAGGTGGACGCCAACACAAAGAACGTCTTTGGGCAGCCGCGGTTAAGGGCATCCCTGCGAGACCTCCGGTCCCCTCGGAAGAACTACAAGTCCACCATTGAGGATGA
Source organism: Marmota flaviventris (assembly GCF_047511675.1). Lineage (NCBI taxonomy): Eukaryota > Metazoa > Chordata > Mammalia > Rodentia > Sciuridae > Marmota > Marmota flaviventris. Next base: position 15,179,984 of record NC_092515.1, on the reverse strand, counting down.
CCTGAAGAAACTCATCATCATGGACAACCTGGGGCCAGAGCAGGAGAGGGACACAGGGGTGCGTGGCCAGGTGGCCTGGGGCAGGGCGGGGAGGAGGGAGCGCATCTGCGGCCCTGTTGGGATGTGTGAGTGAGGGCCCTGTTTTGATTAGGAACAGAACTGGGGTTTAAGCCATCTCAGGCAGGCACCAGGAAGGCCTGGCTCACATCCTTCTCCCAGAGCCCAGGGTGGAGCAGCTGCCCCCCGCCCAGAGCTCGGGGTCCTGGAGTGGAGCAGGGGTCCCAGGGGAAGCTCTGGCGCGCTCTCATTCCCCAAGGACAGGGCAAGGCCAGAAGAGCAGGCACATGGTGGCTCCATTGTCATCTCGTCCTTGCCTGCCCTAGATAGCCTCACTGTCAGGCAGGCACATTCTGAGGGGACTGAGATGGCCTCAGGCTCCCTAGGTTGTGTCCCACCAGCCCAGAGCACAGGGGAAGAGGACACTGGTGCCTGCTGGAGTCCCAGCCTGGCTCTCGCGGGCCCGTGTGGCTCACTCCCTCCCCTCCCCTGCCCGGCCTCAGCCTCGCTTGCCTGGAGCTGGTCAGCCCGCCAGAGGCCATGGGCTGCGGGTCAGGGAAGGGAGCCCAGGGGAAGCCAGGTACTTTCATTGGAGATGGAGGCTAGGTGGGCAGGAAGCCCTGGAGGACTGACCGGGGCCCCCTATGACACTGACCCCATGTTCCCCCCTGTCCTGGCAGCAGTCCCCCCAGAAGAGCCTGCAGCGGACACTGTCAGACGAGAGCCTGTGCAGTGGGCGCCGGGAGCCCAGCTTTGCCACCCCTGCCAGCCTGGAGCCAGGCCTGCCCAGTGACGTGCTCTTCACCAGCACCTGCGCCTTCCCCTCCAGCACGCTGCCCGCCCGCCGCCAGCACCAACACCCACTCCCTCCCAGCGGCGGCCCCAGCGCCATCCCTGCCACTGGCAACGGATTCCCAGAGAAGAAATGTAAGCCTGGGCACTCTCCTGGTCGCCTGGTGGTTATCTGGGTCAGTTACCTGAGGGAGGGGACTGGGTTGCCTGTGAATTTCAGAAGTGCCTGATGGTTGGGCACTGGGTGTCACCCCAAGAGCAGAAGGTGCTTGCCAAGCATCAGGGAGTTTCCTGGGATTCTCCTGAGACCAGACAGGGTCTCAGCCCCTCTGGGTGCAGGCCTGAGGGCAGGGATTGCAGCAGCTGCCCCCAGCTCCACCCTGCAGCTCCCAGTTCTGGTACCAGGCAGTTTGGTGAACATTTATTAACTGACAGGACTCCCCCAAGTTTGCCATAGTGGGGAAGGTGCGTGAGACTTTTCCACACCTTTATTTGTCTTTAGTATTCCCAGGAGCAGGACGGTATGCGCACCACCCCCATCAGGCCACAAAATGGGGCCTGAGCTCCTGTCCCAGGCCTCTGCCACCAATGGGACTTCTCTTTTTCTTTTTTTGGTGGTGCTGGGGATCGAACCCAGGGCCTGTGCATACGAGGCAAGTACTGTACCAACTGAGCTCTCTCCCCAGCCCCTCCAATGGGACTTCTCCGTGCCTCAGTTTCTTTGACTATAAAATATCACCAGAGGAATCAGGTGCGGGAGGAGCCAGGCGTGGTGATGCACACCTGTAATCCTAGCTACTCTGGAGGCTGAGGCAGGAGGATTGCAAGTTCAAAGCCAGCCTTAGCAATTTGTCGAGGCCCTACGCAACTTAGCAAGACCCTGTCTCAAAATAGAAAGGAGAGGGCTGGGATTGTGGCTCAGTGTTAGAGCCCTTGCCTAGCATATGTGAGGCACTGGGTTCGATTCTCAGCACCACAAATAAATAAATTAATAAACAAAAGTCCATTGACAGTTTTAAAAAATACTTTTAAAAATATAGAAAGAAGAAAGGACTGGGATGTGGCTCAGTGGTTAAGCACTCCTGGGTTCAATCCCTTTGGCTTTTATGGGGTGGTTCCTGGGATTGAACTCAGGGTTAGGGTAAGGGTTAGGGTTAGAGATGCACAATCTCACCAGAGGACTGAGGGTAAAGCTCAGGGGTGGAGCGCTGGCCTCGCCTGTCATCCCAGCAACTCTGGAGGCCGTGGCAGGAGGCCTGCCTGGGCAACTTAGCAAGACTGTCTCAGAAGCAGTGGGAATGAAGTTTAGTGGTAGTGTTATCTAGGGTGTGAAGCCCTGATTTTGACCCTCACCACTGAAAAGATAAAAATAGATAGGTAGGTAGATAGATAGATAGATATTAGCGTATAGCAAACCCAGCATAACATCTAAATGTGTCATTAGTACTGAAAATCTACTGGCTGCTTATTTTTGTTGATAGTGGGTTTGGGGGATTTTGTTTTTTATTGTTGTGTTGCGTTGTGTTTGAGGCACTGGGGATTGAACCCAGGAATACTCTACCACTGAGCTACATCCCCGGCCCTTTTTATTTTTTGAGACATGAGCCCATTAAATTATCCAGGCTGGCCTCCATTTTTTTTTTGCAGGGAGTGGGGTGGTAGCAGGGTTTGAACTCAGGGGCACTTAACCACTGAGCCACATCCCCAGCCCTGTTTTGTATTTTATTTAGAGACAGGGTCTCACTGAGTTGCTTAGGGCCTCGCTAAATTGCTGAGGCTGGCTTTGAACTCGATCCTCCTGCCTCAGCCTTCCAAGTTGTTAGGATTTCAGGTGTGCGCCACCATGCCCAGCTGACCTCCAGTTTTTTTTAATGGAATTTATATATTTATAGGTGGACACAATATCTTTATTTTTATGTGGTGCTGAGGATCGAACCCAGTGCCTCACGCATGCCAGGCGAGCACTCTGTCACTGAGCCATAACCCCAGCCCTGGCCTCCAGAGTCACTGGCATATGCCACCAACTTGTTAGTGTTTTTAATTTTTTATTTTAATAATTTTGTGTATGTGATTCTAGGGATCAAACCCAGGACCGTGGTCGTAGTAGGCAAAAGTGTACCACTGAGCTTTATTTTTCAACTGATACATAAAGACATAAGGATTGTACATAATACTGGGGTGCCATGTGATATTTTAGTATACATGTGTCTGCTCTACCATCAATCATTTCTCCATGGTGAAAGCATTCAGTATCCTTTCTTCTAGTTTTGGAGGGTATATAGTACATAATTGTGATACAGTCACCCTGGTGTGCAGTACCTCACCAGAGTTTCTTGCTGCTTACAACAACTTAGTCCTTATTGGTCAGCTTTTTTCCATCCCACCTCCCCGCTAGAATGAGCATCATGAGACAGGTTTGCCCCTTTAGACTAGAGAACAAGGGTTAAAACACTAGGAGCCTGGACTTTCCAAACCTTCTAGGCCCGTGGGGTCTGGCTCCAAGCAGGACTAGTCCCCAAATTCCAGCCTTGGTTTTCCTGCTCCATACATGGAGGTCATAATGCCACCCTCCCTTCCGCCACCACGGCAAGGCTGTGAGATGACCCCCTGACCCCAGCTTACCCCGCACAGAGGAAGTATGCTGGGGACATGGTGCAGGCCTGGTCAGGCCCCTGACCCCTCTCTGCCTCATTATCCTCCTCTGTCCCTTCCCTTTGAGGGCTCCAGAGTCAGGCCCAGGACCTCAGCCTGGCACACAGGACTCGAGCTGCTGGCACGATGCTCCTGCCGCCTGCCATTCCCAGAACCTTGAGGCCTCAAGGCCTCTTCCTCTGCCCGTTATGTCAAATCTGACCCACCAGGTCTCCCCACAGTGACCCTGCCACATCTCAATACTGTCTATAAACTGGTGCCCCAAGTTTCAGCACGCCGACACTCCCCCCAACTCTAGGCTCCTCTGGCGGGCCCCCTCCCACTGCTGCCTTGCGGGTGTCTTAATGGCATCTGTGCCTGATGCCTCCACCCCAGCCTTCCCCACTTGACACCAATCCACTGGCTGTGCCCAGACCCAGCGGAACCTGATGACATCCTAGACCCTTCTCTTGTCTCACACCCACGTCCACTCTTCAGACTTTGGGGGCTCCACCTGAAGAATGGATCCAGAACCTTTTCACTTGCCCCCCCCCCCACCACCCACAGCCTGCCCGGTCCCACTCCTGGTCCCTTCCGAATCCCACAGCAGCCTCCCGCCATCTCGTCTCCCTGCCCCCTCCTCCTGCCCCCCGCCACACAGTCTGTCTACTGCCCTCCCTCCAGCCAGAGGGAGCCTCCCAGCCTGCCACGACAGGGTGGCACTCCAGATAACAGGGTAACAGCTTGGTCAGGACTCACAGGGCCCCACAGCCCTGTCACCTCTGACTTAACCTGCCACAGCTCTCCTCGTTCACCCTGTCCCAGCTGGACCTCCTCAGTATTCCTTAAACCTGCAGCTTGTTCCTGCCCGGGGATTTTGCCCTGGCTACTGCACCTGCCCTAAATGCTCTTCCCCAGATCTGCTCAAGGGTCACCTTCTGAGCAAGGCGTCTCCACCACCCTGTTAAAAGTTGCACCGCACAAGCTCCAATTCCCTCACCCACTGGAGGTTTCCCTCACGGGATCTTCTGATAAGCAGTGGAAAGTATTCATTTGCCTCTCACGTTGTGCTCAACTCTCCCCACCTAGCTGCCATCTCCGCCTCAGAACTTTCACTGGCTGATGGACGGGACCGGCCCTTGCGGCGCCTGGACCCCGGGATGATGCCCCTGCCTGATACAGCTGCTGGTCTTGAATGGTCCAGCCTGGTAAATGCAGCCAAGGCCTATGAAGGTAGGTGCCTCCACCCCACCCGATCGGAGCCTCATCTCCGCTGCACTAGAAGGATCAGTTGAGGGCCTGTGGCTTCGCAGGCAGTTGCGCCCAGGTCCCAGAATTGGGGAGCCACGTTACTTATTCACTGTGTAGTGTTTTATCTCTGCTCTCCAGTGACCTGGTGCGCTTCCAAGAAGAGGCCCCACTCCATCCAGCACTTAGCACTTGGCAAACTCACCTCTTCTCGTTCTATCTGAGGAATATATTAGGACTCCCATGTGCAGATGAGGAAACTGAGGCTGAGTTGCCACAAAGTTAGCTGTGTTTTGTCACCTGACACATGGGTCAGGATTGGAACCCAGGACTGCACATCCTCCAAATAAAAATAGGCATAGGGGGCTGGGGCTATAGCTCAGTTGGTCAAGTGCTTCCCTCACCTGAACAAGGCCCTGGGTTCAATCCCACACCACACACACACACACACACACAAACACACACAAAATAGGCAGAGGTTTGGCACAGTGGTGTATGCCTATAATCCCAGCCGTTTGGGAGGCTGAAGCAGGAGGATCATGAGTTCAGTATCAGCCTCAGCAACTTAATGAGACCCTGTCTCAAAATATGAAAAGGGCTGGGGATGCAGCTCGGGGGTAAAGCACCCTTGGGCTCAGTCCTCAGAACCAGAAAAACTGCCGAGGTGGGGTCTGATGACCCTGCCAGGGAGGGTGAGAGAAGGTGTGCATTGTGACCTGGGGACAATGTCAGTTGCTTGCCAGCCCCTCCATGGAAGTCAACTCTTCCATATCTACTAAAAATTTTAAATGTGCACACCCCGTTTGCCCAGCAATTCTAAGTTCTTAATAATTTTGGCTTGCGTGGGCATGCTAGTGGCACAACCTGTAATCAGTGACTCGGAAGACTGAGGCAGGAGGATTGAAAGTTCAAGACCAGCTTCAGCAACTTAGCAAGAACTTGTCCCAAAATAAAATAAGATGGGCTGGGGTTGTGGCTCAGTGGCAGAGCACTTGCCTAGCATGTGTGAAGCACTGGGTTCCATCCTCAGCATCACATATAAATAAATAAAAATCAAAGGTACAAACAACAACTAAAAAATATTTTAAAAAATAAAAATAAAATCAGAAAAGCTCAATGGCAAAGTGCCTTGGGTTCCATCCCCAGTACCAAAAACAAAACAAAGAAAAAAGTTAACAATGAAAATAAGAGCCAGGCACAGTGGCACATGCCTGTAATTCCAGTGACTTGGAAGGCTGAGGCAGGAGGATCATGAATTCAGAGACTCTCAGCAACTCAGTGAGACCCGGTCTCCAAATAAAATACGAAAAAGGGCTGGGGATGTGGCTCAGTGGTTAAGTGCCCCTGGTTCAATCCCCAGTACCAAGAAAATAAATAATAATAGATGAGCCACAGAAGGTTGGGAAAGAGAGATGAGAATAGAGCAGAAAGGCCCAGAAGAAGCCTGGCATGGTGGCACAGGCCTGTAATCCCAGCAGCTTGGGAGGCTGAGGCAGGAGGGTCTCAAGTTCTAGGACAGCTTGGGCAACTTAGCTAGGCCCTGACTCAAAAGAAAAGGGCTGGGGATGTGGCCCAGTATCAGGGCACCCTGGGTTCACCCTCAGCAGCACAGAAACAGAGAAAGAGTCAGGAGAGGAGGAGGACACCCCAGCTCCCTGGAAGCAGGGGAGGGCCTGCAGTGGGAGGGAGGGAAGGTGGCTCCAGCGCACTGCAGAGCTCGGTTTTGTTATTGTTCTGTTTTGTGGTGCTGGGCATGGAACCCGGGCCTCGTGCTAGGTGAGTGCTCTGCCACTGAGCGCCACCCCTGCAGTGTGTTCTACAGCGGTTCAGGGAGAAGGTAAACTGAGATGGGAAGAGGAGAAAGCCAATGTGGCAGCAGGGAGTGGCTCTGAGGAAAGCTCCTCCGGTCTTCACTGTGCTGTTTTAGAGAGAGTGGAAGAGGCTGAGCTGGGAAACCCTCCAGACCCAAATGGCAGCGTCCACCCTCTTCATACCTGGCACAAAGTCACCTTGTTTCTGATGCCCCCGAGTGTTCCCTTGCATGGCCGACCGTGGCTCACAGTCCAGTGATTAAGGACACTGCGGCCGTCACCAGTTCTTGCTGTTACAGAAAGAGAACCCAACAGTCGTGTTTAAGAACGCGCACGTCTCAGGCTGCCCTGACCCAAGTCAAGTGCTGGGGGCCGGGGACTTCGCTTTCCCTGGCGGCCCCATGACGTCCCCTCTCTTCACTGTGCCTCTTCTATTTGACTCTTTCATTTTGCTGGAATTTTGTAAACCTTCCCGGGAGGAAGTGGAGTAGTGCAGTGAGTCTCATGGACCCATCACCCAGCTTCAGCCCCATCCACTTTGGGCTACTATTTTCAGACCCTTTATTTGTTAACAAAACCAGGGCATGTATACCAAGAATGTACGAGCTCTGAATCTGGCCACTGCCCCGCAGTGTCCTTGAGCTCGCTTATCTGTGCCTTCAGTGCTGTGTAAACGGCAGTTGGATCTAGAGGCTTGACCCCCTCAGGACGGGATCTTATCGCTTGTGTTCTCATTTTATTTGGTTGGGTTTTTTGGCAAAAATCCATCCTAAATGCCCTCACGATATATCAAAATGAAATTGAAAATGTCAGACAGGGTCTGGGGGCGTAGTTCGGTGGCAGAGCGCTTGTCTGGCATGTACAAGGGCCTGGGTTCCATCCCCAGCACCACACAAAAAAAGAAAATGTCATGGAGGTTTGGGCAGGAGGTTTGTGGGGTGGGGGGCATGGTCAGTCAGCTGGAAGAAATGGGAGCCCTGCCTTCCCACCCATGAGAACTCAGCCCCTCTCCTCTCTCTCCCTCTCCCTGGCAGTGCAAAGAGCCGTCTCGCTCTTCTCTCTCAACGACCCAGCCCTGAGCCCAGACATCCCACCTGCACACAGTCCTGTCCACAGTCACCTGAGCCTGGAGCGGGGGCCCCCGACCCCCAGGACCACCCCTACCATGAGGTGAGGTTTCCTTGGAAACATCCAGTGACCCAGCAGCCCAGGTCCCTACAGGCAAGAGGTCTGTGCAGTGAGGAGGTGGCTGCTGTGGGTCACCCCCACCACTCCCTGGGCAGGAGGTCCCCTCGCCTAACAGGATGTCAGCGTTGCACTGGGGACCAGCTGTGGCCAAGACTCCTCGCCTGCCTTGTGGATCTCTCAGTCCACTGGCAAGGGCACTTTGCACAACCTCACACAATTATTTTACTTCCAACTTTGAAAAATGTTAAGTAGCGTCCCACAACCGCCCTACTCATCTTCCCCTCCTGGTCTCCTGTGTAGATCCCCAGGTGGCGCAGACTGGCACCCAACACCTTTCACATCTGCCCTGACAAGGCCTAAGCCAGGCTATATATGAGGACCCCTGCAGTGATTGAGGCCAGGCTCCGCCCTCTGGAGTCTGGTGGGGAGAGGACAGAGAGGTGTCTCGCTTGGCCATGGCACACGGGGCTTCTCACCGTCAGTACGGTGTGTTGGTTCTGGGAAGGAGGCAGAGAATGTAACGGCGCTCTGCCTGCGTGATGTGTTGACGTGCATCTGTTGGCCTCGCAGCACAGGGCCCCAGGTACCACACAGCACCTGTGTGCTCTGTGGGCAACGGGAGCCTTTTTTGAGGGTAATTTTGATTCTTGGGTGTTTTCTGCTCCACACACTGGCCCCAGCCCAACCTCCATGGAAAGTGGGACCCACTGTAAAGATGAGATGGGCACGCAGCGCTGGTGCTGCAGGAGCCATGGTGTGGGATGTGGCAGGACCTGTGGCCCCTGGGCTCACTGCTCAGTCACCTTGAACCCCAAGGTGACGACCTCCCCTCAGCCTCCCACCTCCCCCTGCAGGTCCCTAAGATAGAGAACCGTGGAGGAGGAGAAAGGGAGGGAGAGGCAGGAGGCCAGGCCCCACCTCTTTCGCCCCTGTGCAGCTCACCCGACCCCATCCCCTGCACCCCATCCTCTCAGCCTTGTGAGCCCATGGCACCTGCCCACAGGTACCTCCCTCAGACCTGCTCTAAGCAGGGAGGGAAGCCTCTTTCTCCCCTGCAGTGCCAGGCGAGCTCAGAGCTGGAAGAATCTGCAGCAGAGGAGGAGCCTCTGGCAATGGGGTTCAGATCCCAACACCAGCACAAGGGAGGAAAGTGGGTGGCGACACCCACTCCCCAAGCCCAGGCCTCCTCCTCTGTTTCACGTGAGGTACCCTCACAGGACAGTGGCTGAGACGCTTAGATTGCTCACAGACTGCTGGGTGGCACAGGGCTTGGCCCACAGCAGTGGGGATAGGGGCTTGTCATCATTTCCAACACTGTGGTTGGTCCTGACCATAGTAGGCCCTGTGTCCGTTTGTCTATCCTCCTCCTTCCTGTGCCTGGAACAGCGCCTGACCTGCAGATGCTCAGTAGTTGTTCGGGGGTGGACTTTTGTATCCCATGGATACAGAGAAGAGATTCTCCCAAAAAGTCCCAGATAGGGCCCATCCTTGGGGCAAACGCCCGCTTCAGGTGCCACACGGCTGACCTTGTCCTCCCTCTCTCCAGTGAAGAGCCACCCCTGGATCTGACGGGCAAGGTGTACCAGCTGGAAGTGATGCTGAAGCAACTGCACACGGACCTCCAGAAGGTGAGGGCCCGCGCACACACCTGCTGCCCCTCCCCAGACCCTCCTCCCCAGACCCGCCGAGGCGCCTGCCGAGGCCACTCGGCCCCTGTCCACCCTCCTTCCTGCTACTCTTGGGTCTAGGCATGAGTAAAACAGAGAAAGTGACAATTCAGAAGGCGAGGGAGCTCACGGAGACACTCTTAGACATTCTTGGAGAACAAATTGGTCCAACCTTTTTGGACAGCAATTGGGCAGTATTTACCAAAATGTAATCGTAGAGCAACGTGGTGGTGCACACCCATGATTCCAGCAACTCAAGAAGCTGAGGCAGGAGGATCACAAGTTCCAGGCCAGGCTTAGCAACTCAGTGAGACCCTGTCTCAAATTAATCAGTTAAAAGACTGAAGATGCAGCTCAGTGTGGGAACACCCCTGGGTGCGCTGCCCCGCTGGGGTGTGGGGAGTGTAACTGGAGGTCTGGAACTACATTACAGTTCAGTGATAGAGTGCTTGCCCAGCATGCCCGAGGCTCTAGGTTCAAGCCCCAGCACCACAAAAAAGAAATGTAATCGTGGATCTAATTGACCCAGCAATTCCACCTGTGGGAATTGGTGAGAATCTCCAGCTTGGGTACAGAGAGATCCATGAGCAGAGATGTTCATTGCTGCACTGTTGGCAATGAAAATGGGACCAGATGGCTGTCCATCAAAAGGAGAAGGGTAATGTAAATCACGGACACCCATGCAGCAGAATGGTCTGCAGCCAATTAAAACAGCAAATCTACCCCCTGACTGACGTGCAGGAGAAGGCCCAGAACTCCGGTGCAAAACACAGCAAGCTGCAGAGCTGTTTCCTAGAACTTTCTCATATTTTTTTTTTTTTTTTTTAGTCTTCTCCACACTGGGGAAGGAACCCAGGGCTTCACACATGCTGAGCAAGTGCTTTCCCCTGGAGCTATGTCCCAGCCCACTGTGCTTGTTTTGTTTTTAATTATTAACAACCACGGGTTAAGAGGGACATGTAGGGCTTGGGATGTGGTTCATGGTAGAGTGCCTGTTTGGCTGCACGAGACCCTGGCTTCCATCCACTGCACCACACAAAAAAAGGAGGGACACTAGGCGATGGCATTCCAAATGGACTGTCCCTAGGGTGTACAAGAATGAGGAGAGACAAGGCAGAGGAGACTTTTGTCTGTCATTTATATACTTTGAGGTCAAAATTAAAAAGCAGAGCATAAGGGCCTGGGGTCGTAGCTCAGTGGTAGAGTGCTTGCCTCACATGCATGAGACTATGAGTTCGATCCTCAGTACCACATAAAAATAAATAAATAAATAAATAAAATTAAATATATATATAAATAAAAAGAAGTAGAGCACAATGTACTCCTCCAGCTCAGGAATCACAGCGGCCCGGGTTCAAACCCTGCCCCACCCTTAGTAATATGTGACCTTAAGCAAGTCACTGGCTTAGCCAGTGTTCTGTCACCCAGGAAGAGCCTCTTAGAATAGGTGATAGGGCTTGCTCAGGCTGCCTCGCTATGTGAAGCTTGGTTCCATCTTCCAGAAAAATGAGGATAATGACCGTCCCCTGGCCCTTGGGTGGGGGTAGGATGAGGTGATGACAGTATCGCGATGCTCGTCAGTTACTCCCAGGCAGGCTATGTTCTGGACTTTGCATACCTCAGGGACCCCTCGGAGCCACCCTGTCAGAATTGAGGGAACGGGACCCACAGACAGGATGTGACGGGCCAGGGTTACTCAGCTGTGGAAGCAGAGCTGGGATTTGAACCCCTGCAACTGGTTCTGGCCTGGGCTCACAGATCCCCAGGGCCACTGGCTGTTCTGGGGGCTACCAAGGCCACCGGCCTGATGCCCAGCCCTCCCCCCTCACAGGAGAAGCAGGACAAGGTGGTGCTGCAGTCAGAGGTGGCCAGCCTCCGGCAGAACAACCAGCGGCTGCAGGAGGAGTCGCAGGCCGCCAGCGAGCAGCTACGCAAGTTCGCCGAGCTTTTCTGCAGGGAGAAAAAGGAGCTCTGAGGCCGAGAGGCCACCAGGCCCTGGCACCTTGCCTGCAGGCAGGCCGTGGGCTCCTGTCCTCCTCTCTCTTTCTGTAGGCCCCTGGTGGCCGGCATGACAGGTCACTTAGCCAGGCCTGGTACCTACTGCCCCCGCAGCTCTCCACGTGGACTCAGAAACCCCAGCTAGCAGTGGGGCCTGCAGGAGCCTCCCCAGGCTGTGAGTCAGGTCAACTCCTGGTCTCAGGCCTCTGCACTGACCCCCTGTGTCCCTGGGGTCACCCAGACTCTGCCTAGGACCCGGCTGTGGGAAAGTGAGAGGGGCTGCAGAGGTCAGCATCCAGCCTCCACAGCGCCCAGGACCCACACGCCAGGTTTCTTCACTGCACCCAGCAGCCTGGCTCGTGGGCAGAGCCCCTGCATGAAAAAATATGGCGTGAAATGAGTCTTTACCCCCACACCCCAAAGAAGCAAGTGCCCTCAGGGCGACAGACTAGGACCCTTTGGTCCCCAGTGTACTAGCTCCAAAAAGCATGGATGTCATCCCTTCCCAGCCCCCTCCTTCCACAAAGCAGCCAGGAGCACTTTCATAGAGTTTAAATTATTTTCTTGGAGGCCCTAGGATGGAGAGAAGAAATTCCAGCATCCAGAGGCCACTTCTTTGAGAGAAAAACTATTTGTACAAACAGGACAATTTATACGATCTTTTTCTATCAGTTCCTCTCCCACCAGAGGCCACATGCCTGGGCTTGGGTCCCCCAGGTCCTTCCACCTTTGAGCTACTGACCTGGCCGGGCCAGACCGCCCGGCTCTCTCTCCTCCCAGCACGACCAAGCCCTGACCAGCAGCCAGGCCTCCTCTGGGCTCCAGAAGGCACCCTGGGAGCCTTGGGACAGGGCTGGACAACAACAGCCTTCATCTCCTGTCTGGTTTCCTTTTCCTTCGCAAGCCCATCTTGCAGGCCCCCAGCGACGGCCACCCAGACACACTCACTGTGCTCCCCGGGGAGCACTCGCAGTGCGAACCCCAGAGACGCTGTTCTAAAGGCAATAAGGGGCAGCTGGCGGGCAGCCAGGCCAGTGTGGTACTACGCTGTTCTCCCAGGAAACACGAGTTCCTTTTTTTTTCCTTTAAAAACAAAAAAAAAATATATATATATATATATTTATTTTTTCATGTAGAGTTGCGCCAGAACAAGTCTGGATGGCCACAGTCTGTGGATTCCCCCAACCTCAAGCTGAGGATCGAGGCGTGTCCCCCATGGGCAGGGGGTCAGCAAGAGGACCCAGAGGGACAGTCAAGGTGGGGGGAAGGCGGCTTCCCTTTCTGGGAAGCACCAGGCAGGAAGGAGTTGGCAGCGTGGGCTGGGCTTAGAGCCTGAGCCAGGCAGCCGGCACTTGTCCAGAGAACCCCCAGGTTCTCTTCAGGCCCAGGAACCCGGGCAGATAGGCGTTTCTGGGACTGCATAGATCAGGCACTCAGGGAGGTGCCAGGCTGGAGGGGCGGGGGCCCAAGAAGAGGGTGTTCACTGCGTCTCCCTATGATCTGCCTCTGGCCGCCAGCATCCCCCAGTCTTGAGAGTAAAACCTCACCCCTGCCACCTCCTCTCCCCACAGCGGTGGCGAGAGGCCAGCCTGCCAAGGCCAGGCCTGCCCAGCACCCTCCCCAGCCCTGGCCAACTACTGTGATGTCTCCTTCCCTGGTCCCCTTCTCGGGGGTTCTCCAGACCCCCGCCCCACCCCCCCTCCTCAGACCCTAACCTGGAGCCTTTATTTTTTTTTTCTCATATCTTCAGATCATTCGATCATTTTGGGGACCTGATCATGCACATTGACAAGTGTAAATTATGATTTTGGTTTTATTTTGTTATTTTTAAAGAATTTCTGCACAACAAATCTATTTAATTTGAGGTTGGTGTTCTATCTGATGGCTGAGATAGTAGGCTTTTTTTCATGTTGATTTGATTCATTTGGTTAATTATTCTTTACTGTCTTTTTCCCCCTCCCATCCCTGTCTTGAGATTTTCTGGCATGTTTCTGGAGGTTTCAAAGGAAATAAATGTTTCATAGAAATGGCTTGTGTGTTCACTAGCTGGGCGGCCGCCCAGTCCACATCAGCCCCCTCCTGCCGGAAGCCAACCTCAGAATGTGAAATGACCCCAAATTTAAAGGAGTGAGATTCTGCTGGGCCTGGTGGCACACCACTGTAATCGCAGAGACTTGGGAGGCTGAGGCAGGAAGACTTTGAGTTTGAAGCCAGCCTGGCACCTTAGCCAGACCTTGTTTCAAAACCAAGAAGGCTGGGGGTGAAGCGCCCCTGGGTTTAATTCCAAGTATTGGTGACAGGGGGAGGGGACACTTTTCCTTTTGGTGCCTAGTCTTCTGTGGCTAGACTCTGCCTCTTTAGGCAGATGGCACATCCCAGTGCCAGCTCATTTGCTTTTTTTTTTTTTTTTTTTTTTTGTATTGGGGGGTTGAACCCAGAGGTGCTTTACCACTGAGCCACATCCCCAGCCCCCTTTAATTTTTATCTTGAGAGTCTGGCTGAGTTTCTGAGATTATTTGCATCTCCTGCCACAGCCACAGCCCTTCTCTCTGTGCTGGTGGAGGGATCTCCCTCTGCCAGCCGTCTAGTGGGCAGCGCGGGGTCAAGGCTGCCCCTTCTTCCTGCAAAGGGGAGGCAAAACATGGCTTCCCTTCCCTCCATGTGAGAAAGACAACACACCCTTGGGACCTCAGCCAGAGCAAGGCCTTCCTTTGGGGCCCTTCTAGCTGAGGAGGGGACTTGAACTTATGGTCCCAGATCTGCATCTGTTGAAGTTGGGTGGGAATTTGGATAAACTGATTTTCAGTTCTGGGAATTCCATGTGAAGATCCAAGGCCTAGCCTGTGTGGGAAGTCTTAGCTCTGCTCCTGTGGGTTTCACAAAGCCTCTGGAAGGGGCTGGCCATGTGGCGGGGTCTGTGCACCCCTCCTCGCCGCCCACTTACCTGTCATCTCAAAACCCATACTTCTCCGACTCAGGCCCCTCCCCCCAAGTATATTTTTCCAGAAGTGTGGGGAGTAGGTGGAGGGGAGAGCAGCCATTCCCACTAAGCAGTCTAGAGTCGACTTCTCCCTTTCTCCACCCTCTTCCAGGCCCCATCCTTAGGCCTTGCTGCCCTCCCCCCACCAGCAGGGGCCAAGGGGGGTGGGACCTGGAACAAACTGTTCTCACATCGTCCCCTGGAGCCAGCAGACACCAGCAGCTCCCAGCACCCCGCAACCCAAACACAAGGCCAGCCCCTAGAGCGCCTCAGCTGCACCCCGCCCGCCCCAGCTTTCCACACTCCTGGCCCCCAACTCACTGACCACCCACTCCAGCCAAGCCTCTGCCCAGGCTCTGAACTGCCTCCACACCTCTACCCATCTCCAGGTTTCTCTGCTGCTCCCCTAGATTCTGGGTCTGTCCCTCCCCCAGAGGTCCACACCACTGTCTTGTCCAGGGACCTTGCTGTCCCCATGTGGGCCTTCCTCCTCCCCCCTCTCCTGGGGCGTGGCCGCCCCACGCTCCATCACTCCTGGGTCCTCTCCCTCCAGACCCCGCCCGCCTCCCCGCCTGTCTCCCAGCGTGGCTGCTGTTTTTATTACTATGATTTCCTCCCTCACTAAATCTCTGTTCTCTCGGGGCTCTCTTCCCTAATTCCTGTGGCTTTCTCCTCATCTCTCGGTCCCGTTCTGTCCTCTTCTGATTCTCTCAATAAATTTGTGACTCTCAACCTTTCTCCCTCTCACCCCGCCTACCCCGACCCCAGTCCTTCTCCTCCTGTCCCTGGGTCTAAACACTCCTCCCGCCTCCTCTCCCACCTGTCTTCTCCCCTTCCCCACCTCTTTGCCCATATCTAGGACAGTGGGACTGAGGTGCCTCCCGACACCCCCACTCCCCACTCTGGCCTGGGAGGGACCGCCAGGCTCCCTTCCCCCATCCTCACTCCCGCCTCCCTCCTGCCTCCCGCTGCAGCTGCAGCAGTCCGTTGCCAGGGCAACCACAGCTGGCTGGGCGGGAGCCCCCTCCGCCCCATCCCCCTCTTCTCCTTTCTGGCAAGGCTGGGAGGAGCTGGGACAAAGCCAGAGGGAGGCGGGGTGCAGGGGAGGAGGTGGTGGTGGAGGTAGAGGCCCTGCAGTTGCTTCTCCCCCAAGGAGGCCCCAGCTCCCCTTCTTGGTGACGCCCCAAACCAAGCTGGAGAAGGAGGCAGTGGTGGGCAGAGGGGTCAGGCCCAGTTTAATACACAGAACAAGGTATTTCACAGCAGAGGCAGGCAATGAAGGAGACTCGGGTACAGGGAGGGTTCTCCTGGACTGGGGGGACCCCCAGACCCACCCCCACCTGCAGTCTCAATTTCCCTTTTTTAAACCCGAACAACAAACACACACAACCACAAGAAACAACTGCGCCACCTTGCTGCCCCCAAAATGGCCAGCAGGGTCAGCGGGGGCAGCCTGGCCTGGCCAGGCGGGGACGGGGAGCCGGAGGAGGAAAAAAAATGAGTCCTTTGCAGGTCTGTGCTTCTCGTCCCAGCAGGCGCTGGGTAGGGCCGCCTCGCGCCACGGTGCCCATGGCACGGCTGGCACCGGTGGGCACGGGGTGGGGCTGTCAGGGAGGGGCAGGAACAGAGTTCAAAACCATGGTTCACATCATGCAGTATCCACGGTGGGCACCAGGAGGGGGCGAGGGTGGACACCATGCCCACCCACCCTGGGCACAAGGGGAACGGTGCCCACCGTAGGTGGGGAGGTGGGACAGCTGCGACTCCAGAAGTGGGGGTGGGGTGCCAGGCAGGAAGCTGGCCTAGAAGGGTGCCCAGTGGACGCTCAGCAGTGCCCTTCACCCAGCCAGGCCTCACAGGACTCTTCGTATATATTAATTTCTTTTTTTTCCTTTTTCCTTTTTTTCTTTTTTTTAGTTTTTGTCTTTTTCTTTAGAAAAAGGCTCTGTCCATGCCCCTGGCTGGCATCACTACCCCTCGTGCCCGCCCAGAGGCGGGGTATGGCTTTGAGGGGAGCAGAAGCCCCTGGTGCTCATTTGCCAAGGGATGGGGGGGAAGGGCGGGCGCCACCCACCCACAGGGCCAGCATCTCACTGGCAGGGGACAGGCCAGCATCTCACTGGCAGGGGACAGGCGGCCCAGCCCCGGGGCGTCACCCTCTCCCCTCACACTGGGGCACAGGGTGGGGCGAGAGGCAGGTGGGCAAGCACCACCCTGGAGTCCGGAGAACCAGAGCCAGGCCTAGGTGAGGGTGATGTAGGCAGAGGCCTTTTCTTTCAGGTGCCGAAGGCAGAGGTGACAACTCCAGCTCCCTGCGGGGCAGGCGGGTGGCGGAGGGCCGAGTTAGGCACAGTGCGGGAGGGTGGCCTGCCCCTTCCCACCCAGAGGGTCTCCACCAGGTGCAGTTTTCCGGCCCACCCACCCCCACGTCGTCCCTTCTCTCACCTTCTGGGGGCTCCGCCATGGGGGGGCTCAGGCAGTACATGTGGTAACCCCGATCGCAGTCATCACAAAACAGCAGCTGGTCCTGGGGGGTGAGACCCGCCCAGCTGGCACCCTGGGGGCACGGGCACCAGAAACCGGGGTGGGGGGCTGGGGCAGGGGCGAGGTGGAAGGGGCTAGGGGAGGTGGCCCCTTCCCGAGAGCAGGCTCTGGGGCCTGCATCATGGGCCACGGGCAGACACCCCTGGGGACTGAGCTCAGGGTCGAGGTCTCTGGGCCTCGCAGACTGAGGAAGACGCTAAGACGCCCTGATACCAGCTCTGGGAGGGAGTTGTGGTTCGCATCCCAGGTGACCTCAGGCAGGCCACATCCCTCTCTGAACTCGGCTTCTGCTCCGTAAAGTGGGAACAAGAGCACCTACCTCGCGGGTGGTTGGGAGGTGTCAGAGATGAGGAGTATAAAGTGCCGGGCTCAGTTAATGGACACTAACAATGACAATGATGCGCGTTACTGGTGTTCCCCAGGAGCAGCTCTCTAGGAAAGGCTTCCGGCTCCACAGGCAAAGTGAAGGGGCCAGGTGGGGAGGGTGGCTGGGGTAGGTCCCCTGGAGGCGGCAGGCACTCACGTCGTTCTCCGAGGTGCCACACAGGCTGCAGGACTTGCACTCGATGCACTGCCAGCGGTAGGTCCGCACAGCCGCTGTCATGTTCACCGTGAACTGTAAACACGAGGGGTGTCCTGGGGGCCGAGGGGCAGGAATGTGTGGTTAGGGAGTCACTGTGATCCCGGGGGCTACTGACCCCTGTAGGGAAAATGGCTCTGACCCCACCCCTGGCTCATAAGACCAAGAAGAGCCTCAGTGGTCCACAGCCTGACCCCAGCCCTGCACACCCTGCTGGGGACCTGCCACACTCAACCAGCAGGACCTTGGCCCCCACAGCCTCCTGCCCAGCCACCACGGCAACCACACTCTGCTCCCCAGAATACCATGGCAACCGCATTCCATTACCCGCAGTGCTGTGGCAACCACTTTCTACCACCCACAACACCGTGGCAACCACAATCTGTTAACCACAGTGCTGAGAAGCCACATTCCATTACCCACAGCAGAGTGGCCAGCCAGGCCGGCTAACCACAGTGACATGGCAACCACGCTCTCAGCCACGACGCCATGGCAACCACCTTCCACAACAGGTCCCATACCTTGTTCCACAGCCAAAGCCCGTTACAACATGATGCCCCAGCAACCAAACTGTCGCCAACAGTACTTGCACTCCAGTGCCCCGGTGCCTACAGCCAGGGCCATGGTGCCCAACACTCATAGCCACTACCTCCAGTGCCTGACACCCCCAGCCACTGCCCCAGCACCATGACAACTACATTCCATTATACCAAATTGCCATGGCAACCATATTTCACTCTCCAGGATACCATGACAAGCACAATTCATTTCCCAGTGTGTGAAGCAACCTGTCCATTACACAGTCCACCATGGGGACCCACATTCGTCAACCACAGTCCAATGGCAAGCACATCCTGTTACCCACAGGACCCGTGCAGTAGCGATCCATCACTCCCGCGTCTCAGCCCCTACCCACAATGCCTTGAGCCTTCTCACTGCTCTACATGCCAGATAAGCATGTGCCACTGTGTGCAATGCCACGACAACCAGGTCCCATCATTCCACTGACCCAACTGTTCCCCGTGGTCACCATCACCTGTGTCAACTCCACTGCTCTGCTTAGCTGCAGCCCAGGGATGGGCTGGGTCCCCAGGAACCTCACTCCTCTGCCCCCATCCTCCAGGTCTGGACTCCTGGATGCCCCTCCTTGCCAGAAAACTCTAGTGAGGGTTGTCACCTGATCGCCCACAGTCTGCACAGGAGATGAGGTCCTCAGGACACCCGGTCTTCTTGGAGCCCCCCAGGCAGAAGTCACAGTAGCCGTTGGGGATGACGGTGCCGTCAGGCGCCTTCTTGGCTGAAAGACAGCAGGCCCGGGGTTCAGGTGGGGCAGGCGGGGGCACCCAGTCAAAGGTGGCTGCAGAAGTAGGAGTGGAGGGAGGCGTCCCTACCTGTGTGTTTCCTTTGTGCCTCGGGGACCCAGGCCAATTCTTTGTAAAACTCTGGGGTGGGGGGGACAGAGAGAGGGGCTCTCACCATAGGCAAGGCTCCACCTGCCCCCAGCCTCAGCCCCAGGGGTGGGCCCTCAGTCCAGGCATAGGGGAAGTGGAGAGAGAGGAGCTACCCTGATCTGTGGGCAGTAGTTTAAAAAAAAAAAAAGCCTGGGGAGGGGGGCAGATAATTCTCATCAGGACCCCAACTCTGGGCAACCGATGTGCCCATATTTATTTATTTATTTATTTATCTATTTGCTTTTGTGGTGCTGTGCTGGAACCCAGGGGCGCTGCTGCTACACCCAGCCCCGTGTCCTCTTTACTGGATAATAAATCTGGCAAGTGAATTCAGTCTTAGGAGGAGCCCCGCGCCCCTCAGGACCCGTCCACCGGCAACACCCTGAACAGGCCCTGCCCAGCTAAAAATCCGTTGGGTACCGCTGGCCAAGGCCTGGGGTGGAAAAAGACACCCGAAGAAAAACTGAGAAGCGCCCGGGCGAGCACTGGGCCTGCGAGGACGCTGCCCTGCCCCGCGACAGCTGGGGGCCACAGTTCCCTCCCCGGCTGGGCCGCGGGGTGGGGTGGGCACCGCAGTGTGGGGTGGGCACCGGGCGCCGCCAAGGGCTGCAGGTCACCCACCCTGGCCTCGGTCAAAGCCCAGCCGAGAGGAGGAAGGGAGGCCCGGGAGGGAGGGGATCATCTATCACCCCCTCCCCAAGCTCTAATTGAAACAATAAATCAGACCCAGAAATATTACGCCCGGCCGGGAGCGAGGGAGAGATGGTTGGTTGCCATGGCAACGCCAGAGCCAGCATCCCCCATGGTCGGTGGGGGAGGGAACCGCCGGGCTGGAGATTTTCCAGAAATGTCTGAGGGCCCCCACCCCCTCCCAGGCCGCCACCAGGCTCCTCCCGCCCCCTGCCCACCCGGGGCCTCACCACCCACGACCCAGCCTGGGGCTCACGTTTGTGGTTGTTTTTCCGGTGGAAGGGCAGGGCGTGGCGCTCGGCGTGCTCCTCCCCCTCCTCCTCGGCCAGGTGGGTGTGGGTGTAGTGGTAGCTCAGCCCCGGCCGGTTCTTATACCGCTTCCCACAGACTGGAGGGCAGGAGCGCGGGTCAGCCTCCGCCTCCACCCGGCCTCCATCAGCCTCCACCGGGCCCCCTCCCTGGAGCCCCATCCCATCCCCACCCTGGGACAGGAGGGCACCGCAGCCAAGCCAGGGGAGAGGTCTCTGGGCCACACTCACTCTCTCTCTGTCTCTCTCTCTCTCTCTCTCTGTCTCTCTCTCTCTCTCTCTCTCTCTCTCTCTCTCTCTCTCTCTCTGTCCCCCTCTTCAGAAGGACTCACTATCACAGACATACGGCTTGTCTCGGTCCTCCAGGGAAGCGGTGTCCTGGCGTTTCCGTAGACCCCCGATGCCATATGCCTGGGGGAAGGGTCAGGAGTGAGGGACCCCGAAAGCGAGGAGCCCTAGAGAATGTTCATCATTTGTGCTTGAACATCAACTTGCCAAAATACAAAATTCTGTTTTATGGGGCTGGGGTGTAGCTCAGTGGTAGAGCACTTGCCTAGCATGCAGGAGGCCCTGGGTTCTATCCCCAGCATAATAATAGATAATAATAATAATAAATAATAAATCTCCCCCAAGCAACTTGTGAACTTGCTAGTAATGCAGACTTGGACCTCCGAAGTTGGGTTTCCTCACCTGTAGTACAGATATGAAGACAATTTTAACCCACCACATGAACTCTGCTTTTCAAATAGTTTAATCTACATGAACCTCAGTTTCCTCAACTGTGAAACGGGTATAAAATCTCCTACCCCTTCAGACTGCTCTAGGGATTGAATGAGGTCAGACTTGTGGCAGGGGCTGACCACCATGCACACTCAATAAATGGGATCTGTCGCTGTAGGGACGGGGCAAGAAGAAGCTGTGGGGTGATACCTTTCCTTTGGCCCTGTTCTTCCTCCTGGGAATGTCATCCTCCAAGTCTTCCACCTCGAGATCATGTGGGAACTCCAGCAACTGCTGTTTCTGGGCACCAGGAGAAGGGCGATTAGCGTCAAGGGAATGGGGACCCTGATCTGCTGCAGACTGGGGGTCAGAGGGCAAGTCAGGGGTCTTCCCAAAAGTCAAGGAGGTCTGAGAGGATGGAAATTTAAGGAACCCAAAGGCCCTAGGGAGTTAGGGGAGGTTTCAGGGCAGGAACATGACATGCCAGGGAGGTAACAGGGGTGAGAGGAGATTACAGCTGGGGTCCCCAAAGGGCAGTCCCACCTGACAGTCCATAATGGTCTCCTCCTCCTTCAGCTCGACCTTCTTCTCCCCTGTCTCAGCACACAGCAGAGCCTCGAGGACTGGCCCTTCTGGAAGGCCACCTTCCTTCTTCAGGGGTGTCTCACAGTCTGGAAACAGGGTGCCAGGTAGAAGGGGTGTTAAGTGAAGAGATTGTCCTCAGATTGCCCAGGCTGGGGGACAATGGTCTTTCCCACACAGAACCAGCAACCAACACAAATATTCAACACATAGCTAGGGGAAGGATGGGGGCGGGGGACAACCACACACAGCCACACCCTCACATCTACTGAATACACTTAGGTCAGAATCCTGGGTACACAGAAACCCTTAGGCACAACACAGACCATGGGACGTGCCCAGAGCCTCACAAATACCTACATCCACGAGGGACCCCAGCCAGTCCCTCAGATACACTCAAACAGATCCATAACTACAACAGGATACACATAGACATACACAGGGAAGATGCAGACAGATAAGCTGCAACAGTTCAACCCCCAAAGGAAGGGTCACAACCAGACTCTCAAATACACCCAGACACAGCCAGACCCTAGATATATCTGGACACATGAGGAAGATAGATCCAGACCCTCGGATAGATCCAGAGACACCCAAAAAGAGATAATTAGACCCACAGATATACTTCACTCTCCATGGAAAACACACAGCCAGGCCCTACAGTCCACCTAGACACATACAAACATGCCCAGGGAGACTCTCTCAGATGGACAAACACACATAGACATACAGACAGCCCCAGCAAGGCAGTCAGACACAGGCAGAGACACAGACAGATGAGCAGTGCAGTAATCCTGAGGACATCCAGACACTTGGAGACACCAGGACAGAGGAAGAAAATCCACTGGAGTCTTTGATTTCCTGGATCCATTCAAGAAGTGCTCAGTCCAAACACTCTGTGGACCAGCATGCACGTGAGGAAATACACGTAGTAGGACAGACGAAGGCACCAATGGAAAGAGATCCCCCAGACATGGGGAAGCATCGGACCCCCACAGGAAGAGATAGCCCGATGCCCTGATGTGCCCAGAAACCTTTAGAGCTGGCTGTGCTAATGCACCAGACATGCCCAAGAAGAAATACACCGTTGGACACACCTGGAAACACCTAGAAATAGATACCCACCGATACACTCCACTGTGGATGGAAAATTATGGCCAGGCACTGACATATCTAAACACACACACACTCTCATGCACACGTGGAGATAAATAGCTGGATGCTCTGAGGCATCCACAGAAGGAAATACTGCCAAACTCAAATGCACCCCAGCTCCCAGGCAAGGAGATGTAGTCAGAGACTTGATACATTTAGACACACCTAACACACACCTCTATGTCCTGCATACCAGGCAGGTATAAGAGGAGACACAGTTGGAAGTTCAGTGACTCAAAGAAAGCTTGTAAAACCCAAGACTCCGGAGCAGACACCTCCGGCTATTCAGACACTTAGGAAGATAAAAAGCAGTGCTCTCACACACTCATCAGGGGGTTGGGGGCATTGATGGGGCCACAGCAGGCACAGGACGCAGTTCCACCCACCGATCTTGTACTCGCAGGGCCGGAGTCTGGGGTCCTCTAGGATGTTGAGTCTCCGTTTCTTCCTCCAACAGCGGGCGGGATAGGTGTAGATCTGTCCTGGGGCCAAACCTAGAGCAACAGGGGCGGTAAGAATGCAGCCCGGAAGCTGGGCTCCGCCCCACCCCTCCCTCCCAGCAGGTACCGGGCCCGCGGTGGGTCTTCTCCATCCAGATGTAGCAGTTGTTCTGGGCCACACCGGTCTGCGAGTCGAGGAAGGGCAGGCGCAGGCTGCGCTCGGCGCACAGGCGCGCGTTGTAGCTGCGGCAGTGCTCGATGGCCTCGCGGTAGAAGTCCTCGCCTAGGCTACGGGGCGAGGAGCGGGCGGGCAGCTGTCAGCAAGGGCAGGAGCAAGGAAGCCCAGTACCCCGCCCCCGGCCTTGAGCTCCCGCTGGTCTGGGAGGGGTAGACAAACCCCTGCAACCTCAAATCTCCCCTCCCGTCCCTCCAGAACCCCGGGTGGGGGAGGGGACCCCCAACCTAAGACTCCTGCGGGCCTCCAGCTAAGGAGTGGATAATATAGAAGCAGACAAAACCACACGGGGACCCATCCATACATGAACACATAGAAACTCACAACATAAACCGCACAAAGTCACACGAGATTCACACACAAAGAGAGACATATCCCAATACTCACAAAGGAGAAACAGACAAATCTCACACACGTGCACACACAAATATTTCCTGAAAAACACAAATAATCCAAGTTACACAGTGTAGAAAACTACACAAATATTTATGCACAAATACACATCACATATCCAAATACACAACACTGAACAAATCACCCACACCACAAAGACCCACAAGCACATCACACACACTCATCCAAAGAACACATATAGTTACACAAATGCCAAAAGACAGGGACTATAGAAATAAATTACGCACATATGCACTTACACACATATCCAAAGACACAACACAAATCACACATACGATATCCAGGCACAAAGAAATCACAGAGATTCACACAGGTACACACATATTCACAAAGATACACAACATAGAAACCAATATCTAAAATTCATATCCAAACACATACAGATACACGCATATAAAACACAGTAGCAGTCAGATTCACTCATTCACACAAAAACTTACAAATACATACATACCTACATATCCAAAGGCACAAGACACAAGACAAACCCGGCGTTCATATGCACACACTCAAAGACCCAAATATCCGAAGACATGTAGTGTAGAATAAAAGAGACCATATTCATAACCACACACAAATCAAAAAAAAAAAAAAAAAGAGCACAAGTCATACATACTCCATACACTCCACATCCCAAGACAAAGGTAGTGTGGACTCCACTCGAGTTTACCAAGGCCCTGGCATCCCCAGCCCATTTCACCCTCTCCCAAACCCAGGGTTTGCGGAGCAGGGACGATGACCCCCTTTCCCAAAAAGGACCCAGAGTCCCTCCACGCCCTCCACCCCTCCAGGCAGCGCGTCGGACACCATTCTTGCCACAGACCCATAGTCACACACACTCGCACCCCCGCACAGCCCGGCACACGGTGACAGCCCCCTTGACACCCCATCGGCCCCACCCCCAGCCGCCACACAGACACACACAAGCAGGCGCAGACCCGCGCGCGCCCTCCCGCGCCTCCCGCCGGCCCGCACCACCTCAGGGGGCTGGGGATGACCGTGGCCATCTTGCTCCCCGGGTCCTGCCCCCAGCAGGTCCCCGGCGGGTCGGTCCTCCCAGCGGTCGGGCGGGCGCTGAGGCCGCCCATCCATTCATTCCCGGGGGGCGGGAACATGCGGACCACAGCCAATCACGGCGGCGGGGCGGGCCCGCCCGAGCCATGCTGGGAGCCGTAGTCTCTACCCGGCCCCGCGGAACCCGGGGGGAGGGCGGAGCTCGCATCACTCACACACGCTCACTCACACACATCCTCGTCCCACGTGCACACGCTCGCACCTGCACACCTGGCCTAGCGCACACCCGCACATCGCAGTTTACACATACATTCGCAGCCTCCCGCACACTCCCACTCACACCCTTTCACAGGCGCTCACACAGCTACTCGCGCACACCCACTTTAATATCTCGCAGGTGCCCGCACAGACGCCTGGCTCGCTGGCACCTAACCCACAACTTAGAGAACCCTGCCCTGCCCCAGGGTCCTCGCTCACCCCAGCCACCGTCAACCACCCCACCCTGCTAACTCCTCCCGCTGGCCCGACAGCAGCAGTCCTGGTTAGGAGCTGTAGCCACACCTCTGGGTTCAGATCCCAGCTCTGCTACTTGCTGGCTTGGGATCTTGGACAACATTTCTGGGCCTCGTGCTCACGGACTGTCATGAGGATTAAATGATAAACATGAATAAAAAATGTTTTAGCATAAAAGAGTAGGATTTATTCAAGTGAGAAGAAAAGAGAAAGAGCTCAGGCAGGGAGAGAGGGAATCAGAGAGCGGTTGCACAAAACATGGGTAAAGTGTTTTTAAAGGGACCTGGGTGCGGCTCAGTGAGTATCTGAAAGCTCTGGGCTCTGGCCCAATCCCCAGCACCAAAAAATAAACACATAAATAAACAAGTAAATAAATGCAATGTACCTGGCAGGTAAAAAGTGCTCAATATATTCATGTATTCCCCCAGAGAGGATCTGAGATGTACAGAAAGGATCTGATATAAAAATCTGAGATATAAAATGGTGATACCTTATTAGAAAGAATAATGCCTGCACTTGGTAGATGCTCAATAAATATATGTTGAGTAAATACATGGAGCACCCACCCTGTGCAAGACAGTTCTCTCCATTTCTTTTTTCTTTTTTTTTTTTTTTTTTTTTTGTACTGGGAATTTAACCCAGGGGCACTTTACCACTGAATTACATCACCAGCCTTTTTTATTTTCTATTTTGAGATAAAGTCTCACTAAGTTACTGAGGGCCTGGCTCAGTTGCTAAGGCTGGCGTTAAAATTGAATGTGAGGAAGGGGACTTTACATGCCCTTAGGTCCTAGCAGCTGTTTGAAGATGGGACTGAGGAAAGGACTCACACACTCAGACATCCATTCCCAAGGGACTTAACCTTCTTTTCTCTCCCACTATCACCCATTCAGACTCTAACCTAAAGGATCCCCAGAAAATGAGCTGACCTACTAAGTCACACAAAGCTCATCCAGTCTTTACACACACACACACACACACATACACACACACCCCATAACCTGTAGATTTCCACAAACTCCCCCCGCCCCCCAGGTAAGCCAGGTAAGACTTTGAATTGTCCCTCCTCAATCTCATGAGGGGGTAGGTGTTGGATTCACTTCCAGCCCAAAGTGACAAGAGGATTGAGTGAGAGATATATGCATCCCCTTGATCACTCTGGTCTCTGGTCCCTCTAGTAGCCACCCTACCCTATTCACCATAAGACCCACCCCAGATACACTGTTGGGCTCAGAGGGTGACCTTCGCCTTCCTCTCTCCCCTCCCATCACCCTCCAGAACCCCAGCACATCCCCCTTCGCTTGCTCCCCACACCTCAGGCCTCAGAAGCTCCAGCTCACTCCGGCTCCACCCCAGTCTTACAGCTTCCAATCCACCAAGTGGAGCCCAGTATAGACACTCCATCACCTGCCCCTTGTAGAGGACTCTCCCTCCCTTTCCTTACCCTGTCATCTTCGCAGACCCTTTCCCATACACTTCCCCGTGAACTTGACCTCACAAGTCAATTCTCAAACAATCTCCCAGCCCCAGTCCCAGTCCCCTATGTGGGAGTTGGCCCATAATAGAAATCAGTATTGATTAATCTATTTATACTACTATCAGTAATCACTGCTACTCCGCAAGTAGCACCTGTAATCCCAGTTACTGGGGGTGGGGAGGGAGGCTGAGGCAGGAGAATCACAAGTTCAAGACCAGCCTCAGCAACTTAGTGAGACCCTGTCTCAAAATAAAATAAAATAGGAGGGGGGGGGCTGGGACAAATCTCAGTGGTAAAGTGTCCCTGGGTTCAATCAATCAATTAATGTCCTTTAAGCCTCACCACCACCCCATGAGGTATAATAACTGTTAGACTCCCCAATTCACAGATGGTAATGCTGAGGCTCAGAAGGAGAAAATTAATGGTTCAAGAGTGAATTCAGGCAACTCCAGGCTCCAGCTCCCACGGGAATTTGACTCCAGCATTCTTTGGGAGCAAATGGGTCACCTTCACCCCTGTGGAACCCTTGGAAGGTGACCTAAGTGCGGCACTCTCCCTCTCCAGGGCCCCCAAGGCCAGCATCCAGCTGGCTCCTGCTCTTGGCCTCCAGGACCCTGCAGCTGACACCACGCCTCCTCCAGCGCAAACGTGTAGGTTTGGTCAGTCTGAGGGGCCTGGATGTCTGGACAGCCACCAACTGCCCCGACAGTTTGGGGGCCCCTCACAGGAAAGTCATCTGTCTGGGTGTGGGACATAGGGTGAGGGAAGCAGAAGTATCACCACTTCCACCAGCTCACACTGACCGAAGCCCCAGACACCTCTCCCCACCCTCTGCTCACAGAAAAGCCACCTCAAGTGTAGGCACGTGCCTGTAAGTCCCCGCCCCCCGGGCCCCTACCCTAACTCCCACCCCAACCCTATCCACCCACTCCAGAAACCAGAAGTGACTGGGGCCTTTGATCCCGCCACCAGACACAGCCCTCCTAGTGAATGAGTGGGGGGCGTTCCCCACCCACACGTCCATCCCAGCACTGTGTGCTCAAGGTCAAGGCAGCCAGCGCACGGGGCTGGGGGGGAGGGGGGAGGTCGCCCCGGCCCCTTTGTGCGACGCCGCGGGCGCTCGCTCTCCGCCTATTCCAGCAGGCCCGGGAGGAGGGGGAGGGGAGTGCCGCGCTCGCCTGCGGGGGAGAGGGCGGGAGTGGCCGTGAGCCTGTCACTCGGAGCCGGCTGTCACCGCCTGGGAAAGGGGGCGGGGGAGCGCTGGAACCCGGGAGTCCGGGATTCCGAAGAGGAAGGGAGAGAGGAGCCGGAGAGAGGAGTGGAGAGAGCATGGGATGGCCAGGAGCGGTGGGAGGGGCTGGGCTCGGACCCAGACGGACGAGTTCCCAGCCGCTGGGCCGCAGAGGAGCTAACGTTCGGAGGAGAGGCGCAGGCACTGGGAGAGGGAGGGAATCCCCGGAGACTGAGGGCGCTCCCAGCACCCCTCCCGAGGCACCGTCCCCAGGGGATAGGCAGGAGGTGCTCTCTTTAGATGTGCATGGGCGGAGAGAGGGAGGGATGCCCCGCTCCAAGCTGACCGCGGCGTCGGGGCTTCTAGGTCCTGGAGACCCGGGGAAGGAAGAGCGGAGACCATAGGGATCAAACGAGGGATCCCCGACGTCTCAGCCCCCACCCTGCGGCCGCACGGGTCGAGGTCCCCGGAGAACGAGGGGGAAGGAGAAAGATGCTCTGACGGGAGGAAGAGGGTGATGGAAACCCTGGAGACCGAGGTCCGGACTTCTGTGTTGGTGCTTCCAGCCCCGTCTGGGGCAGGCCCCCTCCCCCAGAGACACTGAGGAGGAGACATGGAGGAGAGGGAAGCCCCTACCCCCACTCTGGGTGGGGAAAAGGCCTCCGCCACCCCCTAGCCCGCGCCACATTCCTTCACTGACAGCGACAAAGAAGAGGCGCCCCCGCGACCCTGGAAGGGCTCCCGTCCCTAACCCCAAGGGACGACTGGGGGTGGCAGGCCCCCAGAGGCGTGGAGGCGATCTGGGGACCCCCATTCAACTCCCATCCGCGAGCTGAGTCCCCCTCCCCAGCCCCAGGGAGGGCGGGGGAAGGGCTCCTGGAGATGGGGTCCGGACGCGGGGCGGGGACGGCGGGGACACTCACGACTTGAGCGGGTTCTGAATGGCGGTAGCCATGGCCCGCTCGGCTGGGCCGCCTCCGGCCCGGGGCGCCGCTGCCGCCGCGCGCGGGCCCAGCCCGGCCTGCGCCGCCCGCTCTGCCGCCCAGCGCGCTACGATTTCATTCATTCTTGGGGCTGCGGCGCGAGCCGAGCGGGGCGGGCCGGGGGCGGGGCTCAGCCAATCCCCGCGCCTCCCGGCGCACGACGGGACGTGGAGTCTAGGGGCGAGCGGCTGCGCCCGAGGGCGCCCCTGCAGGGACTACACGTCCCAGGGGGCGTCGGGAAGACAGCGCGCCCATTGGCTGCTGAGGATACAGGGCGGGGCGGGGCTCCTCCCCACCACAGCATCCTTCCCGCCCCTCCCTGGAGGTGCCCGGTTCCCAGCAGGGGCTCTTTCCTTCCTCCTGGCACCGCGGACGCGGGAGCAGGTTGTCCCCAGATTGTGGGTCCCCCCAGGGTATGTGGATGACCCGTGGGGTCTGTCGTGTATTCTCGTCTGTGCCTTCTTGCCTCTAACGTGTAAACCAGCATGGAACAGGCACAGATTTAATCAATGCTTTTGTTTATTTATTGAGCACCTGCTATGTGCCAGGCATTCCACTAGACCCTAAAAGTACAGCAATGATCAAAACAAAGTCTCTGCTATCAAAAAGTTGAGGAAGACAGAGGACAAAATGGAAATTAATTAGATACGATTGTTTCAGAGTGATAAGTGCTATACAGAAAATAAAATTGAGTGATTTGAAGAAGTAGTTTCTGAACTGACATTTGAGCTGAGACACGGAAGTTACCAGCTCTATACTACAGGGGGCGGGGGGGGGGGGGGGGAACATGTCTGACACAGAGATCATCCAGTGCAAAGGCCCTGGGGTGAGAAAATGCTTGGCATGTTCAAAGTCTGCTAAGAATGCTAATGTGACTGAAGCAAAGTGAGAACAAGACAAGATGGGGAAGAGAGCACCCAGATCATGTAAGGGCTTGCAGGCCAGTATAACGAAAATGGATGTTGTACTAAGTGCAATAAATCATCTTTGACTCCTTTTCCAGAAACACACCAAGCCCATTCTATTATTTCTATATTCACAAAATAGACCCAGGATGGGCCCACTCTCCTCCACTCCATGGCCTCAACCCTGGTCCTGTCCATCATTGTCACCTGCCTGCACAGTCCCAGCAGCTGCATCCGTGGTCTTTCTCCCTGCCCACCAAATCTGTTACACATAGCTGAAGCAGGTTGTGCAAAACATTTATTGCATGAAACTGTCAAAACTTCCAATGGCACACTTAGATTAAAATACGGAGTCTTAATGCCCTCCAGGCCCTGCTCCAACCTTCCCCAACACCCATCACATTTCTGACCTCTTCTCCCTCCTTCCTTCTCCAACTTCCTTGGCTAACTTTACACACCAGCCTTCACCCTGTTCCCAGAATATTCCAGCTTCACTTCAGCCACAGGACCTTTGCATTTGCTGTTCTCCTGCCTAAAATGCTCCTCCTATTATGCCCTCATGGCTCTATTCCTCACATCATTAAGTTCTAGGATTCAATGTCACCTCCTCAGACACAACCCTGGGTAAAATAGCAGCCCCCATAACTCTGTCTTCTGAAATACCATGTTTTTCTTCTGAACATATATCATAGTCTGTTACCACCTTATGTGTATATTTAGTCCTTTAGCCTGCCTCCACACAGTAGGACACGGTCTCATCCCCACTACCCAAAACAGGACATGAAGTCCTACTCGGGAGGCTCAGGCAAGAGGATCCCTTGAGCCCAGGAATCTGAGGCCAGCCTCGCAAATATAGCGAGATCAAGTCCCCACCCCACCCCCCCCAAAAAAGCCATGATAAATAGCAGGTATTCCAAATTATTTGATGAACAAACAAATGTCCCATTTAGTCATAATGTTCCATGTCCCTCCCTGATGTGCAGCTGCAAGCCAGGGACCCAGCAGGGAGAGAGGGTAAGGTGGGTCTCAGGCTGTGGACAACCTGAAGTGGCTGGGGGTCCTTGATGGACACCCTCCAGCAGAGGATCTAGAGCTGTCACTTCAAGGTGGAGAGCTGGGAGAGATCAACAGCACGTTCACTATTCCTAGACCATTATAGTTGACAGCCCTGTGGGCACGTGCTGGGATCACAGCTGTGATGGAGGTGACCCCAGACTCTGCCACAAGCTCCCAGTCCAGTGGGGTGACAAATATATCACCTGGCAATGGCAGCCACAGATCTCAGGGACCTGGGAGGTACAGGAGGTGGTGGGATCCCAGAGGCAGCTCCTGACCCATTCTGAGGGTCCTGGAGGCCTTTATAGAGGAGGGGACCCCTGATCTGTGTGCAAATCATCCTGAGCCCTGACCCCTGACCTGTCCAGATACCAGGCAGCATCTCTGCTCTCACCTCCTGGGTCTCTGATGCCTGATCTAGTCCTGGGAATACACCCAGATCCCAGCAGTCAGCTCAACCATGGGTCATTTCCCTTAACCCCCGAACCTAAGGGTGTGACCACCAGAGGGCACTGTGCTCCAGTCTTTGGCAGAGGCAGCTCCCCATCCTCGGACAGGGGAGAGCTGGAGGAAGCCTGGGGCCAG
Organism: Marmota flaviventris; assembly: GCF_047511675.1. NCBI lineage: Eukaryota > Metazoa > Chordata > Mammalia > Rodentia > Sciuridae > Marmota > Marmota flaviventris. Next base: position 15,148,729 of record NC_092515.1, on the reverse strand, counting down.
GAGGGTAGACACTGGCCCTGCATCCTGAGCTTCCAGCCCTGTCCAGGCCCTGGCTCCAGACTCTCTCTCTCTCTCTCACCTCTCTCTTCCCTTCCCTTCCCTTCCCTTCCCTTCCCTTCCCTTCCCTTCCCTTCCCTTCCCTTCCCTCTCTCTCTCTCTCTCTCTCTCTCTCTCTCTCCAGTGGACCTGGAATCCCTAGGAAACTGTCCCAGAAAGCATGGGCATTGGAGCCCAGCATTTGCTGACCCCCACCAGTCCCTCTAGTCCCTCTAATATTCAGAGGCTGCAGCCCTGATTGCCTGAGCTGCCCTTGGGACACTGCGACGGGCTTTAAGAGCTCTTCTGCCTAGAGAAGGCACTAAGAAGGTGGGGCTGGTGTGGCACACGGTACCGGGGCAGCAACAGTAAAGTAACAATAACAATCAAGGCCACTGCTTAACTTTTCCTGAGCCCCAGCATGGGACAGAGTTTTTTTTTTTTAATAAGTTTGAATACTGAACCCCACAGGTCCCCTCACCACCCACCCTGGGCAGCAGGACTCAGTTCCCCAGGGACCAGGGAGGAAGCTCTGGCTGATGTGGGCCAGGCCCTCATCCAGATTCAGCATCCCTGGGGACAGGGAGAAACTAATACCTTGGGGGGAGGGGGGGCTGCAGACTTCCTGTGTCAGGAAAATGCCATCCCTGCCCATCCCCCACCTCCCAGTCCTGTAGATTCGGGGTGTCCAAAGGCTGATCCCAGAATCTGTCCTTAGTAAGTCCCCCACCCTTTCAAAGGAACCCAAGGGCCTGAGACTCTGGGTTGGTGTCCAGAGACAAACAGAAGAAACAAAGATGAGATGTGCCAGCCTCCGGTGGGCTGGGCCTGGTAGGGGGCTGCCATAAAAGGGCTCAGCTTCCTGCGATCCCTCCAGGCTCTGCTGAAATTTGCTGATACTCTGGGGTCCTTTCGTGTTCTCCCTGTAAAGTGGGAGTAAGAGTTCTAGCCTTCTGGATCCAAGGTGAGGACACTGGGGTCAAGCACTTAGAATAGTGCCAGAAGCTTGGGGGCACTTGGAAACTATCTGCTGTGATCATTGTCCTCCCAAGTCCCATGACTGAGCGCCAGCTATGGGCTGGGTGTGCGGCTCAGTGTTTTATGTTCATGTCAATAACCCAGAGGGATAGATACTGCCAATCACCACCACCCCCCCAAAAAATGATGAAAAAAGATCTGGGCTGTAGCTCAAGGGTGGAGCCCTTGCCTAGCATGCTAGAGGTTCCAACCCCAGCACTAAAAGAAAAGAAAATCCTCACAAAGGGGCACAGTCTCTGGTTGGAGATCGTAAATAAATCGCAAGCCTTGCCAGGTGCGGTGGTGCACACCCCATAATCCCAGCAGCTCAGGAGGCTGAGGCAGGAGGATCTCAAGTTCAAAGCCAGCCTCAGCAATGGCGAGGTGCTTAGCAACTCAGTGAGATGCTGTCTCCAAGTAAAATACAAAATAGGGCTGGGGGTGTGGCTCAGTGGTTGAGCACCCCTGAGTTCAATCCCGGGTACCAAACCAAAATAAAAATCAACTGGAAGCCTTACACTTGAACTGCTGCAGGCTGACCCCAATGCACAGGCTCCACTCTTCCTACTGCCAGGCATGAGGGGAGGATCATAAGTTCAAGGCCAGCCTCAGCAACTCAGAGAGACCATGTTCCAAAACCCAAAATAAAAATGGCCAGGAGTGTAGCTCAGTGGTAGAGCACCCCCGAGAGTTCAATCCCATATCAAAATAAATAAAAAAATAAGAGATGTGGCTCCACAGTCGCGTTACCTGAGTCTTACTCTCCTTAGAGATAACTGAGCTCTCTGTGCCCCGGTTTCCTCATCTGTCAAATGGAACAATAACAAGGTTCACTTCAGTCATTTATTCATCTGTTCTAACACTGCCTAACCAACTGGGAACCCAGACAGAAATCCAAACCACGTCCTGCTGGGAGGGACAGACAATGAAAGTATTTGAAATAAGTTCTGTGCCTCTGTGAATTCCTGACCCACAGAATCGCGAGCACAGCAAAGGGCTGTGGCACCATCTCACTCAAGGTAAAAGGATACAGTCCTTATTGTGTGCCAAAACGCCCCACAGGATCTGGCCCCGTTGCTGCGGGAAGCTCTGTCCTTGGTGGGGTGCTGTAATTCACCTGTTAATTTCTGAGACCCTCTGGTATCATCCCCAAAGTCTGGGTTATTGGTTCCTCTGGTGGGTGTGTGCTAAGGACAGATGAATCTGCCTAAAATGGGGAAAATAGGTAATCCAGTTTTCCCTAATCTCAGATTGGGGAGGTGGGGAGATGAGGAGGAGCAGGGAGAGAGGAAAAGAAACATGTCCATTTTTTTTAAAAAAAAAATTTATTTTTTATTTTATTTTTTTTTAATTTTATTTATTTATTTATTTTTTAGGCGGACATAACATCTTTGTTTGTATGTGGTGCTGAGGATCGAACCCGGGCCGCACGCATGCCAGGTGAGCACGCTACCGCTTGAGCCACATCCCCAGGCCAAAATTTTATTTTTTAGTTGTAGTTGTCAATACCTTTATTTTATTTATTTACTTTTATGTGGTGCTGAGGATCGAACCCAGGGCCTCGAATGTGCTAGGCGAGCGCTCTACTGCTGAGCCCCAGCCCCAGCCCAGAAACATGTCCATTAAAAAAAACTTTTCCCTCATTTCCTCTTTCTCAGCCACACAGGTCTCCTACCTCAGAGCCTTTGCACTGGAGGCTGAGGCAGGAGGATCTCAAGTTCAAAGCCAGCCTCAGCAATGGTATGGTGCTTAGCAACTCAGTGAGACGCTGTTTCCTCTACAAAATACCCTTCCTCCAGATATTCACGTAGCTCACCCTCTCCTCGCCTCAGTTCTTTGCTCGAATATCATATTCCTAATGACTCCTCTGGACCACTTGCATTTGTTTTCTAAGTTTGCTGTAACAAATTGTCACAAACTGAGAGGCTTAAACTTCACCCATCATCTATGGTACTAGGGTCAGAGGTTTGGAATGATTTTCATTGTCTCTGAAGGCTGTCTGGGAGGACCCACGTCCTGGCCTTTTCTAACTTCTAGAAGCACGACTCACACTTGTGCCTCTGACATCTCACCTCCTCTCTCTCAAGCCAGCCCTCTCCTCCCCCTCTTTAAAAGGCTTTCAAAGCCAGGCATTGTGGCATGTGCCTGTAATCCCAGTGACTTGGGAGGCTGAGGCAGGAGGATCATAAACTGAAGTGCCCCCGAGTCCAATCCCTGGTACCAAAAAAAGAAAAGAAAAAGAAAGGCTGGTGTGAAACAGGGATTAGGGATAAAGAGGTGAGGTGTACTGAATCTCAAAGGAAATGCCCATGATCCATTGAGATGCAAAAAGCACTTGGGAACAATTAGGGCTCCTGAGTGACTGCTCTTGGTCAGTGCCCTTGACCTACGCCCTTGAACGTGAAGGCCTTGTGTAATCCGTGTGAAATTGTGCAGCTTCCCTGGCTCCATCTCTAGTCCAGCCCTAGCCCTGGCCTCTGTCAGTGCTAACACCCACTCCGCAGGTGACTCTCACACTGGAGATGGCCCACATTTTCCCTAAATAAACCTCTGTCCAAGCCACTGGGGTAAAAAGCAGGAGGGGCTGGGGAGTTAGCTCAGTGGTAGAGGGTCCCTGGGTCCAATCCACAGGAGTGTGTGTGTGTGTGTGTGTGTGTGTGTGTGAGAGAGAGAGAGAGAGAGAGAGAGAGAGAGAGAGAGAGAGAGAAGACACATTGAATCTGTCAAAGTTTTCATCTTGAACTTCCCAGCCTTCAGAACTAGAAATAAATGTTCATTGTTTAAGGCACCAGGTCTCTGGTACTTTGTTATAGACGATTGGCTGCAAAGCACCCTACCCTAACTTTAGTAGCTAAAACAATCATTTATTGTCTCAAACAGCAAGGGGAACGATGGCTTGTCAGAGTCGTTCTCCTGTGGGATCTCCTGTTGTCACACCACGGCAGTCTAACCAAATCCAAGGCAGAGTCCCCTCACTTTCTAGCTCACAGCATCTGGTAGCTGGTGCTGCCTGTGGGCTAGGACATAAGATGGTTTCTCTGTGCCCTGGGCTTCCTCACAACTTGACCACTGGGTTCCAAGAAGAAGTGTCCCAAGAGGACCAAGCAGAAGCCTTTTTTGACCTAGCCTCAGAATTTACTCAAAACCACTTCCTCAGGTCTATTTGTTAGAAGCAAGTCACTACGATGGCCTTTATTCAAGACAAGGAGCACAATATTCCCCTCCCTTTTTTTTAATGAGGTAACTTTTTTTTTCATAGATTTATTTTATTCATTTATTATTTATGTGGTTCTGAGGATCAAACCCAGGGCCTCACACATGCCAGACAAGCATCCACCACTGAGACGCAGCCCAAGCCCCATGTAATGTTCTGTCCCTACACATACCTGGGTCAGTGGAGAGCACTCTACTTTGTTCCTTTGGTATCTGCTTCTGTCTGGTACAAATCACACTGTTCATCTCGAGAGCTTTGCAATGTATCTCCATATTGGCTGAGAAGCCCTCCCTCTCCCTTTTAATGTTGAATTAACTATTTGAACAACTTTACTCCTCCAAGCAAGCTTTAGAATAAGTTTATTGAGTGGGGGAAATATCTCAACTACAACTCTGATTGAGATTGCTTTGGATTTATGAATTAATTAAGTGACAAATGAATATTTCGATATCCTAACTCAGGACAAAGATGGTTTCTTTTTTTTTTCAGATTATCTTTATATTGTTTATTGGTAATGTTTTTCCCATCAAGATTTTATGCCTCCTTGGTTAAGTCAATCAGTAGCCAGTCGTTGTGACACATGCCTGTGGTTTCAGATACCCAGGAGGCTGAGGTGGGAGGAGCACTGTAAGACCCAGGTTCAAGACCAGCCTGGGCAACATTGCAACAACCCATCACAAAAAAAAAAAAAAATTGTTAGATACTTTTTCATTTTTTTGCTCTTGAGAACAACATGGTTTTAAAAAATTATGTTTCAATTGATTATTAATGACAGTGTTATCAAAATGATACTGATTTAAAATTTTTTTTTAGTTGTTGTGGACCTTTATTTTATTCATTTATTTTTATGTGGTGCTGAGGATCAAACCCAGTGCCTCACACATGCTAGGCAAGCGCTCCACCCCTGAGCCCCAGCCCCAGCCCCAATAGTGATTGTCTTGATAGGCTGATATGTCAACAATAAGAAACCCTCCCTAAGACCTTCCTGTCCTCTTTGTTATGAGAGTAAGAAGCATTTCTGGGATATTTCAGTCCATGGTGAATCCCAGTCATATCTTCAAGGACGGCCTGACTCTAAGATCCTCTGACTCTGGTGTTGATCAGAGGTAAAGATGGATGAGTGGTTGGGCGCAGTGGTGCACACCTGTAATCCCAGCAATTGGGGAGTCTGAGGCAGGAGGATCACAAGTTCAAGACCAGCCTGGGCAACTAAGCAAGACCCTGACTCAAAATAAAAAATAAAAAGCACTGGGATATGATACAGTGACCCTGGATTCAATGTCCAGTACAAAAAAAAAAAAAAGAATGGATGAGTGCCTTGCAGCATCTACCTCTGGAACTCACTGTGGTTTTTTGTTTGCTTGTTTTGTTTTGTTGGAGGTTTTTTTTTTTTTGTACTGGACATTGAATCCAGGGTCCTGCATTACTGAACTATATCCCCATATCCCCACCGCTATTAATTTACTTATTGGGTGCTTAACCACTGAGTCAAACCCCAGCCATTTTTATTTTTTATTTTGAGACAGGGTCTCACTAAGTTGCTCAGAGCCTCCGTAAATTGGTGAGGCTAGCTCTGAACTGGCGATCCTCCTGCTTTGGCCTCCTGAGTCAAACGGTGCTTGAGCTCTTCTTTTGATGAAATGGCAACAGCTGGGAGAACTCTGCAGTATCTCGCCGCCCGCGTGTAGTTTAACACCGCTTCACACGGCCACGAGGGGGCGCCGTTACGGTCCACACAAGAAGGTTGCAATGCGGGGTGTGACCACCAGGGGCGCTGTTCCTGCAGAAGTACCTGCTGTGTGCTAGGCGCTGGTCTCCACGCTAGCAATACAAAGGGACCTCAAAGCCGACGAGGAGTGTGTATTCTGTAGACGCGGAAGTGTAGACAGACCATAAAATAAACTCATGGATCATTTCAAATTTAACAGAAAGGCGGGGCGCGGGGACGCATGCCTGTAATCCCAGCAGTTTGGGAGGCTGAGGCAGGAGGATTGCGAGTTCAATGAGCCTCAGCAATTTAGCGAGGCCCTAAGCAACTCAGCAAGACCCTACCTCTGAATACAGTATAAAAAGTGCTGGGGATGTGAGCACCCTGGGTTTAATCCCCAGTACATACATACATACATAAATAAATAAATAAGATAAAAAACGGTGATCTTTGGCAGAAAGAGGAACAGGGAATGGGGCGGATGGAGACTGGGGGGGTGCAGTGGGGTGTGACAAAAAGTGTCATCTTGCTGTGGTGTGGGAAGGAGACCACAGACTGTGGGAGGGAGGCACTAGTGTGGCCTCAGTGTGGGGGCGGTGGGGCAGGTCCACTGTGTTCCTTGGGGCTTTTCCATATCAGAGGGCCTCCGACTCAGTGTTTCCAAATCTTGCTGTGGGATGGCGGCTACGGGAGCTAATGACCCACCCCTCCCCCCAGTTATGAAGTCGATAACAATGCGTATTGTTTGCCTGACCGCAGTCTCCTCCTAAGTTCCCATTTCCCATATGAGGAAACTGAGAAGTCCAACAGTGGTACCCCAGAACTTTAGAACCTGGTTGGTGGGGAAGGTAACTGGGGATTGAACCCAGGGGTACCATCATGGAGATTCATCCCTAGCCCTTTTATTTTATCTTGAGACAGGGTCTTACTAAATTGCTGAGGCTGACCTCAAACTTGAGAACCTCCTGCCTCAGCCTCCGGACTCACTGGGATCACGGCCTGTGCCATTGCACCCAGCAAAACCTGGGTTGCGAGCTCATGTTGTCCCCACAATGAAGAGGAACCAAAAACAGGTTCTGTGAGAGGGAAGTAGAAAGAGATCCCTGACCCAAGGTGGGTGTTCTGGGACATGGACCCAGTTGATGGTGGGGGACTCCTCCGTTCTCACATTCTCTGCATTTATCTGAACAGACGGGGAAGCTTTGGTGGCTGTGTGCAGGGACAGTGTGGCCTCCTGCTGGACTGGACCAGCCACTCCCAGATGCTCTTCTGGGTGGCCCAGCCTCCAGGATGGCTGCTGATCCTGGCTGGATGGCTCAGGAGGGGAGAGGAGCCCAGCCTGGGTTGGTAAAGGAGAGATGAGAGATGCCCTGGCTCTGGCCCTGCCCAGGCTAAGCCCTGCCACTGTCTCTGAACTGATCCAGCTGGAAACCACTCAGGCAATTGGCCTCCTGAAAATTTGCTAGCAGCCACTAACCACTTCCCAGGGCCAGCCCCTCCCCTGACCTCCAGCCTCCCCGCCATCAGGAGGATTTAATTAACCCTTGCTAAGGGGGAAGTGGTCTGTCCTGGTTGGAGGAAGGCCCTGCCAATATCCAGTATTTTCCCTGGCTCAGCACCAATGTCCATCCCCCTTCCCACAAGTTGAGGGTCCTCAAGATACCATGTCACCCATCCTCCAAAGTCTGGCCTTCAAGTTCCTCCAGGATTTTACCACCTCAAGGGGAAATGGCTTCTCCCAAATGCCTTGGGCCATTCAGTGTACCTCCCTGAGACCCGGGTGCTGCTCTCTGACCAGTGAGTGAGCACCTTCCGGCCACCAAGAGTAGACTCTGGGTGGTTTCAGTTCTACACCCGGCACACAGTGACCACCCAGTACACTTCACGCCCTCGTGAATGACTCCTTTGCTCTGTGACCACCCGTGCTGGGGTGATGAGGGCCACACTGGGTCATGTGTATCTCCCCTGGCCCAGAGGTCTAGGCTGTCATTGCCCCCAGCAGTCCTGGGCGGCCCACAGGGACCCTGCTGGCTGGGACTGGGCCAGGCGAGGGAGGGGAGGCAGGGAGGACAGGATGTGAGCCCCAAGGCGCGGCCGGGTCAGCAGGGCCTGTTCTCAGGCTCTCTGGCCAGGAGCGAGCCTCCATCTGGCGGGGCCAGCTGTGGGCGCTGGGACACAAGGCCCCAGCAGGAGAGAGGGAGGCTGGGGCAGGGGCTGCAGGGACACGGGGGCAAAACACCGAGAGGAAAAACAGGCACGTGGTGTTATTGTCACAGAACCATTAAATACAACTTATCCACAAGCTGGGGAGCTGGGCAGTGCTGGGGGGAGCGCGGGGTCAGCGAGGCCAGGAGGTCAGGGGGGTGCCGTCCGGGTCTGGTCCTGGAGGGGGCTCAGGCTGCCCTCATCGGAGGGGCTGGGCTGGCGGAGGCCGGGCTGTTTGTGGAGGCCCCGCAACTTGGCCAGCAACTCCTGGACGAAGTCCTGGGGACAGGGGGGGGTGCTGAGACTCGGGCAGGGGGCCCTGCGCATGGGGCTCTCCTCTGCTTCCTGCTCGGTCAGTGGGGGCCAGAGGGGGGCGGTTAGGGAGGGACAGGTGGGAAATTAAGAGGCAGAGATGGGGCAGGAGGAACCCGAGACCCAGGGAAAGAGACAGAGACGGAGAGAGGGAGAGAGACCGAGAGGGAGAGACACAGAGACACAGAGACATGAGATGTTTCGCAGGCCAAGAGATGACCAGGAGGGTCCCCAGAGACAGAGGCCTGAGATAGTTCCAGGCCAGACTGACACAGTGACGTTTGTCCCTCAGGCTGCCCGGAGCTGGTTGGAGAAACATGAATATTTTTCCCTTTTAAAGCAGGGAAGGAAGTGGGAGGAGCTGGAGGTTCAGCTTCGGGGCCTGGAGGAGGCACTGAAGGGAGAGAGGCTGAGCTCCCGGCAGCAGCCCGAGGACAGGCCCAGCAAGAGGCAGGGACGGGAGACAGATGGGGAGGCGCTCAGAGGGAGCCTATAATGGAGCCCCCGTGGCAGATGGGGAGAGGAGGGAGGAGGAGGAGGAGACAGGAGGAGACAAAGGGCATCAGTGGAGAGCAGAAGAGCTGTGGGGGGGGGGCTGAGCCCCACTGGCCAACCCCACTCCACTCCCTCCCCCAATATCAGGGTGCGGGGGACCAGACCAGGCCTGGGACTCTTGACAAAAACTCACCTCTGTGGGGTTCCTGCATGACTTCAGGAGTCCCTAAAAAAACCCACCCCACAAAAAAACCCCAGTAAATATATAATACTTATTCCTCTCCAACCCCTTCCCTTTCCCAACAGAGCCCCAAGACAGCAAGACAAATGGAAGTCAGATCCCAGGGTGGACTTCCCACCTGTTTCAAGAGAGGAACACTGCCTGGGGGACTTCACAGAGTGAATGGGGGCAGGATTGAATCACCAGATCCAGGGGGTGAGAAACTCATGCATTTTCTAACCCTGGAAAAGTGAAGACCAAAAGGATATGGCTGCCAGACTGCCTGAGTTTGAATCATAGCTGTTTTCCTACTGAGCTGTGTGACCCTGGGCAAATGATCTCACCTCTCTGGGCCTCATTTTCCTCAATATCTGGAGATAACAATCGCACCTGCTTTCTAGGGTTTTGTGGGGATGAACAGTTGGTAACTGTACAGTGTGTGGCACACAGTAAAGTGCTCAATGAACACGTCAACTAGGGCTATTCTTTTTAGGGCCAAAGTGGAAGACAGGGAGGCAGCTCTCCCCCACCTACCTGGATTTTCCGGCTTCTCTCCTCTTCACTCTCCAGTTCCAATAATTCATCAATATTGACCTCATCGGGCATATCTGCCTCCTAAGGCAAGAGAGCAGGGCTGGTCAGGGCCCTTCCCTCCCTCCCTGCCTTTGTCCAGGGCTCTGGGGGAGCCCCACCAACACAGGGCCCAGCTGGCGGATTCTGGAGCAATAATGTGGCAGTCAGGGACAGCACCACCAAGGCGGAACATCTGGGTGCTGGGGGGGAGGGATGACAGATGGGTTGATGGAGGCCCAGAGTCCTGGACCAGCCCCATGCCTAGGCCCCTGGGCCCCTGAGCCTCGGGGCTGGCACAGGTCTCTCCCCTTGGCCACAGTTCCTCCTGTGGAAAACAGGCCTGGTCAAGTCTTGGAATGTCATATTCTGGGACTCAGGAGAGGGGCTGGCTTGTGCCCTTTCAAGGAAAAGTCTTAGCACTAGGTGTCGGGGGAGGGGAGCCTGAGGGGGCGGGCCCCTTCCCCCAAGGGACACAAGTGGGAATAGGGCCCAGGGCCAGCCCATGGGGCTAGAGGCCAAAGTGCAACCGGGTGAGTCCAGGAAGATGGCCACCCAGGCCTCCGGAGGTGGGCGGTGAGATAATCAGGAGTGAGCAAGAGTGTTCGGCCTCATTGGGCAGTGGCCCAAAAGATGTCTGGCTCAGGACCCCTGCTGGGAAGAGGGCCCAGCTGTCCCCAGCAAGGGATCCCTGTGCCTACAGTCTCTCCTCCCCACCCGAAGTCCTGCTGTCTGGATGGGTGACGTGTGTGAGTTTGGTCCTGCCACAGAGCTTGATGCCAAGGGTCCAGGCTGGCTGAGGCACAGAGGTTGGTGGCATCATCTGGGCCATTTCCTACAAGAACCTGTTGGTCTTGAGTGAGTGTCCATCATGTGGCTGGGGCTTGGGTGTATTTGTCTCATTGTTACACATCCATGGCCAGTTGTGGGACTGCTGTCCATTATTATTATAGGATGCCACCACCAGCAACGGAATGCCTGATCACCGGTGAGTCCACACATGTGTCTGAGGATAGAGGTCCTTGTATCACTGTGAGGGGACATGGCTTCTACAACCTTCCTGCTGTGTGCTCGTAGGACCACTGGGAACCTGGGGCTATTTTCTGCATTCATGACTCTGAGCAGACTCAAATGACAAAGTGCCCTGTCTGCTATGTGTGGACATATGGAGGGGTGGCTGATGCTCTTGCGTGCCCGAGGGCAGCTGCAATTCTGTGTCTGGGTGCACCTACAGCTTATTCAATTTTGTGTAATGGTATAACTTGTATAATGGTATAATTTGTGTCATGGTATAACTATAATTGCTCTAGATTTGTGTCTGTGAGTGGTGGTGGTATTTGTCATTGGATTTGTAGGTGGCAAGAATTTTTTTCTTTAGAAGATAATGGATGCAGTTGAGTGGGGTGGCACATGCCTGTAATCCCAGATGCTCAGGAGGCTAGGCAGGAGGATCATGAGTTCAAAGCCAGCCTCAGCAATTTAGTGAGGCCCTGTCTCAAGATTAAAAAAAAAGGCTGGGATGTGGCTCAGTGGTTAAGTGCCCCTGGAGGAAACCCCAGTACGGAAAAAAAAAAAAGTAGAAGAAGTAATGGATGCGTGTGCCAAGGATACAGCTCAGTTGTCAGAGGCTTGCATGTGTGAAACTCTGGGTTCAATCCCGGGAACCAAAAAAAAGAAGAAGAGATGATGATAATAGACACATGTGTGTAACTTGAGTCACTCTGTGTCCTAGACTAGTTATTGGAGCTTGCATTGTCTGTGTGTCCCTACAGCTTTTACCAACGAACACTTTGTGTTGAGGGTGTGTGTTTGGGTGGCCAAGGCAAGTGTGTCCTGGGTGGGGGGTGCAGCTACTGGAGAATGCCGATCCACAAGTGCCCACATCTCCTGTCCTCGTGAGTTTGCGAGTGGCTGTCACTTCTGTTTATGCGTGGCTGCAGCTTCTATTACCGTGCACATCTGTGTACACTGCTGCTTCCTTTGCTGTGCGTGTCCCTGTGGTCCTATCTCCTCGGTCACGATGTCTATGTTTGGCTTTAAGACACCCCTCCCCCCACCCATTCGCCAGATATGGTGGCCCTGGTTCCTCAGTTTTACCTCCTCGCCTCCCGTAGACGAACCCCCTGGCCCTTTCCAGGTGTTTGGACACGTTTGGGGACCCAAGTGTGTCTCTGTCCACAAGCAGAGTGCCCTGCCTGTTGTGCAGGCGAGTGAGTGCCTGGATGAGTGCTGCCCGGGGGCGTGCGACCTCCGGTGTGGAGCGGGATGCGCGTGCATCGCGGACCGGACCCCGCACCCGGGCCACCCACCCCGCTGCAGCCCGGCCCGGGACCCTCCGCGTCTCACCCTGCCGCGGTACATCTCCTCCAAGCGCCCGTCGATCCACTTCTCCACGTCCAGCCGCCGCTGCAGCTCCCGCCGATCGTACTTGACGGTGACACGTGCGTGCCGTTTCTGCAGCCCCCCGGGGCTGCCCCCCGGCCCGCGGGCCCGCGATGGGGACTGCAGCTTGCTCAGCACCCGCTTGCCCAGCCTCTGCGCTGCCATCCCGCAGCCGCCGGCCAGCGCCGCGCTGTGGCCTCCGCCTGGCGCCTGGGGGCCTCTTACCGGAGGGGCGGGGCCGCGGGGCGGGGGCTCGCGCTGGGGGGGGGTGCGGCCCCGCCCCCTCCGCCCGGGCCTCAGTTTCTCCACGCGCAGCGGCGAGGACCGGCCACTTCCGGGTCTGGAAGCCCGCAGACGTGACAGCCTCAGGTATGGGTAGGGTCCGGAAGCCCCGCCGGGCCGCTGGGGCTCCCCAGACCTGCATCCCGGGGGCGGGGTCCCGGGACGGACTCGGGGACCCGGGCAGTCTATGCCCTCTGGTGGCCGCGGCTGGTCGTGCAGGAGCCTTCGCTACTGGGGGGCGGGTCAAGCCTTAAGACTTCGAGCCATCTTTCCTTCTATTTTCCTTTTCTCTCTCTCTCCCCTGTCTTTGCGTGCTGGCCTATCGTATTCTAGGCAAACCGCAAAACGGTCATTTGCTCGTTGGGTCATTCCTTCACTCACTCATCCACCGTCCATCAATTTATTCACTGGCCCCAGTCAACACATATTGAGCGCCTTCTGGGAACAAGAGGTGGAACAATGAAGCCCGGGCTTTGTGGAGTTGGCACTCGGTGGAGACAGATAGTAAATATAATACGTAAAAAGCCTGTCCTGGGGGGCTGCGCTTGTGGCTCAGTGGTCGAGCGCTTGCCTAGCAGCGTGTGAGGCACTGGTTTGATCCTCAGCATCGCATAAAAATAAATAAATGAAATAAAGGCATTAAAAAAAAGAAGAAAAAGAAACTTGGCTTGGTGGCACAGGCCCTTCATCCAAGTTTCTTGGGAAACTGAGACAGGAGAACCTCTGATTCAAGGTCAGCCTGGGCAACATTGCAAGAACCCGTCTCAAAAATAAGTAAGTACAGCATGTTATGCACTTTGCTATAGTGCAATAAGCTTCGTGGAGAACTACAAAGCAGAAAAGGAGAAACAGAACCGGAGTGAGGGAAGGCTGGGATTTAACAAGGGTGATCAGGGAAGCCCCTCACTTCACAGATCTTCTAACTTTTGATTATAAGCAGCAAGAATGTTACTTTAAAACTTAGATTCTGGGGCTGGGGATGTGGCTTAGTGGCAGAGGACTTGCCTAGCATGTAGAAATCATGTAATAATGGATAAAATAATAATAATAATACAAATTAGCAAGAATGTCTCAAAAAATAAAAAGGACTGAGTATGTAACTCAATGGTAAAGTGCCCCTAGGGTTCAATCCTCAGTAGGGGGGAAAAAAAAAAGCTGAACACCATTAGCCATCAAGGAAATACAAATCAAAGTAGGGTGAGTATTTGTGTGTGTGTGTACACGCACGCGTGCACACGCACGCATGTACATGTGCGTGGTACTGGGTATTGAACCCAGGACCTTACACGTGCTAGGCAAGTACTGTTCCATGGAGTTTCATTCCCTGCCCTATTTTGTACTTTATATTTAGAGACAGGGTCTCACTGAATTGCTTGGTGCCTCACTATTGCTGAGGCTGCCTTTGAACTCCTCCTGCCTCAGCCTCCCAAACTGCTGAGATTACAGGTGTGCACCACCACACCTAACCTATAATTTCTAAAACATGGTAAATAATAAAGAATGGCAAGGATTAGAAAAATTAGGACCCTCATAAATTGATGGTGGGAATGCAAAGGTGCAGCTACTTTGGAAAACAGTCTGGCAGCTCTTCAAAAGATTAAATTTGCTGCTGGGCACGGTGGCGCATGCCTGCAGTTGGGAGGCTGAGACAGAGAGTTGTGAGTTCAAAGCCAGCCTCAGCAACTGCGAGGCACTAAACAACTCAGTGAGACCCTGTCTAAAAGGTTTCTTTTAGGGATAATGAAATTTTCCAAAATTGATCGTAATGATAAAACCTTTGGAATATATTAAAAAACATTGAATTGTGAGGTGCAGTGGCACATACCTGTAACCACAGCTACTCAGAAGGCTGAGGCAGGAGGATCCCAGCCTGGACAACTTAGTGAGACCCTGCCTCAAAAAAAAAAAAAAAAAAGTGAAAAGGGCTGGGGACGTAGCTCAGTAGAAGAGCACCCCTGGGTTCAATCTCAGGTACCAAAATATAATAATAATAATAATAATAATAATAATTATCATCATCATCATCATCATTATTATTTACTACTTTAATTTATTGTCTATTTCCCAACTAATGGTTTACCAAAGGCAGGGTGGTAGCAGGGATCCATCCTGGGTACAGGCAAAAGGGAATCTGGACTGGGGATGTGACTTAGTGGTAAAAGCTTGCCTAGCATGCACCAAGCCCTGGGTTCAATCCCCACCACACCAAAAACAAAACAAAGCAATCAGAAGGGGGGAAAAAAAAAAAGGGTGGAGTGGGTAATACCATCTGTGGGTAACATAAAGATAATGATAAAACTGATCAACACTCGGTCTAGGTTTCATTAAACCTTTCAATGACATTGACAATTTCAAACAATGTCAGTGCTAAAAGTGTCTTTCCAACTTAAGGAAAAAATTATTTTGTTGGTGTGCTTGCTAATAATAGATGCAATTATAGTAGAGTTTTTTTTTTTTTTTCTTTTCTGGTAACCTCATTTTAATAATATGTATGCAAGCTTCAAATGAGATATTTTAGTATTCTGTCCTTTAGTAAAAACATTGCATTTGTGTTAGTTTTGTATTGCTGCATAACAAATTAACACAAACTTAGCAGGTTAAAACAAAACAGGTTTATTTATTTATTTTAATTATTTTGGGGGGATGGGGCCTCCCTGTGTTCTCAGGCTGGCCTTGAACTCTGAGTCAGCCTCCCCAGTAGCTGGAGCTTCAGGAACACCACTATGTCTGATTGAGGCTTTCATTTTCTTCCGGCCATCAATCAGGGCCCATCACAGACCCTGTGGTAGGTTCGCTCCCATGTGGCCCCCTTCATGGGTCCTCTCCCACTCTGGCAGCTAACTTCCTGAAGCCAGAACAGTTTCTATTTCTTTTTGGTCTCAGGGATTAAACCCAGGGGCCCTTAACCACTGAGCTGAATTCCCAGTCCTTATTATTATTTTGAGACAAGGTCTCATAAGTTGTTTAGGGCCTCACTTGGTTGCAGAGGCTGGCCTTGAATTTGCTGTCCTCCTGCGTCAGCCTCCTGAGCAGCTGGGATTACAGGCCAGCCACTGTATCAGGGTTCATGGCATATCTTATTTATTTACTTACTTATTTTTGATACCAGGGATTGAACCCAGGGGTGTTTAACAACTGAACCTCATTTCCAGCACACTTTTTATTTTGAGACAGCGTTTTTCTAAGTTGTTCAGCACCTCCTTAAATTGCTGAGCCTGCCTTTGAACTTGCAATCTTCCTGCTTTAGTCTCCTAAATTGCTGGGCTTACAGGCTCTCCACGGCACACCTTGATTGCATCAAAAGGCCAGACAAGTGATCAACCCTTGCCATCTGGGTTTGTGCTCTGTGATATTTGCACAGTGACAAATGATGCATTTCTCAGAACAAATCCCCATAGTTGAAACAATGTGCTGGGTGTGTTGGTGCATGCCTATAATCCCAGCAACTCAGGAGACTGAGGCAAAAATGGGTTACAAATTGGAGGACATTCTCAGCAATTTATTGAGACCCTGACTCAAAATTTAAAAAGTAAAAATAAAGTGGGATGGGTATGTGGCTCAGTGATAAAGAGCCTCTGGTTTCAATCCTCCAGCACCAAAAAAAAAAAAAAAAAAAAGAAAAGAAAAATTGCTGGGCAAGGTGGCACAGCAACTCAGGAGGCTAAGGCAGGAGGATAGCAAGTTGAAGGCCAGCCTCAGCAATTTAGAGGGATCTGGTCTCAAAATAAAGATTAAAAAAGTGTTGGGGATGTAGCTCAGTAGTAAAGCACCAAAGCACCCCTAGATTCAATCCATAGTACCAAAATTAAAGACTGTATAGAGAATTCCCAGGTATACAGTTGACCCAACATATACAGCCATATGTGTTCTTTTTGAAAATATGTTTCTAACACTTTGGACATTTGGGCTGAGTCTCAGGCCTCTGACTCTTGTGTATTTTTTTCCATTTAAATAAGATTAGAAATAAAAATAATAGCACTGTGGTGGTAAAGATGAAAAGAACTATTCAGCATTCTACACATTCCTTTGGAGTTTTCATGTTTAGAAATTTAAAACAGGGTTGAGAGTGTGGTTCAGTGGTTACAGTACTTGTCTAGCATGCATGAAGCTCTGGGTTTCATGCTCAGCACTGAAAAAATACAAACAAACAAAAAGGTAAAAGTGGAAAAGGATGTGAACTTTGATGTATAATATTTTTATTTTGGTAAGTGCAAACTTTCTTTCATACATAAAATATTTTACTGAATTTGAGTAACATCTTTTGTTAAATAAAAATGACAGGTGATTGTTTTCAACTTGGCCCCAACAGAACAGGCTAAAAGTAAAAATGGGGGCCTGGGGTATAGCTTAGTGGTAGAAGACCATTGGGTTCAATCCTCAGTAACACACCCACACCCACACACACAAAAGGAGTAACTCATGCTGAAGTTCCTTGTCACCAAGCTGAAACTTAAGCTGTTTATCTGACCTTTGGAGAAAGGATGATTAGAAAGTTTCAGCCAATTTTTACAAATAGGCTAGTTTCAATTGAAATGATAATGAAGTTAATGCTATACAAAAGAAGTAACCAGAAATAACCATATCTTAACTAAAGGGTTATTTTCCTATTGTCTGTCTCCCTGTTCCTGTCTAATACGTAACTTTGAAATAACAGTCCATTTTGTTCTTTGTTTCTGCTTTCTTCAGCCCTTCTCTGTCTATAAAACCAACCTCTTCTGCTCAGTCCTTCAAAACACTTATTCTGCTTTATGGAATGAAACGTGGCCCAATTCTAGAATGAAAATACAACAAATTAAGATATTTAGGAAAGAAAAAAATATTTAGGGTTGTAGGCTGGGCATGGTGGTGCATAGCTGTAATCCCAGCTACCTGAGAGACTGAGGCAGGAGGCAAACAAGTTCCAGATCAGCCTGGGCAATTTAACAAGATCCTGTCTTAAAATAAAAAGGGCTGTGGATTTAGCTCAGAGGTAGAACACTCTTGGGTTTAGTCCCCAGTTGTTCAACACCAGCGCTGGAAAAACCCTAGTGGGCTGTTTTCTAATCCCAAAGTAAGAATTTGGTGGCCAGGCATGGTAGCTCACGTGTGCAAACTCAATGACTTGAGAGGCTGAGGCAGGAGGATCACAAGTTTGAGGATAGCCTTAGCAATTTAGCAAGGTTCTGAGCAACTTAGTGATCTGTCTCAAAATAAAAAAGGGCATGCGGAGGTAGCTCAGTGGTAAAGTGCCCCTAGGTTCAATCCCTAGTACCAAAGAAGTTGGTGGCCTCAATGGAGCTCAATGGAGAGAAGTTTTTTTTTTTTGAACCAGATTGAACCCAGGGGCGCTTAACCGCTGAGCCACATCCCCAGCTCTTTTTTGTATTTTATTTACAGACAGGGTCTCCTGAGTTGCTTAGGGCCTTGCTAAGTTGCTGAGGCTGGGTTTGAACTCAGGATCCTCCTACCTCAGCCTCCTACAGGTGTGTACCGCCATGCCTGGCTAGTTTGTGCATTTTATTATACACACTCTCCTAAGCAGCAACAGGCCAGGATACAATGGAAGTCCATCCCACACCTAGAAGCAGGGGACAACATATACAGGATAGATTGCATGCCAACTGCACCTATGGGTTTCTTCATGTGTTTTATGAGAACATGAATTTACAACCAAGAACATGACTTTTCTTCTACTTTGATCCCCACCTAAATACTGGAGATAAGAGAAGGCACCATTTTCCCTCCTCCTTGTTCCCTCCAACACATTCTTGGGAGTTTTCTTAGCTCACCTTCAGAAACATTACGCCTTCTATGCACTGACTTGTGTTTACTCCAACACCAGTACCACCGCCAAACACAAAAAAATTTAGAGCCAGGCACAGTGGCACACTCCTGTAATCCTAACAGCTCTAGAGGCTGAGGTAGGAGGATCGCAAGTTCAAAGTCAACCTCAGCAATTTAGCAAGGCCCTAAGCAATTTATCACACCCAGTCTCAAAATTATAAAACAAAAAGGGCTGGGGATTTGGCTCCATGCTTAAGCCCTTTTGGGTTCAATCCCTGGTAGAAAATAAAATAAAATTAGAATTTATTAATTTATCATTGCTAATTATTTTAAAACTAAAGAGCAAAATGAAATATGGTTCTTACATGATTATACTTTTTGTAGTGCTGGGGAATGAACCTACAGGTGCTTAACCATTACAACCCCAGCACCATCCCCTTTTTTTAAGTTGTAGTTAGATACAATACCTTTATTTTATTTATTTATTTTTTTTATGTGATGCTGAGAATCAAACCCAATGCCTCGCACATGCTAGGCGAGAGCTCTACCACTGAGCCACAACCCCAGGCCTCCAGCCCTTTTTATGTTTTATTTTCTCTCTCTGAAGTTGCTGAGGCTGGTCTGGAACTTGGGATCCTCCACCTCAGCCTCCTGAGTTGTTGGGATTACAGGTGGGTGACATGAAGTCTGGCTACAAGATTATTTTTGCGAATTATTTTCTGGTAGAGAAGAGAGGTATTTTTAAGAGCTCACTCCAGGTCTTAAATATGCTACCTCTACTATTTCCCCCAAGTTTATGTTGCATTCTGACAGGGCAGGAATTTTGCTTTGCTCACTCCCTTAGCTTCTGCAGTAAGTTCAATAGTACCTGGCTCAAGGCGGGTGATAAATGAATGCGCTGAATAGTGGACCTGTGAGTGAGCGAGTGAATGGAGAGGCCTGTGTTTTCGCCAGCCTCGACCTGCCACAACTTTCTTCTCTGTCTTCATACCTAAGCTAGGGCTTATTGGGAGACAGTAGAAATGGGGGATTCAAATGCTGGCAGAAACATTCAGACTATTGACCTTGAGTCTCAAGACCTCACTGTGAGACACCAGATTTGTTGGTTCTTTGTCTTTTAATTTTGAAGAATGAAATCTGTAGCTATGAAGGGTGAAAGCAAAGTAACAGGATTTATTAAAGTAACAGAAAGAAAGCCAAACTCTAGCAGGGGAGGCAAGGTTTTTGCTGGGTGAATGTTGTTGATGGGTTTATACGGTAAGGTTAGAGGGGAGTTAGGTGGCCTTGAAGACCATAGGCTAGAGATTTTAAAGAAGTGGGTCTTTGAGTCCAGTCATACCAGGCACCTAGTGTTTATTTGCCCAGTAAACAGGATGTCAATCATGCTCCACTCTGGCTGGAACAGGGACTGGCTCACGATTCCTTCAGGCTCTGGAATCACTGGCTACTAGCTGTCTACTTCATTTGTAAGCTCCTCAGGCTGGGGGACCCTTAACCCTCTCTGCCTAACACATGTATATCTCCTGCTCTCAACAGCAAGATTTTAAAAAGTGGCTGGCACTGTACCTGTAATCCCAGTGATTTAAGAGGCCGAGGCAAGTTCGAGGCCCACTTATTCAATTTAGTGAGGTTCTAAGCAACTCACTGACTCTGTCTCAAAATAAAAACTAAAAAGGGTTGGGGATATGGCTCAGTGGTAAAACACTACTGGGTTCCATCTCCAGGAACAAAAAAAAGATGACTGGCAAAAAATCGGAATTGTAAACACTAAGGTAAACACCATACTTGATAACTCAGTTAAGGTTCTTCATATATCATGCCACAGAGGAGGCTGCACACTGGGAGTGTCTCTGACTCCTGGAACACACTGATGACTGTCCCCTTAAGACCTTAGCATCTGTGTTCCAGATGCTCGAATACTTGTCTTTGTCCCTTCTTGTCTTTCAGAGTTCATTATCAAAGGCACTTCCGTCAATCTCTTTCTCCACATCCCAATTCAAAAGGTCTCTTGCTGTTTTACGTCCCAGCCGTCAAATTTAAGTCCCACTTCTTCTTAAAATATTTTTTAGTTGTAGATGGACACAATGCCTTTATTTTATTTATTTATTTTTATGCAGTGCTGAGGATCGAGCCCAGTTGCTAGGCAAGTGTCTAGCCCCGTCCCACTGTTTTTAATAAAGACAATGTTTTCTTTCTTTGTGGGTATGTGGTACTGGGGACTGAACCCAGGAGTGCTCTCCAACTGAGCTATATCCCCAACCTTTTTATTATTTTATTACTATTTCAATACTGTATGTTGAATGTCCTCTACTTCTATGTCTGCCCCTCCACACTGCCCCCCCCCTTTCTTTTTTCCTTTTTGGTACAGGGGATTAAACCCAGGAGCGCTTAACCATTGAGTCACAATCCCAGCCATATATATATATATATATATATATATATATATATATTTTTTTTTTTTTTTTTTTTTTTTTTTTTTTTTTGGAGGGGGTGGGTACTAGGAATTGGATTCATGGGCACTTGACCACTAAGCCACATCCCCAGCCCTTTTTTGTATTTTACTTAGAGGCAGGGTTTTGCCGAGTTCCTTAGGGCCTCGCTAAATTGCTGAGGCTGGCTTTGAACTTGAGATCTCCTTGCTTCAGCCTCGGAAGCCGCTGGGATAGACCCTGTGGGTGTGTGCCAGCGCGCCCAGCTTCTCCATCCCACTTTAACAGTCAGCTCATACAGCCCCACCTCCAGAAAGTCCTCCCTGACCACCAATCTGGGTTGGGTGCCTTCTTTTTTTTTTAATATTTATTTTTTAGTTTTTTTAGGTGGACACAATATCTTTATTTTTATGTGGTGCTGAGGATCAAACCCAGTGCTTCACGCATGCCAGGCGAGCACGATACCACTTGAGCCACATCCCCAACCTGGGTGCCTTCTTTGGCTCTCCCCTTTTCAGGTATGATCACTCTGCCTTGAGCTTCCCCAGCCCAGCTCTGATGCCTGTCTGTGGCTGGCTGGTGGAATATTTCTCTTCTTACTTGTACTGGGAATCCTAGAAATGGGGTCCATCAGCTGCCCTGGTATTCTACCGTCCCAGCCCCTGTTCACTAAACCCTAGGCTTTCTGCAGCACGGTCCTAATCACTCTTGTCATCACTACTCCAGACTGCTCCTGTCTAGTGAGCGAGAACCACAGGTGGGTCCTCAGGCGCTCAGTGAATGTTGAATTTAGGAATAAACCCTTTTCCCACGAAGGAAGGCTAAAGCAAAAAGGGCAGAATGCAACAGGTTTCCAAGAAATATTTGCCTCCCACTCAGAGGCCTAGGGTGAAAGAGAAGGCACTCAGAGGTCGTCGCCAAAGCCCAACCGCAAATGTGCCATAAGTCTTGGCACTCAACCAGCCTGAGCGCCCCCCTGCCCGCGTCCCATCAGGGTGGAGCCAGCGGGAGCCCCGCCCCTTTCCCTTCGCCAGGGGCGGGCCCAGGTGCGCCAAGGGCGGGGGAGCATCTCCTCAGGTGCCGGCCCTCTGCGCCTGCGCTGTGCTCGCCCCGCCTCGCCAGGTGCGCCCCGCCCGCCGGCCTGGCTGCCTTCTTCCATCCGCTTCCAGGCGTCCGCCATTGGCTCTAGCGCCCCCCTGGGAGTTTGGCGGTGTGGCGCAGTTCTGAGTTGGGAAGGGTCCCTGAGTACCGCGAGGGGCAAAGGGACGCGTGAAAAGCGGACCGAAGCGGTGCGCTCGAAGACAGTGTCCGGTCACCGAAGGTCTGAGAAAGGACTTTCGGAGCCGTGGGCACCTCGCGGATCCCGGGGGGTGGGGGGCGACCGCACCTGAGCTTGTGGACCTCCAGCGCGCGTGCGCGCCCAGGGTCTTCCCGCACCTGATCGCGAGACCCCAACGGCCTGCGGCTCGAGGCCTCGGCGGCTCATCCCAGGCACCCGTCATGGCGCAGCTGTGTGGGCCGCGGCGGTGCCGGGCGCTCCTCGCCCTGCTGGCATCGCTGCTCCTCTCCGGGGTCGAGGTGGCCGACGGAGGCCGAAGCATCCACGGTGAGGGCCTGATGGGTGTCCGGGGAGGAATGGATAGCGGGGGCCGGAGGCGGGACCCGGGGGGCAGGGACGGGGGTGAAGTGGGTCTGGGCCTGGGAATTGAGGGGGGGTAGAAATTGGGGGCTACTTGGAGGTGGTCAGGGCGTGTAGGGCGAGCAGCTGGCCCTAGCGATTGGTCCTTCAGGAGGTCTGGGGGCCCTTGGGAGTGAACGGCGGGCGGAGGAGCAAGGACAGGAAAGTTCCTTCGGAGGAGGGAGGGGACGTTGGGTATTGACCAAGAAGGAGTGGCCTTGGCCCTTCCTGTGGCAGGAAGGGGTTGAGGAGCCGCACCGAGTACTCTTCGTGACAGCGGAAAGTTCCTCGGCCAAAGAAAGCCAAGGGAGGCAAGGCCTCTGAGGGTTGTGGCTTGGATTTGGTGACCTGGTGGCAATTTGTGCTTCGAGGAAGAAGCCCCTATCCTCATCTCTTTGGATATTGGGCAACAGTCTCCAGAAATTTTTCTAGATCAGTTGCAGTAGGTTTGGTGGCCAGAAAGAAAGGGTTCTCAGTGATGGCAGAAGAAAAGAAAGGAAGAGAAGAGGAGCAACTGGTGGAGGGGAGAGACCTTGCCAAGGTGCAGGGACGAAGGTGCCTTCCAGCGAGACAGCATTGGCAAGCAGGCGCTGGGGTTGGCTTCTTCAAGTGTTGTTATAACCTTAACCACTTCAGACAAGTACCAAAGGGTTTTGAAAAGAGCTCTCTGGGAAGAAGAATCCATTGATTCAGCGAACTTAATCCCTGCCATGTGTCAGAAACTGCTGGCAGTGGTGACAACAGTTGATTCCATAGGCCTGGTTCTTGGCGCTCACAGAGCTGGTAGTCCAGCGGGAGAGATGGTGTATGTTTAAATAAAGAGCACTGACCATAAGATTAAATGACTAAGAGGTAAACAAAAAGGGTGAAATACAGGAACATCATCATCTGATGATGATGGGGGCTCCCTTAGCTCCAGTGGTCAGGGGAGGTCTCTCTGAGGAGGGTGGCATCTGAGCTCCGACATGAAGAATGAGGAAGTGGCAGCCACACACAAAGACCTTGAACAGTAGTGTTCAGTTTTCTGGATGAATGAGTACAAAGGCCTTGAGTGTGGAACAAACTTGTTGTATTCAAGGAAAAGAGGGAACCCCCAGAGCTGGAGCCGAAGTGAGAAAGGGGAAAATGGGAGGTGGGAGAAGTGGGCAGGAACCAGGTGGCCCAGGGCTGTGCAGGCCAGCACACTGGGTGAAAAGAGAAAGGAAGCAGGATGTGTGCCTGCTAGGTCCTCATCCCCTGTGACAGGGTAACTTCTGGAAAATGGTTAATTGCCCTATTGTTGAGGCAGGGAGGAAATTAAAAAGTTGTCAGGTGCCAACGGGGAGAAGCACATTCCTAGAGGTCACAGTATGAATCAGAATTTGTCAATTCTGGGCTTTTTCAGATAAAGAAATGTTAAGATTTATCTCCAATTACCTGGCCTGCGACTGCATGTGGTTACAGCTTACTCTGAGCTTGTAGGTATTGTTTAATCCTGGATGTAACCTGGCGTGGCGTGGTGGTGACATGACAGGCCTGCTTACATGGCAGTCATTGACAAAGCCAGGTCTGACTGCAGAGGACCTCTCTGTTCTTCATGTCTCCCTCTCCCCATCCCACTTTTCCCCTGATGGCTGCAACTGGCTGGACCTACTGACCTTTCAGAAGTTCTAGTGTCTGGCTGGGTGAACTGCTGCCCTCACTTATCTGAAGTGCTGTTTGAAAGCTCAAACAACTTCATCTGAGGCAGGAAGCAGTCCAATTGCTTTGGTTTTCTCACACAGAAAGGCCACCTGCTGAGTGAGGTGTTTCTCCTGGCACATGGAACTGCACAGGTGCTGCCAGGTGAATATGTGGAGAGACGAGAAGAGGGAATGTGTTTATGTTTAAGGGAGTGATTATAATGGTTGGTGATGGAACTTATTCTGGGTAAAGACGCGAGCAGGCTGAGGAACATGAGGATGGTAGGGCCAACAGCTTGTTGCAGTTGAGGTTCTAGGGAGAATGAACTAGAGAGTAGGACACAGTGGGCGGTGACTGTGGTAATGAAAGTGCGGTTCTGAAGAGCCTGGTGTGTTGGAGACAAGGTCTAGGGTAAGAGTGAGGAGTTGGGAGGACAAGTTTACTGGAGGAGAGAAAGTCAGGAACTGAGGCCAGAGGATCATCTGTCTGGATATTGCCTGCTAAAAACAGCCTGAGAGGTGGTGAACCCAGATAAAGATTATGGAGCAGTGAGCAGTAGGGACCTGAGTCAGATGATACACAAGGTGGGCAGTGAACAGTCTGCTCTGATAATGTGACAAGAATGTTCAGAGAGGGGGCTAGGGTTGTGGCTCAGGGGTAGAGAGCCTGCCTAGCACATGCTGTTTGATCCTCAGCACCACATGAAATAAAATATAGGTATTGTGTCTGTCTACAACTAAAAATATATTGAAAAAAAATGTTCAGAGAGTCAGATATAGCTCAGTTGGTAGAGTGCTTGCCTCCAATGCTCAAAGCCCTGGGTTCAATCCCCAGCGCCACCACCAAAAAAAAAAAAAGAATGTTCAGAGAATCAATTGAAGAAGCGAGCTTTTGCTAAAGGTAATCCAGAGGGTCCAGGAATTGGGAGATGGAGATAGGACAAAACAGGCTGTGTGAGGATGAGGATTAATTCCGAGTAGGCTGTAGGCTGTGTTTTTTTGTTTGTTTGTTTGTTTTTGGTACTAGAGATTGAACTCAAGAATGCTTTACTACTGAGCTACATCCCAACTCTTTTGATTTTTTTTATTTTGAGACAGAGTCTTAGTTTAAAGGGTCTCATTCAGTTGTTGAGGCTAGTCTCGAAATTGTGATCCTCCTGCCTCAGCCTCCTGAGTCAAACTCTGGGACTTCTTGTCTGTGATCAGTGTATCCTGATCTGAGACTGACCATGTTGGTGAGGCTCTTAAGTGGTGGAGGGCAGTGGGAAGGGTGTGGCAGGTACACACTTGAAGGCCTGGAGGAAGAGTCCTCCTGACTCCAAACCTGCAGACAAGTAGGGAAACTTGGTCTTGTGCTAGATTTTCCAGAATCAGGGACAAATTTTTATTCCAAAGAAAGTGGCCTCTTCTGGGAAGCTTCATATAATCTTTTGGTGACTTTTAAGACATTTGGCTTTTGGCTTTGCCTGAAAAATAGATCTGGTGGAACCTGACCAGAACACAGGCCTGTATTATTCCCACATGGCTCTCATGGACTGGAGCCCCGAGCCTCTTGGGAAGGATATATTCTTCTACCCCAGTCTGTAATTATCACATTGATTTACCTGCCTGCTTTTTTTGTGGTACTGGGGATTTAACCCATTTTTAATATTTTTATTTCTCTCGGCCTCCAGAGTAGCTGGGATTACGGGCATGCACCACTGTGCCTAATTTATTTGCCACCTTTTATAACTGTAGGCCCACCTTGAGGATATGCTTTATTTAGTAAAAGGAGATAGATAACACCTAACAGCTTTTAGAAATTGTGCAGTACTAGTGCTATAAGGAAGGTGGAAAAAAAAAAAAAAACACTTTTGTCGTACAAATAGGCATAATTTTTTTTCCTCTTCTTTCCATGTGATGAATCCTGATAGTTAGGGTTTTTTGTTTTGTTTTTGATGCCAAGGATTGAACCCAGGGATGTTTAAACACTGACCAACATCCCTTGCCTTTTTAATTTATTTTTTGTTTTATTTTATTTTAAAAATATTTTTTAGTTGTAGATGGGCACAATGCTTTATTTTTTTTATTTTATGTGGTTCCGGTGGATCAAACCCAGGGCCTCACACATACTAGGCAAGTGTTCTACCACTGAGCTACAATCCCAGCCCTTGCCCTTTTTATTTTTTTGAGATAGAGTTTCACTAAGTTGCTTAGGGCCTCTCTAAGTTGCTGAGGCTGGCTTTGAACTTGTGATCCTCCTGCCTCACCCTCCCGAATTGAGATTACAAGTGTGTGCCACCATTCTGAGCTTAAATCCTGATATTTAAAGGCCCTGAAGTACATACTTTTGATCAGTACAATATTTCAGAGTTTAACCTTGGAAATTGCTTTAGGAGCTATCCTTTAAGTGTACTTCCCGCTGCCAGTAACTTTCTGCCTGGCCTTGGGCATCAGCTTGTGTTAATGGTTACTTGACTTAGGGTTCCTTGTGGGTTGCTCTTGGGAATTTCCACTGAAGCCTGGCAAGTCAACATTCACTCCACGACCTCCACTGGCTTCCAAGCCGATCTTCAGTTTCCATTAACCTCTTGGGTTAATTACAGCTTTCCCAGCCTTTCAACACAAGGTGGACTTTCCAGAAAATCTCCAGGGATCACTCCTTTCCCTTCCTCCTTATTCCCACAGGTAGTTGTGACAGGACAACTATGGAGATAGGACAATGTAAGAGCTAAAGTGTGCCTAGAGTTAGTAGCTGATCAACATCTTATGTAACATTTGTCCTTTATGGAAGAGGTGCTTGACCTGCTCAAAGGCAAACCATGTTGAAATGCTTATTCACTGATATAGCCAACAATTTTTTCCTCGGGACTGGGATTTGAACCTCAAGAAAATTTTACTTCTGAGCTACATCCCATCTATTTTTTTTTCTTTTTTTTTTTTTGAGACAGGGTTTCACTAGGTTTCCCAGGTGGGCCTTAAACTTTCTGCCTCAGCCTTTACCTACCAGCTGGGATTACAGGTGTGTGCCACAATGCCTGGGTAGTCAGCAAATATTTATTGAGCACCCACCAAGTGCCAAGGCACTGTTTTAGGTTCTTGAAATAGAACACTAAACAAAACACACACGCCTGGCTGTTTCGCCATAATGAGAGGAAGATAGTGCAGTCAGGTGAGCGTGTGTGTGTGTGTGTGTGTGTGTGTGTGGTGGTGAGTGCCGTGAGGTGAGTACCGTAGGGTTGCTATGCTTCGTGCTGACAGCCGGGCTTTGGGAGCTCACGGGTTACAGTCCCTACAGGATGATGAGGGCCTTGACTTTAGGTCCACTGAGGGAAAGTGGCCTCTTTCTCTTTTTTTTTTTTTTTTAATATTTATTTATTTATTTTGTAGTTTTCGGCGGACACAACATCTTTGTTTGTAAGTGGTGCTGAGGATCGAACTCGGGCCGCACGCATGCCAGGCGAGTGCGCTACCGCTTGAGCCACATCCCCAGCCCCTCACAAGCTGTTTCTGACAAGATTTTTTTGGAAAACTTCTTGTGAGAGAATGAAATGTCAGAATGTTGGATGCTGAGGCCCAGGAACTTAAAAGTTTAATTACTTTGAAGTTTATTTGAAATCCATTTCTCATTGAAAGCCATTTTACCTTTTTTTTTTTTTTGTAGTACAGGGGTTAACCTAGTGGCACCCTACCACAGAGCTCCTTTCCCGGTTCTTTTTATTTTAAGGCAGTTGCTGAGGCTGATCTCAAACTTGTGATCCTTTGGCCTCAGCCTCCTAGGTCACTGGGATTTCAGATGTCTGCCACTATGCCTGGCTCACAGTAACTCTAAACCGGGTCTGGGTCCATGGCTTCAGAAAAATAAATGCGTAAATTAAAATAATAAAATTTCATGGGTTTATTAGAAAAAAAGTATCTAAAGAAGCTCCTTACAGGAGTGATGGTGAAAAATAAAAGGTTGAAAATCATTGTTCAAGTTTCATTAGCCTTCACTAATTTCAAAACTGGTTCTTGCTTCACAAAAGGTTAAGAACCTGGGGTTGTGGCTCAGTGGTAGGTAGAGTGCTTGCCCTAGCATGTTTGAGGCCCTGGGTTTGATTCTCAGCATCACAAATAAATAAATAAACAAACATTGACAGCTTAAAAAAAAAAAAAAAAAAGAAGAACCCCTGAATGAATTCATAGCATGGGAAGGACTTGGAAACAACTTGTTTCCTTCCAAGTACTCTGATGGGCTACTCAGTTCTTGCTGTGGACTTTGGTAAGGGTAGAATTTATAGTCCTTTTTCAGTGATAAATGTGAAGTGATGGTAGGAGTAGTGGTTTGCTTTGTGTTGATAGTTTATGAAATGTAAAATTTCATACCTAAACATGTCAAAATTTTATATCTAAAACACCAAGATTTTATAACCCTTATAATTTAACTTAGATTTGTCATTGTAAATGTTCTTACCTCATAAATAGAGGTTGTTTTAGAGTTTCTGAATTATTTGTCCTAATAATGACAATTTGCAGACACCCAAGCCTAGAGGTGATAGGTAGGTAGTATAGCTTTCTGTACTGGAAACTGAAGCGCTCAAATATGTACAATCTATTCACCTAACCAAAATGGGTGGCTTCATAGAGCACTGTAAACTAAGTCTGATTATAAAAAAGTTTTGGAATTTTGCCTGGTAGAATTAAAACAGCCTTTTGGGAGGCTGAGTTTGGAAGATCATTTGAGCCCAGGAGTTTGAGACCAGTGTGGGCAACGCAGCAAAATCCCATCTTAAAAGCAAAAGCCAGAAACAGCCCGAGTACCTCCTTGGTGTTCATTCACACAAACCTTGTGTTTCTCATTCTTTAGGGAAAAGGCACTCAATGTTCAGATGGGTAAGCAGAGCATAATTGTTTTTACTCCCACTGTGCCACTGAGCTGCATCCCCAGCCCTCCCCCACCTCCTGATGGTGTTTTGGTGCAGGGATTAAACCCAGACAGGCTTTGCCACTGAGCTGCATCCCCAGGCCTTTTTGTTATTTTGAGACAGGTTTCACTAAATTGCTCACTCTGCCCTGGAAATTGGGATCCTCAAACTTCAACCTTCTGAGTCACTGGATTACGTGTATGTGACACCACTCTGGGCTGTTTGTCCCTTCTTATTCTGATCCCTGGAGGCTCTGCAGATGGTTGTGCAGCAAGAAAATCAGGGGATGGGTGATGCATGGTTTGATGTCCTCAGTCACCATGTTTGGTTGCACTTTTTAGTGAAATGTTTTGTTCTTCATCCTCATTCCCTCCATTCCTAAATTAAAGTCCAGTGTTCATAAAATACAGCATCTACTATTTATTAAAAGCTATTGCCTGGCTGGGGTTGTGGCTCAGCGGTAGAGCGCTCACCTAGCAGGGGCAAGGCCCTGGGTTCGATCCCCAACACCACATAAAAATAAATAAAGATATTGTGTCCAATTACAACAGATAAATAAATAAATAAATAAATATAGATAAAGTTATTGCCACTGGGAATGTAGCTCAGTGGTAGAGCACTTGCCTAGCATGTATGAGGAGGCCTTGGGTTCATTCTCTAGTATTGGAAAAAAAATATTTTGCCAAATATTATTTTAAGCGCTTATAATGGATTAAAAGCTCCTTTAATCTTCAAAACACTTAGGATGTTGGTAGTTTGTGTTAGAGAAAAACTTCCCATTTGCATGGTTTTTAAAAAATGAATCTGCAAGCTTGCAGTATGGGGCCTGTGGAAGAGAGCCAGCTATCTCCTCACTTTGTTATTTACAAGTGAATTCAAGTTACAGATTCTGTGTGCTAATTCCCCCAGACTGCCCAAGATTTATCTGGGGATGTAGCCCAGTTGTAAAGCACTTGCCTGGCATAAATGAGGCCCTGGGTTCAATCCCCTGCACTGCAGAGATGGAGGATGGGGAGACAGCCCAAGATTAATAGGGCATTCCACAGCAGAGAGGGAAGGAAGGAGATCACAAAAGGCAATTTTTGTTGTTTCTTTTTTTTTTTTTTTCTTTTTTGCATTAGTGGGGTATTCTACCATTGGGCTACTTCTCCAGCACACACACACCCAGTTATTTTTTAATTATTATTTTTTTTTGAGACAGACTCTTACTGAATTACCCACACTAGCCTCAAACTACTTCCTTTTTTTTTTTTTTTTTATACCAGGGTTTGGACCCAGGGACATTTTACCCACTGAGTCAGATTCCCCAGATACCTAGATCTTTTTGTTTTGAGGCAGGGTCTTGCTAAGTTGCTTAGGGCTTCAACAAGGTCCTGAGAGGTTGGCCTTGAACTTTTGATCTGCCTGCCTCAGCCTCCCAACCTGCTGGGATTACTGGTTTGTGCCACCACACCCAACTCTAGCCTCAAAATTTCTATCTTCCTGCCTCAGCCTCCTGAGCAGCTGGGGTTACAGATGTGCACCACTATGCCCAGCAAAGGGTAGTATTTGCTAACAAACGTGCCAAGAAATACTTTGGTGCTAACTAGGTTCAAATACATGTAAATCACATAAGGAAGGCCTTCACCTCAATTTAGGCCCATTTATAATGTCTTAGTTGTCTAACATTCCCAGCCTTCACCCTAATCCAGAGGGACATGGTGGTTCCATAATCAGAGCTTTGCTTTAGCTTCAAAGCCTCTAAAATCTGCTTGCTTGCTTTATATTTTGAGATGGGTCTCACTATGTTCATCAGGCTAGCCTCGAATTTTTGATCTCCTGCTTCAACCTCCTGAGTAGCTGGGATTACAGGTTTGCGCCATCACATTTGGCATATTTGCCTATTTTTAACAGCTCCAAGTATTTCCTTTTGTGGATGTCTTATTTAGCCAAACAAGATGTCATGGTGGTAAATTTTCAGCTGTTTTAAATCTGTGAACACCCAAGCCCTTTGTGTATGTGATAATACTTGTCCTTGACTCTTTTTTTTTTTTTAATTTAATTTTTTTTATTGGTTGTTCAAAACATTACAAAGCTCTTGACATATCATATTTCATACATTTGATTCAAGTGGGTTATGAACTCCCATTTTTACCCTGTATACAGATTGCAGAATCACATCGATTACACATCCACGTTTTTACATATTGCCATCCTAGTGACTGTTATATTCTGCTATCTTTCCTATCCTCTACTATCCCCCCTCCCCTCCCCTCCCATCTTCTCTCTCTACCCCATCTACTGTAATTCATTTCTCTCCCTTGATTTTTTTTTCCCTTTCCCCTCACATCCTCTTATATGTAATTTTGTATAACAATGAGGGTCTCCTTCCATTTCCATGCAGTTTCCCTTCTCTCTCCCTTTCCCTCCCTCCTCTTGTCCCTGTTTAATGTTAATCTTTTTCTCATGCTCTTCCTCCCTGCTCTGTTTTTAGTTGCTCTCCTTATATCAAAGAAGACATTTGGCATTTGTTTTTTAGGGATTGGCTAGCTTCACATAGCATAATCTGCTCTAATGCCATCCATTTCCCTGCAAATTCCATGATTTTGTCATTTTTTAGTGCTGAGTAATACTCCATTGTGTATAAATGCCACATTTTTTTAATCCTTGTCCTTGACTTTTTTTTCCCTTTTTTAATTTTTTTTTTTTTAGTTGTAGATGGACATGATACCTTTATTTTGTTTATGTATCCATTTTTATGTGGTGCTGAGGATCGAACCTAGTGCTCCACACGTGTGAGGCAAGTGTGAGGCAAGTGCTCTACCGCTGAGCCATAACCCAAGCCCCAATTTTTTTTCCTTTTGATACTGAGAAGGCCTGTTATCTGTCTTTTCTGTATAGAATACGATTTCCAAATATGTGATGATTATTGTAGCAAATAACCTCCTTTTGGTGGCTTTTCTGAAGAGTAGTGTTTAGCAGTGAATAGGTGTGCTGCAGCATTTTTGGCAAAGGAGGAACCTGAGGAATGTGTGGTCTAAGGAATATGAACCCCAGGAATCTGGGCTATAGGTTTGGTCCCACAGAAGAGACTTAGAGAGTCCATCTGAGCAGTGTTCTTATAAACCTTCTCTCAAGAAGGACTTAGCAAACTGCAGCTTGTAATGCCCTCTAATGTGGCCTGTGAGTGAGAGGTCTGATTATTACTTATTTTTAATGGTTGAGAAAAATCCAAAGAAGAACATTTTGTGGCATTTGAAAATTTTATAAAATTGGTTTTTAGTGTCCATAAATAAGTTTTATTGGAACATTGCCATGGACATTTATTTACATATTGTTTATGGTGCTTTTTATGTCATAATGAGCACAGCTGCAACAGAGACCCTGTGACCCACAGAGCTACAATAAAGGCACAGTTTTCAGCATATGAATTTCATTTCCCAACTCCATTAAATTACCTCTGACCCCTAACAGCAGGGCTCAAATTTCAGTTACCACAGTGACGATTTGGGTAAAGTAGAATTGCCAGCTGCTGGCCTGTAAATTATACCCGTGTTAGTGAGAAGTAGTCTCATAGAGCCTGGCCACTGCATGTCATCCCTTGTTTCATATGTTCACAGCAGAGCGTGTAGTTGCGTGTTTTGTCTCCTTGTCCCTATGATAAAACCCAAGAGTGCAGCAAAGAGAAGAAGTGGTAACTTCTGAAGGTGAAATTCCAGCCAAGCATAAATGAAGTGACAGAAGACCTGCCAGTTGTGGGAATGTTGACACTGCTGCCATTTCAGAGGCTGTGGCTATGTGGCCAGAGGAGTTTAGTGACTACTTCACAGAAATCAGGAAGGTTACTTGTGGGTGATGTTCCAAAGCAAGTCATGCCAGTAAACACCTACAGGGAAGCAACTCTTAGGAACACAGAAAGAGCAAAGGATAAAATGCTGGAAGCCAGTGCAGATCTAGAAAAGACTACAGTGTTGCTGGCTCCATGTCATTTGAGAATCATACTGCAAACATTGTTCATTGGGGGAGAAGAAATTAAACACTTTTTAATTCTCATAATTCAGCATACTGTGTCCTAAATACTCATTTCACACTTGTAACAAAGTTTAATAATGTTTTGACAACCCCCCACATACCTTTTTCAGTTTTTATTCTGAGTCAGGGTATAGCTAAATTAGGCAAGCTGGCCTTGAACTTTGTAGTTCTCCTGTGTAGGTAGGATTATAGACAAGCCCCATCACACCCAGCTTTGAAGGCCATGGAACAGCCTCCATTGATTGAAAGATTGCTTTGCTTGACCCCAGCACTACAGGTTACTGCCTGTATTTACTGTTTGGCCCTGACCCATGCTCAGAGGAAACAGATATTGCTGGGTGAGATGGGGCACACCTGTAATCCCAGCTGTTTAGAGGCTGAGGCAGGAGGATCCAAAGTTCAAAGCCAGCCTAGGGTATTTATTTATTTATTTTTAGTGTGTGTGTGTTGGTGGGGGGGTTGAACATAGGGTGCTTAACCACTGAGCCATGTGTCCCCAGCCCCTTTTATTTTTAATTTTGAGACAGGATCTCACTAAATTGCTTTGGGCCTTACTGAATTGCTGAGGCTGGCTTTGAATTTGAGATCCTCCTGCCTCAGCCTCCAGAGTCACTAGGATTATAGGCGCATGCGCCTCCATGCCTGTCCAGCCTGGGCAATTTAGTGAGATGCTGTCTTAAAATAAGGAAAGATAAAAAGGGCTGGGGCCAGGCATGGTGGCGCATGCCTGTGATCCCAGGAGTTTGGGAGGCTGAGACAGGACGATTTGAGTTCCAAACCAGCCTTAGCAATGGTAAGGTGCTAAGTGACTCAGTAAGACCCTGTCTCCAAATAATTTACAAAATAGGACTGAGGATGTGGCTCAGTAGTTGAGTGTACCTGAATTTAATCCCTAGCACCCCCCAAAAAGGGGGGGGGCTGGGAATGTACCTCAGTG
This sequence comes from Marmota flaviventris, assembly GCF_047511675.1. NCBI lineage: Eukaryota > Metazoa > Chordata > Mammalia > Rodentia > Sciuridae > Marmota > Marmota flaviventris. Next base: position 15,114,926 of record NC_092515.1, on the reverse strand, counting down.
GTAAAGTGCCCCTTGTTTCAATCCCAGGTACCTCAAAAAATAACAATGAAAACAAAACAGCCAGGTATAGTGACATACATTTGTAACTCCAGCAGTTTGGTAGTCTGAGGCAGGAGAATTGAAACTTCCAGGCCATCCTGGGTAATTTAATGAGACCCCGTCTCTAAATAAATAGGTCTGGGGATGTAGTTCAGTAGTAGCACCCCTAGATTCAGTCTCCAGTACTGCAAACAAACAAAAAACAGATGGGCAGAGTGGAAATAGCCGAAGGACCTCTTCATGATGGACTTCAGGCTAGTGAGATGATCCAGAGCTGGGTGTGGTGGTGCACGCCTGTAATCCCAGGAAATGTCACGTATGTCAGACAAGAAGACCTTATGCTTCAGTTTTTAGCACCCATGGGAGTAAAAAGTGTATTAAAGACTAGAACCCTAGGAAAGTTATCTTTGCTTGTTTTTAAAAACTTCGGGGTTAGGGTAACTCAGTGATAGAGCACTTACCTAGCATGCCGAGTTACTGGGTTCAATCCCCAGCAATCCCTTCACCATACATCAAAAATAAAATAACATACTCTGAATGGATAACATGAGTAAAAGATAACAATAAGTTCAAGTTGATCATTAATTTGGGACAGAGAAAGAGCAGGCAGGATTGAAGTGAGAAATATATGGTTTCATCTCTGTTCATGTTTTAGTGCTTTCAAAAGTAGAATTTGTACTTTGCAACCAAGTAGGCACAACTCCAGCTGTGCTTTTTTATTTTTGGGGGACAGGATCTCCTTAAGTTTCTGAGGCCTTGAACTTGTGAACCTCTTGAGTAGCTGGGATAAACAGGCTGCATCACTAGACCTGGCTCCAACTTGCCTTTTTGAAGAATGATTAGGTACTATCTTCTCAAGCTTGTAAAATAAAATTGGATTGGTAGTGCCCCGGAGCCAAAAATTCCAGTAATATCCTTGTTAGAAGGTGACAGCAGATCATTCAAGCTGGCTGTGTTGAGTGAATTTATCTGAGCCTGGATGCATTGGTTAATGCTCTAGTGACTGCAGAACCAGAGAAACTTGTTTTCCATGGTATCATTTAGCAATTGAGAAGACCAGTCTGTTTCCCAATTTGATAATAGCCAATGTTCAAAATGCCTGCCAGGATTTTAAGTTAGGGTCATATTTTAGATAATATGTTGTTTTTTTTTTTTTTTTTTTTTTTGGTGCTGGGGATCAAACCCAGGGCCTTGTACATGCAAGGCAGGCACTCCACCAATTGAGCTATATCTCCAACCTAGATAATATGTGATTTTTAACTATTTTTGATGCTTTTGTAAAAGAATGCTACTGTTTTCTAAAGATGAATTCCATTTTTATTTCACATATTATGAAGTGAGTACTTCCAAATTTGGTTCCCGCAGCTTTTTCCTATTCTTCCTGTTTTTTTTTTTTTTTAATTTGCAGTATTGGAAATTGAACTCAGGGGTGTTCACTACTGAGCTACATCTCCACTACTTTTTAAATTAAGACAGGATCTTGCTAAGTTATCTAGGCTTGCCTCAAACTTGTCATCCTTCTGCTTCAGCCTCCTGAGTTGCTGAAATTACAGGCATGCACCATGCCTCGCCCTTGCCTATGTTTTGAAGACATGTACTTAATTTTGCATTTGTGAGCATAGAAATAGGACTTGACATATCATTCATGATTGCTTCTCAGTAGTATTCTAAGACCAATTATTTATTTTTTATTGTTAGATTTTTTTTTTTTTTTTTTCTTTCTAGCAGGTATTAAACCCAGGGCACTTTACCACTGAGCTATTTTTTTATTTTGAAGACAGTGTTTCACTGAGTTTTAAAAAGTAAGGTTCGGAGGCTGGGATTGTGGCTCAAGTGTTAGAGCGCTCGCCTAGCACTGGCAGGACCCGGGTTCGATCCTCAGCACCACATATAAATAAAGGCATTGTGTTGTGTCCATCTACACCTAAAAAAACAGCTGAGTGATAGAGTGCTTGCCTGGCATTCCTGAGTAACTGAGTTCAATCCCCAGTATTTTTATTTTTTTATTATTTTTTTAAATTTTGAGACAGTGTCTCACTAAGTTACTGAGGGCCTTGCTAAGTTGCTGAGGCTGGCTTTGAACTTGTGATTCTCATGCCTCATTAAGGTACTGGGATGATAGGTGTGTGCCACTGCCCTTGGCTGTTGTCATTTCTTTTCTTTTTTTTAAATATTTATTTATTTTTAGTTGTAGTTGGACATAATACCTTTACTTTATCCATTTTTATGTGGTGCTGAGGATCGAACCCAGGGCCCCCCACGTGCCAGCCGAATGCTCTACTGCTGAGCCACAACCCTAGCCCGTTGCATTTCTTTCTTTTTTTTTTTAATTTAATTTTATTTTTTTTAGTTTTTGGCGGACACAACATCTTTGTTTGTATGTGGTGCTGAGGATTGAACCCGGGCCGCACGCATGCCAGGCGAGCGCGCTACCGCTTGAGCCACATCCCCAGCCCCTGTTGACATTTCTTAATAGAAGAACTCATTAAGGAATAACTTCCTGAAATTATGTCCAACCAAACCCCCCCACCCCACCCCCAGCCTCGTCCAGTGCTTTTGGTATGTTGCTGTCTGTGACCCTGTCATTTAAGTGTGACTGAAACCAGGCCCCAAAGAGACCTCTGAAGAAGGGAATTGGCCTTGGTGAGCCCTCAGACTGTGATAACAGCCCTGAGGAATTCTTTGGCTTTTAGGCAGCTCAGTTCTGTGTTTCTGCTGCCTTTGAAGGGACGGTCCCTACCTTAGCACTCAAGTGCTCTGAGCAGATGAGTGGAAATTTAGACCCCAGCTCTATTTATTTTTTGCCTTACTTTATCCACCCCCAAGGCTCAGAGTCCTTATTTAAAAAGTAGGGGTGTTGCTTTGTGGTTCGTTTTCTTTTTTTTTGAGGGGTGGGTACCAGGGATTGAACCCTGGGGCATTTAACTACTGAGCCCCTTTTTTTAAATTTTATTTAGAGATAGAGTCTCACTGAGCTGCTTAGGACCTCGCTAAGTTGCTGAAGCTGACTTTGAACTCGTGATCCTTGGCCATGGTTCACTTTTTTTTTTTTTTTTCTCATTAGTTATAGATGGACACGATGCCTTTATTCTATTTGTTTATTTTTTATGTGGTGCAGAGAATCAAACCCAGTGCCTCACACATGCTAGGCAAGTGCTCTGCCACTGAACCACTCACTACCCCAGCCCCCATGGTTTACTTTTATTGTGACCATTAGAAATAGGCACATAACATGAGTGGCATAATGTTAGGTGGAGGCAAATAATTGGGTGTCAAAAAGTAAGTAATGCTCTTCATTTCAGTTCTTTTCCTTTTTCCTCCAGTATTGGAGATCGAACCTGGGGGCATTCTACCACTGAGCTACATCCTTGACCCTTTTTGCATTTGATTTTGAAGACAACCTTACTAAGTTGCTGAGGCACACCTCAAACTTTTGATCCCCCCCCACCCCGCCTGCCAGCCTTCTGAGTTCCTGGGATGATGGGTGCATCTGTATGCCTGCTCATTTTTTAATCTGAATTTGCCACGGTACTTTAATTTAAAAAAAATTTTAAGAAAGATGACAAATCATAGAAATCATCATAAATACCAAAATATTTCTGGCTTTTATAAAAGCTTTTTGGAGAGCAATGAAAGAAAAAGTTCATTGGTGTTATTTGTGGTGAAGTGAAGACTGTATGTGTTTTATGACGGAACACTGCCTCCTTTAAAGCAAACACACAGACTAAAACAAAATTGCTTTCCATGACCTCATTTCTCTCAAGCCTACAGAATAAAGGTTTATGCCATGCAAGTTTAAAAGCAATTTAGTAGCCAGGCGTAGGGGTGCTCTCCTATGGCCCTAGCTATTTGGGAGGCTGAGGCAGGAGGGGCAGGGGTTGTGGCTCAGTGGTAGAGTGCTTGCCTAGCATGTGTGCACTGGGTTCGATCCTCAGCACCACATAACAAATAAACAAGTAAAAAAATACATTGTGTCCATCTACAACTAAAAAATATATTAAAAAATAAAAAGAGACTCCTCATTTTGAGACACTTCCTTTCATACTCACAGAAAGGAGTCTTTCCCTAAATGGGAGCTTGAAGCCAGGGCCTCACAAATGCTGGGCAGGCACTCTACCACTAAGCTACAGCCCCAGCCCTCTTGAGTTTTCTCTTAATACAGATGTTTCTGTCTTCCTCTGGGACATCAGGGAAGTCCTTTCTTCTCTCCTCCTCGCCCAAGCAAACCTGAAAACAAGGCTGCTTTTTGGATCTGGGAAGTTGGTGTGCAGCACTTTAGAACAGATTGAGCAGGTGCTAGCGCATCCAAAGAACGTTTTGCAGTCCCGCGGGGTGCTGGGTAGCCCTGAGGTAAGAGGTGTCTCTGAGGCAGACCCTGATGCTGGGGGAGCCTCTGTTCCATTGCTGGATCCCCTTGGCGAGAACAGCACTAGAATTATTCAGCTAACGTCATTATTCCGACTACAGGTGACCTGCTGCATGTCAGCCTGGTTTCCCAGGTGGTGTGCTGGCAAACACAAACATCTGGTGTGCTCCACGGTGGGTTTTCTTCTTGGACGTGTTACTGAGTGTCTAGGTTTCCTGTATCACCCCTGTGCCTTGTTAGCTCTGTCAGCATGCCCGTGGCCCATGGTACACCTGCAGATCTGAACCTATAACATGAGGGCTACATTCTGGGCAGTGGAATTCACTCATCCTTAGGTAGATCTTTTTTGTCACCCCCTCCCCTTTTTTTTTATTTTTATAATTGTTCATTGACACAGTGCCTCACATGTGCAAGGCAAGCGCTCCACCACTGAGCCACAGCACCAGCCCCTGTTTTTCCTCTTTATATACTCTAGGCTTTTGTTTCCCAGCACCTAGCATGTAGCCGTCACCCTTGCTTATTTAAAGCCACCAATTCTACCATTATGCCATGGTCTTGTGGTGTCTGGTGGTTCCCTCCTGGTTGCCTTGAGCTTTATCGGCCCCTCCCTCTGGACTTTGGTCTTTGCTTAGAGATTTAATTCATGTTCTATGGGATTCATCCATTTAAGGCAAACAATTCCTCCCTCAAGTTTTTTTTTATTACCAGTAACTGCTTAGAAAGTGTGACTGACATAAAGCAGAGTGATTGCCAGGGTGCTCAGTGTGGCAGGGCCTTTGGTAGGCTGTGGCTGCTACTGGCCGCTCCCTGCATAGGTGATGTTTTCAGTTTGGGACTGTAGCGGAATCCGGTGTTGCCTCTGGGGTTTGACGGGTGTGAGTTGGGCTGCTTCCCCTGGGCCTTGTTAATCCTCTGTTGAGTGACCTTTGGGCACATCGTCAAAAATACCTGCTGCAGGTAGAAACCAGATGGTTCTGGTTCTGGTTGACTGGGTCCTGTTATGTTGCCCATGCTGGCCTCAAAATCTTTGGCTTCTGCCTCCCAAACAGCTGAGGCTACAGAGGCACGCCACTGCACCGGGTCCCCTGTTTTTGTTTTTAATTTACATACCATAAAGTCACTCATTTAAGTATACATTCCAAAGATTTTTACATTTTACAGATTCATGCAGCTATCACCACAGTCCAATTTTAGAATATTTCCATCATCCCTCAAAGATCCCTGTGTCCATTTGCAGTCACTGCCCAGTCCACCCCCAGCACCAGAGAATCACTAGTCCACTTCCTGTCCCAGTCAATTTGCCTTTTCTGGACATACTGTGTGATTTCATTCCATGAAACGTCCAGATAAGGAGCGTTTTGACAGATTTAATGGATGGTTGCTTTTAGACGATAACTTCCTGCTTGGGAACATGCCTTTTCTGCAAATTAGTTACCTGGGACTTCCTGGCTTGTGTGGGAGCTCCTGGGGAAGGGAGTGTGCTTTTTGCACAGTAGCAGCCTTCTTCACGGAGAGATTGGTATTTCGAGAAACATCTGGTTTCATGCCTATCAGGGAGTATTTTAGAGACACAGCAGTCCTGTATGCTTTCAGAGGTTAAATAAGCCAGTTGGTGAAATAAGCCAGGCAAACGTGGAAACAACTAGAGAGGGGTAAAATGACCCACCTTGGCCTGGTTAGGTGGCACAGCATCCACAAGGGTCCTGGAGTCTGTGTTTGCCACCCTGGATGCTTGCATGGAGACCTGGTTATCAAGCACCCTTGTGCGGACCCTATGCAGATCAGTATTAGTGGGGACTGGAGTGCAGGGAGGTGTGGAATCCAATGATCAAGTTATTTTTGGTGGTTTCCTTTCCTGGGAGTCATCCAGAGAAAGGTGATTCTTCTAGGCTAGTTTTTTTCTCCCTTTCTGAGAGGCCAACCTCTAGCCTTTTATATGCAAATGATCTGGTTGGAGTTTTATAACATTGTTTTTTATTTCCCTTTGATTAGAGCAGGGCCAGATTTTGGGACTCCTTGAAACCCGGGTCTATCTCCTTGTGCTCAAATGGAAACAATGGTGGTGTGGCCTACATTGCCAATGAGAGAACTAGAGTTAGGAAGGTTGTTTCTAAGGCTTTTGTGATTTGAGTGGCCTGTCTGGTTTGGGAGAGGACAGAAAAAGTTAGGGAACGTGCCCCTGGGGGTGCTGTACTCACCAGCAGCACATCTCCTTCCTAGCCTCACTTCGCCAGCTCTGATCTCTCAGGGCTAAGCTTCCCTTGGCCTGGTTAGGTGGCACAGCATCCACAAGGGTCCTGGAATCTGTGTTTGCCTCTGCAGGTCATTTTTCTATATTGGTTGTGTATGTCTTGATAAGGGGGGGCCAGGGGCAGAAGCAGTACACAGCTGAACCACAGCCGGGTGGGTAGATGGCTCCTTCTGGATGACATGGTTCTTCCTGTACAAGGAAGGACTCGCCAAGCAGGCCTGAAGGCAGCTCAGGCTTTAGAAACAGCTCACAGAAGGACTGGCTGGATCTTAAGGCTCTGGTGCTCTTGGAGATAGGAAGATCATGGGCCTCCTCCTACGGGAATGTGCATGTCCTTTGAAGCCATATTGCCCTGTCACAGCAGCTGGGTTCTGCTTTGTGTTTCAGACTTTTGCCGAGTTGCGAAGGTGGTGGGGCGATGCCGGGCCTCCATCCCCAGATGGTGGTACAATGTCACTGAAGGGTCTTGCCAGCCATTCGTGTATGGTGGCTGTGAAGGTAATGACAACAATTACCAGAGCAAGGAGGAGTGTCTTGAGAAATGTGCTGGTGTTACAGGTGAGACCTTGGTAGTATGGGAAATTTTACTGTTTAAAAATAGTTTATTGGATGTGGACACTCTCTGCTGTATGCTGCTGCTTCACTGCAGAACCTTCCAGAGATTTAAAAAGCAGAACAAACTAGCTCAGTGCGCTACAGCCTCACAGTTGTTCACAGGTCTCACCTCCTCTTCCTGAAAGGGAGAACAGACCTCTTCTGATTGAAGGTGCCCGCCTGCACAGTCCTAGAGGATGGAACTTTCAACTTGCTCACAGGCTGCCCTCCGCTCCCTGGGCCTTTGGGTTATTTTTAGCTCTTGGACAAATGACACAAAAGTTCATACAGCCAAATTATGAGTTAACACTGGAATGTGGGTCATGGGATCAAGATAATGTTGATCCTGACAGCCTAACAGTTAAATAAAAACCTAACATACTGCCAGCAGGCCCTGGCCACCCCCAGCCTGGGAAGACTCCTTGAGAGCTAATGGCAGGGAGGTGTTGGCATCCTGGGACCTGATCCTTCCCAGGTGTTCCAGAGCCCGCAGATGGGGCTTTCCAGACACCCTTTTTTTGGGGGGTGGGGGGTACTAGGCATGGAATTTGGCACTCAACCACTGAGCCACACCCCCAGCCCCGTTTTGTATTGTATTTAGAGACAGGGTTTCACTGAGTTCCTTAGCGCCTTGCTTTTGCTGACACTGGCTTTGAAGTCGTGATCGTCCTGTCTCAACCTCCCAAGCTGCTGGGTTTACAGACATGGGCCACTGTGACTGGCCAGTCTTTTTTTTTTGTGGATACAATATCTTTATTTTATTTTTATGTGGTGCTGAGGATCAAACCCAGTGCCTCATGCATGCTAGGTAAGTGTTCTACCTCTGAGCCATAGCCCCAGCCCTGGCCAGACAATCTTATAAGTACTATCTTAATGTTAGTATATGACTTCATGCAGGTTTTTTTTTTTTTAGTTGTGTGTGGAAGGAGGATTGAACTCAGGGGCACTCGACCACTGAGCCACATCCCCAGACCTATTTTGTATTTTATTTAGTGACAGGGTCTCACTGAGCTGCTTAGGACCTCACTGTTGCTGAGGCTGGCTTTGAACTCTTGATCCTCCTGCCTCAGCCTCCCAAGCCTCTGGGATTACAGGTGTGTGCCACCAAGCCAGGCTCATGCAGCTGACTTGGCTTTGAGGCTGGGACTCTTCAGTGTGGACCCTGTGTTGTCTTCTCAGCACCTACTGTCAGCCCCTGAGCCTGTCCTGCCTGTCCTTGTCTGGTGCTCACAGCTTTCTGTTTGTCACCCACTGGCTATAATCCCTCTTTGCTTTGAGCTATGCATTCAGAGATCAGATAAGCTTATTTAAGTTTGTAAAGAGAGGACAAAAGTGGCCTTGGCTGTGACCTCAGGTCTAAAGCAGTGCAGGAGCACACAACCCAGCAGTGCACCCCTTGAGGGGCAGTTTGCCTTTCTCTCAGCAATAGTCTGGAGAGCTGAGGAGGCAGAGTGTGAGCTGAGATCAGACAGATCAGTCCTTCATCTCTGGGGGTAACTGGAACTTCCCAAGATGGCAACTGAGGGAAATGTCATTTATTTTTCCATCATCAGCAATGATGCCATGTGGGGAAATTTACCACTGTGCTCTCCCCATCTTCTCAGGAGGAGGATTGAGGTGTTGGGGACACACAGGGGACCAATGGATGTAAGAAGAAACGTTGCTACTTGGGGCAAGGGTTGTGTTTTGCTGGGAGAAGGCAGGTTTGCTGACTTCTTGGAGCTGGGCCAGGGCCTGGCACCAGCTGCAGGGACCTAGAAAGTTCATGTGTGGCACCAGCTGTGACTCTCGGGTTCTCTCACAGCAGCCTGAGAAGAGCTGGAAACTGCCAGAGCCACAGTCCTGGGAGTTCTTGCCAGCGTGTCCGCTCTCCTAGGTAGGCAAGCTCTGGGGAGCCAGATAAGAATGTTTATTAATTTATAATGAGAACTAGAACGCCTAGGGGACAACACTCATGTCCCTCTGCCCACGCTTGAGTCCACGCAGACAAGCCTCTCAGCCAGATTGCTGGGAGGTTGCTTGGTGGGGAGAGAGGCAGAACAGGGGAGCTGTTTTGTGAGGTAATTGTCCAGCGGCATCCGGATAGGTAGGCCAGCCCTGATCCTCTCCAAGGTCACTCCCAGACCAGCCAGCCTCTTCACCCACCCCCTTAACTTGTGTGGGGGGTGGTGGGAATAAAAGGTACTTCACATAAAACTGGCCATTTGAACCTTATTTTCTTTTTTAGGCAGTATTAGGGTTTGAACCAAGGGCCTTGCACAGTTAAGCGTATACCACTGAGCCATGTCCTCACCCTTTTCTTTATTTTTTCTTGAGACAGGGTCTTGCCAACTTGCCTCTGTTGGCCTTGAACTTGTGATCCTTCAGCCTTAGCCTTTTTTAAAATATTTTTTAACTGTAGGTAGACAAAATATATTTATTTTTATGTGGTGCTGAGGATCAAACCTAGTGCCTCACACATGCTAGGCAAGTGCTCCTCTGCTGAGCCCCAGCTCCAGCCCAGCCTTAGCCTTTTGAGTAGCTGGAATTACAGGAGTGTGCCACACACCTAGCACTGCTTTAAGTTTACACCGTTGTAGGGCTCTTAACCTTTTAATTTTTTTTTTTTTTTTTTAATTTTGAAACAAGTTCTCCCTAAGTTGCCCAGGCTGGCCTCTCTGTCCGGCCTCTCTGCTTTTTAAAGTCACTCAGCATGTCTTTGCTTTGACTTCCTTAAAGTTGAATTCTCAGAGCCAGCCTGGGTTCTTCATGTCAAAATCAATCATGCAACTGAACACACCATCCACAGAAGAAATGAGCCAGGCACACGCCTATAACCCTAGCACCTCCAGAGGCTGAGGCAGGAGGATCGGGAGTTCAAAGTCAGCCTCAGCAACTTCGCGATACCTTGTCTCAAAAGATAAAAAGAGCTGGTGATGTGATTCAGTGGTCAAGAGCCCTTGATTCCATCCCCAGAACCAAAAAAGAAGAGATAGGAGCACCTGAGGGCACCAGGACCACCCACACCTGCTGGCCTTTCTTCACACACAGTGGGGAGGTGCACTGTCTTCTGCATTGTTTATTTGTTCCCTTGCAGAAAATTCCATTTATGATCTGGACTCCAGTAGGAATGGAGGAGCTTCTTCTGTCCCAAGTGGTAAGTTCTTAAAAGGACCCCGAAGGGAATGAGGGCCACCTGGATGGCAATTGAGAAAGGACATTGTAATTTCGGAGTTGTAGAGGGCTTCCACCTCCTGGTCCTGTTGGCTCAGAATCGGTAAACATGGCTCTGCCAGGGCAGCCGGCTTTGGGCTGCGACATTCTGCCACTGGGGAGCTATCCTGTCCTGCGCACAGGAGGGTTAAGGGTTCTGTGGTGCTTCCTGGCTGCCCAGAGGAGGCTCAGGTCCCTGCCTGTGGGCCTCGCCCCGCTATGCTGTCTCCTCCCCCACCCCAGCTTTCTCGCCTGTTCTCCCTCCTCTGCTCCCTGTTATGTTGCTGTCTCCCGGGCTCCATCCTTTGCCGCCCGCCCGCCTCTTGGCCTGATGCAGTCCTGAGCTTGGCATTAGCTTGCTTTGTAGTGCTCACAGCAGCCGCCCCACTCCTCCTTTATACTTAAGGACTCTGCAGCAGGAGCCTGGGTGAGTGGTACCTGCACTAGCAAAGGCACCTCAGGGGCCAATCCCCAGGCAGTGGGCTGGGGGGGGTGGGCAGAGAGACCTGCCATGCAGGGAGGGAGGGACTGTGCCCCATCCGTTCAAGGAAGAAATCCCGGGGTGCCCACACACTAATTGTAGTCTGGACCTTGCCTCTGACTCACACAAGTGCCACACTTGTGCCACATGAGAATGTTTTAGTTAGGTGGCTGTGAGAGGTCGCCTGGCTTGCAGCATGCCAGGGTTAGCTAGAGTCGCTTTCCGGTTGTGCTAGGCCAGGAGTCCTGTACCTGTTCCGGCACTTCTCTGCCTGGATGCACTGTTCACTCCCTTGGCTGGCCTCTCAAGCTCATCCAGAACCTGGTCCCGCCATGGTAACTTAGGTTTCCATCCTGTTTCAGAAAAATTTCCCCAGGAGAATGAAATTTCTAGTTGCATCAGAAAGTAGGAACAACACTGTCCTGATGGCACCAGAAATGGTGTCTGGGTCAGTTTCCATAGTGATCTCTAGGTGGTGGGATTGTTCATTGACACTGTCCTGTGCTTTGACTAGGAGGTGCTGTGGTCCACACCCTTCCTTAAAGGTGACACTTATGTCTCTGCTCTCTTAGTGGGCCCTTATAGACTTAGTCCCCACTAGGACATGTGTCTTGTGTCCATCCCAGCTTCCCTGACAAAGATGTTTGTGTTTCAGTTCCCAGAAGGCAGGATTCTGATGACCTCTCTGATGATGTTTTCAACTATGAAGGTATAACTTTCTAAATAAAAATTATGCATGATTTCTTGCTAAGGGGCAATTAAATCATCTACTGAGGGAGGGCCAGGGATGGGGTCCAGTGGTAGAGAATTTGCCTAGCCTGCATGAGGCCCTGGGTTCCACCCCTAGCACTGCAAAAAAAAAGAAAGAAAGAAAAGTAAAAGAATTGCAACTGGGCGCAGTGACGCACACCTGTAATCTCAGGCTCGGGAGGCTGAGGCAAGAGGATTGCGAGTTCAGAGCCAGCCTAAACAACAGCGAGGTGCTTAGCAACTCAGTGAGACCCTGTCTCTAAAAATACAAAACAGGGCTGGGGATGTAGCTCAGTGGTTGAGTCCCCCTGAGTTCAATCTCTAGTACCAAAAAAAAAAAAAAAAAAGAAAGAAAGTAGAACAGAGCTTTTTGGCCTTTCTGGGTAGTGGCATTGTGGACTAGGATGGGAGGTGACAGTCCTCAGCAAGTGCTCCACGCTAGCATTGAAAGGATGTGCCAGGGGAGAAGATTTACTGGAAAGGGAGTGGAGTGGAGTTCTAGAATTTACCTTCTGCTCTGCCTCCCACCTGCTGTGGGACTGTGGGTGAGTTGCTGCAGCTCCACCTCACAGTTCCTAGGTATGCAGTGAGGGTCCAGGACAGATCTGGTGGAATCTGAGTCAGTATTCGGAAGGTGCTGGGAACAGTCCCTGGCACCTTTCCCGTAGTGTCATCTGTACGGGAACCCAGTCTTGGCTGTGAAGAAGCTATGTGAGGATGTAGGGCAGAGGGCAGCTGGGAGAGTGGCCCTGTCAGTAACTCACCCAGGTCCTTTACTCTGAGAGAGCTCTCCACCGGAATTTCTCCACCTGGTCTGCTGAGGCACCTTCTAGCTCTTCCCCTTCTCTGGGGTCCTGCTGACTGGTGCTGCTGTGACGCTCCTGCTCTTGCCTACAGAATACTGCGCTGCCAAGGCCGTCACAGGGCCCTGCCGGGCAGCCTTCCTACGCTGGTACTATGATGCTGAGAAGAACTCCTGTGACAACTTCATCTATGGAGGGTGCCGGGGCAATAAGAACAGCTATCTCTCCAAGGAGGCCTGCATGCAGCGCTGCTTTGGTGCGTCCGCCTGACCCAAGTCCAAGACAGAGTTAGGTGGTTGGCCCTCCCCAAGGACTCGAGTCCCTTTCTCCTTCCCTCAGAAGAGAGCTGTGGGAAGGCTGTTCTTTGGATCCCACCAGATGGCAAGGCCTCAGCCCCACAGTTAGAAGTCCCTCAGAAAAAGCTCCCTGCGAGGACCCCAAGGCTGAGAGGAGCCTGAGGGGCAGCCTGGGTTGGTGGCCACTCCATGAGCTGGGAAGGGCTGTGAGCTGACCTCTCAAGAGTTGTGTGTTCTCTTCCAGGAAAGGAGATGTACCCTGTTCTGCCCCTTGCGACCAAAGGTTAGTGACCTCTTGCTGTCCTCCAGCTGCCTACAGCCTTCCTTCCTCCGCTGAGCTCCGTCTGCTCAGCTGCGGTTTCTTTAGGCTCGTGTTGTCTTGCCCACGTTATCTTTTCACTCTAAACATCTTTTTGGTGGAAAGCTCTTGTCTTTACATGAGATTGGAACATGTGGTGGCCATTCGTCCCAGCGCACTTTGTACACAGATAGGCTGGTGTGAGTCAATAATTCCAGAGGCCATCCCTGCCCAGGCAGCCAGGGGGGGTAGGACAAGTCTCCACCACGAGGCCTGGGGGCTCTGCCACCTGAGGCTGACCTGAGGGTTGAAGAGAGCTCTACTGTTGTAGGGTATAAACAGTTGGTCAGGGTTTCCAGAGAGGAGAGCCGCATGAGCGACAGGCCAGTTCCACTGTCCCCCAGCAGTCTGGCCTTTCGTGGAGGCTCAGCATCCTCTCGCTTTTGTTTCTGAGCCCGAGTTGTGAATCTTGGCGCAGATGACTTGCCACACTGGTTTGGCCTCTTTCTTGACCTGTTTACCAGCCAAGGAGCCAAGACCTGGCCTGCAAGTCTGCCTGGTTCTAGAAACTGGAACCTGGTTTCCCGGGTGTGGGGGTGGGAAGCTGCCCAGGCCTTAAGAGTTGGTCGGGGGGTTGAGGTGGACGGGAATGCTCCAAAGCCAGAGTCTGAAGTTCTTTAGCCAGTGGAGGAGGGGAAGTCAAGAGGCCGCACAGGAAGTCACACACCTTAGACAGAGCCCTGCCCAGAAAGAAAGCATCCTCACTAAGCAGTGGGACGAACAATCGATCCATTGTTACATCTACCCAGCAATTAGGAGCACCTGGGTCCCTTCCAGCGCCTGCTCCAGATGTACCCTTAGCTCCACCCTGGCGTCACTCCACCAGCAGACCTTTTGGGCACCTGCAGGGTCACATTTTTCTCTGCTGGCCAGGAGTATGTGTGGACTTGGAACCTTTGGGGTTTTATGTTACACACTACAGGTAAGAGTTTTGCACCCCTGGTGTGCATCTGTTGCCTGAGGATCCCATACAGTTTGCCCCAACTGGTGGCTGGGGATTTGGAGTAGAAGTGGTGTTTTTCAAAAAGGAGGAGCACAAAGAGCCACCGTGTGCACATGGCACGGCACGGCACCTCCTCTTTTCAGGGGCTCTCCTTGGTTGACCTCCCTGCAGGCTGTCTCCCTAGTTCCAATTCTGCAAGCCCTTCTGGGTCGTGAGAAGTTCTGTTCCTTGTCCTGCTCACTCAAGGCTGTCATGTGTCCCTGGGGAGCCGCCTGCTTCCTCTCTGCCTCCTTGCCTCACTGGTCTCCTATCTTGTCCCCAGCGGTGGTCCTGGCAGGTCTGTTTGTGATGGTCCTGATCCTCCTCCTGGGAGCCTCTGTGGTCTGCCTGATCCGGATAGCACGCAAGAAGCAGGAGCGTGCTCTCCGCACTGTCTGGAGCTCGTCAGATGACAAGGAGCAGCTGGTGAAGAACACATATGTTCTGTGAAGGCCTTGTCGCCAGGAGAACGGGGGAAAGGAGGGGAGAATGTGTGCTTTTTTTAAAACTAGAGTGATTGATTATATCTGTGAGATCATTAGGGCTTCGGTCTGTCTGTTGCTTGGACGCTGAAGCGCTGCTTCTCCACCCCACCGCATCCCACGGTGGTGACTTCTTTCTGTGCCCCAGGTGTAGTTTTCTATGCTCATGTTGAACTCCACTGCCTCCTTGCCCACCACAAAAGCAATGTTTTAATAGTTTCCTTGGTTTGTTTGATTCATGGTTGTTGTTGTTGTTTTTAAGTAGAAACAAAAGGGTGTTGTTTTTTTTTTTTTTTTTAAGAAATTAGGATTCTGAAAGGAAGAAAACAAAACATGTAAGTTTAATAAAAAAGGGTCTTCCCTTTTAAAGTGAATTTGAGCATGTGCTTTATATCTTAACTGATCTACAAATTTATACTCCACCAAAATTATATTAAGACTCGATGTGGGATATCCCATTCCAGATACTGACCCTTTAAGTATCATCTTTCAGATCTTTTTGATCTGAAAAGATGTGAAATAAATTTTACATTACTAAGTGCCTGTGAAGTTTCATCAGACAACCTTCAGCCTTACCATCTGTGGACAATTCTGATACTGACGCCAGGCACATCAGTGCACCCCTGTAATCCCAGTGGCTCTGGAGTCCAAGGCGGGAGGATCATGAAGTCAAGGCCAGCCTTGGCAACATAACAAGACCCTGTCTCAAATGAAAAAAAAGTTCCAACCCCAACTACCAACTGATTGCTGTGACCCACCAATGGCTGTGACCCATCCTTTGAAACACTGCCTTGGAGGGCACCCGAGGATGAGAATAGTGAGCCTCCTGTCCAGGGAGGACCTGCCTGAGAGTGCAATGGTTTCACCAGAGTTACTTGGTGTCTGAGTTTGTCTCCTCAGTTCTGCAGTCTCTCCTACAGGAGGGGAGGGAGCGGCTTTTCCTTCTGGAACTCTTCTTTCTAGGCTCCCACATGCCCCTGTGTTGACACAGAACAGAGTCCTGCTCTGCTGAGTTGGGTCTCCAGCCAGGCTCAGTCCTGCTGCCTCCCTGTGACTTTCCCTTCTGGACTGGAAGCCCCCTTCTTCTCTTCTCTTTCCAAACAAGGTAGTCCTCAAGGTCAGGCGGGCATTCTGTGCCCCCGCCCCCCCCCCCCCCCCCCGCATGGGGATGGGCGCCTGGCCCTCATTCCTGGGTGCACAGTGCGGCATGACACTTTCAGATGTTGCTCTGGATTCTTCTTGCAACAAAAGGACTTGGCGTCCTTCCCTTGGCCCTTCCTAGAAATCCCTTAAAGCCTTAAAACCAATTCCAAAAGCAAGCTGGGCAGACACCTCATGGGCTCCTTCCTGGCCCCTTTGCCACGGTGGATGTTGCTGGTGGACTCCGGCCTTCTCCCCACTGGGCCTGGCAGCCTTAGCTGCCCATCCAGGCATCCGTGCCAGTTGGCTCCGAGCTGGTGAGCAGTGAGACCTGCTTGCGGCATCCCCAGCACGTGGAGAGCCCAGAGCTCCTGGAGAGCTGGGTATGGGAAGAGATTTGGCCAGGGGTTCTCCAGCTCCCTGTGTTGTTGGAAGAGCCACCTGAGCACACAGAAGCAGGTCTCCCTGGCCAGCAGGGGATCCTCCCTCAGGCTGCCCTGGCTGCTGCTTCTCACAGGATACCAGGGGGTCTGGCCATGGTGGGCACTGGCCTGGTCACAGGGCTGCTGTTGCAGGTTGCTCAGGGGACTCCCACATGCCCTCAGGACACTTGGAGCATAACTGTCATGCTTTCAACTTTCTGCACCATTTCCTGGCTGATAATGGTGCTTTTTTGTTGCAAAGGCTGCCCAAGGTGGCCAGTAGCTACAGCATTCAGTGAACATTTCACACTCTCTGTCATCCCAGGCTGCTGGCATCACTGAGAGATAGGATGGGCTCTTAAAATATCAACCAAGCCAGGCTATGGTGGTCCACGTTTGTAATCCCAACAATCCCAGGGAGAAGATGCAAATTCAAGGCCAACCTCAGCAATTTAGTGAGGCCCTGAGCAACTTAGTAAGACCTTGTCTCTAAGTAAAAAATATAAAGTACAGGGGATGTGGCTCAGAGATAAAGCACTCTGAGAGTTCAATCCCCAGTACTGTCCCCCCAAAATCAACTAGGTCTGTGTTCCCAGTGACTAGGGAGACTGAGGCAGGATGATCCTAAGTTCAAGACCAGCCTGGGTTCAATTCCCAGTACTCAGGAGGAGGTGATGGCAAGGGCTGGGAATGCAGCTGAGTGGTAGAGAGGTTCCCTGGGGATTGAATTCAAGCACAAGACCCTGGTTCAATCCCCAACACCTCTACACACAAATCAGATTTCTCACTCTTCCTCCTCCTTCTGCACACATTTAACTAAGGCAGACAGTGTGGCTGTTCCCAGAAAGGGTTTCACCCAGGTCATCTGGGTGAGGATCAGGATAAAAGGATTGAGGTTATATAGAATTTTTTGTTTGGGTTTGGGGTATTGGGAATTGAACTCAGGGGAATATTACCACTGAGCCACATCCCCAGCCTTTTTTAAATTTTATTTTGAGATAGAGTCTCACTAAATTGCTGAGGCTGGTCTCGAACTTGTGATCCTCCTGCCTCTGCCTCCCAAGTCACTGGGATTACAGGCATGTGCATCACGCCTGGCTAGAGTACTTTTAAAATCTGGGATTCTACCCCTATCGTTCCTGAGTGTGATAAGTCTTTCTTTTCCCTAATATCAAGCCTTGACTCGAAGGGTATCTGATCAGCTCAGGTCAGCCTTGAAGACAATGACCACTCAGGTGAGTGTCCTGTTTGCCAAGACCCCCACGTGGGCCAAAATTGGAGCTATAATGAGGTTCGCCAACAATGGCAGCTTCTGAATGTGGGACCCACCCCCACCAGGTGGTTTCTAAAAGCATGTACTGGCACAGCCTTGTTCGACTTTTTAAAAATTTTTATGTATTTTTATATCTTGGATTGAACCCAGGGACGCTTAACAACACTGAGCCACATCGCCAGCAGCTTTCGTTTTTTATTTAGAGATGGTCTAGGTTGCTTAGGGCTTAAGTTGCTGAGCCTCCCAAGCTGCTGGGATAACAGATGTGTTCCACCACACCCAGCTACCTTGTTCCAATTTTGTTTATGCAAAGTCATGTTTCTGACCCCTGAGGAGTCCTGGGCAATGGCATTCACAGGGCACCTGAGACCATCTCAGTATCATTACCCAAGTTTCCAAGTCAAGTTTAACAATTCCAGAGCCAAAGGACCCTGTGCCCCTCCCTGCAGGTTTTGTATATGTGCTTGGGGGCTGGGCCACAGAATGTCTCTCTGCTGGGAAAGACGGTTGCCTTTTGGCCCTGTGGTGACACTAAAGATCTATAGGTAAGTCTAAACTCCCTTGTATGGGGTCTACATTAGCATTAGGCACATCCAACCTATGAAATAAGACCTGGACCCTCCCCAGGCTGCTGGGTGGCATGCTCCAGGCTTAGTATGCCTCATGGTGGTCTCCTGCTGCTGCCCGGGTTCCTGTTTATACTAGCTGTGGGAGACAAAGCAAACAAATTTGGTCCCAGCCTCTGGTGGTCAGATTCATCAGTGACCAATATCATGGCACATTCTTGAGATTTCACCAGAAGCCAATGTGCTGTAGGATTGAGGAGCAGATTCTTAGGAGAAACAGCCTTCTCACAGCATTTCTGCTCCTGTAGGTCTTGGGTGGGCGAGAATGTGTAACCCTAGCCAGCGCAGTGGCGCATGACTGTGATCCTAGCAGCTTGGGACAAGAGAATCATGAGTTCAAAGCCAGTCTAATAAAATATGAAAAAGGGCTGGGGATATGGCTCAGTGGTTGAGTACCCCTGGGTTCGATTCCCAGTACAAAAAAAAAAAAGTGTTACTCTGACCGTTCTTTACCCAGGATTGGGTTTGTAGCACTGTTTGAAACACTAACAGGCCAGCATGTTAGTTGATAAGTAATAAAACCCATCCCAGAGCTGACAGCTGGGTGGAGGCCAAGCTTGGACCTCCCCAGCTGGATTGGCAGTCCCTTGGCACTTTCCAAAGAAGGGCCGTCCAGATTCTCTGATTATTGGTAAGTATCCGAGGACCTAAGGGCCAGACCAGATGGGTTGCAGGCAAAGGCCAGTGCAGCGTTTGCTGAGAAAGGAAACTGAGTCTCTGCAGACGGTGTGCGTCAGGTCACGAATTCGCTAGGATGTGGTTGATTTCAAAGAAAACATTCCCAGATATGGATCCTGATGTTTATGGACCGGGCAGTCCACTCTCGTAAACTCCAGGAAAGACCAGACCCAGCTGGCTTCAGATGCTCTTGCAGTCAGCTGCGGCTGGCCCCAGATGCACAGGCCAACGAGGCCAAGAGGCCTGCCCTTCCCCAGCCCACACCTGGCTTCCCTGTTCTCCAGGTCGAATCCAGAAATCTCTTCCTAAATTGCAGCAATAAAGGAAAAGCCTCAGGACTGTAGTGACCCTTTGAGGATGTCTGCTTCCTTCAGGTGACACGTTTTTTAGAAAGGATGCTGACCCAAGGAGTCAGTATCTGTTTCAGTTTGGATCTGGACTGTCCCCCAAAGGCCCGGTCCCCATCTGGTGATGCTACTGAGAGGTGATGGGAACTTCAGAAGGCAGGGCCTGGTGGGGGTAATAGGTCCCTGGGGGCATGGCCTTGAAGGAGGTATTGTGTCACCAGCTCTGTCCTTGTGATGGAGCTCTGTCTTCTGGCCATCACTAGGTGAGCAGCTTTGCTCCACCACGTGCTCCGCACCATGGCGGCCAGCATCACCACAGGCCCAGGGACGAGGGAGCCAAGAGACCATGAGCTGAAACTGTGAGCCAAAGTAAACCTTTCCTCCTGTACATGGGTTTTCTCAGGCATTTGGTCACAGTGATGAGAAGCTGACGACACAATATTGCTGCAGACCCGTCGGGATGCAGGCCCCTTTTTCCTGCAGAGAGAGCCTCTGCTCCAGGGCATTTTATGTGGAAATGATAGGGAATGAGCAGGGGAGGGCAGGCCTGTCAGATGCCAAGGCTCGGACAACAAGGGAGTTCTATACCTGAGATGAGCAGAGGCCAAGGCCAGACGGGCCTGGGACAGACAAGCTACTGTCCCTGGCTTGTTAGCCATGGCAGACGACAACTGAGTGGTGAGGAGCTGGCACTTTCCAAACAGCAGAAGGCTGGCTGGCCTTTTTTGTCTTTGGACCTCACACCTGTTTCTCATCCACCTCCCCAGCTGGCCACCATTTGTAAACCTGAAGTCGGCAGAGCAAGGGAGAAAGGGGCACTCACTGCCACTAACGCTACCAACAGGGAGTGACAACAGAGATGGGATCCCACATCCATTTCTCCTTTATTTCAGTAACACAAGCCCCCAGGTTTTTCCTGGGCACAGCTGCCCAGCTAAGAATGATATTTCCCAGCCTCCCTTGCAGTTAGATGTAACCATCTGTCTAAGTCCTGGCCAATGGGTTGTGAGCACGTGGGTACATCTGCCTTCCTGGTCATCAGGATTGAACCAAGGGTGCTCCACCACTGAGCTGCATCCCCGGCTTTTCAAATTTTTGAGTCAGTCTCCCTAACTTGCCAAGCCTGGCCTAGAACTTGCAAACCCCATGCCTCAGCCTCCTGATTAGGTGAAATAGCGCCCAGGGCCTTGAACATGATAGGGGAGAGAGAGCTCTACCATGGAGCCACGCCCCTAAGCCCTAGGTCAGGTCGTGCTCCCCACCTGCCCTTTTTCTTCCCAAGAACCCAGTGGTAGAAGCCCGCTGCCATGGGCAATAATAAAGGGAAGGAGCCCGGGTCCCTGGACGATCTCCTGGAGCACCAGCTCTGATTCCCCTCGACTCAGACTTTCCTGTGAAAGAAAATGGCACCATCTTGCTAAGCCTCCATCTTGTAGGTCTCTGTAAAAGATTCCAGACTCAGGTCCTAACCATAATCCAACAGTGAATGAGAGGCGGACAGAGCCACGTTCCCCCTGTGCCCATTCACCCGCCTTGAAACGAGCAGGGAGCTTCATCTTGGGAAGGGCTCCGTCGCTGGGTCACAGCTCACTAGCGGTGTCTGGGGCAA
The DNA here is from genome assembly GCF_047511675.1 of Marmota flaviventris. NCBI lineage: Eukaryota > Metazoa > Chordata > Mammalia > Rodentia > Sciuridae > Marmota > Marmota flaviventris. Next base: position 15,094,237 of record NC_092515.1, on the reverse strand, counting down.
GAAGCTGCACTGCTTTCAGGCTCATCGCCTCAGATAAACCTGAGGATCCTATCGCCAATTTCATGATCAATAATAAGGTTTTGGGAAATAATTATAAAGACTAACCTTTATTGGGCTTCCATCGACCTGTGCCAGGCAGACTGTGCAAAACTTGTGAGACCAGAAAAGAGAAGTCGGGGGCTGCTTACCACCGAGCAGTAAGGGGCGGAGCAAGGACGCCCCATCAGCGACTGACCTCAGGACCCAAACTGGCCGGTCTGTGCTGGCTCTAACCTGCCGTTAGCATGCTCCCTGGCCTCAGGTAACCTCACTGATTCACCAAATGATGGTGAGCAGCGAGGCTGAGTCACACAGATCCGGTGACAGCACCGCAGACCAGGTCCCCACCCTCATGGAATTCATGCTCCACCAGGAGAAACACACACTCTCATATCCTGCCCTCAGCTGTGGGCAAAGCCACACTCACTCAGCGGGAGAAAGACCCATTTACAATCCCCACCCCACCCTGCCTCCTCTCCTCACCGCTTCATCTCCACCCTCTGCCTTCTGTTCTCCACTCTGACCTCCTTGCAATGCCTTGGACACACAGGCACATTCCCACCTCAGGGCCTTTGCACTTAGGATTCCTCCGCCTAGAGCACTCTTCCTCCATATCTTTAGTTTTTTTTTTTTTTTTTTTTGTAGTTGTATTTGGACATAAAAAAAGATAAATAAAATAAAGGTATCAAGAGAGAGAGGGAGAGAATTTTTTTTAACTAAGAGTTATGAGACCAGCCTGGGCAACAGCAGCAGGACCCTTCCTCTAAATAAAACAAAACAGCTGGGCTTGTGGCTCACACCTGTAATCCCAGCAGTTTGGGAAGCTGAGGCAGGAAGATCGCCAGTTCAAAGCCAGCTTCAGCAACTTAGCAAGACCGTCTCTAAATAAAAAATAAATAAAAAGGGCTGGGGATGTGGCTCAGTGGTAAAGTGCCCTTGGGTTCAATGAAATTAAAAACAAAATATTCAGTGACGCTTTCCCTGGTGACTTTAAATCCAACCCTTCCCCATCATACCAAATAATTATTACTCTTTCCTCTTGTATTTGTCTTTTGTTTTTTTAGATATATTTCTTAGTTGTAGTTGGACACAGTACCTTTATTTATTTTTATGTGGTGCTGAGGATGGAACGCAGGGCCTCACACATACTAGGTGAGTGCTCTACCATTGAGCCCAGCCCCTTGGGGCTTTTGTTTGTTTGTTTGAGACAAGGTCTCCATGTTGACCAGGCTGGCCTCAAACTCCTGGGCTCAAGTGATCCTCCTGCCCCTCAAGTAGCTGGGACCCAGGGCTGATGGGCCTGCCCTCAGCTGCATTTTCTTATTCTGTTTTTGGTACTCGGGGGCCACTGAGCTGCACTCCCAACCCTTTTTAATTTTGAGATAGGATCTTGCTAATTGCCAAGGTGGCCTTAAACTTGCAATCTTCTTGCCTCAGCTTCCGGAGCAGCTGGGATAACAGGCATGTGCCACTGTGACTGGCCATTTTTTTTTTTTTTATATACGAATGCTTTTATTGAGGTATAAGTTACATAAAACTCACCCAATTCAAATATATAATTCAGTGGGTTTTTTTGGTACCAGAGATTGAAACCAGGGGTGCTTAACCATTGAGTCACATCCCCAGCCTTTTTTGAGACAGGGTCTCACTAAGTTGCTTAGGGACTCACTTAGTTACTGAGGGTGACCTCAAACTTGCAATCCCCCTATCTCAGCCTCCAGAGTCACTGGGATTACAGGTGTGCACTACCATGCCTGGTTCAATTCAGTGATTTTTAATAAATTTACCAAGTGGTGCAACTGTCACTATGTATCAGTTTTTAGAATATTTCCACAATATGGCTGGATTTGGTGGTGCACACCTGCAATCCCAGCCACTCTGGAGGCTTAGGCAGGAGGATGGCAAGTTTGAGGCCAGCCCGGGCAACTTAGTGAGACTTTCAACAACTTAACAAGACCCTGTCTCAAAATAGCATGAAATGAAATAAAGGACTGGAAACTGGGCTGGGAGGTAAAGCACTCCTAGGATTCAATTCCCAGTACCCCCCCCCCCCGCAAAAAAAAAGAACATTTTCACTTTTCTATATGGTCTCACTATATTGCCTAGGCTGGACTCAAATTTCTGAACTCAAAGGATCCTCCTACCTCAGCCTCCCAAGTGGCTGGAACTGTAGGTGTCATTACCATACTCTGTGCTATTTAGAACATTTTAATTACCTCCTGTGCATTTATAGTTAATCCCCAGTCCCCCCTCATCAGCCCTCTAGCAACCACTAACTACTGTCTCTGTAACTGCCTTCCCTGAACATTTCACATAAATGACATCAGGCATTAGAGTCTTGCATCTGGCCGCTTTTCCATAGCATTGTGTGCTTGAGGTTCATCCGTGATGCAGGGTGTCAGGGGCTTGTTCTTTATCATTGCTGCATATTATTCCACTGATAGGCATGCCACATTTTGTCCATCCATTCACCAAATGACAGACATTTTTTCAGGTTTTTCCTTAACATACTATGTACATTTTACTCTGCTTTCCTCAGTACAATTGTCAATTCCATGAAGCTGATTTTGTTCACTTCTGAACCCCTAGCCCTTGAACTGTACTAGATACCAAAGGTGCTCAATTAAATATATGCCAAAGGAATAAAGAATGAAGATAACCTCAGATGGTGGTAAGCAGGGGCTATGCCGGGCAGGAGAAAGGGATGGAATGACAGAGACAGGGCAGGCACCTCTGAGGACATTTAGAGCAGATATCTGAGGGTACAGCCACTTTTCCTGCCTAGAATCTCCCTTTGTGCAGTCAGGACACCCACTGTCACAGAGGCTAGGCCCCCATTCCTCTCCCAGTCTGACTCAAGCCTGGTTCAGGGGTAAAAAGGCTGGGCTCAGCTGGACACCCCTTCAGTTTAGAGTCCCCAGGGTGAGTCAGAAAGCCAAGCTGAGCTTTGACTTCAGCCACTCTGCCAGAGCCTGAACCCCTGTTCACCCTGCATCTTACTGTTACTCCCTCGGCCTTCCTATCTGAAAATTAGTAACAGGGCCTGCTGTCTGGGCTGGATGCTGTTCAAGCTCAGTCTCCATCGTGATGGTATTTGGAAGTGGGACTCTAGGGAGGTTGTGAGATCAGAAGGGTGGAGCTCACAGGAATGGGATTAGTGTCCTTAGATCTGCCTCCCCAATCCCAGGGGCACTGAGGAGGCAGAAAGAAGGCAGCTGTTCACAAGCCAGGAAGTGGCCCTTAGACACCATCTCTGCTGTACCTTGGTCTTTAACTCCCAGGGTCCGGGGACTGAGAGATGCACTGTCGTGTAAGCAGCTGGATCTGTGGTGTATTTGTTATAGCAGCCCAAGCTAGGACACCTGCCTTTATTCAAAACAAAACCAAAGGCACCACATCATATCCTCCATGTGCATTATTCCATCTGTGCCAGGCTCCAGTCTAGGAAACCAACCCACCCAGATCTCATAGCCCCAGCGGCAGCTGTCACTCACAGGCCGGGAGTGAAACAACTTTCTGGAAGTCTCTCTGCTGCTGACACAGCTGGGCCTGGAATGCACAGGCCCCATCCAGCCTGGGCACCTCACCCCAGCCAGTTTCTCTCCAGGCAGGAGAGGGGCTGTGAGCTTCAGTTAAATAGTGAAGACCCTGGCGGCCTGCATGGGCATCCCTCCAGGGCAGCCATCTGACCTTTTGAGGGGAAGCTCACAACAGCTCTCCATCCTCTCCCCAGAAACCTGCAACTCCCCGACACCCCCGACCCCAGCCCATCCACCGGTGGCCTGGATCAGGAACAGGCAATCAACTGTCCGCCTCCCCCTTTCCTATGGAGGAAAGTGTGGGTGGGGCCAGGGAGGGGCGGTGAGTCAAGACCTAGTTGCTGCAGGGCAAAGGTTGGGAGGGTGGGACTCCTCGGAATTCCTGGGGCTACAGGTCCAGCGCTCCTCCTCCTCCCTGCGGGAACTGCCCGCTCCTCCGACCCACCTTCACTCACCACCATGGAGTTCGACCTGGCAACAGGTGCGCTCCGGGCGGGGGGTCCCCGTGGGTGGGGGCAGGCTCAGCGGGGCCAGGGGTTCCGATACCCCCAACCCACCCAACTTCATTTGTGTCGCAGCCTTGAACTCTAATTCCAAGAAGCCAGCGGGGACAGGCCAGGTGAGAGACGCCAGGCACGGTCCCTCCAAGGCTCAGGGCCCGCCAGAGGCGGGGGCACCTCGGAAACCAAGGGTAAGTCACCTCGCCACCAGGCATGCAGGGGGATGGGGCGACCTGGATTCGACTTTGGCCCTTAGACCTTGTCGCACCTCGGCTTTCCGACTTGGGGTCGGGGTCTGGGAAGGGGTTCCCCGCCCTCACTGTCATCCCTGTCCCCCAGCATGGCAATGGCAGCTCCTCAGACTCCAGCAGCAGCAGCTCCTCCAGCGACTCGGATGCCGAGGGGAAGGTAAAGGGCTGCCCGGGCCAAGGCAGGCCAAGGTGGGGGTCAGCGCTGGGCGGGGCCGGTCCCAGGACAGCCTGGACATCTCCCGTCCCACCCGCTGCCCACAGTGCCACGCTGCGGGCGCCAAGCAGCACGAAGCCACCCCGGGCCAGGCCAAGAAGCTCAAGGTGAAGAAGAAAAAGGAGAAGAAGGACAAGAAGGAGAAGGGCAAGGAGAAGGGCAAAAAGTCCCCTCACTGATTAAACCCTCCCGGGCAAGGAGAAGGGCAAGAAGTCCCCTCACTGATTAAACCCTCCCGATGGTGGCGCTGTGTCTGGCTCCCACCCCGTCGCTCCGCTCCCTGGCCCGGCGCTGCCCCCTGCCGGGCGTCCCAAGGACAGAGGCGGCCCCAGTCCTTCAGGCTTTATTGTTTCGCTGTGCAGCTGGAGATCTCAGCACCTTGGCGGGGAGAGGGGCGCGGGCGGGCGCGGGCGGCGGCCCTGCCCGGAAAGGCGGCCCGAGGCGGGCGGAGATGAGCGGCGGCAGCGGGCGGGCGGCAGGCGGCTGCGCGGGCGCCCTCACCGCACCAGGTGGAAGGTGAGCCAGTACATGAGCAGGGGCTGCGCCGCCGCCACGGCCATGGTCAGGTACATGCGCAGCTGGTTCCGCGCCCCGCGCACCGGTACCCCTTCAGCCGCCGCCTCGGCCAGGATCTTCAGCCGCAGCGTCCGGATCTGGGAGGGGAGGGGAGACGGGCGCTGGGTTTACCCTCGCCACCAACCCGCCGGGGGCGGGAGGACTGGGTGGTGGGAGGACTGGGCGGACTTCTAGCCTCTGCCCACAAGAACCCGCAGCCTGGCCAAGATCCTGCCCCTCTGGGCCCGTGAGCAAAAATGAGGGTTCCAGACTCAAATGCCAGTAAGACAGCTTTACCAGCCACGGTTTTTTCTTGGTGCTGAAATCAAATGCAGAGCCTCTCCGTGCTAGACAAGGCACCCTCCGTGATGACCATTTTTAAAGACAAAGTAGATCCCCAACTCTGCCTCCCCAATCCCAGACTGAACCCAGACACAGTCTACCATCGAACTATACTCGCAACCTTTTTGAGACAAGGTCTCACTATTGCCCGGGGTGGCCTTCATTCTCCTGCCTCAGCCTCCGGTAACTGAGATTATAGGTGGGACTGACACTGCCTCAGGCTGCCCCCACCCCACCTCAGCTTTTTTTAAATGGGGTCTCCCTATGTTGCTGAGGCTGGCCTCCAACTTGAGATCTCCCCACCTAAGCCTCCTAAGTAGCTGGAATTACAACTAGAAATGTGCGCAGCTAGAAATGCTATTTTCTAAAATATTTAAAATGTATTTTTTTAACTTTGAAATGATGACATCAGCGTATCTGCTCATGGGTCATTTACAGCCCAGTAGCCCTGCGCCCCATGTGCACTCTGGGCTCTGACCTCTCCCAGCACCCTGACATGCAGACATCACCGTCCCATTTTATAAAAGGGGAAACTGAGGTTTAACCCCAGAACTGATCTGAGGCATGAAGTTCGGGTCAACCCAAGCCAGGGCCCTTTGCCAGCACCCCCACTCCGGATGGAAGGGCTCTTAGAGAATCTCCTTCCAGGGAAATTTTGGTGGGAAAGTCCCCCACATAAGGGGAAGGGTGGGGACCCAGCCCCCAGCCTGGGTGGGGATCCTCACCGCAGCCCCAATGCCAGCTCCTGTGGCTCTACCTGACCCAGCTTGGATACCTCCTCTTCTAAGAAGCCCTCCTGACCCCGGCTGGGGTAGCTACTCCATGCCCCTCAGTTTGGCAACAGCTCTCGTCTAAATTCCTTCTCTGACATCCTCTGCTTGGATGCCCCAGGGCCCAACTATGTCCAGGAGGCCTGTGTCCTCAGCCTTACCCACCCTGAGCCCCAGCTCACCATGAACACGAAGATGGACACGCAGCACCAGCCCAGCACCAAGTAGTAGCCAGTTTTCCCAAAGAGCAGGCCCATGAGAACCCCGCCGATCATGCTGGAGAGAGGGAGAATGGAGGCTGATTTGAGGACAGGGCCCAAGGGCGGGGCTGGCAGGCAGGTTTGGGGGTACTCACCCGACATATTTGTAGCCCAGGAAGGCCACCAGGTCGATGGTGGTGAGGTCGGTATTGACAGTGACCAGGTAGAGGCTGAGCAGGATGGCCAGCACTTCCAGGGCCAGCCAGGCCAGTGCTGAGCTTGCCTGCAAGCCCAGGAGGTCTGGGGAGAACCTGTGGGACCGAGCTCTGTCATTCAGCTGCTGGCTCAGACCCCCCCTGAGCACTGGCCTAGAGACAGCCCAGCAGTGACCAAGAGGGACCTGGGCCTGCCCTCCTAGACATCCCATTCCAGGATTCCAGTTTGTCTGTTCCCAGGCAGTGACACCCACAAGGGTCAATCACAGGTGTGACTCACAGGGGGCTGTGGCACACAGGCCGAAAGGGATGGCAGAAGGGGCTTCCTAGAACAGAGGACAGCTAAGCTGAGGTCTGAAGGAGTAAGCAGTGGTCAGAGAAGGGCCGGGGTCTCTGCCCTATCCCCAGGGCCCAAAAATTAATCAACTGCTTCTAATGACAGTTGTTTTCAGTGCCACAAAGGAAAGGACCAGGGACTATGAGGGAGAGACAGGGGCTCGCCCTGGAGGAGAGGCATCAATGCTGGGTGGGGCATGAGCAGGTGACATAGGGAAGGAGCCTTCTGAGCCAAGGTAACAGAAGTGCCCAGGCCCTGGGGCAGCACCAGGCCCTCTGGAGTGGAAAGGGACAGAGTGGCACGGCAGAGGGAGCAAAGGGGATGGAGATACCAGGCTGAGGAGCTGGGGCTCAATTTGGGGGCTTCTGGCAGCTGTATGGGTCAAGGTGGGGTGCGGCCCGGCCTACAGCTCACATAAAACCTTCCCAGATGTCCCTGGAGTGAGGGCGGCAGGGGCAGCGTGCTCAGGAGAGTGAGGATGAGGACAGATCTCGGGTGGAGGCTAAGAGGAAGGATGGATTTAGAGGGTCCCCCCGCACAGGGTGTGATGGGCTGCATGTGGCTGGGAAAGAGAGGGGAGGCAAGGGGACAATGAAGGTGATGGACTGAGACCTCCCTGATGTGCCTTGGTCCCCAAGACCACCCCACTCCCTTACCTATCCTGTGTCCCCAGTGCAAGGCCAGCCACCAAGATGTAGGTGATGAAAGCCATCGCTGTAGGAGAAGACACAAGACAGAGGTCAGAGGAAGGGCTGTTTTGGGCCTCTGCACCCAAACCTCTGCCCAGCCAGAGGGAGGGGGGTGTGGGCAGGGCTGGGCAGGGTGAAACCTGGAATATAGAGGTCAGGCGCGTTGACGTCAAAGCGGGGGGCCACTGGGGTGTCCTGCTGGTACTGCACCTCCCAGTCCTGTGGGGAGAAAGGGGGAGTGGGCAGGATCCCCAGAGCAGGGCTCCTCCCACCTTGCTTACAGCGGCTGACCCCGGGACCCCGACCCCGACCGCCGGACAGCGCAGTGCCAACCTGGTGCAGATAGGGGAAGACGAGCAGGCCCAGCTTTTTGCCCACATACACGGTGTCCACGGCAAAATAGTACTTGAGCTTGGTGACAGGGATGAAGCGGTCAATCTGCGGAGGCAGAGCTCAAGCCTGAGACCCTGCAGCCCCTGCCGTCCCGCCCCCCAGCCCCGGTCCACTCACGTTCTTGTCCACCAGCTCCTTGCCCTGTGCGGCCAGGCTGCTCCCGTAGGCCATGGCCATGTTGGACACAGGATCTGCCAGGAAGGCCGCCTGTGCGGAGGCAGAGGTGTTGGGGTAGCCCAGACCACCAGGTGCCCTCTGGGCCCCATAGCCCCGGTTCTGGGCTGAACTCGTGTCATCAAAAAGCTGGTGGGGGTCGGCCATGTCCGGCGGGGAGGCCGGAGTCCTCCGCTTCGAGGCTGCAGGGGAAGAGAGTGGATGCTCACTCATTCTGCAGCTCTCCTTCTTGCTCCTGCCAAATCAGGGGCTGGAGTCACCAGCAGAGTGCTGATATCACATGGGCTCTCAGGCGCAGGTTCTACCTATCCATCCACCATCCATCAATCTACCCCTCCACATCCACCCATCCCTCTATCATCCATCTGTCATTACCCACCCATCCGTCACCTATCTACCCATCCATTATCACCTACCTATCACCCACCCATCATCCATCCATCCATCTTGGTCACCCATCCACTCATCTACAAAATAATAAATAATAATGGTGACATGGACAGCTACTCTGGGGTCTAATACGCACCAAGCCTTTTATAAAAAGGGCTCTGTCCCTGTCTCCCACGCTCTCCCTCACTCAGGGAAAGTGGTTCAGGTCCAGCCACCTTGGCCTTTCAGTGCTCACCAGACACACCTGCTACCTACCTGGCACACACCTACCTCAGGGCCACTGCACTAGCTGTGCCTCTGCCTGGAATGCTCTCCCCACCATGCGCACACAGTTCCCCCTCTCTGCCTGCGGATGGGGCCTTCCCTGATCACCCCGCCCACAGCTGTACCTCCCTTTGGGGCGGTACCTGACCCACCTTCCCTACTTCATTTTGACCACGGAACTTGGCACCAGCTGACCGATCAGCTGTTTTCTTTATTTTACTCACTGTCTCCCCACTGGATTGCGAGACCCTGGGGTGGGGACCTTCACCATGTTCACAGCTGAACCTCAGAGCTAAAGCAGGTGCTCAGTGTGAATAAATGGCCACCCCCATTTGACAGATGTGAAACCAAGGCACAGAGAGCAACATGGCTTGTGAAAGGACCAAACAGAGTTGACTGGCATGGAGTCCAGCCCAGGACTCTCTGGCAAAGATGACAATGATTAAACCCTGACAGATAGGCACCATGATACATTCCTGTAATCCTTGTGACTCAGACCCTGAGGCAGGAAGATCACAAGTTCAAGACCAGCCTGGACAACTTAGCAAGACCTGATTTGATAAAAAATAAAAAGGGCTGAGGGTGGAGTTCAGTGGTAGAGTCCTCGCCCAGCACACACCAGATCCTGGGTTCTAAGCAGCACATGCACACATACACACGCACACAACTCCACAAAATGTACCCTCTGGCTTCATGGGAGGGGGGGATGGTGGAGGAGCATGGGCAGGAAAAGGAGACTGCTGAGGTGGCCCAGAGAGGAGTAGTGGCAGGACCCCAGGGGGTGGGGTATGGGGATGGGCTGTTTCTGGGTACATCTCCCAGGTAGGAGGGACGGGGACTTGCTGGAGGTGGTGAGGAAGTGGAAGAATCAACGCTGAGCAGTGGGGTGGATGGGGGTGGGGGTGGAAGACCAGCAACCTGGCCCTGGGCTCCTGTTCCTGGCCACAGAGCAGTGCCACCCAGCAGACATATGCTGAGAACTGCTACACGCCAGGCACTGCTTCGTGCACAGGAGACAGGAGATAAGGCCATGCTGGGATGTGGGAGAAGAATCAATTATCCATGTCACAGCCTCCTCTATCCCTGCGTTCTCCCCTCTGTAGAATGGAGTTAACTGTTGTCCCCCCACCCACCCACCATGCAGGGCTGGTGTGAGGCAAAGTGACCACTCACAAACTGCTCAGCTGCACAAAACCATGTTCCCAGCTCTTCCTCTCAATTTTTCTTTCTTTCCTTTTCCCCCCTCTGCAGAGCTGGGGTGGAGCCCAGGCCTTCGCACGCGAGGCGGGGCTCTAGCCCCGGCACTAGCCCCTTCTCAATTCCTCAGTAGCCTAAAAACACAGACCAGGTCTCTTTAATCGTGAAGGAAGCAGCACTGGCCCTGACCTTCCCCCTTTCCTCCTTCCCTTTTCCCTTTCACCTCTGGCCAGACGAGTGACTTCCTGAAAGTTCAGGGCGAGTCTTCCTCCCTCCCTGTCATCCCTTGGCACTAGGTATGTGGGGTTCTGCTGTCACAGGCCTAGGCCATTGTTCCACTCTTATCTAACTCGATCCCCTGGAAGCTTTTGGTGTCACTGCCCCAAATGCCAACCTCCAACTCTGTGGCTTTTGCGACACCGCATGCACCTGTTTCTCAAATCTGTCAGACCTCGCAAGCATCTGCGGAGCAGAGCCCGCGTGAGAGGCCCTGCTGCGGGCACAGCGCACACAGCACGGGCAGGGACAGAACCACTCCTGCCTCCAGGAGTTCACAGGCTCCCAAATGGTCCCTCCCTGAAATGTGTGACCCAATTTTCCATCCTTGCCCTGTCTTCCACCTCTCACCTAAGGCAATCCCATCCACAATCAGCTCTGACCACCACAGGGTGCCTTCGCTTTCTGGGATCAATCTCTAGCCACTGATTTTCCATTGGCACCAGATCCAGGTCTAACCTCTTCCCAGAATTCCCTCTGGCTGCCTGCCCCTGGGTCTTGACCTCAGTGTCCAAATCTTGATTCCCCTCTGCCTCACAACCAGTCAACAATTCCTTAGTTCTCAGACACTATGTCCCAAGGTCCCCCTCTCTGACTCTGTCACCTCCCCCCTGATTTAAATGTCTTCCCCGGTGGAGCCCTGTCTTAGTCCACCAACCTTCCTCTAATGGGCAGCCAGTGAACCTTTCAAATGCACGCAGCAAGCCACAATGTCCTCTGTCTAAGATCAGTGCCCCTTGTGCTGAGAGTCAGCTCCAAACATGGAATGGCCCTGTGTGACCCGCTCTGCCAGACACCTCTGTCCTAGCCACAATGGTCTCTTCAGGCCCTGTCCACGCAGCCCCTTGCCCTGCAGGCTTTTGGATGTGCAGTACTGTCACCTGGGAGCACTTCCTTCCTCGGCCCCTGCCAATATCACACCCAGTCCTTGGCCTAGAGGCTTCCTTCTCACAGTCCTGGTACAAAGCAGGAGCCCTGCCTGTTCTGTCCTCCCTTCGGAGTGCACATCTCAATTTCTAAGCAGATACTCACCTACTTGTGTCCTCAGTGCAGGCCTCCAGTGCCTTCCCCACTCCTACAAGTCTCCTCCTGGATAACTCATCATTACACGTACCCTCTCTGGTAGAGAAGCTGCACTGACCCCCCAGGCCAGGCCTCCTCTGGGCTCCTGCCAACACCTCCATCCCGGCCCAGCCCCCTCTGCCTCCCATCCCTGTTCTGCGCTGCTCTCATCATATCTCCATTACTTCACGCTGCCACTTCTGCTCTGTAACTAGCAGCTCCATGAGGGCAGGAACAAGTGCTCTCTGGACACTGGCGTTATCTCCTGCATCTCACACCACAGGGCCAGCCAGGAACTTACCAAAGGTTGAAGAGGTGAAGAGACAATGCCCTCTCCCCCAAGAGTCCTCCTTAACCCGTCACATCCTGGACTATGTACCCCCCAACCCCAGTACTAGGGATTAAACTTGGGGCCTAGAGCACTGATCTACATCTCCAGCCCTTCTTGTTAAATTTTATTTTGAGACAGGGCTTGTTAAGGTGTCCAGGTTGGCCTTCATTTTTCAATCTTCCTGACTCTGTCCTCATTACAATTATAGGTACAGGGATTAAAGGTGTGCCTGGGGCAAATTATTCTTTTTTTTTTTCAATTTTATTTATTTTATTCACTTTAGATATATTTGTGTGTGTGTGTGTGTGTGTGTGTGTTGCTGGGGACTGAACCCAGGGCCTTGTGCATGCAAGGCAAGCACTCTACCAACTGAGCTATATCCCCAGCCCTCATTTTTGTTATTGATGGACCTTTATTTTTTATTTATATGTGGTGCTGAGAATGGAACCCAGTGCCTCACACATTCGAGGCAAGTGCTGGCTGTACCACTGCACCACAACCCCAGCCCGAGGATTATTCTCTTTATAGCTCTTTTTACTCCCCAAATTATCTTGTTGCTTCGTTTGCTTTTTAGTGTGTCTGCCTTTCCACTGAATTCTGAGCTGTTAAGACAGCAAGGACCAGAGTCCTCAGACCTACTTTTGAGTACCCAAATTCCAGCATAGGGTCTGGCACGGGGGAGCTTAGGCAAGGTATGCTGAATGAAGAAATGAAACGCACTGCGCTCATATGGAGATGAAGAGGAATTGAGAGATACAAATTCAACGGTGGGAAAAAAGGAGATTAATAGTACAATCAGTACAAGTTCAATTTTAAATGAGCGTGAACATGATCCTCTCACGGAGGGCCCTGAAGGCCGTAGTAAGAAGCACGGGCGACAGCTCGTGGGCACTGGGGAGCCACGGAAGGGTGGGGAGCAGGGGAAGGCAGACCGCTAACTCCAAATGAATGAAAGTCGCGTTTCTCCGCACAACACACAATATCCTACTCCAAGTCGTTTTCGTCCACAGCAGTTTCCTAAAGAATCTACCCACAAGGCGCCCCCTACCCGGACCTGGCATCCCTGAGCTGTGCACACCTCCAAATTCCAGATCCTCAATCTCGTGACCTCCGACCTGCAGTGACCTCTCCAACCGCCGCCGCGGCCCCGCCACGCCCCCGCCCGCCAGAACTCCTCGGTCAGCCACGTACGCCACTTACGCAGCCGGGGCGTCCCCGCCGCCGCCGCCAAGCCTGCCGGGTTCATCCTTTGCCGCCGCCACCTCAGCCGCGGTTCGTAACGTGGCCGCCCGGCTCCCGTAGCCACGCCCCAGCGGTGACACGACAGCCAATGGGCTTCAAGATTGCTCAGATGGCCGCGCCCCCTCTCTCTCACGGAGGCGTGGACGAGTGGGCTGGGGTTTACGTAAGAGGCGGGAACTGGGGCTCTCCGGCGTAAGGCGAGGGGCGGAACCTGGGCGTTAGGGAGGCGGGGCCGGGAACAATCCTAGGAGTAGGCGTTGTTGGGCATGACGGGAAATGTAGGTGTCACGTGTTGAGCGAAGAGGACGATGGGAAATGGAGTTCTCTGCCGCTTGGGACTTTCTTGGATAGCTGAGAGCACCCGGAGTCAGCGAAGGGTGTGAAGAAGCGGAGAAGAGGTGCACTTGTGTTTCCGAGGGGCTGATCGGAGTTGTGCGAGCTCTGAAGCTTGTACCGTTTGGGCACTCTTTAAGTATTATAGTGAATATTTAGAGTAGGAAGAAGACACCCAACAGGTTAGGTGAGAAGAACCGGTGTCTTTCTTGGAAGACAGCTTTAGGCAGTTTCCCAGAAATTTATTAAAATGTTCTCTCAACTAGGTTTTCTCTAAAACCAAAGAGGCTCTCTAACTTCCACTTATCTCCGGCAAAGACAACGGTGGGGGTGACATCTGGGCAGTGATAGCGCTCCGGAAGGATGTCAGCTGGGGACCCTATCATTGTGGCTTCCCCTTCCTCCTCGGAGATGTGGGTCTTTTCTGGGGACCTTGAAAGGCTGCCCCTAAGCTTCTCAATAACGAGTCCAGGCTGCACTGAGGTCCTTCTGTATGAGATGTCCCATTTCTCTTCTCACCTCGGGTTTAGAATCTGCCCCTTCGGCTTCACCGTCGTTTTCTCCTCAGCCTCAGCCCTTCCTGTTGCGTCGAGATCCATCTCTTTTTGGGGGATGGGGGGAGCACGAGGATTGAGCCCAGGGGCACCTAAACCACTAGCCACACGCCCATCTCTTTTGTTGGATTTTATTTAGAAACAGGGACTCGCCAAGTTACTTAAGGCCTCGCTCAAGGGCTGCGGCTGGCTTTGAACTAGCGATCCTCCTGCCTCAGCCTCCCTAGCCACTGGGCACCACTCACCCGGTGGGCACCACTCACCCGGCAAGATTGATCTCTTCTCGACTATTTTTAATTATTATTAATAAAGTATTTTGGCTTCCTATTGGCCTCTTGTGACTATAGTCATCCTTCGATATCTGTGGAGGATTAGTTTCGGGACCCTGTAGCTACCAGAATGCTCAAACACTCCAGCCCTTTATGTAAAACAAGGTAAATTACGTCTGTAATCCCAGCGATCGGAGGCTGAGGCAGGAGAATTGAGAGTTCAAAGCCAGCCACAGCAATTTAGTGAGGCCCTAAGCAACTCAGCAAAACCCTGTCTCTAAATAAAATATAAAAAAACTCTGGGGATGTGCCGCAGAGGTTAAGCGCTCCTGGGTTCAATCCCCGGGGCGGGGGGGAGTAGTTTTTGTGTAAACATAGTCCTGTATACTTTGTTTCTATTCTTTTGTGTTGTGTTGGGGATTGAATCCAGGGTGCTCTACCACTGAGCCACACAGCCCTTTTTAATTTTTATTTTTGAGACAGGGTCTCACTACCCAGGCCAGCCTTGAGCTTGCAGTCCTCCTTCCTCATCCTCCTGAGACACCTCCTGTATACTCTAAATAATAATAATAATAGTTATTATTATTATTATTATTATTATTAATATGTAGTGCCAAAGATCAAAGTCAGGGCTTCATACATGCTAGAAAGTGGCAAGCACTCTATCATTGCACTACACCCAGCCCCTTAAATCACTCTATATTACTTCTTGGAGTTTTTTTTTTTTTTTGGTGGTGGGGATACTGGGTATTGAGTCTCTGGGTGGCACACCCAGATCATTATTTTTCGGGGGTTACTGGGGATGGACTCCAGGCTGCTTTACCACTGAACTACATCATCACACATACATCCTTTTTTGAGACAGGGTCTTGCTAAGTTGCAGAGGCTGGCCTTGAACTTGTGATCCTCCTGCCTCAGCATCCTAACTCATGAGATTACAAGCATGCTCCACAGTGCCTGACCCAGTTCATTGCTATCTTGATTAACAGGTATCTCTTCCTGTGGATTTTCAACCCAAAATTGGCCTCTGTCCCAAGAATTGACATGGTTTTTATAAATAGAACCAGCTGGCTGGGTCTGGTCTGGCCCGGAGCCCTACTCCTCTGTGGTAAGATGGGGTTGGGATTCTGGGCTGCCTCCCAGAAGGCTGCCAGGAGGTACTCATTTCTGGCTGCAAAGGGATGTAGGGAGACCCTCAGGAAGGACACTGAAGGAATGTTGTTGATGATGTTGTTGTTGTTACAGGGATCGAACCCAGGGCCTTGCTCACGCTAGGATGTGCTGTACCACTGAGCTCCACCCAGCCCTCCCTCCCAGGTATATATTTATGATTCCTGTCTATCTTTTTGTGGTGGGGCACTGGGGATTGAACCCAGGGGCACTTTACCACTGAGCCACATCCCCTGCTCTTTTTATTTAGAGACAGGGTCTCCCTAACTTGATGAGGGTCTTGTTAAATTGCAAAGACTGGCCTTGAACTTGGAATTCTCCTGCCTCAGCCTTTGCAGTCACCTGGCTGTTTTTTCTCTTCTTTGCTTCCTTTCTTATATATATTATAGCTGGACACAATACTTTTATTTTATTTATTTATTTTTATGTGGTGCTGAGAATGGAACCCAGGGCCTCGCACAGCTAGGCCAGTGCTCTACCACTGAGCCACAACCCTACCGGCCTCTTTTTTTTTTCCAGTTCTGGGATTGAACTCAGGGCTTCATGCAATATTTTTGAGTCTGGCTCACAAAGACCCTGTCTCACTCCTAGTCACTCTTCGTGTCTCAGCTAGGATGACCCCCTTCTTCAGGTCACTCTCTTGACCTCCCTAAGCTGGGTCATGGCTTCCTCTGGCTTCCTACATCCTACCCCTGATAATCTTGCCTGTGCTTCCCATGGGCTGCGGGACCTGTCACCCTGGGCTGTCACTCTACTGATCTGTCAGTTTCCCCTAATATACTGGGAACCCAATGAGGGCAGGGTCCAAGACTGCTTTGTTCTCAGTACTACCCAGAACAAAGTGCGATCTGAGCAAAGATGTGGTGAATGGGTTAGGATCCTCACTCTGTCCAGGAGGGCACAGGGGACACCTGACCCTATCATGTCTGCCTTTGTGAACTAGACGTTCCTACAGGGTGGTGGCCATCCCATCTAGGGCGCAAGACTTGGCGAGTAGGGTGAGAAATGGATTTCAGTCTGCCCCTGAGCCTAGCCACGCTCTTTGATGCAGTGCACAACCTGAGCAGACTCGCGCAGCGGCGCCGAGGAGTTGGGGAGCGGCTGTTCCATCCACCAGGAGAGTTTGACTCTCTCCAGTTTGGGGAACCGCGATCTCCTCACCCTCTGGTCCTGTCGGGCTCCTGGCCAGGAGCGCTGGGCTCCGCCCTCGGTGTCCTGCAGAACACCTGGAGTTGGGCGTGCCTCAGTTTCCCGGAGGCTGGGCGTTCCTCCAGCCCCGCTCCTCCCCTTTTTCCTCTTCCTCTTGGGGCATCAGTGGCCCAGCGTCGGACTCCCGGAACTGAACCCAGGCGGCGGGCGGCGGCGGCGGCGGGGGCCACGTCAGCGGGCGGCCCGGGGCTGTGCGGGGGCGGGTGGAGGGCGCCATGCGGCGGGGCGCGCTCCTGGCGGGCGCCCTGGCCGCGTACGCCGTGTACCTGGTGCTGGGCGCGCTGCTGGTGGCGCGGCTGGAGGCGCCGCACGAAGCCCGGCTCCGAGCCGAGTTGGGGACGCTGCGGGAGCAGCTGCTGCGGCGCAGCCCGTGCGTGGCGGCCCCGGCCCTGGACGCCTTCGTGGAGCGAGTGCTGGCGGCCGGACGGCTGGGGCGCGCCGCGCTGGCCAACGCGTCGGGGCCCGCCAACGCCTCGGACCCCGCCTGGGACTTCGCCTCGGCGCTCTTCTTCGCCAGCACGCTGGTCACCACCGTGGGTACGTGAGCGCGCCCCGCCGGCCAGCCAGCGCCCGGATCCCACCTGGTCCTGGCCCTTCGCCCCGCGGGTCCTTCGAAACGCCCCTCCCTCCCGGGCCTCGGAGCCCCTCAACCCCCGCCCACCCGTCCAGACCCCTGGGGACCCTCAGCCAGGCCTTTCCTCCTAAGCGGGAAACACCCCTCCAATTCTGCAAGCGTCCGGGACCTCACCGCCCCGAGACCTCACCTCCCCGTCTTAACCCCCATGAGGATTTGGGTCTCTCCAGACCCCTCCTGCCCTGGAGGCTTAGAGACCAAGGAGGACCTGGAAGCCTCCACCTAAGATCCTGTCCCCTCTGTCTGGGAGCCTCCTGCAGGCTAGAACCTATCTCTGGGCTGCTACAGCCATTGCTTCCAACCGTGTCTCCCGACTGTCCCTACACCCACTTCCTCCTGACCCCATCCAGGACCCTGCTGCCCCACACCATCACCAAAGACCTGCCTTCCAGGGGGACACTGGCAGGAACCTGTGGCTGCTCTGGGACTCCCAACCCTCTGGCCCTCCATCACTCTCTGCATGGGTCCCAGATAGGACAGCCGCCATCCCTGTGGCCTCATACTCCCCCGCTCCAGGACAGGACCTCCCACAGCCATCCTGACAGCGCCCCCAGCATTGCAGGGTTTCCCCCCAGCTGGGACTCTCTCTGTTCCTTCTGGACCTGTGACCCCAATTCAGTAGCCCCAACAACTGAGGGTGTGTGAAAGGGACCCCCCATGGAGGGAGGCAGAGCACCCTCTAGGAGGAGCACAGACTGTCCAACCAGAAGCCCACTCCCAGACTCCCACCGCTCTGTCCTCTAACCACCTCCAGCAGACTTCTAGCCCTTTGAAACCCCAGGAGTCTCCACGAAGTCCTCTTTAAACCATGAACTGAGACTCCCACCCCCCGGACCCTGAAACCCCTCAGTGAGAGCCCCAGAACCACCAGGACCTCCCATGGGGACCCTAGCGCCCCTCACACTGTTGTGGACAGCAGAATCCGCCTCCCTGGCCCCACAAGATGCCAGCCCAGATGTCCTCTCCCACCTCTGTCTTGGTGCTGAGGTCCCCTGCCCTCTGTGGATTTCCCAAACAAGGGGATCTCCTGGGCACTTGGGAGCCCTCTGACCTTTTCCAGACCCACAGCTGGGACGTCCCTTTCCACCCAACTGCCCCAGCCTGTGTTGTCTCTGAAATTCTCTCCATGAAGGCTGCGCCAGGCCTCTTCACAGGACCTTCCCCAGCACCATGTCTACCCTGGATGGTCAGCAAGGGCCTGGGACACTGCCCTATCTCTTAGCAGCATCTCCCTTACCACCTGCCCTCGGGTACCCTGGGCTTCACAGCCCTCTCTGCCTGAGGACTTCTCTGCCAGACGTCACCAGCTGCTGCTGGCCCTTTGACCCAGGACCCCAGGATTCATTTCAAACAAGGACACTGGCCCTTGATTTAAGATTGACCCCTAGACTCCCTGCTCTGAGCCCTCATTCAAGTGGGACCCTGGGATCTACCCCACCCCCAACCCTTGAGAACCCTGGCCCCGGGGAAGTCCCTTGTCCCCTCACAGACCTGGGAAGTCCCTCTGCCATCACGCTCTGCTGCTCCCCAGCCCCTCCCCAGCCACCAGCTGCCCCTTTGGGAACGTGGAGGAGGGTGGTCCAGAATCCTGACTGCCTCCAGCAGCAGTAAGGGGTGGCATTTGTCCCCCTTGGTGCCCCATCCTATGGATCAGCCAATAGAGGCCACTGGCGGCAAAGCGGGGTGATTTCCTCCCAGACTAGAATTAGCCGCCTTGCCTGGGGCGTGCTCTCCCCGACACTGCGGGGCCTGCCAGGGCCGGCCCGACCAGCCTCTGACCTTCCCTGGGTCAGCGCCTTGCTGTCTCCTCATAGATGCTGGTTTCTGCATCATCCTCCCTGGAGGAGGAGCAGGTGAGGGAGGCCAGACACCAGGCAGACACAGTTTGGCTTGGCATCCTGGCTTTGCTGCTGCTCTATGTCCTCCCTCATCTGGAAAATGGGGTAATAAAGCTGCGTGCGGTGGCCCACGCCTGTGATTGCAGTGACTCAGGAGGCTGAGGCAGGAGGATCCCAAGTTCGAGGTCAGCCTCAGCAATTTAAAACAAAAGGTGGGCATGTGGCTCAGCCGTAGGGCACCCCTGAGTTCAGTCCCCATTAGTGGAAAAAAAAAAGGAGAGGTAATAGCACTCTGCATAGTAATGCCTGGAGAGAGAGAAAATGTGTGAGAGAGAGAGAGAGAGTGTGTGTGTGTGTGTAGCTGAGGCACAGAGAAGTTGGTCCACTGGCCCAAGGTCACACAGCTGGAAAGGTGCAGAGATTTGAACCAAATCTCCAGAATCCAGTGCTCTTACCCAACATACCACTCTGCTACTGAGCAAGGGCTCGCTGCCCGACCTTTCTTTTTTACAAAAAGAAAGAGCTTTATTGAAGGCCAAGAGCAAGGAGGCGGGAGGCACATTCAAGTCCATTTCCCAGATTGGACTGGCCAGTAGGGGAGGAGCCTGAGTGGCTGGGGATGGGGTTTGACAGTCGGCTGGTCCAGGGGCACTTGGGGATGATTCTGGTCTATTCTGCCTCTGTTGACAGTGGCCCTTGCTGGTCTAGTCCAGGGCTGGGGGCCTGTTTTCTGGTTCTGCTCCTCAGAGCCTGGGTTCCTCCAGGCTGCTGAGGCCATCTTAGGTCAGATCCCAGGGTCCCGTGCCAGTTCTGAAAAACAGCCTGACGTGCCTTTAGGAACAGGGAAGTCGCCATTCGATGGCTCTGTTTCAACACTGCATGGCTTGGAGAGGGCGATGTGTGCGTTTCCTAGAGGAACTCAGATGTGAAGGCAGCTGAGCGAGGGGTCGGGTGGGAGGGACAGGGCAGGAGGCTTCCTCGACTGGGCTGGACAGTTTCTTTTCTCTGGCGTTGGGGATGAGGCCAGGGCCCTGCACATACCCGACAGCACTCTACCTCCCAAACCCAGGCCAGTCAGCCACACGTGGTGCTCACACCTGGGGTCCCAACTCCTCAGGAGCCTCAGGCAGAAGGATCATGAGTTCCAGGCCAGTTGGGGCAACATGCCGAGACCTGTCTCAAAAGAGTGGGAGGGGGTGAAAAAAGAGGGAGGGGGAGATGAGGCTGGGTGTGGCGACACCTATAATCCTGGCTACTCAGAAGGCTGAGGCAGGAGGATCGAAAGCCAGCCTCAGCAATTCAGTGAAGCCCTAAGCAACTTAGTGAGACCCTGTTGCAAATTTTTAAAAATTTTAAAAATTAGGGGTGTAGCTTAATGGCAAAGCACTTCTTCTGGGTTCCATTCCCAGTACAAAAAAAAAAAGTGGGAGATGAGGAATTTGATGCAATATCCAGGGTGGGGATTCTTAGGAGTCTTGTAAGATAAACAGCGCTCAGAGAAAGCTGGCTGGAGTTTGGTCAAGGAGGCGTCCTTGCCAGGGTGAGCTGGTACAACTCATGTTGACAGAGCCTCAGTCACCCCGATGGTTCTGGGTGGGGCCAGGAACCCCAAATGTACCTGGAGCCTTGGAATACAGACTGGATGTCCTTCCGAGAGACCTGTTTCTCAGTGTCCCTCATTTTGTCACAGGCCCAAATCTAAGACCTAGTAAGAAGTTGAGGCCAGGTGTGGGCAGCGGGGATAGGGAACTGGGACCAGGGAAAAGGAAGTCAGGTTTGTGATCACTGTAGCTGGCTGCGGGCGGAGCTCCGTGGTAAAGCAGGTGCCTCGCGTGCAAGAGGCCCTGGATCCACCCCGAACACACATGCACACACACACATACACACACACACACTGATTGTAGTACCACATCACCACGACCCTCTCCACACTTGCGCTGGGTGCTGAGCACCGCCCCTGCCTGGTAGGATCACTACCACATTTGAGGAGGGGATTATTTATTGAGCCCTTTTTCTTTTTTTTTTTTTTGTTGTTGGTTAGAAAATAGAGGCTCAGAAAGAAGGCGTCACTTAGCCAAGGTCATGCAGGAAAAAAATGGAAAACACTTATTTCAGACTCAGCTCTTTGAAGTAGTAAGTGGAGGCCTGCCAGCCCCATTCAATCCCAACTCTGGTTTTCTTGTTTATGAGGATGTCCTGTGGCTTGCAAACCGGTTGTGTCAGCCGGGTCAGGGGAGGTTCTCCACCAAACCCTCGTTTTGCTGGGTGTGGTGGCGCAGGCCTGTAATCCCAGCTACTTGGGGGGCTGCGGCAGGGTGATTCCAAGTTCAAGGCCAGCCTGGGCAACTGAAGGAAAACTTGTCCAAAAAATGAAAAGGGTTGGGGTGTGACTCAGTGGTCGAGCACCCTGGTTTCAATCCCCAGGAACACACACATAACACAAAGCCTTGTTTTATTTTTTTATTTATTGATCTTGCTCTGTTACCCAGGCTGTGTGAACTGCTGGGCTCAGGGTCCTCCTGCCTCAGCCTTGAGTGACTGGGACTGCGGGTTGCACCACAGCACCCAACTAGAACCTGTGTTCCTGAGGGTTGGAGTCATGAAGGAGAAGCTCCCAATCACAGTTGCTTAAATAAGATGGATGTTGACTCCTTGCTCACATTCGAGGTGGTCAGTCCAAGACCAGAGGGGTGCTGGGGGTCAGAGACCCATACTCCTCAGCAAAACCCTGCTCCCCTGTATCTGCTCTGGACAGTTTCTGTTTCCCAGGTCTCTTCATAGTCCAAAATGACTGCTGCACTCCAGCCTTCATGTCTGTGTTCCAGTCAACAGAACAGGAAAGAAAAGGGACGATATGGGGATCACCCCTGTCCTTCATGACCCTTCCTGGAAGTCCCTGAATTAATTAATTAATTCATTCTTTCTTTCTTTCTTGAGTAACAGCATGAGGTTATTAGAGGAGACAGAAAAGGGGAAAACGGAACACTCTCAAGGGAGAGAGTGGGTCCTCTCAGAGAGAAGAAGGACCTGGATTCTTTCATGATAATTCATGGTCCAGAAATTAGTCACAGAGTGACATCTGGCTACAAGGGAAGAGGAATGTCCTTATTCTAGGTGGCTGAGGGCATCTGCCAGACTCGGTGGCCCTGCCTGTAATCCCAGCAGCTGACCTTGAACTTGGAATCCTCCTGCTTAGGCCTCCTGAGTAGCTGGGGTTACAGGTGCGCACCACCACACCTGACATCCTTTTTCCTTTTTTCAATTTTTCTGATACAATAGACATAACATAAAATGTACTATCTGCACCATTTTTAGAAATATTTTTTTAGTTGTAGAGGGACACACAATATCTTTGTTGATTAATTTATTTTTTATGTGGTGCCGAGGATCGAACCAGTGCCTCGCACATGCTAGGCCAATGCTCTGCCGTTGAGCCCCAGCCCCAGGCCCATCTTCACCATTTTGAAGTATGTAGTTCAATGTCGCTGATCACATTCAATGTTGCGTACCCCTCCCCATCATCTACTTCCAGGACTGTTTTCATCTTGCAAAAGGGAAACTCTGATGCCTGTAATCCCAGTGGCTCGGGAGGCTGAGGCAGGAAGGTTACAAGTTGGAGGCCAGCCTCAGCAATTTAGTGACACCCTGTCTCAAAATAAAAAAGGGCTGGGGATATGGCTCTGTGGTAAAGTGCCCCTGGGTTCAATTCTCAGTGCCAAAGGAGGAAAAAAACAAAAAAACAAAACCCGGACACTGTGCCTTCCTGGAACAATAATTCCCTGATGGCCTCTCCCTCTGAGCCCTGGTAATCGCCATTCTACTTTCTCTGAATCTGACCGCCTGCCTGCCTTACTGAGAGGAATCATACAGAACTTATCTTCTAGTGACTGGTCACTCAACAGTTCTCAGAGATAATCCACGTTATAGCATGTATCAGAATTTCTTCTTTTCAAGGCCGAATATCAGCGTGTGCTGCATTGTGCTGGTCCATTAATCTGTGGATGGGAACTTTAGTTACTTCCTCATTCTAACTATTGTGAGCAGTTCTGTCTTCTAGAGCTTGCTTTTGGTTCTTTGAAGTATATATATATATATATTTTAAAAAATGGGATCAGCAGCTGGGTGTAGCTCACAGCACTTGCTTAGCAGCCCTGAGGCCTGGGTTCCATCCCCAGTGCTGCAAACAATCAACCAAGTAAGCAAACAAAAAAAATACAAAGGAAAAATTAAAAACCTGGGATCCCTTTGTTTGGGAAGCAGGCTCAGTGAACACCGGCTGGTGCAGGTGTCCACACTTCATTATGCATGGCAGTGCTGGTCTGCAGCCTTTTAACTGTGGCATAACTGGGTCCTCATCACCCAGTCATAGATCTGACCCTTTGGTTTGTTTATTAGGGAAATAAAAAGAGATTTAAAATTGCTCTTTGTCACTCACTGGTCAGTGCCCCCACATCTGAGGTCCTCTTTGACATATTTCTGCTTGCAGAACTCATGTCCCCGCGGGCCTTGCTGTGTTCCCATAGTCCTCCAGGAGTCCACTGGAGCTTGTCACACCCTTTTAAGAGTAGGGGAAACTGAGGCCAGGCAGAAGCCTACATTCTTCATGAAGTACCCACATGATCATGTGCACAGCAGGGACAGAACAGAATCCGCTGCCCTCCTGGAACTGATGCCCTCGGGGAGGCAGTAACCAAATAAGAAAACTGGGGTGTGGGAAGGCAGGAGTAAGAGGGTGTTACAACCTAGAATAAAGTAGTCAGAGGAGGCATCACTGAGAGGGTGACATTGGATAAAGATCTGAAGGACTGGAGAGAGGGGAATCCGGGGATGTATGGAAAGAGCTTTGGCCCCGAGCAAAGGCCCTGAGGTAGGAGCATACTGCCCCTTTGGGTTGGGTGAAGCCTTTGTCCTTCAGTCTGAGTGAGGTGGACAGATTGTGGGGTCTGGTTAGAAGAAAAGGGAGGTCTGGGGGAGGCTGCTGTGGTAGGCGGGACAAGGGCAGGGCCATGAGGCTACGTTAGGGGGAAAGGTAGGTGGCTGTGGGTCTGTCTGAAGGCTGAGATGACAGGCCACGCTGACACATGGAATGTGATGTTCATGAAGTCCTGGGTGAAAGTGCAGCTGGCCAGTCACTGAAATGAGTTTTGCAAGAGAGTTACTCACGGGGATTGGTGTGGAAAGTGTCTCAACTTTAATGTTAAGGCTTCCCAGAGGAGAGGGTCTGGGGACATTTACGGGAGAAGGAAGCAGGGTGACATGAGATATGGAAAAAGGTGACTGGAGGTGAAGCCATTAGTGGTCTGCATGTGACTAATCAGTCTTTCTGGCTCTTTATGGGACATATGTTCGGAAAATGGAAGCATTAGCATGACCTGAAGGGGAAGTTTGCCCCTTGATATCAAAGAGGTCACCTGCATGGGCCCAAGGCAAGAGTCAGGGTTTTAGCCAAAGCGGCCTCCAAGTCCCACAGAAGTTACCTGGGCAACCGTGAGCATCATGACCCACACAGCAGAGGTGTCCTCTCAGCAGAGCTAGCAGGAGACTAATAATGTATTACTTAGCTGTGTGACCTCTAAAATTAGTGATATATGTATTTTTTTTCAGTGCTGGTGATGAAACTTGGGGCCTTGTACATACCAGCAGGGACTCTATCCCTAAGCTACACCCCAGTCCCCAAGTCAGTGGTGGGGAGGTACTGGAGACTGAATCCAGGGTACCACTGAGCTATGTCCCAGCCCTTTGTATTTTTTTTATTTATTTTGGTATCTGCTGAGCCACGCCCTGGACCTTTTTATTTTTTATTTTGAGGTGGGGGGTGGCTAAGTTGCTTAGGGCCTCACTAAGTTGCTGAGGCTGGCTTTGAACTTGTGGTCCTCCTGCCTCAGCCTCCCAGTCGTGGGAATTCAGGTGTGTGCCACGTACCCAGCTCAAATCAGTGATCTTTATCCTTAAAAGCAAGTAACTGAAAGCAAATGTGGCGAGTGGGGCGGGGCTTTCCTCGGGCCTCCCCTGAGTTTGCAAGCAACCCCGGCTCTTGGCTTGAGTCGGGGGTGGTGGCCACTCCGGGGACAGGAGGCCCTGCAGGGGAGTGGGTTGGGCTGCAGTCAGCTCTGGTTCGGTTGTCCCCTGCCACCTGGGCCAGCTCCGTGGAGTGCTGGGTGGACAGCAGCCCCCTCTCCGCAGGCTACGGCTACACGACGCCGCTGACGGACGCGGGCAAGGCCTTCTCCATCGCCTTCGCGCTCCTGGGCGTGCCGACCACCATGCTGCTGCTCACCGCCTCGGCCCAGCGCCTGTCGCTGCTGCTGACCCACGCGCCCCTGTCCTGGCTGAGCTGGCGCTGGGGCTGGGACCCGCGACGGGCCGCGCGCTGGCACCTGGTGGCCCTGCTGGGCGTCATCGTGACCGTCTGCTTTCTGGTGCCGGCCACGGTCTTCGCCCACCTGGAGGAGGCCTGGAGCTTCCTGGACGCCTTCTACTTCTGCTTCATCTCTCTGTCCACCATCGGTCTGGGTGACTATGTCCCCGGCGAGGCCCCCGGCCAGCCCCACCGGGCCCTCTACAAGGTGCTCGTCACAGGTGAGCTGGGCCTGGCTGGCTCCGAGGGCGGGCGGGTGGGCTGCGGGGGACAGCCATGGGCGCGCCAGCCGACCCTCCCGGTGTCTGCAGCCTACCTCTTCCTGGGCCTGGTGGCCATGGTGCTGGTGCTGCAGACCTTCCGCCACGTGTCCGACCTCCACGGCCTCACGGAGCTCGTCCTGCTGCCCAGCCCGTGCCCCGCCAGCCTCGGCGACGACAGGGACGATCGGGTGGACATCCTGGGCGCCCCGCCCGAGCTGCACCAGCACCTCTCCGCTGGCGCCCGCGCCGACTACGCCTCCATCCCCAGGTAGCGGGCAGGCGGTGGCTGCGGGCCCAGGGCAGGACCCGATGTCCATGCAGGTGGAGCGGAGGCAGGGGCTGCTCGGCCCTCGGGCCCTGGGGCTCCGGTGGCACCTCGGCGACCTCCCCCCCGCCCCTCCCCCCCATTGTCCCCTCTCCCCCTTGCCCCACCCTCTGGCTTTCTGCTTTCCTGACGTCCGTCCTTCGACCCTCAGTCTCCATGTTCCATCAGCCGCTCACCCACCCGCTCCTCCAGGGAGGCTGTCCCAGACCCGGTCCCGGACCTGTTTCGCGCAGGTCAGGTGCTCAGTGGCAGCCCTCTCTGAGCCTCGGTTTCCTCGGCTGTCAGAGGGCCGTCCGTTCACCCCCAGACCCTGCCTCTGTGCTGGCCCAGGGCTACACAGTTCTGGGGACACAGGAGTAGTGGAGGTGGCCCTGTTCTCTACTTTCATGGGACTCACAGCCATGTCCCCACCTGGTGGAAGTCCCAGACGGCACAGGCAGAGTGAGTGGTCAGGGCACCAGCCAGCTGCAGCTGGAAGGTCAGGAGAGGAAGTGACAGGACTGAGAACGGAAATGTGAGGAACGGTCAGAGGAAGAAGGTGTCCTTGATTCACGTTCCCAGGTACCTTCAGGGACCAGGGCCTGCGTGGCCATCCTGGGGCAGGCCGGGTGGCAGGACCTCCCTCAGTATCTCAGCCCAGGTCCCCCTTCACCGAGCCTGTGGGCTCCCTCTGGCCCAGCCGTGTCCTGCCCGGGTCCTTAGGCAGTTTCTCTACCTCTCAGACTGTTCCTATAAAATGGCAACCAGGATAGCACCACTTGTAGAGGTGATGTGGCCAGGACTGCCCTGTTACTCTGTGACACTCTGGCCAGGCTCTCTTCTGGATACTTTACAGGAAGGGAGATAATGTTGGTTATCTCCTTTCCACAGATGAGGAAACTGAGGCAAGGGAAGGTGGTCCCTTGACCCAGCCACAGGTGAGGAAGTGATTGGTTGTAGGTTTAAGCCCCTCGGATCTGCCCCTCCTGAGACGGGCTGTCGCAGAGCCTCCTGCCAAGGGTCCTGGACTGAGCTCCTAGCTCTACCACACCCTGTGCCTCAGTCACAGAAGGGACCACGGGGCACTGGAGCCAGGCAGGGCAGGGCAGGCAGAAGCAAGAGCCTGCCCAGGCCTGGCACTGGGGCATGTGGGCAGCAGCTTCTGGCTCCTGTGCCTGGAATAAGGCAGGGACGAGGGAGGAGTTGGTCTGAGTCCTGGAGTGACTCCCGGGGTGGCCTCATCCTGAGGGCACTGGAGAGGTATGGAGGCGTTTGGACCAAGAAGGGGAGTCGTGGTCAGATTTGGACTTTAGGAAGGCCCCCCCAGCTGCGTGTGCAGGGAGATAAGTGGGGGAAACTGAGGCAGGGTGCTGGGGGAGGCTGGGGGAGAACAGAGAGCATGGGCTGGGCAGGGCCATGGGATCGGGGAGGCCCCGAGCTGGCGGATGGGCTTTGCAGACTGGGAAGGACCGGGCCCATGGTCAGTTGTGCCTGGGGACCTGGGAGGCAGCACAGCTCTGAGAGGGGTTGGGGGCTATTTTAACATATGGTGAGTCTGAGGGGCTACAGGGACATCCAGGAGGTGTCACAGGGCCCTGGGGCTGGGGCTCAGGGGGTGGTCAAAGTTGGAGACAAAGGAATTGAGGCTGTGGGAGAGGATGAAGAGAGAAGTAAGTGGCCTCAGGGTGTTTACATATTGATATCAATTAGGAAAGATTTTGGCTTTTCTGGGGTTCTAATAAGGCAAATGTTAGATTGCTCCTCATCAGAGTCAGGGAGACCTCTGGAAATACTCTCCACAGCAATGCAAGAGCCTAGTGATCCCAGGGTCCCTGTGTCTCTGCTCTGCCACCCTCAGCTGAAGGCTTGCCTCACATGTGTTCTCCCCTCATGGTCCCAAAGTGGCTGCCAGAGGTCTAGGCATCACAATTGGACATGATCTTCTCTAGTGAGCAATGACCCTTCAATGAATGTTGTGATACCAAAGAAAAGTGCTTACAAAGGAGAAAGAAAAAAAGCACAGGATAAAGAGGAATAAGGAAAACCAGGAAGGTGGACAGTAAAATGGTAAGAAAAGAAAATTTTAGGGCTGGGGTTGTGGCTCAGTGGTAGAGCACTTGCCTAGCACATGTGAGGCACTGGGTTCAATCCTCAGCACCACATAAAAATAAATAAAATAAAGGTATTTGTGTCCAACTACAACTAAAAAATATTTTTAAAAAATATTTGGAAAAAAAGAAAAGAGAATTTTAAATTCCACATGATTGTTGTGATAAGTGATAGAAAATACTTACAGAGGGTTCACCATGTGCCAGGCACAGCTCTAAGCCCTTGACACATTCAACCTTCTCAGCAAACCTGTGAGTCATGAACATTCTCTACCTTTTACAGA
Source organism: Marmota flaviventris (assembly GCF_047511675.1). Classification (NCBI taxonomy): domain Eukaryota; kingdom Metazoa; phylum Chordata; class Mammalia; order Rodentia; family Sciuridae; genus Marmota; species Marmota flaviventris. The sequence goes on along the minus strand of NC_092515.1, from coordinate 15,065,933 downwards.
TGAGGAAAAGTGGCTCAGAGAGGTTAAGTAACTTGCCAAAAGTCACATAGAAAGTGCAAAACTGGGATATGAACAGGCTCTTGGTTGGTCACCTCTTCCTATGGGAGCTCAGAAACATCCACTGTCCAGCTCTTTTCAGCTTCCCGGCCTTTTGGGCTTCTTATCAAGGTCACATTGGATCTTGGCATTCAAATCAGGGTGGATGGTTTGGGCAGCTGCTTCTCATCTCCTTGAGGGAGGTGCCTGTTAATCTGGCTTCCAGGGCTTGCTGCTGCTCTGCAGGTTCCTCTAGGAAGAGTTACCAGGTCCTGTTCCATTTGAAGTATTTAAAAACAAAAACAAAAAAAGGATGTGCTAAAAATTCCAAAGGGGAGCTGGGCACGGTGGCACACACCTGTCATCCCAGCAGCTTAAGAGGCTAAGGCAGGGGAATCGTGGGTTCAAAGCCAGCCTCAGCAACTCAGCAAGACCCTGTCTCTAAATAAAATATAGAAAGGGCTGGGGCTGGGGCTGGGGCTCAGCGGGTAAGTGCCTCTGGGTTCAATCCCTGGTACAGAGAGAGAGAGAGAGAGAAGAGAGGAGAGGGAGGAGAGAAAAAAGGAAAAGAGAAATGCCAACTGTACCACGGAGAGCTCGGCCGGCGGGGGAGAAGCCTTCCTCCTGCACTCGGCGCGGGGGTCCACAGGTTTCCTCCAGGGCTGCGCCGGCAACATCCACACGCGTGTCTTATTTCCCATTCTACACAAATGGTACCTAGTGTGTTGAGGTGGTGAGAATCACAGACTGTCACTCCCAAGCTGGGGGACTTTGGGCAGGTGATGTCACCTCCAGTTGCTCATTTGTGACACGGGATGCCAACAGCGCCTACCTCATGGATGGAGCAGTCGAGCTCACCACCTGGAGAGCACTCAGGGGCGTGTGGGACTCCGTGAAATGCTGCCTCATATTGCTGTTGTTCTCATTGTAAAATATTATGTAGATGATATAAAAACATTCACATTTCAACATTACATTCTGTGACATCACTGCTTCTTGTTTTTTTTTCCGTCATCACAGTGTAATTCAGACATTACACCAGAGGCACACGTCCACGTCTCATATCCTTTGTATCTGCGGGGCCTCCTCTAGAACACATGTCCCCGAGTCATTCTGGCATCCCCGAGAGGTGTGTGGGTGATTTCATCTTTTGCTGGTAAAACAATGCTGCAGCAAAAGCCTTGTGCACTGGGACCTAATGAAGGCACTGTCCCTCCCTAGGGTGCTGTGTCCCCAAGCTGGACATGTCACTGGGAGACCTGGTAGTGTTGACTGGTGGATCTAGATGGGTTCGGTACATGGCTGCTGAGTTGATTTCTTTGGATGAAGTCACCCTCCCTGGCCCGTGGGGTGGACTGGTGGGAAAGACAGACTCCACCTGCTGTCCTTTTACATAAGGGTACCTGGTCTGTGCTGTTGGGCAGAGATTGAATCTCTCCACCCAGTGACAGAGACAGGTCTGTCTCTAGCCAGGTGTCCTCAGGGGCTGAAGGATTTATGGGGGCTTGTCATGCATCACAGAAAAAAATCTGAAGGGGGGCTGAGGGTGTAGCTCAGTAGTAGACACTTGTCTAACGTGTGCACGGCCCTGGGTTCTACCCCCAGTGCCACAAAACCATGACAGAAACTTGAAGGGAAGTAGCTTGGTGACAAAAAAGGAACTGGTATTTGAGCACATTACAGTGTGTGCACAGGTCTGAGGAAGAGATGGCACCTGAGCAAAGGACATTCCTCCACTCTGTGTGACTGGGCCGTGGCATACAGGAATCTATGGGGAGGAATGAGGCCATCTGGATGGGACAACAGGGATGAGCGTCTGGAAGCCATCTGAGGGGTCTGGATGTTCCTGAGGTCCTGGGATTTGGAAGGTTTTAGAGTTCTGGTTCTCAAGGTGTGGGCCTCAGACCTTCAGGATCAGCATCACCTAAGAACTTGATAGAAATAAAACTTCTCGTGCCCACCCCAGATCTACTGAATCAAAAATTCCAGGGTGGAGCCCACCATCCTGTTTGAATGAGGTCTTTTTGTGAATCTGATGAGAGCTCAAATTTGAAAACGACTGGTTTGAAGTCAGGTTTGCAGTTCATTGAAAAGTCATGGTCTCCCGGAGCTGTAACTCAGTGGTAGAGTGCTTGCTTGGCATGCATGAGATTCAATCCCAAGCACAGTTAAAATAATAATAATAAATATAAAGTCATAATCAGAGACTTTAAAAGTTAAAACGAAAACAAATTTAGATTAAAGCTCTCAATGGCATTCCTCTGTGATTCTAGAATTGCTACTGAACCAGACCTGGTCTGCCCAGTGCACACTTGCCAATCATGGAAATCTCAGGGTGAATTCTGCAAGACTTTCTTCACAAAGTGGCTAGTGTGCAGGTGGGAAAGTAAGGATAGGGTTTGGGATATGGGAGAAAGAAACAGGGTAATTTAAGACATGGGGGTGTCTGATTGGAGGTGAAGTATCAGTGGTCTACGCATGCCCAATCAATTTTCATAGGACACATGTCCAGAAAATGGCAGCATTAGTATGATCTGAAGGTGGAGTTTTCAGGTTCCTGACATCAAAGAAGTCGCCCATTTAACACTTGTGCAGACCCAAGTGAAGAGCCATAGCTTTAAAAAAAAAAATCCTTCAAGTCCCTGAAAAGTAACCGAGGCACCCATTATCACCATCACCCACATTAGGTGGTATTTACTGCAAAGTGAATGGGAGGCTAGTACTACATCACTCAGCTATGTGACCTCTAATGCTAGTGATTTTTTTTAAATGTATTTTTTAGTTGTTGATGGACCTTCATTTTATTTATTTGTAGGTGGTGCTGAGAATTGAACCCAGTGCCTCACACATGCTAGGCAAGCGCTCTAGCTCTGAGCCACAACCCCAGCCCAATGCTAGTGATTTTCAAAATCAATTAAAAGAAGTAACTATAAGCAAGTGAAGCCAGAGGGTTTATTCCTACCATCACTCAGTTTCAGAATCAGAACACATAAAATGCATGCTCCCATGAGCTGAGCAGAGAAGGCTGCTTTTAAAGACAGAGACTAATGGCAGGACAGCAGAAACAGAGAACAGAATCCTGGACAGATTCTTTCAAAGATACTTTCCTTGAAGATGTTAAAATAGCCAGGTGTGGGAGGTGTGACCAGCCTTTGCGTAGAAGCTCAAACTAATGGCCTCCTGTATATTTAACAGTACTTACTGTTCACTTGTTTACTCGCGTAGGCACTGTGCTGCCCTCTTCAGATGTTATTTTCTTGACTTCCCACAATAATGTTGGTGATGGATGACCATGTCCATATTTTGGATGAGACAATGTTTTGCTTTGTTTTTTAATATTTATTTTCTAGTTTTAGGTGGACACAACATCTTTATTTTACTTTTTTTTGGTGCTGAGGATCGAACCCAGCGCCCCGCGCATGCCAGGCGAGCGCGCTACCGCTTGAGCCACATCCCCAGCCCTATGAGACCATGTTAATTAGCAGTTTAATTCATTCCCACAAGATCCCTAGGAGGTCAGATTTTTTTTTTCAGAGGTAGAATTTTTGAGCTGAAGGACACGCATTCAGACTGGTACCAGAACAGTCTCTGGGAACTATCTGAAGGCATTCCTAGCACAATCTCATTTCCAGCGACCCTCCGTAGGCCCTCCGTAGGCCACGCACTCGCTTCCCCAGGCGCTTGAGCCCCGCCCCCAAGCCCTAGCGTCGGTTAGGAATGCGCGTTACCGTGGTGACAGGGGCGTCACGCAGACTCTTCTCAGGAAACGCGGAAGTTGGTTGTGGAAGTGCGGGCGGCCATTTTGAGACCGGGCAAACCGGGGCGGGACAGGTGCTGCCAAGCAACGGTTCACCGGTTTTAACCAGGTGACTGGTACCGAGGGACGGGGAGAAGAGGGCGGTGCCATCCCGGTGGGGGGGATGCGGGGGGTGGGGAGGGGCTAAAAACGGGAGGGGAGGGGAGGGGAGGGGAGGGGGCGGTAAGGCGGCGAAAGGCAGGGGAAGGCGGGGACCGGGCAGAGGAAGAGAGCGAGAGGCAGGAGAGAGGAGGGGGAAAAGGCGGGGCAAAGAGCAGGGCGTGGTTAAGGGAAGAAGCAGGGCGATGAATAGGGGCGGGGCTAGAAGAGGCGGGGCATAGAGCTGGTAGGTGTTAGGGGCATGGAAAAGGCCGGAGGGAAACGGTGGGGGGTGAAGGAGTCGCGGCTCGGGAAGGTGAGGATTGAGAATTCAGAGCTGGCGTGGAACGAGAGGGAGCAGGCCGAGAAGAGGTCTCGCGGCGAGGGGAAGGCCCGCGGCGCGCTGAGATCCAGGGGCGAGGACAGATCCCGGAGCGAGGAGAGATCCCCAGGCGAGGACAGGTCCCCAGGCGAGAACAGATCCCCGGGCGAGGACAGATCCCGAGGCGAGCACAGATCCTGGGGCGAGGGCAGATCCCGGGCCCAGGGGAAGGCCCGTGGCGAGAAATCCCGTGGCGAGGAGAGATGTCAGGGTGAGGGGAAGGCCGGTGGCGAGGAGAGATCCCGGGGGAAGACCCGTCCTGAGGGGAGATTCCGGGGCCAGAGGAAGGCCCGTGGCGAGAAATCCCGTGGCGAGGAGAGATCCCGGGACGAGAGTAAGGCGGGTGGCGAGCAAAGATCCCACGGCGAGGAGAAATCCCAGGGTGAAGTAAGGGTCTCTAACGAGAAGGGGCGAGGCGAGGAGAAAGTAAGCTGGGACGAGAGACTGGGAGGGGAGGAGCGGGTCTCTAACGGGGCGTGGCGTGGCGAGGAAAGGGAGCGGGGTGCAGAAAGGGGGCGGGGCAAGAGGAAAGGGCGGGGCGAGGAGCAGGCGCGGGAAGAACAGCTCGCCAAAGACCAGGGGAAAGGGAGGGTCGAAAAGCAGCGGGTCGAAGAACTGGGTCGGTGCAAGGATAAGAAGCCGAGTGAGGAGCAAGCCCTAGGACAGAAACAGGGTCGCGGACAGGGGAAAGGGCGCGGCGTGGTGAAGGCCCGAGAGAAGGACCCGGAGAGAGGCGGGACCAAGGGTAGGTCCCGGTGCCGGAGCAGCGCCCGAGTGAGGAGAAATGGAAGGCACGAAAAGAAGGTTGGGGGGCGGACAAGAAATGATGGCAGAGCCAGATGCAGGAACAAGAGTATGATCACAGATTGCAGCAGAACAGGAGAAAACAGGGAGTGTTTAGTCAAAGCGAGGAACAGAAACCGAGACTTGGTGAAGAGCCGGGTCAGAATACTAACAGGCCGAGCAAGAAGCAAGGGCCGAGCAAAGTTACAGGGAGAGATGAGGAGGCGGGACGAAAAAAGGTGCTCTAGTAGTGTCGTGACCAGGAGCAAGAGTAGGGCTGGGACCCGGAGTAAGACCCGAGTTGGGGTCAGGAGCAAGAGCAGGGCTGGGACCTGCAGCAAAAGCGGGGCTAGGGCCAGGAGCAAGAACCGGGAGGGATCCTGGAGCAAGTGCTGGGAGGGAGCCAGGAGGAAGAGGCGGGAGGGATCCCAGAGCAAGTGCCGGGAGGGAGCGAGGAACAAGAGCTGGGAGAGAGACAGGAGCAGGAGCTGGAGCCGGGAGGGAGCCAGGAGCAAGAGCCGCCAGGGATCCTGGAGCAAGTGCTGGGAGGGATCCAGGAGCAAGAGTCCGCAGGGATCCAGAAGCAGAAGCCCGGAGGGAGCCGGGAGCTGGAGCAGGGGCAGATGCAAGAGCAAGAGCCAGAGGGAAGCTAGCTGCAAGAGCAGGGGCGGAGCCAAGAGTAAGAGCAGAGGTGGGGCCCTGAGCAAGACCGGGGTCCGAGGCAGGGGCTGGGTCCAAGCAAAGTGCTGGAGCAGTAGCAGCAGGGCGAGGTCATCGAGGTCAATCCCAAAGTGCTGTCTTTCGCGGGGGTATTGATCCCCGCGTTCTCCAGATTCTAGCTTCATGTGCGCTGCCAAACCATGTCCCCTGCCAGCCCTGTGTGGCTAAGAGTCCGAGTCCTACGGGTGCTGTGGGCACTGCTCGCGGTGCTACTGGGACCGTGGAGGCTGTGGGCAGTCATCCACGATTTCCACGAGTGCACCTGGCATGTTGTCTTGAACAAGTTCCAGAGGGTGGGTGAGAACTTGGAGAGTGACCAATTCGTTCATCAAGAGCCGGTGGACACAGTGCGCGGTGTGTTCAACATGTTGGTGGACTCACCCATCGACCGGCGCGAGGTGAGGGATCCAGGAGTGAACCAGAGAGGTCCTGAACCAGTGCTCCACTTGGCTCTGCACATGTCACCTACCTCTCCTTGCAGAGATACCTGGGCTTTCCTTACTACCTGAAAATCAACTACTCCTGCCATGGACAGGTGAGTGAGTGTAGTGGGGGTTGGATGATTTTGTCAGCCTCAATTTCCTCATCCCTAACTTTTTTTTTTTTTTTTTTTTTGGTACTGGAGATTGAACCCAGGGGCTCTTAGCTACTGAGCCGTGTCAGTAGCCCTTTTTATTTTTTAATTTTGAGACAGGGTTTTGCTAAATTGCTGGGGCCGGCCTCAAACTTGGGATCCAACTTCCTCAGCCTCCTGAGTCACTGGGATTACAGGTGTGTGCCACCATGTCAGGCTCTCATCATTTTAACATTTTTTTTTAATATTTATTTTTTAGGTGTACTTGGACACAATACCTTTATTTTATTTATTTTTATGTGGTGCTGAGGATCGAACCCAGGGCCTTGCACATGCTAGACAAGCGCTCTGCCGCTGAGCCACAACCCCGGCCCCTAACATTTTTTTAATATTTATTTTTTAGTTGTAGGTGGACATAATATCTTTATTATATCTTTATGTGGTGCTGAGGTTTCAACCCAGTGCCTCATGAGTGCTAGGCGAGCACTCTACCACTGAGCCACAACCCCAGCCCCCATTTTAACATTTTAATAATGATAATGTCATGCAATCCTGGGGCTTAGGATTCAAGAAGATTATGTAGGTACAGTTCCCAGTGTCCCTCTAAGGACATATCATGTGCTTAAAAGTGAAGTAGAATTTGGGCTGGGATTGTGGCTCAGCAGTAGAGCGCTCCCCTAGCATTGTGTTGTGTCCATCTACACCTAAAAAATAAATCAATAATTTAAAAAGTGAGGTAGAATGTTATGGTTTTGATTTGCCTCTTCCTTATAACTAATGATGTTGAGCATCTGTTCATGTACTTGGCTGGTTGCTTATCTCTTTGGAGAAAAGTCTTAAGTTTTTGTTTTTTTTGTAGTTGTAGTTGGACATTATACCTTTATTTTTATGTGGTGCTAAGGATCAAACCCAGTGCCTCTCACATGCTAGGCTAGTGCTCTGCCACTGAGCTACAGCCCCAGCCCGCCCCCCTCTATTCAGGTCTTTTGGTTTTTGTTTGGTTTGGTTTGGTTCAGGGATTGAACCCTGGGTGCTTTTACCACTCAGCTATATTCCCTATCCTTTTTTATTCCTGAGGCAGGCCTCAAACATTTAATCCTACTGCCTCAGCTTCCTGTGCTGCTGGGATTACAGGCATGGGCCACATGCCTTATTTTTTGTTTTTTTATACTAGGGTTTGAACCCAGGACCTACCAGATGAACAGATCTACATCAACATGTCAGTCCTTTTTCTAATCTAATTTTGAGATAGGGTCTCTTCAAATTGCCCAGGATAGCCTCATACTTGCCATCCTCCTGCCTCATCCTCCTGGATAGCTAGGATTATGGGATTACAGGTGTTCCATGTGCCCATTTAAAATTTTTTTAAAAAATTATTGAGCTGTAAAAGTTGTTTTTTGTTTTATTTTGTTTTGAGCACTGGGGATTGAACTCAGGGGCGCTTAACTACTGAGCTACCTCCCTATTCCTTTTTTTGATTCTTATTTAGAGACAGGGTCTTGCTGAGTTGCTTAGGGCCTCGTTAAATTGGGGAGGCTGGCTTTGAACTTAGATCCTCCTGCTTCAGCCTTCCGAGCTGTTGGGATAACAGGCATGAGCCACCAGCCCAGCCAATTTGAGTTTTTTTCTGTGGTTTGCATTTATGGTATCATAAGGGTTTGCCTAACCAATGGTCATAAAGACTTTCTCCTATGTTTTCTTCTAAGAGATTTTTAGTTTTGGCTCTTACATTTGGGTCTTTGATCCATTTTGAGTTAATTCTGTATAAGGTATGAGGTAGAAGTCCAGCTTTTACATTTAAATATCCAATTATCCCACCATTGGGTGAAAAGATTATTCTCTCCCTATTGAACTGTCTTGGCACCCTTGTTAAAAATCATTTGGCGGGGCTGGGATTGTGGCTCAGAGGTAGAGAGCTCGTCTAGCATGCGTGAGGCACTGGGTTCGATCCTCAGCACCACATGAATATAAAAATAAAGACATTGTGTCCACCTATAACTAATAAATAAATAAATTGGCAATAAATGAAGGAGCTTATTTTTGGACTCAATTTTATTTGGTTGTTTATATGTTATTCATATGCCAGTACCACAAAGTCTTATTATTGTAATTTTGTAATAAGTTTTCATATTGGGAAGCTGGAGTCATACAACTTTGTTCTTCTTTTTCTACATTGTTTTTATTCAAGTAAGTTTTTGGAGGACAGTGGAGTATTATGGTTCAGAACAGGAGTTTGTACATTTGGGGTTTTTTAAAATTACTTTAAAATATATTTTTTAGTTGTAGATGGACACATACCTTTATTTTATTTGTTTTATTTTTATGTGGTGTGAGGGATGGAACCCAGTGCCTCACACATGCTAAACAAGAACCCTACCACTGAGCCCCAACTCTAGCCAGTACATGTGGGTTTGAGTCTGTAATCAACTAGGATTTACTTGAAAAAGTATGGCAGAAAATACAGCATGTTCATTGTTTGGGCTCTGGAGCCAAGCTGCCTGGGTTCAAGTCCAGCTCTGCCACACAACAGCTGTGTGATCTGAGTCAAGTTATTTAACCTCTCTGCGTCAAAATTTCCTCATCCTTAATAAGGTAATGTTAATAATCATACCCACTTTTTTTGTGTGTGTGGTGCTGGGGATTGAACCCAGGGCCTTGTGCATGCGAGGCAGTCACTCTACCAACTGAGCTATATCACCCAGCCCACTTCTTAATATGATCAAATATATACACTTAGCACAGTACCTGGTTTATAGTAAGGTTCAGTGAATGTTAGCAACTTGTTACTAAGTGTTTTACCCCACGAATCTTTTCTCCTTAGCTACAAGAGTGAGGAAATAATACCTCTTTCTGTTCATTCAACACCTACTATGAATGAGCCCCTCTTTTTGTTAGAGATGATACAATGGTATATTAATCTATTTTCTGTTACTATATCAAAATACCTGAAGTTGCATATTTTTAGAGAAAAGAGGCTTCTTTATTATTTAGCTCACTTCCAAGATCAGCTGGCACCATCTGTTCAGCCTTTGGTGAGGGTCCCCTTGTCTGTGTCACAACATGGCAGAAAAGAGGGAATGGAAATTGCTGTGTGGAGAAAAGGCCAAGCACGTGGGGGAACCTGCGTTGTAACAACTCACTCTTGAGAACTAACTCTGGGAGACTAGCGTTAGGTCCCACAGTGACCCCATCACCTTGCACTGGTTCCAGCACCTTCCACCATCACCACAATGAGGGCCAAGCTTTGAGCACATGAACCTTTAGGGAACACATTTAAACCATGGCAAATGGTCAACAAAATGGTCATGCTTTTCTTGCGGATTCAGTCCACCAGGAGAGCAATTCTTGAGTCAAGTACATAAAATAATTTTGTAGAGAAATAAATAAAGTCTCTTGGGCCATGGTGAAGATATGGCTTTGACTCTGAGTGACATGGGGCCTCAAGAAGGCTCTGAGCAAGCCAGGCACAGTGGCGTACCCCTGTAATCCCAGCTCTCGGGAGGCTGAGGCGGGAGGATCACAGGTTCCAGGCCTTATCAACATAGTGAGGCCCTAAGCAACTTAGGGAGACCCTGCCTCTCAAGAAAACATAAGGACTGGGGATGTGGCTCTGTGGTTAAGTGCCTCTGGTTTCAATCCCCAACACCAAAAAATAAAAATTACGAAAATAGAAGGCTCTGAGCGGAGGAGGGTGTGATCTGACTGGGCTTCCTGGCTCAGGTGGCAGCAGAGAGCGGGGAGGGGCTGTTGCACTGTCCACGCAGAAGAGGGAAGACAGGACCAGGGTGGTAGCCAGTTGCCCTGACAGGGAGGGGGTCCCTGCCCCACAGCACCTGCTCCCCTGTGCCTGGGAACCTCGAGGCAGGGCCAGGTGCAGGTGCAGGTGTAGGGCAGGTTCAAAGGTCCCCGGCTAAGGCTCCCTCAGGATGAAGTTCCTGGCAATGGTGGTCACACCGTTAGTCCTTCCCCTTGTCCTCCTCCCCAGCCCAAGGGAGGCCTCTGTCCGGGAACTGCTGGGCACAAGGCTGTTGCTCACACCTACACTTCTCTGTCCCTCATGCCACCCACCCTCAAAGCCTTGTCTGGCCCTAGTACAGCCAGGATCCTGGCACATCTGGGAGATTGTCCCCAGATGCACCTCACCCCATTCCTCAGTCCCTTTCCAATGGCCCTACCAATGCTCACCTTCAGACCCCAGGCCCAGTGCCTGGCTGTGCTCTCCCAGAGCAGTGAGCAGGGGCCTCAGGGAAGGTGGCAGTCCCCTTATGGGGGCTGGGTGCCCCGAGGTCAGGGGAGGCTGCTGGGAATCCCTCTGCCATGCTCATTCCACTTTGCCTTGCCTGCTGCCCTCCCCAGACACTCCTGCACTCATCTTCTGTCCTGATCCACCTCCTCCAGGAAGACCTCCAGCCCTGTTTGCTGACCTTCCCATGGTGCAGAGCCTGCCCTCCCCACCCTGCCCAGGAATACGGGCCACTAAAAGGGGCTTGAGGCAGGGGGGACGCAGAGGGCCCAGAAACTGTCTTAAGGATCTGCTTATGGGGCCATCTCTCCCTCAGCACTCCGAGGACCTGGTCCGCAGTGGCCACCTGATGGGGCTGAAGCCCCTAGTGCTAGTCACCTTCCAGGCCCCCGTCAACTTCTACCGCTGGAAGATAGAGCAGCTGCAGATCCAGATGGAGGCGGCCCCCTTCCGCAGCAAAGGTGGGCCCCCTGGCCTGCGGGAGGGAGCGGCAGGACGCTCCCCGGATATTCTGGGGCCTGGAGGGACATCCTGGGAGATGCCAGTACCTCTGCCCCCTGTGCCAGCAGAACCATGCATGGCGACGGAGGTGTGTGTCATGAGCTGGTACACACCCATGCCCATCAAGAACGGCAGCGTGGTCATGCGCGTGGATGTCAGCAGCAACGGCCTCGGGCCCATCATTCCCAGTAAAAGGTGCCTCTGCCCCAGGCCTGGGTGGTGATGGGGGGGAACATTCTGGGGGGAATCCCTAATCCCCATCCCCAAGGAGCCAGGGAAGGTGGCTGTGAGCTGTTGGGTGAGCTCTGAACCAGCCCTCCCCGTGCCCTACCCCTGATGCTAGGTTCCACGTGAACATCAATGGCTTCCTGAAGATGGGGGCAGACAACAGAATCCAGTTCACAGTGGGAGATGAGGTGAGGGCCCTGCGGGCAGCGGGAAAGGTGGAAAGCTTGGGTTTCAGCAACCGAACTGGGCCTTGGCCAGGCGCCCTGCTTCCTCCCAAACAAGAGGACTCACACCAGGCCTGGAGCAGGGTTCTCCTAAGTGCACCAGAGCCTTACAACTTCGTGGGGAGCCTGGGGGGTGCTCTCACACTCATTTCAATGTGAGGTTTAGAAGAGAGGGGACCATTTGCCCTCTCAGCATGTACACACGGAAGGAGATTTAAAACTGAGCCTGTGTGCTGCTCCATCTGAATCATTGTGCATTCGTTCACTCAGCATGTACTGCCTGAATGTCACTGTGACACCAAATAGCATGACACCTCCATTCCATTGAAGATTAAAAGATGGTACTCTGGAGGGAAACCAAACAGGTTGAGGGGAAATGGGTCTTTTTGGGACGAGAGAGTGCCATGTTTAATAGACCGATGAAAGAAGGCCTCATTGAGAAGGTTGACATTTGAGTAGAGACTTGGAGAAGGCGAGGAGAGGGGTCACATGGATACTGGTGCAAGGTCATCTCATACAGGGGGAATAGCCTATGCAAAGGCCCTGAGGTGGCAATGTCTCTGGTATATTTGAGAAGCACGGAGGAGGCCGATGGGCAGGAAGAGAGTGAGGTGGGGGGGAATGGTGGGGAATAAGGTCAGGGAGGTGGTAGGGCAAATGGTGGGGGCCATGTGGTCAGGGCAAGGACTTTGGCTTTTCCCTGAATGCGTCAGAGCCATGGGGCAGAAGTTCTGAGTATCCCTCCTGTCCCTCCCCTGGCAGCTCTTTGATATAAAGCCCAGATACTTTGTGAATGTCTCATCGAGACCCCTGTGGTACAATGTGGACCAGTCACCTGTGCTAATCCTGGGTGGCATTCCCAACGAGAAGGCCCTCCTCATGACCAGCACCAACTTCAGGGAATTCTCTCTTGTGGAAGTGAGTGGTATGGGGGGGCAGTGGGCTGGGGTCTCTTGAAAGGAGCTGGGCCTCAGCCCCTGAATGAGGGGGCCTGGGCCTGCAGAACGGGACCCCAAAGACACCAGTCCCTACCAGATAGCAACTGCAGCCAGGCGACCCAGTTGAAATTCTAGTCCTGCCACTTTCTCACTAACCCTTGGGCAACCCGGGCTTCAGATTCCCATCTGTAAAATGGGAAAAAATAATTATATTTATTTTTATTTTATAAAGTCATTGTGAAGATAAGTTAATAGCATCCATCATGAGTGGCATCTATGTACCCTAGTGCCTTCTACACTCAGGAAAATTCAGAATTGACATACATGTGGCCCTGAGGGTTCAAATTAGGAGTCACAAGCCTGCATTGTCCCAGGATGGGGAAGAAGCATCTGAAGTCAGGTTCTTGGGTTTAGTGGCAGAAACATGTCTGGATGAGTGAGTAACGGCCACCTGCTGAGCCACACCAGGTTGGTTCATGCAGAAAAATGGATCTAGTGGTTCACGTAAGCAGAATCCCATTCCATCAGTGACAGCATCACGTCCAGCCCGAGGAGGCTGGATGCCACATGCCTGCCGAACCCAATTACCAAAAAGTGCGGGAAAATGGAAATAACCACCTACCAAAAGTGGAGAGGAGGCTGGGCATGGGCCTGCGCCTGGAGTCCCACCCACACGGAGGCAGGAGGGTCGCTTGAGCCCAGGAATTTGAGCTTAGCCTGAGCAACACAGTGAAATCCTGCCTCAAAATAAAAGATAGAGAAGGAAACTTATAAGTTCATGTAATTAAAGAATTTGGGAGGGCTGGGGTTGTGGATCAGGGGTAGAGCGCTTGCCTAGCACCTGCGAGGCCCTGGGTTCGATCCTCAGCACCACATGAAAATAAGTAAATAAAGAAATAAAATATTAAAAAAGAAATTCAGGACTTCTGGCTCAGCCGGACCCAGGATTTTTAACAATGCCACAACCCAGCCTGGGTTTCTCTCTCTATCTCTTGGACCTGATTCCTCTGTCTTGACTTCTTGCTCAAAATAGTTCTACCCTCTGGCATTGAAGGCTGAGGGGCCCTGTCTTCCCAGGACCACATCCAGTGGGAAAGATCTTTTCCTACATCCCTCAAGCTCCATCCCCGGGGCTCAGGCATCTGCCTGCTTCCCCGAGGCAGGGGAACCCAACAAAGTGCTTATTAAATGAGTCAGAGCTGGGTACCATGGCGCAGATCTGCAATCCCAACAGGTCCAGAGGCTGAGGAAGGAGGATTACAAGTTCAAAGCCAGCCTCAGCAAATTAGGGCTGGCAACTAAGTGAGACCCTGTCTCTAGGAAAATACAAAAAAGGGCTGGGGAGGTGGCTCAGTGGTTCAGTGCCCCAGGTTCAATTTCTGGTACCCCTCCAAAATTAAATGAGTCAGAACCCTCAAGCTTTGCTCAAACAAAAAAAATTCAGCTTAGCCTCAGCTTTCCTTTTGTGCATAGATGTGGGAGAACAGGTAAGTGCAATGAGCATCCAGTTTCAGAAAGGAAATTTCTAAGTATTTCTTCCAGAAAACAGAGCCATCAATTTGAATATTATTAACAGGACTACACATTACCATGGCAACTCATCAGTCACAAACTTTTTTTTTTTTTAGTTGTAGATGGCACAATATCTTTATTTATTTATTATTATGTGGTGCTGAGGATCGAACCCAGGGCCTCACATCTGCGAGGCGAGCACTCTACCACTGAGCCCCAGCCCAGCCCCAGTCACAAACATTTTATGCAGAAAATAGTGTCGCCATGACCTCTGCGGTTTGAGCAAGACTTTTTGGAAGTAAATTCTCAAGGTCTTTTTTCTGATGTTAAATAGGGCGAGAAAGCAAGAAATTAATATTTTTTCCTTGACTTGATGGAATTTCAGCAGCACAGCCTAGAGTTTTGCTTTGATTTATACTTTTTATTGAAAAAAATGAGGGCTGGGGATGTGGCTCAAGTGGTAGCGCGCTTGCCTGGCATGCGTGTGGCCCGGGTTCGATTCTCAACACCACATACAAACAAAGATGTTGTGTCCACCGAAAACTAAAAAATAAATATTAAAAATTCTCTCTCTCTCTCGACTCTCTCTCTAAAAAAAAAAAAAAAAAAAAAAATCACCCTTTAAAAAAAAAAGAAAAAAATGAGCAGAAAATTCCTTTTTAGTGAATGCGCCAAAGGAGAGAGAATGGGACAATGAACCAGCCTTAATAATTATCAACCTTTTGCCCTTTTTTCTGAAACATTTATTATTATTACTATCATCATCATCATGTTATTATTATCATCATCATCATCATCATCATCATCATCATTATTTTGGTACCAGGGATTGAACCCAGGGGCGCTCTCCCACTGAGCCACATCCATCTCTTTTTATTTTTTGAGACAGGGTCTCAGTCAGTTGCTTAGGGTCTTGCTAAGTTACTGAGGCAGGCCTCAAACTTGCAATCTTCCTGCCTCAGCCTCTTGAGTCACTGGGATCACAGGTGTGCTCCACCACACCTGGCTTTCCTCTTTTCTCTGTTTTTATTTTCGTGGTTTGGGGATCAAACCTGGGGTTTACACCCCAGCCACATTTTTTGAAGCCAGGGGCGCTCTCCCACTGAGCCACATCCATCTCTTTGTTTATTTTTCATTTTAGACAGGGTCTTGCTAAGTTGCCCACACTGGCCTGTCTCAGCCTCCTGAGCCACCAGGATTAGAGGCCTGCGCCACCACACCCAGCTTCATTTATTCTTAGTTGCCTCCCTGAGGTCTCTATTACCATTCAGTCGTGTGAAGGGTTCAGCATATGGGGGCGGGGGCATTTCAGTCTGCATTAGTCCATGTGGCCTGAAGCTGGTCACCAGCTCTGGAAATTTAGATTTAGTCTAAATTTAGATTGATTTAGATTCAGTCTCATAGAATCTAAGAACCCTCCACTGTCCCGCTGTTAATGACATTGTCATTAGTAATTGGCCACTGGATCAGGTAGTGTTGACCTGCAGCCACGTGTGTTCTGGGTAGACGGAGGTGTGAGCCTGGATGCTTTATATCCACGTAGACACAGCCCTGACTGCAGTGAGGGGCGCAGGGACACTGAGTGCCCTTGAGCATGCTGCACTTCGGGGCACCTGACGTGCACACTGGCTCAGGTCTCTGAACCTCTGCTTTCTGGCCCATGTTGGAGACATTTGGCCACCAAGGCGCTGCTGCAGGTTGAGTAGGGAGAGCACTCTGGGCGGCTGCTTGTGTCCATGCCAAGCAGTTAGAGCAAGAACTACCCCCATAAGCAAGACATGGGGCTGAGGCCCAGGTCACCTGCTCACCCCAGACTCTGCTCCCCTGCAGTTGAGCATTGACAGCTGCTGGGTAGGCTCCTTCTACTGTCCCCAGGCTGACTTCTCAGCCACCATCTACGACGCCATCTCCACGGAGAGCACGCTCTTCATTCGGCAGAACCAGCTGATCTACTACTACACAGGCACCTACGCCACCCTGTACGACAGCAGCCACAGCAGCGGTGAGGGACCGGGCAGCGGCCATACCCGGGTCCTTGGCACCTCAGGCCAGGGGACCCACCATTAGAGCTGCAGGGAGGGACAGTGAGGTCATCCATGGGGACACCTGGGACTGAGATTTCCGTGGGTGGGCGGGGGAGGGCCCCGCCACTGTGTTGAATCATCACCAGCCTGAAGGAAGGTCCCCTACCTCGCCATGTGACACGCAGACCTTCCTGAGAATTGTGAGCCACTGCGGGAGGAGGGGGCGGGAGAGGGAGCCCGAGAGCCACGTGTGCCCTGAGCAGAGTGGTAGGAAGACGCATCTAGAGAGACGCAGGAAAGACAGAAAAGTGGAGGCGAGGAGGGTGTGGGAGCCAGAGGCTGCAGAGCAGGGCCAGGGGGAGACCGAGCAGAGGGAGAGGACTTTTGGTTCCACCTCATCTTTTAGAGAATACTAAAGTCCCCCAGTTTTTTTAGTCCCCCCCCCCACAACCAAAAGAGAGGTGTCAATTATGTCATTATAGAAAAAGGCACTGTAATGTGTATCACGCTGGTTAATACGTGTTCCCCACATCCTTATTTTCCTTTTTAGGGGCCTTTTTTGGGGGTATTGGATTGAACCCAGGGGTACTTGACCACTGAGCCACACCCCCAGTCCTATTTTGTATTTTATTTAGAGACAGGGTCTCACTGAGCTGCTTAGGGCCTCCCTGTTGCTGAGGCTGGCTTTGAACTTACTTCCCAGCTTCCCAAGCTGCCACTATGCCTGGCTTGGGGTCCTTTTTTTTGCACCAGGGATTGAAGCCAGAAGTTCTTAACTACCAACCTACATTCTTAGCTCTTTTCATTTTTTATTCAGAGTTAGGATCTCACTAAGTTGCTGAGGCTGGCCTCTATATTGTAATCCTCCTGACTCAGCCACCTGAGGCCCTGGGGTTACAGGTGTACACCACTGCACCCAGTTCTTAGGGTCCTTTGACAGTGAGAGGAACCAAATTAAAATCATCTTAAGCCAAAGAAAATGGGTGTGTATTGGCTTACATAGCTGATGGTTGGTTGGTTTCAGGAATAGTTGGATCCAGGGGCTTGTTACTGCCAGCCAGTCTCTTCTTGTGGATGCCATGGTGATGCTAGCAGTTGTCTACTTTTATGTTCCTCAGTGACCCCAGAAGAACATCTCTTGGTTACAAGGTGGAATAGTCTGATTTTTCCCACCTTCGTCACATACCCAGTTCAGAACCAATTGCTCTTGCCAGGACAGTCCAAGAGAGAGGTCTCCTCAATCTGGACTTGAGGGATAGAGGACAAGCAAAGGAGGTTTTCCCAAAGATAACTGGTGCCACTGCCAAGGCCCCCCCAACACCACACTGAACAGGTATCCCAGCCAGAGAACAGGTCTCACCAGACCAGCAGAATGAGGATGGGGGTCCCAGGCACCAGGTACAGCCGCCTGGGCCTGAGACCTCATGCTTGTACCCCTAGGCAAATGGGTTCGTGTCCTGGCCAGCGAGTGTATCAAGAAGCTGTGCCCCGTGTATTTCAGCAGCAATGGTTCTGACCACGTCATAGCCCTGACCACTGGCAAGCATGAGGGCTATCTCCACTTCGGGACCATCACAGGTAAGGCTGGGGGCCTCTGGAAGCCCCAGAGACCTCCTGGGGCCCTCTCACTTCAGGCCCTTGTTACTCACTGTGTGCCCTCAGGACCGGTTCCAGGCTGTGTGTGTATTTGTCCGTGTGTGTGTGTGTGTGTGTGTGCGTGCATGCTTGCGTGTGTGCGTGTGGCAAGGGGGGTTGGTTATACATTTGTACAGATAAGGTTTGGTCAATCCCATGACCTGATGGATCCATATTCTGATAGACCACTTGTGAGGTCCAGAGGGTGAGGCCTGCTCCCTGGAATCCAAGGGTAGGGGGCAGAAGCAGTGGAGACAGCAGGGGGGGGTTGGTTTGGTGAGGTGCCAGGTGGAGCTGGTGGAACCAGAAGGGCCTGTGTGTGGCCCCGAACTTCCTCCACAGATGGCCTGGTGTCTTTTGAGTTGCTGCCCAGGAATCAGACCGCGTGCAAAAGGATGTTCGGTATTCATCTCTCTGTTGGGCCAGTGGCAGGAGGGCAGGGCCTGAGGCTGTGGGAGAGGAAGGAAGGGGAGGGGGGTCACGGAAAGGACAGGCAACGTCTTGGGGATGGGTGGAGCGTTATGTGGAGGGACATGGCATCGCAGAAATGGAGCTGACCCAGTGGGACCCTCCCCTCCCCTCCCAGTTGACAGATGCTCCATAACCTGGGCCATCTTCATCCCGGGGCAGAACATTCTGATGATGCTGGTGGAGACCCAGTATGACGATTCAGATCAGAAATATCACCAGCTGGCCAGCTACGACCTGAGTACTAGGGTGATGGGCTGGGGAAGAGGGGTGGCGAGGATCTGGAGCCCAGATTGTGGATTGCATGCCCCTCCCGAGGGATCGAATGCCCCCCCCCAACAGAAGGGCAGTGTTGCTAGATAAGTCTGCAGTGGAGAGCAGAGTAGAGACTGAGTGGGCTGAAGACACTCAGAGGAAGCCAGTGTGGCTGGAATAGGGGAGCAGACAGGGACCCAGACTGGAGAGGTAAGCAGAAGCCAGATCTGGAAAGGCCTCTTGCTCCACAAGAAGATTTGGGTAATCCCAGCAGTTCGAGAGGCTGAGGCCGGAGGATTGCAAGGTCAAAACCAGCCTCAGCAACTTAGCAAGGCCCTAAGCAACTCAGGGAGACCCTGTCTCTAAATAAAATGTAAAAAAGGACTGGGGATGTGGCTCAGTGGTTAAGAACCCCTGGGTTCAATCCTCAGTATGGAAAAAAAAAAAAAAAAAGATTTGATTTGATTTTACCGGCAGTAAGAACAGGGCTACCAAATAGAGTTGTACAGGCTGTGCACTGCAAAATCCCCACCCACAAGCCCTGCACCCTAACAGAACTGTATCCTTTCAGAGGCAGGACCCTTTTATAGTTCAGGTTAAGAAATTCAGGTCCAAGTGGGAAGCCAATGGGAAGGATTTTCTGAGGAGTCGGGAAGTTGATGGTTTGCTTCACTTCAGGTTTTGAAAGCTTGGCCTCTCAGATTTTACTGTATTTTCCCCACCTATAGTCACTGAGGAGATGACCATCCTCTATACCGTACCACTGTTCATCCCTGATGGTAGGAGGGGAAAGCAGGGGTGACTTCCAGGGAGGGGTGGCCAGAAGGGGCCCCCGGCTACCCGACTCCCTGCTGTCCTCTTTCTCTGCTTTGCTCAGCACGGGGCTTAGAGTTCCTGATGATCCTCGAGACAGAGTCTTATACTAACACTCCCATGATCCCCAAGGGCTTGTCCTTTAACTTGTACAACAACCTGCTATTCATCTGGGGCAACTTCCTCCTGCAGAGGTAGGCCCCCGTCACCCCCCGCCCCGTCACCCCCCGCCCCGTCACCCCCGTGTGGCCCAGACATGCCCTCCCTGCTCAGCCTCACTAAGGGGAGGGCTCTTTCTGAAATCACCAAACCTTCAAAGGAGGCCAAATGCAGACATGATCAGGATGGGGATGAGGAAAACAGGGATGGGAGAGCCCGGGGGGTGGGGGGGGGTGGGGGGTGGGGGGTGGGTGTGGGGGGGGTGGGGTGGGCGGAGCTGTGTGTGTATGTGTGTGTGTGTGTGGTCAGTGGTGTCTGATGCCTGCTAGCCAAGCACTTTGTCTCTGAGCTACAACCCCAACCCTGGGAACCCTTTTTTAAAATGAAATCTTATGAAAAGACCCAATATATGTGAGCAATAGAAAATTATTTTCTGGGGACACTTTAGAACTCTTCCCATCTACCCACCCGGAAGAGATGGGGAGATGGAGATTTTGAGGGCAGAAGGTTACCTTGGGGATATGAGGTAGGGACAGAAGTTAGAATTCCAGGCTCCCTTTTTACTTGTTCATAAGACTAGTGGAGAAATGGAGTCCGTGGGGCCTATGTTGTATCAGACGTGGAACAGGGGAAGCAGGTGTCCAGGACACCCAGCTGTCACGGTGCCCTGAGTTCCCCATGTCTATCCCCTGCAGCTACAATGCAGAAAACTTCATCTACCTGGCGGACTTCCCCAAAGAGTCATCCATCAAGTACATGGTCAATTCATTCCGAGGGGATGTAGCTATTGTCACGGAGACTGAAGAGGTGGGCTGCTTTGCCCCTCTCTCTGCTCCCTCTCTGCCCGCCCCCAGACCCTCCGCCCTCGGGGAACCTCAGGAAGGACAGGAGAAGCTCCATCTATAACTGGGAATCCTAGAACTTATACACACGTTGGTGTTTGGGGTACTGGGGTTTGGCAAGGGCTCCCCCGCTAAGTCACATCTCTAGCCTTAGACCCCTGGAACTTAGACTAGGAATCTTCTAAAGTCACACAGAAGAGTGAAAGACCCATGCAATGATCTCATTTCCAGGGGAAGCCACTTTCATTCCATGGTGTAGTTGTTCGTTCCATAAATATTAAGCACTTAACTGACTAGTGTTAGGGACACAATGGTGACCAGGTCAGCCCTGGGCCCTGTCCTCAGAGGATCACTGTTCACTGGGGAATACAGGCCTGTACCCAGACAGTGACAACTCTGTGTGGTCAGGGGGAAAATAGCACCAGAGAGCCTGACCCCATCTGGTGTGCGTACCAGGGAGGGTTTCATGGAGGGGATCCCCCAGCCGAAGCTCAGGAAGGGGAGGTCTGGAATCAGATGTGTGTAGAGCAGCGTCCATCAGTGTAGAAATGGGAAACTGAGGTCCAGGGACTGGTGAGACCCTGGAAGCTGCCAAGAGTGAGAAGGCAGGAACCCTGTCTTAAGGGGCGTACGTATTAGGAATGCTTCAGTTGCAAGTAAAAGAAACTCAAGTAGGCCGAAACAGTGAAAAACGGGGTCATGGCAGGGGGGGTGGGCTGCACACAGGGGCTTGGCCTCCAAAAGTAGAGAGATGGCACTACAGAGAAGGTACTGTGGTCCCTGTCACCTGGAGGTGAGCTCCATGCCTTACTCCTCATACACTGGCCAGAGGGAGAGATAGGGCAGGAGGTCCCTGTGCCCTGCACACACACCTCGCTGCTGGACCCTCAGATCTGGTACCTCCTGGAGGGCACCTACCACCTGTACAGGATCTTCCCATCCCACGGCTGGGACATCCACGTCAGCCTGCAGGTGATGAAGCAGTCCTCCTTGTATGCCTCCAAGGAGACCATGGTCACCCTCTTCTATGAAGAGAACAAGCTGTACCAGGTGCCAGCAGGCCTTTTGTGGGGGTGCAGGGGGGGTACAGGGGGCTGACGCCAGTCTGCCTGACCACCTTGTCTCCGCAGCTGGTATACCTTACACACGGCAAACAGGACCAACTGGTCAAGAGGCTGGTGCCCATGGAGAAGCTGCTGATGTACGAGCAGCACAAGCAGATCCACACGGTGCGCGATGGGTGAGAAGGCCTGGACCACACCGTGGGCTGAGCGCGCCCATCCCGGGGTGGGACTGAAGCCATCCCAGTGATGACCCTGGGCTGCGATGGGGGAGCCATGGTACAGATACCTGGAAGCTCAAAGGAGGAGCAGGACCCAGCCTGGGGGGAGGTGCACCCAGGAAGGCTTCAGAAGGAGATGCATGGGCTGTGTGACCTGAAGGCTGAGGAGGAATTAGCCAGGTGACAGATGGAGAAGGGTGCTCCATGGGGCCTGGGGAGACAACCATCAAAGGCCTGAGGAGGAAAGAGGTTTGGGTGTTCAAGAACCCAGATAAAGTCCTGGCCAGAAAGAGCACAGTAGGGATATGGGGGTGGTGGGAGGGCGGGGACAAGGGGAGCCTGGTGTTCTTAGGAACTTCATCTTGAGGGTCTTGGGGAGCCATGGATGGGCCAACGGTGGGATGCAGAGCCAGATTTTACCACGTTTCCTAATGATCCTTCTAGTCACCTGCAGAGGGTGGGTCACAGGAACCCAGGGAGGCGGCTGGAGGTGGGAGTGGGGGTGGGGTAGGGCTATGTGGGAGGGGCTCAGGAGGCAACAGGAATGCAATAAACAGAAGGTCTACTGTCAGACAAGTGGGACTAACCACAGAGAACCGTAGAGGGGAGGGTCCTTTGGTCTGAGGGATGAAGGGACAGCCAAGAGGCCTCTGGGTGAGAGGAACTGAAGCCGAGGAGAAGGTCGGGGCTGGATTAGATCTGGGGAGGCTCCTGGGACGCTGAGAGTGGAAGAGTCAGCTGTCCCCTCCCACACACTGCTGCCCAGGAGTCATCCGACGCTCTCCTTCAGCAACTTATGCCCGTTCGAGGTGATGCGCCTGGGGAACCTGCCGAACCCGCAGGCCTACACGCGCCAGGAGCGCTACCTGGCTCGGCCCCCGATGGTCCTGAATCCCTCGGGCTTCCACAGCGAGAATTCACTCGCAGTCTATCAAGGTCTCGTCTACTACCTGCTCCGGTTGCACTCCAAGTACCACAAGGTGGGCGCCTCAACAGGGCACTGAGACCCCACCGAGGGGAAACGGCCTAGAGGCGGGGCCTGTACAACAGAGCTCAGTCGGATAGGTGTCGGCGGCGGGGGCGGGGCGGCCCGGGGGCGGGGCGGCCCGGGGGCGGGGCGGCCCGGGGGCGGGGCGGCCCGGGGGCGGGGCGGCCCGGGGGCGGGGCGGCCCGGGGGCGGGGCGGCCCGGGGGCGGGGCGGCCCGGGGGCGGGGCGGCCCGGGGGCGGGGCGGCCCGGGGGCGGGGCGGCCCGGGGGCGGGGCGGCCCGGGGGCGGGTCCTTGCAGAGTGGTTTGGGAAGTGTGGGAGTTGAATGGAAAGCCCGATTTGGGACCAGGGGTGCATATCTTCTGCTATGGGATGGAACCGGGAC
This sequence comes from Marmota flaviventris, assembly GCF_047511675.1. Lineage (NCBI taxonomy): Eukaryota > Metazoa > Chordata > Mammalia > Rodentia > Sciuridae > Marmota > Marmota flaviventris. The sequence goes on along the minus strand of NC_092515.1, from coordinate 15,043,047 downwards.
TGGGAAGGAGTCTGCCGCTGCCACTGGGCTAGGGACTGTCTCTGTTCCCACCCCTTCACGGTGTACCGCGGCCCCTGCAGCCTTACGCGGACCCGGTGCACGATCCCACCTGGCGCTGGTGGAAAAACAAGAAACAGGACGAGGTAAATGGAGAGGGCTGGGAGTGGGAGAGGGGCAGCGCACAGACACCCCTGACCAGACCCCCTCCCTGACGCTGATTTCTCGGGGCTCATCTTGTCCTCCAGGATTACTACTTTTACCTGGCGAGCAACTGGCTGAGCGCGGGTGGCGTGCACATCGACATGGGTAGTTATGAAAAGATCTACGACCTCAAGTCCCACTTCGGGCTGCCCGAGCGCATTTTCCTGGACAAGGGCGGCGAATACCACTTCTCCATCTTCCTGACCGCACGGGGGTACTCCTTCGAGATGGGCACTAATATCGGTGTGTAAGCCAAAGTGAAGGCCAAGGGGCAGGGCGAGGGCTGCCTGAGTGTGCTTCTTCGGGAGGTGCCGGCCTGAACTCCTCTTTCTGTCCCTGGCAGGCAGCGCCTTCAAGGTGCAGAGCAAGGTGTCGGTGGGCGTGGTGCTGGCTGACCCCAGCTGCACGGAATCCTTGATTAAGCAGAAGGTTCTCGTTAAACGCAACTCGGTCCTATTCTTGGTGAGGCCTGGCGAGGAGCCTTGGTACAAAGGTGGACGTCGAGTTAATGGGGGCGGCGCTAGTCCCCCCCCCACCCCCCGCGTGGGAAGTGATGCCCCGTTGTCGTTGTCCTATTAGAACCGTCTTTGGATCTCCGGCAGGCCTGTTTATTCTTTATTTCTGCCTGTTCCTTTCCCATCATCCCAGATTACTCTCAGGGATAAAAGCCTTTGCTATGACCAGGGCATTAGTGGACATCACCTCATGAAGACTTCCATGATGGTCAAGGTGCGGTGGTCCAAGATCGGAAGGGAGAGAGGGGACGTGGGATGAGGGGAATGACAGGGCCCATGGGTACCACCATCATCGCCGGCTCCTACCCACAGGTGGTGGGTGCTTCAGGATTCTGCTTCCAGGACACACACCTTGGGCCTCGCTTGCAAGTATTGGAGCTTGGGGTACTGGGCCCCGTGGTGGGAGAGAAGGGGCTGTGTCAGGTCTCAACAGGGCTGATCCCAGTGCTTGTCCTAGAATCCCACGAATGCGTTTGTAGCTCCACCCTTTCTCACTGGTTTTCATCGTTCACACACTCACCATGCCCTCCTTTCCTCATCCACATTTCAGAAAGTAAAAGTTGCGTGTCCTTTCAGATTCTTTTTTGCAAAGAGAAATAAAGTGTCCCAGAGGCAGGGCTTCTTTTTTCAAGTTGGCACAAAGGCAGCAGTGGCTTGGCCTTTCTTTCACACATGCCTCTACTTCTGCCCACTCACGTGTTCTGTGTTGACTCCTTTGGATTCTTGGTTCTTCACTAATTTGCACAAGCAGTATCCCCTTTGTACACAGGCAAAACCTAAGGCTCAGAGAGTTGCAGACATCTACTCTGAGTAACTCAGGAGGCTGTAGAGGAGGGAGCTGACCCAGAGTTCTTATTCTCTCCAACTTCCCTGACCCACTCACCAGCAGACAGATGCTGGGGCTCCTCCCTTCTGACTTGCAATGACCCCAGAAGTAAAAAGTCCAATTATAATATCCCCAGGCTCCTTGGGTTACATGAGATTTCATGTGTTAAACTAAAGGAGCAAGTGTGGCTGAATCCGGGGGGAACAAAGAGGAAGATGGAGAAAGAAGAGGTCACAGCAGAATGGAGGTCCAGTTTCTGGGCCCTGGGGGATGAGTTGGCTCCACAGCGGTGGGGACTCTGAGCAGATGAGGGACTCGGGTGTTCACAGGATCCATCAGGTTGCTTGTCATGTAAGGGACGATCGAGGAGGGGAAAACAGAAGCAGGGAGACCAGGTTGAACAAAATAAGGATGGGGGTAAAGGAGTTGAAGATTTGGAGGAAACAAAGGGTGGGTTCTGGATTTTTTAAAAATTTTTTTCTTTGTTGTGATGTTGGGATGGAACCTGATATCTCTTGTGTCCTAAGCATGTGCTGTACCACTAAGCTACATCCCTAAGTCTCTGTTCGAAGGCAAGAAACAGCAGGATGTTTTCATGGACTGGATGTAGGTGTGAAAGAGAGGATGAGGCCAAGGCTTTCAGCCTGAACAGCTGGAAGGGATGGAGGTGCAATTTACCAAGATGTGATCTGGACACATTGAGTCTCAGATGCCCATTAGGCCTCCCAGAGTGAGTGAGCTTATATGTGTAAAGTCTTTGGCCCAGGCCTAGAATGGAAAATGCTCACTCTATGGCCACCAGCCTCTCTTCCCAGCCACTGTCAAGCTGAGGCCACAGTCCCTGGATAACTGGGTCCCTTTGACAATTGGGTGAAACTCCTACACCCTCCCTTCAAATGGGCCCAAGGACTCTTCATTCTGAAGATAGTGTCATTGGTGTTCCCTGACCTTGACCCCCATCATAGACTCTATTTCCCTCATTTAATGACTCTTTTGCAGGTTTGTACTTGGAGAATTCAAACTCAAGTTCAGACCTATAATATGTGACTAAAAGTTTGACACTCCATGGGTGTTAGGTGTCAATTGTTTTACACATCATATGCTAAAGGTTTCTGGATCACTCTGTTCTAATTCCAGTTCTACCACTTAACAGCTGCACTTATTTAGGTAATAGATAAATTGATTGACTTTTCTATGCCTCACTTTTGCCATATCTAAAACAGGATTATTCAAAGTCTACAATGCAGGGCTGTGTGAGGCTTAAGGGACTTTGATCATGTAAAACTCTTAGAGCATCACTGAGGGGCTTCTTCGTAGGAAGAGCTACATAAGACATTAAAACTATTGTTTCCTGGGGCGTGGTGGTCAGGCCTGTAATCCCAGCCATTCCGGAGTTTGAGGCGGGAGGATTGCAAATTCCAGGCCAGCCTCAGCAATTTAGCAAGGCCCTAATCAATTTATCGAGAACCTGTCTCAAAATTTAAAAAAAAAAAAAAAAGGTTGGAGATGTGGCTCAGTGGTTAGGCACCCCTGGGTTCAATACCCCATAACCCCCCAAAAAGAGGAGGATTGTTTCAATAATAATAAGGAACGTCACTGTGGAGTGAGCCAGGCAGAGTGGTGGTGTGTATTGAAGGGATGCTGTGCTCCCTGCCCCACCCAGTCTGGCTGTCCCCAGCACCGAGGTTTCTCTTCCGCTCAGGGCAACCTGATGGTGCCAGTGTTTATCGGCTGTCCGCCAGGCAAGCGCCTGGCCTTCGACATCACCTACACTCTGAAATACATGCGCCAGCAGAACAAACACTACTTCGACTGCATGCACGTGGACCCCGAGATGCCCTGCTTTCTCTACCGTGACAGTGTGTCTGGTCCCTTCTTTCCATAGTTCATTGCCCGCTAGCTCCACAGCTCCGCCCTGTCCTCCCTCCCTCCCTCCCTCCGGCTCCCCTCCCCACCATCCACCAACCCACCCCCTTCCTCTGCGCTGACCCTCCTCCCTCTTTGTCTCTCCTACCGCTCCTCTCACTCCTCCATCCACTCCTCGGACCAAGCTAACTCCTTCTCTTCCTGGTCCCAACCCCTCTGACTCCACAGTGTTCTACCCCTTCTTCTTGATTCAAGATTTGGTAACGGGAGACTCTGGCAGTTTTAAGGGAAGGTAAAAGTGAGACCGGCCTGCGGGGGTGGGCGGGGGGATCTGGAGGTGGGCAGTGGGGGATGCAGTACCCAGGACCCCAAGCTGGTGCTTACTCCTCTGCTCTCTGCAGCTACGTGCTGAAGGTCGTGGGAGGCGGGCCCTCGCTGGACAGTATAGTAGACTACAACGAGGAGGAAATCTACCGCTACAACAGCCCCCTGGACAAGTAATCCCTCTGGGGCTCGCCCACAACCAGTCGTCCTGCCCCTGCAGCCCTGAAGCCAAGCAGGATTCACCCTTGCCTTAAACCCCACCCACTCTTCCCCTCAAACCACGCCCACACCCCCAAACCACGCCCAAACAGCAGCTAAGCCCCACCCAGATCCCCGCCCCCGAGCACAGGGTTGGGCTCTGCACTGACAGAGGCCATGCTCCGTCCAAGCTAAAATTACACCTTCCTGCACAGAACAGGTAGCAGAATCTGGACCACAAAGACCTCAGAGACCACCCACGATATGGCCTTCTATATCATGTCTTATAAGAGATCTGGCATTGAGTGAGTGCGCAACGCCCCTTGACCCCGAACCTGCCCATCAGGCGTGCCATCCCTTATGCCTGTGAGAGACTGCTAGAGCCTGCAGCCAGGGGACTGCCTTTGTGTTCCTCAAGGGAGGTGGGGGACACTGACCTTGTGGAGCGGGACCCTCTGGAATGCTGGGTCCTCCTGTTCTTTCTTCAGTTCTTAGATCAGATGCGCTTTCAAGGAGGAGGACTTCTCCCACTGTTTCAGTTTGGGACAGTCGCCTCTTCTTGGCCCCCACTAACTCCCCACAACTGGTCACCTGCCTATGCCTCCCCACCCCGTCCTTAACCCTCTTGAGCTGCCACTGTCTCGTGTGGGGTCTATCTCCCTTTACAGGATCACATCCTGAATATAGACTTGACATAGTATTTTCTGAATGAAAGAATGAACACATGAATAATTCATGTAGGCATTTATTGACAGTTAAAGGGAGGTGTTAATGAATGAATCAAACAATGAGGGAGCAAATTAGCATATAGGGGTCAATAGCTACTTTAGAGGCAATGAAATGCAGAAAATGCTGCCAGGAGTAAATGAATTGCAAAGAATGAACAAGCGAATCAATCGGGTGCACCTCCTCAGGGTTCAGCTTGTTTACTGAATCAGGGGGAGAATAAGTGAAAAAAGGTGGGACTCTGTAACTAGTAAGTGTTCAAGCCATACTTGTGGATGAAGGAGTGAAGGCAGCAAGGGGTGAATGAGGAGATAGCTTGTAATGGGTACCTGACCCCAGAATCCAGATGAATGCATGGTAAAAAAATGAGCAGATGGAGGCGTGAAGGCCGCAGGAGATGAGTGAATAAATTAGCAGCCCGCAGCATGGCGGGCGTTGGGCAGCTTCCCTGGATGGATGGATAAAGGAATCAATGAGAGAAGGCTGCACCAAGCATGCTCACCCAGCCCCCTGTGGGGTGTAGGAAGGAAATCAGGGCTTGGCACCCATGTTTGCAGCACAAGTGCTTTACTTTGGGCTCCCAGGTGGCTGTGTTTGGAGAACTCTCCATGCTATGACATGACTCCCCAAGGCATCATCGCCCCTGAATTCTTCTTCAAGGTGCTAGTGAGTAACAGGTGAGCCCACCATGTGTGGTTCAGATGGGGGTTGAGGGTATCCTGTGGGGTGCTTGATTACTTCCTGAGTCTTGGATTCCATCTTCCACCAGAGGTGTGGACAACAGCACCTACTGCAACTACCAGCTCATCTTCTTGCTGCACATCCATGGGCTCCCGCTCAGTGCTAAGCGGGCCCTCTTCATTGTCATTGTGAGTGGTGGTCTGGGAGCTGCCCTGCTGGTTGGACAGGGGGTCCAGTCCACAGGCTGCACATCCAAACCTGCTGTGTGGCCTACAGGTGTCGGCCAGTGTGCTTGTGGGCATGGTGATCCTCTACATCCTCTTCTGCCTCCTATGGCCCTACGCGGTGAACGCCTGCAACCATCTCCGCTGGAGGATCAATAACATCATCGCCTCGGAATCCTACTACACCTACGCCACCTCTTCCAGAGCCTTTAGCATATCATCTCAGTCAAGTTTTGGGCCTCTCTCCCAGGTCCCCTCCGTAGATGACTTCAAGGTCCAAGATCAAAAGCACAAGGCTGATTTGGAGCCAGCCGAGAAAAAGAAACCATAGACCTGAGTCTACTACCTGCCCCAACCCTTACCTCCTTTAGCTCTCTCTTTAGAAATGCAGCCTGTCACCTGCCCCTGCTTTTGTTTCAGTTTTGTTTGAATGTTTACTTCTTTAATTTAGACTCAAATAAACCCTCATTTCAGGACCATCCATGAGTCCTCACAGGGGTTCATATTCAGTTGATTTGTTCCAGTATAGCTGCTCAGATTGCTAAAATATCAAAATCCAGCACTGGGCATGGTGGTGCACACCTGTAATCCCAGCTACTCAGGAGGCGGAGACAGGAGGATCATGAGTATGAAGCCAGTCTCAGCAACTTAGGGGAGACCCTGTCTCACAAAAAAAAAAAAAAAAAAAGAAAAGGAAATAATCAAAATCTATCTGTTGCCAATTAGCAAATAGTTGCTTCTCTGTTTGCCTATCCGATTCCAGGAAAATCCACGGCAAAAGAATCAGCTACCATAAGTGAATTGTGCCATGAGACACAGATCCAGAATTGTACGGATGAAATGTATTGGGGACCCATTGAAATAAGCATGTTTAAGAACAGCAGTAAGACTGAGCGGGTCAGAGGGAGGGAGCTTGTAGAGCAATTGGAACAGAAGTGTCTTTCATCCAAGCCAGAATATACCTGATTTATCTCAAGTGAACATCCAAGATGTCAGGCACATTTCTGGTGCTGATGTTGGGATCCAGTTTTAAAACTTCACACACCCCTCCAGTGATTTCGTTTATTTGAAATGTGCTGGAAAACTATTCTAGGAAAACAGGTCAGGGTTCCTCAGGGGCAATCATGACCATTATGACTCAAGATGACTGCAATCAAGTCAGCTGCCTCCCTCTGCTGTCAGTTCTACCCAGAGTGTCTCGGCCTCCCTGCTACCCGGCATGGTCCTCCATGGTTGAGGCCCATAGCTGTGGCCTATAATCTGTTCTGATTGATTAAATATTTTGAACACCAACATCTGAGGTTAGGATTTTAATTTTAGTTGTAAGTAGTAAAAATTTCACTCAGATGGTCTACATGGAGATGGTAATTCATGGGCTCCTCTCACCCCCACCAGCTTTTTTTGGTACTAGGGATTGAACCCAGGGGCACTCTATCACTGAGCTACACCCCTAGCCCTTTTTATTTAATTTTGAGACAAGGTCTGACCTCAAATTTGACCTGGTCTTGAATTTGTAATCCTCCTATCTCAGCCTCCCTCCCCAGTCACTGAGATTACAGGTGTACGACACCATGCCCAACAGAAGCTACAGATACAGATCTCAGTGTCTGCAGGATCCTGGCGTCATTTCTTGGTAGATTACCCTGTTCTGCTACTCTCTTCTGAGTGTGCTCTGACCTCAAGACAACCGTCTTCATCATCTAAGGCTGTACATCCTCTTGTCCAGAAAAAGAAGGGCCTGGGATCCAACATTGTCAGACAGAGTCCTGTCAGTCACTCTGAGTGGATGAACTTGGGTCACAGAGCACCACCCTACCAATCACACTACCAAAGGGATGGGGGCAATGATTGGGTTAAGCCAATCAGATCCCACTTTTGCACATGTGTGGGGGAGGGCAGTTCGAAGGAAACTGTGCTTTCAGGAAGGGACAGAGGAGACTGGACCTGAAAAAAAGGAAAGTGGCTTCCGTACTCCATCCCCTGTCTAGCCAATAGTCTCAATGCAGTCCATCCCCTGGATTTTATTTTTTGTTTTTTGATACTGGGGATTGAACCCAGGGACGCTTTGCCACTAATCTACATCCCCAGTCCCTTTTATTTTGAGACTGGAGTCTTGCTAAGTTGCTGAGGCTGGCCTTAAACTTGTGATCCTCTTACCTCGTTCTCCTGAGCCCCTGGGATTACAGGCGTGCACCACCACATCCGGCTCTTTGTTTAAAAGGCTTTAAATGCCACAATTTATTTGACATAGTCATTCATTCAATGAATATTTATTGACTGTGTGCTAGTACATGCCAAACGTGGGGATAGTAATTCAGCAGTGCAGAAAACCCATGGAGCTGATTTGGAGAATTTTTTTTTTGTCTCCTTTGTAATTTTAATATCTAAATCCATTTTTGGGGAAAACATATCACCATCAAGAACTTCCCTCCAGAACAAAACAATGATGCTCATTCCTCCAGACATCCAAATTTTGGTCTACCAAAACCAAAAAAGAAAACAGAAAAAAACCCATACAGAACTAATAAGTAACAAAAATTACATTCTAGGCAGTCAGTGTACTTGGCAATTTTTGCTGAACTATCTAACTGCCCTTCAGCTGGCTTTCAAAAAATAACACCCTCACTCATCAAAATATACATTTTCCATTTGCTTTTTAAAATTAAAATTAATAATTAAAAGAAAATTTGGGTTGGGATTGTGGCTCAGCGGTAGATTCCTCACCTAGTACATGTGAGGCCCTGGGTTCAATCCTCAGCACCATGTAAAAATAAATAAAATAAAGTTATTGTGTCCAACTACAACTAAAAATATATATATATATAAAAAGAAAACTTTAAGGAAGTTATTTTGATGTCATGTACAGCATGCGGAGGTTAGGAAAGTTGTTTGCAGCACACATGATTAGGGGAATAATCATCTTCAAGATTTAGCTTTCTTCCAAACAGTGTAAAATACCCACAATTCCAAGTATGAAAGGACGCAGACAATCTCCTTTGAGAATTCCACAGGACAACAGAGGCACCTGAGCTGTTCTTCAAAGAGGGACAAGGCTTCCGTCAAATTGACACAGTTGCCCTGTGTAAAATATTTCCCATCCTGTCTCAATACTTTCATTGATAGGTCAAGAATCCATCTGAGAAAAAAAAAAGAATCCATCTGAGAAACTCCCATGTGGAATCTTCTTCTGGAGATGTGGCCATTGGACCAGCTGTGAAATCATCACATAATCAAATTATCTCCCTTCTTTGGCATACTTCTTCAGTACTGGAATACATTTTTTTTTTTTAAAGAGAGAGAGAGAGAGAATTTTTTTTAATATTTATTTTTTAGTTTTTGGCGGACACAACATTTTTTTTTATTTACAAACATAAATACAAACATTGTTTGTATGTGGTGCTGAGGATGGAACCCGGGCAGCACGCAGGCCAGGCTAGCGCGCTACTGCTTGAGCTACATCCCCAGCCCCTGGAATACATTCTTCTATTAGAAACTGATGGGGAGCTGGGGATACAGCTCAGTTGGTAGAGTGCTTGCCTACCATGCACAAGGCCCTGGGTTCAACCCCTAGTGCCACAAAAAAAAAAAAAAAAAACAGAACCTGATAGCAGTCTCCTTTAAGACTAAGATCCTTAGCACATGTTTTTTTGCATATATTTCTTACATCCATCAAATCACCATTTGTCAATCTCTACCATAGTGACCATCTTTGGTTTCAGTTTGACTATTTCACATAATACACCCTCTTCTTTGCCTCCCAGAATCAGCTCATCTTTGCCAGTGTGATCTTCTTTGCCTCTGCCCATGATAGCCCAGGTATAGGCAGGATCACTCTCTGCCAAATTAACATCCCCGCTAAGGACAAGAATAGTTCCGAATTGCTTCAGGTGTAGAATTTTAATGTTCTGATAAGGTGGGTCTTCATCATACACCTCCTCTTCTCTGTCATACGATGTGCCGATCAGCGATCAGCGGTAGGCCTGATATCTGCCGATGGCCCCTCCTCCAACTATGGGTAGTATGCATTTCACTCGCCCAGTACTATCCTCACCTAATTCTTTCATTCTTTCTTCCACTTTGTTCAGAAGACTGTCCATTTCTTTGTCCTGTGCATCACTGTCCTAACTCTGAAGGTCAAGTGACACCAGTCCATATGGATACATTCTCAAATTGGCAAAGCTGCTATTTTTGTTTAAGTTGCTAAATAGCCATGGTTCCTGCCAGGTGGGCACCGATTCCATCATCCTCTGCTCCTGGAAAATGAAGTCCAGCCTGCTGTGCCTTGCTGCTGCCTTAATGAGAGGAGGGGACCTGCGCCATGCCTGCGGGGGGTGGTCATGGAAGACTGCCCCCCCCCCCCGCCCCCGCTCGGCTGGCGAGGTGGGCGTGGGGCGGGGGGAAGGAGAATTTGAGTTTCTTTCGAGAAAAAGTGGCTGAATATGCAGGTGTAGTGTCTATGCAGCAATGAAGAAAGTAAAAGCTGGTATGAAAAATTGGAAATTATCTGCTTCTATGTGGCATTTAAAGCCATAGGGCTGGATGTTCTTTGTAAATAGTTTGTGCTTATTTGTATAAATTTGGAGAAAAATGCGGACAGGTGCACAGAGAGACTAGATACATAGGTTCAAATCCCAGCTACTAGAGCTTTGGAAGGTTACCCAGCCTCTCCATACCTCTATAAAATGAAATCTCATTATTTAAACATAGTATAGGTTTATGTAAATATATGTAAAAGGAGTTGTCCTATTGGCTCCACATCGCCACCTCTTGGCTTATAGAAGCTACCCTAAGGTGGAATCTCCAGACAGTAACAGCGTCCCCAGCGCACGGGCTGAAGCCAGGAAAGCCATATTGACTACTGGGATGGGAGGAGCGCGTTGAGACGTTAGGGCAAGCCGACTTCCGGTCACCAGCTTGAGTGACAACAGAGGCGGAGCTCCTGGTATGTTCATTAAGGGCAGGGCTTCCGGGACTTCTCCCAGAGAGCTACGGCTCGCCACCCGCGGCGGGGAGAGGCGGGCAGTCGTAGCTCCGCCCCCGCCCTTGGGCTCCACCTCCCAGCCCCATTTCCGCCGGGCGAAAGTCCGTAGGCGCCGCTGCCGTAAACGGGGCCGGCGGTTCGCCAAATCACGGAAGATGGCGGCAGCGACCATGAACGGAACGACAGGCATCTCGAGCTCCGGGTCTGCGGCGGCCTCGGGCGCTATCCTGCAGGCCGCGGCCGGCATGTACGAGCAACTCAAGGGCGAGTGGAACCGGAAAAGCCCCAATCTTAGCAAATGCGGAGAAGAGCTGGGCCGCCTCAAGGTAGGGGTTGGCGGGCCCAGGAAGCCAAGTGCTTAAGGGGGTGCTACGAGAGGTCTGGTCCCAACCAAGTTCCGGGCCACCCGAGAGGCTTCGGTGCCGTGGAAACCGGGCGGCCTGGAGATCCAAACGACAAAACATTCGGAACAGCCTAAGTGCGAACTCGGAGGGGGTCAAGGAGCAGAAGAGGGCTGGAACGGACCAAGTGCGGCGCCAGGGGGGCAGGGTGGGGAGGGAGTGATGGAGAGATGGGTCAGGGCAGAACCAAGCGAGGGGTTCCAGTCTTGCCGTTCGGAAGCCCTGCTGATCAGAGGGGCCGGATGCAGTATCGGGTTTTTCCCGATGGCGAGTTCATGACAACGCTAAATGGGGAATGAGAACTGCAAAACAAAGTCTGAGATGATGGGGCGTGTAGGGATGTGTGGGTGAGACCTGGCCAAGCTGGGGTCTGAGAAATCTGAGGTTAAGGGAGTATCTCTGGAAAAGGGGGCAGGGGCAGGGCAGAACCTACAAGAAAAATAATATGGGGTTCAGGGTGCTTCAGACTAGGTCTGTTTGGGAAAGAGTATAAATAGAGTATTCTGGGCCAAGTTACTGAGTTTAATAAGGAATGGTGTATACGCTGGATTTGGGCGGAGGTTAGTGCCTCTCCCTACCTGTAGATTTTTGGGGTAGCCCAGTTGCCCCTTCCCAAAGAGTGTAGGGAAAATCTGTCAAGAACAGAAGGTACTGGTGTCCTTCCCATCCCGGTGACTTCGTTGGATCAGGCACTAGAGTGTCTTTCCTGTTTCCCCAGCAGGGCTATTAATATATATGATATGAGGTCATCCCAAATGAGTGCTTGCTTGTGTTCAGGTTCTATTCTGAGTGCTTTTTGAGGATTGGCTCCTTGAAGTACTCAAAACAGTTTTATGAGTCAGGGATGATGGTTAGTTTAATTTTCCAGGTAGGAAAAAACAAACCCCAGAGAGGGTAAGTAGCCTCTATGTGTGTGTTTCTGGAGATCAAACCCAGGGCCTTGCACATGCTAGGCAAGCAGTCTACCACTAAGCTACCTGCCCAGCCTAGTAACCTATATTTGAAGTCCCATCTTTCCTTCCTTCCCTCCTTTCCTCCCTGTCAGCTGGTTCTGCTGGAGCTTAACTTCCTGCCAACCACAGGGACCAAGCTGACCAAACAACAGCTCATTCTGGCCCGTAAGTGTCCCTGGGGTTGGGGGGGTGATGGGCTGAGGATTGTGGCAGGAATGGTGCTGTGGTTTGGGGGAGGCAACCCAGTCATCTCCTGAGAGCTTGCCCTGTCACTCACAGGTGACATATTGGAGATCGGGGCCCAGTGGAGCATCCTTCGCAAGGACATCCCCTCCTTCGAGCGCTACATGGCTCAGCTCAAATGCTACTACTTTGATTACAAGTGAGGTTGGGCCCTGCCACTGGGGAGGGATGGTGGTTACTGGGCAACTTTTATATCTTTGTTTCATTCAAATGGGCTTCTTCCTTCTACTGGGAGCCCCTGATCTGCCTAGTTATGTACCCAGAGATTTCAGGGTCAGGAGATTGACTTGGAGGTCCTGAGATGGGTTGTATGATCTAATTTCTGTAGATATCTAATCCATTGACTTCCGTTACCTGTTCCCACACTACATCCCCTCTGCCCAGTGTGGCCACCATTATCTTTTACCTGCCTTGGCTCCAGCCTTGGATTGTATTTCTCCATCCCAGCCCTGTCTCTCCCACTGGACTGGGAGCTTCCTAAAGGTAGAGTTTAGAACTGTCTTGGTCACAGGTGGGTTTTTAGCACTGCCTACTACAGGCCCAGCCCAGGCCCAGAGCAGGGACTTGATGTGTGCAGAATATAAAACTGAATGACATCTTTATGGATTAATGATTAAGAATTTGATATCTGTATGGATTAATGATTAAAAATTTGATATCAGACAGACTGGTTTAAAACATCCTGACACTTTGATAATGTGGTCACCTCTCTGACTCAGTTTCCCCCTTAAAGTGAGGGCGATGATTATTGGCATAATCATATAGTGCTTATATAGTGCTTTTTTGGGTAAGACTCTGTTCTAGTCATTTTACCTGGGTTAGATCATCTTACTCACTTAACCTTTGTTTAACCTATCTATATGAGATGGATACTTTGGTGATAACCCATTTTACATTTGGGGAAATCAAGTCACTTTTCTGAAATGAGGTCACTTGTTTGACTGGGTTGATATGACTAATAAGGGACTTCTTGCTTCTTTGGGCCTCAGTTTCTTCATCTGAAAACCCAGGGCCCTATAATCCTTTTAGGAGATAAAGGAGGGTCCCTGGTGCTTGGTAGGTCCCTAAGCCTTCCCTTTTTTTTTTTTTTGGATTCCCCTTCCTGGTCCACAGGGAGCAGCTCCCCGAGTCAGCCTACATGCACCAGCTTTTGGGCCTCAACCTCCTCTTCCTGCTGTCCCAGAACCGGGTAGCTGAGTTTCATACAGAGTTGGAGCGCCTACCTGCCAAGGATATCCAGACCAATGTCTACATCAAGCACCCTGTGTCCCTTGAGCAGGTGAGGCTGGGCAGGGAAGGAAGGGCTTGGCTAAGGTGGGTAGTACCAGGACAAGTACTAGGGGAGTGGTCAGGGTTCATTAATATTTGCTCATTTATGCAACAAATATTGAGCTCCAGCTGTGCACTGGGTGCTTGTTAGCTTTTAGACTGCATTGAATCATAAATTTCTTGATCTTGGGGTGATGACAGTGAGGTGAGGAAGCAGATAGTAAGCAAAAGTGGAAGTAACCTGTGGTCTGTCAGGTAAGTTCTGTGGAGAAAAATAAGGAAGGAGGGTGGGGTGTAATGGGCAGGGGACAAAAATTTAATATGGGGTGGTCAGAAAGGACTCTGAAGAGTTGGGATTTATGCAAGACTTGCAAAGGATGAGAATGAAACCATGTGACAATCCAGGCAGAGCAACCAGCCAGTCTAAACTGAGGCAGAAACTGCCTGCTATGTTTGAGAAACAAATGAGCTGGACCAGGGAAGAACTTTAGGAGCTGGGGAGCTGGGGTTAAGAAATAGTTCCTGAAGCTGAGGTTGCACAGGATTTGGCTGGGGGAGGGGAGGGCAGGAGGGCAGGCAGCATAGTTTGGGCAAAGTTGTGGGTAGATAAACCCCAGTAGATCCAGTTTGGTGTCTCTCTCTCTCTCTCTCTCTCTCTCTTTGGTAGCTGTAAATGCATAGAATGCCTTTGTTTATTTTTTTTACCGTGGTGCTGAGGATCGAACCCAGAGCCTTGCCCATGCTAGGCAAGTGCTCTACCACTGAGCCCCAGCCCCAGCCCTTGGTCTCCTTTTTATAATTGGAGCTGAGATAAGGAGATGCAGTCTCAGGACAAGCTAGGGGGGAGAGAGAGAGGCCAGGGTGGGGAGTGCCAGGGTGTCCCTGTGCTGCTCTTCTTCATCCTCTTTTCTCCATCCTCGGCCTCTGCAGTACCTGATGGAGGGCAGCTACAACAAGGTGTTCCTGGCCAAAGGCAACATCCCTGCTGAGAGCTACACCTTCTTCATCGACATTCTGCTGGACACTATCAGGTGTGTGGGGAACCAGAACTGTGTGGGGTTCAGAAAGAGCTCAGCCTCTGGCATAGACAGCCCTGAATTTGAAATCCTTTCTGGCCACTCGTGATCTGGGTAGGCTGGGCATGTTTCTATCCTAGCATTTTAGTTCTTTTCTGTGAAATGGAACTGGTCATGCTATTGTGGACAACAGCTCTCCGCTTGTCCCTCGGGCTGTTTACATGGTTGGCCATGGGTGGAACTTGAGCCCGGGTGTGGCACCCAGACAGCTCAGCAGATGGGGGCCATGCTGCCTCTCTGAGAAGTGTTCCAGTCCATCTCTGGGCCAAAGATGCATCCAGTGAGTCATATAACCTCACCTCCGGGCACCTAAACTCTGCAACAGTCAGTTTCCCTTGTCTAGAATGGGGCCACCAAGTCCTGTCAGCCCCTGGGGTTGCTGTCTATACAGGGGCAGGTGGGTATGACATATAAGTCCCTTTTGAGGTATAAAAGGGTGTCAAGGGGCTGGGGCTCAGTGGTAGAGCGCTTGCCTGGCACGGGTAAGGCACTGGGTTCAATCCTCAGCACCACATATAAATAAATAAATAAAATACAGTTAAAATAAAAGAGTGTCAAAGTTGGTGGCACAGCTGGTTCACTTGGGTGAAGTACCAGATTGGAATGGGTTTCCTTTTTTTTTTGTGTGTGTGTGTGTGTATGTGTGTGGTGCTGGGGATTGAACCCAGGGTCTTGTGCATGCAAGGCAAGTACTCTACTAACTGAGCTATATCACCAGCCCCTCCATTTTTTGGGGTGACAAAGGCAAGTGTAAAGACATGGAATAGTGTTTTGTTGTTATTGTTGGTTTTGGAGATGGGGGTCTCACTAAGTTGCCCAGGTTGGCCTCTAACCTGGGCTTAAGTGATCCTCTTGCCTTAGCTGGGACTAAAGGCCTAATTGGTTTAGGGACTTGTCTTTTTTTTTTTTTTTTGTAAGATTCTGAGGGTGGGACCCAGAGCCCTTAATGCATGCTGGGCAAGCATTCTAACAAACCAGGGTATTTGTTGTGAAAGACATACCTCTCCCAAACCTCATTTGTTGTGAGAGCCCATACCTACCCTCTTCCTGAGAGATGTGACATTGCAGAAATGCCCACGTTCTTCCTTATCCCCGTCTTTCTCGAGGGCTCACCCCATTCCAGAACTTGGTGCGTAGCTGTTTTGCTATGTTATTGCTGTTCATGGATTCAAGGGACCCCTTGAGCTCTGTGAAGTAGGATGCAGCACTCTTGTGAGGAGGGTTTATGGGAAGAAAGCCCCTTGTGGGAATCCCAGGCTGGATTTCAGAGAGTCTCAAATCCTCCCATCTCAGAGTGGGATTGGAGTTTGGTTCCTCAGTTCCGGGAGTGGGATTGGAGTTTGGTTCCACAGTTCCGGGAGTCGGAGAGATCTAAATGTGGATCCCCTGTGGCCCTTGCTTGTTTTGTGATTCTGGTCAAGTTACTCCTCTCTCTAAGCCTCTGCTAGTAAAATAGGGCAGGAACATTCCAGACATCAGTGCTGCACCGAAAGGTCAGAGCTGGCACCTGTCAGGCCCAGGAGGACGGGACCTGGGGGGTTGTGTTCAGTAACGGGAACCTCATTATTTTCCCCCAGGGACGAGATTGCAGGATGCATTGAGAAGGCCTACGAGAAAATCCTTTTCACTGAGGCCACCCGGATCCTCTTCTTCAACACACCCAAAAAGATGACAGACTACGCTAAGAAGGTGGCTGGGGTGCAGGACAAGGGGCTGTGGAGCCAAGGGGGGCATGCTCTTAGCATGTGTTAGTGAGCAGTGGGGCGGTCTGGGGGGACAAGACTGTTCAGATTTGAATCCAGCTGTGTGTTGTATGTGGTCCTTAGGCAAGTGGCCAAATCTCTGAGCTTGTGTATCCATAGAATAGAGTTTTAATATGTGGGATGAGCTTAGCCTAGCACCTGGCTTCAGGTGGAGTTGGTACACTGCACATATTATCTTTTGCCCCCTTTCTGCCTCCCTGGCACTGGGGATTGAACCCAGGGCCCTCTACCACTGAGCTACATCCCCAGTCCTTTTATTTTTTAATTTTGAGACAGGTTCTCACCAATTTGCCCAGTCTGGCCATAAACTTGCATGCCTCCTGCCCTAGCCTCTAAGTAGTTGAGACTTGAAAGGTGCCCCACCATGCTGGGCTGGCTTTTGCCTTTATTAGAATTCCTTAAAAGTGGCAACTTTTTCTGTCAGACTTTGCTTCCTTTAGTATGGAACATTTGAGCAGGAGATTGCCTCTGGAAATGGTGACTCATGGTGCACAGTGATCCTGGTGTCCTAGGAGGCAGGAGGAGAGTCAAGAGCAGACTGTAAAAGGGGTGAAATTTGAGTGTGGGTGATGATGGCAGTTGTTGATCACTTATTCTAGGCCAAATATCATTTCAAAGGTTTTGATTCACTGAATCCTTATGGTGGACCCAGAGGGTATCTGTCTTGAACATGGAAAAACCAGAGCAGAGAGAGTGAATTTCTTTGCCTAGAGTTGTGTAGGTAGTGGGGGGGAGTCATGAGAGGGAGCCGTGGCACACATGGGTGAGTGGTGGCTCCATGGGGTGGAAAGACAGCCTTTGGGATCACATCACCCATCTTTTATTCTTCCCTTCTTGCAGCGAGGGTGGGTCCTGGGCCCCAACAACTACTACAGTTTTGCCAGCCAGCAGCAGAAGCCAGAAGACACCATCATCCCCTCTACGGAACTGGCCAAGCAAGTCATCGAGTATGCCCGGCAGCTGGAGATGATTGTCTGAGCCCACTGGCCCTTGGTTATTTAAAACTGTCACAGTGCAACCTGTCCTCCAATAAAGGTGGATTGACATTCATTCTTCCAGACCCTTGTATATACCCAGTTGGGATGGCAGAGAAACTATCATCTCTGGAGAACCTGGAATTGGGGGTTTGAGATAACACCATCTAGGCAGCCTCTGTCCAGTGGCTATTGGCTATTGCTCCTGGTCTCAAATACAGACGCCCTGTGGCCCACAAAGAGCACAGGCTCCAAATGGACACATTGGAATGTTGGGCCAGGGTATCCGAATCTTTCGGCAAAGGGTATGAAGTGTCCCATGTTGGCAGCGGATTAAATAATTTTACAAATGACATGCAAAATGGAATCTGTGGGCTACCACTGGAACAAAAAGTGTGGCCCCTGCAGAGGCTTGCCTTACTTGTCCCTGTTTGTGAGCTAGTGCTGTGACCTAGGACCACCCTGCACGCCAGTCTACATTTCCTGCCTGAAGTTCTTGGGAAGATGTTTTAAGGTGCTAGTCTAAATCTGGCTGAGCCATTTGTGGATTGTGGAATTTTCAAGAAAGTCATCCAGAATTGGTCTTCCCCACTGTAAACTAGGAATGCTCCTTTCCAGAGTGATTTGTTCTAGAATGTGAGCTTGGCATCAGGTTAGCTCAGAAATGAAAAAAGCTGATGGGAAATGAGACCCCCCCCCATCGGTGCAGATGCTGGATAAATGGACCCTATGTGGTGCTATGATGGACTTCTGCCTTTTCCTCACCCTACTCTTTCAGCCCACAGTGGGTGACTGACAGGCAACTAGGCACGTGGATTGGTTATTTTATTGGCATGGAGGGGAAGGCAGAGGGCGTTGACTGCACTCAGTTGGGATGGGTGGCCTGCAAGTCATAGTGCTCCAGCCCAGCTACCAGGGAGCCAGCGAGCTTGATGGTGGCCACCCAGGGTGGCTCGCTCAGGTGGTTGGTGGGTGTGCTCAGCCTGGGAAAAGGGAAAAATCCACAAAGGCCTGTGAGGCCCTTACCTCTTCTGGGGCTTCACTTTCCCTGAGTAGAAGCTCCTGAAGGCTGAGAGATCTGGCCTGGGGGGAGGGGTGCTGGAGGATACAGGAGCTCTCCTGGCTCTGGGGACTCTGGAGTAGGCTTTGCAGCACAAGGGCTGGGGCATCAGTGCTCCCTGGTGGTTAAAACTTTGGCTCCCAGAGTCAGAAGTTGCCAGAGTAGACAGGGGGCTAGGTCAGGGCTTCCCCTGTCCAGAGAAGTGGGGATCTACATTTACCCCTTTGATGCCATCTTCCTCCCCTCCCTGAAGAGCTTGGAACATGGCCCCATTTGGTGCTGTCAGGCATGGGGGTCAAGGCAGTGAATAAGGTCAGGCCAGCTGGAACCAGCTTCCCTCCCTGATGGCTCCAGGGTAGCTGAAGTGCCACAGGTCAGCTTGGGGGTCTGAAACCAAGGGGCTGGGTCAAGGTGTCCCCTCTTCCCAGTCAGGGTGTCAGGAAAGCTTCTCAGGGTCCTGAAGGATTGGAGCTCAGGTAGATTTGAGTTGTAGGTAAGGGAGGGTCTATCTTGGAAAATCTGGTTCAAGATTTAAAAGAGGTATGCCCTCCACTCCCTACATTCCAGACTTCCCCTCACCAGGCAGACACGTTGCGGGGCAGTCTGCGATGACGCGGCTGGTGGCGGCAGTAACACTTGCAGGGACAAGAGTGAAGCACCTGGAAGGGCGGCCAGTGGCGCGTGGCACCCGAGCTAGCTGCCCCAGCTGTAGGGGCCCCACTGCCACCACCCCCTCCACCGCCGCTGTCAGTCACGGTAGCTGCAGTCCGTTCGCGAGGACCATCTCCAGGGGCGCCTTCCTCATGGGTCACTCCACGGGCCGCGCGGGGACCCTTGTTTCTGCGCGTGCGAGCCTTGATGGGTGGGGGCGCAGGTTCGGCGGTGATGGGAGCTGGAGCTGGGGATGGGGCCTGGGCCGGTGCCTGGGCCTGTTCGCCAGCCAAGGCAGGGGGCATCGCAGGGGCTGGGGCGGGAGCCAGGGCAGACTCCACATGGCCAGAGCATGGGGTGGATGGATGGGCCACGGGCAGCGGCGTTGGCTGGAGCGCTGGAGGCTGCGGTGTGGGTGGCGGCACTGGTGGCGGCGTAGCTGGTGGCGTGGGCGGTGGCGGTCGCGGCAACAACTGCTGTGGACCCGGTGGCCCAGGGCGCACGGGCTCACCATTGGTGGGCGCCGGGAAGATGAACATAGGCGGCGCCAGCAGGGCAGGCGCGGGCCTCCGGGGACCCGGAGTTGGGTGAGCCTGCCCTGGTGGTGGCGGAGGGGAACCCCACGGTCCAGAGAGCGCAGCCGCGCGCCGTCTGGGAGCCCCAACACCTCCGCCAGCCCCGTTGAAGCGAAAGTGGCGTTCAGGGCCATCGGGAGGGCTAACCCAGTCGAATTTGGGCTTTGAGCCTGGGAATGTGGTGTAGGGGGGCGGGGGTAGGGCCCGGGCGTGGGACGCAGGCGCCGCAGGGGGACCAGAACACCCTTCGCCGTCTCCATTCCCTCCCTCCGTTTCCTGTGCCGGAAGAGGGACCTCTCCCAGGGTACGAGCAGCTCCAGGTGGGAGGGGTCCCTGTTTCAGGACCTCAGCGTAAGAGATGGCACCTGAAGCAGCGAAGAGTCCTCCGCCTCCACCGCCCCCGAGCGAGGCTTTGGTAGCTAAGGGACCCGAGGCTGCCGCAGGGCACAAAGGGGGTGCGGACTTGAAGGTGACTTTACATAGCAGGCTCAGGCCGGACTCGGAAGCCGCAGACCGAGCCATTTCAGCCATTTCGCCTTCGCCCGCTTGGGGAGGAGCCCCTCCGCGGGCCCCACCGGCCGTCTGACCCTCGCCGATGTGCCTGGCCTGGCTTTCTGTGGGGCTTGTGGCAGATGTGGCCAGAGCTGGAGTGATTCTGCGGTTTGGGGGCTGCCGGTCTGAAGGTGGCAGTGGTGGTGGCTTTCGTGGCTCCAGGGGCGTCGGAGGAGGAGGGGCTGGGGCTCTCGGGACAGGGTCCTTTTCAGTTAGTTGCTTGGGCAGCGGTGGCAGCGGGCGGAGGCTCGGAGGGTCGCCCTGTCCGCGATGGCTCGCCTCCAACAGGCCGCGGACCCGGGGCACCGCAGTGCCCGTGGGTTTTCGCCACTTAGACGGCGCGGGCAGCAGGGTCCCCACTGGGGGTGGGGGTGGTGTGGAGACTGCGGCTGCAGCCGCCTCCTCTGGAGGGGGCGTCACTGGCAAGGGCAGTTCTAAGGTCAGGGGCAGGGGTGAGGGTGAGGCCTGGGGCTCCGGGGGTACCAGGAGTCCCGGGGGCGCGGAGCTGCCAGGGAACCAGACACCCAGCCCTCGAGCCAGGCGCATGGCCGGGGAGGAGGGGGTCACCTCGGGCTCCACCAGGGACGTCCGGCGGGAGTCAGAGGCGCGATCCGAGGCCTGTTCTTTTCGGGAGCCCCCGCCCGCGGATGGCTCCGACTGCACGTTCCCCATTTCCGACGGAGGTCGAGGACTGCGGTCAGAAAAATTTTAGCCAGTCAGTCTGCCAGGGCAATGGGGACCCCACGACGTTGTCTGTTCCAGAACTTATCCGTCTGCATTGGCCCCGCCCTTGTCCTCCAATATCTACTCAGCTCTCGTTTCCAGTCTTCTGTTTCCAGAATCTCGACGCTCACGCCTACTTCCCTGTGACCCCTCATAAGCTGCTGGTAAGAAATTTAGGCCCCAACCCCTTAAAGTTCTAAGGTTCCACCCCTATTTCCTTGGCTGGTTCCTTAAAGCACATCCCTACACTTTGGCCAAGCCCAGGGTCTCCAGACTTCAAGACTCAGGTCTTGCCCGCCTTCCGGTCTGTCTGTCCGGCCACACCGCTAATGATGGTTGTGCCCTGTAGCCTACAGGAGCTCAGGCTTCTCTCCCAGCACTCCAATCATTCTCCAGGGGCCTAGGCCCCGCCCCACTCTCTGGTCCCGCCCCCGATTGTCGGGGGAATCTGCCCTCGACGCCACCCCGCCCCCACCTGCTGTCTGGCCCTGCCTCTGACCAACAAATACCGGGTGTTCTGAGCATGTTAACCCTCCGACCATCCAGTCTCTGTCGATCATCTGGATCCCTCCCTGTTCGCAGGCAGCCGCATATCCTCAAACCTCAATCTTTTTTTCCCCGCTCCGGATCTACCAGCGGTCTCAACACTCGGGCTCCACCCCTCCCCCAAGCTCCGCCCTGTCTCCGTCCAGAAGACCCCACTCACCGACTTCTCCAGCCTACCAAAGTTCAGACCGCAGCCCCCTGGGCCCAGGATAGGGCAGGGAACGGCCGTAGCAGAAAATAACCGAAAAGAACGGGGGTGCGGGTGAAGGCAAGTGGGCGAGACAGCGAGGGCGGACCCCGAGATCTATGCCCCGCCCCCGGGCTCGAGGCCCCGCCCTCCTGTGGGCCAGCTTCAGCTGGCCCTTAGGAACCTGGATCTCCCTTTGAAAAACTCCGAAGTCCTCTTCCCCGCCCCCAGGCCATCTGTTCATAAGCCCCACCCCTTTAGAACGTTCTCTTTAGCTCCACCCCTTTAGAATGCCCCGCCCATCGTTATCTCCCCCACCCCCGTCCCACCCATTACGACCACTGCTACGTAGCTCCTCCCTTTGGGACTTCTCCTCTGCCCCGCCCCCAAGGCAATGTATCTCTAAGCCCCGCCTCTTTAGGATCTGGCAGTACCTCTTTCCTGGACCCTCTCTTTCCCTCCGCCAGTCCAGGAGGTACATCCTCGGTGGACCCACCCCTTCCATGACGCACCCTCTTGTCGGTTCCTTTAGCATCCAAACCTTCTTCTTACTCAGTCTCTCCAACCCCGCCCCCTTGCGAATTCTCCCTTTGCCCCACCTCTTTTCGAACACTGCCAGGCACCCAGCCCCTCCCATTTAGAGCCCAAACTGTAGACCACCGCCTCTTTAGAACCCTGAGACCAAGCCTTGTCCCGGTCCCCTCCGTATATCCTCGGGGACCAAAGGAGCGTATGAGGCGTATGAGTGGAAAAGTGAAGGATCCGCTCTGCATCCTGAGAAAATGGGGGCTGGGGGGCTGTTCCTAGCGGCCTATGCCGGGCTCTAGGACCCAGCGGGCGAGTATGCCCGCCTCTCTCTTACCCCTCCCCCAAACCGCCCCCTCCCCCCCACCCGTCCTCCAGGTTCCCCCTCCCTCCCCCCTCCCCCGGCTCCCGGTGCCCGTCTCCAGCGCCGCCGGAGCCAGCGAGGGAGCCGGAGCGGACAGGAGGAGGAGGAGGCCGCGTCGCCGCCGCTCGGAGCCCGGCCGGAGCCTCCCAGGCAGGTGCAGAGGGCCGCGAGGGGGCGGGGGCTGACAGACCGCCTGCCCCAGTGAGGGGGCGGCCAGGACCGCGCAGCGCCTTCTGCCCACCCCGGCGCCCCGCGGACCCCGGCTGGGAGGACAAGGGGATGGGGGCCCCCAAACTGCGCGGCAGCCATTTAGGGTACCGGTCTCCATTTGGGGTCCTGGACTTCCTCCAAGGACTCCTCATTCACAAAATTCCGTCCTGGACCCTCACCATTGAGGAACTCTGAGGACCACTCCCCGGGGAAACACAGATGTGCGAGGAGCGTAGGGCACCCCGAGATACTGGTGCCCCAGCCCAGCTAGGCCCTGCGGGGGGACCCCTGCCCTCTTTCCCTGCTTCACCTGTTGTCGGGGGAGGCGGGCGGACAAAGGAAGCAGAGTCACGTGACTGCTCATTCACAAAATCCCATCCCATTGAGAAAAGGGGGCTGGGGGCGCTGCGACCGCCCCTTCCCCTCCCGAAGGCCCCGGGAAACCCGGCAGCCTGCAGGTGGGGGAGGGGGCTAGAACTCGTTGCCTGGGATCCTAAGGTTGGGACGCCTGGGTCCCTGCGCTGGATGGCAGTGAGGGGCTGGACGCTAATCCAAATTACTGGGGGGAGGGCTCTGTCCCCTGAGCTGGGGGGTGGGCAGGATGAAATATTTTTGAAGGATGCTGGGGAGGGGTATTGATCTCCCCACCCACCTCCCATCTCTTCCCCTTGGCTTCACTCGGCCGGGACCTGAGGGAGCAGCCTTGATTTTTGTGAATGAAATGCTCCCAGGATATCTTCAGTTGCCGGTTTCTGGCTTCCTCTGCCTCCATCTCTTTCTCTCGGCCTCTTTCTGGCCATTTCTGGTTCTCTCCCTGCTCCCTGTCCATCTCCCCGTTGCTGGGTGACTCAGTGAGCTTTGCATCCGGTCTCATTCATAAATCCGGGAAGGGGTGGGGGGAAGAGAGCCAGGGTTTCTCACCCAGCCAGTGGCCTGGGTGACAGGGTGCAGAGGCAGGTTGAGAGAACTGGAGCTGAGTTGATGGGCCCTGAGAAATACATATGCGCAGGAACCCAACTGTGAGGGGGGATGATGGGTGGGGCTGTGGGTTTGTGCTGAGAGAGGGAAGGAGACCGGGTTGAGGGTATGAGCAGGAGGGGGAGGGGAAATGAAAAACTAAGGCTCTGGGGCTGGTGATGGGAAAGATGGGGGAAAGGTGGGTATGGAGAGAAAAGATAGGTGTCTGGTAGAAGGTAGACATGGGAGAGAAGAGATGTCACAAGGAAGAAAGAAGCCATGCTAGAATAAAGTGGACACGAGAGGAGACAGCCAGTACTGGTGGCTGGGGGTACAGGGCATCCCGATGTGAGCGATGAAGCCAGGGAGACCAGGGCTGGGAGAACACTGAGGGGGAAAACAGGATTTGACTTCACTGACTGTTGTCCCTGTCCTCCCAACCTCCTCCAGGTACATGGTGCGGGTCCGAGCTGTGGTGATGGCCCGAGATGACTCCAGTGGGGGCTGGCTGCCTGTGGGGGGCGGGGGCCTCAGCCAGGTGAGCGTATGTCGGGTCCGAGGGGCCAGGCCCGAGGGGGGGGCCCGCCAGGGGCACTACGTCATCCACGGGGAGCGCCTCCGGGACCAGAAAGTGAGCCACCCTGGGGCGTGGGGTAGGGTGGGGCTGGGGAGGCAGGGGAATGGCCTGGCGTGCAGAGAAGGCAGGCTGTCCTCCAGCCTGGGAATCAAACTGGGACCTCGGGTGGAGTTTGGAAATGACCCTGACCTACAGATGAGAGCTGGGAATTTGGGGAATATTGGGGTATCGGGCAGGTCCTTCTATTACATGGCCTGTTAGTGTGTTGCAGCAACCTCCTGACTAGTCTTCCTGCCTGGTTCCTGCTCCTGCTTCATCCCCAGTCTGTTCCACAGGGGCACTGCTGACACCCACCTTAGATCATGTCCCTCCTCCACTCAGAACCCTTCCCCAGCTCTGTCTTTCTCACAGACCCTTGCCAGAGGGCCTAATCCAACTGACCCCTGTGTACCCTAAGTATATGGAGGCATTCAGTGGGTGTCTGCTTGGAATTGCCAAATATAGTTGACAATTCTGCCTGTGAGTTCAACAGGAATCACCGGGCTGTCTGGCCTGATGTGGAGGGACAGTGTGGAAATTTCAGCTGGAGATGTAGTAGGAAGATTTGGATTCTTTGAAAAGGTTTTGAGGGAAGGCTACCCTTTCAGAGCAGAGGTTTCTAGAAGCAATGTAGGGGGATTTGAAATGCTATGGAGGAATGTCGTCATGTTAGACAAGAACATGAGGGCACATCAAGGGTGCTGGCCAACACTGAGGGGGAATTTGGAAGTTTAATAAAAAATTGGGGTAAGAGTTTAGAAGACTATTGAAACATTAGAAGAGGATGGATATATATATATATATATATATATATATATATATTTTTTTTTTTTTTTCTTGGTTCTGGAGATTGAGCCCAAGGGTGCATTACTGCGGAGCTACATTCCCAGCCCTTTTTTATTTATTTATTTTTTGAAACAGGGTCTCACTAAATTGCTGAGGCTGGCTTTGAACATGCAATCCTCCTGCCTTAGCCTCCCGAGCTGTGATTACAGGCATGCACCACCACGTTCACTAAAGGTTGAGGGTACTTATTGAGCACCTTCTGTGTATCAGGCAGTGTTTTAGGCACTGGAGATACATCAGTGAACAAAAAAGTTCCTTTTTTCTTGGAGTGCTTTGAGTCTGAAGGGGGCATGTTGGGTCATCGGAAAGGTATTAACAATGCTTTAGGCAGTCAATAAAATTTGGAATTCTGCTGGTCACAATGGCGCATGCCTGTCATCCCAGCAGCTCTGGAGGCTGAAGCAGGAGGATCACAAGTTCAAAGCCAGCCTCAGCAAAAGCAAGGTGCTAAGCAACTCAGTGAGATCCTTTCTCTAAACAAAATACAAAATAGGACTGGGGGTGTGGCTCAGTGGTTGAGTGCCCCTGAGTTCAATCTCCGGTACCAAAAAAAGAAAGAAAGAAAGAAAAAAATTGGGATTCCTACCAGGGTATCACAGGGGAATATTAGGAAAATATAATGATCAAATGATTGAAGGAAATATTGAAGTATCAGAGGTGCATTCCGTAAAATTGGAGGATTGTATCAGGGTTCAGGGGTATAAGCAGGATTGGGGAATGAGGTTGGTAGGATGCTGGGGTATGCAGAGGGGCAAGGGTGAGTGAGGGGAAGTCACAGCTGTGGCTAGGTCCTGTGTCTCACCCATCCCCCTCCTGCCCCTCAGACCACCTTGGAGTGCACCCTGCGGCCAGGCTTGGTTTACAACAAAGTAAACCCCATCTTCCACCACTGGAGCCTGGGAGACTGCAAGTTCGGACTGACATTTCAGAGTCCTGCAGAGGCTGACGAGTTCCAGAAGAGCCTGCTGGCTGCGCTGGCTGCTCTGGGCCGAGGTGAATGTGCAGGCTGCGGGCAGAGGGCACTGGGGCTGGGGGCAGTCCCAGGAGAAGCTGGCGCCTGGGGACTCACTCTCTGCCTCTTTCCCTGCCCCAGGCTCGCTCACTCCCTCCTCTTCCTCCTCCTCCTCCTCCTCCCCTTCCCAGGACACTGCCGAGACTCCCTGCCCTCTGACGGTGAGTCTGGGTGCCTCTGCTGGGAGGGCTGGGCTTGGTTCCTCATCTAGAAACATCCCTGAGCACCTCCTGTGTAGCAGGCGCTGGGCCACATGCTGGGGACACAAAATAGACCCAAACTATTAGTGTCAGTTCAATTCCAGTTACTCTACTTTTTTGTTGTTGTTGTTGTTCATGATGATTTACACCTTATTCCAGGGTACTTATTGAGCACCGTCTGTGTACCAGGCAGTGTTTTAGGCACTGGAGATACATCAGTGAACAAAACAGTTCCTTTTTTCTTGGAGCTTCTATTCTCGTGCAGGAAAGGCCAGAAAAAGGATATATTTTATAGGTGATTAAATAAAAATGGGGCTGGATGTGGTGGTGGACACCATAGTCCTAGCTACTTGGGATGCTGAGGCAGGGAGATTGAAAGTTGGAGGCCAGCCTTGGCAACTTAGTGAGACCCTGTCTCAAAAAAAAAAAAAAAAAAAGGTAAATGGGTGAACAAATGAAAGACAATTCCATATGCCAGTTACTCGGACTACAAACCTTGGGGAAGGATCATCCTTTTTATGCTTCTCCTCTAATGTGTCAGCAAATTATTGGTTCTACTTTCAGAATGGTCAGAATCTGCCTCTCCCCCCCCCCCCCCCCACCCCTTGTACTGTCCAACTTCATTTTCCAACTGCACTGTCCCAATAGGGTCTCATTATCTCCTCTCCTCTTCCCTTCCCCTCCCCCTCATCTCTTTCCCACACAAAGCCCTGGGAACCCTGTTGGCAGTTGAGTCAGATTTTACCCCTCCCCCACTCAGAACCCTCCCAGGGCTTTGTCTCACTCTAGGTAAAAGACAAAGTCCTCATAGTGGCACATAAGATCCCCCACCATCTGGCCCTGAGTCGCTGTCCCCCTTACTTTCCCTGCCCCAACCTCACTGGCCTCTTTACTCTCACTCCACTCCAGGCACATGCCTGTCTCAGGGCCTTTGCACTGACCCTGCTGTCTGGAACACTTTTTCCCCAGATTCCTACATGGCTCCTTTTCTTCTTTCAGGGCTTTAAACAAATATCACCTTGTGATGGCTTCTCTGAATAACCTTTTAAAATCACAATCTCCTACTGCCCCTTATCAGGCTCTAATTTTTTTCCATCTAAGACATTTTCCTTCTTTGTTTTCTGAAAAAGCATCTTTCTTATTTATTTATTTACCATCCACTTCCTGTGTCAGCTCTGGGAGGTAAGGATCTTTTGTAGGTTTCATGCTGCAATTCTAATGCCGAAGACAGTGTCAGGTACGCAGTTGAATGAGTGTGTTGAATCAATAGGTGGAATAAATGAATGCACAGACTCTCAGGTACCTTTTGGTGCTTGCTGGGAACAGTGGGAGTTGCTGAGAGCACTTGGGGAAACAAAACTTGTTCCTGGAGCAGAACAGGGGAGAATCTCAGGATAATGGGCGATGGAGGTGGGTCCACAGCAGTCACCCACATTTCCTGTCTATGGTGCCCTTACTTGAAAGATGCTGCTGTCTGTGCTTCAGCTCAATCTGCACAGGGGCTTTTGCGCTTAGCACGCCATGAATGTGTATTGAATGTAGGGAACAGAGGAGGTGGAATTATGCTCACCTTACAGAAAGCTTACAGAGGGTCTGAGAAGTGACAGACTTCAGTTGGTAAAGGACAACCTGATTTGGACAGGAAGGAAGGCATTCCAGGTGGTGGTGATTCCCCCATAAAGGTGTAGTGGTGAGAATGAGGCAGGAAGATGGCTGATTGGCCAAGGGAGAAGGGTAAAGGGAAGCTAGATGGTTCCGTGTACTGTGGGTCACAGAGCTGAGTAGTTAAGAAGAGCAGCAGTCGAAGTTAGTAATGCCAGGTATTAGGAAGCTGAGGCAGGAGCATCACAAATTCAAGGCCAGCCTGGGCAACTTGGGGATACCCTGTCTCAATATCAAATAAAAATAAAATAAAAGGGGACTGGGGCCAGGCACAGTGGCGAACACCTGTCATCCCAGCGGTTCTGGAGGCTGTCCAAGAGAACTGTGGGTTCAATGCCAGCTTCAGCCACTTAGCGAGGCCGTAACAAACTAAGTGAGACCCTGCCTTTAAATAAAATACAAAAAGGGCTGGGGATGTGGCTCAGTGGTTAAGCACCCCTGGGTTCAAAAAAAAAAAAGGGAGTCTAATGATAACCATTTCAAGCTCTTTCTGTTCTTGGGACATGGGTGGTGTCCTTTATAGTGGGTCCTAACTACATCCTTATGAATAGGTATTATTATTATTACCTCCATTTTACAGAGGTGGAAACTGAGGCTCAGAGGTGAGCTCACTTGCAGGAGCCAGTGGCAGAGCTGGGCTTAAACCCAGGCTTGGCTGGCCTCAGAGCCCTTGATCTCCACGGGAGGGGGTTTATGTAAGTGCTTCAGCTGCTGGGAAGAGGGGCGTGTCTCCGTGCTGAGACTGCCAATCTCCCCCAGTCCCATGTGGACAGCGACTCCTCCTCTAGTCATAGCCGCCAGGAGACGCCACCGGCTGCAGCAGCAGCCCCCATCATCACCCTGGAGTCAGCTTCTGCCTTCGGGCCGGCCACGCCCCCCCAGCGCCGCCGTTCCTCCGCTCAGGTGCGACCTCTGCCCCCCAGTGGAAGTTTGGGTGCCGCCGTCCCTAAGGGGCGGGGGTGGAGGGTGGTAGAAGAGGACGCCCAGAGCCAGGCAAGCCTGACCTGAGGTTGGATTGGGTTTTCCCGTATCTGGGGGGCTCTTGGAGATTTGGGGGAGTTCTGAATTCCAGAGGGACTTGGGGATTATGGGACAGTGTTGGAGTGTATCAGGGTGGTGGTGGTACTCACAGAAGGGCTCCTTAAACGACTTAATTCACTCGTTGGTTAGCTCGGTACCCAAGGTAAAAGGGACCCAGAGTCTGGATTTCTTAGTCCTGAAGCGGGAGCTGGCTGGGATCTGGGAGCTCTGGGAGCGGATTTGGAGAGGGACCAGGACAGGGAGGCTGAAGCCAAGAGGTCCTTCAAGTATGGTCAGGCCTGAACTCCTCTGACCGTGGGAAAGGGGCGGCCGAGGGGCCTTGGGCGAGGGGCAGGCTGGGTCCTGAGGTTTGAATCCGCAGGCCAGGAGTGTCCTAAGGCCCCGGGTCCCTGGGTGATGGGTCCTGCGGCTCGGTGGTTGGCTGTGGAGTCCTGGGTCTTCTGCGGTTGGGAGGTGGTGGTGGTGGGGTGGGTGAGGCACGGCTAACCTGATCTCCTGTCCCTTCGTCCTGCAGAGCTACCCTCCGCTTCTACCGTTCACCGGGCTTCCGGAACTGGCGGAGTCCGTGGCGGGGGCCGGCGGCCAGGGCTGGGGCGGACGCGGCTATGAGGATTACAGGCGCCCCGGGCCTCCCCCGCCCCTGGCCCTGTCCACCTGCGTGGTGCGCTTCGCCAAGACTGGCACGTTGAGGGGTGCGGCCCTGGGTCCCCCCGTGTCACTACCTGCCCCTCTCACCGAGGCTGCACCCCCAGCACCCCCAGCCCGCCCACCCCCGGGCCCAGGCCCTACCCCTGCACCCGCCAAGGCCTCCCCTGAGGCCGAGGAGGCAGCGCGCTGCGTGCACTGCCGTGCGCTCTTCCGCCGCCGCGCAGACGGGCGTGGTGGCCGCTGTGCAGAGGCCCCGGACCCCGGTCGCCTACTGGTGCGCCGACTCAGCTGCCTGTGGTGCGCCGAGAGCTTGCTCTATCACTGCCTGTCGGACGCCGAGGGCGACTTCTCGGACCCCTGCGCCTGCGAGCCAGGTCACCCGCGCCCTGCCGCGCGCTGGGCCGCCCTGGCGGCGCTCTCCCTGGCAGTGCCCTGTCTCTGCTGCTACGCCCCCTTGCGCGCGTGCCACTGGGTCGCTGCAAGATGCGGCTGCGCGGGCTGTGGGGGTCGCCACGAGGAAGCTGCGCGGTGAGGACTGCCTGGCGGGTCCGGTTGCTGGACCAGACCAAGGACCCCAACTTAAGTGTCCAGGACCCCAGACTTGGTTCGAATCTAAAACCCAAACCTAGGCACATTTGGAACTTGAAGCTTGAGTTTGGACTGAGAAATCCCAGACCTGGAACCTGGACCCTAGATCTATGACTGAGCAGCACCAAGCCTAGTTTCATTGGGATATCTGTCAAGAGCACCCAGGCCTGAATTCTGGATTCTCCATCCTTCTTCCCTGCTGAGGACACTCGCTACTCCCCGGACTGCATTTCAGAGGGCCTGGGAAGCACACAGATCTTTGAGAGATGTAGGGACCTTGAGCCCTGACTCCCTATGCATTTGACCAACTCAGACCCCCTTCACACTGGCACCATAACCCTCAGATTATAATAGCCCCATAATTAGGAGTTGCCAATACCTGTTCCTGCCTGTATCCAGTTACTCCCAGATCTTGAGACCACAGGTCCCCAAATCACCCCCAAATGGTCCCTGAATGTTCATATGGGACCTGGTACTCCACATCTGAGATGTTCTTATAGTCCCAGGACCCCTGAGACATCAAACCCTGGA
This sequence comes from Marmota flaviventris, assembly GCF_047511675.1. NCBI lineage: Eukaryota > Metazoa > Chordata > Mammalia > Rodentia > Sciuridae > Marmota > Marmota flaviventris. The sequence continues at coordinate 15,012,332 of NC_092515.1, read as the reverse complement.
ATCAGCAGATGCTGGCCTCAAGTCTACTCACTACTGAGTGCCCCACAGACCTGGCCTTTGATCCCGGACACCAAGATCTAACTTGTACACGTGACCCCAGATGTCCTAGGACTGGAGACTTAAGATGCGTTGAGTTCTTGGATATGCACAAACATGAGATGTTCTCTGACCAAAATGATTTAGGAGACCTGTCCCAGAACTTCACGGGTACCAGACACCAAGATGCTGTGCAGATAAGGAATTGAAGACCTTTGTAGGTTCACCCACCCCCAAACCAGTGTTCTTGGGGGCTTTGAATCTCATATATGAACTCTGAGGTGTGTGATATTCCCAGCGTTTCACTGAAGGCCACCAGTACCTCAGGGCCCAAAGACACTGTCTCAGATCTTCAAAAAGCCCTCTTTCAGTCCACCTCGGACCTGAACGTTGAGACCCAAAATGCCCTAGAATCCTTGGCTTCCTTCTATCCACAGATCCCCGGTCACCTAAAGGCTAGGTGGAAGTCCAGCTCCTAGAAGATGGGATGGCAATCCAGACCTCAACCCTTGGCATCCAGCTCCTGAGTGACCCCAGGGTGCTTTAAGAGCACTGGATCCCAGACTCCAAGGTGCCATTGACCGTCAGATGCAGGGCTTGGGCCCTGACAACATTGGGATTGTTCCTAATTCAAGACCTTGGTCCTTCCATACCACAGTCACTCAGATCCAAGATGACCCAGGACCCTAGCACCCTCGGATACCAGAGTTCTTGGACTCAAACTTGTCTAACCTGATGAAGTCCCAAGATGCCTCTATGCCCGATTCCTTGGGCTTGGCTCGGAACTGTTGCCCTGTGAATCCTGCCGTGCACAGGCCCCTGAGACCCCAAGCTCCTGGACTTTGGAATTCTAATTTTCAGGACCCCAGCCCAGTACCCTAGCAATCCTCAGAATTGCCCTTATCCTAAAGTTCATCACCTTGAACTCAGATGCCCAGATTCAGGGCTACCCAGGAGCTCCCCATCCCCACCTCCAGGGCGCAGTGTCACCACAGAGGATGGTGCAGATTCGTCCCTAAGCAAAGCGCCCAGCTTCAGTGGCATGCTGGGGCTGCAGTCCCCACTGAAGCCTGCTGGCTGAGACGGGCTCTCAGGAAGGCCTGCCTTTCTCTCACTTGCACAAAGGCGCCTTTGGGGTGAACTGTGGTTCTGCTGACCCTTGTAATCTCCATCCTCGGAGGCCCTCCTTCAGCCCAGCCCTAGTCTAAGCCCATCCTTCCGAGAGCCTCCTTTTCCATCTTAGAGTTGGGGTGTGTTCTGGAAAACAAAAGCCTGTTTCATGGCCTGTCCCCTAACAGGGAAGGGGGATGCCACAGTCTCTCTGCCTTGCGTAGAGCGGGGTGTCCAAGTGTACCTTAAGATCTGTTGTCCTGTATGATGGAACCGAGGCCTTAGAACAAGACAGTCCCAATGTTTTGCAGGCTTGGACCTGCATCTGGCCTCAAGCATCTGGAAATGTGCATTTTCTTTATTACCCAGACTTGGATGGCCTTGTGGGGGTTCAAGGGATAGATCCTACTGTCACTTCCTTTAAATTATTAACTATTTATTGTATCCGGAACCTGTGAGATTCAGCTCTGCCAACCAGACCCTGGGATGGGTGAGAGAAAAGGGGGGGTGTCCCTCCCATCCCCACTCTGCCCAGCTCTCATCACTGTCAGACCCACCAGAGCTGAGGGCGGAGGGACTGGGGGCTGGGGCAGCCTGGGTCCCCATCCCCCTCTCTGTGCCTCGGTCTCCCCCCTTCCATGGTGGGCGGGGGGAAGCTCCATTCTTAACCTACCTCGTTTTGGGGAGGGGTGGGACAGGAGACTAGAGTGCTGTATGGTGCTGTGGGATTTTTGGATGAAGCAGTGGGGGCTGGGAGCCCAGCCCCCACCTCCCAGCACCGCCTCTCCCAGGTCTCCCAGTCCTGTTCCCTGCTGATACCCACCTCTGATCCATGATTACCCTTCATCACCCCAAAATCAGGGGTGCATGGAGGGCTGACCCTGGGAGCCAGGAAGACCTTACACCCTGGAGCACCCAGGCCCGATTTCCCAGCTGCTTGCCCCTCAGATTGGATGCTTGGCCCCCAGGCTTGGGGGAGACACCCCAACATTTATCTTCCTGATTTTGATTCCAAGCCAGTCTGTGACCTCAACATTGTTAGTGTCAGTGCAGGCTGAAGTGGGGGGGAGGATGGGGGCCCAAGACCCAGCCTTGTCATCGGGGGAGGGGGCATGAGATCTGCTCCAAGAAACGTCTGTGACAAAGTCTCAGCCTGAGTTTTTTATTTGCATTGGCGCGCCCCACCCACTCCTGTTCCTGAATTGCCATACCAGTCTCCTGCCTCAGTTGTCCCTTCCCCTCTACATCCTTTAGTCCCAAGAGAAGTCCAGCAGAGTCTCATTCCGTCATTCAAGTACATTCATTGGGCACCCCATATATCATGCACCTGTTATGTATAAAGCAGCTGGAACAGGCAATAATCCCTTCCCACTGGAGCTTATGACTTTGTAGTGGGGAGACAATAATAGACCTAATCTATTAGAATATAAGGAAGAGATGGGTGGGGTGGTGCACACCTGTTAATACCAGTGATTTCAGGAGGCTGAGGGAGGAGAATCATAAATTCCAGGCCAGCCTAGGCAACTTAGCAAGACCCTGTCTCAGAATCAAAAAGGGCTGGGGATGTAGCTCAGTGGGAGAGCACCCCAGGTTCAATCCCCAGTGCAGGATGGGGAAGAAGCATGGGGGACAGAATATTTTAGCTAGAGTGGAAAAGTAAGGCGTTATTCAGGAACTTGCATTCAAATACAGCCCTGGAGGAAGTTAGGTGGTCTGGTTCAGAGGAAAAGGAAAAGCCAGTGCAAGGTCTGAGCTAGGAGGTGCCTGGTAAGTCTGAGGAACATGAAGGGAGATTTTAGCATCTAGAGGGGAGGAGAGGGAAGGGACAGTGCAGATCTTGCAGGTCATTGTATGGATTTTGTTTTTTTATCCTGAGTCAGATGGAACCACAGGAAGGAAAACTTCAAGCATGGGTGGGATGAGACCTGACCCAGGTTCACAGGCCCCCTCTGGGTAACAGGTACTTGGGGGGAGGCAGGGTGACAGTGGAGGCTGCCTTAATGGTCCAGGGAGGGACCATGGTGGGTAGGGCCAAAGGGAGGGCGGTGGGGGAGGGAGAAGTATGAGGACACTGGACCTATTTTGAAAGTCGAGTCCACAGATTATATGCTGAGTTTGATATTAAAAAAAAAAATAACAACTGGGGATGTAGCTCAGCACTAGAGAGTGTGCTTAGTACATTCAAGGCCCTGGATTCAATTTCCAAGAAATAAACAAGAGTCAAGGTTATATATAAGTCCAAGTTTGGGGGCTGGGCAATTTTTAATGTTTTATTTAGTGCAACAGATGTCTTCCCTAAGTGCCCTGCCTTGGGGTAGACAGGGCTCTGCAGGGACTGGTTCTGACCCTTGTTCTATCCTGGGGCTCCCAACTCATCTACTTCCAGAGAAGGAGGACAATCAGAGATAAGAACTGGACCTATGATGTTTAATGATAGAAACAAAATCATCAGCAGCAATAACAGGCTCAGGGGTTTAAAAGCATGGAATCTGGAATTAGATCTTTGAGTCTTGGCACCACCATGAATTCACCAAGTAACTTACATTCTCTGAACCTTCTATGTAAAACGGGGATAAGATACTTAGCCTAGTAGCACAACTGAATTACTCAATGCCATCGTTGTTATTCTTAATTGAGTACCCTCGTGCTTTTTACATAAGGACTAATTAATTCTCATAAACAACTAAGAGTAGGTACTATATTATTATCCCTATTATACAGATGGAAAGCAGTTTGGCAGGAACTGGTGAGGGGCAGAGTCAAACCCTAATCCTGTCTGCCTGCCTCCTTGGGTGCAATCTCTTATTCACGAAGGCCATGGATTGCCCCAGCTCCATCACTCAAAGGCCTAGAGAAGTGGGGGTTGAGGGCCTAAGGGCACACTGGGATAGCTGAGGAGGGCCTAGGTGGGGGAGCGGGTGTGAGAGGTTAGCTGAAATAGCTAGATCTTTGACTTCATTCATAAGGAAGAGGAGGAAGCAAGGTTCAGGATTTGAGACGGGAGTTGTGTGAAGTGTGAAGAACATCTAGACTGGGATGCATGAAGATCAGAAGGCCACCAAGGGAGACTGAGAAAAAGGAGGCCCAAACTGCTTTTATGTAGCCACAGTAGAGACACTTATTAGCTTGTCGCGACAGCTGGGATCCTGAGCCAACGCTCTGAAATTTACAGCCCAGACAGGTTACCTGAAGGGCGGTGAGGGCGGACTTGGGGGCGGGTTCTGCCTCCTTCTGCGCCAATTGGAGCGCTGAAGTCCTTTCTCGACAAGAGGCTGACTGGCCCGGGCCGCCACCCTGCGCAGTCGGGTGGCGGTGCGCGCGGCGCTCCTGGGGCGGAGCCTGCCACCGGCCGGAAGGGGGCGCGAGTCCGGCACCAAGGCGACTTTTCCATGGAGGGGGCGGAGGCAGAGGCGCAGGAGGGGGCCGCAGTGGCCCGGGACCTGCGAGCTCTGGGGTAAGGCGGTGTGTGGTGTGGCTGGGGGACAGGAGAGCGGTTTAACTCAGGACTCCGACGGAGAGGGAATCGCACTGACCCACCCCCCGCCGTAGGTATGGGGACTTCCCGGAGGTGGCATCAAGGGGCCCCTCATGCCCAGGCTTCAGGGCGCTGTGCGTGCGGCTGGCAGCGGAGCTGGTGACACTGGGCACTCTGGAGGAGCCGCGAGAGGAGGGTGCAGAAGTGCTAAGCGTCGGCAACGGTGCGGACGGAGCCGCGGGGCGGGAGGCGGGGAGCCGCGGGCTCGGCCGCGCCCTGACTCCTCCCTCCTTCTGCAGGCCCCGGCGCCGACGAGGGATTCCTGCGGCAGTTGGCGGGACTGCTGCGGGCGTTGCACTGCCCGGATCGCGCGCTCTGCGGCGAAGGCCGCGAGGCCGCGTTGCGGGAACCCGGCGCCGGCCTGCGCCTGCTGCGTGAGCCGCGGCGGCCCCGGGATGCGGGAGTGGGCGAGGCTAGGGGCTCCGGAGCGGGCGGGCTCGGAACATTGAGGGAGGGTTCGGGTTCCCAGGGAGGCGTGGTCAGAATTTTAGGGCGGGCCAGAGGGTCCGAAGTGGGTGGGGCCAGCGCTGGGGCCGGCCGAGAGCCCCGACGTGGGCAGGGCTAGAATTTTGACGATAGACTCTGGAAGCGAAGTGGGTTTAGTTAGATGGAGCAGCGCAGGTTGTTTTGAAGTGGGCGGGAGTCGAATTCGGGGACACCCGGCCTCTAGTGGGTGAAGCTTCTTCTGGAGGCAGAGCCAGTGTTCCAGGTGGGCAGGGGCTGGAAGGTGGCGGGGCCCAGTCCACCTCCGCTGCACCTGCACGGATCCCTTTCCTGTTTCCAGGCTTTCTCTGCTCTGAGCTCCAGGCTGCCCGCCTCTTGTGCTTGCGCCCCCTGCTGGACTCCAGCTCAGTGACGCCCCTTGGGGACGGGGCAGAAGAGGAAGCTGGCACGGTCCAGGAACTGGTCCTCATCCTGCAAGCCCTGGGGCTGCCCAGACCCATGCCAGGGACTCAAGCCAGCCAGATATTGCGGGAGCTACATGCCAAGGTAGAGACCGGAGCCACCCCGTCTTCCTTGGCTCTTCTTTCCAAAAGGAGCCCTAAGCCCTAGCGGGAGTGTCCCAATCACATAGCTGTGTTTTTAGAACTGAGGCCACCATTCTTGGTTCTGTGGCCTGGGTCCTCGGGGTTTAGGGGAACTGGGGCCCATGGAGGGGTTCATCCTGTTTCTGCTTCAGTTGACCTCTCTTCTCCCATCAGATTTCAGAGCTGCTGCCTTCCCTGCCCCCAGGGTCCATGCAGCCCCTCCTCAGCTACCCACTGAACGCACCCCAATGGGTAAGACTATGTACAGTTATAGGTGACATCCAGACACGGGAGTGAGAGGGGTCCGGGTGTGACAGACCTTTTCTTCCAGAAAGCGTTGGAGTCTCTATCCGGAAGCTTGGCAGATCAGTACTACTGCCGTCGCTGCCTCCTCCTCAAGCGCCTGGACCTCACGACATCTGCTTTCCACTGGAGTGATCGGGCAAAGGTGTGGGCACAGGACACTGGAAGGAGCAGGAGGCCTAGTTGTGGGGGCCACAACTGTGAGGTGGAGGAATGAGGGCCAGGAATATTATCCTCTTGGAAGTTCTGAGGCCCAGACCATTTTAGAATCTTGTAAGATCTGGGGCTTCTAGAATCTCAAGCCTTCAGGGAATTCTAGAATTCCCAGCTCTGAGCTGGGAGTGTCTTCAGAACTATACCCCTTGGAGAGAGGTGTGGGCAGTGATGCTATCTTAGTCTGTTTCTTGTTGCCATGACAAAGTACCTGTGACTGGGTACTTTATAAGGAGGTTTATTGTCACTTATGGTTTTACAGGCTGAAAAGTTCAAATTTGGGCAGTCAAATATGGTCAGAGCCCATACTGTGTGGCATCACAGAGTGGGGGTACCTGTAAGAGTGGCAATCAGGCACATGTAGAAAAGAACAAAACATGGGGAATCTCACTTGTTATAAAGTGAGCTCTCTTGGTAACTAGTCCAGTGCAGCGAGGTCTAACCTACACCCACTGGACTGCATTAACCACTCCTAAGGGTGGTGTCCCTGTGACCTTATGATTCCCCTAGACTCGACTTCTTAACAATTACGCCATTTCTTAATACCATTACACTGGGGACCAAGTGTCCAGTGCATGAACCACATACAAAGCATGCAGAGGCCTTAGTGGGAAAGGGACACTTCCAAGATGACATCCCACCCAGGGAGGCTCTTGGGCACCTTCTCCCTGTTTTCTGCCCCTCCAGGCTCAAGGAAAGGCCATGAAGGCAGTGTTGATGCCAATTCGAGAGGTTTTGAGCCCAGAATCAGACGTCTGCATCGCGCATGTTCTGGCTGCCCGAGCTGACCTTTCTCGCCTGGTCCCAGCAACTAGCAAGGCTGCCCGCCAGGGGACCAGCTGTGCCATCAACAAGGTGGGCACCTGGGTGGGGAAGGTCTCTGACATCCCTGGCCTTCAAATTGGCCTTTCAGCCTTTGCCCTGTCCACACCTGACCTCTCGCTCCCTGGTTCTTGGCCTCTGGACTGACCACCTCTAAGCAACCCCCCCTTCACATGGCAGCTAGAAGGACCTTAAAACTCAAAAATCTGATCATGGACTTTCCCAGCTCAAAACTGTACTGTGGCTCTCTAGTGCTCTGAAACAAGGTCCAGCTATTTACAAAATCCAGCTGTTTACTGAGCTATTGCCCACCTCACCAGCTGTTTAAACTCTATCCCCTGTACCTTACCCTGTCTATGAGTTTTTAACTTCTTTTTTTTTTGCATTGTTTGGGATTGAACTCACAGGTGCTCTACCACTGAGCTAAATCTCTAGTCCTTTTTTATTTTTTATCTTGAGACAGAATCTCACTAAATTGCTGAGGCTGGCCTCAAACTTGGCATCCTTCTTCCTATCTCAGCCTCCTGAGTTGCTGGGATTACAGGTGTGTGCCACTGCAACTGGTTTACCACCCCCCTGCCACTCCCCCGAGACTGGGGATGAAACCTAGGGGATTTCTGCCTGAGAGTTACACTCCCATTATCTTGAGACAGGGTCTCACTAAGTGGTTGAGGCTGACCTCAAACTTTTGATCCTCCTGCCTCAGCCTCCCAAGTCACTGTGATTCCAGGTGTGCATCACCCCATCCACCAGCTTAACGTTTTTAAAAACAAATAGACTCTGTTTAAGTGGTTGAGAATTTAGCTTTATACCTCTCTAAAGTTGTCTTTAAATATTTTTTTTAGTTGTCAATAGACCTTTATTTTATTTATTTATTTTTATGTAATGTTGAGGATCAAACCCAGTGCCTCACACATGCCAGGCAAGTGCTCTACCACTGAGCCCCAGCCCCAGCCCCTCTAAAGTAGTCTTAAACTTGCAATGAGCAAATAATGGATTTTTTTTTCTCAGTACCAGGGATTGAACTCAGGGGTGCTCAACCACTGAGCCACATCCATAGCCCTATTTTGTATTTTATTTAGAGACAGGGTCTCTCTCAGTTGCTTAGCACCTCACTTTTTGCTGAGGCTGGCTTTGAACTCGTGATCCTTCTGCCTCAGCCTCCTGAGTCACTGGGATCATAGGCGTGTGCCACCACGCCTGGACAAATAATGGATATTTAGGGAAAAAAACACTGGACATGCTGGAAATGTTACACAAAGCCCATATATGAAATAGAGTTGAGGGGCTCTCATTAATATGGGTGGGGACTTGGACCTTTGCTATCTTTCTCTTTATTTTCCTCTTTCTGAGGTCCCCACTTTTTTATTTTTATTTTTTGTACCAGGATTGAACCCACGGGCCTTAGGTACTTAACCACATCCCCCCACCTTTTTTTTAAATAAGTTTTATTTAGAGACAGGGTCTTGCCAAGTTGCTTAGGGCCTCACTAAGTTGCTGAGGCTGGCTTTGAACTCGTGATCCTCCTGCCTCAGCCTCCTGAGCTGCCAGATTTCAGTGTACACCCCCACACTCCGCCACTTTCTGATGACCTTTGAAGCCAGTTTAAAAGCTGGATGCTCTTGTCTTCCATCAGTCTGTCCCCTTCTCCCCAGCCACTACCCAAATAGTCACCATCTGCCTTCCTTCTTTTTATTTTATTTTTATTTTTTAGTTTAGACGGACACAATATCTCTGTTTTATGTATTTGTTTTCATGTGGTGCTGAGGATTGAACCCAGTGCCTCACAGGTACGAGGCCGGCGCTCTACCGCTGAGCCCCAGCCCCAGCCCCTGCCCTTCCTTCTTGAATCTCATGCTGTTCCATTGCTCTCTGGACCCCTTGTCCACAATTTCTATTTTTTTCCTCTGAAAGTCGAGTCTGATCAATTCTTAGGTGCTTATGGGTGAAATGCCGGACCGGGGTGGCCGCCCCAACGAGCTGGAGGCCCCCATGCCCAGCTGGCAGAGCCAGAGGGACGACGGCGGTGGGGGGAAAGCGAGCCGCCAGCGCTGGGGCCGCAAGAAGAAGAAGAAGTAAAGGGCCAGGGGCGGGGCTCCGGGAGATGCCCAGGCGCCAGTCACCCCTGGGAGTCAGTTTGGGGGTCCCTTGGTACCGGCCCCTAAGTCCCCATCCCCTGGTTCTGGAGGCCCCCAAATGTCCTGTGCCCGTCCACCTCTCAATGCCAAGAACAGTGTTCCCTGGAAAATAAATTTAATTTTGATGGCTGTAGGACCGTCTCTGTGGAGGCCCGGCCAGGGGCACGTGGCCTTGGGCAGGGAGGCCGTGCCCTGCGTCTGGACAGGCCCCACTGCTCTGATGCACAGGGTCCTCTGCCTTTCCATGACACCCTTTCCCTTCCTGTGGGCGTGGGGAGGGCACATCGAGGCATGGGGTAAACACTTATCCTGTGTCCCCAGTGTGCCAGTTCTGTTCTAGGCATGGGGACACCATAGGGAAAGACAGCTAACATTTCTGGTGAGGAGGAAGGGACATTTCACAAAATATAGGTGGAATGTGAATCTGTCGCACAGAGGAAGCACCATGGAGAAAAATAATGCTGGGAGGCAGGATGGGGTGGGGGACAGGGAGATGCAGGTCTCTGAAATGGTCAGAAGTGTCCCTTGAGCACTGTTTCAGAAAATAAGCCACATGGGGCCCTGGGGAGGAGCCTTCCTGGTAGTGCAAAGGCCCTGAGGTAGGATTCTTTGGGGAATGTTCAAGGTATACTGAGGCCAGGGTGGCAGAAGCAGGATGAGTAAAGGGGTGGGAGGTGGGGGTGGGGTCAGAGAGGTGAGGGTCAGAGTGCAGAGCTCTGTGGGTCACCGTGAGGACTGGCTTTTTTTGGGGGGGGGTTCACAGGCCCACAGTTCCACCCCCTTTCCCCTGTCTCTGCCACCCCAGGTTGGAGCTCTGTCCACCCTTCACTCACACTGGCTGTCCACGGGGCACTGCGCTCAGGTCTGCAGCTTCACTCTTAGCGGACCAGGTTTGCGTCCTGCCTCCTACCCTGGGAGCTCTGCCCCCTTGGCCAGCAGCCTGACCTCGCCAGCCTCCCTCCTAACCTGGTGAGTGGAGATTCGGGCGACGGTGAGCCTTGGTCTACATGCGCCCAATACTGAGCCGCACATGCTACGTGTGGGAAATGGAGTGGGATTAATAGCTCCTGCCACACAAGGGAAGAAAAGAACTTTTCTGGGAGGTCAAGTGATGATGGATGTGTCATCAAAGGCCCTGTGGGTGTGGAGAAGGGGATGTCTGGGGGTCCTGGGGTGGGGGCCGTGAGGGAGAGACGAGCCCAAGATGATGTCTAGGAATCTGGCTTGGAGGAGGAGGTGGGTGGTGGGACTGGCTCTGGGGAGGAGACCTGGAAGGAGGAAGATAGTAGTGAGGGGGTGTCAGATGTGGGGAAGAGGGTCTCCCCCAGACCAGCTCAGCGATGAACGAATGGACCCTGGGTTTTGTGGATTTTGGGTTTTTTTTTTTTTTTTTCCCTAAACCTGATGTAAGAGTCTCTGCTTTTAAAGAGTGGAATTTACTCCACTAATATTTATTGTAGCTCCTGATACATTTGACTTTCTTCTTTTTTTTTTTTTTGTATCAGGAATTGAACACTTAGGGGCACTTAACCACTGAGCCACATCCCTAGCCCTTTTATATAGTTTATTTAGAGACAGGGTCTCACTGAGTTGCTTAAGGCCTCCTAAATTGCTGAGGCTGGCTTTGAACTCTCGATCCTCCTGCCTCAGCCTCCCGAGCTGCTGAGATTACAGGCGTGCGCCACTGTGCTCAGCATTATTCTTGCCTTCTTAGTGTTTTTGTTTTTGTTTTTCGCCCTCTCTCTAAACCCTTTTTCTGTTCTAGTGGTTACTGCCCCCCCCCCCAACATATTGAAACTTCTGTTTTCCTGTCAACATTATAAATTAGCCAGTATCCATCCCCTCCCACCAAGCAATGGGGGACTTTTGCATATTTTCACTTTCCTGTGAGTCCCCAGACCTGTCTGGTCTCTCCCAGATGGCCAGCTGGGGCAGAGCGCAGTTCCTGCTTACCGTCTCTGGTTCCCAGGAAGGGTGTGGGGACTCTGTCTGGGTCCAAGCATGGCAAAGGTGGTACCCAGTCTCAGGTTCCAGGGAGAGAGTGTAGGACAGACTCTCCTCAGCATCTGTTTGTGGAGTGATGGTGGAAGGGACGTTGGCATGATGGGAAAGACCCATGACCTTGGAAATGAACCCCATCCACCAGCCCCCTTCCCAGCACTGCCATGCCCTGGGACTTACCAGAGCTGGCATGAGGAGGTGGTGTGGGTGGGACAGGGGCTCCTGGGGGTCCCGCGTCACCCTTGGGCCCTGGTCTCTTCTTACATTCCACTTTCACTTGGTCCCTGCAGTGTTTGTGGCAGCAGAGGCCACAGTCTGGGGGACGGGAGTGGTTAGTACCCTCCATCCTCCAGTCTGTGGGTCCCAGCACCCTCCCGCTGGAGGGCGACCCACTCACCCCGGCAGCGGTAGCCTTGCTTGGTGACACCCCAGAGCTGGAAGAGAAAGCAGAGCTGGTTCAGATGACAGGCTGGAGGGCGTGGGCTGAAGGGACAGGATGGAACTGTGCAAGTCACCAGGTTTGAAAATTTTTCAAGAATTTGAGAATTTAACTGGAATTAAAGGAACCTGCAGCTACCTGAAGTTGGGGAGCCGAGCAGGATGTTAGAATTCGGTGAACTATGGAATGCATGTTCTACAGGCAAGGACCGTATCTATTGTTCCTGAGATGTCCCAGGCCTGGCATGGCTTGTCATAGGGAAGGTGCTCAGTACAGACTGTGGCTGGTGAATTTGGGAGGTGACCCAAGGTTTGTGACGTAAGTCTCAGTTTGGAGACAGAGAGATCGGTCCTCCATCAAGAGTTTGAGGAGGCTCTGAATTTGGAAATTGTTCAGACCTTGGATGGTGTGGAGTCTAGAGAGCTGGAGATGGATTCTGTTTGGACACGATCCACCCAGGTTTGTTCTGGAGATTACCCAGGGCTTTAGGTATTATCCGGGGTTTGGTGGTTGTCCAGGGTAGAGATTATACAGGATTTGGGGGTTATCTGGATTTGGGCATTATCTAGAATTTGGAGATTATTCTGACTGGAGCATTCAGTATTTAGTGTATTTAATATTTAGTGGGAGTTTTCTGGAATTGGGGGATTATCTGACTGTGGGGACCCTTCACCCTCCAAGGCAGGGCCAGCTCTCAAGTCCCAGCTCCGATGCCTAGGGTAGATGGGCCCTAGGGGTGCCAACAGGACAGAGTGCTTACAAAGCCGTTGCAGTTGTCACAGAAGGTGGGCTTGCGCAGGGTGACCTCGTGGAAGGTGTGCAGGAAGGCCAGGCCCAGCTTGGAGCAGATGGCGCTGGCATGCAGCAGGTACCCCGTCAGCTCCTCTCTGCTGAAGGAGCCACGCCTGGGGTAGAGACGACACCTCAGCACGAGTGTCCCTTCCTCCCTAGGCCCCCAGTCCTAGCAACCCCAGAGTCCTCTGCTTTGGGGGCCCCAGGAGTCAGGGCACTTACCCCTGGCGGGGGGGCGGGTGCAGCCCGTGGCAAGCGAAGGGGAAGTTGCCCGACAGCCGTTCAAAGTCCTCCTGAGAGATGGTGCCGCGGCCTTCAGGGTCATAATTCTTGAACACGGACTTTGGAGGAGCAAGGGAGGGACAGGGTGAGTCAGGGGATGAGGCCCAGCCCCAGGGTCCTGGATCCCTCCTGCACACACAGGACTATACAGGAGTCCCCTCCTGGCACCCACCTGTGGGGGCCCAGTCCCTCCTCACCTCCACCAGCTGTTCCACGTGTCTACCCAGGGTGACCCTGTCTGGCTTGGGTGTCACACCGGTGGTCCACTCGACCACCACAGGTGCTTTGAAGGGAGAGGGCGGCTGGAGGGGGACAGAGGCACACAGTTAGACACTTAACAGGCTCGGGCAGGGGTCAGAGGTCAGGGGTTAGGTCTCACCAGACTCTTGGGACAGCGGGGCTCCCGGGCGTAGGACAGCTCGTAGATCTCGTCCTCCGTGTAGAAGAGATCCAGGGAGAGCTGGGGTGGGTGGGGTGGGACACAGCCTCCTGTCACTGTCCCCCAACCTCAGCCCACATGCCTGCCTCTTGGGGAGACCCCAGACCTGCCCAGCACCTCCCACTCTCCTGATGTCCTTATTAAAGACCCAGTCCCATCTCCCTCCGCGCCCTTTTTGCCTTCTCTCTTCTCCGTGGCACTTGTCATCTAGAGGCGGAGAGCCTTCCTGACTTGGCTGGAGTGGCTTTGGCCCCCAGAATGTCTGCCCCCCAGAAGGCCACTGTTTGCTCACTTGCCCTCCGCCATGTTCCGGGTGCTCGAAGCTGGGCCTGGCTCCCAGCAGGTGCTCAGTAAACACTGGGGCTGAGGGATGGCCTTTCACAACCAGCAAAGAAAGGGGTCTCAGGCTGGGCGCACGCCTGTGATCCCAGCGGCTGGGGAGGCTGAGGCAGGAGGATCAGAGTTCAAAGCCAGCCTCAGCTAAAGCAAGGCACTAAGCAACTCAGTGAGCCCCTGTCTCTAAATAAAATATAAAATAGGGCTGGGGATGTGGCTCAGTGGTCCAGTGCCCCTGAGTTCAACCACCCTCCACCAAAAAAAAAAAAGAATAAAGAAAGAAAAGGGTCTCAGGCACCAGTCATCTTAGGGCAGAGCAGGCTTCACAAGCCAGTGACCTGTGCAGGACCCTTGCTTCCAAGAGTCCCTGCTTTGTTTCATGGTTTAATGTCCTGCTGTCACCTTCTGTCTCTTTTTGGGGGGTGGGTGTGGTGGGGTCATACTGGGGATTGAATCCAAAGTATGTGAGGTGTCTCTGGGCATCAGTTTCCCAGTCCACAGAATGGGTGCAATAAGGGTTTCCGCCTCATCGGGTTGTGAGGTATCCTGAAGTGACAACTGGCACAGAGGAAGTGATCAACAACGGTTAACTTTTTGCCTAGATTCTGATTATGTCAAATTGTGAACTAGTGTCCAGAACCTTGGTTCAGGAGTACAAAAGCCCAGAGCAGTCTTGGAGCTCAGGTCAGTGGACACCTGAGTCAGAGGAATCCAGGGAAAAAATGACCTCACATACATAGAGCTCACTGTACTCCTGTATTCCTGAGTCTTTTTTTTTTGGGGGGGGGCACTGTGGATTGAACTCAGGGGCACTCAACCACTGAGCCACATCCCCAGCCCTATTTTGTATTTTTTTATTTAGAGACAGGGTCTCACTGAGTGGCTTAGTGCCTCGCTTTTTGCTGAGGTTGGGTTTTGAACCTGTGCTCCTCCTGCCTCAGTGTTTGGGGCTGCTGGGATGACAGGCATGTGCCACTGCAGCCGGCTCCAGATTCTGTTTTAAGTACTTTATATTAATCATTTATTAGTCAATTCTCAAGTATCCTCTGAAGTGGGTCCTATTATTCCCACTCTCTAGATAAGGAAACTGAGGCTGAGGGGTTAAATAACCTGCCCAATGTCACACAGCACCGTCTGGTCCTGCAGAGCTTTACAGGTCCAGGACCCTCAGTCTCAGTACCCCCAGGCCCAGCCTCTGGGGGCCCACACTGGGCAGAGCAGGGAAGCTCACGGTGAGCAGATGCAGCAGGTCCTCGTTGGCGCTGCAGGGGGGATGCTGTCCCTGGAGGGCTGCCAACTCCTGCAGCCGCAGGTAGAGGCTGTTCAACTTGGGCATATGCAGGCGGCCGTCTGGTAACCGGTCAGGATGTGCCTCGTGCAGGGACACCAGGTCCTTGAGGTGCACACCCAGAACAGGCAGCCGGAAGCCGCTGCAGCCAGCCCAGGTGCGGCGGTAGCGGGCGTAGTTGTTGTGGGAGCCGAGAAGCTCTGTCAGCTCCAGCAGGGCCTGGGTGGGAGGAACACGTCATCGGGAAGAGCCATTATGTTCCCTGAGCCCCTCTAGGCTCCAGACCCCCAGGGACCCTTTCGAAACCTCCTGAACCCCTTCTGTATCCCACACTGGCCTCAGTATTTCCCCAAACTGCTTTTCCTCTTGGGTCTCCAACTCAGAGAGGCTCTACTATCACCCCATTCCCCAAGTTAGAATGAGGTCTCACAAAATTGAATCTGATCACGGGTGCTGGCATCACTCTCAAATCTGCCGTAGCTCCCCAGTGCCCTTTGGATGAAGCTCAAACACCTAAACTTGAGCTTTCAGGGTTCAACAGAATCTTCCCTGGGCATATCCAGCCTATTTTCCTGCCCTTAGCCACACACCGGATGCATGAATGACTGACTCTTCCTGGACACTTCCCAAACACTCCCCGCCATGTTCCTCCTTTGGTGGCACAAATGTTGGTTATCTTGGATGTGGGACAGCTTGCCACCTGGGCTGCTGGTTCTCCGTTAGCATCTCTCCCACCGGCCTCCCTCACAAGCCATCTTAGGACTAGATCCGTGGAGGACAGAGAGGGTCACTGCTATCTATGCTGGTCACGGAGGAAGAATGCAGATGGCCTGGGGGCTCAGGCTTTGGGGCAGCCAGTTCCTCAGGTGGAATCTGGGAGCTCACCTTGGTGCTGTCAGGGCTCAGGTGGGCCTGGGAGTCCTTGAGTCTGGAGATGGCACTATGACACAGGCCCCCTGTGACCGCCATCAGTGTGTTGAAATTTTGTAGCTGGCGGAGTCTCTAGGAAGGGAGGTGATGCCAGAGATGGTAGGTATCATAGAAGGACAGGCAAGGTCAAGTTCAAATGACAGCAGGTGGGTTGGGTGGACCAGTGTGTGCAAGGGACGGTGAGGAAGGTGGCTGTCAGGCAGGGGGTGGAGAATGTGAGGTTAGAAAGTGTGGGGAGAGCCCGGGGATGTGGCTGTGGTGGAGAGCCGGTGGGCAAGCTCGAGGCCCTGAGTTCGAGCCCCAGGCAAGTGCTGGGAGCTGGACAGACAGGTGTGCTTCAGACAGGCGCGGGAGGACTCCGCCAGCTCTGAGAGTCCCCCGGGTGAGGGCTCTGGGCAGACGCTGGGGACTAGGCTGAGATGAAGGAACAGGACCAGGGTGGGAAGGGAAGGTGAGAAAGATTCCAGGTAGGTGCGGGGTCGAGATTCCCCCCTTCCCCTTTCCCAAGTTCAAGGGCAGAGGTCGCCTGGAGAGAGGGGCCGCGGAGGAACGGAAGATGCTCAGACCAAGGAAACCCCAGGACTAAAGGGCCCAGCAAGAGGAAGCGGGCGGTGGAAGCTGCCAGAGGAAGGGCGTGGCCTACGTGGAAGTACGCAAGGGGGCGTGGCCACGGCGGAGGGCTTCCCTTTTCCCAGAAGGGAGGGGAAGCAGAGGGGCGCAGCGCGAGCCGGGGCGGGAGGGAAGGTTGCAATCACCGTCCCAAAGAGACTGAGCGCTGGGGCTTGGGGACTGGAGCTAGGAGCCTGGGTGCAGGCGGGTGCAAAGGCGGGCACTTGAGGCAACGCTGCCTTCGCCCTGGGACGGGGTTTGGACGATGGCGCCCGGAGGGACTTAATCAACTGTCACGTCCAAGGCCAAGCAGCCAAGGCGGGTTTGACGCGGTGATATCAAGGCCGAAGAAGCCCTAATCAAGGGTTAGAAAGCTCGAACTGTTTAAAAAAATAAAATCAATAAAACAAAACAACAACAACAACAAAACTAACTGTGGCCTCGGGGGTGGAGCCAGAGTGGGACGTGATGTGATGGGCGTGGCTAGGAGTTGCGCGACGTCACCACCCGGTTGGCCTGCGGGAGCCAAGGTCCTGGGAATTTGGGCAGGCTGGGTCGCCAGGGGTCAGGTCACTACCTGGCCGCAGGGCAAGCAACTAGAAAGTGAGCGGAAAGGCGGGCCTCACCTGTGCCACGTGAATGAACTTGTCCAGCACCTGCGCACGCTGAGCAGGTCCAGGGCGGCTCAGCACCATGACCTGCACCCAGCGGGACACGCTGTTGCTGAGGCCCACGGAACCCTCCAGGGCTGGGCAGCCCCTCACGGAGCCCTGCAAAACGTAGCCCCGCAGGTCCTGGGGCTGGGGGCGAGGTGGGTGTTATGGGGGGAGGCAGTGCCCTGACTTGCCATCCATCCCCCTTGCAGCCGTAACTTCCGATGTTCTAGCCTGGTCAGCCTTTGTAAACTTTGTCATTTGCCTCTCCACAGGCTGCCACATGTCCCCTCAATCTGAAGAGAAATGTTTAAATAAAGCCAGGTACTACTCTGAGCACTTTATCATATTAAATAATCTAATCTTCATGACTCTACAAGGTGGGTACTGTTATTCCCATTTTAAAGATGAGGCAGTTGAGGCAAAGACACAGGCATGAGCTAGGACAGGAAACCAGTCTATATGCTGAAAATATTATTATTATTGTTATTATTATTGGCCCTGCTGGGGATGAACCCAGGGCCTTGCAGTAATCGGTCAGTCTCTGTTGCTGAGATACAGCCCAGTCCAGTCTATATGCTGTTAACTGTTTAACTGACTCGTACACAGCAAAGGGAAGGATGGGGAAAAGGACTGGAAACCGACTTCTACTTGTTCTGCTCAATAGTTTCTTACCCACATCCACTGCACTATCTGCATGTTATATTGATACACACACACACACAAAAAAAAAAAAATCAGAAAAATTTCACATTAGGGAACCAGATTCTCTCCTTCCCTTGAAACAATCATGTCCAGATGGCAATAGTTAAGGTATCTACACTAAAGCACAGGAAAATGGACATTTGAGCCAGGTGTGGTGGCACACACCTGTAATCCCAGCAATTGGAAGGCTAAGGCAGGAGGATGGCAAATTTGGGGTCAACCTCGGCAACTTAGCAAGACCCTCAGCAACTGGTGAAGTACCCCTGAGTTCCATCCCAGTACCAAAAAAAATAAAATAAAATAAAAACTGACATTTGGGTAGGTAAAATAAGGCAATTTCAAATGGTTCACCAGGTATGATTTACTCTAGACCAGGTGCTATATTCTATAAGATGGGAACTGCTAACATTCCCTTTTACACATGAGGAAACTGAGGCACCACGAATTGAAATGCTTGTTGATTAAATGAATAATTAAGAAAATATTTTGAACACTTACTATGTGCCAGGTACTGGTTAGGCTTTTCTTCTTTGAACCCAGGGTGCTTAGCCACTGAGCCACCTCCCCAGCCTTTTTTATTGTTTATTTTGAAACAGGGTCTTGCTAAGTTGCTTAGAGGCTGGCTTTGAACTTGTGATCTTCCTGCCCCAGCCTCCCAAGATGCTTGATGCTTGGATTGCAGGTGTGCACCACCAAGCCTGGCAGGCTTGTTTTTTGGTTTTGGTACTGCAGGAACACTCTACCACTGAACTACATTGCCATCCCTTTTTTATTTTTATTTTTTGAAACAGGGTCTCACTAAATTCCCAGTCTGGCCTCAAACTTGTGATCCTCCTGCCTCAATTTCCCAAGTCATTAGGATTATAGGCGTGCACCAATGGACCCAGCCACAATAGGCATTTTGTAATTGGGATTTTAAATTTTCCCACCTCTAAGGAAGGTTATGACCTCTGTTTTACAAAGGAGGATTCCCAGAGAGGCTGAGACACTAGTTCTGTGTTACACAGGTAAGAAGGAGGTGATGGCATCTGAACCGCGGGTGCTGTGCTCAGCCACCTGGCTCATTTTCCTGGACCCTCTGGCTCCCAGCTTTGAAGTTTAAGAACCCCAGCTGGGTATCCGTGCAGGGATCCTCCCACCACCCCAATCTTCCCCCTGTCCCAGAAGGGCACTGAAGGCCAGGGGAGTCCTCACCGTGATGGCCTGGAAGGACCGGAACTCCAGGTACGTGAGGTGCTGGGCCAACTCCTCGGACTCCAGGTGATCGAAAAGCAAGGACACTTTGCATTTTTTGCCCAGGCCTGGGCTGCTCGTGAGAGGTGGGGGGCCAGGGCCACCAGGGCTCAGGCTGGGGGCCAAGAGGGGCAGGGTATTGGAGTGGCTCAGAGTTGAGGGTCTGGGGATGCCAAGGGAGATGGCAGGAGGGGGGTGGGGCAGGCAAGGGGACATGGGGAAGGCTCACAGGTGGGAAGCATCTCCCAGGCTCCTCTGGGCTGAGTTGCCCTCCTGGGCCACCGTGGCCCAGAAGCGACCTATGACCTCTTCTAGCTGGGGCTCCTGGCGCATGGCCTCTGGGTGTTGGGCCATCCAGTACCTGAGAACAGGTTAGGGTGGGGCATGGGGCAGGGCTGAGGGACCTCCAGATGCCAAGTGGGGAGGTCTACATGTGTGCAGGGGGTCTTGGGAAGGGCAGGTTTTGGAGGGGCACCAGGACAGGGGGATCTCTGGGATAGGAAGGGGGTCTCAACACGGGTTGGGGAGATTTATGGAGGTAGATGGGGGGATCTCTTGGAAGTGGAACTGCACAGAAATAGGACAGTGGGGGTGTCTCAGGATCTAGCCTGGGGTTTCTAGCGGAGGTCTTAGGGTCTCGGCTGGGGTATGTAGGAAGTAGGGTTTGGGGGATCAGCTGGAGGCCTATCAGAGCTGGCAGAAGGGTCTATGGAATCTGGTAGGGGGGTCTCCAAAAGGTTGGGGTTCTCAGGGGCAGAACTGGGAGGGTCTTAGGAACCCAGCCAGGGTGTCTCCGAGTGGGGTTTTAGGGAGTGGCGCTGGGGAGTCTCTGAGATATTGGGGGAAGGGCAGGATATGGGAGAAGAGGGCTGACCCAGCTTTACCTGACCAAGTGACAGATCTGCAACTGCCTCAGCTCCTGGGTGTCCTTTGCAGCCTCCTGGTACTTGAGTTCCGGTCAAGGTTCCATTATCCAGTGTCCAGACCTGCCCGCTCCCCCATCCCCTCCTCCCAGGCTTCTGTGTTTCTACCCTTCCGCCCTCTGCCACGGTCACGGTCACAGAGGATATAAAGCCAGCAGCCGGGCAGCAAGCTCAGCAGAAGGCAGCACCCAGCTGTGCATGGCCAGCACCATGTTGAGAACGTGGTCCCCACGGCGCAGGCTGCCACTGGAGTCTGGGAGTGGGGCAAGGGGGACTCTGTCTGAATGGGCCCTGGGCGTGGACTGACAGTCTCCAGAGCTTGGTGGACCGTCAGGTTCAAGTGATGCCGGCATCATCTTGGGCAAGCACCTCAACCTCTCTGTGCCTTGGTTTTTTGTCCACACCAGGCATGGGCCAGCAATGTCACAGAGATGGAAACGGCACCAGTCCTGCTCCCATCCTCGTCCCAGGAAAAAGCAACGCAGGTGTTTCTCCAACCCTTCATGGAGCGATTGGGATTCATCCCACACACCCATTTTATAGCCCCAAACCCTGAGGCTGAGAGAGGCGGGTGCTTGGCAGGGCTGGGACTGGGGAGGCTGGCCGGGGAGGCGACACTCACCGAAGGACTGGATGCATTTCTCCAGCAGCTCGTCTTCACTGTAGCTGCCCTCGCCCAGCATGCCCAGATTCATGGACGCCATGACCTTGCTGATCTCCCGGGGACTCGGGCAGGTCTTGTGGCGGCGAGGGGCCTGGCGGGGCCGGCCCCGGCCTCCTGCCTTCCCCGAGCATTCCTGGTGGGATTTCCTGTGGATGCACATCCCCTCACCCCCAGGAAGCATGAGAGCCCCCTCCTTTGGGCAGGTCCTCAGATTCCTCTTGACCCCAATGCCCCAAGGTACCATGGGAGAAATTCCTACAGGAATACAGGTAAAGTCCCCGGATGACCGCTGACCTACCATAGACTCCTGGGAGAAGCCCCCAGGAATATTCCAGATTCCCCAAGGAATCAAGGGAGAAGCCCCCAGGACTACTGAGGACCCTCCAAGGAATCCTAAAAACTCCCTTCTCCAGGCATTCCCCCCAAATTCCTCTGGACAAAACTGTCTCAAGTCATCATGGAAGAGATTTCCTGTTGGCAGACCCCTGGGATTTGTCCTGACCTCTCAGGAAATCAAGACACAAGACCCCCTAGGATCACTGCTGTCCTCCCTGGGAGGACACACGGGAGGGTCAGCTTCAGGACAACTCTTCAGAATGCCCTTTTGGTCTCCAGTGCCTCCTCCCTCAGGCAGGCCCCTGGGATTCCATCTCTTCTCTTCTCCCCACTCTACCTCAGGAAGGGCCCTTCACAGGCTCTGGAGTCTTAGCCTCCAGCTGGGTGCCTAGATTTGGAACCCAGAGAGGAAGTACCAGTACAAAATGACCTCTCCAGAGCTCCCCAGAGCTCGACGGGGTCCCTGGAGCTAAGGCAGCTTCAAGGAAAGTTTAAAAATAACTTTGCCTTGTGCTCCTCTGAGGCTCCTGGTCCAGGTGGGGAGAGAGGGTAACGGAGAGACAGAGGCGGCAGGAGAAAGGAGGAAGGAGCAAAACTTAGACTCTAGAGTTGGAGAGAACTGGGTTCGAGAAATTTCTGCTGGCTGTGTGACGTTTGGTGAGTCACTTAATTTCTCTGATCCTTAGTTTCCTCATATGTAAATTGAGTGTCATCTTTGGACCGTCCCCAGGAGTTTATTATAAACATTTGATGCCTGGCTCCTCAAAGGTGCTAAGTAATGAAACTTAGTTTTTGCCCAGGCTGGTCACAGTGACCAGATGTGGGAAAGCTGAGGTTAAGATGCAGAGAGAAAGAGGGATGGGGCCGAGGAGGAGCCTGTGGCTGGGGTGAAACTGGAAACAGGAGTCCCTCATGGCAAAGGTGACAGTGCATCCTAAGGACTCAGTAAGTTGTCACTGACTGTTGATGAATAATAGGGGGCATTACTGAGTACTGATTAGCTAGTGGGTCAAGGGCTGATCACTCCAATTTTTTTTTGGCACCAGGGATTGAACCCAGGGGCCCTTAACCACTGAGCAACATCCCCAGCCCTTTAAAAAATATTTTACTTAGAGACAGAGTCTCACTGAGTTGCTTAGGGCCTCACTAAGTTGCTGAGGCTGACTTTGAACTAATGATCCTCCTGCCTCAGCCTCCAGAGCCTTTGGGATTACAGGCATGGTTCACCATGTCCAGCAGGTCACTCCTTCTAGATCAGTGATTCTCGAAATATGGTCCCCAATCAGTTCTAACAGAATCACCTGGGAACTTGATATAAACACAAATTCTTAGGCCCCACCCCACACAAATCAAAACCTCTAGGGGTAAGTCCAGCAACTTGCATTTTTTCTTTAATATTTATTTTTTAGTTTTAGATGGACACCATATCTTTATTTTACTTTTATGTGGTGTTGAGGATCGAACCCAGCGCCCCGCGCATGCCAGGCTAGTGCGCTACCGCTTGAGCCACATCCCCAGCCCCAGCAACCTGCATTTTATAAGCCCTCTGGTTGGTTCTGACACATGGTCAAGTTTGAGAACCAGTGGTCTGGACTGTCTCACTGAAGACTTAGAGGCCCCTCTGAGATACAATCTATAGTTATTCTATTGATAGAAGAAACTGAGACCCAGAGAAGCTGAGTAACTTACCTAGGGTCACACAGCCAGCAATGAGGCAGTTAGGATCCCACCACTAAACTACTGAATGGTATGGGGAGGGAAGTCCAGTTGCTCATCTGAATCATGCTGGGGGAGGTTGGAGGGGTCACCTAGATTGGGGACCCAATCACCATCCATCTCTGTGCGGACCGGAGGGCAAGCTTGCCCAGAGTTAGAAGTCCATCCCACAGCCGGGGGCAGTGGCAGCCACTTGGTCCCTACCTGAGGACTGGCAGCCCCCTAGGTGTCTGGAGCAGCCAGGTGTGGTTTAAGAGGCAGGGGAACCGGCTGATCTTGCATCACACACCCCTCTCCTGGGGCAGGGCCCTGCAGGAGGAGGCTGGAGTTTCCAGTCGGGGGCAGCGACTGGATGGGGAGCCAGGAAGACCCCAGGGAGGACCGTAGCCCAGAGAGCAACGGGGAGGGCGGTGAGGGGAGAAGCAAAGTCCAGAGAGAGAGAGCGCGTCAGCCGCAGGCGCCTCTGCGCACGCAGCCTTGGCCCTGGCTGGCCCTGGGCTCCCTGGAGCATCTGTCCCTGGCACCCCTGATCCTACAGGAGGCAGACGTCCTGGCCCCTCTCGGCGCCTCCCCAACCTTCCCGCACAGGCTTGGCTCCTGGGGAGGGTCCCCTTACCTCTTGCTGTCTTTTCTATTCATACTTCCTTGGGGGGTGGTCCTCGCGGGACAGCTCCTCCCCCCTCACCAGGACTCCAGCTCTCAGCCCCTCGGGAGCTGGGCCTCCTCCGAGCTTGGGAAGGAAAGAGGAACTGCCCCTCCCCACCCACCCCCAGGCCAGGGGGAAGGAAGAGGCTGGGGAGAGACCAAAGGCTCCCCTCCCCCACATGGGGATCCCTGCAGGCTGAGGTTTCCGGTGCTGCTGGCCCCCACCCCCCAGCCCAGCCGGCTCTCTAGCTATCTCCCCATCTTTGGGTCTTGAGACCTGTCACTGTCACACTTCAATAGAAGCAGTTTTTAAAAAGCATGACTAATCTGTGTAAAAATACATACACACACTCAAAAGAAAAGTCTGTGTTTCTATAAAGTTATATCCATGGACCTTGAAGCACAAGGATTTGAATAGAAACTCATATACTTTGCAAAATTATTTTACAGTTTCTTTCATTCCTAGTTTATTATTATTATTATTATTTTTCCTGGAGAGGAGGTGAACTGAGGATTGAATCCAGGGTGCTCCACCACTGAGCTACATCCTCACCTCTTTTTATTTTTTAGTTTGAGACGGGTCTCACTGAGTTGCTGAGGATGCCCTTGAACTTGTGATCCTCCTGCCTCCACCACTGAGTGGCTTGGATGCTAGGTGTGAACCATCTTCCTGGCGTTTCTAGGCTGGTTTTAAGGATACCCTGGGAAAACATTTTTCCTTTATTACTCTTCTTGTAACCAGCCCTTGTGTGTACCTCCTATGTAGCAGACTGTGCTCTAAGGGCTTTTAAAATATTATCTCCGTGGACTGTTATCTAATTACAGGTGGAGGTAAGCAATCTGGAAGCTTCCTCCCTCCCTCTGTCCCCCTTAGGCAGGAGTGACCAATATTACGGGCTATTAGGTTTTATCTGGGTTGTTATTTGAGCGTTGACGTACATAAAAGCATGTCCATGGAAACAGACTTTTCTTTTGACTACACGTGTTTTATTCTTTTACCTAAATGTGTCATGCTTGACTTTTTTTTTTTAAATTGAGATACACAAAAAGAGCACATATTGCTAAGTTATTTAGGTTAATGAACTGTCACCAACCCAGCCAACCCAAGTGACTTCCACGCAAATCAAGAAACAGAACACTTTCATTCTTCATAAGTCCCCAGTTGCCTTTCCCAGCACCATCTGCCACAAGTTACCAGGAGTCTGATGTCTAACAGGAGAGTCTTATCTGCTTTGAGCTGTAGACGTCTGCACTCATGTATTGTACCTGCTTTCTTTCATTTAGCACACTGTCTTTACAGTTCTTCCATGTTATTTTCTCTGATTCTAATTTCTTCCTTTCATTGCTGTCTGTAGTCTTTCATTGTGTGACAATGGTCAGTTTTCTTGTGATGGACAGTGGAGTTGCTCCCTTGGGGCTGATTTGTTTGTTTGTTTGTTTTGGGTCCTAGAAATTGAACCCAGGGGTGCTTTACCACTAAGCTACATCCCCAGCCCTTTTTATTTGTTTACTTATTTCTGAGACAGGGCTTTGCTAAATTGCTGAGGCTGACCTCAAACTTGAAATCCTCCTGCCTCAGCCTCCAGAGTCACTGGGATTACAGGCATATGCCTCTGGTGCCTGGCTTCCTTAGGGCTCTTATGCATAAAGACTCTGTGACTATTTTGTTTAGTTCTTTGGTGCTGGAGATCAACCCAGGGCTTTACACATACTAATTGGGGTACTCTACCACTGAGCTACATCCCTAGCCCTCCTGTGAATATTTGAGCACTTGGCTTTGATAAACATAAAGTGTAAAATTTTGTAGGGTTGTGTTCAGGGAAGGAATAAATGGGTCATAGTATGATTCTGCCAAACCTAGTATGTTAGTCAATTCAACCAAAGAGCTTTATTTTCTCTTCTTCTTCTTCTTCTTCTTCTTTTTTTTTTTTTTTTTTTTTTTTGGTACTGGGGATTGAACCTAGGGGCACTTAACCACTGAGCCGCATCCCCAGCCCTTTTTAAAATATTTTTATTTAGAGACAGGGTCTCATTGAGTTGCTTGGGGCCTCACTAAATTTCTGAGGCTGACTTTGAACTTGTGATCCTCCTGCCTGAGCCTCCTGAGCGCTGGGATTACAGGTGTGTGCCACGATGTCCAGCTCCCGGCTACATTTTCAGTCCTTTCTTTTTCTCAGTAAAGTAAGTCACCATGGGATTTTTTTGTTTCCATGCCTGGCGCGTTTAGACAGGCGCGGGCCCCTTGGCTTTAGTTTTTCCATCACATGCTATACCGAGGTTCGCGATTCTCTCTCTTCCTGCCTCTTTCTCCTCCTCTCTCCCCCTCCTCAGGCAGGGCTGGTCCCGAGCCCATCTCCTGCAGCGCCCGCTCCTGGCCGAGCCCAGCCTGCAGCGCTGGAGTGTCGCCAGGCCCTGGGGACCTGGATAAACCACCGCGAGGGAGATCGGAAAAGGTCCCGGCGCTTGTACATAAACCCTTGGCCTTCGGGCCCCTGGGGATGGTTATCACCAGCAATAACACGGCGATGACCAGAGGGGAAAAGGCTTCTGAATCACACGGCGCTGCGGCAGAGAAGTGATCCATTTGATAACTCGGAAATTAGTTTTTCTTTAACGAGGACATCATGGGACAAATATCAGATGACAGAAGGGGAAGAGTATTTACAATGATAAAAATCAGTGAGAAGAGCTGGGGCTCAGCGGTTAGCGCACTTGCCTGGCATGGGCGAGGCCCTGGGTTCGATCCTCAGCAATACATAAACAAACAAACAAACAAACAAATAAAGTTATTATTAACAATAAAAAGGACAACACGGAGTCATCCCATAGGTCTGGCCAAAATTGAAACTTGGAAAATGCCAAGCAGAGGCTGGGGAGGTGAGGACCCAGATCCTCACGTGCTGACAGTGGACAGCCATTCCCCAGGGCCACCCAGCACTGCTCAGGCAAGTCCTGGGTTGGATATGTCACCTCTTATGGGCACATATCAAAATTCTCCCTCAGCTCCATAAGGGGACATGACAGTGCTATTTTCCTGGAGCTGGGGGCATCCTGGGTGTCCATTCCCAGAACAATGGGTGGATAAACGGAAGAGGTTGATCCCAGGAAGTCCTCAAAGCTACCGCATCCATCAGCCAGGTGTCCACAGGACAACATGGGGGTGTCCTAAGGTACCAAGTGATAACCGCCAGAAACAAGAATCACTATTAATGTCTTCTGATGTAGTTGGCAATGACACAGAGTAATTTTACATTCAATATGAAATTTTAAGGAAAACAGTATTTAACATATAATTTTGTATTATATCAAAATTATTT
The DNA here is from genome assembly GCF_047511675.1 of Marmota flaviventris. NCBI lineage: Eukaryota > Metazoa > Chordata > Mammalia > Rodentia > Sciuridae > Marmota > Marmota flaviventris. The sequence continues at coordinate 14,985,839 of NC_092515.1, read as the reverse complement.
TGTACTATATAATCATATCAGCCTAGATATGCAATTATATAATGTATAATTGAATTACATAATTCAATAATATGGTAAAACTTATGTGCTGTTTAATACAATTGTATGAACATCAGTTTTAACTTTGCAACATCTAGCAATCTATTATGCATTGAATAACACTTTATGTATAATTTTGTTGAACTTTAGGATATTGTTTTATGTAACTTAGTATATACCACATGTTGATAATAATTTTGATAGATCAGTTAGCATGTATGAGGAATCTTCCTCCTGACTCCAGGAAGTAGGGACTCTTCCAAATTAACCCAGTTGTCAGATGAGTAAACTGAGGCCTGAGTTACAAAGTTGCCTGCCTAGCAGGGAGGTCCCAGTGTGTGTGGTCCCTACCCTGGGTCCCCAGGTCCCACAGCTATCTGTTTTAGGAAACTGCCAAGGTCCTCCTGCTTGAGCTCCCTAGAGCACAGGGGAGGTGGGGGGAGGGCCGGCCAGGAGCTGGAAGGCACTGATCCTAGGGCTCTGTATTCCCGACTTACAAAGCACAGAGTGCTCAATTTTATAAAGGGGTGACTCGGCTGTGGTGACAGAGGGTTGTGGGGAGGAACTCTTAGAACTCTGGAGGTCCTGGTCTAGCCATAGGTGAGTATGTTTCGGTTATAATTAGGAGATTTAATGCAAATATCAAGGCAGTAAGGTTCTTAAGTGGTTAAAAACCCTAGCTCTTGGTTCAAATCCTGAGTTCTGCCTCTGTGTGACCTTAAGCAAGGCAAGTCACTGTGACTGCCTGTGTTTAGTTTTTCTCACCTGTAAATGGGCACTGTGAGAGTACTGACCTCCTGGGACTGTTGTTGGGGACTGTATGACTCATCTGAGTGTACAGTCCTTAAACTATACATGGTAGAAATCACATATTTTTTATTTTCTCCTCCAAACAATGTGAATAATAGCAGAATTATTGTGAGAACTAAGTGAGATATATTAAAAAGATCTTGTTGCAGATCTTAGGAGCTGAAATGCAACAGGAGCACAGTTTTTAATAATGACATAGTTAACTGCAACTTTCACATAACATTAACCACGTACTAGCTATGTTTTAAGTGCAGCAAATAAATTATCTCATTTAACCTTCTCAGCAACACCCTGATGTAAGTACTATTAACCATTATCCCTCTTAGCAGATGGGGGAAGGGCCCAGAGAAGCTAAGTAACTTGTCCAATGTAACCCAAGGGAATGGCAAGGCTGGTGTTCAGACCGAGTGTTTGGCTCAGAATCTTTGCTCTTTATCACTATATGTGATGTTTTGATTTTGATAATGGGGTTCTGGGTACAGGAGGTCGAACCCAGGACCTCACGTACTGAGCTACATCCCCAACCCATTTATTTTTTATTTTTAAAATTTTAGGTCAAAGTCTCTCTAAATTGCCGAGGCTGGCCTTGAACTTGTTATCCTGCCTCAGCCTCCTGAGTCGCTGAGGTTACAGACGTGCGCCACCGCACCCGGCCTCTTTGGTGCTTTTTAAAGTCGAGAGACGTGGCGGGCATCTAGCTCTGCTGTGTGACATCCAGGTTGCTCTAAGTGAAATGGCAGAACGAGGACACCTGCCGTGCGAACGCAGCTACCTTCTAGACACCTCGCCCCAGCGAGCACACCTCGAACCAAGGTTGAGGTCTAGGGGCGGAGCTCCAGTCGAGGGGCGTGGCCTTGAGTTCGTGGTCCAATGAGGGACGGGGGGCGGGGCCCTCCTCCCACCTCTGTCCAGCACGCGTGTCCTCCTCGCAGTTCCATCTACCTCGCGGGTGCCTCTGGCGTCCCCAGAGGTCTTCGACCCCAGCCCGCCCCCAGCCCGCCCGCCCAGCCTGCAGCCCCCTCCCGCCATCCCCAGACCCCGGCTCCTCGGGCCTCGACATCATGGGTGACGGAGGAGAGGGCGAGGACGAGGTCCAGTTCCTGCGGACGGTGAGTATCTCTGGGCGAGGGGTCTCAGGGGCTACTTCTCTGAGTGTCTCCCTGTCTATGAATATCTCTGCCCTGCTTGCTGTGGTCTCTGAGAGGCGACGTCTCTTCCTTTGTCACTTTGGGTGACTTTCACTTTGTTTCTGTCACTTTTTGTCTCCTCCACCTTTGCCACTGCAGAGAATTGGCAGAATTGGGGACTTACAGAATGGGGAGGGGGGTCTTTGGCCGCCTTCTCTGCTGACACTGGGGGATTTGTTCCTGACGAGAGGGGCCACTGAGCTAGCAGCCCCTCCCAGCCACCCTGAAAGTAGGCACTTGGGGAACGTGGCTCTAATTCCTGGGCTTAATTTAGCTGTCCCCCGCCCCCACCCCAGCCCTCATTCTCTTCTTGCTCCAGGCTCTGACCTATTTAAGTTCTTGGGAAGGGGGCTGGAGTGGGCTGGAGGACACAACTCCTTCCACCTCCTAGCACTTGAGAGTCTCCCGAGGGTCCCTTGGGTTCTGGGTCTTTCTTTCCCCCTTGGTTTTGAGGAGGATGAAATATGTCTGTGAATGGTCTCTGAGGGTCTCTGGGTGGTGTCTCTCTCCATCCATCTCTTTGGGATGTCTCTGTGTATCTCCATGTCTGTCTCCCTGTCTCTGGCTCTGTCTTTTTTCCTGGGCTTCAGGCTCTTTGCATTTTGCTATCTCTCTTGCTCTGTCTCTCCCTGAATCTCTGATCCCCAGCTGGGGGCAGGGATAAGAATTGGAACAACAGGTGTCCCTCCCAGAATAGCCGGCTTTTCTGGGCCCTGGGCAAGGGGACAGGGAGGGGATGGGGGGGTGGAGGCTGCCCATCTCCCAGTCCTTCCCACAGTCCCCTCCCAGGGGTTCAAATGGAGTTGTGGGTGTGATTATGGGAGGAGATGTCCTCTCCTCTGGGCCAGGTCTGCTGACCCTGCACTGCCCCTTTCCTCCCCCTCCCAGGCCCTGAGTCCATGCAGGAAATGCTGACACAGCATTCCGGACCCAGAATAGGACCCTGGCAAGCCAGGTCTGGTTTCTTGGGAGGGAGGAACAAACAGCTGGGACTGGTAGTGAAGGATGGGGACAGCTGGATGTGAGGCCACTGGAGGGATTCTTGTTCAGCCCAGCCCCTTAGCAGACACCATGGGTTGGGCCTTTCCCAGCCCTAATAAGACCATGGCTGTGGCCATCAGCCCCTGAGCAGTCACTCTGCACCCGGCCCGGTGCCCAGGGCCTCAGCCTCCTCAGGCATCTAATTATATTCCCACTGCCCTATCTTCTGAGGTAGAGCCCTATCTTTATCTGCCTGGAGATTTGAGGGAAACCTAGCCCTAAGTGGTAGAATCATTCGCCCAAGGTCAAGGCCAGAAAGTGGAATCTCTGGATGCCCCTGGGGCCCAGTCCTGCTGCTTCCACTAGAAAAAATGGGCCCAGGGATGTCAAGGCAGTGTTAGGGTTCCAGAGGCCTGGCCCTGGCATCTCATGGTCCTAGACTGGGTCTGGTTTTTTTTTTTGAATGTTATTCAGGTCTTATGAGGCTTTTCTCAGAACTCTCTGGGTCATATTCCCCCAGTAAGAAACTATTCTATATTGCAATTCGGTGCATGCACAGGTCCACGGATAGCACGAACACTTGCCTTGGGCTGGGTGTAGCTCTGTGGTGGAACTGCACAGCACTGCAAGGCCCTGGGCTCATCCCTGCACGGGGAGAAAACACTTTATTGAGATATTATTGACATGCAATGAATTATACTTGTTTTAGGTGTTGTAGTTCAGTGAGTTTGACAAACTGTGCAAACCCACGTAGCTTCCATCATAATCAAGACAGGACATTTCTTCTATCCTTGAAGATTCCCTCATGCTCTTTGAGCAGTTGTCCTGATCCTCTGCTTTATATCACTCTAGATTCCATCAATGTCCAGAGTTTCACATACAATATGTGTTCATTTGTTTCTTTTTGTTCTCTCTCTCTCTCTCTCTCTCTCTCTCTCTCTCTCTCTCCAAATACACACACACACACATTTATTTATTTTGGTAACAGGGATTGAACTCAGGGGCACTTAACCACTGAGTCACGTCCCTAGCCATTTTTTTTTTTTTGTATTTTATTTAGAGACAGGGTCTTGCTGAGTTGCTTAGGGCTTCACTAAGTTGCTGAGGCTGACTTTGACCTTGTGATCCTCCTGGCTCAGGAGACTGAGCCACTGGGATTACAGGTGTACGCCACTGTGCCTGGCTTGCTCAGAATATTTTTTATATTCATCAGTGTAGCATTTATCATGAACTTGTTCCTTTTTATTGCTAAATAATATTCCACTGTATGACTCTATTGCAAGGTACTGCCATTTGCTGATCATTTCACTCACACTGTCTTCAATTTTTTTCTATTTTCAATAACATCTGAGAACATTCACATACACCTTTTTTTTTTTCCTGTTGGTACTGGGGATTGAACCCAGGGGTACATTACCACTGAGCTATATCCCCAAATCCTTTAATTTTTTTTTTTTTTTTAGTTTTGAAGCAGGGTCTCACTAAGTTGCTCAGAGCTTCACCGAATTGCTGAGTCTGGCCTTTTTCCTCAGCCTTCCTAAGTTGTGGGGATTAATTAAAGCATGAGCCACCATTCCCAGCAAGTGCACTTTTTTGTTTTTTAATAGGAACAAATTTCATAAAATATAGATCATCCTGGAAGCAGGACAGGCACATCGTTATTTTCTGTTCTTCTACTCCATCATCATGGTCTTCTTCTTCGTCTTCACCTTTTTTTTTCCTGCTGTGCTGGGGCCAGCACACCTGGCCCAGAGGAGAGAAATCTGCTCCCAGGGCCGCACACACGGTAGGCAGTGCTGTCCCACTGAGCCACACCCCCAACCTCTATTTTTTTTTTTTTTTTCTTTTTTAAAGCATGGTAGTCACAGCTTCTCAAACTGATTTCATTTCCCTTTGAAGGATGATAACCTCTAGCTGCACAAGGCTGGGGCTTCTGAAAGCCTGGCCCAAGTCAGAATCTCCAAAGGGGAGGAGACTGGTTAATAGTACAGATTCCCTGCAAATCCCAGATCCACTGACTCAGATCTTGGTGGTGCTGGTGGTTGGGAGGCTGAGGCAGCCAGGAAGCTGCATTTTTAAAAGTTATTTTATTAAATTAAATTATGCCAATCGCTGTGGCCCACACCTATAGTGTCAGCTACTCAGGAAGCTAAAGCAGAAGAATCACAGATTCAAGACCAGCTGAGGCAACTTAGCAAGATGCTATTTCAACATAAAAATTTTTAAAAAGGCCTGGGGATATAGCTTAGTGATACCCTTGCCTAGCATGTGTGAGTCCCTGGGTCCATACGCAGAACAGAAATTTAAAAAAAAATTTTTTTTTTTGTAGTTGTAGGTGGACAGAATGCCTTTATTTTATTTATTTTTATGTGGTGCTAAGAATCGAACCCAGTGCCTCACGCATGCTAGGCAAGCACTCTGCCCCTGAGCTACAGCCCCAAGCCCCAGAAAAAATTTTTTAAAAATCAATTAATTAATTACTTTTTGAGATGAAACCTCACTATGTTGCCTATGATGGCCTCAAGTGATCCTCCTGCCTCAGCCTCCCCAGTAGCTGGAATCACAGGTGAGACACAGAACCTGATTCTGGAAGCCGCACTTTAAACCACATCCTCCCCTACTTCACTATGATGCAGGAGAAAGTTTGAGAATCAATGTAGTGATTAGGGTCCTTGTCTCGGGTTATATCTTGATTTTGCCCTTCACCTGCTTCCTGTGTTTGGACAAAATAGATATATATTTTTCCCTTGGGGCCTCATTTTCCTCATCTGGAAATTGGGGACAAAAACACATGCAATAAGAATTCAAGGGTCCCTGCAAGTACCTCTCTGACCTCCCACTTTGCCTCCTGCTCCTCAATGTCCCCGCTCCCTCTAGTCACGGGCCTTTGCATAGACTGCCCTTCTTCCTGGAACATTCTTCCCCCAGAGATGAGCAGGCCTGATTCCTTCTTGTTATTTGGACAAGGCTCAGCTCAAATGTCACCTCTTTGGAGAGGCTGTCACTCCACCCCTTCACTGATGTCATCTCCACCCCAAAGTCACTCTCTTACATCACCCTGGGTTATTTTTTCCATAACACTTATCATTGGCTTTAAAATTATGTACTTACCCACCTGTTTGTTGTCCGTCTCTGCCATGAGACGGGTCAGCTCCTAAAAGGCAGCAATTTTCTTTGTTTAATCACTGCTCTGTATTCAATGCCTAGAATGGAGCCTGGCATGTAGTAGATGTTCAATAAATGTCTGTCAAATGAATGTAAAGCCCTGAACATAAGCCAGTAGATGCTGAATACTATCCAAGTTATACTGTTCATGATTTCTATGAACAGAAACACACCCAGCACGTGCCAGAATGTCAGGGTTGGAGTCACAATAGAGTGATCTTTAGGGCTCCTGCCATTAGTTCATGCCTCCTGTTCCTCCCAGGGTGGGCAGACAGACTGAGGGATGTGGGGGTTGAAGCCCAGGATAGGAACATGTTTGCATCATAGGTTTGAAGGCCATGTGACGACCTCAGGCAGGAAACTTCTTGAACCTGTTTCCTCCACTGTAAAATGGAATAAACACTGTCTCACTCAGTGGTTAGGAGCTGAAGTCTCCATCATTGTTTCTTGTTCTCGTGGTACCGGGGATTGAACCCAGGGGTGCTCCACCACGGAACTACATCCCCAGCCTTTTTACTCTTTATTTTGAGACAGGGTCTTGCTAAGTTTCCAGGCTGGTCTCAAACTTGTGATCCTCCTACATTTGGCCTCCTGAGTCGCTGGGATTACAGGCATGCACCTCCACGCCTGGCCCCCAAGTACTTTTATATTATTTGTTAGTTAGTATTAGGTATGGGTTACTGCTGTCATATATTAAGAGGTGGCCTAGTGTTTTGTTTTAAATTTTATTCATTCTTTTTAGTTATACATGATTGTCTAGTGTTTTGAGAGGGTGCTGTGTAGAGTCACAGCACTGGAATTCAACTCCCAGCTAATTTGGTGTGTGAGCTGTGTGATCTTGGGTAGGTCACTCCACTTCTCTGGGCCTTGGTTTCCTCCTTTGCACACCACAGGACTAAATGAGGATTAAATGAGTTAATACATGTCACATTCTTAGAACGGACCCAGCACCCAGAAAACACTTTTATTTTATCTGAGGTTTGAATTTATCATTTTGAAATAATTTCCAATTTACAGAAAAGTTGCAAGATGATTTGAAAAACTCCTGCCTCTTATAGCTAGCTGTCAGTCACTTCCTCCCAAATGTTAACATGAAATATATAATAAATATAATAATATATAAAATAGATAATATATACATATTCCCCCTGAACTGTTTGAGACTGCAGTTGTGACACCCTTCACCCCTAAATACTTCAGTGTTCGTGTCCCAAGAACAAGGGCAGTCTCTTACAAAACCACAGGGCGGCTAGGAAAATCCGACTGATATGACACCATTATCTAATTCACAGCCCTTCTTCAACTTTCACCGGTTGTTTCCACACTGTCCCTGTATGACATTTCCCCTTCCACCCAGGGTCCAATCCAGGCCTTGCCTCGCATTCTGGTGCCACTAGGAAGCACTCTACCAATGACAGCCGTTATGGCAACAAAACACGAAAGAGAAATTAGAAACGATGAACTTAAAAAGCCATTTAACTAACTTGTAAGGTGTTGGTACTTTTCATCCTCCAGACCCCTCCTGGGAGGAGACAGCTGCGTGTCCCTTCTCCAACCTCAGTGTCCCCATTTTTAAATGGGATGAGGCCGGGCGCGGTGGAGCTCGCCTGAGGTCCCAGCTTATCGGGAGAGAGTCAGACAGGAGGATCGCTCGGGTCCAGGAGCTCGGTGCCAGCCTGGGCAGCAGGGCGAGGCCCCATCTCTAATAAAACACAGTTGAACGGGAGGTGCTGGCTCCCCTCTGGTGGGGCCTTAGGAGGAGGCAGAGGGCTCGGCCACTCCGGGGGGCGCGGGTACCTTTTCCACAAGGGCGGGGTGGGAGGGCGCCCCGAGCCCGCGAGGCCTGGGCCCCCGCCAGCGATGCCTTGCTCGGTCCCGCAGGACGACGAGGTGGTCCTGCAGTGCAGCGCCACCGTGCTCAAGGAGCAGCTCAAGCTCTGCCTGGCCGCCGAGGGCTTCGGCAACCGCCTCTGTTTCCTGGAGCCCACCAGCAACGCGCAGGTCGGTGGGCGCCGGCGCCGGGGGCCGGAGGGTCGGGGGCGCGGCCTGGGGCCGGAGCGGAGGCCGCGGGGGTCCGAAAAGGGGCTGGCGGGAGAGGGGCGTGGGCGGGGCTTAGGGAAAGGGGCGGGGTCGGAGGTGGGCGGGCAGGGTCAGGTGGTTCCGGGTCTGAGGCGGGTGGGCGGGGTCTGGGGCGGGGCCTGGAGAGGGTCGGGGTGGGGATCTGAGGTGGGAGGGGACGCGGGCCTCACCGGATTCCTGGGCACATGGGGCGTCTGGGGGCTGCGGATCCAGAGCTTCCCTTGGCATCTGTGGCAAGAGACAGAAAGCTGTGGGTCCAAGGAGGAAGTGTCCTGAGAGTCTAGGAGGGGATGGGGGGCTCAGGAGTGAGGGACCAGAGACTGAAGGACAGGGTAGGGGACCCAGGTGTTTTAGAGGGGAGAGGCTTTAATGGGAGGATCCTGAGATGGGGAAGATGAAGGGATTCCGAGGGGTGCGGGGGCTTGATGAAGGTGATCTCAGGATCTGGGCGTGGGGTTCTGAGTGTCCGGGTCTGAGAGGCAAGTGACTGAGGGGCCAGGGGGCTTGGATTCAAGATGAAATGGCTGGGCTCAGGGGGACACTGGCATGGGCCTGAAGGGGTGATGGTAGAGGCTGAGACCAAAGGAACCTGAGTTCTGAGGGTGAGGGAGGAAGGGACCTGGGGGGAAGGGGCTGGGGGCTGTGAGAGGGAGGAGGAGGTCTCAGGGTCTGGGTGAGCAGGGGTCTGAGCAGTTTTGAGTCTTAGCTGGAGGGTGTCCAGGCATCTGAGGTGCCTGGGTGAGAGACTGAGGGGGAACATGTAGGGTTGGCCCTCCTGCGACTGTGAAGCAGTGTCCACGGGTGTTTGAGGGTGAAGGCACGAACCTGCATCGTCACGGGAAGGCTGGAGATTTGGGGATATCTGCTGGGGAAGGCACAGAGGAGATTCCTGCGGTTGGAGCAGGGCGGCGGTGTGTCTGAGGGAGCAGGCAGAGGGCTGGGGCTTCCTACGAGATTGGAGAGATGTGGGCTACCGGAGGGAAGAGGGTAGTATGGAAGCTTCTGTGGACTCTGGGTGGGGTGTAGGTGTTTGAAGGAGGGGTCCAGAAGAGGTGTCTCCTGTGAAGTTGGTGCAGATTCAGTGTGTCACAGTGGACAGGGCCTTCTTGTGGGCTTGGGGTAGGGCCTGGGTGTCTCTGGGTATGAGACTAAGGGAGGGGATGTGCCAGGGAAGAGTGTTTGGGACCCTTCAGGCCCGCACTGACATTTGTCCATTCTACCCCAGAATGTGCCCCCTGATCTGGCCATCTGTTGCTTCATCCTGGAGCAGTCCCTCTCTGTCAGAGCCCTGCAGGAGATGCTGGCCAACACTGTGGAGGCTGGTGTGGAGGTGAGGCTCCCCCCCTCGGGGTAGGACACAGGGACAGGGATGAATGAGGGGACCTAGGGATCGTTTACCATCTGCTCTTCTTCCTCTCTCTGTCCTGCCCCCACAGGGCCTCAATTTGGATAAGTGGGTAGGTCTGGCCTTGGGTGTCACCTGTCCTTCCCATTCCCGACCCTAGGCCTGCTGCTGGGGCCCACACCCTGCACACAGGGCTGGGGTTTCTCCCCCACCCCAGTTGTCAGGGGCTGTGGAGTCCCAAACAGGCCAGGCAAACAGGAAGGAAGGAAGAGGTGGGGCTCTTGAGCCCCGTTTCCCTCGCCTGTTCCTTCCTCCTCTTTCCTATCTTTCCCCCCCAACCATGACCCCCAGCTCCTACCGCATGGGACCTCTCCCTCCACCTCCCTCTATCCCAAGTGTGAGTCCCCTCCAGTTCAGGAGTGGGTCTGCCATGTGATCACGTGGCCCCATCACATGGCCCCCTCGGAGCATGGGCATGTGAAAACCACGATGGAGGCATGATGCCATCGAGCCACTGAATGTGTCCCTCCCCCCAAAAGGGCTCATCTGTGCTCAGGAGGGGGCAGTCCCTCGGGAGCAGGAGGTCACCTTATCGCAGTGGGTGGTGTTATGACAGGTCAGAACAAAGGGAGCTGAGGTCCGTGGAACACAAGATCCTGAGGCTTCCCTGAAGTCCCCAGGCCTCGAAAAATGGGTTCATCTTCCATGGGTGACTTCTGGGCCTGGTCAACAAGACAAAGAACACAGGGAGGACAGGATAGGCCTTGGGGAATAGAAAACACCCTCAGGCTTCTCGGAGCCGCAGCCCCTGCTTCATGGAGGGGAAAATGAGGCAGAGTCTGTGGAGGGTCTCCGCTGAGGCTTCCTCACCTCCAGGCCTGAGCATGGTATTTTATGGAGAGCATATTCTCACCTCTGAATAGGCCAGATGATTTGGGGGTCTTGAGGATCGGGGGGTCTGTGCTTACTCTGTGCTCTTGCTGTCCCCATAGTCATCCCAGGGTGGGGGACACAGGACGCTCCTGTATGGTCATGCCATCCTGCTCCGGCACGCACACAGCCGCATGGTGAGTGCCTCGGTGGGGACATGGGGCATGGGCGGGGCCAGGGGCCAGGCCTGCCAGAGGAGGCTGACGTCTCTCTAACCCTAGTACCTGAGTTGCCTCACCACCTCCCGCTCCATGACTGACAAGCTGGCCTTCGACGTGGGACTGCAGGAGGATGCCACAGGTACAGGGCTGTGGGAGTAGGGGTGTGATGGGGACCCCAGGGCAGGGTCAGCAGGCAGAACTTTGGAGGCAGGCATGAGACTGCTCTGGGGACAGCAATGGGGCTTTGAGGCAGAGGGTCTGGCATGTGGGTGGACATGTGGGTGGGAATTCTGGACAGAGTTGGTGGCAGTAATAGGAGATCCATAGACCCAGGACCTGGGAGGCTCAATGGCGGGGAACACCCTAGGGAAGAACCTTCTGGGAGGCCATCACGTGGACATGTTGACAACTACCCTCCCATCCTGCCCCTACCCGCAGGAGAGGCTTGTTGGTGGACAATGCACCCCGCTTCCAAGCAGAGGTCTGAAGGAGAGAAGGTCCGCGTAGGAGATGACCTCATTCTTGTCAGTGTCTCCTCCGAGCGCTACCTGGTGAGCAGTCTCGTCCCACTGGGGGCTCCTGCTGCTCTGAGGGCTGGGGGCACATGGGATCAGCCCTGCCTCCTCATTATTGCCTTACCTAGCTGGTCTCTGGCTCCCAACTTCCCGACTCACAATTTCTGGTTTCCCGATACGTGATATCCATTTCTCTGATCTGCAATCCCCATTTCCTGACTTGATCTTGGTTTCTTGATCTGTGACCTCCACTTTTCTGGCTCAAATTTGTATGCTTCCTGGCATTTTTCTCTGATTTCTGGCCTTTGACTCTGGACTCTTGCCCACCTCTACCCGTCATCTCTGATTGTCCCATCCTGGTTCCCCCAGCACCTGTCAACAGCGAGTGGAGAGCTCCAGGTTGATGCCTCCTTCATGCAGACACTGTGGAACATGAACCCCATCTGTTCCTGCTGTGAAGAGGGTGAGGGCTCCCAACCTCTGGTCCCTAAGCTGAGACACCCTCCCACCCACCCCCGCAAGCAGACCCTCAGACATGCCCAAACTGAGTCCTGGAACCTCAGACTCTTAAACCTAATTGTCCAAACTATGGTCCCATACTTAGATTTCCAACTGGTGCCAAAGCCTGAGCCCCAGAACTCAGACTCCCAAACCTCCAACTGTCAAATTCTCAAATCCAGACCCCAAAGTATTAGTCCCTAAAGCTCCCACACCAAACTCAGTCCTAGAGTTCAGACCCCTAAACTTGGATCCAAAGCTTATAAACATCAAATTTAGAGCTTATCCCTCAGACCTTAATCCTCAGAGATAAGCACAGACCATGACCTCAGACCCCTACTTCTCAAACCAAACCTCAGATTCACAAACCAAGATTCCTAATTCAAATTCCAAACTTTAACCCACCATCCTCAGCTTCAATTCTCAAAAACCAAGACTCCGAAATCAAACTCCCCGATTTGGATTCCCATAATGAGATTCCAAAGAATGGTCCCAAAACTTTGAACCCAAAACTTTTAGTCCCCAAACTTCAGATTCTTAAACCAGAATCAAACTGAGATTCAAACTACGGATCCCAGACTCAGACCCTCAATTTCTGACTAAAAGCTCAGCTCTTTCCAAGTGCATACTCCAGAACCCAGATTTCCAAACTATAGATGGACCCCAGACCTCAGAGAACAGCCTGACCTTCAAATCAATGCGTGGAATTTAGGACCTTGGGAGCCGGGCACAGTTCTGCGTGCCTGTAATCCCAGTAACTCCAGAGGCTGACACAGGAGGATTTGAATTTTGAGGCAAGCCTCAGCAAGTCAGTGAGATTCTGTCTCAGAATAAAATTTTAAAAAGGTCTGGGAATGTAGCTCAGTTACAGAGAGCTTGCTTAGCATGTGCAGGGACCTGAGTTCAATCCCCAGAACTGCAGAAAAAGAATTCAGGCCCTAACTCCAGATTTCAACTTCAGACCAAACTATCACACCTCTAAACCCAGACCCCAAGTGCAAGATTCAAAGTCAGATCCCAACATACCAGAGGTTACCTTCTGATCACAGATTCTGACCTCAACCTCCAAACTCAGAACCCTTAACCACAGATCTCTAAACTGCCACCCTCAGCTCTTGCATGCCCAGACCCACCCAAACATAGTCTCAGAACCTAAATCTCTCATCTTCAGGCCTGAACTTGACCTGAATCTTGAATTCTTAATACCCCGAAACTCAGACCCTCCATCCCAGCCTTGGGAGGTGTGGGCTTTCTGGATTCTACCCCTAGCTCCCAGGATTTTGGGGGCTCCTGCTTCACAGTGACCACCTTTCCTGGCTCCCCTACAGGTTACGTGACAGGAGGCCATGTCCTTCGTCTCTTTCATGGACACATGGATGAATGTCTGACCATTTCCCCTGCTGACAGTGATGACCAGCGCAGGTCTGGGCTGGGGACAAGCAGACCTGGAGTCTAGGGGTGGAAATGATGCAGGGAAAAGGTTGGCTAAGGGAGCCTGTGTTAGTGAGTTTTCTGTAATTGTGACAAAAAAGCTGAGATAATCAACTTAATAAGGGAAAAGGTTTATTTGGGTTTACAGTTTCAGAGGTTTTATTTATTTTTATTTTTTTAAATATTAATTTCTTTAGTTGGAAACAATACCTTTATTCCACTCATTTATTTTTTTGTGGTGCTGAGGATCGAACCCAGGGCCCCGCATGTGCTAGGCAAGTGCTCTACCACTGAGCCCTAGCCCCAGCTCCTCAGAGGTTTTAATCCATAGTTGTTTGGGTCTCTTGCTTGGGTCTGTGGCAGGACAGTACATCATGGTGGGAGCATGCACTGGAGGCTGGTTCACCTAAGGGAAACTGAGAAGAAATAAGAGAAAGTGAAGGAGAGCAGGGTCTCAGTATCTCCTTCATGGGCATGTTCCCAGTGACCTAACTGCCTTCCACTAGGCCTCACTTCGTCAAGGATCTATCACCTTCCAATAGTGTCACAATCTGGGGACCAAATCTTGAACACCCTAACCTAACCCTAACCCTTTGGAGAATGTTCAAGATCCAAACTATAGCAGACCCTATGAATGGGATTAAGGACCAGACTCTCGGGGACTGGAGCCTGAATTCCTGACCTTATTCTTTCCTGTGTTCCTAGACTTGTCTATTATGAAGGAGGCTCTGTGTGCACCCACGCCCGGTCCCTCTGGAGGCTGGAGCCCCTGAGAATCAGGTGTGGAGGAGGGGATGAGGGAAGGGCTGGGATGTCCTTAGGGAGCCTGGAAGGGGAGAAAGGGTCTTGGAAGAAGATCTGAGGAAGAGATTGTAGGGTTTTCTTTGGGGGAGGAGAATATCTGGGGAGATCAAAAGAGAGATGGAGGTCCTCTGGGATCCTGGAGTCTTAGGGGGTTGGGGGGGAAAAGATTAGGGGTCTTGAGTGGAGAATGTAGAGGGGCACTGGAGACATCTGGGGAGCCCCGAGGAATCTTTGAGGGCTTGAGTGAGGATTGGAGTTCTTCAGGTAGGACTGAGGGGGCGTGCAAGATTTGAGGGTCTCAAGAAAGGTTCAGGGAACCCCAGAAGGGAGTCAGGAGCTTACGGAGGTTTAGACCAAGACTATGGTGTCCATGGGAGGGTTGGGGTGTCCTCTGATTCCCCGCATCCTCCACAGCTGGAGTGGGAGTCACCTGCGCTGGGGCCAGCCGCTGCGAATCCGGCACGTTACCACTGGGCGCTACCTGGCACTCACTGAGGACCAGGGCCTGGTGGTGGTGGATGCCAGCAAGGCCCACACCAAAGCCACCTCCTTCTGTTTCCGCATCTCCAAGGTCTGTGGGGGTCAGGGTGCCCTCTCTCATCTGGAGCTCTGATCTCCACCCCAGTCTCCACTCCCCAGTCTCTGGGGGGCTCCTCCATTAAACACACAGGCAGAGGAGGCTGACCCTTGTCCCCTGCCCCTGCAGGAGAAGCTGGATGTGGCCCCCAAGCGGGATGTGGAGGGCATGGGCCCTCCCGAGATCAAGTATGGGGAGTCACTGTGCTTTGTGCAGCACGTGGCCTCGGGCCTGTGGCTCACCTATGCAGCCCCAGACCCCAAGGCCCTGAGACTCGGCGTGCTCAAGAAGAAGGTGAGCTCCTGGCACGGGCAAGGGTGGGGTTCAGGTAGGAGTGGAAGGAGGCTGGGGTGGTCATGCTTGAGCCTCCAGGAGTTTGAAGGTGGAACTGAGAGAAAGACAACGACTAAGAGGGAAAAATAGGCTGAGAAAGACCAAAAAGGAAGGAGATATAGAAAATATATATACATATGTATGTATGTATGTATATGGTGTATGTGTGTGAGAGGGAGTATGCACGTGAGTGCGCGCACACGCACATACACATACACACACAATGATACTTGTTTGGACATAAAAGCTGACGATGTAGACAGGACTGGACGAGAGGGGGACATATGGGAGTTGGCAGCAGGTGGATGTTATTTACACTCATGGGATTGGATGAGGTCTGGGGGGTCAGCTGAGAAGGTGAGACATTCAGCCTGGGATATATGAAGTTTGGGGTGACATTAGAGCTTTTCGAGGGAGGGTGTTAAGTCAGTAACCAGGCACGGGGATGCAGAGAGACAGAAGACAAGACGGAATCACAAGGAAGAAGGGAAAGAGATGGGGAATAGAGAAGAGAGGGAGAGGCAGGAAGAGAGAGTATGGGGTAGAGGGAGAGACAGACGGAGACAGGGAGAGACAGATGGAGTCGGGGAGGACCAAGAGAGAGGAAAGGAAAGATAGATGCAGGGGAATAGAAAAAGGGGACAGATTTGCCAAGAGATTCTGTGGCATGGGGGGCAGCTGTGGGACTCAACTCTGGGCAGAGCCTGTGGGTCATGGCCCTGGGTGGCTGATCCCCTTCTGACCTCTCCACACCCAGGCCATGCTGCACCAGGAGGGCCACATGGACGATGCGCTGTCACTGACCCGGTGCCAACAGGAGGAGTCCCAGGCTGCCCGCATGATCCACAGCACTGCTGGCCTGTACAATCAGTTCATCAAGTAAGCCGCGCTGCCCTGCCCTGCCCTGCCCTGCCCAGCGGCCCGGCTCCTGGTGGTCATGCACCTGACCAAATCTCCAGGCCTCTGGATCCACCACCCTGTCCGACATGCACTGCCCCCTAATCCCTAAACCCCTGTCCCCTAATCTGACACAGACAACCATGACCTTTGACCTCACCCTCGTGATCGTCACCTCTGACACCCAGGCGCTTGATCCTGGACCTCCCCAGCTCCTTCCATCACCCCCTGGGCCTCCGTAGGAGTGAGTCCCAGTCCCAGCTCTGTCCTTGTTTGCCCCGTGACCTCGGGCCGAGGCCTCTCTCTGTCTCTGTCTCCCTCACCCCCTCTGCAAAGCAGGAGTCCAGGCTAGTCCTGCAGGGGTGGGGTGGTGACAGTCGGAGATGGGGCCCTGGCTGACAATTGGTGGTCCCCTCAGGGGCCTGGACAGCTTCAGCGGGAAGCCTCGGGGTTCAGGGCCGCCGGCTGGCTCGGCGCTGCCCATCGAGGGAGTCATCCTGAGCCTGCAGGACCTCATCGGTTACTTCGAGCCGCCCTCTGAGGAGCTGCAGCACGAAGAAAAGCAGAGCAAGCTGCGCAGCCTGCGCAACCGCCAGAGCCTCTTCCAGGAGGAGGTGGGACCGCACCATAGGAGGGGCGGGGTCTGTGGGCGCGGGGGCGTGGCCTGGGGCGGAGCTGCGGCAAGGGCCTGAGTGACAGGGGACCGGGAGTCAGACGGCTGGGTGGGACAGGGGAGGAGCACGAGGAAGGTCTCGGCCTGAGCAAACCCCAGGGGCGTGGCCTCTGGGGGCGGGACTGAGTTGGTGGGCGGGACTGGAGGGAGGGCTGAGAGAGGTGAGGGGCGGGGCCTGTGCCCGGCCTGGAACGGGAGGCTGGGGAGAAGGAGAAGCGGGGCGCACAGGGTCAGAGGCTGTTCTTGGGCAGCAAGGAAGAGAGCATAGGAGGGACCTCACCTGGGGTCTGGAGCTGGAAGTTTGTTAGAAGAACACTAAGGAAAGAGGTGTGCCTGGCTCCTACAGGCCAGGGGTCTGAGTGGCAGGGATCTGGCGAAAGGCCAGGGCATCTGATGCCTTCTTTAGTGGAGGGACCATGTCCATTCAAAGACATCGGACCCTCCAAGGGCTCCAGGGAGAAAGACTTGTAAATGATAATAGTAATGATAACAAAGCTACCTCAAGATAGAATTACCACAATATATGCAGGTGCTTAGAACAAGTCTAGTAGCATTCGTGGTTATTTTACCTTGGATTTATTCCTTACTACGTGATAAAGGCTCTATAGCCACGTCATTCTCCCAATAACCCCGTGCGGGGATTGTAATTCCCATATTATAGATGGGGTTCCTGAAGCTCAGAGAGATGAAAGCAGTCTGTGAGTCTCCAACATGATCGTACTCTCTGCCGTGAAGCTCTGCTTCTCTTACTAATGATAGGGGTTTCTAGATGTAGCCACCGTTGTCCTCCCTTATCTGCAGAGGATATGTTCCAAGACCTCCAGTGGATGCCTGAAATTTAGATAAAACCGAGTTTCAGTTTCAGCCACATGCAGCCATTGAGCCAAAGAACCCCTACTGTATGTCCCAAGTTCAGCAGCAGGCAAAACTGTGGGCTGCTTGGAAGCAAGTCGCAGGGACAGAAAGTGGGGAGGGGAAGCATAAATTCAGCCCTGATGTTAGTAAGGGCATGCTATGCTGATGACAGAGGCAGAGAGGACAAGGACAGGTTTGAGGAGCCAAGGCAGAGGGGAGGATAATGGGCCTGAATGGGGACATGGAGTTAAAGGGGCTGGTTTAAATCAGGGAGCAATAACCAGTCACCAGCTGTTGAAGGGATATGAATTAGTAAATCCAAGAAAGAAAAGGAAGGGAGGGCCTGGGACACCGGTTGTAATCACCCCTGTGTTCCCCGCCCCAGGGGATGCTCTCCCTGGTCCTGAATTGCATTGACCGCCTGAATGTCTACACCACGGCTGCCCACTTTGCCGAATATGCAGGGGAAGAGGCAGCTGAGTCCTGGAAAGAGATTGTGAACTTGCTCTATGAACTCCTGGGTAAGGGACTTCCTCCTAACTCCCCCAAGAGTACCCCAGATCCCCAATCCCTTTGGGCCTGACCCCTCTTCCACCCTCAGCCTCTCTGATCCGTGGCAATCGGACCAACTGTGCTCTCTTCTCCACAAACCTGGACTGGCTGGTCAGCAAGCTGGATCGACTGGAGGCCTCATCTGGTAGGAGAACCCAGGGAGTGGGACGGGGGTCGGGGAGGGGAGAGTGCACCGCCTCATGTCTTCCCACTGGCACCCGGGCAGGCATCCTGGAGGTGCTGTACTGTGTCCTGATCGAGAGTCCCGAGGTCCTGAACATCATCCAGGAGAACCACATCAAGTCCATCATCTCCCTGCTGGACAAGCACGGGAGGAACCACAAGGTCAGCCTGTCCTCCTGACCTCTCCTTGTGGCCCCAGGATTCCTCTCCTCCCTCTCATCTCTTACCTGGACTCCACTCACGTGCCTCCATCTCAGCGGGAGGGGTTCAAACTCCTGGCTCCAATTTTTTTTTAATTGGTTATTGAACCTAGAGGCACTTTATCACTGAGCCACACCCCAGCCCTTTTTATTTTGAGACAGAGTCTTGCTAAATTGCTTAAGCCTCACTAAGTTGTTGGGGCTGGCCTTGAACTCATGATCCTCCTGCCTCAGCCTCCCAAATGGCTGGGATTATAGGCATTCACCACATTGCCAGGCTCTGAAATGTCTTTAAAATTTTCAAATTATATAGCTATTAGGTGGGCTGCATATATTCTCTGCAGTTTGCTATAGGCCCTTGCCGGTTCCTACTGCATGATTCCTGACCATTGCACACATTTCCATGTCCACTGACTTCTGAAGATACACGTTTGCAACCCCCGCTGATCCAAAATCACATCTTGGTTCTTGTGTCTCTCATTGACTCTCTCACTGTGTCCTTTGACCTCTTTCTTCATGATTCCAGTCTATCCTTTCTTACACTGCTGATGCCTTATCTCAACCCATGTGATCCAGTCTCTCCCAGCCTACTTTGACCCCTTTCTCTGGGATCCCTGACTTTCCACTCTCACCACCTTTCAGGCAAAAATTTCATACCCTGTCCAGATGCACCATTCTTGCCTTCTGGCTTCCCATCCATGTCCTCCTATATCCCCCTTGCTTGTACCCTCACTCCCTTTTACCTCTGACCTTGACCTCCAGGTCCTGGATGTGCTGTGCTCCCTCTGTGTGTGCAATGGTGTGGCTGTGCGCTCCAACCAAGATCTCATTACCGAGAACTTGCTCCCTGGTCGTGAGCTTCTGCTACAGACAAACCTCATCAACTATGTCACCAGGTGTGGCTCCTAACCCCTCACCCTGGGCTCAGACCCTCTCAACCCTTTTCCTGACCCAGAGACTCCACCCCAAGTGGGTGTCCCTCTCCTGTCGCCCCTCCTCAGGAGTCCACCTTGCCCTGTTCCCCTTTGGGTCCCCACTCCCCTTGTTCTCTCGTCTGGGCTCTATTTCTGCCTCTGTCTGTGTTTTCTCTTTTTGTCTTTGCCTGTTCCTATTTCTCTTCCATCTTCTTATCCCCAGCTCTCTTCCATCTCTCATCTCTGTCTTTTGATTGCTCTCTGTCTGTCTGTCTCCCTATTTCCCTCCTCACCACCTGTCTCTCGTCTCCATCTCTCTTGCAGCATCCGCCCCAACATCTTTGTGGGCCGAGCAGAGGGCTCCACGCAGTACGGCAAATGGTACTTTGAAGTGATGGTGGACGAGGTGGCTCCGTTTCTGACAGCTCAGGCCACCCACCTGCGGGTGGGGTGGGCCCTCACTGAGGGCTACAGCCCCTACCCTGGGGGCGGCGAGGGCTGGGGCGGCAATGGGGTCGGCGATGACCTCTATTCCTACGGCTTTGACGGGCTACATCTCTGGACAGGTACCTAGATGCTTCCAGGTGACCCTCACCCCTGATTATTGACCCTAGAATTTTCCAAACTCTGACTAGGCACCTTGAGGTTCTCAGGATCTTGACCCCCAGTAGAGGAACTTTTGACTCATATTCCTAATTTCCCCAAACCCTCATCCTAGAGCTCCCAGAATCCTGACCCTGACTTGTTTCCTCATAATCTCCAAAACTCTGACCTCAGAAGAGGCATGACCTCTGACCCTAGAGATCCCAGAAGATTGCTCAGATTGTTATGACCTCTGATCTTTGACTTATGTACTCAAAGGTTCCTAATTGTAACTCAGGTGAACTCTGACCACGCAGCTATCAGGCTCCCAGTCATCCTAACTCCAGGGGGACTCTGACCCTCGTTCCTAACTTTAGAACTATGGGCCCCTCCATGGGAACACCTGCCCTTGGGGGAGGGGTTCCCAATTCCAGTCCCTACAGGATCTTCCGATATCTGCGTTTCTTTTCTTGATATCATTGGTTCCATGGAACCTCTGACCTCTGAACCCTCCCTGGTGATCTTGGTGCAGGACACGTGGCACGCCCGGTGACTTCTCCAGGACAGCACCTCCTGGCCCCCGAGGATGTGGTCAGCTGCTGTCTGGACCTCAGTGTACCCTCCATCTCCTTCCGCATCAATGGCTGTCCTGTGCAGGGCGTCTTCGAGGCCTTCAACCTCGACGGGCTCTTCTTCCCTGTTGTCAGTTTCTCCGCCGGTGTCAAGTGAGGACCTGCCCCTGCCCCAGTTGTCTTGGGTTGGGGGTCTGACCCAAGACAGCTTCTGCAGTCACCCTATAAGACAAGGACACCGTCGTTCACTCTCAGGACTGACTGGCAAGAAGCCCTTACTTGAAAGTCATCAATCCTAATGACTTCAGATTCTTCCCAACCCCATATTTCTATGATGATCTTCAAGGGACCCCATAATTTTACAGTGACCCTTTTTGGTGTGTGCATGGTGCTGGGGATTGAACCCAGGGCTTTGTGCATGTTAGGCAAGCACTCTACCAACTGAGCTGTATCCCTGGCCCTTATGATGACCTTTTCGTGACCCCCCAAATCATCCAGAGATGTTCCAATGACCAAGACTCTTTCAGTAGCCTCCCAATGACCTCCGACCCTCCTTGTGGCTCCATCCTCTTTCAGTAACCTCTCATGATGCCAGCATCTCCCCAAGGTGGTCCAGTAGTCCCCGACTTGCCCAGTAATCACTGCCCAGTTAATTCAAAGACTTCTCAATGGCCTCGTCCTTTTCCAGTGACCCCAAGTTCTCCAAGTGTCCATTCAGTGGAATGGTTATAACAAATCCCAAGTGTCTCTAAATCATCATCTTCTTGTTCTCACCGAACCTTCTAACATTCCCAGATGCTTTGGTGACCTGGGGACTCCTCCAAAGGACCTTCCAGTGACCTGGCAATAATGGGAACTCTTCTCTCCTAACGATAGGTCCTCCCACCCTTAACTCCCTGATGGTCCCACTTTCCTTTAGGTCCTCCATGACGTTCTCTTGTGATACTCCTTTGACCCTAGACTTGAATTTCTGACTCCTAGATGACCTCTGTGCCCTATGACTGCGCAGGGGCCACAGGTTCCCTCAGAACCCTCCATGGATCCCAGGATCACTCCAGATCCCCCCTGATCACAGACTGTCCTCTGTCCCCTCCCACGATCCCCATTCTCCTCCTCCAGGGTGCGGTTCCTCCTTGGTGGCCGCCATGGTGAATTCAAGTTCCTCCCCCCACCTGGCTACGCCCCCTGCCACGAGGCTGTGCTCCCTCGGGAGCGGCTCCACCTTGAACCCATCAAGGAGTACCGACGGGAAGGGCCCCGGGGCCCCCACCTGGTGGGCCCCAGTCGCTGCCTGTCACACACCGACTTCGTGCCCTGCCCTGTGGACACTGTCCAGGTACCGCCTTCCCTACACGGGTCTTCTGGTGAGGGAGGCTCTCTTAGGAGTCAGAGAGGTGGGGATGGAATGGGGTGGAAGCTGGAGACCCCATTGTTGAACAGAGAGAAAAACTGGGGCCAGGGACTCTTTCAAGGCAGAATCCCAGCTTTCCACAGAGAGGGAATCTTCTCCATGGCCCCATAAAAAAGAACAGTTATTGCCCCCAATTTATAGTTGAGTAAAGCAAGGCCCAGAGAGGTTAAGAAACCTGTGCAACCCAGCAGCTCGGGAGGCTGAGGTAGGAGGATCAGAGGTTCAAAGCCAGCCTCAGCAAAAGCAAGGCGCTAAGCAACTCTGTGAGACCCTGTCTCTAAGTAAAATACAAAATAGGGCTGGGGATGTGGCTCAGTGGTCAAGTGCTCCTGAGTTCAATCCCTGGTAGTTCCCCCCTGCCCCATCCTGTGCAAGTCACATGGCTGGTTTGAACTCAGGGGCTCTGACTCCGATTTTTGAGGTCTTAACCACTACAGTTTTGGGGGGAATCTCTTCCATATCAGTCCTCTCGTGCTCCTTGTATCCAGCCCAGACTTCCTACTTTCCCTATAAAGATGTCCCCATGGGAGGGCAGATGGACCGTGATTGAGAGCTTAGCATAGTCCTGAGCACCCACTGCAGTCACTTGTCATTATTAATGGCAGTAATATTACCTCAGGGTGACCTGACCATCACTTGTCCCTGGATGGAGCCCTGGGCCTCATCCTGACGCCTCTCCCTCCCACCACACCCCACCTCTCAACCTAGCGGGTGGTTCCCTTGACCTCCTGGCTAGCCCTCCTACCCCACATTTCCCCCTACAGCCCACCCTGATCCGAAACATCATTATCTCTTGCCTGTAGAAACAAGAGCTTCAGTGTTTATTAGGCACCTACTGTGTGCCAGGCATTTATGTAAACATCGAGTAGTTTACATAAATGGTTTCTCTGAATCCTCATGAGGCAAGTATTATGATTTAAGCATTGGGACAAGTCTCATTATACAGAGAAGGAAAGTGACTCACCCACTCATTTGGCAGACATTTCTGCGTGTTTTTTTTTTGAGGAGGGGGTACCAGGGATTGAACCCAGGGGCGCTTAACCGCTGAGCCACATCCCCAGGCCTTTTTTATGTTTAATTTTGAGACAGGGTCTCACTAAGTTGCTGAGGCTGGTCTTGAACTTATGATCCTCCTGCTTCAGCCTCCTGAGCTGCTGAGATTTTAGGCGTGTGCCACTCCGCTCAGCTCGGCAGGCATTTCTTGAGCACCTCCTCTGGGTCAGGGTCTGGCTCTGGGCTGGGCGGGGCCGAGGACTTGGGAGAGACTGAGGTAGCTGAGGCCCTGCTCCCATGGAGCTCCCAGTCCACAGGGGAGACAGATCTGTCCCCAAATAATCCTTAATTCTGATAATGATACATCCTTGCTCGTTGGGGCTTTAATCCTGGAATCAAAATGAGGACTCACTCACGGTTTTGGGAAGAGAGGTCGCAGTGGAGGTGGAGGTGGGATTTCGGGAACCCCTTGAATGTCTTCCTGTCCCCAGATTGTTCTGCCTCCCCATCTGGAACGCATTCGGGAGAAGCTGGCCGAGAACATCCATGAGCTCTGGGCGCTGACCCGCATCGAACAGGGCTGGACCTACGGGCCGGTGAGGGGCAGGAATGGCGGCCTGCGGAGAGGGCCGGTGGCTGGGATTTAGGGTACCAGGGAGTCCTTGGGCTACAGGTGGCAGAACTAGGGGTGGGCGGTCCAGGGAGGTCTGGGAGTGCTGGGTTGGGGGAAGGGAGCCCGAGAGCTGACGCCAGGGCTTCTCCAGGTTCGGGATGACAACAAGAGGCTGCACCCGTGTCTCGTGGACTTCCACAGCCTTCCAGAGCCCGAGAGGAACTACAACCTGCAGATGTCAGGGGAGACGCTCAAGTGAGGCACCCAGTGGGAGCAGGGGGTGGAACAAACACTAGTGGGAGGAAGAGGGCGGGAAAGCGAGGCCGGGACTGACAGAGAAAAGGAAGGCATATGGACAGACACTTAGAGGGGACAGTTATTGTGACAGAGAGGGGGAGGGAAACATCCAGCAAGAGAAAATCAGCAGCATGCTGGGCGTGGTGGCACACACCCACATCCCAGCATTTGGGAGGCCGAGGCGGGAGGATCTTTTGAGCCCAGGAGTTCAAGGTCAGCCTGGCAACATAGCAAGACACTGTCTCAAAAAATAAAAGAGAGAAAGTCAGCAACGGAAAGGGAGAAAGACGCAGAAAGGGACTGAGAGAGAAGCAGACAGGAGAAATTAGACATGGTCAAAGAGAATCGGAAAGGAAGAGACAGGGACAGACAGACGTCAGAGAGACCAAGGGCCAGGGCACAGACACCCCAACAGCCAGAGCAAGAGGCAGAGCTAGAGGCAGGGGAGACGGGACAGGGAGCTCTGTGGGCTATGACCGTGTCACCTGTGCCCCTACTAGGACTCTGCTGGCGCTGGGTTGCCACGTGGGCATGGCCGACGAGAAGGCCGAGGACAACCTCAAGAAGACAAAACTCCCCAAGACGTGAGCTGTCTGGGGAATGGAGGGGGCGTTGGGATGTGTGGTGAGGGGAGCTGGAGGGCTTTGTGGAGAGGCTGAGGTCAGAGATGAAGGGGCCAGATGTTAGGGTCAAGATCATAGGGTCAGGGGTCAGGGCTTTGGGGTCAGAAGTGAATGTCTAGGACTGAGGAGTTAGGAGTTCCAATGAGAGAGGGACTGGCAGAGAGTCCAGCACGTAGGGTCAGGGACCCTGAGAAAGCTGAGGTGATGTCCTTCCTATATTAGAGGCAAAGGATCAGTGGCAGAAGGATAGAATCCAGAGGTTTCTGGAGCAATAGGTGAGAGATTAGAGGTCCTGAGTTAGATTGGGTGTTTGGGTCTTGGGCCAGAATTAAGAAACCTCAAAGCTGGAGGTCATAGGTCAAAGAGTTTCAGGGTCAGAAATAAAGCTCCTAGAATCAGGATGAAGAGGTCACAGAGGTCAGAGATCAGTGCTGGCAAAGCCCTTGCTTTGGGTCCTAGAGTCAGAGGTCAGGGACCTCAAAGCTTATTCTAGAAAGTGCTAGAACCCTGATAGCAGAGACCGAAGGCCAGAAATTCCAAAGCCCTTGGCTAAGCATCCTGGGGTCCTGGTCCAAGGGTCAGAAGTCAGGATCTCAGCACAGAGCCCAAAGGGGAAGGAGGGCTTCGTCCCAGTGGCCTGCTACCCCCACAGGTACATGATGAGCAATGGGTACAAGCCGGCTCCATTGGACCTGAGCCACGTGCGGCTGACACCCGCACAGACGACCCTCGTGGATCGGCTGGCAGAGAATGGTCACAATGTGTGGGCACGGGACCGCGTGGCCCAGGGCTGGAGCTATAGCGCCGTGCAGGACATCCCTGCACGAAGGAACCCTCGCCTTGTGCCCTACCGCCTGCTGGACGAGGCCACCAAGCGCAGCAACCGCGACAGCCTCTGCCAGGCAGTGCGCACCCTGCTGGGCTACGGCTACAACATAGAGCCACCTGACCAGGAGCCCAGTGAGTGCTGACCCTGGCTCCCACCCTAACTCCTGCCTTGACCCTGGCCCCGACTCCTGCTCTCTGACCTGACGCAGCCCTTGAATGAGTCGTATCTGTAACACTGAGTGGAGTGATCAGGAGGTCATTGAGCGCTGACCCTTCCTCTTAACTTTGACCCTTACTTCTGACCCAAACCCTGACCCTGATCTAACCACTGACCTTGATCTGACCCAATCCCTGCCTGGACTTTGGCTATAACACTGAGAAGTTGGACCAGTGAGTGCTGACCCAACCCTGACTCCAGTTCCTGGCCTTCACCTTTGACCCCTAACCTCTAATCTCTGGACTATGACCATCACGTGGAGCCACACAGCCAAGGACTTAGTCTTTACCTTCCTTCTAAATGACCCCTGACCTTTCACTGATTTCCAATCCCAGCCTTGACCTGTGGCCCTGGCCCTCAATTTCTTAACTCCTGGCCCCAACCCCAATGTCTAGCCCCCCTGACCCTGACTCTGACTGATTCCCAGTCCCGCTGTCAACCCTTGATTCTGACACTTGACCCCTAACCCCTGACCAGGTCTGGACCCAGCTTTCTCCTTTTGTGTCTCTGTCAGCATCTCTGTTCGCTGAGAGCTCTGACTACTGACAAGATGGGGGTCTGTCTCAATAGATCTTTCCCACCTCTGACTCCTGAGGTTCTCCACTTCTCCTCTAACACCAGGAAATTGTCCCTCTTCTCCCTGTTCCCAACACCCTCATCTTCTCTGTCTCTCCCACTAACCTCCACTTCCTACCCAGCCTTTCTGACTTTACCTGGCCTCATTTGTAGGTCAGGTGGAGAGCCAGTCTCGCTGGGACCGGGTGCGCATCTTCCGGGCAGAGAAATCCTATGCGGTACAGAGTGGGCGCTGGTACTTCGAGTTTGAGGCAGTCACCACAGGCGAAATGCGAGTGGGCTGGGCAAGACCTGAGCTGCGGCCTGATGTAGAGTTGGGAGCTGATGATCTGGCCTATGTCTTCAATGGGCACCGCGTGGGTACCTCCTTGGGCTCCACTCTGCCAGTCCCTGTGGTCCCTCCCACAGCTTACACTCTAGCCCTGCCTCTATCTGTGCTTCCCTCTGTCTGTCCATCCCTGTGTCTTCCATCCTCCTCATCCATCCATCCATCTGCTCATCCATCTACCCATCCCCCATTCCCTATCCATCCACCAACCCATCTATCCATCTATCCATCCATCCAACCACCCACCAACCCATCCATCCATCTATCCATCCATCCATCCATTTAATCAGCCATCTACCCATTCACCCATCCATCCATCCATCCATCCATTTAATCAACCATCCACCCACCCACCCATCTATCCATCTATCCATCCATCCATCTATCCACCCACCAACCCATCCATCCATCTATCCATCCAACCATCCATTTAATCAACCATCCACCCACCCACCCATCTATCCTTCTATCCATCTATCCACCCACCAACCCATACATCCATCTATCCATCCATCCATCCATTTATCAACCATCTACCCATTCACCCATTCATCTATCCATCCATCCATACATACATCCATTCAACCAACCATCCATTCATCGTCTATCCATCTATACTTCTACTTACACTTTCTTCCTTCCCTCCATCAGCCATGTGGATCCTTACCTTTCTTTTTTTTAATATTTATTTATTTATTTTAGTTTTCGGTGGACACAACATCTTTATTTTATTTTTATGTGGTGCTGAGGATCGAACCCAGTGCCCGGCGCATGCCAGGCAAGTGCGCTACCATTTGAGCCACATCCCCAGCCCCTGGATCCTTACCTTTCTATCCATACTTCCATCTGCCATACACCCATTCATCATTCTTCACCCATCTCTTCTGGGGACTTATGTGGGCGTACATGGGTCTGTATGGAGGACCCTGATGGCTTCATTTCTCCTTTCTTTACTTGTTGCTGCTCCCAACACCTCACGACCACTTTGGTGGTCCCCATCACCCTAGCCATGGAAACAGCAAGACCCAGGTGTAAGGGACGAGACACAGATTAGTGAGGAAGGCAATTCCAAGGACCATGGATGCAAATGTCGGGATGATGGGGGCACCGGCGCCTCTCCTTCCCCTTCCTGACGTGTTGTGCGTGTCACCCTCTCCCTGTTCCCCCTCCCTCCATTTCCCTGTGTCTTAGCACCGTGTCTTCTCTGTGCTCCTCACAGGGCCAGCGCTGGCACTTGGGCAGTGAGCCGTTTGGGCATCCCTGGCAGTCAGGCGATGTTGTTGGCTGCATGATTGACCTCACGGAGAACACCATCATCTTTACCCTCAATGGCAAGGTCCTCATGTCGGACTCTGGCTCCGAGACAGCCTTCCGGGAGATTGAGATTGGGGAAGGTGAGACCCTTCACCTGCCTGCCTGCTTTTCCTCCATCTCACCTGAACCTCCCCGTGAACCTTCGGTCTCTGGTTCTCTTATCCCTTTTATAGTACCCCCCTCCCCCGTGACCGCCCCGCCTTGCCCACTGCTCACCCCTGATTCTCCTACCTAAGCCTCCTGAGTTGCTGGAATTCTTTTCCTTCCCCCAGGCTTCCTCCCGGTCTGCAGCTTGGGGCCTGGCCAGGTGGGTCACCTAAACCTGGGCCAGGATGTGAGCTCCCTGCGATTCTTTGCCATCTGTGGCCTCCAGGAAGGCTTTGAGCCATTTGCCATCAACATGCAGCGCCCAGTCACCACCTGGTTCAGCAAAAGCCTTCCTCAGTTTGAACCTGTGCCCCTTGAACACCCCCACTATGAGGTGAGCTCAATAGACCTTCTGGTTTGTCTCCAAACCTTGTTCTCACAACTTTCTTTCCCGAGTTTCTCCTTCTACGTTAGCACACAAGCCATCTGGGGGGGGGTCAGGATATTGGGCTCCCCAGGTTGCCTTTTAGGGTATAACTTTGGCCCCAGGGGCCTTACCTGTAAAATGGGAGAAGGGAGAAAAGAGAAGCTCGATCATGTGACCCCGATGGAAATTTCTAGTCCTTATACTATTTGATCCTAGAGCAAGGTTTAAAGAAATATAAACCCAGCCAGGCATGGTGGAGCATGCTTGTAATTCCATCTACTTGGGAGGCAGAGGTAAGAGAACCACAAGTTCAAAGCCAGCTTGGGTAACTTAGCAAGATCCTGTCACAAAATAAAATAAAAAGGGCTGGGGATGTGGCTCAGTGACAGAGCTTTGCCTAGCATGCACAAAGACATGGGTTCATCC
This sequence comes from Marmota flaviventris, assembly GCF_047511675.1. Lineage (NCBI taxonomy): Eukaryota > Metazoa > Chordata > Mammalia > Rodentia > Sciuridae > Marmota > Marmota flaviventris. Next base: position 14,957,416 of record NC_092515.1, on the reverse strand, counting down.
CTAGTACTGAAGAAAAAAAAGAAATATAAATCTCTGAGTGTCTTGGCGTCATCTTGGTACCCTCCTTATTAATTGTAATCAGTGTGTTGGGATTTATTTTTTATTTTTTTTAGTTTATTTTATTTTTAATTACTTTTCATTAATCCAAGCAACTCAATTTTCAGACTGCAGTGTCTTTTTTTCCCTAAGGTTAAACTCAAGTTTAGACTCTGACTGTAAACACCCCACAACGACCAAAGCGATTGGTTGTCCTTTTCACAGCCAGCCTGCACAGAACTTGACCTCTGGGGGGCTGAGCTTCAGCTGGCACTTTAGAATCAGACAGACATGGAGTTGGCCTTTTGCATTCTGTGTGACCTTGGGCATGGGACAGTCTCTTTCTGAGTGCTTCACCACTAAGCCTTCCTAGCCTTTTAAAATTTTGAGGCAGGGTCTCCCCACATTGCTGAGGCAGGCTTTGAATTTGTGATCCTCCTACCTTAGTCTCCTGAGTCGCTGGAATTACAAGGCAGGTGCCACCAGGTCCAGCTTCTTTCTTTTTTTCCTAAATAATTTGAGAGTAAGTTGGAGATATTGTGCCTCGTTACCCCAGAATACTTCAGTGTGGAATCTGGGAGTGATGGTAGGTGCCCATAATCCCAGTGGCTCAGGAGGCTGAGGCAGGAGGATCTCGAATTCAAAGCCAGCCTCAGCAACTTAGAGAGGCCCTAAGCAACTCACTGAGACCTTTTCACAAAGTAAAAAATAAAAAAAGCTAGGCTTGTGGCTCCGTGGTTAAGCGCCCCTGGCTTCAATCTCTGGTGCCAAAACCAAACCAAACCAAGAAAAAAAAAATATGAAAACTTCAGTGTACATTTCTTCAGAACAAGGGTGTGTTCTGTCAATTGCAGTAGTTACGAAAATCAGGAAATGAAGCACTAATAATATGATTCTCTAACCCACAAATTTTGCCAATTATTGTCAAATTGTGTCAATAATATCCCTTATTTTTTTGAGAGAGAGAGAATTTTTTTTAATATTTATTTTTTAGTTTTCGGCAGACACAACATCTTTGTTTGTATGTGGTGCTAAGGCTCGAACCCCGGCCACACGCATGCCAGGCGAGCTCTTGAGCCACATCCCCAGCCCTAATATCCCTTATTTTTATCTGGTGTAGGATCCACTCCTGGATTACATGTTGTATGCGGTTTTTATCTCTTTGATCTCCATGTAGAAAGTTTCCAAGTCTTTCTTTGTCTTTCATGGCATTGACATTTTTGAGGACTACAGGCTAATTGTTTTGTAGAATATCCCTTAATTTGTGTATGTCAGGTGATTTTTCACGATTAGATGCCTACAAGGCATATTTGGCAGGAATATCACAGAAGTGAGCTTGTGTTGCGCTTGGTGCGTGACAGCGTGTTGCTGTGTCTCTTACGGTCAGCCCTCCCTCTGTATCTGCGGTTCTGCAGCCACAGATTCAATGAGCTGCAGCTCAAAAATATTTGAAAAAAAATTGCATTTGTACTGAACTCATGCAGAGATTTTTTTGGTTACTATTCCTTGAACAATTCAGTGTAACAGCTAATATACATAGCATTGATATTTTATGAGGTATTATAAGGAGTGTAGAGATGATTTAAAGCATTTAGGAGGGCACTCACAGGGGATCTGCAAATACTATGCCACTCAATACAACAGAACTGGAGCATCAGTGGGTCTTGGTGTGTGCCAGAGGCCCTGGGATCAATCCTCTGTGGATTTCAAGGGACAACTGTGCCGATTGTTAACTTGAGTATTTGAGGGAGGTGGAGTCAGCCAGGCTTCTCTTCTGTAAAGTTACTATTTTTCCTCTTTGTAATTAATAAGCAATTTGTGGAGGGGGATATTTAAAAACTATGCACAAGTGGAAGGGTTTGGGGCTGGGGCTGGGGCTCAGTGGTAGAGTGCCTGCCTCCCGAGTGGGAGGCCCTGGGTTCAATCCTCAGCACCACATACAAATAAATAAATAAAGATACTGTGTCCATCATCTACAACTAAAAAAGTATTTTAAAAAAAAGTAGAAGGGTTTTTAGTAGGGGATGTCCAGTTGAGAGTGGAGCTTTGGAAAGACCCCTGCTGGCAGAGGATTATAGGAGGCAAGTGTGGAGGCTGAAGGCCCCAGAGATGGCTGAGGTGGGACAGGAAGGTGGAGCGACGGGGACCTCCTAGTCCTCGCTGATGCCAGATGGTGAGGGCCACCAGGGAGCCGAAGGCCACGCAGTAGGGAGAAGGAATGGGCTGATATGCCCACAACCACGTGGAAGATGCAGACTCAGTGCTGAATGAAAGCACCCAGGCACAAGGAGCACATGCTGTGGGCTTCCATTCATAGAAAGTTCCAGAACAGGCAAAACTAATCCGTGATATGAATGGAGAATCGTTGACTGTGAAAGAATAACTTGGGGGCATTGTTAATTTCCTTGCACACAAATCACAGGAGAGCATTTCTTGTCACGGGACAAAAGCAAAATCAGGATTTCTAAGAGAGAAGGGAGAGAGAGAGGAAAGAGAGGGGTGGAAAGAAACCCTGCAGAATCTGGGAACAGGGAATCTATGTTTTAAAAATATTTTTTAGTTGTCAATGGACCTTTACTCTATTTATTTTTATGTGGTACAAGGATGGAACCCAGGTCTCACCTGTGTTAGGCAAGTGCTCTCCCACTGAGCCACAGCCCAGCCCAGAACAGGGAATCTTGTAGGCACAGTTCTGGGGTCAGTTCACTGGCTGCCAAGGAACACAGAGGTCTAAGTCTGCAGCTGGTTGTGAGGAGGTCCACTCTGCCTCTGTGGTTTATGGAGTCTCTGGAAAACCTCTGTGAGTTTAGCTTGACCAAGTAGGACAGGCCTCTGTCCCTCTGTGGGCTCCTGCTCCTTGGTTAGGCACATTTGCCTCATCAGAACCCCTTACTATCTTTAAGAGGGTAGTGACTCCAAGAGGCTCCTGAGGGACTCCTGGGGACTTTGGTCATGTTCTGTTTTCCTGTCCTGGCATTAGGCACACAGATGTGTTGACAGCTTGAGAACTCATACCACACACTTAATATACACACATTGTTCTGAGTGTTACCAAAATAAACGAAAATTTACCTGAGGACTCTTTACAAAATTCTGACCTTTTCGAGTTGTTCTTTCCCAGCGCTCTCCCAAGAGCCCAGGAGGCAGAGTTTTATTCTATGTGCTAATATATTCCTTGCACCTAGAACAGGCCTGGCACACAGTAATGCTCAGTAAATATTTCTGGGATGAATAGATGGATGGACCACTTGGTCTAGAGTGAGTCCTGTGTGTAAGTTGGTTTTGAAGGTTCTCCCAAGTGACTCCAGGGTATGACTGGGCTGCCACTATTCAAGGTACCCAGCAAAGGTGACAGAGGATTGGTTGAAAGCAACCCAAGGGCAAGTTTTGTGCCCTTCATTGAGCTTCATCAGCCCAGAGGAGGGGTGTCTTTAGATAATTCTTACACAAGGCCTCTAAGACCTAACTGTGGCTCTGCAGGTCACAGGTATAGGATAAGTGGCCTGTCTCAGTGCTTGCTGCCCCCCCCCCCCAGGTGGCCCGCATGGACGGCACTGTGGATACACCTCCCTGCCTGCGCCTGACCCACCGCACCTGGGGCTCCCAGAACAGTCTGGTGGAGATGCTCTTCCTGCGGCTGAGCCTTCCCGTTCAGTTCTACCAGCACTTCCGCTGCACGGCAGGGGCCACCCCCTTGGCACCCCCTGGTCTGCAGCCCCCTGCGGAGGACGAGGCCCGGGCAGCGGAACCTGACCCTGACTACGAAAACCTGCGCCGCTCAGCTGGTCGCTGGGGGGAGGCTGAAGGGGGCAAGGAAGGAAGTACCAAGGAGGGGACCCCTGGGGGCACCTCCCAGCCTGGGGGAGAGGCCCAGCCCGCCAGGGCAGAGAATGAGAAAGACGCTACCACAGAGAAGAACAAGAAGAGAGGGTGAGTGGAGGGCGGGCAGGGTGGGCTTAGGGTTCCTCTCGGGATTCCCAACTTGAGAACCCCAGTTTTTCCAGAGTGGCCCCTTGTATGCCAAGTGCCGTCAGAACACTGAGGGATCCTAACACATTCTGGGTCCCCATGATTTCCCAGGGATGCTCTAATCTCCCTGAGAATGTGAAATCGAGGAGCCCTACAGCATGGTGTGCAGACTTCTCCTCTCCCCAAGCCCCAAAGTGGGCCCCAAAGTGCTTCACCCAAGGGGCTTCCTTAGCCATGAACACTGAGGAATCCAGGGTCTTGGGAGAGTTTCCACTGCTCCAGAGGGTACTACACTCTCAGTGGACACCAACCCCCAAAACACTAACTTCCAGGGAGACCCTCAGAAAATATTGAGTTGAAAGGAAACCTTCATTTCTCCTGTGAGGCAGCGGTTTTCAATGGGAGGTAGTTCTGACCCTCGGGGGGTGTTGGGAAATGACAGAGCATTGTTGGTTATCACAGTTTGGGGGTGCTGCTGCTGGGGCCCCAGGGGTTCCTCATGCCTTGCAACATATAAGACAGTGCCACTCCTATGCCAAACACAAATGAGAAATGTTAATTGAGGGGACCATTGTACGTCCCAAAGGGGACCTTCATGCTCCCAGAAATGTAGGTAACAGGACACCATAAGCAGTGGGCAGCACCTCCAGAATGTAGAGTAGTGGGGCATCCAGCCCTCTAGAGGTGAGGCTTTGGAAATCCCAGGAGCATGTGGTTAAGATGGATGTGGGGGGAAGGATTTTTGTGGTGGGAAGGTGGGGGCTGGACTTGAGAGCTGGTTCTCATGGCCTCCTCTCCTCCCACCAATAGGTTCTTATTCAAGGCCAAGAAGGCCGCCATGATGACCCAACCACCGGCCACGCCCCCTCTGCCCCGACTCCCACGAGACGTGGTGCCTGCTGATGACCGCGATGACCCTGAGATCATCCTCAATACCACTACGGTGAGAACCAGGAACCCTCTACTTTGGGGGCCCCCTCCACAGCATAGCATAGAAACTCCCAGTTTCCAAACTTAGTGCTGCAATTCTCATATCTAGGGATACTCCAGTATGTACTAGACACCCACAAAATACAGTACACATGATTGAATCCTTCAAACCCCTCTATCCACACACCTTGTGGCCTGAAAATTGCAGGGAGCAGAGTGAAGTTATCAGACACAATGCTCTAACTCCCAGCACCCCAAAATCCAGAGGGTAAACCAATATGACTGTGGACCCCAACATTTGGAATTGCCCACATAAACACAATAGCCATATTTGATAACCACCCTAAAATATTCCTGAGTATAAAAATATGCAATTCATGTCAATATAGTTTGGGGGTCCTCCAATATGGAATCTGTTATGCCGGGGCCATGTATTCCTTTGCTATAACCAGGGAAAGACCCGAATGTGGGGATATCACAAAATATTCCCAAGGGATTTCCAAATCAGTAGCCACAGAAACAGAGAGACACAGATGAAGGGGGTCTGGAATCTGGCAACTTCTTAAACTCCCAGAGGCCCCTGAGAATCCAAGGAGACCAAAGCAGAGCTCAGGGAATGCTGTCACCCTGCCTGATCTCTGGTCCCCTCTTTGTGTCCCCAGTACTACTACTCTGTGAGAGTCTTCGCTGGTCAGGAGCCCAGCTGCGTATGGGTGGGCTGGGTCACCCCTGACTACCATCAGCACGACATGAACTTCGACCTCAGCAAGGTCCGGGCCGTGACGGTGACGATGGGGGATGAACAAGGCAACGTGCACAGCAGGTGCCAGCATGGCGGGGGTACCATGGGTGTGGGAGGTCGTGTGGGAGTGGGAACAGGCGGGGGGAGCCAGAGCTCTTGTGGCCAGCTCTGGGGCTGCCTGGCTGTGGGACCTGAGGGCCTCCCCTAGCAAGAGGAAGCTGTGGAGTCTGGGCACCCAGCTCAGAAGCCTCCCTTCTCTTTCTCCTCCTTCCAGGAAGCCCCAACAGCCCTAAGAATTCTAGCTCTGAGAGGCCCAAGGCCTGTCTGCAGGGGATGGGCATTGGGGTCGGGGCTGTAGGTTATGGCATTTGGGGAGTTCCTGGGCTGAGGACACCTGCAGTGACCGCTCCTGTCTCCTCCAGCCTCAAGTGCAGCAACTGCTACATGGTGTGGGGCGGGGACTTTGTGAGCCCTGGGCAGCAGGGCCGGATCAGCCATACAGACCTGGTCATTGGCTGCCTGGTGGACTTGGCCACTGGCTTAATGACCTTCACAGCCAATGGCAAAGAAAGCAACACCTTCTTCCAGGTGAGTCCAACCCTCAGCAACTTGGCCATAGTCCCTCCCATTCCAGCATCCCAGGACCACCCTTCAGTGTGTCCCTGAGGCCAGACCCCACAGAGACAGGACAAAACCAGCTCCTAGTCTGTCCTCAGGAGGCCCCGAGAGAACACCTAATTGAACCAAGGCCCCGAATGGAGGAGACAGAGTACAACCTTTTCCTTGGAGAGAGGACCATATTCCCTCATGGGTGACACCAGTCACCACCTTTTCACCCATCAGGGAGGACCATAGGAAGGGCCAGAATCCTAATGTGGACTTTTCCTTTTTAATATTTTATTATGCAAAAAAGTATGCACTTACTCTAAGCCCACAGAAACCCTGAAGGGACTGCAGGAACTGTCCACAGAGCCACCAGCAGAAATGATCATAAATGTTTACTGCACTGCCTTGACCACATACTTATCCGCCTATCTATCATTAATTCAGCTAAGGCGGGCTTTGTAAAACTTTATGTTAAATGGAGAATTTCAGAAATATACAAAAATGGAACAGCACAGCGAACCGCCAGGTCCCTGTCACACAGCTCAGCTCACACCCCCTCACGGCCAATCTCGCTTCATCTTTACGCCTACTTCCTCCACACCCACAGGAGGATTCTGAGGGAAACTGCAGACATCACGTAGTTTCATCTCTTTTAAGCACGTATCTTTAAAAGATAAGGATTATTTTTAAAATGCATAACCACAATACCACTATCACCCCCAAACCCCAAACCAGGAGTTTCTAACCGCCATCAAATGTCCAGTCCATGTTCAAATTTCTCTGGTTACCTCAAAAATGTCTTTTTTTTTTTTGCCACTTCTTTGTTTGAACTTGAATCTAAGATTATATATATATATATATATATATATATATATATATATATATATATATATATATAATATATATATATATATATATACACACACACACACACATATATACATATATATTTTTTAATTTGGTGCCAGGGATTGAACTCAGGGGCACTCAACCACTGAGCCACATCCCCAGCCCTATTTCATATTTTATTTAGAGTCAGGGTCTCACTGAGTTGCTTAGCATCTCGCCATGGCTAGGGCTGGCTTTGAACTCGCTATCCTCCTGCCTCAGCCTCCCGAGCCACTGGGATTACAGGCGTGCGCCACCATGCTCAGCTAAGATCATATATTTTTAAATGTTTTTTAGTTGTAGATGGACACAATACCTTTATTTATTTATTTTTATGCGGTGCTGAGGATCGAACCCAGTGCCTCACACATGCCAGGAAAGTGCTCTACCTCTGAGCTACAGCCCGAGCCCAATGTATTTTAATTGGTTGCCAAGTCCCGTAGGTTTCTTTTTGTACATCGATTTCCTCTTCCACACCTGCTCCCCCTTTGAAGTGCATGGTTGAAGGAATCAGGCTGTTTGTGCTTCCCCCAGTGTGGTCCCTGGAAGGCAGGACCAGCCTCACTGGGAGCTTGTTGGATATGCAGACTCTCAGGCCCCTCCCCAGACATGCTAAATCAGAATCTGCATTTCATGGAGAGCCCAGGAGTTTCCCGTGCACGTTAACATCGGGGCACATTGACCCAGTCCCTGTGGTTTCATTAGAACATTCTCCCCTGTTCCCTGTATTTCCTGTAAACAGGGGGTTGGGTCTAGAGGTGCAGTTAGATCCAGGTTTGGCTTTGGCAAGGCTGCTCCACAGATGGTATTGTTTGGGGATGGGGGTGGGGTTTTTCGGGAGAAAAACTCAGAGAGAAACTGGGAAGGCATTCCTGGAGGGGCGTGATGTGGACCAAGATGCAGATGACAGGTGGCCCCGGGGAGCTGGAAGAGGCTGGCCTGGCTGGTGTGTCCCAGGGGTGACCTCAGAGCCACCGGGGAGCCTCCAGATGTCCACGCGTGGCTGTGCAGTCTTGGCCCCAGCATTTGAGGTCCAGAATCCACATGGCCAACCCATCCCTGTCCCTCACCTTGTCCTCTGCTCCCCTGCCAGGTGGAGCCCAACACGAAGCTGTTTCCTGCTGTCTTTGTCCTGCCCACCCATCAGAATGTGGTCCAGTTCGAGCTGGGAAAACAGAAGGTGACAGTGCAGAAGTGGGGGCACTCGTGGGGCAGGCTGAGGCGGGATGTGTGGGGAGGACACCTGGAGGTAGGGTGGAGGGTTGGGGAGGGCTGGGAACCCTGACCCAGGCATGCCTCTGTACCCCCAGAACATCATGCCACTGTCAGCCGCCATGTTCCTGAGTGAGCGCAAGAATCCAGCCCCCCAGTGCCCGCCGCGGCTGGAGGTGCAGATGCTCATGCCCGTCTCCTGGAGCCGCATGCCCAACCACTTCCTGCAGGTGGAGATGCGGCGCGCCGGGGAGCGGCTCGGCTGGGCTGTGCAGTGCCAGGAGCCGCTGACCATGATGGCTCTCCACATCCCTGAGGAGAACAGGTCAGGGCCTGGCTGGTGGCACAGGCAGGGCAGGTGCTGCCAGCCCTCTGGGGTCTGGACCCAGCTCAGTGCCTCCTCCTACCACTTCTCTGGGGCTCCAGACCATCCACGCAGGGGGATCTGGACTCAGCTCAGTCTTCCCGATAACACTCCGGGAGGCTCCAGACCTGCCTTATGAGCCCTGGACCCATTCTGTGAGCCACAGACTCACCTCGGGGGACCACCTCCCACCCAGGGAATCTAGACCCATACTACAGGGCCCCAAAGCTATCTCAGGAAGCCCAGACCAACCCAGAAGAACTGGACATTACTCAGAGAGGCCCGATGTACCCCACGGCCTCTGGCCACACCCAGGGAGACTTTAGACCCGTCCCACAGAGATCTAAAACCATTCTAGGGACCCAGACACACCCAGGACTACAGAAGTGTTCACACAAATACCAGGAATGCTGTGTGGCTCTGTGTGTGTGTGTGTGTGTGTGTGTGTGTGTGTGTGAGAGAGAGAGAGAGAGAGAGAGATGCTAGGGATTGATTGAACCCAGGAGGTGCTTCACCTGAGCTACATCCTCAGTTATTTTTTAAAATATTTTCTTAGTTGTCAATGGACCTTTATTTATTTTTTATTTATTTATATGTGGTGCAGAGAATTGAACCCAGTGCCTCACATGTGCTAGGCAAGTGCTCTGCCACTGAACCACAACCCCAGCCTCATCCTCAGTTCTTTTTATTTTTATTTTGAGATAGGGTTTCACTAAGTTGCCCAGACTAGCCTCAGACTTGCAATCCTCCTGCCTTAGCCTCCTGAATCACTGGGATTACAGACCTGCACCGCTGCTCCTGGCTATAAATATTCTTAAGGACTCTGAGCATAGCCAGGGATCCCAGCCTCACCCCAGGAGGCTTCTGACATGATTCATTCCTTCCTTAATTCATCATTTGATAAATATCTCTGGCATGTGGATCGGCAGCATTCTAGGCTGATGACACCAAGAGTCTCATACCCAGTGACATTCTAGTAATGCTCATATATATCTCAATGTGCCCAGACTTGCCCAGAGGGATTCAGTTCCATCCCCAGGCCCCCCTCCCATTAATTCATTTACCAAATATTTATTGAGCACTTCCTGTGTACCACAGATGTCCAGCTGTGTTGAAGTTAACATTCTAGTGGCACTTAAACATAACCAGGGGCCTTGACCTTGCCAATCTAGGGATCCCAGATACATTTGAGGGTCACCAGAACCTCTCTGGATTCTCAGAAAACTTAAAGTCTTAGACCTCCCAGGGTGTCCCAGACCCTTAGGAACTCCCAAGACCATTGGAAAACTCCTAGACTTTGCTCCAAAGCCCCTATGGAGCCCTGACCTGCAGGACACGGGGATTTACTGCTAAAGCATCTCTGCCTCTCTCTGGTCTGTGTCTGTCTGCCACCTCCTGTGTGGTTCTGTCCCTGTCCGTGGCCCTCCCTCTCCCGCAGGTGCATGGACATCCTGGAGCTGTCCGAGCGCCTGGACCTGCAGCGCTTCCACTCGCACACCCTCTCCCTGTACCGCGCCGTGTGCGCCCTGGGCAACAACCGCGTGGCGCATGCTCTGTGCAGCCACGTGGACCAGGCGCAGCTGCTGCACGCGCTGGAGGATGCTCACCTACCTGGTCCTCTGCGTGCGGGCTACTATGACCTCCTCATCAGCATCCACTTGGAAAGTGCCTGCCGCAGCCGGCGCTCCATGCTTTCTGAATACATCGTGCCCCTCACGCCTGAGACCCGCGCCATCACGCTCTTCCCACCTGGGAGGAGCGCAGAAGATGGTCCCCGGCGCCATGGACTGCCTGGGGTTGGAGTCACGACCTCCCTAAGGCCCCCGCACCATTTCTCCCCGCCTTGTTTTGTGGTGGCCCTACCAGCTGCTGGGGTCACGGAAGCCCCGGCCCGCCTCAGCCCCGCCATCCCCCTGGAGGCCCTGCGGGACAAGGCGCTGAGAATGCTGGGGGAGGCTGTGCGCGATGGAGGGCAGCACGCGCGCGACCCCGTGGGGGGCTCGGTGGAGTTCCAGTTCGTGCCCGTGCTCAAGCTCGTGTCCACTCTGCTGGTAATGGCTTCCTTCCCCCATTCTTCACTTTGAAGATAACCCGTCCATCCGATAATCAGTTCCCTCCCATGTATGCATCCAGCCACCCTTAGGTCTCTCCATCTGTAACTCCACCCACCTTTCAGCTTAGCCTGCCGTCACCTACCCATCCGCCACGCACTTTGCCTCCCATCCACTCATCTGTCTTCTGTTCGTCTGTTTATTCACCTTTCTTCTTCCCATTCCTCCACCCAACTGTCATTTATCCATCCATCAATCCATCCACCCTCTGCTCACCTTTCTATCCTCTCATCCATCCATTCATTCATATGCCCTCATCTTCCCACACAAAGTCCATCTGTCTCTTTCCTTTTCTTCTCCACCGTATATCCATCCATCCATCCATCCATCCATCCATCCATCCATCCGTCGGTCCATCCACGTATCCACCTCTCCAGCTTTCAGTGTTCGCTCATCCTTCCTTCCCTTCATTCACACATCAGTCCCTTCACTGTCCACTTATCTGCCCATTTATTATTAATATATGTCTCCTTTCATATATCCAACATCAGCTTCCCTTCACCTGTGTATCCAGCTATATGCCCACTCACAGGTCCATCCATCCTCCACCTTCCATCTGCCTTTCCATTCATCTCTGCACCTGTTCATCCATATGTATGTAAACCCACCCATCCATGTACTCCTAAATACATCCAGCCATCTACACCAATTCACCTACCTGTCCCTCCACCATTCTCCATCCCTCTATTCAGGTTTTATTTCATGTACTCCTTTACTCCTAAACTCATAGAACTGTTCATCCAAGAAGCCATCCATCCAACTTTTCGTGCGCAAGCCTCCTCCATCCACACATAAGGCCACCCATCTAGCCCGCCCACTCCCACAGCGATTTGCACTGTTTCCCCGTGCCCTGGTTGACTTGCTCCTGCATCTACCATCCCGTCCACCTACCTGCTCACCTGTGCATCATTTTCACTGTCACCCACCCTCTCTGCCTACACCATCCCCTTCATCTCTCCGTCACGATCCACTCCCTCATCTCCCCTCCAGACCTCTGCTATTCAAGCTGTCCATTCATCCACCAGCCACCCCGTCCTCCCTCTCTCCGCCTTTCTCTCTCCCCATTCTTCTTCCCTTTAATCTACCTTCTATCTTTCCTTCCATACTTCAGTCTAGAAACATCTTTATGAAGTTGACTGAGAGTGATGTGGCATGTCCTGGGAGCTGTGTGGGCCTGTGTCAGGTGTAGGGTGCCCCAGAGCCACATATGTTCAAGCTTGGGAAAAAGGACACTGAACTGTGAAGGGAGGGGTGCTCACGTTTGCTGATGTGGTCTGGGCCATGTGGGTGAGGCACAGGTGTGAACTGGAGCAATTTCAATGAGGTCAATGGCAAGGAGGGAGGCCATTTCCTTCTATGGGATGAATCACATCAGCCCATGTGGGAAAGAACCTGGCATATGGCAGGAGGAGCGAGGCTGGGGAGCGAGGCTGGGGACTGGTCATGGAGACCTTTCAGGCCATAGTGAAGAACTCAGAATTTGTCCTGCAGGTGATGGGAGTCTTCAGCGATGAGGATGTGAAGCAGATCTTGAAGATGATTGAGCCTGAAGTGTTCACTGAGGAGGAAGAGGAAGAGGAGGAGGAGGAAGAGGAGGAGGAAGAAGAGGATGAGGAGGAGAAGGAGGAGGATGAGGAGGAAGAGGCACAGGAGAAGGAAGATGAGGAAAAAGAGGAAGAGGAGGCAGCAGAGGGGGAGAAGGAGGAAGACCTGGAGGAGGGCCTGCTGCAGATGAAGCTGCCGGAATCCGTGAAGTTACAGGTGGGCTGCTCGCCCGTCTCCCGCCTCCATCTGCCTGGATGGAAGATCCAGGCTCTGGAGGAGCACGTGTCTGCACTGTGTCCTGAGGCACTGGGGGACTTTGCACCTGCAGAAAGCGGTGTGGGGGGGGTGCTGGTCTCTGGTGCCACGTGAGAGGAGACCACGGAGGAGGCTGGCTTCAGATCCAAGCAGGAGATGGTGGTGGCTGGACCGTGGCAGGGTCAGGGAACGGGGAAGAAGCAACAAAAGTTTCAGGAAGTCCCGATGGTCTCATGACTGTCCTCCCCCAGATGTGCCACCTCCTGGAGTATTTCTGTGACCAAGAGCTGCAGCACCGCGTGGAGTCCCTGGCCGCCTTTGCAGAGCGCTACGTGGACAAGCTCCAGGCCAACCAGCGGGACCGCTATGGCCACCTCATGAAGGCCTTCACCATGACTGCCGCCGAGACTGCAAGGCGTACCCGCGAGTTCCGCTCCCCACCCCAGGAGCAGGTCCTCTGCCCCCTGACGTCCTCTGTCTTACCGTCTAACCCCCAACCCTGACCTCTCCCCTCACGGACCACGGATGTTCCTCAATCTCAAACCTGGTGCTTGACCTCTGAACCTATTGCTGTTTTTCTCTCTTTATCCCTCTGTGAACCAACCTGACCTGGGAGTCACCTGACTGACCCTGACCCCTTCCAGACCCCTGGCCCTAGTCTCCCAGCTGTTCTTCACCAACTCACGCTTTGGCTCATTATCTTGGACAGGGACTTAGAATTGAATCTTTGATCCTTGACCTCAGAGTTCTTCCTCTGTGGTCTCTGACCTCTCCTTCTGACCTTTGACCTTCCCCTAGATCAACATGCTATTGCAGTTCAAAGATGGTGCAGATGAGGAAGATTGCCCCCTCCCTGAAGAGATCCGACAGGATCTGCTTGACTTTCACCAAGACCTGCTGGCGCACTGCGGTGAGGAGAGGGGACAGGGAGCCCTTTCCCCAGGCTTTCTCATGAGACTTCTCCTGAAGTTTCTCTAAGATTTCTTGACCTCAGATGAGTTGGTGTTAGATAACTATGGGTTGCATGAATGCATGAATGTACCGGGGAGCAGACAGGCCATGCGTGGAGGGTGTGCTGACGTGAGTATCTGGGTGAACCGGGATGAGTATGAATAGGTGGTGAGTAGACGGGAGTGTGAACTGGTGGATAGAGGGATGGAGGGATGAATAAACGGGTGAAGAGATGGCCGGCTGGCTAGCAAAATAGATGGAGGGCTGATTGAGAGTGGAGGGAGAGCTGGCTGGAGGGACAGATGGACAACCTCTGTTATTCTGATGATAAAGTAGCACATTATCTTATTGAGATTCTCTTGAACATGATGAGTCATTTTTCTCTGGCTGATAGTTAAGATTTTCTCTTTGTCTTTGCCTTTCAACAGTTTGCTTATGACATGTCTAGGTGTGATGTGTCATTCTGAGTTTATCTCATTTGGAGTTTGTTGAGTTTCTTGGATGTGGAGACCAATATATTTCATCACAATGGGAAAGTTTTATGCAATTATTTCTTCAAATATCAAATATTTTTAAAAAAATATTTATTTTTTAGTTGCAGTTGGATACAATATCTTTATTTTATTTATTTAATTTTATATGGTGCTAAGGATGGAACCCAGGGCCTCGCACGTGCTAGGCGAGCGCTCTACCGCTGAGCCACAACCCCAGCCCTCAAATATTTTTTTGCCCTTTCTCTCCTCTCCTTCTGGAACTCTCACCATGAGTATACTGGCATGCTTGAGGATGGCCCACAGGTCTCTGAGGTTTTTTGATTTTTCTGTTCTTTAGACTGGAGAATCTCTGTGTCCTACCTTCAACTCCACAGCTTCTTTCTCCTACCAGTTCAAATAAGCTGTTGAACCTCTCTAGTGATTTTTTTTTTCTTTTTTGCTACTGAGGATTGAACCCAGGGGCACTTTACCACTGAACCACATCCCCAGCCCTTTCTAATATTTTATTTAGAGACAGGGTCTCGCTGAGTTGCTAGGGGCTTGCTGAGTTGCTGAGGCTGCCTTTGAACTCTCCATCCTCCTGCCTCAGCCTTCGCAAGCCACTGGGATTTTGGGTGTGCACCACCACCACCACCAGCAGCCTCTCTAGTGATTTTTAAAATTTTAGTTATTGCACTTTCCATTTTTCTTTTTTAAATTAAAACGCTTTAATTGAAGCATATTGTGAAGTTAGTGTAGTTTTCAGCTCCTAAATTTCTTCATGTTTCTTTTTAAATGTTATTTAGCTCTTGGTTAGTACCCTGCTGGGTGGGTTACTGTCATCGCGTATCCCTTTAGTTCTTCAGACATTTTTAGTTCTTTGAACATATTTGCCACAGCCAATTTAGATGGCAAATGCTTCATAGAGTCAATAAATGAATATATTAAGAAGTAAATGGGAAACTCCCGAGTGCTGCAGAGGAAGAGATGAGTGGCCCAGTGGGTGGATTAATGACCAAGTGCCCAAGCAAACCGCTGAGGGACATTCCCTCCCCCGTTGTCCACGTTCAGGAATTCAGCTAGGAGGGGAGGAGGAGGAACCAGAGGAAGAGACCACCCTGGGCAGCCGCCTCATGAGCCTGTTGGAGAAGGTGCGGCTGGTGAAGAAGAAGGAAGAAAAATCCGAGGAGGAGCCACCGGCGGAGGAGCATAAACCTCGTGAGGATGAGGGACGGACGGGGTGGGAGTGGCGGCAGCCCTGTGCGTGGGATCCTGTCTCCTCGCAGGGCACAGGGGGATGCAGGAGGTCAGGATGGGCAGGAGCAAGACAGGAAGGGCTGGGTGGGAGCAGCTGTCAGCTGGAGCTGTGGCTGGCTGTGGGGGCTGCCCCCTGCCCCTGGGTGTTGCCCAGTGCGAGGGATAGAGGGACAACCGGCCAGAGCAGAGGGCTGCGCCAGCCTTGGGATGGTGGCCACTCCTGCACCACTAGGCTTCTGTGTTCCTGTGGCTTTTGATTTTCCTTCCTCTTGTGGTGAGATGATTTCCCTGCTGAGGGAATCAGAAAAGCTGTTACGATACATGTTGGACCAAGGCGCCATTATGCGAGCTTTGGATCAGCCACATCTAATGAGCACACCCCCAGCCCTATTTTGCATTTTATATTTAGGGATAGGGTCTCACTGAGTTGTTTAGCACCTCACTGTTGCTGAGGCTGGCTTTGAACTCATGATCCTCCTGTCTCAGCCTCCGAAGCCGCTGGGATTATAGGCGTGTGTCACCACACGTTATCCTATGACATTTAAGAAACTCTTTTGGATCAGCTCTGGGCCAGGCACCGTCAGCAGGTCTGGGCCAGTGGGGAGGAAGTCAGAGTCCCTGTCCCCAGGGGGTTTAGAGTATTATAACAGAGATGGATAGGGATGTATCAGTGTTCGGTGGTCATCAAGACTAAGAACATAATCAATCTGAGAGGCAGGAGAGGCTGAAGATGGAGGGGTCCATGTGAGGGAGCAGGGCACGGGAGGACCTGAGGAAGGATGACTGGCACAGAGGGAACGGCCAGTGCCAAGGCTCTGGGGCAGGGGTGTGCCTGGTGCATTTAGAGGCCGGTGTGGCTGGAGCAGAGGGAACCAGGGCCCGTGGTGAGCGCCGAGGGCAGGGAAGTCACAGGGCCAGATCAGATAGGGCTGGGGGAAGGAAGTGGGACCACACGTCACAGGTCCTGAATAGACACCTCGCTTCAGTGCCAGGACGTGGTGACATTGGTGACATGCTCCTGGCAGGTGGAAGAAGGGGACTGTTAGCAACGGAGAAGCCTCTGGGAAGAGGGGCCTCTCCTGCCCGTCCTGGCCCTAGGCCCCGGTACAGCGTTCGGGTGCTTGCCTCCACTTCCCAGGGTCCCTGCAAGAGCTGGTGTCCCACATGGTGGTGCGCTGGGCCCAGGAGGACTTTGTGCAGAGCCCCGAGCTGGTCCGGGCCATGTTCAGCCTCCTGCACCGGCAGTACGACGGGCTGGGCGAGCTGCTGCGGGCCCTGCCCCGGGCCTACACCATCTCGCCGTCCTCCGTGGAGGACACCATGAGCCTGCTGGAGTGCCTCGGCCAGATCCGCTCGCTGCTCATCGTGCAGATGGGCCCCCAGGAGGAGAACCTCATGATCCAGAGCATTGGGTGAGGCACGCCCGTCCGTGCTGGGCACCTTTCCCTGGAGGTGGGGGAGCCTCCTTCTCCAGCCGGGCCCCCTGGGAGAGTCTGTAGGTACAGCGAGGTCGCCTTCCCTCAGCGTCCGGCCTGTCCACCCACCCCGGGGAACAGCCCCCCCACCACGTGACTCTGGGCCCAAGGTCTGCCAACTTGAGCTTCGGTTTCCTCATCTGTAACATAGGGAAGGGCCACACCTACCCCCTTGAGTGGTGGTGTGGCTTCGGGGGCTCGTGCAGCTGCTGCAGTTCGTGGCGTGGTATTGAGCACTGAGTGTCGAAGAGTCTCATTCCTTCACTCAGAAAGGCTTATCTAGCACTCACCATGTCTGGGCCCTTTCCAGGCATTAGGAACACAGTGGGCAACGTGACAGAGGTCTGCTCTCTGAAGTCCCGTGTGGTGGCTCAGGCTTGTGATCCCTTCGTGCTGAGGCAGGAGGATCGAAAGTTCAAATCCAGCCTCAGCAAGTCCCTAAGCAATTCAGCAAGACCTTGTCTCAAAATAAAATATTAAAAAAGGGCTGGGGATGTGGTTCAGTGGTTAAGCACCCCTGGGTTCAATCCTTGGTTAAAACAAAAAAAAACTCCACTCTGGGAGAGCCCACCCTGGACACGTGCCTCAGTTTCCTCACATGTGAAATAGGGACACAGTTCCTGCCTCCTAAAGAGGATGTAAGAATGAACAGGAGCAGATTTGGAGGGGGCAGAGGCCAGTAGGTGCTGACTGATACCATGTTGGTGGCAGTGGCTCTGCCTGGACTCGGTGACTCAGCCCTTGGTGACTCCACGCACTCTGATCCGTCCACAGGAACATCATGAACAACAAAGTCTTCTACCAACACCCGAACCTGATGAGGGCCCTGGGCATGCACGAGACGGTGATGGAGGTCATGGTGAATGTCCTTGGGGGTGGTGAGTCCAAGGTAAGGGCCTGGCTGGGCTGGAAAGCAGAGGGGAGGGGGCCGCAGAAGGCAGGCACTGACCATAGCCCACCTGCCTGCCCCAGGAGATCCGCTTCCCCAAGATGGTGACAAGCTGCTGCCGCTTCCTCTGCTACTTCTGCCGCATCAGCCGGCAGAACCAGCGCTCCATGTTTGACCACCTGAGCTACCTGCTGGAGAACAGCGGCATTGGCCTGGGTGAGAGACCCTGAGCCAAGGACCCGCCCCCAGAGCCCTTCCAGGCTGCCCCTCTCTGCCAGCTCACTCACTCAGTCATTCAACAAACACACTCTCAACCCTCCCTGTGATGAGTAGGGCAGGGACACATAGTGACCCAGGCAGCCCTGCATGGCCTTCCCTGGGCTCACGTGCATCAAGGAAGACGGTCCCAGCTTAGACAGCAACAGCCGGAGTGGCCAGGGCTGGGATGGGGAACCACAGATGAGACAAGGCCTCTGGTCCTGCTGGGGAAAGGAGGAGTGACACACTCAGGAGTGAGACAGGTGGCCGCGTACCTCTGAGAGTGTTCTCACCACTTCTCGCTCCTCAGGCATGCAGGGCTCCACGCCCCTCGACGTGGCCGCCGCCTCCGTCATTGACAACAATGAACTGGCCTTGGCGTTGCAGGAGCAGGACCTGGAAAAGGTGCAGAGGGGCGGCCAGGCAGTGTGGGACAGCTGCTGGTCATGGGCCCCCACGGGGAACATTCTAGATGTCCACGGCTGAATCAGACGGGAATAACTTCCAGGGAGAGAACAGCACCCATGGTCACTCCTGGGGGCTGCGGGGCTGCAGCACATCCATGCTCTATGCTGCCTGGCTGGTGGCCTCTGAGTGTCGAGCCCTCTGTGCCTCCGCTTCTATGTGCAGAGGGGTGAACATTTGCTCTGGAGCACATTATGTTGGGTTCAGCTTCCTAGTTCCCTTGCTGAGAGGCCTTGGACAAGTGACAGCTCCTTCGGCCCTCTGCCACCTCATCTCCACAGTGCACACAGTGGTAGAAACGAACGCATAGAGTTGTTTTGAGGGTTAAATGAGATGATCTATAAAAGCATTTATAAAACAGCACTCAAGCAGGCATGGTGGCTGAGAGACCCCCTTTCTCAAAACAAACAAAACACCATGACCAATAATGGTTAGCTGCTGTTTATCCAGTTAGCATTTCTTGTGCACCATTGTATGTCAGGACCTGTCCAAGGCAGAGCAGTGATAGTACAAAAATCTGTCTCCCAGCCCTGGCAATTTAGCAAGGACCCAGGCAACAGAGCAAGATCCTGTCTCAAAATAAACAAAAAGGGGCTGGGCATGGTGGTGCATACTTATACTCTCAGGAACTCAGGAGGCTGAGGCAGGAGGATTGCAAGTTTGAAGCATGCCTTAGCAAGGCCCTAAGGACTTCCTGAGATCCTGTCTCAAAATAAAACATTGAAAAAGGGCTGGGGATGTGGCTCAGTGATTAAGCAACCCTGGGTTCAGTCCCTGGCATATAAATAAATAAGTAAGTAAATGGCTGGGGTGTGGTTTAGTGGTTAAGCATCTCTGGGTTCAATTCTTGATACGCAGAGAGAGAGAGAGAGAGAGAGAGAGAGAGAGAGAGAGAAAGGAAGGTAGGTAGGTAGGTAGGTAGGTAGATTGGTTCCTGCTCCGGAGTAGCCAACATTCTATTTGGGAGGAAGGATAATATGAATGCTATAGGAATAACATCTAGTGTGTTAGCTAGGGACAGATGTTAAGAAGGGAAAGAAAGCAAGCAAAGGAGAGAAATATCATGGGTCACATGTTTGTCTGAGTTTAGGTTAGAGTAGTCAGAGAATGCCCCATTGAGAAAATGACATTTGAGTAAAGCTCAGGAGGTGAGGGGTCAGATGGATATCAGGGGGAAGAGCTTTCCAGGCAAAGGGAACAGTTAGTGCAAAGGCCCTGAGGCAGGAATGAGCCTCGTGAATTTATGGAATAGCAGAGAGACCAGTGCCTTTGGCACAGAGGCAGTGAGGGACGAGTAGTAGGAAGTTGTATGGGATCAAGGACTCTGGTTTTTATCCTAAATGAGATGAAGTCAAGAATCTGAGCAGAGGAGGGACATGACCTGACTCAGGTGTGCATAGGTGTGTGTGAGGAACAAACTGAGAGGAGAGGAAGGGGGAGGACAGGCTGCTGCAGTGGCCTAGGTAGAGACGAAGGTGGGTGGGACCAGGCTTAGTCTGCTCAGGGATCCAGAGATGAACAGGGCTGGGGAGCTCAGGGCTGGCACACTGAGCCCTAGGGAAGAGGGGGTGGCTCTGGCTGAATCCCCTTCCTGCCCCCCAGGTCGTGTCCTACCTGGCAGGCTGTGGCCTCCAAAGCTGTCCCATGCTTTTGGCCAAAGGGTACCCGGACATCGGCTGGAACCCCTGCGGCGGTGAGCGCTACCTGGACTTCCTGCGCTTCGCCGTCTTCGTCAATGGTGAGGCAGGGGATGGCGGTGGCAGGTGGGAGTCATGGGGCCTCTGACCAAAGCCTCCCTCAGGGTGACAGCCCCACCCTGCGCCTTGGGCCTGGCCTGGGCAGGGATTCTTCCAAGAGGTTCTGGGCCGACCTGGCATCACCCCTGGGGGTGTCAGGTCCTGGGGCCGCGTGGGGTCCTGGGGCTGCGTGGGGTCCTGGGGCTGCGTGGGGTCCCTGGGCAACGGCTCACGGGTCCTCCTGACCCTGCCGCGTGCCAGGCGAGAGCGTGGAGGAGAATGCCAACGTGGTGGTGCGCCTTCTCATCCGCAAGCCCGAGTGCTTTGGGCCCGCCCTGCGGGGTGAGGGTGGCTCAGGGCTGCTGGCCGCCATCGAAGAGGCCATCCGCATCTCCGAGGATCCTGCACGGGATGGGCCAGGTGTCCGCAGGGACCGTCGCCGTGAGCAGTGAGTGTCCTGCTCCCCTCTCCAGCGGGACAGCCCACCCTCCCGGTGCCCCTGCCACCTCCCTCACACCCACCCCCTGCCTCACACCCACCCCCTGCAACAGCTTTGGGGAGGAGCCTCCTGAAGAAAACCGCGTGCACCTGGGACATGCCATTATGTCCTTCTATGCCGCCCTGATTGACCTGCTGGGACGCTGTGCACCAGAGATGCATGTGAGACCCGGAAGGCTGGGGTGGGACAGATGGGAGGGGACGGGCATGCATGGCCTCCCTGAACTTCTGCATTCAGATGTTGGCGATCTTGATTGAACTCTCATCATGTGGGTGGTCATGGACAGAACAGTGACCTGCACTGTCCCAGGCCCCGATCTCATGGAGTGGACAGGGAAGGGATGGGGAAGCACAGGCGGAGGGTAGGGAACTGAGTTAGTCCCTTGGGAGGGAGGCCTGCGGTACCCATGGGTGTGCCAGGAAGGGGTGGAAAGGAGAACAGGTGCTGGGTAACATGCCCATCCTCCCCGCCCCTCCCCCCAGCTAATCCAAGCCGGCAAGGGCGAGGCCCTGAGGATCCGCGCCATCCTACGTTCCCTCGTGCCTTTGGACGACCTCGTGGGCATCATCAGCCTCCCCCTGCAGATCCCCACCCTGGGCAAAGGTAGGAGGGGCCAGGGCCTGGCCAGGGCAAGATGCTACGGAGGGGGCCAGTGGGTCCCGCGGGCATCCTGACACCCCCCACCCCCCTTTCCGGTAGATGGGGCACTGGTACAGCCAAAGATGTCAGCGTCCTTTGTGCCGGACCACAAGGCGTCCATGGTGCTCTTCCTGGACCGCGTGTACGGCATCGAGAACCAGGACTTCCTGCTGCATGTGCTCGATGTGGGGTTCCTTCCTGACATGCGGGCTGCTGCCTCGCTGGACACGGTGAGCAGCCCCGCCCACCCTGGCACTCTCCCCGCCCCGCCCCGTGGAGGACATGAGATGGGTCATGGGAGAGCGACAGCAGCACTTTCGTATTAGAGAGCAAAGCCAGGAAAGGCAGAATTCCGATGGAGTGTGGGTAGGAATCCTCCAGGTATGAAAATGATCGTTCTCCGTTCAGCACTGTGGGCACCCACAGCGTATGATCCTAACAGAAGGTGACTGGCCAAGGAAGGTGACCACTGAGAATTGACCACTGGCTTAGAAAAACGGAGATCACAGTGACCTTGACAAACAGTTTTAGTAAGGTGAAGGGCCACAGCCTTATGCAGGGGGCTTGAGAGGGACAGGAGGTGAGGTATCGGAGATAGAGTACTAGCCATTCCTTTTTTTTTTTTTTTTTTTTTTTTTGGTACCAGGGATTGAGCCAGGGGCCCTTAACCACCAAGCTACACCCCCAGCCCTTTTTATTTATACATTTATTTTTTTTAGAGACAGGGTCCCACTGAGCTGCTTAGGATCTCATTAAGTTGCTGAGGCTGCCTTTGAACTTGCAATCCTCCTGCCTCAGCCTCCTCTGCTGGTAGCAGCCATTCTTTACGAGTTTCTGGCAGGGGAAGGAGGCAGAGGAGGGATGACTGCTGGGGGTCAACTCCAGCAAGGTCTTAAGGGGGAGAATTAATTGCTTGGTATTAGCTGGGAAAAAGGAACACTGGGACTTGAATCTATAACCACTATAGGAAGTGTGGGTACAAAGAAACAAGTTCACTGACACCACAAGGAAGTGACCAGCCAAAGCCAAAATGTAAAAAAAAAAAATACAGGACAAATGACCCGGTTTCTCCAGCAAGTAAATCACATTAAAAAAGAAAAGATGAAAATGTCTAAAATTGTTCATCATCACTAGCAATTAGAGAGATGCAAATCAAAACCACTCTAAGATTTCATCTCACTCCTGTCAGAATGGTAGCTATTATGTATACAAAAAACAATAAGTGTTGGCGAGGATATGGGGAAAAAGGTACACTGATATACTGCTGGTGGGACTGCAAATTGATGCAGCCAATCTGGAAAGCCGTTTGGAGATTCCTTGGAAAATTGGGAATGGAACCCCCATTTGAACCAGCTGTCCCTCTCCTCTGTCTATACCCAAAGGACTTAAAAACAGCATACTACAGGGACACAGCCACATCAATGTTTATAGCAGCTCAGTTCACAATAGCTAAACTGTGGAGCCAACCTAGATGCCCTTCAATAGATGAATGGATAAAAAAAATGTGGCATATATACACAATGGAATATTACTCAGCAATAAAAGAGAATAAAATCATGGCATTTGCAGGTAAAGTTAGGGAAGATAATGCTAAGTGAAGTTAGCCAATCCCAAAAAAGCAAATGCCTAATGTTTTCTTTGATATAAGGAGGCTGATTCATAGTGGGATAGGGAGCAGGAGCATGGGAGGAATAGATGAACTCTAGATAGGGCAGAGGGGTTGGAGGGGAAGAGGGGGTAGAGGGTTATTAATGAATGTGATAATCATTACTATCAAAAGAACATATATGAAGACACGAATTGGTGTGAATATACAATGTATACAACTAGAGATATGAAAAATTGTGCTCTATATGGGTAATAAGAATTGTAATGCATTCTGCTGTCATATATAAATAAAAACAAATTTACATTTAAAAAACCTAAAAAAAAAAAAAAAAGAAAAAGAAAAGAAAATGGCTATGAGACTTGCCGGCCAAATGCAGCATGTGGACCCTCCAGGGGCCCTGATCTCAACAGTACCATCTGAATGCAAAGCAGTTTTTGCCACAGCCAGAAAAAGTTGATCAGGAAAATCAAGAGATTGTTAATTCTGTCACGAGGGATATGGCAGTATTTTCTGGACTGTCAGACAGACTTGCTTTTCTGAATGGAAATGTGTAGCTAAGCATCTGTGGGTACAATGGCAGATGGCTGGGGTTTGCATGAAAACGTTACAGGAAAGACAGACGGTCAAGGTTAGAGCAGAAATAAAGTCACACGGAAGGTCAATATCTGCACAACAGCCAAATCCGAGTAATGGGGCTCATTATCAGCTTCTGGACTTTGGAGTGTGTTCGAAATTTTGCTCAGCAAAGTAGCAATGGGCGTGGGGTACAGAAGCCGAGGAGCAGGATTTGGGGAATGATCTGGGTCCGTAGGCCAGAGTTGTCCAGGATGGGTGCCAAGGCCACCCCAGGGATTGCAGCGGGCCTGAGGTCCTCGCCCTGTGCCGCAGGCCACTTTCAGCACCACGGAGATGGCCCTGGCGCTGAACCGCTACCTGTGCCTGGCGGTGCTGCCGCTCATCACGAAGTGTGCGCCGCTCTTCGCGGGAACCGAGCACCGCGCCATCATGGTGGACTCCATGCTGCACACCGTCTACCGCCTGTCCCGGGGCCGCTCGCTCACCAAGGCGCAGCGCGATGTCATCGAGGACTGCCTCATGGCGCTCTGCAGGTGGGGTGCGGCCCGGGGCGGGGTGGGGCCACAGGCCGCGCGGACCTCGAGGCGCGATCACCGCCCTGTGCTCTCCCCGCAGGTACATCCGCCCGTCCATGCTGCAGCACCTGCTGCGGCGCCTGGTGTTCGACGTGCCCATCCTGAATGAGTTCGCCAAGATGCCGCTCAAGGTGAGCGCTAACCCTCCTCAGCTCACCCTCGCTGCCATGACCCACCCACCGCCCTACTCTAGCCCCAGACTAGGGGGCGCATGTGTACCAGCGCTGCCCACCCCAGCCACCCTGCGCGCGTGAGGGCAGCGGACCCACAGAAGCTAATTGGCATCCCTGTCAGCATACTAGGATTCCCAGGACATTCACTTTGCGTCATTGATGCCGCTAACATTCCCTAATTAGCGCTTAATTTGCCTAACCAAATGAGCCAGCCCCCGCCTAAATTAGCATATATTTGCATGGGGCACACCAATTCCCCTAATTAGCATTTTATTCGCATGCCCAGACCACCAGCCTTCCACTATTCAAATGAGTGCGTTTATTTGAATAAACAGAACCATAGCTATTCTGAATATTTGCACACTGTGTCTCCTGTTTTTTCATTTGCATGGCTAATTTGCATAAGGAGATACCCCCAACTCAGATATCTTGACTACTTTGCATAATATGCTTAAATTAGCCCCTACTTCAAGCTTGCATATTGGATAGTGGAGGCCCTCTTTTCAATTTCCATATATTTGCATGGAGCGCTGCCTGTGTTTCTATCTGGCGTGCTAGTTTGCATAAGCACAGATCACTCCATCCATATGCCCATTTGCACACCACCCTACCCGTGGACTATTAAGCATGCTTGTTTATGTGAAAAGACAGACAAACCCAGCTCTAGTTTAATGCCCATCCTGGTTCCAAATTAAAATGCTAACTTTGCATAATAAACTATCCAGGACCATTCCCTAATAAACAGACCATGCCCTCCTTTATTAGCATATAATTTGCATTGTCTACACCTCCTTTATAGTTTTCGAGCACTGCACCCTCTGCCTCCTGGGGCCTTCATTTGCTTGCCATCTGCTTTATGCCCCTTCCTGTGTGTCCCCTCTTGCTCCCACTCAGCTCCTCACCAACCACTATGAGCGGTGTTGGAAGTACTACTGCCTCCCTACGGGCTGGGCCAACTTCGGGGTCACCTCCGAGGAAGAGCTACACCTCACTCGAAAACTATTCTGGGGCATCTTTGACTCTCTGGCACATAAGGTCTGGGCACCCAGGAGACCCAAAAGGGGAGGGTTGGGCCTC
The DNA here is from genome assembly GCF_047511675.1 of Marmota flaviventris. NCBI lineage: Eukaryota > Metazoa > Chordata > Mammalia > Rodentia > Sciuridae > Marmota > Marmota flaviventris. Next base: position 14,932,106 of record NC_092515.1, on the reverse strand, counting down.
AAACTTGGGAATCCAGAATGAAATCTCCAAATTTGATGGGTTCCAGGAGAGAGGCAGCTCTGCAGGTTTGGATGTAGGAAGATTTATGGGTTGAGGATTCAATTTGGGGGTTATAGAAGAGGGGATGTGCCTTTCATTGAGGTGCTTGGAAGGGGTAATATGGAGGTGATTTGGGGTTCCATCTTGGTCTGGGGTTTTGATTTCAGAGAGAGGGACCATAATTTGGGTTTGGGGGTCCAGGGAGGAAGGTTGATGATTGGAAGGTGTGATTGACACTTCTGAGACTCCAAGGTTGGGATATTCCATGAAGCCTTGTGACACCCTCCAACCCGCCCACCCCTGGCATCCTCAGAAATACGACCAGGAGCTGTACCGCATGGCCATGCCTTGTCTGTGTGCCATCGCGGGGGCCCTGCCTCCTGACTACGTGGATGCCTCGTACTCATCCAAGGCAGAGAAAAAGGCCACGGTGGACGCTGAAGGCAACTTTGATCCCCGGCCTGTGGAGACCCTCAAGTGAGACCTGGGGTGGAACTCAGGGGCTGGGGGAGAGGAAGGTTTCCTCTCCATGCCCAACATCTGCCAATCCCTTCCCCTCCACAGTGTGATCATCCCCGAGAAGCTCGACTCCTTCATTAACAAGTTTGCAGAGTACACACATGAGAAGTGGGCCTTTGACAAGGTCGGCACCAGGGTCCCCCAGTCCCAGAAGTGTCCCTCCTTCAAGACCTCAGCTTTTCCCCAGGCCCAGGTCTTCCCTGAGGCCCCAGGTTTCCCTGAGGCCTCCGGCCTTCCCTAAGGACCCTCACTCTCCCAGGGATCCCCAGATTTCTGTGGAGCCCTCAGTGCCTCCAGGGTCCCCGCTGGGTGCCCTACATGGCTACCCCTCATCCTGCCTTCACCTGTCCTCCGCCTCCACTTCTAGATCCAGAACAACTGGTCCTACGGGGAGAACGTGGACGAGGAGCTGAAGACCCACCCCATGCTGAGGCCCTACAAGACTTTTTCAGAGAAGGTGACCAAGCCTTGGGGCCCCGTGTTGGGGATCAAAATGAAACTCCAAATCTGGGGTAGGGAGGAAATGAGGAAGCCTCAAGGGTTTGCATCTAGATAGATCTGTCATTAGGGTTCCCATCACGGACTTTGCCTCCCTCAGGTTGGGTTGCCTCCCCCGAGGGCCCCAGATTCCTAATGTCCCTCTTCTAGAAAGGGTCAGAGGCTGAGTTTGATTCCTTGACCCTGAGTCCCGTCACTGGGACTCATGTGTAAAATGAGAGAATGCGCGTTAGGAGGCTCTACTCCGGACTGGTAAGAACCTGGGTTCCAGGGTGGCCTGGGCCACTGAGCACTTCATAGCCACCTGGTGGGGACTTCCCACTCTGGAGGCCAAGGAGTCTGGCTGCGGGCTCCTTCCTCTATCCCCTTCCAGCCCCACTCCACCAACTCTATCTCCTCCTGTCCACTCCAGGACAAAGAGATTTACCGCTGGCCCATCAAAGAGTCCTTGAAGGCCATGATTGCCTGGGAATGGACCATAGAGAAGGCGAGGGAGGGTGAAGAGGAGAAGACGGAGAAGAAGAAAACACGGAAGATATCTCAAACTGCCCAGGTGAGGCCATGAGGGAGCGGCCAGGGTCTCAGTAAGGGGCCTGTGGGACCAGACAGGGGCTGGGATTGTGAGGGGAGGGGGCCCTAAGGAGGGGGATGGAATCAGGAGAAGGGGCGAGGCCAGAAGAAGGGACAGAAGTCCAAGAAGTCGGGGACAGGAGAGTCATGGGTCTAAAGACTCACAGGGCAGAGGAGAGGAGGGGGTGGTTTAGAGACAGGGTCTTAAGGAGGGGGTGTAGAGGAGGTGTCTGGAGCCCCAGGCAGGGGCTGGTTGGGGCTTCTTGCTTGCTCATCCAGCCCTCGTCTCCCCCTGCCCTCTCAGACCTATGACCCCCGAGAAGGCTACAACCCCCAGCCCCCCGACCTCAGCGGAGTGACCCTGTCCCGAGAGCTGCAGGTGAGACCTCTGACCCTGTATTTGGGGGTCCCCAGGGCATCTGCTGGGGAAGGGCATTCTCTGAATCTGTCCTGGATTGTCTGTGTCCCCCGCAGGCCATGGCAGAACAACTAGCAGAAAACTACCACAACACGTGGGGGCGGAAGAAGAAGCAAGAGCTGGAGGCCAAGGGTGAGTGGCCCCGCTCCCCACACGGCCCGCCTCTCCGCAGCCCCGGTCAGAGGCTCCGGAGTCTGAGGGCCTGGTCAGTCCGTGCCTTCCCCGTGCGACTGAGCAACGGCCTCCGCCCCTGGGTTTCTGGCCTGGAGACTGGAAATGGTGACAGCGGTTTCCACCACAGGCTTGTGGTGAGGCGAGCCTCTGAGAGCGGGGTTTCCGCTACGATCTCCGTCTTTAGGACCAGAATCCTGCGACCTCAGCTCAAGAACCACTTCAGGGAGCGGCCTGGGTCCCCCCCAGCCCCTAGTTTCTGGTCTTTGCCTCCCCAGGCGGTGGGTCCCATCCCCTGCTGGTGCCCTACGACACTCTGACGGCCAAGGAGAAAGCACGAGATCGGGAGAAGGCCCAGGAGCTGCTGAAGTTCCTGCAGATGAATGGCTACGCGGTCACCAGGCAAGCTCAGGGGCGGGGCCACCCGGGAGGAGGCGGCGGGTGGGCGGGGCCCGAGTGCGGGGCGGGGCCATACCTTGCCAGGCCAAGGGGCGGGGCCTGGAAATGGGGGCGGGGCCTGGAAATGGAGGCGGGCCCTGAGAGAGGCTGAGGACCTGGGATGAGGCCCGAGAGTGTAGAGGAAGGACCTGCTGGAGCAGAAACGCACCCAGGCCCTGCTTCTGGGCTGACCTCTCTGCTTGTCCACCCAGAGGCCTTAAGGACATGGAGCTGGACACATCTTCCATCGAGAAGCGGTTTGCGTTTGGCTTCCTGCAGCAGTTGCTGCGCTGGATGGACATTTCCCAGGAGTTCATCGCCCACCTGGGTAGGAAGAATGCCCTTCCTGTTTTCTGCCTCCCTAGCAAAGACGCGCCTGGGGAGCCAGCCCCGGATCTCTCCTTCCGCCCCTCATCTAATTATCTACTAGGCCAGACACTGTTCTGGATGTCGGAGATACATTGACCAAGGCAAAGATCCAGCCCATCTGCCACTGTGTTCCTGTGTGTTTACACCATTACTATTAATAACATTTAATATGTTAGTGTTTGGGCAAGAATAAATCAATAGAGCAGGGTGAAGGGGATTGGGAGTGTGCAGCCCATAGTTTTTTGTTTTTGTAGTTGTAGATGGACAGAATGCCTTTATTCTATTTGTTTATTTTTATGTGGTGCCGAGGATCGAACCCAGTGCCTCACAAATGCCAGGCAAGTGCTCTACCACTGAGCTACAGCCCCAGCTGAAGCCCATTGTAATTTTAAATAAAATATTCAAGGAAGACTTGGATAAGAGTGTGACATGGGCTGCATGTGGCTCAGTGGTAGAGTGCTTGCCTGGCATGTGCAAAGGCCCTGGGTTCCATCCCCAGCAGCACTGGAAAAAAAAGTGACATCTGAGTCAAGACCTAAAGGAGATTCCTGGAGAGCCATTTGGACATCTGGAGACATCTGTTCCTTCCAGGCAAGGGAGCAGCAAGTGCAGAGTCCTGGAAGGTTCCTAGTATGGGATGCCATGTGGCTGAAGTGGAGTGATTGAGGGGGAGTGAGAGGACATGATGTTAGAGAGGTAACAAGACAGATCACGTAGTGCTTTGCAGGCCATAGTGAGAACTTTGTCTTTTACCCTGAGTGAGATGGAACCACAGGAGGGCTCTGAGCAGAGAAGGGACCTGACTCAAGTGTTCAGTGTCCTTTTGACTTGACTGGGAACAGAGAGGGCAAAACCTGAACAGATTCTGGATTTATTTTGAAGGCTGAGGCTGCTGGGCTACTTCTTGGTTGTTTCTTGGACATCATCAAGAGTCACAGTGAGGGCCCCCACAGTCTTTTTCAGTTTTCTCCAGAGACCCTCAGCCCCCAAGCCCCAACATTCCCAATGGTGAGAGGCAGATCAGGATTCAGTCCCACAAATCTCTCCCCAAGGCCCACATGCTGAGTCTCCTTGCCGCACACCTCTTGCTAATTCCCTGTCCTCTCTGAACCTCAGTTTCCTCGTCTGTGATATGGGATACTGTTCAACATAACTGCCATGGTTCTGTCACTTACTGGCTGGGTGACCCAGGGTAAATTGTTTCAGGGACATATCAAATGTTTAATAATTGGAGCCAGTATTATTATTTTAATAGCTTAATTATTCCTATTACCATTTTTGTTTGAATGGACTTTATTTAAAAATTATTCTAATGTATTTATATCAACTTCTGGTCTCATTTGTTTCATTCATTAATTCTAAATTGACTCCGTGGTAGATATTGAAGTTCAGAAATAAGAAAGGCTTGTGATGAGTGAGGAGAGGAATGGTCTATGGCCTCACCTTCCTTCTGGTTTGTTCTCCTCCCCATTTTCAGTTTCAGGAAGGGTTTGATCAAGGGATAGGGGAGATAAGACAAAAGAAGGGGAGAGAGGTTTATCTGACAGACAACAGAAGTGACTTCATACCAAGAATTTATCTCCCATCATTTCCTAGCCCTGCCCTCAGAGTCTCTCCCATCAGATCACACTGGATTCCCCAGCCTTGACCCCTCTGTGACCCCATTTGTCCTTCCCGACAGAGGCCGTGGTCAGCAGTGGACGAGTGGAAAAATCCCCACATGAACAGGAGATCAAATTCTTTGCCAAGGTAAGAGGTGGGCTGGGAAAGGGGGCCAGGAGCTGGTGGGCCTCCCCCTCCTCACCACCCCATCTTCCTTCCCCACCTGCAGATCCTGCTCCCCTTGATCAATCAGTACTTCAACAACCACTGCCTCTATTTCTTGTCCACACCAGCCAAAGTGCTGGGCAGTGGTGGCCACGCCTCCAATAAGGAGAAGGAAATGATCACCAGGTGGGCTGCCTGCGACCTCTGACCCCTGACCTCATAGGGTTATAGTCCTGGACCCCTGACTTCCTGTGCTTGGCCTTTAGGGGCTCTGACCTGGGTACTAGGCACTGGTCACTCTTCCTGCAGGGTGATGGGTGGGCTGGGGTGACAAGCTGTCCCTGTTTGCGGGACTGCAGGGTCTCCCAAAATGTCAGGTAAACTGGGACAAACCGGTCACCCTGTTAGGAAGCAGACACTCGCTGTGGCTCCCCAGGCCAGTCACCCCCTGGGATTGTCAAGCCTGCTGGTTGGATCCCCTTCCTGAAGTCTCCTGCTCGGGCTGCCTGCCGCCCTCCCCCGTCCTCTCTGTCCCTCTCCTTTCTCTGTGCCACCGCCGCCCTGTCTCCATGGTTTCACTCTCTGTTCCCCTGTCCTGTCCCTTCCTTCAGCCTCTTCTGCAAACTCGCGGCCCTTGTCCGCCACCGCGTCTCTCTCTTTGGTAAGTGGCCCTCCCCTGAGCTTCCTGCCAGCCCCTGGAGGAAGGAGTTCCCGGGTTTGGCCTTCATTTGAGGAACGTTCCTTGTGTCATTCTCCTGGACCTGGATGTGGACTGGGTAGTCCTAGGGACAGGGCAGTGGCTGAGACAGGGGGCCACTGTCCCCTGGCCCTTCCCTCACCTCAGCCACCTTCCCCTCCCAGGGACGGACGCCCCCGCTGTGGTCAACTGTCTTCACATCCTGGCCCGCTCCCTGGATGCCAGGTAGGGTGACACGGGTGGCACCCACTGCCATCCTGCGCCAGCCGCAGCCCCTGTCCTTCACACCCTCCACATGGAGACTTTCTTCCCCCTAGGACGGTGATGAAGTCAGGCCCCGAGATCGTGAAGGCCGGCCTCCGCTCCTTCTTCGAGAGCGCCTCGGAGGACATCGAGAAGATGGTGGAGAACCTGCGGCTGGGCAAGGTGTCGCAGGCGCGCACGCAGGTCAAGGGCGTGGGCCAGAACCTCACCTACACCACGGTGGCCCTGCTGCCCGTCCTCACCACCCTCTTCCAGCACATCGCCCAGCACCAGTTCGGAGACGACGTCATCCGTAAGAGCCCCGGCTTCAGGGGCGGGCGGGGGTCCATCGGGCCGGTGGGACCATCACAGGTGGCGGCCAGAGTCCCCAGCTCATGGTCATCCTACGTAACAGAATGAGTCCCTTAGGATGTGCGTTAGCTGCTCTGAACCAAGACCCCAAGTCACTGGAACCTGGAGAAGCCAACATTCCTTTCTCATCTAATGGTGACTTGTAAGTGGGTCACAGGGTCAGATATCCAGGCCCCTTCCATCTCACGGCTCTGCCTTCTGTGAAATGTTGCCGTTCCAAGGTGGCTCGCCAACATGCCCCTCTAGGCAGCGGGAGAGGAAGTAGAGATGGAGCTTGTGCCCGGGGAGGCTGTCGAGGAAGGCCCCGCTGCTGGGAGCCCAGCTTCCAAGGAGCTTTTCCTGAGCCGCATCCCCAGCCCCACTTGGTTCTTTTAAAGGAACAACCTAGAAGCAGCCCTGTGGCTTCTGCTTATATCAGACCGGTCAGAACATGGCACATAGCCACCTGTCACCGCAAAGGAGACTGGGAAAGAGGCCTTTGTTCCTGGAGGTCATGTGTTGAGCTTAACATGGGGGGTCTCTGTGAGAAAGAAGGTAGGGGCAGGGCTGGGAGCCAGAGAGCAGCATCTGCATGTTTGTCCGGCCATGGGACACACGTGGGAGTGACGCAGCCAAGATTGTGTTGTGTGGGACATGCAGTGTGGTGTCACTGAGACATAGGAAGGCCAGGTGGCTTGACATGACATGGTGTGGGCAGGGATTCAAAAGAGCCTTTTAAGATGTGGCTGGGACCAGGGTGGCACCAGGGGGATGGCAGGAAGGGCAGGGGAGAGACACTCCGAGGTGGAGAAGACAGGCTAGGGAAGGGAGGTGTCCAGAATGAGGCCTGGGATTGGGGACCTGGGGACAGTGGGTCCTCTATAGAGCTGGAGATGGGAAGATGTGGCCAGTTTGGGGAGATGCTGAAGTTGGTTTGGGACACAGGAGTTATGAAGGGCCTCGGGGACACTAAGGGAGGGCTGTCCAGTTATGGAGCATAGGGCCAGTGGGCTCTGGGGACCAAGGGATAGTGAGGTCCTGTGCTCACTGCTTATTTGAAATTACAGTCCATTGCTAAACAGGTTGGTGGCACGTGCCTGTAATCCCAGCCACTCGGCAGTCTGATGTGGGAGGATCACAGGTTCGAGGCCAGCCTCAGCAATTTAGAGAGACCCTGTCTCAAAATTTTTAAACATTTTTATAAATGGCTGGGAATGTAGCTCAGTGGTAAAGCACCCTTGGGTTTGATCCCTAGTATCTATCTGTCTGTCTGTCTGTCTGTCTCTCTCTCTCTCTCTCTCTCTCACACACACACACACACATCTATTGAAAAATGGAAGAAAGGTAGCACCTGGATGGCGTTCTTCCCCAGGTCCAGCTTTTTATTTGAAACTTTAAAAAAATACAAAAAAGTCAAAAAGAAGAGTTTTCACCTCTGTGTCACCTTTCACTGCACTGGTGAAAGTATCTACAAAGTTTTTGAAGTTCTGAATGTAAGTCGCACTTCATGTCTGAATGCTGAGGCTGCACATGCCGGAACCAGAACCTTCCACCGTGACCCCAGCATCACCATCACCAACCTGATCACGTGAAAGACCCCTGTCACCCACACAATGTCTGCGACTTATTTTTGTTTGTTTGAGACAGAGCCTCCATGTGTTGCCTAAGCTGGTCTCCGTTTCCTGGGTCCCAGTGTTCCTCCTACCTCAGCCTCCCAAGTAGCTGGGAGCCAACACATCTGGCTTGTCTTTGTTTTTTTTTTTTTTTAAGTCAGATTTAAAAAATTATTCATAAAAGTCAATATTGAGAGTAAGGCGAGTATGTAGTATTTAAAGGATTATGAAGTAAAACCTCCTGTGTATTTTAGGAGATTGAAGGGACTTGAAAATGAAGAGGAGACGGAAAACAACACTATGAAAAAAAAAAAAAAGCTCAATATTTCAAATGTTTTTAAGTTGATGTGCTGTAAGAAAAAGGTCATTCCTAACTATAAGAGTGAGCTGTAACTAATTTTTAAATATATATATTATTTATTTAGTTGTAGTTGGACACAATACCTTTATTTTATTTATTTACTTTTTTTTAAAGAGAGAGAGAATTTTTTAAATATATATATATATAGTTTTTTAGTTTTCGGTGGACACAACATCTTTATTTTTATTTTTATTTTTTTAACGTGGTGCTGAGGATCGAACCCAGGGCCTCGCACTTGCTAGGCGAGCACGCTCTGCCACTGAGTCACAACCCCAGCCCCGAGCTGTAATTAATTTTAAATGCATATCTGATTTCAAAATTTTTAAAATGCAAATAATTTACCTGAGGCATTTACGACATCCAGTATACATGGAGGGAGAAAGCAAGAAAGCAAGAGCAAATATCAGATTGAATCATATGTATGTGAATTCTTTCATGCATTTGATACTTTTTCTAAACAATAGTTAACAAATAATTTGTGTTCTGTGATATTACACTTTCTACCACTAGTATTCCTTCCATTAATATTGCTATTTTTGCCATTTATATTGATATGAATATATTGTATTAAATAGTATCTCCCATTTTTAAAAAAGTCAGAATCCTGTCAAGTTTGGTTTTATTGCTGTAGCCTTTTTTTTAAAAGATCTTTTTTGGGGCTGAGGTTGTGGCTCAGAGGTAGAGCACTCGCCTAGCATGTGCACGGCCTGGGTTCGATCTTTAGCACCACATAAAAATAAATAAATAAAATAAAGAAATTGTGTTCAACTTCAACTAAAAAATCAATATTAAAAAAAGTTCTTTTTTGATATGGACACAATATCTTTATTTTCATGTGGTGCTGAGGATCCAACCCAGTGCCTCACATGTGCAAAGCAAGCGCTCTGCCACTGAGCTACAACCTCCAGCCCCATTTTTTTTTTTAATTAAGTTGCTGAACTCACAATCCTCCTGCCTCAGCTTCCTGAGCCACTGGGATTACAGGCGTGCTCCACCACACCTGGCCTCTGTAGCCTCTTTTTAAATCTAGGACAGCCCCTCCCTCTTTTGGCCTCATGACATTTGTGAAGTCAGTGAGGGTCTTCAGTTGGCCTTCTGGGAGGTAGGTGGACAACCCGAAATTGTAGCCAGGCTTCATGTGTATTTGCATTTTTCTGAAGGAGGTGCTTTCGTCAGAAATCCAAGGAAAAACCAGTTAGCCTTTACTGAGGGTCTACTAGTGTCCTGTTGTAATTACTTGTCAAGAATTAATTGATTTGGCGGTGGTGCATGCTTGTAATCCGGGCAATTTGGGAGGCTGAGGCAGGAGGATGGTGAATTCAAAGCCAATCTCAGCAATTTAGGGAGGCCCTAAGCAGCTCAGCAAGACCCTGTCTCTAAATAAAATATTAAAAGGGCTGGGGATGTGACTCAGTGGTTAAGTGCCCCTGAGTTCAATCCCCCATACCAAAAAAAAAAAAAAAAAAAGGAATTAATAAATTTGGTCTCACAGCCACCCATGGCGAAGGTGCTAGTGAAGGTACTGTAATTATCCCCACTTTACCGATACGCAAATGAGCCAACAGTTGATCCTTGCTCATGTCCCAAGAGCAGGCTTGCACTATGGCCCCTGCTCTTCCCCACTGCTTGATCTCCCTGGTATGGCGGCACACGCCAGACCTACCCCCGCTCTCTCCCTCAGTGGATGACGTCCAGGTCTCTTGCTACCGAACGCTGTGCAGTATCTACTCTCTGGGAACCACCAGGAACCCCTATGTGGAAAAGTAAGAAAAAAAGTGACACAATTTGGGGCTGGGGTGGGCATTGTGGGGCTGGAGGGGAGGGGAGGCAGCCGGGGAGACAATGGGGGTTTAAGCAAAAAGGGAGAGGGGCTGGGGCTGTGGCTCAGTGGCAGAGCGCTTGCCTAGCGTGTCTGAGACACTGGGTTCGATGCTCAGCACTGCATATAAATAAATAAAATCAAGGTCCATTGACAACTAAAAATATACTTTTTTTTAAAAAAGAGAAATGTTCAAAATCTACCAGTCAGTATCTATGCCAGCTGCAGTTCCCCAAGGCGGCCACTTGAGGGCGCTCAGGAGAAGGCCACTGGATCTGGGGCCTACAGGAGTAGGCACTGGCCAGCCAGGGTGCCTGGTTGCTTCAGGGGATCAAGCTTGCTCTGGGGAAACTGGAGCAGCACACAGGAGCCACAGCATGCCGAGAGCCAGTGGGGGGGACCGTTTCAACCAGAACAGAAGTCCCTCCAAGGGACACCGCTGCTGGAGTATGCTGGTGGCTTGTGGGAGGGGTGCTTCTGTGCAGGATGGGCTTGGGACCCAGGACCCCGAGGAGGCACATGGGAACTACACACAGCCCTCTCTTCCAGGCTGCGGCCAGCCCTCGGGGAGTGCCTGGCCCGCCTGGCAGCGGCCATGCCCGTGGCGTTCCTGGAGCCTCAGCTGAACGAGTACAACGCCTGCTCTGTCTACACCACCAAGTCTCCCCGGGAGAGGGCCAGTGAGTCGCGTGGGGTTGGAGCAGCGGTTGGAGTTGCGTCCTACCCAGCACCGTGCTCAGGGAAAGCCCCCTTGGGAATAGATGCCTCCCAAATCTGGGCTGTGAGGGGCTAAGCATTCCTCAGGGTCAGGACGGGGGGGGGGGGGTGCCCTGGCTTGTGCCGCAGGCCTGTTCCCAGGAGCATTAGGAGGTCAAAGAGGGAATTTGGAGCCATGGGGTTTGTTTTAGAAGTGGTAAAATATGAGGTCAATGGGACTTTCCAAAACTCACTTTGGGTGAGGGGCACTTGGGTGTGAGAGCATTAGGGAAAGCATGGGTTCATTCATTCAATATTTACTCATTTAACAAATATTTATGGAGCACCCACGCGGGATGAGGCACTGTCCTAGGCACCTGAGATTCTCATGAATATCCTGAGAATCATCGTCAACAACCTGGGCATTGATGAGGCCTCATGGATGAAGCAGCTCGCTGGTGGGTGGGGGCAGGAGCCTGAGTTCTGTATACTTCCTGAGGTCTCAGTCTAGAGGTTGGACTGAGGTATGGGTCTCAGGAATAGAAGTTCCAGACAGGAAACTTGTTCCTTGAGTTACTACTGTAATCCTAACACCATGTCTCGCCCATGACAGCCAAAAAAGTGAGCCATGGACCATGTGTTTCAGGGGACGGAATCGGGGGTGGGATTTAGAACACAGGGTTGGAGGGATCAGATGGGTGAGATGGTCCACGCCTGTAACCTCAGCTACTCAGGAGGCTGAGGCAGGGGGACCAAGGGTGTGAGGCCAACCTAGACAATTTAGTGAGACTCTGACTCAGATTTTTAAAAGGGGGCTGGGGATGCAGCTCAGTGGTAGACATTTGCCCACAGACACAGAGACATAGGCCCTGTTTTGATCTTCCCTAGCGCCACAAAAAAAAAAAAAAAAAAGTGGGGCTAACCTGGGCTGGAAGGGAGTTGTTTTGGAGTTTGCTACACAGCAGGAGTGCAGTGTGGGAGATATTAGGAGTGGAGGTTTCTAGAATTTGGGTGCAATTTCAGGGAATGGACCAGCTTGGGAGTATAGTTTTCGGGCCACTGAGTGTCAAGGTCAGGGTGTGAGAGGTGGTGGGTTGGAGGGTGGGATCAGAGGAATGGAGACTGGGAGACTAGTGCAGGTGGGTGGCAGTTCAGTGGTAGCTGATGTGTTTTAGGGAGGTCGGGACACTGAGGTCTGGGGTGATGTGTTGGCACGCCCTGACCTCTCTCTGTACCCCAGTCCTGGGGCTCCCCAACAGTGTAGAGGAGATGTGTCCTGATATCCCGGTGCTGGAACGGCTTATGGCAGAAATCGGGGGGCTGGCTGAGTCCGGGGCCCGCTACACAGAGATGCCACACGTCATTGAAGTCACGCTGCCCATGCTGTGCAGCTACCTGCCTCGCTGGTGGGAACGCGGCCCTGAGGCGCCCCCTCCTGCGCTGCCCGCCGGCGCCCCCCCACCCTGTACAACTGTCACCTCTGACCACCTCAACTCCCTGTTGGGGAATATCCTGAGAATCATCGTCAACAACCTGGGCATTGACGAGGCCTCGTGGATGAAGCGGCTTGCTGGTGGGTTGGGGCATGAGGCCTCTGGGGGAGGCCAGCATGCTGGGGTCCCTGGACCAGATAGTCTAAGAGGGAGATCTGGGGACCGGTGGCCTTACAGGAGTTGGGAGGAGTCAGAGGGTCAAAGGCCAGGGGTCAGAAACAGGTTCACAGGGTTCACAGGGTCTGGGGTGGATGACTGGGTCCCTGGATCCCTCCACATTGGATTCTGAATTTCTGGAGCTTTGGAGGAGGATAGATCAGAGGTTAGGAGCGGAATCAGAAGCCTGAGTTCTTTATACAGAGGATCAGAGGACTAGATCAGATGTTGGGGTCCCTGATATGAACAGTTACGGATCTAGGTCAGAGGTCCAGAGATCGGTCTTTAAATCGTTGGGATTCCTGGGTCAGAAATTCCCTGTAGAAGTTCTGTGTTAGAAATTGGGTTTTAGATTGGAGTCAAGCTGGGGATCAGGGGGTGGATTGGCAGTCAGGGTCAGAGATCAGGGTCTCTGTAAGAAGCCAGGGGTCCCAGTCAGAAATCACAGAGTAAGAACATGGTGTGGGCCAGATCAGAGGTTGGAGTCTTGCTGGTTAAGGGTAAGAGATCAGGTTAGGATTCAGTTTGGGGGGTTCAGAGGTCAGAGACTCTGTCAGGCTGGGGTCACAGGACAGGGACTGGGTCACAGGTTCAGTTCAGGGATCCTGGTTAGGATTAGCATTCTGGGCTATGACAGAGGTCAGGGGTGAGGTGGGGAATGGGATCAGAAATTCCTGGGGTTCAAAGCCTGGCTCAGGTTTGGGTCAAATGATAGTCAGTGGGACGATCTGTAGATCAGCAGTCACAGGCTGAGGATGGAGGTGAGGGGCTGTGTTGGAGGCCAGAGGTCGGGTGCGAGTGACCCCTCGCCCCTGCAGTGTTCGCGCAGCCCATCGTGAGCCGCGCCAGGCCCGAACTCCTGCGCTCCCACTTCATCCCCACCGTCGGGCGACTGCGCAAGCGCGCGGGGAAGGTGGTGGCGGAGGAGGAGCAGCTGCGCCTGGAGGCCAAGGCTGAAGCCCAGGAGGGCGAGCTCCTGGTGCGCGACGAGTTCTCGGTGCTCTGCCGGGACCTCTACGCCCTCTACCCGTTGCTCATCCGCTATGTGGACAATAACAGGTCAGCGGGTCGCTTCCCTGACCCCACTGGGCCCTCCCTTCCCGACCTGCTCCAAGCTCCTCCAGACCCAAGGGCCACACTCACCCCTCCCTCTACCTAGGCTTATTAACCCTCTGACCCAGGATTAGCAAACACGGTTCAACTTCAAGTTGAAAAAGATTCCAATGTGGCATCAAGGGCTTTGTGATTGACTAGTCCTGTCTGCCACGGGAGCAGAAATGGGTAGTAGTGGTGTGTGCGCAGCATAAGTGCCAGGAATCGATTAAACTTGAAATGTTATCAATTGCTGCTTAACTTTTACTAGCAAAATATGCTTAAATAAACAGCAGCTTACCCTGGCCTGTTCTTAGGAATAGAGAGCTTCTAGAAACCTTCAGTTATACACATGCTATTGTGTCTGAGGAACAGCTCCACTTCCCTACAGGTCTATAAGCTTGGTTCTAGTTTGTTTCTCCCTTTATGTCTAAGGCGAAAAAGAGAAGGCTTGGCGTCCACACCCTGCCCCCAGAAGACTTGATAGGCATGGGTCCTTCCAATAAAAGAAAAAGGTTTTGGCAACTCATTTCTATCCTCCCCAACACTTTTTTGTTTTTTGGTACTGGGATAGAACCCAGGGCCCTTTTTTATTTTTTATTTTGAGACAGGGTCTCACTAAATTTCTTATGGCCTGTCTAAGTTGCAGAAGCTGGCCTCCAGCTTGTGATCCAACTAAACCTCCTAAATTGCTGGGATTATAGGTCTGCACCACCCACTGCATTCAGCTTTTTTTTTTTAACATAGCAGTACACCATAAAAGAATATATAGTCGTCCCCCCCATTACATGTGCTTTTAATTACCTGCAGTCAAAAAATATTAAATGAAAAATTCCAGAATTTAAAAACTCCTAAGTTTTAAATTGCACACTGTTCTGAGTAGCAAGAAGAAATCACTGTCCCACTCCATCCTGCCCAGGATGTGAATCATTCCTTTGTCCAGTGCATCCATGTTGTCTATGCTACCCACCATTAGTAACTCACTAGCCATCTTGCTTATCAGATTGACAGTCATGGAATAAACACAGTATATAAGAGAGTTTGGGTTATTCATGGTTTCACACATCCACTTGGAGTTGGGTGGCATTCTCTACAGTTAGATATAGTTTGATTTTTTTTAAACTGATCTCCTATGGTTGGATATTTACATTGTTTCTGATTTCTCTGTCACTAACAATATCACACATCTAGCATGTTCTCTGTTACTAACATCCTCTTTGTGCTCATGAGTGTGCACTGCTGTATGGTAGGGTGCTAGGAATGGCAGTGAAGATTCAAAGGATATGAACAGTGTTCTGTTCATACAATGACAATGGAAGTGGATGGGTCTCACAAACCAGCTCCATTATAAGAAGCCGGAAAGAAAAAGAGAGAGAGAAGATAGCCAGGTGTGGAGGCACCCACCTGTAATCCCAGCAGCTCAGAAGGCTGAGGCAGGAGGATCGCAAGTTCAAAGCCAGCCTCAGCAACTTAGCTAAGCACTAAGCAACTCATCGAGACCCTGTCTCTAAATAAAATTCAAAAAAAGGACTGAAGATGTGGATCAGTTAAGAACCCCTGAGTTCAATCCCTGGTACCAAACAAACAATCAAAAAACAACATATAGCCTATTTATAGTCTATTTATATGATGTTCAAAAATAGACAAATATAATGTGTGTTCTGGAAGGTAGATGAGGTCTCCCTTTTAGGAGAAAGAAAGGGACATGACAGAGAGGGAGTGTGAAGATACTCTGGGACTAGAAATGTCCTGTCCTTTGTCTTAGGTGGTGGACGGTGTTTTCCGTGGTGACAGCTGGCCAGGTGGATGCTTATTTACATGTGTGTTGTATTTCAGTGAAGAGGTTAGAGAAAGAGAAAGAATTAGAAAAGGAATAGTCACTGAAAATTTGAAAAGTCCATCTGAATGGCCAGATTCCCCTGGAAAAATCCTCGAGCGCTCTCTGGGTGGTCCCCTTCCCTGGAGATCCTGGCCCCCACTTCACCTGCCGCTTCCCCTGACCCCAGGGCGCACTGGCTGACGGAGCCCAATCCCAATGCAGAGGAGCTGTTCAGGATGGTGGGCGAGATCTTCATCTACTGGTCCAAATCCCACGTGAGTCCCCAGCCATGCCACTGTCCTCAGAGAAGCTGCTGTCCGCAGGTGCCCTTCCCCCCCATGCCCTCTCTGACCCCCAGCATTGCCTCCCCCACCAGAACTTTAAGCGAGAGGAGCAGAACTTTGTGGTCCAGAATGAGATCAACAACATGTCCTTTCTGACTGCCGACAACAAGAGCAAGATGGCCAAGGTGAGGGCCCTGCTGCGGGGACCATTTGGGGGAGTGGTGGGGGAGGGGCGGGAGGCGGGGGTGGCCCCCAGGGCTCCTGCCTGACCCTCCTCACCATCCTGTCCTGGTCAGAGAGCAGTTCTTAGGGCAGCTCCTCTTGTCCCATCTCCCCTCCCCTCCCCCATTCTCTCTGTCCTCTTCCTCATCTCCCTCCTCCCTCTCCTTCCTGGTCATCATCGTCCTCCTCCTTTCCCCATTTTCCGTCCCCCTTCCTCCTTCCCCCACCACCCTTCTCAGGATGATGCCCTCCTCAGGGTCATTAAAGAGCAGCCCCCTCCACCCAGGGTCTGGAGATGCCTAGCTAAGGGATGGGTGGCAGGGTGGGGCAGAGGAGCTAGGGACTGCCACTTTGGAGTTGGGCCGGGGGTCCTCTGTGGACAGGGGTAACCCTTCTTGTGTCTGTCTGCACCCCGGTGAAGCAGGCGGGAGACGAACAGGTCAGCCCCACATCTGGAACCTTCCGCATGGCTCTTGGCTAAGACCTCCTTCCCCCAACCCCAACCCCAACCCCAACCTCTCCAGAACCCCTGCCCCTGTTCCTATCCTCTCAGCCCCCAGTTCCCATCCTCCTCTTCCTCTTCCCCAACCCCCCATTCCCTTCCCAATCCTCAGCTTTTGGCAAATTTGTTGGAAAATTTTTGTTTTTGTTTTTGTTACCAAAAAAACAAAAACAAAACAAACCCCCAAACTTCAGCTTTCCCCAAAGCATCGTGGGCTGAGGTCAAGGGGAACGGGGCTGGAGAGGCGCATGGTGGGAGAGGCAGCACTCTGTGCGGTGGTGTAAGGCTTGGGCTCTGGATTCAGACAGACTTGGGTTAGACTCCTGTGTTGGTTGGTAGTTGTGTGACTTTGGCCAAGTGTTATCTCTCAAGCCTCTGGTGGCATCCAGCCAGTGGCTCCCAGCGTCTGGGCTCTGCGAGGCCTCAGCGAAATGCATGTGTGCCATTCAGCAGTGCCTGGCACTTGGGTCATGCTCGGTGTTGCCAGCCGGTGTGGATGTGGCTCTGGCCGCAGCTTGTCCCCGGAGCTTCTCACTGGCATGACGGGAGTGGCCCTGGCCAGGGTCTGCATCCAAGGCTCCAGAACACGGCTGTGGGACTCTGTGCCCCGTGTTTCTGCTTCCAGATCCCTCGGGATCTCTCTTGCGTCTTCTGTCCCTCATCTCCTTGTTTGTCCCAGTCTCTCTGTGTCTCTTTTTCTTTCAACTTTTCTCTTCTCTTGGGACTCTGGGTGGTCTGCTTCTTTATTTCATTCTCGGGAACTCCATCTTGGAATCTGAAGTGTGGGGCTGGGCATGTGGCTGGGAGAGAGGGTTGTACTGGGACATCTTAGAGGATTCTTGGGGAGGGACACCAGAAGTTGGGGAAAGCCCAGGATCTGGGACAATCTGGAAGGGCTGGGATTGAAGTTGGGAATGTGGAATGGGGGCTTGGGTCTGAGAGAGTCTGTGCTCATGGCTAGAAGTCGGAGGTGCAAGATCAGCAAGGTCGGGGTAGAAATGAGGTGTGCTTTGAAGTTGGGGAGGGGCGCCTGGCATCAAGGGTGGGGGATGGAATGTGGACAATGTATACAGTTGGGGCTGGAGCAGGGGCCTGGGCTGGGACTGAGCCCTGTGTCCCCACAGTCGGGTGGTTCCGATCAGGAACGCACCAAGAAGAAGCGCCGTGGGGACCGGTACTCTGTGCAGACGTCGCTGATCGTGGCCACACTCAAGAAGATGCTGCCCATCGGCCTGAACATGTGTGCTCCCACTGACCAGGACCTCATGGTGCTAGCCAAAGCCCGCTATGCTCTGGTGCTTATCTAGCAGCCCCCGGCACCCATGGGACCAGGGGACCCTAGTGAACTCCCAGGGCCCTATGGAACCCCCTCAGGACCCCACTAAGCCCTCCTCCAGGACGCAGAATACTCACTGAGCCCTCTGGGATGCCCCAAGCTCTCCCCCAGGGTGCTGAGGACCCCACTCGAGATATTGCCAAGGCTCCACATACTTAAGGACTCTAATTAGGAAGCTCTAAAGACCCTCGGGACTCTAGTGAGCTCTGAAGAACCCTACCAGAACTTGCCAAGTCTGCTGAGACCCTGGACATCCCCTGAGACGCCATAAGCCTCTCTGAGACTACTCTGAGCCCTCTACCAAGACTACCAAGGACCCCCACCCCCAATGCTTTGGGACCCATTGAACTTCTCATGCCCCCTGCCCTCTCCTGTACCTCTCAGGAGTGGACCTGTGGGTTCCCACCATGCCCTCCAGCGCACTTCCTCTTGCCTTCAGGCCCCTGCTGACCCCTCCACTTAGACTCTGTTGAAACCCAAACTGAGCCCCCAAGGACTCTCAGGGGCCCAGTGAACTCCTGTGATCCTACTTAGCCCCTCTTCCCCAGGACCACTGCAAACCTCTGCAGACTCCAGTCTCCTAGGTATCAAGAGACCCAGCCCCCAGGTCCTCTTAAGCCTTCCAGGACCCCAGGGAGGCCTCACTCACCCCTTGTATGGGACAGCAAGGACAGTCCCCCTCAGGTTCTTCTCAGCTTCAGGAACCCTAAGGACACCTCCTAGGATTCCTATTACCTTCTCCAGAATTCTGCTAAGCCTCTGGCAATTTACTGGTTCCCACCCTGCGGCCTGAAAACCACTGACTTGGCCCCTTGTATCACAAGGACCTCTTTCCTGGGCCTCCCAAATCCCCTTCCCTCAGGACTTTGAGCTTCTTCTAGGACCCAGTGAGTCCTGCCATGACTGCAGAGTCCTCTAGGGCCCTGTGATTGCTCACACTGGTCCTCAGGAACCCCCTCTTGGGACCACAAGTAACCCCTACCCTGCTGAACCCTCCTTTGGACCCTGTTTAACCAGTGACTTAAGTGACCTGCTTCGTCCCCTATGACCTCTACTGACCTTGCCAATTCCCTGCAAAGCCCTCCTCACCTTTTCTGATCTTCAAAAACTGCCCATCCCACCTCAGCCCTCCTCTTCCCGCCCCCAGCCTCTCTTTGGCCTGATTTGACCTTTGATGATATTCTCTTGTCACCCTTTCCCTCCTCTCAGACTTTCCGTGAGGCCCTTCTCATCCTGACTGTCCCTTCAAGGTGCCCCTGTGACCCCCTTGTCCTTCTAGGACACACCACTGCCCACTGCCCTCCTGGGGGTCCTCTCAGTTTCTCCCAGGGTCCTCCCCACAGAAACCTCTCGCCGGGCCCCGGGGCAGCGGGCCTAGAAGAGGGAGGGTAGGAGCGCTGGCCTCCAAGTGACCCAGCGGTCCTTGTCTTCCCAGAAAGACACAGATGAGGAGGTCCGAGAGTTCCTGCAAAACAACCTCAACCTTCAGGGAAAGGTAAGCCTCTCATCGGCCACCAAAAGGTTCGGTCAGAAGACAACTGCAATAACAGCCAAAGTTTGAGCGCCTACTGTGTACCAGGTACCGCAGGACCTTAACAGGCTCTCACCCAATGGAAGGTTGGCCTTCTGGAGAGGAGGCAGGGCAGCCGGGAGGCTGACCCTGCGGGGAGCGCCCTCAGAGAAGCTGGGCTGAGCAAGGAGTGAGCGGGCTTCGGAGCTGCCCTCACGCCGGACATCCTTGCTCCCCGCAGGTCGAAGGCTCCCCGTCTCTGCGCTGGCAGATGGCCCTGTACCGGGGCCTCCCGGGCCGCGAGGAGGAAGCCGACGACCCCGAGAAAATCGTGCGCAGAGTGCAGGAGGTGTCTGCGGTGCTCTACCACCTGGACCAGGTGGGTGGGGCGCGAGGACGATTGCTGAGTGGCCAGACGGCAGTCTGTGGGCGGGGCCTAGGGCTGGCCTTCAGTCTGTGGGCGGGGCCTGCGGCAGTCTGTGGCTGTGGGCGGAGACC
The DNA here is from genome assembly GCF_047511675.1 of Marmota flaviventris. Taxonomy (NCBI): domain Eukaryota; kingdom Metazoa; phylum Chordata; class Mammalia; order Rodentia; family Sciuridae; genus Marmota; species Marmota flaviventris. Next base: position 14,912,625 of record NC_092515.1, on the reverse strand, counting down.
CGGGAGCCTGGAGTGGGAGGCGGGGCTTAGAATGGAAACTTGGATCTACAGGGGGGAGGGGGGGCTGCATCCCGCATCCGGAAGCCAGACGGAGGGCCTCCAGGAGACGTCACCCCAAGGATGAAAGTTTAGGCCCAGAGGCAGAGCTAGAACCTTAACTCCGGGTGAAACCAAGATGGTCCCTCGGCGGTGCATGCCACCTGCACGAGGACAGTTTCACCTAGGGCTGGGGGAGGGAACCTGGCCAGGGGCTCGGTCCGGGGACATGACAAACTGCCCCTCTCCGCAGATTGAGCACCCCTACAAGTCCAAGAAGGCCGTGTGGCACAAGCTGTTATCCAAGCAGCGTCGGAGGGCCGTCGTGGCCTGCTTCCGCATGACGCCCCTGTACAACCTGCCCACGTAAGGACCCCCGGCGGGCGGGGAACGCGCCAGGGCAGCACAGGGGCTGAGGGGTCTGGCGGGCAGAGTGCCAACCCCGCGGAGTCTTGGGCATGGTGGGGGTGGCAGGTGCATGGCCGTTCAGGGGCTGAGGCTGGAGGAAGGCAGGTCTCGGTGAGCACAGACGTTTGCCCTGCAGGCACCGGGCATGTAACATGTTCCTGGAGAGCTACAAGGCCGCCTGGATCCTGACTGAGGACCACAGCTTTGAGGACCGCATGATAGATGACCTTTCAGTGAGCTGGGGCCTGGGGGCTGTGGGAACAGGGTTGGATAAGTCCAGGGGAACCCTCCCCACCGAGGGGGATAAAAATGGGAGCTCCTGGCTTGGGTAGAAACAGGGTGTAGGACTGAAGAGAAGTTGGGGGGGAAGCTCCAGAGCAGCAGGGCTATGGGGGAGACTGGAGGGGACTCCAGAACCCCCTCCGCCAAAACCAAAACCAAGCCCTCTCCCTCCCCCAGAGAGCTGGGGAGCAAGAGGAGGAGGAGGAGGAAGTGGAGGAGAAGAAGCCAGATCCCCTGCACCAGCTGGTCCTGCACTTCAGTCGCACTGCCCTGACTGAAAAGAGGTGAGGACCCTTCCCAGCTTCAGAAATGGCCTCTACCTGGGAGTGTGGCCCGAGCTCCTTTCTCACTGGGCCTGCCAAAATGGAGTGACCGCAAGATTACGCCCTATGGTCACAAGATGGCTGCTGCACTTCCAGGCATCATAGCCACATGCCGTGTCCTATGAAAGAAACCTGGAGTCTGACCTTTTATGTCACTTTGCTAGGCAAGGCCACCCTGTACCACTGTGCAAGCTGGACATGTCCCAAAATTTTCTCATCTGACAGTTCACATCCCAGACGATGTGGGTTTAATAGACTTTCCTAGAAGAAAAATGTCGTGTTTGAACTAAATCAGGATGTTTTGAAAAAAAAATGACAATTTTCCAATTATATTAAACAATTAATTCTCACAGGGATCCACAGGAAGTGGTGGCTTTTTCTAATTCACTTGAAGCTTTCATTCATATGAGCTAATGAGTCTCAGGAATAAATGGTAGCAAGGGGGCTATTGATAATGATGATAATAACAGTAACCGGAGGCGACATTTATGAAGTGCTTATTATGTGCCAGGCATCCTGCTAAGCACTTGCCGTGTGTGTGTGTGTGTGTGTGTGTGTGTGCATGCTCACTTAATCTTCAAACTCTGAGGTAGATATTCTAACTTCTTTTTGTGGATGGGGAAATGGAGGCACAGGGATTTATTTTTCTCATACAATACAAGGTCAGAAGCAGCAGGACAGTCAGGAGCTGGAAAATGGCACACTGATACTAACAAGGACCCAGGGTCTTCCTTACTTCTTGCTCTGCCATTCTTAGCTTGTGTCTTATGGTCACAAAATAGATGCTCCAGCTCCATGCATCCCAACCACATGCCAGGCAGAAATAAAGGTAAAGGCTTTTTTCCTTTAAGCAAGACTTCAGGTCTTTTTATCCAGCAACGGAAGCTCTCTCTGACTTCTCCACGTATCTCATTGGCCAGCATTCTGACCTCAGGCCACTGCTAGTTGAAAGGGCCACTGGGAAGTCAAGGAGACTGAGGCAGGAGGATCGCAAGTTCAAAGCCAGCCTCAGCAACTTAGCGAGGCCCTAAGCAACTCAGTGAGGCCCTGTCTCTAAATAAAATATTAAAAAGGGCTGGGGATTGGCTCAGTGGTCAAGTGCTCCTGAGTTCAATCCCCAGGACCAAAAAAGAGGGGAAAAAAAAAAAAAAGAATAGAAGTCCCCTCCACTGGCCCTGACTGTCTGTCTCCTTGCTCACTTCCTCAGCAAACTGGACGAGGATTACCTGTACATGGCGTACGCGGATATCATGGCAAAGGTGAGGCCCTCTCACCAGCCAGGGCAGGCGCCCTGCTCCCCAGCTGCAGTACCTGTTCACTCACAATGGGGAGTGGATGGGGTTCTCCTCTCACCACCCCTTCACTGATGTCCCCTTCCCAGAGCTGCCACCTGGAGGAGGGAGGGGAGAGTGGTGAGGCTGAGGAAGAGGAGGCTGAGGTTTCCTTTGAGGTAGGTGGGACCAGGAGGTCCTAGAGGGAAGGTTGGGGGACCCTGGCTGTAGACGTCTCCCATTCATTCAGCATGTGACCATAGAGCAGTTCTTAGGGACACGGTGGTGACCAAGCCAACCTGCTGGGGAGACAGACACATCAACCAAGAGTAACAGCGCAGGGTATTTCCCATGGGACAGAGGTGTGGGGGCAGTGGAGGGGTACGGGGGGCGGCTCAAAGGTGTACAGCAGCCCAGGCAAGTGCTCGACCCAGCCTGCGGGAGGGCATCAGGGAGGGCTTCTCAGAGGAGGAGGGGTCCAAGCAGAAGGACAAAGGGAATGTGCTACGGAAGAATAGGAGACCGACCTTCCAGGCAGAGGGACAGCATATGCAAGGCCAGACAGAGAGAAGAGTAGACATGCAGCCGGCCAACCCGTTAACATTTTCTCCAGTCTCTTAACTTTTCTTATATCAGGGTCCCCTCTGGCATCTGGCAAAGTGATTCTCAGAATCATGTTTTTAAATGTGTGAAACGGCCAGGGGCAGTGGCACATGCCCGTAATCCCAGCAGCTCTGGAGGCTGAGGCAGGAGGACGCAAGTTCAAAGCCAGCGTCAGCAATTTAGTGAGGTGCTAAGCAACTCCCTGAGACCCTGTCTCTGAATAAAATACAAAAAGGGCTGGGGAGGTGGCTCAGTGGTTAAGCGCTTGAGTTCAATCCTCAGTACAAAAAAAATAAATAAAGTATAAAGTAAACACATATCAGAGGAAACAGATACGAAACAGTCATGAAGATATTTGGAAATCAAGGTTGTGATTTTGTAATACGTGCACTTCTTTATTCATCCGTCCAATGACAAGATCTAGCAGTGGGTCCAGTACCTACTGTTCTTGCGAAGTACTGATGAATGTAAGTGACATTTCAAGATGTCTGTAGCAACAAGAATGTGACGCAGAAACATGAGTCTTCTTGGAGACAAAACCACAGGTTCTGCAAACACTGCTATGATTAGTGGCGTCATCTGTAATGGAAAGAGATGCTGAGTTTCCCTTAGAGGGTAGTGAACATGAACACGGGACTCCTGTCTTCACCCAAGTCCACAGATGCCCTGGACTCTGTCTAATGACTCTCTGGCAGTCCCTGGGCCCAGGCGAAGGCTGCTCCATGTCCAGCCTTGATGCCTGTAGACCCTGCCCTAGGCCCAGCCCTGTGCTAGGGTGGGCGGGGCTGAGGCTGAGGGGGAAGGGCTGGGCCGGGAGCTCAGGCTCCCTGGCCCACTGTCTGCTGTCCATAGGAGAAGGAGATGGAAAAGCAGAGGCTGCTGTACCAGCAGTCGCGCCTGCACAGTCGCGGGGCCGCAGAGATGGTGCTCCAGATGATCAGCGCCTGCAAAGGTGCCCACCTGCAGCAAGTGCAGGGGCTCTGTGCACACCCACCTGTCCTCGCTCTCTCCAGCGCCCTGTTCCCTGTGGACCCAGCACACACACATGGCCATTATGGCGCGCCTAGGATTTGCACTCACACCTAGCCTTTCCAAGTTCCCCTTGCACACTTGCCTTGTGATTTCCCGCCCATCCTTCAGTCGCCATGGCCCCTACCTTGCTTGGCACACAGCTCCACCCGCTGCTCTCCCATCCCTGGGACGCTGCCTTCTGGTGGGTGGTGTCCCCAAGCGGGGTGGACCATCTTTTGCCTCTCCTCCACTCCCTCCAGGAGAGACAGGGGCCATGGTGTCCTCCACCCTGAAGCTGGGCATCTCCATCCTCAACGGAGGCAATGCTGACGTGCAGCAGGTAACCAAGGTGCAGGAACTTGGGAGGAGGGCTAAGAGGTGGGAGTGTCCCATGTGACCCCCAGACCCCCTCCCCTGCTGCTCCCTCTGCAGAAAATGCTGGATTATCTGAAGGACAAGAAGGACGTTGGCTTCTTCCAGAGTATCCAAGCGCTGATGCAAACATGCAGGTAGGGATGCGGCTCAGTGGTTAAGTGTCCCTGGGTAAAATCCCCAGTACCCAGCTCCGCCCCACCAGAGAGAGAGAGAGAGAGAGAGAGAGAGAGAGGGAATGAGAATGAATACTAGAGGGACATAGCCACTCAACGTGGATAGCTGTGCAATTCACAGTAGCCAAGCCGAGGAACCAGTCTCGGTGCCTGTCAACAGACAAATGGATAAAGAAAATGTCACACACACACACAATGGAGTTTACTCAGCCGTAAAGAAAAATGAAATTATGGCATTTGCTAGTAAATGGATGAAACTGGAGAACATGATGCTGAGTGAAATCAGCCAGATCCCAAGTCAAGGATCGAATGTTTTCTCTCATGGGCAAAAACTAGACCAAAATAAGGGGAAAAAAGGAGAGAGATAAAAGGGGGAAGGAAAACAGAGAAGAGGTCAGTGGAGTTGAGGGGGGGATGGCAGAGGGGAAGAGCGGCAGAAACTTTCCCATGTGCCTGTGTGAACGTGGCAGTGACCTCTACCTTTATGTATGTCCATAAGGCATTGATTTTAAAAACTACAAACAAACAGAAGAAAGATCAGTAGAATAGAGGGAAGGGAACAGTGGGAGGGAAGGGTGAAGGAGTGGGCACTGAACCGGAGCGGGTTGTATTCCAGGCCTGTGTAATTGTGTCAGAATGAATCCCAAGGTCATGGATATCTATAATGAACTCATGAAAATATAAAAGAGTGAGTTGAACTGCAGGGGGCGCTGACGCACGTCTGTAATCCCAGATGTGCTTCTCAGGAGGCTGGAGCAGGAGGATCCCAAGTTCAAGGATAGCCTGGGCAACTTGAGGGGACCCTGTCCCAGAATTAAAAAAAAAAAAAAGCTGAGAATGTAGCTCAGCGGGAGAGCAACCCTGACCTCCATCCCTGGTTCCAAAACCCACCAACCAAACAACAACAACAAAAACAGGAATGAGTTGTGTTATAGATTCTGGGCAGTGGACCGAAGGTCGTGGAGGGTCCAAGGGGACTCAGTGTCATCACATTCTTGCTGTCGTCCTTTCTTTCCTCAGTGTCCTGGATCTCAATGCCTTTGAGAGACAGAACAAGGCGGAGGGGCTGGGCATGGTGAACGAGGACGGAACTGGTGAGACCCTCTCTCGGCCTCCCTCTCCCTGGGAAGTCCTCCCTCAGGAAGCCCCTGCCCCTCCGCGGCCACCGCCCAGAGTTCCCTGCCCCTAAGACACCTGCTTCCCGAGAGCTCCCTTGGGTTCCTCCCTGCTGGGGCCCCATCTTGGCTTCCCATTCCTCCAGGGTTGTCCCCCGTGGTCCCCACCCCTGGGTGTCATTCTGTCCTGTGTTCTCTCACCCATCACACACGGCCCCGCCCTCTTCGTGCCCCAGTCTCATGCCCTGGTTGCTGTTCTCTCATTAATGTCCCTAATCCGGGTTAATGGAGTCTCCTCTTTGCTGTGTTTTGACGTGTCTAACCTTCTCCCTGACCTCGCCTCCTGCCTCTCCATCTCCACCTGTCCTCCCCTCTCCCTCCCTCCCTCCCTCCCCTCCCTTGGCTTTCACCCTCCTTTCCTACTCTTGTTCTTGCTAATCCGCTTCCTTCTGTCTTCTGGCTCCTTCTCTCTGTGGACTGTTTTTCTGTGTGTCCCTGTCCTTGTCCTTGACCGTGTCCCTGTTTTGCTGTCCGTCTCCGTCTTTCTTTTTTCCCTCTTTTCTCCTGCTTCCTCCTCCCATCCTGTTGGCTGCCCCAGTCATCAATCGCCAGAACGGTAATTCCCCCGCCCGCCCGCGCCTTGCTGTGCCGCTGCCCTTCCCGTCTAACCCCACCCGCCCCCTCCACCTGGGGACTGAGGATCTGGGGCATAGGGAGAGGTGGGGGTGCCATGGCCGAGGAAAGTCTTGAGATAAGGAGTTCGGAGACCAAGATTCAGGGCCCCCATGAGTCCCCAACGAAACATGGCACGGGGACACCGGGGACACTCCTCTTTATCTTCCCTAAGCCTGTTTCTCCATATGTAAAGTAGAAGCCAGAAAAGACAGCAAAGGTCTTTTTCTAGCTGGACATTGTCGGACTTCCAGACCCAGATTGGCAGTCCCGGGGTGGGGTGACCCCTACTCCCACCTTCTCTGCTCTCTGCACCCCGACCCCAGTTTGGTGGGTCAGCAAATCTCCCATCCACCGACCACACCGGCTGCCCCCAGCATCCACTCTGATTGGTTTGCGCCTGCCTCCCTCGCGCCTGCCTCCCCGCGCCTGCGCCGGTTGACCCATTCACCTTCCAGCTCCTCCCTTGCAGCCCACCAGGATTGGCTTCTCTCAGATGCCCATTCCGATTGGCCCATGTTTACACACCCACCCTGGATTGGTACTTTTGAGGCATCTGGGCCAATCAGCTGGCTTTCAATCCCTATCTCTTATCCCAGCCCAGTCCTCCCCTGCTCAGAGCTTTTGTGGGAAAGTGACCCCAACCCCCATAATCCATTAACCCCAGCAATCTGGAAGGGGTCAGAGGGTAATACCTGTTGCTTGAATGTCTATGGAGTCAGCAGACACTCCCAGGTGTCACTCAAGTAGTGACATCAGAGGGATCCTGATGCTATAGAAAGACACTTGAGACCCCAGCTTCATGACCCAGGGTCCCTCCAGTCTCCATTTACGGATGTCGTGGACTCGAGGTCAAAACCCTTGGTGTCATGGATGCCTACAACCCTTATAGTGTCTTTGAAGTAGTGGCCGCTCCTCCCAGCACCCCAGTGCTTTGCGCATGTGTGTGCAGTGTGCGTGGGTCGTGTGCATGGATGTGCTGTGTGCTGGCTTCACCTGACCCCTTTTGGGTCCTGCCCTGTCCCTTCCACTCAGGAGAGAAGGTCATGGCTGATGATGAATTCACACAAGACCTGTTCCGGTTCCTGCAGCTACTCTGCGAGGGACACAACAATGGTGAGGACATGGTGGGGGGCGCTGAGGAAGCTGTGTTTGGGGGTCATCTGGAATGGTTGCCTGAGTTAATTTCCAGCTCCCCTTTCCCCTTATCAATGATGGCCTCACCAGCCATTCAGACCTCATCTAATCTGTCTGCCTACCTTCCAAAATCCCCCTGGAAGTCCTGAAATTTAGCCGCTTGACTTCATTTTCATTTCCCCCCAGCACTCTGAGTCCCCAAACGTAATCTGCCAAAATCCAATTTGGCTCCAAATCAATTTGCCCAAATGGGAGTTAGTCACACTGGTTTTCCCACACAGGCATTTGGCAGTCCCTGGAAGGTTCAGCCTGGGGCGGATTTCCATACTTTGGGTCTGTAGGAGAAAAAAAGTTGCCTGTATTTTCAGGTGAACTGATCAGATTGATTCATTTATTTTGCATCTAAAATGCACTGCCAGAAGAAGGTCTGCAAATCCTTTCCTGACATAAGCAAGGGTTTCCACGAGTTTTGTTCTGGTTCAGTCAGTTTAACAAGATCAAGGATGCCACAGTGAGTTAATTAAACATACTGCTAATGGGAACATGTAACCCCATGTGGCACACAAAGTTTGCAGCATTAAAGGAACAGTCAAAATTCTGTGCAACAGACATTCTACCCAAGGCCATTTCCTATAACAAACATGTGCAATCTCAAGATTGTGGTTACAATGCTTAGCAGGTGCTTATGAAACCACAGACTACCCGGAAATTAACTTTCATGACAAAAATTGGAGTGATTAGAAGTCTAACTTCCAGCTGGTGCAGTGGCGCCCGCTTATAATCTCAGTGACTCAGGAGGCTGAAGCAAGAGGATCCCATTCAAGATCAGCCTGGACAATTTAACAAGACCCTGTCTCAAAATAAAAAGGGCTGCGTCTGTAGCTCAGTGGCAGAGTGCCCTAGAGTCCCAAGATATCTCCTTTATCCTTTTCAATAAAGGATAAGACACAATCCATTGTTCCACATTCTCAAAAGCTCATGGATCTGAATTTTTCAAGGTTTAAAAAAATATCTTTGTGCCATGTGACTAAGATTTTCATTCTTTAATTTTAAGTATTTATTTATTTTTGGTTCCAGGGATTGAACCCAGGGGCCCTTAACCACAGAGCCACATCCCCAACCCTTTTTTATATGTTATTTTGAGACAGGGTCTTGCTGAGTTGTTTAGGCCCCGCTTAGGGCCCCCCTAAGTTGCTGAGGCTGGCTTTGAACTAGCAATCCTCCTGCCTCAGCCTCCCAAACTGCTGGGATTACAGGCATGTACCACGGTGCCTGGCTCATTTTTTAATTTTTATTTTCATTAATTAATTAATTAGTTTTTAGTACCAGGGATTGAACTCAAGGGCACTCGCCAACTAAGCCACATCTCCAGCCCTATTTTGTATTTTAGTTAGAGACAGAGTCTCACTGAGTTGCTTAGCGCCTCCCTTTTTGCTGAGGCTGGCTTTGGATTCGAAATCCTCCTGCCTCAGCCTCTCAGGCCCCTGGGATTACAGCCATATGCCACTGTACCGGCTCATTCTTTAATTTTTAATGAAAGTGGAATCAGCCTTTGAGTGTAAAATGAATTTTATTTCCTGTGCTGTGACTATTTGAAAGTGAGAATGTTCTTACAGGTGGGATTTCTATCTCCCAATAAATTTGCAATCCAGTCTTCTGCCTAAATTCATAAATTTACTAACCAGCTCGATCAAATACATATTTGAAATATCTTCCAATTCTCAGACACCTTGCATATCTTGAGTATTCACTATGTCCCTTCTTTTTTTATACCTTTTCTATGACAGTGTTCTCCGTTGGATGAATTCTTTAGAGCAGCATAGATCTAACAATTTAGGCATATAGTCCAATTCAAATGAGCATGAATCCATATAGCCATTTAAAATAACACAAAGAACTTAGAAAACAGAGTTGATGGGGAAGGCTGTGCATTTGGGTTTTTTATTTAAAAAAATCTTGAATATTTGAGTATGCTTTTCCTCTATAACATGAAGCCAGACAAAGTGGGCATTTTGGTGAGCCAGCCTGATGGAGGGATTAAGAATTGTCCCCAAGGAGGTCAGGTGGAAAGAACAGCTTAGTGGGGAGGGGACTCTCAAGGGCTGTGAAAGCCATCCTTGCAAGGTGACATTGCTACAGACATCGAAAGGACTTGACTGAAGCCCACTTTTGTTGCCTGGACAATTCAATGAATTGGTCATTTGGCAAATGGGTCCACAGAGGTGGTTTTCATACTAACCTAGAGTCCTTGTGAAAATACAGACTTCTGGCTGTGTGCAGTGGTGCACACCTGTAATCCTAGCAGCTCAGGAGGCTGAGGCAGGAGGATCTCCAGTTCAAAGCCAGCCTCAGCAAAAAGCAAGACACTAAGCAACTCGCTGAGACTCTGTCTCTAAATTAAAAAAAAAAATAGGGCTGGGGATGTGGCTCAGAGGCTGAGTAACCCTGCGTTCAATTCCTGGTACTCAACCCAAAGAAGGGGTTGGGGTGTGGCTCAGTGGTTAAGCACCCCTGGATTTAGTCATTCACGGTACCCCCCCAAAAAAAATAGCAACTTTATGCAATAGAACAATGTTTTTCAAATAGTGGCATCAGCTCACTTGAAATTCTGAATCAGTTTAATGCAGAAGTGTCCCCTCCTGGTAGCCCATTGGCATTCCTGGGCAGCTTTAAGACACTGAAAGCCGAGGTTGAGAGGTTGGGAACTACAGATTTAGTGGACTGTGGTCGGAATTCTTTTGTAGTTCATTAGAACAGTACAGAAGAGAAAAAATGCCAGAGGATTGGCATACAGAAAGGATATATGAAACTTTGTTTCAAGTGTAGATATAATTTCAGATTAAATAGGCATACTGGGTCTCAATGTAAAGTGGCTTTCCTGCTGTAGATTACAGTTAGGAAACACTGAGAAATTACTGCATAAGAATATAAACTTCACAAGGGCTGAGACTGTTTTCTCATCGGCTGTATTCCCAGAGTCTGGAACAGTGCCTGGCATATGGTGACCACTCAAGAAATTTGTTGTGTCAAAGAATAAGTGACACTCTTCACTTCCTGTTAGCAAATAGAATACATTGAATAGCACTGGGAGGTAGCTCAGTGGTAGAGGGCTTGCCCAGCATGTATGAGTTCCTGGGTTTGATCTCCAGTACCCCCCCCACACACACACACACATGTATATGTGATCCTCATCTCCTTGATGCCAATCCTTATCTCCCCTGGCCTTTAAAAGGAGACACTCAATAAATATTTGCTGAATAAATAAATGAATGACCACTCTTGCATCTTCCCCACAGATAGTAAGCACTCAAAAAAATTAAGAAACAAAAGGAGGACCTAATCTTTATTTTCACTACACATACTAGGTGCTCAATAAAAAATTTGTTAGGGAAAAAAACAAATGAATAAACGATTGATCTTCCACAATATCTGGTACATAGTAGGCCCTCAGTAGTAATTTTAGATAAATAATCCTCCATCTTCCTCTGACACATAGTAGGTACTTGATATATAGCTATTAAGTAAATTAATGAGGTTTCTCACTCTTGAGTTAACCCACACTTTCTTTCCCTTCTAGTGCATAATTCTTGCTTTTCTAAAAAAATCTCTGCTGTGCCTCAAAACAATTCATTACTTTCCGGGCACAAGCCACACATCTGTAAACCCAGCAATTTGGGAGGCTGAGGCAAAGGGATTACTAGCTTCAGCAATTTACCGAGGCCCAAAGCAACTTTGTGAAACCCTGTCCTGAAAAATTTAAAAAGGCAAGAGATGTAGCTCAGTGGTGAAGTGCCCCTGTGTTCAATCCCCACTACAAAAGTTAAAAATTAACTAATATATACCTCCTGGCATACCATAGGCACTCAAATATTTATTGCACAACGAACAAATGATTCCCTGTCCACCTCCCCTAACACGTTAGGTGCTCAATGAATGAATGCCTTTTCACCTCCTTAGATTTCCAAAACTACCTAAGGACACAGACAGGGAACACGAACACTATTAACATCATCATCTGCACAGTGGACTACCTCCTGCGGCTGCAGGTGAGGATGAGACCTCCCAGGTGGGACCTGCCGCAGGGCTGCCGTGGGACCATGATTGACCCCAGCACCTCTCACACCCTGCCCACCCCACAGGAGTCCATCAGTGACTTCTACTGGTACTACTCGGGCAAGGATGTCATTGAGGAGCAGGGCAAGAGGAACTTCTCCAAGGCCATGTCGGTGGCAAAACAGGTGTTCAACAGCCTCACTGAGTACATACAGGTAGGGCCAGCACACTGGGATGGGAGGAGGGGCAGCCCTGCATCTGGTGCCCTGCCTGGGCTCACGCAGCCCCCTGCCCCAGGGCCCCTGCACCGGGAACCAGCAGAGCCTGGCGCACAGCCGCCTCTGGGACGCAGTGGTGGGATTCCTGCACGTGTTCGCCCACATGATGATGAAGCTCGCTCAGGTTCGAGCCCCTCTGATCTTCCTCAGCCTGCATCCGGGCATCCCCCGACTGGTCCCTTTCCAAGACCTGCGCCCTTGGTCAATTTCTCTCTCCAACGCTCCCGGCATGTTCCAGACTGGTTTCCGCCGCCTGGCCCCATCCACCTTCCTCCCAGATTGCCTCCCGCATGAGCCCGCCCCCTCCCTGCGCCCACCAATCCGCCAGTTTCCCACCCGCACTTCCATTGGTTGATCGTGCTGGGCTCCACCCCTTCTGGTCGCAGCTCCTCTATGATTGGTCGATGTTTTCTCTCTGCGAAGAGCCCTGGGGTGGGGCCGGGCGGGCCGCTAGGGCAGAGCGGGTGAAGAGCGTTGCTCCCTTTGTCCTGCCTGCGGCAGATGACGCCTGTGCCGGGCCTCCGTGATGTAAGGTCCCCAACTCCAGAACCCTCGCATCCCCGTCTTCCCCACCCCCTTGTGCCTCGCAGCCTCGCTAGTGCCGCGCCAACGCTTCCTCCTTTGCTCTGCTTCCGTTTGATAAGCATATTCGAGACTGCCATAGAGAGCTGGGCAGAATCAGGACGCCTGACGTCAGGATGGGCACTGTCCTCGACCTAGACATCATCCACATAGCGGTGTCTGCATTACAGTAGTTCCCAGCAGGTGGCAGTGAAGCATCCTGTATATTGCAGTTTCCCAGCAGGAAATATCTTGACGGGAAACTTTTTCTAATTTACCCAAAGGTGCCACAGGGGCTGGCAGCAACCCTTTCCGCTGTCCTCTGACTTTGGGGAAGGAGGTCAACTAGGAGCGCAGTTCCTCAGTGTCAGGACGTTGGTGTCATCTTAAAATGCTGGAGGAAGTCCACCTCTGAATCCTGCAGCGTTAGTTCATTGGCCAAGGTCTAGGTCTAGGTCTAGGTTGGAAGGTATAGAAATCCAATGCCAAGTGGGGGCTTAAGGCGGGAAAATGAATTTAGAAGTTTTCATCACAGATCTGGGCTTAGGCTGGGGTCAGCAGGAAAGTCTGTCTCCTCTTTGGCTTCATTCTCAGTCAGGCTCTCTGCACGGGCAGGAAAAATGGCGCCTCAGGCTTCCCTTCCCCTAACATGTCCAGTGGGAAAGAGCATCTCTTTGCTCAAAGCACCAGAAAAAGACCTGAGATTCCATCTGATTGGACATTGAGTCATATGACCCATCCCTGAATCAAAGGGAAGAAGTGCTGATTGGTCAGACCTAGTCTTATACCCACCCCTAGAACCCAGGATGCACCGTGAGAGTAGAATCTGGAGCCCCACCCAGTTGAGGAATTAAAAGGAGAGAGGGACTGGATCATGGTCAGGCCCAAACTGCAGGCGCCCATTCATTTTAGGATTTTGAAGTCCTGGAGTGTCGGAACCTTAGAATCTGAATGCAGAGTTTTGGAACTATGGAAATATGTTAGGATCAGAATCAGCACCTTCTAGAATAGCGTGGAGGACGAAGGAGCTCCTCCCAGTCCTGTCCATTCTGTTAGGTGGAACCATATGACATTACCATTCTGTGTGTCCAAATGGTCACATATTGGCAATTTCATGTGACTCAATCTAATGCAAATGCCAGGAGGTGGAAATTTGACTCTGTTGGCCCTACGCCAGGCTCTGTGGCAGGGAACACGGGGCACTACCATCCTCCCCTCAAAGAGCTTACCAGGAAGCACGGGGCTACCTCCCCAGCCTTCCTCCTGAACTCTGAGTCCCACCTTTCCCATCACACGTTATATTCCACACACGCATGTCAGCACCCTCTGCAGGCCAGGCACCCCTTTCCAGATCTGGGCCTCTGTCTCCCTTTGTCCATCTGCTTCTGTCCAGAATGTCTGCTCCCGAGGCATTTAGACCTCCTTGTCTGCCAGCCCCACACCCGTCACATCACCTGCTGGACCTGCTCCCTTCCCCCAAGTGCCAGTCCCACCCCCACAATCTTGTCTCTCTGCCCCCTCCCCTGCTTCCGAGGAACATGTCTGGACTCGGGTCCCCTCGGAGGTAAGAAGGGAGAAAAAAGGGGGTCTTAGGCCCCAATGGGTAAGTGAAGGGGGCAGAAGCAGCTGGCGGTGGGAGAAGTGTCTCTGCAGAGGCCCCCTCTCACCCGCCTGGGACATGGGATCTCTAGGACTCCAGCCAGATCGAGCTGCTGAAGGAGCTGCTGGACCTTCAGAAGGACATGGTGGTGATGTTGCTGTCACTGTTGGAAGGTAAATGCCAGAGGGTGGGTATGGGGACAGTACAAAGGTTCAGACAAGGCTGAACCTGACCCTCTGAGACCGGGAGACTCCAGCTCTCAGCCCTAGCTGACATGATGACATTATTGTCAGGGTCAGTAAGCTGTCAGTAAGCAACAGCAAGCCCAGCAAACACTTACTGAGCTTGTACTATAGGGGGGCCTGAGTGTATTATACTAATTTATTGAGTCCCCAGAAAAATCTTAAAAAGTGTGTGGCCTATTATAAAAGTGGATACTGTATTTATATATTTAATATTTATTTGTCAAGTGTAACAACATATTGTATAATGTATTCATATTTATTTATTAACATCAGTTAGCTTTTGCTGTGTAACAAATATCCCCCAAACGCAACAACTTGAAACGATATATTTTTACTAATTAATAAAACAGTTTAAGAAACACACAAACATACATTCCTAGAGAATTTTAAATCAAATGTGGCAAAATGTAAACAATCGATGAATCTGGAATATATGAAGGTCCCTTGTACTTACTATTCTTGCAACTTTTACGTAAATTTAGATTATGTTATAATGAAAAGCTATGAGAAAATGAACAGGAGGCACACCCCAGCCACTGCCTGTAGAGGAAGTGTGGGGTCCCAGTTTGCCATAGTCTCCACCTCTCCCTGCTGTCTTCCCTGAGCCACCTTCCTCATCCGTGGACCAGGCTGACCTCTTTGGACCAGTGAAGCCTTTAGTTGTCTGGGCTGTGAGTCATTGGCTCTAGGTTCAAATCCTTCCCCACCCACTTTCTGGCTATGTGGCCTGAGTGGGTGATTTTCTCTTGAGCCTCAGTTCTCTCATCTGTAAAACCAGAGAGGAACACCCACTTCCCTACAAGGCTGTCATGAGACGGTGTAGTGCTAGGACATCACCTGCGCAGCCTCTGGCTCCCGCTGCCAGCCTGTGTCCCTCTCTTTTTATTGGTGATGCCTCCAGCTAGCGAGGGAGCTAGGTGAAGGTGAGATCAGCCGTTGGCCAGTGGCGCTTATGGAGATCAGGAGGTGACCCTGGAGGGAGGTTTGGGAGCTGGGGGGGAAGCTTCCACCTGCATAGAGGCGGGGACCTCGGGAGCCTCGGGTGGCTTCTGAGCAGGAGAGAGACAAGCCTAGGGAATCCAGAAAGGGGCTCCGCCGAGCTGCACTGACCTGGGGCTGCCCACAGGGAACGTGGTGAACGGCATGATTGCCCGGCAGATGGTGGACATGCTGGTGGAGTCCTCGTCCAACGTGGAGATGATCCTCAAGTTCTTTGACATGTTCCTGAAGCTCAAGGACATCGTGGGCTCTGAGGCCTTCCAGGACTACGTCACCGATCCTCGCGGTCTCATCTCCAAGAAGGACTTCCAGAAGGTGGGTGCCGGGTAGCAGGGGGGCCCCGGGTCCAGGGGGGGTTGCCAGCTGCCAGCCGGGGCTTCCTAGCTCCCTGCCTTGAGCAGGAGACCTCTCTGGAAGCCTCCATTTCCTTTACCTGAAAAATGGGGACAGAACAGGACTTGGGTTGTTTTGAGGATGAAATGCATCAACAGTAACGTAAATGAGAACCATTGTTACTGTTACCTTTCTTAATAGTTTTAACATTATCATAATTATGAACAGGGATCTGTTATTCAATCAGCAGACATTTACTGGGTTTCTTTTCTGAGCCCAGCCCTGTCCTTTGGACCCAGCAACAACCAAGACAGACACAGCCCCTGCCTCCATGGGACTTAGAGTCTAATTGAGTAGGCCTTCATTCAATTTTCACATCCTGAAGAAACTTTTTACTTTGTCAAGGATCCAACCCAGAACTTGGAGTTGCATTTAGGGATCTCGTCTCTGCCCTGTTAAGCTGTCACTAACTAGGCCACTACAGGTCTGAAGAATGAAGCTGTTGGGAGGGGTGGAATGGAACCAGCTTCTTCAGGAGCTGGATCCTTCTCTGTCTGCCTCTCCCAGGCCAGCTATGCCATCTGACCTTTTTTTTTTTTTTTTTTGGTACCAGAGATTGAACCCGGGGTGCTTGACGCCTGAGGCACATCCCTGGTCCTTTTTATATTTTATTTAGAGACAGGGTCTCACTGAGTTGCTTAGGGCCTCACTAAATTGATGAGGCTGGCTTTGAACTTGCGATCCTCCTGCCTCAGCCTCCCACGTTGCCGGGATCACAGGCGAGCACCACTATGCCTGGCTTCTCTGCCATCTGTCCTAATGCACCCCGGGCAAGTCACTGTCTTCCGTGAGCCTCAGGTTTCTCCTCTGTAAAATGGGGAGTAGGTTGATGACAGAAACTACAGTGGAGGTAGCAGCCCCTGGGATACGGTGCACACCCTAGAGACGGCGGCTGCTATGCTTACTGCCTGAATTTGTGGTGGGGGTTGCTGAGGATGAACCAGGGCCTTGTGCATGCTGAGCATGGTTCTGCCACTGAGCTGGCCCCCCAGCCCCCCAGATCTCTTCCATCCCCATCTTAATTGTGCATTTGGAAATAACTTCAGGTTTATAGATGAGTTGCACAAACATATCATTTCTGCATACCCTCCACCAGGCTGCCTGAATGTTAGTTTTTTACCAAATTTGCTCCATCACGATTTCCCTTTACCTCTAGATACTGCAGTGTGTATTTCCTGAGCTCAAGTTCATTCTCTTACATAACCACAGAACAATTATGCAAATCAGGCAACTCACAGTGATACCTGTCACTATCTAACCCTCAGATGGCATTCAGTTCTCTCATGGTGAAGAGATTTTTTGTCTTTGTCAAGACCCAGCCCAGGAGCCTCCCCTGCTCCCCAGGGCAATGCCTGCTTCCCTAGCCTCTCCCCACACTCCTGGGAACCCCACCTTCCCAGCCCATCTCTCTAGCCTCGTAAATGTCACTGTGGTTCAGTGGTAGAGCACTTGCCTAGCATGCAAGATACCGCGAGTCCCATCCCCAGCACTGCAGAAAGGAAAGAAAACCTCACGGACCCCGAGCACTTCACTGTCGTGAAAAGAGCTAATATTTATGATATTTTCATTCCATGCCAGGTCCCGCGTGGAAATGAATCAGCTCATTTCATCCTTATCCCAGTCCCTGGTGGTCAGGGCCGCTTTGTCTTCCCATTTTACAGATGTGGAAACTGAGGTTTGGGGAGGTGATGTGACATGCCCAGGTCACCCAACTAGGTGACAAAGCTGAGATTAGAACTTTGGCAGCCCCATACTAGAGTACACTGACCCAGATCCATCTTCTAATCTAGTCTAATAAACAGTCCAAGGGGCTGGGGATATAACTCAGTTGGTATATCACATGCACAAGGCCCTGGGTTCAATCCCCAGCATCACAAAAAGAAATAAATACATAAATAGCCCAGGCAGCCAGATGCAGAGTACACCTAGGATTTGGTCCCGTGGACTCAGGAGGCGGAGGCTGGCTGGTCACAAGTTAGAGGCCAGCTTCAGCAACTTAGCAAGACCCGCTCTCACAATTAAAAAATAAATAAATAAAAAGGGCTGGGGATGTGGTTCAAGAGACTGGCAGGAGGTTCTGGGAGAAGGAGGCCGCAAGAGAACCAAAAAGAAAAAAAATCTGGAAAGAGGAAAAAGAGAACCAAAAAGCACTATGAGGGAGGTAAAGTGCGCGTCATTCATTTTATTTATTCATTCATTTGTTTGTTTGTTTTTGGTACCAGGGATTGAACCCAGGGGTTTAACCACTGAGCCACATCCCCAGCCCTTTTTGTATTTTAAAGTAGAAACAGGGTCTCCCTGGGTTGCTTAGGGCCTCGCTAAGTTGCTGAGGCTGGCTTTGAACTCAAGATCCTCCTGCCTCAGCCTCCTGAGCCGCTGGGATGACAGGTGTGTGCCACTGTGCCCGGCTCACATCATTCATTTTAAATGGGTAAGGATCCCTCCAACGCGTGGGGCCTCCCAGATCCAAGGTTTGATGTCATTTTACAGCTCAACATTCATAGGGTTCCAATTTAGAACTTGAGAAGTTGTACTTGTGTCATCATTTTTGAATACATGATTTGTTCACCTGATTTTTTTTCAATGCACCCTTTCTTCCCTTCCCCCTTCTATTAGTTTTGTATCCTACCATCATTTTTTTCCACAAAAATACAAATACTCTTATTTTCCTCCTTCCTTTCATAATAGGGTACTATTTGCCAGTCTGTATTACTTAACAAAATATTCTGGAGATTGAAGAGCTTCCTCATTCTTTTTTTACAGGTGCTCAGTTTTCTACTTTGTGTGTATATTATGGTTTATTTGCCTGTTCCCTGTCAAGGGACACTTGTTTTGTTCCTAGTGTTCACTAATACAACCCATGCGGCAGTCAGGGCTGCCATGGATGGTTTTGCAAGTTGTGCACTGCACAAGGGTGCAGTTTACAGCACAGACAGTGTACATTTGTTGGTGTATTACTGCCAAGCTCCAGCAGGTGAAAGTGAGCATGCTAAGGAAGGCTCTATGAGCCACTAGCAGTGCCGGCTCTCATGAACACACCATCTGTACATGAGTAGTTTATATCAGAGGATAGATTTCCAAGAGGACTGTTGGGCTCGAGGGTAAAATAAATGGACTTGTCATCTGGACAGATCTTGCCATTCATTTTCCCCTCCTATTAGTGACATTGAGAGTGCCTGTTTCCCCATGGCCTTGCCACCAGATCGCATTCTCAAATCTTTGGATTTTTGCCAATCTGATAGATAAAAAATAGGGTCACAGTGCAATTTTAACTTGCATGTCTCCCTCCCATGAGGCGGCTGAGGCTCTTTGCGTGCTATTTCTTTTATCTTAATTGTTTCTGTAAATTGACCATATCTTGACTCATTTCTATTGAAACATTGGTATTTTTTTCCAGGGGCTCTTTATATACTGGAATGGTTAAAACTTTGTTAGTGGTAGGAGTTGTGTCTATTTTTCTTTATTCATCATTTGTCTTTTGACTTTCTTTCTGATGTTATTTTGGTGATGCAAAATACTTGGTTTTTATATGGAAAATATTTTATTTTTTATTTTTTTTGATACTAGAGATTAAAACCAGAAACACTTTACTCCTAAGCTACATTCCTAGTCCTTTTGATTTATATTTTATTTTGAGACAGGGTCTCACTAAGTTACTTAAGACTTTGCTAAGTTGCTGAGGCTGGCCTCAAACTTGCAGTCAGTCCTCTTGCTTCAGCCTTCCAAGTTGCTGAGATTACAGGCATGTACCACTGCACCTGGCTTATATTTTAAATATTTTATTAATTTTTAACTAAATAGGTAATATTAGCCAAACAGGAATACATTCTTCTTTTAAAAGTTAAGAATTTATAGTCAAGGTTACAGTCACCTTTGGTCCTCATCTCCAGTCCTGCTGTCATCCCACATCTCCAAAGGCTGCCATTGTTACACAGGGGTGAATGTCTCCCTAGATATTTTTTTCTGCATTTTATTCATATGCAAATTTGCATCAAAATATAGCAATGCTTTATAATTCACAAGTTCTTCCTGGTTGATTTAGTTCTTGAGAGTTTACAAAACATGTCTCCATTGATGAAGGACTTTGCAGATTCCAAAACATCTTCTTTGGTTAAAAAGCCTTTGGGGCGGGGCGGGGCCTGGAATCGTGGCTCAGTGGTAGAGAGCTTGCCTAGCTTGCATGAGGTACTGGGTTCGGTCCCTGGCACCACATAAAAAGAAATAAAATAAAGGTATTGTGTTCATCTACAACTAAAAAAAAAAATTAAGGAAAAAAGACTTCATTTTAAGTAAAACTATCTTCATTGAGATATAATTCACATGCCAGCAAACCCACCCATTTCAAATGTGCCATTCTGTGGCTTTTAGTGTATTTACAGAATCGTGCCATCACCACTACAGTCTAATTTCAGAACATTTTTAAGCACCCAAAAAAGGGAACCCCATGCCCTTTATTTTATTTATTTATTTGCAGTGGTTGTGATTACACCTTTAGCAGCAGTTGCTTTACTTAACAGGGCCTTTAGCCATCACTTCCTGTTACCCCTCCCCCAACCCCCAGGATCCATTCTTGGGCTTTGTCTCTCTGTAGATTTGCCTATTCTGGACACTTTGTATCAATGGTGTCCTACAGTGTGTCATCTTACAAGATTTTTTTTTTTTTTAAATTTGACAAACCACAATGGCATTAGCACTGCTAACCAAAGGCAAAATGATAAAAATGAAACAAAA
Organism: Marmota flaviventris; assembly: GCF_047511675.1. Taxonomy (NCBI): domain Eukaryota; kingdom Metazoa; phylum Chordata; class Mammalia; order Rodentia; family Sciuridae; genus Marmota; species Marmota flaviventris. The sequence goes on along the minus strand of NC_092515.1, from coordinate 14,892,359 downwards.
AGTACAATCTGTAATTTTTTTTTTTTTAATACCAGGGATTGAACTCAGAGGTGCTTAACCCCTGAGCCACATCCCCAGCCCTTTTGATTTTTTTATTTTGAGACAGGGTCTCGCTGAGTTGCTAGGGCCTTGCTAAAATGGCTGAGGCTGGCTTTGGATCGGGATCCTCCTGCCTCAGCCTCCCGAGTGCTGGGACTACAGGTGTGCACCACTGTGCCAGCTCATAATTCTTTAAATCATCAAATATCTAGTCAGTATTCAAGTTTTCAGTTATTGTATCTACTGTTTTTCAGTTTCTTGGAATCCAAACACCATCTACCCGTTGTGATTGATTGATGTTTCCTTCAATTTCCTTTAATCTATTGCTTCCCCTTGGTCCCTTTTTCTCTGTTCTTCCCTTTTATCTGCTGAACACCCAGGTGCTTGGTCCTATAGTGCCCAGCATTGCCCAACAAACAGAGTAGGAGCAACATGTATAACGTAAAATTTTTTAGTAACCACACTTTTTAGAGTAAGAAGAATTATGTATTAGTATTAAGTATTAGTATTATGAATTAGTATTTCCAAAGCATCATTTCAAAATTATTATTATTATTATTTTAATTTTTTTAGTTGTAGTTGAACACGTTACCTTTATTTTTATTTATTTTTATGTGGTGCTGAGGATCGAACCCAGCGACTTGAATGTGCTAGGCGAGCGCTATACCACTGAGCCACCACCCCAGCCCATGATTTCAAAATTATTAATTGGATATTTTGCATTGTTTCCCCATGACGTCTCTCATGGGCTAATAGTGTCCTAGTCGCAGAGTTTCCCATGGTCTGAGTCTGGTGGATGCAACCTCCTGGTTTCACTTCACATGTTCCTCTGTCCCTGTTTCTTATAAACTGGAACTTAAGTTGGAGGTGTTTAATCAGATCCTGGTTTGGGGTGTGTAGGGTTTTTTGTTTGTTTGCCGGAATCCTTATGTGACTGTGTGTCCATCTGTTAGGAGATGCACCCCTCCGGTCACTTTTTCTTTTGTGTTGTGAGCAGCTGTTGACGTTCAATGTTCATAAACATTGGCTTCTTAGAGATTGCAAAATGATGATATTCTCATTTCTGAATGTTGGACTATTTACAAAGCATCATGAGGTTTCCCAAACACAAAGCATCCTGTGTTTCCCCAAACTTGCTTTTCCATTTCTTTATGGTTTAAAAGGTATGTACAGAATTTAAAAGACTTACTACTTTTCAAATAGTGGAATAAAATTCAAAACTCTTCTCAACTTTTAAGACACTTCAAGCATTGGACAAATGTGAATGTATTAGTCAGCTTTCCATCTCTATAATGAAATACCTGAGGCCATTAACTTATAAAGAGCAAAGGTTTCCTGTGGCCTACTCTTCTGGAGATTCCAGTCCAAGATCCAGCAGCCCGGTGGCTTTGGGCCTCTGGTGAAGCCAGCATATTATATTATGGCAGGAACACATGGCAGAGCACACTCACCTCATGAGCTAGGAAGCAAAATCGAGACAGGAAGGCCTCAAGTGTATGCCACCAATGACCTAAGGACCTCCCATCAGTCCCACCTACCTCTCAGCAGTGCCACCTCTGTACCAAGCCGTTCGTTAGCACCTTGGGGGGCCACTCCAGACCACAGCACTAGGTGAATACATCCTGGGTGACAGGCGCGGCCCTAGTCCCGAGGGCACAACAGTGAGCAAAACAGAGACCCTGCCTCGAAGCTGAGAGTCCCGTGGGAGGGGACAGGTGAAGCCAGTAAATGAGCAGGATAACTGCAGGCTCTAATCTGTGGTCTGGAGGCGACCAGCCCGCAGCGGGGGGCGTGCCCTGCATTCCGGGTGGCTGGGGGCAATTTTCTGAGGGGGGTGTTGGAGCTGTGCCCTATGAAGGTGAGGGACATTCTGGTGTCCCAGGCAAGGGGACAGCAAGTGTAAAGGCAGAAAAATGGAAACAGAGGGACAGAAAAGAGGCCAGTGTGGTACAGGGGGAGGTTGAGGGGAGGGATGAGGGAGAGTCTGAGGGGGGAGAGGGACAGATGTGCAGGGCCACTGGGCTCCAGGGGGACCTTGACTATTACCCTGACAGAGATGGAGCCCAGGGAGGACTCGTGACCCACTGGGTGTGGGGACAGTGGGGGATCAGAGATGAGGAAGGAGGCTTCTGTGGTGGCCGAGGTGGGAGTCTGGAGCAGGCAGAAGTGGGTGGGTCCTGGATCTATTTAGAAAGCAGAACTGACAGATCATCGGAGGGATAAGATGTAGGCGGTGAGAAAAAAGAGAAACTCAAGGATGATTCAAAGAGCTTAGCTTCGGCACCTAGGTGGGTGGGGACGCTATTCCTGTGATGGCTAAGACTGTGGGCCCAGAGGTCTGGACATAAAAAGTTCAGTTCTGGATGCTTCCATTGGGGGGTGGGGGAGACACTGCAGAGGGAGGTCAGGTAGGGCTTCTGCTGTAAGAGTCTGGATTCTGGAGAGCGCTCAGGCCCCAGAGATACAAACTTGGTAACCGTCACTGCAGAGTGGCAGGGCCTGGGGCCTCAGTGTTATTTCCTGGAAAATGTGTATCTCAAGAAGAAGGTGCGGAGGCCAGCCTCCACAGTTTAGCAAGGCCCTAAACAACGTAGCAAGACCCTGCCTCTAAATAAAATAGTTTAAAAGGGCTGTAGCTCCATGGTTAGGGGCCCTCGAGTTCAATTCCCAGTAAAAGAAGAAGAAGGTGCGAATCCCCTACCTGCACCATCCCATCAACCTTTAGAGATCTGGAAGAGAGACTCCAGCAAAGGATGAATAATAGCTAGAGAAGAAGGTATTTCAAATGAAGGCCATGAGCAAATGGAGGGTGACTCGGAGATCAGCAAATCGCAGGAGCAGAGTTCAGGAATGAATGGAGGGGAAAGGGTCCCAGGCCCCCGTGGAGGCGTGGACTTTAGAGAGGAGACAGTCCCACCATTTATCTTGGGGAGGTAGGTCAGTGGAGCTAGGGGAGAGGACAGGAGTTCCTGTGTGATGATGTCTCCTCGCTCTGCGGTTTCTAGAGCCCTCCATGATTTGCAAAGAGTGTTACTCATTTAGAAAGCATTTTGCAGAGTTCTTGGCTTTTGACAAAGCCCTCCTGACAGCCCGAGGATCTCGCTTCTGTTCAGACTTCAGAGCAGCATTTCTCAGACTGCCTTTTGCAGCCCAGCTGTAGATCAGGAAATTAACTTAGTAAGTCATGACCAGCATCTTTAAAGATAAAAGAGAACTCTGCAGAGTGTGATGCACAGCAAAAGTCAGAATTGTGTCTTGAAACTTTTTTTTTTTGAGTCACATTGTAAAATGCATTCTTACTGCTGTGTGCTCAAGAACCTTTTTAAAAAACTGCCCTGGAGAACCACTTGCCAAGTTGCATAGGAGATCAGCGCAAGAATGTCCCAAGAAAGTGTTGTCTGTAAAGTAAAACAAAACAAAACAGCTGGAAGCCATCTAAACATCCATCACGGGGAACATAAAGATGTTATATTTATAAAACAGGAATATTACATAGCAGTGAAAATGAATTCATTTGCTGTATCTCAATATTAAATGCATAAAGTTGAATGGGAGAAGGAAGTTTCAAATTGCATGATTATAACAGTGATTGTGTAAATTAAAATTACAGTGGCACACGCCTGTATTCCCAACAGGTCAGGAGGCTAAGGCAGGAGGATGGCGAGTTCTAAGCCAGCCTCAGTAACTTAGAGAGGTCCTAAAGCAACTCAGGGAGATCTTGTCTCTAAATTAAATATAAAAAAGGGCCAGGGGATGTGGCTCAGTGGTTAAGCACCACTGGGTTCAATCCCTGATACCTCCCTACACCCCCCCCCCCCCCCCCGCAAATATACAGAATCACATGCATTGTGAGCAACAACTGGACATAGGGAATAGAAGTACTGACATAGGTTTGGAAGAAGTCACACCAATATAGTGGTCACCTCCAGGGAGGGTGGGGAAAGGACAAAAGGACACAATTTCCACATTTTACCATCTCTGAAAATGTAGTGTCTCTGACAGTGGATGGCAGCTCACCGTTTTTTGTTTTGTTTTGTTTTGTTTTTGTTTTTTGTTGTTGTTGTTGTTGTTTTTGGGGGGGGACATCAATTCACTTTTTTTTTTTTTTTTTTTGTACTGGGGATTGAACTCCGGGGCACTCAACCACCGAGCCACATGCTCAGCCCCGTTTTGCATTTTATTTAGAGACAGGGTCTTCCCGAGTTGCTCAGCACCTCGCCATTGCCGAGGCTGGCTTTGAACTCGCGATCCTCCTGCCTCCGTCAGCCGAGCAGCTGAGATCGCAGGCGTGGGCCCCGCGCCCGGCCTCCTTTCACATTTTGATGGCTGGTACCGTCTTCCCTGTGCCATCATCCAGCCAGGAGTCAGCCTTGGGTGCTGGGCGTATGATTCTGGACTTCTCCATCTCTAAGAGAAATCCACAGTTACTTTAGGAAGAGCACGGAGCCATCTGAGGCCACCCACTGACCGCCCCTGCCACCCGCAGGCCATGGACAGCCAGAAGCAGTTCTCCGGGCCCGAGATCCAGTTCCTGCTCTCCTGCTCGGAAGCGGACGAGAACGAGATGATCAACTGCGACGAGTTCGCCAACCGCTTCCAGGAGCCAGCCCGCGACATCGGCTTCAACGTGGCCGTGCTGCTGACCAACCTGTCCGAGCACGTGCCGCACGACCCTCGCCTGCGCACCTTCCTGGAGCTGGCCGAGAGCATCCTCGAGTACTTCCGGCCCTACCTGGGCCGCATCGAGATCATGGGCGCCTCTCGCCGCATCGAGCGCATTTACTTCGAGATCTCGGAGACCAACCGCGCCCAGTGGGAGATGCCGCAGGTGGGAGATCTGCGCATGCGCCTGCTCGCCTCCCACGGCTGGCCGGTCCTGGCACGCCGGACCCCACGTGGATGTACGCCCTTTGTGCATGCAATGGCAGGATTGATGTGTCCTCCGTGCTTGCACACCATGCCCTTGCACACTTACCCTGGAGCTCTGGCGCGTCCTTATAGCCCTCATGCGGCCACACCCACTCTGTCTTGCTCTTAAACTCACACGATTTTACACCCCTGTTCACTTTCCCGGCAGTCCCAGATGGGCTGTCTCTTGTCCCTGGCTGTCCTCCTGTCTTTTGCACACTCACTTTGGGCTCTTGGGTACCCTGACATGATGGGTGACCCCTCACCAATCCACACGTGCCCTCAAACGCCTTCTGGGGTCCTAGCACACAGCTCAGAAGCCCCCATTTATTCTGAGCCCATGCGTGGGTGCACATTTTTTGCACACTCACCCTGAGCTGGTCATTGTGCCTTCCCGCAACCCCAGTGTGTGTCATTCATCTCCCACGTGACTTCACTGCAGCCTTGGCACAACCGCGATTACCCGCGCACCCGGGGGAGTCCCCGCCCACCATGCCATCCAGCCACAGGGGTTCCCATCCCCCCCCCGTACTCCCCATGTGACCTCACACCCTCTCAGCCCTGCCTGTCTCCCTGGTGGCCTTCCTGCATGCCCTCACCTTGCCCACCAGCCAAGCCTGCACAGCCCTAGTCCGCCCTCCACACCTCCCTCTGACCTGCAGGAGCCCCGCCTCTGCACGCACCTCTCCCACGCTCTTGCTTGATCTGTCCTGTCTTGTCGCCCACAAAACTGGGACACTTCTCACCACCTTAGCTACCTGGCCCCTCGCATCTGTCCACACTTGTCACCAGACTCAGGCACACGTGGGCTCCCGTCCTACATGGAGCCCTGTCCTCGTGCTCTGGGCCTCTTACACTGACCCCCGTCTCCCTGGAAGGTTCGGAGCTGCATGGCCAGCCCCAAGGGCACTGGCTGAATACTTCAGGTTTTCCCATGCCATGCTCCTTGCTGCCTTGCAGAGGGGCCCTGGCCCTGCCTGCCTGCCCCAGGTGCCCAGGTCCTCCGCGTGGACTGTGGCCTCCTATTTCTGCCATCTTCCCGTACCACAGCCTCCTCACACCTGCCTCCTCCCTGAGGTCTGGGTGCCTCACATTCGAGATCTTTCACACTCCCCCATGTCCCGTGTGGCATCATTGTCCCATCTGGGTCCTGAGTGGTTGCACATCTTTGTACCCAGGATGTCTGCACTTCTGTGCATCTACAAGAAGCCCCCACTCACCATGGCCTTCACATTGGCTCCCTGTACACACTGTGAGGGTCCTGCCCCTCCCCACCCCTTGCTCCGGGGTGCCCGGTTTCCCTTGGTGTCATTCCTCCAAACAGTAATCCTGCCACTCCTTCCCATTCCTATGTCCTCCGATCCTCAAGCATCCATGTGTGGCCTAGATCGCTCACTAGGCAGTTCGAGGACATGGACAATATATAGCATTTATTGGGTGTGGAGCACTGTTCCAATCACTATCTATCTAATAACTCATTTAATCTCCATACTAACCCTATGATTATAGGTCCTACTCTTAGTCCCATTTATAGAGGGGGAAACTGAGGCCCAGAGAGTTCAGTCAAGGTCATCCAACCCCAGCACTTAGAACTCTCCCCCTCAACCACAATTCTCTGTCTGGAAGAAACTAAAAACACGATTCTGGAGCCAGCCCAATGGGAGGCCAATGCTACCTCTGTCACCTCTCATCTGTGTCACCCTAGGTGCAGGACTCACTGGGACCCCTTTCCCCATCTGTACAATGAGGATAATGGAACGTAGAGTTTTGTTAAAAGGCTTAGTTTGGGGCCTGGCCCTTATTGAAGCATATAGGCCTTCCTACAGTGGGCGCTGTAAAAGGCGGCTAGTGATCATGTTTAGGTATGGCAAAGTCATGCCCATCTGTGGTCCCCACTACTTAGGAGGCTGAAGCAGGAGGATCACTTTATTCACCGAGTTAGACCCCAACCTGGCCAACATATTGAGACCCTGTCTCTTAAAAGTAAAAAAAATACATATAGTTTTGTGTGTATACGTGTGTACAGACACGATATTTGTTAATTATTTAGTGGTACTGGGAAGGAAACCCAGGGGCGAACTAACACTGAGCTACATTCCCAGCCTTTATTTTTATTTTGAAACAAGGCATCACTAAATTTCGGAGGCTGGCGATCCTCCTGCCTCAGCCTCCAAGTCTCTGAGATGGTAGGCAGGCACCACCATGCCCTGTAGAAAATCATTTTTTAAAAGTCGGAATGGTGCTTGCACAGTGAACCTGTCGCTGCCAAGGTCACCCTTGTCCGGAGCCCCTGCTGACGCCGCCCCCTCCTGTCCCCTCCGCTGCCGCAGGTGAAGGAGTCCAAGCGCCAGTTCATCTTCGACGTGGTGAACGAGGGCGGCGAGGCCGAGAAGATGGAGCTCTTCGTGAGCTTCTGCGAGGACACCATCTTCGAGATGCAGATCGCGGCGCAGATCTCGGAGCCCGAGGGCGAGCCCGAGGCGATCGAGGACGAGGGCGGCGAGGCGGCCGAGGGCGCCGAGGAGAGTGCGGCGGGCCCCGAGGGCGCGGCGGGCGCGGCGGCGGCGGGCATGAGCGCGTGGCTCGGGGCGGTGGCGACCCGGGCGCTGCGCGGCCTCAGCTACCGCAGCCTGCGGCGGCGCGTGCGACGGCTGCGGCGGCTGACTGCGCGGGAGGCGGCGACCGCGGTGGCCGCGCTGCTCTGGGCGCTGCTGGCGCGCGCGGGGGCTGCGGGCGCCGGAGCGGCGGCGGGCGCGCTGCGCCTGCTCTGGGGCTCGCTCTTCGGCGGCGGCCTGGTGGAGGGCGCCAAGAAGGTGACCGTGACCGAGCTCCTGGCGGGCATGCCTGACCCCACCGGCGACGAGGTGCACGGCGAGCAGACCGCCGGGCCGGGCGGCGAAGCGGACGGCGAGGGCGCGGGCGAGGGCGAGAGCGACGCCGCCGAGGGCGCTGGTGACGAGGAGGTGGCTGCGGAAGAGGCAGGACCGGGCGGCGCCGACGGGGCTGTGGCCGTGGCCGATGGGAGCCCCTTCCGGCCCGAAGGGGTTGGCGGTCTTGGGGACATGGGCGACACGACGACGGCAGAGCCGCCCACGCCAGAAGGCTCCCCCATTCTCAAAAGGAAACTGGGGGTGAGGGGACAGCAGGGTGTCAGTGTGGAGAGAGGGGGTGGGAGGGAGGAGGCTCAGGGAGTGGGTGGAGGGGCACGCGGGGAGGGGGCGAGAGTCAGGAGGAACAGAGGAGGACCTCAGAGACGGGACAGGGAGACTCAGGGACAGACACCTGGAGAAAGGCTTGCTGGGTGTTGGGAGAGAGAAAAAGATACCCTGAGTCCGGGAGAGCCCGAGACCTAGGAGGAAAGGGATCAAGCCCCAGAAAACCCAAGGAGACAGAGTCCTGGACCTGGGAAAGACTCTCAGAGACACATGGTTGTGGGAAATGAAGCAACCCACTTGGGAAAGGTCCCCAAAGTGTCCTGAGGCCCATGGAGCGGTGACTGCCGCAGGTGTCTGCCACAGGTGTTGAGGTGATGAGAGGCCCAGGGGTCCAGAGCTCCTCTTGGAGTCAGTCTTACCCTGCAGGGCTTTGGGCCAGGCCTTCACCTGGGGAGCCTTGGTCCCCTTGGTCCCCTCTGCACTGTGGGAATCATAAGCCCTTTTGGTGAGGCAGGTGTAGAACTTGGATTGCCAGGCGGTGTGAGAAGCAGGGACAGAGGGGCACTGCGGAAAAGGCTTAGACCTGTGTCCTGTCCCCAGGTGGATGGAGAAGAAGAGGAGCTGCCTCCAGAACCCGAACCCGAGCCCGAGCCTGAGAAAGCCGAGTGAGTGCCCTGGGGCGCCAAGGCCCCTGTCACTGCTTCCCTTCTGGACTGGGAGCCTCCTGAGTTCAGTGCCCTAAGTTGTCTTGTGACCAGAGCATCATCCAGCCCAGACCCAAGCACAGGGAGGGACCTGTGGAGGGAATCAGGGAAGCCGGGCACAGTCAGGAGGCTGAAGCAGGAGGGTGGCAAGTAGCTCCAACTCGCCCGGCTGGTGGCCCATGCCGGGTTCACAAGATGCGGCTACATCAATAGCCAGGTGAAGAAGGCGCGAAACACACAGAAATCGGGAGTGCCTTTTCAATATCGGGGCGGCTCTTGACCTTAGGGCTCTGTTGGAAAGAGAGAGAGCTTGCGCCTGGATTCTTTATTTTTATGGGGGGGGGGGGGACACACAAAGGGAGACTCAGTGGAATGTTCTTTCCAAATAAGGCAAGGGGTCAGGTTTCAGGGGCTTGAGTCTAGCTTCCTGATGTCTTGTGGTCAGTAGATTGATTGACATCTTGGCAAGTCACACCCATCTCAGGTGCTGTGTGGCAACACAGGCAGAGCGAGAGGAAAGTGCCCAAGTGTGTTGCAGGGCCCAAAGAGCATGTGACACCAGGCCGGTCTTCCCATATGCTCAAATGTGCATAGCTCACACACAGCCCGTGGCTGGCCCACGACAGGCAAGTTCTAGGGCAGCCTGAGCAACTAACAATTTAGTGAGACCCTGACTCAAAAATTACAAAGGACACGGGCTGTAGCTCAGTAGAAGAGCACCACTGGCTTCAATCCCTAGCACTGCAAAAAAAAAAAAAAAAAAAGATAGAGAAATGAATGCTCCGCGCTTGCCGCCAGCCTGTGTGCGCCTCCCTCTGTCTGGAACACTTTCCCAGGCTTCCTTCTCCAGGAGGCCTGCTTTGACACCCGCCCCTCCTAAGTTGAGCAGGTATCTCCTCTAGGTTCCCGCCACCCCCTTGGGCTTCTCCTGTCCTACCAAGGACCCCTCCACCCCATTGGGCAGGACGCCATGAAGGCAGAACCTGAGGGTGCCTTTGTCCCCAGCACCATCCAGACCCGGCATGGCATGGGCCCCCAGAGAGTGGCTTTGAGTGAATGAATTGCTCGGGTGCTCCCTGACCTCCGTGTGTGTCCTGCCCTGCAGTACGGAGAACGGGGAGAAGGAAGAAGTCCCTGAGCCCCCGCCCGAGCCCCCCAAGAAGACAGCACCTCCTCCTCCCCCTCCAAAGAAGGAGGAAGCCGGAAGTGCTGGGATGGAATTCTGGGGGGAACTGGAAGTGCAGAGGGTGAAATTCTTGGTGAGTCCCAGCAGGGGTTTGCTGAAAGTCCTCTCCCAGGGAGAGCCGCCTCTGTCCCCATGCTGGTCCTGAGCTCACAGTTCCAGGCCCCTCTCCAAGAGGAGACCAGGCTGGTGAGAAGGCAGAACTGTGCCCAGAGGAGCAGGACCTGGTACAGGCAGCATTTCCAGGTGGCCCCCACTTGGCTCCCCACTGTCTCTTCCACCCTTTGCTCATCTGGAGACCTCTCCCCAGCCTCCAGCCACAGTGAAACCCAGCTGAGGCCATGTTCTGCTCTCCATCGTGGCCAGTCTCTTGGGTCTGAGCCCCACACCCGCCCCAGCTCCCTCCTCCTATGGAGGCTGGAGCTCTCACAGCTCCTGGGCAGGGTCCGTTTCCTCATCGGTCCAGAAGGAGGGAGGCTGTTTGGGAGGCAGGGTCCTGTCTCCTCTCCAGACCACCCTGGAGAGGGGGTGGGGGGCATAGTGGATGGGGGGGTCAGTGAGGATTCGTGGTAGGAGTAAAGGATGGAGGGAGACGTGGAGAGAGAAAGGAGAGGTGGGAGAAGATGTGCCCTGCTTGGGGTGAAGCCAACAGGGACCTCACGGGAAGCAGCGTAGCACAGAGGATGGGTGGGCTCTGGGGTCTGACAACCTGGGTTCACATCCCAGGTCCGGTCTGGAGACGTAGCTTAGCAGTTGACCACTTGCCTAGCGTGTGCAAGGCCCTGAGTTCGATTCCCAGTGCCGTGTGCACGTGTGTGTGTGCATGCACACCCCTCACAATCCTAGATTTGCCACTCTTTAGCTATGTGAGCTTGAGCAAGACACCACCTCCCCGTCCTCAGTTTCTTCATCTGTAAAGTGGACATAAGAGCAGTACCCACTTCATAGGGTTGTGATAATTAATTGATATTTTATATAAAGCTCTTAGCCCAGGTCTTGGTATACAGCAAGTACTTAATAAGCAGGAAGTTGTGGCACCAACTATTGAGCACCTGGGTGCTCTGATCGTAAGTAATGGGATGGATTCTCCAGCAAAGAAGCAGGCTGTGAGCTCCCTGTCTCCCTTCCAGAACTACCTCTCCCGGAACTTCTACACGCTGCGGTTCCTTGCCCTCTTCCTGGCGTTTGCCATCAACTTCATCCTGCTGTTTTACAAGGTGCTGGCCGTGTGGGGCGGGAGGCTCCATCCCCCACAGCTTCCCAGAGCCCCTGCCGCAAAGGGACAGGGTGTGGGGCTCAGCATTCTTAGGGACCCTACGATCTCGGGACCCCAGAGGGGTGGGCTGCGGTTTCTGGGTCCTTCTGGGCAGGAGGCCCGAGTGTCCGCGGGTGTCAGAGCAGGAGCCAGCTGGAGCTATGTTCCTGGCCCAGATCTGTCACCTGCCTGCCCCGTGCTCAGGTGCAGACCCTTCCCTCTGGGCCACCCACTGACTCAGTCACAGTTGCTGCTTTCATGTCCCTGAAAGAGAGGTTCTTGGGGAGGCTCAAGTGGGCAACTCACAGGGGCTAAGGAAAGGCAAGGGCTAAGAACCAGGCCTCCCAAAGGACAAGGGGCCCTCGGGATCTTCCCAGGGGTCCAACAGGACAGAAAGGCAAGCCAGAGAGGCTTTGTGGGATGGAGTCCTGTCTTCCCCACTCACTGGCTGCATGATGGTAGGCCGGGTGCTTAACCTCAGTTTCCTCATCTGCAAAATGGGCTGGTCACCGTGTCTACCAGCTAGAGCTGTGAGGATTAAAAGATGATTAGTACGTGCAAAGTACTTAGCCCAGTACCTGGAATATAGAAAGTGCTGAGCAATTGCCGGCTACCAGTCATCTCTGTTAGTGTCATTTGGGGTCAGTCTCTTTAGGACTCTGCTATCAAGATGAACCAATTTGGGGCTGGGGCTGGGGTTCAGTGGTAGAGGGCTTGCCTAGAACGGGTGAGGCACTGGGTTCGATCCTCATCACCACATTAAAAAATAAATAAAATAAAGTTATGAAAAATATAGATATGTTTTTTTAAAAAATGAACCAATTCTGTTTTTGGTCCTCTTGTTGCTCAGTTTGATGGGCACGTTCCCAGGACAGTCTGATTTTCAAGCTCGGTCCTGGGCCCTCCCCTCCATCTTGATTGACAGTCCTGTGATCCTGATAGGGGCCCAATCCAGCCTCAGGAATGGAGGCTGCTAATTGTGTTAGTGGGTTCTGGCTGTGGCAGACGAGGTGCCAGGATACCAGAGTCCCCTCCCTGATGGACTCCTCTCCCCTCCTCAGGTCTCAGACTCTCCACCAGGGGAGGACGACGTGGAGGGGTCAGCAGCTGGGGACATGATGGGTGCAGGGTCTGGTGGCGGCTCTGGCTGGGGCTCGGGAGCAGGGGAGGAGGCAGAGGACGACGAGGATGAGAACATGGTGTACTACTTCCTGGAGGAGAGCACGGGCTACATGGCGCCTGCGCTGCGGTGTCTGAGCCTGCTGCATACACTGGTGGCCTTTCTCTGCATCATCGGCTACAACTGCCTCAAGGTGGGCCATGACCATGGTCCTGGGGCAGAGCTTGTGGAGGGAGCGGGGATGCTGGGGCGGGGACAGGGGCAGGGACTGTCACAGTGGTGAGGACAGAGGGCTTGAGATTGGGGCACTGGGTGCAGGATTGGGGTCTTCAACAAGGGTGGCATTTGAACTGGGAACAGAAGCCGAGAAGCCAAGTCTAGAATTTTCCATACCATGCTTGTGCGACTGTGATAATTTCTGGGTCAGGAAGCAAACATGTCATTGGGAATGTTGCTTTCTGCACGTTGGTCAGTGGGTTAACTATGATCTCTAGGGGTCCCTGGGGTCTTGGACATAACATGGATGTCAACAGGGATGTGGGCTCTGACGCCACAGGTGCCTGAGGTTTTCAGTGCCTCGTGGGTGTGTCATGATGGGTCCATTTGGGTTCCATGAGGTCTGGCAGTTTTCATAAATCTTGTTACTATTAAATGAACACAGTTCTCTTGACCTTGCGCTTTGGCAGTGCTGTTCCCACAGCCTGCAATGCCTGGTCCCACGTCCATTCCTTCCCACCTGCCTAAGGTCCAAGGGCAACCTTCCTCCCTCAGGAAGCCCCGGCTTGCACCAGGCACCCCTGCTGGTCTCCCCAGCCCCTCTGTTTTGGTCCCTCCTGATGTGACCCTCTGCCTGCACCTCCCATCTCGGCCCTGACCATCCTGGGGAGGCTCCTTCAGCCTCTGCGCAGATGCTAGCGAGACCTCTTGGCTTCTGCGAGACCCTAACGCCTGCCCTCTCCCCACCTCCACCATCTAGGTGCCCCTGGTGATCTTCAAGCGGGAGAAAGAGCTGGCCCGGAAGCTGGAGTTCGACGGTCTCTACATCACAGAGCAGCCAGAGGATGATGACGTGAAGGGGCAGTGGGACCGCCTGGTGCTCAACACACCGTAAGGCCCAGTCCGCCCAGGGCGCCAGGGGGTGGAGGCCCAGAGCTCAGGACAGCAGGTTCCAGCCCCTGCGACACTTCTCCCCACGCCTGGTTTTATTCCCCATAAAATAGAAACATTTCCCATGCATCAAGTTCCCCAGGGGAGGCCGGGGATGTGGCTTAGTAGTAGAGTGTTCGCCTGGCACACAGGTGGCTTTGGGTTCCATTTCTAGCACCACAAAAGAAAAAAAAGTTCCTCTGGGGCATTCTGAGGGCACATGGAGGTTCCTGGGCCCCACCCTGGAGGGCGTGGGCCAATGTGTGTAAGTGGGACTGTATTTTAAGCCCCATCCCCGGGGGCCTTTCTCACCAGGTGCTGGGAGTGGGAAATAAGAGCTCATTGGGTTTTTAGCCAGGGAGGGAAAGAGGATGTGCGAGGCCGTGAGGGGACTCTGGCTGCCAGCTGCCCCCCCCCCCCCGCCAGCTGCGCTATTAGGGGCACCTCTCGGGAGAAAGAAAACCAGGGACCAGGTGTAGCTCAGTGGCAGAGCACCTGGTGAGCGGAGGCGAGGCCCTGGGTTCCATCCCAGCTCCACGAAAAGTAAATAAGAACATCAGCTGGGCTCCATGCGCCCACCTGGAATCTCAGCGATTTGGGCAATGAGGCAGGAGGATGGCAAGTTCAAGGTCAATCTAAGCAACTTAGTGAGACCCTGTCTCAAAATAAAAAAAAAAAAAAAAGAAAGGGCTGGGGGTGTAGCTCAGTGGTAGGGTGTCCCCGGGCTCAATCCTGGGTACTGAAAAGAAGAAAGAAAAGAAATTCCCAGAGGCTCGGGGGCTGAGGCAGGAGGATTGTGAGTTCAGAGCCAGCCTCGGCAGCCCAGCCAGGCCTCGTCTCAAATGATTAATAACCCGGGCTGCGGTAAAGCCCCCCTGGGTTCAACTCCCAGGACCAAAAAAACCCACAAAATGTGAGGCCAGCTTGGGCAACTTAGCAAATGAGGAGCCAGGTAGAAGGAGCCTGCTCTGACCCCATCGAAATAGAAAGGGCTGGGGACGTAGCTAAGTGGTAGAGGGCTCTGGCTGCAGTCCCCGGTATGTATACATAAATAAATAAATAAGTAAATACGAACATCTTTAAAAGAAAGAAAAGAAAAGAGAGAGGAAAAAAGGAAACAGAACAAAAAGGAAGGAGCCAGGCAGAAGATGAGCCGAGGCTATTTTATTGAGCTAGAAAGCAAGATTGTGCTCCGTAGGAAATGGTGACATGCTGGGAGGGTGACAGGGCTCACTCTGGACACGGCAAGGACAATCCGAGCATCCAGAGGAGTAGGAGGAGCAGAACTGGAGCACGTCATCTAGGTGCGGGTCCCCGGATTCCTAGCCACCCCCACCCCCTCCCCCACCCCGCACTCCCTGGCTTGTCACTGGGAGAACTGGTAAACCCAGGTCCAGAATCACCAAGCACAGTGTATGAAAGCAGCGGGAGGAAGCGTGCCATTCCCCTGCAGCATGCCGCTGTCCCCACTGGTCACCGCCCAGAGCCTCCCCCGGGAGCAGTTCTGGTGTCTTTGCATGCTTGGCTCTGGACACAAGTCCCCTGCCTCACCCAGGCTCCACCAAACATGGCAGCAGGGTCCCCACTGAGCAGGGTCCTCTGTGCGAAAAGCACAGGCTGGGCAAGGTGGTGCCCGTCTCCAGTCCCAGCTCCTGTGGGGCGGAGACTGGGGCATGGAGCCAGGAGTTCAAGGCCAGCCTGGATAAAGGTCAGTCTAAGGCGAACAGCACTGGGATTCCTGTCTCTCCGGCCCGGCTGGAGGCTCCCAGCCTCTGTGAATGTCTCACAGGTGCTTTCTCTTGGCAGGTCCTTCCCCAGCAACTACTGGGACAAGTTTGTCAAGCGGAAGGTGAGGACGTGGATCGGGAGGGCTTTCTGGGCTAGGTCCCTTTCTGCCACCGGGGCATCCTAGCTGCCAAAGACTTGCTTCATGTGAGACCTTGGGCAAGGGCCATTGCCTTTCTGAGGAGCATGGGTTTGCCACGGGGACATGGGCATGATAATCATGCTTCCCTCTCACACGAGGTGACCCACATAGGGCAGAGCCCCTGGCGCAGGGGCTGAGCAGGAGCAGGGTAGCAGCGCTGGTGTAAGCTCAGGGTTCAGAGCTGCCTGCGTTTCCACTCCTAGCTTGTCTGTGCCTCAGTTTCTCTCATATTCAAAATGGGTAATCCCGGAGTCCCAGCTACTCAGGAGGCTGAGGCAAGAGGATCACTTGAGCCCAGGAGGTCAAGGCCAGCCTGGGCATCATGACAAGACCTAGCTCTAAAAAAAATTTTAATAAAATAAAAACAAAATGTGGAGGAATAACAGGGCAGACCTCACAAGATTGTTGTAAGGATTATATGTCCTATTACACAAGCAGAAGGCACATATAAAACAGAAGATAAGTGAAGGTTGTTCTTATCATTGATTGACTTAGTAGAGTTTATTGAGTAGCTACTGTGTGCTGGAAGTGTTTTTGGAAACTGAGTTCCAGCAGTAACAAAATAGTGATTCTGACACTTTATTTGCAAAGATAGATATTGTGCAGATGGTAATAAGAGCTGTGGAAAAAATAAAGCAGTCCGGGGCTAGGATGTGGCTCAATGGTAGAGTGCTTACCCTGCGTGTGTGAGGCACTGAGTTCCACCCCAATGCCCCCAAATAAATAAAGCAGACAAGAGGGGTGGGGAGCATGCCTGTGTGTGTTGGCCAGGGGAGGTTGCTGTTTTATGTAACGGGTTCAGAAAAGGTCATACTAATTCATAAGGAATTGAGGAGGTGAGCCAGGTGGAAATTGGGGGAAGAGTGTCTTAGGTGAGGGAACAGTCAAGACAAAGTCCCTCAGGCAAGAATGTGCTGGTGGGTTTGAGGAACTAGAGGAGGCCCCTGTGGCTGTGGGAATGAGGGGAGAACAGGTTCATAGGTACCGGGGCCCAATTATAGAGGTTTCCCTGCCTGCCTGCCTAAAATAATACAGTATCTCAACTAATTTGGCTGCTGGATCAGCTGCACCTTTATCGTGTTGATCCCTCACTGTGATTATCTGAACAAAGCTCTGGCTCTTCTCCCCAGAAAAATGTACACCAATTTCTGTAAAAAAAAAATTTTTTTTTGGTAGTTGTAGGTGAACAGAATGCCTTTATTTTATTTGTTATTTTTTACGCGGTGCTGAGGGTCGAACCCAGCGCCTCCCGCAGGCTAGGCAAGCGCCCTGCCACTGAGCCCCAGCCCAGGCCCCCATTTTTATACCAAGTTCAGAGTGTCTCCAGAATCCCCCAGGGACCGTGACACTCGCCCCTCTAGTCACATCGCAGGGTCTGACACTCTGGCGCAGGTTCTGGACAAACACGGGGACATCTTCGGGCGGGAGCGGATTGCCGAGCTGCTGGGCATGGACCTGGCCACGCTGGAGATCACGGCGCACAACGAGCGCAAGCCGGACCCTCCCCCAGGGCTGCTGACCTGGTGAGCGGGGACCGGGCCTGGGGTGGGAAGGGGAGGCGGCCCGCCCCGGGCACCCCGCCATCCCGGCCCTCCTCGCCCTGCGCAGGCTCATGTCCATCGATGTCAAGTACCAGATCTGGAAGTTCGGTGTCATCTTCACGGACAACGTGAGGAGGGGCCGTGGGGGAGGGGCCAGCAGGGTGGGGCGGTGGAGGGGGGTTCCAGTCCTGTGTCCCCACCCTCAGGGTGACTCTTGAGTCCCTGTGATCCTAAGGTACTTTCTCAGCCCTGAGCTTCCTCAGGGTGCGCTTGGAACCCAGACCCTGCCTTCTGCAGAGGGTCCCCGCTGCCCCCGAGGTCCCCAGCTCAGAGGCCCCCAGCCCTCCACACACCTGCTCCCAGGGAGGGCACCCCAGTCCCTCAGCGCCTGCAGGCTCCCTGACCCCAGGCGCCCTGTGCCCGCAGTCTTTCCTGTACCTGGGCTGGTACATGGTGATGTCCCTCCTGGGCCACTACAACAACTTCTTCTTTGCCGCTCACCTTCTGGACATCGCCATGGGAGTCAAGACGCTGCGCACCATCCTCTCCTCCGTCACCCACAACGGGAAGCAGGTGTGGTGGAGAGGACCTGGGGGGACAAGGGTGGCAGTGTAGTGGGGTGGAGCAGTGGGGATGGGGCAGCTGGGGACCAGCAGGAGCAGGGAGGGCGGGCCGTGCCCAGGGGGCAGCGAGGCCTGTGGGCTGAGCCTCCCCTGCCTGCCCCCAGCTGGTGATGACCGTGGGCCTCCTAGCCGTGGTGGTCTACCTGTACACCGTGGTGGCCTTCAACTTCTTCCGCAAGTTCTACAACAAGAGTGAGGACGAGGACGAGCCCGACATGAAGTGTGACGATATGATGACGGTGAGCCCCCCCAGCCCCCCCTCTGCCCCGCAGATCACTGGCCTCTGTTTTCCTGTCTGTAAAGGGGGTTATTAGCAGCTGCCTGCTGGGCTGGTGACAGCTCAGACGGCTGATATGTCTAAGGGGCCAGACCCACGGTTAGTGCTCCCCAGATATAGTTTTGATTTTATTTGAGACGTAAAACTATATGTTACTGGGCTGGGGGTGCAGCTCAGGGGCAGAGAGCTTGCCTAGCATGTGCGAGGCGCTGGGCTCCATCCCCAGCACCACCAAGGGAAAAAAGGCTTCGAATAGTGCCTGACATGCATTAAGATTACGTAGATGTTAGTCACTATCAACCTGTAATTAAAAACACCAGCATGCCCAAGATTGTGGTGGTACACACCTGTAATCCCAGCAACTAGGGAGGCTGAGGCAGGAGGACTGCAAGTTTGAGGCCAGCCTCAGCAACTTAGTGAGGCCCTAAGCAACTTAGTGAGACCCTGTCTCAAAATAAAAAATAAAAAGGGCTGGGAGTGTGACTCCATGGTTAAGTGCTCCTAAATAAAAGTACCAGCGTGCAGATAGTTATATTTTTTCTTCTATTCTAATAACAGTGATCGTAACCCAAATTGGCTTTAACCTACTAGAGGCAGGGACACAATTAAAAGACTCATTTCAGGACATTATCTCAGGAAATGACCTGTAAATCCAGCTCCTCGGCCTGACATTTGAGGCCCTGTCAGACTGGCCCTCCAACCCACAGCCTTGTTCCCATCAGTCAGTGATTTTAGCTCTTACTTAAGCCTCATTATGGCTTACAAAAGCGGGGGCGAGGGGTAAATCCTGAGTCTACTCTGTGTAAGTCTAACCACAATCCCTCTTGCTTTTTACTTTCTGGCTGCCTGTTCCTCTTTCAGTTCTCTAAGACCATATGTTTCCTCCTGACTCAGGCCCTTTGCACTTGATCTCTCTCAGTGCCCCCATCCCAGGCACAACATGCACATCCCTTCACATGACCCCTCACCTTTCAACTCAAATGCTGTCTCCTCCAGGAAGCCCTCCCTGACCACTGCTGGGGCCTGGGCCTGCAGTGCCCATGTGACCAGACTCTGCTTTATTGATCATCTCTCTCCTGCTGCTGCTCCCTGCTGTTGCCCAGAGCAAATCCACATCTCAGCCCACCAAACCTCTTTCAGTTCCCCATGGGAATAAGATTTTATTTATTTTTGGTAGTGCTGGGGATGGAACCCAGGGCCTTGCACACGGAGGGCTACGTGCTCTTCTCCTGAGCTGCACCCTCCGTCTGCAAGATTGAGCCTTTCCTCCCCGACGGTGATGTTGCACCTGTGGTTTTCTTGCCTGGAACCCTCTTTCCCACCAGCCACGCACCTCACACCTCCTTCTGGTTCCACTCACACGAGTCCCCCTTCCAGGAAGCCTCACTGATCACCTAGAAGGGGTCAGGAGCTCAGCGACCTCTCGAGGCTTCCTGTCCTTCTCCAGCTCACACTGATCACATGGCTGCCTCCCCCAGCCTGGCCTCGGCCTGTTCCTGTGACCGTTTCTGGGCTGTCACTGATGCAGTATCTATGCGCCCTGAGAGGACTAGGCTCTAGGCTGTCACTATCACTGCTGGTGTCCAGCCCTGCCTAGCCCAGGGTCTTGGCTGGTACTCAGTGAATGGCCACCGCACAGTGGAGTGAGTGACCACATGCCCCCCATCCCCAGTGCTACCTGTTTCACATGTATGTGGGTGTCCGGGCTGGCGGAGGCATTGGGGATGAGATTGAGGACCCAGCGGGTGATGAATACGAGCTCTACCGGGTGGTCTTCGACATTACCTTCTTCTTCTTCGTCATCATCATCCTGCTGGCCATCATCCAAGGTCAGTGCTGGCTGAGGTGGTGGGTGGGAGTGGACACTCAATGTCCAGAGTGGGGCCAGCTCCATGGCTAAAAGAATGCAGACCACGAGCCAGTCTCCATGGATTCCTGTTTCAGGTCTGCTTCTCTCTACTATGAAACTCTGGGCAAGTGGCCTCAGTTTCTCTATCTGCCAAATGGGGGTATTAATGGTGCTTAACTTCATCAGGTTGCATGAGAATTAAGTCCATACCTTTTTAAGTGTTTTGTAGTAAGTGCTTAATAAACACCAAGTTTTATTCTTCTTAGCAAGTAGGGTGAGACTGGGGAGATAGGGGGTAGAAGGCCCGGCCCAAAGGTAGGTAGCTGGGACTAGGAGGAGTCCGAACTGGGTCTGAGTCTGCCTGACCTGCGTTCTGCCTCCCCAGGTCTGATTATCGATGCCTTTGGTGAGCTCCGAGACCAGCAAGAGCAAGTGAAGGAGGATATGGAGGTGGGTCATTTCTAGGAGAGTTTCCCAGAGGGATTATGGGATGCTGGGTGGCCAAATGGGCCTCAACTCTGCTGTCTTTCACCACCTACAGACCAAGTGCTTCATCTGCGGAATAGGCAGCGACTACTTTGACACTACACCGCACGGATTTGAGACCCACACGCTGGAGGAGCACAACCTGGCCAATTATATGTGAGCGCAGGCCGCTGGCCAATCGGGAGGGCGGGGGCGTGGCCAGTGGCCCAGGGGTGGCTACTGAGTGGGGCGGGTTAGGGAAGGGGGTGTGGCGTCCACGTGGGTGGGGCTCCCAGCCAGCCAATCAGAAGGTAAGAGCGGTTCTGGCCTGTGTCCTCCCTCCCACAGGTTTTTCCTGATGTATCTGATAAACAAGGATGAAACGGAACACACGGGTCAGGTAAGGGGGTGCTAATGAACGACAATGGGCCGGGACGTTATCATATCAGGCCAATGAAAGGTGACAGTAGAAAGCTTAAGTCAATATCAAGACGTGACCAAAGGACTCTTCTCCTCCCCCAACCCAGGAGTCCTATGTCTGGAAGATGTACCAGGAGAGATGCTGGGATTTCTTCCCGGCCGGCGACTGTTTCCGCAAGCAGTACGAGGACCAGCTCAGCTGAGGCGGCCCCCACCTCCCTACCTCAAGTGCCTTACTCTCACCGAAAGCCCCCAGCCCCTGCCCTCAAGGAAGTTGAGGGCGAGGTGACCTTGCACTGGAGAAATAAAATCTGTGCTATACCCCCTGGCATCACTGTTGGTTGTTGAAATTGGGGGGGGAGAGAACACCCAGAAATTCTGCCTCCCCCCCAGAAAAACAAGATGACCGCATAGGCTAAAGTCACATTTATTAGAAGAAGATGAGGCTACGACATGACCACTAGTGTGTACTTTGGAGAGATGGATGCAGGGACCCGTTCCTAAAAGACCCTGTAGGGTCATTCCTGGATGTAGAGGTTGCTGGGGGCAGTGGGGTCGTCCGCTGGTCTCGTCTCCACCACCACAGGCCTGGGAAGGGAGAAGCAGGTCATCTGTTCATTCACAAGATAAGTTAATAGGGACGTGCCGTCCAATGCTGGGGAGAACAATGACCACACTGATGTGGTCCCTACAGTGGTGGAGCCTGCCATCTAAGGGAGGGCAACAGAAATCAATGATCACATGGGTGCAAAGAAGCAGGGGGTGCATGGCAGAGAGACTCACCCCAAGAGGACAGGTAAGGTTCCCCAAAGAATGTACAGGGGAGCCTGAGGTGGTTCAGGAAGGAATGTGGTAAAAGAACAAGAAAGAAAGTTTGGGGCCAGATGCAGTAGTGCCCGCCTGTAATCCCAGCAGCTCCAGAGGCTGAGGCAGGACGATCGCAAGTTCAAAGCCAGCCTCTGCAACTTACTGAGATCCTGCCTCTAAATAAAATATAAAAAGGGCTTGGGGGGGCTGGGGTTGGGGCTCAGCAGTAAAGTGCTCACCTAGCACGTGTGAGGCCCTGGGTTTGATCCTCAGCAGCACAAAAAAATAAATAAAGGTATTGTCTCCAATTACAACTAAAATATAATTTAAAAAAAAAAAAAGGGCTGGGGATGTGCTCAGTGGTTATGTGTCCCTGGGTTCAATCCCTTGTACCCCCATCTCCCCCACACACACAAAAAAAGAGTGTTCTGGGCAGAGAGAACAGATGTGCAAAACCTTTGATTAGGAGAGGCTGGGTGTGGCTGGACTTGTGTGTTGAGGCCAGTATTGAGTGTTTCCCTTGAGGCTTCGAGAGGATTTGAAGCAGAGAGAGAGTGAGATGGTCAGACCTAGATTGTTAAAAGGCCCCCCCAACACGTCTAAAGGGCACAGGGAACATGTTATGAGAACTATATCTCAGTAACGCTGTTAAAAACAGATATCTCTATAACCATAGCCAGTTAACCTTGTGCAGTCACTATCTTTTTTTTTTAATATTTTTTAGTTGTAGATGGACACAATACTTTTATTTTATTTATTTATTTTTACGTGGTGCTGAGGCTCAAACCCAGCGCCTCACACGTGTTAGACACGTGCTCTATCATTGAGCCCCAGCCCCAGACCCCTGCAATCATTATCTTAAGGTAAATTCTGAACTATGTAACCATTGAAAGGATTGATAATTAAAATTCCTTTATCTAAAAAAAAAAAAAATGGAGCCCCTTACAGAGCCTCCCATTGGCTAAATCCGAGACTATTTGTGCCTCAAGATAAAAAATTATAATAGATTACAAGATGAATAGAGTGAAATAGAAATCCATGAGATGATGCTGATATTAATAAATAAAAAGGCGCCAGGTGTGGTGGTGTGCACCTGCAACCCCACTGACTTGGAGGTTGAGGCCTCAGTAACTTAGCAAGGCCCTAAGCAATTTAGTGAGACCCTGTCTCAAAATAAAAGTAGATATAGTTCAATGATAAAGAGCACCCTGGGGCTAATCCCCATCACTAACTAAATAAACAAGAATAAAGAGAGGAAGGGGACTGGGGCTGTGCTCCCTGGTGGAGCGTGCGCCTTATATGTGAGGGGCCCTGGGTTCAGTCCTCAGGATCAAAGGGGGAAAAAATGGATAAAACAAAAATGCTGTGTTTTTTTTTTTTTTTTAAGTTACTCTTTGGGGAATCTGAGTGAAAGGGATTCAGGAATTTTTTTTGTATTATTTTTCCAACTTCTTGCAAATTTAAATTTATGTCAAAATAAAAAATTAAAATAATTATTTCAATGGCTTAAAAGTTAAAATGAAAATGCCCCCTGACTGCTGTGCAGGGAGTAAACTGTGGGAAAAGGGATGGAAGCAGGAAGACATGACTGTCCAGGTCAAAGTTATGGGTGGCTTGTAATCCCGAGGCTCAGGAGGCTGAGGCAGGAGGATTGCAAGTTCAACGCCAGCCTCAGCAAAAATCAAGGCACTAAGCAACTCAGTGAGACCCTGTCTCTAAGTAAAATACAAAATGGGGCTGGGGATGTGGCTAGTAGTCGAGCACCCCTGAGTTCAATCCCCCATGTGTCCCCCACAAAAAGGTATGGGTGGCTGTGACACCTCAGAAAGCCCTCTCCACATCAGAAGCTCCCTCTCTGGACCTTCTGTCCCCCTCCCCACCACTGTACCTGGGGGAGCCAAGCAGACGGAAGGTGAGGGTTGGGTCTCTCAGCTCCTGCAGCAGCTGGGGAGAAAATGAGTGTGTCAGTGACAGAAGACCCCTCCCCACTCCCCACCAACACGTCTCCCTTAAGGAGAACAAGGAGAGGTTTCTGTGTGTCTGCCATCAGATCCAACACCATGTACCAGCCGTGTGACTTCCGGCAAGTTACTTAACGTTTCTGTGCCTCAGAATACTAACCTGCAAAATCTTAGTACCTATCTGATTGGTTATTGTAAAGATTAAACAAAACATTAAAATGCAAGGGTAGAGTCTGATACCGTGTTCTATGAGATAAACCCCACTTCCCCTCCATTTTCCAAAGGAGGACAGTGGGGCACAGGACAGTGAAGTCCTGTGTCTAAGGTCACTCAGCTGGTTCCAGTGCAGGCTTCTGGTCCATGCTCTTGGCCCCCACCTTACAGTCAGGGCTTAGAGGCTCAGAGAGAAGGAAACTCCCTTGCACAGCATCACATGATAAGACTGGGCTTGGGGAGACAGTGGGGCAGAGAAGGGGCTCCGTCTGCACTGAAACTGGAGGAAGGTTCCATCCAAGACGCCAAGCCCATGTTTAAATGTCATTGATGACCGTGACCGAGGCAGGCCGATTGGCGTGGAGGGGAGGAGCTTACCTGGTCGGAACCTGGAGCCCACACCTGGACTCCGTGCTTCCAGAAGGCCTGCAGCCTGCCCCCGACCATAGCTGGAGAGAAGCAGCAGCCGTTACCCCTGGGACTCACTCAAGCCTCATCCCCGCCCCCAGGACCCCACCTCTGCACATACCCACGGCCTCCACCGGTTCCGTCATGGGGATCTCAGATGTGCGAAGTCCCCGGACTGGGGCCCCCTCTGGCGTCACCAGCTTCAGGGAGCCTGGCCAAGTAGAACGAGGGTGTTAAGAACCGAGGGCTTCGCTGATGAGCAGGCAATAAATTCAGTGTGAAAAGCCAAGAAGGAAGTGGGGGTGGGGAGCCGTGGGGCGCGGCCCGGAGGGGCTCAGGGTTTCTGAGAGACGCGGTCCTGGACAGGGAAACAGGGAGGGCCGGGCAGGGGCTCTTACCATCCATCAACACCATCACCATGTCTTCCTTTACCTGGGTCACCTGCACTGCTCCCTTGTGCTCTAGAGGACGGGAGTTAAGAAACAACTCCACCCGGTTCTCTGTTCTCCCACATGGTCCCCATAGACCAGGGTCTCACTAGGCAGTGCTCAGGTCCCCTGCAAGTAGGCCAGGCCCCGCCCACCACCCAAGCCCCATCCCGAAAATCTCACCATTTAAATAAAACCCGCTGTCCCACTCTTGGGTCAGTACTGCCTCAAGATAAGCCCGCCCACGCCCGCTCGGCCCCGCCCACTCGGCCCCGCCCACTCACCGGTGCTCATCTCGCCCAGCCAGCAGGACAGTGCACCGAAGCGTACGGTGTGGAAGAGCACTGACTTAGCGGGCCGGCCCGGGCTCACGCCGATGCACACGGCCGGCAGGTCGGAGCCTGGCGAGGTCAGCAGCGCGAACACTGGCAGAGGCGTGGGCAGTGGAAACAGCACCTGCTGCTGGCCACAGGGCAGGGGCGGGATCAGTGGGAGCAGGGAGTGGCTTGCGAGGGACCTGGCCTTGCTATAAGGCTAGGGAATTTTTTTTTTTTTTTTTTTTTTTTTTGTCGCACTGGGGACTGAACTCAGGGGCGCTCAACCATTGAGCCACAGCCTCTGCCCTTCCTATTTTGTTTTAATTTTGAGACCGTCTCGCTAAGTCTGGCCAATTTACTCAAACTAGCCTCGAACTTGCTATCCTCCTTTCCCAGCCTCCGGAGTCGCTGGATTACAGGCGTGCACCACAGCGCCTGCGCAGGCCTAGGACTTCTGAAGTATATCCTGGGCCCACAGTCTTGAGAGGTGCTATCTGGAAATTTCAAGGTGTCAGAGGCCTCAGAGGGTTTGGGGCCTCCTCAGAAAACGAGGGGTGTGGCTTCAGAGTGTGTGTGGCTTTGATTGAAACCTGGATATAGGCAGGGACCCCCAAGGTACAGGGCCTCAAGGACAGTAAAAACCTATCTTCTTAGATATTCAAAGAAAGGAACAGGTCCTGAATGGGATCTTCTTAGAAATCTGGGGCTGGGCACAGAGTCTGAGAAATCCTTGGGGCCAGGTGTGAAGGGCGGAGTTTAAGAATCAAGAAGCCCTGTGAAGTGCGAGTGGTAGGCGAGGCCTCTATGGAGGCGGGGCTTCAGGGAGCTCTCCAATTAAGCAACTAGGGTGGAAGGCCCTAGTCACTGCCTGTCCAGAGTCCACAGTACTCGGAGTCCCAAGTCCCTTACCCGAACCAGCAGGAACTTGTTCATGGGCTGGTACCACTGGAGCAGGACTACGGAGGTCTCCAGCGCCCCGCACAGGAATGGGCCCCCGGAGCTCGCACCCTCGGCTGTGGGGGTGGGCAAGGATGGGTCAGGGTCAATTCCCTCTCCTCCCTGCTCTCCTCCCGCTAGGCCCAAAGCACGAACTCTGCAGCCTTCCAGAGAGGATGCACCCAAGCCCCGCCTCCCCGGCACGCCCCGCCTCCCCGGCACGCCCCGCCTCCCCGGCACGCCCCGCCTCCCCGGCACGCCCCGCCTCCCCGGCACGCCCCGCCTCCCCGGCACGCCCCGCCTCCCCGGCACGCCCCGCCTCCCCGGCACGCCCCGCCTCCCCGGCACGCCCCTTGGGTTCTGGCTCACCCACACAGCACGCCCGGCAGCCCTTGGTGTCCTGGATCTTGGTGGAGACCATGTTTCTCCTGGAAGAGGAGGTAGGTGTGAACCGGTGGGAACAACAGGGGGAGGGGAAATCACAGGGCCTGGGGTGTCGTTTGGGGGCTGTTACCTTCCCAGTAGCCGGTGGGGGCTAATGTGAGCGATGGGGCTTCCTGCTCTGGTCTCTTTCCGTTCCAAAAGGCCCAGGATGCTATGAGAATACAGGTGGGGGGTCTTTCCTGCAGTGTGTATGCATGTGGGGGGAAGCAGTTATAGGACCCCGCTACCACCTCTTCTCCCCCATCGCTTCACGGGGACCCAGACCTTTGTCTGAAACTCCCACAACTGCAAATCCAGAGCGCTTTTCATTCATTCCTTTCTCATTCGATACATTTTAAAGGCCTAGAGTTGGCCAGGTGCTGTACTTGGCTCCGGCAAAAAGTACTGAATATGTTCCCTACCCTCATAGTACTTGTGGCCACGTAAGAAATTAAACTGTGAACACTTAACCAGTAAGATGGAGTTACACATATTAAAGTTTAAGAAAAAAAAATCTAGAAATTCTAAAGTCTGTTATAACAGATGTGACATTAGGTGGCTCATGGATTCTATTTGACTTGGTGTTTCTCTCAAAACTAGCAATTCTTTTACACAAAATATTTACAAATCAATGACACAGATTTTTAAAAATCTATAACTTGCTCGTTTTATTTTAATAAAGTCAGAATAACTTCTGATGGCCATTTGAATATTGAAGCTATTTAAACACTAATTTATTGTAGAAATTACCTCAAGACTGACTTGAGGCCTAGCGTCAGCTCTGTTTTACACACGAGGAAACAGGCTCTTGCCTTATGTCCCAGGTGGAAAACTGGGTGGGATTTGAAGCCATGGCTCAGTTCAAGGGCAGCCTAAATTTTCTTAAGCTCTGCTCATCTACCTCCCAACCCCCTGACCCTTGGCCCTTAATTTCTGAACCCGCCTCTCCCCACAACCCACAGACAGACCTGAGAGGGACATGAGGACATTGTTGATGGAGTATAACCAGGTGGTCCGGCTAGGAAAGAGCTGCAGAGGATGGGGAGATGGCTCCTGTAACACCCTAGCGCCCCCCACCCCCAGCCCTGTCCAACCCTTGGGGCCATCCCGTCCCTCACCATCTCCAGCGTGGCCTCCTGATCATTCCGGTTCAAGATGAAAATGCCTTCTTCAGCCCCGAGGAGCAGGTGCTGGTCTGGAAAGGACAGGGAGGACACTGGGACCTATCTCGTCCTGGGGACCTCCCAGATCCCCGCCTGCCTGAACCCAAACACTGGCCTTGAGGCTGCAGCTCTAGCCCTTTATTCTCTCTCTCATCCCAGCCTTTGTTTCCCCCAATCTGAGTCCCTTAAGCCAGTCTCAGGGTCCCCTGAGAAAGTGAAAGTGACTTGCCACTTTCAGGTGGTTCTTCTCTGACATACAGAACCTGGCGCTGTCTCCTTAGTTCCTCCCCCAACCTTAGACCTGCCTCCCCAGATAGCCTGCCCCAGTTCTGACCTCCAGCTGCTAATCTGTCTTCACACTGATCTCCAAACTCTGACAACCTCAACTGCAACTTTATCTGCCCAGCATCACCCCCGAACTCTGATGCTATGCCTTTAACTTTGACCCTTGTCTCTACATCTTTGATCCCAAACTCTTCTTCTCTGTAGCTTTCTGATCTCTAAATCTCCTAACCACGAAATGCTGACCACAGTCTATCATGAACCTCCAGCTGACCTTCTGCACATCCATCTTGTCCCCCAAACTCTATCCTTTCTGTGAGATTTGGGGACCCTGACCCCCAAACTCTAATTTTTCCAATTTTAACTCTTCAACTCCTCTCCCTTCTTCCCCTCTTGGATCCTCAAAGCCAAATACAATTGGGGTCTCCACTCCCTGCCACTCCCACCCCACCAAGACCCTCCCCTGTCCCTGCCCTTGAGCTGCCATTAAAACTCCTCCGCGGGCCCCCTCACCCCTTGGCTTCTCCACCCCACCCCAGGCCCTGCTGGACTCTAGGAAAGGCCCACCCTTGGTGGAGGGGTGTGTCCAGGCTGCTGTGCTGTGGATCCGGAGGGGACAGCCATTGAACAGCTTTACGAGAAGGGCACATCCCTGGGCAGGCCGTGGAGGGGCCGGCGGCAGATCCAGCCAAAGCGAGCGGAGAACAGGAAGATGCAGTGGTTAAGACTCTGTCGCCAGAGTGCCAGGGATCAAACCCCACCTCTGCCTCTTCACTCCCATTCCCGGTCTGCTTTCCATGGTCTCAGATACCCATGGCCAACCATGGTCCAGAAACATGACATGGAAAATTCCAGGGATAAAGAAGAAATCACAAGTTTCATACAACTTTCACTACAGTGTAATGTTCAAGTTATCCTAGTCGATTATTATAGTTGTTAATCTCTTACTGTGTCTTAATTCATCAAACAAACATCATAATTATGTGTATATAAGAAAAATACATATGTGGGGTTTGATACTATAGTTTCTGGCATCCCGTGAGGGTCTTAGAACATAACCCCCATGGATAAGGGGCACTGCTATATAAACCACCTGGGCAAGCTACCTACCTGCCCTGTGCCTCAGTTTCCCCATCCGTGAATGGTCAATGATCTCTACCTTTGGGATATCTATTTCTTATGTGTGTGTAAGTTGGAGTCTCCCTACGCGGTTGCCAGGGCTGGCCTCAAACTCACAAACTCCTGCTCCTCCTGCCCCACCCTCTGAATGGCTGGGACTGCATTGGCCTGTGATGACTGCCTGTCTCTCTGAAGGGTGATACTACGGAAAGACAAGGTATCAGCATTCGGCACAGAAGAAGAGAAGTGTTCAACAACACATGTCCCTCGTTATGATTATTAGTCCTCCCAACGCCCTCCCATACCGCCTGGGTGTCCCGGCCCCCTCCCAAGGCACACAGCTGGCCTCACCTTTCTCTTCATCTTTTCCTTTTTAGGGGGCAGCAGTGGGGGCTGGTCAGGCTCCCGGGAAGCTGGGTTCCAGAGTGAGGGCTCTGAGAGGGGGTGGGAGGAAATTAGCCCCCAGGACCCCCGCCCCTGCCCACCCTCCATTCCCCTAACAGGTCCACCCTGTTACCTGAATGGGCAGTGAGGTGGGGGCTGCGGGTGGCTGGGGGAGGACCAAGATGGGGGGTGCGTGGGGGGGGTCCACTGGCACACCGGACCAGCACCCCTGGGCTCAGGTGCCCCTCATCCCCCATTCCCCCAGGACCTTCATCTGATGGAGAACGGAACTTGGGCTTTGGAGACAGGAGAAGAACACGGAGGACATACATTAGATGATCTCAGAGAGGACCCCTCTCCACCCAACCCTACCTCCCCCAGACTGCACCAGCCACGGCTCTGACCCTCCCCACCGTGTCCTGCATCTGCCCCCGGCTTCCCCTGGACACCCCATCCCCAGACAGCAACGCACTCCAGAAACCAAAGGTTAATAATGGGGGCGGCAGGGCACTCCTAAGATCAGCTACTGACCAGTGTCCACGAAGCCAAGCTAAATACCCGATCCCTAGGTTGAGGGATGCCTAGGTCTGAATGGATCCACTGTCCAGGACTCCCAGACTCCCAGCCCCGGACAGCCCAGCATCCCTGCATCTGAGGACCTGGCTACCGGCCTGCAGGGCCTTACCTTGGGGGGCAGTGGCGGGGGAGTGTCCTCTGCAGAGGGGGGGCTGTAACACAATGGGGGGAAGTGGGCGGGGTGCGGGAGAAGGCTAAGGCCTGGGGCTGGGAGGCCAGGATGGAAGGGGGCCACTGGGTCTCCTTGGAGCTGAGGACTACGGGACCAAGAGCCACAGTGACAACAGTGACAGCAACCCTGGGACCGGAAGCACTGGCCACACATGGAGCCTCTGACTCCCTGAAGCCCAGTGACAGACAGCTTGCCCTGGCGGGATGCAGGTCTCACTCTGCGACTGCCCCCACTGCACACGAGATGTGTGGAGGGCCTGAGGAGTGGGCCTTGTGGCTGCCCTAGGCCGGGGCTTGGGGAAGGTGGAGTGACACTGGGGTGCAGCTCTGGGTCTGGGGCTCAGGGGAAATTTTTCAGAAACTGAGTTTTAGTTAGAGGTTGGGTGAGAGACACCAAAGGATCAGGTCCTGAGGCCGGGGCTAGGGCTGAGTTGATGTCGGGGGTGCTCTGGGGGCTGGACCCACCCATCTGGGAGCTACATCTGGGATTGGCTGAAGGACCAGGCTGAGCGGATAGGTGGGGAAAGATGTGTGACTGGGGCAGGTGACATCCTGGAGGGAACTGGGGCAAGGCCTGGGGTGAGGGCACGAAGGGTCGGCGCTGGGGGTCAGGTCAGGGCTCAAGGGCCAGGGGTAAGGAAGGTAGGGTCAACTGGGCATGCGTCGGCAGCTGGGGCTGCAGAGAGGGCCTGGGGCTGGGCTTCTCACATGTCCACATCGTCGTAATCATCATCGGACTCTGACAGGTGGCTCCTGAAGAGTGACAGGCATGAGCTTCAGGCAGCTCCCAGGTACCCCCAGTGCCCTCCCCTCCCACCCCAGGGGGCCTGACCTGGGACTGCTGCTCCTGAAGTCTGCGGGTGGCTGTAGGCGAGCCTGTGGGATAGGGAAGGGTAAGCCATGCCCAGGGGAGGGGGCCCTCGGGGAGGGGGAGGGCGTCTCACAGTGCTGTCGGCTGGGGGTCTGGGCTCCACTCCTCGGAGCTTCCTGAACTCCATGTGCCTCCCTGGGTGCGGGTGAGGAAGATAACCGTGAGCCAGGAGCAGGCAGCAAGACGGCGGAGAGAAGAAGAAGAGGGGGGAGGTTAGAGTCAGGATCTCGGGTTGGTACTGTCCCTTAGAGGAAGGGTCTTGGCTTATAGAGATCTCACTTTGGGGGTCAGTGTTTGGGATCAGAGAGATAGAAGAGCTCAAAGTAGTTATAGAGTGTTTTCAAAATCCATTTGGGGGCTGGGAATGTGGTTCAGTGGTTAAGCGCCCCTGAGTTCAATCCCCTGTGCAAAAAAAAAAAGAATCCATTTGGGTATCAGGGATTCTGATAGATTCCTGAGGTCTCCTTGGTGGATGGGAGGCCTCATGAGGTCTGTTTGCAGTTCGGAGAGGTGGGGGTCTCTATGGTTGTTATGTGGGTCAGGTGGTGATAAGGTTCTTTGGGGTCTCTGATGAGGTTCTTTGGGTCTCTTATGAAATCAGATGGTGATAAGGGTCTCTGGTGACCTGATGGTAGGCAAAGGGGGTCTCTTGGATCTATTATAGGATCTATCAGGTGTCCCCAAACTGTAGGATTTTCTACTCACGATAGCAATCTGCGTCTGGGATCCCCAGAGAGCTGGACTGGTGGGTGGACCTGATACGCCGAGGGATGGCAGGAGGTGGCTGGGTGGAAGGGTACCAAATCAGGGCTCATGGCCCCCAAGCAGCCCCCGCCAGCAGCTTGGGTCCAGCCGCGAGCCTTCCTCTCTCCCACGACCCTCTGCACCCAGCCCTGTGCCAAGCTCCCTGCCTCCCGCCCTCTTCCCATCCATCCTAAGGGAGGTGCGGCAGGGGGGGATGGGCCTGGGCAAAGGCCAGGAGGGTCCTGCTCTCGTGGCAGCCGGGACCCTCACCTCGGGATCCTCATCTTCAGTCTCAGCAATGGGGAGCCCCTTTCCGGGATTCCTCATCTTGTCCAGAAGATCTAGGATCAGGCCCCTACTCAGCCCGGGCTGGGACACCAGCTGGTGCTGGGGAAGGAAGAGGGAGTCAGTAGACCAGGGCTGGGGTGGCAGGAAGGGCGGGGACAGGGCCTGAGAGCTGCCCAAGGGGCCTGCTGGGGGAGAAGGCAGGAAATGTGCGGAACTCTGAGAAGCTTTAAGGGAGTAGAAGAATACAGGGCCCTCCAGGGAGGCCTGGAGAATTCCAGGGGGGCCTTAGAGGAGACCAGCCTTTCCTTGGAATTCCAGAGGACTCTCGGGAATGGGTCCTAGGGTCCTTGGGCATTCGTGAGTTCTAATAATTAGGGGTCTCAGAAAAGTCTGGAGGATATGATTTGGAGGGTCTGGAGTGGTCCTGGGAAATTTTGAGGGGCCACAGGGGTCTGTGCAGGAATCCTGGGCTAGGAGAACCGGGGAGCGGGTGGGGTGCTTCTCGGGGAAGGGGATTTACACTGAGCATCTTGGTGGCGCCAGGTCGTTTCTTGGGGCTCTTGGTGAGTGTGACTTTGACAAAGTTGTGGAAGGCAGCTGACCTTGGAGGAAGAAGCCAGGTTCCGGGGTGAGACTAGAGGCCTCTCCCATCAGACCTTCCAGCCCTGGCCCGGCCCACCCTGTCCCTCAACATGAACCTCCTTTACCATTTGCTCTTTTCCTTTAGCCGGGGAGGCTGGTAGCCACTCTTGGTCATGAGGAAGAGAACTCTAGAATAGCAGGGGAAGCACATGGGGTTCAGACCCCCAAGGGAGCCAGACCTGATGGCTGGAGAAAAGGCATTCGGTGCTGGGGGACCCTTGGACGTCTCCTTCAGGGGGACTAGGGGGACCTGCCTACCTGAGAGGATGAACATCAAAAAGTGGTGGCTGCAGCTCAGCCAGTTCAATGGCCGTGATCCCCAGGGACCAGATGTCACACAGCTCGTTGTACCCTCCCTTCAGGGCCACAGCAGCTACTTCTGGAGCCATCCTGGGGGCAGAGAGTCTCAGAGAGCCAGGGATGGCACAGGATGGAATGGAACAGGACGGGGAAGGCAACGTATGGGTGAGGGGCCACAGAAACAAAGATGGACACCGAGAGGTAAAGGCGGAGAGAGACGGGAAGGCAGAGACCAACAGAGGGACAAGAGTGAGAGGCACAGGAACAGAGCTGGGGTACAGCTCAGGGGCGGAGCACTTGCCTCGCATGTGTGAGGCCTCGGGTTCCATCCACAGCACCCCCCAAAATAAATAAATAATTCCATGGGGGTGGGGGACAGAAACACAAAGATAGCCACAGGCTGAGGAAATTCAGAAATAGACCTGGAGAAAAAGATCAGGATAAAAACCAACATAGGGCTGGGGATGTGGCTCTAGCGGTAGCGCGCTCGCCTGGCTGCAGGGGGTGCTGGGTTCGATCCTCAGCACCACATACAAATAAAATAATGTGTGTGTCCACCGAAAACTAGAAAATAAATATTTAAAAAAAAGTTCTCTCTCTCTCTCTCTCTCTTAAAAAAAACAAAAACAGAGTGAAAAAGGCAGAAAAGGGACAGTCAGACACGGAGAGCCAAGAGGCTCCCAGGGGGTAGTCAGGCTGGGAATGAGGCTGGAAGGAGAGTCCCAGGAGCCAGGGCAGGAACACCTCCCAAGCCTGGGGGAAACCCTCACCAGTAAGGTGTCCCAATGAAAGACAGGCGTCTAGCCAGCGTCGCCCCAATCTGGGCCGAGATCCCAAAGTCAGCTGGAGACAGAGGGAGAGATACAGCATGTCAATACCCCTGGGTGCCAGTTAGCTCCCTGTCACACCCGGCAGCCACACTCACCCAGTCGGACCTCCCCAGCATCGTTGATGAGGATATTGGCTCCCTGGACACAAGAGGAAGGATGCGATGCTGTCAGAGACCCCCTTTCCAGCCACTGCTGCCCCATCGCCTGTTCCTGCACTCCACAGGGCAAGCTACCCTATCCCTGAGCCCCCAAAAAGCCACTCCCCCCTCCCGGGCTCCACCCCTAGTGTCACCTTCACCCCCAGACCACCTTGATGTCCCGGTGTATCTTCTTCTGTGAGTGCAGGTAGGCCAGCCCCTGGGGAGGAGGCAGACAAGGGGGCTGGGAATGCCTGCCGGATGAAGCAAGCCCCGGTCCCCAGGGCCCCCCAGGCCTCTCCTCACCTGGAGCACTTCCCGGCAGACATAGCTGATCTGGAGCTCTGAGAGGGAGCCAGTCACTGCAAAGGTCACCCCGGCCAGGCCAGGTGTTGGACAGGGAGCCAGGAAGTGGGGGTGGAGTTGGGGGTTCCCTGGCTCCACCTACCCACACCATCTGAGTGCCCAAGAGGGAGGGGGCACAGGACGGGACAGGTGGGAGGGGAGAGGGAGGCCCAAGGGAGGCCGAGGGGAGGGGGGGGCTGGGAGGTCACAAGGCTGGGAGAGAGATTGTGATGCATGGACACAGGCCAGAGGGAGATAGTCACTGGATATTATTTACGTCTACTGTGTACATCTAAGGACACAGCCGTGACCAAAAGACACATCCCTGCCCTCGTGGAGAGAACGTTCCAGTGGGGGAGACAGATGATAAGCAAGTAAAACACACAGCACATAGGGCTGGGCCTGTGGTTTGGTGGTAGAGCACTTGCCAAGCATGTGCCAGGCCCTGGCTTCAATCCCCAGCACCAGTGGGGAAATTTTTACATATGTGCACATGGGTATGCACCCATATATGCACCCAACACAAACAATAAACAGGAAAACAGAGCAATAAAAGATAACAGGAAATATGTGTAGGAAAGACTATGACATTTTACACCACGTTGTCATAAAGCTACGAAAGTGACAGCGGGGGACATGAGGGACCTCCTCAGAGGGAGAAGAGGAATAGCAAGGGCAGGGATGGGGGGTGGGTAGGACGGTTTCTGGGGCTGAAAAATGGCCAAGTGGGGGGACAGAGCAGGGAAGAGAAAAGCCATCGGAGAAAGGCCGGTCGGCTTGGGTGGACCAGGGCCAGGGCAAAGGCCATGAAGAGTTGGGGCTTCAGAGGGACACGGGAGCCCTGGGAGGCCTCCCAACAGGAGAATGACGTGACTGCCTGCAAAATGAGGAATGGCAGAGAGCGACAGAGACAGAGAGAAACAGGGACAGAGCCAAACTGAGACACAGAAAGAGCCAGGCAGAGACCAAACGCGGTATGACAGACATTTTGAAAGAGAGAGACATTGGAGGGGTAAAGAGGGGACAATAGAGACAAGAGATAGGGGAGGCACAGAAACCAGGCCTGAGAGACCTGTTGCGTGAGTCACTTCCTCTCTGTGGGCCTCAGTTTCCCCCTCTTTGGAGGGTTTTTTCTTTTGCGGTGCTGGGGATGGAACCTTGGGCCTCCATACACCAGACAAG
Organism: Marmota flaviventris; assembly: GCF_047511675.1. Taxonomy (NCBI): domain Eukaryota; kingdom Metazoa; phylum Chordata; class Mammalia; order Rodentia; family Sciuridae; genus Marmota; species Marmota flaviventris. The sequence continues at coordinate 14,857,220 of NC_092515.1, read as the reverse complement.
CCTCTACCCGTGAGCTACCCTCCAGCCCCCTGAGAGCTTCTTAATTAGGTCCTTCGTTTTCTGACCTTTGAGGTCTTGAGCTACAGGGAATCAGGGAATCATGGAGGACAGAAGCAAACTCAGAAATTCAGAGAGGAGTAGCTCAGAGGGAGAGCACTTGCCCAGCACGCATCAGGCCCTGGGTTCCCTGCGCACCACCACCAAAAAAAAAAAAAAAGTAGGAGAAGAAGGAAAAAAGAGAGAAAGGTGATGACCATCAGAGGCTCACCCACCCCATCCTCAAATTTTCTGAGACTAAAAGGCAGGCTGAGGAAGAGAACCAGAAATCCATTCACTCATTTGATGAGACATCGAGGGAAGGAGGACGGGGGCAGGGGGGGGTGTCGTCACTGCATACAGAAAGACTGAGCCTGGACAGCAGGGTCCCCACCTGCTCAGTCACCACAGGCTCCTCAGCATCCTCCAGGCCAGGCCCAGGACAGGGAGGGGCTTGTTGCATGAAACGTGGAACAGGAAGACAGTTCCCAGGGACACAAACACTGAGACACTGAACAGGAAAGCTGGATTTGAAGGGTCAAGGGGGCCTAGATCCCTTGTCCCTCCTCTAACCTTGGTAGATGTCCTGGAGAGAGCCAGCCCCACAGAATTCCATGCAGATCCAGAGCTTCTGCAACCTATGAAAGTTCAAGAGGTAACTATATTATTATTTATAGGAGAGAGCCCCTGGTACACTGTCTTGTTCTAGTTCAATTAGAACTTGAACGTACGGGTGTCATCTGTCTCCCCTTGCCCACCAGAGTAAGACTGTTTCATTCCCATTTTACAGAGAAGGAAATTGGGGGTCAGACAGGAAATCTGTTTTCTGGACAATTCCATTTGGACCTAAGTCTTTGGGCTTCAAATCCAGGGCACCCTTCTGCTGTCCTAGGCTTTCTGAGAAGACAGAGCTGAGATGCAGGTTGTGGAGGCTTGGATGGGACAGACAGGCCCAGGGTGTCAGATCTGGGGAACTGAGGTCATTATTGGGGCAGCAGAGACATTATTTTGGAGGTCAGAGAATTTAGGGGTTCATATTAAAGGAGAAGAATAAAACTGGGGAACCCAAAGGGCAGAATGATGAGAGATTTATTTGAAGGCAGTTGATTTCAGATATGGTTAATACGAAGGGATCAATTTGGGGGACCCTGAGTCAGAAATGGGAGTTCTGGATTTGGAATTAAGTTAGGAGTGACCTGGTCAGAGACTTTGGTCTGGGGATCAACCTAGGGAGTGCTCCAATTAAAAGTGGGAGTCCAAGATTGTAGTCAGGTTAGGGTATCTGGGTCAAAGTGGAAGTTAGGACAGGGGATGAGGTTAGCGGGTGTCTAATCAGAAGTGAAGACTCTGAGTTAGGGGCTGGGCTGGGTCCCTGAGGTTAATCACCAGAGGTAACTGCCATGGTAGGCCACGATGTTGGCATGCCGGCAAGTTTTCAACATGAGGATTTCCTTCTGAAGGGTGGACACATCATCATCTGCAAGGAGAGGCAGGAGAAAAAGGTGGCTTCAGACAGAGAGTCACTGGAAGGGAACAGGACCCCCCCAGCCGGTGGGGGTGGGTTGGGGAAGGAGTTTCTGGGTCCCCTCTCACCAGGCTCCATCTTCACCATCTTCAGTGCTACCAGGTCTCCGGATACCTTGTCTCGAGCCTGGAAAAGGGGAAGTTGGCTCTCAGGCGCCTCCATCACTGAGTCCTTCTCAATATCCCTCCACAAGGCCAAGGACTGCGACCCTCTTGCACCCTATCCCTTATTGATTCTCAACCTAAAGATCACTGGTTTGAGGATGATGGAGACCAAGGGGCTTCCTCACCTTGAAGACTTCCCCATAGGTGCCGCCACCCAGCCGTTGCAGCAGGTCATAATGGTCCCGGGGATCCTTGTTAAAGATGTCGGGGTCCACGAGCTCCATCCCTGGAGGCCTGAGCTAGGCCTGCGCCCAGGGGCCAGCAGGGCCTCAGGGCTGGAGCTAGGAGCGCTGGCACCTCCCTCCCTCCCCACAAGCCCTGCTCCCGCCTTGCCTCTGAGGGCTGTGGCCTTCCCCCTCCCCACTCTCGCTTCCTGCCCTAGCTGCAGAACTGTGCAACGGGCTCCACCCCCCTGTCCCCTGGGCCCTCAGATCCTGGGGACCCATGGGACCCCCCTTTTCACCTCTATGGCCCAGGGCTGGATGTAAATGAGATGCAAACAGTCTTGATTCTACTGAGGGCACCCCCTGCTCCCGTTCTGGGTGGGGCTACAAACCATAGTGGAACTCTGCTGGGTGCTTGAAAGTCTGACCACAACGCAGAGGTTGCAGGTCTGCATAGGAAGGCTACATAGCTCACATGCTGTTCACCTTTAAAGTACATGCATTTAAAAGTGTCAGCTCCTGCATGCCCATGGCGGTGCAGGGGCAGTGCACATGCCTGAATACCCGTGTGTACACATGTGTATGTCCTCACAGCACATACACTCACTCATTCCTGGTACATGTCTGTGCATTCACGCCTGCAGTGCACAGAATCAGTACACAAACAATTCATGACGGCACACATGGGGCGGTCGCCTCTGTCCCCAGTCTGGAGCCTAACGGAGACTGGGCTCGATCCCTAATTTCCCGGCAGAGCACAATAGCTTTATGGTTCCATACTCATGGAATTGGGGTGGAAGGTGGGGACAAGGGTCCAGGACTTGAAACTGGGGAGGTCTGCAAGCTGGATCCGGCCTCCGGGGCCCAAGCCTGAGGCAAGAAGGATTTTCAAGAGCATTTCCATAGGGAGTTGGCCATGGCTCAAATGGAGGGCTACTATGTTTGTGAGATTACGGTGCGCAACTCAACGTGCGCGCGCGCCGTCGGAAGCTCGGTCTCCTTTCCGAAAAATTCGTGCACGCGCGCGTCCCAGGCTTGGGACTGGGTCCTGCAAACCCGGGAAAGCTTAGCCCCGCCTAGTGCCCCAGAGCAAGCGCCTGCGCTTTGCGGTAGACTAAGCTTTTTCTCACGCTGTTGGCTCTCTCCGCCGGGTGGAGCGAGTGCGCACGCGCCAATTACGCCTTCTGGGAAGAAATCACGTGGCAGCCGGAAAGCGTGGCAGCTGCCGGAAGAGCCTTCCCCTTCTTCGTTGTCCGGCTCTGGAGCGAGAGCAATGACGTAGTTTCCGTTTCCACTACCTCTTCCTCTTCCGGTCCTCGCGGGTGCTGCTCCGGGCTGGTGTTCCACTCCGGCGGTGGTTGTGGAAGGCGCCCGGAGTCATGGCCATGTTTGAGCAGATGAGAGCGAACGTGGGCAAGTTGCTCAAGGGTATCGACAGGTCGGAGCTCGGTCGGAGGGAGCGCTGTAGCCAAGCGGGGTGGAGATTTCCGGAGACCGCAAGGGGTGGTCCGAGTTCTGGGCTTGCCTTGGCCGGGATTTCTCCGTCTTTCGGCATGTGGGGAGGTCGTCCTGGAGGAGGTGTTGAAGGGAAAGGCCTAACAAGAGAGCCTGTCGCCCACGCATCTCTTTGATTACTTTAAAGTTTCCCCTCCTCTCCCTCGGCCGTCCCTCTTTCAGCCCCCCGCAGTTTCCTCTACCAGCTCCTCGGTCTCAGTGCCCGAGCATTTCTTTCTCCTCTGCCCCTCATGTCATTCATTCAACACTGTTTACCGACCTTCGTTGTGTTAGTGCTCAGTAGTGTTAGAAACCAGAGGCCACCAAGACAGCCACAAGTCATGCTTTCATGAACTGAGTTCTCCTTCCAGAGGGGACACCAGCAACAAGCACTGACAGCCAGGAGTGGTCAAGGCTAGGCAGGGGAAAGCAAAGCCCAAATCTTCAGGGCTGATATAGAGGAAGCTAGGCACCCACCCCGGCAGGAGAGGATGGTTTGGACTGGTGGGAGCTTGACAGGGTTGGGTAGCAGAGAATTTCAGAAGACTATGTATACAGGCAACAGTGACTGCCTGGCAAGTTGGGAAACGTGCTAGACAAGCCCCAGGGCTCCAGTGGGGTTTAGAGCTCAGGCAAGAGGTGTGGGTTATGGACAGGTTTTATTAGAGGTTATAAAGCTGACTTGCTATTTGGGTAGAGCCAGTGGCCAGGACCAGATTCAGAGGGGAAAGGAAGGAGAAGCAGATTACAGTGGTCCCTTGGCCCTACAAAGGGACTGGCCTCAGCTCCTGTCTCCTCTTTATTCACCCACTTCAATTCTCCTCTAGGTACAATCCAGAGAACCTGGCCACCCTGGAGCGCTATGTGGAGACCCAGGCCAAGGAGAATGCCTATGATCTGGAAGCCAACTTGGCTGTCCTGAAATTGTGAGTGTCCTGTCCCTATCCCCATGCTGTTGGCTGGCTAGCAGGGTTCCATTCCCAGTATGGGGCATGGCAGTAGGGGTGTCTGGAATAGCCTGCAGGATGTGGCTTCTCTTTGGTGTGCAAGACTAGCAAGCCAAGGAAGATGAGACATTTGGGGTGAGGGAAGTTTAAAAAACAATTAGTTGCAAAACACATACAAGGTAGTACGTAAAACACACTTAGTTTAACGGATGTGAATGAACACCCAGGTTTCCATTGTTCGTGTTGCGTAACTGTTGGAAGCACCATAGGCCCTTTGTCCATATGCTCTGTCCCAACCAAACCCCCACCTTTGGTAACCATTGTCATAGTCTCATGGTGTGGCTTTGCATGGTTGTTTTCCACACATGCTTGCATCTGGATCCACTTAGCTCAGTTTTGCTTGCTTTGACCTTGACAGGTCCATAATCATACAGCAGGGCCCCTTTTGCACCTAGTACCTTCCACCAAGCGTTGGGTTTGTGACACCCATCCATTTGTGTGTGTGTGGTTGCAGTTTATTGTCATTGTTGTGTAGTGTTCCACTGTGTGACTGTCCTAATGGCCTAATGGTCTGTTCCTTGTTGATGGATACTTGGGTTCTTCTCCCTCAGGTGATTTTTTTTCTTTTTTTGACAACTATCAGCTTCTAATTTTTGTAGATGACATAACTTTAGCTTTCCTGGCTGTAAAATGGAGAGACCACTTATATTCGTGGGTGGTTTAGGTTGTTACTGGTGATTGCCACTTGTGAACGAGTGCTCGCCACGTGTCGGCTGCTGTGCTGCGGATGCAGGCACGAGTCCACTGCTGGGCCGTCCTGGGAGGCTGATATGGGTTCATCTTATTTTTGTTTGTTTTTACACCAGGAATTGAACCCAGGGCTCACAGACTAAGCACACACACTACCGCTGAGCTACACCTTCAGTTTTGTCCTCTATTGAAAGAAAACTGAAGCACAGAGAATTTGAAATAGGCAGTCCAAGGCCAGGCAGTGGGAGCTGGGAGAGGGAGCCTGGGGCGGAGCCATAACCACTGCTCCACATTGTTCCTTCTAGCCTTGATTCATTTACTTTTATTTATTTATTTATTTATTTTTGACCACTGAGAATTGAAACCAGGGGTGCTCTTCTACTAGCCCTTTTTATTTTTTATTTTGTGACATTAGAATTTTACTAAGTTGCTGGGGCTGAACTTGAACTTGTCGTCCTCCTGTCTTAGCCTCCAGAGTTGCTGGGATCATAGGCATGAGCACCGTGCCAAGCTTGCTTCTAGCCTCATTTCTTTGTGAGGCTTGTGGCTGTGTCTGCCCTGTGGGGTGGTGCCGGGTTTCTGTTCTCGTGACTAAAAGGCTCAGGGGTCAGTCTAGTTAAACTGGGCTAACTGGGCTGCACGAAATAACCACACAAGAGACACAAATACCTTTTTCTTTGGGGTTGCTGTGACGGCTCCTCTGACCTTAAGGGTCCGCAGAAAAAGAGAGAGAGAGAGCACGCGCTGACCCCTTTTATTGAGGAGAAGCTATTCAAATGAGGCAAGGGGTCAGGTTTCAGGGGGCTGAGTCTATCTTCATGATGTCCACTGTTAGCAGGTTGACTGACACCTGGGTAGGCCACACCCAAGGGCACAGTAAGAGGAGGGGACACACACAAGGCACTTCCATGGAAGATTCTATCCTAAACAGGGCAAGGGGTTATATTACAAAGGAATAGGTGAGCATAGCTTCACCCATGGGGCTGTAGCAAGACACACCCATTTCTGTGACTGAGCGCCTCAGCACCCAGCTGGGGAGTGTAACTCAGTCACCGGTAAGGTTGGCCTCCCACAGGGTGGTTGTGAGGATCAACTATCCCCATCTCCAGAGCAGGCAGAGTTGCTCAGGGAGGTTAGCCAGAAAATGTGGTTGGGGTTGGAGCCCAGGCAGGTTTGACCCCAGGCTCCAGACTAAAGCAGTGGCCTCCTGCCTGGCACTTGGTGAAGTTTGGGGGGTTGGAGTTGTCATCACTGTTGTATATCTTATTCCCTTCTTAGGTACCAGTTCAACCCAGCCTTCTTTCAGACCACCGTCACTGCCCAGATCCTGTTGAAGGCCCTCACCAACCTGCCCCACACAGACTTCACCCTGTGCAAGTGCATGATCGACCAGGCACACGTATCCTTTGGTTGGGAGTGGAGGTGGGAGGCAGAGCCTGCAGAGTGGTCTGTGAGTTCAGACTCAGCTGCTGGGCAGGGCTGGGACATTGCCATGACTGAGATGGGCCCTGCCCTCGTGAAGCTCTCATAGTCCAGTGAGGTGACAGGCAGGTCCCCCATCAGTGACAGGCTGGAGCTGTCAGGGGCAGGGTGAGTGAAGCCAGCAGAGGCACCTGGCCCTGACTGGAGGGAACCCGTGAAAGCTAGGTGGATGGGCAGTGAGGGCGATCCCGGAAAGGCCTAAAGGAATGAAAGAGCTCCTTGCTGTCCTTTTAGAGACAGAAGAAGCAGCAGCACCTAGGACAGCACAGATTTCAGTGGAATGCAGCCAGGGTCCAGGGCACGTGAAGAGCTGTACAGCCGCAGGCTGCTGTGGTCAGATTTATGCCAGCTGCATAGAGGACACTGGGTGAGAGGCAGGAGGGCCTGGCCGGGCTCACAAAGAACTGTATTGTCAGCTCTGAGCGCAGGAACTTAATGTACATGTATCCTTAGGAATGTCGAGTGGAAATAACACCCTTGCACTGGTTGGTGTCTGCTCCGGGGCTTGGCCAGGTGAGCTTCAGCTTACATTTGATCACTGGACAAACTCAGCAGAATCCCCAACCCCTGCCTGGCGAGGCAGGTGGACCCGTGGGCCCAGCCCTCATACTCGCCTGCTCATCGGTTGTTGAGCCAAGAGATGGCAGATGACTCATTGAACTTACTCTGGTAGCTGAGTCTAAAGTGTCCATAAGATGTGTCCATACGCCTTGACTCGATCCCAGTATGTGGCAGACCACAGTTTACTGTGTTGTCCCCACTGTTGGACCCTTGGGTTGTTTCTCACCTTTGAATCTTACAAACAGGGCTACAGTGGCAGGGTGGCTTGTGCCTATAATCCCAGCATCTCGGGAGGCTGAGGCATGAGGATCACAAGTTTGAGACCAGCCTCAGGAACTTAAGTCCTGAGCAACTTAGTGAACCTCTGTCTTCAGTAAAAAGGCTTGGGGATGCCAGTGCCCCTGGTTTAATCCCCAGTACCAAAAAGGAAAACAAGAAACAGTGCTTCCGTAACACCCTTTCTTCTCCATACATCCACAGCAAAAATAAGATGGCCTCGATTCCCTGTTCTGTTTCTGAGCTGTCTTTGGTAGAAGGGGATGGCTGAGGGGAGAGGGTGACCAGGATTTAGTCATGCAGGCTCCAGGACCTTTTTCCTTAATGCTTCCTTCTGCTAGCAAGAAGAGCGGCCCATCAGGCAGATTTTGTACCTCGGGGACCTGCTGGAGACCTGCCATTTCCAGGCCTTCTGGGTAAAGAGGGGCCCAGGGCAGGGTGGTGGCTGGCCCTGTGGTGCACATTTGTTGCTTGTCTGCTTGGCGAAGGGCCCTGTCCTCAGCGCTTGTCCTCACGGAGCCAGGTCTCAGATGGCCCCTGTGCCCACAAGGCTTGGCCTGAGCCTGTCCCCTTCTCCTGTCCTTCCACTGGGCCTTCTAGTACAGTCCCTCGGTCGTTAGCAGAGGTCCTCCAGCTCCTCACCTGCTCTCAGTGCCCGCCCCTCTTTCCTCTGGCATCCAGAGCTCAGCCCTCACAAACAGCCTCCAAGTGGGAGGCTAGGTCGCCTCCTTGCTCCTCACTGCGTCTCCCAGAGCCGGTTCCCTGCTCCTCAAAATCGCTGCTCCAAGTTCTGAGGCTCCCATCTTCCCTGCCTTGTTGGTAGCAGCCCTCTGGGTGACTGCGCCTCATTTCTTAAAGAATCTAGTCCTCCTCTGCCACTCCTACTGCTCCTGATTCTGCAATGTTTGAAAACCCACACAGGCTACCCACTGACACCAGCCTCTAGGTTCCATGATCTATTTTAGATTTTTTATATATATATATATTTAGTTGTTGATGGACCTTCGTTTCACGCATTTATTTATATGTGGTGCTGAGGATCCAGCCCAGGGCCTCCTCCATGCTGGGCAGCGCTCTGCCATGAGCCCCAGCCCGCCGTGACCTCTTGTCCTCCTGGCTCATCTTCCACCCGAGAGGAGCTGTGGTCATGGCTGTGCCAGCTCTTCTCAGCATGCAGAGCCTCTGAGGAGGTTTGAAGTGGGAATGCGGGTGTGACCCGGGCTTTAGGATTCTGAGGGGCTACCCAGGAGGTGCCACATGGAGCAGAGCCTGGGAGCCGCTGCCTTTGACTTGTCCTGACCAAGGATTGCTCCTGAATTCACTCCACCCCCCGGCCACCTCCTCCAGCCCCAGCTCACCCTGTGAGTTCTCCCACCGACACCTGGGCCTGACCAGTGCTCTGGGCCTGCTTGGGCTGCTCAGGTTCTGCTCCCTTCTCTGAAATGGCCACCTACCCTGCGCAGCCGCATCTGAAATGATGAATGGCTGAGAGAAACACCAGGGGCGCGTGACTCCGGGGAAGGCACGGGTCCTCAGACCTTCCGAGTGACCTCGTTCCTGCCCCGCTTCCTCTCCTGGGCTCGCGGACCTCCCTTCACACGTCCCCTTCTCACCCCTTTCCCACCTCAGCTCATGGTCTGGTTTCTTGTCTTGTGAGAAATAGAAATAGAGCGGAGCAGAGCTCACGTGTTTTCCCAGACCCTGACGCCAGAGTGACTTAGTGCGTAACTGCCGTTTCAGCAGGTGAAGTGGCTGAGGCGACCCTCCTCTAAAGCATGGGGACCCCTTCCCCTTGCCACACCAGCCCTTCCCGACTCCTCAAACAAGAACCTGCCCTTCCTGGGTTGTTTATTTTGAGACAGGGTCTCACTGAGTTGGCAGGGTGCCCTTGAGCTTGGAACCCTCCTGGCCCAGACTCCCGGGTTGCTGGGGTTAGAGGCATGTGCCACTGTACCCAGCTCTTCCCTGGTTTTAAAACCAAAAATCCCTAGCAAGCCTCCTGCGTGCCGGGTCTTCGTGGCCCCGTGCGTTCCCGCAGCGCTGGCCACAGCAGTGCTGAGGTGGTTTAAGGCCTCGGCCTGCTTCGTCCAGAGCAAGGTCATGGAAGTTTCAGACAATTCTCTGCTAAAAACAAACAAAATGAAAAGTCCCCTGTCTCAGGAAACTCATTTCAAATAAGTGAGTCAGTCCCGGGGGTCACCTGCTTGTGGGAGAGGCTCCTGTGCTCTGGGCCTCCTTCACCCCTGTTCACGTGGCCCCGCTCTAGTCAACCCACTCAGGCCTTTGTCACCTCACGCCCACCCCCAGTGTGCACACATGCCCCTTGAAGCTGCGTGTCACTGGGTCCGGTAAGCCAGCGCCAGGCCTGTGTCACCCGCCCTGTCGGCTGTCCCTGGCGCTGGTGGTCGCACTCCTCTCCCTGGAACCGTTGTCATCTGGCTCCCAGTACAGCATCCTCCTGGTTTTCCTCCTGCCTCATGGCTGCTCCTCCCTTCTCAGGGTTTGTGGGGCTCTTCTTTTCTCCCACTCCTGTTGGAGGAAGCCCTCGATGAAGAAGTGACATTTGAGCAAAAACCTGCAGGAGGCAGGAGGGCCAGCTGTGGAGGAGGAAAGTTCCAGACAAACAGCAATGCAAAAGGCCTGAGGCGGGGAGGGGTGTTGGGAGCAGCGAGGAGGTGCCTGCGAGTGAGTGGGGGGGTGGGGTGAGCGAGCACCCTGTGGGCCTCCTGAGCCTTGGTTGAAAGGTTGGCTTTTTCCCTATGACAACGGCCAGGACAGGTAAGGAGTATAGGTAGCTACCCTGTGTCTGGCTTCTGCCTGGATCATTTCTCGGCTGAGTCCTCCTGGTCTCCATGTCTGGAATGGGCCTAAGAACAGTGACATCACACATGTTGCATGTGGCGGGGTGCCAGTGTGTAGGTCAGTGCTCGCGTGTTGGTGGCTGCTGCCATCCTTAGGGACACTGACACCGTGCTTGCCGTCCCTCCCCTGCAGCAAGCCCTGGATGAAAACATGGACCTCTTGGAAGGTATAACTGGCTTTGAAGACTCTGTCCGGAAGTGTAAGTCCTTTTCTGAGCCTGGGCTCTGTACGGTGAGGGCTGGGGAGTGGCGACGGTCCCTCTCCATCATTCCCTCTCATCCACAGTTATCTGCCACGTCGTGGGCATCACATACCAGCACATTGACCGCTGGTTGCTGGCCGAGATGCTCGGGGATCTGACAGGTAAGACCTCTGGGTCCCTTGTGTCAATCTGGGGGTTTGGGGGTGGTCAGGGCAGTGGGCTTCCGCCAACTCCAGCCTCTCTGGGTCATTACTGGAGGTGCAGCCCAGGGAGGATGCAGCGCCTGGTGTTGGTGGTTCCCTTCCTCGGGGACACCCTGTGCCACTCAGTACCTCTGTATCCACTGGTCGAGTGCCAACTTTGTGCCAGATTTTGTTTAGAATCTGGTCACGTGACAATGAACAAAACAGAAGGGCTCAGGTTCGTTTTCAAGGAGGGAGCATGTGTGTGTCCGGTGGCCATTCATGCTGCAGAGGACAGCAGCCTGCTCACGGGGCAGCTGAGAGCAGACTGGACAAGGGGCTCGGGAGCAGCGGCCTGCCTGTCGTTCACAGGGCAGCCTGGGCACTGTGGGCCAAAGCAGAGTGACTGGGTACAGAGGGGTCGTGAGGGCAGAGAGGTGGTTAGAGGGGCATCTGCAGCCCGTGCAGGGTCTCAGGATGAGTGTCTCCTTGTTCTTGAATGAAATAACCATAGATAGGAACCTCTGAGCAGGGAGCCGTGATCAGATCGATGTTTTTAAAAGATCCCCCCAAAAATGCAGGAAGGGAAGATACGAAACTAAGGGGGTGATCACATCTGGGAGAGGAGGCAGGGGCAGGGAAGAGAGGTGAGGGTGGGTTGAGTCTTGGGAGAATCTTCTTGTGGAATTTTTGCCTTTAGATGTAGGTTGTGTGTGTCTTTTTTTTTTTTTTTTTCCCAGTGGGAGCTAATTTTGCTGGACATTTTATGTTTGGCACATGCTAAATGCATCAGATAGGTGTTTTGCATATTTAAAAGTAAAATTAAAATTTGGGTGTTGTGGTGGGCACCTGTAGTCCCGGCTACTTGAGAGGCTGGGGTATCATCCTTTGAAGCCAGTCCAGGCAACATAGCAAGGCACAGTCTCTTAAAAAAAAAAAAAATGCTGGAAGTAGTGGCCCACACCTGTAATCTCAGTGACTTGGGAGGCTGAGGCAGTAGGATCGAAAGTTCAAGGCCAGCCTCAGCAATTTAGTGAGACTCTAAGCAACTTAGTGAGACCCTGTTACACACACACATAAAAAAGTGGCTCAGTGGTTAAGCACCCCTGAGTTCAATCCCTGGTACCCCCCCCCCACCGCCCCACAAGAAAAAGAATATGAAACACAATTTGGGATTTAATATAAGGAGGATTAGGTGAATCTATCAAAACACTAATAGTTCCACAGAAATCATTTAACATAATTGAACCCCACTGTAGCAGCACCTGTACCAGCATATTTTCTTTTTATGGTGCTGGTGGTTTAAACCAGAAGAACCTTTCCATTGAGCTTCACCAACCCTTCTTTATTTTAATTTGAGGTGGACTCGCTGTGTTAACGAGGCTGGCTTTCAAACTTGTGATCTTCCTGCCTCAGCCTCCCCAGCCACTGGGACTAGTATGCCTCACCGTACTGGTGTATTTTCTTAGGGCCCAAAAGACTTATTGTTAGTGATGATGATATAGTTTTGCAACCATTTTGTCTATTCTGTGGCAAAAAGCAGATAAGTAAATATACTGCTCTTATTAAGAACCAGGACTGGCCCTGGGAGAGAAGGGCCAGACAGGAAAGAAGTGAAGACAGAAATCTCCAATGGGAAGGAGGCAGGGCTGAGGGCGCCCTCTGGCTGCTGTGTAGGGAATGAGCCACAAAAGGGCAGGGTGGCAGCAAGGAGACCCACCTGGCTTCTCTGCTGGCCAGAGATGGCAGGCCTGGCCAGGCAAGGAGGGAGCCCTGGCCTGGTAGCCTTGATTCCCGTGCCTCCCACACCCCATGTTACTGTGGGGTCCAGCTGGCTCACACCATTTGTGCTCCTCGCAGACAATCAGCTAAAGGTGTGGATGAGCAAGTACGGCTGGAGCGCCGACGAGTCGGGGCAGATCTTCATCTGTAGCCAAGAGGAGAGCATTAAGCCCAAGAACATTGTGGAAAAGATTGACTTTGACAGTGAGTAGTGGCCCAGGGTCTCGGCTGTGGGGCTCAGGGGGCATCCTTTGACAGACACTGGAATGGGGCCCCGAAACCCAGGTAGAGCTGTTCTTGTCCAGGGCCGGAGAACTCATGTCTGCCACGCTCCTTTGATCTGTCCAGGGGCTGCCCACCCAGCGAGGCGCGGCCACATGATGCCAGCTGGCCTTCCTTGGTGCATGCAGGTGACTCCACACCTGCTGGCCCCAGGGGCTCTGTCCCTTTGGCTTTCCCTTGTCTCTGGGGTTCTGGGGGCCTCCCAGGCAGGCTCTTGAGTCAGGTGAGCTGAGTGGAAATCTGGGGTCTCTACTGAACAGCAAACTTGGGGCGACCTGACCGCTTGTGCCTCTATTTTCTTATGTAAAAAATGGGACGACAGGGCTGGGTTGTGGCTCAGTGGTAGAGCGCTCGCCTAGCATAGGCAAGGCCCTGGTTCCATCCTCAGACCACATAAACAAAGACAGCTATCGTGTCCATCTGCAACTAAAAAAAATTCTTTAAATGGAGGTGACAGCAACAATAATTAGGAAAAACACTGTCGTTTTTTACACTTAAGCCATTTGCTCCTCACATCAGCCCTCTTATAATTGGCTGAGCAACATTGTGACTTTCACCTTGCTCACCCCACGCACAGGAGGCGAGGTAGCAGAGAGCCAGGCATTCAGTCCAGAGCGTGTTAAGTTCGTCACCGCCAATACACACACACACCACACACACACACCACACACACGAGGAACAGCCTCATCTGTGCAGAGCACGGGGGCTGCTTTCTTGGGCCCGAGTCTCCTCCCAGCTCCTACATGTGCTTCTGTTGGTTTAGCCATGGGAGTTGGTACAGTGTGGCTTCTCCATACCAACCCGCTAATTTGGAACTGAATGAAGTGGGATTGAGTGACCGCCCTCTCTGTGCCGCGATCGGGGACCCTCACCTCTTAAGGTGATGCACCACTGGGTTGGAGTCTGAAGATCCAGGCCGAAGTTCGTGTGGTGGGGAGCCACAGGCTGTGCAGTGTGTGGAGAGCACACGGTCAATACCGCGACAGCGACACCCCAATGATATCAGGCGTGGTTCCAAGCACTTTTTTTTTTGGTACCGGGATTGAACTCAGGGGCACTTGACCACTGAGTCACATCCTAGCCCTATTTTGTATTTTATTAGAGACAGGGTTTCACTGAGTTGCTTAGTACTTCACTTTGCTGAGGCTGGTTTTGAACTCACGATCCTCAAGAGGCGTGCACCACTGCATCCAGCCCACAAGGACTTCTTTTAACGTGATAGTCCTGTTGAATAGGCCCTTCTTTTTTTGTAGATGGACACAATACTTTTATTTATTTTATGTGGTGCTGAGACTTGAACCCAGTGCCTCACACATGCTAGGCAAGCGCTCTGCCAATGAGCTACAGTTCTAGCCCAAGGATAGGCCCTTCTTACAGATGGGGAAACTGCTGCACAGAGATGTTATGTAACTTGCCCAAAGTCACCCAGCTGTTAATAGTCGAGCTGGGGTTTTAACCTAGGCCTCTCTGCTTCACAGTCCTGTTTTGTTTTCTTTTTTTTTTTTTTTTTTTTTAAGGTTTATTTTTTTAGTTGTAGGTGGACACAATATTTTTATTTATTTTTTTGTGGTGCTGAGCATCAAACCCAGGGCCTCGCACGTGCTAGATGAGCGCTCTGCCTCTGAGCTGGAACCCCAAACCCAGAAGATGACTGTGATCTGCCCCTGAAGGATTAGTGACGCCGGGGTGGTAGCTGGAAGTTTGCCTCCCTTGGTTCCCAGGTTGACCCCGGTGTCCTTTCTTTTCTCAACAGGTGTGTCCAGCATCATGGCCTCCTCCCAGTGACTGCCAACATTTAATAAAGATGTGTTGACCTAGCCCTGCCCTGCCTCCTCCCTGTATGCTTCCTGTCTCTGCCTGGCCCTCCAGGGGAGTCCAGGGGGAGGCCTCTGCCCTGCCTGCAACCTGTGGCCTTCCTCCTCTTTTCTTACCTCCCTTTTCTCCCCCCTTGACTTCCTCCCTGGCCCCACCCCAGCAGCGAGCTGGCCACCCACCCCCACCTTCCTGACCTGTCAGGTCTCTGTGGGGAGGGCGAGGTGAGTCAGCCAGGAGGGGAGGGTGTGCGTGGCTGTGGGCGCCCAGCCCTGCAGCCCAGGGAAGCTCTGTCTCCACATCCTGGCTTGCTCTGCGTCCTTGGGCCAGTGCCCTGTCTAATCCCCAATTTCCTCATCTGGAAGAATGTGCCCTCTGCTGGCCTCGGGCGGGACTCAGGCGCTCTCTCCAGTGAAGGTCTTAAGCCAGGGCCCGCGGTCTTGCTGGGAGAGCGGGAGCCAGTGTTCATTTCAGACTCAGAAAGGGTTTGTCACCAAGGTTGCAAACTATTCCTCAGCACCTTCTGTGGGGAGAGACTTCATCAGACATTTGGGACTTGCTCCTCAGAGCAAAGTGTCAGAGCCAGGCAGTCATCCTCCCCAGTCATGTCACTTAATCCCTAGCAGAGTGACTTTCATTCTCGCGGAGCACACAGGCGTTGCAGGTATTCTGGCAGTGACCAGCCGCCCTGAGCCTGTCCTGGGGAGGTGGAGGAACTAAAATTCCGTGGTGGTGATCCAGCCTCAGGGGAGACACAGAGCCATCTTGCCTGTGAGCTTTGCCTGCAGAGAGGCAGCAGGGCACCAGCGCTTGGCTACCCGGCCCTCTGCATTTCTCCTAGGGCCCTGTCCTGGGGAGCGAGGGTGGGGCTGGCACCTTTGCCCCAGGTTCCAGACCTGTGCAGGCACCAGGAACTAGGAAGTGTCCTGACCCTGGGGACACAGTGAACGTTTGCTTATGCAACTTGTGGAGCCAGGAGGGGGATGAAAGAGGACTGGGAGGTACCCCCACCCACAAGACAGTGCAGATTATTCAGATACCCCTCCTGTGTGGGGACAGTCACCAGGCACCTACTTGGCAGGTGCCATCATGTAGGAGACATGTAAATCTGGCCATGGCCACTCTGCATGAGGAGAACGAAGGACCTTGCCGTCTGACGTGGTTAACACCTGTAATCCCAGTGACAGAAGGCTGAAGCTGGAGGATCACAAGTCAAGGCCAGCCTCAGCAATTTAGTGAGGCCCATAGCAATTTAACAGATTTTAAAAGATAATTAGGGCTGGGGATGTATTTTAGTGGTACAGCACCCCTCGGTTCAGTCCATAGTACCAAAAAAAAAAAAGGAATGACCTTCGGAAGCTGTGTCAGGCCTGCTCTCACTCCACCTCCACGGGGCGTCTTCTGAGCAGCTGATAGTAGCTAAAGACTGCCTAGGCTCAGACTCAAGCCTCGTGGCTTTGGGCATGTTGGTTCATCTCTCCCGTGCCTCAGTTCTATGCCTGGGGTTTGTGCCCCTTCTCAAGTTGTGAATTAACGCCTCCAAAGAGTTCAGGACAGACTTGGCACCTAGGAGAGATCATAAACATATCGCTGTCTCCAAATTCCATTCTGGTGATTGTTCCTGTGTCTGCTTTGGCTCGGGGCTGCTGTTCTAGCTGCAACAGTGGCGTGGAGGCTGGGCCCTGTGGTCCACCTCTAATCCCAGCAGTCTGGGAAGCTGAGGCAGGATTGTAAGTGCAAGGCCATCTGGGCAATTTAGTGAGACCCTGTGTCAAAGGGTTCGGGCACACCTGTAGTCCCAGTGGCTCAGGAGGCTGAAGGAGGATTGCGAGTTCAAAGCCAGCCTCAGCAAAACGGAGGCACTAAGCAACTCAGTGAGACCCTCGCTAAATTCAGAATAGGACTAGGGATGTGGCTCAGTGGTTAGGGAGCCCCTAAGTTCAACCCTGGTTAAAAAAAAAAGTGGGGTTGTATTCAGTAGAGAACCATGGATTTGATCCCTGATATTGCAATAACGATGACAATGGCAAAAAATTGTTTTTTACAGGAGCTGGGAGTGTAGCTCAGTGGTAGAGTACAGGCTTGGCATGTATGAGGCCTAAGGTTTGGTCCTCAGCACCAAAAAAGCCACACAGCAATGGTTATGGAACAGCATTAGTTCTGACTGAAGTCTCAGTGGTATAGAAATGGAGAACTAAAGCCCCTTCTGGCCCCTTGGATCCCCCCTCCCTGGGACCTTTAGACATGCCAGCTGTTACCACTACACTGTCCGCAGATGGCTGCCAGGTGTAGCCTCAAGGCCGGCAATCAGAGGACCTCACTGACCGGGGTCACCTGCTCCAGCTCTGGGCCTTTGGTCTGGGAGGTTTCAGTATCCACCATGAGCAGGTAGGGAGAGACTGGTGGCTCTGCACCTGAGGGACATCCCTGTCCCCGACCTTCCTCACCAAGATCGGTGCCAGGGTCCTGAGTTCAAATGAGGCAGGTGGAGGCTGCCCCGCCCCAGCCCAGCTTGGGGAGCAGCAAAAAGGCCTGGGAGCTTCGGCCAGGTGCTGCATCCCCTGGGAAAACAAGCCGCAATTGGGGCTGCTTACTGTTGGTGTCCTTCACATGCCTGTGGGACAGGGGAACAGGATCCCTGAAGCTCCTATACCTGGGAAAGCCCTGTCTTCTAATCCCTATCCCCAAGTAATTGGACTTGGACAGAATCCCTTCCTATCACACAGTATATGTTCATTGGTGCTGGGAATTGAACTTGGGCACTTGACTGCTGAGCTACATCCCTAGTCCTTTTTATTTTTATTTTGAGACAGGGTCTTGCTAAGTTGCTGAGGGTCTCATTAAATTGCTGAGGCTGGCCTCATACTTGCGATCCTCCTGCCTCAGCCTCCCAAATGACTGAGTTTACAAGGCATGTGCCACCACACTCAGCTCATTTTCAGTTCTTTGTTGTAGTTTAACTCAAATACCTCACCTTCCCAACAGCCATTCCCCTCATTTCCTTCCTACTTCAATAAAGTTCACACTTGGTTGCATACTTCCCTGTTTGCTCAGGTCCCAAACCTGGAAGCTGCCCTGATTCTCCCAACAAAGCCAAATATATGGCAGTATAATAAGCTTCACTTTCCCAGATCTTTCCATGTCTCCCTCTATGGCATTGTGCTCTGGCCCTAGTCCTGTCTAGCTCCATCCTGATATTACAGCAGCCCCCTCACTGGGCTCTCTGTGCCTGAACTTCTCCACTCTGTGGCCCTCATGCAGCCAAAGGGCCTCGTGAACAGCTGAATAACATCCCAGCCTCTTACTGAAAATCTCATCTTCCCATTGCATTTAGAATAAAATTCTGGGATAAGGGTCTAATTCACTGGTAGAGCACTTGCCCATCATGTGAGAGGCCCTGGATTCCATCCCCAGCACCACTTAAAAAAAAAAAAAAATCAAATTCTACACCATGCTTTAAGCCCATTCATTCAGAACTCCTACTCCACCAGACACTGCTTCAGGGACCAGGCATACAGCAGGGACCAAAACAAGACCTGCTCCCTTGTGGGCTGTTATTCTTGGGGAAGAAATGCACAAGATACAAGGCGGGGAATATGTCGGGTGGTGTGTAGATGGTGAGGTACTGTAGACAAAGGTGCAGGAGGGTTGAACCTCCTGCTCGAACGTACAAGGCAAGTGCTCTACCCCTGGCTCACCCCCCAGCCCCAGGATGCCATTTTACATAAAGTGGTCAGGGAAGCGCTTGCAGAGGAGGAAACATTTCTGCAGAGACCTGCAGAAGGGGTACCATAGGCCACGAAGATCTAGAATCTGGGGAAAGTGTGTCAGGCAGTGGTAACAACGTGTCACCAAGTATAAAGGCTTTGAGGCTGAGGGTGGAGCCTGGCATGTTGGAGGAACAGCAAGGTCAGCAAGCTAGGGGGAGAGGGAGGTGAGCTAGGAGCTGTGGGGACCAGGACACGGAAGACCCAGGTCTGGCTGAAGCCCCAGGACTTTGAACTGTTACAAAATCTGGGCTGGGCCAGGCAGGGCCCCCGCAGGCTCCTCTGCGTCTTTTCCTCCTTTCCTTGACTTTTGCTTTTCCTCTGAGTGTGGGTTCTGAGCAAAGGAGGGAGGGACATGATCTGACTCAGGCTCTCAGGGCATCACTTGGCTCCTTACAGGAAAGAGCATATGAGGATGCGGGCTAGGGGCTGGGTACAGGGAGGAGACTGCTGCAGAGGTCCAAAGGAAGATGAGTGAGGGTGGACAGAACCAGGATAGGGCTCTGAAGTGGATGGGTTCTGCGTGTACTTTGAAAATGTAATGACAAAATTTCCCGGAGAACTGTCTGCAGGTAGGACAGGAGAGTGAGAGATGACTGTAAGGCTTTTGCTAAATAGCCAGAAGGATGGAGACGCCATTAACTGAGGACTGCAGGGTGATCTGGTTTGGGGGGCAGATCAATTCAACTCAGGAGCACAGTTCCCCCCGCCCCACCACCAGTACTGGGGATTGAACCCAGTGGGGTTTTACCATGGAGCTACATCCCCAGCCCTTTTTAACTTTTATTTTTAAATACTTATTTATTTAGAGACAGAGTCTTGCTAAGTTGCTCAGGCTGGCTTTGATTTTGCAATCTTCCTGCCTCAGCCTCCTGAGTTGCTGGGATAACAGGTGTGCACTATTTATATTTGAGATGCCTCTTAATGTGGCAATATCATTTTTTTTGGGGGGGTGGTTTACCAGGGATTTGATTCAGGGACACTCAACTATTGAGTCACATCACCAGCCCATTTTTATATTTTATTTAGAGATAGGGCCTCAC
This sequence comes from Marmota flaviventris, assembly GCF_047511675.1. Classification (NCBI taxonomy): domain Eukaryota; kingdom Metazoa; phylum Chordata; class Mammalia; order Rodentia; family Sciuridae; genus Marmota; species Marmota flaviventris. The sequence continues at coordinate 14,837,889 of NC_092515.1, read as the reverse complement.
TGAGTTGCTTAGAGCCTCACTGTTGCTGAGGCTGGCTTTGAACTTGTGATCCTCTACCCTCAGCCTCCTGAGCTATTGGGATTACAGATGTGCACCATCACCCCCAGCTGCAATATCATTTATCTGTATTTGTTTGCTTATTTATTGTTGCCCTCCCCACTATAATGATAGCCACTTGAGAACTGACCAGGCATATCATGCTCTTCCCTATATGGTCAGAGGCCAAGAACAGTATGTGGTAAGAGTAGGTTTTCATTAATTGTTTGTTGAATGAATAATGAAGGTAGCCAAGCCCAAAAAATCCTCTACCTTCCCACTTTGCTGGTACCTATTCCAGTCTAACTTCCATGTCCATTTTGTAAAGCCTTGAGGTCCTTGTGCAAATGCCATCCTTTGCTAGATGTGGGGGCACAGGCCTGTGAGTCCAGCAAATCAGAAGGCTGAGGCTGGAGGATCACAAGTTTGAGGTCAGCTTGGGCAATTTAGTTAGACCCTACGTCAAAATGAAATGAAAAATGAACTGGGGATATAGCTCAGTATTAAAGTGCCCTGGGTTCAATCCCCAGTGCCACAAAACAGACAAACGTGTGGCTTCTCTGTGAAACCTACCCTGAGTACTTCATTTACATTTAGTTTATGTTTGACTTTTGGCCACAATGTTGGAATATACTATATACTTTTTTTCCTTCCTGGTACTGGGATTGAACCCAGGGCCTCGCACATGCTTGGCAAGCGCTCTACCACTGATCTATATCCTCAGCACCCCACATCACCTTTATAAAAAATAAAAACAATTTTTTTTTGGTTTGTTTTGGTTACTGGAAATTGAACTCAGGGACTTTTGACCACTGAGCCACAACGCCAGCCCCTATTATTTTTTATTTTGAGACAGCGTCTCTCTGAGTTGCTTGGTGCCTCGCCAAATTGCTGAGGCTGCCTGTGAACTTGGGATCCTCCTGCCTCAGCCTGCGGAGTAGCTGGGGTTACTGGAGAGCGCCATCGCACTATGCACATTTTCTTAACGTTTCGTTCCGTCTTTAGTGCCGAGGCATAAAACACGGCCTGGCACACAGCAGGCGTTCGATAAACACTTGTGTTCGGCGTTGCCCAACGGGGAGTACGTTCTCAATCCCGAACGGTGAAGAACCGATGATTCATTCATGACTCTGGCCCCGCCCACAACGCGAATGACGTGCGCGCTCACGTACTCGAGTGGAGGAGCAGGTGGACTGCGCAGGCGCCGAGCTCCGGGTGGGTGGTATCAATTCATCAGGTGCGCGCGCGCGGGAGGGCGGCGGCGGCGGCGGCTCGGTACGCAGGCGCGGCGGGCAGTGCGCAGGCGCCGGCGGAGGGCGGGCTGAAGCAGCTGAAGCAGCAGCAGCAGCAGCGGCGGAGGCTCCGGCATAGGGGCGGGAGCTGAGGCGGGAGCGGACCGGCTGGTGGGAGAGCGAGAGGCGGCGGAATGGTGGACTACCACGCGGCGAACCAGTCGTACCAGTACGGCCCCAGCAGCGGGGGCAATGGTGCTGGCGGCGGGGGTGGCATGGGCGACTACATGGCCCAGGAGGACGACTGGGACCGAGACCTGCTGTTGGACCCGGCCTGGGAGAAACAGCAGCGCAAGGTGCGCGGCCCTCGGGCCGGACGGGCTGGAGGGGGTCTTCCTGGGGGGGATGGGAAGGGGACTGGAGGTCCTGGAGGGAATTGGGGGGTCTGTGATGGGAATTGGGGGGTGCTGAAAAGGAATTGGCGGGCCCAGGAAGGGCTTTGGAGTCCCAAAGAGGAATCTTAAAGCTTGAGGAAGGAATTGGGAATCTGCAAAAATTGGCGCCGGGGTAGGGAATATGGGAATCTGCAAAAAGGAATCTGGAAGCCTAGGAAGAATCGGAGGGTCTGGGCGGGGAATTGGAACCGGGGCGAGGACCGGGGAAGCTGAAATGGAATTGGGACCTGAGGCAGGACTGCAGGGTCGCAGAATGGATTGGGAGGGCTAAGGGGAGACATGGGGCCTGGGAAGGGAATGCCTGGGCCAGACTAGAATGTGGGACCCGGGAGCCCGAGTGTGGAGGGGATTATTCGGAGCGCCCAAAGTCAGAAGATTGGAATGGGGGGAGCTTTAGGGTGAGGGAGTTCTAAAGGACACCAAGAACCAGGAAGTCTGAAGATAGAGTGGGGGGACCCAGAAAGGGACTGTGAGGTGTGAAGAATTGGGGGAGGATTAGGGAGTCTGGGGAGACTCAAGGCTAAGCAAGAAAGGTGTGAAAAGACACGGATATGGGATGTGAGGGTGGATAGGAGTGCTGAGGAGGTCTGGGGGGACTGGGGACTAGGGTACTAGGGTGCTCAGGGGAGGAGTTAGGGGCTTGTGAATAAGACGTTTTTGAAGGGGGTGAGATTTATTTGGGGTACCCCATTCTAAAGGGAAGAGGAAGACAACTGAAAGGGGAGTTGATGGAAGGGAAAGCCATGGGCGACACAGGGAGGATTTTGGAGCATTGGTGGGAGGCTGAAAAGCCCAGTCCTGGGTTGGAAAGCCTGGCTTGATGGGGTCTGGGCTATGTGAGGACGGTGGGAGGGACCGTGAGCTGGAATGGCGGATGGTGGGAGGGAGGTGAGTTTAGGAAAATGAAAGTCTCCTTAGGATGATGGATAAACTGAGGAAGGAATGGGGGAACAGGTTGGGGAGAAGAGAGTGTCCCCAGAATTGTGTCTTTTTTGACAGGGTTGGGGGGGACAGGTGAAGGAATCCCATAGTGAGTGTGTTTTGGGGTGTGGAAACAACTTAGGGGGGGCCCTCAGTAGTGAAAGGGAGGTCAGAAGTAAGTAGGAGGCCGGGAAGGTGTTGGTGTGTGGGGTGGATAATCAGCGTGGCTGAGAGGGGGAGCTCTTAGTGACATAAGAGGTTTGAGTGAGTGCAGGGAGAGCTAAAGAAAGAAGGTGCCGAGTGGGCGGCCTGGGGAGGGGGCTGCTCAGCAGTGTCGCTGGGAAGAAGGCGGGAGGTACTCGAATTTAGAAGCTTTTAATGTGTCCTGGAGGCCTGGGCTTTCTTTCCAGGTTTCTTGCTGATGTCTCTGTGGCCTTGGGCAAGACCCCCCCCCCCCCCCATCTCCCAGGCAGTCTGTTTCCTCAAAGGAGAAGGGATAGAGAGAGTTCCTTTGGAGATTCCACAAAGGTGGACTGTGTGCAGTTGGGGCTTGGGGAGAGGACTCTGAGTTCCTCTAATACCTGCTACTTTAGATTCTCAGGAAGGGCCAGGTCCTAGTAGGTCTGGGGGAGATTTTTCAGGACCACGGGGCTGACTCAAGGGGTGTGCACAGAGAGTGATGGAAGCCCTTTGCAGGTGCAAGCTGGTGCTTGGGACGGCTCAGGCTGCCCAGTCTGGAGGGCAAGGGTGGAGGAGCAGCCGTTCCAGGGCAGCCTGAGGTGGGGCCTGGCATAACCTTGGCTAAATTACCAACGTCAGCGTGAATGTGAATGTCCTCATCTGTCATAATGAGGGCGGAGAGTGGCAGCGGCTTGGTGGGGGTGTTGTCCTCCATTGCTCCACCTGCTGCAGGGTGGTCCTATAGAGATTGCTGACATAAAAATGACTTTTGAGGGAAAAGGGGAGTTCTAGGCTGGAGTCTCAACCGTACTTTATTGCCCAAGTCAGTGCCAGGTGGAAAAAGGTTGAGAGTTGCCAAGGCACTTGGAAAGTCGGGAGGGGATCAGGGAGCCAGGGGTCGATTTTAAGTGGTCTATCTTCCTCGTGGAGATCTCCTGTCCCTGTTTTCTCAGGTGTTGTAGCAGGACTTCCCTCTTTCTGTCTCCCACTTGGCAGTGCCTCCCTTTGCTAGCTCTCTACTCCCTCCTGGGAGTTAGGGTGTGTGCTTGCTCGTGGTCATAGTCTCCCTTGGCCTCCCTTGGCCTCAGGGCGAGGCTGGGCACATTCAGACCCTGGGTGGGAACCAGGACTCACCGGAATCCAGAGCCTTGCTGCATGTGTCACTGTCCCCTCCTACTTCCTAACTGCCTTCCTCCTGGCCAGCACAGTTGAGGGAAAGGCTGGCTCCTGACCTCCTCCAATACCAGCTGCTTTAGATTCTCAGGAAGGGCCAGGTTCTAGCACGTCCTGCTTTATACCTACCCTAGCAAATATTCACGCCTAGCTTTCTTTAGGGGGAAAGTGTTGTTTCAGCTCTGCCCTTTCCCGCTCTGGAGCAGGAATCTATTATGATATAGGTGAAGGAGTGAGGCGAGGGAATACACCCGCTAGTGTTCTTTCTGTCCCATGTAAGAGAATCTCCCCACCCACAACAGACTGGCCGGATCTCCCAAAGTTACCCAGGCTGGCCTCGAACTTACAGTCCTCCTGCCCCACCTTCGTGAGTCCCTGTGATGACGGGTATGCCTAGCTTGCTGGACTTTTTTCTGTGTTGCAATGTCACTTTAGTGAACAACAGATTGCTCTTCTTGCCTCCAAGGCCAGGACACTGGCACAGAGAGAGAGTTTCCTGTACACATATACTCACATAAGTGTCCTGGACAAAAGTCTATGTCCAGAACAGTGCAAGCAGGGATTGGCCTGTATGTGTCTCCCTCTACCTGACTCCTAGGGCCCTATAACCAAGACAGTATGTATTTTAAAAACTCATCTGTATTTATTATCCTTTAAAACAGAACAGAACTTGGGCACCATGTTTCCGTTCATGAGCCTTTCTCTGAGTTACTTTTCAAACGGCTTTATAACATACCTAGGGAAGTTTATAGTTTTGTTCCTCTAAATACTAATCAAGGCATTATCTAATAAGTAGGTTATGCAACAGTTTTTATATGGGAAGGCCTTGAGTGTTCTCTGGGGGATTGGAGGATTGGTCTGGTCTTTGAGAAAAATTCTGACTTACTTATTCGTTTATTTATTTATTTTTCTTTTTTAAGCCAGGGTCTTGAGTTGCCCAGGCTGTTCTCAAACTCCTGGGCCCAGATGATCCTTCCGCCTAAGCCTCTCTGGTAGCTGGGAGTAAATTCTTGAGTAATTACAGTCTGCAGTTCCCTCTCTCAATTTCTAAAGGGGCCTGAGTAGCCCTGCCAACTCCTGCTCTCATGGACGGGTGAGGTCTCTTGACAGTTACCCCAAAACTTCTCATAGCAGCAAAGGGAAAGGCCTTGCTTGCTAAACTTGTGTGGTCATTGAAACATCACTATTTACAGGGCCTGAGTGTTTAGACCTTGACCTTTGGCTTGGGCTGTATTCGGTGTAAGTTAATTATTTGGAAGTTCTGATGGTGTTTTGTCTTTCTCCAAGTAAGTCTTTTTTTTTTTCCATTTTTTTTAGGCTGATGATGGAGGCCCCAAAGTAGCCATCTGTTATTTTGTTCCGTTATTCTAATTGCTTGCCTCTTAGGATCTGGCTAAGACTAAGAGGTCCTTAGCAGTTGTCAAAATTGAATAACATACTTAAAAAAAAAAAGGTAACCAAACTTAGTTGTCTCTAGAAATGAGACTGTGAACTTGCCCTCCTGGGAGAGGGGAGGGGAAGCGCCTCAGTCCCTCAGCTGCTCCTGTTCTGTTCCCTCCCTCCTTCTCCTGGAGAATGTGTTTTGGAATCTAATTTTCCTAATGACTGAAGAAGTAGGTGTGGGAGGCTGGCCTGGGAGCACAGGGTCACTTGCACTCAGAGCTGAGATCCTGTTGTGGCCAGGGGAGTGGGGCCTGCCACTTCACCTGATCCTAGGCGGTTCAGGGCGTGGGCCAGGATCACCCTCTGCCTTTAGAAACACCCTCCCTGGTTCTGGCTTCCAAGACCAAAGGGAGGCTGCTTGGGCAGCAGGGCCTGACTCACCCTCCTGTCGGAACCTGTGCTACAGGCTTTCCTTTAATGGCAGCCGATTGCCTGGCCTGGTGTGGGGAAAATGGGGGAAAGCGCTGGAGGAAAACAGCCCAGGGAGCAACGGTGGGTCTTCCTGTTCCTATCTAGGTGAGACATCTCAGGGAGGTCAGTTAAAACACGGGCTTGCACACCTGCTAGGTGCAGTGGCACACGTCTGTCATCCCAGGGGATCCAGAGGCTGAGGCAGGAAGATCACAAGTTCAAAGCCAGCCTCAGCAACTTAGTAAGACCCTGAGACCCTGTCTTTAAATGAAATACAAAATAGTCTGGGGATGTGGCTCCGTGGCTGAGTGCTGCTGGATTTACTCCCCAGGACAAAAAAAAAAAAAGTGGACTTGCACTTTGAACAGGTGGTCTTAGTCAGGTGACAGAAGGAGCAGGGAAGAGTCTGGATTCCTGGCGGAGCTTCTGGAGTGAGCATGAGTTCTGCCTTGAGAACACACATGCAGTCCGTGCTCCTCTTCAGCAGTGCCCCAGTGTACAGCGCAGGTCATCTGGCAGTGCCGACCAGTGGGTGACAGCCAGGAGAGTGGGGCCAAGGAAGAATTGATCTGGGAAGGCCTGAGGAACGGAGGCTGTGGAGATGAACGCTGTGGGCGTTGACGGTACTGATTTATAGTGTCCTGGGAATTGCACAAGCTTTTGACAGTTCTTAGGATTGTCCTTTAAAAAATGGTTCCCTTGCTGTTGCTTGTATCTTTTGAAGGAGAGAAAGGCCAAAAAAAAAAAAAAAAAAAAAAATTAAGTGAACAGCTGTTTGCTTTGGTACCACTTGCTCATTCAAGTTTTTTGAACAGCCAAAATATCAACACGTTGATCTCTTCCCTGGCATTTAGTGTATTCTAGGCCAGCGTTTTCCCCAGCTGTACCCTTGTTTTCCTCACTCGGTGATGGCCCTGTGCTCAGCAGTCACATTCTGCTTCCTGCCCTCAGTTTGCTTCTGTTCCCTTTCTTTGAGTATTTAGTTTACAGCAATGCTCGGGTTACCTCATTCAAGATTTTCCCTCTCCGTTTCTTTTTTCATGGAAATAGGAGGCTAGTGATAGCAACCTGGGAATTCAGTGGCCAGGGAGCTGAAACGCTGACCCGGTAGAGAGGAGTCGGAAGTCTGCATGAGCCGAAACCCACACCAACACCATCGTCTGTGGAAGTGTAAAAGAAGTCTTTATCCCACTGGTAGTTTGAGAGCTCAAGATTAGTCTCCTTTAGGGTGGTTTGAACTTTGAAAGATCAAAGAAGAGTTACAAGGAAACTTAGTTTCACAGTGTTGCAGTGGAGGCTGCCAGGATTTGTTATAAAGTATCTGAAAGTAGCACAAGTATCACTTTCCGTGAAGGTTGATGAGTTACATTTTAGGCTGGATCCCAGGTATCCAGGAGTGTAAGGTTCAATGAATCCAAGAGGAACAGAACCATTTTAAATTCATTCCAGCTTCAGTTTAAAGAGCCATCTTAGGGGGAGGGGCGGCTAAGCCAGCTGGCTGGGAGGGCCAAGACCCGACTTTTCCAGAAAGCGAGATCTTTGCATATATTTAACAGTCAAGAGTGTCCTTACATCAGTGCTTGGGAAGTTTTATCCAAGTAGCAGTCTCCCTGGGATTATAAAAATCCCCGAGACATTGGTCTTGGTCTTGTGCCTTTTTTGGTGGTGTTCTCTCGTGTTCCCTCCCCCTCCTCTTTTCCCCTGTAAACAACAGAGGCATCAGCTTGGAATGTCCATGGAAAGCCTTTAAGAACTGGTGGGTGCAGCTTGTTGCCTTCCATTTAGTTGAAGCAGCATTTACTCTGGAAGAGGCCAGTGCCCTTTTTCTTAGATGTGATTTATTGAAGTGTTATCTAAAAGCCAGTGGATTGAATTTACTTGGGATTTGCTATTTGCCACCTGTTGCTGTGCTGGCTCCTGTCTGCCTGGGATGACTCCCCACCCCCAACACCCACCAAGAAAGGGGAGATCGTTCTGCATTTCTAGGAGGGATGATGGTTATCCAGTCAGAGCATTCTCCTGGCACTTATCTCTGTGCTTTCTAATTTGGGGTGTGATTTTTTTTTTTCCATACTTGCTTTTACGTTTACATGCTTAATACATATTTTTAAGTCAATTTGAATTTTTAAACTTGCATTTTAAAAGGAAAAGTTAAGTGTCAATCATGGGTAAAGGGAAAAGTCAGCTTCCCTGGCCATAATTAGAAGACAACTGCAAAAATAAACACACTGAAAACAAAACAGGGTTGTTAAATTCTACCTAGGTGCTATCTTGCTGAAGACTCTGGCCTAAGAAAAAAGGCAGATTGGGCCAGGTGTGGTGGTGCTTACCTGTAATCCCAGTGGCTCAGGAGGCTGGGGCAGGAGGATCATGAGTTCAAAGCCAGCCTCAGCAATTTAGGGAGGCCCTAAGTAACTCAGTGAGACCCTTTCTGTAAATGTCTCTAAATGAAATATTTAAAAAGGAGCTGGGGCCAGGCGCGGTGGGACATGCCTGTAATCCCAGCAGCTCTGGAGGCTGAGACCTGAGGATGGTGAGTTCAAAGCCAGCCTTGGCAATTTCAAGGCACTAAGCAACTCAGTGAGACCCTGTCTCTAAGTAAAATGCACAATAGGGCTGGGGATATGGCTCAGTAGTTGAGTGCCCCTGAGTTCAATCCCTGGCACCCCTACCACAAAAAAAGGGGTAGGGTAGAGACGGGGTTCAGTGGTAAAGTGTCCCTGGGTTCAATCCTTGGTATCAAACAAATCAAAAAAAGGGGAGATTGGCAGGTGTTGGTGAGGCGCTGAAGACCTACCAGTACCAAACAGACGTTCTCTGTGAAGTCCTCATAGTTTACCTTTGTGTGTGGTGCTGAGGATGGAACCCAGGGCCTCATGCACGCTAGGCAAGCTCTACAATTAGCTGCACCCCAGCCCAGACATCAGGTTACTAGTGAATCAAAAGGAATAACATCCTCAATGTGAGTCAAGATTTAATATAGGTGTGGATACTCCTTAAAAATCTCCATGAGCCCATGAAGCATTTGGGGAAAAAACAGCAACAACAAAACTTTATCCCTCTTGACCCTGGCAGGGTTTCCAGAGGTAGGCAGGGGAGTACACACCCCTTGCTTTGCGCATGCTCCCACCACACCAGGCTCTAACACACTGCTGGTGATTGGCGATCCTTGACTCATCTTTGCTTTCAAATGTTAGGGCTTTTTGGGTTTTGTGAGCCAGGCCACGTTGTGCATTCCTCCGGCCTGGTGGGCTGCTCACTTCCCCTCCCTCAGCTTCTTCCTGAGGCTCTGTGGCCTCTCACATACCTTAGGTCTGGCTGCTCTGCTGCTGCCCACCTGGGTGTGTGAACCCTACCTTCTGAAAGCCTTATTTAAATGTTTGTCTTCCAAATATCAGAGCAGAAGGGATTCTTTGTCTCCCAATGGAACTGTGATGGGCCGAAGTCCTGGAAGCAGCAGTCACTGCCTTGCCGAGCACATCCTGGGAAGTTCTGGCAAGGGTGCGCCAGTCCTGGCGGGATGCGGAGCTCCAGCAATACAATAGCATTTGTGTCTTCCGCTTCAAGCAGGAATAAAGACGACATTGTGGTTTGTTTTATGTTTTTAAAGTTTTCCCCCAAAGGTGTGGGGCTGAGCGGTGCCTTTCGCTGGCTTTCTAGTGGCTTTTTCTTTTCATCTCTTCCCTCCCCAATGGCTTTTAAGAGTGGGTGGAAGCCGCAGTGGATTGGAGGCGGCTGGTATTGCCTTCCTCCTCCTCCTCTGAGCCTGAAGGGAGCACATTTGGTTTTTTAAACTCCAAAAAGCCTAAGATGCAAAGTTTCTATATCTTACCTCCTGAGTAGTAATGACTGATCCAGTTCTAAGAATGTCTTAATTAGCAGCCCTCCAGAAGGAGGGCACAGCAGGAAGGGAAATGGATGCAGTGTTCTCTCTCACTCTCTCTCACACACATTCTGGTTTGATGGTAGAGAAGGCCAATTTGAGGTTAGGAGAAACATCATGGGAGGAAGCTTGCGATCGTTTCAGCATCCAGCCATGCTGGGATGTTGCTTGAGGAGATGTCACAATAAGAATTGCGGGTCCACAGCTTGCATATCTCTATGGGAATGACAGACCTTCCATTACCAAGGCCAAAGGCAGCGCTGGAGGCTGACTTCAATCTGTGTCATCAGGGCCTTGGTATGTGCGCATGTGACGATTAATACGTAAGTGCTTATAGTCCTGAATGTAATCTGGGAGTGAGTAACAGGTATTTAGTTGCTATCACCAAGAAAACACAGTCTCACCACAGGCAGTAGCCTCTCAGAGGCTGAAGCAGGAGGATCCAGAGTTCAAGGACGGCCTCAGCAACTTACTGAAGTCCTCAATTGCTTAGTGAGGCCTGTCTCAAAAACTAAAAGGGGCTGGGGACGTAGCTCAGTGATAAAGCACCCCTGCATTCAGTCTCTCGTACCTAACAAAGAAAGAAAAAGAAAACCAGGTCGCCTGCTTATTATTTGGGGAGTGCCACCATACTCAGAGGCAGCACTGGTCAGAAAAAAGGGGCAGCCAGGTGGCCTCATAGGAAAATGCCCACAAGCACATGGCCTTGCCAGGTGGGGGAAAGAGGGACCTTGTCCCCTGGGGAGACATTGGGCCAGTCTACTTTATTGATGAGGGTGTGCATTTGAAGCATCTGATGGCTTTGTGGCCAGGCCACGTGCTTTTTCTCTAGGCATTTAGAGTTGGAATCTCAGCTATGTGACTTCTTAATAGCAGGGCAAAATGTGTCTGTGTCTTTTGCCTGATTTCACAAACACCGACAAATTAAAAAGAACTCTAAAGTTCCCAGCAAATCCCAAGTGCAAATAACTTTTGTTAAAAATCCACATCCTCCCAACTCTGAGAATAAATAAACTTTTTTTTTCCTCCCTATTACACCCCCCCCCCCCCCAACTTTCTTTCCTTTAAGAAAATGAGTGGCTTTCCATTAAACCGAATGTCTGAGGTAGCCATCAGATGATTTCACAGAGTGCTTCTTGGGCTGTTACTGGACCGGCTTGCATTCGGAAGGGCCAGTTTTTCTCTGTTGTTTCGTGTTTTGCTTGAAGACCTGTATGGTCGTCCTGTTCTGGCCTATGAAGTAAACTCAGTTCAAAACTCAAAATGTCTGGGAACAGCGACTTGCCAGGCTGACTCAAGGGCAGTCTGATGAATCGGCCCTTCTTACAGGCTGTTTGCTGGTTGGTCATGGTTAGATTTTCAAGTCCTGGAAGGTATCCAGACGTAAACATCACCAGGATTATGAGGCAGTTACTTTTTTTTTTTGGATCATTTGAACCTCGCTGCCAAGACTGTGGTAGAATTTGACTTTCTATAAAACAGAAAGGCCTGTATCAAGACGTCTTTCAGATACATTGGCTTTGGTCACCCAGCACTGTCTCTACCAGTGGGATGAGAGGAAATGCTTAGGCTGGTTAGGGGCAAGCCTTCTTGGCCATTTTTTTGAAGCTAATTTATCCTTTCCCTTTGTAGCTTTCATAACTCATTGACAAGGGACATCTCATGCAAGAGAATTCAGTCAGTAGAGAACTGTGAACCAATTTAAAGATGATTGGTTAGAGCAGGTTGTGACCCTTAGCTCCTGCTGCGCAGAGATTCAAAGGAAACAAGTTTTGACCATAAATATAGAAGACTAATGCCTGTAATCCCAGTGTCTTGGGAGGCTGAGGCAGGAGGATCTCCCGTTTGACACGAGCCTCAGCAACTTAGCGAGATCGAATGTCAAAATAAAAGATAAAAAGGGCTGGGATTTTAGCTCAGTGGGTAAAGCACCTTGGGTTCAATCGCCAGTACAAAAAAAAAAAAAAAAAAGAAGAAGGAGCAGCAACAGAAGACAGTGCACTGGACTCTCTGAGCAGCTACCTTGGATTTGAGAAGGTTTTGAGCCTCTTTAATAAACAAACACATAGCAATCCTTGCCAAATACGGTCTGCTGAAGGGCCACAGGGTTAGCTTAAGAAACAATTTTTTTTTGCCTAAAAATAAATGCATGTTCCTATCAGACATTCCAAGCATAGTTTAAACATGAGATTTCCAAGTAGCAGTTCAAGCTCTGTGGGTTCAATTATGTCAAAATGTGAGGGTCTTTGAGGAGTGTGCTCCCTGAGTGGGGACTGGCTGGTGATCACCCAGGAAATGAGATGACCAAATGCAAACCAGCTTCCCTCTGCTTTCTGTGTGTTCTTGATCGGTTCACAGGTTAGTGGAAGATAGGCATGTAAATAACACACAAGATCTTTCATACAGAATCATGTGCTATAAATTAAGTAATAATAGTGAGCATTTTACCTGTGTGAGACAGGATTCCAAGTGTTTCATGTGGACTGAAGAGTAACTCATAAGGTAAAGGTTGTTACTCTTGCAGGACACCTGCAGAAAAGGACCCATGGACGTTAAAGCCACTAGCCCAGATGATAGTGCCAGGATTCAAGTCTAGATGGTCTGACTTTCAAGTTTATGGTCATAACATCTGGCGGTGGTGTTAGGGGGCTATTACTGGGGATTGACCCCTACCACTGAGTTGCATCCCTAGTCCGCAGTTTTCTGAGAGAGTCTTGCTAAGATTCTGAGGGTCTCCCTGGGTTGCTGGGACTGGCCTCCAACTTGTGATCCTCCTGTCTCAGCCTTCCCAGGTACCGGTTACAGACGCGCTGTAGTCTAGTGAGCAGGACTGGGAGAGGGTGGTGAGGGCAGGGGGATTTTTTTGGGGAGAGGAAGGAAGCTCTCTGAAGAGATGGCGTTTCAGCTGTTCCCTAACAAACGAGGAAGAGGGAACCAAGAGGCGCCCCTGAGGAGCAGGGGCTGGGAAGAGAGGCACAGCCCCAAGCAGAGCTTTGTCATTGGAAGCGCTGACGAGGTCTGGAGCCTGGTGGACCGGAGCCTCGCGCTCTGGCACTGCAGCCCTTCCCTCTCGGCCCCCCACCCCAGGAGGCCAGACTTCCAAGTGGGAACCCCGCGACTGCAAGACATTAAACCAGACAAAAGCCTCAATTATCTCTGTGATCACTGCTGCAGCAGGCACCTGTGTTTGATTAAAGCCTGGTGACTTTTGAATCTGGAGTTTTACGGCCTGTGTCCTCAAGGCTTTGTAGTGCGGAGCTTGAGTTTTACCACATGAGTAAGTTCTAGCCTGTTCTGTCCCTCAGGAGGCCATTTCTGCCTGCTGAGGTGCCACTTGCTTTAGGAAGCATCTTTTTTGTTTGTTGTTTTTTGATAAAATGGGGAGACCTGGAAGCCTGATTTTTTAAACTGGCGTAAACTGGGCTCTTCACCTCCTTGCTCATCCACTCTGTTCCTGCCTCGTTCCTTTGATCTGGTGGAGCTAAGTGGCTCTGGTTCAGTCGAGTCAGCCGGAGACACTGAGCTTTCTGTGTCCCTCAGAAGCCAGTCCAGGAACGGGTAGATTTCACTGGGCCTTTCACTGGGCCATAGCTCTCCATTTGAAGGCACAGCTTGTCAAACTAGTTATGTGGCTTTTTACTGGGGAGGGAGGAGCAGTGACGGAGAGCTTGGGGCTATCAGTACATGCTCCTGCCTCTGTGCACGCAGTGCCCAGCAAGAACTTAAGTTCCCGGATCATATTGTGGACACAGGCTGGGATTCTCTCTGCCCTACCCTCAAGGAGATCTGATAGCAAACATCTTCCCTGTCCCAGAGTAGAAAGGAGTGGCTGGGAGTGAGGGGTCTGGAATGGCAGAGCCAGCTCAGCTGCCTCCCGGAGAGGAGATGGCGAGGTCTGCGCTCTCCGCAGCGGACCCTGGAGAACTCGCGAAACCTTTTAAGTAGCTGTATGGGGTAGGAGGGGTGTGTGTGTATCCTTAGCCTCTTAAATACGAAAATAAAGCTTCCCTTTTGTAAAATTGATTCAGAATGGGCAAAAAGGGTACGGCAAATGGAAAATCTATCAAATTCTATTGAGTCCTACCCCATGTTTGGGACGCAGCTGTCAGTTTCCATGGTGGGTGGCCTATTATGCATTTGAGCTGAGCTGGATCTGCTCCATGTCGTTCCTGCAGATCCAAAAGGCTTTGGGGTGTGTGTGAGAAACTGCCTCTCTCTGTCACACTGTGAAAGCATGGAAGACACCTTCTGGGTAGCAGAACGAGGAGCCACTGACCAGAGTGGGTGGGTGTTTTATAGCCAACAAGCTTCTCGTGTAACTTGAGTGGAGGCTTCGTGGGCCCTGGAGTCCAGCTCTCAGGTAGAAACATGACCGCCAGGGCCAGCCAGCAGCCCTCGCCGGGCCCCTGTGCAGAGCGGAGCGCCATGCCGAGCCTTTGGGGGTATGAGAAACCGGAGACCTGGCCCACGCTCTCAAGGAGCTCAGTGTGCTTGGGGAGAGAGCAAAGCCACATGAGACCTCAGAAGGACACTAAGCGTCACACCGACAAGCCACAGCACTCTAGCCCTGTCCCGGGAGAGGAAAGGGGTGACTAAGGGCCGGTGGGGTCAATCATGGAAACTTTCATAAAGGAGGTGAGTGTCAGGAGGGGTGGGCATTTGCCCCGACAGTGGGCAGGTTGCCAGCAGCAGTGTTAGAGGGTCCCTGGTGCAACCTGGCGACCTGGCTGCCTCTGGAGGAGCCTGCTAAGGTCCTCCCCAGTGAGCAGTAGTCTCTGGGAGCTTCAGGTTTGAGAAGTTAGGAGTCATGCTTATTCTATTTTGGGGTTGGTTTGGGGTCCTGGGGATCGAACCCGGGGTGCTTTTGTATGTCTTTTTTTCCCCCCAAATTTTGAGATGGGCTTGCCAAGTTGCTGAGGCTGGCCTCGAACTTGTGACCCTCTTGCCTCACTCAGCCCCCTGAGTCTCTGGGATTACATGTGTTCGCCACCATGCCTGGGAACCTGTAAATAGCAAGTCCCTAGGCTCTGGATCTGAACCCACTCATGGGTCCTGTCACTTCCACCAATGGCGCTGGGGATGGGGGGCCAGGCTCCTCAGGTGGCAGTTTTCTCTGGCTGCGCTCTGAGGCATGTGCCTATTAGTTGGCTGTGTGCTGTCCCTGCAGTGAGGGTAGCCCAGAAGCGTTCTGTCGTAAGAGTTTATTTTGCCTGCCACATTGAGGGTTCTAGGTGCTGCTTTAGTTTAAAGGTAAATGTCATGGAGCTGGCTTGTGGAACCTAAGAATTCACATCCCAGGAAATACTTCACTATGTTTAAAAAAACAAAAGATTCATTCACATGCTCAAATAACGTAGTGCCCTTGGTGTGCTTTCCCCAAATCCACAGCCTCGAGTTGCATCCTGGCCTGTGGGAAAGGAGGCGGGCAGAGCCCGGCTTTGCCTTTCTTTGTCCATGTGGTTTCAGGTGTGTCGTGTGTGGTCCCCCCCCCCTGCCCCCGCAGTTGGTGCATGAAAACTGTGGCATCGCTCAGCTCTAGCAAGTGAAATAGTGGCTGAACTCAGCCAGTGGAGCTTGGCCTCCATCTTTTAGCCTGCCAGGGTCAGTAGGCTTTCGGTGGAAGGATTTGGTGGGGGTGGTGATCGTGGCTGGCATTGCATAGATTAAGCTCCTCTCTGCAGCTCGGGTGACTTTAGGGAGAGAGGTCCCAAGAATATTAGCACAGTTAATTTCTATTTCCTTTTGCACCTCATTAAGGCTTCCAGGCTGGGTCTCCCTGAGAGTCATTATGAGGTGTCTCTCCCCCGACCCCTTTTTGAAAGGCAGAGATGTTAGGGGAAGTGGGTATTTTTCAAGAAGAGAACCTGGGACTCATTGCTTATTGTTGGGGAGTGTATTGCTTCACCTCCATTCTGGGAGAGCATTCTGGGGGAGAAACTGCAGAATATTCAGGGTCACTTTCTTGCATGAACCATATTTTGGAGGAGACGCCTGCTCAGCTGGCAGGTTGGCCCGTAGCACCCAGCCTGCTCCCCAGACACTGCAGGCTGCTCAAATGACACTGGGATTCAGGCTGTCTCCTGGCCCCAGCAGCTGCACCCCAGGAGGCCGTGTTAAGAGTGTTCTTTGCCTGAGGGGGGCCCTTCTGGCACCTTCATGTCCACACTTGGCCGTGGCAGCAGAACAGAAGTGAGGTGGTGTGGGATGGACAGGGGGCTGGGTCGGGGCTGGGCTCCTCACCTCTCCTCCACCTGGGGAGGTATTAGGGGTTGGGCCTCAGTGTCTTCCTTTGAAAGGTGTTTCTGAGGATTAAACAGATAATGTGTGCAAAGTACTTGGCAGAGTGCCTGGCACATTGTTAGTGCTCAGTGATCATTCTAGTGGCTCCCTTCCTGCACCCAGGTGGGGTCTGCTGCTCCAGTCTTTTCAAAGAGGTGGAGAAGGCCTGCCCAAGTGTGCAGCCGGGTGGAAAACCCAAACATCTACCCGCTTTCCTGCAGTTCTCCCCCAGGGAGTTTTGGAGCCTACACCCAGCCAGCAACTTCAAAGAAACATCCTCCATCAAGTGGCAACACGTACTTGGGCTGCGAGTGACACACTGTAACCCTTTCCCTGGCCTCTGCATCCATCTGGACCTGATTATCTGGGAAGTGGCTTCTTGTTTCAGAGTTTCAGGCCCTGAACAGTTTTGTGACTGGGTGAGGCACAGGCAGCACCAGGGAGTAAGTCAACTTCTTAACTTTGCTCTCAGCTGAGGGGCTCTTTCCTCCGGTCCCCTTCTTTCTGTTCCCTTCCCTCCAAAGCAAAAAAAAATCCACTCAAGTTAGAAGCCGCCGGCAGCCCAGCACCAGCCACCTCTCTTCAGCTGTTAAGTGATGTAGAAACAGGAAGGGCTTCGCGCGATAACCCCAAAATAACTGCCCAGGACGTCTGTCAAGTGGGGCAGAGATGCACAGGAGCCTGTGGCCAGCTTTCCGTCCTGAACGTGGGACTCTAGCGGGCCTCCGTCCTCACTGGCAGCTCCATCCTCCTTTCCTCCTTCCTCCCACAACCCCCCTTCATGGGGTCACTTCCTGATGCCATTCCTCAACTTAGCCCCTATCCCCCCTCAAAAGCAATCAAATCCACAACCTAATAAGGCAAAAGAATGAGGAGAATGTCCGCCTCCCAGCCTCTCCCCTAACAGGGCTCCGGCCTACAACAAATTTGGAAAATGTTACAGCACAGTGACAACTGATGGCCCAGCCGGCAGCCACGCTCAGGAGCTCCCATTGTTGGCAGCGGACAAGACCCTGAGGGAGGGCCACCCGGCTTGTGCTTTCCAGATCAGGCTGTTGACACCTCTCTAGCAAAAGAATGAATGGGAAGTGCAGCCCAAGCCGCCTGCTCCTCCTCGTGGGCCCTGCGAGTGCAAGCCTGTGCCCAGCCACCTCCCCTCGGCATGGCGGGCACCGTGCACATCCAAACACTTCTCGCCTCTGAGATGAGCAGTTTTCTTCCCCTTGACTGTGCCAGGGTTAAATTATCCCTGGCGTTAATTAAAACTTGTCAACACTTAGAGCCTGGGCCCCACAGAAACCTGTCACCCCTCCTACATCATTATCCCAGGAAGTCAGCCCTCTCTGAAGCAGTTTCCATTCTGGACTGGGGGCAGGAGGAGCAGGCCCCCTGTGTCAGGAGGCCTAGGGGAGGAAGGGGGCTGGCTGGGCCATGTCTACTGGTTTTGGAAGGTCAAGCTTCCTAATTAACCTAAGGTTGGGGGAGGGGAGCGGCGGCCTAGGAGTGACGTGCTGGGTCTTTCACATTGCTAATTATCAGCAAGCATGAGGTCATCCGTAAATATATCTAATTCTTTAGCTTGTAATTAAGGTGCTCATTAAAAGTGCAGGGAAGTTGTTTTGTTGTTGTTTTTTAAGGGAAAAATACAAAAAGCCTTTGTTTGAACCTGACAGGATGGCTCAGAACAGGGGAGGACTTGAGGCACAGGACTAGTTTCCTGTCTTAAGGGCCTTTACAGGAAATTCACTGCAAACAATATTGGTGACCCTGCCAAGGAGGCAAACCTGGGTGATGTCATTGTTCCAGGCTGTCACTGCCAAGCCTTTGACCTTGGGGGAGGAGGGCTGGTGGGATTAAAAAATGAGTTTGTGTGTGTGTTTAGCTGCCTTTAGAAGAAGCAAGTCAAGTGAAAAGACGGGTGGGAGAGAAGTCACAGGGGTGTCTTGGAAACAGTCTTAGCCAGGTTCAGCTTACCTTTTCTTCTAAGTTAAAAAAAAATCCTCTCTTACTATTCTTGCTCTTCAAAATGCTGCTGCTTTTCAGAGACATCCTTTTCTAAGCCATCCCCCATTTAGTGCTTTGGGTAATTGTGTGTCATAGTGTGGAATTTGTGGCCCACAGGCAGCATAGTAGCAGTTAGGCCCTAGGTAAATGCTCACTCCGTCATGCTGAAGTTATGGAAGCTGACACACAGGACTAGTTTGATATATTTGCTTCTTCCACACACACACACACACACAAAAAAAAAAAAAAAAAAAACAGTTTGGAAAACTACCCATTGCCAGCCAGTTGGCAACTATAAGTTGTTAATCTTTCCATGTGCCTCAAGGAACCGTCTGGACTATCTCTGAAAAAAAGGACAAGCTTTGTATCTTGTCGTTTTTCCACTTGCTGGAAGACTAACAGAGAGGCATAAACACAGTCTTAAAATGAAAGCAACAAAAATAAACTCAAAGCAGCCCTGCGTGAAGACATTAATGCAAAATATGCAAGCTGGCTTACTATTTATATGGCAGAAGGCAGTCATAAGAAGATCCAGGCCTGGTTAGGGAGAGTTACATCTTTTGAGGTGCCTGTTCTTCAGAATTCCAAATAAACCAGGGCCGATTACCCGGATGTGGCTGTAATGTGGTGTCTCCTTTCATGCTTTGCATAGTTCGGTGTCTTGATAGAACCAGTGGCCTCAGAAATGCTAATGCAGGATCCAGACGCAGTTCCAGGGCCCCCTCCTCCTCCTCATGCCCCTCCCCACATCCTAACAACCTTAGAAGGAAGCTTGAAGATTAAACAGGAGAGCCACCGCACGTTTCCTGTGGTTTACACCCTTTGATCTGTTAATATTCTTATTTTTCATTTACCACACTGTTAAGCTTGGAGATACAGCAAGAAAGAAAACCAGCCCCACCCTTGTCCTCATAGCAGTTCCATTCTGAAAGGGATGATAATGAATTAAATGATGAAAGTGGGCTGAGTGTTAAGGCCCCACGTAGTGAGTGTGGCCCTTGGTTCACCGCATGCCGACTGACTTATGTAGGCTCATTGACATTGCCTTCCTGGGTTCAGAAAGGGTCTTTTGAGCATGATTTGAGAGGGAGGTGCCTCAAATGTTCAGGGCTACATTCCTCCGGGTTGGTCCTCAGCGAAGAGTTTGTGGTGTGTGGTGTCCTGGGCTCTCCACTGCTGAGAAGTCACCTTGGGATCCCAGCCTTTTCCTTCTTCCTGGCTTGGGACCTGTGGCTGGAAAGGAGTGATGGATCTAGACAAGAAGGATGCTTCACCTGGGCCAAGGAGGCCTGAGTTTGCAGGTGTCCTCCATCAGTGGCATTGCTAGAATTTCCACAATGAAAACTGTTGGCCCAGTCTGGTTTGGCGAGGATGGTCAGGGAGGGGTGAGCCTTGAAGTCGCAGGATTGCTGATCTTACTCGGGTGTGTGTGTGTGTATATTCGCCAGCCAGGAAGGAGCTGGAGAAGAATTGGGTGGGTATGAGTGGCAGAAGCCACATCCATTACCAAGGAAGATGGTTGCCCTTAGATATGAGCTGCTGCTTGTTTGAGTAGTTGCCTTGGTGCAGTTGGAACCACATTTTGTGGTAACTGCCAGGAAATTGAGCCCAGTGTGGTCTCAAGAAGTCCATGAGATTAGCACCATTTTTTGATGGACTGGTGACAGTACCGAGGGCGACTCCATCATGGTTGCAGCCCTGGGGTTTGGTTCTTTGGGCCCATGAGAAGCCTGAAGCAGAGCTGGGCAGGAGGGCGAGGCCCTGGAGGCCAGCCGAGAATCCCAGGTTCCCCCTCAATGTGCGGAAACTGCAGAGCCTTCCAACCAGGAAGATCAGGTGGAAACAGCTATTCACGGAGCACCAGTTGGGAAGTGTGGGCAGCTGAAGGGGCTCATCTCCTCAGGGCTCCCAGAGCCAGTATATCTGGTGTTTTCAACATTTTCCTGACCACACCTTTCTCCTCGTTTGCCCCATCCCAGCCTCTCAGCCCCCTCTTTTGGCTAGGGTGCCAGGAAAGAACGTGTCCTAGGTCCCCTGGGAAATTTGGGGTTGCCATTCCTGGCAGTCAGTGATCCCACTCCCACCTGGGATTTCAGGCCACCTGTGGGAGGTTCAAGTAGAGGCTGAACCAGGGCAGCTCTGTCCGCAGTCCTTTCTCTGGAACTGTGGGGACAGGGGTGGCCACAACCTGGCTTGTACCTTGTTACTCGGGCCAGGTGGTCCTGTCATTTGGGCAGTTGTGAGGGGAATGAACATAAGTAGGTGCCCCTGGTTTTCTTCTGGGACTGATAAACTGTGGTCCTGGATTATCACAGAGCAAGTGACAGAAGCCAGTGACGCAGCCTGATAGCCCCAGACAGCCCCAGCTGACTGTGGCCAGGTGGGAATGGGGACCTGGGACTTTAGTTTCTAAGAAGCTAGAAATCTAGAGTTTTATGGCATCATTGATTCAATTGAAAATCAGCAAAAGCCAAAAGAAAACACCCCTGCAGGCTATGCAAAATGGGGCTCCAGGAGCTCCCCATCTGTGACCTCTGACCTCTCAGGGTCTTGGTTCTGTCTCTGCCTCTCCTTTGGTTTCTTGATTGAAGTGCTGCTGCTTAATCCTCTTACTGGGAGGGAGAGAATCCATTTTCTTTTCTCCTTAGTGACAGCTCCCGGGCAAGGGGTGGGGGAGCGGGTGGGAGGGGCTTGCCTCGTCTGTGCCTCATGTTTTCCTACCTCCACCACCCCCTTCCTGTTACCTTAGATAATTGAGTTGGCTCCTCAAAATTCCTCTCGCCACAAACATATTTTTAGGATCTGGCTCCATGTTTCCATGAACTAGAATAGTGGGAAGGTTTTGCGTTTGTTTGTTTTAGATGGCCGAAAGCAACACTTTGGTCCAAAGGCAGCTATTCTGAACGCACAATAACCTGGTGGATCGTGCCAACCTTCAAAATGAACTGCCACTTCAAAACCTGCACCCAAGTGGCAGATGTACAGAAATACTTCTTTAGGATTTGTCGCCTAAATTTGACTTCTGGAAGATGTTGGCAGTACAGGTTTTGTGAAAAAGATCAATGGTAAGATCTTTTGTGTGTGGAAAAGCCCAAACACAGCATTTCTCTCTAATGAGAGAGTTGATGGATTTCAGGAAAATGGGACATAGTGGGTGTGCAGTCAATTTGTTGACTGGGGAGGGGGGGAGTTGACCCTGAGAAACCCCGCCCCCAAGCTCTAATGGAGTCCCCTGCTGATTGAATTAGTGCCCCATGGTCCTTCATGGTTCTTATCAAACTTTGCATTTGGAGCTGTCTGCCTGGGAAAAGCCAGGAAACTCTCCATAAAGACTTCACCCTCAACTTTCGGCTTTTTTGGGCCGCGTTGCCTTTGCACTGGTTGGAGCATTTCCTGCTCGATTGTTTTCTCAGGCTGGCCTTGAGTCCTCAGATGTTATTTATGTGCCTAGAAATAGCTGGAGGAAAAATGGTTGTGATGCTTTGCATTGCTCACTGCCTATCCGTGGATGGAAACTCTCAGCAAGGGAAAGGGCTCTGCGGCCAGAAGAGCAGCTGGGCAGGGGGGACGTCCTCACCCTGCTGCCCGTCACACCATTCCGCTGCGCTTCGGCTATTAGGGTGAGAAAGTTTCTAGTTCTCCATGGGTAGGGATCCGAGTGCAGGGACTTCTCAGAGGGCTTTGCTGCCAGCTGTGTGGGCAATGGAGCTGTATTTGTTATGCAAGGTTCTATTTCTTGGGTGGCGTCCTTCTTGGTGGATTCAGAATGTATGCAGAAAGGGAGAGGCGGGGCAGCAGATTGACAGGAGAGGAAGCCCCTCACCATCCCCTAATAGTCGACCCTGGCATGGCATGGCTGATGGTCTGGTGGTGAGGTGGTCTGCTCAGTGTTCATTGAGTGTTTATCCTTTATGTACAACACACAAGGTGCTGGGGAAAGAGATGTGAACACAATGGTCCCCCTTCCTGTCCTCGTGGAGCTTGCAGCCTTAGTGGGGGAGGGAGGCATTCAACCACCACCACCAGGGAAACCTCACATAGGCAGAGAGTTCAGAACTGACTTTCCCCACCCTGTACAGGGGTCGAACTCCAGGGTTCCACTGAGCTACATCCTCAACCCTCTTTATTTTGAGACAGTGTCTTGCCAAGTTGCCTAGGCTGTCCTTGGACCCCTCCTGCCCCTTGCCTCCTGAGTCGCAGGGATCACAGGTGTGTGCCACTACACCTGGCTCAGATGTGATCTCATCCATGAA
Source organism: Marmota flaviventris (assembly GCF_047511675.1). Taxonomy (NCBI): domain Eukaryota; kingdom Metazoa; phylum Chordata; class Mammalia; order Rodentia; family Sciuridae; genus Marmota; species Marmota flaviventris. The sequence goes on along the minus strand of NC_092515.1, from coordinate 14,815,619 downwards.
GGAAAAGAGCAGAGCCCTGCAGCAGGGGCTGTGGGGACACAGTGTGAGCTGGATAGCGCTGTTGGGATGCCCTATCTGGGGTGGTTACCATCAAATAAACTGGAGGGTGGCAAGAAGGAACCAGCTTGGGAGGGGGAAGATTGCTCCAGGCAGGAGCCCCTGGGGGGTATGAGAGGAGACAAATAAAATGACACCACATGCCCAGCACTCAGGAGCAAGTGGACAGGGCAGTGTGGGGTTAGAGAGGTGACAGCAGCCAAAATGCATCTCCTGCGGGATCTAGGGTTGTGTTTTGGGTGCAACAAGAAAGCACTGAGTCCACAGATAACTCCCTGTGCTCCCATCACTGTGCGTAACAGCGGAGAAGCCCAGAATCATCCCGGCTGCTGCCTCAGCCGAGCTCCACCAACTGGGCACTTTGCCTCTCCTTACGGGAGAGGGAACTGAGGCTCAGAGAGGTTTCTTGTCTTGCCCCAGGTGCTCAGCCTGTAAATGATGGAAACAAGACTTGAACTGGACTCTCCCCCTTTTAGGTACTTTTCCATTTCGGGATGGAGCCGTTGGCTGTCCTTCCCTCTCACTTCATGGCTCAGATTAAAATTCAGGGGCTTCTAGTGATTCTGAGAATTCAGGCAGGGATGGCATCAGGTCCTGTGGGATGGGACAGGGTGAGGAGAGGGAGGTTGCGGTGTCTCAGCCTCGGTAGCCCGTGGGGTGCCAGTTTTTTTGGTCCACTGAGGCGTCTGGAGGCCAGTTTGAACTGTGGCGAGACGCCGGAGAGTCGGCCTCACTCTCTGGCCAGGCCCGCCTTGGGCCTGCCTGTCTGTGGCTTGGTCTCCAGCAGGTGATGGCAGTGGGAGTTGTTTTCTGTGTTGCTGGTGGGAGGTGCCCAGTCACATTCCTTTGTAGACAAGCACAAACTGGATATTTTTGAAATTGAAGGTCTGAAACCAGCCGAAGAATTAATTCTGGTCTGAAAAGCAGATGGTGAGAGCGTGGCCTACCTGACTTGGGTGCTGCCTTCTTGACTTTGTTACTTTTCATAAGCCCAGGACTCTCTCAAGGAGAGGCTCTCCTGAACACCTTGAGCTGCGTTCTTCGGGGCTGACAGCTATCGGAAGGGCTCAAGTCCAAGTTGAGTTGTGATCATGTGCACTTTGGCTGACAGGTGTCCTGGTGAAAGGTCAGCCAGGTGGGCCCAGCTCTTCATCACCCAAGCAAGAGGCCTCCTAGCTAGAGGGTGCAGGCCTGGCAGCAGGGGTCCCTCAGTAAACAGATGGGCCAATCAGGGTCCACCCTTGACCCGTCCTAGATGATCCAAGGTATTGTCAGGCTGTGAGCTGCTGCCTGTTGGTTTCTCATGAACACACGCCATGAAGCTGGAGAGAATCCGATTCTCTTCTTGGCGCCGCTCCTTACTGCTCAAGGGTCCCTAGGCAGGGAAGCCTCAGTTTCCACAGGGCCAGTAATGCCCCACCACAGGTGGTCGGGATCTGGAAGGATGGAGTCTTTTGTTCTGTGTTCTGCAGCACTGGGGATTGAACAGGGGCCTCGGGGGTGCTAGGCTTGCAGTCCGCTCCTGAGCTGTGCTCCCAGCCCCGGGCTGATGGATGGAGTCTTTATGGGGCCCTGTCCCGTGGGAGCTGGAGTCCCAGTAGGGGTTACTGGTTGGGGTCTTGTGGGTCAGGGAACCTCTCTTCAACTAGGAAACTTCAGCCAAAGAACTGAGGCAATAGAGAGGAAGTCACCTGCGCTTTGAGTTTCAGACAGTCCAACTGCTCGATGAGGAAGCACTGAGCATGTCAGGGGTCGGGCTCCCAGCAGTGCAGTTCCTTGAAAGAAGCAGCCATCTCTGCTTGATCAGCTGAGACTTGATGGTGGAGCCCCTTGGCCGGGGGCCTGCTCTTGCTGTTGCTGGGCAGGAGGCTTCATGGGAGAGGCCAGCGTCTCATGCCGTGCAGGTCCTGAGAGTGGGATGCAGACTGCGCTGAGGGAGGCCTCTGGGCCCCAGGGTGCATGTGAGTGTCGATGAACTATGACTTACCCTGTAGAAGCCACATGTGTTCTTCCCTCTGGGAAGCCTTCCACCAGGCAGGGCCTCCGCAGCCCTATGTCAGAGGTGACAGGCAGCCCTCTGCCCTTTATCACAGACAGCCCAGAAGGGCCCTAGTGTAGCTTCTCCTCTGAGGAAGCCCTGAGGTCCCACCAGTTCTCCTGAAGCAGCCTTATTGCCCTTTTGCAAGAGCATAGCCAGGCTCAGGTTCTGACACCAGTGGAGAACCCCTGTGGACCAGGTGCCAGTGCTGGTTTGCACCCCCGGCCCCCTCCAGCCCATTCTGCACATGGAGCCAAGCAGCATCTTGTTTGAAATTACAGGGGACATCCCTGGCCCTCGTCCCTGAGCCCTGCAGGGTCTGTTCCCTCTGGTCTCAGGCACACAGCTGCCTCTGTAGCCTGCTCTTTCTTGCCTGGGGCCGTCATGCCGGCCTCTGCCCCTGCTTGTTCCCCCTCCACACCCCCACCCAGATCCTCAACATTCCCCCCACCGCCCCTTTTTTTGGCAGTTCTGGGGATTGAAGCCTGGGGCACTGTACCCCTGAGCTATATTGCGCTGCATTCCTAGCCCTTTTTCTTTCTTATTTTGAGACAGGGTCTTGTTAGGTTGCCCAACCTGGCTTCAAATTAGCGATCCTCCTATCTCAGCCTCCCAAGTCACTATGATTACAGGCACACACGACCATACCAAACCTAGAGGTAGCGATTTCTGCATAAAAGGAAAAAGTTTTAAACAAAACAAAACAAAAACCAAAAATGCCCTTATCTACTCAGAGAAGCATGTGTGACGTCTGGGAGGAATGTGCAGAGAAGCTGATGAAACGAGCCCGGCAGGATGTCCATGGTCACTGATGCTGGTGACGGGAACCTAGAATATTCTCTTTCATGAATATTCTACAAGAGTGTGCATGCATGTTCATGTGTGAGAGAGAGAGAAAGAAGGAAAAAAATGATGGTCACCTGCATTTTAGTCACATATCCTTTCTGCGGACAGGGGCTTCCCTTGTCACGGCATACCTGATGAACATGTGAACATGTAGCTCAGCAAATATTTGAACAAATTAAGATGAACTAACAGCAACTCCCCAGCTCTCCAGGTGGCAGTGGTGTCTCCCCGCTCTGCTTACTAGGAAGGAATCCTGTTTGTCAGAGAATTGGCAGGTTCAGAACTGCTTCAGAACTCTGCAAGGACAGCTGGCTGTCACACTGGTTCTAGGGAGGACTTCGTAGGACCTGTCAGAGTGCACACAGTATGATCAGCTTTTAGATGGGGTACGTATGACAGGCCTGCCAAGGTGAGCTGGGCCTGGATGGTGATGGCGGCAGTGCCCACAGACCATGGGTTCTCCATCAGTCTGTACCCTTAACACCAAACCAAGTGGCTGTTCCAGTGTCCATCAAGAGATGGACAGAAGAGTGGCAGGTGCATTTTGCCTGTCTCACTGGCTGTTTATGCTCCTGTACTTGTCAAACATCTTGTCCCAGGCAGGGGCCCCACAGTCTCATGGAGGATGGAGACCAAAGGGTAGTTAGAGTTAAAAGGAGACTGGAAATGTGGGGCATGGCCACCCTGCATGTAGCAAGGCGAGAAATGATGTCTAAAAAATGATGAGGAAGCCGGGGTGGAGGCGCACGCCTGTAATCCCAGCAGCTCGGGAGGCTGAGGCAGGAGGATTGCGAGTTTGAGGTCAGATCCTGTCTCAAAAAATAAAAAAGGTTAGGGAGGTAGCTCAGTGGTGGACTCCTGGGCCCAGTCCTACGTATCCACCCACCCACTCCCCCAAAAAAAGAGAAAAGGAAAAGGAAAGGAAAGAAGGAGAGAAGACAGGAATAGAAAAGAAATCGCCACCTCCAGGGAAAACCAACACCCAGCAGAAGGAACAGTGAAGCGCTTGGTTCCTGGGGAGAGCTGGAACCTTAAGCCAGCCCTGTGGCTTCTCTGGCTGGCCCCTTCCTGAAACCTGACTTGCTGTGTCCTGGGGCAGCCCGTGGGTCCCCATTGGTCGAGCTGGGGTGCTAGACTTACAGTGCCGTCTGGGCTGTGTTGGTGACCATTGTTATTTATGGGACATTGGCAGAGAAGTCAATACCATGAAAGGGAGAAGGCCCAAGGTGTGGCCGAGCAGAATCTGATTGCTCCTCCGCTCTTTCCGGGCCGTGGGGCCCAGGACAACACTGCTGTCCTTTCTCCCTGCTATTCTGCTCAGGTTTGGGCTTTGTCTCCCATGTCCCTCCACGCCTCCTTCACTGTCATTGGTGACTGGTTCTGGGGAACCAGCCACTCTGTTCCTTGCCCCTGGGACCTCTGCTCTGTTTGGGAGACAAAACCTGAGACTGTCTGTCCTTTTAAATGCCACCTTGTTCTGTAGGAGAGGAGAAAGAGGTGGCTTGTTCAGTGGTGATAGTGGGTGTACTCCAGTGCACCTTTGAAAAGGGTGCAGCTTTGCCCCAGCGACCTTGGCCTCTGCTGGATAATGCGGGAGGAAAACACAGGGAACTCCACGGGGATTTGAAGGTGGGAAGTGCAGCGTTTACCTGGGAGCAGCTGAGTCTTCCTCTAATAGAAGTGGGCTGTGTGGCCACCAGCCAGATCACACCCTGGGAAGAACTGTGCTTGGACTTGGGCTTTGGTGTGCTTGTAAAATGTGAAAGCCTCTGCTTGGGATCCCATTTTCTTACCTCTCAGCCCCCACAGGTCCGCTGAGGCCAGATGTCTCTCGAGGCCCCCACTTTCCACCTTCATAGTTGTGTGCTAAGGGTGGCGCCCCGGCCTCCCTCTTGGCAGCCTCTCTATAGTGCAGGGTACATGAAAACCACACGCAAACACACGTGCACACTCATGAACGTGCATGCACACTCTTGTGAAATACTCATGACGGAGAGAGATGGCTGTTAGGTCCCCGTCACTAGCATCAGTGACCGTCCACATCCTGCCAGGCTCGTTTCATCAGCTTCTCCCCGCACACTCCTCCCAGACGTCACACATGCTTCTCTGAGTAGATAAGGGCATTTTTGTGTTTTGTTGTTTGTTTTGTTTTCATTTTTTGTGATACTGGGAGTGAAACCCAGCCTTGTGTGTGCTGTGTAAGTGTCTGCACTGAGCTGCACCCCCAGCCTGTAGGTGGTGCATTTTTTTTTTTTTTTTTTTTTAGTACCAGGGATTGAATTCCTGGGCATTTGACCATGAGCCGCATCCCCAGCCCTGTTTAAAGACAGGGTCTCACTGAGTTCCTTAGCACCTCGCTTTTTGCCAAGGCTGGCTTTGAGCTCTCGATCTTCCTGCCCAAGCCTCCTGAGCTGCTGGGATGGCAGGCTGGCACCACCATGCCCAGTGACTGTGTGTCTCTTTAACATACCCCACAGTGACATTTACTGCTTTTGACCATGTCTGGAGGGAAAACAAAAACACCCCTTAGCTTCCTTGACATCTCTTCTGCTTCTACAGCTCCTCCTTCTCGTCTCCTCTCCCTGAATCCTCTTTCCCCACCTCCTAACATCCTCATCTGTGGGGGCCTTTGTCCACCCCTCCTCTGGCCGTGAGCATCCTTCTTGGCAGGCTGCTCCCACATGCAGTCCTGACCGCTGCGGCCTGTGTTGACCCACAGCCTCCCCATCAGACATGCACATCTTTCTTGGAGGAAGCTTGTCTTCAGCTCCAACACATAGTAGGAGTTCAGGACACGGCTGAATGAGTGGCAGAATGAACACGTGCTGAGCAAATGCCCTTTTAATGAGCTGCAGACCGCAGTGTCCTCATACGTGCCACCACTCAGCACATACTTCAAGTTTATTGGTCCCAGTCCCTCTTTCTGGGTTCTCCATACCCCGTTCGACTTTGGCTCCTCATCCTGTGACAGACCCCAAGTTTTCCTTATTTGCTTTTCTCAAGCATCTCTCAGAGCCCAAGCTTTCCTCCTGCCATTCTTCATTCCTGCCTCCTGTTCGTGTTCCTGCCATTGTCCTAACTCAGGACACAGTGGTTGCTTTTGAGTGTGTGGGGAGAGGGGGGTGGTACTCCCCAGTACTAGAGGGCCTTAACCACTGATCCACATCCCCAGCCCTTTTTATGAGACAGGGTCTCATTAAGTTGCTTTTGACCTCTCTAAGTTGCTGAGGCTGGCCTTGAACTTGTGATCCTCCTGCTTCAGTTTCCTAAATTGCTGGGGTTACAGGCATGTGCCACATGCTGAGCCATAGTGGTTGCCTTTTATGCTTTTTTCTTTTTTGGTGCTGGGGTTTGAACCCAGGGTCTTGTGCATGTGAGGTAAGCACTCTACCAACTGAGCTGTAGCCCCAGCCCTATTGGTTGCTTTTTAAAAGTGCAAATTGTAGCAGGGTGTGTTGGCTTGGGCCAGTAATTCCAGCTACTGAGGAAACAGAAGCAGGAGGATCCCAAGTTCGAGGCCAGCCTGGGCAGTTTAACAAGACCCTGTCTAAAAATGAAATAAAAAGGGCTGGGAATGTGGCTCTGTGGTAGTGCCCCCTTGGGTTCAATCCCCAGTATCGCCAAGAACAAAAACAAAACTAGAAAAGGTGCAAGACTGTCAAGGCCTCTAGCTGCCAGCTACCCGAGCTGTGGGGCTCTGGGAAGATGACTCCGCCCCTCTGGGAGGGTCATGTCTGGCACACAGGACGCCCCGATGTTGGCTCTCACCATTATCTGTGCCTGTCTCCTCCATGGCCTCCTAACTGGCTTGATTCTAGTCTCCGTCATATCTAATCAGGTCACTCTGAGGAAACCTTCTCTGTCCCCAAATGCCCAGAGGACACATTTTGAGCTCTTCTGTCTCTCCCCTGTATGACGTCAGCCGACACTGTCCATCCCTCGCCACTTCTCCTGGGGTCCCCAGACATCTCCTGCACTGGTGGTGTTTTTTTCTTGGTGTCCCCCGATGTGGAATGACCTTCTTCCCAGGTCACCATCTATCAACAGGTTCCTCTTTCAAGTCCCAGATCAGGTGTCGCCTGGCTTCTGCTGTCCTTATGTCACACTGCCCTCAGTAACTGGCTTACCTGTGTCCCTCCCGCTGGGCTTTGAGGGCAAAGGACTGTGGGCTCTCTCCATACCCTGGTCGCGATGGTCTCGATGTCTCGTGCCCAGGAGATGGGCAGCTGCTTGAAGCCCGATCTCGGCTGGGTGGCGCTGGGTGGCGCTGGGTGAAGTCAGGGGGCGTTTCTGCCCCTGCCTTGGTTCTTCCTTTTCTCATTCGAGAGGTGATGCTGGGAGCCTGGAGATGCTGAGGCAGGGAGAATGGCTTCTACCTGGCCACCGTCTCTGAATGAGTAAGCCCGTGGGGGGTGGGGGGGGTCCAGGCCCTCCTGTCTTCCCTTTGTCCTTCCCTCTTAGAAAGGAGCAGGCCTCACCTCAGCCAGGAGGCGCAGCGCAGCGGGTGGTGCCTGCTTCCTCCCTCCTCCTGCCCACCCACCCTCCTGCCCACCCACGGAGCCAGGCCTCTGCAGGGAGGGGAGGCAGGGCTTTCACGGCAGCGAACCAGAAGCTCCTCTTCCACGTCCTGTAGCTAGGCCCACAGCCCTGCCTTCCCCTCGACCAGTGGGACGCAGGCGCCACAACCATTTGGAACAGATTTTGTGGAGATGATTTAAGAGGTAGAGCTGCGGCTTTCCAGTCCAGCAGCGGCTTTTCCAGGCAGGCCTCGCTGGGACCTGCCGTGGGGTACACGAGATAAAAGAGCCTCTGGGGTGAAATGTGAGTGGAGGAGCACCCACCCCGACCCGCAAGGCAGCGAGCTTGGGGAACTCTGTTTGAAGATCGCCACCGGGTGCCACTGGGTGCACATGTCTGTCATTCCAGCTCCTTGGGAGGCTGAGGCAGGAGGACCGCAGGTTCGAAGCCTTGGCAACTTCATGAGACCTTCTTTCAAAATAAGATTTAAAAAGGGCTGGGGGGAGGGACTGGGGCTGGGGCTCAGTGGTGGAGCGCTTGCCTGGCATGTGTGAGGCCCTGAGTTTAACTCTCAGCACCACATATAAATAAAATAAAGTCCATTAACAACTAAAAAAAAATGTTTAAAAAAAAAAAAAAGGCTGGGGGAGGGCGTGTAGTTTAATGGTGGAGCGCCCTGGGTTCAGTCCCTGGTACTGCAAAAAGGAAAATCACTCTGTGATAGGACTTCCATTTCCTCTACTTCTCTGCTGGCTGACCAGGGGGCTGGGGTTGGGGTGCAGTCCACTGTGGATCACAGCCAGGTAGAGCACATGGCAGGCCAGGTGGGTTTTGGGGGCCATGCTTTGGCTGCACCTTCCTTCATGTTAGATTGGACAGTGGTCACCCATGGTTCCTGTCCCCTGGGGGGGAATGGTGCTGTAGAGGAGAGGGCAGGAGGTGCTGTCCATTCTGCGTTGCGAATGTGTCGCAGATCGTCCAGTTCTCTCCATCTTCACTGCTGGAAACCTGGTCCAAGCTGCCACCCTGTCACAGGAGTGTGGGGACAAGGGAGCTCTTCTCACATCTTTGGTCATGCTACTTCCCCTGCGAGACCTTCCCCATGCTTCCTGTTGCTCCTAGAATGAAGCCAAGCTCCCGCCCTGGGCATAGAGCTCTGCGCGGCCACCCTCCCGTCCCTCCAGCTCCCTCTGGGCCTCTGCCTGCCTGCACCTTTCCTGAGAATGATCTCCATTCTGCTGCAGGTGGCTTTTCCTGCTTGTTCCTTCTACAGAGAGGACTTCCCTGGCTGGCTGACCTCAAGTCTCTTTCTCCTGCAGTTACTCTTTACTAGGGTTCTCTGCCCTGTCCCACCCGTCTCTGTAGAAGCACCTTAGTTTTTCCTGCCCTCTCTCCCACTGGAACACGAGCTTCAGGAGGGATGGGTGTGTGTTGATTTAACCCCGTGCACAGGATCGCGGGCGGCCTGTGGTAGATGCTCAGTAAGGGGTTAAATTGGAGTGGATATGGGCTGGCAGAGGCTCAGAGCAGTGAGCTCCCCCTCTGGGGCCTGGAGCAGCTGTGGGGGGGGTGTCTGCCGGTGCCCACGTTCTCGGGCCAGTCTGAGCTGACTCTGGACTCCTGGGAGATTGGTTTCCTTGGTTCTCAGAGGGTGTCGCTGTACTCAGACCTGACCATGTAGTTCCCTGTTGGCCTGAATGGCTGTGCCTCCTGAAGTGGCTCTTACCTCTTCCTTTTGGGCTCCTCCCGGAGCAAGCAGGTGGGAGACCCACACAAGATACGTCATTCAGCTGCGGCCTGAAATTGATTTCCTCCAGGCCCTGCCCGGAGCCGGGTCTCTGCCACTACTATGGAAGGGAGAATGATATAGCTGCTCACTTGGCCAGGAGGCCACCCCCCTTCTCTAAAAGACACCCGAGGCTGGCGAGCTGCAGCTTTGTTTTATGAGTCACCGGCGATAGCCTGTCATAATAGCCTGTCATAAATTGTTATTTCCTATACTTTCAGAGCAGCTTTATCAGGCGTCTCCTATGCAACCTGGGAACAGATTTGATACAGGGTCAGTTCACACATTGTCTCGTTGAAATCTGTCATTGTGCCCTTATAAGGTAAACTCCTTGGGTTACTTTTTACCTTGGCAGAGTCACAGGAATGTCAAGGTAACCGGTCCACCTCAGCATAGCTCTGATTCTCACCAGGTCACCTGACCCTCCCTCCTTCTCCCATGACTCACTCTGAAGCTCAGTGCCTGGCCCCTAGTTCTGGGGCTGCTGGAATCCTCCCAGGGCCTCTGGGACTGCCCTTGGGCTTGCGTCTTCCGCAGAGTAGAGAGGAGCTATGCGAAATGCCTCACGTGGGCCCCACAGTGAGCACCAGAAATGTAAACGCAGCTCTGGCTGGGCACCAGCTTAGCTGGGAGACCTGCAGGACCCGGGCTGCCCCTAGTAGCTGTGTGACCACAGGCAGAGCCTTCCAGCATTTGGAGCCTCATCCATAAAATTGCAGCACTCAGAAGAAATCCTTGTATACAGTAAGTGTTTAATAAATGTGAGTCACTTTTACACCTAAACCTTAGGCTCCACCTAATTATAAAAAAAACACCTTTAGCTAGCTGGGCATGATGGCACAAGCCAGTAATCCTAGCCACCCAGGAGGCAGAGATAGGAGGATCGCAAGTTCGAAGCCAGCCTCAGCAACTTAGGCCCTGTCTCAAAATAAAAAATGAACTGGGGTTGGAGCTCAGTGATAAAGCTTCTCTGGGTTCAATTTCCAGTACCCCCCGCCCCTCAAAAAAAAGAAAAACCAGAACACCTCTTGCATCTTTATTGAGGCTCAGCCCCTGGGTACCTTTGATGGTTGAAAGAGACCCAGGTCTTTCCCAGTCCTCCTCCTGTGTTGTAATGACCAAGAGTCACTCCCTGGAAAACAGAGCCCATTTCTCAGGGTGCACCCCTCTTTTATTCCCTGTCACCCTGCCCTCCATGCCACACAGGCCACTCTCCATTGTTCTGGGCCAGCAGTGAGCTCCACCTCCAGAGCGCCTGGGCCCATTCCTCCTGACGTCACACTACTCCTGGAGACAGCCACCCCTTAGAACTGCTGTGTGTGGCTTTGTCAGGCCTTAATACCAGGCCCAGGAAGGCTTGTAGGTGGGGCAAGCCGGGTGGGGTGGGGGGAGTCTAACCCTGTCCCTTTGCCAGGGCAAATGGTTTCACCATTTTTAATGGAGTAATTATGAGTCAGAGGTTTCACTCTCTCCTTACTGGTTCCTCCCAGTCCTGTAATTACTCTTTGACTGTAGAACCTTATTTTGGTTTTTCCTTTTTTAAAATTCTCCCAAGACACTGTTACTATTGTCCATCTATGTTCTATATCCATGGGGTTGGAGAGAGAGACGAATATGATCAAGAAAAAAAAAGAGAGTCCCCAAACTCAGAGTGCTTTCTTTTTTTTGGTGGGGGAGGATACCAGGGATTGAACTCAGGGGCACTCGACCCCTGAGCCCCACCCCAGCCCTGGTTTGGATTTTCTTTAGAGACAGGGTATCACTGAGTTGCCGAGCACCTCACTGTTGCTGGGCCTGGCTTTTGACTTGCGATCCCCCGGCTCAGAGTGCTTTCTTAACTGACTGAAATTGTGCGCCCCACACTATCCCAGGGCCAGAGAGTAGTACCAGCCCCACTCACAGGAGGCGAGGGACAAGATGCATAACTCTTAGTACCACCAGCTGCCTCTTGGCAAACTCCAGACCTCAAGCCTGGAATTTCTGCTCCGAGTCACCTCCCAGGTTCACTGAGTCCCTGCTGGGTGTCAGGTGGAAGGGCAGACAGGCTTGGGAGTACTGAGCATCTTGGCAGACCCTGCCAGTGCCACTCCACGCAAAGGTGGGGGTTCAGACACCCGCCCTGAACTCCCTCTGTGCTCCTGTCTTACCTCAGTTCTGGGAGGCATAAGGGAAGTCAGTGGGGACAGAGTGTCTGTGAGACAAGCCCGTGTCCGTGAGCGCAGCCCCCAGCTCCACCCCAGCCTATTGCCTGTCCCAGGACACCCTGCGTGTTTTGCTGGAGTCAGAAGGCTCTGACCTGGCTGGGTGGACTGTTGAAGCGGAACCTCCCAAAACAGGAAAAAGGAAAAGGATCACCTAAGAGGAGTTTCATTTGTCAAAGGCAAACAGAACACTGTGCACTGTTCAAGACCACCCCCTGGCCGGCACAGTGGCTCTCCCAACTGCCAGGCCCAGCTGGGGACGCTGTGAGCACCAGGAGAAAGCACGCTGCCTGCTAGAGGGAGGAAGGGGAGTTTCTGCCCTGCCCCTGATTTCCTGTCCTGTGGCACTCCAAGATCTGGGCGAGTTCAGGGCAGGGGGCAGGCTTGGCAGCTCTCTGACTTCATTTCCCCTAGATCCCAGTGCCTCTTGGCCGGATGAGATGTTCCTGGGTAGATTCACCCTGACTAAAATATTAATTCTGAACACTAGGCCTCTTAGGCACCTGTTAGGATTCCAAGCTGCACAGTCTCAAGGTCAGCATTGGCTTGCTTGGCTATCTTTTTGAAGGATCAAAGTTTAAACCAGGAGATCTTTAATCCCCCATCCCTATCTGGAAACCTAAGCTCAGCTGTAAGCATTGAAAGTAAGTCGGGTGTTTGTAGCTTGAACTCCCTGTTCTCCAGGTGAAGGGCCCCGTGTGCCTTTCACAGCACAATGCCAGCTGGGGCCAGAGGAGGCGGAGGTGGGGCGGGGCAGGGCAGAGTCCCAGCCTCTGCTGCTGTCCTCATTTAAAACTGCCTTTTGGGAGTGAATGTTGTCTCTTTTAAAAGTAGCTATCGAGGTAGGCCTCACCCATCTCCACTTCCTGTTAGAAAGCTCCAGTGGAGGGTGAGCCCGCCCTTCCCTCTGTCCTGTTGGCTCTACCTGCCTTCAGTTCAGACCCACGTCTTCCTGTGCAGGTGAACTTTGCATGGGAACAGGCACTTCCCTCTTGAGAAGGACCCGGTTCTTGGGACTGTGATCTGAGTAGCTTGGGTTGGTGTGTTCTCTGTGTATGAGATGGCTCTGGAAAAGATTGTGTGAAAAGAGTCAGGTGTAGCGGGAGCATCTTCCTACCAGCCGCTCCTCTCCTGGTCCAGTCCAGTCTAACGTCCAGTGGCAAGGCCTCTCAAGTTCACCAAGCCTTAGACCCCTCATTTCTAGAAGGAAGGGATTAGAGTGCTTGTTCTCAACCCTGACTTCATGTGACAGTCACCTGACGTGGTTTGTAAAATGTCATTGTCTAGGACTTACCTCCAGGGGGTCTGATTCATTAAGCCTGTGAAAATCAGGCATTGGTGTCCGGTTGGGCAACACACACAATCCCAGCAGCTCAGGAGGCTGAGGCAGGAGGATTGCGAGTCAAAGCCAGCCTCAGCAACTTAGCGAGGCCCGAAGCAACTCCGCGAGGCCATGTCTCAAAATGAACTATAAAAAAGGGCTGAGGGCTGGGGTTGTAGCTCAGTGGTGGAGAGCTTGCCTTGCATGCATGAGGCACTGGGTCAATCCTCAGCACCACATAAAAATAAATTAAAAAAAAAAAAGGGGGCTGGGGATGTGGCTCAGTGGTTAAGTACCCCTAGATTCAGTCCACAATACCAAAAAATGAGAAAAAGAAATTTAATCATTTTTAAAAAAACTCCAAAGACCCACATATATTTATTGTCTTTGGATTTTTAACAAGGGTGTGAGATAATCCCGGTGGGGGAAAGAATAGTCATTTCAACAAATAATGCTAGAACAACTGGATATCCACACGCAGAGAATGAAGCTGGGCCTTTGGTTTACTGTGTATAGTAGGTTAACTCTAAATGGATCAGAGACCTAAATGTAGGAGCTAAAACTATGAAACTCTTAGAAAAAAACATAGGTATTAATCTTCATGGCCTTGGGTTAGGCAATGACTTATTAGATAGAACAGTAAAAACACAAGCAACCAAAGAAAAATAGATAAATTAGACTTCCTCAAAATCAAAAACTCTTTTGCTTCAAAGGCCACTATTATAGTGAAACAGCCGGACACAGTGGCACATGCCTGTAATCCCAGTGATTTGGGAGGCTCAGACAGGAGGATTACAAGTTTGAGGCCAGCCTCAGCAACTTAATGGGAACCTATTTCAAAATAAAAAAAGACTGAGGAAGTAACTCAGTGGGTAAAGTGCCCCTGGGTTTGATCCCTAGTATCAAAAAACAAAACAACAAAAAGATGAAACAGCCCACACAATATTTGCAGCCAGGTGCAATGGCCCATGCTACATAGGAGGCTCAGGCAGGAGAATCACAAATTTGAGACCAGCCTTGGCAACTTAGTGGGATCCTGTCTCAAAAAGTTAAAAAGGACCGGGGATGTAGCTCAGTGATAAAGCCCCCCCCCTCCCTGGGCTTAATGCCTAGTACCCCCACCAGAGAGAATGTTTGCAGATCATGTAGCTATCTAATAAGGGTCAAGTTCAGAATGTATAAAGAACTCTGACAGTTCAACAATCAAAAGATGGCCCAGTTTAAAAAAAAAAAAAAAAAACAGGCAAAGGATTTGAGTCATATTTCTCTAAAGCAAATGGCCAATAAGCTCATGAAAATATGCTCAGCATCTTGAAGACAAATCAAAGCCACCATGAAATGCTACTTTACACCCACTATAATAAAAATATTAGATACTGACAAGTTTTGGCCAGGATATGGAGAAATTGGACTGTCCCCTTGTTGGTAGGTGTGTAAAATGGCACACCCTCTTTGGGAAGCAGGCCAGCACTTCTTCCAGGGATTGAACAGAGCTGCCTCATGACCCAGCAGTTCCACTCCTAGGGGTATGTCCAAGGCAATTAAAAACATGTCCTCACAAAACTTCAAAATATAGACCGCAGCACTATTCCTATTGCTAAAAAGTAGAAATAACAAGAATGAGCTTTAAAATGTGGTATATCCACGCAATGGAATATTATTCATACATAAGACGTATGAAGTGCTCATATATGCTTTTATGTGGGTGAGCCCTGAAGACCTGCAGAGTGAGTGCCAGGAGCTGATTTGGAAGGCCACATACTGGATTTGTAAGAAATGCCCAGAACAGGGAAATGCAGAGGGGTGGGGGCAGAGGTGCGCCTGCGGTGGCTAGGGGAAGTGGGAAGGGACTGCTAACGAATTTGAGGTGGTGGGAATGTTCTGGCATTAGATAGCGGTGACAGTGGCCCAGCCTTGTGAGTATACCAAGATGCATGGGATTTTGTGGTACGTGGATTACATTCCAATGAAAGCAGGACTCATTCTTCAAACTCTGTATGTTTAGAAAAGAATACGGGCATATCCATGGCCCACCAGCTCTGCTTCCACACTGTACAAATTAATCCTGTTGCTGAGTAACAAATCACTTTGAGCCGAATGACTTAAAATAAGGTATATTCATCATTGCCAAAAAAAGAGGGAGAAGAGAAAGAAAAAGCCCCAGGTAATCCCAAAGCACCTCCAGGGCTGGGAACCACTGGATCTGAAGAATCTCTGGAAGCAAGAAGGACCCAATCGGATCATTATCATTCCTTTTCTAATTTTGGGAGTTTTTTAAAAAATATATTTTAGGTGTAGTTGGACACAATACCTTTAATTTCATTTATTTATTAACTTTTCCCCCTTATTCATTTGGTCATCGGGAGGCGACGCTGAGGGG
The DNA here is from genome assembly GCF_047511675.1 of Marmota flaviventris. Lineage (NCBI taxonomy): Eukaryota > Metazoa > Chordata > Mammalia > Rodentia > Sciuridae > Marmota > Marmota flaviventris. The sequence continues at coordinate 14,800,472 of NC_092515.1, read as the reverse complement.
CCAGGAGATTTGGGGGACAGTTGCTTTGTGTTGGCCACCAGAGCGCAGCCAGCCACCTGGCGAATCCCAGCGGGCCTGGCTTCCCAGCCGCAGTGCTGATGCTAGGGAGTGACGGGTGGCGATGGGACATCTGCTGCCAGGCTGTAGCATCCACTCTCCCTGCTGCCCGCTTGAGTGTTTGCAAGTGCCCGTTACTCTCGTTTACAAAGGAGAACGCTGGAGCCTGGAGAGGGGACCCTCGTCTTCTGAAGCCACCCACGTTCACTAAGCGGTGAAACTAGGATTTGAACTCGTGTCTGTTTAGACAGAGTCTTGCTGTGGTCACAGAGCCGTTCTGTCCTTTCTGGGCAGAGGGATGTCTGGAGGGTCTGTCCACTCAGCCAGCTGCTGCTACCTGTTGTGTGGATCCAGCTCTGCTTCAGCCAGGGTCCCCACCAGTCCAGTGGGATCAGAAGCCCCAGTGAGGGCAGTGCCGAGGCTCCTCTCCACGGTGGTGACAAGCCCAAAACACGTTTCCTTCCCTGGCTGTTCATAGAGTGTCTGCGAGGACTCCTGAGAGCAAGCAGATTCATCCTGAGCCGGACCCTCATCTGTATAAATTAAAAACAATGAAGTCCTAACAACTGGACCCGAGAAGTCCCAGTCCTGTACCATTCGTTCACGCTAGGATTTATTGAGCACCTACTGTGTATAAGACACCATTCCAGCCAGTGGGATTCTGTGGCCTCAGTGCCCTCCTGTCACGGGTTTGTGTCACACTCGGGAGGGAGACTGCCTGTGAACAGCTAACAGTTTCTGATAGTAAGTTCAGTGGACAAAACAGTGAGGCAGTGGACAGTGGAGCTGCTGTCAGGGAAGGCCACCTGAGCGGTCTCCTGCAGGAAGCCACATAGCTGGCCCTGTTAACGAGCTAGTCTTGGACTCAGGAGGGACTGCGCCACATGCTTTCTGGCACCTTGCAGGAGGGTTGCCAGGGCTCAGGCTGTGACTGCTGGGAGGGGGTCGGGGGAAGAGCTAGTTTCTGGATGGACACGCAGGACCCTTGGAATGCTCACGGCTTCTCTGCGTGGTATTTGTCCCTCTCCTCCGACTAGGAAGATGGCCTCTTCATATAGGCTGAGAAAACTCCGAATAAGGCAACCTCAGACCAGACATCAGAGCGTGCCATGTCTTGTGGGAAGCCATTCTCGCACGTGATTGGGCACCTCCCGGATTGGGTGTGAGGCACTCTGGCCAAACTGTGTCGGAGCTTTCCCCACCCTCTCCAGGTGCGAGGGCCTGTCCGTGTGGGGGTGTGACTGACCACTGACCCTGAGGCCAATCACTGACCCTGACCTTGGAATGCTGCCCCCTCAACCTTCATTGGATAGAATTTTCCCCTGAATTTCTTGTTCCCCAATAAAAGGCCACTCCCTGGCGTGCTCTCTCTCTCTCTCCTGCTAGCCCTGAGTAAGCCTTGCTGCCCTACTGGGTGGTTTGAGGTGTGAGCCAGAGAGGTGAGAGCCGTCTTGGACCTGGTCATAGAAAAAGGTAATTGAGTCTGTGTGTTTTATTTTGATCTCGCTAGTTAACTTTCATGCCACGAACCCCTTTAATGAAACCAGTGTGCTGGTCGCCTGGTGGAGTGTCTCACAGTAATTGCTTTCCGTTAGGCTGTGTCGTCACAGGGCAGGCACACGGCACGCCCGTTCTACTCCTGGCCGAGTCAGGTCCTGGGTGGGCAGCCCTGGTCCCGTGCAGAAGGGCTGTCTGTTCTGAGCCGCTCCCCCAGCTCATTTCACCCGGGTCTCTGGTCTCCTTTGGAATGGAGTGAAGGCAATGGATCTTCAAAACAGGGCTCACGGGACAGCCTCACCAGCTGTTTCAGAGCTTCTCAGGCTCCTGGTCAGGGTGATCACCCCTCTGCCCGGTGGCTGGTAACCTAGATTCTAGAAGGCTGAATGTCTGGCCCTGAAAGCACCTTTTTAGTTGGTGATGGAGCCTGGGCCCCAGGAGCAGTCTCTGCTTTCAGGAACTGAAAAGGTGCCCCTCTGGGCCCAGTAGCCATCTGGCAGATGGGTGATAAGAAGGGTGGGTGCTCCCCTAGAAATAAATAGCCGCTCCTCCCCTGTGTGCCAGCCCCGACACCCTTCCTGAGGACCTGCTGAGGCAGGAGCCATGGGCAGCGGCAGAGGCCATAGCAGGCAAGGTGGGAGTTCAGGAGGTGGGACGGCGCCCTCCCCCTCAAAGCAGCTGGTGCCCCAGCGGAGCGGCAGACCCAACACGGTATTTCAGAGATGAGGTTTGAAAACTCCCAAGACCCTGGGGAGGCCTGTTTGGCCTCCGTGTGCCAGGGGGGAGCTGGCTGTGGCCACCTGCTGGCTGGGCCTTCTTTGCCAGGCATTGGGTGGTGACATCCTGCCAGGCGGGTGGGCAGCCTGGACACAGTGAAAGGCAGGGGCGTGGCTCGAAGCAGCTGGCAGTTCTTCCTAAAGTCTTACCAAGCGTGGCCTCAGTGGAATCCACATGGGAGCGTCTGCCTGGAGCAGGGAGGCCTCTGGCCCAGCTGCCTTGCCCATGCGCATCCGGACCAGCTTCTAAGCCTAGACTGACTGCAGGAGGCCCCCCTTGTCCTGGTTTTAGTGGGGTTCCTTCTGCCAACAGGCATTTCCTTTCACACCACGTGTGTGTTTGTTTTTGTGGTGCTGGGGTCGAACCAGGGCCTCGCACTGGCCAGGCTGTGCTCTGCCACCAAGCTGCACCCCAGCCCGAGAACATGTCTTGCGACGGGAAGTCAGGAGGGAAAGGGAAGGGAGCTTCTCCCGGGCCTTTTCTTGGTCTTGGCTTGTGCTGGGGTCCCGCTGCCTGCCGAGCCCCTCTGGCTGTCCTGGGTCTTCCTCATTTCTTATTCATCGATGGCCCAGAGCAGAGGGTCTCCGCTCTCTGGTTGGGGGAGGGCATCTTCCATGAATGGCTTATTAAAGCCACCACTGCCACATTCCTGGCCGCTGAGGTCATCTCCCGAACAATATCCATCATTCATTCACCCAGCCGCCCCACATCCTGGCTGCTGGGAGGGGTCCCTGTGACACAGGAAAGACTTTATGACCAGTAATGCCAGCGCCCCCTCCAACACACAGGAGTGACAAAGCAGAAATCACTGCCCCCCACCCACCCATCTTGCCACCAGGACTTGAGCACATGGAGTAAGGACAGGATCCCAGACTTGCCCCTCCCTTCTCCACTCTTGCCCTGAGCTGTTTTGGCAACCATAGGCGGCACTGTCTGTGGGTCTCCACGTGTGTGTGAAGCGCCAGCCACATCCTTCCTTCCTCCCCAGATAGGCCAAGAGCCTGGTGCAGCTGCCTCCCCTGGGTGCTGGGTACAGGCTGGGAGCAGCTGGGCCTCCCTGCTGGGTTCTGTTGGTCCAGTACCTTGCACTCTGCTCTCACGTCCTGGAGTGAGTGCCCACCTGTTTGTTAGTGTGATTTTGAGCAAGTCATGTGACTCTTCCTGCCTCAGTTTCTTCATCTGTTCAGTAGAGACGATAGCGTCCTGCATGATCATGGTGACGTGTGAGTATAGGAAGCAGCCGAGAGCGGTCATTGTGTGATCACGTTTAATGTTCAGGCTGCTGGGCTTCCTGCTGTGTCCAGGACATAGTAGGGCCTCCAAGCAGGTGAATTCTTCTTAGCACTGAATTCTTCTTAGATGAGGCGCTGTCCTGTTCCAACTGGTCAGATTTGCTACTTTCCCTGGTGGATATCAGTGATGTCTAGAAGAGCTCCGGCGCTTTGCCTTTCTCCCAGTGCTCTGGCCGCTTCCTCCCAGGATCTCACAAAACTGAGACCTTGGGTTTGTGGTTTCAATCAGGACAGGTACCTCCAACCTGGCTTCTCTGCCCTCCTCCTTCTGCCAGGAGGAAGAAGTTGCTCTCAGTTTCTTTCCTTTCTGGGGATTGAACCCAGAGGTGCTTTATCACTGAACTACATTCCCAGCCCTTCTGTTTCAAGGCAGGGTCTCACTAAGTTGCTGAGGCTGACCTCAAGCTCACAGTCTTCCTGCCTCAGCCTCCTGAGTCATACACCACTGCACCTGGCAAGCATAGCCTTTTAAAGGCCCCATTAACTCCTTTCTTACTTTCCTTTCTCTGACCAGGTTCTGATCCTCCTGCTGCGGGGCCTTAGCACATGCTGTTCCCATTATCTGCAGAGCCTCCTTTATTTTTGTCTTATTGAACTTAACATTACTCAGGTCAGAGTTTGAAAATTACCTTTGAGGAGAACTTCGATGCACCTGCCCTCACCACTCCATGAGACATTCCCCCACCATGCTGGACATTCTCTGCAGCTCCTGTTATGAGGCAGGGGACACAAACCATCTGATAACCTAAGGGGGGACTCTGAAGCCACAATACCTGTTTTTAAATCCAGCTTCTATAATTTTCTAGGAATGTGACTAATATGGGCAGGTTCCTTCGCTTCTCAGGCCCTCTGTTTCCTCGTCTGGAAAGTGGGGGCATGAGAAAGTTAATACAGGACAAAGTGCCCAGACCAGTGCCTGGTGCACAGCTGGGCCTTGGAGTGTCTGCTGTGGCCACTGCTGTTCCCGCTCTCCCTCACGCTGTGCTTTCTTGGTGGAGCACGCCTGGGTCGTGGGTGCTGTCGCTCCTCGGTGCGGAGCTCCGGGCGAGTGCGGCTGGTCTGCGTTTGCTTGCCTTCGGGTTCTTGGCACAGGCCCGGCCCTGGTGGACACCCAGCAGGTGCTTGTCGAGGGAACGTGTCTGGCTCAACAGGTTCTAGGGTGCTGGGAACAGGCAGAGCCCGTCAGCAGGGGGTCCGTAGCTCCCCCTGAGCCTCCCACCTGGTGGCGGGGTTGTGGTGGGCACAGGAGGCCTCCAGCATAGAAACCACCTCCCTACACCATCCACCCCCACGTTCCTCTGAACTGGGGGAGAGGAAGGATTTGAGCAGAGTTGTCATGTTTGTGACCAAGTAGAAAAAACAATGAGTCCCTACTGTCCTGCTGGAAATCCAGCCCCTGCCCTCTCACTGCAAGGAGGAGTGGCACTCACAGTTGCTTTGTCCCAGAGGTGGCCTCCTGAGCCCATGCTGTCCTTGTCCCGAGCCCTGGATCAGTAGGTGCCTCTCACCTTCCAGGAGGAGGAAACACGGCCAAGCAAGGCATGGGTGAGGGTGGGGGTCCGCCAGTGGGCTCCCTGGCTCTGAGTGAGTCCATGGTTGGGAAGGAGTTCCTCCCTGCCCTGTCCCCAGCGCACTGGGGCGTCTTCCTGAGCACCTGAGGTGTTCTGCTCTGGCTGCTGCGTGTTTCCGGTCAGGAAGGCAGATGCGGCCTGCTTTCATTTACTTAGAGGTGGGCCTTTCCCTGACCACGTGTGACACTAAGAGCTTAACCTGGGCCGGCTGCAGTGCTCAGTGATTTGCTTTCATCCTCTTGTTTAATCCTTTTCTTAAGAGCAGAGATCCCAGTCCCCAACCACCACCCAGGAAAACAAGGCTCATCATTTGCCCTGGGTTATGGCGGCTGCCCCAGTGGGAAAGCCGAGCCTGGAACCAGGTCTGCGCGATCCCTGGGGCAGAACTTTTGTTTACTACCCAGAGTAGATGGGCAGAGGTGGGCATGTGCTGGAGGGCACACGGGAGGACAGAAGGCCTGGGCCCGAGGAGGCAAGGTTCACTCAGCGCCTCCGCAAGTTGGATTGGGGACTGTGTGCAGGGCCCTGGACATCACATTTCCCTCCACACTGCTGCAGGAGAGGGCAGAGGGCCTTCACAGAGCAGAGGTGGGGTCCTGCTTTTCCTGGGTGTTGGGTCGGAAGCAGCCAGCGAGCAGGTGTGGGATTCACCTGGTGCAGACTCCATGCCAGGGTCTGTGATGAGGCTTTGAGTGCAGTCCACACACACCCCGTGGCATCCGTGCAACAGCAGCAGGAGGTGGACTCCGATGAACCGAGCTGGCGTTCAGCCCCAGGTCTGCCTCTCCCAGGGGGTGACCCAGGCAGGCAGAGGCCAGGAGCAGTGCCTTTTAGACATGTGCCCCCCCACATCCCCTGCAGATGACAGGTGCCTAGGCCCTGGCTCCTGGCAGCGTGGGAGCACCATGGGGGTCCACCCTCGGGAACTGCCGTCTTGCAGCCGCAGGCTGAGGGATGTGACTTGGCCGCTTCGTTGTCAAAGGGCATCTTTCAGGCACAGGCAATAGCAGAGGCTGGACATCCCCAGCCACTTCCTGCCCAGCCCCTCCTGCTGCTGTCCTCTGCACCACAGGCCTCTGCCCACCGCGCAGGCACTGCGCCCTGAGCCATGGAAAGCACCTCTGCCCCGTGGGGTTCCCACGAGGTGGGAGAGGGCTCCTGCGCACGTTCTGTGCATTAAGACAGAAAATGCCTGGAGGATGTGTCTCCCCGAGAGGTGCCAAGGACCGTGTGGTGGTGTGGGCAGGCAGGGTACAGGGCAAGCACTCTGGACAAGGCAGGAGGGCTTCCGAGACCCTGTGGGGAGGGAGGAGCTGCCGCCTGGGCCCTTCCATGCGCTCCGCGGGCTTTCTTGCCTGGAGCCCCTGAGCAGACCACGACCCAGGCAGTGTGTTCATCTGTACAGGAGAGGAAGCCACCTTCCAGGGCTGCGGAACTGCCCCTCTGGAGCCACAGCCAGTGCGCTAGGCCTGGTTTGTCCAAATGCGGAGTCGTACAGGGCAGCAGGGGAACAGGGCTGGGAAGGCTAGTGGACATTCTCGTCAGTGAGAGCCTGCCTGTGGCCTGTCCCCTCAGAGACTACACAGGTGCCACAAAGTGTCTGCTCGGGGCCACCTGTGTTGTGGGTCGGCACCTGTTGGGGGGGATGGCGGGCGGAGTCCAGGAGGAGCTGCGCTCAGGGCACTGCCCGGTCTGCCCTGGGGATCGAGCCAGGGCCGCTTTACCTGCAGCCGCACTCGCAGCCTTTTTTGTTTGTTTTGAGACAGCGTCTCACTAAGCCCTTCAGGGCCTCAGCCTCTCAGGTTGCTGGGGTCACAGGTGTGTGCCCCATGCCTGGCTGGGCATGGGTCGATGGTGGCTGCGTGATAAGGGCAAAGGTAGCCAGGGAAACAGCAGCGTCTGTCTCCCAGGCAAGGAGGAGCGGGGAGTGGTCTGAAGCTGGGCCCCTGGATGGGGTGCGTGCTGATTAGGCAGCGTCTTTGGGAGGGGCCTGTATCAGCTCTGAATAAGCAGGTTTGGTGAGAGTCCTCAGAGCACACCGGTACTTGGCCGGAGGCCCCACAGAAGCCCCCTTGCCCCATGTGGCCTTTGCCTGTGTCCTGGGCATAGAATGTGCTCTTGCACGTCCCTGGCAGTCTGCCCACTTCTGCGCTGGCCCTGCAGATTGAGGAGGCAGCTTGGGGCATGGGGCACAGCGGCTCCTGGGGAAGCAGAGGCTTGGGGTGTTCTGAAGACCTTGCTGCAGAAGGGTAAGGACCAGTTTGCCCAGAGTTGCTGGGCATGTTGGTATTAACTGGTCTGAGCTGCCTCTGTGGCACTGATGTCTGATAAAATGCCCCAGCTGGCGGGGCTGAGTGGCCCTGTCCTTGGGGGTTGTGCCATCATGATAGGTGCATCCAGGTCTGGCTTCCTGTTCAGGGCCCCCTGCCCCCACCTTCCAACCGATCCTCAGAGATTCCTCTTCAAATGTAGCTGCTTCCCACTCCCCTGCCCACCTGCTCTAAAACAAGTCAGAAGTCAGGCGTTTGATTCGGAAGGATGGGAGCTGGGTTCCGAGGTGCATGCCGAGAATCCCAGCAACTTAGTGAAATGTTATTTCAAAATAAAAAAGGCTGGGAATGGCTCAGTGGTAAAATGTCCCTAGGTTCAATCACCAGTACCAAAAAAAAAAAGATTTAAAAGCTTGGGACATGGAACGTTCTGTAGGGAAGAGAGAGGCCAGGGTGTTGGGCCACAGAAAGCCCCACTACATGACGTGTGCAGGGCTCAGAGGCTCTGCATTCCTGTCTCTCAGGAGGGCTTGCCTCTGGGCCACCCTGAGTGTGGAAACGGTGAGGAAACTGCGTTTACAGGTGGCTTTTCGGGCCATGCCCTCTCTGCCACTGATGGGATTCTGCAGCCTCTCATTAGGCAGTGGAAGAAGCCAGTGCTTGGCCAGGAGCTATGTCCACCTAGAAACGAGGACCTGAGCTCTTGGAGGGTAGGGACCTGCCTGTCGTTTGCCACCTGTAGGGCCTGCTGCTCCATCGGGGTTGTAGAGCTTAAGAGCCACCTTGGGCGCTGCTGCCTGGTGCGCTGTGGGCTCCCTCATGGGAGCTCGGTGTGGGGGAAAGGGCGCTTGCCGCAGGCTTGACGGGGTGGGTTCAAGTGCAAGCCCTGCCGTGGGCCTCGGCTCCCTTATTTTTGCTCGGGTTGCTCTAAAGGTCAAACAATGTGCACATAGACGGTGGCTCAGGGCCTGGTTCTGAGCCAGTGTCCCATGGTAGCCTCTGCCCTCCTGGGCCTGGACTTGAGCCTGCGCTTTTAGTAAGAGCCACAGCAGCCCGGCTGACCCTCCCTGCCCCTCTGTCCCGCCTCCCAGACCTTCACAGCCTGGTGCAACTCCCACCTGCGGAAGGCGGGCACGCAGATCGAGAACATCGATGAGGACTTCCGCGACGGGCTCAAGCTCATGCTGCTCCTGGAGGTCATTTCAGGTGAGCCTCCCACTGGCGCAGTGCCACCCGCACGGGAACTGGAGCCTCGTCACAGTGGGCCCCAGAGACACTGCCCCATGGCCACCGGCATCTGGGCATTGGCCTGTGGGCAGGTGCAGAGTGGCCAGGAGGGCCAGAGCAGGGGACACTAAGGCGCTGTCCGCTCCGTCTCTGTGCTTCTCTCAGGGGAGCGGCTGCCGAAGCCCGAGCGTGGGAAGATGCGGGTGCACAAGATCAACAATGTGAACAAAGCCCTGGACTTCATCGCCAGCAAAGGGGTCAAGCTGGTCTCCATCGGAGCGGAAGGTGAGCTCCTGACCGAGTTCCTGACCTTGAGGCTGACGTTGCATTCTGAGCCCATGCAGTGGTCTAGTAGTGGAGCCCTTGGGGTTAAAGCCCCAATGTGTATTCACCAGTGACCACAGTGACTGCCCTCCATAGGATACTGGGCCCAGCAACCCCCACACACCTTGCAGGGAAGTCCAGGTGGATATAGTCCAAATCTGGGAAGTGTAATGGACCCAGCCATGAGGGACAGAGGAATGACTTTGACTTAGACCCTGGTCATCCTCATTTGTTCCTGCACTGGACCCAGCTACAGTGACAGACATGTGACCTGGTCCCGCTGTGCCAGGAGCACCTCCACCAGGGCCCTGCCTGGCATGTGTGGGCAGGAGGGATTGCAGAGGAGAGAAGGGGCCTAGTGGCCCCAGTCGGGGTGTTGGGAAAGGACACAAGGACAAAGGTCAGTGCCCTGACTTCGAGAGCAGGCTTTGGACTGCCCCAGGATCCGATGTGTTCCAAAGGGATACCGTGGACCCCACTCGGCCAGCCCTGTGCCCTCCCTCTGGGGCAGCGGGCTGTCCTCAGGGCCCCGGGGTTGAGCTCCCGGACGCTTTGGGAGACGAGCTGAGGCCTGATGGAGCCCAGACGCTCCCAGAGCCCGGGCTCCAGTTCTGCTCATTAGAGCAGGGTTTCTTGCCCTGACATCCGTGTTGTCCCAGCTTTTAGAAAAACAAAGAAAACTAATTGCCATTAATGACAGGCCCTGAGAGTGTGGCCAGAGCTCCAGGCCAGAATGCGCACACTGAGCTCCAAGGCCTGCCCCGGCCCAGGACCTCTCCCAGGAGGGCTGCCAAGCGCTGCATGCCACAGTCGAGGTGGTTGGTGTTTGTTTAAAAAAAATCAAAACCCAAAAATTCAGTCAGGCCCAGAGATGTTCTGTCCTGCTGGCTCTTTCCCCTGGGCCCTGCTCCAGCCCGTGCTGCTCATGGCTGCTTTTGTTTTGCTCAAACGCGCGTCTGTCAATACAGAAGGGGTTGGAGGAGAGACCGGGCGGCCTCAGTTTCATTTGGAGAAAAACTGGATCTGAAATGTTCCCATTCATGCCCAGATTGGTTCCCTTCCAATCCCTGTTACCACTGGGCCCTGGGACGAAGCTAGAGGGCAGCCTAATGGAGCCTCATCCACCTGAGAACTTGGCCCTGCCCTGGCTGCAGCCCCCGCCCCTCCACATAGCCGGGCAGTTGGGGGAAAATGGCTTCTTTGTGGGGTTTACCAGAGGGGAAGCCGTCGGGCACAGCTGCAGGTCAAGCAGCAGCTGGTGGACGTGTCTTGAGCCTGCACTTCCAGTGGCTGCGTGTGGGATTGGGCTGTCCCCTGCCCTGGAGGGCTGTATCTTGGTGGCGGGCCCCACAGCTTCCCCGAAGGAAGAGCTGCCTTTCCCACAACTGGGAGGGAGCAGGTGGCTCTGCTCAGTGTCTGTGTCTGGGGACTTGGACCCTGGGACAAGATTAGGACAGACATTGGTCCCTTCCCCGCCTCGGGCAGCAGACATGCATTTCCTCATCCTGGAACCTGAAGTCCAGAGCCGCTGTGGGGTCAGCTGCGGTTCACCCGCTGTCCTCCTGTGGCTGTCAGTGCTCCTTTTCTTCTGGGTGTGTCCCTGGGAGGTGTGCCCCTCCACTTTCTGACCCCTACGTCCTCTAACCACGCCCGCCCTCAGGTTTCCGCTCCTGGGGGGCTGCGCCTGGCCTCCCCAGCTCCTGCAGCGGCCTTCGCCGGCCCCTAGATGCTCTCTCCTGTCTTCTGAACTCGTTTGCAGGCCCCTGTGTGGCCCGCTGAGACGCGGGCAGCAGAGGAGCTGGGGCTGGGCGAGGCTCCTGGAGACACAGGCAGTGAGGGATGAGTGAGGGATGAGTGAGCGAGAGGCCCCAGGGGCATCCTCCATCGCCGGACAGGTGTGAGGTCCTCGAAGCAAAGAAGAACCTGGCTTGCTGAGCAGCCAGAGGATTCCAGGAGGGGGAGGGACAGTCACCCTGTGGGCCACACTGAGGAACACAGGGTCATCTCGGGCACAGTGGAATCTTTAGCAGGGGTGTGACACAAATCCGACCCTCCTGGCTGCTGTGAAGAGGTGACCTGACTGTAGGGGTTAGGAGGAGACAGCATGGCCAGCTTTGCAGGAGACGGCAGGGGCACCAACAAGGGTGGCAGCAGCCTAGGTCCCCAGCACTGCTGAGTAGCCCGTGCACTGACCCATCAGAGCCCGGCTCAGTGGAGGGCAGGGCCTTCACTTACAAGCAGAATCAGGCCTGAGCTTAGGTGCCATGGCATAGGTGTGAGCAGAAGGCCACACACCCGGGACAGTCCTCCCGGAGCAGTTCCGTAGCTGGGCCATGACAATGAGTGGTCCCTGGGGAAGAGGTCTTCATGACCTAGGAGAGACACAGAGATACAAGGCACCCGGCAGCTGCAGGCTTTTAAAACAGTCTTCTCAGCGCGTGGCGCCTCCTCCCAGGGAGGCAGGCGGGTAGCCCCTGTCCAGCGGAGAGCTGAGCTGGTCTCCCGGTGGGGCTGGAAGGCTGCCTGGGAGAGCTGAGCCTCCCTGCAGCCTAACAGCCCCGCCCCTCCTCCCCCGAGCAGAGATCGTAGACGGCAACGCGAAGATGACGCTGGGCATGATCTGGACCATCATCCTCAGGTTCGCCATCCAGGACATCTCCGTGGAAGGTAAGGGTGGCAGCCGCCTTCCACCTCCCCGGTCACGTCAGTTCCCAAAGCTTTGTCTTCGTGCTTCAGGCCCCTTCCTTGCTTCATTGGGGTGACTCAGAGGTGGCCTTTCACAGGAGTCTGTCATCCCCTCCCATGGCCTTGTTCTCATGGTCCCCAGGGTGTGGACTCTCACACTGCCCCCATGAAGCGGGCAAGGGAGACTGGCCCCTTTCAATTTTTTATTTAGAGACCGGTCTCACTGAGTTACTCAGGGCCTTGCTAACTTGCTGAGGCTGGCTTTGAACTTGCAATCCTCCTGCCTCAGCCTCCCAAGCCACTGGGATCACGCATGCTCCACCGCGCCCAGCTACAGCTAGGAACTTTGGTCACGGACTAAGTGCTAAGTTGGGCCTGGGCTGGTTCTCTCTCTGCCCAACCCCCCACCCTTGGGTCTTGTCCTCATGGACCTGGTGTCGGCCCCGGCCATCCAGCTACCCGTGTGCACCACAGGATGGGAAAAGCTGCCAGGCCACTTTATGGAGGAGGCTCCTGGGTGCTAGGTCACAGAGTGACCAGGACATAGGTGTTCCCTAAGCTTACAGAACTCCCAGTCTGAGGTCAACTGCCCTGGGATGGGCAGGGGTCTGCTGCTGTAAGGGTGGGCATCCTCCCTCCGTGGGTGGTGTTTGCCCTGGACCTGAGGCTAGGTGTCCTCTGCGGGTCAAGTTCTGAGGTGTATTTTTGAGCCTGTGTCATCGTCCCTGTGTTTTGCAGAGACCTCTGCCAAGGAAGGGCTCCTCCTCTGGTGCCAGAGAAAGACAGCGCCATATAAGAACGTCAACGTGCAGAACTTCCACATCAGGTGAGCATACGACTCGGGCACCCCCGTCGCCACCCCAGAGCCACGGGGCTTCCTCCCACCTGCCCTACTTCCTGTGTTTTTGTTGTGGTCTATGAGACACCAGCCCTCAGTATGTCCCTGTCCCAGCCCCTGTGGTCCCACGGGAAGGTGCCCTGGTCTTCTCCAAGGAGGAAGCAGTGGCCACCTGAAGGCCCAGCACTTCTGCAGCCTTCTAGAACCTTCTTCTGCCCCAAGCAGAAGACTTGGGGACTGATCCTTCGTTATTATCTAGAGGTGGGGAAATATACTCTCTGCTAAGAAGAGCAGCACTAGGCCCAGCTTGATCTCGCTCCCTGTGGTGGGAGAGGGTGAGACATATCACCGTGACCGAGGCAGGCAGGGCTAGTGCCACATGAGAGGTGGGGCAGCCCTCTGGTTAGGGCACAGACTCAGATCAGGTCCTGCTTGGTGCATGACTTCGCCCCTCTAAGCTTCTGGAGTGGCACTTAGGTTCCACAGGGGTCCTGGTATGTTCTCCAGAGCCCTGTGCTGGATATTGAGGGCCTTTCCCGTCATACTCCACTGTTAATAGCACATGCTCCATGGTCCCCCCACCTGTCTGTATGTCTCTCTCTTTTGGTAATACAGATTGAACTCAGGGGCACTCGGCCTCTGAGCCACATCCTCAGCCCTATTTTGTATGTTATTTAGAGACAGGGTTTCACTGAGTTGCTGAAGCTGGCTTTGAATTCGCAATCTTCCTGCCTCAGCCTCCCGAGTTGCTGGGATTCCAGGTGTGCGTCACTGTGCCTGGCCGTGGTCCCTCTCTTGATGACTCCTCTATATGTCTCCTTCCTTTCCTCGCCATCAGATGATGATCTTCTCACTCGTTTATGTGTTCAGTCAGTGAATATCTGTGGAGTACATGCTGCTTCAATGAGGCCCTGCCGTGGGCGGTCGACCCCAAGGCAAGGGGAGCAGCAGTCGGAGGTGCGCGGTGCAGCCATTTCAGAGAGTGAGAAGTGCTATGTAAATATGGTACAACTGAGCAAGGCAAAAGAACGCTAACTGGGGTCACATTCTGAGCAGGTGACATCAAGCCTGACCTCGGAAAGAACCAGCTCTTTAAGTAAGGATCTCAGAGAAGAAACTCTAACTAGTCCAGCTTAGGACCAGCTTGTGACTCTGTAGAGGATCTCTTTGCTGGAGAGACCCCCTGCATGCCACAGTGGACTCCTGCAGGGGGCCTGGGCTCAAACGCAGGGCTCTGTGGGTGCTGGGCAAGTGCGCTGCCACTGGGCTGCATCCCTGCCTTTTGTGGGTGTGTATAATTTTTGATTCAGTGTCTTGCTGTGTTGCCCGGGCTTGGTCTTGAACTTGTGATCCCAACTCATCTCCCTGGTAGCTGGGATTGCCGGCCTGCGCCACAGCCCCTGACCACAGCCCTCCGTGGGTCAGGTCAGCCACGGGGCCGGGTCACACAGCCCAGGCACTGGGCTCCTCTAAGTGGGCCCGTCTCCTTCAGGGCTCTTGGGTGTACAGTGCTCAGAGGGTCAGGCCATCTCAGTCACACAGTCCTTGTCACACGTCAGACACTGGTGTAGGCACTTACTCATTTACTCCTCACCATCACCCTGGAAATTAAGAACGGCTTTGGTGCCATTCCATGTTCCCACCACAGTGAGGGCACCCTCCTCATGACCTTTGCTTTGCTTTCTTTTCTTTTCTTTTCTTTTAATATACCAGGGATTGAACGTAGGGGCTCTTAACCACTGAGCCACATCCCAGCCCCGCCTTTTTTTTAAAAAAAAAATTTAAGATATTGATGGGCCTTTATTTTATTCGTTTATTTGTAAGCAGTGCTGAGAATCGAACCCAGGGCCTCCCATATGCTACCACTGAGCCACAACCCCAGCCCTCCCCAGTCCTTTTTTATATTTTATTTAGAGACACGGTCTTGTCAAGTTGCTCAGGGCCTTGCTAAATTGCTGAGGCTGGCCTTGAACTCACGATCCTCCTGCTTCAGCCTCCTGAGCCGCTGGGATAACCTTTGCTTTTCATTTGCAGCTGGAAGGACGGTCTTGCCTTCAACGCCCTGATCCACCGGCACCGGCCAGAGCTGATTGAGTACGACAAGCTGAGAAAGGTATGTCTCCTGCTGCCCTCAGTGGCCTCTCACACTTGAGTCTGATGCCCTAACTCTGGGCTGCCGTCCACTGTCCGCTTCCTTGGCTGGATCTTGGCTCCATTGGGCAGGCTGGGAGCATTCGTGCCCGCTCCCCGGGTCTCTGGCTTGGTGCCTGACTTGCTCCCTGAGTCCCTCAGGGATTGTCCCGTCTCCCTCCATGGGTATTGCAGCAGCCAGGGCTCCTAGGGCCTGTCCCTCAGGCCTTCTGACTCCCCTTCCTTGGATTCTGGTTTAGGCAGCACCCCCCTCTGCCCCCGGGGAGGACAGTGGGGGATTCTGAACCGTCACCGCCGGCCAGCACCTCCTGGGCGAGAGCCAGCCCCGTGCTCTCAGAGCTCCCGGCTCTGGGGAAGGCAGGGCAGCATGTCCACAGCAAACCCAGCACAGGAGGCTGTCCCCGCGAGCCGAGCCGGGGGGCCACCTGCAGAAGGACGGTGCCCCTGAGCTGGAGGGGCTGGAGAGGGTCCCTGGAGGAGGAGCAGCTTCAGGCCAGAGGAGGGCACGTTCAGACACAGGCCCTCAAGCAGCTCCTCTGGTCACAGTGAGAATGTGACTCATTCCAGCTAGAAACCGACAAGGGGAAGCAGGACGGGGGGCTGCGAGGACCGGGGGCTGGGGCACTCCAGGAGGTGGGCCACAGGTGCTCCCCACACCTGCCCCAGTGCGCTCTCAGGCCTGGGCCGCACCTGTGGGTTTTCAGGGCAGGAAGTTGATCTCAGGTGACGGGTGGCTGGGAATTCTGTGGGAAGTACGTGCCTGCGTTTTCATGGAGGAACAGTTCCATGGGTGGGCTGGGCTGTAGCTCAGTGGCAGAGCATTTGCCTGGCATGTGAGGGGCACTGGGTTCGATCCCCAGCACCACACAGAAATAGTAAATAAAAGATCCATTTACAACTAAAATATTTTTTAAAGTTCCATGGTTTGCCCCATGGCGGGCATTGGCCTTCCCGTCCCTGGACAGCTCACCTGGGGACTCCTGCCCTTGGTCTCCCCACTCCCAGGTCAGCTCTTGTGCCCCCAGCCCATGAGTCCTACCCCTGACTGCTTCCTGTCCCCCTCGCCCCCACAGGACGATCCAGTCACCAACCTGAACAATGCCTTTGAAGTGGCTGAGAAATACCTCGATATCCCCAAGATGCTGGATGCAGAGGGTCAGTATGTCCTTTTGGTTCAGTGACCACCTTTCTCTCCCACCTCGCCTGTCTGGCCTGGCACTGGGCCAGGGCCTGCAGCCTCACCTGACCTTGGGGGTAACCTCAGGGAGCTCAGCCAGTGGAGTCGGGGGAGGGCTGAATAAGTCCTGGTGCACGGGACACCTGGACGGCGCATCACCTTGGTCCCAGAGCAGGGGCAGCGAGAGCCGACCAGGTCTCTGTGGGGTGGAGACGGGCGGGGAGGGAAGCAGCTGGGGGGCGGCTCTCTGGGCCTGGGGCAGGGTGGTTGGCCACGGCGCACGGGCTCCGGCTTCCTGCGCCCAGCCGGCCCCCCACCTCCCTGCTGTCCAGGCCGCCAGGGTGGAATTTTGTTTTTTCCTTTTCCGGCCTCACTCCAGCCAGCACCACCCCCAACCAGGACCCATGTCTCTGGCCTCTGGTGGCCCCTGGAGTTGACTGTCCTTCAGCCCCTCGAGGCCACCCTCAGAGAGGAAGTGGCCTCCTTCTGATCCAGTTCCCACAGCCTTGGCCTTTCCTGAGACCCCGGGGTTCGGGGCGGAGGGTGCACCCAGACCCGTGGGTGCCCCAATCAGTTCTGAGGGTCCTTCTCCCAGGACAGCGTGGCCTCGGGAGCCTGCTCGGGCGGCTTAACCCCTGTCGTTCACTTGCAGACATCGTGAACACGGCCCGGCCCGACGAGAAGGCCATAATGACCTATGTGTCCAGCTTCTACCATGCCTTCTCAGGAGCGCAGAAGGTACCGGGCAGGGCCGGGCAGGCCCTCCTCGCCGCCGCTGCCCAATGCCGCCGCTGCCTCTCGCCTCCCACGCTCACCTCATTTCTCTTGCAGACGGCAGTGGCCTCTCTCCGACTGGAAGCCACCCCCCCACTCCTGGGCATCGCTGCCTGTTCAGTCTTTGCTCTAGTGTCTGTCGGGTGCCTGGCCGTGCCAGGCTGTGTTCTAGGCAGTGAGGACAGAGTTGTTGCCAGTCAGGCAGGTTCCCTGCTCTGTGAGCGCGGACGCCCTGGCTGTAACCACCATAGGTCAGCACACAAAATTATTTCATGTGGCGAGAAGTGTGGTAGAGGACTTGGGACAGGATGGTGGCCTAGAGATAGCTGTGGTGACTTAACTAGCCGTGAACAGGAAGGGGTGATGTGAGTAGGCTCTTGGGGTGAGGAGAAGGACTGAAGATTATGGTGAAGACATTCCAGAAAGAGTGAGGCAGGTGCAAAGGCCCTGAGGCAAGGATTAGCTTTTACAAGGAAAGGCTAAAGAGAAGAGAATGAGGGGAAGAATGAGATACGGGGCCAGACTGTCGGGGCTCATCATAGTCTGGGACGAGGAGGTGTAGAAGAACACTAGGAGTAAGGAGTCGCACCCAACATGTAAGCCCCTGCTTACATTTTCAGAAAATAAGTCTGCCTTGGTTCCTCCAGCCCCAAACAAAGCTGCTTTTACAGAGGCCGCGGCAAGTCTGCTTCACAGAGTCCTGGTTTGGAAAGGAAGTAGCTTATCCAGACCTTTCTCCCTCTGTTCACCAGGCAGCCGCACCACCCGGGCCTGGGGGGCTGGCTTCCAGTCCAGAGCAAGCGCTGTTCCTCCCGCATGAGCCTTGGGCCAGCCGGCTCCCTGCCTGCATCTTTCACTCTCTCTGCCTCTCTCTCTCTCTCCCTCTCTCTCTGCGCAGATATTGTGGGCACTCTGAGGCCAGATGAGAAGGCCATCATGACTTACGTGTCCTGCTTCTACCACGCTTTCTCGGGGGCCCAGAAGGTGAGCCGGGGTGGGAGGACCCTTGCTGCTGTGGCTGCGGACTTGCCCTCTGTCACCCTACGTCACCACTGTCTGTTCACATATGGTCAGAGCCCTGGCTAAGCAGGGCACCAGAAGGGCCACCCAGGACAGATGTCCCGTGACTTGGTGTCCCCAGTGCCTCCCGCCGTTTGTCTTTGTGGGACTTCTGCAGGGTCCCCAGATGTGCTCTGTTGGAGCGCAGCCCACCTTGTGAGTAGGCGGAACATCCTGCTCAGACAAGGAGAAGCCCAGGGCACAGTAGGTGGCAGAGCTAGGAGGGGACCACGTGGCACCCTTCTCAGGGCCTCCGCCTGCTGGCTCCGGCCCCACCCAGGCTCAGCTCTGCAGGCTGGCCTTCTCCGCAGCTCCCCGCTCTCCCACCCGCCCTCCAGAAGCCGAGCCAGCTTGGGTAGAGCTGGCAAAGGTGCCCACAGGCACCTTTCCCTGAGCCTGCTGACCGTATGCCACCCCTGGCCCCTCAGGGGCTCTCGTTTAGTGCCTCTGTGCCCTCCCTGGTCTCTGAAGCATCGCGGGCAGCGGAGTGTTCCGCTAACTTTGTGCCAGCATTTGGTGCAGAGGACGAGGAATCAGTCCTTGTTTAAAGAAGAAGTGGGACTCTAAAGTCCCAGGACCACGGCTCCTGCTGCCTTCTGTAGACCACCTTGTGTCATTGTGACCTTGGATAAGGCACGTCCCTCCGTTTCCCCATCTATGAAATGGGGCTTGCAGTAGCCCCTCTTACAGGATTGTTCTGGGGTAAACAAGGCCCTGCAGGTACAGCCAGTGTTCCGTGAGTGGCCAGTGGGGTTGCCCCTGCCCTGCCAGGTGGGCACGGGTGGTGTTTTCTGTCCCCCTGGCCACATGACCAGATGGAGCCCCTTTCCCTTCTACTGGCCTGTGACTGGGGCTGATGTCTGCCATGTTCTGCTGGAGGGCACAGGCAAGGGACACCCAGGGAGGACGCACCCTCCCCTGGGAGGAGGGTCCTCACTGCAGACCGGCCTACGCACACTTCCCACTGGACTTGCCCACTGTGGTCCTCCCTGCCCACCACACTGCCCTCACCAGGTGGCTGTTCCTCTTCCTAAAACGCCCCTGTGCTCGGAGCTGAACTCTGGTGGTGGTCGAGGGTTCCGAGGGATTGTGGGAGCAGAAGCTGACGGAAAGGCGGGTCACAGTGGTTGGAGGTTTCTGGGCAGCTGGGCCTAGAAGCTTGTTGCAGCCCCTCCTGTGGAGGAGACATGGGCCACCCTGCAGGACACGGGCCTGTCCTGGAAGGAGAGTGCTAGACTCCGGTGGCGTCGGCCTTCGGCTGTGAATTCACGTCTCAGGTCTCCTCATGATGCCTGTTATTGCTGTGGTCATCTCCCAGAGATTGGTCCCATCTCTCTCTTAAGGGTGCTTTCTGGGGTTTTTGTTTCATAACTGCAAGGTCACCCCAGCCTGGCCTTGAGTGGCCCTCTTTCCTGGTCATCCGTAAACACCGCCTCTTTCTTCCTTTACTCAGTTCACTCACCAGCCCTGAGCACCCGACCCCCGACCCCCGGGCTAGCTGCCAGGAATCCAGTGACCCCACATCCCTGTGACCAGCAGCATCCTGGTGGAGAGTGGATTTAAGCTGGGGGTGCCAGATGTCACTGCCCGTTAGGGGTCAGAAACTGACCCCGCGACCCCCCCCGCCAGCTGCTGCCCTGGCTGTGCTTCCTGTGCGCTGGGGCTGGTGTCACCAGCTGAGGCCCCGAGAGCTCACTTCTGAGGGGCACTGCCTGAGGTCCCTGGCGTGTCCTGCGCAGGGTGCAGGGTGTGTGCCCTTGTGTGTGCACGCGCTCACGCTGGCCTGGCTGGCTGCGCCCCTCCCTGCCTGCCCTGCAGTGTGGATGGGAGAGGCCAGGCCGAGTGCCTGGAGCCGTCTCCCGAGCCTCTGTTTTCCTCCCGTCGCTCTGTAGACCCTCCTCACTATTTCTGTTCCTGTTCTGTTGCCGTTTCAACTCCTCTTGGACCCTTTCTGTGCTTCCTGAAAGGTACCTGGCCTCTCCCTGGTGTGGCACCTCCCTCCTGCTCACACCTGCGCTCCCCCGCAGAGAAGGCAGGGCCTGCGCCCTGCTGCCCACGCTGTGTTCTCCAGAGCCACGGCCCCTTCTGCCCACGCGAGGTGGTAACACCCGCCCGAGGGGAGGAGAGGGGACCGGGCGTGTTGTACCCACACGCTGGCTGCTCCTGGGGCCAGAGCCCCCTGTGGCTCCCTCCAGCTGTTGTCCACCCGAGGCTCCTCCAGGACTTGGGCCCACTGCAGCCCCAGCGCTCCTCTTCGTGGGGACTCTGGCGAGGGCTTGTTCTCAAGACAGGAGGCTCCTGCAGGAGCACGCAGGGCCCAGCCGCCCTGCTGCAGTTCTGCTGCAGTTGCACTTTCTTTCCTTCCCCCTCGGGAAGTTCTCTGAGGGCCATGGACAAGCTGCTTTCAAGGGACGCGCTGTTGGCGGGAGGGTCCCCAAGCCTGAGGCAGTCCTGACTCTGCACTTCTCCCGTCCCAGGCCGAGACCGCGGCCAACCGCATCTGCAAGGTGCTCGCCGTCAACCAGGAGAACGAGCACCTGATGGAGGACTACGAGCGGCTGGCCAGCGACGTGAGTGCTTGTGCCCCTGCCCCCCGGCCCGCAGCTTTGCTGACCGCTCTTGTTGCTCTTGGCCAGGGGTCCCCGCAGCCCTGGTAGGGAGATGGCAGGTGTGGCCACAGGACTAGCGGAGCGCAGGAGGGCACAGGGCGTGCGGTCGCCAGGTCGGGGCGCGGCCCTTTGGCCTGGCGGTACAGGGTCAGAGCCTGGTCCCTGTCGCAGCCAGCTCTTCCTGCAGAGATGCTCAGCAGTCACGTGACTGTTCTTCAGAGGCCACTGGTTTCCAGCCTTTGAGATTTCACAGACCAGAAGAATTCGACAAGTGTCTGACAACCAGTCTAGGGCGGCCGACCTTCCTTCTGCCTGCACACTTTACAAAAGCAAAACCGGGGTGGGGCTCGGTGCTCGAGCTCTTGCCTGCCGCGCACGAGCCTGTGCCCCATCCCCAGTGCTGCAGCCGTCCTTCCCAACACCAGGCAGGGCAAAGAGCGGGGCTTCTGGGTCCCCCGCCATTGCCTGCGAGGGACCCTGCCCGAGCGTCAAGGTGCACTCTCAGGCAGACGCCTCTGTCCTCGGCCCCCTCACTTGGCTGGGGTTGGCGTTTGGAGCCACTTCCCCAAGTGCTCTCCAATAGACAGTAACTGGCTTTACCTTCCGAGAATTGTCCTAGAAAGAGCAGAGTAGCTGCTAGGAATACACGTTACTTTCTTTTTCAATTTTCTGATGTGTTTTGGGTCCCAGGCCATGCTCCCTTGTGGACCCCTGCCCTTGTGACATTTACCATCCCTGAACCAGGCAGAGAGGCTCTTAGATAAGCTCAGGGAAGCCAGGGATAGTGGGTCACCTGACAGCGAGGAGGGGGCTTCTGAGGAGGGGTGTTTGTTGAGCTGCCCACGTAGACCTGGGAAAGAGGCAAGAGGTACAGCCAAGAGCAGCACGGGGGTTCCCGGGAGGCCTTGTTCCCAGAATCCTGTGCTGTGGGGTCCCAACAGGACTCACGGGAGAGTCAGGCTAGGGAGGAGGGGAAGCCCTGGGGGCAGGCCCACAGTGGTCCAGGTCCCACGCTCCATAGCTGGGGACAGGCTGTGGGCACTCTGCCCCCTGCAAGGGTCACCACGGCTTCTTGTGGGCCCGCAGCTCCTGGAGTGGATCCGGCGCACCATTCCCTGGCTAGAGGACCGCGTGCCCCAGAAGACCATCCAGGAGATGCAGCAGAAGCTGGAGGATTTCCGCGACTACCGGCGCGTGCACAAGCCGCCCAAGGTGCAGGAGAAGTGCCAGCTGGAGATCAACTTCAACACGCTGCAGACCAAGCTGCGCCTCAGCAACCGGCCAGCCTTCATGCCCTCCGAGGGCAGGATGGTCTCGGTGAGCGCCCACCCCAGGGGGCCATGCCCGCGGGACTGAAGAGCAGCTGGGAGGGGCAGCGGCAGCTCAGAACAGCCCTTGGGCTTGGCCTGCTGCTCGGCCAGCACGTCTCCCTCAACCAGAACACATGGCCTCTGGGGCTGGCTGGCTGAGGGACACTCCCTGGTGTCACACTTGAGTGGTGTGTGTGGAAGTTTGAATTTGGACCCCTAGGCTGCTGTAACCCTAGGATCGGGGGTCACCTCTGGCTCCATAACCTCACCCACAGCATCCCTCTGTCTGTCCATCCATTCACTCGCTCTCCAGTTCACAGACTCATTCAGTTAATACAGAGGAACCCAGGGACCGAGTGTGCTGGGCTCTTGGCACCTGGACACGGCAAGGTGGGGTCGGGCAGGACTGTGGCCCCGCCGCTGACCTTCTGCAGCCTCCTATGACAGCCCTGCCCTCTCCTGCCCCCACAGGACATCAACAATGGCTGGCAGCACCTGGAGCAGGCGGAGAAGGGCTATGAGGAGTGGCTGCTGAATGAGATCCGCAGGCTGGAGCGGCTCGACCACCTGGCGGAGAAGTTCCGGCAAAAGGCCTCCATCCACGAGGCCTGGACTGACGGTACGGCCCTCTTCCCCGTTCCTGCTCAGATGTGCACACACGCACGCACCCCCGGACCCCCTGCTGTGCAGGGTCTGTGTGTCCAGCCCCTTTCCTGTCTTGTCTAAAGCTGCTTTGGGACTCATCCAGCCCCAGGCAGCAGGGCGCACCTGGGGCCATGTCTTCCTTCTTGCCCAACCTGCGCTGGCCTCAGAGATTATTACAGGCCTCTTCCTGGGTCATGAAGGGTCAGTCATCCAGGAATGCAGCCAAGCCCTGTCCTGCTTTTAGGGAAGTGACTGTATAGCTGTGCCGTGGCTTCTCTGAGGCAGTTCCCATCCCCATCCAGGTCAGGCATATGGGCAGGGCTCTCCTGTCCCTGGCACCATGTTGGGACAGTCTGCCCCTGTCTCACACTGCTGGTGCCGCATGCTGAAGAGCTCGCGTGTTCCCAGCTGCCTCTGGCTCTGCTGCGGGACCTGCAGTGGCGCTCGCTGGCTGCCAGCCACGTGCAGGAGCCCCTCCTTGCCCTGCCTCAGGGCCTCCTGCCAGGGGCCTGGACCCCTGCAAGATGGGTCCACTTGGAGGGAATTCGTGTCGCCTCCTGTTTCCCGGCGGCCTCGGAGCTGCCTGTGCCTTGGCTCGGGATGTAGAATTCCATCACGTCCCTGGCCCTCGGTCGGGACCCACACCATGGTTGAGATTCCAGATTCCAGGGGCCAGAAAACCACCAGTCCTGGGAAAGCCAGAGAAGAAAGCAAGCACAGGCCAGGGGCGGGGTTCACGGGGGCCCTGGGTTCAGCCCCAGCTCTGGTGCCGGTGGGAATGTGGGGGACAGACACAAGCCCTCCAGGCTCCTCACTCCTGCTCGTGGCCCATACTGCCTCCTGGCCCTGCTGGCCCTCCTGGCCCTGCTGGCCCTCCTGGCCCTCCTGCCACCATGGCCCAGCTGATCCCCCTTCTCGCCTGGTGTGGTCCTTGGCTCTTCTGCCCCTCACTCCTCACGGAATCTCCATCCAGCCTCTGGGACCTCTGCTAGCCACTGTCCACCCTGCTGTGTGGGCAGGCCACCCCACCCCTGTCCCAAGAGGTTCCCGTGGCAGCTCCACATGACCCACAGGCCTGTGCCCACCTCAGCTGTCCCTGGCTGTGGCCAGCTCGTGCCCTTCACATGAGCTCAGCCTGCTCTTCTCCAACAGCAGTGCCAGATCCACAGCGATCCCCTGGTCCTTTCTGCCAGGGACACATGGCAAGGCCAGGAAGCTGGCCAGGCAGGGACGGGGGGTGCAGGCCCCTCTCCTGTGCCTCATAAAAGTGGTACCTAGGGGGAGGGCGTGATGCTGCTGCCGTCTCCTGGGGAAGGAGGCTGGCGTTCAGTCCGTATGTTTGTTCAATAAACGTGTCTTCAGCCACTCTCCCAGACAGGCCTGTACGCAGCAGCTTTCCTGCCCAGGGAATGCTCGGGCCAGCGAAGGTTTGCATTTCCCTTGTCCTAGAACCCCTGGCCACAGCAAGGAGAGGTTACAGCACCCACGTCCCACGCTCAGGCTGAGCCGTCCCCTGCTGTCTTGCTCCACGTGCTCCTCCTCCAGGGCTGCTGGGGTGTCTGCCTATGGGTTTCCTTTCTGGGCACGTCTTTCAGTGCCCTCTCCAAGGCTCCAGGAAACCCTGGGCAGTGGTTTCCTGAAGGGCGTGGGTGCGATGGCCCACCAGAGCCCTGTCCCTGGGAATGACTGGGTCTGGCCTTCACCTAAGGAGTTTAGAAGTTAGCTTAGTCCTGGGCCCAGGCCCGGCTGGTCCAGGAGCCTCCACATACCCCTGCCTGGCTAGGCGTCCCCTCCACCACAGGCGTTTGGCATCAAGCCCTGCCCTGCATCAGCCCGGAGTCCCGGGCAGACCTGCCAGCTCCCGTGCCCGAGACCAGAGCTTGTCCTCTGAACCAGAGAAGGGGCTGGCCTGCAGTGCCCTGCGCCCCTGCAGCAGTCAGGACGCCTCCTCAGTCCAATTAGGGGTCTCGGGCTGGTTTGAGCATCACTGCTCAGCGCTGCAGGGGAGGATCCATGCAGGTGCTCCTCACTGGGACCTGGATTTCCTGGAAATGAAACCAAACACCAGTGAACCCCCACGTCCCTCCTCTGGCTGCCACTTGGCCTGCTCTGATATGGTGTGGCTGGGCCTGCTCCCTGGTTCCTCAGGCGGCCCCTCCAGCTGCCTGCTGAAGCGCAGCCAAGGCCCAATGCTAACCTGCTATTTCTGGTTCCCACCCCAGGAGAAGGCGGTCTGGAGAGGGGAACTGCCCGCTAGCCTCTGTGGTCAGGCCTCCCGAGGGGGTGGGGCGGCCGACTGGCCAGGGAGTAGTGTCTCCCGGGCAGCCCACCGCTTGCCTGCGTGCCAGGCCCTGCCGAGGGGTGGCTGGTAGTTGCCGGACAGAAGAGGCTGTGGGTGGCTGAGATGAGCATAGCACTGGCTCCGCACCCGCCACTCTCACGTCACCTCGCTGAAGCCTGGACTAGCCCAATGCCATGTAGCTGCTGCTGTTGGCCCCATTTTACAGATGAAGGATGGGACCCAGAGACTTATTAGTCACCACACGGGGTGGCAGCTGTTTGTCAGGTGCTCTGGGCAGAGCCAGAAGGGGCTCTCTGAGCTGCCACTCCTAGCAAAGGAGCTCAGCTAAAGCAGGGCCCCTTAAGAGCAGGGTCCTCACTCCCCTCCCGCAGGCTGGCGCACTCCTCTCTGTGCCTTGCAGTCACCTCACTGGCTTGCAGGGTTGGCTTGAGCTTTTGTGCTGGGTATGTCATTAGTCAGGCTCCAGGACTAATAACAGTGTTCCTCCCTTCAAAGGGCCTCACAGCGACCCCGCCCCACTGCATATCAACAGCCAGAGGGCAGTGGGAAGGGGCTGAGATGTGTGGTGGGATCACCACCTGAGGAGCCTGGCTCCAAAAGGCTGTGGTGCAGGCTCGGGGCCAGGCTCCCAGGAGAACCCAGACCCTGAAGCTGCCCCTTCCCTGGCCCTGCTGGGCGAGTGGGCCTTGGGCCCAGGTGCTTCTCCAGGTCCTGTCCACCAGAAACGGGGTCTAGCTTTCTGGCCCTGCTGCCGTGGTCCGATTCTATGGTCCCCTCCCAGTAAAGGGGGTTGAGTTCAGAACACATGGGTTGAGTTGGGATCTGTCTCAGACCCACAGACTCCATCCAGAACATACTTGGGCCTAGAGATCCCTGGAGGGCAAGGAAGAAGGTTCTGGAAGTTTCTGGACTCAGTACCTCCCTCAGCAAGGAAGGATGTGGAGTCCACATCCCCCTTCCCCTCCTAGTTAGACAGCCCCATGGCTGCTGGGCTGCTGTCCAAGTGCCTCTGTGCACCCACCCCCAGGGAAGGAGGCCATGCTGAAACACCGGGACTATGAGACAGCCACCCTGTCAGACATCAAAGCCCTCATCCGCAAGCACGAGGCCTTCGAGAGTGACCTGGCCGCACACCAGGACCGCGTGGAACAGATTGCAGCGATTGCCCAGGAACTCAAGTATGTGTGGGCCCTCTGTGCCCTGCCCTGGGGGGTGGTGGAAGCATCCCGGGTCCAGCCTACCGTGGCCTGGAATGGGGCCCTTGAGCCTTCACCTCCTAGATACCACGAAGGGCCTTCTGGGGTAAAACTTTTGGCCCCTCCTGCCTCAGCCCTGAATGAGGAACAAGGAACTCTAGGTCCTCCAGCAGAGAAGAGGTTGCTGACCACTTGTCCTGAGTCCTCAGGCTTTAGGGGTCCCCGGGCCTCACCCGCCCTGCCCACCATACCATGTAGGCCCCCAGCCCCTGGCAGGGTGGACCGCTGGTCTGTTGCACTCCCAGCCGCTCCTCCCCGAGGAACCGGGCAGCACAGTTGGCCCATTGTTCCACCCAGCCTCTTCCCTCCTGCTCAGAATACACTTATTGTGAAGGCTTCCAGGCAGCCGGGTCTCGCCCCTCCCTTCCCCACCCTGCAGATAAACTTGTGTGCACAATTAGTACACTGAGCCCCTGGAGCCCGTGAATGGGGCCTTATTCCACCAGCGCAGCGGCTGCGGCAGGGAGGGCCTGGCGAGTGGGAGGCCCAGGCCATTACTTCATGGAAAATCCACAGGCCCTAAAGGGGCCGCAAGGCTCCCAAAATAGCCGTCTGCTCAAAAATAGGCTTCTTGGCTGGAGCTGCCTCTTCCACAGCCACCCCTGCCCTGCCGCAGTTGCCCCCAGAGTCCTGCTATTCCTGAAGATGGGTAACCCAGGCTAATGCCAGGGAGCCCCGCACTGGGCACCCTGGTTTCCCTCCTGCTCCCCCGTCCTTGCTGTGGGGTGCTCTGGGGCTTCCCATCTGCCCCAGACAGTGCTGTAGGGCTTCCAAATGTACTCCCCCAGGGTCCTGCATGTCCCTACCAAGGACAGCAAGGCCAGAGGCAGGTACCCTCAGGGGCTGTAGGGGCTATAGGGACCTGGGCAGGTGCCCCCAGCTGACTGGGCCAGTTACATGAGACCTATTGCCCTGACCTGGGGCCTGGGGCTTTCTAAACTGTTCTGGAAGAGAGAGGGAGGGTCTTTTGAGTGCTGTCCATGCCACAGTCATCCAAATAATAGTTCCCAAACAGCAGCAGCCCCCTCACTCGGGGTACAGCCCAAGAACGTACCAAGGGGGCACAATGGATGCCCGAAGCCGTGAATAACACCAAACCTTAGGTCTGCTATATTTTCTGTGCATACGTACCTATCGTGAAATTTAATTTATATAGTAGGCACATTAAGAGATTATCAACAACAAAGTAGTACAATTGTGACAATATACTGGAGTAAAGTTCACAGGGATGTGGTCATTCTCTCTTGAAACAGTCACGACATTGATGTTTTCAGTGGTACAGCAGACCCCTTATCTGAGGTTTGCAAGCCGAACCTCAGACAAGGGGTCTGCTGTACCATTATTATTTGCCTGTTAAGGCAACTTACTTATTTTCTTAAATATCAAATTGGTTACTTAGCATGAGATTGCATGCTAGTTACATCTTTTTTTCTTACTGCCCGTTGAAATGAATTAAATCGTTCATGAGTAGCTGTTGCTTCTTGTATTTACGAGGTGTAGAGGCTGCTCTGAGCACTTCATGTGCATGAACTGACTGGACACCCCCATAGTCTCATCCCACGTCACAGATAAGAAAACGGAGGCATCTGGAGTAGGGGGTACTCTCAGCCAGGATCATTAGGGGTCAATCATCATCAACCACATTCCAGAGCCCGTGGTTTGAGCCTCTGCACTCTGCTGGGTGTTCTTTAAATCAAGGAACAGCCAAAATCCCAGGCTTGTTAGGGCTGCACTGCAGCCCCCCGCCTGGTTGTTTAGAAGCCACTACTCCCGCCCGCCCCACTCCTCCTGCCCTGGGCAGCTGATTACTACTGCCCTCCAGTGTTGGCCCTGGGACCCCTGGGGCAGGGTGCAGCTACACCCCTTGCCTGGGGTCTCACTGCCATCTGCCTGGCCCACAGCGAGCTGGATTACTATGATTCCCACAATGTCAACACTCGGTGTCAGAAGATTTGTGACCAGTGGGACGCCCTGGGCTCTCTGACCCACAGCCGCAGGGAAGCCCTGGAGGTGAGGAGGGGCTGGGTCACTGGTGGAGCCCTGGGCCCTGACTGTCCTTGAGGATGGTGGGTAGTGAGGATGATGCCCAAGTCCAGGGGCTTCTCCTGACCCCCCTTAGTGCTCCTTGGGACTCTTCCTTCCTCTACTCACCCGCTGACCTGCCCTCCTGGCTCTGTCCCTGTCCCTATCCGCACATCACAGAAAACAGAGAAGCAGCTGGAGACCATTGACCAGCTGCACCTGGAGTACGCCAAGCGGGCCGCGCCCTTCAACAACTGGATGGAGAGCGCCATGGAGGACCTGCAGGACATGTTCATCGTTCACACCATCGAGGAGATCGAGGTCTGCCCGGCCCCGGGACCCTGCTCCCTTCTGGGGGCCCAGGAGGTCCAGGCTGCCCTCCTCATTCTTACTCCTTCCCTTAGGGCCTGATCTCAGCCCACGACCAGTTCAAGTCCACCCTCCCGGACGCCGACAGGGAGCGGGAGGCCATCCTGGCCATCCACAAGGAGGCCCAGAGGATCGCTGAGAGCAACCACATCAAGCTATCTGGCAGCAACCCCTACACCACCGTCACCCCCCAGATCATCAACTCCAAGTGGGAGAAGGTGGGCCAGAGCCCCTCGAGGGGAGGGCTGGTGGGGCCGGCCAAGCAGGAGAGCCCACTGCCCTGACCACTCCTGCCGCGTGTCCCCAGGTGCAACAGCTGGTGCCAAAGAGGGACCGCGCACTTCTGGAAGAGCAGAGCAAGCAGCAGTCTAACGAGCACCTCCGCCGCCAGTTCTCGAGCCAGGCCAACGTGGTGGGGCCCTGGATCCAGACCAAGATGGAGGTGAGGGTGCCCCCCTTGCCCTGGGCGTGGGCGGAGTGGAGCATGCACCTGGGCGAGCTTCTGGGTCAGAGGGTCCCTGTGGCCCCTGGGCTTGTTAGGACCCCTGATCACCCTCCAGGACTAGGAGGGCCACCAAGTTATGTGGGCAAAAGTGGCAGCACTAGACAGAAACCTGGCCGAGGCTCGGGCAGGTGAGACTAGAGCAGCCCCTCCCTGCGCGCTGCGCCTCGCGCCAGCCGCACCTCTGCACCTTGGTTCTGTCTCCAGAGTGGAGTGGAAGCTCTCCATTCCCCCCAGCAAATGCATTTGGCCGCTGCTCTGTGCTGGCCCCACGGGAGAGATACCACAGAGCAGTGAACAAGACAGTCGGCACTCATAGCAGCTCCCTAGGGACCCTCTTGAGCCACGGGGTTTGGGGGCACTGCTGATAGCAACTCCAGCCACCTCCTAGTAAATGCTCGCTGTGGACCAGGCTGACAGTGAGCAGCCTCTTTAAACTCAGCAAGCCTGGGGAGGGGGCCTAGGAGGGCCAGCCTTGGGGCTCAGCGCTGTCTCTGCAGCCTGTAGAGCCTTGGACTTGAGGGTCCGCGGTTAGGAGCCACAGGCCCAGGCTCAAATCCTGGCTGCCTCTTACTGCGATAACCAGCCCCCTTGAGCTTCCATGTTCCCACGTCTGTGGTCAGGCCTGTTTTAGGTGCAGGCCTCACAGAGGGACCAGGGTCCTGTGAGCTTAGGGGTGTGACGCACATGGCCCACGGACTCCCCATGGTGGCTGCTTTTACCTGAGAGGAGGACCAGAGCAGGTAACCCAGAGCAGCCGGCCTTTAGGTCAGCAGTCCTGTGGCCCAGGACTCCAGGCTGGAGAGCCCCCCGGGGTTGGCTGGAGTGGTCTCACCCCTGGCGGCGCTGCCTTCCTGCAGGAGATCGGACGCATCTCCATTGAGATGAACGGGACCCTGGAGGACCAGCTGAGCCACCTGAAGCAGTACGAGCGCAGCATCGTGGACTACAAGCCCAACCTGGACCTGCTGGAGCAGCAGCACCAGCTCATCCAGGAGGCCCTCATCTTCGACAACAAGCACACCAACTACACCATGGAGGTGCGCAGGCCCAGCCGGGCTCCGCCGCTCGCCAGGCTCTCTGCTGGAAATGTTTTTTGCTATTTAAAATGTGTTAAAAGACTAGTTCAGCCCAGCGTGGTGGCACACACCCATAATCCCAGCAGCTCGGGAGGCTGAGGCAGGAGGATTATCAGTTCAAAGCCAGCCTCAGCACCAGCAAGGCGCTAAGCAACTCAGTGAGACCCTGTCTCTAAATAAAATACAAAATAGGGCTGGGGACGTGGCTCAGTGGTCGAGTGCCCCTGAGTTCAATCCCCAGTACCAAAAAAAAAAAAAGCCCTACCTGTACTCCCCCATCACCGTGGCAATACCTGTCTTGGGTTAGACTCACCCAGGGACCTGGAAGCCTCCCCCAGACCCTGACTGTGTGCAAGGGCAGTGTACCAGCATGATGAGAGTTTTGAAGCTGGTCCCCTTGGTGGCTTGAAATCAACCCTGGTGACAGCGTCTCATCATGCTGGTCCACAAATGCCACAAACCACTGTTTCCCATCCCCAGAGCCAAGGTTGAGCACTGGCCAGCCTGCCTCTAAAGAGGTGCCATGTGGATCTTGGCACAGGGTGTCGGGTCCTTGCCCCCTGCCATGTTCATCCCAGGAGTGAATGAAACCAGTGGTTGGCAGAGGTGGCAGGGAGGCCCCACGCCCCACATGCAGGAGGGTTTGGGGCTGAAGAGGCCCCAGGGGAGACCCCGACCAGCCACCACACCTACGTTCACGCCCTGCCCCTGCCCTGCTCCTCCCCAGCATGTGCGCGTGGGCTGGGAGCAGCTGCTCACCACCATCGCCCGCACTATCAACGAGGTGGAGAACCAGATCCTCACCCGGGATGCCAAGGGCATCAGCCAGGAGCAGATGCAAGAATTCCGGGCGTCCTTCAACCACTTTGACAAGGTGGACATCCCCCTGCCGCGGTCCCTCCCTCCCCTGTCATCATCCCGTCTGGCCCCTCCATCTCTGCATCTGTCTGTACCTTCACATCTCTAAGTATCAGCCGCCACTCAGGCCTGGCGGGATCTCAGCCAGTGACCCCGGGGGGCGCACACAGGAGAAGTGGGGGGGAGGCACATCCTTGCTGCCTATGGCTGAAACCCTGTGGCACACGAAGTCCCAGCATTCCCAGGATTTATGACCTGGCTTGGGAATCTGGCCCCCACACACTGTGTCCTTTAGAGGACCTAAGCACCCAGCCCTGCTGGGCTGACGTGCCACCACCTGGCGTCCGTGTGTAGAGTCCAGCCTTAGCGCTACCCCTCTGGCCCTGGTGGCCCTCTCTCCTAGCCCAAATCACAAGGGCAAGAAGAGCCCCCGCTCCCTCCTGCACCCAGGACTGGGTTCTCATTGTCACCACTGCCCAGAGGAGGCCAGGGAGGTCCCTGGTTGCCTCGGGCCCCCTGGGCCGAGGCCCCAGCTGGCTCCTGCCCCAGCTGTCCCTGGCCATACCCTCATCTGTGTTGCCTCTAACTCTGTTTCCCTTCCCCGTGTGTCCCCCCACCCTCTGCATGTGGCTGGGTCCCCTCCCACCTCTGCGGCCTGGTCTCCACACCACCCTCCCGCACTCCCGCCTTGGATGGCCCCGGCAGGACCATGGCGGGGCACTGGGGCCCGAGGAGTTCAAGGCGTGCCTCATCAGCCTGGG
Source organism: Marmota flaviventris (assembly GCF_047511675.1). Lineage (NCBI taxonomy): Eukaryota > Metazoa > Chordata > Mammalia > Rodentia > Sciuridae > Marmota > Marmota flaviventris. Next base: position 14,769,060 of record NC_092515.1, on the reverse strand, counting down.
CTACGACGTGGAGAACGACCGGCAGGTACGCGCACCCTGGGCCCCGAGGACGGCGATTAACTGCTCTCTCTCTCTCCTTCTCTCTCCTCCCCTCCCCTTCGCCTCTCCTGCCATCGTGTGTGCCATCTCACGGCTCTCTTGCCACCTCCCTGCCCTCGTGTCTCTCCGACACTTTCCCCCTTACCTGGTCTCTCTGGCCTCCTGTCTCCCCGCTCCTGCCACTGTCCTGTCTGCCCGCTGTGCACATGGGGCGGCCCTTCTTGCCTCCTCTGGGCCTGGCCTCCTCTGCTATGCCTGCGTCCTGGGAGCAGAAGCAGACAGGCAGCATGGACTCCGATGACTTCAGGGCTCTGCTTATCTCCACAGGATACAGCCTGGTATGCAGCCTCTGCCTCCCCTGCCACCGCTCCTCCTCCTCCTCCCGCCCCCTCACGCCTGCAGAGCTTCCATGTCCTCGGGGACACTCCTCCACCAGAAGGCACAGCCGTCCTGCACTGCTGCGCTTGCTGGGCTGGGGTCCCTCCGATGACTCCCCAGCCCCTCCTCCCCAGAAGTCTCCAGAGACGGGGGGCAGCCCTCCTGCTCTCTCCCTTTTCCTTTCTCTTTCTCTCTTTTCTTTCTTCCCCACCTCCAGAGCTACCTCGTGAGCCTGGGGCCGGGGGCAGTAGGCCCTGACTCCCCGCATCCTGAGGCCGTGGGGTGGGCAGAGGGGCCACCAAGGCCTGGGCCTGGGCCGCCAGGTGCAAGCTCTGCCTGGCCCACGCTGTTAAGGCAGGCTGGACTCCAGCCCGCTCTCCTGCCCTCTCCTCACACCCACTCCACCAGTCCCAGCCCGGTGCCCCTTCCCCACTAAGTGCCATCTGTCACCCGCCCCATCACCTCGCAGGGCGACGCTGAGTTCAACCGCATCATGAGCGTGGTTGACCCCAACCACAGCGGCCTTGTGACCTTCCAAGCCTTCATTGACTTCATGTCAAGGGAGACCACTGACACAGATACCGCTGACCAGGTCATCGCCTCCTTCAAGGTCCTGGCCGGGGACAAGGTGAGCGAGATGCTGGAGGGACCTGGGGCTGGCAGGAGGGTTCCCTACAGCAGGGATCAAAGCTGGCACTGGGGCACAGGGTGGCTCAGAGTCCTTCCTGCCACCCCCAGAACTTCATCACGGCCGAGGAGCTGCGGAGGGAGCTGCCCCCCGACCAGGCCGAGTACTGCATCGCCCGGATGGCGCCCTACCAGGGCCCCGACGCTGTGCCCGGGGCCCTCGACTACAAGTCCTTCTCCACGGCCCTCTACGGGGAGAGTGACCTGTGAGGCCCTGCCTGGGAACCCCGACGCCCGCTTCACGGCCTCCCGGAGGGGCCGGGAGCCCCCCTCCCCTGACTCTGTATCTATGCAAAGCACTCTCTGCCGGTCCTTGGGTGGGGGTGGGCAGGGAGGGGCTGGGCGGGCTCTGTCCTCTCTCGTTGGTTGGCCAGGAGGTCCCCCCATCAGGTGGGGGAAGGGAGACTTTTGGGGTCAGCACCTCTGGTCAGGTAAATATATATGATTTGTTGGGTTTTTTTTAACCTATGTGGAGGGGACAATGGATCCCCACAGCAACACAGGTCCCCTCTGTGCCCTGGGGACACCCCTCCACATCCAGGTCCCTTCTTTGCCCCTGAGGTCCTTCCAAGGCCTCCCACATCCAGGCCAAAGCCCCATGTGCCTTGTCCAGGAACCGCCCTGCCCTGCAAAGGGTCCAGCAGGGGGCACCACAGCTGCCCAGTGGACCACAGCCCCCCTGCTCCCCGCCCCCGCCATCTGTGATCCCAGGGGCCTGGTCTGGCAGCCGGCCCTCACCCCAGCACCAGCCCAGCCGGCCTTGGCCTTGTTCGGTCTGGTCTCAGATTTTCTAAGGACCAAAACAAAACAAAAAAACCCACAAAAACAGAACAATAAAAATTTAAAAATCCACCAAAAAACAAAAAAAAAAATAAAAAACAAATTTAAAAAAACACCTAAAAAATTAAAAACTTTCAGAGAATTACTATTTACTTTATTAACTTACGGATTTATTATATAAATATATATTCACCTAGCAACATATCTTTGCCGCCTCTCGCTCTCGTAATGAAGACATAGCTGATTTGCTGCCCTCCCCGGTCCCTCACTGATTTTTCTCCTTGTTTGGGTTGGGCAGGGGTCTCTGGGGGCCTCCTGAGGTGGAGGTGGGCTGCTGGACTGGCTGCCTGGTAGTTGATGGTCCCCCCACCCCCTTTTGAGTTTATTCTGATTGATTTTTTTTTTCTTGGTTTCTGGATAAACCACCCTTTTGGGGACAGGATAATAAAACATGTAATATTTTTAAGGATTCCTCCCGTGTCCTCCTTCCCTCTGCTGTCTCTGTTCTCTCTCAAAAAAGTACAGGAGCCCATGGTCCCCATCCATCCCATCCGGGAGTTAGATAAGAGGGTGTCACAGTCCCCTCCGTTCCCAGCAGGGAGCCAGGCCCAGTCCACACAAGCTGCCCAGGAGGGCCCTGCAGACCCCGGCTCTGTGTGCAGGCAAGGAGACCGAGGTGCACAGAGGGGCGCTCGGCCAGCCGCTGGTGGCCAGGCCTCAGCCATGCTCAGGTGCCACCCAGTGAGGGCGGGTGTCTCCAGGCAGGGGGCGGAGGGCTCGGAGCAGAGGTGGCCTTGTGTCTCCCTGCCTCCAGCAGCCGGTGCTCCTGACCTAACACCCTAGGAGAAGGTGGCCACTTCCATCCACTGGGCAAGAGAAAGAAGAGGCAGGCTGGAGGCAGGGTCCTGGGCGGGCACCAGAGCCACCCTGTACCCGAGCCCAGGCCCACCTGTCTGCGGGTCAGACAAACGACCCCCTCGCCCCCATCCAGGTGGTGGCTGCAGTGACCTGTGCAAAGAAGGGCAGGGTGAGTGCCCCCATCCCAGTCCCCCAGCCACAAGAAGCATTCTCCTTGTGCCCCAAGCAAGGGGCACAGGGTGGCACTCACGGAAGATGCAGGCGAGCTGGGCAGCGCAGGACACGAAGCGCTCAAAGTCCACACGCAAACGGCTGTCCCGGTAGCGGCTGGTGAGGGCCTGGGTCAGCTGGTTGTTCAGATGGAAGCCTAGAGGGAGGTGCCCCAGGAGTCCACCCAAGTCCTGGGGAGATGCTGACACCACAGGGCTCCGCTCCCCCTCGTTCTACATGTGGCCTGGGTTCAAGTCCCAGCTGGGTGGCCACAGGCCGCACCTTACACTTCTGAGCCCGTCCCCATCTGTCGAAGGGGTAATATGACAGTCTGGACCCACACACTAGTGTGAGAATGGAATGGCTTATCATGTGTACTGTGGCAGGCACCTATTATTGTTCCTTTTTTGTTTGTTTGTTTTTTGGTACTGAGGATTGGATTCAGGGGCACTTTACCACTGAGCCACATCCCCATCACTTTTTATTTTATATTTTGAGAAAGGGTCTCACTAGGGCTGGGTTGTGGCTAAGCCGTGGAGTATTCGCCTAGCATGTGCAAGGCCTTGGGTTCGATCCTCAACACCACATAAAAATAGATAAAGTAAAGGTATGGCGTCCAACTACAACTAAAAACAAATAAATAAATATTTTTTTAAAGGGGGTTCTCACTAAATTGCTGAGATGGCCTCTAACTTGTAATCCTCCTGCCTCAGCCTCCCGAGTTGCTGGTATTATATGTCTGTGCTTTTTTATTACTGGTTTATTGTTCCTTTTAAGTGCTGTAATACTTTCTCTCTGCCGCTGAGCACTGGAGAATAACTGTATGCAAACATTTTCATCAGTCTGACGCCAGTCGTTTCTCCATGCTCTACATCAGAAGTAGTTTCAAAGTCACCTTTGCTATAGAATCTTAACAGAGCCTTTCAAAAAAACACCACATGATCCTCCACCCCTCAGACACTCAGGGTTGCCTGATGACCCTCTCCTCCTCCGTCCCCACATGTCCAGGTACATAGTTACCAGGACAATTTCACCAGCTTCCACTGCACCTAACTGCACACTCATCCATTTAACAGGTAGTTATCATTAGTGGGCACCTGACACGTCTGTAACCCATCTCAGGAGGCTGAGGCAGGAGGATTGCAAGTTCAAAGTCAACCTCAGCAATTTAGTGATTCCCTAAGCAACTTAGTGAGATCCTATCTCTAAATAAATAGATAGATAGGGTTGGGGATGTGGCTCAGTGGTTAAGCAGCCCTGGATTCAATCCCTGCTACCAAAAAAAAAAAGAGCCCTCCCCAGGCATCTATCAAGGGTATTTCTGTTAGTGCCGGGGGCTAGGCTGAGCTGAGTCTCCAGGTCAGGAAAACCTGGCCAGGAAACCTTCCTGGCCGAGTGACCTGCTGCAGGTCTCTGACATGGCATCTGCCCTCAGGTGTTGGGGTGGTGGGTGCTGTGCCCAGGGCAGACGGAAGGCCCTGAGAAAGAGCCAGGGCCCTGCGGTTGCCCTCTGTGTGAATTCCTACTAGAGAAACTCTCAAGGTCAGTTTTCTTCTGCCTTGAATAACTCCTGGCAGGTACCAGGTGACAACGAACAAATGGTCAAACCTTCCTCCTGTTCTGGGTCATTCTCTCTCTGTTCCTGTCTCAGACTCAGCGCCCTGGTTCGCAACTTTGGCTCATCTTGTCCTACACATCCCTGAACACTTGCTCCCCACTCTGGGTCTCATTCTGTCACTCCCACTGGGTCACAGTCACCCAGCCTACTTTGTGGTGCCAGAAGGGCCGAGGTGTGGCTCAGGAGCTGGGGGTTCCCAGTGCCGACCAGCCCCTCCTTGGCCCTACACAGGAGCCCTCTTGCTCGCTTTCCCAACTTCCACGGGCTCCTGCAGTCACCCTGCGCTCCGCCAGATCACAGATAGGGACTCAAGGAGAGGGAGTTGGCAGAGGACTCCAACCCCAGCTCACCAGAATCCAGAACATTCCTTCACACTGCCAGGAAAGCCAGGGCCTCTCAGGCACCAGCTGCCAGTCTTCCCTTCCTGGAGCACCCCTACCCACCTCACCACCTCCCAGGCCACCCCCACCCTCCCCCCACTACACTGGGGCTCCCTCCCTGCCTTCCCATCTGGCCTTTTCCAGGGTCGCCCAGTCCCTGCCAGGAAATGGCAACAAAGGACTGGCCACAGCTGAGTGGCACCCAGAGCTGAGACTGGTGTAGAAGGAGGAGGGCCAGGCCCTGTCCCCATGGCCACCCCAGGGACCCTGTCCACACCTGCAGCATTCAGCGCCAGCCTCAGCTCGTAGGAGTTCATGGTCCCTGATGAGTCCTCGTCAAACTTGTCAAACGTGGCCTGGGTGGGGAGTGGAGGTCAGTCGTCCCCCGCCCCCCGCCCAGGCCCTCGAGCAGTGGTCGAGCATGCTGAAGAGGCTAAACGAGGCCTCCGAGGCCACACAGCCTGGGCTACAGCTGCTCTCCCGGCCACAGGCCCCAGGCCAGCAGCTTAACGACTCTGTGCCTCCATTTCCCCATCTGTGACATGGGAACAAAAGCAACTCAAGGGCCTGTGAGGACAAGTCGCGCTTCCACCCACAAAGGCGCAGGGAGGGCTCAGTAAATGGTGACTTATCACTGTCATCTGTGCAGAGATCTTTGATCCCTGCCTCCTCACAGGGATCTTTCTGGCCAAGTAAAGGCCCCAGGAAGGGAGGGGACTTGGCTGGGGTCACCGCCAGAAAGGGGCTCAGCTGGAAGCTGAGATTTCAACCCAGGACCAGAGACTATTCTCCATCCCTGAGACATTCAGTGCCCCTAGAGCAACCACAGAGGGATGATGGACCCGCTAGGGACATCCCAGCCAGGTCACTCCAAGTAGACATAGAGTGGTCCAGTCCCCGCCCATCCGCACTCCATCCCCCGTTCTCTGGGCCCTTGATGGCCGGCAGGGTGTCTGTGCAGGGAGAGGCTGCCCTGCAGGGCCCCCCCAACTTACCTGCCACACCAGCAGGTGGCTCCAGAGCTGTTGGAAGTGGTGCAGGGCCAAACTTGGCCCATGCTGTGGATGGGGGAGTCTGGTTAAGATCAATGTCTCCAGAAAAAAAGAGAGACCCCCAACATCCCCTCATGCACTGCCCCATGTACCCCAAAACACCGCAGCAGCTGCTCACAGGTCCTGACGCCGATCTCTCTAGGGGTCCTGGTGTTGGGCCTGATGTTGGTCCTGGCTACAAGAAGAAAAATGTCAATCCCTGCATGCCAGCCATCATGAGCACTCTGTGGGACACAGCTCCCCACAGCAGGCATTTTATACAGACTCAGACACGAGAGCCTGCGATTGCTCTAACTAGCAGAGCTGGGGTCTGAACCCGGCAGGGAGCTCCAGTCTGCTCACACGTGCCTCAGAGGAGGGGGAGCCAAGTGGCCTTGGCACGGGCTTGCCACAGGATCCACCATGGAGCACGTGCAGGGAGAGGCTGCCAGGTTGAAGCAAGGTTCCTGCGGCCTGACCCCCAGCAGCATCATGGATGAGCATACATGGGGAGCTCTGGGGTCCAGCTCTGGGTTGTATGGACCCCTGGCCAGCAGTCCTCCACCCGAACTCACCAGGTTCCAGGGCAATGCTTAGCAAGGTCTGGAGCTGATAGGCATTGAGTTCTTCCTCCTGGTCAGGGAAAGAGTCACTTGTGAGGCCCTTTGCTCTGGGCCAGGCCCTGAGCTAGGCTGGGCTGGGGGTGTGACAGAAGCTGGGAGAACCCCAGGCCTGTCCTTTCTCAGGGTTCACCTTTGGGTGACAGGGGCAGCTTCCATAGAAGGGCACTTTGGAAAATTGAGGCGTGAGCCTGGCAGGAGGTGCAAAGGAAGGAAAATTAGAGGGTACTGCTGAAGGAAGGCTCGAGGCAGGGAAGAGGCTTGGACATCTCCAGAAAAGAAGTTCATGAGAGAGCGCACAGGGAGAGCCGGAGGGAAATCAAAATGAGCCGCCTAGGACGAGGGGCTGGAGAGCAGGAAATCAGGAGGGACTGCCCCTCAGCCCAGGGCCCCCTCACCTCCCCAGCCAGCTCCAGAAACAGCTGTGCCAACTCCAGCTCCAGGGGCTTGTAGGGGACCTGCGGAACGGGACAGGGGGCGCTTAGTCCTAGCCCAAAGCCCATCCCTCCCTCGTCGCCCCCTCCCACAGCAGCCCCTCACCATGAGGGCCTCCAGGTCGGCGCTGATCACGTCATCGATCTCCCTGCAGATTACGGACAGGCAATGTGGAGGGGGGCTGTTCCCCAAAACTGGGATGCAGGGCGTGCAGGGTCCCAGCGGGGTAGGGTGGGGTCTTGAGACCCAAGGCACATCCCCGCCAGGCTGAGGGTCAGGGACCGGGCCTGGGGTGGGTGCCTGCCTGGGATCGTGGGGCGGGGCTGGGGCTGGGCGTGGTCCCGAGCGGGAGGGGTGTGGTTTGGGGCGGGAGTGGGGCGGGGCGGGGTCCCGGGCGGGGCTCCCCGGCTCACACTGCTGTGTGGCTTCGCTCTGAGAAGATGCGCAGCGTAAAGTCGGCTTCGTCTCCCTCCTGGGAGGCGCTGGGCACCACCAGGTAGTGGCCGGGGCGCAGGCGACAGCGGCGGCTCACGTCGCGACGGGCGCAGAAGACCGAGCGGTCGGCGCGCAGCAGTTTCGGTAAGAGTGCGCGGCTGCGCGGGGAGTCCCAGAGGCCGAGCAGCTGCGGGCAGCGGGGCATGACCACGACCCGCCCGAGCTCCCTCCCCAAGACCTCCCACCCACTGCACCCCAGACCACCTGGCCGAGCCTTCCCGGCCCCCAGACCCCGACTTTTCCCCTCCAGCGCTGGTCGACCAAGCCCCAGCGCTGGTCGAGGGATGGGCGCTGGGCCACATCTGAGACCCACCTCCTCTGGGATCTGTAAGAAGGAAGAGTGTGGCCCTGGGCTCAGCAGCAGCAGGGGGTGCCACTGCTCAGAGCTTCCACCTCCCCTCCAGACCCTTCCCATTTCTTTGGTCTTGGGCCTTTATTGAACCTCTGACCCAGGTTCCCTCTGACTCCTTCCCAACCTTCCCCTCCCTTATCTGTGCCCTTTAGTCCCATCTCGGCCCTCCTGGTCCCCTGTCTGTCCCCACCCTGTCCCTTCAATCTTTCCCAGACACCCTCCCTCAGCTCCCTCTCTCCTCTGACCCAACCCCAGTTCTGTCCGTGCCCCTGCAATACCCCTAGAATCCCCTGCCCTCCATGCCTCAGCTCTGCCAGGGCCTCACCTGGAACACGTGGAAGCCCACGGTGAGGTAAGTGAGGCCCTTGGCCCTCAGCTTCCGGCGGTTTCGCTGGATGAGTGACAAGAGGACCGTGCACTTGGGGATGCGGCCCCCCCTCGCTGGGCCCCCTGCCCTGCCTGCCCCCCAGCCTCCCCAGGGTCCCTCCTCATCCTCATCGTCCTCCTCATCATCAGGCTCCAGCAGGGTCAGCCGGAATTGAGGATTAGTCCAGAAGGTTTCTAACAGAGGAGAGAAAAAAGGGGTTTCCGCCTGGTGCAAGCCCCCACCCCAGCTTGCCTCTCAGGGTCTCCGCTTGGGCCTCACCGGCACTCGGCTGGCTCCCTCCAGAGTTGAAACCTCGTACCCAGCGACCTTGGAAGGTGTGGATGTGCCAGCCACCCCCAGCCGGGTTGGGGCCCAGCACCTCTGGGCTCAGGGAGCAGATCTGGACAGTGTTGAAGTGGCGGAGGAAGTCCTGCAGTTCCATCCTGCACGCAGCAGCAGTCAGAGCCACCCAGGCCACCCCCAGAGTCCCAACCCCAAACAGCTCAAGACCTCAGAGCGACTCCCCCAATCACAAAGCCCTGCAATTCCTTACATACTGCCAGGTACCCCTTGATCTCCAGAAATCGCTGCGCCTCCAGGTCCCCCAGTGTCTCCAAGTCCTCAGAAATGCTCCACAAGTAGCCAAGATTCACAGAGTCCCCCCAAACATGGTCAAATTGCCTTTACAAAACCCCCACCATTGAGACCCTCAGTCTCCCAATTATCAACAAGTATCCTTCAAATCCTCAATTCTATCAAAATTCAAGAAATGCCAAATGTCACCTAACCTCCCTAAATACTACCCAATCCCTTCCAAACTCCCCAAAGACGACTTTGCTGCCCAATTCCCTAAACATCACCTCGACTACTTCTTGGCTTTGCAAAATAGAGCCCGACTCCCAAGTTGCCGCCGAGAATGACGCTGTCTCCCTATTAGGCCCCATCTCCAAGGACATCTCCCATGTCTCTCCTCACCCTGAGCCCCCTGATTCAGTGCCCTCCTAGAGGCAGAGCTGGGTCCCTGAGAACTCACCAGAACTCGCCATCCTCCTTCTTCACCAGCAGGGCCTCTCGCCACTCAGCAGGCAGCGCATCCCAGCGTGGGCAGCTGGAGAGAGGGGTGTGAGGGGTGGGCAGGTGGGGCCCAGCCACCCACCCACCCCAGGCCCTTCCCACCTGTCACTCCAGGCCCCGGTCCACTCCACACGGCCCCATGGGTTCCGCAGTCGCAGCAGCCTCACTTTGGTGAAGCCCAGGGACATCTAAGGACAGCAGCATCGGTAGGGTGGCACCTGGACACCCCCTGCCAGTCTACCCGTGGGGGCTGCTCACCTTGTGTGTGCCAGTGACTGAATATGCATGTCCCCTCACCAACCCGTCCTCTGTCCGGTACTCGCCCCGATCACTCTGGGAAGGGGACCAGAGACAGTGAGTCTGGGGTGGGGTAGGGCAACTGCTGTCCCCATGCTCCCAACCTCCTGCCACCCAAAGCCCAGCATTGAATGGCATGGGGCTCAGAGAGGGCGTTGGAGTTGGAGAGTACAGGAGGGGGAGAGGGAGAGGAGGGAGAGGGAGGGAGAAGAACCAGACAAGGCCAGAGGGAAAGAGGCTCCTGAGGCTGGGGAGACTCAGAACAGAGAGACCAGGAGGGGAGACACCGAGGCAGAGGAGCAGGCGCCAAGCAGAGGCTTAACTACATGGCTGAGTGAGTGCGTCCGAGAACCCAGGAATGACTGAGCGCATGGCGGGGTCTCGGTTCCACACACGATGACCCAGGCTAAGCCCACGAGAATCAATCCTGGGGCTTCTGCTGAAGTTCTCAAAACTAGTCTTTTTTTCTTTGCCACTGAAGATGGAATACAGGGCTGCTCTACCACTGAGCCACAACCCCAGCCCTCTTTATTATTATTTTTTGACCTTTTGGGTGGCATGGGATACCTGTAGCTGTGGGGGCCCCTTTGTACCCCAATGACTAAAAAGCCTACCTGAGAGTGAGACTAACTCTGTTCCAGGATAGAAAAACACGTTTGCAACATCCTCTGAGCACCTAGATCCAGCTGTTCCTGAAGCTTTTAGTTGGAAGAGCAAATAACATTTCCATCTAACCTTCTCCAGTTTGACGTGTGAGAGAGAATAAGACAGCAGCAGAAGCTGAGAGGAGAAGGACTGGAAGCTCCCCTCCCGCCGCATCCCCGACTCTGCTCTGGTCCTGACAGGGGTCTGTGTGGGGGCCCAGCTCTCACCAGGGCAGTGGCACCCACAAGGGACTCCTTGACCAGGGCGTGGCGAAGGGCAGAGAAGAGGCCTGGAGTGTCCTGCCTCAGGTAGAGCACCTCGCCCACGCCGCCCGTGAAGTCCACGAAGGCCTCGTTCATGTGGCCGCCTCGCATCACCTCATAGGAGCCGTGCAGCCTGTGGGCGCGGGGGTGGGGGACTGAGAATCTCCGATCTGGGGCCTCTGTCCCGTATGGGGACCCCCAGGGGCCATCCCTGAAACTCTCAGATGCTTGAGGTGGGGACCCATGACACTTGCTAGAAAGCCTTGGAGCCTCCACAGAGAGCCCCGGGGACTGCCGGGCTGCGCTGTGTCCGGGTCCTGGGAGTCCAGCCCTGTGTCCAAAGTGTTGAGTTTCTGGGGAGACTTCTGCTTTAGGGGTGATTTGTCTGAGCTTGTCAGACATCCAGAGCCTCGGGATGGGCGAGTAAAATTCTGAGGGTCCCAGGGTTACAGGCACTGTTTTGGAGGTTCTCTAGATGAGGCCCTAGACGGGGAGGTGGCCCGAGGGGGAAAAATACAGGATCTGGAGAACCTGGGGTCTTTCAGGAGATGTCAGGGTCCTTAGGACTTATGTGAGGGGCCGGGGCTGGGGGCCGGGCCAGGGCTCAGTGTGGAGCCTTGCCTTGCTCCGATGGGCCCTGGGTTCCATCCTCAGCGCCCCATAAAAATGAATGAATGGAACAAAGGCACTGTGTCCACCGGCTCCTAAAACTACGTGTTTGAGAAAAAACAAAAGAGCTACTGGGTGAAGGATGGGCTCCGGGATGCTTCCCCTACACGTCCGCAGGGCACGTCGCGACAGCAGGGTTCTGGGGTTGTGACTTGGCGTGGGATCCTTGGTGGCATGCCTGGGGGACTCCGGAGGTTGGGGTCTCGGGATCCCTGTAACTTGGGGGCCCACGTGGGGTCTGGGGATCCTCACTTGGCGTAGGCCTTTTCCAGGAGGGGGGCCCAGAACTCATTCCGCTGCTCCGAGCGCACGAACATCAGCTTCCCCTCGCGCACGGGCAGCCTGTCGTCCACCACCACGTCCACCCAGCGGCCAAACTGCCAGAGCTGGCAGGACAGGGGACACGGCTCCAACTGGGCTCCCAAAGCCAGTCCTCCCCGGCCCCACCCCTGCCCCTGCTGCCCCAGGCCCATAGCCCCACAGGGACAGTGTCCACCGTGAAGTCCATGTCACCACAGGGCAGCGGAGGCCTGCACAGAGGACCTGGCTTCTACCTGGAAGTGGAAGACACCTGCATAGCCATCTTGGAAACCCTGTCCAGGGGGGACCACGCGGCACAGGAGTCGGGGGTGCAGAGTGAGGGCGGCGGCGGCCGCCAGGAGCCAGCAGTTACCTGGGGGGAGGCTGGGTGAGGAGGAACAGGCAGAGGGGAGGGAGGAGCGGGACGGAGGCAAGGACAGGGCCTGGACGGGGGCGGAGGGGGGGTCTCACCCAGGCTCCCCTGACACACGTCCGTGCGGCTCATGTCTTCACAGATGAACTGGGGCTCGGCGCAGAACTCCTGGGGGGGAGGCCAGACCTCAGCCCCGGAGGGAGGGAGAGCAGGGAGCTCAGATGCTGCGTCCCCTCCTGCCCTTCTCTGCTCCAGGGTAACGGGGCCTCTGACCAGGACCACCCAGCAGGTCCCTGAGCCGAGCTCAGCCTCCCTGGGCCTCCCTGAGTCCCGGATGGCTGGACCTGCTCTGAGACCCAGGGGTCCAGGGCCCAGTCCTCCTCCCTCAGACCCAGGGGTCCAGGCCCCCAGCCTCCTCCCTCAGACCCAGCCTCCTCCCTCAGACCCAGGAGTCCAGGGCCCCAGCCTCCTCCCTCAGACCCAGCCTCCTCCCTCAGACCCAGGGGTCCAGGCCCCCAGCCTCCTCCCTCAGACCCAGCCTCCTCCCTCAGACCCAGGAGTCCAGGGCCCAGTCCTCCTCCCTCAGACCCAGGGGTCCAGGCCCCCAGCCTCCTCCCTCAGACCCAGAAATCCAGGCCCCCAGCCTCCTCCCTCAGACCCGGGGTCCGGCCCCAGCCCCACTTTACATGGGGCCTCTTCCACTCCACCCCTTTGGCCTTCTCGGAGTCAGGTCCCAGGATGTCATAGCCAAGGGCATCAGGGCCAGCAGGGAAGCAAGGGTCGCGGAACAGGATCCCTGAATCCAGGCAGGCCGCTTGGATTGCCTCGTAGACCTGGCCTCGAAAGGGCTGGGGGCCCCTGGCTCCGGGCCCTGCCTCCTCGTCCACCAGCTGGATGGTGACCTTCCTGCTGCTGCCACACTCCATCTGGACACTCTGATCTCACAGACTGGCCCAGGCCCTTTAACCTCCTGAGTCACAGAGGCGGGCCTCGGCCCCCTCCGCGCTGCGCTGGGGGTCTTTAGGAGCCTTCCCTTGTTAACATTAATTGATGGTTTGGGTGCCCGAGAGCAGGACGCCTCTTCAGTGGTTTCCTCCCTGGGGCGTGGGGCCTTCAGTTGTGGCCAGGATAGCAGCTTAATGGGCTTGTCCAGCAGCAGGAGGAAAGGTGGGCAGAGCTGAGGAGGACTGGCTGCCAATGTGGGAGTGCCAGAAGGAGGTCAGTGTGGGGATGTGTTTCAGCCTGCATGACCTGTGGGGCTGTCGAGGCAGGGATGGGGAGGGAGGCGAGGTGACCTCTGTGTCCACATCTCGCTGTCTCCTGTCTGCCCATGGCTCCCTTATCTCTCCCTCTCTTCTCCACCTCGCTTCTGTGTCTCCCCCAGATCTCTTGGCTCTTGGAACTTATCTCTCTCTCTCTCTCTCTCTCTCTCTCTCTCTCTCTCTCTCTCTCTCTCTCTCGGTGTCTCCCTCTGTCTCCATCTCTGAACACCCATCTCTCTCTTCCTGTTCTGGGAATTGAACCCTGGGCACTTTGCCACTGAGCCACATCCCCAGTCCTTTTTAAATCTCTCTATTTTTCATATTTTACTTTATTACTTACTTTAAAATTCATTTTGAGACAGGTTCTCGGAGGCGGTGGAGTCTGGCTTCAAAATCATGATCCTCCGCCTCCGCCACTCCCTGCCTCCCAGTTGCTGGGGTCCGGGGTCCTGGGCGTGTGCCACCGTGGATCCCCTCCTGCCCACCAGCTTCTCCTTGTCCCTGTCTTGTGTCTGCCTCACTCTCGGGGCCTCTCCACCCTGTTCTCTGTCCCTGTGACCCCCCCCCCCCCGTGGCTCTATCACAGCCGGCCCAGCTCTCCTTGGGCTCACGTCCCCCAAGCCCTTGGAAAGGTGGACAGCCGGGTCTGGGGTGACCACAGAGGGACAGCTCTACCTGTCTGGTGCTGGGAGCCAGGGTCCTCTGGGCCCACAATGCCCCATGACACCCACAGGCACTCAGAGCATGGCCACCCAAAGGGGTGGTGAAGCAGGCTTTCTTCCTGCAGAATTGCCAAGAGCCCCCGCCAGGAGGTATCACGTGGTCCCCGCACTTGTGTCTTCGTGCAAGTTGCTAAGCTCTCCGTGCCTCAGTTTCCCCATCTGTACCATGTGGTGATCCTAGGCACTATCTCAGAGGGTTGTTGTAAACAGCAACTGGAGTGTGTTCAGAGGAGCATTTGAGGTATAGCAGCTGCTCAATAAACCTTAGATGTTCTGAGCACATCCTGAGGTTCCCTCACGATTATGCCCCTCTTCCTTGGTCATCTCAGTCTTCTTGCTGCAGTCTCTTCTCTTCCTTGCCACCCCTCCAGCTTCCCCCCACCATTTGCCCCTAGGTCCCACTAACCCTAGGAGCAAGTATTCAATAAAACCTGACTGACATCTTGCAATGACCAGGAGTCACCTGTCCTGTAAAGACTGCCTGTTCCGCCCCCAGGTCCACCTGCCCCTGCCCTCTGCCCCTCACTGAAGGGCACACCTGGTGTTGCAGGGCTCTGGTCACACCCCACCCAGGAGAGTGTTCTACACACCACCTACAACCAGGCCCCAAATGCGCTTTCCCAGGACAGCGGGAGAGAAACCGCACCGACGCGATTGTAGGGATGGCTGCTGTTTTGTTTGTGTTTTGCCCGCTGCGGAGGGAACGGGCCTCGCGCTGCTCGGCAAGTGCTGTGCCACCGAGGTGCAGCGCTAACCCGGGGGTCTGTCGTCTTCAGAGCCCAGCACCAGGCTCAAGCAGGGCTGCCGCTCCCCGCAGCCAAAGGGAGGGCATCCGACCTGCCAATCCGGCCCAGGGCCACGCCCCGGCCACGCCCCCTCCTAAGAGTGAGAGCCTCAGCCCCACTTCCTCCCCTTTCCATCCTTTCAAGAAGGACCGTGCTGGGTTCCTCCTTCACCAGCCAGGACTGCACCCGTGGGTTCAATCCCCAGGACCAAAAGAAGCAGCTTAATAAAGTAAAAAATAATAATTAAGACCCACCTCAGGCCAAGAGAAGACATTTTTTACACATATACTATTAAGTGTGTATAGGGAATAAATACAGTAACCGCTGTTCGAAGTGCTTACTCTAAATACCGTGGTCCCTGAGCTACGGTGCACCAAGTAGTATTCCAAGCCCTTCACTCCTAGCGTCTCATTTAATCATCCTCTGAGCTTTGAGAGGCGGGGTTTACAGTGATCCCCCATCTTACAAGAGGAGACTGAGGCACAGAAAAGTGTGGTGATTTTCCCAGGTTCTCAGAGTCACAGAATAGGGATTTAATTCAGATAGTCTGATTTACCTCGCAAAAGTCAGTATTCAGAATATATAAAGAGCTGCTATAAATAAACAACAATTACTCCAACAGAAAAGTGACAAAAGACATAAAGTACCAATAGCCAATAAAGATATAAAAAAATGTACTCCAAATGCTAAGTAGGTCCCATGAAGTAACATCATATCCACTAGATTAGGAAGAAAAATTAAGACATCTGAAAATATCAATTGTTCATAGAAATGTAAAGGAAAAGAACAGCTGATGGAGGTGGAACCTGGTCCAATCACTGTGGAAGACAACTCGACATTCCTCAGTAAATGTCTGCCCTGGATCCTAGCACTTCCATTCCTAGGTGTGTATACAGTTGGCCTCGTTTCTGCAGATTCCACATCCAAGGATTAAATCAATGGCAGATCAGAGAGATTGAGAAAAAAAACTGTGCTGAATGTGTCCAAGACTTTATTCTTATTAGTCCCTAAACAACACAGCAGCGAACTGTTACATGGAGTTACATTGGATTAGGTTCGAGGCCAGCTGGGATTATTTAAATCAATGGGAGGGCTTGGGAGGTGATATGCAAATGCCACGCCACGTTACATCCGGGACTTGGGCATCTGCGGGTTTTGGAACCTTGGAACCGATCCCTTGCAGACACTGCCTGTATACCTGAAAGAAATGCATACACGCGTCCCAGATGACACGTTCAAGAACGTCCAGAGCAGCATGGATCGTAAAGAAAAAAAAACCTGAAAACAACTCTAATATCTACCATCAGCAAAATGAGCATCTAGACTTAAGGGACCTGCGGGGCTGGGGTGTAGCTTGTGGCAGATACCTTACAGCATGTCCTCTTTCCTCAGCTCCACGAGTTGAGAAAAGACATCTCTATTAGCGACTGTAGGGGTCACCTTATTTGGGTCATACTTTCAAATAAGTGAACCACTAATAACTTTATGATATTTATGGGATAAGTGAAAATGTGGAGCTGCATGTTTAGTGATAATTATTATTGGGTTTTTTTTTTTTGTTTTAATCAGGACTGAAATTAGGTGGGTTCACTGTAGCTGATGGATGCTTCTTTCCCCCCATACTGGGGATGGACCCCTGGCCCTGCCCCACATGGCTCCACATTTATGATGTAAACAGCAGGTGCCCAATCACCACATCCTCTGGGATGGCAGAGCTGGGCTGCTGCTCCCTCTCCTCTCTGGTCACTAGCGGCTCGCCACAGCACTACAAAAACAAACCAACCCAAACAGTGTCAGAATTCCTTTTGAGAGTGTCAGGGTCACAAATCACCCCACAGAGAGGTTGGCGCAGGGGGACCTCCGGCCAGGCCTAGGGAGCCACCGACATGTACCCAAAAGAAGGGATTCCCTGGCGGGACCCAATCAGCATAAGCCATGAAGCCCACACAGAGGTCAGCAGAACTGAGCCCTGCCCACCGAGGCCAGCTGGGGATACAGCAACCATCAGTGACACAGTCAGGACACCGCTGAACAACCTGTTCTGTGGGTTGCACCCAGCGGCTGGCCCTCCCTCTGGGCGCTCTCCCCTCCCATCTCAGAAGAGGTTCATTTGAGGTGAACTTCATCATATCCTTGGGGACCATATACACGAAGTCTTATAACTGGCACCGGCTGGCCACAACCCATCTGGAACCGTGGGGCTCCACAGGATCATCTAGAACGCACATCTGGTGCTGTCCCTGAGAGTGAACCACGTGGGTTTACTGGGTGCATACACTCTGTTTATTTCATCTATCTATTTACCTATTTTTAGTACTAAGAGTTGAACCCAGGGACCCTTAACTGGGCCACATCCCCAGAGCCTTTTTCTTTTGAGACAGGGTCTCACTAAGTTGCTTAGGGTCTCACTAAATTGCTGAAGCTGGCCTCAAATTTGCGATCCTCCTGCCTCAGCCTCCAGAGTAGCTGGGATTACGGATGTGCACCAACACACCCAGCTGCTCACACTCCGTCTAAAGAAGGGCAGGAAATATTTTAAATATCTTAGTTGACATCGCATGATGCCAATTTCCACTGGTGCCAAGACAAACGCATTTTCAACACTCACTCTGTGAATGAATGAGCCCCTCAGCCGCTTCCCACCTTCATCGTGCAGTTAGTTCTCAGGCGCTTTTTTAAGGTAACGGATGGAAGCAGATGACCCTTTGGCCTCTGGTGGGACGCCGGCCGCCTGGCTGCCCTGGAGGTGTGGATCCTGGCCTGGGAGGACTAAGGCCCCCGTGTGAGCCGAAGTGACAGTGTTTCTTTCACTCTGTCATAGACTGGGTTCCTGAGAACCTGACTCTGAGACAAAAGTCACTTGCAGAGGGCTGTGGTGGGGTGTGGGGGAGACACCCCGAAACAAGTGAGCCAGGCAGGACGGTCAGAGAGAGAAGCTGGCCTCTGGTGGTTGGAAGAACCCCTGCCAGGCCCCGCGGAGCACTGGAGGTGGGAGGGCCCTTGACTCGCCCCGGATCGCCCCCAGGGGCCTTGGCATCCTGGCATCCTCTGGGCATTGGCCAGGGGCCGCCCTGGGAGGGGCATAACTGTGGGCAAGGCCACTGGCCCAAAAGGGACGCCACTGAGAGAGGCCAGCAGGGACACCCCCAGCACTTCCCATCCGCGGGTCCCCCACAGGGAACCTTTGGTACATTCAAAATCAAAGTGAATCATATTCTTATAAACGATTCTGCTGGATGCGGTGTCACATGCCTACACCCCAGTGACTTGGGAGGTTGAGGCAGGAGGATTGCAAGTTGGAGGCCAACCTGGGCAATTTAGGGAGACCCTGTCTCAAAAATTAAAGAAGGGGGAGTGGGGAGGGGGAGGCAGACATGGACCTGGACGTGGACGTGGGGGTCGGGAGTGCTGGGGAGGTAGCCTGTAGAAGGCAGGGGAGGGGCCTGTCCTGTGGCCTCACGCCTGTAATTCCAGCGGCTCAGGAGGCTGAGGCAGGAGGATCGAGAGTTCAAAGCCAGCCTCAGCAACTTAGCAAGGCCTTAAGCAACTCAGTGAGACCCTGTCTCTAAATAAAATATTAAAAAGGCTGGGGATGTGGCTCAGGGGCTCAGCACCTCTGGGTTCCATCCCTGGTACCAAAAACAAAAACAAAAGAAGTTTCCTAGGGACAGTTCTGGAGAAGAGGGGGCTACGTAGCAAACATGCTCCAGGAACCTCTGAGAGGACTGGAGAGACAAGAAGGAAGGTGAAGAGACCAAGTGGACTGTGTGTGTGTCCGAGGAGCCGGAAAGGAGGAGAAGGGGCAGATAGACGTTGGAGCGTGAGTGTCCGGAAACCCCTAAATTGGATGCAAACATTAATTTACAGACCCAAGAAGATCAAGAAACTCCAAGAAGGGATGACAAAGAGGTTCTTCTCTAGACTTATTATATTCAAACTGCTGGAAAAAAATACCAAAGATAAATTTGAAAATAGCGAGTGGACACCAGGTGAGTGGTTCAGGCCTACAGTCTACCTGGGAGGCCTTGGCAGGAGGATCACTTGAGTCCAGGAGGTAGAGGCCAACGTAGGCAACGGAGGGAGAAGAAGGAGGAGGAGGAGGAGGGGGAGGAGGAGGAGGAGGAGGAGGAGGAGGAGGAGGAGGAGGAGGAGGAGAGGGAGGAGGAGGAGGAGAAATAGCAAATGGGAGATAACTCGTCATATACAGGAAAACAACTGTGCTGTTAATGGCTAACTTCTCATAGAAACAATGGAGGCCAAAGGCAGCTGAATGTTTTGCTGAAAGTGCTGAAAGAAAAATCAAACTGTCGTCAAAGATTCTCCAATAATTCTACACTCAGAAAACCCTATTCGGGGCTGAGGACGTAGCTCAATGGTGGAGCCCTCGCCCCACGGGCCGGAACCACAGCTCCACACTTGGACACCCAGCCCTGCAGAACACAGAGACCCAAACCCCAAACTGAAGGCCAAAGAAAGACATTCCCAGGTAACTGAAAGTGGAGAGAATTCATGGCAAGCAGACTTACCCTCTAAGGAATATTTAATCAAGTTCTTCCCACTCAAAGAAAATAACACCAAATAAAATCAAAACCACAGGAAGGAATGGTTCCAGAAATGATAAATATGTGGGTAAACTATTATTATTATTATTATTATTATTATTATTATTATTATTATTATTATTGATATTGGGGATGGAACTCAGGGGTGCTTTACCACTGAGCCACATCCCCAGCCCTTTTTATTTTTAGACAGGGTCTTGCTAAGTTGCTTAGGGCCTCAATAAGTTGCTGAGGCTGGCCTCTAACTTTCAGTCCTCCTGCTTCAGCCCCCAGAGTAGCTGGGATTACAGGCGTGTGCCACTGTACCCAGCTGTGGGTCAACATTTACCAAACCATATTAATATCTATTTATTTTCCTCTTTTATTTTATTTTATTTATTTTTTTTTAGAGAGAGAGAGAATTTTTTAATGTTTATTTTTTAGTTTTTGGCGGACACAACATCCTTGTTTGTATGTGGTGCTGAGGATCGAACCCGGGCCGCACGCGTGCCAGGCGAGCGCGCTACCGCTTGAGCCACATCCCCAGCCCTTTTAATTTAATTTTAAAAATAAAAGATTGTATAAAGTAAAAATCGTAGCCCTGTATTATTGACTACCTAGCACATGTAGATGTGATATAGCTATATAAATACAAATCTATAAATGGTTTCATATAGATACGAAAAATATAGAGTCAAGGAAGGTAGGAAACACGGATATATTGGAGCGAAACCGCCTTATTTTACTGGAATGAAGTCAGTACTAATGTGAAGCCAACTGTGCTGAATTAAGATGTCTATTGGACTCCTTGGGGTATCGCTGGGAAAACAGCTTTTAAAATCATACAGTGAAATCAGGCAGAGGGCCGCCCACCTATGATCCAGCCTCTAGGGAGGTGGAGGCAGGAGGATGTCAAGTTTGAGGCCAGCCTGGGCAACACAGTGAGAACCTGCCTCAAAAGAAATCTTGAAAACGTGTGTACAGTTAAAGATGAACAGGGCGAGGGGACTTGGCTCAGGGGCAGAGCTGGCCTGGCGCGTGGGAGGCCCTGGGTTCCATCCTCAGCACCACATAAAAAATAAGCAGATGAAATAAAAGCATGCTGTCCATCTACAACTAGAAAAAAAATTAAAGAAAAAACAGCAAAAATAGCAAACGGAGGGTAGGGGGTGCAGCTCTGCACCTGCCCGGCCTGCACAAGGCCCTGGTTCAATCCCAGCCCTGAAGAAAACGTGTGAGATAACAGCGTCCAGACACACCCACACTGACACGTGAGGGGGGTCGGGTGCAGGTGGGGAGCACCTGCAGAGGGTGGGCAAGGCCCCGGGTTCAATCCCCAGCATAAGGAAGGGGGCCGGGTGTGGGGGGCACACCTGTCATCCCAGTGGCACAGGAGGCTGAGGCAGGAGGTCACAAGTTCAAAGCCAGCCTCAGGGACTTATCAAGGTCCTGAGCAACTTAGCAAGACCCTGTCTCTAAGTAAAACACAAAAAGGGCTGGATGTGGCTCGGGGGTCACACACCTGGTACAGAGAAAGGAGGGGGGAGGAGAGGGAGAGGAGGAAGGAGCCTCGGGTGTTCCCAGGTGTCTGCCATCCCCTCTGCCCATTGTACCAGGGTTGGTGGGTGGGACTTGGAGGACACGGCAGAGGTGCTGCTATGCCACCTCTCAGGGTAGGGTACACACTGCAGCTTCTGCCCCGGGCACATTTTTTGGGACATCAGTCGCTTCTCCAGCATCTAATGCAAAGATCCAGGTGCCTTGACACTGAAACCTCCTGTCAACAGCCGTTTACAGTGTCATCTTGGGAGAGGGGCCTCCCGTCGTGGTCAGGCCTTTGGAACAAGGGTCACACTTTTTCTGCAGAGGGCCACAGGAGAGGGCCACGGGGAGAGGGACACAGGAGAGGGCCACGTTAGGCTTTTCAGGTGACGCAGTCTCAGTCTCAGCATGGCCACCACTGACGGAGCTCCAGGGCCCCCATCAGGTCCCCACATGTTACAGCTGGGCCATGAGGCCGTCCCCAGGAGCATCGGGGTGAGCAAGCAGCCTGGGCCCCGCCTCCTCAGCTGTCCAGGTCTCACCCCACTGACCGGGTGGCTCGGGGCAGGTGGGTGAGGCTGGAAGAGGGGTCCCTGGGGCTGCCCTGGGAGACTGCATCGTCCCTGGGCCCTTCCGGAACCTTCCAAGGTTGGCATCCTCCCCGGCCTGCCACCCCCCCCCCACCACACCCCCCACGATGCTCTGTTGGCCCGGATCACTGGAGGCCGCCGTCTGGGGACCGAGACCTCTGAAACCGTGAGCCCCAAATAGACTTTCCCTCCAATGACTTGATCTTGTCAGATATTTTGGTCACAGTGTCAGAAAAGTGACTAAAACAGCCAGTGACCGAGCGTAGTTGAGTGACAATGAGGCTTAATTTATGGTCACTAAAATGTGGGTTCCATATAATTTCCAGTGTCATGAACCTGAATTTTTCTCTGGCTTCTTAGAAACCTTCACACTGTGCTCAGCTTGAGAGCCACAGGCAGGGGGTGGACTCAGCCCACGGCCACCGTGTGCCAAGTTCCCATTTCCTCAATTGAAATGCCACTGGCAGTTTGTGACTTCCTGAGAAATCCTGGGCTGTAGCCACCCAGGGAAGCCATTGCCATAGGCCTAATTTTAGAAATTGTGTGAGATGATAAGTGGTTTTGTACGTGTGCATGTGGGGACCGAACCCAGGGCTTCATCACTGAGCCACCTCCCCAGCCTTTTTTATTTTTCATTTTGAAACAGGTAATCACTAAGTTACTGAGCTTCTCACTCTGCCCAGGCTGGCCTCCAACTTGTGATCCTCCTGCCTCAGCCTCCAGTGTTGCTGCGATTACTGGCCCAAGCCACCACACCCAGCTTCCCCAGCCTCCTTTTAAATTTTATTTTGAGACAAGCCCTCACTAAGTTGCCCAGGCTGGCCTTGAACTTGCAATCCTCCTGCCTCAGCCTCCCTATTTGCTAGTATTACAGGTGTGTGCCACTATACCCACCTAAGTGTTTCTTTTCTGTTTTTAAGTTTTGGGGGGTAACTTGTTATGCAGTAAGAATAACTAATGTTCCCAGACTGAATGGGAAAGCAAGAGCCATCTATATGTTGCTCACAACTACACATACTTTGGATCGAAGACAAAAATAAATTTACAGAATTTATAGTAGATGGGTGGGGAGATATATACATTGAAAATCACAATCACAAAGAAATTACTTGAGGGCTGGGGGTGCAGCTCAGTGGTTGAGCACTTGCCTGAGACCCTAGGTTTAATCCTCAGCAATGTAAAAAAATAACAATAATTAAGAAGGGAACAATACTAATGGTATACAGATATTTTCAAAAATATCTAGCTAGGACAGGAGCTATGGTGTACACCTGTAGTCCCAGTGAATTGGGAGGCTGAGGCAAGAGGATTGCAACTTTGAGGCCAGCCTCAGCAACTGAGTGAGACCCTGTTTCAAAATAAAACATAAAAAAGGGCTGGGGGTGTGGCTTAGTGGTAAAGCACATTTGGGTTCAATCCCCAGTACTATCACCACCACTATAATAATAATAATCGTTATTCTAACTGGGCACAGTGGCACATGCCTGTAATCCCAGCAACTCAAGAGGCTGAGGCAGGAGGATCACAGTTTGAATGCAACCTCAGCAACTTAGAGAGACACTGTCTCTAAAAAATAAAAAGGGGTAGGGATGTAGCTTAGCGGTGGAGTGTTGCCTCGCATGCACAAGATCCTGGGTTCCATTCCTTCCATCCACCCCCCAACATTATATGAGAATTATGAGCCGCTTTATGCCAACAATTTAGGCAATTTAGATGAAATAGGCAAATTCCCAGAAAGACAGAAATTACCAAAACTGACTCAAGTTTGCAAATCGATCCACAACAAGCACAGTGATTTAAAAATAATTCCACAAAGAAAGACAAAGTCTAAATGGTGGCATTGATAAATTCTATCAAGTACCAAAGGAAAAAATGACCATTCCGACACAGAGAATGGAGGCAGAGAACACTTCCCAAATCACTGTATGAGGTGGTTGTTGCCCTGAGTCCAAGATTGGACAAAGACGTCACAAGAAAAGGAAACTGCAAATATTCCCCTGAACACAGACGCAGACACCCTGAACCACATATTAAGAGATGGAATCCAGCCTGTGTGTAAAATCGAGTGTGTTCCTGAAATGCCATGATGCTTTAACACTGGAAATCCAAACTACGGGATGAAAATAGCCAAATGGAAATCTCAACAGACTCATAGAAAGTATTGAGGAAGATCCACAACCTATTTATGATTAAAAAAAAAAAAACCTTAAGTCGGGTGCTGTGGTGCTTGCCTGTAATCCCGGTGACTAGAGAGGCTGAGGCAGGAGGATCACAAGTTCGAGGCCAGCCTGGGCAATTTAGTGAGCCCCTCAGTAACTTTGTGAGACTCTGTCTTAAAAAGGGCTGGGGATGTGGTTCAGAGGGGAAGCGCCCCTAGGTTCAATCCCTAGAAAGGCAGGCAGGCTCCCGGCAAAGTAAAACAAGAAAAAAATCCTCAACCTGATGAAGGGCATCTACAAAAATCCTATAGCAACATGCTTCGTGGAGAACAGGAAGACGCTTTCCCCCCCAACGATGGGACATGAGGCAAAGACACCTCCTCTTACCAGAGCTTTTTAACACAGGACAAGAAAAGTGTCCCTTATCTTAAATGCTTGAGACCAGGAGTATTTCCAGAATATTTTATTATTCTTTTTTGATTTTGGAATCTTTGTCTATCTGTTATGAAATATCTTGGGAATGGGACCCAAGTCTAAACATGGAATTTTCGTATGTTTCCTGTGCATCTTATACACCTAGCTCAAAGGTAAGCCTATTTATTATTTTTTAAAAATATTTATTTTTTAGTTGTAGTTGGACACATCACCTTTATTTTATTCACTTATTTTGATGTGGTGCTGAGGATCGAACCCAGGGCTTTGCGCGTGCTAGGCGGGCGCTCTGCCGCTCAGCCCCAGCCCCAGCCCCAGCCCCAGCCCCAGTCTGTGGATCATCCTCAGTGTGCCTGCAATTTTATTGTCATCTGTGCCTGGAAGTCAGATGTGGAATTTTCCACTTTGGGCAAGATGCCAGGGCTCAAAAAATCACCGAGGTCTGGGGGTGTAGCTCGGGGGTAGAGCACTTGCCTAGCACGCAAGAGGTCCTGAATTCCATCCCCAGCATCTCCAAAAAAAATAAATAAATAAAATAATAATAATAATAATAAAATAAATAAAAATCTCCAATTTGGTGCGTTTCAGAATTTGGATTTTTGGAGGGGAATGTGTAACCCGCACCAAAAGTCCTACCCAATGCAAAAGGCAGGTAAGATCAGGGAAGGAAATAAAGATCAGGAAGCAAGAAGTAAAACTCACAGGTGACATGACTGTCAACCTGTAGAAAACTTAGGAAAAAAAACTACAGAAAAAGCTACAAGAGCTGAATTGTTAATTTAACAAGGGTGAAGGATATAAAGTCAACACACCAAGAAAAAAAAATCAAAAACAACCAACCAACAGACAACACCTACAGCAGCCATAAACACCCAGTATTTTTATATACTAACATTGAACTTGAACTACTGGAAACTAAAATTAGATCATGGACCTAAACACAAATGATCAAAGTATAAAGCTACAACAAGAAGACATGAGTGGAAATCCTTGTGACTGTAAGTGGGCAAAGATTCCTCTCCTCCTCCTCCTCCTCCTCCTCCTCCTCCTCCCCCTCCCCCTCCCCCTCCCCCTCCCCCTCCCCCTCCCCCTCCCCCTCCCCCTCCTCCTCCTCCTCCTCCTCCTCCTTCTTCTTCTTTTTTGATACCAGGGATTGATAGGGACACTCAACCACTGAGCCACATCTCCAGCCCTATTTTATTTAAAGACACGGTCTCACTGAGTTGCTTAGTGCCTCGCCTTTGCTGAGGCTGGCTTTGAACTCGAGATCCTCCTGCCTCAGCCTCCCGAGCCACTGGGATTACAGGCGTGCACCACTGTGTCCCACTGAACAGAAAAATTTTTGAAAAAAATTTCAAAAAGCAACAACCAGACCTTTATGAGAAGAGTACTGTAATTTTATACCAAGTTCGAAAACAGGAAAAACTAAATTATGAAGATAAACCAGGTGTAGTGGTGCATGCCTGTAATCTGTTACTCGGGAGTTCGAGGCAGGAAGATCGCAAGTTCAAAGCCAGCCTGAGCAACATAACAAGCTCCTGTCTCAAAATAAGAAACAAAAAAGGCTGAGGATGTAGCTCAGGGGTAGCGTGCCACTGGGTTTAATCCCCAATAATAAATAATGAGGACAGACAGCAGGTAGATGGCAGTCAAGGGACAGGAGTGCGGGAGAGAGGGGGAGGTAAATGTCCTGTAACTTAATAGTGGTGGTGGTCACACAACTGGATTTGCTTGTCAAATCCATGCAACTGTGCACCCCAAAAAGATAAATTTTATTGTGTATAGAGAATACGGCAATAAAGTTGATGTTAAACAAAACACAAATGTCCAGTGACTTAGACCCTGCTATGTGGAATCATATTCTCTGGATGATGTGTGACCTTGAACAACAAATCAACCTTCTGGTGCATCAGAGTCATTATTTGGAAACCATTGTATACTGAGGATGAAGTTCAGAGGGTTGCTCTGAGGATCCACAGAATGATTAGCACAGTGACCAACGCAAATAGGGACTCATGAACGATACTAGGACTCTGGGTCTAAGTGACAAACAAGAGGTGGAGCCACTGGAGGGTGCTATCATTAATTCACAGAGGGAAAATGGTATATGTGCTTGTGTTTAGAAGTCCACAGGGGAATTGATGAAGGATTCACAGTAAGTGAGAACATGGGTACCCGAAAGAATATGTATATTGTGTACACATGTGTCAAAATGGCAAATATGCAGAGTCATTTAACCACTGAGCCACATCCACAGCCTTTTTTTTTTTTTTGAGACAAGTTTGCTGAGACTGGCCTCAAACTTTTGATCCTCCTGCCTCAGCCTCCTGAGCCACTGGGATTACAGGTGAGCACCACCACATTTGGCGATTATTACCAATTTTTAATTTCCAAATAAGTCGCCAACACTCTGTCCGGTCACCCCCAATACTTTACTGTGTGTTTGACACAAACAAGAAGTCTCCCACATATCCATCGCAGGACAACGGTGAGAAGCAGGAACTCACACAGATGGATCACTAAGGTCCGACGCACAGATGGCAGCTACCATTTATTCTCCACTTGTGCCAATAATGTCCACTACCTATTTTGCTTTCCCCTGGAGACATCTTTACCTAAATACTTTAAGATATGTATAAGTTCTTGTCATAGCTGAATAAAAGTTACCTCTTAACAGTGAGCCTTGGAGGGCTGGGGAGATTCAGACTTTGCTACTGAGAGAAGGGGACAGTCCTACTACTTCCCACCCGCCCCCCATGGGTTGGGCATCGAAAGGGACAGATCAGCCTGCAGGTCGCAGGGCTGAAAGGGCTGGAGTCCAGGGATCTCGGTCCCCAGGACGCCACGCTCAGAAGCTACCCGCGCGTCCTGCGCCCGCCTTGGTGGAGATGGCTATGTCGGCGGCGGCCGCCAGGGGGGGACCGTCATCTGTTGCTCAGGTTTTGGGCTCGAAGCCCAAGGCGCGTCTCTCCAAGGCGTGGCTTGGGACGAAAATTCCCGAAGCTGGGCTGCCAGACCCAACTTGCCGTCTCTCCTCGGGGCCTCCGGCCACGTTCCTCCCGCTGCCGAGACCTGGGGCCACCACCGAGCACTGCGCCCAGGTGCAGGGATCGGGGCACGCGGTGGCCCTGGCCTCTCCCAGCCCGCCCTAAAGGGGACCGTCAGCGCGGCCCTGGACGCTGGAAATCGCGCCAGGGGCCCGGGGTGCGCTCAGCGCCGCTTCCCGAGGGTCACAGCTCGGGGTGGGGCGGGGGTCGGGCCATGGGGTTGGCAGGGCGGGGCGTGTGCTGATTGGCAGCGGGGACCCTACACCCGCCTTCGCATCCCCGCCGCTCGGCGGGGCCCTCGCCAGCCGTCGCGTCTGCCCGGAGGACGCGCAGGCTGGGACCTGTCCCGACTCGGCGCAGCGCGCAGCCGGCGACGCCCACCAGGGTTCCCAGCCCCGCCCGCCGGCGGGTTTTCCAGGGGCCGGGGGAGACGGGATGGCGGGAGAGAGGAGCTGGGGACATGCCATGCACACGTTCACCGCGTGGTTTCAGGGTGCCCAAGTGATCATTTCCCCATTTTGCTCATGAACCCACTTTGGCGTCCGCTGGCCCCGCGACGTGGTGCCAGGTGATGGGCTGAGCTCCTCGCTGCTCTGGTCCCAGCGCATCAGCTCCGAACCCGGGACCTGGGACTTGCTTTGCAAAATGCTGCATCGTGAACAGCCGCAGGACCGACCCGTCCACATGGAGACCCCCCTGCGCTCCAGCAGACAGGCCCTGCCCGAACGGGTGCGGGTGCGAACCCCGCTTAGGACACGGGTTCCCTGCGCGACCCTGAAGCGCGGTCTTCGCCCCTGAACCCGTTTCTTCATCCAGATGCAAGGACACGGACACAGGAACTGGGGTCTAATACTTTATTTTCCATCCTTCTTCCCGGCCTCCCGCGACCCCAGGCTCTTGGTTCCGCTCAGAAAACCCTCACGGACCCCAGCTGCACGTCGCCGCCCACCTCCATCAAGCGCACGCGCGTCAGCGGCAGCCGGTGACGGAAGTGGTGGTACTCGGAGTCCCCGACCACGGCCTGCGGGGAGAGGGTCGGGGTTAGACTCCGCCTAGGGACACCAGGTCCATGTTCCAGCTCTGCGTCTGGGTGCCTTGGGGAAGGTCTCAACGACCACTCTCTGGGACTAGATCCTAGTCGCTGTCCCCAAGCCGCTCCCTGGCTCTTCCCCTTTCCGACCTTTACGCCTGGCCCTCTAGCACGACTGACCCCGAGTAGGGTGGAAGATGTCTGGTCTGGGTCACTCCACACACCCCCACAAGACACCACCCCTTGGGCTCGTGTCCACCTCGCCCTGGCCCTGTCACCGCCCAGCACCGGGGAGTGGCCCAACCAGGGAGAGGGTCTGCGTAGGCCCCTTCCTGGCAGTGTTCCCAAGCTGTCTCCCAGCGCAGAGCCGACCCTAGTGCTCCGCTGGGGACTTCCCTGTCGCCGACCGCACCTTAAAGCCATCTTCGGTGGTGATGAGAAGGACCTCGAAGGGCTGCCCGCGCTGGAAGGGGAGGCCAGGGCCGCGCTCCTCCGGGCCCCAGGCGCCGCGCTCCTTGCTGTTGAAGACCACCTCGGTGGCGTCCAGCCGCGGGTTGAAATGCAAGGCCGCGTCCGCTTCGGGCTCCTCGCTGCACAACAGGTTTACGTGGAACCTGCAGGGGACGGTGGGCGACAGGGCTCCGCTCAGGGAAGGCTGTGCTGGGACCGCCCCTCTCCAGACCCCCGCCAGAGTTTCCAGACCAGAATCCTCACACCGCAGAGGGGGGGAGGCCAACTAAAGGCCACGGATTGCAGATTCCGATGAGGTTTATGGGATTCCTGGGCACACATCCCCCTACACCAGGGTCCCTGTGCTCAGGCCAGAGCCCCCCTTATTTCCAAAGAGCTGCCCACGAGTCCTGGTACTAATGGCCAGAGTGATTCGGATTCCCAGGAGATTGCCGGGAAATTCTCAATTCCTAAAAGACTAGGAACAGTACCAGGGGCCCCACTATTTACAGAGCACCCAGAAGGCCTGAAGTCCCAGATCTAGAAAGTCATAGGATTGACTGCCAAGGCCTCCCAGGTGCCCAGGTGGATTCTGGGAGCCCAGGCACATTTCCAGAGTCTTGGAGGCTCAGACATGGAAGTCCTAGGACGTCACGAGGAACCCTGAGGTTGCCCTGAAATCCCAGCATCTTAGGGAGATTCAGATTTCTGAATGTGAGAAAAAGGTCCCCCAGGAGACTCCAAGGCTCTGGTGGACAGAGACGCCCTGGGGCACCGTCTCTGGGCTGCAAGGATGGGGACGGGCTGAGCCTGGAGAGTCCCCACTCTTCCTCCTGTGAGCGGTCTCACCTGCTGGCCTTCTCAGGGACGACTCCTCGAATCCTCATCACGGTGCCCACGCGGAGGCCCTCAGGCAGAGAGGTCTTATGGGGGACATTCTGCAAGATTCCGGATATTGGGGGGGGCTTGGGAACCCAGAGACAGAGACGGAAGTGGGTCCATCAACCCGGAGAGGGGGAAATGCCAGGGTCAGGATGGGCAGAAAGCGTAAGAGAAAGGGTCACAGAGAAAGAAAGAGGAGAGAAGAGACAGAGGCAGGGGAACGGCAGGGGTGGGACAGAGAAAAAAGGTTTCAAGAGAAAAACCAGGACGAAGCCATCGAGAGGGAGAGAGATCAACGGGAAGGACTGTCCGCCCAGACACATGGCCCTGGGGAACTCCCAGGCGCATTACCCACTTTCTCCTTGGAACTGGAGGCCTTAGCCAGGCCTCGGCCCTCCCTCCTGGCCCAGGGAGCCTGTGTCCAAACCCACAGCCCCCACCGACCCTGGCCCCTAGACTCACGGTGCTCCCTGACATGGCTGGCAAGTGGTTCAGCAGCGGTGGTGGCAGCGAGCTGCTGGGGGACCTTAAGTAGAGGCTGGGTGGGGCAGGCCCCGTGACTCACCCCTCCCATCGCCCACACCTGGCACAGACCCTGGCCCTGGGGCAAAGCTGGCATGTCTGGGGCAGGCCCTGGTTCTGGCCTGGCCCCACACTCACTGCAGGATCCTGCTGCCCTGTGGCTCCCCTTGTGCTGTAAGAAAAGGCAGGTTCATAAGAAAAACCCGGATAGGGCCAGGGGCTCACCCCACTGCCACCAGCCAGCCAACCCTCCCTGCTCCTGGCAGGCAGAAGTGCGGGGTTCATGCTGGGTCCTGAGGGCCCCACTGGCTGGTATGACAATAGTGACAGTTAATCATGGGGAAGGGTGGCTCCCAGGGTCAGGATGGTGCCCACTTGTCCCTTGCTTTATCCTGGGTTTCTACAGGGTGCCAGGCACATGGTAAGTGCCCAGTGACTTGGGGTGGAACAGGAAAGACAAACGAAGAGCCTCCGGGCTGCCTGGTGGGCAAGAGACCACTGACCTGGCCACAGCACACGGGGCGCTGGTCACCCTTCCTGTTGTGTTTGATACTGGGGATTGAACCCAGGGGCACCCTACCGTGGAGCCACATCCCCAGCCCTTTTTGTTTTTCATTTTAAGATGGTCTCACTACGTTGTTTAGGGCCTCGCTCAATTGCTGAGGCTGGCTTTGAACTTGCAATCCTTCTGCCTCAGCCTCCCGAGTCACTGGGATTGCAGGGGTGCGCCCAGCTCAGAGCACCATATTTTAGAGAAAAGGAGACCGAGGAGGCTGGAAGCGAAGCAGTTTGCCCAAAGGCAGAAGCTGTTCAATCGTGCTGACCACTTCTAGGTCCCCTCACCTCTAAATCTGTCTCGATTATTCTGTCCCGTCTCCCTCCTACCCTGTCACCACATCTGTCCTGTTTCTCTCCGTCAAGGCTCTCTCTTGCTCCTCCTCCCAGAACTCCTCGCACCTTTCCACTGAAGTTGCAGACAGGGGAATGGGCTCGGGGTGTCCTTGTCCCCACCACTGCCCAGACCAAGAACGAATCAAAGTGGGGACCCTGCCACCCGCCCAAATTCCAGCCCCCTTGAGCCCAAGACACCAGAAGAAGAATCCCAGATGGGAAGTGGAGGAAGAAGGCTGAAAGAAGTTTCTGGAAAGCAGGGGAGGAGGAGAGAGGGGGCACACAGAAGCCCCACCCCTGCCCTACCCATGGGTGGCCCAGAGCCCTGCAGCAGGGGAAGACCGGAATCCACTTCCTCCTTCCCCAATCCCAGGCCTCCAGACTGTCCCCATCGCCACTCAAGGCACCCCGGCCAGGGGCAGGTCCAGTTCACGGTGGCAAGAGCTCCAAGAGGGTCACTGGGCAGCCCCACCACTGTGGGGGCTGCAAGCACCCCCATTCTACAGAGGCGAAAACGGAGTCCTACAGGGGTGCAGATCAGCCGAGGCCAGATGGCAAGGAAGAGGCCAGGCCCTGAACTGGAGGACTGAGCCAGGAGGACGCAGGATGCTCCTGAGGTTTCTGTCACTGTAACAAAATACCCAAGAAAAATAACGGAAAAGAAGAAAGATCAGTTTTGGTCTCTGGTCTCAAGTTTCAGTTTGCGGGGGCCTTGCCCCATTTCTCTGGGCCTGCCGTGAGGCAGAACCTCATGGCGGGGAGCTCTGTAGAGCAGGCCTCCAAGGGCCCGTCTCCCAACAGCCCCCCACAGGGAATGCACCCTCCGTTGAATCCACTGATGAGGTCAGAGCCCTCATGAGCCAATCACCTCCAAGAGCCTCACCTTTGAACCTTGCTGCGTTGGGGACCAAGCCTTCAACACATGAGCCATGGTGTGGGGGGGTACATTTCAGATCCAAATAAGCAATGGGTTTCAGGTACAATGTCATCAATGTGTGGTTCTGTGAAGTTCTATTTTGTTTTTTGAGCTCATACAGACCTAGGTTAATGTTTTGCTGATCAGTTCTATTTTTTGACTATAGAGTTTTTAAACATTGCAATGGAGATTTCACCTGTAAAAAGTTATAAGGCCTTTACTATAATGTTATGTGTTGTATGTATTATATTATGTGTGCACACTTGTGTTTTGTGTTATATGTTTGAATGTACGTATGTCCGTATATCATATATGATGAGCGCTCATGATAAAATGGATCCAAATTTTTTTTCACGTGATTTATATGGTTTAATTTAAATTGGGTAAACAACTGTTGAGGATTGTTTTAATATGTAAACAAAAAAGAAGGTTAACAGATCTGTTTGTTTACTTTCACCTTTCCTTTTCATTATATTTAATAATTCTCTTAAAGATAATGTAAATTGTTAAGAAAATTGTTTTCTTTTAGTGCCTTCTGTAATGTTACATAATTTTTTCTTTAGCCATTATTGCCAGAACTCCTATCTTCATCCCAGTGCTGGTGAAGTCAAAGATAAAACCAATCTACAGCTTCTACAATAGCCATCACTGAACTGCTTGCAGAACTTGCCTGGACACATTGTGAACTCACCTGTATGCATTGTGAACTATCTGTTGGTGCAGCGACTTGTGGTAGTGTTGGGGTATTTTTGCTGATGATGTCATTGGTGGTACAATTTTTCCAAAAGGAGCCGTCAATTGGCCTGGTGTATCTTCCTCCCTTCTGCTTGTCATGATCGTCCAGCTAAAATTTGGGGGCCAACAGAGGTGAGGCAAAGAACCTCACCCCCCCGCTGGTACAAAGACCTCTCCACAGGTGTGGCTGTATACTGGACCGGTAGTCAGTGACGGGTAAGATCCAATTGCAATGGTACCAACCTAAGGACCATATGTACTATTGGACAACCTAAGGCAGGCACGGTCCCTAAGCCACATGCTTGTTGTTTAAACAGAGAGGGGGAGATGTTGAGAGCCACAGCCGAAGGGGCCCCAGCAAACTTCCAGCTGCCGGCTGATGATTGGCTCATAGCGGCCCCAGCAACATCTAGCTGATTGGCTCCTCTGCGGTGATGCTCATTGGGCTGTTTCCCTGCCCTTTCAGACCACGGAGCTGCTCATTGGGGGACTTTTTTGGCTCCGCCCACATGACCCAGCCAATCGGCCTCAAGAGCAGGAGGATTGTGGGAGGTGGAGAGAAGCTTGTGTGGGAGAGAGAGGCTTGTGGGAAGCTGGTGGTGGCAGTTGAGGCTCTGAGGGTTTTTCCTCAGAGGCTGTTTTGTTTGGCGTGTGTGGTTCTAAAAATAAAGTTAGTTTCTTTTG
Source organism: Marmota flaviventris (assembly GCF_047511675.1). Classification (NCBI taxonomy): domain Eukaryota; kingdom Metazoa; phylum Chordata; class Mammalia; order Rodentia; family Sciuridae; genus Marmota; species Marmota flaviventris. The sequence goes on along the minus strand of NC_092515.1, from coordinate 14,735,999 downwards.
ACAAGTGGCTCCTGATTGTGCCCAGCCAGATTGCGGCAGCGGGTCCCATTATTCTAGTGTTATTCTCCAAATAAATCAGACTCTTTTGACATTTTGTAGTAGAGATGGATATGTCATCACCAAAATGATAGAAACTAGACCTGGCTGGGTGTCGTGGACACAGAAGGCAAGGCTTCAACCGGGGCTTCATCCAAAGGAGGATAAAACCGATGCAGAGGGGTGTGGTGGTCAGCTTTCATTACTGGGAGCAAAAGTCTAACAAGACCACTTAAAAAGGAAGGGTTTATTTTGGCTCAGAGTTCAGGTTTCAGCCCATGGTCTGTCGTCTCTGAGGCAGCAATAGCATGGCAGAGGGTGTGGTGGAAGAAAGCTGCTCAGCTTGTGGCAGCCAGAGAACAGAGAGAGATGAGTGAGAAGATAAGGCCTTCCAGGGCACACCCCCAGTGACCCACTTCCTCCAACTGGCTCCTGCCTCCCAGGAACCCATCAGCTGTCAATGGACTCATCCACAGATGAGGTCAGAGTCCTCACAATCCAATTATTTTCTAAAATAATTGAACACATAAATCTTGGGGAGATGTTCTAGATCCAACCCATATCATGCTGCCCCTGGCCTCAAAGGGTCATGCCCATCTCACAACACAGAAGGATTCAGTCTATCTCCAAAACCTTAACAGTTCCAGCATAGCTCAAAAGTTCAAGTCCAAGGTCTCTACTGAGACTCAAGGCAAACCCTTCATTGTGAGCCCGTGTAACAATCAGAAAGCAAGCTACGTTTCTTGTGTGCAATGGCACAGAATAAACACTAAAAGTGAAGAATAGGCCTATAGAGAGAAGGGACGGTACCAAAGCAACACAGAAACCCAGCAGGGCACATGCTAAGTCCCAGAGCTCCGTAGGGGACGTTCAAGGTGGTGAGATGTGAGTTCCAAATGGCTGGGGCAGCCGCACCCCTATGGCCTTATCAGTTACAGCCCACATGGCCTCTCTCCTGGATTGGGGGCGGATGATCTATATTCCTGGAAGCTCAGACTTCCTGGAATATCCATTGGAGCTTCAAGTTCATGATCACAGCTTCAAGCATCATCCTTTCAGGGGCTGCCTGAAGAGATTCCAACCCTGACACACATTTTCTGGCTTCCGTGTCCTCCCTTTTCAGTCTGTGTGGAAGCCTCCACGACCCTGTGAATCCAGCAATTTTCATTCCTGCAAAACGAGCATCAGATGGATAACGCCAAGATCCGAGTGACAGCCATCCCTCCTTGGACCATGGCTGCAGTGGCCCCTTAGTGCCTGGGTGGCTGAACACAGCAAAACAAATCCCAGGAAAACAGTTTCCTAGTCAGCCTGTGGGAGCAGGGCACACCCCAGCTCTCATATCCAAGCAACATCTTTCAAAAGGACTTTCACTTTTACACCTTGAACTTGTGAAGGGTGAGGTCTTGCTGATTGCTTCAAGACATCTTCCCTATAGTCTCTATGAAAAAGTTTTCAAACCTTTCTGCTCTGCCTTTTGCTCCCAATAATCACAGTAAACCTGATTAAAAAAACAGCCAGCAATACCTATGCCACAGCCTGAAAAATATGCTGCCTTTAAATTTCCTCCACCAGATTAAATTAGTCTGTCACCTTCACACAAAGTGTTAGGGCATGGACAAAATGTAGACAGGTTCTGAGCTAGAATGTAACACAAATGGCCTCCAGTTCAACTCCTAGTAAGAGTCCTCATTCCCTTCTGAAATCTCATGAGCATGATCATTACTGTCCACCTTCCTAGCTGTATTCTAGATCACTCTAGAATGGTCCATTAAACTCTGTTTACAACAGTTTAAATCTTCTCCAGCCTGAATCTCCAAACTTTTCCAAACTCCTTCTACAAACCAATTCCAAAGGTTTCTGAACTAGATAGTCAAGTTAGTCACAGCAACCACCCCACTCCTGGTACCAATTTTCTGTGTCAGTCAGATTTTCATTATGGTGACCAAAATACCCGACAAGAGCAACTTAAAGGAGGAAGAGCTCATTTTGGTTTATAGTTTCAGGAGTTGTATGGTTTCTGAGACAGAAGCATCATGGTGGAAGGGTGTGGTAGAAGAAAGCTGCTTAGTTCATGGCAGCCAGGAATAAGAAGAAGGAGAAGGAGAAGGAGAAAGAAGATAAATTCTTCCAGGGCACAGCCTCAGTGACCCACTACCTCCAACTAAGTCCCACCTCCTAGTAGAACATTCCACTATTCACAGATGAGGTCAGAGCCCTCATGCTCCAAGATTTCCTTAAAAGCAAGGCCCCTGAACACGTGAGTCTGTGTGTGTGGGGGGGGCAATCCAGATTCCAACCATAACCAGGTGGATCAGGCTTCTCCCCAAACAAAGGAAGGGACAAACTTTTGTTGAGTTGCTGAGGTGAGTTAGGTGGTATTTCTCATTGACCATCAGTGTGGTATGTTTATAAGGAATATTTTTCTTGTGAAAGACATGGATTGGTAGTTACCTGGTTTATTCTTGGAGATTGTGTGGCACCAATATCCTGTCTTTTATGGTGTACCTGATCTCTGTCCTACCTGGTCCTAGCAATAAACTTATTGAAATACTTGGGAGGGAAGGAGGAAAAACAACAGGGAAAAAATACCAATTTTAAGGAATAACAGGTCGGGGCATAAGAGTTTGGGTATTTCCCCTTCCTGTCCAGATACCATGCTTTTAGTGGGTCACAGGTCAGAGCCCAAAGCCTTTGGGGTTTTTCATTTTCTGTCTCCTGGGTGGTCCCTAACCGTCTCAATTTCTCTATGCCTCCTTCTTTATATTATTTCTGTTTCCCACGGACTCGCCGTCTCACCTGATTCTCCATTGTGGGTGGGTATGACTTCATGTGCCTCCTGCAAGTCCAAACTCGCCTTTGGTGATTGGCTAAGTGTTGGCATTAATCTATCATCTCATTCAGTTCTTGGAATTGAGATATGCTTTGTCCTTGATTGATGGTCTTCCTTGTAAGTTCTGTTTTTTTTTTTAATTTTTAAATTCTGATTTGTTATGTTTGGCAACAGAATGCACTACAATTCACATTACACACCTAGAGCACAATTTTTCATGTCTCTGTTTGTACACAAAGTTCTTGATCACAGCTTCGTGTCTACGTGTACTTAGGGTAATGACGTCCATCTCATTCCTCCGTCTTTCCTATCCCTGGGCCCCCTCCCAAGGGATTCTGGACTTTCTTGTAAGTGCTGAACAATAGTTCCATGAGCATTTTTCATTTCTAAATAATTTATTTCTTAATATACTCATTTATATGTATGTATATATATGAATACTCCACCTTAAATAAGAGTTTAATGAGTTTTGACAAATATGTAGACCTGTGTTATCTCTAGTTCCCTAGTGCCCCCAAATAGCTATCCCCCTCCCCCTGCCCCAGGAAACTACTGTCATCCCTGAGCATTTAAATGCCACAAAGTGGCTGGGCATGGTGGCACACACTTGTAATGGGGTGTAGGGAGGCTGAGGCAGGAGGATCTCAAGTTCAAAGCCAGCCTCAGCAAAAGCAAGGCTCTAAGCAGCTCAGTGAGACCCTGTCTCTAAATAAAATACAAAATAGGGCTGGGGATGTGGCTCAGTGGTTGAGGGCCCTGAGTTCAATCTCTGGTACCAAAAATAAATAAATAAATAAAGACACAAAATTTCATCTGCAGTAAAGAGGGCTGGGTAGACTGATTTTTCTGACTTTAGTCCTCATTCAGGAAACAACCTAGGTGACAACATTCTAATTGCACACAAGTGGCTGTAGGAATTCAAACCTCGGGGCTCCCTCGGGGTCAGTTTGCAGGTGAATTTTTTTTTATTATTATTCATTTTGTCTACAGTGAATTCAGAGCTTGCTTTGGTTTTGTAAATTAACATTCCAGTGGTGAAAATGCCACATTTTAAAAATCTGCCTTTTGAAAGCTCTTTTGTCAGTTCAAAGTCTTATAATTCTATTTAGACATGCAGTAAATTGAACAATCCAGTCGCTGCAAAGGGGAAGTCTTTCCCACCATGCGCAGTTCCATTTATAAACTTAGCTGGTTAAACGCTCCTAAATATTTTAAGTTGCATGTACGGTTTGCATAATGTATTCGTTTTTCAGTTTTTCAATTTTGCAATAAACATTTCCAAGTAAGAAAGTGATTCTTGTAAATTTCAGTGCATAAGCAATAAAGTATATTGAGCGGCTCTCTCTCCGCCTCTTTTGGCTGCCTGTCCTTCCTTTGCTGAACAATGGGGTCCCAAGACCATTCCCTTGGCTGAGTGAGGTCACTGGGTCATTGGTGGGGCAAGGAATTTGAGGTAGCCTTTGTGGGACTCCAAGCTCTCTAGAGAGCAATATGTTAAAGAGCAAGCTAGATCCCTCAATCTCTCTATGGCTTCTTGGGATTGACTGTCACCATCCACGATGAGGCCCTCACAAGAACTGGCACTATGTTGTTTGGACTTCCAGCTTCCAAAACTCTCAGCTAATAGACCTATTTGCTTTATAAAATTAGCCTGGCTCAGGTATATTGTTATAGTAACAAAAAAAGTCTAATACATGTGTATTTTTTAACCCTCAGGGGAAAAAAAAAGGAGACAAATGTAAGTACCAGTCAACTTCTTTGTGGACTCCACAAACTGAATGCTTTGCCAGACATGGAAAAGTAGAGAAGAATTTACTAACACAGTCTCCCAAATGACTTAGGAATAGGTGGCCCCAGATGCTCGTGGGAGTGGTATAGAAAACAGGAGACAAGGATGAAAGAAATCCCCAAGACTGTGGTGAAGGGAGATTCTGGGTGGCAGTGACCTTGGGACTCCAACCACCCTTCCACCCGGTAGGAAGTGGAGGGCAGGCATAAGGGACAGTCTGGGCGAGACCTCTAGGAAGGTAAGACTCCCAGAACGTCTGACCCATGTGAATGTGCAGAGAGGGAGAGGAGGTTTAGTCGAGGGATAGCGAGCTCAGGATTTCAGTTCCCAATGACACGAAGCCAACAAGCAACCAGATGATTGTGACCCCCAGGGAAAAAAGTTACACAGGAAAGGAGACAGGATGAGACGTACCCAGGGCTGGGTGGGTGAGGCCAACATTGTCACTGCAGCACTGAACACGGAGCTCACCAAAGTGATTTCACAGTTCTATCAGAGACAGAAAGGGCACAGGCACAACTGGGGTTGGGAGGGGCCGTGAAAGACAGTTGCATCCTCTTCCTCCCTAGTGGGACATCAACAGGTAATCCCCAAACGGAAAAATTCAGAAGAAGAAATAAATGGATTATTTAGAGTTATAAAGACTCAACAGCAAGCATTTGACCTCTGCAGAGAGGGGAACTGGAGGGGGTGGGGATAGACTGCTGTTTCATAAAAATGTCTGTTTAAATGCATGCAGCTGGACAGATGGCGCACACCTGTATTCCCAGCTCAGAGGCTGAGGCAGGAGGATTGCGAGTTCAAAGCCAGCCTCAGCAATTTAACGAGGCTGTCAGCAACTCAGTGAGACCCTGTCTCTAAATACAAGATAAAAAAGGGCTGGGGATGTGGCTCAGAGGTTGAGCACTCCTGAGTTCAATCCCAGGTACCAAAAAACAAAAACAAAAAAAGTGCATGCGGGTGTATCTTTGACAATATTAACATGTAGAGAAAATAGACTCAGCACAACACCTCCGTCATGTCAAAAGTTACACTGATCACCAGACAGGGTAGTGCACTGACCACATTTTTTTGTTTTATTTTACTTTTTACTTGGTGCATTATAATTACATGTAGTAGTGGGATCGGTTGTCACATTTTTATACATGTGCACAATATAACAAAAAAATAAATGTGGTCAGTTTCATGACTCTGTACCTCTGCTTTCTCTGCCCACCTCCCTCCCCCTGGTCCCCTCCCCTGCTCTTCTAGTCTTAGAAATGTTCTGACAGAGAGCCCGAGCCCGAGGGCAGAGACCCGAGAACCTGATAGATCTTTCCTGACTGGGGGTTCTGCCTTGCTGTGGACATAGATGTGACTGTGGCCTTAAAGTGTTGAACAAGCAAACTGCCCCCACACTCCCAATGGGAGCAGGGACGGGTGCTGTTCTTTCTGAGTCTTTTGGGTTCTATGTTCAGAGTGTGGACAGGCTGAGCTGGCTCTGGGGCAGCACACGCCCTGCCAGTGACCGGGAGACCACCCGCAAAAACCAGGCGAAGGTGGTTACCTCCCATTGAGGTGGACTATTGCAAATGGCCCCAAAGTAACGGGGAATAATTTCAGGTCCAAGGAGGATCAGCAGGACACAGAAGGAAGGAAGGAAGGAAGGAAGGAAGGAAGGAAGGAAGGAAGAAACCCAAGAAGTTTTATATGCATGAATTATCTCCAAGTGAGCTCTTTGGAGATTTTTCTGGAAGCCTGCTATGTTTTTGAAGTATCTGAACTATCAAAAAACACCCCAAGGGAGCTGGGGTTGTGACTCAGTGGTGGAGCGCCCGCCTCGCACATGTGAGGCCCTGGGTTTGATCCTCAGCACCACGGGACAATAAATAAAGGTATTGTTTTTTAAAAAAATATTTAAAAAGAAAATACCCCAAGGCCTGGAACAGTGGCACACACCTGTAATCTCAGTGAGTCAGAAGGCTGAGGCACGAGGATCGCCAAGTTAGAGGCCAGCTTCAGCAATCAGTGATGACTTCAGTGACTTCATAAGGTCCTGTCTCTAAATAAAAATAAGTAAATAAATGCTGAGGCGAGGGAAAGAAAGAACACAACAACAAAACCAAGGAGAGATGGGCTCACAGAGCTCTACGGTAAAGTGCCCCTGGGTTCAACCCCCAGTACCAAAAAAAAAAAAAAAAAAGTCAGTGTCATATAAACCAAAAAGGGTGGAGGATGATTTCAAATTCCAAGAGGGGGACAGGACAGCTCTTTGAAATTTCTTTGCTGTTACTCAGTTCCTGAGTCGGGTGGGCAACTCTGTAAAAGGTAAAAATAATGTAGGATAAACAAAAGATACGAAATGCTAGGGAGCCAGCCAGTGTACCCCCAGGGATGTTCCCAAGGGAAGGAAAACTAGTCACACACAATATGATGGCATGAGAGGGACAGAGCAGCGCCACTCACCGTGGACAAAAGATAAAAGTGACCCAAACGTCCATTATAAAGAAGACAAAATTGTACCTCTAGACCTGAGAATTAGATTGACATAAAGTAGATTAATGAAAGAACATTAAAAATGATGGTTTCTTTCTTTCTTTTTGGTGGTGCCAGAATTAACCCAGGGCCTCGTACTGGTGTAAGTCGTCACCACTGAGCTACACCCCAGCTCTGCACTTACACATTTATTGTAAGTTGCACATGTCAGGGAACTCTCCCAAGGCAAAACCTGCGGGTTTGGAGTTTTTTTGGTCCTGGGGATTGAACTCAGGGGCACTCGACCACTGAGCCCCATCCCCAGCCCTATCTTGTATTTTATTTAGAGACAGGGTCTCACTGAGTGGCTTAGGGTCTCCTGAGTTGCTGGGGCTGGCTTTGAACTCATGATCTTCCTTCCTCAGCCTCTGAGGGTGCTGGGATTACACGCTGTGCTACCTCGTCCAGCTCCAAGGCCTGTTTTTATATCAGGATGAACACAGGGGCAAAAGCAGCTAAGTTGTGCAGGAGGCTGAGGCAAGACAGGAACAAGACAGGAATTATCCTTTTTCTTTTCTCTTTTACCAGGAATTGAACCCAGGGGTGCTGAACTACATCCCTCCTTTTTATTTTTTATTTTGGGACAAGGTCTTGCTAAATTGCTCAGCCTAGCTAAGTTGCTGAAGCTGGCCTTAAACTTGCAATCCTCCTGCCTCAGCCTCCCCAGTTGCTGGGATTACAGGCAAGTGCCCCATGTCCGGCTAAAAGGTGCCGATTTTACCTGAATAGTTCAATGAGTTTTGACAAGTGTGAGACCTGTGTAACCACCTCCCCAGTGAGGCTCCCCAGTTCAGCCAAACAGCCAGACGCCCCCTCCCGGAGGAAACCCACGAAGTTTCATTTGCCTTGGCATAAAGAGGGCGGGGCAGACTGCTTTTTCTGACTTTAGGCCTCTTTCAGGAAACAATTTAGGTTAAAAAAAAAACAAAAACATTTGATTGCACAGAAGCAGCTGTAGGAATTTAACCCCAGGCTCCCTGGGGTCAGTGTGCACATGACTTTTTACTTATTTTTACACAGTAAATTCAGGGCTTGGGCTGGGGATGTGGCTCAAGCGGTAGCGCGCTCGCCTGGCATGCGTGCGGCCCGGGTTCGATCCTCAGCACCACATACAAACAAAGGTGTTGTGTCCGCCGAAAACTAAAAAATAAATATTAAAAAAAAAAAATTCAGGGCTTGCTTTGGTTTTGTAAATTAACATTCTAATAATGTCCAGTTCTATTTATAAACTTTTAAAATTAAACTTAAACTCTTAAATAGTTTAAGTTGCATATACAATTTTATAATGTTAGATATATATATATAACTTTTTTTTTGTTTTGTTTTGTTTGTACCAGGGATTGAATCCAGGGTGCTTAGCCACAGAGTCATATCCTCGGCTCTTTTTATTTTTTATTTTGATACAGGGTTTCACTAAGTGGCTTAGGGCCTCACTAAGCTGCTGAGACTGGCCTCAAACTTGTGATCCTCCTGCCTCAGCCTCCCGAGTCCCTGGGGTTACAGGCAGGCTCCACAGCATCGGGCCCTATATTTATTGTTTAGTTTGAATCATCCATTTTCCCAAGGGATTCTTGTAAACGTCAGTGCTCAAACAGTAAAATTCACCGAGTGGCTCTTTCCCTCTTCTTCCTTCCCTTTCTTCCTTTGGCCAAAAAAAATGAGCTCCCAGGGCCATCCCACGGGTGGAGGGAGGTCATGGGTAGGGAGGCTGCCTGAGCGCCGGCTCACCGAGGTGGACAGGGCTGAGCAGGATGAGGCAGGTGACCAGGGCTGGCAGGAGGGGATGGACTCGGACCCAAGGGAGGTGCCACGCAGAGGTGTTGGGAAAGTGGGGGGTGGGGGCCAAGGACGGGTGCAGAGGTGGCCCTGGGTCACTGATGGGAACTGGAGCAGCTTCCTGCCAGAAGGAAGGACGGTGCCCGAGGCCTGAGAAGGTGAACTGCAGTTGGAGGTGTCCCTATAGAGGAATGAAGAGTCCTTGGGTTGGGGCCAGGGGAGGGCACTTAAAAAAAAAAAAAAAAACTTGTGCAAAATCTACACGACCTCAGCTGACACTGTGTTGACACTGTGTCAGGAAATCCACACTGAGCCACCAGGGGTCTCCTGACCCTGGCTCAAGCCTGGCCTCTCCCTCTGGACAGTCTCCTGGAGGACCGTTCTCTCCTCAGCAGAGTGGGCGTGCGGCCCCCACAGTGATGAGGCTGCCCATCCCTGAGTCTCCCCCTGAACCGGACCTTGGCCCAGGTGCCGAGCAGGCCCCAGGGCTCTTGGCCACCCGTGGGTGGGGCAGGAGTGGGCAGCGCAGGAGGGCTGCTGGGCTGCTGGGAGAGGCTGCTGCTGAGGTCCCCCACGCTCCCTCTCCTTGCCTTCCAGAAACTTCTTTCAGCCCCCCCTCCACTTCCGCACTCTGGGATTCTTCTTGTGGTGTCTTGGGCCCAAGGGGCCTGGGACTGGGACTGGGACCAGTGTTACCAGAGTCCTGACTCTGAGGGGGTCCAATACCCCGGCCTGGCCACTTGGCCCAGAAGCCACACAGAAAAGGTAACGGTGATGGCGCTCGGGTCACAGCGCAGTGTAGAGCACTTGCCTGGCACTTGTGAGGCCCTGTGCGCCTTCTCAGCACCACATACAAACAAATATTCACGACAACTGAAAATATACATATATTAAAAAATAAAAAAGAAAAGGTAATGGTGAAGAGCAAGACTGGGGCCAGATGCAGTGACACACGCCTGTTGTCCCAGTGGCGTGGGAGGCTGAGGCAGGAGGATCGCAAGTTCAAAGTCAGCCTTGGCAACTCCCGTGAGGCCCTACGCAACTCAGTGAGACCCTGTCTCTAAATAAAACATCAAAAAGGGCTGGGGTAGGGGCTGGGGTTGTGGCTCAGTGGCAGAGCGCTTGCCTAGCATGCGTGAGGCCCTGGGTTGGATCCCCGGCACCACATAAAAATAAACAAATAAAATAAAGGTATTGTGCCCATCTACAACTAAAATGATATTTTTTAAAAAGGTGGGGGCTGGGATGTGGCTCAGTGGTTAAGCACCTCTGGGTTCAATCCCTGGTACCAATAAAAAGAAAAGCAAGAACGGAACGTTAGTCCATCAGTCTGGCCATCCTGGGAAGGCAAAGGGAGCCCCAGCACCCCAGCCCTGACAGCGGGGTGCTCACTGAGCTGTAGGTTTAAATAGCGGGAGAGTCGGGCAGGCGCAAGAAGTTGGCATTGTCACTGCTCAGCTTGCGGTCTGGTTGATCATTATTTCAGTTGTGGACCCGCAAGGTGTCTTGTCACTTGAGGGGACAATCTCCATTTGCTGCTCAAGATGTTTATCTGTCAGGAGGAAGCAGTTTGGGTTCCCAGATGGCTCAGCGGGGGTCTTGTGGCCTGCAGGATCAGCTGTTCCTGAGCATGTTGTTGGTGCCTGAAGGCATCTGGGCCCTTCCGGAACAGAATTTGCTGACAGTGTCCCTGCAAATCCTGTGTCAGTCTTGAAGGGGCCTCAGGTAAATTTAGGACTGATTAACCTGGTGTTACCAGTTTTTCGATGAACACTCCTTAGATGATGAACACACCCCCGTGCAGAACGAGCATGTCGCACAACGCAAGCCAAGAAAGAGCCAGATCCAGAGTGAAGGCCAAATGCCTGCTTCCTCCTGCCTGAGGTCCCGCTGGGCATCCGCAGCCTCAGTGCGGCAGTCTGAGTCCCTGTCGTAGCAGGGTCCCCACTGGGAATCACTCTCCGCCTGGATGGTTGGGGGACTAGAACTAGGACCCCCCACCTCCCTCCCTGCTTCACCCCGTTGACAATGGGAGCAGTTCTGGAAGGAGGAGTAAGGAGGGAAACAGGACAGATGTGGGCGGTGGAGCCACGTGTGCCTGGGACCCCAGCAACCTGGGTTCAAGGCCAGCCTCAGCCACTTAGTGAGACCCTGTCTCAAAATAAAAAGGAGAGAGCTGGAGTGTAGCTCAGTTGGTAGAGCGCTCGCCTGGCATGCACAAGGCCCTGGGTTCAATCCCCACACCACAAGTAATGATAATAAGTTAATAAAAAGGAGAGGAGGCTGGGGTGTAGCTCAGTGGTAGGTAGGGTACCCCTGGGTTCAATCCCTAACCCCTAAATTTGTGACAGAGAGAGAGAGAGATGGAGATTGATTTGGTACAGAATGATTGAGAGAGAAAGAGGCCTGAGAGATGAGGGAAGACTGGGACATGATCACACCGTTGAAGAGCTCCTGCCTTTGGGTAAACTGCTTCCTATCCAGCCTCAGTCTCCCCATCTATAAAATGGGTTGATCAGCGCTCCCCGATCTGTGTGCTGTGGTCAGGTCAGTGGTCATCCAGGCGGCCCAGAGGCTGTTGCTTTGTCTTCCCTGTTCCACTCCCAATCACTGAGCACTGACCACGTGCCCAGCACAGTGCAGGGTGCATCAAGGGACAAAGAGGACAGCATCCTGCCCCTGGGAGCTGCCTTTTCTACATTATGGTCCTTGTTACTTTTGTCCTGTTACCGAGCCATAAAAACTGGGGTCTCCTGGAGCTGGGGCAGGAGGCTCCAGGCTGAGAAGGAGGAGCCTGAGACCAGCATTATGCAAGAACAGCACAGGGGTCCTGACTCCCGGGAAGAGGGGAACACGGCCTGCCCCCTGCTGAAGCCCCAGTTGGTTTGCCTGCCTAGGGTCCCGTTTCTGCTGTCCCTGGCGGAGTGGTAAAGATCCCAGCCCCTGCTAGCACAGGACGGGGCGGAACAGCAGGACCCCTCTCTCCTTCCTTGCCAGGAGAGGAGGGTAGACTCTCCAGGCTCAGCGGATCCCCAATTCACAGCCCAGAGGTGGTGGCCCCAGGCACGTCTCTGCCCATCAGAGTCTCGGAATTCCCAGGCCATCGCTCGCATTCAGAAATTCGATATATCCACTGGCTTTCTCCATGACCAAAGGATCTGGGGGTTCAAGGACAACCTCAGGGTTCCTCGGATAGTCCTAGGACTTCTGCATCTGACTATCTGAGACTCTGGAAACATGCGTGGAGTCCCAGGGCCCTGCTGGACACTGGGAGGTCTGGTCAGCCTCCTGAGGATCACAAGTTCAAGATCAGCCTCAGCGAGTTGCTGGAATTATAGGCATGTGCTGCCACAATCAGCCTTCCCAGTCAATCCTAGGACTTTCTGGGTTTAGGACTTCAGGCCTTCTGGGAGTCTGGGTGCCCTGGGAATTGTGGGGTCACTGGTCTTGTTCCTAGTCTTCTGGGAACTGGGGATTTCCTGGGCATCAGGAATAATCTGGCCATCAGCAAAGGGCTCTTTGGCAGCTCCCAGGAGCATGGGAAATGAGGAGACCTTGAGCCTAGTGCCCAGGGCTCCCATAAACTTCTGGGTGCATCAGGAATCTGAAATCCAAGGCCATTAGTCCACTAGCCCTCCCTCTGCTTGGGTTTGGCCTTTGGCCTTGGACTCCAGACTAGGAATCTGCCTGCTCTGCCCCAGCTCCTGGAGTTAAGCCCTGAGGACAAGACTTTGGCGCCAGTGGGAGCCCAGGAAAGGGGAAACTCCTCTGATCCTGTTAGAACCGACTTGAGTCTCGTTTTTCCTAGAGGGGAACCTGATGCTCAGCGGGTGAGCGATTTCTCAGAGTCACTCAGAGAGTGTAGACCCAGGGCCTGATCCCGTTGTCGGTCTCCAGAATCTAACCCCAACTCTTGCCCCGAAAACGGGGTGATTGGAGACTTGAAGTATCACCACTTCGCCCCCGAGACCACTGTCCCAGAGGAGCGCGTGCGTGAGCCTGCAGGAGCCGGCGGTGCCCTGCGGCTTGGGTCGGTGAAGGTCTCCCGAGCAGAACCCAAGAGCCTGCGGGGCTGCGGCGAGGCCGGGCGGAAGGATCCACTTAATAGAGATGAAGACACTGAGGTTCAGAGAGGTGAAGACAGCGACTCAGGGATCCCAGCGAATCCGTGGCCACGCGGGATTCGCACCTGCGCCCGTCGGGCAATTCCTGCCGGGGGACAGGAGGGTCTTGATTTCCTGGGCATCAGGAATAATCTTGGAAGGGGTGGCTCTGTGGCCCCCGGGACCCTGAAAATGGCGTAGGCGGGCGGAGCTGGGAATTCTAAAGGATGTCACCGGGTCGGGCGGCATCCAGCATCCAGACAGGTCCCAGCCTGCGCATCCTCCAGGCAGACGCGACGCCCCGCGGAGCCAAGAGGGACGGGAAAGGCCGGCTTGGGGACCCGCAGCCCATCAGCACACGCCCTGCCCTCCAACCCAGCGGACCCTTTCCCGAGACTGTGGTGGGGGGAAAGACCACCTGGGGTGACTTTCAGGGTCCCCTCTAGGGCGGGCTGGGAGAGGCGGCACCACCTGGCGCACGGTCTCTGCACGCTGGGCGTGGTGGCCGGGGTGGAGGAGGCTGCGAGCTGGGTCTGGCAGCCACGTTTCAGGAATATTTGTCCTGAGCCGTGCCTTGGAGGGAGGTGCCCTGGGCTTTGTGCCCAGATTCCCGGCGGGGCGGGGCCGAGCCCTCTGGCAATCGTCAGTGACCTTGCCCACTGACCCCAGCGGGTGGGAGACAGGCCAGCGGTTCCTGGCTTAGCCCGAATCTGATTGTGGCGTCCTTGGGGACAAGCGGTCCCAAGGACAAGCGGTGGATCCTGGCTCCACCTGCAACCTTCCCTTCGGGCTGGGCTGTGTCCCCACCCAGGAGCCTGGGCCCTGCTGAGACTCACAGCAGGAGACCCGGAAAGTCTGCCCCCAGTGCTTCTGTGCTGGTGTTAAAAGTTAACTTTTATTTGGCCGTGACAAGCACACCTCGGGGTCTATAGCACTGGGAAATTGCATCCTAAAAATGACCTTGTGACACAGTCCACATACAATAAAAGTCATCCTTTCTAGGTTCAGTTCCACGCATTTGGTAAACACAGCTGTGTGCTGCGCTCACACCGCACCCACACCTGGCATCTCCCTTTCAGACCACAGGCTCATAGCGCCTGACAGTTTCTAATCAGTTCTGCATCTGTCTTCACAAACTAGTTCTTCCTGCTCTAAAACTAATTCTAAACTAAGTCTTCCTGCTCTAAAATTTAGAATTGTGGGCATGTGTGCCTATAATCACAGGAGACTGAGGCAAGAGGACCCCAAGTTAAAGGCGAGCCGGGGAACTTAGCAAGACCCTGTCTCAAAACAAAAAGGACCAAGGATGTAAGCTCAGCGGTGGAGTTTCTCTGGGTTAAATCCTCAGTACAAAAAAAAAAAAAAAAAAGTCTGATACAGTCTGGGGCCTTCCCTTTCTTTCTAGTACATATTTAAAGCTGTAAATTTTCCTCTGAAGACTGCTTTGGCTGAATTCTATTTGCTTTTTTTATTTTAGCTTTAAAATTTTATTGAAATTCAGGTTTAGAATTTAACAACTTAAGGGCTGGGTTGTGGCTCAGTGGTAGTGTACTTTCCTAGCATGTGTGAGACACTGGGTTCAATCCTCAGCACCACATATAAATAAATAAAATAAAGGTCCACAAACAACTGTATAATACACACACACACACACATTAATTTAACGACAATACAGTATTATTTTGAATATATTCTAGGTAGTATTTTCACTTTCTTTACATGATTTCTGGCTAAACATTTTTGAAAAATACTTTTGATTGTAGATGGGCACACTACCTTTATTTTATTTTTTATGTGGTACTAAGGATCAAACCCAGTGCCTCACACATGTGAGGCAAGTGCTCTACCACTGAGCTACAGCCCCAGTCCAGTGGTTATAACTTTTAAGAACTTATACTTTCTAATTTTTCATGAGATGCCAATTACATACTTGTTAAAATCTTGGATATTTTTCCAATTGTTCTTATCTCAGTGTCAAAAGTTTAAAAAGTAGTGGGGCGTGGAACTCCAGGCTGTAATCCCAGTGACTCAGAAGGCTACGACAGGAAGATCTCAAGTTCAAAGTCAGCCTCAGAAATTTAGTGAGGCCCTGTCTCAAAATTAAAAAAAAATTTAAAAAGGTCTGGGGATATGACTCAGTGGTAAAGCACTTCCGGATTCAATCCTCAGTATTTAAAAAAGTTTCATTTTATTTATTTATTTATTTTCTCTCTCTCCCTCTCGCTTTCTGGCACTGCTGGGGATTGAACCTGGGGCCTCATGCAGGCAGTCTACCATAGAGTTATATGCCCAACCTCATAATAATTTCCTTCGTGGCAAAATTAATATACTATCAAAATGCACAAATCTAGGCTGGGGTTGTGGCTCGAGTGCTTCTCTCACATGCATGAGGCCCTGGGTTCGATCCTCAGCACCTCATTAAAAAATAAAAATAAAGATATTGTGTCCATCTACAACAAAAAAAACAATTAAAATAACTCTTAAAAAAATGCACGAATCTTCAGCGTACCTTCAGCGAGTTCTGGAAAATGCGTAAAACTTTGGAATCCAGGGCATGGAATGCCCCATCACCCAGGAAGTCGCCTCAGACACGCAGCAGTCTCCACGTAGTTGGAGTCACCCTAACCTGCAGAACGTCTCCCTCCCCTCCCGATCCCCTCCTTCCTGGCTCCTCTCCTGCCCCATACCTGTTTCTCCCCCAGGTCCCTGTCTCAGAGGTGGATCCTGATTTCCACTCAAGTCCCCTGACCTGTCACCCACCCACCCTTCACGCCTCCCCATGGTCTGGTTCTGTTCCAGCCCTGATGTCCCCTTCCCAGGTCCCTGCCTGCGTTCCCACTGGGTTCCTGAGAACCTGAACTCCAAGAGACAGCTAGGGGGATCCCTCTAAAGACCCCGTCTGGGCAGGGTGTGGTGGCACATGCCAGTAATCCCAGCAGCTCCAGGGGTGGGGGTGGGAGGGGATGCTAAGGGAGGAGGATCAGCAGGTTCAAAGCCAGCCTCAGCCACCAAATCCCCAGAAACAGAGAGAGAGAACACACTGCTGCCAACACCTTGAGAGAAAGAATGGGTGACAGGTAGATGGGCGGTGGCCCGCCAGGCGGTCAGTTGGGGAGAGCTGAGGGAGGCGATGGAGCCACACAGAAGACACCCTCAGAGATTTTATTAGGGGTTAGGAAGGTGTCCTGGGGAATCCTTCTGTCTTTCCAGGAGTTTCGCCAAGAGCAGATCAGACCTGAACGTAGGACAGGGTGACGTCGCCATTGATCTCCAGCGTGTCCACTGTCTGGAAGGCGGGGAGGCGGTGGGAGTAGTCAAAGAGGTGCTGGCCGTTGTTGTAGACCTTGAAGCGATCCGTGCCACAGCGAATGGACAGCTGTGGGCAAGGGGCAGGCGTGAGGCCAGGGCAGGGCAGAGGCTCTGCCAGCAAGTGGGGAAGGGGACCCCAGACTTTTTTTTTTTTTTGTACTGTGGATTGAACCCAGGGGCACTTAACCTCCGAGCCACATCCCCAGCCCTTTTTATTTTTATTTATTTATTTTTCTGAGACAGGGTCTTGCTCAGTTGCTTAGGGCCTGGCTAAATTGCTGAGTCTGTCTTCAAACACTTGGTCCTCCTGCCTCCGCCTCCCGAGCTGCCAGCAAAACCCCAGACTCACATCAAAGAACTGGCCAGGGCCAAACGGGTTGTGGGCGATCTTCCTCTCCTCAGAGCCCCAGGAGCCTCTCACACAGGTGTTCCGGACCACGGCGCCCTCACCCATGCGGGGGTTAATGTGCAGAGCCAGGTCCCCCGAGGACCCCACCTTGAAGTTAATGGCAAAGCTGAGGACAGAGAAGGAGTGTCAGATGGGTCTCCAAGGAGGAGGAATGGGTGCCTGGATTCCTGGGTCCCCGAGGGAGGAGGGTTGGGGTCCCCCTGGACCTAGGCTCTGTACCTCTTGGCCGTGGGGAGTACGTAGCCCTTGATTATGATGGTTCTCCGGGCCGTCAGCCCCCCATGCAGCTTCGTTGTGAATGGCACAGGCTGTGGGAGGAGAGATGGGTCCCGTCCACACACAAGTCCCCAAAAGCCAGGTCCAAAGACACGTTTTCAGAGTGCAGCCCTCTTTGTTCTTGGGAGATGTCCCCAAGCAGGTTCCTGCACCCCCTCCCACCTCCAGTCTCAAGCACCCTCCACCCACCACAGAGCTGACCTCCGAGGCCCCCCACGGGTCAGCCCCTCCCCCCACCAGTCCCCCCCCTCCCCCAGCCCACCCACCCGAGCCCCAAGCCCCTCAGGGTGCCATACCGGGTTGAAGGTAGGGGGTCCCATCATGGTCTGTGAATGTGAGGAGGCAGCCATGTTATTCCATGATAGTTGACAAATGCCAGGACACCCCGCTGTGCACACATCCTTCTCCACCCTGGGTTAGTGGGACTGGCCACAGCCCCCCCAGTGCGCCCCCACTGTCCCCATCCCTCTGACGGTCCCACAGCCCGGTACTCACAGGCAGGCTGCCCAGGTGGTGATGATTGGGCCCGGGACCCTGCAGGGATGGGTGGGGAGGTAAGGGACCCCGGTCCTTCAGCCACCCAGACACCTCCCTGGCTGCTCCTCTTCCGCCCCGGGGAGCCCTGGCCCCAGCAGGTACTTACATATTGAGGTGGCAGGCCCATGGGTCCCTGTGGGTGCAGAGAGAGGAAGAGGAGATGATCAGGACCCCAAATCCAGGACAGAAGTTATCAAGGGCGCCTGCCCCGGGGCAGCCAAGGCCACCATGCAGGGGTCTCTGAAGTTCAAGGTCGGCCCCAGATGACTGCCCCTGGGAGGAACTCGCCAAGTTCAGGGCCCGTTTCCCCTGAGCCTCCCCCAGACCTTCAGGACCACGGCTGAGGACTCTGCTCCCTGCTTGCTGCCCAGGGTCCTCGGTCCCCAGTCCTGCCCTCTCAGCCCAGAGGCCGGATCTCACAGCCCAAGCACCTCGGGACCCCTGCCCCGGCCTCTCGAGCCACCCCATCACCCCATCTCCAGCCGCCATGGCCCCTCATCCACGTGCCCAGCCCTGGGCAGGCGGGGCCCTCGGGGCCCCCGGAGCTCCCTGTCCCCCAGGCCAGGAGACCCCTCTGCCTCGACCGCCTTCCCCCCTCCCTCCTTGGTTTCCTCCCCCTTTTCTCTCATTGCCTCCTTTCTGCCTCGACCTCTGGTTGCAGCCCCTGTTCTGAAGCCTTTTAAAAATGGCCGCGCAGCTGTTTTCCTGTTGA
The DNA here is from genome assembly GCF_047511675.1 of Marmota flaviventris. Taxonomy (NCBI): domain Eukaryota; kingdom Metazoa; phylum Chordata; class Mammalia; order Rodentia; family Sciuridae; genus Marmota; species Marmota flaviventris. Next base: position 14,717,705 of record NC_092515.1, on the reverse strand, counting down.
AAACGAATCGGTGCTGCCCCGGGGAGAGGCACAGGAGGCAGGAGAGCCCCCGCAGGCCCTGCGCCTGTCACCCGCTCTGTGACCCTGGGCCCGTTTCTAAAGCTCTCTGGGCCTCAGTTCCGCATCTCACCACCATGGGTCACTGGGAGGATTAAAGGGATGTGGCAGTGGCAGTGTGCCCTCCCCACCCTGTCCCTGGCCTCCTCATGGGTGACACAACCCAAAGTGAGATCAACAGTGAGTTCCTTCTTCCTGTGATTTGATCCTACATCTCTTGAGACCCCTGGAAACAAAATGTGCTTTTTCAACTGTTAAAAAAAAAAAAATTGTGCTTTTTTCTTTCTTCTTTTCTTTTTTTTCTTTTTTTTTTTTGGCACTGGGAATGGAACCCAGGGTGCTTAACCACTGAGCCACATCCCCAGCCCTTTTTATTTTCTATTTTGAGATGGGATCTCACTAAGTTGCTTAGGGCCTCTCTAAGTTGCTGAGGCTGGCCTTAAACTTGCAATCCTCCTGCCTCGGCCTCCTGAGCTGCTTGTGCCACCATGCCCTTCTTCTGTGGCTGCCTGTGTGGTTTTGGACTCCATATTGGACGAGGAGAGCCCCTGCTGCCGTGTGCAGCTGTTAACCTTCCTCCCGTCTCTGGGTGATGGACCCTTGTGTACCCAGTCACCTGTTGGGGAACACGTGGGCAGCTCTGACTCTGGGGCTTGTTTCTTTTGAGGGTGCCGGGGATGGAACCCAGGCCTCGCGCTGGCTGGGCAAGCCTCTGCCCCTGAGCTGCCTCCCTAGCCCTGGGTTTTTGTAAATGGCGCTGCCGGGGTGGTGCTGGGGGTGCACGGTGGCCGCCCTTTGCCTACTGTTCACCGAGTGCTGTCCCTCGGCCATCGCAGTGTGGTGTGCCAGCGCTCCGAGGCTCACCAGCTCTTTTCCAAGGACACTGTGTCTGCCGCGCTCCCAGCCACGTGGAAGGGCTGGCTGGGCCACCCGCCTGACCACAGAATGCTCCTGAGGGGCTGACGGGCATGGAATGGCAGCTCCTGGCTTTGATTGAGGTCCCCAGGTGACAAATGGCATTAAGCAACCTGTCGTGAATGTGCTTTCTGTTCACAAATTCTTATCTCACTTGCTGACTCCGTTTACACACCTTCTCCTCCAGGAAGCTGTTTCTTTGTGACCCTGTGACTAAGTCTTTCCTTTTCTCTCTCAATTCCCCTGTGTGTCCTTTGCCCTGGCCCCGTCCCTCTGCCCGCGCCTCCCCACGGGGTCCTGACCACTGGATGACGTCCCTGCCTGGCACAGAGCAGGCGCTTGGGTAATGAAGGACAGTGGGGACAGATTAAGGAAGGAAAGAAGCAAAAAAGGGAGGGGCCAGCACGCACCTGATTTGGGGTGAACTGGCCCTGGCCCCCGAGAAAGTTGATTGACTGAAGATGCAGGTCGCCATTCACCTGCAGGTGGGTGACCATCTGCAGGGGCAGCCGGTGTCCAAATTCGTAGAAGGGGTTTCCATTGACCACCACCTGGAGCGGGGACAAGAGGGGTCAGCACGGGGACCTGGGGCAGGTAGGAGCAGGGAGCGGGAGGCAAGCTGGAGAGCCCGGGCCTCAGGGACCTTGGAGTCCAGGGGTCAGAGATCAAGCTGGGGTCAGAAGTCAGGTCAGGAGGGTCCAGAGAAGAGGGTTTAGCTGGAGATGGAGATCAGGAGAGGACTCGCCCGAGGCCTGGCTTTGGCACCAGATGGGTAGGTTTAAGGTCTAGCTCTGACACGCCCTGGCTGTGTGACCTCTGAGCCTCTGTTTCCCCATCTGTGAATTGGGAACCTGCTCATATCTGAGCTGGTCGGGAGATGCAACCCGACGTGACAGGGTGTGTCGGAGGCAGGTGGAGACCGGGGGTCCGTTGCTCGGTGTAGCTCAGGCGTCCGGTTCCATCATGATGCTAAGTGACAGGCACAGGGCCAGGATCCAGCTCCATGGGACTGGGCACTTCCCACATGCTAAGCCCTGGATGTGGTGACATCCACAAGGGACCTCAACAGCTCAAGGGATCCTTCCCATTGCCCAAAACGAAGGCTATAGGTGTAGAGTGACCAACTGGAACCTGAGCGTGGACAATCCCAGCCCAGATGCCGAGGTTAGGAATTTGGCTCCACGCCTGTAATCCCAGCAGCTTGGGAGGCTGAGGCAGGAGGATCGAAAGTTTGGGGCCAGCCTCAGCGAATCAGCAAGGCCCTGTGCAACTTAGTGTGATCCTGCCTTGAAATGAAAAAAATTAAAAGGGCCAGGGCTGGGGCTGGGGCTCAGTGGTAGAGGCTCGCCTAGCACATGGGAGGCCCTGGGTTCCAGGCTCAGCACCACATAAAATAAATAAATAAAGATATTGGGTCCAACTACAACTAAAAAAATTAATATATTTTTTTAAAAAAGGCTGGGGATGTGGCTCAGTGGTTATGCATTCCTGAGCTCAATCACCAGTACAGGGGGAAAAAAAGAAGAGAAGGAGGGGGAGGAGAAGGAGAGGAAGAAGAAATCTGGTGCTCAGACAAAGAGCCTGGGGCCTGGGGGTCTCCCACCACATCTGGTCCAGGAGAACACGCACAAGGAGTTTGGCCACAACAGAGGACCTGGTCAGAGGGCAGAGGCCAGGGATCCCTGCACAACCATTTGAGGTCACCCACCAGGTGCTCTAAGCCACACAACATGGTGAGTGAGAAAAGAAATGGAAGGCAGTGGCCCAGAGCTGTTGTGTACATACTTTAAATAAAAGACAAGCACACCTGCAATCCCAGCAACGGAGAGGCTGAGGCAGGAGGATCACAAGTTCGAGGCCAGCCTCTTCAACTTTGTGAGGCCCTACGCCGCTTAATGAGGCCCTGTCTCAAAATAAAAGATAAAATAAAAAGGGCTGGGAACGTGGCTCAGTGGTTAAGTGAACTTGGGTTCAATCCCTGATACCAAAACCAAAATAAAACAAAACCACCCCTGTGTGAGAGTGATCAGCGGCAGGCACCCACCCTCTTTGGACCTGGATCAGACACATCGGAAAAACAACATTATGTGACGGCTGGAACAGGCAGGTGATATTAAGGAAGAACCTTCCCTTTTTAGGTGTGACAGTGGCATTGTGTCTGTGCTCTTACAAATGGAGACATTTATGAATGAAATGACATAATGTCTGGGATCTGCTTTTAAATAACAGGGGAGGCGGAGTTGGTGGAAGAGGAGGAGACGCCCTTGCACGGTGTGGGACACACCACTCGGGCTTTCTGTGCCTGGGGCTTCCTTTCGTGTGTGTCCAGAGCACGGAGCAGACAGAGCGAAAGTCTGCATCTGCGAGCACCGGGAGCCCGAGGTGAAGAAGGCCGTCAGCAGCCAAGGGAGGAGAAGGAGGGAAGCGGCAAGAAGAGGTGGAATAGGCAGGAGGAGAAGGAAAGGAAAGGGAAAGGGGGGCAGGAAGGGGGAAGGAAGAGAGGGAAGAAAAGAAAGAAGGGAGAAAGGGAGCCGGGGGCGGTGGCACACGCCTGTAATCCCAGCACCTCGGGAGGCCGAGGCGGGAGGATCGGGATTCAAAGCCAGCCTCAGCAACACAGTGAGGCCCTAAGTAACTCAGGGAGACCCTGTCTCTAAATAAAACATAAAAAAGGGCTGGGGATGTGGCTCAGTGGTGAAGCCTCCTGGGTTCAATTCTGATACCAAATAAATAAAGAAAGAAACGGAAGAAGAAGGAGGCAGGGAGGCAGGGAGGAGGCTGGGAGGGGGGGAGGCCGAGGGAGGCGCCCAGCCAGACCTTGTAGTGTTCCGCCATGATCATGAACACCAGCTCAAAGGGGGCCCCCTTGCTGAAGGGCATGCTCCTCTTCCTCTCCTCTTCGCCCCAGCGGCCACCCTGCTGTGAGTTGAAGACCACCTTGTCCCAGCCATCGAAGCGGGGATTGAAGTGGAAGGCGATGTCCGCCCCCGGGTCCTGCCCCACGGCAAAGTTCACCTGGAACCTGGTGAGACACAAAGGGCTGATTCCCCAGAGGACACCTGCTGCCCGCAGGGACCCCTCCAGGGACCTCTGTCCTCACCCTCTCCCCACATTCTCTGCCCCGGGCACTACTGACCAAGCCAGGAGAGGAGGTTGTGACCTTGAGTTCCAGAGATCGACTCCCACAGCCGCCCCTTGGCTCGCTGCTCCTTTGAGACCACCTTCCCCACCCCTCCCAGTTTCAACTGTTTGCTCTGGGGACTCCTGTGGTCACAGTTGACATCCATTGGTTGGAGTTTCTCTGCTCCTTCCTGGACCCCGACAGTCCTTCCCCACCCATAGCCAGAGAAGCTGGGAATGCCCAGGTCAGGGCACCTTCCACACTGCCCATCACCAACCTTCAGAAGTTATTCCAACAGGGCAGGACCCGGCTGCCACAGGGCCTTTGCACTGGCAGTTCCCTCTCCTCTCTTCCTCCATTCCTCCCTCTCTCTCATCTTGGAGGTGGCAAAAAGCTCCTACAGGTGGGCCGCAGCACCGGCTCCCTTGCAGCCTAGCCTGGTGGGACGAGGTGGGGGTCCACTTACCGCTTCATCTTCTCATCGGCCACTCCTTGGATGTAGATGGACATTCCGATGCTGAGGCCGCCGGGGATGGGCTGGTTGTAGGGCAGAGTCTGGAGAATGGGCCGATGAGGGGCGTCAGAGGCCATGGGACAGTCGCAGCCCTTCCCCCTCACCGAAACCCCTTCTGGTCCCGCAAGCAGGGGACATGAAACTGGAGTGAGGAAATTGGGGGAAGAAGCCCAGAGCCAGCCTGAGCATCATGATGGGGGGCCTGATGGTTGGGGGTCCCCCACGGGTTGGAGTGTGGCTCAGAGAGCAGCTAAGCCAGGGCCTGGGGTGGGGCCTGGCTGGCATCTCACCGGGTTGTAGGTGGGCTGGTAGCCAGGCGCAGGGACAAAGGCCATCTTCAGAGGCTGCGCTGGTGGCTTGTGCTAGAGAGGAGCTAGAGGAGAGAGAAAGTGGCAGGTGGCAGGCAGTGGGTGGCCCTTATAGCAGAGGCAAAGGGAGTGGCAGGCAGGGAGGGCCACGAGGTCCTTCTCCCAGGGATCCCTGAGCACACACTGGCTTTCCTGGTGGACACCCGTCCCCACCTGCCCGGGCACAAAGAGGAAGTGCTCATAGACTTCGGCCTCACCGGGGCCTTATCAGAGCCCATAAAACCCTGCCCAGACTCTGTTGGCAGAGGGAGGGTGGGACCAGGCGGCAGGGCCAGGGCAGGGCCGCAGGAGTGGCCTGGACAGCTGGGCGGTGGGAGCAGCCCGAGCTCCCGACTCTGTGGAAGGGTGGTGGCCCGAGCCCTGGCGCCCAGCAGGTCCCCGCAGTACGCTGCGTCCTGGGGACAGTGGGTGAGAGCCCACTCAGAGCCAGGGGTTCCGGGCCCCGGTCCTGCCTCCGCTACTCCTCGGCTATGCCGTCGCGGGTCCTTACCCCGGATTCGCCCCTTTTCCTGGGGCTAAAACAGAAGTGACAGTAGCAACTTCATAGATCCTTAAAAGGAATCGCTAAACTAATGAATGCCCAGAGCAGGCTTGGCATGCAGAGGGCGCACAATTAATGTTTGGTCTCGACACTCATTCCAGACATAAACCCAGGAGGCTGGGATTATATATGATAAGAAAACCCAGTGCGGGGCTGGGGCTCGGCCGTGGAGCGCCCGCCCAGCCTGTGGGGGCCCTGAGCTCCATCCCCCTATCACCAAAGATCTTTTTGTTTTTTAAACTTTTTTACAAAGAAAATCCAAAGTTTAAAGAAATGAGGCGGCTGGCCCGACCCTGGGCAGCACAGGCCCCAGCCAGATTCCAGCAGGGGGTCCCCTCCGCTGGGGAGTGAAAGGCACAGACAGTGGGCACAGCTCCCAACGGCAGGGAGGAGACCAGGGGTAGGTTCTTGGGGGGATTTCAGGCCCAGGGAACCCCACAACCTCGGCTCCCTCCTCCCGGGACGTCCTGTTGGCCCTGGCCACCCGCAGCTGCTGGTCACCGTTCCCGCGGGCCAGATCCCTAAACCATCTTCATCACCGCCCTCCCTGGAGCCCTGCCACCTGTCCTCTCCCAGTAAAGACACAGGTTCTTTATAATGTTTTATTGTCCAAAGAGCCAAGAGAAGGCCCTGGGCTTGAAATCGGTGTCGCAGGGCGATACACTGAGGGGCACTCGGAGACCGTCTCCATTCCCCTCTGCAGAGAGAAGCCGGACCCCAGGTGCCGCAGGCCGGGGACCCGAGGGCTCTCAGAGTTTGGAGAAGGTGACACTTTTCGCGTCCTTCTTCTCCATCATGGCCTGCACGGACTTGACGATGTCCTGGGTTTGCAGCATGCTCATGTTCCAGGTCGCCTGCACAGAGAGGGCCACCAATCAGAGGACAGGCGAGGCTTGCGCGCACCAATCAGAGGACAGGCGAGGCTTGCGCGCACCAATCAGAGGACAGGCGAGGCTTGCGCGCACCAATCAGAGGACAGGCACGCGCAGCCCGCGCCCCACCGGCTGCCCCGGCCTTACCATGTAGTTGAGGCCCTCGGCCACCGGGCGGTCGCGGGAGTAGAGCAGGTTGATCTTGGTGCTCTGCACGGCCACCGGGCTCTTGCTGGCAATCTCGGCCGCCAGGGCCAAGGCCGAGTCCAGCATGAGCTCCTTGTCCGGGAACACGCGGCTGCGACGAAGGGACAAGAGGGGTCGGGACAGGCAACTGGGGAAAGGCCGATGGGGTGTGGCCCTCACAGAGGACCCCAGTAAAAGGGCCCGAGGACAGGAGGGTGCTGGCCCCCAAAGGAAACAATCCTGCTGAGGACACACAGGGCCAGGCCCGGCGCTCCCGCACCCACCTGACCAGCCCACTGCTCAGGGCCTCGTCGGCCATCATCTTGCGGCAGGTGAAGGCCAGTTCGTTGACCAGGCTGCAAAAGGGAAGCGTGGGTCAGACACGGCTGTCATCTGGGAGATGCCCTGTGGTCCCCTCCCGGGGTCCCCTCACCGCACCCACCTCTGGTTCCCGATGACCTTGGGCAGTCGCTGCAGTGTCCCCACATCGGCAGCCAAGCCCACGTCCACTTCCTGGGGGGCACAGAGGTGTCAGGGTTCATTCTGCCAGGGGTGCCCCCCAGGACACCGCCATCAGGGGCTCCCCCAGGGCACCCAGGCAGGTGCCCTGATCCCCGCCCTCCAGGTCTTCCCTTTGCCACATCTTTCTCCAGAGCGACGCCCTTCCTGACCCCTTTACCACATCAGGGTCTCCATCCCGCCTCCCACCCTCTCCCGCAGGCCCCCAGCAGTGACCCCAGCCTCCCGCCTGTGTCACCTCGTCCCCACACCCCACCTCCCCGGCTCCTGACCTCACCGGGACCGCCTGCCCCTGGCTTCCTCATGGCCCAGCCTGCTTCGGAAGGTTCAGTTTGGACCCTCTTCCCGGAGGCCCTGAGGGCAGGCTCCCTGGCCCACCCTGGCCCTGTTCTGCTCGGGCTCACGGCCCAGTGGTGTGCAGGACCCCGGAGGCAGGAGCTTAGGGGTAACTCACCTTCACCTGGAATACAGCGTCCTGGGTACAGTAGCGGATGTCACAGGCGGTGATGAGGTCCACACCTGGGGGGGCAGGGAAACTGAACATCACCCTGCAGGTCATGGGGTGGCTTCTGGGGGCATGAGCCAGCCAGCGTGGGCACCCTGGCAGCGGGTGACGGCAGGAGGCCAGGCTCACCTGCTCCGATACAGTTCCCGTGGATGGCAGCGATCACGGGCTTGGGGCACTGGAAGGGAATGGGAGGGTCAGGGTCAGGGTGGGCCACAGAGAGAGGCCACAGAGGATGCCCTCCAGCCCCCAGAGTCACCTTCTCAATGACACTGAAGGTTTCTTGGAATCTGCTGATGAGGTCACGCAGGTACCAGCTGATGCGGGCCACATCGTCCCCTTCGGGCTGCAGGAGGTTTGAAGCCATGTCCATGAGGTCAATACCTGAAGAGGAGGCAGGCGGAGGCTCACCCAGCCCACCAGGACCCACCCACCACCTGGCCGGGGCCAGAACCCAGACACCATGGGTGGGAACCCCCAAATCAGCACAGTACAGAAGGCAAGTCCCACAGACTCCCAGGGGATGGCCTGTGAGCGTGAGCTGAACAAAGACTGCCACCAAGGCACTGCTGAGTCTGTTCAGCCACCCAGTGAGGTGGACCCTAGGACGCACCCAGTTTGCTGGTGGTAAACTGAGGCACAGAGAGGTGGCACACTCACCTAAAGTCCCACCAGCTTGTGAGCAGAACTGAGGTTTTGGTTGTGTGCAGTGGCACATGCCTGTAATCCCAGTGACTCAGGAGGCTGAGGCAGGAGGATCACCAAGTTCACGGCCAGCCTCAGCAGCCAAATGAGGTCCAAGCAACTCAGTGAGACGCTGTCTCAAAATTTTTAAAAGGGGAGAAGCTGGGACATGGTTCAGTAGTTAAGCACCCCTGAGTTCAACCCCTGGGACCACACAGCTGGCTCCAGAAGACTCATTTCCTTCTTATCCCAGGTGGGCACGGACTCAAGTTTTATGGCAAAATTGAGTCCATGGTGGTGATCTTGCCTCAGAAGGCAAGACCCAGATGGAGCAGATATTATGGCTCCCATTCAAGATAATCCTGAGTTTGACTTGTGTCCCCCCAGCCATCCTCTCTCACTCTACTACTGGTCCCCCGTTCCCGCCTGTCTCAGCTGGTCCCCACACACAGCCTGTGAAGCCTGGAGTTAGGTTAGAACCCCCTCTTCTTCCCTTCCATCCCACTTTCTTAGAATAAAACACCAAGTCCTCACCAGGGGTACAGCTAAGTAGTACAGCACCTGACCTGCACGCTCTAGGCTACGGGTTCCACCCCCAGGACTGCAAAAAACACCTACGGGGGTGCACACCTGTCATCTCAGCAACTCAGGAGGCTGAGGCAGGAGAACTGCAAGTTCAAGGCCAGCCTCAGCAACTTAGTGAGACCCTACCTCAAAATAAAAAGTAAAAAGGACTGGAAATGTGGTTCAGTGGTTAAGCACCTCTGGGTAAAGAAGGGGTTCAGTGGGCAAGCACCCTGCACCCAAAATAACAACAATAAAGCCTTCTGAAGGCAGATGGGGCTACAAGGTTGTGGAGATGGAGCCCCAGAGGCCCGAGCGGAAGCTGGACGGCAGCGGCGTCAGTCACCACTGCTGTGTGCTCCGTTTCAGCAGAGGTCACAGCATCTGACCAGCTGGCGACTCTGGGCTCCCACACGACATCTGAGGAGCCTGAATGACTCATCAAGAGCTAGGACAAGCCCAGTATGACGGCCTCTTGCGACACCACCTTCCACTGTGTGTGTGTGCGTGTGTGCGTGTGTGCGGAGTGTGACTAGGGACTTTACACAGGGCAATCTTCCACAGAGTGGCAACTCCAACCCTCATTTTTATTTTGAGGCATGGTCATGCTAAGTGGCCAAGGCTGGCCTCAAATGCGCCATCCTCCTGCCTCAGTCTCCCAAGTAGCTGGGACCACAGTTGTGCCCCGCTTCTCCCTAGTTCTTCTGGTTTAACTGCCCTGGACCTGCAGAGGCTGGCGATTGCTACTGCTTGAAATAAAGGGCCCAGGTGTTGGGACCAAGTGTCCCCCTCCAAAGCAAGAACGCTGCAGGTTGGTCGCTGGGAACTTCTAAACATCCTTCATAACCCTGCTGTCACTCACCCCCGTGAAGCCACAGCAATAAACAGGTCGCAGTGTTAACGCTGGGCACATAAGAATGTTCTGCACGTCAACTTCTTTCATTTAATCTTCATAAACCCAGTGAGATTGGTCTGGTGGGATATCCATATTCTTCAGGTGAGGAGCCAGCAGCAGAGAAGCCAGGGGACAATGACAAGTGGTAGAAGTGGGGCTGCCTAATGCCAGAGTCTTTTCTTTTTTCTTCTGATTTTAGGGATGGAAGCCAGGGCCTAATCTGTGCTAATAACATACTCTCCCTCTGCCACACCCGCTCCCCTGAGCCCTTGCTTTTAACCAGCACCACAGTCACCTGGGTCACAGTTGCAGTGGTTAAGATCAAGGATTCTGCTGGGTGTGGTGATGCATGCCTGTGATCCCAGGGACTCAGGAGGCTGAGGCAGGAGGATTGCAAGTTTGAGGTCAGCCTCAGCAACTCGGTGAGACCCTGTCTCTAAATAAAATATAAAATCGGGCTGGGAAGATGGCTTAGGGGTTGAGTGTCCCTGAGTTCAATCCCCAGTACCAACAACAACAACAACAACAAAAATCAAAAGGACTGGGAATGTAGCTCAGGGTAGAGCATTCTTGAGTTCAATCCTGGGGGAGGCAGGGGCGGAGAATAGGACCTTGGATCACAAGGTCCATTCTATCATTGGATCACTGTGACCCTGAATTTCTTCTTCTGACCTTCAAGGGCTTGCTGTTAAACACAGGTCAAGAGATAGCCACAATCAGCCAGGAGTTGAAAGATGAGACCCAGAATGAAACCTCATCTTTTTTTTTTGGCACAAGGTGACTGACCAATTTTTTGTTTTTGTTTTTTGTTTTTAGTACCAGGGATTGAACTCAGGGGTACTCAACCACTGAGCCAGATCCCCAGCCCTTTTTTAAAATACTTTATTTAGAGATAGGGTCCATTAGGTTGCTTAGGGCCTCAATAAATTGCTGAGGCTGGCCTTGAACTTGTAATCCTCCTGCCTCAGCCTCCCAAGTCAGTGAGATTACAGGTGTGCACCACAATACCTGGTTTTCCCCCCTGCCCTACAATACCAGGGATTGTATCCAGGGGTGTTCTACCACTAAGCAATAACCCCAGCCTTTTCTTTTTTCAAAGACAGGGTCTTATTAAGTTGTCAAGGTGTTGGGGCTGGCCTCAAGCTTGTAATCCTCCTGCCTCAGCCTCCTGAGTTGCTAGAACTACAGATGTCCACTAGCATGCCCAAACACATATTCTTATGATAACACACTTGGTTAACACAGCAATAGATTCAGAGTGGTTAAGTTCCTTGTTCAAGATCACAGATCCATGACAGAAACCCAAACTTCAGGGCCTAGGACTCTGTCATGTTCTGTTGGACTCATCTATATAACATTTTTTTTTTTTTTTTTTTTTAGTAGAGGTGCTGGAGAAGGAACACAAGGTCTCATGCACGGCAGGCAACCACTCCATCGCTGTGCCACAACCCAGCCCTCTATATTTGAGTGTTTTAAATTAGGCCTTTAAAAAAATTTGATGAAAATTTAAGTTAGAGTCTGCTTAAAACCCTAATGAAGAAGCACTCCTTCTGCTCTGTCAGCAGCAGGGTGCTGGGAGCACAGTACCTGAAGAGAACATCTTTCCTGCACCTGAGATCACTACAGCCCGGCAGTCAGAGTCTTGAGCTATCTTGTTGAAGCATTCCACCATCTCTCTGTGGAGAAGCACGGAGTGAAGGCCTAAATCTGGGGTGCAAACCCCCTGCCCTGATGTCCATCTCTCCCAAGGCCACTCTGACCGGTCCCTCTACCGCTGCCCCTTCCTCCAGGATCTACAGGCCAGACCTCCAGAAGGCCTTGTTCATGGCATTCCTCTTGTCTGGTCGGTTTAGCTGCACATGGAGAATGTGTTTCTCAGCAGGTGTCACCAGAAGGGACTCATAGCTGTGGCCTGAGGCTTCGCAGGGGGCTGCTCTGGAGGCCTGCTCTTGGGCAGCAGAGCCCATGGGGCGAAGGCTAACACTGAAGTCCTGCTGGGCGGGTACTGTGAGTCCTGCAGAGAGAAAGGAAGACCCCCAAATGGGGACATCACATCTTCAAGAGCAGAGGACACACACCTCTGTGACTCTAGGTTGGAGAAGACAAGCCCTCGGAGACCTAGGGTTAGAGGGATACGGGCTGTAAGATTGGGGGACACTTATTGTGGGTCATGACCCAGAACGGAGACAAGCTGTCAGCGACTCCACACTGCGAGGCGCGAGTTTGCAACAGGGGACAGCCCTTCCTCGGGCAGCTCGGACCCTCGGTAACCCCGACAGCCTTCCTGCTTTACGGCTGCTTTGACAGCGCGACGCAGCCATGGACCCCACACAGGTCCGGAGTGACTCACGCCGCATCAGCAGGTTGCGGAGACTGCGAGAAGCCGCCATCGCTACTGCCATCGTCGCAGTCCTGGGACTGGTTCTGCGGAGTAACCAACAGGAGGAAGTCAAGGGACGGGGACAAAGCAGCCTACGTTGGGTGAGGGCACCGAAGCCGCAGGCTAACCGGCAATGACGCCTTTCTTTCGCCATCTTTACTAAGGGCAACCGGAAGGCGGGCGCCTGGGGAGGGCCCTTTGCCCCAGTGGGAACCCGGCCTCAGAAAGTTCCGCCCGCGACCACCGCTGGGTGTGTAAGTTCACCGCCGCGCAGCTGGGCCACGGCGGGGAGCGGAGCTGAGCCTCAGTTACATAACCACAACACAGCCGCCACAGCCTGGCAAGTGCATATTTGCATGTGTAAGTTAATCTAAGAGGAAAAAATTACTTGTAAATTAATCTAAGAGAAAAAAAATTACTTTTTTTTACACCTCTTTTGGTGTCTCCAGAAGAGGGTCCAAAGGAGTTTACAGAGAGGGCAACTTGACTCAGGATCAATGAGTCCCTGGCACAAGTCATAGAAGTGAATTTTTCAGCAGGTTGACACAGATTTTATAGAAAAGCGAAGGATATGCATTCAAGGAGAGCAGACAAGGGGCACACGCCTGTAATCTCTGCAACTCTCTGCAACTCGGGAGGCTGAGCCAGGAAGATTGCAGGTTCAAGGTCAGCCTCAGCAATTTAGTGAGACCTTATTTCAAAATAAAAAGGGAGGGTGGATGGGGACGTGGCTCAGTGGTTAAGCAACCCCCTGGGTTCAGTCCCCAGGACCAAAACAATCAAGGGAGGATGCAGGCCATCTGGAGAGTGAGGGCCATCTGGAGAGTGAGGGGAAGGTATGTAGGGATGACCTCAGTCTGATGGTTTTGGTGGTACCAGCCTTCTCCCAGTCCTTAACTGATAGGCCTCCATTATCTGATCAGTAGGTAACATTGGAAAGTCCCCCAAGTTACAGGCAGCAGGGGCTGCTGCTGCTGCTTCTTAATATTTTTAGCTGTAGATGGACACAATACCTTTATTTTTGTGTGTGGTACTGGGGAATCAAAACTAGTGCTTCACCTGTGCTAAGTGAGCACATGTGAGCCACAACCCCAGCCCCCCATAAATATTTTTTAAAAATATCTTTTCTTATTTATTGAGTTTCCTTTTGTCTTAACATTATTTTAAAATTTATATCTTGAGGGGCTGGGGATATAGTTCAGTTGGTAGAGTGCTTGCCTCATATGCAAGGCCCTGGGTTCAATCCCCAGTACCACAAGAAAAAATTATATTTTTAAATAATCCTTAAATTTTTTTTTGAAATTAGATGTGGAAAATTTTTTTGTTATTTTACTTTATTTTAAACATTAAAAAAATTTTATATACATGATAACAGTGGAATGTATACATTTACCCATTTACAGCACAAGTTTTCGTAACTCTATTGTATATAAAGTATGTTCACGCCATACATGACAGCAGAATGCATTTTGTTTCATTGTATACAAATGGACCACAACTTTTCATTTCTCTGGTTGTACATGATGCAGAGTTGCACCACTTGTGCAATCATACAGGGAAAAAAAATTTTTTTGAAGTAGACAAATCACCAGATGTGATGGTGCACATCTGTAATCCCAGCCATTTTGGAGGCTGAAGCAGGAGGATCACAGGTTGGAGATCGCCTCAGCAATTTATCGAGACTCTAAACCACTTGGTGAGACCGTGTCTGAAAATATAAAATATAAAAGGCTGGGGACAAAACTCACTCCTTGGTTCAATCCCAATCCCCAGTACAAAATACTTTTTTATTGGCATGTTATAGTTGTACATAATGGTGGGATGTGCTGTTACATATTTGTACATATATACAATATTGTTTTAAAAATTTGCATATTTTTATTGGTGCATTATATTTGTATGCAACGATTGGAAACATTTGACAGACATGAGTATACTGTCTTTTTTATGAAATCAAGAGTACTTGGATTTATATTTAGCAACTGATGATTTAGTATGTTATAAACAACACAGATCTTTTAAAATATATATTTATAAATATTTATTCTATTTATACTTACCTAATTTATCCATTTTAATAGCTATTTGGAGATTACCCATGAAACCAAGATATCAGACAAGCACAGTTAACATTCCAAAGTTATTATTTTTGTCAAGAAAAACCCTAAAAGCAGCTGAGCCCAGGAGCACCTGCAGCTACTCGGGAGGCTAAAGCAGGAGGATCCCAGTTTTGAGATCTGACATAAAACAAAACTATCTGAAGTATAGCAAGTGAGCTGGGGCCAGGGGCCACTCCTGTAATCCCAGCGATCAGGGGGCAGAGGCAGGAGGATCTCGGGTTCAAGGCCAACCTGGGCAACTTAATGAGAGACCTTAAGCAACTTAATGAGACCTGTTTCAAAGTAAAAAAATACTTATTTTTCTGAAACCCTCAAAAAATTTTTAAAAAGGGATGGGGATGTAGCTCACCCTTTATAGCAACTGCACTTTTCCAAGGTGTAACCATTTTTAGACAGACAATGGTGGGGGTGGGTGGCGGGGTGATCCTCAATTAGAACAAGAGGACAAAGAGAAGGACACTTTTCCTTCAGAGCTATATCTATTAAAGAGACAGGTCAGTATTGAAATAACTTATTTCCCCAAATATTGAGTACAGAGAATGTGAAAATAAACACAAGAATCAGTGTGACTCAGTCAGAGCACAGGCTCAGGATACTCCTGACGGCGGCAGCACAGGTTGGGCTGGCTTAGCTGTGGCTCAGATCATTAAGAGGCTTCCAGAGTCAAGAGGCTGACCCGGAAGACAGATCAGGTCTACTGTGGAGATTACTGGGGTTGACTGCTTTCTGGTGTCACATTTGAAGAACTGAGGGGGAACTCAAAATGCTGGGAGGCCCATCCCTCGTGTGCCGGCTGCTCCCTCCCACCCACCCAGGGCCAGGGCTGGTGGTCTGGAGGTGTCTCCTGTGGCCAGTGTTTCATGAACAAGCCCTAAGCCCTCTCTTCTAAGGGCCCAGAAGGGTTTAGACAAGGAAGAGAGAGAACTATCACCTGTTCAAGTCCTATAGCGGCTTGAATTGAAAAGTGACACTTTTTGCCTTTGGTTTCAAATGGACTTAGGTAGCACCTCACGGCCAGTGACAGCCTAGCTCAACAAGGACAGACTGGGCCATTCTGCAATTGCAGGGTAAAGCAGAGAGGGAAGGAAAAGACTTAAAGACCTTTGAGCTCCTTCATGGTTTCAGAGTTCTAAGACTCTGCCAGACCCCTGGGTGCGTGTCAGCCAGCCCCTATTGCTACTCCAATCTGCGTGGCTTGGGGCTTCCCCAGACATCCAACATGGCAAGTAAGGTGACTCCAGTTTGGCTCTTCAGTCTTTAGAAGTGGAGGAAACAGAGGGAAAGACCAAGAAAGGAGCACCCACGACACACTCAGAGCCGGGCAGAAAGGGAGGGGCTCAGACTCTCCAAAGTCCAGGCCTCAGGGTTCCCACCTGGGGCGCCAAGAGATGAAGTCATGGGAGAGAAGAAGTTATCACCAGAGAAGGGTCCTCAGAGAGGGAACTGCACTCAGGGGAGTTCCCGTATACACGTGATGAAAAATAAATTTTCAGCAAATGTCAACAGAGGTACAGATTTATTTAGGAAATACTGAGCACACACATTCAAGGGAGAAGGCAGCTACCTCCAAAGTGAGGGATGTGTTTTTGGGGTTCCTGGCTCTTCTTTTGAATAAAACTTAGGAGTGTGGGCATTGCAAGGTATGTAGGGATATCAAGAGGTATATGTACACAATGGAATATTAGTCAGCCTTAAAGAATGAAATTATAGCATTTGCAGGTAAATGGATGGGGGTGGAGAATATCATGCTAAGTGAAATAAGCCAAACCCAAAGAACAAAAAGGCCGAATGTTTTCTCTGCTAAGCAGAGGCTGATCTATAATTGGGGGGCGGGTTAAGGAAGAACAGAGGAACTTTGGATTGGGCAGAGGAGAGTGAAGGGAGGGGTGGGGAAGGACGGTAGAGTGAGACAGACATTATCACCCAGTATACATGTATGATTACACTACCGGTGTGACTGCACCAAGCACAGCCAGAGGAATGAGAAGTTGTGCTCCATTTGTGTACTATGTGTCAAAATACATTCTACTCTCATGTATGACTGGACAAATTAGAACAAATTAAAAACAATTTTTAAAAAGATGTTTACAATGGTCTTATCCTTCTCAGGTCCTTAGGCTGATGTGGTCTCCATTATATGATTAGTAGATTACCATAGAAAGTCCCTTAAATATAAGCTTCTTAAAATGTCATATCTCTTTAATCTACTTCTTGGTGGGAAAAATTACTTCTTCTTAACAGTACAAAATGTAGATTTACAGATTTCCCAGGAATTTGGGAGTGACAGGCCTGGAAAAATATAGGAAACTCCTAAATTAAAAAAAAAAAATTAAATTTTTTTTAAGGCTGGGGTTGTGGCTCAGTGGTGGAGCACTTGCCTCCCACATGTGAGGCACTGGGCTCAATCCTCAGCGCCACATAAAAATAAATAAATCAAGATGTTGGGTTCATCACTAAAAAGAATTGTAAAAAAATATATATTTTCAGTTGTCAATGAACCTTATTTATATGTGGTTCTGAGAATTGAACCCAGTGCCTCACATGTGCCAGGCAAGCGCCCCGCCCACCTTTTTTTTTGAGACAGTCTCACGTAGTTGCTTAGGGCCTTTTAAGTTGGAGGCTGGCCCCAATCTTGCAATCCTCTTGCCTCACTCAGCCTCCCAAGGCATCAGGATTACAGGAGTGCAGTACCCTGTCTGGCCAATACTGGTCCACTTTTTAATTCCCAATTTTCTGGTATGTCTGTTAACCTTCTTGAGAGTTACTTGTCTGTGTCATTCTTCCCTGAGAAATTTCATCCCTTTAATATTCCAGAGCTGGGGTTGTGGCTCAGTGCTCCCCTAGCATGAGTGAGACACTGGGTTTGAGCCTCAGCACC
The DNA here is from genome assembly GCF_047511675.1 of Marmota flaviventris. Taxonomy (NCBI): domain Eukaryota; kingdom Metazoa; phylum Chordata; class Mammalia; order Rodentia; family Sciuridae; genus Marmota; species Marmota flaviventris. Next base: position 14,700,586 of record NC_092515.1, on the reverse strand, counting down.
CCATAAAAATAGTCACTGTGTCCACCTACAACTAAAAAAATACTACAGGGTCCTATTTTTCAGGGAAGTCCATTTCATACATTGTTTTAAAAAAATAAAATCCCTTGGAAAATGCATCACCCAAGAGCATAAAAATATTGGTTAAGTAGGCTGCTTAGGGAGATGCTCACCAAGGTGGTGAACAGATGTCTCTGGGCCAGTGGGACTATGGGGAACTTCCCTTCTTAATGAACATGTCTGCCAGCCAGTTTTAGACTATATAAGCAGATTCTTTAGAAAGACAGAAACTATCAACAGATGACTGTTTAATTATCCATGCTATGGAAAACACTGAAGCCTCTATACAGAAATAAAAGTATGTAAGGGAAAAAATAGAAATACCTAACACATGTATAACTCTTTGGAGTAAAAAAGTATAGTTGTAAATGGCTTTATATCCAAGAGACCCCTGTGGACCATCAATGGAAGGAGACTAACAGGGAATGAAACTGGATGCTGGGTGACCGACTGGTAAAATTTACTTTGCATCCCCTTCATTAAAAAGCAAGCTGTAATTGATTTAGGAGTGAGCTTTCCTTGGTGAAGTAGGTTGGTCCAATAGATACACACGATGTAAATTTTAAAACTTCAGATTCAATTTTCAAAGCAGGTTGTAAAGCACACCTATGTACAATCCTAAGTTGTCACTGTGATCTGTCCTGCAGGATGAGCAAAGCCCTTTAACCAACCAGACTCCTAGGCCTTGCCCACTAACTGGAGCCATCTTCCTGGGCTCACATGGCCAAGTGGGGAGTTCTGCCATTCACTACAATTATTTAGATCCTTTAACCCAAGTAACTTCACTGCTAGGAATTTACTTCCAGATTAGTATCAGAGATGTTCTCTAAGATACTTGTGTAAAGACCATACCCTGCAATGTTTGCAGTGGCAAAATAGACCTGGGAATTACTCTCAGGACACACCCACACAATGATACTCTACAGGGGTAGAGATAAGGAGATGGTTGTGTACTAAGTATGATTCATAACACAACACAAATGGCACAAAGGGTTCTCTTTTTATAAAAATGCAGATATGAAAACATCCTTAGGAAAAAGATTACGAAGTAGTTGTTAATAAACTGGGGTGGCACGTAACTCAGAAAGTTGGGCCAGGACTAAAAAAGTGAGGGCAGCCTAGGCAACTTGGTGAGATCCTGTATCAAAAATAGGCTGGGGATGGGGCTCAGTGGTACAGCACCCTGGGTTCATCCCCAGTACGGGGGTGGGAATTATAACCATTGAGTAAATGGACTCAGAACTTACTTTTCAACTTTCTAAAAAGGCAGACATGTCCAGCATGGTGGAGCATGTCTGTAAGGCCAGCTCTCAGGAGGCTCAAGTAGGATTACAGATTTTTTGAGACCCTATCTCAAATATAAACAGAGTTGTGGATTTAAAAAAAAAAAAAGGCAGACATTTACTTCCAAGACTTAGGGCCCCTTGAAGCTTAACATTTTTTTTTTTTTTGGTATTGGGAATTAAACCCAGGATGGGCTAAATCTCAACACCATTTATTTGAGATGGAGGCGTCTACATTGCCCAGACTGGTCTTTTAACTTGTAGTTCAAGTGACCCTCCTGCACCTGTCTCCTGCACAGCTGGAACAGGCCATGGTGATGGTGCAGGGCTCTAACAGCTTACTCTGAAAATGATTCTCAACTAGAGCTCACTTGGGCACAGCCCTCCAAGAATGCTGCTAAGGCCTGCTGGGTTTTCCTCCACAGGACTCCTTCATTCTCTGCATCTTCCCATCTACAGCCCACCTTACTTCTGAGGGCTAGGCCTGCATTTCCTGAGAGCCTGGGGGCTGTGCCCTGACCCGCCAGTACCTCTTCAGAAGAGTGAGGGAAGCAAACACACCCTGCAATCCCAGCAAGTGCTATGTTTATTTTCCAAACAATTTTATTGAAATGTGCCAAGAGTACATGGGCAGCACAAATGTATGAACAGGAAAAAAAAAAATCACATGTACAATAATCTTTAAAAAGTGAAGGTTAATCTTGGGAGATATCAGTTCCCCCTCTCCCCTCCCCCTCCAGACTTCCAGCATTTCCATTATGGTTAAGCCTCTACTAACCTAGCATTAAAAAAAGGAATACAAGAACTTTTGCAAAAAAAAAAAAAAAAAAAAAAAGACCAACGGCATAAAGGAAAGAGAAACGTTTTCCTGCTCGGGTGGGACTCTTCCTGGGCCCCTAATTAGGAGGCATGCTGAGCGGTGGAGAAGCACAACTTCAGAGTGTAAGGATACGGGCCATCTGCAAAGGAGAGGACAGAGAAGTCTGGCTGGGCTCTCCAGGGAACGCTCCCGGACCTGGTTCTCATCTGTACCCACCTCCCACTTCTGCAGTTTAACTGTGCAGAGTCTAAACTTGTCACTGCCTGATATGAAACTTAAAAAATTATCCAAATACACAAGGTATTTTCCCTTTTCTTTCTTCACTCCCATGGAGGAGCTTATTCCTACCCACATTAGCTATTCTACGCAATGGGGCCTGGCCCAGCAAATTCAAGTTGATGGCCAAGTGAAGCCCCCTTTGGGATACCATCTCTGCCAGTCTGACACAAAAAGAACGACAGCTTGTTGGAGGACAAGTCCACACAACTCCCAAGCAGGCAGAGTGGATGGCAGCAAGCAGCCTAGCTGGCCTTCCCAGGAGACATATCATCAGACTGCTCTCCTGGCGACCAGGTCCTAGTTGCCTGCCAGTGACAGGGAGGTAATCTCGTGGGTCCCGTCTCAAAGGCAGGAGGGACAATTCTGGCGGCCTGAAGCCAGCCAAGCTACCAAGCTACCAGGGGAATGACTCAGGACACACAGATACTCACTTGGGTTTTTCATCTGGTAATGGTTCAGGAAGCCCAAAGTCTCCAAGGCATCACTCTTGGATTCCCACTCCAGCAGTCCAGAGGAACTGCGCTCACCTGAGTAGAAAGCAAAGAGAAGGCAGAGGAGTTTTGGTGGACCTGACAGCCACCAAGCAGGGGCCTACCATCGGCCAAGGACTCAGTGGAGGAAGGCAGGGCTGCAACTCACTTTTGCCTGAGAATACTTTCACAGAAGTTGGCCGCTTCACTCCCAGCTCATCACAGATCTGCAGCAGAAACAGAGGGTGAAGGAATTCAGGGCACAAGGACTACACAAAGGGAACTCAAGCAGACCAGGGCCCATATGGCCGAGGGCTTGAGTGTTTCTGGAGGAATGGTTTCCAGTTTTTTGTTGTTGTTGTTTTAAATATTTTTAGTTGTAGATGGACATAATACATTTCTTTACTTATTTTTTACATGGTGCAAAGGATTAAACCCAGTGCCTCACGCTTACTAGGCAAGTGCTCCATGACTGAGCTACAACCCCAGCCCCTTAATCTCATACAATTTTTTTTTTTAAAAGAAAACATATGGAGGGCACGATCATGTATTCTTTAAAGCGTCCCTGTAACATGAAAAGAAACACAGCTTTCAATTCTCAACACTGCCAAAGACCAACTAAAAATATGCCTTTCTAATCTCCTCTTTAGTCACCATATGGGTTATCAACATCCTCCAAGTGTTTGCTCAAGTAAAAGTGCAGGGCATCACCTGAGGTAACAGTAGGGTCCAAAGTGAACTCTTGCTTTTAGCTCTCCTCTCTGGCTAGCTGTCCCACTTCCCTCTGACCAAGTTATCTAGGCCCTCCCTTTGGGTGTTATGCAGACACTGAGGTGCCCAGACAGGTCATCCATCAAGAATGCATTCTGTCACCGGGCTCTTGAAGACCTTCCCAGCGAATAAGCAGCAGCTCCAGCTTGCCAAAAATGCAGGAAGATCAAGGCAAACTCAAACTCAACTGATGCTGGAAGTTTGGTGTCACTCTCTCATGCCAAGACTGTGGGCAAGGATCCCCACTTGTCCTCGTCTGTTCTAGCTCAACCCAGAGACCAACAGAGAAACTCCATGGCACTCACCTCGAAGAAGTTCTCTTCGGTCACCTCCAGAGGGGCATTGAAGAAGTGCAGCACATTACTGGGGTGCTGGATGCGGTTCTTGGCTGCCTGCTCCGGAGTAGAGAACCGATTGTTTCTTGATTCGCTGAAGTCTTTGTAACTGCAGGACCCGTCTTCCAGCCCGTATGACTGACCGGGCATAATGGCTGGCTGCTTGGAGACACTGTTGGAAGAAATAAAAGGGAAGCTTTGTCAGACCCTCAGTTATCTCCTAAGTCTTCTACTATGGTCTCCCTCAGAGCTCAGTGGGCCCTGTGCCTGATAGTGTGGTATGCCTCAGGGTACATTGCTCCACTGCAGAGGCAAGGCTGACCTGTTTTCTCCCATGGCCTCAGAAGAGGGGCAGAGAACACAGATGCCACACCCCATTCCAGCCCAAGTACCCATATCTCAGTCTCACTATACACCTCTGCTAGGCCCACTCCCACCCATTTCTCCTTGGTCTTTCTCCAACCCTCCCTTGCCTGGCATGACAGAACTTACCAGACATTCATCTTCTGCCCAAACATGAAGTTGTTGTTGAGGTGAGTAATGGCTCGGTCAACAGCATAGCCATCAGCCATTTCCACCATGGCGGCCCCCGGCTTGCTTTTCATGAACTTTACCTGGGGAAAAGCAGCTGCAGTCAGCACTACTGCCCAGCTATGAAGTTAGCTACCCCTCCAAAGTTAATCAGAAACAATAATGCCTGCTCTGGCTCTGGGCTTAATATTTTCTCACTGTAAGAGGGGAATCAGGGCCACCTGGAAAACTTCCCTGGCCTTTGAGCATGCTCAATCCAAGCAGCAGGGTATAGGCAGTGTTTTCCTAACTGCAAGGCAGGCCCTGGTCACAATGTAAAGGATGTTTTGTTTTGCAGGGCCAGGGACCAAACTGGTGCTGGGCAAGCGCTCTGCCACTGAGCTGCACCCCTAGCCCCAAAGGCAGGCCTATTATGTGGGTACTGCACTGAGATACAGCAAGACAGAGCAGCAGAGAGCGAGGCCAGGCAATTTAGCTCCAAATACTGCTTATGTGAACCTGGGAAGTAATTTAACCTCCATCCTTTCCTGTCCCATTAAGGTTTGTGAAAACTGAACAAATTACTACCTCTTCCACATCTTCAACAAAACTGTACACATGGACCCTTTGCCTTGTATTAACTCCTTTTCCTTTTTTTTTTTTTTTGGTAGTACTAGGGCTAGGGATTGAACCCAGAGGCCCTCTATCACTGAACTACATCCCCAGCCGCTGGTTAAGTTTTGAGGCAGGGTCTTGCTAATAAGTTGCTGAGACTGGCCTGAAACTTGGAATCCTCTTGCCTCAGCCTGTTGAGTTCCTGGGATTATAGGCATGTGCCACCATGCCCACTTATCTTTAATGGGCAAGCTAGGGGCTACAGACTTAAAAGGCTTCTAAGACCAAGTTGGTCTGAACAAAAAAACAACAACACACACACTCGGTCTCAGGTCAGCCAACATTCAGCCCTGGCCCACAGGGAATGCAAAAAGGCCCAGGACTGTCAGAACAGTTAAAAGTTTTCCAGGAAATTCTTACCTAATGTTCTAATGGGTACATTCTTATATACCTTTTGAATTTTTATATTCACATACTGGTTAAATCCTAGTTCTTTTTTTTAACATGATAAAATCCTGCATTAACACTGGCAATTCAAATAACCAAAACTACAATGACACACAGTGAGAATAAAACAAAACCCATCTGCAAAGACTACTTGGGCCGCCTGAGTCACCCACTTCAGAGGCAGGCCTGTTCCCCACTGGCTCTTCCCCCTCCGCTGCCTGGCAAGCTGAGGCCCAGAGCCTTCCTTGGGCCTGCTGGGTTTAAAGACAAGCAACTGTCGCAGCAAAAGCTCACCTTCTCCACATTGCCATACAAGCAGAAGACATTGAAGACTCGATCACAGTTCATCTTAGATTGATCCAAGCCATAGACCATGAGCACAGGGCTGTCGGCGTGGGGGCCATACTCGGGTGGTGGGGGAGGGGGTGGGGGGTGCCCATACTGGGGGCCGTAGCGGCTTGGGCCCCGACGGTGACCCCCCACTGGTGGGCCCATCCTTCTCCCTTCGTAGTGAGGTGGGGGGGGCCCGTAGCCCTCATCATGGTAATGGCTGTGGTACCCACCGTGGGGCCCTCCTGGGGGGTGGGAAGGAAAGAGAGGGAGGACGGGTGAGAATTTGCGCGGCGGGCGGCGGGCAGGGGCACATGAGCCACGGGAGTCCACGGAGGGGAACCCCCTGCCCTCACCATATTCTGCGGGGTGATCTCCCAGGAGAGGGGGCTGCCTCTGGCGTTTATTGGGGTTACTGCCAGGGTCACCTGCAGATAGAGAAAATAGTTACAAGTCGAACTCAAGAAAAGGGATGTCCCTCTCCCTCTGACTAGAAAGGCTAATCTCAAAGTTGCTCAGCTCCCATGAGTTTCACTGCAAACCCTTTCTTACAAGGGCTGCTGGGGATGCCTTCCTAAGTCCTAACCCAGGATGGGCGTGAAGCCCAGACCTTAAGGCCGGAACCCCACTCCCCACCCCCTGCCCCCTGCCCCCACCAAAGAGGCCAGCTTCCTTTCTTAGAGAAAAGGCCAGGCTTTCTGCTTACATGCTCTTACCCACCCCAGCCTCCTGGGGAAGCCCAGCTCTCAGGTCCTCTGGGGAACTTGTGAGCTACTATGGAACTGATGGAAGGGAAGGGCCAAGAGCAGCTTTGTAACGTAATTCCCAATGAAGGGAGGAAAGGGTAAGAGCCGATAAAAATAACCAAGGAAGGGCAGACACAGGATAAAGTCTGGCCACCAAAACCCCAAGGCTCTGGGAGCTCTAGGTTCCATTCTCTTGTCGTGTGCTCTCTAGTCCCTGTTCTCAACCCTGGGCCCAGTCACCCTCCTCCCCAGTCCCATCCAGCCCAAGGAGACAGACTGTAGGAGCTGACGAGCAGGGCAACAGCAGAATCAGATCAAGTGAGCAGTCATGTACAAGGCATTAACATTCTCAGACCCAACAATGGCGCAGATTCACCCCCCCAACCCCAGCTGCAGTTTATAACCACTGCCATTAATTTAGCGCTTAAGTGGCAGACACTGGGCTAAACGCTTTACAGACATCACAGCTTCTTGAATTCCTCACAACAACCCTATGAGGTAGGTACTAATGTTTTAGCCCCATTTTACAGATAAAAAAACTGAGTAGTTACCTTTTAACTGAGCAGTTAAAAGACACTTTGGCTCAAGGTCACAAAGCAAGTTAGTGGCTGGGCCAGGATTTGAACCGGGTCTGGCAGACTGCAAAACCCAGGGCTCGAAACCAATGCCCCTTTCTGCCACCTGGCCTGGGTTTTGTTTTTTAACAGTCAAGTCATTACAAAGATGGAAAAGGGCTACTTACAGCAGAAGTACAGAGTACAATGTCCATTTGTCACAAAAAACAAATCTGTATTTTCTCTTACCATTGGACGCTTCAACAGTGAGTTAGCACAGTTCTGAAAGATGGCGTCCCATCAAACATACACTGCGACCCTGCATCACATGGTTTTACAGTCATAAATACAAGTTACGGTACACATCTGCTACATTTTTTAAGAATTGTTTTAAAAGTCAATGTTTTGATTAAATCAAAATTGGCTCACAGATGTTCTGTCCTCAGAAGATATCAGAAAAGTGGAAATAAAGGTGTATGAAGTGGGTAGTGTCCCTCCGTGTTGTCACCTCCTCACATTGTGTGCTGCAGTGCGGTGCTTCTGGCTGTGTAGCGCTCCATGTGCGTGTCTCCTGGTATGAAGTGTGCCAGTGGCCCCACTATGCCCGCGCTTTTGGCCTTGGGAGCGCGCCTGGTTACCCACCAGCAGGTAACTGTGTGCCTCTGAGCTGTTTGGCTGTCTGGTTTTAGATCTGTTTTGGTTTTTTGATTTTTTTTTTTTGTTGTTGTGGTTTAAGTTTTTTTGGTTTGTTTCTGATCTCCAGTTGGTGCAGATTATGTTGGCAGCCGGTGACTGCAGAAAAAATAAAAATATCAAAACAGAAAAGAAAAAAAGAAGGCCCTCCCCAAACCAAAGGACTTAAAAAAGCAACCCATATGGCGAGGAATGGAGAGAGGATCCTATTGTCTTGGAGGCCCATGGAATCTACTTCAGTCTATGAAACGTTCTCCGAAAAGAGCACCGCTGGCTGGCTGGGAGAGCTCTGTTCTCTGTGTTTCCTACTTCTGTGTACATTCTTGGGTTCAAGTTTGCTTGGATTTTGACTTTTTTTTTTTTTTTAATGTTTAATAAAAAAGCAGTGTCTGCTGCCATGTTGCGTTTCTTTCTCTCTTTGTCTCTGTCTGCCTCTGTCTCTGTGCTTGTAGCTGTTCCTTGGAGCGCGGTGTGGTGTTCTTGATGTAGTGAGCTCAAGTCTGCGGCTGTTTCTGGGGACGTGGTGGAGGCTGCATGTTCTGTTCTCTCCAGGAAGAGCTAGTGGTTTTCTACCCTGTGTGTTGGTGAGCAATGTGCAGAGGCAGAGCCGCTGAAGTATGGTTCCTGAGGGGGTGGCGAAGCACCGCCCTCACTCCAGGTTACCTCATCAGCCCTCGTTTTTTTTTTTTGGGCCCCAGCCTTGGGGCAGCCAAAGCTGAGAGGCATCAAAACCAATGCACAGCCAGCCCCTGCCACTAGCCCCTGCCGGTCTGCACATCTTCTACTTATGTTCCTTGGAGAAGAAATGGTTGGTTGCCATGTTTCTGTTAGCAGTCATGTAATGCCATTGCCCGCTCTGGTACATTCACTTGGTCACCAATTTGTCTCTGACCTTTGGAGCAGCCAGGCCCACAGGGCCTATTGTGAGGGTCCTGGGGAGTCTAGCCCACCCTGCCCACTGCTTTCCCAGCTGCAAAGGCGAGCAAAACAGGCCTCCCTAGGAGTGGGGCCTCTGCGATGTCAGCAACCAGCCTCCTCCCTCAGCCCATGGCCTAGTCCGACGAATCAGACCAAGATTTGGACGGTCTTGCTGATTTTCAAAGGGGGTGCCGCTGTTTTTCAAAGGCAATCCTCCACCTCTCCCGCCTACCAAAGGCAAACCATTCTTGGCAGACACTAGGAAGGGGGTAGTCCATTTGGGCCCCCTGCAGAGTTGTTGAGTCCCCTCTACAAATGAGGTGTGGCATGTCCGCCCTGGTCCAATCCAGAATGTCTGACCTCCACAAGGTCAGCTTGCTCAAAAGCTCTGCTGCAAAGTCCAGCAGCCCTCATCACCTGCTCCATCTGTCACCCCCACAACCAGACCCTCTCAACAGCAGAGAGCAAGAGGACCATTCCTGGCCCAGTGGAAATGAGTCAATGACCCTAACCAGGCTCTAGAAGGAAAGCAGCAATATCCAACTGGGAGCTGCTACTGGGTTCTAAGCCCCCTGCCAGGCTTCATCCTCAGTGAAGCCATGCTTCCCACCTGGTCCAAGCCTCAGCCTTGACTCTGCACCCTCAGCTCTTCAGAGGGCCCCAGGCAGGACCTGCACAGGTCCCTCATTCGCCCTCTTATCACTGGGGTGTCTTTTTCAAGAACTGACCCCAAGGCCCTCCCATGTCCATAGGGAGCCCAATGGCATTACATAACCCTGAGCCCGGGTCTATGAAGTGCACTAGTCGAGTGAAGGCGAGGCAGGTATGTTTAGAACAAAGTGGCCGTCAGGATTACCTTGTCCACTGAGGTTGGGGTTTGTGTAGTCCCAAGTATCTTGATCATTCTTGAACACATTCAAGCGTGTAGGCTGTAAGGACAAGACAAAGCTTGAGACCAGCCATCCCCTCTCACCTAGAAGCTGCCAAGGAGCAATCACTTCCCAAACCTACCTTTGCATATTCGATCTTCAAAGTGCAACAGCCAGAATAGATGTCAGCCCCATTAAGTGAGGCCTTGGCCCGCTGGGCACTTTGCACTGAGTCAAATGTGAGCTTAATTAAGGAAGGTTCCCTCGTTGAAGCTCTTTGGAAAGGACTTCCAGTTGTCTCAGGGATGAGTTCAAGACAGTACTCAGACTGTGGTGCATGTGGGCTCTGGGGTCAGCTTACCGCCACAGCCTCAGGTGACAAGTCAAAACTCTGGAGATGGGACTGGAGTGTTGCCCATGGAGGAGTGGCCACTGTCCAGAGTACTCCCATGATCTGTACTAGCCCTGACATCATCAGAGATGGTAACACCTCCTCAGCACCACCACTCCAAGCCAAGTCATCACCACCTTCTTTGCCCCAGTTCTCTCTCATGCTGCCGTAACCTCAGAAACATCAGGTTATAATTCCTCCTGAAAAGCCCATTAGTAGCGTCCTACTGAACCCTGACAAAGCACCACACTACTGTCCAAGATACTCTAAAGGAAACCCTCTCCCTTGTGGGCTACTCCATGCTCTTCAAATCCTCATGTCTCCCCTCCTTATCTCATGACCTATGCAAAAGCCATTTACTCTCCACCTGAAATGCCCATTCCTGTCTCCTCATGGAAATAGGATAGCCTTCCTTGGGGACCTGTCCAAGTCTCCTTTTATACTCTTTTCACCATAAATCTCACAATTCATTCTTTCGTTCTTTTTAAAATATTGTTTACTTGTCAACAGATCTTTATTTTATTTACTTATACACGGTTCTGAGAATCAAACCCAATCAAAACCACTTGCTAGGCAAGCACTCTACCACTAAGCCACAACCCCAGCCCTTAAAGTTCACTCTTTCTTAAGATTTTCACTATTACAACATATGTCTGGTTTCTAGTTATCTCTCTAATCAGATCTTGAACTCTATAAAGGCATCTGGTATATGGCGGACATTCAGTATACACATGCTAGGCAAAAAAATGTTCCTAAGCCACACCCTGTGAGAACCCCACCCCAAAAGCCACCTATTTCCCCATAAAGGATATTCCACCATGGCCTGGACTCCATTCTTCCGGAAAATGACAATTCTCTGGACAGGACCACAAGGATTACAGATAGTATAAAGAACATCCTGTAAAAGCAAAGACAGGCAAGATGAAGGAGTCCTGGGAAATCAGTCTGGCATGGGGAAGTGACGGGGAGATGAAGAAGGGAAGACACTTTGCAGAGGAGCCTACAGGAATGCCTTCTGACACGCACCGTGGTTATGGAATAGATGGGGTTCAGGATGGTAAAGAGAAGCACACTGTTAACACTCCGGGAGTCATCTGAGTCCCCAGGGCGAGAGATCTTCTGGCTGGTAGAATAATTGACAAAAGCAGGGTGACCAGCGATATAGATTTGGTTGTCGGCTGCGTAGTTCACTGCATTGCAAGCCCCCAACACATCTTCAAATTCTACCAGGGCTTGTCTCTTCTTAGGCATCACCACCACATAGCTGGCAGAGAGAACATAGGTTTCAATCATCTTGGGGGAATGGAAATTATGAGAATGTCTCCCAGTTTTCTTTAAAATGACCCAACCCCAATACTCCATGCCACAGGTGTAGTTTTAAGTCATCCCTTCCTCTGGGACCTCCTTCTGACCTCTCCTCCTCACTAGACTGAGTCAGGTGCCTCCCACATACAAGAGTTTACCCTATAATAGTGCTGACCTCTCTGGATGGACAAGTTTCTGGAAAAAGGAATCTAGGATAATTTTGTTCCCTTTTGTATTCCCACCACCTCACATGTGCCAAATAGTCAACAAAAATTTGCTGCTGAGTAAAGCAATGTTGACCAGAAAGTATGAGGCAGAGAAAAAGAGAAGAAAGGATGTGGAACTTGCTACAAGAGGATCCAAAGTTCAACCCCAGGAGTAGAGATGGTGTAAACCTAGTCAAAGGACCTCAGACCAGAAAGGCAAAATCACTACTTCCAACCAGAAACCAGTGTCACAAAAGCACACTAGGACCTGGGCACAGTGGTACACTGTAATCCTAGCAGCTCAGGAGGCCAAGGCAGGAGGATCACGGGTTCAAAGCCAACTTTAGGAACAGGAAGGGACTAAGCACCTCAGTGAGACCCTGTCTCTAAGTAAAATCCAAAATAGGGCTGGGGATGTGGCTCAGTGGTCAAGTGGCCCCAAGTTCTATCCTCAGCGCGCGCGCGCGTGCACACACACACACAAAAAAACAAACAAACAAACAAACAAAAAAAACAAGCACACTAGGGAATTGACTTCTTTTCAGACCCAGCTCTTGGTCTTTGGGCCCGGTACCTGATGGGTCCAAACTCCTGCAATGCCTCCACAAGGTCAGCTTCCACCACACCGTCAATCAGGCCCCTGATGTGGACAACTGGGGAGGCAGGGGTTTTGTGGGGGTCATCGTAGTTCTCCTGAAAAAGGAAACAGAAACAACACCTCATTTTGTGACATACAAGATCATAGCCCTCTGTGTTGTTGGAGATCCAGTCAAATAAGTTACGTGTCACCCAGGAAAGATGCATGGGGCAGAAGAGAGGGAGCAATTCAACCCAATCACCCCAAAAGGATTCTGGACCAGCAGAATAACAGCCCTGAGTGGTAGCCACTTGCCCATTGGCTCTAGCTTCTGAGAAAGGGAAAAAGGTGGAAGGGAAAAATCTCAACTTTTACATCCCTCCAAGGACCATCTCTCCTCCTGCTCAATCAAGGAAGCACAGAACAGTGGCTTAGAAAGCAACCTAGCAGGTGAGGCTTAAACAGCTATCTGCTGTGGTGTGAACAGACTGTTTTCTGCATGTGCCCCACCTTCTTTGTATTTTCTGGTTGAGCAAACCAGGCACGACTGTTCTCCACCAGTCATCCCCAAGTCCAGCCAGGGCAAAATAGTATGTGCCCTTAAACTTGTGGAAGACCAGACAATTTTGACTCCTTCATGCCTTTTATTGCTCCCACCAAAATCTGCTTTGAGAAATACTGCCTAAGCTGGACTAAGGAAAAAGGGGTGAGGAAACTCAAAGAAGAGCAACTTCAACCCACACCACTAAGTTCCTTCTCAGGAGAAGTGTCTTTCCAGTCACAGAGATAGCAGCCTCTGGGACTCAGGAGCAAAGTAACTTTCTCCTCCATCTCTCCTGGGCTCTGGGCCCAGCCTCCTGTCTGAGAAATCACTGGGCACAAGACCATGGAACAGGGACAGAACTGGATTCTATTTCAGGAACCGACTGCACAAACCACAGGAGACACACCCTTCCCGGTGGTTATGGGTCCTGAGTTCTAATTCCAGAATTGCCCCTCACTAGCTATGTGATGGAATCTCCCTTATCTTTTGCTTGTTTCCTCTCTGGAAACTGGGAATTCATATACCTGCCCCAAACCCACAGAACAGAGATTCCTTAATAGAATGACTTCTGAGCAGGTCAAACAGAGCCCGGGAAGACCGAGCAGAAGCCCTTTAATAACTTCCGCGGATGGGGCTGGCCCCGACCCACAAGGGACAACTGGTGTTTTTTCGGGGGTGGCAGATTTAAGAGGCTGAATCCCTCCTCCCGTGGCCAGACGACCGGGGAATATTTGGGTTTATCAATCTCCAAGAAATTGAAATTGTAAGCAAACGTGTCAAGGTTCCAAAGTCTGGCTCAACTCCCAGACAACTAAATCTGCCTCTCGCAAATCTTCCCATTTCCAACGCCCACAAAAATAGGGAAAATATTCTGCGCTGGGGTATATTTTTCAATAAATCAATAACTGGAGGCCGGGAGTCAAGGCGTGACGCTACTGGGATCAGACAGCAATCGGCCTGAATTCCCCACTCCGCCGGGCCGCCGCCCACCCGTTCCCGCTCACAAGATGCCCCCCCCAACCGCCCACGAGGCCAGGCGAGAGAAGCGCGCCTGCGCACCGGGCCACAGAAGAAAATGATAAAGGGGGGGAAAAACGGCCCGGCCGCGTGCCCGACCCCCACACGCTAGCCCGCGGCGCCTGCGCAATACGTTGCCCGCAACGCGAGCAGCTTCCTCCACCCCCTCAACCCCCGCTCAGGATTGCGCGCACGCGCAAGTGCCTGTCCTCGCGCAATCCCCGCCGTTTGCCCAACGCCTGCCCCTCCCCCACTCCCGTCAGCGGCGCGAGGGCTTAGGCGCCTGCGCAGAGGGGCCCCCCAAAATAAATACCCTGAAAGTACGAAAATTTCCCACCCTTCCCAGAGTCTAAAGCCCTAGCCTCACCCCGCCGCCGCCTCCCGCTGCCCCGGCTCCTCCACCGCCGCCGCCACCGCCTCCGTGCTGGTCGCCGGCGTTGTCAGTCTTCAGCCGTTTAGGAGCCCGGCCGCCCTCACTGCCGCCGCCGTAGTAGCGGCCACCGCCGCCTCCGCCGCCCGCCGCCGCCATCTTCACCATCGCTCCCGACCGCCTCAGCTGCTCGTCCGGCTGCTGCCTCTGCTCCAGCCGCCGACGCCGCTTCTCCGCCCGGGGCAGCAGCCTCCGCGACATGGCGGCGCAGAACCCGCCTCCCCCCGCCTCTCATTGGGGGAGGGACCCGCCCGTCACCCGCCGCCCCCACCCGATAGGGGGAGCCACTGGCCCCGCCGCGGGGGGAGGGGAAGCTTCTGCACGCCTTACACGACTATTGGACCCGGCTCACGCCGTTCTGCAGAAGGGCCCACCCTCGTTTGTCTGAAACACTCCTTATAGGCCAGGGCTTTCTGCCAGTCATTTCTCCAATCCCGCCGCCTTAAAATAAACCCCAACTTGATAGGTCAGATTTCTGGCATTGCCCGGCCTCACCAAGAGCGCCTAATAGGAGCGACTCTCCAACTTTCGGGAGAAGTCCCGCCTCCTTCCCACTTTCGTTGGTTTTGTCGCTAGTCCGTCAAACTGAAAATCTTCAGTCTCCCCAGTCACGACTACCTTCCAGAGCCACTCTGCAAGGAGGCAAGGAAGGCGTTCATTTTTGTCTCTTTGCAGTGGTTACTACAGATGCCTATCTTTTCTGTCACCACCCAATTGGTCAATGGAGAGTGGAAAGAGTACGCTCTCGCTAGATGGTAGGACTACTGATGGTCTCTGATTGGGTGAAAAAGGGGAGCCATAGGCGCTCTTTGGCGCAGTCTAAGAACGGATCTGAGCAAGGACGCATGCGCCTATGTGCTTTTCGGGGCCTCCAGAGGCGGGGCGACTCTTCAAGGAAGCAATCGCGGGAGTATCTAGGGTATTTTTTGATTGTCTGATGTTTGCCGCTCCGGAAGTCTAGAGCCACAGAGAGGGCAATTCCCTGCTATCTACATTCCCATCACTGTACCTTGTACCTCTTCACAGCCAACCTACTCACGGCCGGTTTTTTTTTTTTTTTTTTCCCTTTTTAACTCTGTTCTCACCCTGTCAGTTCGGCAGTCATTTCTCCACCTCTAAATTTGGCCACAGTAACTCCTTTCAGTTCGCAGAAGGGGAAGGAGCTTTCCCACACCTCTCCATCTTTGCCCCTCTCCGCAGAATACTTTTCCCGCTCTCCCTCCAATAGAAGCTAAGGGTCAACTCCCTGTCGGTGCAGTCAGAGTTCAGCTCCCTACCCACCCGGACCCCCAGGATTTGCCTTCTGATAACTCAAGCCACTGGCTTTCACAGGACAGCCCTGAAGTGGACTCCCGGGATGGTACCCTCAGAGGCTCCAGCGAAGCCCAAAGACCCGAGCTCGGGGGCGGGTCGCCGGAGTTACAGTAGTGGAGGGGCCGGGCCCACCTCCCACGAGGAGGGCCGTGCAGTGACGGGGCTGACCCCACCCCCGCGGGGGGCACTGACGAGCTAGGGGCGTGGCTCAGGGTAGGACGCTCGCTTTGCCTGCTCGAGGCCCGGGGTTCCATCCCCATCACCAAAAATTAAATAAAAAGAAATAATGAGAAGCAGGCAAGTGAGTCTAGGGGTCGTGGGAAAGGCGGAGGACGGGCCCAAATGTGCTCCGGAACCTTTCCGCCCGGGTGAAGGGGTTCCCACAGTCTGCGCCCTGCGGAAACTAAGTTTGAAATGGGGTCAAGGGCACAGAAAGAATGGAATAGTGCCAGTTTGGGGGACGAAAGTTTTTTGGGAAAGTATCTGAGGAGACCCTAAGATCAACTGCCAAGTCGCACCCGGAAGATCACAAAACCCGGCAGGACTGGCACAGAGGGCGCCACGGGCTCTGGGTCACGTGACGTGAGCGGAGGGCGGGGTCGCGGGCCCAGACGTCAGAGGAATGCGGTGGGGGAGGGGAGGACCCCGGGCCCCTCCCCTCCCCGCCCCCGCGCCCGGCCCGGACGCCCCTCGCGCCGGCGTGCGCCGGCTGAACGCTGCGGAACCGGTCCGGGCGCCGCGCGCCGCAGGCCGCTCTCCCCTCAGCGCGCGCCCACGGCGGCGACCCGGCGGCCGCGCCGTCTGCACCCCACGCTCGAGGCCGCCGCCCCACCCCCAGCCCTCCGCGCGGACCGCCGCGGGTAGCGCCTCTGGCCAGTGCCCCCGCGCCCCTCCCTGACCCCGCGCCCCAGTCCCCTACCAGCTCGGCGGCGAGCCTGGCCGGCCGTCCGGGATCGAAAAGAGCAGACACTGGGAAGTTTTGGGGGAGGGAGGGGCGGGCCTTAAAGGGACCACGACCTCTTTTCAGCGTGGAAAGAAAAAATGTGTGCGGGGAAGACCGAGGAGGCCACGAGGCCAGAAAGGAGTAGGAAGAGCACCGGACGCCGCACTCGAACTCCGCGCCTCTTCCCCAGACCCCCACCCCCGCAGGCAGAGGGTCGTCCTTCCTCTTGGTCAGCCAAGTGCCGGGTTGGTTTGTTGGGTTGCGTGGTACAGATGGCCAAACGGACTCGGGTGCAAGTGACTGACCCAAGGCGCCTGGGCGTGTCAGTGGCCGGGCAGGTTTGTCTGACGTCAAGGCAGAGGCATAGCCCGGCCCTGCAGTGCCTGTGTGGTTCTGGGGGCAGCAGTAGAGGTGGAGGTGAGGAAGGCTCCGCGGTCACGGTACCGTGTTCTGATAGGAGGCTGCTGCTTTGGGAAACTGAGTTAGCCATCCGGAGCCTCTGTTTCCCCATCCATTAGGGGCTCAGTCCTAGCACCTTCCCCAGGGTGATCGTGAGGACTGCTTGGGTGCATGGAACAAAGGGGACCTAAGAGGCTTACCCCCATTTCACAGATGACCTAAAACAAGCCCACAGAGTGCGCAGAACAGCTGGAAATTCCACAGCAGGGCCGCCTGTCAAAGAGCAAGTCACTCCCCTTAACTCTGCGCCAAGCGGCCAAGCGAAATCTGAGCTGCACAGGTTCTTGGAAACCCACACCTACCCCCTTTCTACTAGTTTTCCGCCTGGCACAAACACTGCCTTTCCTTTTATTTATTAAATAGCCAAAGTTCACTCTTGCCTGGGGCCTTTGCCTTAGCTGATCCGCTCACCTGGATGTTCTTTCCCCACTTTGCTCCTTGTTATCTGACCTGCCTCCTCTGGGATGTCAGGTCTTGACCGTGCCAGCCTAGTTAATCTTCACACGGTTTTTGTGTGTGTTTGGGTACCAGGTATTGAACCCAGGGACACTTAACCACTGTGCCTGAGCCACATCCCCAGCACCCCCCCCCCCATACACACACCTTTTTTTTGGAGAGGGTGTCTTGCTTAGGCCTTACTAATTGCTGAGGCTGGCCTTGAACTTGCCATCCTGCCTCAGCCTGAGTTGCTAAGATGCCAGGGATGTGCGACCTTGCCAGCTCTCCATAGTTTTAATCATGGCTCCCCACTTAACTACCTTTTTATTCTTCTGCCATAGGACATAGGAACCTTTCCAGACTTTGGGGGCCAAAAGTAAGTTACATAACCCATTACTTTATTCTTTTCTTTTTTCTTTTTTCTTTTTTTTTTTTTTGTAGTGGGGATGGAACCCAGTGTAAGGTCCTTACTTAGCATCTGGACAGCGATCTTAAGTGAGAAAGGCTCACCACCCTGTCATACCAACCCAACCCTTCACTGCCTGCATTCTTTCCCGCCCAAGGGAGCATCACCAACCCCACCCTTAACCACTCACTTTAGGACCCGCCTGGCTCTAATCCCTGAACCTGCCCCATCAAAGTCCCAAACCCCAAGCCTGTTTTGCCTCTCTCCATCTATGGAGAGATGTGCCTTTATTTGTCACCTTGGCAAAGGGAGTCTCCCTCAACGTCTACGCAGACTCTAAACGTCTACTTCAGGCCTCCAAGCTTCTCACTGCCATTGGAACTGAAGATGGCAGCTAAGCGACCTCCTTCTCCAGTGGGCACTTCCCTCTTGACCTCTCTCCTTGTTATAGGCCTTTGGCTGATGCTCACTGCCTGCGTCTTTAGATTTATTCAAGCCAGATTCAAAGGATCTCTCCCCAAACCATGAGCCAGCTTCTGTCACAGGTCAGCATCGCCTGGCTCCTCCTGACTGTCACCATTGCCTCAGTGACACCCAGCGCCCCTAACAAGGGTCCAGATGCTGCCCCTTCCCAGCAGGAAGAGGCTACAGAAGATTGATCTATGTCCCTGTCCCTTAGGGGGCCCAAAAACAAAAATAAAGGGGGAATGTAAAGTCCTTGCTTAGCATCTGGACGGCCATCTTAATTGAGAAAGGCTCACCACCCCCTCACACCAACCGAACCCCTAACCACCCACAGTAGGACCCGCCTGGCTCTAATCCCTGAACCTGCCCCATAAAAGTCCCAAATCCCAAGCCTGTTGTCTCTCTCCATCTATGGAGAGATGGCCTTCAGCTCTGACAAGTTACCTCTCCTGTGTATCTATTTCTCGCTCACCTATCTCCTGGTTCCTCACTCTCCTTTCACCCAGGGCCGAGGCAAGCCCCCAACACCAAGCTGTAGCCTAGCCCTTTATTTTATTTTGAGTCAGGGTCTTGCTAAGTTGCTGATAATGGCCTCAAACTTGTGATCCTCTGAGTCGCTGGGATTTAGGTGTACATTACATTTTGGATGCTTTACATTTTGTACATTGCATTTTGGTTAATGGCATGCATACCCCACAGAGGTCCCATAAGAAGGTCTAGCCTAACAATGCCAGCCATCTTCATGGTAAGTACACTGATGTTTGCATAATTCCTGGGGCCTCCCCTGCTTAAGTGAGGCTGCATTCCTCAATGACCCTCCCTGCAGGCATTCAAGCATTTAACAGTTGTTAACTGAGCCCACACCATCTGGGGCAGGTGGGTTAAAACCGTCAATGTCAATGACAGAGCTAAAATCAACACTTCGGGGATGACTTTCGATGGACAATAAATGGGGAAAACTTGTGAGATGGCGGTAACTGCTGGGAAGAAAAATGAGGCGAAGAGGACCCGGGGTTGTGTGAGGGCAGTGTGCGCTGCTCAGAGGGGTCCCTAGGGGAGGCTTCTTTGGGAAGGTGACATTGTGGATACTGGGAAAAGAGCGTTCCAAGCCCAGGGACAGCCAGTGTAAAGACCCTGAGGTGCCAATGGGCAGGGCCATGACTCCAAACCGCTCTTGTGGGGCTCACCTGTGGGGCTCAAAGTGGCTGGTGCCCAAGCCCCCGGGTTACTTTGGCTATTGTCACCAGTGTGAGACACCATGATGAAGTACTGCTAGGGCTATAACTCAGTCGTAGAGCGTTTGCCTCAGATGTGCTGAGCCCTGGGTTCAAGTCTCAGTACCACAAAAAAAGTTAATTAGGCAACAACAACAAAAGTTAATTTGGCAATACATGTATGTGATGCAAACATCAAACAGCAATCAAACATCAAACTTGGAATGATCAGCCTCCTTGCCTGTCCTCATTTCTCTCCCAGAGGCAGCCATTGCTACCAATCCCTGAGTGTCCTTCCAGAAATATCCTAGACACACAGAGCAGATTCTTGAACACATCCCCCATCACGAGAAACTTTGGGAAATGTTCCGAGAATTGCATGGTTGGGCAATTTTGTCACGTGAACGTCATGGAATGTTCTAACACAAACCTGAATGGCATGGCCGCCTACACACCTAAAGTATGTGCAGTGCCTATTGGTTCTTTGTAGACCAAAGAGTGATTATGTGTGACATTGACTGTATGATACCCTTTTCCATATTTCATACAAATGTTTCTGGTCTTTGACTTTTTTTGGAGGATCATTTTGTATTTGTATATAAAGAACTGCTTCATTATTTGTTTTTTGTTTTCACTCTTAAGCAATCTTATAAACCAAAGCATTACCTTAAAATTGTAACGTAATGCCTAGCTATTCCCCACCCACCTTAAAAAATAAAATATTAGTGTCTTTGGGCCCTTTTCCTTGTCTCCCTTGAATTGCCTTGCCATCTCTGCACTCAAGGGGGTGACCACTAAGCCAGGCATGGCAGGGTGCACGGGTAATCCAGGGAGCTCTGGAGGCTGAGGCAGGAGGATCACCACGTTCAAAGCCAGCCTGAGCGACTTAGTAAGGCCCTAAGCAACTCAGTGAGATCCTGTCTCTAATTAAAATATAAAAAAGGGCTGGGGATGTGGCTCAGTGGTAAAGTGCCCCTGGGTTCAATCCCTGGTACCAAAAAAAGGAAAAAAAAAAAAAAAAAAAGGTAACCACTGTCCTGAAATTTGTCTTTATAATATACTTGCTTGGGCTGGGGATGTGGCTCAAGTGGTAGCGCGCTCGTCTGGCATGCGTGCGTTCCGGGTTCGGTCCTTAGCACCACATACAAAAAAAAAAACCAAAGATGTTGTGTCCACCGAAAACTGAAAAATTAATATTGAAATTCTCTCTCTCTCTCTCTCTCTCTCTTTAAAAAATAATAATAATAATAATATACTTGCTTTTCTTTATGGTTTTATTACAAACCTTTTTTTCTTTATTGTTTAATTTTTTCTGTTCAGAGATCTCATAAAATGGAATCACATTGTTTGTATTATATATAAATATGTTTATGTTTATATATAACAATAAATATAGTATATTCAATTATGAATTAAATTATCAAATATAAGTATATATTATAAATTATATAAAATTATAAATATAAGTTAAATCATTTATATATAAACATATGTATTTTATGTTATATATGTATAATAACTTATTTATAATAAATAATAAAATATATTTATACGTAATATTATTTATTTCATGCAAATATACATTCATATGTTGTAAATATGTACATAAATATAAATTTTTTTCCCTCTCTTTTTTTTTGTTTGGTGCCCTAAATTGGACCCAGGGTCTCATAAATGCTGGGCATATGCTCTATATCTTAGCCCTTTTTGTTTTTTGGTACTTGGAATTGAACCCAAGGTTGCTTAGCCACTGAAATACCCATCCCCAGTCCTTTTTATTTTTTTACTTTGAGACAGGGTCTCACTAAGTTGGTTAGGGCCTCCATACATTGCTGAGTCTCGTCTTGATCCTCCTGCCTCAGCCTCCAGAGCCACTGGAATTACAGGCATGCGCCATTGTGCCTGGCTCCGCTGAGATTTGTCCAGGGTGGTTGAAATATCTTTTTTAGGGCTGGGGTTATGGCTCAGTGACAGAGCGCTTGCCTAGCACATGTGAGGCCCTGGGTTCAAACCCCAGCACCACAAAAAATAAATAAATAAATAAAATAAAGGCATGCTGTCCATCTACAACTACAAATTTTTTTTTTTAAATCCTTTTTTGTTCACTCATTTTTGTTATTGTGTATTATCCCATTGTAGGTATGTAACACAATCTATTCTGGCAGTGGGCTAAATAGTGTGTAGGGGGGCATTTCCTAATTATTTGGCTATAAGAAAAAAAAAGCTCTTTGCCCATTCTTAGTGAGGCTTTCTAGTGAGTACGACATGTTTCCAGCCAGAGTCTATGAGAAAGTCTTTTTCTTTTTGAGCATTACTTAGGCTTAAACCCAGGGGTGCTCTACCACTGAGCTACATCCCTGACCCTTTTTATTTTTTATTTTGAGACAAGGCCTTACTAAGTTGCCAAGTCCTCAGATTTGTGATCTTCCTGCCCTGGCCTCCCCTGTGGATTACAGGTGTGGTGCCCTTGCACCTGGACTTGTTTACTGCTGAGCTACTTCCCCAGCCCATCTTCTTTTCAATGTCTGGATAGTTTTTCTTGCAAGATGTAGCGTAATCTACTTTGTGGGTGGCCATGGGGGCTGTTACTAGGCTTTCACTATCACAAAGAGAACTTAAATCATCGGCCTGATATCTATCTATCAGTTTTCACATTGGCAAATGTATCTGTAGGATAAATGCTGCTTCAAAGAAGAGGTACAGTTTATTTAATGAATCATATTATTGTTTATTATCACTTCTTTCTCGGTTGTTGTTTTTTTCCTGCTGTTATTTTTCAAAATTTATCTCCCCCCACCCCTGCCTTGACACTGGGGATTTGAACCCAGAGACACTGTACCACTGAGTTACAGCCCCAGTTACCTTTTTTTTTTTTCCTTTTTGGTACCACAGATTGAGCCTGGAGGTGCTTAACCACTCAGCCACTTCTCCAGTCCTTTTTAAAATTTTTCATTTTGAAACAAGTTGGTTAGGGCGTTGGTAACTTGCTGAGGCTGGCTTTGAACTAGCAACCTCCAGTCTATCCTAGGGGTCTGCCTATTGTGGACTTTCAGTGTTCCTGGAACCCTACACTACATGACCTTTTGGGTCTGGCTTCTTTTACTCGACATGTTCGCAAGGTCTACCACATTGTAGGATATGTCACTATGTATTTTTTGAGGCAGGTATTGGTGATTGGATGCAGGGTGCTTTAACCACTAAGCCACAACCCATGCCCTTTTAATTTTTATTTAAGGTCTCAGTAAGTTGCTTGGTGCCTTACTAAGTTGCTGAGGCTGGCCTTGAACTTTCGATCCTCCTGCTTCAGCCTCCCAGGCGGCTGGGCTGACAGGCGTGTGCCATTGCGCCTGGCTATTTTATTATTTTTAATTTTATGGCCAAGTGATAGTGCCCTGTCGGGATATACCATATTTTGCTATTGATCAGCTGACAATGGTCACTTCTCCACCATCTCAGCTCTCAGCTTGCTGCCTCTCTCTTGCCACTTGTTTTTGTTCTAGGTGATTTCCTCATCCAGGTAAATGGTCACTGGATCTCTCTGGCCTCTGTTCCCTGACCTTTCCTCTAGTGACTCTGTCCTCCCCCAGACCCTCCCTCCCACGGTCACACCTAGACCTCATCTCAGCAGCCCAGCTTTCGCAGAATCTCTGTCCCTGTATTTTGATCTCTGTCCATGACAGGTCTTCTCAATTCCTTCTCTTCAGAGGCTCGGTTCCAACAAGGCCCTGGCCTGTCACCTTGCCCCTGCTCCTCCTCCCCTCCGCCCCTCCCCACCATACTCGGCTGGCAGAACCTTGATCTTCGTTGGATCTAAGGCTCCACCTACTGCTTGCCTGCATTTGTGCAGCTGAATGGACAGAGAAAATGTTGCCACATAATTTTTAACTGGCCTCATCTTGAATCCATTTCACTCACTTTGAGGGGACCCGCAATGCTGCTCAGTGACTTTGCCCCAAGTCCCTGGTCGCGGGCCTTGGGGGTACGATATACCACACCTTCTCCTCCAACCTCCAACAGCTTCTTCCCCATCCTCACTCCCTGCAGTGACCTTCTTCCTGCTTCCTGCCAACCTCCCACCACATCCCATCCCCTTTCTTTCGCCCTCTCATTCCACCTGCCCACCAGTGCCAGGCCGGCAGCCATGTTCCCACTGACTGATGCTGATGGTCTTATTGTTCTCTTCCACTATTCAAGAAATTGGTTCTCAATGGATTCAGAGACCCAGGAGAGAAATGTGGCAGGTCCCAAAAGCAGAAATAGCCTGCCTTCCTCCATCTCTTCCTGCTCCACTTCCTCCTCCTCCACTTCCTCCATCATTCTCTTCCTCCTCTTCCTCTTCACCTCTGCAGTTTCCAAGCAGAAATAGCTTCAAGGTCTCAAGTTGAAAACTCAGCCAGCACAGTGGTTTATGCCTGTAATCTACTGTGGGAGCCTGGGGAGGCTGAGGCAGGAGGATGGTGAGTTCAAAGCCAGCCTCAGCAACTTAGCAAGGCCCTAAGCAACTCAGTGAGCCCCTGTCTCTAAATAAAATACAGAAAAGGACTGGGGATGTGGCTCAGTGGTTGACTGTCCCCAGTTCAGTCCCTGGTCCCAATAAATAAATAACTAATAACTGTACAATTTGGGGGCTGGGGGCTTAGCTCAGTGGTAGGGCAGGCACTTCCCTAGCATGTGTGAGGCCCTGGGTTCCGTGCCCAGCACTGAAATTAATTAATTAAGTTGTACAATGTGAGGAGTTTTGACATATACTCCTGTAAAACTAGTGCCACATCCAGATGGCCATAAAATAATGAAGCTATCCATCACCCTAGAAGTTTCCTCCAGCCCCCTTGTAAACCCTCTGTCCCCCACCCCCTGACACTCACTGACACTTCCAGACATCTGCTGATCTGCTTCCTGTCATCAGGGTGAGTTCATGTTTCCCGAATGTAGTTATACAGTGTGTACTCCATGTCTGACTTTTCCATTCAGCATAACTCTTGAAATTCATGCATGTTGAGGTCTATAAATAATTTGTTCCTTTTTACTCCCAAGTACTAGTTTATTACATGGCTATACCACAGTTTTTCAAGTCAGGTCAATTGAGGGTTTTTTGTTGTTCTTGTTGTTTGGTTTTAATTTTTTTTGGTACTAGGGATTGAACCCAAAGGTGCTTTACCACTGGGCCACATCCCCACCCCTTATTATTTTTTATTTTGAGACAAGGTCTTGCTAAGTTGCTGAAGCTGGACTCCAACTTGTGATCCTCCTGCCTCAGCCTTCCAAATAGGTGAGATCACAGGTGTGCACCACTAGCCTGCAGTTTTAAATTTTTGATGTAGTCCAATTTTTTCTTTTGTGGCCTATTCTTCTGAGAACTTAGCCAAGAAATTATGGCCAAAGCCAAAGTCATGAAGCTTTCTCCCTGTGATTTTCTGAACAAACTTTTCTCCTAACCCCATGCAATTCACTTAACCCTGTGACACCAGATGTGAAGGGACTTTTTTCCACACACCAACTCTGTAGCGGATACCAATGGGGTGTCCTATAATTTGACTCAATTCTGACACTATCCACCTGGGGAGAGCATCTGATCCCACAGGTTGTAGGCTCAGTACTACAAGCCAGCGCCCGCTTTGGATGCCAGTCATGAGTCCCAGGTTGTCACCTGTACTTCTGACCAACCATGCGGGAGATTCCCATGATCCGCTCCTCAGAACTGATGGATTTGCTAGCATGGCTCACAGAAGTGAGGGAAGCAACCGACTAATTTTTTATAGACAGTCCCCAAGTGACTGATGGTAACTTAGTATTAGATGGTAACTTTCACTTAGAATTTTAAAATTTAATTTAATTTTTTAATGCTGAGGATAAAACCCAAGGCCCCCAGCATGCTAGGCAAACACTCTACCATTGAGCTACACCCTCAGCCTGATTTTTTAATTTTATACTGGTACAAAAACTATGTGCATTCAGTAGAAACCATACGTTAAGATTTTTAAAAAAAATTTTTTTAGTTGTAGTTGGACATAATACCTTTGCTTATTTACTTATTTTTATATGGTGCTGAGGATCGAACCCAGCGCCTTGCACGTGCTAGGCAAGTGCTCTACTGCTGAGCCCCAGCCCCATACTTTAAATTTTGAATTTTGATCTTTGCCTGGACTAGCCAAGTGCAGTAAGGTGTAATCTGGGGCAGCAAGCCACAGCTCTGAGTCTGCCCCGTGACACCAGAGGAGACATCACTGATGTGTACCACTGAGCCACATCCCCAGCATATTTTGTATTTTATTTAGAGACAGGGTCTCACTGAGTTGCTTAGGGCCTCGCTTTTGCTGAGGCTGGCTTTGAACTTCAGATCCTCCTGTCTCACCCTTCCAAGCTGCTGGGATTTTTTTTTTTTGGTCAGGCTGGCTTTGAACATGCAGATCCTCCTGTCTCAGCCTCCCAAGTAGCTGGCATATGCCACTATGCTCTGCAACCCTCAAGCTTTTTAGCTTTCAAAAATGATTGCAAGGGGCTGGGGACATGGCTCAAGTGGTAGCGCGCTCGCCTGGCATGCGGGAGGCACTGGGTTCGATCCTCAGCACCACATAAAAATAAAATAAAGATATTGTGTCCACCTAAAGCTAAAAAAATAAATATTAAAAAAAATGATTGCAAGTCTGGGTGTGGTGGCACACCGCTGTAATCCCAGTGGCTCAGGAGGCTGAGGCAGGAGGATCACAAGTTCCAGACCAGCCTCAGCAACTTAATGAAGTCCTAAGCAACTCAGAGAGACTCTGTCGCAAAATAAAATAAAGGACTGGGGACTTGGAAGCAGTTAAGCATGCTTGGGTTCAATCTGAACAAACTTTTATCAAAAAATAAAAAATAGGGCTAGGGATGTGGCTCAAGCGGTAGTGCGCTCGCCTGGCATGCGTGCGGCCCGGGTTCGATCCTCAGCACCACATACAAACAAAGATGTTGTGTCCGCCGAAAACTAAAAAATAAATATTAAAATTAAAAAAAATATATATCTGGGAGGAGCTGTAAATCTAGCTCAGCAATAAAGCCCTGGGTGGCCTAGCATGTGTGAAGCCCTAGGTTCAATGCAATTGAAGTATAAAAAAAATTGTGAAATTCTTTATTTCCTGGTGCATCTTTTTTAGTTGACATCTAAATTACAGGGTTTTGATCATTATAAAATGTAAAATTTTAATTTTCTAAAACCTTTTTATGTGACACATAATAATTATCCATAGTTATAGGGTACAGGGTCGTATCACAACACATGTCTATAACGTGTAATGATCTGATCAGATAACTGGCACATCTATCATCTCAAACATTTGTCATTTCTCTATGTTGGGAATATTGAAATTGAGCTATTTTGAAATATAAAATTAATTGTTGCCAATCATAGTTATCCAACTGTGCAGTAGAACATTAGAAGGGATTTCTCTTGTCCAATTTTCACCATCCTCTCTCCATCTCTTCCCCCTCTATCAAATGGAAAATCTAAATGGCAGTGCATTTCTGGTAAGATGAATTCAGGGGGCTTTTCTTTTTTTGTGTGTGGGGGGTGGGGGTGCCAGGGATTGAACTCAGGGGCACTTAACTACTGAGCCATACCCCCAGCCCTTTTTTGTTTTTTATTTAGAGACAGGATCTCACTGAGTTGCTTAGTGCCTCACTATTGCTGAGGCTGGCTTTGAACTTGAGATCCTCCTGTCTCAGCCTCCTGAGCTGCTGGAATTACAGGCGCACACCACCGCACCCAGCTGAGAGGGCTTTTCTTAATTTTCCTTCTACCTGTGGATGAATGTCCCTGTTGCTACAAGGAGACTGAATTGAGCCTCCATTGGACTCCTATTTTTCTTTTTTATATACTATTAAATTCCAGTGACCACTGTTACAAATGAATACACTTTTGGTGGCTTAGACCAGTAGACATATGCCAGGTCCAGTGGTGCACTCCTGTAATCCCAGGGCTCTGGAGGCTGAGGCAGGAGGATCATGAGTTCAAAGCCAGCCTCAGCAACTCAATGAGACTCTGTCTCTAAATAAAATATAAAAAAGGGTAGGTGGGTACTGGGGCTGTGGCTCAGTGGTAGAGCACTCGCCTAGCATGCGTGAGGCACTGGGCTGGATCCTCAGCACCACATAAAGAAATAAATAAACAAAATAAAGGTATTGTGTTCATCTATGAATAAAAAAAGAAATTCTTCAAAAAGTGGGGGGGCAGGGGATGTGACTCAGTGTTTAAGCACCTTTGAGTTTAATCCCTGGCATAAAAACAAACAAATACTAGACATGTGTTCACTCATCATTCTGGACGTCAGAAGTCTGAAATCAGCATCTCTGAGCTGGAAGTCAAGGTGTCAGCAGGGCTGTGTTCCATCTGGAGTTCTAGAGGTGCCTTGGTCCCTTGTGCCTTTCAGCTTCTGGTGGCTACAGTATTCCCTGGATCATGGGATCACTCCAGTCTCCAAAGGCAGCACCTTTATTTTATTTATTTCTATGTGGTGCTGAGGATTGAACCCAGTGCTCCACCCCTGAGCCCCAGCCCCAGCCTGAGGCCAGCACCTCTGAACTGCTCTCTGCTCTGGCTTCACACCACCCTCTCCTATTTGTTGAGATCTCCCTCTGCCTCCCTCTTTCATGGTTGCGTTTGGAGCCCACTAAAACCGTCCCAGACTCCTCCCATTTTAAGATCCTTACCATCACTGGGTGCAACGGTTCACACCTGTGATCCCAGCAGCTGGGGAGGCTGAGGCAGGAGGATTGGGAGTCCAAAGCCAGCCTCAGCAATTTAGCAGGGCCCTAAGCAACTCAGCAAGACCCTGTCTCTACATAAAATATAAAAAGGGCTGAAGATTAGAGTTGTGTGCCTCCCCATCTGGTTCAGTATGAGTTTTAAATAGCCAATAATTTCACTGGTTTTAGTTTTTTTTTTCTCTTCTTTCCTTTTCCCCCCCACCACCATTGTTGTGCTAGGATGGAACCCAGGAGCCCAGGGACTGGGGAATGCCAAGAAAGCACTCGACCACTGAGCTACACCCCAGATTTTGTTTTAATTTTTATTATGTAGTTAATAGAAATTTTAGAATTACATTCATAGTTTATATTGTATTTCTACTGAAAAGTGCTACTCTACGGGGACAGAAGACAATTAACACAAAAAGTGAGTATATTGTGTTCTATGGTAGAAATAACCCAGGGGTGCTTAACCACTGAGCCACATCCCCAGCCCTTTTTAAAAATATTTTATGTAGAGACAGGGTCTCACTGAGTTGCTTAGGGCCTTGCTAAGTTGCTGAGGCTGGCTTTGAACTCTTGATCCTCCTGTGTCAGCCTCCTGAGCTGCTGGATTTACAGATGTGCACCACCATGCGTGGATTATATGGTACATCTTGAGGAAAAAAAAATAAAGAAAAAAAATTATCGTTGGTATATCAAATCACCACAATCTCAATGACTTGAACAAGTTTATTATTTTATAGCTCTCTAGGTCAGAAGTCCAGAACAAAAGCCGAGTTCCTTCTGAAGTCCCAGGGGACAATCCATGCCTTGTCTTTTAACTTCTGGAGTGTCCGCCTTGGTGTCCACATCACTCTGATTTCTATTGGCATCATTGCTCCTCTGACTCTCCCTCCACCTTTTTTTTTTTGGAGCTGGGATTGAACCCAGGGCCTTGTGCATGCGAGGTAAGCACTCTGCCAACTGGGCTATTTCCCAGGCCCCTGTCTCCCTCTTATAGGGACCCTTGAGCCAGCACACCGCTAACCTTCTCACGTCTGTCCTTGATGTGAGCACACCTGTGATGTGTTAGGTAGCATATTCACAGACTGGGGGGATTAGGTTGAAACATCCTTCTGGGGTGTCATTATTTTGCCTATCACCGAGTCAGGTGGGAGTAGACATGGTTCTACAGAGGGCTGTCAGGGAGAGCCTCCCTGAGGTGACATCTGCGTGAGGACCTGGAGGGGAGAGAGGGTACACTGCGGATATTAGGGAAGGGCACTCCAGGAAGCAGGAACAGCTCTTGCCAAGGCCCTGAGGTGGCCATTCCCTTTTCCTGGGAACCGTTCTGTCTTGCTGTCCCTAATCCGCGCACTGTCCCAGCCGCCTTTGTATCTTGCTTGAGGAGTAGAGAGGGTCTGAGACGGCTAATCATCAGTGGCCCCTGGCACAGTAGCGACTGCCCATGGCTCCTCAAATGGCAGGTTGGCCTGTGGGAGCCTGAGTCAGAAGGAAAACAGGTCCCACTCCCGCCTCCTCCCGCATCCCAGACTGGCGGTCACCTGGGCTCCAAGTGGGTTCTGTCCGTGCAGCGTGCGCCTGCGGTGCCACTGGCGAAGGGAGTCACGGGCCTCGGAGCTGAGCCCCTGGGGTGCGCGGCCCGCGTCAGGCTGGTAGTGGGCGATGTGGTGCAGTGCCCCAAACCACGTGGTCAGGTAGTACCCGGCTGGGGACGAGAAGGGGCGGTCAGCGCGGCTCTCTGGATTTCCGGCCACCCGCCTTTCCTGCTGAGCAGGAGGAGTGTATCTGGGCCTTGGTGTTCTGGAGGTGGGGACTCACCCTCTCCCCGTAGCTCTTCCGGATCCAAGAGCTCCATTAGGAACTCCACGTCCAGCTGTGTCTCCCCAATGTGCGGACTCCAGATCAGCTCCTCGGTCAAGGCCGGCAGGAAGGCGTCGGCCCCCTGGGGTTCTGGGAAAGCCAGAGGACAGGTCCTGAGGTGGCGGGGGCTGCGGAGACATCTGCCATCCGATCCCCAGGACCGCGAGACCTGGCTGCCACCCCACCTTGTCCAGTATGCAAACGCCTCCTACCAGGACCGCCACCCTCTGCCACCCTCTTCTTCGACGTGCGCACAGGTGCATCCTACCTGGCTCCCCCAGCCCTCAAGCCACTGCACTCCCAGTTAGACGCCCACGGCTCCTTTACTCCTTTACCTTGGTTGTCGCCGCCCGCCAGGCCCGAGTACACGTCGCTGCACACCTCCAGCAGGAGCGCCACCTTGCGGCGCGGCGCGCACGCGGCGTGCAGGTGCTCTAGGCGCGCGTGGATGCGGTTCCGCAGGGAGGGGGCGGGGCTTGGACCCTCAAGCCCCGCCCCCTGAGCACCTGGAGGCCCCGCCCCCACCCGCAGGGCTATTTGCCGCCGCCTCAGTCGCCTTAGTTCCTGGGCGCGGAGCGTGCGGAGTCGCGTCCACAGTGCAGGCTTCAGCGGCTCCAGCACCGCCCGGCAAACGGCCGTCTCCACAGCGGGACCTGCGGGGCGTGGGGCGAGTGAGGACAGGCCACCCAGTTGATCCACTATGGCAGGCCGTTACCCCTCCCTAGCTTCTGGTCACCCACAGGGTAGATAGAGGTGTGAACACGTGCCTGGGACAAAGCGTAGGGCTGTCCACGCACGTGTGAGACGGTGCGTGGGGTGCACAGGTTCTTTTATTTATTTGCTTTTTATTTAGAGACAGGGTCCCACTGAGTTGCTTAGCGCCTTGCTTTTCCTGAGGCTGGCTTTGAACTCGCGATCCTCCTTCCTCAGCCTCCCCAGCTAGGAGGGCACCATCCCGCCCGGTTGGTGAACGGGTTGTGACTTGCAGGAAGGGGCAGCGAGTGGAGAGGAAACAGGTGTGCGCACCGATCAGGAGAAAGAAGGTGGATTCGAACACATAGGTAGGGCCAAGTGAATGCGCACCTGAGGCCGTGGGGGTTCCCTTCCAGCCCTCCCCATTACCAAGATCCTCATCCTTCTGGGGGCCCCCCAGGCCCCTGTTCCCAAAGACGGCTCTGACGTCGGGGTCTTTTGACAAGTGATCCTGGAGGTCAGTAAGGAGGTGACGCACATCCTGCAGCAGCTCGGTGGCCGGGTCTCCTGGCCTGTGGGAACCCACGCAATCCGAGGTGAGGCGGGC
Source organism: Marmota flaviventris (assembly GCF_047511675.1). Lineage (NCBI taxonomy): Eukaryota > Metazoa > Chordata > Mammalia > Rodentia > Sciuridae > Marmota > Marmota flaviventris. The sequence continues at coordinate 14,669,296 of NC_092515.1, read as the reverse complement.
CCGGAAGCCCCGGTACTGCCTGGCCACGTAGCTGCTCCGCGCCCTGGCCAGAGCTCGGACGTGGACAGTGAGCACATCCTCCGGGGCTTCCACGTCATCCTTGTAGGGGTCGTTGTCCTCCTCCTCCTCCTCTTTCTCCTCCACCAGACTGGCCAGAGCCGGCCCAGGAGGGCGCACCTCTGGGCTGAGCGGCCCTTCCACCCAGGAGACCCGGTGCTGGACGGGGTTCCTGGTGGCTGGAAGTGAGGAGAGGGTTGGGTTCCACAGCGCAGCGGGAGCAGCGCCCTCATCTCTCCCAGGGCCCCGGCTCACCTGGATCATGCCTCTGGGCAGTCTCTGGCTCTGTTGTTTGGGGGTTCTGCTCTGTTCCCCAGCTTCCATGAGTCTCCAGGTAGAGCTGGTTCACCACAGAGAGCACCCTCCCTGAGGGGTCACCTTGTACCCTGCCAACCTGCACAGAATCTGGAGACCAGCACAAGTAGGTATCCCAGGTGTCTTGGGGTGAACCCTGGTCCCTTCAGAGCACCAGGAGACTTAGTCCTAGCCTTCATCACTCTAGACCAAGAATGGAATGCCGCCGGGTCCCTCCTTTTCCAATTCTGTCCTCTGTTAGGACTCAGGAGTCCAGGATCCCATCTCCGCCTCCCTAAAGGACCCCCAAATCTAGGCCTACAGCTCTCTCTGATCCCTGGCGTTGTCCTCCTTCAAACCCAGTGATCTGGTCCCTCAAGTCCAGTCCCTGTGGAGTAGTGGGCCAGCAAGGCCACCCGCCCTTCTTTACCTTTGTGTTTCTCTCCGGGCGCCAGAGTAGAAGAGGGCAGGATCAGTGTTTTAGGCAAAACATCCCTGAGAAAAGAGAAGAGAACTACAGTGTGCATCTTAAGGACAGTCCCCCTGAGCCCCTATGATGAGTGACCGGTACCTGCTAGCTGATAAGAAGGCCAGGAGGTGGGGCAGGTCTGGCATGCAGAGGTTGGAGGTCTCCAGGGACACACCTGGGGGCAGGAATCGAGTAGGGATGAGAACAAAGAAAAAAAGAAAAAAAAAAAAAAAAAAGCAACAAAACTGGAGGGTTGGCAGATTCGTCTCTCCTGGGACTCTCTACCACCATCCCTGCAATCTACCCCCACTGCAGAGGCCTTCAGAACAGGGACATTTCCATTCCTTAGAGTCCCCATCTTTTCCTCCCTCTTGATTCTTGCATCCCACTGATGCCACCAAATAGGATTCAGTCATCAGACAAATATTTAGGAGACAAATTCACTGGCTTCCTGTCTCCTGTGGTGCATTTTCAGTGCTACGAACAAAACAGAGTGATTAAAATGACTGGGACCATCTTAGCTCTGGTGGTCAACAAAGGTTACATTTCTGCAGTGGCCCAAAGGACAGAAACTAAGTCCACTCCAGGAAGACCCAAAGCAAACAAAGGCCCTGCAGCGGGAACACTTACCATGCTCAAAGGTCAGGGCATGGTGGGAACAGAGTGCAGGAGGGGCATTAATGAAGAGGTTTCCATCGCACAGCATCTTGTAGGCCGTGATGAGAGGCTTAGATTTGTATCTAAGTATGTTGGGTGGTATTGGCAGGGTTGGAGGAAGGGCTGTGCAAAGTGCGAGTGATGTCTGGGAAGACCACCCTGGTAGCTGTGCTCAGAGTGGATTTCAGCAAGACCAGAGCGGGGACTACCGAAATGATCCGGGCAACAGGTGATGGGGGCTCAGACTTAGGTGTCAGGGTCAGGCAGGGTGGGGCCGACTTAGGAGATATTCTGGAATGAAAGCTGACAGATCCTGGGGATACATTTGGACTGGAAACCACAGGTAGGTGCCTCACCTCCAGGCAATTTCTGGATCCTGTAGGTGTTGACTTCTCCTGGTGAAGGTCCTGTCTTCAACACCAGGACTTGGCTGGGGTCATGTCCCGTGACCAGGAAACTCTAGGGGCGGGGTGGAGGCAAAGGTCAACTTGACAAGCGTATCTGTAGATATAAACTCTCCCCCTACTCTGAGTTCCATGTGGGTGAGACTGGTTCCCCCAAGCCTCAGGACGTGGGACCGTGACTGCTCTCTGCCTACTTTTTGGTTCAGGGCATGTGACCAAGCTTAGCCAGTGGACGTCTTCCACGGGAATTTTGCTGGAGCACTTTGGAAAACCTCTCTCTCTCTCTCTCTCTCTCAATGCTGGGGATAGAAACCAGGGCCTTGCGCAGGTTAGGGAGCATGCTACCCCTGAAACACATCTTTAGCTCAAAAGATCTCTTTTTACACTGGGGTTGCTAAGTTGCTGAGTTGGTGGGATAGATTCCTGGTCTGGGGACTTTGTCACCATCTTTGCCACCACAAAGACAGTGTCCTCCTGAGGAGGAAGATGTGATAGACCCTGTTAGTTGTCCTTTCCAAATCTAGCCCATATTCCTCGTAGAACTCCTTGTTCAATGCATCAGCATGCCGAGCCACAGGAAAGGGCGAATGATCTGATTGGAGTGGCTCTTAGCTTTGACCGTATAACTCCCAGGTGAGCTTGTCCCCCCCTTACCCCCTGCTCCCCCAGCAGTGACTGAACTCGGGGCCTCATGTATGCTGGGCAAGGGCTCTACCACTGAGCTATCGCCCCCGCCCTCCAGGTGAGCTTTTATTTATTTATTTATCAGTACCAGGGATTGAACCCAGGGGCACTTTACCACCAAGCCACATCCTCCCCAGCTGTTTTTTCTTTCTTTCTTTTTTTTTTTTTGAATTAGGGTCTCACTAAGTTGCTGAAGCTGGCTTTGAACTCGTAATCCTCCCGCCTCAGCTTCCTGAGCCACTGGGATTGCAGGCGTGTGCCACTGCACCCGGCCAGGTAGATTTTTTAAATATTGCCATCTGGACCCAACCCAGGTATTCTACCTTTGCTTTTCCTGGTCAAAAAGGGAAAAAGAAAGATACAGACGCATCTGGGAACTCCTTTCTTCCTGCCTGGAAGACATGTGGGCTGGGCCTGGGGAATCATGGGGGAAGTCCTAAAGAATTGCAGAGCAGCTGGCCTTGATGTCACTGAGCTGCTGGCCCAGAGTGGCAGCTGCCTTTCTAGTTATGTTGAGGGATAAATGTCTGTTGAAGCCACCATAGACTGAGCCTTTGTTACAGACCCAAACACCCAGAGTTTCCACCGTTGAAAGCAAAGCCAAGAAATGGGAGGAGGAGAAAGCCATAGGTTGTCTGAGGCTCAGAATCCAGACCTTCCAGAAGATACTTTTACTTCTGGGTTTTTTCGTTTCTCACAACCAACAGGGTCCTGCCTGGTGGTCCCAAGTGTCATGGGAGGGTCCTCAGCTCTGAGACTCACCCCTAGTGGCCACAGCTCCACCAGGGCCTTCGCATCATTGGCATCCAATTCAGGGACCTGCCACACACCACGCGTCCTCTGCAGGCGAAGAAGTGGGGTGCCGAGGACCCCTAGAGGAGTCTTGCCTGCTCCATTTGCCTGTGGCAGGACCAGCCCATGATGTACGGAGTCCAGGAGGTCAGGGATCAGAAGTGGGCAGTGTGACATGGAGCTGGGTCAAAGGTGCAGACAGGGGCAGCCTAGGGACAAAGGGTCAGAGACGGGGCTCAGGGTCTCATGGGGATAGAAGATAGAAGGGATTTATAGTTTTTGGGGCCAGAGATGGAGACCTTGGCCCTGGCAGCCCTCACCTCTCCCCCTGGTGGGAGCCGTGGAGGCCATGTCTGGCCGGACCACCTTCAGGGTATGGGAAGCCAGTGAGCCATGGCCTGGACTCTGACAGGGAGGGAGATATGGCTCAAGGCTGCTCCCCACCAGTATAGCAGGGACCCTGACCATTCAGAAAGGACTCCAGTGACCACTAACTCCAGTGCCCCAGGTTTTAATTCTTTAATTGCTGGATGGTGGAGAAATCTGGGGATCCCAGAGAAAGGCTAGTGTCATTGGTGTGGGGAGAAGACCCACAACAGAAGCTATTTGCCAGGTGGTTGGGAATATGCCAAGATTTTCTCAACTGCTATAGCCGTGAAAATGTGGACTGACTGAATGTGGACCTTGCCAAAACCCAGGGTCTGAAAGAGGTCTGTGTCCCTAATGCAGCGACATTTGTCCAATGTAAGACCATGTGTCCTCTTCTCCCTTCTCAGACTATGGAGGAGCCCTACAATATTTTTTTCTGAACCTTTTCTCTCTTTTTTCGTACCAGGGATTGAAACCAGGGGCACTTAACCACTGAGCTACATCCCCAGCCCTTTCTTTGTATTTTGTTTGGGGACAGGTCTCCCTGAGTTGCTTAAGGCCTCTAAGTTGCTAAGGCTGGCTTTGAACTTTAGATCCTCCTGCCTCAACCTCCCGAGCTGCCGGGATTACAGGCATGCGCCACCAGGCCCGGCTCAACATTTTCTTGTAAAAATTTTCAAACCTACAGAAAATCTCAAAAGATTTTAAAAATGTTTTAGTGCATCTGAATGCCCACTGCGGGGATCCACTGTGAACATTTACCCCTATTTGCCTTATTACACATCTGCTTCTTAAGCCATTAATCCCTCCATCAGACCCCAGCAGTTTTTTTTTTTTTTTCTTTCAGTACAGGGGATTGAACCAAGGAGCTACATCCCGGCCCTTTTAATTAATTTATTTTTTATACATTTATTTTATTTATTCACTTTTTATGTGGTGCTGAGGATCAAACCCAGTGCCTCACATATGTTAGGCAAGCGCTCTACCTCTGAGCCACAACCCCAGCCCCCTGGCCCTTTTGAGACAGGTTCTCACTAAGTTGCTGAGGCTGGCCTTGAACTTGTAATCCTCCTGCCTCAGCCTCCCAAGTGCCTGGAATTACAGGCATGCGTCACTGTGCCCAGCTAGACCCCAGGTACAGAGTCCAAAAGGGCTTATCCCTCAGAAGAGCACTTTTGAGTATTTCCCTGTAGCAGTTCCAGGAACAGGAAAGGAGAAAACATCACTGAGCTCAGGCCTAGAGTTAGGTGCCGGTGCCCCAGGGAGGGTGATGAGCACGAGGGCCCTGCTGAGGATTCCCTTCCCGTCTGAGGTGGTGTGTGACAGACAACCAGCAGCTAGGAGAATGAATCGACCCACTGACCCAGAGCCCAGGTTAGGAAGGAGGCGGGCAGGGGCAGGTGTGTGCGGGGTCCAGTAGACGGCAGAGAGGGTGAGGCCAGGAGGCGGTGTCCCCTGGGAGGGGGAGGATGTGGGTGGTGGAGGCCAAGGTCGGGTGGGGGCAGCTGGGGTGCAGATGCCAGATGCTGGGTCCCTGGGGGCCCTACCTGTTTCCGACGGGATGCCTGGGGTAGCAGGAAGTGAAAGTGTCCTCTAGAGAGGAAGCTGAGCAGGCAGGGGGAAGAGGCGGGGCTGGGGGTATCTGAAATCAACCTTCCCCCCTCTTTCCGGGGGCTCAGGGCTTAGGAGATCGGACACTGAAGGAAGGGACTCTGACAGGTTTGGAGGCCAGAGCTCAAAGTCAGGAGGCCCATCCACCCTTAGGGTCCCCTCCTGGCACCCCTCGCTGTTCCTCTGAAGAGCCTGGAGAAGTCTGTGTCCTTAGTGGCTCAGGATCTCACCCCACCCGCTGGCTGCTTCAAGTACCCCCAGAAAGGAACACAGAGACCAGACAGCTGACGATTAGTTGGTTTGGGTTTTTTAATTTGTCTCCAAACAAACAACATCCTCTGCCCATCCCCACGTGGGCAGTGGGTCCCAAGGGGAGGGGGCCCAGCACCTACTCTGGGAGTTGGAGGCGGAGACCCAGGAGCCCTATCAGGCTCAGACCCTCCCCAACCACAGTGGGAGCTGTACTGGGAGGGCCACACCCTGGTCTAGGGTAGGTTGGGTTTGATCTACTTGGCCACAGGTCCCTGAAGCAGTAGAGAGTGAGGGCCCTTGGCCCCCTTCGGTGACAGTTAGAAGTCTGGGGGCACCCGTGGCCTCCTGGGAGCAGTTAGAGGTTAGGGAAGGCTGCTCCTTAGAGGTCCTGGGCTGTTAGGTCAGGCTGCTTAGGCTTTGGCTTTAAGGGGATGTTAGAGATTTGCTGGGATAAAGTGGGGTGTGGCTAGGACCCCAGTTTTAGGAGGGAGTCGTTAGGAGACTGAGGGGGCATACGGCTCTCCCCAGAAAAGAGCTGTGAGTTAGAGGGGCCAGTGCTGGTTGGGGCTCTGCTGCCCCAGAGGGTCTGGGTGTCCTGCCTGCGAGTCGCGGCTGTCACTAGGGCTTTTCCGGCTCTGCGGTCCTGGCCCCGTCCTTGGTAGGAGGTGGGGACCTCCTGGGGGAAGCTACGGTGTTGGGGTTGGGGGCCCCTGACCCAGACTGGGCATCTATGCTGGCGTGCTCCCTCCGAACGAGGTCCTCCAGCTCTTTCTGCAGGGCAGAGTTGGCAGAAGTCAGAGGTCACCACATGCCAGAGGGTCAGAGGACGCGTGGGTTGGGTGGGGTCCAAGGACTGGGAGCAGGGTAGGCTGGGGTCCCCCAGCCCCTCACCTTCCATCCGAGGAGGTCAGCGAGGGCCAGGCAGCCCTGGTCACAGTCACCCAGCCAGGCCACGTCCCTGCAGTGTGGGCAGGACAGTCAGCGGTGGCCGAGGCCAAGGCCTCTGCTGGTTCTTGTGGGTCCCTGGGCCTTCTGCCTCCCTCCCCTGGCACTGTCCCTTGCGGGCTGGCGCCCCGCCGGCCTCACCTGTAGGCCTTCTTGGAGTCGAAGTCCATGCCTCTTCCCAGGCCCATCATCATGCCCAGGAAGGGGTCCGTCTGCAGGGGAGGGGAGACTGAGGGCACAGCCCCGGGGCCAGGTGCCTGGGCGGTGTCCCAGCTCTGGGATTTGGGTCAAGTGACTGGGCCTCTCTGGGACAGTCCTGGCACCCCGGGGAGGGCTGCAGCGCCACACACCCTGCCCTGCCCGCAGGCGCTGCCGCCACGGATTCAACTGACTGGGTCGAAAAAGGTTTTTAAAAACTGCGTCTCCACCGGACACGTCCAGTCCCATTTTCTTGTCGTTATTCCCTAAACAACAGCCCCACAGCAGCGCTCCCCAGCGCTGACACGGTGACGCGTTCTAAGACACCTGAGAAGACGGAAAGCGCCCAGGGACGAGCGCAGGCCCTGGCAAACCCTTACCACTCTACATAAGGACTCGAGCCTCCTTGGATTCTAGTAACCCAGGGGGTCCTGGAACAGTCCCCCTGGGGTGCTGGGGACAACTGTCCATGCTGGGAACAGTATGTAGCCCACGGGATGCTTACTCAGGCCTGGCAGCTGTGTCCTCTGTCAGTCAAGGCGACACCCCTCCCCGGGAGGGCACGAGGCCCAGCTGGGGTTCCCCGAAGGCAGCAGCTGCCAGAGCGAGGCCACCCCAGGAAACAGCTGGGGAGGTGGGGCAGCCCCGCCTGCGCTGGCCTGTCGCCACAGTCGCAGGCCCTGGGCCTGGCTTCGCGCATCCCCTGGGCCTGACTCTTGGGTCCCAGGAAGCACTTCACTCCTCTTTTGTGGCTTTAGCAGGTTTGAGGTGGGCTCTGTCACTTGCTTGAAAGGGTCCCGAGTGACCCAGAGCCCTGTGGAGTCAGGGCAGCTTGGAACGTGACCGCTCCAATTCTTGACTCCTGAGTCCGAGCTGAGCAGCCCCAAGGCCTGGGACTCCCCAGCTGGAATTCTCTCGGGGACCTGTCCCCTCCTTCTCAGAAAGCCAGCGGGAGGGAGGTCCGCAGCACGGGAGGAGGGGAGGAAGGGCGCCCGGCACCCACCTGGCCCGTCTTCTCCTTGTTGATGAGCAGGCGCGGGGTGGAGAGGGGTGCCCTGGGGGCGGAGGGGTGGTCAGGCTCTGTCCTGGCCCGTCCCCGGCCGTCCCCCCACCTGACCCCCACCTACTTGCTGACGAGGGAGGCGAAGGGCTGCACCTGTAGGGAGGTGCCCATGATGATGAGCAGGTCCACCTTCAGGAAGTCCTGCGCGGGCGGAGTGGCAGTGAGCTCGCCTCTGCTCATCCCGCAGGCCCCCCACAGGTGGCTGGGAAGCGACCTTCCCGCACAGGGGAGCAGGGCCGGGGACACTTACTGACTGCATGCAGGAGAAGAACCGCGCCGGGAGGTTCTCGCCAAAAAAAATGATGTCTGAGGTGGAGACAGATGGACGGACACAGAGACAGGAGGACACAGTGACACGGAGACAGAGAATATAGGCAGGAGGGGAGGCAGACCCGAGGCTGGGGGTGGAGTCGGGGAGTAGCGGGGACGGCAGGGGGACAGAACCCCAGTCTTCCCAGGACGGACGGGGGCACTGGCTGGGGAGCAGGAGTGGCCGGGGCTGGGGCGGGCAGGCGCGGCCTCTGGGAGAGGTCAGCGGGGCGCAGGCTCCCTGGCCTCGGGCTCACCAGGTTTCACCACACTCTGGCACTTCTCGCACCGTGGAGTCACCTCCGTGAAGAGCTTCTCTGGCAGGAGGGACAGGAGGAGAGGGACATGAGACCTGGCAGGGGCTGGGCCGCCGCCCCTCTGTCCCTCCTCACGGCCAGCACGAACACAACATTCAGAGCAGGGTTTTGATGGCTGTCACCCCGGCCACGGGGACCCTCCTGGGATGGCTGCCCTGCTCAGAAAACACCTCCCCTCTTAGAGAAGGTCCCCGCCATCCCCAGGCGTCCAGGGCGGCCCCAGCACCACTGCCCACAGCTACCGAGTGAAAACCCCAACACAGGAGCAGACACAGCCCGCCGGTGCCCACCTGGGGAACTGGAGGGAGCTCTCCCAGGGAGTCTTGGAGGACAGCCCTACGTCCCCCCTGGGTCACAAAGGCCGGGTGACCCCCAAGCCTGGTGGCAGCAGAGAGAGGGAAGGACAGGCACATGATCCCGGGATGGGACAGAACCTTAGGGCCAGCTGTTGCCCATTCTCTGTGACAGACCCCTGTCCCACCCCTGTGACAATCACCCTTTTGCTGTTTATGATTAGGAAACAGGAAAGCACTTCTGTCCCTTGCACCCCACACACTGGATGCATTTGTTCAACTATTCACTTGTTCATTCCACACACTCGTTCAGAGCAGGGTTTCCATGGCTGTCACTGGGGCTCTTTCTGCACCGACCACATGCTGTTTGTGGGTGATGCAAAAGATCCCGCAGCGAGACATAAAGGGGGTGCTGTGCATTGTATGTCGCCCCAGCTGCGTGCCCAGGGGCAGTCGACTGGCATCTTCTCAGAAAGGCCACCCCCAGTGGCTCTGCCACAACTGCACAGCTGTCCTGATGTGCTGTGGACACCGAGGCTCTGTTAGGTCAGCATAGAGAGTACCAGAAATGGCTTCCCCCGGCCTGACGGTGGCTTCTCTGTCCACAGTGATGTCAGACATAGGCTTGCCCTGGCCTTCAAGATGTGTGGACTGCTCATTATTTTTCCTGGACCCTGTCCCCACATGAACAGGGATGACAGCCCCAGCGAGCCTGTGGTCTGTCCCCTCGCACCAGCCCCAGCCCTATCCCTCCAGGCCTGCCCCCAGCCTCCCGCGCCATGGATTCTGCTCGTGCATCCACTATGGCAATCAAAGAAAGCTACCAGGTAGCTGTGCGACTTAGATGAATAAAACATTTAACAACACTAGAAGTTCAAAGCTGGGTGTGGTGGCACTTGCCTGAAACCTTAGCAGCCTGGGAGCTGGGGCAGGAGGTTGCAAATTTGAGGCCAGCCCGGGCCACTGAGTGAGAACCCCTCTCCGTACAAAAATAAGAAGGGTGGGGTGCAGCTCAGTGGGGAGGGCTTGTGAGGCACACGTGAAACTCTGGGTTCCATCCCCAGAAACGCAAGAATTAAAACATAGGAATAAACCTTTTGGGCTGCGGTTGTGCTCAGTGGCAGAGCACTTCCCTAGCAAGTGTGAGGCACTGGGTTCAGTTCTCAGCACCACATAAAAATAAATAAAAAATAACAGTCCATCAACAACCTAAAAAAAGAATCCACCTGTAATCACAGCTATTCAGGAGGTTAAGGCAGGAGGATCCAAGTTTGAGGCCAGACTGGGCAACTTAGCAAGACCTTGTCTCAAAATTTTTAAAAATGGGCTGGGGATGCGGTGGCACAGGCCTGTAATCCCAATGATTTGGGAGGCTGAAGCAGGAGGATCACAAGTTTGAGGCCAGCCTCAGCAACTTAGAGAGACCCTGTCTCAAAATAGAAAATGAAAAGGCTGGGGATGTGGCTTAGTGGTAAAGCACCCCTGGGTGCAATCCCTACTATGCCCCCCGCCAAAAATTTTAGTTCCTCGGTTCCACTAGTCGCACTTCAAGGGCTCCGCAGCTGTGTGTACAAGTGGCTGCCTATGAGTGTGGTCACAGCAGGTGTCCCTCATCTCACAACATTCTGTTGGACAGTGCTGTTCCCCGGTGCAGCTGAATTTGCCTCCACGGGCCTTTCATGGAGGATGGGGTCAGTGCATTTAAAAGGACACAGAGCTAGGGTTTTGTGACCACACAGAACAGGCCATGTGACCGCATAAGGACCGTGTCTGTGTGACCGAATCTGCTCTGGAGCCGCGTGCGTGCACCATGGCCTGGCTGTACAGTTGCCACCACCTCATCCCCCCACCCCTGGGGCTGGGATCATCTGCTGAAAGAGCCGGAAGAGCTGAGCAGGACAGAATGGCTGCCCACGACGCGGAGACCCTGTTCCCCTGTTCCTGCGCTAGGAGTGGCCAGGCGGGCACCTGGCGGCGGAGCTCTGGCGCCTCACCTTTCATCCAGCTCAGCGGGTACTCGCGCCTGCACAGGGGGCTGATGCAGTGGGAGGTGTAGAAGGTGCCATGGGCCTCCACCAGGTCCTCGGGCTCCAGCCCTGCCACGCGCTCCAGGGTGTCTATGTTCTGGAAAGAGACGGCGGGGACGTGAGTCAGGGAGCAAGTGGAACAGTGAGCACAGGCCCGGAGAGGGAGAAGCCAGCGGCAGGTGAGTTTGGAAACTGTCCTGTTCATCCAGTGGGGCCAACAGTCGGGGTGGCAAGCCAGACGTGGGCTACTCAGGAGACTGAGGCAGGAGGACCACAAGTTTGAGGGAAACCTGGGCAACTTAGCGAGACCCCGTCTCAAAAGCAAAGCAATAAAAATTCAAAACAGTCAGAGGATGGGGATTGGGCGGGGGTGGGACGAAGACTCAAAAGGCCACACCCCCAGCCTCCACCAGCTCATAGGACATTTTTCTGCAGATTCAGGCCACTCTGCTTCCGATTTTCAGTAATTTGGTTAAGAGATCCAGGCACTGTACTGATTTTTGCCAGAAGTTTGGTGAAATAAACGTGTGAATCTCTAATGTCTGTTGGAGACGGAGCCTCCTCAGTTGTGGCATCCTTGTGTAGTACCCAACCTGGACATCCGTACATGGTGGCTGGGCCATACACTGACATCAATAAATGAATCAAGAGGGCTTATTTGGTTTGAAACACAATGATTTCTTACCTGGCAGGCATTATGGTCTGTTTCATAGATGACATGTTAACCTATATTCTTTTAAGGCATTTTTGTATGAAACTGGCCAGAATGTTCTCTCATTTTTCTTGAAACGACCAACCCCAGTTCCCACTGACAACTGCTATTGAGGCAGGTGCTGATGAAGGCCACCAGAAGATGTGACACAGGGATGGCTGGTCACGTGCAGCCTGCGGCTGAACTTACAAGGTCTCTCAGACTCTGTAAACCATGGAAAGGGGTTCCTTTCAAGGGCAGATGGCCCGACTCCCCTCTCAGCTCCCTACAGTGATCAGCTTGTCCCCATAACATGAGACAGGAGCCACTGTTCCCAGACCCCTGGCGTGTCCTTGCCCCACGCTGTAATAGAAATTCTGCTTTTGCCTTTGGCAACTGACTCACTCTACTGAGTCCGTAGTGAGTGAGTACACTGTGTGCTTACAAATAGCTAATTAACAGATCCAAGAATTACAGCAGCCACCCCCTTATCCGTGGGGGGGATGTTCCATGACCCAGAAGATGACTGAAATTTTGGATAGTGTCAAATCCTGTAAATACAAATGCTTTTTAATTTATGATGAAGCTGTGTTCTGATAAGTCTATCATACGGTGAAAATAACCTAGGTGGAGAGGGCACTGTGTACCCTGCTGGATGTCACAGCTGCACCCAGGCTCTGTACAGCACTGGTCATTTCCTTCCATGAGCATGAGGCTGACCAGGAGCTGTGGCTTGCGATGGCTTGCTACCGCCGCCCAGCATCACAGCTTTGCCACACAGAACCAAAATTAATTTGTCTTTCCATGTTTTATGTCCTTGTGTCTCTCTGCATCATAACTCTGGCATTTAGGGGTCTGTTAACAAATAAAATAAGGGTTACATGAACCTGATAATCAAGATGACTGAGTGACTAACGGGAAGGTAGCATATACCATGTGGATATGCTAGATAAAGGGATGATGAATGTTCTGAGCAGGGTGGAGCAGCACAGCTTAGAATCTCATTATGCTACTCAGTGGAAAACTGACGAACTGTTTATTTTTGGAAATTTCCATTTCACATTTTTGGACTGAAGTTGAAAGCAGGTAACCTAAACCACAGAAAGCAAAACTGAAAACAAAGGAGCACAACTACACCTCAGTACCTCTGTGCTGTTCCTGTACAGCACTTTTGATACAGAAACAAATTAACAAAAGGAACAAGGCTGACCTGTAGGTACTGATATGATCTCTCCAAGGTGTTACAAGGTACAGAAAAACAAAGCTGTGTGTATAGGATGTGGAAACACAGTCATGTGCCCCTTAGAGACAGGAATATGTTTTGAGAAATGCATTATTAAGTGATCATGGAGTGTACTTGCGTAAACTAGGATAGCTATAATGTCGCTATACTATAATGTCACTAAGGCTATGTGACCTTTTGGGGAGGGCTGCTGGGGACTGAGCCCAGGGTTCACGGGTAGTGAGCATGTGCTCTACTACTGAGCTACAACCCCAGCCCTTTTTCTTTTCTTTCTTTCCTTCCCTCCCTCCTTTCTTTTTCAGGGTCTTGCTATGTGGCCAGGCCACCGCACCCAGCCAGGCAATATAATCTTTTTTTTTTTTTTCCAATTACAATTTTTTGGGGGGGGTACTGAGGATTGAATTCAGGGGCACTCAACCACTGAACCCCATCCCCAGCCCTACTTTGTATTTATTTAGAGACAGGGGCTCACTGAGTTGCTCAGCACCTGGCTTTTGCTGAGGCTGGCTTTGAACTCGTGATCCTCCTGCCTCAGCCCCCAGAGCTGCTGGGCTGACAGGCGTATGCCACCGCGCCCGGCTCAGGCAGTCTTATGGGGAGCAGCCAGTGCATGAGCTGCCATTGCCACCTCCGGGAATGTTCATTCTTCTGACATAGTTGAAAATAAGCCCGTTCCTTCACAGTGCCCCCCCCCCCCCCACTGAACTAAGTTTAGATTAAGGAGGGTGGAGTGGGGGCTGGGGGCTCTCCCCAACTGTGAGGTTTGTATTTAAATCTGAAAATAGGGTGAAGTGCTTGCAGAAGGAGACTCAGCCTGGGGTACAGCTCAAGTGTCTGCTGACATACTCCCCCCACACCTAACCCCGCCACAACAGCTGTAAATACTGAGGGGGGGGTGCTCTACCACTGAACTACATTCCCAGCCCTTTTTTTTTTTTTTTTGAGACAGGGGGCTGGGGTTGTAGCTCAGCGGTAGAGCACTCACCTAGCACAGGTGAGGCACCGGGTTTGATCCTTAGCACCACATAAAGATAAAGTAAAGATATTGTGTCCACCTACAACTAAAAAATACACACAAACTGAGACAGGGTTTTGCTAACTTGTCCAAGTTGGCTTCAAACTTGCGACACTATCTCAGCCTCCTGGTTAGCTGGATCACAGGCATGCCTCACAGCCTGCTCTAATTTTTGCTTTTTAGCTAGACTGTTTACCATTTGTGCTTGATTATTGATATGATCTTAGGATCACCTGGCTATCATGCACATTCTAGATATCTTTATTTCCTTTTCCTCGTTTTCTGCCTTTTTTTGGAAATGCAGTTTTTCTTATTCCACTTCATTTTTTTTGCTGGCTTATTTGCTACAACTGTTTTGTTATTTTAGTGGTTGCTTTGAGGGGGTGGGGTGGGGGGTGGCAAATGGTGGCCTCCTGACAAAATCCAGCCAGCCACCGGCTTCTGTTTGGTTGTGAGCTAAGAATGGCCTTTTACATTTTTAAATGTTTTTTTTTTTAAATCAGGATAATGATGGTACAGGGCAAGTGAAAGTTATAAAAAATTCAAGTTCCAGGCTCCATACAGCGAGGAGCTGGGATACAGCGAGGCTCCCTCATCTCCACGTTGCCTGGGTCACATTTGGAGACAGGGTCTTGCTAAGGTGCCCAGGCTGGCCTTGAACTTGTGATCCTTCTGCTGCAGCAACCTGAGTAGCGAAGAATCAGCTTTTAAACAGCATGAAGCTGCTATGTGGGTGTGGACACGGAAGGTTCTTCCAGACAAGGGCCCAGTGGAAAAAACCAAATACGGAGCTTCAAGCGCAGCGTGAACACGGTGTATGATTCACGAGGCCTCGAAGCTGTTTGCTGTGGAGATCACGGTGGCTTGAATGAAGGCGACAACTGTCCTAATGTGTGAATGGCACTTGCGCCTTGAGCTAAATATAGCCTTGCACATAGCTCCCAAAGTGCTGCGTCATCACAATCGAGAAGGAGCCAAAGATGGCGTGTTCCAGAAAACTGGGTCAGTGACTCAAAAAGGGACTGAGGTGGAAGAAGAGGACGACAGGAAGCATTCCATGAAGCATGAGAGTGGGACATTTTTTCCCCACTCTTGATATATTTCATATAATTAACCATTTAAAATCTCTATGTGGAGTTAGATCCATGCGTTAAATATCACAGGCAGGAAGCTGGGCACAGTGTGTTTCCTGTAGTCCCAGCTACTAGGGAGGCTGAGGCAGGAGGATGGATTAGCCTAGGATTAGAGGCCAGTCTGGGCAACATAGCAGGACCCCATCTCAAGTAAATAAATAGTTAATTAGATTTTAAATCGCAGGGAGCAGGTGGGTGCCTGTGAATTTCACACCGACCCACACATACTCATGTGGGCGTCCTGGTGAGAAGAGCCCACAGTGGAGCAGCTCGGATTCAGAGCTGCGTTTTGCCCGTGAAGTGACATCAGTGGCTAAGCTGAGTGGCCCTCACACATGACTTTGATGGAGGCCTCAGTTTCTCCTCCTGTTGGATGAGTAACTCCAACCACACCGGCTGCTCTGGCCAGGATCTTTCTGCTCAAACCCAGGCTCCGTGGCCAGCTGTCCCTGCACCTGTCTGCCCGGTGTCCCAGCTCTAACCCCTCATGCCTCCCAGTCCCCCAGCCGCCCACCCGCCTTCTCCTCTAGGAAGAGGCAGCAGGCGCTCGGCTCAGAACTGGCGGGTGGCCCTGACTCTCCTCCACCCCTGGCACAGACAATCCGGAAGCACCTTCACAACCTTCATACCCACCCCCTTCTCCGTGCCCCGGGGCTGGCCTCGTCCTCTCCTCCAGCTTGGTCTCTGTGGCTCCTCCCTGCGCCCTCCCCCCATTGGTCCCATGAGCCCCCAGGGGAGCCTGCCCAGACCCTCCATGGCTAGTCTCAGGGGAAAGGCTGCAGCTCCCCCGTGACCCACAGACCCGTGTGATCTGCCCTTGTCACCTCCCTGACTCTCTCCTCCTCCTTCCCTCAGGGCTCACTCAGTCCAGCTTCTTGGGGTTCTTTGTGCACTAAACGCAGTGCCCCTCTGGACCTCGGCCCCTCCCTTTGCCTGGAACCTCTTCCCTAGTAACCCCAAGGCTCCTTCCTGCTCCTTAAAGGGTTTTGCTTAAATGTCCCCTTCTCCCGGCAGCCCTGTTGACAACAGCACCTCCACCACTAACCTCCTGATTCTCCTGATTCTTCTCCCTTTCTAAATGTGCCCCTGAGACCTGTCACCATCTGACACACTAGGTCTGTGACTTCTCCATCTTGTCCTTGTGACCCCCCCCCCCCCCACAACATGAGAATATCAGCTGGAGAGAGGCAAAATTCCTGCTCTGTTTTCTGGCACTGGGTTGGCACCAGTGAACACCCTTAAAGAGCGCATGGCTTATGCTGGGTGCAGTGGCGCATGCCTGTAATCCCAGCGACTAGGAAGGCTGAGGTAGGAGGATTGTAAGTTTGAGGCCAGTCTTGACAACTTAGGGAGGCCCTGTTTCAAAATAAAAAATAAAAAGGGCTGGTGACGTAGCCAGTGGTAAAGTACCTTTGGGTTCAATCCCCAGTACCAGAAAGGAAAAGGAAAAGAAAAAGAAAAAAGCAAGCACTTGGCTTCAAGTCAGTTCTTAGTATCATGTCCTGTGAGTAAAGTGGACTCTCTGAGTCAGGTCTGTCCTAGGCTTGGACAGCTCCTGGAAGGAGGAAGTTATGCCGTCCCGGCTGCCACCACAGCCCCCATCTACTTCATTTGAGCAATTTGGACCCCGCTTTTAAGCATTCATGCTCCCCCTGGTGGCAGTTTTTAAGACTGCAGGTGCCAAACTGGGTGCTGAAAGATGCCTTTATATACCTTGTAGTGCTGGGAATCAAACCAGGACCTGGCACCTACTCAGCAAGGGCTCTGCCACCAAGCTGTGTGTCTCCAGCCTTTTAAAGCTTATTATTATTATGACATTTTAATTTCTTTTAAATATAATTGACTTTTTTCAAGCAAAGAAACAGAATCAACCTAAGGATGTGGTCCTCCAGGGATCTAAGGCAAGTCTTGAGATCTTCAGCAGAATGACCCTACAGTACCAGGTGCTAGAAATAAGGTTAGACACTCTAAATAGCAACCACTTATCTTCATTTTTCAACAGGGAACAGCCCAATGTCCAGTCTTTAAAGGCCTGGCACATAGAATATCTTGATCTACAAAGGATAGAACGACCCAAATCATATGCAGGCCAACCTACTGGGAAACAAGCCCAGAGCTGGCCCAGGATTGGGTATCAGAGATGGTGCTTATACTTTGAAAACTTACCTGAGACTCAAAAAATTCCTGGTTTCTGACACTAAGAAAGTAAAAAATATTTCAGATGGATCCATACTAATGTGATTTTACAGAGGTCTTCCACCAGAACGTTTTGGTAGAGTTAAGAGTAGGGGATAAGAGCTTTTGATACTTTAAAAATAAATTACTTAGTAACTAAGAAATTAGACATACCTCAGTCTTCCATTTGCTACAATAACAAGTTGACAAAGAAGATTATTTAAAAGAAATGCTCAATCTAAAGAGGAGGGAATGGTAACACTTTCCACTACAGAATAAACTCCTCTTTCCCAATTAGCATTGCCATTCTTCCATGATACAAATTCATCTGGAAAAACCTGTTGAGTTTTGCCAGGGCCAGATGAAAACACAGTGTTTCCTAATTAGCTAAGGAAGCTCAGTGAACATTTTTGGGATGGACCCACAAGCTCTGGCTACTATTCTGTCAAACATCTGCAAACTACATCATTCTTCAGCCCTTAGCCATGGTTTCTGTTCAATATCTCAAAGCTGGGTTCAATTCCACTGTGACTTGTCTCAGGGCTGAAGTGAGTGTTAGTCATCAAAGTCTGGAATGTCATCATAGGAGTAACCCCGGTAGCTTTTAGGTGCACAGTAGGCAGGGCACAGATGGTAAAATCCTGGCAGGAACACCAGCATGCCAATGACCAGGACAGGAACGCCCGGTCTACCCCCCTCCCCGCTTTAGCTAATGTAGCCTGACAGCAGGAGGGAGCCTCTGATAATGAGAAAGGCGCCAATCAAAAACAGCACAGTGGCAAATGCAATGGCCTTACAAGGGACCTTAAGAAGGCTTTTCTTAACTGAAGGTCAGAGGTCAGTGTGGCCATCATCTGGCTGGAGAGCCTTGAGCACTTTACTTTACTACCAGGGATTCCAGTAGCCAGATTAGACGGCGTCAGAGCACACGGAAAAACAGCTACAGTCCAAGCACCCGCCAAGACTGGGGCTGGCAGGGACCCCACCCATGGCTACCAGATGAAGTGTCCCAGGCCTCATGGCACAGCCCCAACCTAACTGCTGCCCCAATGAGAACCAGCCTGTCCCCAGAAGTTCTGAACTTGTGATCCTCCTACCTCAGCCTCCCAAACTGTTGGGATTAAGGCCTGTGCCACCACACCTGACCATGACACCTACTTGTATTCAAGTGTTATATCTCTGTTTTACAATTTGGTGTTTGAGGTATGGGTTAGCGTGTGTGCACACTGCTACAATACATCATGTAATTCCAAAACGTACTGATAAAACAAAGATAGAGGCACAGACATATGTGACTGTGTAAGACTCCACAAATCTCGCGGAGTAATCAGAAGGCCTCAGTGTGAGCCACCCTTGCCAAGTACCCTGGCACGAGGAGGCCCTGGGTTAAACCTCTGACCTGTGCACACCATGGCACATTTGATGCCATACTTATAATTATGCAAATGAATAAAAAGTGCCACTTCCTTAAGGTAAAATGTCCACCTGAAAATTGTCACAGTGATTTTGCCAGCTCTAATCACTTCGGTGTCATCTGCTGGAAAGCTCTTAAAACAAATAGGAGCAGGCATGGTGGCGCATACCTGTTATCCCAACAGCTCGGGAGGCTGAGGCAGGAGGATCTCGAGTTCAAAGTCAGCCTTAGCAACTTAGTGAGACCCTAAGCAATTTGGAGACCTTGTCTCTAAGTGCCTCTGGGCTCAATCCCTAGTAACAAAATCAATAAATAAAAGCAAATAGGAACTCTGGGCCGTCCATGTGTCTGGGCCGTCCCCTTAGGTGGGGCGCCCTTTAGCAGCACGCACAGGATGACCTGACAGGAATTCACGGCCTCCTCACCATACACTTGAGAGGGTGAGGCTGTTCTGGAGCCCATTTTCTGAAGGGGAAACTGAGGCTGAGAGGAAGTGACTCACGGTAGGTCATGTGGCAGGGAAGCAGAGTGGCCCCACGTCTAGCTGAGTTGCCCCCAAGCTCTTAGCACACAGCACGCCCCCCCCCAGGCGCCCACCTTCCTGCCTCCCCCGCCTTCCCGCCTACCTGGGTGTAGCAGCGCAGGAGCAGCCCCTTCTCCTTCATCAGGCGAATGAAGTAGTGACAGATGGTCGGCTGGAGGGGGTGAGGACAGGCTGCTGTGACATCCACGCGCACTGCCCCCTGGGGAACCGTCTAGCACTCGGCCTGCTCCGCCTCGTGGAACCATCACAACGGCCTCACGAGGGAGCCCTGCACCAGCCCATTTCCCAGATGAGGAAGTGGACATCCCGTGGTGGGGAGGCGGCAGCGACAGCGGGGAGGGAGGGGCCAGAGGCTGAACCGGGCAGGCTGCCCTGCAGTCCAGGTACTTGAGGACTTTATAAAATTTGACTGCAGGGCCCTGGAGAGGGCTTCTCCACGACCCGTCTCGCCCACCCTCCCCTGCAGGAAAAGATCTCACCTTGAATTGCCCAGGATAGAGTTCCTTGGCAAGGGCAAAGAAGGGTTCTGGATGTTTCTGTGGGCGAGACAGGAAGAGGGCCAATGCCCCAGGTGAGATGAGTGGGAACCGGGCAACCCCTCCCCGTCCCTCATGACAGACGGATACCTTAAAGTAGCCAATCTCAAAGATGGCCTCTGGGTAGGGGAGATGGTATTTCTCCAGGTTGGCGTAGAGGCCAGTGGATGGAGAGCGGAAGTCGGGGATGCCCGCAGCTGGGGGAGGAGGGACGGGAGACAATCAGTGATACCAGCCCCATCTATACCCCCCAGGCGGGGCTCGGAGGGCCCTCCCCAGCCCCTGGGAGGTGCTCTGCCATTTCTGGGGCAGCGGCTGGGGAAAGGGGACACCTACCTGTGGAGATTCCGGCTCCCACCAAACAGATCACCCTGCGGCCTGGAGGACAGGAGTTTAAGGTCACTTGACACAGTTTGCTCAGCCTTTACGACAACATCACCCACCCAGGCCCCGACCTCGCCTCCCCTGTGCCAGGCAAGCACTTCAGATGCACGATGGTCTTCCCAGCCATCTCCAGGGGAACAGTGTTGGCACCGTCATGTTAGAATCAAGGAAACCAAGGCTCAGATTGGGGAAGACAGTCACCCGGAAGAAGAGTCAGCAAGAGGCCAAAGAATGCACTGTTTGAGGGGCTGGGGCTGGGCTCAGGGGCAGAGCGCTTGCCTGGCATGTGGGAGGCACTGGGTTCCATCCTCAGCACCACATGTAAATAAATAAAAATACTGTGTTCATCTACAACTAAGAAAATATTTTTTTTAAAAAAGGAATGCACTGTTTGAAATGATACCAATTTAGGAAGACTTGGGAAGGAGACTCTTGAGTAAAAGTTTCTCCCCCTGAGAAGGCTGTGGGTGTGGTGGGGGGCGGAAGGCGGGGTCCCTGGAAAGAGATGCACTTTAATATAAGCCTCCCAGCCCAGGGATGTCGCAGAGGAAAAGCACTGGCCTAGCCTGCTCAAGGCCTAAGTTCCACCCCAGCATGGCAAACCCTGGTAACAGCTCATCTTGTGAACACAACCTTGGATGACCTTGTACTTCTAGCACATTCTATAGACTCGTTCATATCCTTTCCTCTGAAGGCAAACACACATCAGTCACTTGGAACCTGGTCAAGTTCAGGTGAAGTCTAAGGATCTGCCATCTCAGCCACACTCCCGAAGTTGAGGGCGGAGACAGGCTTGAGGTCATGGCCGTCCCGTTCCCTGGTGGCTGTGGGGTCTTACACTGCTCCTATTACTACCCCAGGATTCAGCTTTCTCCTCTGTAAAATCAGCATAATTACAGTACTGATCGCAGGCTGCTCAGAGAATGAATTAATTCACGTAAAGCTTAGATCAGCGCCCGGCACGGGGCAGACACTGCCTATGTGTGACTCGTATTCTTTGAGCCAATTGTACCAAACTTCTCAAGACCCACAATTTGGATCCTTGTAAGCATTTTGCTCCATAATTTTTACCAGTTCTCATAAAAGAAGATGGGAAGATGTGGCTGACTGTCCACAAGCACACAGCTAAGTAGAGACAGCTAGGGCTGGGGGGACAGCCTGCCACATGGAACCCAGGCACCTGCCCATCCACCACAGAGATGCAAGTGCAGTGCCCCAGGAACTGGGTGCCCTGGGGTGTCCAATCCAAGGGAAGAGAAAAAGGGTAATCCGAGGTCAAGGTCGGCAACAGCCTGGGCCCTTGCTTCATCTCTGGGATGCCATCCAAACAGGCCTGGCTGGACCCAGTGGAGGCTGAAACAGGGGGATCATGTACTCTGGTTTCAGGGGACCTGGGATCCAGTCCTGCCAGCTCTTTGATCCTACAACAAGTCAAAACCTTTCAGGGCCGCAGTCTCCTCCTTTGTCCAGATCACTCCTACAGTAATGGCCTCCTGGGTAACTGTGAAGACCCAACGAGAGGCCCTTACAGGGGTAATGATTATTATAGTCTCACAGCCACCTGCATGTGCCAATCACTTCAAGACCCAGTGCAGGGGGGCAGAAGACGAAGGTTTGTGCAGCCACTGTCTGGGTCCTCTCAGGGCCTCCCACACTGGAGGATGGCGTGAGGCAGGCTAGGGACAGCAGGTCTGGGGAGACGGCAGCAGCTGGGGACAGGGAAACTGGAGAAGGCGTTCTCAACAAAAGGCTGTTCAGGACCCTCAAAGGGTCTATTGTTCCCCTGGAGGACGGCTGAGAGCCTGATTTCTCAGACTTTGGTGACTCAACTTACTGCAAGAAATATAAATTTCGTGGTGACCCAGCCAGCACACACTCCCCGAACAAGCTCCCTGTAACAACCACAGCGAACACTTCCACACTAGGTTCCAGGCCTCCAAGCAAAAGTCTCAATTTGTTCAGCGCCACCCCTAACCCCGTGAAGTGTAATTATTCACCCTCATTCTAGGAAAGGAACTGGCCAGAGACCCAGAGCTTGATTCAGGTTGTGACCCATCTTGGGCCAATGGGAGTCAGTCTCTGGTGTTTTGCCTCAACCGCTGCAAGTGTAGGTTCTTTGAGTAGCAGCAGCTGCCAACCTGGTGGAGTCTGCATCTGGAGCTGCGGGGAGTCACTCACGCCCCAGTGGGGGAAAAACAGCACCAGAGAGTTGAGACCGTGGAAGCACCTAGGTCCAGCCGTGCTCAAGGCTGGGTTCTAGGGTCTGCAGAGTTTTTTTGGTTTTGTTTTGTTTTTTGCTTAAGAGCTGGGTCTTTCTTTCTCTCTCTCTCTCTCTCTATCTATCTATCTATATATATATATATTTTTTTTTTTAGTTGCTGATGGACTATTTATTTATTTATGGTGCTGAGAATTGAACCAAGTGCCTCACACATGCCAGGCAAGTGCTCTACCACCGAGCCCCAGCCCAGCCCCAAGGACTGGGCTTCTTACTATTTATAAACAAAAGGTATGAAGTCATTTGCGGTCAGGAATGAGAGAAGTGGCCCAACCAGCAGGGACACGCGACTTACAGCGCTCACTCTGCATGTAGCGGGCCACCCCTTCCAGGGTCAGCTCATCCAGCAGACGCTCCTTTTGGGTGCCCAGGCCCAGGGTCTGGGAGAAGAAGTTCCGCAGGAAATCCACTGGCCAAAAAGAAGAGAGACAGCGGCTGGTGGGCATTCAGCCGGGGCGTGTAGATGTCCTCAGGGCCCTGAACCAGCCCTGGGGTCCCCAATCCTCCCCGCCACTGAAGGCACAGTGCCTGGCCCAGCCAGTGGCCTCCAGACCCTGCTCTGCCCATTTCTACAAACTCCGAATGTCACTCCTGGTGGCCCCAAGGAGTGTTCCTGGACCCTGGTCCTAACTCCACAGCCCCGCCCTCCCTGCCCTCCAAGAAGACACTTACTCTCTGCTTCTCCGCCAGCAGCTCCTCCTTCAGGGTCTGAGTCGGAGTCCTGGAAGGGTGGGGTGGGGGTGGCCAAGCCCCAGAAGTGGGTTAGGGAGGGAGGGGTGGGCGTGGCAGCGACACTGGGTTTGAGGGGAAGGTTCTGGGGGAAGTGGCCTGAGGGAGGAGGAGCAGGAGAGGCCTAGTGCTGGGGCCACCGTGAAGGCTGGGACGGGCTGCTGCGGGCAGGGGCCCCTGGGCCTGCTGCTCCGTGGGCATGACCTCGCGAGGGGCTTTACTTTTCTGGGTCTCAGTGCCTCCTGGTGGAGATGGAGCTCAGGGCTGCCGTGAGGATGGACGGAGTTGGCACAGGTGAGGTGCCCGCACAGCCCTCGCCAGTGGGCGCTCCGGAAATGGAAGTGCTGGCTGCTGCTGTATCACAGGCCTGGCATCCACAGCCTCCCCTATGCCCCTGTCCTGTGGAGTGTGGCCCGCTGTCCCTGCTCACGGACGTCATTTCCATGGGCAATGCCAGCAGAAGGCCTTGGGTCCACCCCCGGGTCCCCCTGCTTGAACCCCTCTCACTGTGCGCTCGGGGACTCTGTCCTGGGCCCTCCTGGCTTTCCCTCGGCTACTGCCACATCTATACCAATGGCCTCGCCTAGTCACTGATAATGCCACCTCATCATCAGACCCAGGGTTCCTGAGGCCTCACCCTAGGTGACCTCTGCGTCCCTCACTCTGTGTCCCAAATTGGCCTCAGCATCTCCCCCAAACCTGCTCTTCCTCCCAGGCCCCCCGGGGTGGATCTCACTGTCTTTAGTCACCCCCACCGCCCACCCTTGCCTGCCCGCCACAGCCCGCAGCCCCTGGTCTGTCCACTCAGCCTCCTGAGAGTCTCTCTACTGACCCCTTCTGTCCACCCCAGGGCTCTTCCTGGTCCAGCCTGTCCTCTCTCCAGGGTCCTCCCCTGGCCTCCTCCTAGACTCCAGGTCTTAGTCTCTGCCTCCAAACTACCCGTGACCCTCCAGGTGATGGCTGTATGGGTCAGCCCATTCCTCCCTGCTTCAGAGGATTCTCTGGTGACTGCAGGCTCGTCATGCCACTCAAACACATCCACAGCCCCCCATGATGTCAGTTCCAAAGGGGCCGGGACTTGGTTTGTTCACCACTGAATGCCTGGTGCTGAGAGCACGGCAGAGCAGGGCCTCTGGAACCATCCACCATTGAATGCAAGCCTGTTCTGTGCGAGGCCAGGGCTGTACCCTGCCGCAGATCTACAAATCCACAGCTCGACCAACTCAGTCTTCAGCTTCAGGGCCCTCAGATAATGCCTCTTCCTGGCCACTTGCTATTCTGATTCCAAGTTTTTGGAATAAGAACCTCCCTTCAAAACATATTTAAAAACAATTATCACTTTTTTTTCAGTGCTAGGCAAGTCCTCTACTGCTGGGCCTCAGCCCCAGCCCCTTCATCGCTTTTTAAGATTGCACAAGCTTTGCAAAAACTCTGACCATTAGAAAACACATAACCTGGGCAGTTGCCTTTTGATTTTCCTGCCCCCCCCCTTGATACAATCACTACTGGGAGCTCAATGGTAATTTCTTTTCTCTGCATATAGAAACTATTTTTGCAGAAACCGGTCCTATCGTGGTGCAAGGCTGCATCTAGCATTTTCCATGGACAGCAGACCATGCAGCCACCTCATTCTTTCAGGCAGCTACACAGCATCGCATTGTACAGATGAACCATAGTTCATTTTAGGTGTCTCCTGGCAGCCATTTGGGCTGCTTCCAGTCTTGCCCTATTGTAGACAATGCTGTGATTTACATCCTCGCATCTCTGTGGGACTGAGGATCCCTTCTTACCACAAGACCTTTTTCTTTGGCAGTGGTTGTGCTGTGGGGGCCCGGTGAGGGGGATGCCAAGGCTGACAGGAGGCTGTCACACTCTCGGCACGGCTCTGCTGTGCCTCTGTGGGGTACTGAAATCCCAGCTTCTGCACTGCTTATATTTGAAGCGTGCTCTCAGGGTCTGGCTGGGCTGGCATTCTTTCAGGCTGCAGACAGTGAGGCTCTGTGGTGGGGGTCGGATATGGGACCTTCCCAGTAGGGGATGCCTTCGAGCATCTGTGAAGAGGCCAGTCTGTCTCTCCTGCAGCATCTAGAGGGCAGTGTGCCCAGGGCCGTGAGATTATGGGTTTGAAATCCTTCCCTGTTTCTCTACCAAGGGACAGAAGACAAGTTACTCAACAGTTCTGCCTTTTTCCTACCTGGAAAAAGGCCTTACTCCTCATAGGAATACTGGGAAGATTAAAATGAGATGATGCATGAAAGCATTAATCAGAGTGCCCAGCTGGAGTAAGTAGTCAATACATGCTGCCCATGGCTATCATTAGCTGACCACCTCCAGCTACCCAATTACCCACCAAGCACATCACACTCTTTCCTGCTCCCAGGTCTTTCTATGAGCTGTACCCTCTGTGCGGGACACCACTTCCCACTGTTTCTAAGAAATTCAAGCCACGCATGGTGGTACACGCCTGTAATCCCAGCGGCTTGGGAGGCTCCTTGACAGGAGGATCACGAGTTCAAAGCCAGTCTCAGCAACTTAGCAAACTTAGCGAGGCCCTAAGCAACTCAGTGAGACCCTGTCTCTAAATAAAATATTAAAAAAGGCTCAGTAGATAAGCGCTCTGGCATTCAATCCCTGGTACTAATAAATAAATAAATAAATAATCGAAATTCACTCTTCGCTTGTTACATTGTGACTATATATCGCTCTGAATCCTAGACCAGCCTGTGGGATCCTCCAGAAAAGAGCCTCTTTTGGAACCTTCTGTGACCTACAAAGTTTGCTCTGGGCTCCCAAAGTGTCAAGATACTTTCATAATCACCTTGTAGCATCATTTTCTTGTCATTTATCCATGAGATCTGTGAGTTTAGGAACCAAATTGGATTTGGATACTTGTGTCTACTAGATGAGTAAAAAAGGAGGTTCAAAAGAGACTGGGGTACGGGGGTGGGGGGTGGGTGCACTAAAGAAAAAGTAAAGTTTGGAGGGAAGTCCTAGGGTTGAGACACACACTTTTTTTTTTTTTTCTGACAATCCCCAGAAGCCACCAGTTCCCAGGAGGCTGTACCAGTTGGGGAGGGAGATTGGGATAATGAGCTGAGGGCCCTGGGGTCACTGTCTCCCCTCTGCCACCTCCCGGGGGTTTGGGATGTGGAACAAGTCCATCTTTCTCCTTCCCTCCACCCTTTCCCCCATCTCACCTGAGCCTCCTGCACCTTCCCTGCCTGGTTCTCCAGAGGGTCAGAGGCTGGGGAGGAGGGGGAGCAGAGGTGGTTACAGTGGGGGGAATGGTTAAGGGGGAAGGAAGGGGTTCAAAGTGGCAGTGGCTGGGACAAGAAGACCCACCAACCTAGTTATGCTGGAATCAGGGGTGGCAGTAAAGGTGGTGTAGAGGGAGGGAGGGGATGGGGCAAAGCAGACCTTCGAGTGTAGAGGGCTGGTTAGAGAGGGGCCAAGAGGCCAAGGAGGAGAAGGTTTAGGAGAAGAGGGAGCAGGAAGTAGGGGTGCTGAAGGAAGACGCAGGTGGAGTTAGGAAGGCCACCGTGTGAGCGTGTGAGCAGGGAGGAGTTAGTTTCAAGGCAGAGAAAAGTTTGGCGAGGAAGAGAGACCAGAAGGGATACCTTGGCTAGGAAACGGGTTTGGGAGAGAGGCGCGGTGTAGGTTTAGGAGAGGCACCGGAACTAAAGGGAAGAGATAGGGGGGAACACCAGGCACCCTAATCCTACAGTTGCCCCATCACCAGGTACCCTTAGCAACCGGGACCGCGGCAACATAATGTCCTTAGTAACGGGGGTCCCCGTCAACCAAGGGGCGAGAAACACGCGATCATTAGTAACTCGACAAACGGGTGGACTAAGCGGACCCTTAAAACTTCGCGACCCAGGAGTCCACCGACCTAGTAACGTGGACCACCTAGCAACGGCCATCGGAATCCCACTCCCCTCAAGCAGCCCCTATCTCCCGTCCCACCGCGCCTGCCCTCGGGCCCCGGGGCCTGCAGCCCTCAGCCAGGCCCCGGCGCGGCCCGACCCTCCCACCGGGGCCCCCGACTCACGGTCCGGCTCGGCCATGGGCGCGGGGCGGGGGCCCTCGGGGCTGTCACCGACTGCTCTGTCCCGTGACGGCACCGGAAATAGGAGGGGCAGGGATGCGACAGAGAACTACAATTCCCAAGAGGTATCGCGGCAGCATGCGCGCTGTCGCGTGGCGCGCTCCGCTCTTGAAAAAGGAAAACGCGCGAGAACCGGACTACGAGTCCCAGAGGGCCTGGCAGTCGACAGCCATGTTGGTAAAGGGCGTCCGGAAAATGTGTGGTCGGCTAGAGAGCGTAGTCCATCTGACTACTCTGATTGGTCACAGCACGGTCAGGGGGCAGGGCGTGATCGATTTGCCCTGATCTGATTGGGTGAAAGAGGGGGCGTGTTGGGGAATTCCCCACAGGGCGGAAGCACCGGAGCTCCCGGCAGAGCCCAACGACAGACCGGCGGCCGCGGGGGCCCCTGAGGTGGCCGGGGCCATGGCCGGGGTTGCGTGCTTGGGGAAGGCTGCGGACGCGGATGAATGGTGCGATAGTGGCCTGGGCTCTCTGGGTCCCGACGCAGCGGCTCCCGGAGGACCAGGGCTGGGCGCGGAGCTGGGCCCGGGGCTGTCGTGGGCGCCCCTCGTCTTTGGCTACGTCACTGAAGATGGAGACACGTGAGTGAACCCTAGACTGCCAAACCGAGCCCTGGGATCCGATGTCTGGTTTCCCATTAGTCTCGGATCCCTGTGGCTTCCTAACCTTTTACTCTTAAGTCTGACTTCGATGCTGGACTTCCTGACCCTAATCCCCAAGTTCTAAGTTCTCTCCTACTTTCATCCTATCCCAATAATTTCTGACCTTCCTTTCTGGAGCTCTGTTCTTAGCTCCTGGCATCCACATCCTACCTACTGACCCCCAAACCCGATTTGAACCTTCCTGACCCCAGTCCCAAGACCTTAGTTAGAACTCTGGCTTGGGTTCCTTCTGCCCTCTAACCTCCAAATATGATCTTTGATCCTTAGCTCCTGATTTGTTTTTAGACGTTGATTTCCAAAATACTTGCCCCAAAATCTATGATCCTGTCTTCTAAGTAATGATCTCCAAAATCTTAAGTTCAGAGAACGTAAGTTCCACGCTACCACTGCAGACCTATTTTAGGTACTAGTGAGTAGTGAGGAAAAGAGACAAAAATGGATGTCCTGTGGATTACGTATTTTAGTAGGACAATTAGATTGCTAGAAAGACAGGAAGAAAGAGAGACAGAAAAAGAAAGGAAGATTCAGTCGAAAGGCAGTAAATGCTTTGGGGAAAAGGTAGGAAAATGAGACAAGTTTTTAAACTGAGGAGAACATTCTAGGCAGAAGGAAGGGTGGTTGAGTTCCTACGTAAGGCGCTGTGCCTGGGAAGTGGAAGTGTCCTATGTAAGGGACTGTACCTGGGGGTTTTGTTGTGTTTACTGTAGCATCCCCAGTGACTCAAGGAGTGTCTGACGGATGAGGCACTCAGTGGATCTCAAAGAACCACCTTTGGTTTCATTAATTTTCCCTATTGTCTTTTCAGTTTCTATTTTATTGGTCCCTGTTCTGACTTTTTATATTTCCTTTCTTCTGAGTGCTTTGGGTTTAATTTTATAGGTTTTTTTAAAATTGGGAATTGAACCCAGGGATACTCTACTACTGAGCTATATCCTTAGCCCTTTATTTATTTATTTATTTATTTGTTTGTTTGTTTGTTTTGAGACAGGATCTTGCTAAATTGCCAAGGTTACCCTCAAATTTGCAACCCTGTCTCAACCTCCCAGATAGCTGGGATTACAGGCATGGGTGCACCACCAGCCTGGCTCAAATCTTTGCTTTTTAACTGGACTGTTTAAACCATTTATGCTTAATTTAATTATTGATATGGTTATTTATTTCTTGCTATTATATGTTTCTGTGTATCTTATCTTTATTTTTCTTCATTTTCTGACTTTTTGGAAGTGGAGTTTTTGTTATTCCATTTTATGTCTTTTGCTGGCTTATTTGCTATCACACTGTTTTGTGATTTTAGTGGTTGCTTTAAGGTGGGCTTGGCAAATGGTGGCCTCCAGACAAAATCCAGCCAGTCACCTGCTTTTGTATGGTTGTGAGCTAAGAATGTCCTTTGTATTTTTAAATGGCTTTTAAAAATCAGCATAATAACATTTCATGAGAAGTGAAAATTATAAGAAATTCAAATTTTATCTAGATAGGGAAGAGGGGTGGGAGGGAAAGGGAGGGGGCAGGGGATTAGCAAGGGCTGTGGAATGTGATGGACATATATGTACATATATGAAGACTCGAATTGGGTGTCAACATACTTTATATATAAACAGAGATATGAAAAATTATGGTATATATGTGTAATAAGAATTGTAATGCAAAAAAAAAACCCAAAAAACAAAGTACATGTATAAACGCATGAATTGGCGGGAACATACTCTGTATACAAAGATATGGAAAATTGTACTTTATATGTGCAATAAGAATTGTAAAACATTCCACTGTCGTGTATTTAAAAAAATAAAATCAATAAAACTAACTAAATAAATAAATATTTTAAAAAAAGAAATTCAAATTTTAGGCTCCATAAATAAAGTTGTATTGGAATATGGTGAGGCTCATTCATGTACATGTTGTCTGGCTGCTTTTACTACAGCAGTGGAGTGAAGAGAGATTTTGTGAGGGCCGGGCTGTAGCTGTGGTAGGGACTTGCCTAGCATATCTGAAGCCCTGGGTCCAATCCCTAGCACCAGGAGAAATAAAACAAACAAAAAACCCAAGAGACTGTATGATCCCAAAGCCTAAAATAGTTATCTGTCTCCTTATAGAAAAAGTTTGTTGACTCTTGCTTTAAGGTTTATAATGTATGATCTTATCAGTGTCCCTTCAAGCAGTCCTGTGCTACCTCGAATGAGGGAAAGAACCTTAGAATGGCTGAGGTAGCTGAGTTGCACGGTGCTTGTGTAACATTCGTGAGGCCCTGGATCCAATCCCTAGCACCTCCAAAAAAAATCCCCTCTTGGTCTTTATGCCATTCTTGTCATACATCTTACTATAAACCCCATCATACATGGATATTATTTTTAAAGTATCTTTAAAGAGATATTTACATATTAGGAAAAAAACACACCCATATAGTTACCATTTTCAGGGTTACTTTATTCCTTTGTAGATCAATTATTTCTACTTGATATAATTTTTCTTTTGCTTGCGATTTCCTTGAACTTTTCTTGCAGCATGGGTGTGCTGGTGATTAATGCCTTTAGCCTTTATATATCTCAAAACATCTTTGTCTTTTTTTCCCACTGCTGGGTTTAAACCCAGGGTCTTGCACGTGCTAGGCAAGTGCTTTATCACTGAGTACCCTCCACCCCCAGCCCTTGTCACCTGTATTTGTTTCTGAAAGATATTTTTGCTGGGTAATGAATCCCAGGTTGACGTCTGTTTTCCTGAACTTGAAAGGGGTGTCTCCGTTGTGTCTTCTTGTGCATTTCCTATGTGAAATCTTCTATCATCTTTATTTTTATGCCTCTGAACTTATGGTGCCTTTTTTCTCTGGCTGGTTTGAAAAAGTTTTGTCTTTTTTAAAATTTTTATTATTTGTTGATGGACCTTTATTTCATTCATTTTATTTATATGTAGTGCTGAGGATCGAACCGAGTGCCTCACACATGCTAGGCAAGCGCTCTACCATGGAGCCACAACCCCAGCCCAAGATTTCTGTCTTTATTACTGGTTTTGAATAATTTGCTTATGATATAAGCAAAATAAAAAATAAGACAAATCTTATTTTCTTTATGTCCTTGGGATTCATGTGCTTGTTGGGCCTGTGGTTTTTATCAAATTTGGAAAATTTCCAGCTATAATTTCTTTCTTTTTTTTTTTTTTAAGAGAGTGTGAGAGAGAGAATTTTTCAATATTTATTTTCTAGTTTTCGGCGGACACAACATCTTTGTTTGTATGTGGTGCTGAGGATTGAACCCGGGTCGCACGCACTCCAGGCAAGCGTGCTACGGCTTGAGCCACATCCCCAGTCCCAGCTATAATTTCTTAAAACATTTTTTCTGTCTCCCTCTTCTTTTGGGGACCTAAATTACATGTGTACAAGACTTCTTGAAGTTGTCCCATAACTCATGAATGCTATTCTCTCTCTCTCTGTCTCTCTAAGTTTTTTTCTCTGTTTAATTCTGGATTGTTTTCACCCTGTCTTCAAGTTCATTAATCTTTTCTTCTGCTGTTGTTATCTGTTGTTAATCCCATCCAGTGTGTTTTTTATTTCTGATGCTGTAGTTTTTATTTCTAGGAATTCAATTTAAATTATTATCTTTATCTCTAGTGAATTTTTTGAACATATGGAATAAAGTTACAGTTATTTTAATGTTCTTTGCTAATTCTAATAGCTGTGTCATTTCTGGGTTGATTGATGGTTCTCGTGATGGATTATGTTTTCCTGTCTCTTCACATGCCTGATAATTTTTGGTTAGATTCTAGACATTGTGAATTTTACTTTTTGGGCTGTTAGTTTGGTATTCCTGCAAATATTCCCGAGTATTGTTCTGGGGTGCACTTAAGTTACTGGAAGCAGTGTGATCCCTTTGAGTTTTGCTTTTATGATTTGTTAGATGGGTGCCGAACAGTTCTGCATCTAGGGCTTATTATCCCCACCTTGAGGCAAGACCATCCTGAGTAGTCTCCTCAGTGTCCTGTTAATCATGAGGTTTTGGCCTGGTAGGAATGGGCCCTTTTGCTGGCCCTGAGTAAATGATGGGTACTTTCCTCTAATCCTTTTGGATTGGGATCCCTTTGGGATCCTCCCAGACATCCGACAACTATTTCCAGAGCTATTTCTGGTCACCATGCCTAGTATACAGTGAGTGCGCCATGTTTGTTAAGTGAAGGAATTCAAGAGCACTTGACCTCTGCCCTCTGACCCCTGTCTTTCTCCCCAGGGCACTGCACTTGGCGGTGATTCATCAGCATGAGCCCTTCTTGGATTTCCTCCTGGGCTTCTCCGCGGGCACAGAGTACTTGGACCTGCAGAATGACCTAGGCCAAGTGAGCCACTGGGGACCATGTAGGGCACGGGGACCAGGGTTCCCGGTGTGATCTTAACTTCTGCTCTGTGCCCCTGTAGACAGCCCTGCACCTGGCAGCCATCCTTGGGGAGGCGTCCACGGTAGAGAAGTTGTATGCAGCCGGCGCCAGGTTGCTAGTGGCAGAGCGCGCGGGCCACACGGCCCTGCATCTGGCCTGCCGCATGCGGGCACATGGCTGCGCACGCGCGTTGCTCCAGCCCCGCCCGCAGCTCCCCCGAGAAGCCCCCGACACCTACCTCGCAGAAAGCCGCGACCACACCTCGAACCCCAGCCACACCCCCGTTGCCTTATGCTCTGAAACCGACTTGGAGAAGGAGGAGGAGGAGGAGAGTGAAGAGGACTGGAAGCTGCAGTTGGAAGCCGAAAACTACGAGGGTGAGCATCCCTGAGGGTGAGCATCCCTGAGGGTGAGCATCCCTGAGGGTGAGCATCCCTGAGGGTGAGCATCCCCCGAGGGTGAGCATCTCCACGGTGTGAGCATCCCCGACCCCGGGGTGAGCATCCCCCGAGGGTGAGAATCCCCTGAGTGTAAGCATCCCAGAGAATGAGCATCCCCCAGGGTTAGCATCCCTGAGGGTGAGCATCCCTGCAGGAAGGAGGCCGGCTCCCAGGCAGGAGAGGGTCCCAGGCCTTGGGCTCAGCTTTCCTGGCCTGAGACCCAGCCCCTTGGATCATCATCCCTAGGCCTCAGGAACCCTGGCCTTGCAGCCATTCAGGCCCCAGATCATTGAGGATTGGGCATATAGGACTTAGGACCTCCATCTAATGGTCTCAGGTAGCTTGGGACCCAAACCTGCCACCCAGAGCTTCCAGGATCCAGTGGTTGGACCCAGGCTTCTCACCTGCATGGTGCATCCATCCAGGATCCCTGTTTCTACCTACAAGCCTCAGGCCCCAGCCCAGCCAGGATTTGGGGATTCAAAACCCAGTCTTTGTGCAGTTATGGCATCTGGGTTCCCAGCCGTGGGCAGCAGCTTACTGGGGCAGCCCACCCCAGCCAGGCCTCATGGGGAAGGAACTTGTCTGCCAAGGTTCCTGGCATCTGAGTGTCTCAGCTCCCCCATCTATAAGCTCAGCTTCCTGGGATCAGGCTGACCAGGTCACTTAGGAACCACTGTTCAGAGCCTGGATCCCAGGCCCTTCAGCTACCCAGGTCCTTTGTGAAATAAGACGACAGGCTCAGGTCTCCAGGCCTCAACATCTGGGGCCCACAGCTCAGGATCCCAGGCTCTTCACCCACAGGCCCCAGACATCCTACAGCCCAGGAAAGGCATCTGCCCACACGCTTAGCCTGCCTGGCACTCAGGATCCACCCGCCGTGCCTGGGAAGGAATTCAGGAGCCAGACCCCAAACATGACCCTTCTCGGACCCCCGACTTCACGGCACTGGGGAGCTGGGCCCCTCACCCATCGTCTCACACCAGCTGCTCTGTTCCCAGGCCACACCCCGCTCCACGTGGCTGTCATCCACAGAGACTCAGAGATGGTTCGGCTACT
This sequence comes from Marmota flaviventris, assembly GCF_047511675.1. Classification (NCBI taxonomy): domain Eukaryota; kingdom Metazoa; phylum Chordata; class Mammalia; order Rodentia; family Sciuridae; genus Marmota; species Marmota flaviventris. Next base: position 14,635,782 of record NC_092515.1, on the reverse strand, counting down.
CCGGGATGCAGGAGCTGACGTCAACAAACTGGTGAGCTGCTGTGCAGGGCAGGTGTGCAGGGGAGGATCCGATGGTTGGGCCCAGGCTTCTCCTCCTGGGGCCTCTGACCTCTCTGCCACACCCCACAGGAGCCCACGTGTGGCCGGAGCCCGCTGCACTTGGCAGTGGAAGCACAAGCCACCGAGGTGCTGGAGATCCTCCTGAGGGCAGGTGCCGACCCTGCCGCCCGCATGTATGGGGGTCGCACCCCCCTGGGCAGTGCCCTCCTCCGACCCAACCCCATCCTCGCCCGCCTCCTCCGTGCACATGGAGCCCCCGAGCCTGAGGATGAGGACGACAAGTCCAGCCCCTGCAGCAGCAGTAGTGACAGCGACAGTGACAGCAGGGATGAGGGCGTGAGTCAGGAGGGACACGGGGCAGCCCAGCTGGGGGGTCAGGGTAAACTGGCACTGGAGGCGGGGAGGAGATAGTTAGGCAGGGCATACACCAGCCTCGGGCCGCTATCAAGGAACTCGGTCGGGCAGCCGCGCGAGGGCTGCGGGCATCAAGCAGGACAGATGGAGGGGGCGGCGGGAAGAATGTGGGCAGCCGAGGTTGGAAAGTTAGGCAGCTGCAGAAGTCGAACTTGGGAAAAGGTTTGGGTGGCAGTGATAGTGACATGCACAGGGGTCGATGGCAGCGTGGGAGTGAGTCTGGAGAACAGGAGTTGGAGAGCTTGGCTGTGGGCAGGTGACCTTGGGCAGCGCTGGGAACACTGGCAGAGGGGGGAAGACCTCAGGCGCAGTGAGGAGCGAGGCCTTGGGTTGGGGAACACGGCAGCAGACACGGCCTCGAGCGAGAGACAGCGGGAATGGGGGGTTGAAGGAGTGTGTGAAGGCAGGGGGCGTGGGGAGGCCTCAGTGCTGAGCAGCTGCTGGGCCAGAGCGCCAGTGGCAGTGGCGGGAGACACGCACCTGGGAGCCATGACCTAAGTAGTGCTTTGAGAGCCAGGAGCAAGGGAACCCGGCTTCCAGCCAAGACCCAGTTCTTAGGGTACTGTGACTTGGGCAGTGGGCAAGGTGGCAGCTGCCTGAGCCCCTCTGCCACCCCCTCTACCCCCAGGATGAATACGACGACATCGTGGTCCACAGTGGCCGGGGCCAAAACCGGCCACCTCCCACCCCAGCGTCCAAACCTCTTCCTGCCGACCCCGACCCCGTCTGATTTTTTGTGTTAATATAATTTCTGATTTAATAAAACCTCAATTCTGACAACCAGCGACCAGACTGCTGTCCTGTCACTCCCGGCCGGCCGTCAGGGTGCAGTGCCACACGCCAGGCGAGGTGGTTTTCTCTGTGCTTTATTCACTCGGAGGTGGCAGTGGGCCAGCTGGCTGGGGGGGTCCTGAGCTGAGACGGCCCAGACCCCGCCCAGCTTGGACTTGTCCCCTCAGGATTGGTTCAGAGCACACCCTGCCCCCATCATGGTGGGGGCTGGAGTGGAGTGCCAGGTGAGGTGGGGGCTTGGGGCCAACAGTCCTAAGCCATTGGGTGTGCTGGGGGGGCAGAGCCAGGGTCAGCCCTCCCTCCTGACCCCCTCCCCCAGCATAGCAGCGGCCTTCTGCAGCTCCTCCCGCACGTGCTCCAGCCGCTCCAGGTCGTGCTCCTGGTGGGACCAGACACCGGGAGTCACAGGCAGGCCACCTCAGTGGTCACCTGTAAATGGAGGCCCTGTCTCTGCTCACGATGACGGGCCACTGTGGTCATCCCAGTTGTTGCCACATCCCATCTTGGTGACACAACCCCAGAAGAGAGGTTGGCCAACGTGACCAGTAGGGAGGTCCATGTGGACTGTCGCAGCCAACAGGAGCAGCCACAGGACTGGCAAAGGCGCCTGATTTGGGTGACCCATTTGGGATATGATGGCCATTTTGGTTACTACCACTAAGCATGGTGACGCGGCAATGGTGTCCCCCTCTAGCCCAGATATGCAGCGGCTTTCATGTGGCCGGCCTGCGCATTGTGGACTGGCAGTGACGGTTAACTGAAGTGCCTCAGGGGAATCATGGTGGCCCTTCTGGTAACTGTGGTCTCAGGGGAGCCACTGTGGCCCAACGGAGGCCTTGCTTGGGTGTCGTCCTGGTCACTCATTTGTTGTGTTTTGTTTGGTGCCAGGGATTGAACTCGGGGCCCTCAGCCACCGAGCCACGTCCCAGCCCTGTTTTGTATTTTATTTAGGGACAGGAGCTCACTGAGGTGCTTAGCGCCTCGCCATGGCTAAGGCTGGCTTTGAACCCGGACCCTCCTGCCTCAGCCTCCCGAGCGGCTGAGATGACAGGCAGGGCCACCACGTCTGGCGGTGGGTCTTGCCATGTGGCCCAGCACTAGCAGCTTGTTTGGTGACCTGTCTTGGAGACCCCCCCTTCAGCACTCACCTCCCTCTCTGAAGCCTCTTGCTGCTTGGCCCCAGGGCTTGGCGGCGGCTGCTGCTGGTGATGGTGGCGCGGCAGGTCCCTGTGCCCCTCTCCTCTGCCCGCCTCGGCCCCCTGCCACAGGCTGTGGTGCCCACCCAGCATCTTCAGCCCTTTCTCCTCTGCCTTGAACTGGGCCGTCTCCTCATCACTGGCCTTCTCTGTCACCTGCCTCTGGGGGCCCCCTCCGCCCTCCAGATGGTGCTTCCACAGGTCCTCGAAGGTCTCCATGGGGCCGCTCTCCTCCTTCTCCTCCTCCTCCTCCTTCTCCTCCTTCTCCTCCTCCTTCTCCTCCTGCCGGAGCCGGCTGTGCAGCTGCTCCTGGACCTCGGACCTGTGGCTCCTCTCGGCCGCCTCCTCCTCTTCCTCCTCCCTCACCTCCTGGCTGCTCCGTGTCTTTCCAGCCTCCCGCTTCTTGAAGTCCCCACCCAGCAAGGCTTTCTCCTCAGGTGACAGGCAGCCGTAGGGCTCTGTGTCACACATCTCTGGCGGAAAGAGACGGTGCTCTCTGTGCCGCACACCGGGAAACCCACAGGGGGACTGTCCAGGACGGGGAGAGGGGCCAGCTGCAGGGCTCTCTGGCCCAGCCCGTCCCTCTGCAGGAAGCCTGCCGGGTGACCAGGCCAGACTCGGCTAGATGGGAGCCCTGGACGGGAGGACCCAGGCAGAGCCCTGGTGGGGTGAAGCGGGCTCCGGGGGACCCGGGCCTCCTTACCTCTGTGGAGAAGAGCTGTGCAGGGTCCTCTCTGGACCTGGCCCAGGGTCAGCACCTCTGTGACCACCTCTGCCAGACAGCGGGTCAGCTGGGGATGGGGCAAGGTGTCAGGGGGGAGGTGGAGGGCAGCGGAGGCGGAGAGGAGAGTGACTGGAGGGACGGGGGCAGTGGGGGTGGAGAAGGCTGGGAGGGGGGAACCCAGAAGGATGGGGGGTCCACACGTCTCACCTCCTCCTTGGAGGGCCTTGGTGCCAGGGGAGCAGCCGTGGCTGTGAAGAAGGGTGATGCTGTCCTGGGTGCTGACCAGCTTCCCGGCCACCTCACCCTCCCCAGCCCGCCTGCCGGGTGCACTGTCCCCACCCGCAGTCCAATCAGAACCGCTGGGGTCACCACCCCAGGCCCCGCTCCCTGGGCCAGCGCCAAGGCCACCCACCCCCTGACCCCTGGGATGCTGGCGCTCACCAGGGCCCAGCAGCAGGGCCAGCAGCGGGGGCAGCGTCAGCAGGAGCATGGCAGAGGCAGGCTGGGCTGGGCGCGTGTCCCCGGCCCCTGGTTGTAGGGCCAGGTGCCAGAGCCTTATAACCAGCGCAGCTCCCCGCAGGGAGGGGAGTGACCCTGCTCCGCCCCTCCCGGCCTGCGGCACAGGGACAGCTGTGGAGCAGCCCGCCTACCCCAGACCCTCAATTATTCATGGGGACCTGCCTTGCACACCCCCACCCCCAGCTTCCAGGCCTCGGGCGCTGTGTGCTCTTCTTTGCGGACACAGGGGCTGCTTCTTGCGGGCCCCAGCGGGAGGAGGCCCTGGGTTGAGTCCAGGCACAGCCACTCACAGACCCACCTCGGCAACCATCCTCCTCATCTGGGAAGGAACCTCACTGGCTCAAGAGGCCGCAGTTGGGCTCTGGCCTAGGTCCCAGTCCTGCCACTTGCCAGACAGGCAGCCCAGGGACAATGGCTTAACTTCTGGCATTTCTGTGTTTATAAAACAAGGTTGGTGACAACCCACTCCACAGCTTGCTGGTGAGGGTGAAATAGTGTGTACGGCACGTACGGCAGTGCCCAGCGCGGGGGACTGCAGGGTCTGCACACCAGTCCACTCCGTTTTATTGAGCACCTTCTACAGGCCAGCTCCCCTCCTGGGCCCTGGGGCCACAGCAGTGAACAATCTGGCCAACACCCCAGTCCCGAGGGGGTGACGAGGACATACACACAGGTTACGTAGGGAAGGAGAGAACACTGCAGTGAATGACAGAGCACAGTCGTGGGGCCATGACAACTTCGTCCTTTACTCTGATGGAGCCGTGAGGGCTCTGGGGAGGGAGGGGCAGGCCCTGACTTGGGGGTTCACAGGGAGTCAAGGAGACAGCCGGCTTCTGTGATGATCCAAGGAGGAGACACTGGTCAGCAGGACTGGCAGAGGGCAGGGAGGAGAGGGCATGACAGGCTGTGGCAAGATTCTGAAGCTGGACTGCCAAGGTCACTGATGAGCTCGACAGGGACGTGGGAAAAACTGCTGAGGAAACCTCAGGGTCATTGCTGGAGCCGGGGACAGGGGTGAAGCGAGGTGAGTTCCAGCGGCCAGTAGAGGCCTGCCCTGGGGGGCGGGGACGAGCTCGGCCTCCTCAAAGCTCCTGGGGGCCCGGGGCACCTGCCTATGGTCTGGGGTTGCTGGATGCTGCCAGCCCAGTCCTCACAGCCACAGACCCCCGATGTCGGCTGGGACCCCCTGCCGTTGCCCAGTGCCTCCCGGGTGGCCCAGGCTCTGCCCCTGCTCACAGCTGCACAGAGGCCCCTGTTCTGGCCATTTATTGAGGACCTTCTGCCCAGCACGAGGGAGGAAAGGAGATGGAGGACAGGAGTCGGTCCTGCCTCCTGCTGCGGGCCCCAGGAGCAACAGGTCACTCAGGGACTCAGAGAGGGCGGGCAGGGGAGGGTCAAGCCTGGAGCCGGGGTGTGAGTGACTCAGCCATGAGGAAGGTTCAGGAAAATAGGTCCCTGGGCCGGGCCTCTGCAACCCAGGCAGCAGTGACAACCGCTGGTGTGCGACGTTCTCAGCTGGAGGCCGCCTGGCCAGGGTCTCTGGGCTTCCGGGGTTGGTTGGGACCAATGTACTGGAGAGGCACGTGGGTGGGGGCCGAGATCCGATCGGTGCCGAGGTAGGGCTGGAGCGCAGGGGGCACGAGGACAGAGCCATCCTGGGGACAGAGGAGGCCTCAGGACACTGCCCTGCCCAGCCGGCCCCCTCCCTGGCGCTCGGGCTGGACCCACACCTTCTGCTGGTTGCTCTCCAGGAGGGCGATGAGGAGGCGCGGCACCGCGCAGGCCGTGGCGTTCACCTGGGGAGAGACGGCTCAGGTCCCGGGCCCTCGCCCCGACCCCTGACCCCCCTGGACACCCTGGCCCCGGGAGGCCGCTGGGGAAGCTCTGGGGAGGCTCTGGGCGGGCGGCCCTCACCGTGTGCGCGAACCGCAGCTCCCCGGCCTCGGTGCGGAACATGATGTGGAGGCGGCGGCTCTGGAAGTCAGTGCAGTTGGAGGCGCTGGAGACCTGGGGGTGGGAGGGGCTGAGAAGGTGGCCACAGGGGCTGGCTGTCCTCCCGCGCCCGCCTGAGGGCTCACCTCCCCAAAGCGGCCTCGGCCGGGCATCCAGGCCTCGATGTCGAACTTGCGGTAGGCGGGAAGGCCCAGCTCCTGGGTGGGCATGTCCAGGACCCTGCGGCCAAGGGCAAGGCCTGAGGAAGGCTGCGGCTGAGGGGAGCAGCGGAGGCCACGGAGGACAGACAGTGGCAGAGGGGAAGGGGTGGGCAGTGGTGTGGGAGAGGGTGGCACAGGAGGAGGGCGGGGCGGGGGACTGGTGGAGGGAGAGAAGGCCGAGCCCCGCAGCCACCCCCCCACCAGGAGCACCCAGCTCTATAAGGTCACCCGGAAAAAAGTGCCTTTCTCAGCTTTAGGGACGCGGGGACAGTGACGCCTGGGTCCTCCCTTTCCTGCCTGCTTTCCACTGGATAGAAAGAGGCGTCCTGGGCCTGCAATGGAGGCAGGGCCCTGGGGACAGGAGCAGCCAGGCTGCGTCTGCTCCCGGGAAGGACGACAGTGACAGACAGACATCCTCGTGGTCCTGTAAGCCTCATTCGGGAAAAAGGAGGCAAAGGAGGCTCCAGATGGGGGAGCACCTAGCAGGTCCTTGTCCTCCTCAGCCCCGCCCTTGGCCACCCCCCAAGTGGCCCTCTCCGCACCGGAAGTGCAAGCCCAGCTCCGTCAAGATCTCCACCTGAAGGGACAGGAAGTCCTCCAGCAGCTGCGAGCTCTGCTCCAGCCCGGGGCCTGTCACTCCAAACATCTCCACCTGGGGCAGGGAGGGCACAGGGGTCAGGAGGCCAGGGGTGGGCGGGGGACACCCCTGCCAGCCAGCGCCAGCTGTGCCGACCTTGGTGAAGTGGTGCACGCGGTACAGGCCCCGGGGCTCCTTCCCTGTGTCCGTCTCGGCCCGGTAACAGGTGCTGGAACAGACCATCCTGGTGGGGAACAGGTGCGGTCAGACCAGGCAGGACAGAGTGAACGTCACAGGTTGGGTAGGGTCTAAAGGAACTGAGTGTCACCTGACTGGCAGGTCCCTGACAGCCACAGTGTGGTCCATGAAGTAACCTGGGAGGAGAAGGGGGCAGGATGGGGTCAGCTGAGGCTGCTGCTGCCCACAGGGTGACATTCAGAAAGGCATTCCTCTGGAAACAACGCCAGGTCAGAGTATGTGGCTGGACTGTCACTGTTGAGCAGTAAACAACCTACACAACCGTACATGTTGGCCCTTGTCCTAGGCAAGCTTCCCCCATCACTGTGTGTTCCCTGACAATCCTGCCATTCCTCACCGCTCCATCTGGGTAGGCGCTCACCTGCGAGCCCGACCTCGGCCGTGCCAGCCAAGTTGAGGTCTTCGAAGCGGGAGGGGTCAATGTTGTAAATTTGGGACGGGGTGGCATTTGGCGTCATCCCACAGCCTTCCTGGGGGAAGGCCATGGGGTCAGGCAACCTGGGTCTCCCCTAGTCCAAAGTCATAGCCCCTGGTCCCCCACAGAAGCATCGGGAATCATCCTGGCCTCCCAGTTATGGCCTGACCCCCTCGACTCAGCCCTGGGCACTATCCTCAGGGGGGCTGCTGGTCCCCCTGCCTCAGGTCCCCCTGCCTCGGGTCCCCCACACAGGGCCTGCACCCAGGGCTTCACTCACGAACACGGCTCCTCGGAGAAGGTCTGGCACCGTCATGGGGGTGAAGCCCTGTGGGGGTGGTAATCGCATCAGGACCCAAGCTCAGTCCAGAGGAGGGACATTGCAGAGTGAGCCGGTGGCACCCCTTGTCACCCCCAAGCCCACCCCACTGCAGGGAACAGCTGAAGGCCTGAGCAGGGGCCTGGGCCTGGGTGTCCCCGTGCTGGGGCTCTCGGCTGCAGTCCCTTCAGCTCCACTTCCCCCTCGTGGTCCCACACGGGCGGCTGGAGCTGTCATTCACAAGCACAGATCTGACTGTGCCCTCCCCAGTGCCCTCACGAGAGGGCCAGTCCCTCGCCAGAGCCAACACCCCTGCAATCAGCCCGCTGCCCCAGGCTCCCCAAACCCTCCACATACACCGGGCAGCGAGGGGCGGGGCTACAGCGCAGCCGGGAGCCAGCTCCGTGCCCAGCAGTCCCGGCCTCACATGGCCTCCCCACTCCAGGCCTCGACCTCCCGTCTCTAACGCGGAGTGACAGCACTCGCCTCGTTAGGTATCACAGGAATCAAGTCTGTCCAAGTGCAAGAGGGCTCCCAGAATGGCGACTGTTGCCGGGCACCCTGAGCCCCCCCAGGTGGCCCCCCCTCCTGGCCCGTACCCGGTGGACCAGCTTGTTGAGGGTGAAGTTGACCAGACCGTGCTGCAGAAGGGCCCCTGCCCCGCGGAGGTAATAGGAGCGGTGGCCGGACACGTGGGACAGGCGCCTGGGGGACAAAAGACAAGCGGGTGCACATGGGCCAGGGCTGGTGGGGAGCGGCTCGGCACCTGGGCGAGGCCAGCTGCCAGGCAGGGCTGGCATCCAACATTCATGCTGGGCAGGGCCCCGGCCCTTTCTCATGCACGCAGAGCCCAGGGCAGGAGCGGGTGCCAGCTGCCAGGTGGGGACAGCAGGTACGGGGACAGGGCCTCACTTCTGACGGATGATGTCGAGCTTCTCGCCAATTTCCAGGTGGCCCCGGGGTTGGAAGGAGAAAGCTGGATGTGGGTGGAAAGCAGAGGGGTGAGGGGAAGGAAGGGGGAGGAGGAGGAGGGTCTGGGGAGGGGGGAGAGCGGGCGGAGAAAGGGCGAGGAGGGGAGGGGGGAGGCCAGGGAAGGAAGGGGGGAGACCAGCTGGGCGGGACGCAGGGGGATGGGGGAGAGCGGGGGAGGGCTGGGGGGAGGGGGCAGGGGTGCAGGAGGGCGGGGAAGGGCTGGGGAGGGGGGGGTGGAGGTGGGGGGAGAGTGGGGGAGGCCCAGGGAGAAAAGCTGAGGAACAGGGACCTGGAAGGACAGGGAGGCACAGGAAGGGAGAGTGAATCAGGCAGGGGGCGTGCGCAGAGGCGGGGAGGGGGTGATGGGGGAGGGGGAGGGGGTGTGGGTCTGGGGGAGGGGAGGGGGAAGGAGCTGACAACTGACAACTGCCCAGACACCCAAGCCCTCAAGACCAGAAGACATGCTGCCCCCCCCCAAGCGCCCGGTCCAGACAGCGCCCTGGGCCTGGGGCCTGGCCCACCTGGCTTTTCTCCGACTACATGGAGCACTCGGGCCTGGCTCTCATCCCCGATGGGCTGCAAGGAGACAGGTCGTTGCGGCGGGCGGCCTGGGGGCCGGTCCTCCCCCGCCACCCAGCACGGCACTCACGGCGTCTGGGTGGGTCTGGTTGGGCAGCCTCAGCGCCCGCAAGTAGAACCGCTCCTCGAGCTGGGTGATCCTGGGGTACAGGGGCGCGAGCTTCTTCCGGATCTCCCGGCCACGTGCCCGTAGAGCCTGGTATTGAGGGTCCTGAGGAGGGAAAGGGGGTCAGCCCGGACAGAGTGGAGCCCCCAGCCACGGACCTCAGTCTCCCGCAGGGCCTATGGGACCCTTCTTCTGGCCCCGCATCCTGAGCCGCCTCTCAGGAACCTCCCCCACCACACGGCAGCTCCAGGGACATCCTATTGCTCTGGCCACCGGGACAGGCTCAGAGACGGACATGTGACCTGAGATGAACTCATGAGACCGACCCCAGGACCTGACTGGAGCCACCAGGACTGTGTGCCTGACCCCTCGTCCCCTTCCCCAAGGGGACGACGCTGGGCTGGGGATGCCAGGAAAGCACAGCAGCCACACCCGAAGGAGCCGAGGAGCCGGCTCTCCCACTACCACCATGCTGCCTCCCTGCCCACCCACCAGGCCCACCAGGCCCACCAGGCCGAGGTGGACGCCCTGGGTACCTGCTGCACTTGGCTGCTGTCCTGGTTCACCTGGTGGAAAGAGATGGGGGATTAGCAGGATCAATGCGCAGGGTGAAGGTCAGCCGAGGCCAAGGGATCTGAGGCTCTGTGGTCACTGCTCCGCTGGGGCCTTCCCCCTGTTTCTGCTGGGAAGCCACAGAGGCCAGGCGACAGTGACCACACCTGCGGCTGTGTTTGTTTATTTATGTGTTTTCATTTGGGGCATACCTTAGTTTTCTCAGGGGGGCTCTACCACTGAGCCACGTCCCCAGCCCTTTTTACTTTTTATTTGATTCTTGCTAAGTTGCCAAGCCTGGCCTTAAACTTGAGATCCCCTGCCTCAGTTTCCTGAACGTCTGGCATTGCAGTGTACGTGACCGGCCGGCTGCAGCTGCATTTATCCCCTGCCCCTCCTGCCAGGCTCTGGGTGACAGGCCTCACATGACCTTACCTCACGGCCACTCGGTGAGGCCAGCGCAACGTGATCCCCATTTGGAGATGAGGAAACTGAGGCTCAGGGAAGGAAAAGTCTGAGAATGTGGACCCAGAGGCCTGCACCCAAGGGCTTTGGATGTTCTGAACCTTCCATGATCCAGAGCAGCTGAGGGCATCAGACAGGTGTGGGTCTAAATGCCAAGGTGCCCACCAGTGCTGTGCCCTTAGGCCAATCTCTTGCCCTCTCTGGGCCTCAGTCGCCCCATCTGTGATGTGAGACGATGGCAGGGCCTCCCTGGCAGGGAGCTGGACAGCTTCTCCCTGAACACTGCAGTGAGCTCCGCTCACTCATGAGGCCACCTGCCTCATGCACAGCCCAGGGCCCTGCACAGGGAGATGGAGTCCCTGGGGGGCGAGGCCTCTGCAATTCCTGACTGCAGGACTGAGGCACATCTGCCTCTGGGGTCTCAGTCTCCCCAGATGAAACCCTGGGCTGGCACTGTTCCTGTCGCAGAGCTGCTGCCAGGATGAGGAATCTGGGCAGCACCGGCCAGTGCCTGGTGTGCACTGAAGGCTCTGTAATGTCTGCCATGGGGGGACGGGACCCCGGGCCTCGTGCTCTCTACCACTGAGCTGCAGCCCCAGCCCTGAGGTTGTTTTCGAGCCCTCTGTGGCAGAACCTCTTGGTTTCCTAACCTGGGATTCCTGCTTTCCCCTTCCCCATGGAACCTGCTCCACTGGACCCTCCCCAGGCAGTCGATGGTGCGTCCAGCTGAGGCTGACTCGGAGCAGCCTAGGCCGGCAGCAGGGCCTCCATCCCCCTGCTGATGACGGGTGTGGCGTGGGGCCTGGCCCAGGAGACTGAGGGGTCTCTGCTTAGGGAACCGTCTCCCTGCTCCTGGAAAAGGCATCAGGCCAGAGAAGTCTGTTTCCTCCCCTGGCGGAGTCAAGCAAGGCGATGGCGCACTGCGGCAGCCACCATGGAGCTGAGACAGAGACCGAGGGCAGGCAGGGCACCGACGCTGCAGGTGCAGAGGGACAAGGGCCTGGCGGGGGCACGGGGAAGAGCTGCTAAGTCACCCTAGGGATGCCGGGTCCTGGCCACTGTTCCGTGAAGCTGTCGTGTGCACAGGTTCAAGCGCCTGTACTGGGAGGGACCCTCACTGCCGCTCCCCACCCGCTCAGGGCCCATGCTCACCAGCAGGGCCCGCACGGCCTCTGTCACAGCCTCCTTCTCTGCCTCCAGGCTCCGGATCTGCTCTCGAAGCTGCCTCAGCTCCTGCCACACTGCAATCTGGGGGTGGACGCAGGACGGGAAAGGTGAAGCCCTGGCTCCCCTCTGCGGCCTCGCCCTGCTGGTCACCTGGCCCGGTGGTATTCCCAGGCAGAGGCCCCCCCCCCCTGTCCCCAGCAGCCTTTCTCCCCACCCCCACTCAGAAGAACCTTTCCTGATGTTTTGGTGGCACGTGGGGCCCCAATGAAGACAAACTCCACCCTCCCTGGCAGCTGCTCTTGTCCACGTGACCAAGACATGGACGTGCCTGTGACTCTTGGGTCACCTCCCTAAAGATAAGACCCCACCCCGGACTTTCTTTTGCTCACTCCCCTTGGACTAGACCATGGACCCGGAGAAAGGCCGACCCCTGCAGAAACCGATTCCAGGCTTAAGGAGTGACCCAGAGTAACGGGTGTGGACTGCGCGTCAGTGTCCCCTGATCCAAGTTTTTTGGGTTTTGGTACTTACTGGGGACTGGACCCTGGGGTATTTACTGCTGAGCTACATGACCACCCTTTTTAAAAATTTTGAGACCGGTCTCACTAAGCTGCCCAGGTTGGCCTCAAACTTGGGGTCCTCCAGCCTTAGCCTCTGAGTCACTGGGATCAGACATGCACCTCTGCACCCAGACTGTGTCCCCGGCCCCCCAAAATTAATATGCTAAAATCCTAAATCTCAACGTGAAGGTATTAGAGGCGGGGCCTTTGGGAAGTCCTGAGGAGCGCAGTTAGTGCCCTTGTAAAAGGGATCACAGAAGCTCCCTCCCCTCCCACCAAGAGGACGCGGAAGATGACATCTACGAACCAGACACCAAATCTGCTGGTGCCTTGACCTTGAACTTTCCAGTCTCCAAAACTGAGAAACAAATCTGTTTATATAAGCCCCCAGGTCTGTGTGTTGTTACAGCACCCCAGACTATAGCAGTGAGTTGTAAATTAACATTTAGGTTTCTAAACTAACACTCCAAAAAATCACAGTATGATGTGCGTGACATAAAGTCTACCATTTTACCATTTAGAAGTGTACGGCTGAGTGAGGTTAAGTACACTGCGGAGGTGCCATCGCCATCGTCCAGCTCTAGAATGGCTCCATTTTTCCCAACTGAAACCCTGTCACCCTTGAACAGGGACTCCCCAGCCCAGCCCTACCCCAGGCCCGGTCTCTGTGAGGTATTCCAGGTATCTCACAGAAGTGGAAAAAATGCGACGGTTGCCCTTTTGTCCTGAGCAGAACGTCTTCAAGGACCACCTGGGCCGTGGCACGGGTCAGGATTTCCTTTTTAAGGATGCGTGAAATCCCACAGCGCGTGCACGTCTCACTTCCTTTCTCACTCATTCATGGAGGGACACTCGGTTGCTTCTACCTCACTGCTCCTGCCAACAATGCTGCTGTGAACGCGAGTGAACAAACATGTGTCTGAGCTTTCCGTTCTTTTGGATAATCACCCAGAAGGAGAACGGCTGGACCACGTGGTGATTCTGTATTAACTTTTTGAAAACTGGCAACAGGACCGTGGCAGCTCACTGTTTTACACTTCTATCTGCGATGTAGAGGACTCTAATTCCTCATAACATAATTCTTGACAATGTTTATTTTTCTGTCCCCCACCCCATGATGGAGAAATGGAAAATGCTCTCTCTACCCTGAGCTCCACCCCAGTCCTATTTTGTTCTTAAACAGCCATCCTAAAGGGCATCTGTCCACTTTCTGCTTTTATAACAAAATACCAGAGGCTAGGTCATGTATAACAGAAAGCAGATCATGGTTCCAGAGGCTGGAAGTCCAAAATCAGATGACAGCATCTGTCGAGGGCCTTGAGCTGTGGCACAACTTGGCAGGAAAGTGGAAGGGCGAGTGGGTGTGAGTGAGACAAACGGGAGCGGTGGCCTGTCTTTATAAACACCACTCTCAAGGGCTGGGGCTGGGGCTCAGCGGTAGAGCGCTTGCCTCGCACATGTGAGGCATTGGGTTTGATCCTCAGCACCACATAAAAATAAATAAGCAAAATAAAGAAATTGTGTCCATGGATAACTAAAAAATATTTTAAAAAACCACTCTCACGTCAGGCTCAGTGGCTCACGCCTGTAATCCCAGCTGCTCTGGAGGCTGAAACGGGAGGATTACCGGTTCAAAGCGAGCCTCAGCAACAGGGAGGCACTAAGCAATTAAGTGAGACCCTATCTCTAAATAAAATACAAAACAGGGCTGAGGATGTGGCTTAGTGGTTGAGTGTCCTTAAATTCAATCCCAGGTACCTCTCCCCCCCCAAAAAAAAAAAAAAACTACTCTCAAGATAACTGACCCATTCTGGAGGGAAAAGTATTAATCCCTCTTAATGTCATCGCCTCTGAAAGTTCCCCCTACCTCTTAACGCTGTTATACTCAGGATCAATATGCACCATGAGTTTTGGAGGAAACAAACCACATCCAGATCATAGCAGGGTCTAATCAATCACTTTAAAAACAAAAGTGAATTAAAAAAAAAATTTCTTCACACATGCTAAGAACAGAAAACTTTGGTTTCAATTGTGGGTGTGTGAAATGTATTTCTTACTTTTGGCCACAAAGACTGGAAAACCCTACCAAAGATTGTGACACTCTAAGTTACCTTCCATTACGCATTGGCTCTTGTAAACACTGGTCCCTCCACTTGGAACACACCTGTTTCCTCAATTTCTGGATCTCACGCAATCCACTAATCTTTACCTAATGCCACCCACCTCCTGAGCCCTCTCAGACATGCTCTACTTTGCCTCCACAGCACTTATCACAGATTATAATTACGTATTTATAACTGTATGTGAAATACTTCTTTAACTAGACTGAACTCGGATCATCTTACTCATGGGAGAGAATAATGGAGCAAAGACTGGATTCTGGAGTCAAGACAACACAGGTTTGGGGCTGGGCTTGTAGCTCAGTGGTAGAGTGCTTACCAAGCACATGTGAGGCATTGGGCTCGATCCTCAGCACCACATATAAAATAAAATAAAGGTACTGTGTCCAACTACAACTAAAAATTTTTTAAAAGATGAAGCTGGGGATATAGCTCAGTTGGTAGAGTGCTTGCCTCCCATGCACAAGGCCTGGATTCGATCCCCAGCACCACCAAAAAAAAAAAAAGAAGAAGAACACGACACAAAATTCCCTCCCACTCTGTCACTTACCAACATCATGATCTTGGGCAAGTTCACCTCTCTGAGCCTTAGTTTCCCCTCTGATGTAATCAGGGAAATAACAGCACTTAGTTCATAGGGCTGTTGCAAAATTAAGTGAGGCTAAAGTCTAAAAACCATTTAGAACAGGCTAGTAAAGAATCCAAGAAAGGCTGGTAAGACTTGGGGACCTCATTATATTCAGCCCACCTCTAGATACACGGTGACCCTGGTTCTAGTTTCCTAGCATGTAATGTTATACAAGTGCGAGTGACGTTAGTATTTATTCACCGCCTTTTCTCAACGCCTGGAACACTGAAACGCAGTAGGCGCTTCTTAAAACACCTGCTCAATGAAACCATTCATTCATTCTTTGGTTTGGAACCAGGGACTAAACCCAGGGGCACTCACCACTGAGTCACATCAGCTCTGTTTATGTTTTTGAGATAGGGTCTTGTTGATTAGCACCGTGCTAAACTGCTGAGGCTGGCTTTGAACTCGCGATCCCCCTGATCCCCCTGCCTCCAAGCCGCGGGGATCGCAGGCGTGCACCACCGCGCCCAGGGAAGCGTCCATTCTTAAACTCTATTCACCTGCTCGTTCCTCGCTCTCTCCAAGAGCTTCACCCCTCATCCCCATCTGACTCACACCCCGTTCCTAATTTTCTTTGAGGACTTAGAGCAAGCCCGGCGAGAGGCTGGACTACAGAGGATCCTGGTAATAGTCAATTCCTAGAGCACAGTGGGAACCCAGGGCACATTACGAAACAGACGCAAGATGGCACAGAAAGCATCTGTGGCATATAGTAAGGTCTTAACATATAGCAGGGACAAGCGCCACATAAGTGAGTGCCAAGCACAACATACTGGCTAAACTCGAAAAGAAACTAAAAATTCCTGCAAATAGCTGCCCCCGGCGCCCCCTAGCCACCGAAAGCACGTCTTGCAAGCCCAGTCAGCTGGCGCAAGCGCACTCACGATCGCGGGCAGATCAGCCGGCCGCAACTCCCCCTTGCGGAGGTCCAGGGCACGCGCGACCTCTTCTGGGCATGCGCACAGAGGCTCCATATCCAGCTGAGGGAGAGCGCTATAGCCCTCGCGCGCGTGCTCGTACAGAAGGTTCCGGTCTGGTTTCTCTGCAGCGAAACTCCTCCTTGGGTTCTGGCTGGAGACACAGTTTCCCTGGGGCCGAAGCCCTCGACGAGCCAACAAAGGCCACAAACGCCGAGCCATGGACGCAGCCATCTTGGACTGGGAACAAAGAGTCACACACTCTTTATCCCGCCCACTCCGCATTTACACCAATTAAAAAGCAGCTCTACTGCTCGGGATGAGCCAATCAGACTCTGGAAGAGATTATCTTTCCAGTGCCTTAAAAACTGTTCAATGGGGAACGTGGACTGGGATAGACTCTTCTGTGGTCCAATCATCGTCTGAGCCCCACCCCGCCAGGGACGAATGAGCCAATCACTGTCTCCGTAGCACCCGGAAAGGGCTTGAGGCACTGTTCAGCGTGTCTGCGGACGGTGCGAGGGTCGGTGAGGTCAGTGCAGTCCTTAGCTCTTGCCAACCTCCCCGGCCCAGTTTCCCCTTTCCTTCTGCATGCGGACGAGGGCGTCTGGGTCCCGGGGATCCTGGTCAGAGCGAGGCTAAATTTGCGAAAGGACTCTGGCTGTGTGGTTAGACCTTTAGAGGAGGCTCCTTAGGTTCTGAGAGCGGGACTGGGAGAGTCTGACACCTTTTGCGACTACGGCCACTTTATCCTCCTTTCTGAGTCTCTTAATCCCTAACACAGGGACCCACCAAGCGGCAGGATGTCCTGGTCATATCTTCTCCGTGGTCTCAACATGGCCCTAAGTCGTGGTAAGTTGGGGGCTTGGGCTGCAGGGACAGAGTTCTCCTCCTTGGGACTTGAGCACCTCTGTCAGAGCCCCGATGGAATCAGTGAGTTTAAATCAGTTCGTACCTGGTCCGTTTCTGGGGGGGATGTGGGTGCAAGAGCAAGAGGTGGTGGGAGGTAGATGCACTGATGTTTACTATGACTATTACAGTCATGCCCCGCATAACGACGTTGAGGACCATATACGCAGTGGTGATCCCATTAGATTATATTGCCCAGTGATGTCCTAGCCTTCTTAGTTTAAGAACAACATAAGATCGCACAACAAGGAAATTGGCTACGATTTGGGGTGCTGAGGCATACACCTGTAAGCCCAGAGACTTGGAAGGCTGAGGCAGGAGGATCCTGAATACAAAGCTAGCCTCAGCAATTTAGCGAGGCCCTGAGCAATTTACTGAGACCTGTCTCAGAATAAAACATAAAAAGGGATGGGATGTGGCTCAGTAGTTGAGCACCCCAGGCTCAGTCGTTGGTACCAATGGGAAGAATAAGTGGCCAATGTCTTCTCACTTAAGTTCACCTGACTCTATTTGTTCCTTCTGCAAGTTATTATTAAATACCTCTCATGGGTTAGACATCCAAGCAAGGCCTTTAGCCATTCATTCAATTGATGTTTATCCTGAGCCTACTAGGTGCCAAGCACTGAAGGAATTTCTCAGGCATCCTGCCCTCTGAGACATTTCATTCACCTATTTACTCTGCCAACTTTTCTTAAGCCCCTCTGTTTGCCATTCCCCGAAGATCACAAAGGTGGGCAGGACAGGCCTGCTCCCTGCCTTGGGAATCAGAGCTAGCTGGAAATGCATTGATTCGTGGTAGTGTCATACACACTACTGAGGAGGGAGACATGATCATAGTGCCCAGGAAGCAGATGAGGAAACCGAGGCACTGTCAGGCCAAGAATCTTGCTCAAGGACTCATCACTAGGCAGTCACTTCTAGAAATGACTCATTCCTTTTGAGGATTCTGCTGTCACTTTTTTTTTTTTTTTTTTTTTTTTTTTAGTTATAGATGGACATATTCCCTTTATTTTATTTATTTATTTTTCTATGGTGCTGAGGATCAAGCCCAGTGCCTCACATGTGCTAGCTAGGCAAGCCACTCTGCCACTGAGCTACACAGCCCTCTACTGTCACTCTTACAGAAGGAGACACGGGAGTTGACAAGAGGCCAAGGGCCTGCTGGATATGTAGTGTGAAGTTGTGGTGCTGATGGGGTATCTATGCTAGTGACAGAGAGGAAGAGGAGGTGGATAGATGTATGACACTGTAACCTCAGCCCAAGAACTTGCACAGGGCCCAGTGCTCCCCATTGCTGCTATGTCTGTATTATTGGGGCCAAGACATAGTAGGTGCTCAGTGAAATTTTGTTTCTGAGAAGCCAGTTGTCTTTGAATCTTCTTATATCCTACATCGAGTCTATGAGTAAATCCTGGTGGTCTTCACTGGAAATATATCTACCTCCCCTACCACCTGCCTTTTCTTAGACTACATCACAGTCACAATGGTCTCCTCTTTGTTGGTGTTGGGGACGTGGCTGGAGCAGCATGAGAAAATGAGCCAGTGGGCAGAGAAGTAATGGGCAGATTGTACCTTGTGGGTCACCTTTCCCCGATGGCGATGGAGCCACCGCAGGGATCTGAATAGGGGAGGGATATGAGCTACTCGCATTGTGACTCCCCCTGGATGTGTGCTCAGGAACAGGCTGAAGATGCAGGGAGACCTGGGAGCGGGAGAGGTGCGATTAGCCCAGGCTGAGGACGAGGCTGGGGCAGACTCAGATGGGCGCGGGCAGGAGGGAGAGAGCTGGTGGGTTCTGACCTTAGGTGAAGGCAGAACTTCCAGGGTGTACCCACAGGTTGGGCAGGGGTTTAAGAGGGTCACAACACCTCCAGGAATACCCAGAGGGCTGCGGCAGTGATGGCACAAGTGTCTGTCCCTGCAACACGGTGTAAGTGCTCGTGCTCCGTGTCACCATGTCTAAGCAGCATTCAGGTGAGCGCCTTTTTTGAAGAATATCATGAGTTAATTTATGTAAAATGCTTAAAACAATCTCATGGGAGGTGGTTGCTCAGTAAATAGCTGTCATCTCTGTTGTCCCTAATGCCCCCAGAGGTAAGCCAGTGTGGCCAGGTAAAGTGCTTGGGCGGATGCCAGGACACCAGCGTGGAGTTAGGATGCTGTCATCTGTGTGCTGGGGTGATAACCCCTTTCCACTCTCCCCGCTGTATCTTTCCAGGCCTGGCCCTGGTACCCCAGCTCTGCGCCACCCGCCCCATGGCTACACTGAACCAGATGCACCGTCTGGGGCCCCCAAAGCGCCCGCCCCTGCGCCTGGGCCCCACGGAAGGCCGGCCGCAGCTGAAGGGCGTTGTTCTGCGCACGTTCATCCGCAAGCCCAAGAAGCCCAACTCCGCCAACCGCAAGTGCTGCCGCGTCCGGCTCAGCACAGGCCGCGAGGCTGTCTGCTTTATCCCCGGGGAGGGCCACAACCTGCAGGAGCACCACGTTGTCCTTGTGCAGGGTGGCCGCACCCAAGACCTGCCAGGAGTGAAGCTCAAAGTTGTGCGGGGCAAGTATGACTGTGGCCACGTGCAGAAGAAGAAGTGACCAGCCAGTGCGCTGAGGCCTGGGCACCTGCAGAACAGGGACGTTCCTTGTGGGGTCTCCAGCGGGTCCTTCAAAGTCAGCTCTTCCTGTTCTAGAGGCAGCCGGTCCTGGGTTCAAAGCCCAGCTCTGCCTCTTCCTTCAGGAGCACCATAGCCCATAAGGTTCCCTGGGTGCTGTCAGCACCCTTGGCTTCTGTGTTTAGAGTTGGCCTGAGGGGCCTCTTCTGCCATCACCTGGGAAGCACACAGGTCCCCACGGTTGTGAGGCAAACCGTCCCCACCTTTCTGCAGCATTTGCCCTCTCACTGTGGCCCTGGCAGCTGCCATCCTTTCTGGGCCTCAGTTTGCTCTTCCAAAAAATAATCCCATTTGCAGTATCCCCTCCGTTTCGTTTGGTGAAGATTAAACTACATGCCTCTGTGTACAGTGCATGTGTGTAGGGCTGTTCTAAGCTTTGAAGTCAAATAGGCAGCACTGAAACCCTTCCCACAGGTCGAGCGAGGGGCAGGGCACAGACAGCCCCACCCTCGAGCGTGGGCACTGGGCAGTGGCAGCCACTCATTGAGGCTGAAGGGTGCTGAAAGGGTTTAACAGCCCCTCAGAGTTCAGCAGAGCATCTTGCTGGGTCTGTAGACAGGATGCTGCCTGGTTCATGAATTGCTAACAAAAGCCAGTTACATCTTTAAAAAAGAAAAAGGATTAAACGGGGTGTGCTGCCTGACTCCATGTAGTGACTCACACGCCTGGGTTCAGCCTATAGCGGCCCCCCCTCTGGGCCTCTGTTTCCTGCCATGGGATCGCAGGCCTGGCCATATTTGAATTTAAGCTGTGGGAGTTGTGTTTTCGTCCTTGGGCTCTGGAGCCCAGGCCTCCCCTGCACTGGCCTGGTGAGCTGTAATAATAGGTCATTTAAATGGCATTGATAAGGACACCTGCTGAGAGCTGTTGGGAAGACCCCTGAGGGCAGAACTGGGAGCCACTCAGCTGTAGCCCTCTGGGTTCTGGAAGCTCATCTTTGTGCCAGAAGCAAAAGATTGTAAACACGAAACCACGGGTCCTTTAAAAGACCAGAGCTGGAGGTGAACCATTATACTGATTATAGACAAAAAACACCTGTTACCTCATGTTTAGCACCAATTTTATTGAGCTGGTTGGTTGGTTGACCATGCCCGGAAATGAGGAAAGAGCTCCTGGCACACCTTGCTCAAGAAGTCTCTATACAAGATGGTGTGAGTGCAGGGAAGGAGGGTGGATCCGGCTGGAGCTGAGGGCAGGGACCTGGCCCCAGGGGAGGTGCTGATGGGCAGCGGGGCGGACATTGCTCAGCAGTGGCGGGTTCACAGCCCCACAGCTGGATCCCGGAGACTCCCCAAACCACAATGGGATTTCTTTGAGGTCTTTGCTGGTCTCCAGGTCAGATGCTCTGAACGGCCTCCTCTCCCTGCCAGCAGTCAGCTCACCCCAAAACACGCAGACCAGTCACCAGGGAATGGTTTACCCACTGACATCACATGAGGAAATAATTTATAGACATGAACCAACTAAATGTCAGTTACTTTTACGACATCCCCAGCTGGGGAGCTGAGGAAGCTCTAAGGAGCCCCCTGGGTCCTTGGTTTGTCACACAGCATGAGGACTGCCATGCTGAAACAGCAAGTGGGTTACGGGAGGTGTGCCCCGAACAAGCCACACGGGACCCCCACTGTCCCTGAGTATCCTCTGGCTCGGGGATGTGAAGCCACCCTAGATTTTGACAGCATCCAGCAGGTGGCAGTGCAGTCTGGACTGCGGGGTCAGGCTGGTCACTAGGACGGGCGGATCCTGATTCTCACGCTGGAGTGGGTCACTAGGGCACCGTAGTGTCCTACCCATGAACGCATGTCTCTCCCGTACTGCTCAAAAGACACGTAGCGGATGCCCTTGCCAAAGTTGGTGAAGACATGGGAGACCTGCGGGAGGAGAAGGAGGGGTCCTGTGTTCGCCTCTTCGTCGCCTCAGCAGGTGCTCCCGAATACCCAGCAGGCACCTGTGGGCCCTGCTGGGGGTGCTTGCGGTGTTGGGGAACAGCAGTGAGGCCAGCAGCAAAAAAGACAAGCACACAGGGTAAGGACTGTGGTTCACCTTAATAGTACCCTGCAAACAGTAGGCGCTCAATGTTTGTTGAAGGCTGTTGTGCTAATACATCTGCAAACATCCTGGAACGAGGCCTAGGATGTGATGTAAAAAGGGTTCAGAAACCGTCAGCTATTACTACTGGTGTCCAGCCGATGACAGCGGAGAAGGGAAGCCCCGCAGGGTGACAGGTTGGACGGGTGGGCCTTGGAGGGAGGGGGTCGAGGGTGAGGGGAAGGCGCTCTGGACCCACCTGTCGGCAGCTCCTCTCAGTCCATTGAAGGACCGGGTTGGGGGACGCTGAGAACTTGACCACTTCATTTTCATACATGTCCAGGAGGCGGACCCGAAGCCGGTAGATGCAGCCGCAGTTTTCTCGGGCGCCCCACCTGCCGGGTGGCAGTGAGCCTTGATTCTCCTGCAACCCAGCCAGCTCCTTCTGGGTTGGGCATCAAGGAGGGAGGCTGAGGCTGGTTTTCTCTGCACCCAGATGAGGGTCCTACACACCTACACGACTTGGGCATCTCCAGGGGCGGAGCCTGGTCCTGGGATGGAGCCAGAGTCCGTGGGGGGAGCCTGGGTGCCCCCGGAGAGGAGTGGAGCCTGGAGGGCCGTGTGTGTGTGTGTGTGTGGGGGGGGGGGGGGCTACACTAGGGTGTGTGGGCTGTGACGCCCCGGGCCCCAGCCACAACCTAGGGGAGGAGCCCGAAGATCTGGAGAAAGAACTGGAGCCCCAGGGAAGAGACGGAGTGCTGTGCAGGGAACCTGGGTGCTCTGGAAGGAGGGAGCTCGTGTACGCTCATGGTCCCCACCCTAATTGTGCTTCCTCTGAATGTCAGTTCTTAGGGCATCACGGTGCTTTCAGAAGCCTTGGACCTTAGGGTCAACGCAGAGTTGGGGATGATGGTGACATCAGACCAGTTGCTGGACTCATGTGAACAACCCAGGGGTCTGCTGGGGAGAGGGTGGGGAGGCGGGCATAGCCGGTGCCTTGGGCTCACCAAGGGTCCGCCCCTCCCTGGCTGTGCAACTACGACAGTCTCACTTCACCGGAAGAGTGTGCATTTCCAGCCTGACCTCCGATGGAGGCCTGAACTGAGGTCTTGCTGCGCCACCACCGTGGCTCACCTCCGTGGCTCCAGGACAGACTGCTACTCCACTCACCAGTCGGCCACGCAGATCTCGATCTGGGCGCTGTCCAGCAGCTCCTGCCACACGCCCTCCATCACCAGGTCCACAAGCTGCCTCTTAAAGCACCATCTGGGAGGGGAGACGCAGGAGATGGAGCACACAGTGCTGATCTTCAAGCTGCACCTAGAAATCACCTCCTCCAGGACGCTTCCTCGGATCACTATGCCTAAAGTAGCGGCTCAGGGTTTGCTTTCCAGGATAGGAAGATGCCCGATAGGCTGTGTCACTGTGTCACTGTGCTGGGCATCTCTCCTTGTGTCTCAGATCCCCTCCCCTTTTTCCACCCTGTCTGGGCTCCAGGAGGCTGACCTATATACCAGCCTGCCCTGAGTGCTTGTGGGGGACTGGGGTATGAGTGCAAATGGAGGTCACACAGTGGATACACAAGCAGGGAGTTCCTGGGCCTCCTAAAATGTGGGGGCCCATTGGGCATGGTGGTGGGTACCTGTAGTCTTAGCTACTTAGGAGGCAGAGGCAGGAGGATTGCTTGGGCCCAGTTTGAGACCAACCTGAAGTTTGAGACAAGGTCCAGTCTCAATTAAAAAGAAAAATAAAAATGTGTGGGGTCCCAGGGCCAAGGTCGCATGATCTTTAATGGCATTGTCACCCTTATTTTCTGCTTCCTGATGGTGGGCCAATGGGGTGCTGCAGCAGGAGATGCAAGGAAGGGAACAGAGTAAAAGTCAGGCTAATCCTATGGGGTCCATCCTGAGAGACGGCTGTGTCTCTCAAAGGAAGACACAGCACCTCAGCACCCTCTGCTTACAGCCTTCTTTCTCCTTTTTAATAGCTGCTTCCTCCCTTCCCCTGAAGGCTGGAGGTGGCAATGTCCCTCCTCTTCTTCATTACTAGCCCAGCCCTGGGGTCCGTTAGGATCCCGTGTAGTCTGCCCAATATTTACAAACAGTTCCTTTTCCTAATTTGAATGTAAGATACTAACAGAAATAGTGTAGCCCTCTTTGAGAATACAACAGACATTGATCTGTGGAGAAGAAGAGTGTGAGCGACAGACCTAAGTATATATGCATACGTCATAAATGATACAGACAGAAACACCATTCTATGGGGAATGGAAGGATTCTGTAGCAGACAGTGCTGGGAAAACTGCCTCAGTATATGGTATGTGGGGAGTTGGTCCTTACATTCAAGAGTAAAGATCTAATGTAAAGAGCTGTGAGGTTACTAGAAGAGAATATAAGAGATATATAAAAGGCCATTGTCAAGATCTAGGGTGGGTGGCTGGGATTGTGGCTCAGCAGTAGAGTGCTCCCCTAGCATGGGTGGGACCCGAGTTCGATCCTCAGCACCACATAAAAATAAAGACATTGTGTTGTGTCCATCTACACCTAAAAAATAAATATTAAAAAAAAAGATCTAGGGTGGTGAGGAATTGTTTTAAAACAAAATTTCAAGAATACAATTTTTTTTTTTCAGTTCTGAGTATCAAACCCATGGCCTCATGTATGCTAGGGAGTCGCTCTCTTTCTAAGCTATACCCCCAGCCCAAGAATACATATTCTAAAGCAAAAAGAGAGAGATTAGATCACAAAGAAATAACAGATTTCTGCCAACAAAGAATATAGTTAGAAGAGATGGCAGATTGGGAAAAAATTTCTGCCATTCCCAGAATGGACAAAGGACATCTAGACTACAAGGAATTCCCTCCCTCCCCCTCTTCCTTCCTTCCTTCACTGAGGATTGAACCCAGGGCCATTTAACCACTAAGCCATATCCCCAGCCCTTTTTAAATTTTGAGACAGGGCATCACTAAGTTGCTGAGGCCAGCTTTGAACTTGCCTTCCTCCTGCCTCAGCTTCCCAGGCTGCTGGGATTACAGGCGTGCACCACCACACCCAGCAAGACTACAAGGAATTCTTGCATGTTTTAGGAAAAAGATTTCAGTCCTAATGGAAAATATGAACAGGCAATTTACAAAAGAATGAATTTTAAAAGCTAGCAAGCACATGAAGACATGCTTCATTATTAGTAAACATAACAATGCAAAGTAAGCAAAGAGATATCACTTCACCCATATGTAGTGGCAATGACTAAAAAGCTAAGTAATGCCACACGGGAACGTTTACCTAAAGGAAGAGGACAAGCAGAATGAGTATGGGGTGGGGTGAGGGGGCGAGGACAAGAGAGAATCAACTAATTAATCAAATAGTTTTGATGTCTTCATAGTATTTATCATGATCAGAAGCTCTGGGACCATATCCCCGGCCCAGCTCCATCACTAGATATTAATTTCTCTCTGAGATTCAGTGTCCTATTATAAAGTGTCCCAAGGGTTGTTGGGACAACAACCGTGTCATAGGGTTGTTGCCAAAATTGAATTACATGTAAAGCGTGTAGCATAGGCTAACCCCTCTAAAATGCTTGTTGTGTTGTTATGTTACTGTTTGTGCTTGTCCCCCCAACTCTACATTTAAAATGAAAAAGAAAAACGGGCACATTGCCAACGTTTCTGATTTTTCCTTGTATCTCTGGCCTACAAAACTGCCTGGAACCTAGTACTTGGCAGGCTTTCAACAAACGTTTCATAAATGGATGAAAGAGGAAAGAGACTGAAGGTAGGAACAAGGATGGTGAATCGGGTCCCTTTCCCTCTTTCGGCCGTTGCCCCACGAACAAGGGTCACTCACTCGAAAGAAGTCACAAAGCAGGTCTGGGAAGGGGCCCCTGGCACCAGTGTCAGGTTCTTTTCCACGGCCCAGCCATTTCCTCCATGCTCCACCTCCCAGCCTCTGAAGCCCTCTGTGAGAACACAACAGAGTTGAATAAAAGACAGCCTCAGGCCAGGTGGCCCGGCAGAGTGCCCCTCATCACCCAACTTGCCCCGCCCACCAGACCTGGCATGTGGTATTCCTCGTCCCACAACCTCGCCACACAGCCCGCCCATCCACTCAGCTTCTCAGCCCCATTCGGTCCTTCCTCCTCGGTCCCGCCCCTGTGTTGCCCTCCCCTCAATCTCTGCAGCTACTGGCACAGCCCGGGTTCCCTCCTCGCCCGCCCACTCTCCGGGTTTCCCGCCCCTGCAAGGTGGTCCAGGCCTCCTATGCAAGCTCCGCCCCCTCCAGCCTTCAATTGGCTTCAGCCCAGCACGCCCCTGGCTCCACTTCCTAGGCCACGCCCACCGGGCTTACCTCTCCAGCTTCCCGACTCAGCCTCGCCTCCTGGGCCCTCCAGCCGCCTTGCCTATTGGTTATATCTCAGGCCCTGCCCACAGCCCTGCCCTGGCCCCGCTCGCCCCTCAGTCTCGCGGGGCCTCACACCCCAGAGGTCTCCACAGTCCCCCGCCCCCGGCCCGCCACATCTTCCCGCCCCGCCCGGCCCCGCCCCCGGCACGCACGCTCTCCGCAGGAGTTGAAGATGAGGTTGCGGCCGAGGGGCGCCCGCAGGCAGTAGCGCGCCAGGGCGCAGAGCGGGAGCTCTTCTTCGTCGTCGTCGCTTGGTGGGCAGCGCTGGGCCAAGGCGTAGAATGCGCGGCCTTCGGCGCTGCGGTCGCGGGCCAGCTGAAGCAGCCACACGGTGGGCCCGTCTACCACGTCGCGCCAGGCGCGGCACACCGGGCGGCAGCGGGTCACTAAGGCTCGCGGCGGCACGTGGCTCAGCACCTGCACGAGCAGCTCCGGGGGCAGCACATCCAGGGCCACGGGCGGGTCTACGGGCAGCCGCCGCCTCGACGGCCGAGCGCCCATCTCCCGCCGCTGGCGTCCTGCAGGTCCAGAGGGGGCGTCGAGTCAGCGCCAAGGTCATGGGGTCCCTGAGCGACCCAGGGGCTGCCACGGCTGCGGAAGCTACGAAGCTACGAACTCGGTTCCAGCCTCCTGGCTCTGAACATTGATAGAGAGACCCTCACTTCTTCCTCCTTCCTTCTGGGGCAAAAGACCCCTCCCTGCGCCGACTGACTCCATTAGGCCGCTAACCCTAGCTCCCATCCGGGCGCGCACTTGTGCCAGGCAAAGCACTTTATATGACCGTAAGATACAGACCCCTCCCGGCAGAAAACTAACCCCAACCCTCCCTTGACCACTCTCTCCCACCCCGTCCAGCTACAGCTTTCTATCCAGGGTCTCATGCATGCGAGGCACGTGCTTTACCTCTGAGCTACATCCCCGGCCCAGCCCCATTTCCTTGTTTCTTTTTATAGTAAAGCTTCTTGCAACTTAGTGAGAGGCCCAGTCTCAAAAAAAAAAAAGCCGGTGCCGTGGCCCACACCTGTAACTCCAGCAATTTAGCGAGGCCCTTAAGCAACTCAGCAAGATAAATAAATAAAAAGGGCTGGGGACTGGCTCAGTGGTTGAGAGCCTCTGGGTTCAATCCCCAATACCAAAAAAAAAAAAAAGAAAGAAAACACGGGAACCAGCTTGGTAGAGCGCTCTCCTAGCATGTGCAAGGCCCCAGGCTCCATCTTCAACAAACAAAAACCTTCTCAAAACAATTGTCTAGACTCACCACCTCACATCTTCAGCTTTCATTCTCTTGCCAACCTTTTCTAGTCGGGCCTTGCTCCCTGCCCTGTGCTGAGATGTTGAGGTAACAGCGACCTCCAGGATGCGAGGCCTAGTTACTGTCCCTTGGTGGCCTTGCTTGACCTCAGCAGCATCTGCTGATTATTCACCCCACCTCCCCTCTGGACTCCTGTCCTCTCCAGTGGCTTCTTGTCAGTCTCCCTGGCTGGCTCTTCCTCTTCTCTCTGATCTCACAGAGTTGGAGCTGGGCCTCTGAAACTCTTCTCTGTCAATCCTTGCCATCCCTCTCCCCCTTGCTTCTCTCCTCCATGGTCGCTCCTCACAAGCATCCAAGTCACAGGTAGTGCCCTGCCCTCCTTGGAGCTCTCCTGTGATTCCATCCCACTCTCGGTGAAAGCTCAGTCCTTCCCGGGGTGCACGAGGCCCCTGTGATCTGCTTCATCCTCTCTATTCTCATCTCCCTCTCAGTCACTCTGCCCCAGCCACAATGGCCTCCGTGCCTCTGGGGCTCGGTGCCTCTGGGCCTTCACCCTGGCTGTCCCCTCCAACTGGATGCAGACGATTTCTTTGCTTACTTCCAAATATGCTTTAGGTCTTTGCTCAAATGTCAGCTTTTCCACGGGGCCTTCCATGACAACCTTATTTACAATTTCAGGGCGTCACCACCATTACCTACGCCCCTTCCCTTCTCCTCACTTAACACTTCTCTAATGCACCTATCACCTTCTAACAGAAAACACAATTAACTATGCAATTAACTTATTAGTCCTCTTTGATATCTGTCTTTCCTACCACATCGTAATCATCATGAGGGCAGAAATTGTTTCTTTTGCACGTGGCATACCACAGTGCCTACAACAGTGCCTGATGCATACTAAGTATTCAATAAAGAGAATGTTAAACAGACGAATGGGCTGGCGTGCAGCTCAGTGGTTGAGCGCTTGCTTGGCATGTGTCAGGCCCTGGGTTCTATCCTCATGCCTGCCAACAACGAAACAAAACAAAACCCCACAAAAATACAAGCAAAATCATTTCGCAGATGAGGGAACTGATGTCGCACATGTGTAACCAGGTGGGACACATTTATTTAACCAGAACTCAGTGACTAGCTCAAGGTCTAGTCAAAACTCACTTCATACCCTGAGGCAGATCCCTCTAGTAGGGAAAGCACAGAGTCGCCCACCCATCCTGCCTGGGTCCAAGTCCCAGCTAAGCTTCCAGCTAGTTATAGGATCACGGGCAAGTCGCTTAACCTCCTCTCTTTACCTGTTTCCTCTTCTGAAAATGGGATGTTAAAAGTGCTGACTTCTGCTGGGCGCGGTGACACATGCCTGTAATCCCAGTGTCTCGGGAGGCTGAGGCAGGACGATCACAGGTTCAAAGCCAGCCTCAGCAATTTAGCAAGGCTGTGAGCAACTCAGTGAGACTCTGCCTCTAAATAAAAACTAAAAAGGACTGAGGATATGGCTCAGTGGTTAAGTACCCTTGAATTCAATCCCCAGCACCAAAAAAAAAAAAAAAAAAAAAGTGCCAACTTTATAGGGCAATAGTGAGGATAAAGCAAATCAATATTTTTTTATAAAGTGCTTATGAAAAGCCTGTGGGGGCTCATAAGTAAGAGCGATATTAATTTAATATTAAGCACCAAATTATGTCAGTTGCTAATACTATTATTACGCTTCACAAAAAAGCAACAAGCAACTATTCAGCTGTGATATTTTCACGCAGTGTATTTATTGGCCCTAATTAAGCCATCGTACTGTGCGTCTAAGCTGGATCATCTCACTGAATCTGATCATCTTGTTAACAGGCGAAACAATCCTCTGAGGTCGCCCTGGGTTAAGAGGCTCCAATGAGCTAATGCTTGTCATATGGGCGCACACAGGAAGTGCTCAGTTCATGTCAGCTATTATTATTTTTAAGCAGATTGATTAAAGTTTTGTTTGAAAGAAAAGAGGACTGGAGGGCTGGGGGTGTAGCTCAATGGTAGATCACTTGCCTGGTATGTGCAATGCCTTGGGTTCAATCCCCAGCACTGAGAAAAAGAAAAGATTCTATCAGGCAAGTGTCCCATGGATAGAGCAAAAATTCTAATATATCTTTTTTATTTTTATGTTGAGATAGAGTCTCAGTAAGTAGCTGAGGCTGGTTTAAACTTATGCTCCTCCCGCCTCAGCCTCCTGAGTTGCTGGGATGACAGGTGTGCACCACCAGACCCAGCTCTGATACCATCTTTAACCCCACTACAGAAGAACTGAAGTCATGGAGACAGATTTTAGAGAGATTAGTTTGTGCTTTTCTCCCCTTGGTTATTAGTTGCATTAATAATTATCTTGACTCCTAAAACCAGCCACCAGTTTGCCTGGCGGGGATATGAGACCAACCAGGTCCACTCTTCTTAGGAGTGTGCTGGTCTTTGGCAATCTGGGGCTGGGGTGGCTGTCTCAGCCAATGAGGGCAGTCAGATACCATTAAGGAGCAAGGACCTCCAAGAGATACGCTTCTTTCCGGGCACAGTGGCCCACACCTGTAATCCCAGCGACTCAGGAGGCTGAGGCAAAATCGTGAGTTCAAAGCCAGCCTCAGCAAATTAGCAAGGCCCTAAGCAACTCAGTGAGATCCTATCTCTAGTAAAATACAAAAACGGGCTCGGGATGTGGCTCAGGGGGTTAGCGTCCAATCCCTGGTACCAAAACAAACAATATAAAAACGCACCTCTTGAGTTTTCAGTCATCCTTCACAAACCACACAAGCAGCTTGCTCAGGACACACCAGGTCCCTCATATCCAACATGTTGCAGCCTCAAGGCCAATTTCAAGCCCGGGACTTCCTGCTGCCCTACTTGCCCCAAATAACTACAATGACTTTCCCTACTGACATGTTCTTCCTGAGTTCTCATTACGTTTCAGGGTCTTTGTGACCACCTCAGCTTCCAGAGCAATGCGGAAGTGACATTGCCCAGGGATTTCCAAAACCTAAAAGAGGCCCCTGCCTGATGGACCCTCCTTTGGAGCCCTGAGTCCAGGGGTGTGCTGCTAAATGGTTAACAACTGGCTCTTAGGAGCTGGGTGGGGAAGAGCTTGGATTTATAGACTCTGTGGCTTTCCGTGGGGTAAATCATACCCACCAAGGCTGATTGCAAACGGCCCATGTGAAATCCCTGAGCTATGGAATTGGAATGAGCTCAAAAGAGATTTGCACAATTAATTAGCTAGAGCAAGCTGCCCGTGTCATGGCAGGAGCCTGGGTGCCCTGAAATCCTCATGCAGAGAGAGGCGAAGACAGGGAGGTGGCACCAGCTTCTCTAGCCCCAGCTGTTTCAATCTCCCCATCGCAGGAGTTGACGCAGGCCCCGGCCCCTGTCTGATGGCAGCTGCATGAGACCTTCCCCCCAAAATGTGGACCACTTAGCTGGGCTCAGTCAGTCCCCATAACCATAAAAGATAATAGTAAAATAACGTTTTTGGGGGCAGGGGGATTGAACCCAGGGGTGCTTTACCACTGAGCCACACCCCAGACCTTTTTATGTTTTGTTTTATTTATTTGTTTGTTTGCACTTTCAAAAAAGATCAATTAACATAATTTCACTGAACTCAGGGGCACTAGACCCCTGAGTCACATCCCCAGCCCTTTTATGTATTTTATTTAGAGACAGGGTCTCACGGAGCTGCTTAGCACCTCACATTTGCTGAGGCTGGCTTTGAACTCGTGATTTTTCTGTCTTAGCCTCTGAGTCACTGGGATTACAGGCGTGTGCCACCATGCCCGCCCCTTATGTTTTATTTTGAGACAGGTTCTCATTAAGTCACATAGGGTCTTGCTAAATTGCTCAAACTTGCAATCCTCCTGCCTCAGCCTCCCAAATTGTTGGGATTCCAGGTGTGCACCACCTTGCCTGGCCTGAATTGTTGTTCAGCAGGCTGTTATGCAGCACTAGCTAGATGGAACTATGCTTGGGGACCTACCTTGAGTGGGATGGAGACCCCAGAGGTAGCCCCCAATAAGAAACAGTGGGTGTCCAAACTTAGACCTATTTGAATTCAAATCCTGATGCTACCCCCTGTGTGATTTGGGGAAAAAATATTTATTTCCTTTGTACCTTGTAAATATAAGTCAGGAATAGCATGATTTTTTAAAAACATTGGTTTAAGTACTACGACTGCTATTTTTGTTTGTGTAATATCTTTCTTTATTTCATTTTATTTAAAAATCTAGAATTGGATCTTTTGTCACTTGAGAATATGGTCAATGACTCAGTGACTCATTTCACCATAAATGGAGAGTCTATCCTTTGTCTTCATGGATTCTGTATTCTTGGACTCAACAAGCACTAATGGTACATATTTGAAAAAAAAAAAAAAGGACGTTTTTTTTTTTTTGTCGTTATTCACTAAACAATACAACTATTTATATAGCATTTGTACTGCATTAGGAACTATAAGTAATCTGGGGATGATTTAAGGTTTACAGGAAGGTGTACATAAGTTCTATGCTGCTTGATGTATTTTTTGGTGGTGCTGGAGATCAAACCTGGGCTTCAAGCATGCTAGGCAAGTCTCTACCCCTGAGGGACATCTCCAGTTCCACTCTCTTGTATAAGGACTTGAGCATTCCAGGATTTTGGTATCTCTGGGTGAGTGGCGGGGATCTTGGAATCAATACCTGGGATCTCAAGAGATGGGGTATGTGCTGAACCACAGCAGAAATGATTCCCTACCAAGAGAATTTGAAAGCATTACAATGTCAAGCTGGGCAGGGGTCTACTTATTTAGAAAGCATATATTTTTTTCTATTTCTTGATCTGAGGGCTGGTTACATGTTCAAGATTCACTAGGATTTGATAGGTGGTTGGGTGCAGTGGCTCAAGCCTGTAATCCCAGCAGCTCAGGAGACTGAAGCAGGAGGATTGCAAGTTCAAAGCCAGCCTCAGCAACTTGGCAAGGCCCTAAGCAACTCAGCGAGAACCTGTCTCTAAATAAAATATAAAAAGGGCTTGGGATGTGGCTCAGTGTCAAGTGCCCCTGGATCCAATCCCTGGTACAAACAAAACAAAACAAAACAAAGTTAGTGAACAAAAGATGAGAGTATTATATAATGAAGGAATCCACAGGAACAGTTTAACATCAGCATGTAAATCTATTTAGGGGGCTGGGGTTGTGGCTCAGTGGTCGAGGGCTTGCCTAGCATGTATGAGGCACTGGGTTCGACTCTCAGCACCACATATAAATTAAAAAATAACATAAAAGAATTATGTTCATCTACAACTAAGAAATATTTAAAAAAAATTTTACCTAACAATCTTTAACTTGTATAACTTATGGAAGCCAGAGACCTTTTAATAGTGACTAAGAAATTTTGCACAATATACCTGTTACTCAATGAGTATTGATGCAAAAATATATTTTTGGTTTGTTCAAATATATTTTTTGCTTGAGAAACTTAAGAGTAACCATCATTTTATTTATTTATTTATGAATGGTTCTGGGGATGGGCTGGGCTCCTCTGAGTAATCCCTGCTTAGATTGTGCCAGACAGTGGCTGGGGCCGGGTCAGTGAGGGCTTCCTTGCACCTGGGATTGGAAGACAAGAATAGTTGGTGCTTGTTCTCAGGCTTTTCTGTTTTCATGAAAGGGGTCTAGCAGGAGCCTGCACTTTCGAAAAACATCAATTAACATAATTTCATTTGCAAGGCTGATTGCACTGGCCAGATTTCACCAGCAAAGAATTCTCCTGCCCCAAATACGTTATTTGGGGCCAACACACCGCCTTCATTGTCTATAGTCCTGATTTTACTTTGTAAGTTTTACTTTTATTAACTGTATCAGCTAACAACCATTAGAATAACAAGTATAGTCTTGGTATGATTAGAAATATTTTTACTTGATGTGATATTATACATTTTTGTCCTTAGAATGTCATTTCATGCCAGGTGCGGTGTTGCACGCATGTAATCCCAGCGGCTCAGGAGGCTGAGGCAGAAGGATCATGAGTTCAAAGCCAGCTTCAGCAACAGCGAGGCACTAAGCAACTCAGTGAGACCCTGTCTCTAAATAAAATACAAAATAGGGCTGGGGACGTGGCTCAGTGGTTGAGTGCCCCAAAGTTCAATCCCAAGTACACCCCCCCCCCAAATAAAGAACTGAAAATGAGATGCTCTCTGATGATTCACCTGGGGAAGGGGACAAGAGGAGGTGGGTCCCTGTGTACATCATGAGAGCATCAGGGAGAGCAGTAAGCGAGCCATCAGGTCAGCGCCAGAAACCACCTTCAACAACCCCCATCCCCGAGAGAGTTGCACCACAATCGTGAAAGCTGGGTGGTGGGACTTGGGGTGTGTACACATGCACGTGTAAATCTTTTCATTTATCTTTTGCACGTGGATCCTATACTTCCTAGAATGGGCACCGCTAAATAAAAAAGAGCTTCGTTGATGTATAGTTGACCTTCACCAAAGCGCACACAGGTCAAGTGCGCAGCTGTGAAACCCTGACCACGCTCAAGAGGCTGCCGCCATCCAGTGGGTTTGCCCCGTCCCAATGAACCCCCAAATGCCATTCCAAAGCAACGACTAATCTGCTTTCTGCCGCTGGAAGTCGGATTTTTTCCTTTCTATAATTCCATGGCAATAGAATGACAGAGTGTGCCAGGTATCATTTGACTGCCTCCTTGTTCCAAGCCGCGAAATCAGAGGGGGCCCTTTAAACCTTTTTCCCTGGGCAGCGGACGCGATGCTACGTTTTGTCAGTAGATGGCGCCAGAGAGGCGCCGCTGGAGGCCGGGTGGGGCGGGGCGGGCCGGGCGACTCCCTGGCCGCAGCGTCTCCAGCCGTGGGTCCCGCGGTGCGCGGCGGACAGCAGCGCTCACCTCACCTGAGAAGCGCTTTCCCGGCAAATTCCATTACAGGGACTCCTTTGCCCTTGGATGGCTACAGCAAACCTGCTCCAGCAAGGTCAAGATCTCTCCCAGGGCTGCCCTCCTTCTCAGCCTCTCTCCCCTTACTTAGACTTGCTGCTCTTTTTATCTACTATTTATTTTTCTTTTCTTTCTTTAATTCTCCCCCCGACACACACACACCCCCAGACTTGGTCTCACTATGTGGCCCAGGCTGGCTTCAAACTCCTGTGCTCAAGGTGATCTGCTGCCTCAGCCTCCCTAGTGGCTGGGCTACAGGTACACCCAGCATTGTATCTGCTATTTTTATATTCATCACTGTTCTTTCTCTTTGTTTTTTAGCAGCCAATCGCTTGCACTCTGATTCCCTGTTATAATTCATAATTCTGTAGCTTAAACATTCTCTGCTCAAATTCCTCTGTGGTTTCAGTTTCCTGATTGGACCCTGACTGACACATATAATACGTGCTTCCTTGCATCTAGCTTCCTTCCTTCAGCATAACATGTGTGTGATTCATCTACATTGTTGGGTGTGTTCATCCATCATTCATTCCTTTTTTATTGTTGAGTAGTATTCCATTGAACAGATAAACCATAATCTGTCCACTCCTCTGGGTTGTTTCCAGTTTGAGGCTGTTATGAATAAAGCTGCTATGATCATTCGTTACACACACGTATGGACATACATTTGCATTCCTTTTGAGTAAATACCTAGCAGTAGAATTCCTGGGTCATGGGGTAAGTATTTAACTTTTTTTTCTTCTTGGTACTTGTGATTGAACCCGGGGATGCTTTACCAATGAGCTACCTCCCAGCCCTTTTTATTTATTTTTTATTTCGAAATAAGGGATGGCTAAGTTGCTGAGCCTGGCCTCAAACTTTGATCCTCCTGCCTCAGCCTCCTGAGTCGCTGGGATTACAGGCATGTGCCACCACACCTGGCAACTCTTTTACTTTTGAACGGTCGCTGATGGTGTTTCTAACCTGCTACAGATGGTTACACAAGGTCATCAGTAAGACAAGATTAAGATTCCTTTCTCTTTAGGAGGATTTATATGTTCGAAGATTCAGCATGGCTTCCCCTTCAAGAAGGCAAACTGAGCTATTGATAATCAAGATGTGTCACAGCCTGTGTGAGCCTGTGGACATGTTATGTTTTTAAGGAACCAAATGTGGGTGCCTGATGATCAGAGGGAATCCCTGATCCCACACCCGGGGTTCACCTCTTATGTGCCTGGTTCTGTGCCAGACTCTCCACACGTTATCTCAGGGACCCTGAGCTCAGAGACCCACTGGAGTGGAGGTCCCCCCTGAGGTAGGCTGGGTGGAAGAAACGGACTGAGGCTGGGACCGGGACTCACCAGGGGTCCTCAGCTTGGCTGCATCTTCCAGCTTCTCCAAAGAAGCCAGATATCCCAGCTTTTATGTGAAATCACTCAGATTTGAAATATAAAGATAAATCTTAGAAAATCAAAGTACAACGTGGGCCAGATAAGACATCTATCTGCAGACCCGGGAACCGGCAGGGGGTTCCAAGCAGTGGAGGGGACTGGGGATTGGAATCTGGGCAGTGTGGCCTCCCTCTTAAAGGTCACCCTCCAAGTCAGGTGTGGTGGCACACATGTCTATAATCCCTATGGCTCAGGAGGCTGAGGCAGGAGGATTGCAGGTTCAAAGTCAGCCTCAGCAACTTAGTGAGACCCTGACTTTAAATAAAATATAAAAAGGACTGGGGATGCAGCTCGGTGTTAGTTAAGCATCCCTGGTACAAAAAAAAAAAAAAAAAAAAAGAAAGGAAGAAAGTAAGTAAGATGGAAATCCAGGCTTCCTCCACCAACATGGCCCCCTGCAAAAAACAGAGTTCTCAGGCATCCTTTGAACCTGGGCAAGGGGCGTGGGGGAGCAGGACTCTGTTACAATAGCTCCACATCAAAACCAAAACACACAGGAAGCCCAGACCAGACACCCAGCCTCTTGTTTGGAAAAGTGTTTGGACAGCAAGGATCACCAGAAGTGGTGACCTGCACAGGAGCCGCTTGACCGAATATGGAAGTCCACAAGCAGAACTGACCCCAGAGGACAAAGAGACAATGCAGAGGAAACAGAGAAGAAAAAACCTTCACGAGACACCTAGGGCCGGCCTCCCGGGCTTTGGACCTGCACAACGGCCCAGGCTTGTTTAACATTCTGCTGCTGCTGTCCCGTGTGTGTGTGTGTGTGTGTGTGTGTGTGTGTCTAGAGATTGAACCCAGGGAGCTCCAAACCAAGCGACAACCCCAGCCCTTTTTATTTGTTTTATTTTGAGATAGGCTCTCACCAAATTGCCCAGGCTGGTCTCCAACCTGTGAGCCTCCTGCCTCAGCCTCCCGAGTTGCTGGGATTACAGGTAAAATAAATTCTGAACAAGGGGCCCCACATTTTCATTTTGCCCAGGGACCCGTCAACGATGCAGCTAATCCTAAACACACTTAGGTTGAGACGTGCTCAACAAAACAGGCAGCCGATACTATAAAGGGAAGGGACAGAGATCCAAGAAGTGGATTGGATGATTCCTAACAGGAAGAAGCTTCTCACAGAAGGGGATAATTAGTTAATTAATTAATGAGTAATAAGAGGAAAACAATGTGAGGTGTTAATTCTAAGGGCCAGAGCTCAGAGGGGAGGAGAGATAAGGGACACTCACCAGTTACCAGCTGCGGCCAAACCAGCAAAATCACCAGACCCACATTCCTGACCAGATGTTGAAATCCTATCTCAAACACCAGGTGGCCAAGCCACCCGGCACCCTGCATCTGCCTACAGCCAACCCTACCCAGCGACAGGTACTTCCCACAGTCGGTCCTGGGTTCCCAACCTTCTGCTGGGCCACGGCATCCCAGGTAGCTTCAGTGGAAACGGTTACCCCTCCCTCCCCCAGAGTCACAGAGGTGCTCCCGGCTGCCAGCTCTGGTGGGTGGGTTTTGAGCTGTTACCTGGCCTAGCTGCTGGTCGTCCCTGGAACTTGTCCCCTACCGGTCCTTTCTGGCTAGCAGTTGACGCAGCTCATTACTTCACAGATTCCTTGGTCTCCAGAATCTTTTTCTTTGGTGCAGGGCTGGAGTGGAGCCCAAGGCCTCAGTGTGCTGGGCACGTTCTCCACGCCTGAGCTCCACCAGGGACCTTCAAGAATTCGAGAAATAAACTAAAACCTTATTTGTGTTAGATCGGTTTAATGCAGCCCAGGAAAAAGGATTCAGAGCTGGGGATGTGAGTTAGAGGTAGAGCCCGGGCCAGGCAGGCTCCATCCCTAGGACCACAAATAAAAAAAAAGGAACCGTTTTGACCTGGAGACTAGGAGGGTTCTCTTTACAGTGGCTCTGTTTATTGTTTTATTTGTTTGTTTGTTTATACAGGGGATCCAACGCAGGGGCACTTAACCACCGAGCCACATCCCCAGCCCTTTTTATATTTTATTTAGGGACAGGGTTTCGCTGAGTTGCTTAGGACCTCGCTAAGTTGCTGAGGCTGCCTTTGAACCTGCGATCCTCCTGCCTCAGCCTCCTGGGTCTCTGGGTTTACAGGGGTGCACCACTTTGCCCAGCTTGTTTATTGGTTTTTATGGGAAAAGGACTATCTTTTTCTACAACTGGTACTAGGACAATTGGAAATCTACATGCAAAAAACTGAATTTTAGACCATTGCTTCACACTCTATCAACTCAAAATTAATCATGCACCTCAACTTCAGAGTTAAAACTGGGGCTGGGGGTGCAGCTCAGTGGTAGAGCATGTGCTTATCATGTGTGAGACCCTTGCTTTCACCCCTAGCACCACACTGCCCACCCCGAGAGTTAAAACTGCAGAACTGTTAGAAAGAAACAAGAGAAAAATGTTGTGATTTCAACTTAGGCAAAGATTTTTTTTTAGATACAATACCAAGAGTGTGATTTTCTTTTCTTTTCTTCTCTCTCTCTTTTTTTTTTCCTGTACTAGGAATTGAGCCCAGGGATTTACCACTGAGCCACATCCACAGGCCTTGCTTAAGGCCTTGCTAAGATGTTAAAGCCGGCCTTGAACTTGCAATCCTCCTGCCTCAGCCTCCTGAGTTGCTGGTATTATAGGAGTGTGCCACCATGCCTGCCCAAAAATATGAATTTCAAAAGAAAAAAAGACAAACCAGACACCATCAAGATAAAAGAAAAAAATCAAAACAACACTGAGATTCCATCTCACTCCAGTCAGAATGGCAATCACCAAGAATACAAGCAACAATAAACGCTGGTGAGGATGTGGGGGAAAGGAACACTCATACTTTGCCGTAGGACTGCAAATAGATGCAACCACTCTGGAAAGCAGTGTGGAGATTCCTCAGAAAACTTGGAATGGAACCACCATTTGACCCAGCTATCCCACTCTTCAGTTTATACCCAAAGGACTTAAAATCAGCATACTACAGGGACATAGTCCATCAACGTTTATAGCAGCTCAATTCACAATAGGTAAGCTATGGAACCAACCTAGATGACCTTCAACAGATGATTCGATAAAGAAACTGTGGTAGATATACTCAATGGAATATTACTCAGCCTTAAAGAAGAATGAAATTATAACGCAATTTGAGGGTAGATGGGTGGAACTAAAAAATATCATGCTAAACAAAATAAGTCAATCCCAAAGAACTAAAGGCTGAATGTTTTCTGATATTCAGATGCTAATTCACAATAGGGAGGGGGAGGAGAGGTATTTTAGACCAGACAGAGGGGAGTGAAGGGAGGGGAGGAGGCATGGAGGTAGGAAGGATAGAAGAATGAATCACATATTATGACTCTACGTGCATATGAGTACACAGACCTGTGCAACTCTACATCACGTACAACCAGACAGATGAGACCAGACGATGAGAAGTTGCACTCCATTTACGTATAATGTGTCAAAGTGCACTCCACTGTCATGGATAACTAGTTAAAATACACCCCCCCAAAAAAAGTCTAATTAAATAAAAATATAATGAAATAAAAAGAATAAAACTTTTGTACTTCAGAAGACCCCATTAGCGCTTGTCCATCATGCCTGGGTTTGGCCCTCAGCACCACTATCAAGAAAACAAATCAAAACCTTTGAGAAAACGAAAAGAGAAGAGTATGGCCCAATGAAACAATCCTTGCCTAGCATGGGCAAGGTCATGGGTTCAATCCCTGGTCACACTCACACACACACACACACTCACACACACTCAAGCTATAGATGGACAGAAAAAACTGCAAATCAGATTGCAAAAAAGATGAAGGACTTGTATTCAAAATATGTAAAGAACACTGAATATTCACTAACAAGACAAACCAACTAAAATGGATAAAAGATTTGAATAGACATTAATTTAAAAAGATGCAGGAATGGCTAAGAAGTGGATGAAAGTTGCTTAATGGAATTAGGCATTAGGAAAATACAAATTAAAATCTCCAGAAGACATTTCACAGGCATTACAATGTCTATTATTTAAACTGACACTGTTGACAAGTGTTGTGGGGGATCTGGAGACGACTGGGACCTGGTGGGAATGTAAACCTGTATATCCATGTTTAAGCTTCTTTAAAATTTTAATATTAAAAAAAAGCTAAGCATCAACTTACCATGAGATCCAACAATTCTGAGTAGATTTTCTACCCAAGATAAATGAAAACAGACATCCACACAAAGACTCAGATGCAACTGTTCATATCAGCATTGAACATTCAGAAATAATTCAAATGTCCACTCATTGGTGACCTAGACAGAATGTGGTATGTCCATTCAATGGAGTACTATTCAGCAATAAAAAAGAGCAAATATGCTATAGTATGAACCCCAAACCAGTGTGCTAAATGGAAGACAGTCAGAGAAGACTCTCTGTCACACAGGTACTTAAATGAAATGTTCAAAAAAAGGCAAGTCTATAGATACAGACACTGCCTTTTTGCAGTGAGGCCAGGGGGAGAACAGAGTGACTACAAATAGGCAAAAGGAGCTTCCGGAGGTGATGGAAATGCTCTTAAACTGTGATGATGGCTGCAGCAACTGCAAGATCACGAAAAGTCACTGAGTTTTCCACTTACGGGGGCTGACTTATGGCTCGCAAGTTTGTAAATTTCACCTCTTTTTTCTTTTTGTGGTAGTGAGGATTGAACCCTGGGTGCTCAGCCACTGAGCCACACCTCCAGCCTTTTTTATATTTTACTTTAGAGACAGGGTCTCGCTGGGTTACTTAGGGCCTCTCTAAGTTGCTGAGGCTGGCTTTGAACTCATGATCCTCCTGCCTCAGCCTCGCCACTGGGATGACAGGCGTGTACAGCACCGGCTTTAAATTTCACCTCTTAATAAGGCTGTTAAACAGAAGAATCCCGCAGACTTCCTAGGCTATACCTATTGTCCCAGGGTCATTAGGGTGATTCCTCAAAGTCCAGAAGGTGGGATCCTGGGGAGAGAGAGGGTTCCTAACCAGAAGGAGCAAATGGAAAACTTGTGAGCTAGCAATGACCCTGTTGACCTGGACACAAGTTCCTCAGGTAGTTGCTTTATAATTATTTGTTAAATTGCACATGCAAGATTTAGACCCTTTTCTGTATGGATGTTATATTTTACAATTAAGAAAAATAGTGCTATCCATGAACACCAGGATAATATAAACCAGAGAGGGACATGTCTAATTGTATCTTAGTGGAAATAATAATCATTCGTATTTGTTGGGGACGTTCTTTATGTGCATCATCCCAGTCCTGGGAAATTTCTGGGCAAGAGGGCATCACGGGGCTAGCCCGGGCCATGGATTTGGGGAATTGCTGATGACAGGTGGCAGAGGAGGTCATCCTGGGCAGAGGGGACGCAGTAATTGTTCTGTAGTCGATCAGCCTTGTGTGGCTTTTATAGAGAGATGTTTAGTTATTTATTTACACACATTTTGGGGGAGAGGGCAGTACTGAGGTTTGAGCCCCAGAACAATCAACGACTGTTGCAGCCCTCGTCCTGTTTATTTATTTATATTTGAGACAGAATCTTGCTAATCGCCCAGGATGGCCTTGAACTTGGGATCCTCTGCCTCAGCCTCCAAGTGGCTGGGATTCCAGACATGCACCTCCACACCCCACCGGCTTTCCCTTTCTTGACTCTGAGATTTGTCCTTTGTTAAATGGGAAATGTCCCCAACCCCCAAACCCAAAAGCTCTGAAAACTGAGAGTTATTCCCAGACCCATTTGGTGGCAGGGGCAGACTTGAAGTGCCATGAGGTTTGTGTGGTCTTCCCAAGGACAAGCAGGCCTTTCACTGAAGAAATCCAGGAGTGCCCTTATGGGTGGGGGGCTGGACCCTCAGGGGGTGCCTGAAACCAGGGATGGTACTCAGACCTATATGGACTGTTTTTTCCTGGGCACACACCTACAGTAAAGTTTAATTTATAGATTAGGCACCGTAAGAGATTACAACAGTGACTAATAATAAAATAGAAAGTTTTAACAACACCAAGTCTTAGAAGTGATTTGAACTCAGCTTCTGACTTTTTTTCTCTCCCTCCCTGCCCCGGCCCCCGCCCAGTACTGGGGATCGAACCCAAGGGTGCTCTACCACTGAGCTGCAACCCCAGCCTTTTCAATTTTAGTTTGAGACAGGATCTGGCTAAGCTGCCCAGGCTGGCCTCGAACTTGTGATCCTCCTGCCTCGACCTCCCGAGTCACTGGGATCACAGATAGGTGCCATTGCATAGTTTCAAATGTAGTCTCTCTCCAATCTGCATGGGGTTGTCCTCGCCTTCTGTCATCCTGTGGGATGCCACGGTGCCTGCCTGATGAGATGAACAGAGGTAAAGGGCAGGCATCCGGGCATCGTGGCCCAACCCTAGGCTGCTGTGTAAGGGCGACTTGAACAGAGCACTGGGATTTTGCCACAAGCCACCTGATAATTAATGATCTAAGGCAGCTTCCAAGTAACTAAGAGGGGGCTGCGAACACAGGACAAAGGATGGATCTGCGTCCCAGGAAGGAAGGAGCAGGACGTCAAGAGAGTTCGCCATGCTCCTCAGTCCAGCATGCCATTTCAATCTCATGAATTGCTCATTTCTGGAATTTTCCATTTCATATTTCTGACTGCAGTTGACATAGGGTAACTGTAACCAAAACAAGCAAAAGTGCAGAGGAGGAGAAGACCTCTCTATGAATGTGTTTGGTTGCCCAGGGCTCCCTGGTCCTGTCAGGATTTGCCTAATCTTGGAAAAGTCTAGTTTCCCAAATGCGCTGGCGGACTTCTAGTAACTCCCTGGCCTCATGGTTGTGGGGAAATCAGATGAGATCAGGGCCTGGCCCTCAACAAATGTTAGCTGCGGGTAGAAGCGTGTTACTATGATTAGCAGCTAGGGCCCCAGCGTGGGCCTCCATGTGTCGGAATCATGCCTCACTGGAACTCTGACGAGGAATGTGGGAGGGAGACGCCTTAGGAAATCACCAGATGAAACACAGCAGGACCAAGAACTGTCCCTAGGGCACAATCAAAACCACACCGGGAATTTTAAGAAGGAAAGGAAAAAAAAAATGCCCAGTTCAAAAATCCATCCCAAGCAAAAAAGAGTGGAAGGGAGTACCCAACAGTGGTCATGATGTTACCAGTGTTCACAGGAAACAGACGGTGGTAGTCAAGAAAACTCCTTCACCAAATAATAAACACTCCTGTTAGCTGAGCATCTACTTTGCTCTGGGCTGGTGGGAAGTACTTTACAAAACCTCAGGGAAAACTCACCAATAATTCCATGAGGTGGACATTACTTTCCGCATGGGGAAACTGAGATTTGGAGGAGAGAAGCTACGTGCTCAAAGTCACCTGGCAAGACTGTGGTAGAGCCATGGTGAAAGACGAAATCACAACAAATTTAGTTATAGATCGAATTAGTTTTTATTCACAAGTCATAAATCAGAGTAGCCTTGTGTGTGTGTGTGTGTGTGTGTGTGTGTTATTGGGGATCTAAACCCAGGGGCACTCTACCACTGAGCCACATCCACAGCCCTTTTTATTTTTTATTTTGAAACAGTCTTGCTAGGTTGCTGAGGCTGGTCTTGAACTTGAGATCCTCCTGCCTCGGCATCCCGAGTTGCTGGGATTACGGGCCACTGTGCACGGCTCTGGCAGCCTCCATTCTACAGTACGGAATGTGAGGTCCTACCAGGCATGGGAGAAGAGTGGGCTTTGTAAGGTGAGATGGAGGGAACAAAACCATAGGGCCAAAAAAGCTGATTGGCCAGCATCATGTTATTTAGGTTACATTCTGGAGGGGTTATGGCAAAGGGGACTTCCTTACACACGGACTCAGGTAGACAGGGATGTCTGGTTTCTTTTTTTTTTTTTTTAGGAAAAATGGTGTGTTTGGGGTTTCATCTGCTTCTTTAAAAGTTTCCGTGAGGGGCTGGGGATGTGGCTCAAGCGGTAGCGCGCTCGATCCTCACAAACAAAGATGTTGTGTCCGCCGAAAACTAGAAAATAAATATTAAAAAAATTCTCTCTCTAACTCTCTCTTTAAAAAAAAGAAGAAAAAAGTTTCCGTGATAATGTAGCATTTGGCATGAGTGACTCCATTTTGGTTGGGTCTTGTCACTTGGGGCCTAACTCAGGAGCTCAGGACTCCCATCATTTTGTTTAAGAGCTAGGACTTGAATCCTAATAATGCACAGGATCTGTAGATTGTGCCACTATATGAATCTCCTCTATCTCTTTCCTCATTTCTAGATAATTTTGCTTTATGTTTCCCAATTTTTTATTTTAACATTTTCATCATGTAGAAAACTTTGAAGAATAGTAAAATGAACATTTTGCCATACTGTACTCCCTCTGTTTGCTCTACTAGTCACCCAGGCTGGCCTTAAACTCATGATCCTCCTGCTTCAGCCTCCCAAGTTGCTGGGTTTGCAGAATTGTACCACTGTGCCCAGCTCTGGTTTTCTTAATTCAAACCACTGTCATTTATTTATTTTATTTAT
Source organism: Marmota flaviventris (assembly GCF_047511675.1). Lineage (NCBI taxonomy): Eukaryota > Metazoa > Chordata > Mammalia > Rodentia > Sciuridae > Marmota > Marmota flaviventris. The sequence goes on along the minus strand of NC_092515.1, from coordinate 14,592,152 downwards.
TTTTCTTTCTTCTTCTTCTTCTTCTTCTTTTTTTTTTTTTTTTCTTCTGGTACCAGGGATTGAACCCAGGGCACTTAACCACTGAGCTTCATCTCCAGCCTTTTTAATATTTTATTTAGAGACAGGGTCTCACTGACTTCCTTAGGGCTTCGCTGAGTTGCTGAGGCTGGCTTTGAACTCACAATCCTCCTGCCTCAGCCCCCTGAGCCCTTGGGATTACAGGTGTGTGCCACCATGCCCCGCCCATTTTATTTTTTCTTTAAAGAAATTATATTTTTTTAATCTCAGAAAAAAAAAGTTGGTAGGCTCATCTTCTATTTGATTTAGGAGCTGTATATACAACCTGATTGGCTAAAAACATTTTATAATTTACATGTATATTTAGACCATTTATTTTTTTTTAAATGTATCTTTTAAAGTATGCTCCTTAGCCAGGCCTTACAAAGAGGAGGTGTCAACAGATACTGGGTATATTTATCGGAATAAGAAATACAAGTTCATTTTTTAATTAATTTATTTATTGTGGTGCTGGGGATGAAACCTGAGGCCTCACACATGCTGGACAAGTGCTTGCCCACTGAGCCATCCCCCTAACCTAGAAATACGAAAGTTTAAGAAATTATTTTATGTTAAGAAAGTAGTCAATAGAGAAATTAAGAATCATGTTATGATTATATGGAAAAGACAGGAAGTGTGGAGCTGATGAAAGTCGTCTCCTATTTTAAGCAAGGGATCAATGGACACATTGTTTAAGAGTTCAAAAATGAAGAAATAATCCAAAAGTTTGCTTTTAAGATTTGGAAGCATTTACCCAAGGAATACATAGCAGAAAAAAGTTAAAAAATATGCACGATCGATTACGAGATACTTTATCCGTTTTTGAAAAGTAAGTCAATTACCAAAAAAAAATTATAGATATCTCTGCCCAGCAGGAGAGCAGCTAATGTTTAAACGACTGTTCGTTGTCCCCCACTACCACCACCCCAGCTCGGAGGCTCCCTGGGTCCCACTGTCTTTTCTTCTGGTGGCTTCCCAGGACATTTAAACCATTACTCTTTACTTAAAAACCCATTCGTAATATTTCACTCTCTCAAAGTGGGAAGCAAACAGATGCTGTCTGAAGTTGAGGGAACAAGGAGAACGTTCATTGAGGAAAGAAAAAAAAAAAAAAATTCCTGAGCTTTGCAAAGTAACTTGGGGGAACTCAGAAGCGGAGGCGTGGCCACCGCCACCCTGCAGGCTGCTGAGCCAAGCCCAGGCCCCGGGCTCCTAACGCGCAGCCTGCGGGGACCCGGGGCACCGGCGGCCAGGGGCACAGCCGGCAGCCGCCAACACGTGTCGGCCGGGGCGGTTCCAACGAGTACTGAAGGGCGACACCCGCGGAGCCGCGGAGGGGTCGGGGTGGCGGGGTGCGCGTTGGGGACCCGTTTTAAGAGCAAAGCTCAGGACCGTGCGGGGCTTCCTAACGAGCGTTTGCAAAACTCTTGAGTTTACGGGGGGCTGGGATGGAGGGGGGCCTGGGAAGGGGGCGCCGGGACCCCCGGGGACCCACCCCACCCCGGGGGCGCCCCGCTGCGGGTGAGGACGGAGCCCTCGGTCACACCTGGGTCCCTACCTGACCGGCGCTCCCCGGGCGGCCCGCTCGCAGGGGTCTGGGGACCGGGATCGTCTTCCCGCCCTGCTCGGGAGGCAGTCGGGGGGCTCCCCGGGATCGGCCTGCCCAGGGAGCCCCGGGACCGGCTCTGGGCAGCCGGTCCTCTCCCCGGGGCTGGCGGCTGCAATCCGGAACCGGGACCTGCGGCCGAGCGCTGTGGCCGGCGGGCGGGAGGTGGCCCTGCCCCGGCGGCTGCGCCTGGAGCCAGCGAGGGCGGCGCCCGGATCGGGAGGGCGGCGGGCGCCGCGCGGAGGGAGGGCCGGGCCAGGAGCCGTCCCGCGCTCGAGATCCCGGGGAGCCTCGCTGTCCCCACGTGGCTGCCTGAGATCCGGGACCCGGGTTCGCACCGTGGGCACCTCCTCTCGGCGGGTTCCGCCGCCCCCAGGCCCCCGCGGTGGCGCTGCGCGGGACTCCCCGGCTCCCCAAGCCCTTCTCAGTGGCCTGGGGCTGAAGCCGCCTCCGCCATTCACAACGTCCCTCAGATCCTGCGACCCTGCACAGCTCGTCGGTGGCCCAGCTGAGACTGTGAACCAGAAGCAGACTACATAGCTTTTTGTTTTTGTTTTTGGTACTGCGGATTGAACTCAGGGGCACTCGACCACTGAGTCACATCCCCAGCCCTATTTTGTATTTTGTTTAGAGAGTTGATTAGCACCCTGCTTTTGCTGAGGCTGGCTTTGAACTCGTGATCCTCCTGCTTCAGCTGCCAGAACTACTGGGATTACAGGCTTGCACCCCTGCGCCCAGCTCAGACTACATAGTTTTACAACAGTCACTAAAGTATTTACTCCTACAGACAATAGCTATTTATTACAGATCAATTAGAAACAACACAGGGGAGTCCTCATTCCAGTAATTGAATCATCAATGTATGGTAAAGCCATAGGTAAAATGTTGTTAGGGAACTCTCCAAAATTCACACTCAACAGATGACTTCATTACAAAGGTATGTGTGTTGGGGGGATGTACCTATATAGTGGAGTGGGGAGAGGTAGGCAAGACACCTCCTGGCCAACTGATCATATGGTATCCCCAACAGTGGGACATCCTGACTTCAAATGCATCTGGATACATCACAAAATTGCCTATACAGATCCTTTTTGAATTCAGGGGTGCTTAACCATTGAGCCACATCCCCAGACTTTTTAAATTTTTTATTTGGAAACAGGGCCCTGCTGAATTGCTTAGGGCCTCACTAAATTGCTGAGTTTGGCTTTGAACTTGCCATCCTCCTGCCTCAGCCTCCCGAGCCACTGGGATTACAGGCATGTGCCACCGATCCTGGTTCCCAGTGCCTCCTCCTGCATGTTTGCTAGGCAAGCTCTGTGCCATTGAGCTACATCCCCTTTGCAGAGAAAGTATAGGAAAGATGATGTGAAGATACACTGGGAGAATGGCCACGTGACTGAAGTGCCGCATCTACAGGCCAACAAATGCCAAAGGCCACCAGCAAACACCAGAAACTGGAGAATCAAGGAAGGATTCTTTCCCAGAGCCATCAGAGAGAGCATGGCCCTAATGATACCTTGATTTAATTTCTACCATCTGGAACTTTGAGACAAGGAATTTCTTTATTTCAGGAGGGAAAAGAAAAAGTGTTGAGCCTAAATTTAACACTGAGGAAACAATCAGGTAGTGAGAATGGGAGACGTCCCCAAGACAACTGGCCAGGACTCTTCAAAAGAGTTAACATATGGCTGGTGCCCTGGCACACACCTGTGATCCCAGAGGCTTGGGAAGCTGAGGCAGGAGGATCATGAGTTCAAAGCCAGCCTCAGCAATGGCAAGCAACTCAGCGAGACCCTGTCTATAATCAAAATACAAAATAAGGATGGGGATTTGGCTCAGTGGTTGAGTGCCCCTGAGTTCAATCCCTGGTACCTCCCCCCCAAAAAAAAGAGTTAACATGAAAACCAAAAAAGAGATCAGAGAGTCATAACAATCAAATATGGTTGTTGCAACCCTATTGGGTCCTGAAGTAGCTTTGACTCAGGCTTTCTCCTGCTCAGTGCAGATTTTCTGTTCCCATCTGGGTTTGTCCCTTGGTATTCTCAGAGGAACCCAGCTGGTGTCTGCGGGTGATGGAGGTGCACTTTCTGTTCCTAATAGTGGGTTGTTTTTGCACCAGGTCTCTACCCTGCATTGCAGTATGAATGGGTGCTTTGAGCCTGCCGGTGAGGCTTGCTGCTGGGCTCATCACTCCCTGTGGATGAGAGTCTTGGAACTCCTCTCTGGTTTCCCTTCCTTCTGCTACAAGTTCAGGGATAGGGCTGGCTGCCAGGTTTTTTTTTTTTTTTTTTCTTTTCCATTTTAGATGCCAACATCCACCCTAGTTACCACCTGGGACAGTAGAGTTGAGTCTCTATGAAACCACCCTTCAGCTCTGGTTTTCCTGAATGTTGGGTGGCCTGTGCCCTGGGGAAGAGGGAGGGAGATGGCAGAAAGCTCAGACTGACTATCATTGGTGCCATTCTGTCTCCATTGTCGCATTCCTATCTGTTTTCCACAACCTGGGTCATTCTGGGCTCCCTATTCCCATGTTAGAAATAATGAGGAGTGAGCTCTGAGCCGTGGCGGACGCCTGTAATCCCAGCAACTCGGGAGGCTGAGGCAGGAGGATACCAAGTTCAAAGCCAGCCTCAGCAACTTAGCAAGGCCCTAAGCAACTCAGCGAGACTCTGTCTCTAAATAAAATACAAAAAGAGTTGGGGATGTCCCTCAGTGGTTAGGCGCCCCTGGGTTCGATCCCTGGTTTAAAAAAAAAAGTAATAACAACAACAACAACGATCCGCAAGAAATCATGTGAGTGCTGGGAAGTGGGTCGTCAAGGCAAATGCACTTCTGCAGAAAGCCCCCTCCCAGCCGGAGTCTTGCGAGCGAGGGTCCTGGGCTCTTACCTTTTGCCTGCTCTTACCTCAAACCTAGCGCCACGCTGCCCTCCACTCTGATTGGAGGAGCTCCGGGCTTCCATCTCCGTGATTGGCTAACTTTAGAATTAGGGCGGGCAAAAGGGAAGGGCTCCAATTAAGGCTGTATTTCATCTTGAAGATGGACTCCCAGACTTTCTATTTCTCATGCCTGAGCCCCGTCCTAAATGTCATCATTTCCCTGTGAACCATGTCTTCTGTCTCCACCTGATTTGTCTACCAGAAATGTGTTCTGTTGGTGTCTCTCATTCACGGATGGTCTCTGGGGTCCACTGAATAACAGCCCATCGAAAATATCCACATCCCGAGCCCCAGGATCTGCAAATATATCACCTTACATGGCAAAAGGGACTTTGAAGATGTGTCAAGTTAAGGATCTTGCGATCAAGAGATTATCCTGGATTATCTGGTGGGTCCTGAATGAAATCGAAAATGCTCCTTCCAAGAGGGACCCAGGGGAGTTAGGCAGAGGGGTGTGGACTGAGAGCGGAAGCAGAGGCCGGAGGGATGTGCTTCAAAGACGAAGGAGAAGGCCACAAGCCAAGGAACGCAGGGGCCACTAGAAACTGAAAAGGGAAGCCAGGATTGGTGACGCGCTGCTGCAGACCCAGCTACTTGGAGGCCGAGGCAGGAGAAGCGCTTGGGTCCAGGAGTTTGAGACCAGCCTGGCCAACATAGTGAGACCCTGTCTCTTAAAAGAAAAGAGAAAACAAAACAAAACAAAAAACAACAACAAAATCACCCCTCCCCCCCAAAACAACAACAACAACAACAAAAAACTGAAAAAGGTAAGAACATGGATTCTTTCCTTAGAGCTTCCAGAAGGAACCAGCCTACTGACACCTTTTTTGGGGGGAGAGGGAGGAAGAATTGCTGGGGATTGAACCCAGGTGTGCTTTACCTCTGAGCTATATCCTCAGTCCTTTTTCTACTTTTCATTTTGATAGGGGGTCTTGCTAAGTTGCCCAGGGTGGCCTCAAAGTTGTGATCCTCCTGCCTCAGCCTCCTGAGTCACTGGGATTTCAGGTGTGGGCCACCACACCTGGCAGCCCCTGCTGACACCTTGACATTGGAGCAGGGGAGCTTATTTCCCACTCCCAACTCCAGAACTGCAAAAGAACAATTTTTGTTGTTTCAAGCTACTGAATTTGTGATAACGTGTTACAAAAATGACACACCTTGTTACAAATTACATGATTGGTTATGACAGCAGTGGGAAAACAAATAGGGTCTCCTTTGCCATCTCTTTGCCACGGTCCCTTGATGGCCCATCACTCTGTGTAGGTAAGAGTGTACTACAGGACTGTTTAGGCCATTTGTGCTGCTATCACAAAATACCTGGGACGGGGTGATTAGTACTGAACAGCCTGGTCTCCTTTGAAGAACTAGACCGGGGAAGAGAGTCAGCGGGATGGTTTTTGTTCAGCTGGCTGAGTCACCAGGGGGCTGTGGGTTGCCAGAGGGCTGCTGGCTAAGAGAAGAGAATTTCAAAAGACATGAAAAGAATTTGAAAACAGGATCTAGCTTTCATAAACGATATCTCCCCAGGGAAAGAAATAGGAGAGGTGTTTACAGGACGGGTGGAATGTGTACTGGTGGTGGTTTGCTGCTATGGTTTAGATATGTCCCCACCCCCCAAATCTGTATGAAAAAGGTGGGTGGCGCTGTTGGGAGGTGCTATGAACTGTAAAAGGTGGGGCCTAGTGAGACTCCCTCCCTAGTACATGCCCTCAACAGGGGTGGTGGGACTCTTGCCCTTCCTCTCTTTCTCCGCTTTCTGGCCCCAGATGTGAACATTTGCTCGGGCACATGCTCTGGTCATGATGCACCACCCTCACCAAAGGCCCACACCAATGGGCCGCCTGATCTTGAACTTGAATCTCCAGATCAGTGAACCAAAAGAAACTTCTTAAGTAGCCTGTGCCAAGTATTTCATTTCAGTGACATGAAACCAACTAATACAGTTGCCTTATGATTTCCAGAAAAGAGTCTATACTCATTAACAATTGAACTCTGTTTTGGGGGGAAATGCCAAACATTTACTGAACACACCAGATCTGTAAGAACTTGCTTATCACTGATCAGAACAGGATTGATAAAAAAAAAGAGGGTGTGTTCATGGGAGTTTGGAAAAAAACAAAATTTAGTTGCTGTAACAGGCATCCAACTTAAAAGTTTATTTCTCTTTCTCTACTCCTCTCCAGACTGAAAAAATGGCCTTCGTTCAAGAAGTGACTCAGGGACCTGGGCTTCTTCTAGGTCCCTGAACTATAACTTGCTGCCACTCTGTCACATCACATGTTGCTGGTCCAGGAAAAGATCAAAATGCAAAATTTAAAATATGTTAGTGATGGCATATTGCTTCACACCACGGTAAAATTAAAAAATGTTGCCATCATAAGTTGGGGACTCTGTATCTGTTAGCTACTGCTGTGTAACATATTACCCTCCCCCCCCCCAAAATAGTGGCTTAAAACAACAATTTTTATCTGACATCTTCTGTGGTCAGAAATCTGATGCCTCTGAATTAGGGTCTCTCTCAAAGATACAAGTAAGATGTCAGCTGGGACTTCGAGCCATTTCAAATCAATTGGGAGGATCCTTTCCCAAGATCACTGGCACGCCTGTTGGCAGGCGTCTGGTCCTGACTGGCTATTGGCCAGATGTTAGTTCCTTAGCAAGTGGGCCTCTCCATCGGGCAACCTGCCATGTGGCTCTCCACAGAATAAGAGAGTCAGCAAGAGAAGGCCAGTAAGACAGAAATCATAGGCTGACAAAGGAGAGAGGGTTTTGAATGTTCTCAATACAAACAACATATATGGGTGGTATTTTTTTGGGGGGTGGAGGTAACAGGGATTGAATTCAGGAACACTTAACCCCTGAGCCCCATCCCCAGCCCTCTTTCGAATTTTATTTAGAGACAGGGCTTTGCTGAGTTGCTTAGGGCCTCGCTTAGTTCCTGAGGCTGGCTTTGAACTCCTGATCCTCGGGCCTCAGCCTCCCGAGTTGCTAGGGTTAGAGCTGTGTGCCACCTCACCAGGCAAAATAGTATATGTTTATGGTGATATGTTAATTATCCTGATCTGATCTGATCATTATGCATGTATACATATATTTCTGTGTCGGACTACACACACACACACACACACACATAGAGGTCACTGTCCTTTTGAAGTCTCACTGCATCATTTTGCCATCTTTCCTTTGGTTACAAGTGAGTCACTAGGTACAGTTCACACTGAGGGGGAGGGGATTCCACAATGGTGTGAATACCAGGAAGTGGGGGTCATTGAGTGCCCTCCCAGATAGACACTGTCTCCTACAACTGTGGACAAAAGGGAGTCGGAAGTTGGGGACGATTAACTGTGCCTAGCACTGCACTGTCCCTCTAAGGGGAAAATCAGTTGAATGTATGCAGGGGACAGCGATGCTTCTAGACCCCAGTGGTGACCACAGTGACCCCGTGAGCTTCCCGGTGCTACAGGGGGAGGCGTTTGTTTCAAAGAAGGCCTCATGCTTTCATATTTGAAGTTAATTTCCAAGGTATTAAAGCTACCAATTAAAACATTGTCTTCCATAAGCTTCCAAGTTCTATTTACAAGGATTAATTCTATTTATAAACCTAAGAAATTTTAACAGCCACTTTCAGGAGCTGTTTGATTAATGTTCAACCAACTCGAGCTTCAACAGCCCCACATCCCACTTAGAATCTTAGCTAATTAAATTCCCTGAAATGTTCTGCTTTCGCAAATTTAAACTGTTCGATTTTTCTCCGGAAGCTCAACAGAAGTTTCTAAGAAGCAATACCTGCCCAGGCACTTAATGCTTATAATAAATTAAACATATCAAGGTCGGTTAAGCATTCTAGTTTCCTTTACTAACTTAGACCGAAAACTTCTTTTATTTATGTTTCAGTGAAAAAAAAAACCTCAAATCTAAAATAATGAATTACTCAATTATTCAATTTAGCTGGGAAGATGTACATTTATGGTTCACATTTGTCACACTTTTTTTTGGTACTGGGGATTGAACCCAGGTGCACTCAACCACGGAGCCACATCCCAGCCCTTTTTTTGTATTTTATTTAGAGACAGGGTCTCACTGAGTTGCTCAACGCCTCCCTAAGTTGCTGAGGCTGGCTTTGAACTCACGATCCTCCTGCCTCAGCCTCCTGAGCTGCTGGGATTACATGTGTGCACCACTGCGCGCAGTACTGGATTTTCTTAACAAATAGTTTTAATTCCAACCATCCCAAATGTTTCTTAAATATAATACACAAAAGTGTTTATTCTGTGGGTTTGGTTCCCGTCATCCCTGAAGGAAACAGAGACTTACAAAACCCTCAGGGAAAAAGGGAACTCATGAACCTGACCCACCAAAAGCAATTGACCAGCAGGGCAGTGGCGTAGGCCTGTAATCCCAGTGGCTCAGGAGGCTGAGGCAGGAGGATGGCGAGTTCAAAGCTACTCTCAGCAACTTACTGAGGCCCTAAGCAACTCAGTGCCACCCTGTCTCTAAATAAAATACAAAATAGGGCTGGGAATGTGGCTCAGTGGTTAAGTGCCCCTGGGTTCAATCCCGGTACCAAAAAAAAAAAAAAAAAAAAAGGTAATTGACCTACTCCCCCCACGACCTGGCTTTGTTAAACCCTATAATACTCTGCCCGTTGTTGGAGCCTGGCACCATTGTCCCCTTGAAAATGCGCCTCTCCACTGCTTAAAGAAGTGTTGCGATCTGCTGAGGGTGGCCTCTCTTTCTTCTTCTTTTTGTATCCTCTTTCACTTGCTTTCAATTCTTCTGTTCAAAGTCACGCTTCCCCGGCCTCCATGGAAAGAGGCTCTTAGGAAAACAGTTCACCCCCGTGTGGGGAGGTTCATTCTTGGTCAGAGATCGGGAGCCGGAGGGGAGACTTGGATTTCCTAGTTATGAAAAGACACGGACTGAGTCCTTTTTCGGTGGTCACCCTAACGAGAGCAGTTCCTGGGCAGCAAGGGTCTGGGCTGCGGCCTGCGTGCCAGGTTCTGGGGTGCCGTCCCCTCAGTTTCCCAACCACGACTGGCTCCTGAGTCACATGGTCTCTAGCAGAAGAGGCAGATGGAGGCACAAACCCAGGGACAAGGTTTTTCTTGGGACTCCGATAGAGCAGCATGGTGACACAGCATGGCCCGACAGGGGGGAGGTGCTGGCTCTTCTTCCTGGGTGAGGATCTCAGGGGTGGCACATCTAGGAATTTTAATTGGCTTTGTGCACATTTTCTAAGGGGTGTGTGTGTGTGTGTGTGCGTGTGTGTGTGTGAACACTTTAACCTTGAGGGAGGGGCGATCAGTCTGGGTCAAATGTTTCTCTCTCTCCCTGAATCCTCACATTTATCTTGTGAGAAGGATGAGTGGCTGCAGCTGTTTAGAGAACACATGGGGGAGGAGGAGCAAGCTCAAACCATGCCAGTTAACAGAAGTCAAGAATTCTGGGAATTTGCTGTTTGGGTGTCAACTCAACAGCTTTTTTTTCTTTTTTTCTTTTTTGGTTACAAGGCCACATCCTCAGCCCTTTATACTTTTTGTATTTTTCATTTTGAGCCAGGGTCTCACCAAGTGGCTGAGGGCCTTGCTAAGATGCTCTGGCTGGCCTCCAATTTGCAATCCTCCTTCCTCAGCCTCCCAAGTCTCAAGGATTGCAAGGTGGGCCACTGTGCTGGGAATCAATAGTTTTATTCTTTATGTTGTTTCTTCTTGGAGAGTCCTGGCAAGGCGATCCTGGCTTTAATGGTGTCCCTGGTTTCTGAACTGATTCGGCAGTTTGGGAGAGACTGAGTGAGAGGGTAGGGAAAGGGACATAGCATGCTTTCTTTGTGTGTGTGTGTGGGGGGGTGCCAGGAGTTGAACTCGGGCGCTCAGCCACTGAGCCACATCCCAGCCCTATTTTGTATTTTATTTGAGTCAGGGTCTCACTGAGCTGCTTAGTTAGCATCCTGCTTTTGCTGAGGCTGGCTTGGAACTTGTGACCCTCTTGCCTCAACCTCCCGAGCCGCTGGGATTGCCCAGCCGTAGCATGCTTTTCATAGCTAACAAGCCATGAGTTAAGGCCCAGGAGTGAATCTGCCCTATTTTAGGGGGTAGGGGGCTGCGGACTGGCCCATAACCAGTAACATCAGAAGGATGTGTGAAGCTGTCCCTCGGTGACTCACCGTGGATAGCCATGGGCTGGTCTAAGTACTGCCCAAAGCTACTCTAAATTCTTTCCACATTCAGTCGGGTCCAGCAACAACCCCTGGGGACAGTTAAATGACACCCAGTGTGCTGATGATATGACTCCAAATCCCTTTGCCTGGCTTTGCTCCTGGCCACGCTGAAGTCACGGATGGTGACCCAGAGATGAGCAGGCACAGCTCTGAGGGTCCCTCACGGGTGGCACAGATTGTCACCAGGAGAGCTCAGCTCCCGCCCTGTGTCATCAGAGTGTGGAGACAGCACAACAATCTGAAATCCAACAGGCTCCCACCCCCACCCCATCCAGTGTGTTAGCTTCCCACCCCCGCCCGGGGCCTGGTGCACTAGGCAGACCTCCCCCAGCCCCAGCTCCACTTCTTAAAACCTCAGAGGCCCCACAGGCTGGAGGAATGGAGGAGGAGGCGAGGGGCCCACTTGGGGGAGATCAGATGTCAGGCCAAAGGACTCCAAAGCCAGCCCTGCCCATCAGTCAGCCCGGGAGGAGCACCTGTGATTGGCAGCACCTATTATATGCAGAGCCTTGAGGGGGGGGCTCCCCCCTGAAGGTAGACAGCTGTCAACCAGGGGTTGTAGAGACCCTGCCTGATACTGGTGGCAAAAGTGGGACAGCGTATGCATAAATTCTGAAGGAAAATCAGCAGAGTTTGCTGTCGAATTGGATTTACTGTGAGAAGGTTGGGAGGGACGGGCGGGGGCCCACACAGGAGGCCGGGGCCTCTGCTCAGGGCAGTTGGCTAAATGGAGACACATCTCCCTAGAGAGGGGAGGGGAACAGGTAAGGACTGGTTCAGAGAGGCGCGAAATCAGATTTTCTGGGCTCATGCTCTGAACTTCAAGGCCAACGTTTTGTCTGGATTTTGTCACCATCACCTGAGCAAGGAATGCACTGAGGGAACAATCAACCCACAGATCATTAGACAGAAGTTTTGCAGCAGGACTCATCCCTCGCAGTGTGTTCTGATGTTTTCTATCATATTTTATTTTAAAAATTGCCTGGGCATGGTGGTGCATGCCTATAATCCTGGGGACCCCAGAGGCTGAGGCAGGAGGATCCCAAGTTCAAGGCCAACCTGGGCAATTTAGCAAGATTGTGTCTCAAAATAAAAAATACAAGAAGGGCTGGGGATGTCGCTCAGTGGTAGAGGACCCCTGGGATCAATCCCCAGTATCACAAAAAAAAATTTTTTTTAAGTGAAATAAAATAAAAATGAAGCAAGGTAAATTATGCCAACAAGGGGTCCCTAAAGGACTCTGACTCAGAGATAGGCACACTGTGTGATAGTCCATAAGTAAGTGGCCCAGGCTGGAGATGACTGAGGACCATGTGTGCTCTACTCACATGCTACAGGAGTGGCAGGACAGGCTAAGAATGTGTGGGGCCATGTGAGATGGGGCCAGTTAAATTTCAGCAGGTTCAATCACAAAGGGGAAGACAGGGAGAGATGTCACCTGGAGCTGATTGGTTTCTGCCACAAAACTATGGCAGGTACAGCACTAAGCTTGCACAAGTATGGTTTAATCCAATCTTCCCACAACCCTACGAGGAAGTTATATGACACAGGAGTGCTTTTGGTTGCAAGTAACAGGAACTCCAGCTAACAGTGGGTCTCAGTAACAAAAGGGTACTTATTGTTTTGCAGTATTGGGGGTGGAACCCAGATTCTTTATTTCTTGCACTGGGGATTGAACCTAGGGGTGCTTTACCTTTGAGCTATATTCCCACACATTTTTTTTTTTTAAATTCTGAGAGAGGGTCTTGCTGAGTTGCTGAGGCTGGCCTCAAACTTACAATTCTGCCTCAGTCTCCCAGGTCTCTAGATGATAGGCCTGTGCCACCATACCCAGCCAGAACCCAGATTCTTGAGCATGCTAGAAACGTACTCTACCACGGAGTCACAGCATCTCCAGCCTTTGAGGGCACTGATTTATTTAAGGAACACTTTGGGACAAGCTACCTCTGGCTTGGTCCAGTAGTTCAATGACATCTTCAAAGAGCAAGGTCGTTCCTATTCCTTTTTGCCATTAGCATGTTGGCTTTTATCTGTCAAGATGGCAGCCTCAGTTGCAGAACTTTATACTTAAAGGCAGGAAGATGTGGGAAGTGATGGCCATCCAGAAAAACTCTTCTGATGCCTCATTGACCAGAGCTGGGTCACATGGGCCACCTTTATCTGCAAAGGAGGCTGCAAGAGCAAGCATTCAGCAAAAGAGAGTAATTTCATGTGTTCGTCAGCTTTCTGTTACTATAACAAATACCTGCTCTAGTCAGTCTATAAAGAAAAAAGGGTTTTTTTTTTTTTTTTTTTGCTCAGAGTTTTAGATCAGGTGACCTGATTGGTTTCTGCCACAAAACTATGGCAGGTACAGCACTAAGCTTGAACAAGTTGCTTTAGGTCTGTGGTGAGGCAGCATGTCGTGGTTAAATGTGTGATGGAGGAAAACTGCTCATCTGGCTGCCAGGAAGCAGAGGAGGAGGAGGAGGAGCCTGGGGTCCCATAATCCCACAATTTGAGGGAACACCCCCGATAACCTAAAGACCTTCCTCTTGGTTTCACCTTTTAAAGTTTCCATCACCTCCCAATAGCACCACCCTGGGGACTAAGGCTCTAACACATGGGCCTTTAGGATCATTCAAGATCCAAACCATAGGCCCTGGGTTCCATCCCCAGCGCCACACACACACACACACACACACACACACACACACACGATCCAAACTAGAGCAGACAGCCATGCAGCCATGGATGGAGGGTTCCAACTCGTTGCCTGAGGCTGGACATACTGTTGCACTGAATTAAAAGTGGGGTTCTGTTAACAGGATCTCCCACGTGGGACTGGGGGGACTCCACAGTATTTAATAATGCTGTGGTGTAGCAGTGACCATCAATCCTGATGCAGGCTGGAGCAACTGACTGGGTTCCAGAAGCCCCCTAAGGTGGCCCTTTGGTTGTGGGATGTCAAGGGGACCTTGAGGAGGGAACAAAAGAGGGCGCTTGGCCAGGGACAGTCCCCTACCAGTGTGGAGGACCTTGGTATTTGAACCACCTGTTGGCTCTGTTCCAGATCCGCAGGAAGCCAGTCAAGAGCCCAGCCTCTTCCCCTGTGGCTCTGCAATCCCCTGGGGACGTTCATACAGCAGGACATGGCGCTTGTCTGTGTGAGGGAACAGACTCCCCAGAGGAGTTAGGCTGCGCCTTCGCACTTGGCATGCACCTCCACTTTCCGGCGTATCTATGATGTGCATGATATTAATTACATGCAGTAATTATAATTACCATAATCAGCCATCATCCCTCTGAGCCAGACTCGTTCTCAGCGTATCACACACATCCCCGCAGCCTGCATCCTGTTAGAGAGGGCCCGGGACAGGATGCAGCTTATGGGAGACCTGCCATCATTATGTGGAGGGGAGGAGGCCCTTAGGAAGTGGCTTGCCATCTGGGCTCGGTGACACATGCCTGTGATCCCAGAGGCTCGGGAGGCTGAGGCAGAAGGATTGAGAGCTCAAAGCCAGCCTCAGCCACGGTGGGGCCCTAAGCGACTCAGCAAGACCCTGTCTCTAAATAACATACAGAAAAGGTCTGGGCTGGGGCTCCCGGGCTCAATTCCTGGGACCAACAAAAAGGTTTGCCCAAGACAGCGGGTCTCCACTGGTGTGAGTCTGCCCCACCCAGGGCCCAGGAGGGACTCTGGCAGCATCTGGAGACATTTTTAGTTGTCCCACTAGGAGGAAGGGAGGCCCGGACATCTAGTGAGGAGGGCACAGGATGCTGTTAAATATTTGACCAGCCCCAGGACAAGCCCTCCCAGCCAAGAATCATCCAGCCTCTAAGGTCAATAGAACCAAGACTGAGAAACGCTGCCCTAGAGACCGTCACGCCCTTGGGACAGAGGCATGTAGGGAACAGCCACGGAAGCGGGATGAGTCATCGTCCCCAGCTGCCCACAGCGCGGTGTGTGGTCAAGAGTGGCACACACCGTGGTCAGCCATGCAACCAGCACGCTAGCTTCATACTAGGGGTTCGAAACATAGAAATTAACTAGTGATCATATTAAAGACACATGACTCTCAATTTACCCTTTATGCCCAGCTCAGAAACGGCTCCTCCCAGCTCCTGCCTCGAGCCACCTGATGTGGCAGCGAGGTTTACACAAGAGGCCAGCAAGAGAGAGAAAAACACGCCAGGGAGTGAGATTTTATCGGGGAACAAAAAATTCAGGGGAAAATTCCATCCAATGAAGGTCAAGGGGGGCAGCATTCCAAGGTCAGGGTCAGTGATTGGCTTTCAGGTCAGTGGTCAGCCACACCCCCACACGGACAAGCCCTCGCACCTGGGGAAGGGTGGGGAAGGCTCTGACACAGCTGGTCTAAGCACCTCACACCCAGCCAGGGAGGTAGCTCAGATCACGTGCGAGAACGGCTCCCCACGCTGTAGTCCAGTTGTGTGATGGACATTAGTGAACAACAGCCATCTTCACCAAAGGGGGTGGACTCAGGGTGATGTTGAATGAAAGAAGCCACCTTCACATGCAGGCAAAGCCACCTATGATACATGTACACCAGTGTGTGTGCGTGCAGGTACGTGTGCCCAGGTACACAATTCATGGATGGCGTTGGTGCTCTTGAACTTGGTATAAATGGATGCACAGAAACTGTAGGGTAGAACACTAATGGGGTGGGGAGAGATATTATTGCAGAACTCAGGATAGTGACAATCTCTGAGTAGGGCAGAAGGGGCAGGACCCACCGTGGGCTTCTGAGGCACTGGTCACTATTTGGTGGACACGGAAGTATGTATTTTATTATTGTTTAAAAATAAGAAACCATGAAAACACACACATGCACACACACACACACACACGCACAGTCAGTCAGAGCTTGTTTCTTATGTAGGGTTTCCTGGGAAACACTCTGAGCTGGGGACTCGCAGGCAGATGGTTCTGGGGGGCTCTGTGGGGTGACGCTTGTATGGAAGCGGGTGCTTCTGGGGTCTGGGGAGAAGGTACAGTGCCACCCAGCCTCAGCCAGTCCTACAGAGGACTTGGGACTGGGGATGGCCCAGTTGGGGAATGGCGTCAGACTTTTGTACACTTTTCTGAACAGACATAGAATGTGGCTGGCCCTGGGGATGGTCTCGAGCTTGAGCCAGACGGTTGTCTCTGGCTGCAGGGACGCCCTGAGACAGGCACAGCTGAGCCACCAACACCGACACTCCAGCAGCTGGGGGAAAGAGTGCCTCCGACCTGAAAGGGGTCTTTGTAGCAAGTAGCGGCACACACTGTGCTTTTGTGCCTGTGACATGTTTCCCAATAAAAAATTTCAAAAGATCTAATATAATATGCCATATTAACAAATTAAAGTAGAAAAGCACATTTGATAGAATTTGACACTCTCTTATAGTAAATAGTGATGGCCAACTAGGAATGAGAGAGAATCTTCATCTGATAAAAGGAACCTATCAAAACTCAGTAACCAATGCCCAACTTAATTAGAACAATCCCCCTTGCCAGGCATGGGGTGCACACCTGTCATCCTTGAAACTTCGGAGGCTGAGGCAGGAGGACCACAAGTTCGAGGCCAGTCTCAGCAACTTAGCAAGGCCCTAAGCAACTTAGTGGGACCCTCCAAATAAAAAATAAAAAGATCTGGGGATGTGGCTCAGTGGTAAAGGACCTCTGGGTTCAATCCCTGTACTGGAGAAGGAAAGGAAAGAGAGAGGGGGAAAGAAAAGGAAGGAAGGAAGGGAGGGAGGGAGGGAGGAAGGAAGGAAGGGGAAAACTAATCCCCTTAAAGCATTAACACAAAACTTCAGCAAGTCTGTGGGATATGAGGTCAACATAGGAAAAACATCCAATAGCACTTCTATACCAGCAGCACAATTATAAAACATAATTCTTTTTTTAAAAAAGATTCTATTCTCTTATATTTTTTTAGGTGTAGATGGACACAACACAATGCCTTTATTTTTATGTGGTGCTGAGGATCGAAGCCGGGTCCCACCCGTGCTAAACGAGGGCTCAACCGCTGAGCCACAATCCCAGCTCCTCTATTCTCTTATAAAACAAAAAGTCTGCTTAGCCCAAACGCCAAGAAAAGATTTCCCTGTTCTTTTGGAGTAAACTCTGAGCCTTATCACAGGACGACAAAGATGAGCTAACAAAGGAGACAGTGTCCCATCACAGAGGAGTCAAAGTGGACGGGTTAAACTTGACCAGAGGGGACAAAATGTATGATCCCACGAGGAATCTATCAGGTCCTTGGAACAGGCCAACACAGGGAGCCAGACAGCAGGAGGCGGGTGGAGTGGGATGGGGGTTAGTAGTGGGTACGGCGTCTCTGCTGGGATGATGAAGGAGTTCTGGAAGTGGATCCTGGGGACGGTCGCACCGTGTTGTCAGTGTGGTTTGGGCCTCTTCTGGATTATACACTTAAAATGGTTAAATGTTATATATATATATATATATATAATCATGTTAAAAAAGAAAGTGGCTCGGTGGACTGGGGCTGTAGCGCAGTCAGTAGGGTGCTTGCCTCGCATGCACAAGACCCTGGGTTCAATCCCCGGCACCACCAAAAAGAAAAAAAAAAAGTGAGTGGCTTGGGAGGCTGAGGCAGGAGGATCCTGAATTCAAAGCCAGCCTCAGGAATTTAGTGAGGCCCGAAGCAACTCAGAGAGAGCCTGTCTGTAAATAAAATATAAAAAAAGGGCTGGGGATGTGGCTCAGCAATTAAGGACCCTGGCCCTGAGTTTAATCCCTGGCATCAAAAACAAAATACATAAAAATATAATAATAATAATAATGGAAGAAAGGGGGAGAAAGAAGAATGAATTCAATATATTTAATTCAATATGTCTAAAGATGGAAAGTGTAACATTGAATGAAAACAAGTTGCCGGAGACCCATGAAGGTGACATTCTGCTACACCCGGACTTGGGTCTGGCCATGTGGAACAGACGAGCAAAATCACAACACCCTACAGGAGATCACGTCACTGCTGTCTTCACCCGCGCCTGCCTCCTCTCTCTGCGGTTCCTTGGATGTGGCTTTCCTCAGGGCCCGCTCTCCTCAGGGTCCAGAATGGAGCTCCGGCCATCACACACTCGTTCCAAGCACCCAGAGTGCTGAAGAGAAGGTGGAAAGTGGGCCGTGACTAAGCCAGAACTTAGTCAAATGCAAGGGAAGCTGGGAAATGTAGTTTTAATTCCAGGGAGGTTTTTCTAGCCAGAGATATTGTTATGGTTTCTATTGCTCTACTGGTAGGCGAGAATGGGCGTCAGAGGACACCGGGTGGGTCACCCCACACCATCTGTGACAGGAACTGCTACCTCCATCAGTTTCTTCATCTGTTTTCTTTTTCTTCCTCTCACCCATAAAAGCCATCAATATTGAGTGGGCCACCCAGTAGGAGTTCCCAGGCTCCTCTCAGCTAGATGTCCCCATGTGACTAAGTCCAGGCCAATGGATGTGGAGATATTTTGGGTGACTTCCAATTCACCTGCTTTAAAACTGAGCCATTTTCTCACATTTCCTTGTCGCCCTCTCCCCACTGGATTGGAAATAGTATTTCAATCGTTTCCTTAAACCTGGAGATGGAACGTGGTAGAAGATCCATCAAGGATCAATGCCACCCACCTGCCCAGCCTGCCCACCAACCTGTGGAGCATTAAATGACAGATGTGTTTCCTGTTGCTGAAGGTTCTGGGTTTTGGAGGGCTTGTTCCTGCATCCTCGCCTGCAACTTAATGAATATAGAAACTGATATCAGAAGTGAGATGCTAACTCCAAAGCATTAAAATAAACAAACAAAAAAAATTCTAAAGTGTGTGGCATTGTCTTAGTGATCGTACTTCAGAAGGAAAGACCAGGTACTGAGGGTGACACACTGGTGACTTGTTATGTCAAGAAAAATGTTCCGGGGGCCCAGGGTGTAGCTCAGTGGTACAGCACTTGCCTAGCACACGAGAGGCCCTGGGTTCTGTCCTTAGCACCACACACACACACACACACACACACACACAGTGTAGAAATGTCTTCTGTGATAATCAGGTTATCAGACCTTTGGTCACCTGAGCTTATAGGTTTCTAGGCAAATGCTTAGAGAAACTCCTTTTGGGGCGTACATACTGTTTGTACTCATGAGGGCTCTTCAGAGAAACAGAGCTAATGGGAGATCGGATACATTTTATTTATAGTCGTGCGTTGCTTGACGACATGACGTTCTAGGAACTGCATCCTTAGGTGATTTTGTTGTGTGAACATCAGAGAGAATTGAGCAAACTAAGACACCTCTGATGTTACTAGGCAATGAGACTCTGTGAGACACCCTGTGTGTGCACTCCCTGGCTGACGGGAACATCATCACGGAACGCAGGACCGCACGCGGACGCATGTGCTGACTTATTCATTGTGGGAATTGGCTTCAGTGCTTAAGGAGCCAGGAGGCCCCACACAAGCTGAGAACCGGGGAAGCTGGGGATGTGGCCATCTGAGTCCAAAGGCCTGTGACTCTGGAGCACAGTGGGGGGGGGGGGTCTGGGGGAGGGAAAGTAGGTGATGGTCAAAGTCCTGACCAGAGTCCAGAGGATCAAGGGACAAGAGCATCAATGTCTGAGAGCCAAAGACGGAGGTCCCAGCTCACCCAGGGACGGGGAGTCGGCCCTTTGTCTGCCCTCTGCTCTATGGACTGGGTGATGCCTGTCCACCTTGGCAAGGGTGGTCTTCTTTATTCAGCCTGCCAAGACAAGCCAGATCTCTTCCAGAAACACCCTCCCAGACATCAAGTTCTCCCAGCTAGCTGGGCATCCCCTAGCAGGTCAAGTGGACCTATAAAATTAACCATCAAGCAAGGCATGGTGGTGCACACCTGTAATCCCAGTGGCTTGGGAGGCTGAGACAGGAGGATCGCGAGTTCAAATCTAGCTTCAGCAATTCAATGAGGCCCTAAGCAACTCAGCGAGACCCTGTCTCTAAATAAAATACAAAATAGGGCTGGGGAGGTGGCTCAGTGGCTGAGTGCCCCTGAGTTCAATCCTGGTACCAAAAAAAAAAAAAAAAAAAAAAAAAATTAAGAATCAGACAGATAAAGAAGGAAGTTCTACATATTTAGAACAATCAAAGAAATTTGGGGTCTAGCTAGGTTCTCATTTCACATGAAACTCAATTCGGAAGTGTGCAGAAGAGAGGCAACATACAAGCTTGAAGTTTCTTATCTTTTTTGGTGGGTGGGGATCTCCCTATGTCCAGGTTGACTCCTGAGCTCAGGTGAGCCTCCTATCTCAGCCTCCCTAGTAGCTGGGACCATAGGTATTGCTACTGTGCCCCCTGAGACTTTTATTTTAATTAATTAATTAATTAATTAATTTTTGGTTCCACGGATTGAAACCAGGGTGCTTAACCACTGAGCCACATCCCCTATTTTATTTAGAGACAGGATCTCACTGAGTTGCTTAGGACCTCCCTAAATTGCTGAGTTTGGCGTTGAACTCATGATCCTCCTGCCTCAGTCTCCGGAGCTGCTGGGATTACAGACGTGGGCCACTGCCCGACAGTGAGGCTTCAGTGTTTAGAAGGGCATGCTGCCAAGGCTGGCCCTTGGCTGGCATCAGGAAGCTTGGATTTTGGAAGCGCTCCCACCACTCCCTGACTGATAAGGTAGTTTATTGTGACTAGACTGTGCAAACAAAGTGGTTCAGGCTGATCACTGTGTGAGCGAAGAGTACAGACTCCCAGAAGGGAGGGCACTTAAACCATATTGCTTGCGCAACCTTGTCAACGTGAGACTCGCTTATTAGTCCTGGAATCCAAGGTGCCAGATGTCAGCCAGGAGCTGGCCTTGCAGACTGGTCTCTCTAAAGATGCTAAGCATTTGGTGACAGTTGAATGGAAAGTAGGATGTTCACTTATCAGCTCTCAAACTATCTCCGCCCACATCCCGTGCCATCTGACTTCTTGTTGTTATTATTATTATTGGGCACCAGGGATTGAACTCAGGGACTCAGCCACTGAGCCACATCCCCAGCCCTATTTTGTATTTTACTTAGAGACAGGGTCTCGCTGAGTTGCTTAGGGCCTCGCCATCGCTGAGGTTTTGAACTTGTGGTCTTCCTGCCTGAGCCACCTGGTCCAACTCTGACTTACAATTAACAAAGGGCAACATCTTAGTTTTACAGTGAAAAATCCCAGCAAATACCCCCAGGACCAAGTGATCAAAGCCATTTGCACACATTATGGGTCCAACGAACCTCATGAGCCTCCTGCAACTTAACCTGACCAGAGGCCTGGTGGTCAGGGTGGAGGTAGAAGAAGTTCCCGAGGGACCTCTTGTGGCATTTCACAGCTTAGGTCCCACGGAGGGCTGTCTAAATCTGTGACGGTCTCAGAGTCCAAGTCCTATTCTTTGGCATGTGCCTGCTTTCTACTTAGCACAGCACCTGCTGAGGCTGAGCCCACAGAGACAGAAGGCTGTGGCCGGAGCCAGGCGAGCAGTTAGCACCGCGGCTGCAGGAGGCGAAGAGTCAGGGCTCCTCTTCAGCAGCAGTAAAGCCAAGAGGCTGCAGGCCAGAGGCTGTGCTCCAAGTCCCCTCGCTGCGCACGGCTGCCCTCAACCATTTCTCTCCTGTCAGTCGATTACTAAATGAAAGAATTAATCTGAAAAGATGATATGCTCCGTGATTCCAAGTGTATGGCATTCTGGAAAAGGTGAAACTGGAGAGAGAACAAAGATCCGTGGCTGCCAGGGTTTGAGAGAAGGGAGATGAGTATGTGAGCATCGAGCATTTGTAGGATGGTCAAACTATTCTGCATGACACTGTGTGTGTGTGTATGTGTGTGTGTGTGTTTTTCTTTCTTTTTAAAAAATTTTTTATTTTTATTTTTTGGTACTGGGGATTGAACCCAGAGGCACTTTGCCACTGAGCCACATCCCCAGCCCTTTTTAGTTTTTATGTTGAGACAAGGTCTTACTAAGTACTTAGGGCCTTGCTAAGTTTCAGAGGCTGGCCTCGAACTTGCAATCCTCCTGCTTCAGCCTCCCCAGCTGCTGGGATTATAGATGTGTGCCACCATCCCCGGCCATTATTATGTATTTGTGAAGGTCCATGGAATTTGTACGACACCAAGAGTGAACCCTAATGCAATCTATGGACTTTGGTGACAATGTGTCAACGTAGATTCATTGATGGTACCAAAGGTACCACCCCCCATGGGACATGCTAGTGGGAGGGAGGCGATGCATGTGTGGGGCAGGGGTATATATATTGGGAACTCTGTGCCTTCCACTCTTTTTTTTTTTTTTTGTGAACCTAAAACTGCTCTAAAAAATAAACAAAAAAAGGCAAAAAAATTTTTTTGCAGTTAGAATGAAAAAAAAATAGAAAGAATGTTCACTAGCCTGGAAAATGACCATCCTCTAAGGGTCGGGCATTTGATTTTTAACAGGGGCTCATTAGTCAGCTCTAAATTGCTTTTCTAAACTCTCAAAGTGAATTCCCATCTGGAGATTATGTTTCTTCACATCGTCTCCCTCCCCCCAAAGGCTCTGATAGGCCAAAATTATGGTAAAGCCATCGTTTTCGGAGACTGGCACTTGTTCTCAAGACCTGCACAGCATTCAATTATTCAAATTCCAGTCCTCTCACGGTGGCAAAGAGCAAGGCAGAAGCCACACCCACAGATTACTCTTGCAGATCTCTCTGCTCAGGTGACCTCTAATGTGTATTAGAAGCACAACTCTTTTGTGTGCTGGGGATTGAACCTGGGGCCTCACACTCAGCTACATCCCCAGCCCCAGCCCCCGGGCAGCTTTTCAAATTTTTCTCTTCCTCTGTTCCCACTGCAAGTTTACTCACGTCTTTAGCAGTCAACTTTTTTTTTTTTTTTTTGGCTTGGGCACTGGGGACTGAACCCAGAGACATTTAACCACTGAGTCACACCCCCATCCCTTTTTATTTTTTATTTCGAGACAGGGTCTGGCTAAGTTGCTGAGGCTGGCTTTGAACTGGCGATCCTCCTGCCTCAGAGTCACTGGGATCACACGCCTGCACAACCGCACACCCACCTTGCCGTAACCACTTGGCAGAGTTCATAATGGCCCAGAGATTTCAGCTGGGAGGAGGGTGGGCTCAGCAGCCTCTAAGGCTGAGGAAATCCCTGCAATCGTGTGTATTTTATTTTGTTTTTTCTTTCCATCTGGGTTACCTAAAGTATGGACCCAGCCTTGCAATTTTTTTTAAAGATTGTGTGTGTGTTTTTTTAAATTATTTTTAGTTGTAGATGGACACAATATCTTTAAAAAACATATTTTTTTCTTTAGTGGTCAATGGACCTTTGTTTTTTTTTTTTTCATTTATATGTGGTGCTGAGAATCCAACCCAGCGCCTCACACATGCCAGGCAAGTGCTCTACCCCTGAGCTGCAGCCCCAGCCCCCTGCAAACGGTTTTAACCATTTTTCTTCTCATTTGGAGGAGAACAATGCAACCTTTTAACATTTAGTTCATCTAAAACTCAGTGGGGGGGCATTTGACCTCTTTTGCTTCCCTCCTGGGACAGAGAGGGACAGGGCCAAAGGCCTCCCCTGCTGTGTTTTTTTCTGAGTGAGCTCCCACCCAGATGGGCCACGGTGGCTTGTGTCATGGCTCCAGACGTTGAATCTATGGTCTTAAGTTCCCTAGGTCACATCTGCCTCCTGCCACACGGCAGCTCATCCGCTGTTTCATACCATTGTAAAAGTCACTGATGCCAAAGTGGAGTCACTTCGGTACACATCCAACAAGAGGCACGAGAAGGAAGTCCCCAGACATGTACTCCCATGACAGGACTTACCACAGGATTCCCATCGTCACACAACTTCCCCAAGACACTGTTCTGACAGGCTGTGTGCACGCGAACACTCACCCGCCAAGGGCTGCGGTCAGCCTCCCGCGATCGCCAACTTCCCTGCAGCCCTCAGTCTTTGTAACTTTGGTTTTGAAATGACTTGTGTGGACTTCTTCTCTGTCTTTAAAATATTCTCCATCTGCTGGGCCTGGTGGCACATGCCTGTCATCCCAGTGACTCAGGAGGCTGAGGCGGGAGGATTGTGAGTTTAAAGCAACTTAGCGAGGCCCTAAGCAACTCAGTGAGACCCTGTCTCTCTCTAATAACACTAAAACAGGGCTGGGGATGTGGCGCAGTGGTTAAGTGTCCCTGGGTTCAATCCCTGGTACCAAAACAAAAAACAAATAAAAACTTCTCCTCTCCCCGGCTGCCTGGCTACACCTATGGCCAGCCAGAACGTGTGTATCCTGAATCGCAGATCACTTACTCCCCAAAGAACTCACTTATTCTGGAGAACTTGTTTGTTTCTTTCTTTTTTTAATATCTTTGTTTATTTTCATGTGGTGCTGAGGATCCAACCCAGGGCCTCACATGTGCGAGGCAAGCACTCTGCCACTGAGCCCCAGCCCCAGCCCCAGAACTTGTTTTTTGAAGTTTCTTTCTAGGTTGGAGCATGGGGTTGTGTCCTCTGTCTCCCTGTTTTCCTCTCCCTTAACTAGTGTGATAGGGATATTTTAGCTACTCAGGGTCATAAGACAAGGCAGAACCTGGAGGAATCCACACTCAGATGCTTCTGACCTCTGTCTCCCAGGAAGGTCACGAGTGTGTGACTTTCAGGGAAGATCATTGGAGGCATAACAACCAAAGCTCTTCCTGGGGACTGGTCACAAAGGCCCCTCTCCTTAGCAGGGAAGAACAGTGGGAAACTTCCAAGTTGAATCTTCCAGATGCCAGCCACGGGCCAACCCTGCCCGCAGGCCTCTCTAAGGATGGACCCTGGGACCTGCTCTGTGGATCCTTTTCTGAACAGATGGTTAGTGGATTGATGTGAGGTTCCTGATTTCGATAGTTGTAATTCTGCAGGAGGAAGCCTTTATTTATAGAAAATACACATAGAGGGGCTGGGGTGGTGGCTCAGTGGCCGAGTGCTTACTTAGCACATCCTGAGGCACTGGGTTCGATCCTCAGCACCACATAAAAATAAATAAATAAAAATAAAGGTATTGTGTTCATCTACTACTAAAAAATATATAGAAAAAGGAAATACAGTGAAGAATTTTATAGAGAGATTGATAAGGCATCAAGTGGGATATGCACTCCTAAATACTTGAGCATACATGAGGCTCTGGGTTCCATGCCTAGCACTGAAGAAGAAAAGGAAAAAGCTCTTTGTGCCATGCACTTCTTTAATATATACCATATATGTAAAAAAAATAATATAACAGGAGGGAATCCATAGGGGACGGGTGGAGAAAGAGAGGGATAGGTTATAAATTGACAACTACTAGGGCTGGGCAAAAGACCCGTGGAGGTTATCATACTCTTCTACTTTGTTTTGTATTTGGAATTCTCCATAATCACAAAATAAAATAACAGAAAGCTCGGTCAGCAAAGATGTCTTCTAGATGGGGTTACTTATGGAAGAGGAGGGAAATGGCACTGTGGGTGCTTTAGCTCTATCTGTAGCCTTGTATTTACACACACACACACACACACACACGCAGAACTTTAGAAACATAGATAAGCAAAATCACTAATAAATACAAAAATCTCACCACCATATATATTCATGCAGCGTAACATGCATGTGTGTGCATACATTCCTGCTGTGGTCTAGATGTTTATGTACCCACAAAATTTGCAGCCTGGAAGTTAATACCCAATGTGATTGTATTCAGAGGTGGGACTTTGGGATTGTCATGAGAGTGCCACCTTCATGAATGGGATTAGTGCCTTTATAAAGGGGTCGAGCAAGCCCCAGGCTCCTTCCAACAAGTGAGGAGACAAGTCTCGTCCATGACCCGCACAGATGGAGATGATCTGGGTTTCAAAGGGCTGGCTGCAACTTTGAACTAAGAAAGCGGCAAAAAATCACCCAACACAGACAGAAGTTTTTCAAATCGAGGGCAGGACGGCTCTGCGACATTAAGGGTCAGCTTCCACGCTGGAAAAAGAGCGCTGCCCAAGGTTCCTTTATCTTATAGCAGTGGGCATCAGAGGCAGGGATAAGGTTTCGGGGTGGAGTCTTGCTTCCTGATGTCTTGTGGTCAGCAGATTGACTGACATCTGGGCAGTCACACCCATCTCAGGTGCCGCGTGGGATCTTAGGCAGAGCTGGAGGGACAGGCGCACCTGCATCATGCGATCAGACAGGGAGCCCACGGTGCAGGCCTAGCCCCTCAAGAGGCCACGATGCACAATAGTTCACACACACAGCCCACGACAGCTCGTGACAGACAAGGACAGGCGCCATCTTGAAAACAGTCAGCCCTCAGCAGACACAGACCCAAGGGCAGCTTGATCTTGTGCTTCTCGTCTGCAGAACCTTGAGCACGTTTCCATTGTCCATAAGTCATCCAGTCTCATGTCGTTGGTGACAGCAGCCCAAATGCATGCAGACAATGCAAAATGAATGCATGTGACAGACACGTCTTCCAGGCAGTGGGTTCCCTCTTTCCGTTCCTGTAAAGGTTCACCTCATTCTTCATTTTCAAATTCCTCCACTCACCCACAAATGTCCTCTAGAGCGGAACTGGGTACTCTGGGACCACCCCCACATGTGGTTAGGACCTTCAGGTCTGCTGTAGACTGTCACAATCCCCTGTTCATGATCCTGGCGAAACTCCCCACATCTGGGTTGGCTCTTCAGTGGAGCACGCCCTGCTCCTTCCCCCACTCTGGCCCCCGACTTGCAATGGATTGGCTTATTTTTATTTATTTATTATTTTTACTTTATAATGGCATAAGATACTATGCATTACAAGGCGCACTGTGAATTTGGAATTCTCTTTCCCCAGACTAGACACGGGCGATCCAACACTCTCTCCTCATGCTGGGCATTGCTGGTGGACCACAGCTCCCGGTCACAATCAGGAGAGAAAACAATGGAGAGCGCCTACACTGTGCTGTTGCTAAGCCATGATGCTCCGTAGACTAGGTACAGTCAATGCATATTTGACTGATGGTATCAATTTACAATGGATAGCCCCATTGTGATTTTTTTCGGTACTGGGGATGAAACCCAGGACTCCCACTTGCTAGGCAAGCACTCTTACCACTGAGCCATCATACGTTTTAAAGAGCATCTGTATTGCAAGGCGAGACTGGACGTCTGAGCCATTCAAGATCAGGTGGACGTTGTGCAATACATCAAAAGCCACCGCACAGTGCCTTTGCTCAGGTGACCAGGCCTCAAACACCTCATTTATCCACCCAGCACCAAGTCAGCAGTGACCCTGGAATGGCCCAATCCTGCCATTGTGTGGTTCCATGTCACCTTCATGACTAAGGCCATGAATACGGTGTCACTTTGACCCTACACCCATCTGCTTCCCACCCACCATCTGCCTAATGCAAGGACACTGACTGGAAATTTTTGTCTGCATCAAACATTTTCTTGGTTCCTCTGAACCAAGTCATTAACTTAGGCAGTGACATGATATTTCTATTAAAAAGATCTGAGCCAGGTGTGGTGGCCCATGCCTGTAATCCCAGCGACTAGGGTGGCTGAGGCAGGAGGATCACAAGTTCAAAGCCAGCCTCAGCATAAGCAAGGTGCTAAGCAACTCAGTGAGACCTGTCTCTACAGAAAACACAAAATAGGGCTGGGGATGTGGCTCAGTGATCAAGTGCCTCTGAGTTCAATCCCTGGTACCAAAACCAAAAACCAAAAAACAAAGATCTGAGGCACTTTTGGCAAAATAATAAATTTATTATATATGATCACCAGATACATTCTAGATACATTATATATTATAGCTGATAGATTACTCTCTTGCTGTTCGGAAAACAAAATGTCAAAATGAAAAATAAAATCATTTTAAATATCACAATTACAGAGGTCCTTGAGGATCAGGGCTGGACTTGAGGTACCTCCTCATTTCCCAGGGAAGTCAGTGTGGGCAGATTTATCTCCAAATCCTGTTTGAACCTAGGTGACCTTTAGCTTCAAGGCCTGGGTCCAGCCCTGCAGCCCAGAAGGCCCCGGAGGTCAAGTTCACCACCCAAGGCAGCTGGAATCTGGCTAGAAAGAGTTCAGAGTCCAGTACAGGGCCTCCCTGAAAGGACAGCTAAGTCCCTGAAGCAGAAAGGAGAGGGGACAGAGACCAACAGAGGGGATGGGACAGAGGGGGCTGTGCTGAACTGCTGGTGGGGGGAAGAGGGGTGAGAAGGCCTCCTCAGGCGTCGCCTGTGGGTCTCCGTTACGCAGTGCTGTGCCCACCCAAAGCAGCAGCCGTAGGTAGACCTGATGGAAGACCAGGCTTCCAGTGGTTTCCAGAATCTGAATGCAGGGCCCAGAAGGACCCCTGGCTGGACCCTGAAGTTCTCAGTGTGCCAGGGAGGTAGAAGCACTTGGTTAACGAGGGGTCCCAGCCAAACGTCCCGGCGCCTAGACGGCATGGTCAGGCTCTCTCACAAGAAAGGCGTCCCTTGACTAGGACTGAGAGACTCGTATGATCACACTGGAGTTGGTCACACGGGCTCCATAGTGGCCAGCCCAGAACTGTGTGTCCTGCCCCCAGTGTTCGAAAGACACGAAACGGACGCCTGTCTTGATGTTGGAGAACACATGGGTGACCTGTAGATAGAGGAAGGGGTTGGTACTGTTATGTGATGGCTGAGATGGGGGGCAGAACCTTCTGGAAGAGGATGGCAGCAACATCATCTACCCTCCTACATGTTCTTCTAGAAGCTCGCTACTCCTTCATTAACTGGTGGAATCCAATCCCCTTCTCCTGGGATTTGGGTGGGTTTGCTTAGAACCAAGAATTTGGTAGAAGTGATGCTGAGTAGATTTGGCCAAGTGACTTCCCAGGCTAAGTCAGAAAAGGTGACAGACTCACTTTTCTTGCACCTCACCCCTGAGCCACCATGGAAGCAGCCTGACTGCCCTGAGGCCGCCATACTGTGAGGAAGCTCAAAGCAGTCCAAGCCCAGAGACCCCCGGGGAAGCTCTGGGACTCAATGAAAAAAGAGATTCTTGGCCAGTCACCAGTTGCCACCCACACACATCACCTGCCACCCTGCCCTTCAGCTCCAGGCCTTATCTGCAGGCCACTATCTGAGCATGAGGGTCTGAAGCCAGCACGGCCCACCTCAGCCTTTCTCCAACTACTGACTCAGGAGATGTGAAAGGCAACAAAAGGACTGCTGTTGATTTTAAGTCACTAAGTTTTGGGGTGATTTGTTACATAGCAATAAGTAACCAGTATGGACCCCACCATCCTTTCCCTACCCCGTCAGACTCACCTGAAAACAGATATTGTTGTTCCACTGCTCGATGGGGTCAGGCACAGCAGAGAATGTATCTAGGACAGTCTGGTCAGTGTCTAGAAGTTGGACAAGGAGTCGATACTTACAGCCACAGTCATGTCTGGCTCCCCACCTGTGGAAGGAGAGAGCCCTTGAAGGCTGGACTTGCCCCTCCATCTCTCTGGGTGTCTGCTACCTGAAGGCCTTCCCCAAATATACAAATCCAGCTTCTCAATGTTCTTCTGAGTGACCTCTGGACCCCTGGAACGCTGTGTCTGAGAGGTGTCTTTGTTTGATGGAGACTTGAGGATACTAGTGTCATAGGGCAGGGGCTGGTCATGCCTATATAGCTACAGGTCACTCCAGAGTGGGAGCTGGTCACTCCAAAAAGACCAACAATGAGGCTTTGGTAGCTTTGAGTCAATGTCAATTGATCTGAAGGCTGAGATTAACCACACAATCAGGCGGTGAATCAATAATGCCTATCAGATGAAGTCCCAATAAAAACTCTGTAAATGAAACTCGGTGAGCCTCCTGAGTTTCACCATGAAACTCATGGTGAGAGTCCATGAGTCTTGTCATACATCAGTGCTGGGAGGGTGACAAGTACTAACTGCAGGGGAAAAGACCAAGGGAATTTCTGTTTTATTTTTTGGTACCAGGGATTGAACCCAGAGGCTCCTAACCACTGAGCCACATCCCCAAGCCCATTTTATTTTTAATTTTTTCTTTCATCTTTTTTCTTTTTAATTTTTTAATTGTCAATGGACCTTTATTTATTTTTATGTGGTGCTAAGAATCGAACCCAATACTTGACACATGCTAGGAAGTGCTCTACAGCTGAGTCACAACCCCAGCCCTTATTTTTAATTTTTTTGACATAGAGTCTTGCCAAGTGGCTTAGGACCTCACTAAGTTGCTGAGGCTGGGTTTGAACACATGATCCTCCTGTCTCAGCCTCCCCAGTTGCTGGGATTACAAGTTTGTGCCACCTCGCCTGGCCCTATGTGCTTCTTTTGACTGATTTTACTCTGTATCTTCCTTGCAATAAACCATAATTGTATAATAGTTTTCTGTGGGTCCTTTAAGTGAATTAGTGAGAGTGGTTTTGGGAGTCCTCTAAACGTGAAGCTGGTATTAGAAGTGAGGGTGGTCTTGGGGACAGTGCCTTCTAACTCTTGGCTTTAAATTCTCACAGACATTGATGCCTGGCACTCACCCTCAGAAACATGATTTAATGGACATGCAGGAGTTTGAAAAGCCACCTGGGTGATGTGCAGAAAAATTTGGAACCCACTGATTCTTTTTTTTTTTTTTTTTTTTTTGTGGTACTTGGGGGGTGAGTGCTCTACAACTGAGTTACATCCTAACCCTATTTTGAGATAGGGTCTTGCCAAGTTGCTGAGGCTGGTGTTGAACTTGAGATCCTCCTGCCTCAGCCTCCTGATTTGCTGGGATTACAGGTGAGCACCCTGCTTCATTCTTTACAGTCAAATGATGTACCTGATCATAAGAGACAGGTATCACAATTTGACAAATAGTAATTAAATAAAAAATAAAATTTATTGGGAACGTATCTCTTAGATAAGTTTCAGGTAGGGGTTTTGTTGCCTTGACTATAAGTGAAATTGCTAAGACCCCAAATTCCAAAGTCAGTTGGCCTGGATCCCCGTTAGTCTTTACATCTGGGGACCACAAACGACAGTGAGGACTTTTTTTTCTCCCTTGTAAAGCTGAAGAAGGGGAAATGAGGAAGAGAGAGGAAAAACAACCAGGATCTTTCCACCATAGACAGGATCTGCAGCAGATGAATTTCAGAATAGGCCATATACAGCCATAGAGACTATGGGGTTTGGCTTCCTTAGAGTCACCTGAGTCATGTACCCCCCCCCAATCTTCATGTACTTCTGTTTCAACAAGACTGAGCTGGATCCAATCGGATGTTTTCCAATCCAGACCCCTTTGGAGAGGAGGAAAGGGCTCCAGGGTAGGATTGCCTCTTCCTCCCTGACCTGCAGTTTCTTTATCTGTAAGGGGTTGTTAGGAGCCCACATTGAGCTACCCATCAAAGGCCAAGCCACAGGCAGCCAGTCTTAGACAGGGGCTGCTTGTTATCACACTCACCAGTCAGAGACACAGATCTCAATCCTGCCACTGTCCAGCAGTTCTGGCCACAGACCCTCCTCCTCCAGGTCCAAGACCTGCTTCTTGCGGCACCAACTAGGAACGTGGGAGAAGGGTCCATGAGAACAAGCAGATCTTTCTCCTCCCCCACCTCCCAGTCCTTGGAGAGTAGGGGCTTTCACCGGAAGGAAGTTACGAAACAGGTTTGTGAAGGGGCCCCCGGCACAGTTCTCCTGTTTTCTTCCACCACCCAGCCATCTCCACCGTGCTGCACCATCCATTTCCGGAGGCCTTCTGTTAAATAAAAGGATGGTAATCCTAGCTACTGGAGGCTGACACAGGAGGACTGCAAGTTTGAGACCAGCCTGGGCAATTTAACGAGACGGTCCCAAATAAAAAAAATTAAAAGGGCTGGGGATGCAGTTTAGTGAAGATGGAATCCCCAGTACCGGAAAAACAAACAAACAAACAAAGCCTCCCAAACCCCTGAGGCCTGGGTCCAAGTTCCACTTTCCCACGGGAGACTGAGCACTGCCTCGCCCCAGCCCGGGCCATAGCTCCGCGGACCTCGCCCCTTCCCACCAGCTCCCTGCAGGCCCCGCCCCGCCCCGCCCCCAGGCCCAGGCGGACCTCGCCCCTTCCCACCCCCTCCCTGCAGGCCCCGCCCCGCCCCGCCCCGCCCCCAGAGGACCCCGCCCCTCCAGCTCCCGGCCGGCGCTCCCACCCTGGCCGCACGGGTTGCAGATGAGGTTGCGTCCCAACGGTCTGCGCACGCAGAAGCGGCCCAGAGGACAAGGCCTGGCGTCCCAAGCGGGGGGCAGGCAGTTGCGGACGAACGACATCAGGGCGCGGCCAGCGGCGCCGTGGTCCCGGGCCAGGATCAGGAGCCACAGGGCCTGGCCGTCCACCAGGGCGCGCCACTCCCGGCACACCCGGCGGCAGCGGGTGAGGAGCGTGCGTGGGGGCACGTGGCTCAGCACCACCAGGAGCAGCTCGGGTGGCAGTTGGCTCAGGTCCAGCGCCTCCTCGGGGTCCAGCTTCGGCCCGGGGACCCGGGTGGCCTGGCCCCTGGAGGCGGAGGCGCCCATGGTCCCCCAGCCGGAGCCAGCTGCGGCTGCGGGGAGAAAGGGTCAGGGCGTCAGGGACCGGCAGCCTCCGCGGCGCGCTACCTCCGCCGGCCCCGCCCTTGCCGGGCGCGCGTCCCGGAGTCTGAACAGCCCCCGAAGCACTCAGAGCCTCCCGCCCACCCTTCGCACCCCCACGTGTCCCCAGGTCCCCACCCTCAGCCCCTCCTCGCCAGCCCCCATCTCGCTCACAGCTCCCCGCCATCCAGCCCGCCCTAGTGGCCCAACTGTCCCCCGAGTCCTACTCCGGAGCCCGCCGATGTCCCTCGCGTGGGCCGCGCGGTGCGGCTCTCGGCCTCGCGCTCCCTTTTTACTCGCCGGCCCCTCCCCTCGGCTGGCACTCCTCTGCCGGCCGCGGTCCAATCCCCGGTGCCTTCCTCTCCAAACCCACCTCCTTCCCGCAGGCTGCGGGCGGCAGGGGAACGACTCAGCCCCTGGGACACCGCAGACGCGGCGGGGAACCGGCGGCGGGAATCCGGGCTCTGTCCCTCGCGATCCGCACCTTGTAATGTCCCTAATTCTGCAGAAGGCGCCTGGCACTGAACAACCGCAGTTATTTCGGTCCAGCATGAGGGCAGGAGACCTCCTTGGCGTTATCTCGTTTAAACTTTTCCATCACCTTTAAGGCGGGTCATGGTTATCCTCTTTCCCCAGGAAAAAAACAGACTCCAACCGCCAAAAATAAGCGTTCTAACCCAAAACACCAGACAGTCTTTAGGGACAGTCTCACTGCGGGCCCTCGTAGCAATCCCATGAAGTAGGCACTGCTCTGTTCCCATTTTACAGATGAGAAAACAGGCCCAACAGAAGCCAGGGGACTTGCCCATGGTCACCAGACTAGTAGTGACAGAACTGGGAATTGAACCCCGCTGTCTAGCTCCAGAATCCCCAATTTTAACCCATGTATCAGCTCTGTTCAATAAGTTTTTTAATTTTTCTTTTTAGTTATTCATGACATCAGGATTCAGTTTTACATAATTAAAAAAGCAGACTATGATTTGTTCAAATTTGGTTCCCAGTATTTCCCTTTCCCTTTTCCCTTCTCTCTCCATCTTTCTGTTGTTTTTTTATTTTTTATTTTTTTTAATTAATGCCTTCTGGATATCCATGATGGTAAGACTCACTGTGGTACCTTTCATAAAAGGACATAGGAAAGTTAGGTCAGATTGATTCCTCGGTTCTTCCCTTATCCAGCGCCCCACCCATTCCCCTTCCTCTAGCCCAGGGGCTTTTTCTATTTTGATGGAGTCTCCCCTGCCCCTCCGCACTTTCTTGCTCTCCTTATTTTGGACTGGCTCCCACATATCAGAGAAGGCATTGGACCTTTGCCTCTCTGGGTCTGGCTAATTTCACTTACCATCACAGTCTCCTCAATAAAAGTTACGATGATGAGTCATTTATGTTATTTTAAACACCAACAAACAAAACTGGACATGGATTCTTGGCCACATGGAACTTTCCTTCTAGAGGGAGAGGTATTGTGAACAAACAGACATAATAAGCGAATTATATAGCACTGGGGAAATTAAAAATAAGACCCCTGGCCAGTTCCCCCCCAAATACTCTCCACAAACGTGGAAAAGAATGAGAGCTTTAAAAATGAGTAGCATTGAGCCAGACCATAGAGGGCATCAGCCATGAAGAACCAACTGGCAATGAGTAAAGGACATCCTGTGCTAGGAAGTGATCAAAGCTAGGGAAACCTAGCAGGGAAGGGGGTGGGGCAAGGGCAGGCGGAGTGTGTGGGGGCAGACCTCCGGTCAGCGGGCTTCTCTTCACCAGTATTTAGCGGCAGAGTCCATTGGTGGAACCCTAGCACGGCTCATTTTCGGAGCAGAAAATAGCGATGGGCTGGAGCAATGGTCTGGGTTATTTAGGGTGGGGCAGGTGGGCGATTCCTGGGGTTCATTGTATTGGGGTCCTGCTGATCCCTTAGAGTGGAACAGGAATGTGAATGACATTGGGACTGAAGGTAGATGCACTCAATTCATGACCCGTGGAAAGGATGGCCTGAGTTCTTCTCTCTCCCAAGCTTTTTTTTTTTTTGGTACCAGGGATTGAACCCAGGGGCACCTAACCACTGAGTCACATCCCCAGCCTTTTTATATATCTTATTAGAGACCGGGTGGCGCCGAGTTGCTTAGGGCCTTGTGCTAAGTTGCTGAGGCTAGGTTTGAGTTCGTCATCCTCCTGCCTCAGCCTCCCAAGTTGCTGGGATTACAGGCCTGCTCCTGGCCTCACTCCAGTCTTCGCACCAAGTGCAGAATAAAAGCTGTGATGCCTTTGACTTAACATCTCCAGGAAGGAACTGGAATGAGACAATTGTGTGGGTCCCAATGAGACTGTTGTGGGTCGCCACAAAAGGACGGTGTGTGCTTTCCTCCTCCCCCACCATGGGCCTGCAGAGCAGCTGAACGCTCAGTCTAGTCACAAGGCCAAGGTGTCTGCAGGATGATAGCATCCACAGCAATTCCTGGGGTAAACTAAGCCCCCATTCCCCAAGGCCAGGGTGTTTGCGCAAGAAATAAAAAATCTTTAAAAATTGTGCCTCCAGCTGATGAAATATTACAGGCAGAGTCTCAAAATAGTTGGGGATATGGCTCCCT
This sequence comes from Marmota flaviventris, assembly GCF_047511675.1. NCBI lineage: Eukaryota > Metazoa > Chordata > Mammalia > Rodentia > Sciuridae > Marmota > Marmota flaviventris. Next base: position 14,557,200 of record NC_092515.1, on the reverse strand, counting down.
GGTGGAGACCCCTGGCTTCACTCCCTGCAACAAACAAACCAATATTGTTCCCATGAGGGGGCTTGAGGAGGGAAGCGAGCGTGAGGAGGTCTCTCGAGGGCTGAAGGAGGGCTCTGCTCAGATCTTCTGGGCTCGTGACACATCACAGAAGAGAGTTTAAGGATGGGTCGGGTTTTACCAGAGAGGACGAGCTTGACTAGGAAGTGAAAAGTGAGCGCGCTGCTCTCTAGGCAGTGTCCCTGCTAAAGTGACAGTGAGACACTGGCCAGGCTTAGGGTCAGGGTTTCTATTAGAGCATGGAATTAGGTGGGATAGGTCTGGCCTGGAGTGTTGAAGCCAGAATGAGACAGGCAGGCAGTACAGACAGGTAAATCAGGAGGATCAAGGAGGCCAATTCTGAGTGAATCTGGCAAGTTGGAGGCTGTCCCCCAGGGATTGGAATTTAGTTCCTCCAGAGCCCTTCCTCCACCCTTATCCAGAACCTCCCCCGCTCCAGCCTGTGGCCAAGATAACCTGTCCCAGGAATTGCCCCTCCCTAAGGGAGCTAAAAGGTGGTTGATTAATGTGTCCTGGGCCGCTCCATCCTGCCCTTCCCCCCCCAGCCCACCTGGTTCCCATCTTCGGGCCACCGCACCGAGTCACAGTGCACCGGAAGGAGAGAGATGAGGGGAAGAGGGCAGGAGAACAAAGGAAGCCTAAGACATATAAAAAGGGCAGAGCACCTCGCTTCTGGGGATACCCGGATACCAGCTGTGGCCCCATAGAGAAGTCTCTGTGACCCCCTTTCTAAATAAACCCTGCCTATAGGCTGCCTGGGCGCTTCTCTAATGTTCAAACTTCAACCTGTGGGGAAGCGGGATCAGTGGTGGGACTTCCCTTGGGATGGCATATATTGAGCAAGAACGAGTTTCCCCACTGCGGTGCTGGCCAGGCAGGTGGCTTCAGCTCGCATCTGTGGCTGACGGGTCATATTCATGGTCTAAGTCAACGGTAGCCCCTAGCTTCACAAGGTCAAAGGTCTCTTTCCATCCCTGAGGCTCCTCTGTTGGACTCAGCTGCCCTCAGAGGCCAGTCCACATTCCAACATGGACATCTCTCTACACATTCCTAAAATTCTATCTCAGTGGGACAGAAGGGCAGAGGCTGAAAAGTCCTTCTCTCTCAGTCCCCAATTCTCCTCCCCAGAGGTGGCCTCTGTCAATTTCTGCAATGACATCCCAGGCTATACTCTGAAAAAGGAAAACAATGAATGAGCTCAAGAAGGTTCTAGTTCCTAGAATATAATGGTTAGAAAGTAATGTTTCCTGGGGTGGGGGAGGGGAGGGGAGGAGGCAAGGCACCCAGGGGCCATTTGAGAAAGTTATGGGTCAGGGTAATGGAGGGTGCTGTTTGGGTCCCATGGAAGGTCACACCCAGAGAGTTGTCCCAATTCCTACAGTCATGGCACCCTAGGCTGGAGTCCCCACAGACTGGATTCGCTCTCCCGCCCCTGGAAGAAACAAGCTAACCAGGGAAAAAGGAATCGAGTTGCAGTTTGGTCAATTAGTGAGCTAACTACCTCTGCAGGCCCTACAAAAGTATTGCAATTTATAGAAACAAAAGCCAGGAAATCTACATATGTAGATGAGGTCGGTGGTGCTAGCTAGATATGTTATAATTGTGGTTTCATTGGCACCCTCAGGGCCAAGTGGGGCAGATTTTCAGTTTCTATTCTCAGTGTGAGAAAGCTGGGATGGAGAAATACTGGTTTTCAGGAAACTGAGGGCTCGGAGCTTTCCATTCCAAAGGGGGCTCTGTCACACTCCTATTATTCCATGTCCTGTGCATTCTCATGGAGGAGGTGTCAAAAGACAAAATCATGACAAATTGTAGTGTCGAGATCTTTACTGGCTGTTTTTGCAAGTCTAGAATCTGGTAACGCCTCGTCCTATAAAATAGAATGAGTTTTCTAATCAGCTGAGTAGAGGAGTTTGGTTGATAGGGAGAGACAAAGTCCAGGAGTTCAGGAAGGGTGAAGCAGATTGGTTGTTTCAAAGTTCCTTTTCTTGTAAAGCAAAGGGGATTCCTGGATTTGGCTCTTCTCTATCACTTTCCTGATGACTGGGAAGGTAAGATCACAACTCAGTGTCAGCTTGGTGACTTGGGACTTGAGCATGAGTGGCTCTACTTTGGTTGGTCTCTTGAGCTCAATCCAGCCAGTGGTCTCCTATGCATTTTATTTCACAGAGGAAAGCTGTTAATCTGCACTTAGAACCCAACAATGTCAAAGGTGTTAACAGATGCTGAATTTTCTAGAAATGTAAATACTAGGTTCACTGAATGAAGATCGTCCTTGGCTTTTCTTGGGACTTCTATCATGTTTTTTTTTTTTTTTTCTGCTATGGTTTGGTCATAGTTTAAGTATGTCCCCTGAAGGTTTATGTTGATAAAAGAAAAATTATGAAATGTCTTAAATTTAATTATAAAGGGCCAGAGGATGAAAGGGAGGAGGTATGGGGGAGGATGATCAGTTAAAAAGCTATGGGCTGAACAGAGCAACATACACATTCTAGAATTTGAATTAAAAACTGAACTCGTTGGCTAGGTGTGGGGGTGCACGTCTGCAATCCCAGCCACAGGGGAGGCTCAGGCAGGAGGATCTCAAGTTCCAGGCCAGCCTGGGCTCTTTAGTAATTTACAATTTAGCAAGACCCTGTCTCAAATAAAATAGGCCGGGGATTTAGTTAGTGGTAGAGTACCCCTGGGTTTAATCCCTGACACTGCAAAAAAACAACCCCCCCAATAAAAGAAGAATAGAAAAACTTAATACATCCTATCACAACACCTTAATTCATCCTATCATAACCCCAAATGATGCAGAAACAATTAATTGCTTCTTATGGACTTCCCTCCTATCCCAAAGCTTTCCCCACTCTGTGTAACCATCCTTCTCATCTATAGATCTAGTCAAAGTGGGGTCAATGTAAACATTTAAAATCTTCCTTCCCCAAATTTTCTTTTTATTATTTATTTATCTTTTTGGTACTGCGGATTAAACTCAGGGGCATTCGGTCACCAAGCCACATCCCCAAACCTATTTTGTATTTTATTAGAGAGAGGGGCTCAATGAGTTGCTTAACACCTTGCAGTTGCTGAGGCTGGCTTTGAACTCGTGATCCTCGTGCCTCAGCCTCCTGAGCCCCTGAGATTATGGCATGGGCCACCTCCACCATCCAAATTTTCATTTTTAAATACTCTGTTGTTTAGATCCAGTGGACACTTTCCCAACTGCTACATGACCTTCCTGCTGGGGCTGCAGAAACTTGTCCTAGGACTAGACTAGTCCCTTCTTTCTGGCTAGCATCTGTAGAGGCTCAATAAATCTTTCTTTTCTTTTTTTCTTTTTTTGTACCAGGAATTGAACCCAGGGGTGCTTTACCACTGAACCACATCCCCAACCCTTTTTATTTTTAATTTTGAGACAGGGTCTTTCTAAGTTGCTTAGGGCCTAGATAAATTCCTGAGGTTACCCTCGAACTTGCAATCCTCCTGTCTAAGCCTCCGGAGCCATTGGGATTACAGATATGCAACACTGCATCTGGCTCAATAAACATTTTTTATTTCAGAAATCTCTCTGTCTCTCAAGAGTACTAGTTTAAGATGGGTGAGATAGTGCACACCTCTAATCACCTTGGCTGGGGAGGTTGGGGCAGGAGGATCATGAGTTCAAAGCCAGACTTAGCAACTAAGTGCTAAACCTCAGTGATATGCAACTCAGTGAGACCCTGTCTCTAAATAAAATACAAAATAGGGCTGGGGACATGGCTCAGAGGTTGAGTGTCCCAGAGTTCAATCCCCACCCCCTTTCTTACCCCTGGAAAGGACTATTGGTCCTTTCCTATTTAACAATGTATTGAAATTTCATCGCCATTGCAAGGTATTAAGAAGGTGAAATCTTCTTAATGGTGGTGCACACCTGTAATCCCAGGGGCCCAGGAGGCCAAGGCAGGAGGATTGCAAATTCAAAACCAACCTCAGCAAAGCCAGCTTCTTTGGCACTTTTTTTGCACAACTTTTTTGGCACAGAGTTTAATCTCTGGTGCCAAAAAAAAAAAAAAAAAAGGTGGAATCTGACTCTGTTTAGAGGTCTGAGCCTTTGGGAGCTGATCAGGATTAGATAAGGTTATCAGGGTGGAGTCCCTATGATTAAACTGCTGGCTTCATAAAAAGAGAAACCAGAGGACACATGCATGTGCACATGCACGCGCGCACACACACACACACATTTTCTGTTTCTTTTTTTTAAAATATTTTTTAGTTGTAGATGGACACGATACCCTTGTTTTATTCATTTATTTTTATGTGGTGCTGAGGATTGAACCCAGGGCCTCACATGTGCTAGGCAAGTGCTCTGCCACTGAGCTACAGCCCCAGCCCACATTTTCTGTTTCTTGCCTTGCGATTTTCTGTGCCAACTCAAGAAGCAGCCAGCAAGAAGGCCATCACCTCCAGAATGAAAGCCAAAACAAACTTCTTTTCTTTATAAAAGTACCCAGCCTCAGGTATTTCATTATGGTAATAGAAAACAGACTAATACATCCTTCTGTTCAGTAAAACATCTCATGTAGGCATACCAGCTGTGGGTTTTACAGAGTTGTTGCTTCAGGGATTCCACATAAAAGGGCAAACATTCTGGGGATATACTAAAAGCACAGGTTCAGAGTATTGAGGTCTGCATTTGGAACACATTCCCAGGAGGTGCCTGAGTCATAATCATATCAAAACAAGTCTCTCTTGCATGTTGATCTACACACCTATTCTTTGAAGTACAAATTTTCTCTCCTTTTATTTTGCCCTTAGCTATAGTTAGGTCATTTTATTAACATTTGAACAATTACCCATGAAAACAGGTTTTGTTATTTAAGGACTTCATTTCAAGGTAGGAGAGGAGATGTGCGGAATTATTGGCTGGAAATCAAGGTCACTGGCTCCGGACGAGCTGGATCAACAAGGACGGTGAGGGAAAAGTGGGGTGGGGGGTGCAGGGCAGGATCCCTGCTGGAGCATGGGTGGGAGGCTGGAGGGAGAATCCTGCCTGTCTGGTTTGCAGAAGTAGAAAATTCCTGGACCTGGGAGTTGGGAAGTAAGTGCGCCACACCCGTTGGCCCAGGGAGAATACGGTTGTCACAAGTATTATCAGTGTTTTTTAATATATAGGATTACCTTTACCAGCACATGGTCATGCTGATGGCACTCCCAGGATGAAGAGGAGGACTCCTAGGGGTGTCCTGCTTTGGACCCTCCCAGCCGTTCCGCAGGCTGTGGGTAAGGTGGTTTCCTTAGGCGGGAGGTCCCTGTTACCTCTGCCTCCTTGACCCATCGGGTTCTTTTCCAAGCCTCCTCCATGAGTTTCCCATTCTGATGGGCCAGTTTTATTATTTGTTTTATTTTACGTATTTATTTATTCTTGTCACGGTGCTGGAGGTGAACCCAGGGCCTCACACATGCTGGGCCAGCGCTCTACCACTGAGCTACATCCCCAGTCCTGGGCCAGTGCTTTGCTCTTTAAAGCTTCTTATTTTGTTATGTTTAACCTTGAAAACTGGCTCTGATCAAAAAAACTGGCTCTGATTGTTGGTTGGTATGACTTCAATAGGAGGAAGCCCCTCTTTAGGGCAAAGAAGGTGTGTGGGTGGCTGGTTGGGGCGGCACAGTTTGTAATCCCAGCAGCTCAGGAGGCTGAGGCAGGAGGACCACGTGTTCAAAGCCAGCCTCAGCAATTTAGAGAGGCCCTAAGCAACTCAGTGAGCCCCTGTCTGTAAATAAAATGCAAAACAAGGGCTCAGGATGTGGCTCAGTGGTTAAGTGCCCCTGGGTTCCATCCTTGGTACCAGAAAAACAAAACAAAACTAATTTAGCTTAAGGCTCCTAATTGGTTTTTATTTGCCAGTCTAGAATCGGGCAACACCTCACTCGCCAAGATGGAGTAACGGGATGAGCTGAGCAGAGGGGCTGGCTTTATAGGCAGGAAAGAGTCGAGCAAAGAGAAACCGAACAGAAAGCAGATTGGTGGGTCCGGTTTCTCAGTTACTTTCCTTGTAAAGGTGACAGCAGAGAGTTCCTTATCAGGACCAGGAAAATTGGCCATTTTGGAATTTGACTTTTATCTCTCTCCCTTTCTCTTTTTCTCTCTCTCCTGGAAGATTAGATAAACAACTTAGTTTCCATTCATGTTTCAGCATGAGTGACTCCATTTTGGTTTGGTCCATTGGGCCTGGGGCAGGAGCTCGGCCCAGACCAACAGCCGCCTACCCACTTTATCTGACACCTCCAATAAACCCCCCGGGAAAGGGCGCGCAGCCCCTTCAGTCAGCAGAAGAATGCAAACTGGAAGAAAGGATTACGCATACACTGGAATCTGGAATGGCTAAAAACACCATCAACCAACAAACCCTCATTGTTGGTGAGAACATGGAACAACAGGCGCCCTTTGAAAGGGTTTGGGGGAGCGGGGTTACTGTCCTGTGCCTTGGAAAACTGCTAAGCAGCACCTATGGAAGGCAGGCCTGGCCGTGACCTTGGGGGCGTTCCGGGTGTATATGTGAGCTCCTCTGCACAAGATGGACAGGAGAATGTCCACCGCAGAAGGTACCAGCTTCAGCTAAATACAGAATGGATGGACTTTGGAGGCAGACAGTTAAGGAAATAAGTCAGACACAAAGGAGGAGCTTGATTTTTTTTTTTTTTTTTTTTTTTGGTACTGGGGATTGAACTCAGGGGCACTCGACCAGGGAGCCTCATCCCCAGCCCTGGAGACAGGGTCTCACTGAGTTGCTTAGGCCTTGCTAAGTTGTTGAGGCTGGCTTTGAACTCATGATCCTCCTGTCTCAGCCTCCGGGCTGCTAGGATCACAGGCGTGTGCCACCGTACCCGGCACATGCTGTGATTTCCTTTAATATATTTAGGAAAAGAGTGATGTTAGGGCCCAGGATGATAGTTGTCCTGGGGACATTACCTCACTGATGGCTAGAGACAGGCTCAGTTTGGCTTTTCTGTATGTATATTGTGTGAGAAGCAGAAAGTCTGGTGGTCCATTTTTAGGATAGAGTATTTAGCCTTAAATGTAAACTTGGGATGTAAGAAAGGCAGGGGGAGGGGACATGAGCAGAAGGGAAAGTCCCCAGTAGCTTTGGATCGGATGTGGCAGATCCAAAGTCCAGGCACTGAACAGCCCCTGGAGAAACAGGAGGTGGGAGGGGTCGGCCTGACCAGCAGGGACAGGGGTCTCTGTTAGGAAATAGTAACCTGGGGAAGGAAGTAAGAGCCAGGCTGGGGTGGGGCTGGGGCTGGGGCTGGGGCTGGGGCTGGGGCTGGGGCTGGGGCTGGGCTGGGGGGTGCCGAGCACTTGCCTTGCACATGGGAAGCACTGAGTTCAGTCCTCAGTACTTATAAAAATAAGTGTCCATCTACAACTAAAATACATATATTAAAAACAAGGAAGTAAGAGCTGCATGTGTGTCGGAATACACTCACCCAAGAAGGCTTTCCCACCACAGAGAACAAAGGGAGGCAGGGACAACCAAAGGTAGGTTTCTTCACATAACCCAAAAGGAGACCCTAAAACCTAGGTGATCTTCCAGAAGACTATGCACCCCATAGTACTCAGCCAGTGAGGAGTGGGGGAGGGACCCTGCACACGGGGGATAAAATGCTGATTGTGACCGTTCTGGGAGTCCCTGACCATGGGGCACCGGATCTTGCAAGACGGTCATTAAAGTCTATTTTTACTGTCCCCCCTGTCTCTGAGCCCGTTCTTTGAGTGTGAGTAGGTGAGCGTGTTCTCACCTATTACTCTTCAATAAAAGGTTAAAGCTGGATGCGGTGGTGCTCGCTGTAATCCCAGGGACTTGGGAGGCTGAGGCAGGAGGATCACAAGTTTGAGGCCAGCCTTGGCAAATTAATGAGACCCTGTCTCAAAATAAAAAAGGCCTGGGAATGTAGCTCTGTGGTAAAGTGCCCCTGGGTTCAACCCCTAGGACCAAAAAGAAAAATAAAAAATTAAAATAAAGCAAAGGGACAAAAACCCAAATCAAGCCTGGCTCTAAGTGACAGGGCTCCTGGTTTATCATGCTATTCTCCCTACTTTCGGTACCTGTAGAAGTTTGTTGGGTTCAGAAAATAGTACCCCAAAGTGGCATTTTGACATTGTCACACCTTGGATCTGTAAATGTCCCTCAAAGGCCCCTGTGTTAAAGGCCTGGTCCCTGGTGAGAGAGAGAGAGAGAGAGGGAGAGAGAGACAGCACAGAGAGGGGGGGGGGGGGAGAGAGAGAGAGAGAGGGAGAGGGGCTGGGCTGACAGCCAAAGACAGGAGGAGCCGCCCTGGTGCTGGGTGGGCTGGGGCGGGGGTGCCACTTCTGGTTTTGCCAGGTGGCTCTGGAGAAGTCATCTCCACTTATTTGTTCTGTGGCTGTTTATCTCTGAGACCTGGGACTGGAGGGGGCCATTCTTTCCCCATGAGGTGACTGCTTCTGCTTGGGGGGCTGTGGTCTCTCAGTGGGATGACCTTTTGCATGGGGGGCTCTGTTTTTCTGCAGGCTCAGGACCGAGGACTTCCAGGCGCCACTCCAGTGGGTCTGGGCAGGAAGTTGTATGAGGTGGCAGTTGGATGTCCCTGCAAATCCTGAGAATGCCGCCATTACTCTGATCTCGGTGCCTTGGGCTTTGGATGAACACGGCCTGGATGATTGACAGGCCACACGCAGAGCCCAGCAGGGACCTGACCCCGAGGTCAAGGACCAGCCCAGGCGGAGCCATGCTTCAACCCGCTCTTACCCGCCGGGCGCCAGCAGGCCCAAGTGAAGGGTCACATACCCTTTGTCCCTCTGGAGGTCCCTAAAAGTCTTAGAACCTCTCAGAAGTGGAGTGAGAGGGGCTGTGGCTGTGGCCCAGTGGTAGGGCGCTCGCCTAGCAAGAGTGAGGCCCTGGTTGGATTCCTAGCACGGCAGAAAATACATAAATAAATAAAATAAAGGTTCATGGACAACTAAAAAATATAGATATTAAAAAAAGTGGTGTTAGCAGAGGGGCAACCTGAGAAGTAGCCGCACTTGGTACCTATAGTCCTGCAAATTAAGTCATTTTCTCAGAAAGAATGTTCCACAAGCTGCCGGAGGAGTTCTTGAACTCGGTGACTGTAATACACCGTGGTCTCCACCTCCCCTAACCCGGGGAAAGGTGAGGAAGCACACAGCCAGACTGCGCCTGCGCAGGCTCCTCCCCTGCTGGGGAAGACGCCCCGCCCCCTCCTGAATAGGCATCACCATCCAAATGTCCTGCAGCTCCCCAGCTTCAGGCAGGTACAATTTGGGAAGTGATTTCCCTCCGTCTCCTCATTCACTACAAATAAATGTCACTCTGTGACCCTGTGCTTGGTGTCTGCTTCCTGATTCCCTCCTAGAGGCAGAGCCACTGAGCCTCTGACAGTGTTGGAAGGCCTGGGAGAGGACTGCAGGGCCCCGGCCTCTTCCTCCTTCTCTCTCTCTTTCCATTTCCCAGCCAGCAGGTGAGCCCAGTGCTCAGGAGTGCACTCCTGCCACAGTAAGCTGCCTCCCCACAGGCACCAAAGCCAGGAAGCCATTAGATCATGGAGGGAAGGAAACAGCCAACACTGGGACCCATTTTTTTTCTCTTTATAAGTTGATCGTCTCAGGTATAATTAGTTTCAGTAAGGAAAGGCCGATCTGGACCAACTGCAAAAGTAGTGTTTCCCTGACCCTCTCCCCTCCCCACTGAGCCCAACCCCATTTCTGCCTCCTCTGCCTCTCCCAAAACACAGGGAGGGTTTTCTTAGTTTTTCCCAGAGGTTCCCTTATCTGACTAGAGGAAACTCCTCCAGAAGGACTGAGCTGGCCTGTTCTTTGGGTGCTGCGGATCTTGAAAAAAATCACTAAGTAAAATTGCCTATGGCCCCACCCCTTCTGGGAACCAGGGCGCGGGGAAGCTTCTGTGGCTTTAGGATCTTGGGTGCCACTTCCCCTAGGGCTCCCTGTACCTGATAAAGTGCCTGCTTTTCTCCTGTCCCCTAGGGTCAGTTTGTTTGGTGGCCTCTGACCTTCACTGCAGAGGGAAGGAGGGAGGCCGCTCACCCCTACAGGTTTAAATATCTAAACTTCCCTGTCAGGAGCCATCTGAGGGCTGGGTGTGGATTGTGTTGCCCGCAGGAGCCCCTTGAGGGGACAGGCCTGGCTCCGGACCTCCCTGTCAGGGCCTGATGGCCTGATGCAGGTGCCCCTCCCCCTCCAGCTCTGCCTGAGACCCCACCCAGCATGAGATGGGGGTGGCCTGCCCAGATGTCAATCAACCTGCGGACACCCGACATCCCCGAGAAGGCTCCGCCCTCGAAGCCTTACCCCCTGCGGTGTCCCCACTACAGAATAAAGAAAATGCGGGCTCACGCTCTTTTCCAGCGGGGAAGCTGACCCCTGAGGTCGCAGAGCGTCCCTCCCTGGATTTGAAAAGGACTCTCAGTGTCGCCGCTTTCTGAGCTTAACGTCGCAGCCCGCTCTTCTGAACCAGGTCGCCTCCCCCGCGCGGGTCGTTGGCGAGACGGCCACTAAGATCCAGCGGTTCTGCCTCTTGGTTTTTCCCCCTCAAAATGAGAACAGGGTCTTGAACAGCTACGCCCTGCTCTGGGGAGGACATCGGTCCAGCAGGGGCAGCAGCCCAGGGGTCCACCAGCAGGTGACTACGGAAATGTAAAGTCTAGACAGGAGTCAGCCTTGAGTGGAAGGAGATCGGGCGACAGCATGGGTGAGCCTGGAGGACGTTACTCTGTCTGAGTCAGATTCTGTCCCCTTGTGAGGAACTTAGAAGACTCGAGTTGACAGAGACCCAAACTGGAAGGTGGTTTTCTGGGCCCGGGAGGGAGCAGGGGGCGGTGCTGGTTGATGGGAACGGAGTTTCAGTTCTTCAGGAGGGAAGAGTTCTAGAAAGTGATGTCCACACCTGAAAATGGTAAAAGTGGTCAATTTTATCTTATCTGGATTTGACCACGATTAAAACTCTTAACTGCAAAAGATCAACAATAACATTTTTCTATAAGCAACGATAGCTTTAAGGTAGCACAGCATAAACCCAATAAAAAATGAGCAATACTTTATGAGAAAATGTGTAAACTTTACTAAAGAGCACAGAAGAAGAGCTCGGTGAACTGAATGGACAGAGAGCGGTGCCCGGGTGACCTGGTGATATTGTGACACAAGAACATGGGGTCCCCCCATGGCCACATGGACGGATCCAGAAAGCACATCCTCAGTTCCAATGTGAAGGTGCAGGTTGTGACCACCCCCTGCCATTTATATAAAATTTATATAGAAGCACACGCAACAGTGCTGTGTCACAAATGTGGGGCACTTACCCCAAGAGGACAACACTACCTGAAATGTGTATCCTTTCCATTTATTTCAGGACAGTGGTTATGCCTTGGTGGGGGTGGGAGAAGAGAAGGTGCTATGGTTTGGATCTAGAATGTCTCCCAAGGGTGTTTAAGGCTTGGAACCTTTGAGAGGTGGGGCTTAATAGGAGGTCTTTAGGTCATTGGGGACACACCCTTGAAGGCTATTGTGGAGCCTGACCCCATCTTCCTTCTCTTTCTGCTTCCTGTCCATGAGGTGAGCAGTTCTGTGACACCAAGCTGTGATGAGCTGCTCCACCACAGGTCCAACACCCCAGGATCACCAGGCCATGGAGTGAAATCTCCATGATGGTGAGACACAATCAGTCTTTTCTCTGTATAAGTTAATGATCTCAGGTATTTCGTTATAGTAACAGAAAGCTGACTCACACAGAATGTTTGGTTTATGTCTCTGGAACTTAATTTATTTTAGAAAAAGAAAACAGAAAAATATGTTAAAATGTTGATCATATTAAATCTGAATGTTAGATCCATAGTATCTCTAGAATATTATTTTTGGTCATTTTCTGTAGTTTATACTTGAAGAAAAGAAATATATTGTTTTTCTCTAACCCTCATATGTTTGTATAGGATAAAACTCTTGTAACAAAAGGCAGATTAACAAAGAGAAAACCAAATAAGCTTATTATATTCAGTGCTCATTTTGCAGGAGAAAATTCAGTGATTATGATTATTGTTACTGGAGATTGAACCCTGGGGGTCTCAACTGTAGAGCCATATCCTTAGTCCTTTTTGTTTTTCTTTATGAGACAGGATCTTACTAAGTTGCTGAGGCTGGCCTCAAATTTGCTATACTCTTGCCTCAGCCTCCCAAGTTGCTGGGATTACAGGTCACGGAGGCCACCAAACAAACTGACCCTAGGGGACAGGAGAAAAGCAGTCACTTTTATCAGGTACAGGGAGCACTAGAAAGTGGCACCCAAGATTCTAAAGCCACAGAAGCTTTCCCGCGCCCTGGTTCTCAGAGGGGGTGGGGCCATAGGCAATTTTACTTAGTGATTTTTTTTCAAGATCCGCAGCGCCCAAAGAACAGGCCATAGCCGGGGACAAAGTTCTCCCGGGTTCTGGGTGATGGCTTTCAGTTTCTTCTTCTTCAGGGTTGACCTTCCCATTGCATGGAATGCCCGGATGGGGCTGCGGACAGCTCAGTCCTTCTGGAGGAGTTTCCTCTAGTCAGATAAGGGAACCTCTGGGAAAAACTAAGAAAACCCTCCCTGTGTTTTGGGAGAGGCAGAGGAGGCAGAAATGGGGTTGGGCTCAGTGGGGAGGGGAGAGGGTCAGGGAAACACTACTTTTGCAGTTGGTCCAGGTCGGCCTTTCCTTACTGTAACTAATTATACCTGAGACAATCAACTTATAAAGAGAAAAAAAATGGGTCCCAGTGTAGGCTGTTTCCTTCCCTCCATGATCTAATGGGCTTCCTGGCTTTGGTGCCTGTGGGGAGGCAGCTTACTGTGGCAGGAGTGCACTCCTGAGCACTGGGCTCACCTGCTGGCTGGGAAATGGAAAGAGAGAGAGAAGGAGGAAGAGACCAGGGGCCCTGCAGTCCTCTCCCAGGCCTCCCAACACTGTCAGAGGCTCAGTGGCTCTGCCTCTAGGAGGGAATCAGGAAGCAGATACCAAGCACAGGGTCACATAGAATGACATTTATTTGCAGTGAATGAGGAGAGAATTCACTTCCCAAATTGTACCTGCCTGAAGCTGGGGAGCTGCAGGACATTTGGGTGGTGATGCATATTCATGAGGGGGCGGGGCATCTTCCCCAGCAGGGGAGGAGCCTGCACAGGTGCAGTCTGGCTGCAGGCTTCCTCCCCGTTCACCACACCTGGATGAAGCCTCAGTTCCAAAGTAACCCAAAGCTGGGCACATGCCTAATCCCTTGGCTCAGGAGGCTGAGGTAGGGGGATCACGAGTTTAAAGCCAGCCTCAGCAGCTCAGGAAGGCACTAACCAACTCGGTGAGACCCTTTCTCTAAATAAAATACACAAAAAGGTCTGGGGATGTGGCTCAGTGATGCTTCTTGGTTCAATGCCCAGGACAAAAAAAAAAAGAAGTAACTCAAAGCAGTGGCTTTGGGTCCCACCTTAAGTAGTATTTAAGTAACAGTATTTTAAAGAGCAATAAATCAATCTTAAGCACAGTGACCACTCAGCTCCAGAGACAGGAACACGTGGGGAGAAGTAAATTCTGTTCCCAGATCTGAGCTAATAAGCAAGTGACACAGGACATCTATGTCTTTAGATGGGAGACAGGAGGGAGGTAGGGGGACCTTTGTTCTTGTGAATTGCTGTCCTGCTGGGGCACGCAGAGGAAAGGCACAGGACTTAACTATCTTCAGTTCCACAGTCCTCAAGATTTTAAGGAGAAAATCTGCTGAAGTTTGGGTCCTAAGTGTCTCCCAGAGACCCACGTGTTGGAAGCTTGTCCCCAGCAAGGCACGACTGGGGGGTGGTGGCATCTCTACCTCATAGACGGGTCAGACCAGGACTGACCCTTGGTCCTCAAGTTACTGGGGAAGTGCCCTTGAAGGGACAGTGGGAAGCTGGCCTCTTCCTCTGCATCTCTTTCATTTCCCAGCCACAGATGAGCAGTCCCACCCTGCCAGGCACTCCTACCGTGACATTCCGTGACATTCCGCCTGTGGGAGGCTCAAAAGCAACCGGGACAGGGCGGTGCTGGGGCTCAGGGGTAGAGCTCTTGCCTAGCACTGGGTTCCATCCTCAGCACCACGTATCAATAAATGAATAAAATAAATGTCCATCTACAACTAAATATATATATATATATATATATATATATATATATATGTATATATATATATATATTTATATTTACATATTTTTAAAAATCAGGTCATTCAAAAAAAGCAATGGGGCCAGGCCCTCAGGGACTAAAACTGTCCAAACTGTGAGCCACAATAACCCTCTTCTCTTATAAGTTGATTCTCTCAGGTAATCTGTTATGGTGAGGGAAAGCTGACTAACACAGTTTCCTTTATACTTAAAAATAGGTAACACTCAAAATAACCTCAGGAGTGCTCCCGGGGATGAGAACCAGCGCAGAGTCCTCAGACGGACTCATCTCTTCTGAGTGCTAGGAGGTCCCTGGAGCTGGCTGGCAGGTGCTCTAAACTAACCTCCTCGAGTTATCACACCTGTGCTGGTGCGTTCTGACCCTGCCCCGGGAGAGAGCAGGGATTCAGTGTGGGCCGCAGACTTGGAACCTTGGGGTTTGCCAAGTGGGAGGAGAAAGATGGTGCCTACGGCAGGCAGGGGAGGTGAGTCCTCAAGGCCCAGCAGGACTGACCCCCGAAGCCAGGACAGAACAGGGCCCGGATCATCAGTTCTGTTCACCAGCTGTTTCCACTTTCTGTCCGAATTCTTGCCCTCATGAACCTGAACCTCCTGAACAGCCCTAGGACCTCAATACCACTAACTCCATTTTACAGATAAAAACCCCAAACAAACCAAGACACAGAAGGTTAGCAGAAGTCCCCAGGTTCCACTCTGGCTTCTCAGTCTACACTTGTAACAATTCCTTGAGGCCCAGAAGGAGGCAGGAATGATCTGTTCCAGAATGTTCTGAATTGGTACTTTGATTTTAAGCTGCAAGCTCGTGAGCAGCTGGATCTCAGCAAGGACTCTCTGGCCCACCCTTTCCTGCCTTCAGCAAGTTGTAAAAATTCTTATGAGAAAGCTGCCTCCCCTGGGCCAACTCTAGAAGGTGACACTTATCACGAGTGACTGAGAATCGGTGCTGCAGTGGGTGTGGGTAGGTGGACCCCCCTCCCCCCACTAGCCTTGCACCCCTCCATTGGCCTCCTAGGGGCCCCCTGAATTCCCATCCGTAGCCCACACTCCTCTGTCTTGTGATTCCTTCACAAAATGTGTCATTCTTTTTGCAAAAAGTACAAAAGTTTCGGCTCCGTCCGTTTCTTGAAGTTCCTACTGTCTCGAGTGGGTGCCCGAGTAAAACCTGTTTTTCTCCTGTCAATCTGCCCTGCATCGATTTGCTTCCTAGCCCCAGCCAAGGACCCCACTTGAAAACTGAATTGGGTAGAGGGATTATTAGCTGCCCCTACAGCTCTGTGCCAAGGTCATGGATTTCTGGTGGGGAAGGACCAAGGCCTCAGGGCACCTGCTTCCACTTAAACCAAGGAGCCTCCTGTCAATGAGACTGTCTCCTTTGTCCAGTGACCAGATGAGCCAAGCAGCAAGGAAGAGCCAGCTCAGGTGCAGCCCTCGTGAATCTAGGTCTGGCTCCATCACCAGAGGTGGGCTGTGGCCTTCCCATCTGGGAAATGGGAGAGTAGCAATACCTAAATTGAGGGGGGGTTAGAGATCTGATGGAAGGAGGCGTATAAGATGTTCAGGCAAGTCCCTGGGGGAGAAGGCAGACGGGCTCGGGGAGCTCAGCTGTCCTCTGAGGGTCACCTCAGTGGCTGTATAAACCAGGGACAGAATTCCCACCAGAAGCTGGCTTCCCCGGGCCACCAAGACCACCATCACCAAGAGAGCAGTTCTTTCACTGGGGCATCATGGTGCCAGTGTGGGGGACAGGGACCCTGGATCTGGAGGCCGAGCACCCAGAGCCACCCCTGTTGGGAGTCTCCCTGAGAACTTCCCGGGCCTTTCAGATAAGGAGCCCCTAATGCACCGTGGCGGTGGGCAAGTTGCCAGTGGGCGGATAGCAAGCTGTTTTGAAAACCTTCTAATTGGCCCTCCCGTCTTCCGTGGTCGTGGACAGTTCGTGCCCCCCATGAATCTTACGCAGGGCGGACGGGCGTGTACCCTAGGTGATGACCTGACCTTTACTATGATTGGCCCCGGGGCTTCCTGGTTTAAGATAACTCTCACTTTCTATATAAGCTAGCACCAGCTTGCCGTAAAGTGCTTCGTCTTTGTCACTGCTGTCTGTGTGTGTGCATTTTAACCTTGGCCTTTCAACCCCTGCTGAGCTGGCAAGTCACTGGTCTTCTGACAGAAGCCCACGTTCTTCCTGGGTTCAACACAGGACACCCCGTTTGTTTCTGAGCCGGCCACGACTTCTGACGGAGCTCATAACTATCATTACGTGGCCGACCCACGCAGCACCTAGTTCAACGGAACCAGGACACTATGAGGAAGTGACACAGTCACTCACATATTCCTCAAGCATTTATTGAGCACCACATATTTACCAGGCCCCGGGCGAGGCCCTGGGGACAGAGCAGTGGAAGAGATAGGCAAAGTGTGTACCTTCCTGGAGCTGATGTTCTGCAGGACAAAACAGACCATAAATAAGGGAGGATGTAAATAAGTAGAATCTAGAAGGGTGGTAAGTACTAGAGAGAGAGCGAACAAATTTATGGGTGATAAATATGGGGGGAGGGGTTGCAGTTTCAGGCAGGGCTGTCAGAGAAGGCTGCACTGAGAGCTGACTTTGGGGCTGAGATCTAGAAGGGATAAGGGATTAAACCATATTGATATCTGGGGAAGAGGTCGTGCAAAGGCCCTGTGGCAGGAGCAAGGAGCAAGAAGACCCATGGGGCTGGAGCAAAATGGAGAGTGGTAGGAATAATACTCGGAGAGGTGAGGAGGCAGTGGGGGCATCCTGGGCCATAGGGGGGACTCTGTCTTTTTCTGAGTGGAAACTATGGGAGGATTCTGAGTAGGGGAGAACTTGATCTGATTCAGATGTTGATACTGAAGCAGACCAAGTACCCCTCGCCACACAAAAGACCCTTATCATAATTAAGCTTCTCCAAAGACCCTCCCCATAGGGACTGGGGATGTAGCTCAGTTGGTAGAGGGCTGGCCTCGCATGCACTGAGGCCCTGGGTTCAATCCCAGCAACACACACACACAAAACAAAAAAACTCAAAAACCCTTCCCCGTAAATACACTTCTTGTCTCTAGGATTTTACGAAGAGTATCAACAAGAGTTCACAGGATTCTGAAGACAGCTCAGTGTGGTTGGGAGCTTTCTTGTTCATGCCAGGTTTATAGACAAAAGGTGTGATAGATTCTGTCTCAGAGACAGCTTGTTGCTATGCTAAGATACTATCTCTGTTTTCTTGGTAAAAAGTGTGAAACCTCTGATTAGCCTAAGAATATGGGACAAAGAGTAATTGTCATGTACCTACCAATGTCATGTAACTGCCTTCCTGAGTGTAAATCTCCCAGGATTTCCAGACTTAGGGACCAGAGACTTTTCAGGCATGAGCCGCTGCAGCTTCAATAAACCTGCTTCCTGCCCCGCCTCCTCTGTCCCATCAATAGTGTGATTCACAACAGATACACACAGTGCTCGGTCTTTTCTTTCCCCTGTTTCCACACACACAACCCCTGTAACTCTTGGAATCTCCACAGTGATGAGGTGATGTGTCTTTGTTTTTTGGGGGGGTTTTGGTGCTGGGGATTTGTCGGGAGCCGCTCTGGAAATACACGCCCTTAAGTCCTGAGCAAGAGATGCTGAGCCATTATCACGTCCCACAATAACTTGGGGAGAAGCCATTCAAATGCGGCAAGAGGTCAGGTTTCAGGGGTTGAGTCTTGCTTCCTGATGTCTGCTGTCAGCTGGTTGACTGCCGTCTATCATTGTTGTGCTTTCTTTGCCGTTTTCCTAAGTTACTGGAATAGTCAGATTTTGTGAACCCAGCATTAGGTCACAGCAGGGTAGATGACGATGCTTTTCATTTAGAGACAGGGTCTCACTGAGTTGCTTAGGGACTCACGAAGTTGAACGTGGGATCCTCCTGCCTCAGCCTCCTGAGCCACTGGGATTACGGTGTGCGCCATCATGCCTGGCTGATAAGTGTCATTTTGCGTGTGAATGAGGTGTCTGAGGCTGGGGTTTCTAGGCCTCAGGATGGGGGCTGGTTGCCAGGGAAACCAATGTGTGATCAGAAGGTGGAACTTTCAGACCCCCAACCCCTGCACCTCCATGACAAATGAGTGAGGGCAGAGGGGCTGAAGGTCAAATTGATGAACTGCTAATGTGCGCCCCAAAAGTTCATATGCTGGGAACCTAACCTCCTAATCCATATGTTAATGGTATTTGGATGTGGGGTCTTTGGGAAGTAATTAGGGTTAGATGAGGTCATAAAGATGGGGCCTCCCATGATGGCATTAGTGACTATATAAGGAAAGAAGAGACCTGGGCCAGCATGCTTGTTCTGTCTCCTGTGTGATGCTGGGCACCATGTTATGACACAGCAGAGGCCCTCACCAGAATCCAGAACCATGCTTTGGACTTCTCATCCTCCAGAACCATGAACCAAATAAACTTCTATCTTGACCCATTATCCGGTCTCAGGTATTTTGTTATAGCAACAGAAAATGGATTAAGACATAAACCCATGCAAGCAGTCATGCCGGTGACATGAGGCCTCCATAAAAATCCAACTGCACAGGGTTGGGAGGACTTCCAGGCAGTGAACATAAGGAGGGTCCTGGATGGTGGCGGGTCTAGATGGGACACAGAATTTCTATGCCCCTTTCCCCACACCTCACCCTAAGCATCTCCTCATCTGTATCCTTTGTAATTTCCTTCATAACAAACGAGTGAGTGTAGGTCAAGTGCTTCTCTGAGGTCTGTGAGTGTCTACCACAGGATAGAATCCAAGAAGGTCATTGTGGTGTTTTTAGTCACTTTTTCACAGTGACTAAAAGACTCAACCAGAACAATGGTAGAATGTCGAGTTCTTCACGACTGAAACACTCAGGGTCACTCCAGGTGAACTGGGTGACCAGGTGATCAGGCGGGGCAGGCAGCAACCAAAGTTGGCAGATTTAAAAGAGCCGCTGAACAGGCTTTATTGAGATATCACTCCCGGGCGGAACTCGATCAGACCCACAGAGGGGACAGGGGAAGGGTCTGAGGAGAAACCGCATGGACTTCTAAGGGGCTTACAGCAGGAAGGGAAGGGCTTGGGACAGGAAAAGGTGTCTCTAGGGTCCCTTGCCCCCTTGGAGTTGGTCAGGGGAGTTGGCTGAACTCCAGGATTGGCCAGGGGGTCCTGCTGATTGACAGGTGTTAGTCAGGAGATCTGGCTGATTGACAGGCATTTCCGCAGGCATCTGATTGATGTTCTTTTCCGGAGCAGGCTGCTTTGTTCTAAGTTGCCACTAAGTCGCCACCAAGTCACCACCACCGACCTGACAGTGGGCTGCACGAAATAATCACACAGAGACAGAGAAATACCTTTTTTTTGGGTCCTGTGGCAGCTCCTCTGACCTTAGGGGTCCGTGGGAAGAGAGAGAGGAGGAGCACTGCTGAACCCTTTTATTAGGGAGAATCCATTCAAATGAGGCAAGGGGTCAGGTGTCAGGGGCTGAGTCTAGCTTCCTGAAGTCTGCTGTCAGCAGGTTGACTGCCATCTAGGAAGGCCACACCCAAAGGCAGAGCAAGAGAAGGGGACACACAAAGAGAGTTTCCATGGAACATTCTATCCCAAACGGGGCAAAGGGGTAGGATTACAAAAGAATAGGTGAGTGTCGCTCAACCCCAGGGGTATGGCTACTCAGAAGGGTGGCCTTGCTATCCCAGGGGGGTGGGGTGGGGAGAGGGGGAGGGGTGGGGTGGGGGAGGGGGAGAGAAGAGTCACCAGTCATGGCACTACCCATGGGACTAGGGACCTTTCAGATGGCCTTGCTGCATCAGCACTGGAAGGCGGGGTAACTCCATGAGGCTCCCCACAGTAGAGGGGGAAAATTTATTTGGGGGCTCAGGGTTTCAGAGGTCTCAGTCCATAGACAGCAGGTGACATTCCTGGGGCTCAAGGTGACCAGAACATCGTGGTGGAAGAGTATGAGAGGGAAGAGGCTCGTAGGACGATCAGAAAGGAGAGAGGGAGAGGGAGAGAGCAGGGCCGGGGTCTCCAGGGGCCAGACACAATATGCACCCAAAGCCACGCCCCCATGTCCCCTCCTGCAGCCGCGCCCCCCTCCAGTTCCCAGTCAGTGACTCCCACAGGTGACTCGGTCACTGAAAGGTTGGGGCTCTCACCACTCAACCCTTCTCCCCATCCTCCTGCCTTGCCTCACACAGGAGCTGACACGTGGGAGCCTCCACTGGTGGCCCTGGGAGGCCCAGGTAGCTGGTAGGAGGACGCGGTTGACTTGGGGGACCTCCGTGGGTGTCCACTGCAGAGTCGCTTGGTGTGAGGGGAGGGCCCCCTCCTGAGAAGTCACGGGGGGAAGGAGGACCTGCCTGGGCGGCTCCCACCTGCCCACAGGTGTCCACGGAGCCCCGCCCACTACACCTGGGAACAGCCGGGGGAGGGGCACACACAGGAAGCTGCTCTGGATCCCCTGGGCGACCCGGTGGGCTGTGCGGGGACAGGGGCGGGATCCGCCAGGGACAGGGTGTGGGGTGCAGGGTCCCCGTGATGGCGTTTGGGGAGCACACGGCTGTTGTGTGAAGCCCCGGCTTTGCCAACAGCGCGATGGGGGATCTCATGACAGAACTCATGGGGCCCGGTGGGGCTGGTGACCCCTCAGTGAAGATGTAGAGTCACCGAGAGAGGCGGGGGACTTGAGTGTCCACTTAGGAACCTGTGCACGTCAAATTCTCCGGAGTGACCAAGCACCAACTCTTCATGTCCTTTATTGTCAAATGTGTCATTTCTGGGCTAATTTAATGTCCCTCAGCAGGCAGGAGAGATGGTGACACTGTTAAGCGTCATGCTCTTCTGGCTCTGCTAATTTCTGAAGCCATTTATTTAAATGTTGGTGACCTAGGTGCCCCTGAGGCTGCCCCCCCTGCTGTGCCATCCCTGAGTACCAGCCTCCAGAGACTCTCCAAGGTTTCTCTGGGCTTGGTTGATGAGGATCCCAAAGGTAAGACTTCACCCGAGTAATATGAGTGAGAATTTTTCTGGTCATGTTAAATAATCGTGTTTGGAATTGTGTGGTATAAATGTAGAACCACCCATAGTCCACTCCGGCTGTTTTACACTCTTTAGGCCGTAAGCCCTGCATGTTTAGTCCTTCCACATTGACCTTGCCCCTGCCTTTAACCCACCAGTCCCCAGTGAGGATGACAGAAGTAAATAGCATGGCCTTGTGTCTGCCCTCCCCCAGCTCAGCTGAAGATTGGTGATAGATGGGAGATCATCTGTCACCATCACCTGGAAAGGCCTTGGTTTTGTGGAATCATGGTTTGAAAGTTTCTGGAGGAGAGAGGCTGTGTTAGTCAGTTTCCTGTTACTATAATAAAATACCTGAGATAATTAACTTATACAAAGAAAAGGTTCCTCTGACTCATGGTTTCGGAGATTTCAGTCTAAGATCCGATGGAGGCTTTGCTTTTAGGCTCTGAGGGGGCTGCCGGGTGGTAGTAGGATGTGATGGAGCAAAACTGCTCACCTCATGGCTAGGGAGCAAGAGAGAGGAAGAGGCCAAGGTTCCACAGCTTCCTGTGAGAGGAGGCCCCTGTGACCTAAGACCTCCCAGGCCCCTCCTCTTAACAGTTTGAACATCCCCCAGTAGTGCGGAGCTGGGGACCAAGCCTTTAACACATGAGCATTGGGGGGCATCCAAGATCCACATGACAGCCAGGCACAGTGGCACACGCCTGTCATCCCAGCTGCTCGGGAGGCTGAGCAGGAGGATCAGGAGTTCAAAGCCAGCCTCAGCAACTTGGTGAGGCGCTAAGAACCCAGGAGACCCTGTCTCTGAATAAAACATAAAAAAGGACTGGGGATGTGGCTCAGCGGGTAAGTGCCTCTGGGTTCAATCTCCACTCCCCAAAAAAGATCCAAATGATATCAGAGGCCTTGTAATTTTCCAGTTATGGGGAAGAAACTGGCAGGTCCTTAAGAGCCACGTGTCTCTTCCTGGCAGCAGGAGCTACAGGCTATGAATCACAGTTTCCGTGGTGGAAACAAAGGGATCTTCATCTACAGCAGGGAAAGGTGTAGACAGCTTCTCCTTAAAGGCACATCATCACCTCTGGTAAATCTGTTTCCCAAATAGTTAGCTTCAGCCTTGGACACTAAGGACAGCACAATTCTCAGATCACAGATCTGGTTCAAAGGAACCAGAACCGACCCACGTGTTTATATCTGCATTTTATCAGGCAGCACAAGCAGATTTTGATGATGCTTCATGCAGGCTGCAGGTTGTTATGTTTTAAGTAATAAAACCCAGTCTTCCTTCACGGGGTTTAAAAATAAAATACAAGCTGGGCGAGGTGGCGTACACCTGTCATCCCAGCGGCTGGGGAGGCTGAGGCAGGAGGATCCAGAGTTTGAGGCCAGCCTCAGCAATTTCGCAAGGCACTAAGCAACTCAGTGAGACCCTGGCTCTAAATAAAATATAATAAAGGGCTGGGATGTGGCTCAGTGGTTGAGTGCCCCTGAGTTCAATCCCTGGTACAAAACAACAACAACAACAACAACAACAAAAAAAAAACAAAACGGAAAACAACAACAAAACAATAAGAAGCCCTTGTGGGAGAGGCCAGGAGGGTCTGACAGTTGGCTTGGAACTGGGCAGGGGGTGAGGAGGCTGTCCTGGCTGCCTGCTGGTGGCCTGTGCAGGTAGTGGACCCCTGTGCTGCCTGCACCCCTCAGGTCGTCTGGGGGCAGCCCCCTGAGGACAGGACACAGGGCAGCAGGTGGACTCTCAGTGACCCAGATCGCTGGCCTCTCCCTATGAGCAAGTAGGGGCGTCCAGAGCCAGCCTGGGCACGCATTCTGGTGGCTGGTCAGTGGGGCCATCCCTTGCCAGGCTGCTGTCCCAGAACTGGGGTCCAGTCCTGGAGTCGCGTGGTGCTTCCAGCCAGCCTTGCCGAGAGCCGATGGCACCCTAAAGAGGACCAGGAGGACGGAGCCCCACATCCGGGAGGCCCCAGAGAGCCTGTGGCCCGGGCGAACCCAGTTCCTGGGCGGGAACCTCAAATCCTAAGGAAATCGCTACAAAATCCAGCCCCGCCCCCACCTGCACGGAGGACGCTCCCGCTGGGTCCCCAGAGAGGCGTCCCCAGGAGACCCCGCGACCGCGTGGCACAGGCAGGGAAATCAGCCCTCATTTCGGGGAAACTGAGGCTCGGAAAAGTGAAACCCAGGGCGCAGGGCAAGGGTGCAAAGCCACTTCACCTGGTGACTCCAGGCGACGCCACCTGCCCCGGGTCCCAGTGAGACTCCTCACCGAGCCGCAGTTGGGCTGCTGGGCTCCCTTAGGGGGACAGAGGAGGCTGGGGAGGCCATTGAGGCTTCAGGTGGGAGGGGACAGGTCTCTGTCCCCTGGGAGGCCAGGCCCTCTGAGGCTCCGAACCCCTTCCTGTCTGGACCTGGTCCTTGGGGAAGGGGAGCTGAAGGTCCCCTGTCTGTCCCCCGGGCGCAGGGCTCATTCCTGCTCACTCCCGCGTATCTGCTCCCCGGGGACCCCAGCTCAGGTTCCATCAGCCTGGAAGGGCCCCGTGCACAAGCCCACGGGACAGGTGTCCAAGGAAAGTGTCACCTTGCCCGGGGACACCGGGAAGCAGTCAGCCCATCGGTACCTCCAGGACTCAGGGGCCAGGAGCAGGCAGCGTGGTCCCTGTGGTGCTGGCGAGGACCACCTCCCTGTGGACCGAGCCCCAGGCTGGAAGGGGCACCCCAGCTGCCAGGCCCCCAGGTCAGCCGCGGCCACACCCTCACCCAGCCTCTCAGCAGACCCGTCAGGTCCAGCCCCACGCAGCCCGGGGCGGCACCTGCCCAGCTCCGCCCCCCACCGCGGCTGCCCCGCCTCTATCGACCCCACCCTGTCTGACCCACCCAGGATCCACCCCGTGTTCTGCAGCCAGAGGGCGCCTGTGAGCAGCTGTGTCAGATCACTCCTCCGCTCAGAGCCCTCCCAGGGTGTCATCCCGATGAGTAAAAGACAAGTCTTCCCTGTGACCCACAAGGCCACACATGACCTGCCCGTCACCTCTCTGACCCAGTGGCCTCCCACTTGCTCCCTTGCTCACCCTGCTCCAGCTACTCCTTGTGATTCTGTGACCACTTCAAGCGTGTTCCCACCCCAGGGCCTTTGCATCGGCTCCTCCCTCTTCATGGAACACACTCCCTCAGATCTCCTCATGGCTCCCTCTTTCCCCTACTCCAAGTCTTTGCTCCAGTGGCACCTTCTGGGCCCAGGCTCCCCCTTACAGCAGCCTTGGCTGTCACTACCTGTCCTTTCTGTCTCCCTTACCCTGCTGGGCTTCCTGGACTTCTCCACCAGCTCCTTCTCAGGATCTCAAGGAATCGCCATTGAACGTGGCCACCCTCCCACGAGCTCCCCACGAGGGCTGGTTGACTCCATGGTCCTGTTGGTGCTCTGTGCCTGGTGGCCTCCAGGGAGTGCTGACATTCCCTGGCTGGTGGCCACATCACACCAAGTTCCGCCCCAGCACAGTGCCTTTGCCTTGTCTGGACTGAACCTCTCTCTGACCCACATTTAAAGACACTTGCAGGGCTGGGGACACAGCTCAGCTGGCAGAGTGCTTGCTTGGCATGCACCAGGGCCTGGGCTCCGTCCCCAGACCACGACAACAATAAAGATGCTTGCTGTGGCAGTTAGGGCCACCCGATGACCCGAAATCTCCTGTCCCCATCCATCCACTCATCCCTGCAAAGATCCCATTTCCCTGGATCAGTGCATTTATAGGTGACAGGGATCAGGCTCCCTCTCTTCTGGTTGCCATAACAAAGTGCTCCCACCGGGTGACGTATGAACAACAGAAGTTTATTGTTAAAGACGGGAAGTTCAAATCTAGGCAGGTGCAGATTTGGGCTCTGGAGAAGGCCACCTGCTCACAGTGTCTTTTCCTGGGTCCTCACCTGGTAAGGGAGGTTTCCTTTATGAAGTCACCAGTCCCATCGGGAAGGCTCCCCCCCCAAGACGGGTCAACTCTCAGAGGCTCCACCCCCAATCCCATCATCTTGGCTGTTGGGATTTCCACATATGAATTTTGCAGAAAGTGTAAATATCCAAGCCAGAGTGGACCCAGACCTATTTGGGGCCATTATTCCGTCCACGAATATTCAGGCCCTGACACATAGTTATTGGCATTAAAAATGGTTCCAGCCAGACGTGGTAGCACAGGAGGCTGAGGCAGGAGGACCTCAAGTTCATAGCCAGCCTCAGCAACTTAGCGAGGCCCTAAGCCACTCAGTGAGACCCTGTCTCAATTTTTTTTTTTTAAGGGCTGGGATGTGGCTGGGTGGTTAAGCACCCCCGGGTTCATCCCCAGTACAAAAAAAAAAAAAAGTTCCAGGATAGATCTTTACGGATG
The DNA here is from genome assembly GCF_047511675.1 of Marmota flaviventris. Lineage (NCBI taxonomy): Eukaryota > Metazoa > Chordata > Mammalia > Rodentia > Sciuridae > Marmota > Marmota flaviventris. The sequence continues at coordinate 14,531,502 of NC_092515.1, read as the reverse complement.
GGGATCTGGGACTCTAGTCAGTTGGGTTTAAAGGTGCCCTCAACCCTGTTGCGGAGTTAGGGGACGCTGGTGTCGCACAACATACAGAAACAAAACCGTTACTTAATTGTCACCTGTGGTCACCTGCCACTAACAGGATCATCCACTCTACGCTGCTCTCCTTGTTCGTCCCTGGTGCTGAGGGCGGACCCAGGGCTCTGCGCGTGCTCCACCACTGGGTCCCCTCAGCCCGAGTTCTCCTTGTTATCCGAGGACGCAGCCGCTGGCCATCAGGGCTGCCGACTTCCTGGTTTTGGTGGGTGCTGAGTCTCCCCAAGCTCCTTTTAGGGGCGAGGGGCTTCTCAAGCACATCAGAGACTCTCCTGTGCCCTCACCAGCCGGACCACGCGGGGGTACGGGGCCCACTCCAGCAGGGACACGGTGGGAAAGCCGTGGACGTGCCAGGCCCTGGCCCCCAGATCCAAGCATGGAGGGTGCTCCACTGAGCACCCACAGGGCGGAGCCTGGCCCAGCCCAGGGTCATCCTGGTCCATGTCCTCTCCCTTGGTGCAATTAGCCCAGGAACGGGCGCCCCATCCAGTTCTGGCCAGTGGGGTGCAAGGAGGTGTTTAAGGGACGGTTTTGGAAAATTTCAGAATAAAGGATCCCAGGTTCCCGGTTGAGAGTGAGAATCTGTGTTCACTAGAACCACTGGAAGGAGGCCCGAGGGAGAACGTCTGCGAGGGGCGTGACCTGTCACCTGCTGCCCTGGGGAGGTGCGGATTGACGGCCACAAAGAGGGAGGTAAACGGCGGGATGACAGGTTTCCTTTAGGAACTTAAGTCACAGGACACCTGGCCATGGTGACACCTTACATTGGGAAATCGCGTGGGCTGTGGGATGGGCAGTCGCAGAGCGACCTGAGGGCGCCGACCACGGCAGGGTCCAGGGTGAAGAAGACACGGAGGTCTCCCTGTGGGGGAGATCTGGGCTTCCTGCATCAGTCCTTTGTGGCTGCAACTGGTGCAGCACGACACAGGGTCTCCTGCAGGGGCAACAGGCGATGGAGAAAATCAGAGACAAGGAGCCACAGAGACGTGATTGAGCGGAGCTGGGCCAGGCGGACACTGCCTGCTGATGGAGGAGAGTGGCCCAGGGCTAGCTCTGCGGGCTTATTCCACAGGGCCTCCCAATCAGGAAGCTGAACGGTCCAAGCCTCGGGAGTGATCAAGAGGCTTCTCTGTGCACTCAGAGGTCACAGAGCTAGAAACGTTTTTGCAGCTATCCTGCTGTTGCAGTGCCGGGATCTCCTGCTATCATCCTGCTGCACCCGGGAAGCCCACTGTCCTGGGTCATCTGATCACTGTGAGCGCCAGAGCCGAATGTGAGGCTGTTAGCATCCTTGGTTCCGCTTTTTGGCAAGGAATGTTTCCCAGATGGGAAGTTCAAAATCTGACACTGCAGCATCAGCTCTCCACACATTACCCTTTACTATAACCAAATAACTGAGGCTGTCGGCTTTGTAAAGAAAACAGGTTTGTTGTGGCTCACAGTTCTGCAGGCCCAAGACCCAGGGGCCGTGTCTGTCGATGGCTGTGTGACTCAGCTTTTGGTCACTGTGAGCAAAATACCCGACAAGAACAACTTAGAGGAGAGGGAGTTGATCCTAAAAGTGTTTGGGGGCTCATGGTTTTAGAGCCCTGCGCTTGGGTGAGGGAGCTACCCGGGTGTTAGCAGAGGAAAGTGGCTGAGGCCCTGGCGGCTGGGAAGCAGGGAGGTGGGGTGCGGTGGGGGGAGGGACCAGGGAAGATAAACCCTTCCAGGGCACACCCCTGTGACCTACTTCCTTCCCCTGGGCCCCACCTCCCAGGAGTCCGCCCGCCAGCAGGGGGTTAATCCAGGTGAGGTCAGAGCGCTCAGGTCCAATGGGTGCCTTAGGCTCCGCCCATGCACCTTGCTGCACCTGATTTTCCTTTTACACCAATTATACAAAGTCATGCGCTCCCCTTTTTTTTCCAGGATGGAGCCCTGGTTCATTCATGAAGCTGCGCACAGAGCTCCACCCGCTGCGCCCTGAAGTCACTCTGAGCATACAGAGCGGCTTTTAAGGCGAATCAAGTCTAAACTTCAAGAAAAATATTAAGTGAACAAGAGTCAAGAGGACCGTGAAGGCTGCGAGGTTCTCTTGGGCCGCCCGAGCCCGAGGTTCAGGACGCCTGGCCCAGGAGAAACCCTGCGCTGGTTCCCGCAGGAGTGACTTGGTCGCTGACCAGCTCTGTGACGTGGGCTAAGCCACCTACTCCCTCTGGCCTCAGTTTCCTCATCTGGGAAATCGACTCCACGTCCTGTGAGCACCAAATGGGGGAGAGAGAGAGGCCCCGGGGGCTTGACGCCAAATAGCTAAGGGAGGTGTGGGGGACCCAGGACCTGAGAGCTGTGAAGAAAGCCATCTTGGGCCCCTGACAAAGGCAGTCTCCTAGGAAGTCGAAGTGCCTGTGTAGGGGGTTGAAAGGCACAAACAGCCCCCACCGTGAACGGCTGTTTTTTTTTCGGTACCAGGGATTGAACCCAACCCAGGGGTGCTGAACCACTGAACCACATCCCCAGCCTTTTTTATTTTGAGACAGGGTCTTGCTGAGTTGCTGAGGCTGGCCTCAAAGTTATATATAATTAAAAAAATAATAATAGAAATAATGTCAGCACAGTGGACCACACCTGTAATCCCAGCAGCTGAGAGGCTGAGGCAGGAGGATCTCGAGTTTGAGGCCAGCCTCAGCAACTTAATGAGGCCCTAAGCAACTCAGTGAGACCCTGTCTCTAAATAACAATATAAAAAAGGGCTCTAGATGTGGCTCAGTGGTTAAACTCCCCTGGGTTCAATCCCTGGTACAAAAAAAAAAAAAAAAAGATAAAATAAATAATATTGAAAAATGCCAGGCATGGTGGTGCGGCTCTGGAATCCCAGTGGCTTGGGAGGATCACAAGTTGAGGCCAGCCTCAGCAATTTAGCAAGACCCTGAGCCACTTAGCAAGACCATGTTTCAAAATTAAAAAATGAAAAAAGGGGGGCTGGGGTGTGCTTAGTGGGGAGCACCCCTGAGTTCAATCCCCAGTACCGAAAAGACATAGTCTAAAGAAACCATGGAATTGCTGCCCCCAGAGTTAATGGGCACGTGCCCCCCGCCCAGCCCGTCTTGGTTTGGAGCCTGTTTGTGCAGGTGCCGGACGGTGGTGTTCCCAAAGAACCTGCTTCATTTGGGGCAGAGGGGTCCATGTCTGTGGGAGGAATGAGGGGTTGGGGGCGTTTATTCTTATGGTTAAACCATGAGGTGGTACACGCTGGTGTTGGGGTGGAGGTGAGATTGGGAGAGACCTTGATGAAGGGGACTTGGGCCCAAGCAGGTTGCAGTCTTGCCTGGCGTGGGCCTGGGCTGCCCGGATGCCCTCCTGCTGTGCTCCTTGGTGCTGTCTGGGGGAGTGTTTTCTTTCTGCAACAGACGCTGGATGGAGATAGAGCCATGCCGGAAGTGCTGGAGGTCATCTTTGAACACGGAGGCGACACGTTCCAAGATGAGATGCCATCATGCTGGAGATGACAGAAGAGGAAATGGGCAGAGGTGTCCCTTGCTGCTATTGCTGAGCCACCGTCCTGACCCACAAGTGGCTCTCCCTCAACCCTCCTGACTTGGAGTAATTATAAATGTCTTCATCAGAGAAGGCTCTTGGCACTGGGTTTCCTTTCACTAGAGCCCAAAGCATCTTGGGTATTATGCTGGGGTCACCAAGACCACCCTTGGGTTTGGTGAGTCACTAGAAGGACTTGCAGGTCTCACGGTTCTAATTCTCTACATTGAAACAATATGAAACCAATCAGAAAAGGGAAGAGGGGCATAGGGTACAGTCCAGAGGAAACAAGCACCAGCTTCTAGAATCTTCCCCTGAAATCGCCTAAGAGGCACTTAATTCTCCATCCACAATATGTGACAACACACGTGAAGTGTTCTGAACCTGGGAGTCCAGGATTCTTAGTGGGAGTTGGTTATGCAAGAACTGACTACAGTTGCTGAAGCTCCAGCAGCCCTGGAAGGAAAGCAGATATTCAACCACAAGATACCTTGTTTGACCAAACGACCTGGCCAAACTGGTTGTATGAGTCTATTTTCTGTTACTATAACAAAACACCTGGGGTTGGACCCTTTATAAAGAAAAGAGGTTAATTTAGATCACGTTTCTGGAGATTCAAGAGCATGGCACCAGCATCTGCTCAGTTGTGGCGAAGACCTCTTAGCCGCATTCCAACGTGGGGGGTGGCAGCACTGCAGGGTTGTGTGTGAAAGGGAGAGATCATGTGGTGAGATCGGAGGCTACAGGGACCCAGGGGCTTGGCTTTCTCTTTTTATAACAACGCACTCTGGCGGACACTAGCAGGGGTCCCACGAGGACTTCATTCATCACTTTCAAGGGTTCCCATGACTCCATTAAATCTCATAAGGCCACGCCCCTTAGAGGCTCCCCACCTCGCCATCACCACCTTAGCCACCAACCCTTGGGCGTGAATCTCATCCAGACCGCAGCCTGGGTGCCCCCGTAGTTCAAGACCCAAGTGGGCAGCACGTGCTTAGGAGGGCATTGGAGGAGTTCAGTTCCGGGCACCAGCCAAGGAACACGGGTCTCTCTGGGGACTGAGCAGGGACCTTGCTGAGTCAACTCTTCTCTGCACCAGTGACATCATTGCCCTCATTTTTTTTTTCTTGGAGGAAATGGAGATCTGGAGAGATTAAGAAATGTTCCCGGGGCTGGGGTGTGGCTCAGTGGTAGAGCAGCACCTGGCAAGCGAGGCCCTCACTAGAGCTGGTACCACGCTGCCTGGACTTTCACGCCTCCCAAACTCAGATAAAACCTCTTTTCTTCACAAGGTTCTCAGACTCAGGTATTTCATTACAGTAACAGAAAACATACTAATATGCCAGGGGAAGTTCTTTTTCTTTTCTTTCTTTCTTTTTTTTTTTTTTTGTTCCAGTGATTAGGAAAAGTCACCAGCACTTCCTGGGCAGGGAACCAGGATGCTAGATGTTCCAGGAGGCATCCCATGGTGCCCCAGACAGGCAGTCCCACACTGTGTCCCACTGGCCATTGCTGTAGGTAAAGAACTTATTCACAATTACCCAAGCCCAACCCTGAACTCCATTTTACACATAAACAAAATTTTAACTTTCTGGAAGGTAGCTACTGGGTAAAAACAAGAGAAGCCTGTTCATTGGCCATGATTTAGGTGCCTGCACACAGGCAGGACAGTGCCCCGTCTGTCTTCATTTGTGATGGTGCAGTCAGCATTCGGGAAGGTTCTGCCTCCAGCACCGATTCCTAAGCCCTGGGTGACGTCTTGTAGGTTAATCAGGCTCAGTCTTTTCATTGTTTTTCTATAAATTAATTTCCTCTTATTCTTCCATTATTACAATAAGGACATTATCCTGATTTCAAAAAAATTTAGGTGTGGGTACGTGACCATTAACCATAAACTGTACTTCAGGGTGATAAGAGCAACATAAAATATTTATTGTAGCATAATTTACAATGATAAAAATCAGGACATCAGTGGCCTCAGGGCCTGAATGATGGCAAGAGGAACAGGGCCATTTAAGCAGGTGTATTTTTAAAAATATTTTTTTAGTTGTAGATGGACGCAATTTATTTTTGTTTATTTTTATGTGGTGCTGAGGATTGAACCCAGGGCCTCATGCATGCAAGGCAGGCGCTCTCCCACTGAGCGCACCCCAGCCCTGTTTTGGATTTTATTCAGAGCCAGGGTCTCACTGAGTTGCTTAGCGCCTCGCTGTTGCTGAGGCTGGCTTTGGACTCACGATCCTCCTGTCTCAGCCTCCAGAGCTGCTGGGATTACAGGCGTGAGCCGCTGCGCCCAGCCAAGCAGGTGTATTTTATTGTGATTGTAAGATGAATTACAGCTCACTCAAGTGGAATAAAACATAAATTTTAAAATATCTGTATAGAAATTTTAAAAGTATATGTTAGAAGAAAGAAGTGTGGATCTGATGAGGCTTTGATATCAACGAAATGAAATTAGACTGGCACCTAAAAACCAGACAAAAACAGAATAGAATAAAGGTTCTGAGGATGGGGCAGGGCTCCGTGACAGAGAACTGTGTCTGGGCCCTGGGTTTTACACACACACACACACACACATACAATCTCAGTAGTGCCCTTATTAAGGATGAACAGGACATAATGAATTTTGCATGAATTATACAAAACTTTCAATTTTGTAATAGATACGTTTGTGTGTCTGTCTGTCTGTCTCTCTGAGTCTTGCTGGTCTGTGATGTAAATACGTTTCTTGTTTGAAACTGTAGTAGTCAAATATATGTTTTTTTTTTTTGATACCAGGGGTTGAGCCCAGAGGTACTTAACCACCGGGCCCCATTCCCAGCCCTTGTTAATTTTTAGTTACAGACAGAGGTTCACTAAATTGCTTAGGGCCTTCCTACGTTGCAGAGGCTGGCCTTGAACTTGCCACCCTGAGCCTCCCTGGGATGTACAGGCCTGTGCCACTGACCCAGCTCAATACATTTTTTGAAAACCCTAAAATAGTAGTTGCCCAACTTCCAAACACACTCCCCATCTCCCGGCAGCACATCCACCAGGAGGCGGGTGGACGGAAGCCCCTCACACACTCTTCCTGACGACGTCTGGTCTTCCAGCGTCAGCTAGGATCAGGTTGTCATGGTCTTACCTGGAAGCCCGCCAGTTAGGAGCTTGTGTTCGCTGGAAGATGACACGTGACAGCGGCGTTAGTTCTAGGGACCACGGGGAAGGAGGAGAAGGCAGAAGTAGTCAAGTTGTCATCATCTTGACAAGTTCATCGCGATGTCTACGTGTGACAGCCCAGGAGGACAGGGACAGAACTGGGGAATACCATCGCGCAGCGTGTCTGGGGCTGGCAGTGCCTCCACCTGCCTCCACCTGCATCGGGTCTGTGTCTGCACCTCACAGATCAGTGAGGAAGGAGCGATCCCACCAGGAAAGAACGCAGAGGATGTGAACAGGTCATTCGTAGAGAAGGACATTAATGGAGATCACAAGTATCTGAGTGAGAGAGGAGCTGATTGGCAGTAAAATAAGCGCAGATTCAAACCACACTGAGCCAGGCGCAGGGGCCCACACCTGGAATCCCAGCGGCTCAGGAGGCTGAGGCAGGAGGATCGCAAGTTCAAAGCCAGCCTCAGCAAAGGCGAGGCGCCAAGCAACTCAGTGAGACCCTGTCTCCAAATAAAGTACAAAATAGGGCTGGGGGTGTGGCTCAGTGGCTGAGTGCCCCTGAGTTCAATTCCTGGTACAAACAACAACAACAACAACAACAACAAAAAACACCACTAAAAAATGGAATTCCTGCCTGGCATGTGGGTGCACAGGGCTTGGGAGGCGGAGGCAGGAGGATTGCAGGTTCAAAGCCAACCTCAGCAACTCAGTGAGGCCCTAAGCGACTGTCTATCATCTGAACACTGCAGCCACCTCCCTGGTGTCTCTGCTCTGACCCTACCCACCGTCTATTCTCCTTGTACCCAAAGAGTATCAGAAGACAATTTGCCGTGAAGGTCCAGAGCCCTGGGGGTGAAGAGACCTTACTAGCTTCCAGGGGCCCAGGGGACAGAGAATGATAATCACAGCAAAAGACCCAGGAGCAGAAGGGCCTCTGACCTCTCAGGAGCAATATTGCAAGTGGGGGGGAGTGATGCTTGGAGAATTCTGAGAGAAACAGGTTTTTACGCCTGAATTTTCTACTCAGCCAAACTGTCAATCAGGATGGAAGGGCGGAGGGTTTTGAGTGTGCAAGTGCTCACCCACTTCCCTCCCAGGAAACCGTTCCCAGGAAGTTACAGGCAGGGGGAGCTCACCACGAGGGGAGCATCACCAGAGAGAGGAAGGACGGGCCCAGGACACAGGGGACTGACGCACAGAGGTGACAGGGGAATCCCCGCATGGGGCTGGGCATCCGGCTCAGACCCTGTGACCATGGGCCATGTTCTTGGGTGTCCTGGACTTGCCCTGACCGTGATCTCGCTCCCCCTTCAGGACCTAACTCCGACGCCCTGGGGACACCGTTCCCTCCCACAGCTGCTGCTGGGCCGCTCCTGGGAGCCGAGGGCAGCCTGCGGTGTGTTTGTCAAAAGGGAGAAACCCAAGCTGACAGCGCTCCTGCTGGCCACCCTGACAGAGACCCCCGGGGTGGCAGCCACGTGCCTTCTGGGATCACTCATGCTCTAGCCCACAGATTGTTCCAGAAGGCGTGTGTGCACTCTCAGGGACACGGGTCCCAGGCTTGACTTGGGTTTGGTTCTGCTCATTCTCTCTGGCCAGAGGCTGTCCCTCGAGAGTGGCCAGACCACCCTTCCCACACACACACAGGGCTCTTCTCTCTGAGCCACCGTATCTCGGCTCCGTGGCGCCCGCCCAGAATCCCAGAGGTTTGGGAGCCCGAGGCAGGAAGATGGCAGCCTCAGCAACTCAGTGAGGCCCAAGTAACTTAGAGACCCAGCCTCTAACTGAAGAATAAAAAGGCCCAGGGATGTGGCTCAGTGGTTAAGTGCCCTGAGTTCTAACCCTGGTACCAAAATAATAATAATAATAATAATAATAATAATAATAATAATAATAGTGCCCAGCCATCACCACAGAGTCTCATACAAACCAAACACTCCTTCACCATGTGATCTAATGATCATGGTCCTTGGTGTTCACCCGGGGAGCTGGACACTTATGTCCTCAAAAAACCTACAAGTGGGGCTGGGGTGGTGGCTCAGTGGCAGAGCACTTGCCTAGCATGTGTGAGGCCCTGGGTTGGATCCCTGGCACCACATAAAAATAAACAAATAAAATAATGGTGTGTCCCTCTACAGCTAAAATTTTTTTTTCCAAAAACTGTACAAATGGATGTTCATAGGAGTCTTCTTCTTCTTCTTTTTAATATTTTTAAGTTGTCAATGGACCTTTATTGTCATTTATTTCATGTGGTGCTGAGGTTCGAACCCAGCGCCTCTCACATGCCAGGCGAGGTCTCTGCTGCTGAGCCACCACCCCAGCCCCCACAGCTTTCTTCTTCATGGCCCCGGATGTGGAAGCAATCCAATGTGCTCCAGCAGGTGAGCAGATAGACAGACAGTGGGACTTCCAGAGAGTGAAGGAATAGTCAGGGCTCAAAAGAAAGGAGTGGTGACCTCGAGGGACATGGAAGACACCCAGTGGAAGAAGCCAGTCTGAAAGGGCTCCGCGTCGTTGGATTCCAACTACATACGACACTCCGGGAAAGCTCTGCAGACGGTAAAAAGGGCAGGGGCCGCCGATGGTCAGGGGTGGGTGGCGGGAGGGTTGGGCTGAGGGGCAGCAGAACCGTTCTGTGGGGTCCCTGATGGTGGACACGGGTCATCAGACGTTCGTGGAGACCCACAGAATGAACGGAGTGGACGCGATGAGGACAAACTGCACCCACGGGCCGTTCTGGGGGGACAGCGAGTGACAAGGGACCTCTCTGTCCCTTTCTCTCAATGATGCTGTCAACACAAAACGACTCTAAAAAAACGACGACTTTAGAAAAATCACAAAGAAACCAGACGTGGAAGATGGGTGAGATCCAAAAATAGTCGGGAGTCTTCTTAATAACCTGATAGCAGTGTGACTTTCTCAGTTTTGACACATGTGTCGCGTTCCGCGCGATGTCAACGTGCGGGGAGGCTGTGCGGGGAGGCTGCGCGGGGAGCGTGGGATTCTTCTCGCTCTCTTTACGCATCTGCTGCCAATCTAAAGCCCATCCCAGGAGGAGAGGAGAGAAAGGCTCAGTCCATGTCGGGCAAATCCATGGGTGCGCTGGGAAGAGAAGCCAGAGCCGGCGCCCCCTGTCACCCCAGCGCTCTGGAGGCTGAGGCAGGAGGATCAGGAGTTCAAAGCCGGCCTCAGCCCTTTAGCGAGGGGCTGAGCCACTTGGGGAGACCCTGTCTCTAATTAAAAAATTTTAAAAGGGCTGGGGATGTGGTCCCTGGTACCAAAAAAATAGGAAAACAAATATCGAGAAGCATGAGTAATTGATATAAATGTCACAATAATGGATACAGGGACTTGGGAGGGACAGACAGGAAGCACCCAAGTGCTCCTAGAAGTCCTGCTTCCTTACCGAGGAAATACACAGGCTTTTAGATTGCTGTTCCCTCCACTGTACCCAGGGCTTCTCTGCTCTGTTCCATATGGTGTGGAAAAGACAATGAAACCTTGGGGCAGTGTCTCAGGATGCCTGGTTGTCACCTAGGTGCAAGGGGACACTCCCAGGGAGTGTGCACACAGGGGACAGGCCTCAGTCCTGCGCTCTCTGGGAAAGCCCTTCCCTCCCAGACAAAACCGACTCCCCAGGGCTGTTCCACCCAGTGAGCACACAGGGTCCCTGTTCCTTCTCACAGACGGATCCCCTTCCACAGCAGCCAGGGTCCCAGCATGGACAGCTGCTTGTTCTGTTTTAGGGTGTTGGGGAGCAAACCCAGGGCCTTGCACGTGCTGGGCAAGTGTGTACCATTGAGCTACAGCCCCAGTTCTTTTTAAATTTAATTTTATTATTATTATTTTATTTTTATTTTTTTGAGACAGGATCTCACTAAGGGCCCAGGCTGGTCTCAATCTTTTAATCGCTTTGCCTCAGCTGCCTGAGTAGCTGGGACGACAGGTGCCACCCCGCCCGGCTCAAGCATATGTACTTTGAAGATGTCATAGATCCCATATGCAAGCCAGCCAGGTCCCCTGGCGTCTGCATTTTCTAAGACTTATCCAAACTAGTGTCCAGTGGCCCACGCCAAGGCCGGAGGGAAACCCAGAAGTCCTGGCGCAGCTTACTCAGAGACAGGAAGTCTGTGCTGGCTTCCTGCATCTGTGAAGTGGGTGCATCCCAATCCCTGCCTCACGGCCTTGCTATGAGGATGTCTGAAGCACTGGGAGCAGCGGCGAGCACCGAGCGTTCTGGGAATGTTGTTTAAAAAATACATTTGAAGAGATTGTAAAAGGTAATTTTTTTGTTTATTTTTGTGTGGTGCTGAGGATCGAACCCAGTGCCTCACGCATGCTAGGCGGGCACTCACCATGGAGCTCCAGCCTGCGCCCTAAAAAGGTAATTTTTAATGATTCCTATTGACTTTAAAATCCTCCACCAGCTGGGTGTAGCAGGGGCGCAGTCCTGTCATCCTAGCGGCTCAGGAGGCTGAGGCAGGAGGATCTCGAGTTCAAAGCCAGCCTCCACAACGTCGAGGCTCTAAGCAACTCAGAGACTCTGTCTCTAAATAAAATACAAAATAGGGCTGGGGATGGGGCTCAGTGGTTGAGTGCCCCTGAGTTCAATCCCTGGTACTAAAAAAATCAATCAATCAATCAATCAATCAATCAATAAAAAGGGCAGGGGGTGTGGCTCAGTGATGAAGAGCCCCTGGGTTCAATCCCAGTAGCCTCCCCCCCCCAAAAAAAAAGCCCTCCACCACCCTTGACTTGATTCCAGTGGAGAACGCAGCCAAGCCAACACTGAGGTGACAAGTATTGGGGCAAACATTATGAAATAGCTCCTTTTGTTGAGGGTTTACTCCATCCTGGGCCTCAATTCCAGGTCTCATGGAAACTTCTTCCTCACCCAGGACAGGGCGGGGCTGGGAGATGCCACTGAACTTGAAGCCTGAAGTCCAGGATGCAACGGCAGACTCCCCAGACACAGAGACATTTTAGGGACAGTGGAGCGCGGTGGCCTTGGAGCAAAGCCGGCTCTTCTTACTCACAGTGTGAGCTCAGGTGAGTGAGCTTCTCTGAGCCTCAGTTTCTTCTTCTGGGAAAGGAATTCCGAGGAGAGCGGAGGCCTCCCCTGGTCACGCACCCGTGAGCACTGGGTCTGTCACCGCGGCTTCCAAGCTCCGAGTGAGTCACTCTTCCTTCCTGCTGTAATTTGGAGCAGGGTGGCATGTCCCCAGAGGTGAGCTGTGCCCTGGGCACACCCCTCACCTCCGGTAGCTCACGGGCCCCTGATGCAAGACCGCACACACAGTCAGGATGAAATCATGGAGCCCAGAGTTTGGCACGGAAGGAAATGGATCTGTCCCTGCCACCTCCTCCCTATCCCAGAAGAGGACCAGCTACGGTCACTAGTCACAATCACCCCTGGTGGGGAAGGTGACCTTGGAGGACAGCTAATAAAGAATAGTTCATAGCCAGACTTGGTGGCACTGGCCTATAATTCCAGCAACTCAGGAGGCTGAAGCAGGAGGATCACAAGTTTAAGGCTAGCTTCAGCCATTTAGTGAGGCCCTAAGCAACTTAGTGAGACTCTGCCTCAAAATGAAAAGTACAAAAAGAAATGGGGTGTAGTACCCACACGAGGTACCACCCAGCCCCTTTTATTTATTTATTTTTTTTAAATTTTAAGACAGGGTCTCACTAAATGGCTGACGCTGGCCTCAAACTTTCGATCCTTCCACCTCAGCCTCTTGAGCAGCTGGGATTATAGGTGTGCACCATGTGGCCTATCATTTATTTTCAGTTTCTCCCAAGAACATTCGCACCCCAGGCTTTCAAATCAGGCCCACCAGGCTCCTACTCCTGCCTTGTGATCTTAGGTAGACGGCCCAGTCTCTCTAGCCTTGGTTTCCCCATCTACAAAGTGGAGTTGCTAACGAGGGTGCAGCATCAGTGCAATTGTTCATGCAAAGCACTTAGAATGCCCAGTGCCGTGGTGCACACCTGCAATCCCAGCAACTTGGGAGGCTGAGGTAGGAGGATCACAAGATCGAGGCCAGCCTCAACAACTTCGTGAAACTCTGTCTCAAAATAAAAATAAGATGGGCCAAGTGTGTAGCGCTGTGGTAGAGCACCTCTGGGTTCCATCCCCCGTGCAAAAGTAAGACCTAAAACACCAAACCCCCAAACACTTAGAATGACGTACAGCACACAGGAGTGCTCCAGACACAGTGGACATGGCAGATTCTTCCCCAGGGGGACCCCAAGACCTGTCAGTCCAGTCTCTGTCCCAGAGGTACGTGCCACCTTTCCTCCTGGAAGAAAGCTGTCTCCCCACACTCACGTCCTTCACACCCCACCAGGTCAGTGGCTTGAAGGTCACACAGAATTTTAGGCTTGTCCAGCCTCAGTTTCCTCATCTATAAAATGGGCTCCTAAAGTCTGTATCACAGGGCTCAGGAGTGCAGCTCAGAGCACTTGCCTCACACGCATGAGGCCCTGAGTCCCGTTCCCAGCACCACACACTAAAATAATACCCCAAATAATCAGGTCATTGTTGGCCCCTTAAATGGCCCATTCACACACAGAGCGCCCGGTTGGCTGCTGCTCTGGTTTTTCCGCCATGACTGTCACCAGCAATAGCTGTGTGGAGGTCCTCAGGGGTGTTTCCCAGAATTTTATTATGGACATTTCCAAACCTGTGGGGGCAAATGAAAGGCTTTTGCTGGGCACCGTGGCGCACGCCTGTGATCCCAGAGGCTCCGGAGGCTGAGACAGGAGGATCGTTGGTTCAAAGCCAGCCTCAGCCAAAGCGAGGCCCTAAGCAACTCAGTGAGACCCTGTCTCTAAATAAAATACAAACTAGGTCTGGGGATGTGGCTCAGTGGTCGAGTGCCCATGAGTTCAATCCCCAGTACCAAAAAAAAAAAAAAAAAAAGACTTTCACAAGGGACACACACTTACCTACCACCTGGATTCTATCATTAACATTGTACTATTGTTGCTCTATCACACATCTACTAATTCCTTTGAGTATCCAACAATTCATCTTATTTTGTTAGGATGAATTTCCAAATCACAGAATATTTCTATTAAGGTTTTTCAAGCAGGGTCAGGTACACTTTCCTGTAATCCCAGTAGCTCAGGAGGCTGAGGCAAGAGGATAGCAAGATCAAAGCCAGCCTCTGCAACTTAGGGAGGCCCTGAGCAACTTAGCAAGACCCTGTCTCAAAATAAAAAATAAAAAGGCCTGGGATGTGGCTCATTGGTTAAGGGCCCCTGGGTTCAATCTCTGGTGAGATATTTATGTGTTTTTTTTCAAGGACTCAGTTTATACCAAGTGCTATTTTGAGCACTGTTCTTAGTTGATGCCATCCATCCTTCTATTTGTCTAAATTTCTCCTCAACTCTCTACATATGTCAAGCATGCCGAATGGTATATTATCCCCACTTCACAGATGAGAAGATTGAGGCACAGAGCAGCAAAGGATTTATAGCTGCTAAATATTTGGAGTTGGGTTTGAACCTGATCGGAAAAAAAAAAACAAAAAAAAAACTGGCCTTTTACCCATTGATGCTCTCTCTTTTCTTCTCAGATTGGGTGCAGAAAGCCACACCATGGGACATCGTGAACCAGCAGGAGGGAAAGTCTGGAGGAGCCCAGTAAAGATAGCACTGGACCAGGGTGGTGTGGCCAGGTCGAACCCAAACCTTATGCTCCAAGGAGAGGCAAGCACGGGGTGATTACATAAAGTCCCTTCCGAATAATTGCAGCTATTATTTGCTGAGCTCCTTTTTGGGCCCCACCCTGAGTTACGGATGCTGTATCTTTCCAAGAATTTTTGAGGCAGGCACTGCTCTAGCCATTCTAGACACAGGACACCGAGGCTACAGGAAGGGCAGGCACTCGCCCAAGGTCACAGTGCCCAGGAGTGGCAGGACAAGATTCGAACGCCAGCTGGTCAGTTCCCTGAGCCACGAAACCTCCTCTGCTCTTTCTCCTTCTAACTATTAAGTCATAAAAGGATATTTTTTTTTCATAATTAAAAATAATTTAAAAAGTGAGGTCTCCCCTAAGAAAGTTGGTTCACTTTAAAATAAATGTCAGCCAAGAGCGTTTACTCTGAGAAAAATTAAAATCCCTACCTCACACCACACACAAAAAGTCACTTCCAGATGGATTGCCAGCCGACACGGAATGCAACATGGTGAAGCTCTAGGAAAATAACGTAACAGAGCATCAGCCTGTCTTGGAGGTATGCAAATATTTCTTAAACAAGATATATATATATATAGCTATCCAGGGCTCTGGATGCAGCTCAGGGGCAGAGCAATTTTGTACTATGCTTGAGGCCCTGGGTTTGATCCACAGGACTGAAAACAAAAACCAACAACAACAAAA
This sequence comes from Marmota flaviventris, assembly GCF_047511675.1. NCBI lineage: Eukaryota > Metazoa > Chordata > Mammalia > Rodentia > Sciuridae > Marmota > Marmota flaviventris. Next base: position 14,516,360 of record NC_092515.1, on the reverse strand, counting down.
AATCACTATCCAGAAAAGATTGATAAACTAGACTATGCTAAAGTAAAACCCTTTTTTTTTTTTAAAAAAAAGCCATTAAGTGGTGCACACCTGTCATCCTAGCAGCCCAGGAGGCTGAGGCAGGAGGACTGTGAGTTCAAAGCCAGCAACTTAGCAAGGTCCTGAGCAACTTACCGAGACCCTTTCTCAAAATAAAAGATAAAAAGGCCCGAGGATGTGGCTCAGTGGTTAAGTGCCCCTGGGTTCCATCCCCAGTACCACAAAAAGAAAGAACAAAGGCATCAACAGCACATAAACTGACAAATGGCTTGTATCCAGAACATTTAAAAATGGACAACTCAACAGAAACCAGCCGAGACACTTGAACAAGCACATCACAGAAAAAAACAAAAGGACAGACAGAAGGTCAATGTGTAAAAGAAAAGACGTTCTATGTCCTGACTCATGGGAAACGCAAATTAAAATGACAGCGAGCTGCCACCTCACGCCCACCAGGATGACTTAAAGAGAGACAGCCGACAATGCCGACGTTGTCGTGAGGGCCTGAAGCAATGGAAATGTCCCCTGGGGGCTGGTGGGAGAGAGATTGTTACAATGACCTTGGAAAACTCTTGGGTGGTATCCACTAGAGATGGACAGACATAGACCATGGGACTCAGGCATCCTGCTCCCAGGTTTATGTCCAGGAGAAGTGTGTGTGTGTGTGTGTGTGTGTGTTCACCCACAGAATCGGCTCTAGAATGTTAAGAACAGCAGCAAACACGGATCCCCACTGCCTGGTGGATAGGTAAATAGACCAGGGAACATGCACACAATGGATACTACTTGGCAACCAGGAGGAATGGATTGCATTTATCAGCCCAACCCAGATGAATTTCACAACAGTCATGCCGCGGGAGAGAAGTCAGCCCACGAGTCCACACTGCACATTTCTATCTGTTACCTATGCAAAAAAAAAAAAAGGCAAAAATGGAACTACTGTGGATCGGGAGGCATACCTAGGTAGGAAAAGCAAAGTCAGGTCAACGTCAGCAAAGTAGGTTTCTCCACATGGAGGGAGAAAGTAGTACCTGGGAAGGGTCAGGAGGGGGCTGGGGAGCTGTGAGGTGGAATTTCTCTGCCTGGATGATCGTCTCAGGAGGCTGAGGCTGGAGTTCAAGGCCAGCCTCAGCAACTTTTCAAAGCCCTAAGCAACTTAGTGAGACCCTTTCTCAAAATAAAAAAATAAAAAGGGTGTGTCTCAGTGGCAAAGTCCCTCTGGGTTCAATCTCCAGTATCCCCCCCCAAAAAAAAGAAAAGAAAGAAAGTTTAAAAAATGAGTTAGAAAAGTAGGCTCATTATCTTACAAGTGGTGGTGATGAGTTGTCTGGGGTTTAACTATAATTGGAAGGGATGTAGGATACTTGCTCTGTGCTAGGCACTGTTCCAAGTGTTTCATATCTATTCCTTTATTTAATCCTCACAACAATCCTTTGAGGTAGTTACTGTTATTATCCCCACTTAACAGATGGGGAAACTGAGGCATCATGAGGCTAAATCACTTGCCTAAGGCAGTCCGTTCTCTAGCTATCTGGCCCCAGAGTAGATGCTCTGGTCACCACCCCAAGATTATAGCAAGACCTGAGGGCCAAGTCCCACTCCACCACACAAGGCCCAGCACATGTGACTCTAATGGGGCCCTTGAACTTGGGTTGGCGGATGGACTTCCAGGGCCACAAGTACTTGGATAGGAGAAATAAAAGAACCAAAACCCTTCATCGCGTTTGCTTTTATTATCCTTCAAATGGATAGCCTTAAAATGCGGTCTGGAATCTCTATGGGTTCCCCAAGATCTTTTTTAGGGGTTCATATGTTCATAATGATATAAAATGTCTTTGTCTCTTTCATTCTTCAAAGGCTCCCAGACCTGTGACGAGACCGTCCCTCCGATGGCTTTTGGAATGAATGCATGCCTGTGCTTATTTTATTTCTTTCTCTATTTTAGTTTTCTACAGAGTCAATAGTAACAGACGTGACCCACAATATTAAAAAGTTCATAAGTTTTCAAAGTGACACTTCTGAGAGCCTTTGCTGTCCTTGAACTTCAGCTCGTCCTCCTGGGGTGAGGAACTCAGGGGACCACGGGATTATTTGTGAACACGGGGCTTTGTCCTTCGAGGAACTTACAGGGGGTTTCGAACCTATTACAGCCATTAGGGCGTCTCAAACGTCTTCCATGCACATCAAAACTTCTAAGTCACCTTATTCCTTTGGGCCTGCCACCCGAGTGACATTAAATGCATTAATAAATAAACACATGACATATTTGTTTTAAAAATATTTGTCTGTCTGTAATCAGCATGGTGTCTCTGTAACTCTGTGTTTGGTTTACACGTGTACAAACATGATCTTGAGAAGGGCTGGCCAGCTTGCCACAGGCGCTTTTAGCACAATGACAGTTAAGAATCTGTCCTCGTGGAGACCATCAGAAAAAATAAATAAATAAAACAAGGGGTGATGTCATGACGGAGGCCACAGTAGTGGTGGTTAGAGGTTCTTGAGTCCGAGATGCTTTTCTTTATATTTTAAGGTGCTATGGGGAACGGTGCAAGGTGGGGTGCAGAGGGTGGGGGCTCAAACCTGCAGAAGGTTCCTCTGCAGTTCAAGTCTCAAGTTGCCCGTGTGGGATTCTGGGTGCTGGTCAGCCACAGAAACCCACACTTTGAACTTACAAAGACAGGAGTGAGGTCATTTAGCTGCAGACAAGAAGGGGTAAAGAGGGGCTGGGGAGATGGCTCAGTTGGTAGAGTGCTTGCCTCACCCAAGGCCCTGAGTTCAATCCCCAGCACCGCAAGAAAAGGGGGGGTGGATCTTTTTAATGCATATTTTGGTGACAAACAGCCCCAACATTCAAATAGCTCACAAAGGTTTGCCAGTTTCTGGAATTCACGCATTCATACTAGTAAAAATACCAGGCTTAGGATGATGCACTTGAACCCTCTGCTATCCCTGGCACGGCAAAAACCGAACCTATATCTGGTTTGTATCCAGTCCTTACTGAGCCAGGCCGGATTTCCAGCATCAACTTGTTTAATTCGCACAGCAGCCCAGGGGTTATCAACTATTATCACCTCCTTTTTACAGGTGAGAAAACAGAAGTTCAGAGAAGTTGAGTAACTCGCCTAGTGCGCACAGCTCAGAGGCGGCACTGACATTCCAAGGGGGTCTGAGGAGTCGGCGCACTAAGTTCAGAAAGGGAAGAAGCCTCCAGGAGAAAGATGTCGCCGGCTGGGCTGGAGAGGCCGGGGATTCCGCGGTGCCCGCACACCTGGGTACCTGGGGACGGGGCATCGCCGGGCGGGGGCGGGTGTATGTACCTGGGGCTCCGCAGCTGGGCAGTGGGGGTGCGTGGGGGGACGAGCGCAGCCTTACCTGTCCCGGAGCTAACCCGGTGTCCGGCTGGGAGGCAGTGGCGACTGCGTGCTGTGCCTTTCTGGGTCCTCTTTCCTGTGCCCCACCCTGGGGGGCGGGCGGGCGTGGGGCGCTTGAGACCGGCCCGACCTGTGGGACCCGGGGCCCCAGCTGTCTGGGGAGCCGGTCACCCCGAGGCAACCAGTTCTTCCGGGGCTGGGACAACTGTGGGCGGCGGGAACCCAGCTGGGCGCCTGCAAGCTCATAAATAGTGCGGCGACACTGGTGGCCGAGACCAGCGTGCGTGCAGCCGGCGCCCGCGAGGGTGAGCCGCGGTCCCGGAGGGCGTCCCGGGTCCCAGCCGCCCGCCTTCGGGGGGACGGTTTCAGCCCCGATCAGCCCCAGATTGTCCCCGGGGAACCGGAGAGAGCCCTGGGGACAGAGAGGGAGGACGGAGAGGGCCGGGCGACAGCTGGGGGGAGGACGGAGGCGGGAGGACAGCGGCACTAAGGCAGGATGGGGTGCCGGGGGCCAGGGGAGAGGCTGGCTTCTGAGCGACCCGGTGATGGAGCGAGGGAGAGGGTCACTGAGACCGAAATGGAAGGCTGAGGATGGGGTCCCTGGGGACAGGTGGGACGCTAGGAATCTGGGCAATAAGGCCGAGGAGGCTGGGTTGCTCGAAGCCGAGTGGAACGCTGGGGATGGGGAACCAGGGACACCCCCCGCGCTGGGCGCCACCGAGTCCCCAGCCCGCTCCAGCTGTGAATTAGGGCCGTGCGCGGCCCCGGCGCCGGGCGGTCCAGGATTCAAATCCTCCCGGCTCCACCACGTCCTGGCCCTGCCACTGAGTCACCCGGTTGCTCAGTGTCCTCTCGGTGATAGGACGATGCTCGCCGCGGCCACCTCCTCCTGGGAATGCGGGAGGCGTCCCGGGTGCACCTGTGCTCAGTGCCCAGCGCGTCGCCAGGCTCAGAGCCTCGCGCTCGGCTCCCGCTGACGGGTCTCCTCTCTCTCCAGCATCTGGATCCCCAGCGCCTAGGAGGACCCCTGCCACCCTCCCTCCGTCCAGAGGAGGGACAGGCCGACGCCACTGCCCTGCGGGAGCCCCTTCTCTCCACCCCTGCTTCCTCCCGCGGTCCCTGCCTGCCCCCAGCGTCCCCCTACCATGAGCCCCCGCCGTGGCTGCTGCGCCTGCTGCTGGCTCCTCCTCCTCTCCTTGGGAGTCCAGCGGGCCCCAGGATACCCCAGCGCTGCCCCAGAGCAAGTCCATCTGTCCTACCCAGGTAAGTGTCCAGGGGTCCTGGCAATGAGTCTCCAGTGAGGCCCTGCCGTGCTTCCTTGGTTGGGGGGCAGGAAATCTGTGCCGAGTGCTGTGGACCCCAAGGCTGCTGGCTATTTCCTCCCGGGCCTCAGTTGTCTATCTCTGTGAAATGGGTCTACCAGTGTCCCGCCTCTGGCTGTGTGGGAAATGACGACGGTGTCCACCCCATCCTGGGTGCTCTCCTGCTCTCCAAAGGGGGCTGCTGCTGCCCCTGCTCACTGTGTCGCTGTTGTATCTTCAGGAACAGGCGTGTTAGTGCACAGTAGGCCCTAAGATCCATTGTGGAGGAAACTTCTAATCTTCCCCTCCCCCCAAAAGTACTGGGATTGAACCTAAGGCCTCTACCACTGAGCCACATCTCCAGCCTTTTTTTTTTTTTTTTTTTGAGACAGGGTCTCTCCTGCCTCCTGAGTGGCTGGGACTACAGGCATGTGCTTCCTCACCAACTCCTCCTTATCCTGAGTGGAGCAGTCACAGGGGCACATGTCTGTAATCCCAGTGACTCAGGAGGCTGAGACAGGAGGATCTCAAGTTCAAGGCCAGCCTGGGGCTCAGTCCCTGGGTACCAAATCCTGGTACCCCAAATAACTAATTAATTTAAAAAAGGAAAAGGTGTGAGATCTTGTAATCTGGACCTTCTGCATCCAGACCCCCTGGTTTTGAATCTCAATTTTGCTACTTACCTGCTGTGTAGTCTTGGGCAAGTGACTTAACCTCTTGGACTCCTCATCTGGACAATGGAGTAATAGGAGAATGACTTTGTGGTGAGTCCCTGTGGAGTGGCAGAAGTGAGCCTGGCATGCAGCAGTGATTGGCGTGCGTTTTTGTCTCAGGACAATGCTGAAGATGGTTGAGAACCTCAGAGGGAGCTTTAGTTTACATGTCCATGTCTATCAACATTCACCTACTTACTAGAAATGGGAACTGCAGCAGGGGGTGGCTCCATGGTAGAGCACTTGCCTAACACATGCGCCCCTTTGGTTCCCCCCCAAAAGCTGACACATTGAAAAATACTTATTAAGTCATTTAAAATGAGTAAGAACAAACACCTTCTATATTAGTATAAATGACTTTTTTTTTTTTTTTTTGTACTGGGGATTGAACTCAGGGGCACTTAGCCACTGAGCCACATCCAGCCCTAGTTCATATTTTATTGAGAGACAGTGTTTTTCTGAGTTGCTCAGAGCCTCGTTAAACTGCTGAGGCTGGCTTTGAATTGCAACCTTCCTGCCTCAACCTCCTGAGCTGCTGGGATTACAGGCACGAGCCACGGAGGATACAGGCATGTACCACCGCACCTTGGCTAAGTGACATTCTTAATGAAAAAAAAAATCCAGAAAATTCTATTTTGCCAAAAAAGAAATATAATAAGGACGAGGACAGTGGAATCGACTTAAATCTTTTATTCTGTCTTTTTCTTTTCTTTTTGTGGTATTAGGAATTGAACCCAGAGGTGCTCTACCACTGAGTGACAACCCAACCCAGTCTATTATTATTATTATTATTATTTTGAGAAAGGGCCTTACTAACTTGCCTAGGCTGGCTTCAAATTTGCAGTCCTCCTGCCACAGGCCCCCAGTAGCAGGGATCACAGACGTGCCACTGATCCCAACTAGATTTATACCTTTTAAAAGTCTGGCTGAACAGGTGACAACCAGACTGTCCCTCACTGCTCCTCTCCCAGTTTTTGTGGCACCTTGGTGCAGATGATGTAGGTGAAGGAGATCTGATCTCACCAGGCTTGTGGCTGAAACAGGGAGGAAGAGTTCAATAGGAGTTTCAGATAATTGTGGCTAGTTTTTCTTTGATACTGCACCAAAACACAACGTAAGTTTTTAAAAATTTATTTAGTCGTCAGTGAACACACAGTATCTTTATTTATTTTTATGGGGCACTCAGGAGCGAACCCAGTGCCCCACACATGTGAGGCAAGCGCTTTACCACTGAGCTACAGCCCCAGCCCCAAGTTTTTCCTTATTTTGAATAAAAATTTATAAAGGTTTTAATTTTGAAGTAATTGTAGACTTCCAGAAGAGTTTCAAGGGGTGTCTGGACTTCTTCTCTGCCCTGCATCCATCTTCCCCTCGGGGGACTCTCTTCCATCACCCCAGCCCTGTCAAGGCTCAGGCATGCCCATGGATGCCATGTTGTTTGTGAACTCTTGGGCTCCACCTCTGCCTTTACTCTAATCCACAACCCCAGCCCCTCTCGGCATTTATTTCTACCCATGTTGGTTCCTCAGTCTTTTCTTACTTTTAAGTCCTTGACTCCCCCAACCCCTGCTTTTTCCTCATTGAGACAGACTCTCACTATGTTGCCCAGGCTGGCCTTGAACTCCTGGGCTCAATTGATCCTCCTGCCTCAGTTTCCCCAGTAGCTGGGACTAAATATGCACACCACTGCACCTGGCTCCTTGACACTTTTTTTTTTTTTTTGGTGCCAGGGATTGAACTCAGGGAGACACACCCCCAGTCCTATTTTGTAGGGGTGCACCAGCACCCCTAATAATTTAGAGACAATGTCTCCCTGAATTGCTAAACACCTTGCCATCGCTGAGGCTGCCTTTGAACTTGCAATCCTCCTGTCTCAGCCTCCCGAGCCGCTGGGATTCCCAGCATGCGCCACTGCGCCTGGCTCAGGTTTAATGTTTTAAATAATTTATTTTGAATATCATATATAAATGTTGTATTCAGCATGTTTGAATCTGAACCTCAGAATGGTCTGTAGATTTTTTTTTAATTGAGACATAAGATCTGGATATCTTTAAGGGGCACATTATGAGAATTTGATACATGTATATAGTGTATAATCATCAAATCAGGATAATAAGCACCTTCATTTCTTTAATAATAACTATCATGATTTTAGATTTAACAGTGGTTTCCAAAAATATTACAGAGAATTCCCATTCCCCACCCCCACTCATTCCCTGTCTGTGAGCACCTTGTGTAATCATGGTACAATGACAAAAACCATTTTTTTTTTTTTACAAAAACCAATGCAGGCTCTCCCTGCATTCCAATTCCAGATTATATGATCTGGAGTCAGACTCTTCAGTTTCATGAGCCTCAATTTACTTCTTCATAAAATAGAGTGACAATAGGGACTACATAACATCCACAGCTTTACAACGGGACCTATACTCGACCTACACTTGCTCCAGGAAAATGGAGCCAGGCACAGCTGTGTGCATATTTAGTCCCAGCTACCTGGGAGGCTGAGGCAGGAGGATTGCTCAAGCCCAGGAGTTGGAGGCCAGCCTGGGCAACATAGCAAGCTCAAAATAAATAAATAAATAAAATAAAAATTAAAAAATTAAAAAAGCCAAACAAAACAACAAAACAGGAAACCAAGGCGTACAGGGCCTTGGACCCGCTGCAGGCCTGGTTCTGAGTCCACCAACTCCCCAAAGTCTGTGCTGTTGCAGGATCCAGTCCCGGATCTCATGCTACATTTTGTGGCTCCGCCTCCTGAGCCCCGTCCAATCTGTCAGTTTCTCGCTCCTTTGTCTGTGTGATCTGGGTATTTTTGAGTAGGATCAGGTATTTTGCAAGACGCCCCTCATTCTGAGTTTGTCTGGTGTCTCCTGATGGTGAATGAGGTTGTGAATTTAAGGCGACACTCCCATAGACGAGCTCTAGCGGCCCTTTCTCTGATTGATAGCAGAGGGTCCCTGATGTGGGTGTGGCTTTTGGCTGCTGCCGCTGCTGTTGACCTTGACGGCTTGGTTAAGGAGACAGATGCCTGCTGGCTTTCTCCGCCTAAAGTCATTATTCTCCTCTTCACAGTTAATAAATGGCTTGAGGGCGCAGCTCAAGACTCAGAAATCCTATTCTCCCCCAGTGTTCACCCACTAATTTTAGTATCAATCAGTGGATTTTGTCTGCAATAATTATTAGTGTGGTGCTTGCCTAACTGTGATAATTTTCTCATTCTCTCTTTCCACCTAATTGAACTGTTAGTATAAGGAGGAGTGGTCCCTCCCTCCTGCGCTTATTCAATTATTTACTCCTATCATGGACTCATGGGTATATCTTATTTTTCTTTTCCTTTTTCTTTTTGTGTTTTTGTTTTGTTTTGTTTCATTCTGAGGATTAAACTCAGGGGCACTTAGCCACTAAGTCACATCCACAGCCCTATTTTATTTAGAGACAGGGTTTTTCTGAGTTGCCCAGGGCCTCGCTAAGTTGCTGAGGTTGGCTTTGAATTTGAGATCCTCCTGCCTCAGCCTCCCAAGCTGCTGGGATTTTAGACGTGCACCACTGCGCCTGGCTCATGGATATTTCTTTTATTCCATAAGTGAATTCCAATGCTATTGTTAATTATTCTGCGGCTCACAGCGTCCCGGATTTGGTCCTTTGGGATTGCTCCTGATTGGCTTCTGTGTTCTTTCTTTCTAACCCCCCCCCCTGTTTTGAGCGCTTCCTCACTTTCTGACACCATAAATGATTTCCTGCCCCTTCCTGGGAATCACCTATTCTCCAGGGAGTCCGAACTCCTTTTACTGGAGAATGGTATTTAGACACCAGTCTCATCACCAGGTGTGCTCACTGGGCCTGGGGTGTCACTGGTTCATCTCTCTCAATAAGCAGAGCAAGGCGGTCCCTGCACACAAACACGCACACCGCACATCTAGATGTCTGTATTTGTCTGTGTCAATATCGACATCACGAGCTCCCGCTGATACCTCTGATTTCCACCTAACTTTCGTGTGCTGGAGGAAGAGCCCAAGTCCGAAACATTATGCTAGACCATCTGGTATTTTGACGCCTTGACTTGGTTGCTGACATTTAACTGAACCAACCCCTTTCCTTACTTGTGATCTCTTTCTCCAACACCGAGGAGTCTGACTCTCCCTCCCACCTACCTACGTGCCTGTTCCACCTTAGTGTATATGAAGCAGCCTCAGCAAGGACACTGGTCCCCCTCCCCCCCAGTTATTCTCCTCCCCTACTCCCTTGAGTGTGCTGTGCTAGTCATTTTTTTTATATCACGGGGGCCATGTGGTAGTGCTTATATTTCATATTGGGTTCCTTCCACACGCTGGGTGGTCTTATTTATTTATTTATTTACTTATAATATTTATTTTTTTAGTTGTGGTTGTCACAATACCTTTATTCCCTTCATTTATTTTTATGTGGTGCTGAGGATGGAACCCAGGGCCTTGCACGTGCTAGGCGAGCGCTCTACCGCTGAGCTACAATCCCAGCCCAGATCACACTCGTGTGCCTTTTTTTTTTTTAAATTTAATTATATTCCTGGAAATCATGCCATGACAGTGCATAGAGCTTCTTCTTTGTGTGTTGTACTAAAGATTGAATCCAGGATCTAGCACATGCTGAGCAAGCACTCTACCACTGAGCCACATCCCCAGCCCCATTTATCTTTTGAGACAGGGTCTCACCAAGTTGCTGAGGCTAGCCTTGAACTTATGATCCTCCTGCCTCAGCCTCTGGGATTTCAGACATGCATCGCAGCGCCAGCTCCTCATTCACGTTTGCCTCACTGTGTGGGTGGTGTTGAGGCTCCCTCCCATCCACAGGCATTTAGGTTGTTTCTGGAAGTTTACAATGACAACGAGTGCTGCCACCGCTGACCCTGTGCAGGCACACTTTCGTGTGCTGGAGGAAGAGCCCATGTCCGCAACATTATGCTAGACCATCTGGTATTTTGACGCCTTGACTTGGTTGCTGACATTTAAGAATTGGAAGCTACCACTTAAAAACCCGAATTTGCATATCTATCTATATTGTATGCTCCCGGGAGATAAAAGAAATCTCTGTGTAAAGATTTACTCTAGAAGTCGATAGGTTTGGTGGCGCCCCGCCAGTTCCTGCCTGGCAGCTCTCCAGAGCTGGGCCACCGCTGTCCCTCTTGGAGAGGGCGTGTTCCACGGTTTGCGCATGCTCCGTTGCCTGCTGCCTTACAGCTGGCCCTTGTCCCGGTTCATATCACCTCCCTGGCCTCCAGACATCTGCATTGGCATCTCTCGAATGACATCACGTGTGTGCAATGTTTAGTTAGCACAGAGCCGTGCACAGTGAAGAATATTGATAACGATATTCATTTAACCCTGACTGTATCAGGCATTGTTTCAAGTGCTTGGCTTCCAGTCTCAGTAGCCACCAGTGATTGGTTCTAGAACCTTCCATGAACACCAAAGCCTGCTGATGCTCATGCCCAAGTCATCCAGTGGCACAGCCTTTGCACATAACCTCTGTGCCTCTACCCGTGCACTTTAATGCCTCCCTAGATCACGTACAATACCTAACACAACACAAATGATTGCTCACTGAGTTGTTTGGGGAACCAGGCCAAGGGAAGACTCTCCGTGTGTTTACTACTGACTCATTATTTCCCCCCGGAACATTTTGAACCCCCAGTTAGTTGAGGGTCAAAAAGGATGTGGAAATCGCGGACACGGAGGGCTAATTTACTTTAAAACATATATTTTTAGGTGTCAATGGACCTTTATCATATTTATTTATATGCGGTGCCGAGCATGGAACCCAGGGGCTCACACATGCTAGACAAGGGCTCTATTAGATATATTAAATATATAAGTGCTCTATTATATATATTAAGCTTATTTTTAGTATTTATTTTTTAGTTATAGGTGGATGCAATATCTTTCTTTATTTCTGTGTGGTGCAGAGGATCGAACCAGTGCACCACCACTGAGCCACGACCCCAGCCCCCTGTATATCTATTTTTTCATCTAAGCTTGGTAATGACCTTGCAGGGGACCTGGTATCGTCACTCCGTTTACACCCAGGGGAACCGGGGCTGGGGCGGCGCGGCGACCGGGTGTTGTACTTGGGCAGCTCCCGGGTCCTTAGCCGACGGCTCTGCCAGCGCCCCTCCTGCCAGCCCCAGCGCCCAGGCCCCTGACCCGTGCCCTCCCGCAGGTGAGCCGGGCTCCATGACGGTGACCTGGACCACGTGGGTCCCCGCGCCGTCCGAAGTGCAGTTCGGGCTGCAGCCGTCGGGGCCCCTCCCGCTGCGGGCGCGGGGCAGCGCGCGGCCCTTCGTGGACGGCGGCATCCTGCGGAGGACGCTCTACATGCACCGGGTGACGCTGCGCCGGCTGCTGCCAGGGGCGCAGTACGGTGAGCGCCCAGCGGCCGGGGTCCCCGGGGGCCCGGGTCCCCGAGAGCTGGAGGCCCCCGTCGGAGACAGGAGCGCACCGATGATGCCCACGGGCGGTGGCCGGGTGGATTGGTGACCCTGCCCACCGCGCCCCCGACCCCGGGCAGCGGGACGGAGCCAAGGAGGGCAGGGGCCTCCCCTGTCACCCGGCCTGGGGCGATGCGCTGACCGTGGCCTTTCTCGTCCCCCCAGTTTACCGCTGTGGCAGCGCCCAGGGCTGGAGCCGGCGGTTCCGCTTCCGGGCCCTGAAGAACGGGGTCCACTGGAGCCCCCGCCTGGCTGTGTTTGGGGACCTGGGGGCCGACAACCCCAAGGCCTTCCCCCGGCTGCGCAGAGACACCCAGCAGGGCCTGTACGACGCCGTTCTCCATGTGGGTGAGGCATCGGCCCGGGCGCTGGGGACGGAGGGGCGCCCCGGAGAGGGAGAGGGACAGGGACCAGGCTGGCCCGGAGGTGGTGTCCGAGGGTCACCAGCCTGCCCAGGTCACAGTCCCAGCTCGGCCCCGTAGGGTGAGAGATTTTCCCTGTATAATAATGAAAATAGGTCGGGCCTGGTGGCCCGCAGGTCACCCACCGACTCAGGAGGCCGAGGCAGGAGGATCGCAAGTTCAAAGCCAGCCTCAGCAAGTTAGCCAGGCCCTAAGCAGCTCAGCGAGACCCTGTCTCTAAATAAAATATTTAAAAAGGGCCTAGGAATCAACAACAAGCCAAGGTGCTGCCTCTGAGTCCCTGTTGTTATCGCTGTCACCGTCCTCGGGGTCAGGGCTGGAAGATGGGGTGGGCCCTGCGTGGTTCACAGCACCAGCTCTGCAGTCAGGTCCCCTGATGGGACTCCTGGGTCTCACTTCCCAGCCGTGTGGCCTGGAGCCTCAGTTTCTCCATTTGCCACGGGGACAGTCGACACTCCCTTCTGGGGATGTTGCGGAGGTCGGAGTGACCGGGTGTGCGAGGCATTTGGAGTTGAGCTCGGGACACAATCATCCCCAAACTCTATGTGTACTGATGTCATTGTTGATCTGGGAGGGGACAAGTGACAGAGATGGGGGCTGGCGTGATCAGAGTGCAACAGACAGCATCCTCCGAGGGGGCTTGGGGACCAGACAGAGCATGTGCGGGTGGGTTGGGGTAGGGATCTGGGACCCAGGGGTGTCACAGCTCCCCCCAGCCACACCTGAACCACCAGGTCGGCTCTCGGTTCTGGCCAAAGCAGAGCCCCGTTGGTCCGACTCTCTCCCTGCCACTTGGCCCCCAGGAGACTTTGCCTACAACATGGATCAGGACAACGCACGCGTTGGGGACAGATTCATGCGGCTCATTGAACCCGTGGCCGCCAGCTTGCCGTACATGACATGCCCGGGGAATCACGAAGAACGCTAGTGAGGATCGAGGGCTGTAGGGGTGGCAAAGGCTGGGTCAGTTGAAAATGGCTTTGTCCTTCTTAGTGTCTCACCTTAGTCCCTCATGCTGCTGTGTCCCATTTGTAGTAGCCAAAAAAGAGGAGATGAGGGGTGGGCTGGGAGCTGGACGCTGGGTCTGACAGTGCAGAGGTGGGCTTGGGGCTGCAGCTCCCAGACCCTCACCCTCACCCTCTGACTTGCTTTTTTCTAGCAACTTCTCTAACTACAAGGCCCGATTTAGTATGCCAGGGGACAATGAAGGCCTGTGGTACAGGTAATCTGGGGAGAGCTGGCGGGTTGGCCTCGTTCCCCTGAAGGACCAGAGGTGCAGAGGAGACCCCCAGCTCTGACCCCTGCCCTTGGACCCCCCAGCTGGGACCTGGGCCCCGCCCACATCATCTCCTTCTCCACCGAGGTGTATTTCTTTCTGCATTATGGCCGCCACCTGGTCCAGAGACAGTTCCGCTGGCTGGAGAGCGACCTCCAGGTAGGTGGGTGGAGGCCCCTTGTGCCCGGGCCGGTCTCCTCTCTTCCTTGGCCTCACCGGGCCCTTCTCTCTAGAAAGCCAATCAGAACCGGGCGGCGAGGCCATGGATCGTCACCATGGGCCACCGGCCCATGTACTGCTCCAACGCCGACCTGGATGACTGCAGGTGGCATGAAAGCAAGGTGAGGACCCTCCGGGGCCGGGCGGGGCGGGGCGGGCAGCCAGGTGGCACCGCAGCCTGGGCCCCCCTCACCGCCTGCGCATCCACCAGGTCCGCAAAGGCCTCCACGGCAGGCTGTACGGGCTGGAGGATCTCTTCTACAAATACGGTGAGTGAGCCTTGCCACCCCCTGGCCCCGCCCGCCCGCCCGCCCCACTCAGGGCCCTGACCCCGTCTTCCTGCGTCAGGAGTGGACCTGCAGATCTGGGCTCACGAGCACTCCTATGAGCGACTGTGGCCAATTTACAACTACCAGGTGAGGCTCCCGGACAGACGGCCCAGGACCCTCGGGGCTGAGGTCAGTGTGGACACGGCCCCTGGACACGCCCGCCCTCCTGTCCCTTCTCCAGGTGTTCAATGGCAGCCTCAAGTTTCCCTACACCAACCCTCGAGGCCCGGTCCACATCATCACAGGATCCGCGGTGAGCCCCCGGGGACAGGGGCCTTGCTCTCTCCCCTTTGGATAGATATATGTGCATATATACATAGTTTTCTTTTCTTTTTTTTCCTGGTACTGGGGATTGGACCCAGGAAGGCTCTTCTTCTGAGCCACATCCCCAGCCTTTTTTTTTTTTTTTAAATTTTAAAACAGAATCTCACTAAATTGCTGAGGCTGGCCTTGAACTTGCCATCCTCCTGCCTCAGCCTCCTAAGTCGCTGGGATTACTGGCGTGCACCGCCGTGCCCAGCAAGAGGGTTTATTTTTAAAGTCGATTCTTACAAGCGATTAAGACCAAAGTCAGACTCGCCGGGGATCGAGATTCAAACGGTGCAGAGGGCAGGAGGTGAGCCTTGGCCGCCACGCCCCCCCTGCTGTTCTCGGTCCTCGTGTCTCTTGGGTGGCATTTGAAGCTGTTCCCTGCATATAGAAGTGAGTGATTGTCGAGACTGAGATGTGTTCTCGGATCCCCACTTTGCAAAGAGGACCTGGATCACGCTCAGACCCGGGGTTCTCAGTCTTGGGGCACATCAGCATTACCCAGGGGGCTTTTACAACTCAAAGTCTGGGCCCGCCCCAGACAAAACACGGGTCTTTGAGGGCGGGACCCTGACCTCAGACACACCTTGGAGCTACCACCTGGAAGAGGAAATAGCCGGTTACCAGGGTCTGCTGGCTTCTCCTCCTCCTCCCAGCCTCGGCCCACAGTGGTCACTATTCTGACCTTCCTCATTTGATTGATGGATGGACAGAGTGCTGGGGACTGAACCCAGCAGCCTGTACCTCTGAGCTCCATCCCCAGCCCCTTTTATTATGGTCCGACACACAGTCTTGCCAAGTTGCCGAGGCTGGCCTTGAACTTGCCATCCTCCTGCCTCAGCCTCCCAGGTCGCTGGGATCACAGGACCGTGTCGCTGAACTGGGCTCCTCTCATTTCCAATTGTGAAGTGATCTCAGACGTAGGGGCTGAGAGGTTGCAAACATGACATAAGGAGGTTCCATGTGCCCTTCACCGAGATTCCCCAAATTTGAACCTTTAGCCTCATTTGTGTTAATCTTACCCTCTCTCCTCTTAAGTCCTATTTTTAGATCCATTCAAGAGTACATTGCAGGGCTGGGCTGGGGCTCAGGGGTAGAGTGCGTGCCTGGCACGGGTGAGGCCCTGGGTTCCATCCCCAGCACCCCATAAAAATAAATAAGTAAAGGTTTTATGTTCATCGACAACTAAGAAAAAAAAAAAAGAAAGAAAGTCGCAGACATGAATTCCTTTTACCCACCTGTGTTTCCTTTAACAAAGGACATTCTCTCTCATCACTCAGTGTGATGACCAAAGTCAAGTCGCCAACATGGGTAATACACTGTCACCCAACCTACCGGCCTGATTCAGATGAGCCAATCAAGGCCAAAATAATCCTTCCCCAGCCCAGAGCTGGGCCGTGGTCACGTGTTGTGTTTAGGTGGCTTCTCTTTAGCTTCCTCTAATCAGGGACATTTCTCCACTCTCTCTCCATCTTTTGACATTGACAATTCTGAAGATTCTGTGACATTGCTTTGTAGCGTATCCTTCAACTCGGGTTTGTCCAACATTTGCCCATGATTAGATCAAAGTTCTACATTGGGGGGGACAGGGAGTAAGTAGCAGGGATTGAACTTGGGGGCCCTCAGCCACTGAGCCCTATCTCAGCCCTATTTTGTATTTTCTTTAGAGACAGGGTCTCACTGAGTTGCTTAGCGCCTCACTTTTGCTGAGGCTGGCTGTGAACTCGAGATCCTCCTGCCTCAGCCTCCTGAGCTGCTGGGATGACAGGCGTGGGTCTCGGTGCCTGCGAGGTCATGCATTTTTTGGTCACAACAGCAACCCTGGGTTGTCAGCGGGTCCTTCCAGGAAGCAGCGAGGCCTCTTGGACTTCTCGAGCCTCCTGTTTCCCAGCTGGGCATGTGGCCTGGTCTGAGTGGCTCCTGGCTCTTGCTTCAATCACTTGTCACCAAACGGGGTACAAAATGGTGATTTTTGAGTCTCCCTCCTCTCCGCCTGTGGAGGCTGCTTCTCTCCTGGCACGGACTCTTCCTGCCTCGGGCCTGGTGTCTTAGAAAGCTCTCTTAGAGGGTCCCCTGTGGCCGGGGGAGACCCACTGATCTCTTCTATTCTTCAAATGGCTTCTGCCTTTCCATGTGCGTCTCCCCAGCTTCGCGGTGGTCACCCCGGGAGGTATCTAGCTCAAGGGCCCGGGGCATTGGGGGGCTGCCATTGGGACACAGCCGGGTGCTTTTCCAGAAATCCGAAGCCCAGCGGGAGGAAGGCTGGCCAGGCCCCGCGCCCCCGGAACACGGCTGTCAACTGGCTTTGTCCCTCTGGGGGGCAGCAGGGCCTGGCCTGACGGGTCCTTTCTGTTCCTTTGGGTCCTGAACCTGCCCCAGCTCCGCCTCTGACCCACTCTTCCCCGCAGGGCTGTGAGGAGCGACTGACCCCCTTTAGCATCTCCCCGGGGCCCTGGAGCGCCCTGCGCGTGAAGGAGTATGGGTACACCCGGCTGCACATCCTCAACGGGACCCACGTCCACATCCAGCAGGTGTCTGATGACCAGGTCAGTGAGGGACGAGTCGTTAGAACCTGGAACTCAGGAATGAATAAGTCTCAGAGCTTGGGAGGCTGAGGCAGGAGGATCCCGAGTTCAAAGCCGGCCTCGGCAAAAGTGAGGCCCTAAGCAACTCAGTGAGCCCTTGTCTCTAAATAAAATGCAAACTAGGGCTGGGACGGGGCTCAGTGGTCGAGGGCCCCTGAGGTCAATCCCCGGGACCAAAAATAAATAAGTAAGTAAATAAGATAAAGCACTAGAGCTGGAAATCCTGGGTTCAAATCCTGCCTCTGCCTCTGGCTGCCCTGTCCTGATGCTCCCCTCACCAAGTACAGCCGGGAGCTGCGCTCAGACTCACACGCCTCGGGTCACACAGACGGAGTGTGCTGGGATATACCGGGTGCCTGGAGTCCAGGATTTGTGTTCTTTTAAAAAATTATTTTTGGTCCTGGAGATGGAACCCAGGGTGCCTTACCACTGAGCTACGTCTTTGGCCCTTTTTATTCTTATTTTGAGACTGGGTCTTGGTAAGTTGTTTGGGGCCTCACTAAATTGCTGAGGCTGGCCTCCAACTTGTGATCCTCCTGTCTTAGCCTTCACAGTCATTGGGATTACAGGTGTGCAGCACAGTGCCTGGAGTTGAGACTGTGTTCTTAATAACAGCCGCCTCCACTTCCCCAGTACTTGTCGCATCTGGGCTCCCCTTTTGCCCCTGTACACATATCTCATTTAATCCCCACAGTGTCTACGACAGAGGTTCCACCACTACCGTCTTTTTCTTTTCCTGGACTGGGGATGAGCCCAGGGCTTCGCACAAGCTCGCAAGCTCTCTCCCACTGAGCCACTTCCCCCGCCCTCAGCTCTACTTTTCAAATGAAGAAAATATCAACTCAGAGAGGTGTAGCAATTTTTCCAGGGCCACCCAGCCCTTCAGGGGCAGGGACAGGTGCTGAGCACAGGCCGCTGGCCCCCGGGCCGGGCTTTCAGCCCTCAGAGCCTTCCCTGGTTCTGTCCTCTGCAGGATGGGAAGATCGTGGATGACGTCTGGGTGGTGAGACCCCTGGTTGGCCGGAGGATGTACCACTAGGGATGGGGGCCACTGTCATCGGGCACTTGCCGCCGTGGACAGTACGACTGGACATTGCTGTGACTGGGTGGGGAGTCAGGCGGGTCCCGGCTCCCTACTCCCTAGAGGCCCTGTGTGTCCTGACGGGGCTGGACAGTGGGAGCCTGGCTGCAGGGGGACCGGCGTGACAGTGGAGCTGGCCCGGGTCTCGCCTGGCACAGACCCCCTCCTGGGTGGCATCGGGCACAGGCCTTGGGAATCAAAGGCTCCCAGCGGTGGCTCTGGGACAGGGGTCTGTGAGGGTGACAGGGACAGGAACTCGAGTCCACCACCTCCACCGAACCCTGCCCGGCTCTCTGGAGACGGTCTCTCCCGCTGGACTGTCAACCTGGGCCCGGGCAGAGCCAGCTGCTCCCAGGCAGCTGCACACAGACTCATTACATGAATGAAGGTCGCCACGTGTCCGGCTCTGGCCAGGGGACACTGGGGACAGCAATGAATCAGCCCCAGTCCTGCCCACTGGCAGCCCACAGGCAGCTGGGGAACCGTCATCCAACCCAGGTGACCAACGAGGAACGGGGGAACATCACGGAGGGACCAGGGCTGCGAGGTCACGGCTCAAGGCTGAGCTGGTGTCCCCTGTGGGCCTGGCATGTCCCGTCCCGGGCTGGGTGAGGCTGTGGACGTGCCTGGGCTGTGGTGTCCACAGAGGGCAAAGGCCTGGCACTGAAGCCAGATGGCCACTGGATTCAAGTCTCAGCGGTGGTGAAGTGTCACCCCCTTTCTCCACTGAGAAGTCCTACCTGGGCTGCTCCAGACATCCCCACCACGGCTGACTTTAGGGCTGTCCGCAGAAGAGTCTCTGCAGCAGAGTCCATTGTAGATAAACTTCCTATTTTCCTGTCGCCCTGTTTACTTGGCCACTGGCCAGGAAGATACCAGCACTCCAGGTGCTGGACACCCCGTCACTAGTTTTTCACAAACATGTATCCAGTAGAGTAGTTTGTAGAAATGTGCAGACAAGGCCTCTGGCCTCGGGCTGGGCTTCACAGAGATGTCTACGTTCCTTAGAGGAGAGAAGTTACCGCCTGGGCTCCATGGTGACAGCTGGCAGGGGGAGGAAGGAGAGGGGAGGAGAAGCTCCCCCCTTCTCAGGTGTTGTCCTTCAAGGGTTAACTTGCCCAGAACAGTGAGGGAAAAAGCTGCTTTATGTGAACTTCTGCAGACCGGGAACTTCTGAGCCCCTCCCCTTACATGCTGGGTATAAAACCCTGAAACTCCCTGAACTCGGGGTTCAGGGGATTGATTGATGACAGCAAAAGCTGTGCCCCCTGAGCCTGGCTGCAGCCAAATAAAACTGTGTCCTGCTGTCTCCGGTGCCTTGCCTCGTCTGTCCCTACAACAGGAGCACTTCCTGTGTGACTGGGGGCAAGTGACCCACCCTCTCTGAACCTCTGTTTCTTCATTTGTAAATAAGAATGATATTAAATGCGTGTGACAGTCCTGGTATTCCCAAGTCCTCTTTTTCTCGTGCCCCGCGTCCAATTAGCTGTAAATTCTGTGGACTTTGCTTTTAAAATGTACCCAGAATCTCTCCAGTTCCGCCACCTGCCAGCCCTGACCCTGGCCCTGTCTCTATTCACCTCCCGCCCACACTGGGGCTCCTGCGCTCTCCTGTCCCTGCAGTTCACCACCCACAGCCAAAGGGACCTGGAGCGCCTGGGTGGGTCATGTTCCCTCCCGCTCAGAGCTGGTCCTGAGATTTGTGTACTAAATAATAAGCCACAGTCCTCTGGTGGCCCATGCGCCCCGCCCCCTCCCTGTGCTCACCCCCCCTCACCCAGGGGCCAGGATGCTGTCCCCAGGTATCCACAGGGTCCCCTCCCTTCAGGGCTCTGCTCAGCGGAACCTTCCCCATAAGTTCTCCCTGATCACTGGGTCACACGTCCCCAGCTGGGGTGAGGCTCAGTGTGGAGCACTTGACGAACAGCCCTGGGTCCTGTCCCCAGCACCCCGAAATATGAAGACAAAGCAGCCCCGACATCTCCACCCTGCTCTACCTTGTGGAGCACGCTTAGATCTTGTGACCACCATCTGGACGCATTTCACTCATTTTTGGTCTCCTCCATCACCCCTAGGCCACGGGACAGTCTGCGGCTGTCCTGGTGCATAGTAGGTGCTCAGTAAACTGCCCGACCGCCTGGAGGAGGACTGGGTACAGGCCAGCACCTGGCACAGGAAGCGCATGACAAAGGGCAGGAATGACAGTGACTTAGGCGACTCACCCAGCCCCTGGGAGCTCCCACGGCCGGGTGCGCGGGAGGTAGGGAGGCAGGGAGGCAGGGAGGCAGGGAGGCAGGGAGGCCCGCGGGTGGGGCTCCTAGCTCCACGCATCTCCGCACATGCGCAGGAGGCTCCGGGTGGCAGGGGGGAGACCTGGGCTTCCTCAGGGCGGAGCGAGCGGGGTTTGGAAGGCTGCACAGATGGCATGCGACGCCGCAGAGGACGCGGGAGGCTTTGTGACCTGCTTTTCCTGCCTCATGAAATTCACATGGTCACATTGTGCATCCAGGCAATCACTGAGCTGCGCCCTCCCTCCTCCTCCTCCTCCTCCTCCTCCTCCTCCTCCTCCCTCTCTCTCTCTCTCTCTCCCTCTCTCCTCTCTCTCTAATTTTGAGCCAGGCTCATTAAGTTTCTTAGGGCCTCACTAAGTTGCTGAGGCCAGCCTCGAACTTCTGATCCTCCTGCCTCAGCCTCCTGAGTTGGTGGGATTACAGCTGTGGGCCACCACCGCCCCCAACTTCAGCTCCTTCATTTTGTTTATTTATTTTAAAATATTTATTTTTTAGTTGTAGTTGGACACAATACCTTTATTTTATTTACTTATTTTTAGGTGGGGCTGAGGATGGAACCCAGGGCCTCCCACGTGCTAGGAGAGCACCCTTCTGCTGAGCCACAACCCCAGCCCCAGCCCCTTCATTTTAAAAAATAAACCTTAGTCTTTCGAAACAGTCTACAGAAAAGTTGCAAAGACAGAACGCCCACAAACCCCACACCCAGCTCTCCCTTTCATTGAAATCTTAGTGTCTCATCTTGTTGTAATGAACCAATGGACAGGACCCGGGTGAATGGCCAGCCCAGGAGGCTGGGCCAAGGGAGGCCGTCTTAGAAGGCCGCTGACTGCAGGATCCCATTCAAGGCTTTGGGAAGGGAGTCTCACCTGTGCAGCCAGAGTGGACTCATTGTTGAATCCTAAAGCTGGGGGGGGGGCAGAGGGAGGATTAGGTGCCAAGGCACAGGAGGAAGCTCTGGGTGATAGAGATGTTCTCTCTCTGGTGCTGGGGATGGAACCCAGGACCCCACAAGGGGGAGGCAAGCACCGTACCACCGAGCCACACCTCGGGGACTATGTGATCTTTTTACGACTGCCTAGATGTGTTTTTGACTTGGAATTTTTCTTTTTAATTCTGCCCATTGCTTAATTTATATTATGTTATTTATTGATTCCTATATTTACTATGTATGGATCAAAAAAAAAAAAAAAAAAAAAGAGAGAGAGAGAGAGAGAGAGAGAGAGAGAAGTGGTTAGAAGCCCAGACCCTCCAAGCCAGGCTGCCTGTGTGGCTTTGGAGAAGTGACTTACCCTCTCTGTGCCTTGTTTGCACATTTGTAGAATGGAGATGACATGCTTAGACATGTTGTGGGGACAAAGGAGGCTGTGTGCATTAAATGCTCAGCACAGGCAGGGCCTGTGACGTGGAAGGCTCAGGGAGCATTCACAGTTGTCACTACCCAACATGCTGGGCTCCCCGATGGCATCAAGGGGTGTGTTCATGAGTGTGAGCCTCTGTCAGGGCCTCGGTGTTGAAGTCGGTCTCCCTTCCTGTTCCAGGTGGGGGCTTCGTTCTCCCTCTCCCCTGCCCCAGCCTCAGTTTCCTCATCTGTGAAGTGGCTCTAAAGGTCCCACCCTATAGACAAATGATGAGCAGTAAGTACAGTAAATACAGTAATGTGGGCAGAACCGTCAGAGAGGGCCAGGCGTAGAGGACAGGAGAAAGTCTGGCAGCAGCAGATATCAGATAACAGGGATTTAGATATTCCACGATCATCAAAAACCAATAAGAATAAAAATTCTTACAATAGTACTTGCAGGCTGGGCTGGGGCTCAGTGGAGAGCGCTTGCCCAGCATGAGGGAGGCCCTGGGTTCGATTCCCAGCACCACATACAAATAAATGAATAAAATAAAGGCCCATCAACATCTAAAAAAATATTTTGAAAATAGTACTTACCCCTGATGAATATTTTCCACATATACGTTTATGCCTAAGTCTGTCTGTCTTTCTCTCTCTCTCTCTCCATATTTGGAATTGAACCCAGAGGCACTTTACCACTAAACTACATTCTTGGCCTTTCAATTTATTTTATTTCAGGACAGGGTCTTGCTAAGTGCTGAGGCTGGTCTTGAACTGTGGTCCTCCCGCCTCAGCCTCCCAGGTCGCTGGGATCACTGCTGCACCACCACACTCAGCTGCCTTTCTTTCCCTTTAAGATCAATTCCAGAGTTGGAGTTGCTGTGTCAAGTGAAGAGTAGGTGACATCGTTGAGTCTCTTGATGGCTATCACCAAAAGGCTGCCTGAGAGGTTTTTAATTTTTTTTTTAATTTTAAGAGTCCTTCTTATTTTGTATTCTTACCAGCACTGATTATGATATTTAAAAGATTTTTTTTCTCAGCTAAGTACAATAGCTCATGCTTATAATCTTAGCAACTCAGCAGGCTGAGGCAGGAGGATCGCGAGTTCAAAGCCAGCCTCAGCAACGATGAGGTGCTAAGCAACTCAGTGAGAGCCTGTCTCTAAATAAGATATTAAAAAAAAAATTAGAGGCCAGCCTCCGTAATTTAGTAAAAAGTCTTGTCTCAAAATACAAAATAAAAGGGGCTGAGCTGTAGTTCAGTGGTAAAGTGTCCCAGGGTTCAGTCCCTAGTGTGTGTGTGTGTGTATTTTTTTCTCCCAAGATACCTAAAAAATCAGTTTAGTATGCATTTTATTCATTGCTTATTCACCAATTCCATTTTTCTCATTTATTGTTTGGATTTTTTTTTGTATTTCTGTTCATATCTTTTGCCTATTTTTCTGTTGTATAGACAGCTGTTTTATTGACTTGCAAGTGCTTTCTATATATGAAGGACCTAAAGCCTTGCTTGCTGTCCATACACAGTGATTCACCGTTTTCCTTGATACCTAGAAATCTACAATCTTTATTGTTATGAGTTCAAATGCTCCTCCCCTCTTCCCCGGTCGCCATCCTCTAAGAGTCACCTCCACAACACTCCTCCAGGGAGGCTCTGATTTTCTTCTTCCAAGGCCTTGAAGTAGGAAGGGGGGTCCTGCCCCACCCTGAGTAAGCTCTTGGGGCAGGTCTGTCACCGGGATTGTCCCAGGGGTCTGATCTCTACCTGGGTCCTCAGCTAAGGTACAAGGGGGCTTCCCCTAACACAGTTCTGCAGCCCATTGCCCTGAAACTCGGGCTGGGGCATCAGAGAGACAGACTGCGCCCGTTTCTCCTCCCATCACTGTGGCCTGGGTAGGATTCCATCCTCAGCCCCTGGTCTTGCTCCTTCTAGAGCAGAGATTCTGTGAGGAGTCAAAGGAGCACAACCCAGAGCCTTTCCTGCCGGCGAGGAGCCGCGGAATGCGGAGCGGGATCACACCATCTTGTCATACGTGCTCAGGCCACCAGGGGGCAGCAGAGGGCAGCCGGTGAGCCGCGCTCAGGTCCAGGGTTTGCCCCACGAGGTTGAGGCTGAGCGAGGGAAGAGGTTTCTTTCAGCCTCAGTGGCCTCCTGGACGAGCAGAGGTGGGTGTCAGAGCTCGTTGTTCAAATCAAATGGCTGAGCAAGGCGCGGTGGCGCACGCCTGTAATCCCAGCGACCTGGGAGGCTGAGACAGGAGGACCACAAGTTCAAGACCAGCCTCAGCAACTTAGGAAGGTCCTAGGCAATTTAGGGAAACCCTTTCTCAAAACAAAAAATAAAAAGGCGGGGCGCTGGGTTACACCTGTAATCCCAGCGGCCCGGGAGGCTGAGGAAGAAGGATCTTGAGTTCCAAGCCAGCCTCAGCAAAAGCGAGGCGCTAAGCAACTCAGACCCAGTCTCTAAATAACATACCAAAAAGGGCTGGGGATGTGGCTCAGTGGTCAGCGCCCCTGGGTTCAATCCCTTGTGCCAAAAACAAACAAACAAAAAAATCAAATGGCTAGAATTATGACTCTATCAAGAGTCATAATCATAGAAATGCTTGAAACACAGGAAATGTATTAAATCTTCAAAATGGACATGCTAGGATTTGGGAATGTAGCTTGGTGGTAGCGCCCTTGCCTAGCATGCCAAGTCCCTGGGTTCGATTCCCAGCACCGCAAATAAATATATAAGTGTACATTCCCTCTAACTCAACCGTTCTATTCATGGTAGTCTATTCAGAGGAAATAATTAGAGCTGTGCACAAATGTTTAGCTCTTTGGATTTTTTAGGAAACAGATTTATAGTAGCAAAATATGTATTAACAGTATAGATGCTCCAACAGAATAGAGTGTTTAAACAAATTAGAGTTCATTGATAGGATGCTTCTTATGCAGCCCTTAAAAATAATCTTCTGAAGAATGTTTAATAACATGGAAAGATACTAGTGATATCTTGTTTTTAAAAGACACAACGTTCTTTAGAAATGTTTGTCTCTGATCCTATTTATTTATTTATTTTAGTTGTTGATGGATTTTGTTCATTTATTTCTATGTGGTGCTGAGAATCGAACCCAGTGCCTCACGCGTGCTAGGTTGAGCCACAACCCCGGCCCTCCTATTTCTTTTTAAAGATAGGAAAATGTAAAGAGAACATACCTCAGCATCCATCATTCAGTCATGGTTTTCAGACATTAATGAACTGCCTACTGTGTGCTAGACGGTCTGTTGGGGCACAGGAGCTGCATCAAACATTTAAGTGCATCTCTGAAGAGTGGAATCACCAGTCGTTCAAAAACTACATCCCCAGCCCTTTTCATTTTATTTTGAGGCAGGGTGGCCTCAAACTTGGGAACCTCCTGCCTCAGCCTCCCAAATAGCTGGAATCATAGGCTGCACCACCATGCCCAGGCCATTTAACAAATGTTTATTGAGCACTCCCACGTCATGGATGCCAGCGCCCTGGGTACGCGACGGTGAACAAGGACAAAAATCCACTATTTTCTTGGAGCTGACATTCCAGCAGAGGAGACAATTGACAATAGACGCAATCAGCAAGCACTAGTAAAGGTTTTGGTAGCATCTGAGAGCCATGTTTGCTGCTTTAGGAGGGGTGGGCAGGAAGGAGCCCAGTAGGAAGGTGACATTTGAGGAAAACGCTGAAGGAGGAGCAGAGGAGCTAAGTGAACACCGGAGAAGAGCATGCTCCAGACAGAAGGGAAAGCCAGCGCAAAGGAAGACCTGCAGCTGAAAGTGCTCCTGATTTTTTTTTTTTTTTTCCCCAGGAATTGTGAGAAGACTGGAGGCTGGTGAGTGAGGTCATAGATGTCCGAGTTTATTCGTTTTTGAAGTTTAAAAGGGTTTTTAAAATTTTCTATTGTTTTATTCATTACTTTAAAAACTTATTTTAAAAAGGAAGACCAAACAGTGTCAGATGACTGTCCTTCAAAACCTATTCCCTACTTTTCTGGGATCCTGAGCCAGCTAGTCCCCCTTTGAACCTGTTTCTTATCTGTAAAATGAGTAATAGAAATAAAACGGGCTGCGCTGAGTGTCCGGCTAATCCCAGTAAAGCGTTTACCGCATGGCCGTCGCCTCGTGCTTAAGAACTGTTCCTGGCGATTATTAACCCATTGCTGTCTTCCGTCCCCTAATTCCTCCTGGGAGAAGGTGGGAGCGCGTGCGACAGGAAGACAGTCATTTCCCCTTTAAAACAAACTGGGGTGGGCCGGGAGTGGGCTTCTCCGCACCTTTTCCAAATTCTCCAATCCCCGCCTGGCATTTTCTGCCCGAACGTCTCCGATTGAACCGTCTGCACCAATTAGAAGCTGGAGCGGGCGCAGCCCCGCGCTCAGCTCCGCCCCTACGCAGGCCCTGCCCTCTGCCCGGTCAGCCCCGTTGCTATGGGGACTGGTGGGCGGCGAGGGGGAAAGCCCCGGATGTTCGTTGGGGATTCAACATGGCGGCGGTAGTAGCCGCGGTGGCGGCGGCGCCAGAGAGCTGAAGGCGGCGTAAGGGCGCGGAGTTCCGGGCCGAGCAGCCAGGCCGCCAGCGACGGTGGCGCCGAGCCGGTAGGCTAGGCGGTCTGGGCAGGGATGGGGGGGTAGGCCGGGCGCTGGCGGTGGAGGAGCTTTTAAGTAGGAGGGGGCGGGGCCGCCGGTGTCAAAGTTCACAAGTGGAGGGAAGGGTCGCGTGGAGAGGGTCGGGGGTCAGCGCTGAGGGGAGGGAGGCGTAGAGGAGATCCGAGGTCCCGCTCTGGGGGGCGTGGCGAAGGGCAGGGCAAAGTTTGAAATTTGAAGTGGGGGCGCGGAACGAGTCCCCCAAAAGTGTGGGGGGGTCAGGGTTACTAATTTGAGGGGAGGGTGCGCCTACATGGGTCAGAGGTCACAACTCCGGGGACGTTGGGTTGCAGATCTAAAGGCCACAACTAACAGGACAGGTGAATGAGTTTTAGGTTTGGGGGTCTTTTAGGGGGTCAAAGGGGGCGTGGTTAGAGGGGACAAAGGTCAAAATCTGACCGGGAGACTGAGGGTTCGGAGGATCTAAAACTGAAACCCAGGGGACATAGTGCTGGAGCGAAGGGGCAGGGACATCCAGAAGAGAGGTCAAAAGTGCTTCCTGGTGGTGGGAGTCGGGGAACCCCTCCCACAAATTTTGACGATAATAGCAAACACTGGGAAGGCGCTGGTCTCCTGCTAGCTCTCTTCC
This sequence comes from Marmota flaviventris, assembly GCF_047511675.1. Lineage (NCBI taxonomy): Eukaryota > Metazoa > Chordata > Mammalia > Rodentia > Sciuridae > Marmota > Marmota flaviventris. The sequence continues at coordinate 14,489,370 of NC_092515.1, read as the reverse complement.
CCTGCTTCACTGTGTCCCCATCTAGCCCCCCACAGCCCCGTGGGGTCTCAGCCTGTTGTTAAGAACCTGAGTGACTTGCCCAAGGTCAGCTGGTAAGTTGTGCTGCCCAGAGTCCCCCTCTGGATTCTCTCTCAGAGCCCTGTGTTTCTGCCTCTCCAAGAATCAGTGTTGGTTAACGTTTAATGAGGGCTCACCTCGGCCGAGTGCCCGTGCCTGGTTTTGTTCCATGGCTGTCACAATCGGAGCAGTGAGTTCTGGAGATAAACCCACTTTACAGACAGAAAAAGAGAGGCTCAGAAAGCCGCCGAGGACAGGGGCAGATTCAGAGTCGGGCCAGAATGCTCCCAGAGCTCCTGCCTCTAGCTTCCACACTGACCATTCCCCAGTGGGTCTGGGTCTGGAAGCAGCAGGTTGGGCAAGGCTGGGCCACTCCCTGGGCAGGAACAGAGTGTCTGTTTGGCCTCCTTGGAAGGGTGTGATGTGGGCGGGTTCCCGTGGGCCTGTTGGAATGGGATGTTGGTGGGTGGCCCAAAGTTCAGGGAGACTGATGGGCTCATGGCTGGGAGGGTGTCCCTTGGGGGACCCTGTGAAAGCGGGATGTTGTGTGTTCTTGGCCCCCAGGCCCTCCCTGGGTCCTCAGTGGCTCCCACCTCCTTTCCTGCCGCTGTTCCCCAGCTCCCAAACTCTCCAGCTTCAGGCCAGGCCTCCTCGCAGGCTCTGACCTCCCTGTTCCCTTTGGCTGGAATTTCCCCGCCGCCAGCCGCTCTCAGCCTGCCCTGGGCCACCTTGCCGCCGCCCCCTGCAGCCTCTCCCTCTGCTGCTTCCCAGCCCTCTGCCCGCCGCACCTGTTTACTAGGGTGCGCCTGGAGTTCGCCTCTGTTAGAAGTGGGTGTTCCAAGCGCTGCCGGGCTTTGGGGAACGACCTAGTGGTGGCGGGTGATTGCTGGGCCCTGGGACTGCAGCAGAGGACAGGAGCCACAGAGCCCCCAACCTCAGGGTCTCCTGTGGGAGCAGACTAGAACCCAACGCCCACCTGTGACACATGGTGACGTCTCTGCCAACCGTGATGAGGGCTGGAGCGTCTCCATACCCTGGGCCTGGCCTGAGACCTTTGTCCCTGGGAAAGTCCCTTGAGGAAGCTCCGAAGGCGAGGTAGCTGGGAAGGAGCGCCGGGCGCCGGCTGCAGCGGAGGCCATGTGTGGGGTTGGGGAGACCCCGAGGCTCAGCCGGGGAGCAGGGGGGGCAGGAGAGGGGCCAGGAGTCTCCTCCCGTGTGACACAGGCACAGTGCTGGGCTGCCTCGTGGAAGTGCTGCGGGGATGCAGAGCGCCTGTCCCGGCCTGGATCGGGGGGCCTGGCATCAGGGGGCACGTCAGCACTAGGCTTGCTGCTGCCACTGCCACCAAGAAGGGCCTCGGAACTGGTGCGAGGCCTCGCTCCACCTGCCCCTGGCTCGCTCTGCGGCCGCCCCTCCCCCATGGGGCCTGGCATGGCTGGGAGCAGGCAGGCCGCCAGCAGCCCTCTGAGGCTCCCAGCTCAAGCCTTGTGGTGCCAGCTTGGCACAGCGAGGGGAAGGCTCGGCCGTCAGAGACCCACACTTTCAGGTTCCTGCCTCGTCACCCAGCAGCCTGGGACCTTGGGCAAGTGGTTTCTTATTAGCTAATTTTTACCTCGTGGTAGATTTTAGGCTGAAAATGTGGGGACGGGTTGTAGGGGTGCTCAGGAAGGTCAGAAGGGAACTCTCCCAGGTCCCAGGGGGGCCAGCCGTGCTACATGGCGCGGAAGCCACCTCTCACTGCAGCCTGCCTTCCCGGGCCCTGGGGGCAGTGGGAGCTTCCCTGCCCAGCGCAGGCACACGTCCCACTAAGCCTAGAAATGGTGTCCCGTCAGCATGTCCCCATGCCCCGTGCTTTTCATGTTCCATCTTAGACTTTGGATCTTGCTCTGGGCAGCGTTCATTTTTCCTGCCGTTGGGGTTTTGTGATTGGGTCTCAGGAGTTATCCATTTGCACTCTTGGTGGCCCTTCTGCTGGCTTCCGTCGGAGCTGTAACAGTGTTGCGGTGAACATTCTAGACTGTTTGCTGTATACCTGGCCGAGTCTGGCGGAGTCGCCTTGCAGTGGCAGTGCTGCCTGTGGCTTCACAGCCCAGGCCCAGCGCCTCCTGAGGGGTTTCCGTGCACCTCCCGACAGCTCCCAGCTGACCTCGCGCCACAGTCTGCAGCCACGTGACAGGAGGCTGTGGGGCACCCACCCGGTAAGCTCGTTGGGAACGTTGGAAAGATGGTTCATGGCACTGCCTTAGCTGGGGCTGGACACCAACGAGTCCCACATCAGAGGCGGAGGCAGGCTGGGAGGGCTTTGACCTCTACCCCCAGGGCAGGCAGGACGCTGACCAGCTTTGATTCAGTTCTCCTTGGAGAGCAGCTGCCAGGCTGGCGTTTGGGTGAGGGGCTGGGCTGACCTGAACCTGCTCCAGGGGCGAGGAGCGGGGAGTAAAGGTGGGAGGGGGTGGCACTGCCTCACTGCACTCTCGCATGTGACCAGCACAGACAGCCTCTGACAGACTTGCTGACTCCAGACAGTGACAGCCCAGAGTCAGGACTGTGAGGGAGGAGCCTCAGGCAGCCCAGGGCCATACCTGACCCAGCCTGGGACCAGCCTGGGAATTCCGCTAGGGCTTTCTAGAGAAAGGGACCAGAAAGGTTGATGAGAAACAGTGATCCGGGCTGGAAAGGAGGCAGAAAGAAAGAAAACAGGCAGTGGGTACGGAAGGTGCAAAGGCCCTGAGGCCAGAGTGCGAAAGCCCATTACATCAGCTGAGCGGGGGATGCGGTGGAGGAGAAAGGGGTGTGGCGGGGTTCGCCTGTGTGAGGGGAAGTCATTTAAGGGCTTTAACATCTGGTTTCCCTTTATAAGGACTGTGCAGGCCGCTCTGGGAGGGAGGGACCCAGGGTGCCAGGGAGATGAGGGGGTGCTGCTGTCCTAGTCCACGCAGGAGAAGAGGGTGGGTCGGTGAAGGTGACTGTGATGTGGGCTTGTCCCCTGTGCTGGCCGGTCTGAGTTCTGACCTGCATTAATCCGTGATCGTCCGGGCACTCTGTGAGACAGTACGTTACTGTCCCACTTTAGGGATGAGAACACAGAGATCCAGCCAGGGGTGACTTGCCTCCGGATATGGCAGGCAAGGCAGAGGCGGAACTGCACCCCAGGCTTAGGGCTCCAGAGTCGCTGCTCACTGTGGCCCCCCCTGGCCCCTTCCTGTCCCCTTGCTTCTTACCCAGGCTCCTTTTTAGACAGAAGCCCCGGGGACCCTCTGGACGCGGAGTCCCTCCTTCCTCAGGCCCCGTCCCGCTCCCCTCCGTGTGTGCCGCACCCTCCTGCAGCTCGTGGCAGCTGGACTTCCTGGCCAGACGCCGTCGGGGTGTCCCCGCAGCTGTTTCTTCCATCTCCAGAGCAGGCAGTTAAGGTGCTGCCAGCAGGAAGCCGTCCCCTTCCAAGTCGCGGCCAGGGAAACGGGACCCTTCCCGTCCCAGCCACTCATCCGGGGCCAGGACTTATTGTCTGCTAGACACATTGACCACAGGAAGCTCAGAGGGAACTCTCCAGGTCCCAGGGGAGCCAGCTGTGCCAGATGGCACGGAAGCCACCTCTCACTGCAGCCGTCTTCTGGGCCCTGTCCCCGTCCCCGGTGGTGGCCTGCCTTCCTGGGCCCTGGGGGCAGCGGGAGCTTCCCTGCTGGGGCGCACAGCTGCCCCCAGGGCGGGTGCTCCCCTCAGGGCTGAGGAGGGGCTGAGGCCACGGCCTGTGAGGTGCTGGGCCCGGGCTTGGCGCAGACCTGGGCGAGCCCTTGGTGAGCCTTGAGCTTGATGGCTTTCCCGGCCGCTGTCCTGTGGGCTCCCGGTCCTTAGCAGCTGTGGTCACCTGGCTCCCGTTCTTGGCTTCATGAGCGTCACCGCCAGGGCTCTGCTCAGGGACCCTGAGGACCAGGTGCTCCTGGCCCCCTTTCTTCCTGCTGTGTTTCGTTGCAGGAGGCAGGTTTTGCCGGTGTGCCTGGGTCACCTAGCCCCTGAAACGCGCTGGAAGTCCTGCACAGCCAGCAGGGTGGCCGCCCCGGGGCCGACGGCCTCCCTCTGGCTGCGGTCCCTTCCCAGAGACAGGGTGCCCGCGGTTTCCCTCCTCTTGCCATGTCTGTTCCTGGGAGCACCCCCGCCACCGCCACCGATTTTACCCAGAGGTCACAGGAGGCCGGGTCTGTCCTGCCCCTGGCATTTTCACTCCGAGGTTCTGGGTCAGAACAGCTGGTGCCGCCAGTGCCCGGCGGCTCGTGTGTGCCCCGCTGACCCCTTTCTGGGCAGGCCAGGCCGGTTTCCCTGCTGTTAACAGGGCCACACCTGCGTGTGATCGTGGCTGGGGACATCTTCTAGAAGTGGGCTTGAGATACGTCCCTTCAGCTCTGCCAGTATGTCCCACCCTGCAGACAGGTGGTGCCAAGTCACACTCCCACCCTGGTGTGTGGCAGCTCCACAGCTTCGCTGCCTTGGACGGTAACACCTTTGACCTTTGCCACTTTGATGGGTGACATCATCTTTCTCATTTTAATAGAGTGGAGTGGAGTGTGGTGTGTAGAAAGCTGTCGGAGTGTCCTTTTCTGAGTTGTCTGAACCTGATCATTTTCCTTTTCCGGAGAAGGGGAAGCAGGCCTAGGCCCCACCCCAGGCAGGTGACAGATCTGACCTCCCCCCAGCCTTCCTGGCCCCACCCTGGAGCTCTCACCTGCCTGGTGCGGAGCGGGCGGGAGGGCTGGGCTCGCCACTTCCTGGCTGAGTGTGCGGAGCAGTCACTGCCCCGTCTCTGCCCTGTGTCCTTGTCTGTAAAATGGGGATATCACGGCGCGTCCCAGTAGGTTGTTTTGAGGATATAAATGCACATTCAGCAGGTGAGATACTAAGTGCCAAGGACCATGGCTGCTGAGTTCAGTAGTTGCGATAGTACCTGGCCCACGCCATTAACAGGCGCGGTCTACGTGCCTTCTGCAAACTAACTCAATGGGCCTGTTCCTCCCATCAGCGCCAAGACTCGGTGTCATTATCATCTCCCTTTAATAGGGAAGGGATGCTAAGCATGGTGGGACACGCGTGCAGTCCCAGGTACTTGCGAGGCTGAGGCAGAGGGTCACGAGTTTAAGGCCAGCCCAGGCAGTGGGCGAGACCCCAACTCAAAATAAGCTTTAAAAAGGAAGCCAGGCTGAGTGGCGCACGCCTGCAGGCCCAGCGACTCAGGAGGCGGAGGCAGAGACACCACAAGTTCGAAGCCAGCCTCAGCAACTTAATGAAGCCTTAAGCAACTTGGGGAGACCCTGTCTCATAATAAAAGATAAGAAAGAGCTGGGGGTGTGGGTCAGTGGTTAAGCACCCCTGAGTTCAACTCCTGGTACCAAAAAAAAAGAAAAGGCAGGGCTGGGGTTGTAGTTCAGGGGTAGAGAGCTTGCTAGCATGCTGGGTTTAGGCCCCAGTGCTGGGAAAAATGGGGGAGGAAATGAGGACCTGGGTCACTCGCCCAGGGTCAGCCCTGGGTCACGGAGCAAACAGGACTGGGACTGGCTCCACAGGCCTGGCTCCTGCCCTGGGACCCCTCCTGCTGCTGCTCGTCCCTCCTTCCCACAGCCCCTTCTAGGATGTCCTCATTCCAGGCAGGCTGCGGGGGAGCTTTGAGGGGGCACTGTGGTGGTGGGGACATGGCAAAGTCCTCTCACTGCGAGCCTCGCTCCCTCCCACCCCAGGTGCTGGCCGGAAACTCCTGATAAAGCAGCCTTGTGTGAAGCTTCGAGCTTGTTCCCCAGTCTGGTTTCCCCACTCCCACGGGACAGAAAGTGGCTTGTCATTCTGGACTGAGGGAGATGCTAGGGACTCCCCACTAGCCCTCTGACCCCACCAGTGGCCATGGTCGGGCATCGGAGAAAGAAGGACACTGCAGCCACCGGCTCCTCGGGATACTCTCCCTGCAAGTGAGGAGCCCCTGCAGGGCCTTGAGCGAGGGGCCAGTCCCTTTCTGGTGCCCACAGGGGCCTCCCCAGGCCTGGCCTGCCTCCCCAAGTCTCCCACAGTGGCCACTCCCCGTTACTTGACTCTGACAGGCGTCTGCCAGCCCCTGCTCTCCAAGTGTGTGTGCTGCAGAGGGGCATGATGTGCGTGCCAGTTAGCAGAGTGTCACAGGTGGACAGACCTTCATCCCCTCCTGGTCCCAACCTCCATGGTGACCGCCATTTGTTCCTGATGGCCAGCGGGGCCTTGCTTTTCCAGAGAGCGTGTACACGGGTGTGCGTTCCCCGCCGCGGAGCGCCGCCCCTGCTGGCCGTGCGCCTGTCCCTTCCTTCACCCCTCCTTGCTGCCAGTGAGTGTCTGTTTCTCTCTCTTGGTGGCTTCCCTGTTCCTTGCTGCACATGCATTTCAGGAGCACGACGGGGAGTGCGCTGTTGGCACAGAGAGCCTGGTGTCACCACGATGTGTGTCCCCTGCAAGGTGGGGGTGACAGCGTGGTCACTGCACAGCCCCACACTGGAGACTGTCATTTTCAGTTGCCACTAGGACAGGTTTATTCTTCTCTCCTGCCAAAGTAGCACTTGGTTCTCGTTGGGTGGGTCCCCCTGCTCCTGCCCGCCTGTGCGGAGGAGTCAAGCGTGGATCCCTGATAAGCCTGCGCTGCGGCCGGGGACCCCGGGGTGAACCCCAACGTCAGCAGCCTGCACAGAGCCCTCCAGCCGGGGTACAGGCCTGGATCGAAGAGTGACACCAGGACAGGGCAGGACTCTGACATCCAAGCCCCCATCTTGTCCCCTTCGCCCCCTGCTGGGCCCAAGCCTGGTCTTGTCCCCAGCCCTTCCTCTCCTCATCCTGAATGGCAGCACCTGTCCCTCCCTCAGGCCACCTCACCGCCCGACCCTCCCCAGGGCCTCCTCGCTCTTCCCTGCTACCCTTGCAGCCTGTCCTCATAACACCTGGCCACATCACGCCCGGCCCTGACGGGGACCCTCTGTGACTCTCTCTGCCAGGGGAAGAGCCTTCAAGGCCCAGGGCCCTGACCCGGCCTTCCCGCCTGCCACACCCTCCGCGCCCTCCGCCCTCCGCCGTTCCTGGCCATTCCAGGTCGGGTCTCGCCCCAGGGTCTCTGTTTCTTCTGTTCCCTCTGCTGACAGCGCTGTCCCTCTGTCCATTCAGTCACCCTCAGAGACCCCTGCTCACAGGGTCTGCGGTGGCACATCCCACACCTGCGTTTTTCTTTGGCTGCCCCTGGCTTGACCTTCGCCTTGGTGCTCATCACTGTGATGCTCGTCACTGTTACTTACGCTAGGTGGTGATGGGGGGATCTGTTGGGTTGGGGTGCATCCCTGCCCCTTCGAGAACTTGGCGCACATTATTGGGGGTGGGCGTGTCACTGTGTCCCATATTTTGTTCCCATGGTTGGTGGGCAGTGGTCTCAATAAATGCTGGTGGGCTGGCGCAGGCACATGCCTGTAATCCCGATTACTCAGAGGCTGAGGTGGGAGGATCAGAATCACGAGGCCAGCCTCAGCAATTTAACGAGACCCTGTCTCAAAAACCAAAAAGGACAGGGGATGCGGCTGTGAGTAGAGTGCCGGGTTCAGTCTCCAGCACCAGAAAATAAATCCATAAACAAATGCTGGGGGGCTCGCCCTGGCTGAGCTGTGATGATTGAGGGTTGTCACAGTGTCTAATGGGATCTGCTGTGGGTGGGAGCGCAGCAGCTTTCCTGAGTAAAAGTGTCACTCTGAGAATGACCTGGCCTATCTAGGGGAGGAGAGGTTGTGGGCGCGGGATTCTGAGGCACAGCCCGTGGGGTCCCACCCCACGAGATCACAGGGCCCTTTGAAGAGTGGGGAGAAGAATGGGGCTGCCCGGGTTCCCATTCTGAAGCCCTCGGGCCGCGCACCTCAGGCCTTCCTGCCCAGCGCAGGCCTTTCTCAAGTCGTGCCCTTCACATCCTCGCCTGGCGCCTGGCGTGTCCACCTAGATGTGATTGTCTAGTTTTAAACACGTGCTGGCCTGCTGTGACCTCCAAGAGGACACAGTGGTAGATAAACAGACCCGGCTGCCACCCCTGGAGCCTGTCTCCTTGCCTCACAGCCGCCCGGGGCAGCCCTGCTCGGAGGCAAAGAAGGCCTGACATGACCTTGAGCTGGGGAGTCCTTTTTCTGGACACAGGATCCTCGTTAGACTGATTAGAGGGCAGGACGAGCCAGCGAGGTTTGCGCAGCCCGTCCTTCCTGGAACCCCGAGGTGGCCACACCCACCTGACCCATTTCACAGACTGAGGCTGGTGGCTGCCGTGGTGGCCAGTCCTTGGCGCGTTGCGGGCTGGCACTGAGCCGAGCGGATCCGCAGCGGCTCCTGGCCTGGGGACCGCGGGTGGAGCCACTCCCAAGCTCTGGCCTTGGCCGAAGCCTGACCAGGCCACTGCCCGCGTCCCACCGGCTGGCCGTCCTTTCTTCTTGATTTCTTATTTCTTCAAGTTGAACCCCGGGTCCGGGAGCGCCTCGCTTGGGTGTTTTGCGGCTTCCCCAGTTGGGGGCTTGTCTCCCTCTGAGGTCGAGTCCTGCCATGAATAACCGGGCTCCCTGTGGGGTCACTCTGCCGCCATCTCCCTACGGCTCTACATTCCTGCTCCTCACACGTGGCCGTGGCGCTGCTGTGTGTAGGTGTGAGGGCGGCCGGGACCCACGTCCCAGCACCAGGCATTCAAAACAGGCTGCCCACCCCGCCCTGGTGGCGGCTCTCGCTCCTGTGCCCAGCCGTCGGGGGGCTCTCCCCTGGTGCAGGCCATCGCGCACCGCGCTGTCCTCGCTGTCCTCCTGTCCCCAAATCTTGGCTGCCGTGAGAGGACCCACCCTCCCACTCGCTCTCCTCCGGAGCGTCCTGGCCGGTCCTGGCTTCATGTTTTCATTTAACTATTAGCGCAGCAGCTTGTCAGTGCACGCCCCCCACCCCCCATGCGTACTGGTCCATGAACTTGGTGTGCCTTGGTCATCTCCCAGCGTCTCTCGCAGAGTGTCACCCTTGCCCACAGGGGCCTTGCCCACTTCCTGGTCTGTCACCGTGGCAGGAGGTCTCTGCCCTCCCTGGCACCAGGCAGGTCTGGCCACAGGCTTGGCCTTGCGGGGGAGGATCTCTGGCGTGGCGGGGCCACCCCTCATTCCCTCCCTCTTCCCGACACCACCTCTGAGCCCTGGAAGAGGGTGGCAGGGCCCCCAGAGGGGAGGCTGTAATTTTCCTGAATGATTTCAAGGCTAATGAAAGGGTTTCCTTGACTAATCAGCTTACAGTTTAATTATCAGGGAGCAGGATGCGGGGAGCAGCTGTGCTGGGGTCTCCCCGCCACGTGGCGGGAAGGAGGTGGGGCCCAGCCTTACCCATGGGGGGGCAACAGCTGGGCCCACCCAGCACCCTCCAGGAGGTAAGCAGGGTGGCTGTCCCTGAGGGTCCGGGGTGCAGGACAGCAGGTGCTGGGGGGAGCAGCCCCTCCCCCTCTGCTAGAGGAGCCGCGGCCCCTGGCCAGGCCCCTCATGGCCTCACTTCACTTACTTTCGGCACCTCTGGAGGCCCTGCCCAGCTGGGGGCCAGCTCTGATTACAGTTGTTCTGTCCCTCCTCATCCTGCCCACACTGCTGAGTGCACTGGAGGGGCGGCCAGGCGGGGCGCTGGGGCTGGGAGCCCAGAGGAGCCAGGGCCCTGGGGTGGAGCTGAGGCGAGGGCTGGGAGTGAGGAGCAGGCCCGGACTGTGGTGCTGGGGCTCCCTGGGAAGGCAGTGGCTGGGCCCGGGATGGGGTGGGACCTGGGGATGGCCGTGCCAGGCTGGCTTCATTCCTTGCATTCCTCAGCAGGCCCCAGACTCTGGTGGCCCTGGTGGGGGAGGGTGGGCCAACCCCTGGACACTGCCCTGCGCTGCGCTGCCCCCTCCCCTGGCCGCCCCAGGCCTCACTTTACACCCTCGCCCCCTGGGGAGCAGTGAGTGCTGCGTCCCAGGCTCTGGCTATGGGCGCCTGAGTTACAGGAGTGACAGCAGACCCAGTGACTAAGTGATGACACAGTGGGAAGTAGGGCTGGTGTCCCTATGCTCTGGCAGGGGTGGCCTGCCAAGGCCCAGGTGGGCTTCTAGGCTGCCTCGTCTGCCTTGGCCGCCCTGGGTTCCCGTCCGGGGCTGTCCAGCCATCCGGGCAGCTGTGCCCAGTCCCTGCTTCTCAGCCTCTTGTCCCTCCCCAGCCCCTGCGGCTCTGCTTCCTCCCCCCTGGCAGAAGGGCCCGGCTCTGTGTTTTGCAGTGGGATCCTGCTGAGGCCAGAGGCCCGCCGAGTGTCTGGTGGCAAGGGTGCTGAGGCGCTGGGCGGCCCCCCTGCACTTGGGGTCTGACCCACAGTGGGGCTGGTGCTGGGGCTGAGTTGCAGCCTGGCAGGAAGGACACCAGACCCCTCCGAACCCAGAATCTGGCCATCCACTGCCAGTTTTCATTTGCAGCCCTCGGGAGGACTGCCTGCCGGCCCCTGGCTGGCCACCAGCACAGGCGGGTGCTGCAGAGCCCACGTGGCATCGCAGAGAACCTTAGTTATTTCATGGAGACCGCGAGTGATGGCCAGTGCTCCTGTGTGTCCCTGCCTGTTGGGGGCCGCCGGCCGCCTCTCCCCCGGTGCAGCTCCAACACAGCCTCCTCTGTGCCTCAGGGAGCCCCTGAGCCTCAGAGTTCCTGCTAGAGGATTGCTCGAGTTGGCTGTGCACAGGCGCCACGCAGAGCTGCTGCCCCGTGTCACAGTGGTCCCTGTGACCGTTACTCCTGTTGCAGTCATTAGAGAGGCAAGGGTGCAAGATCTCAGGGTGAGCGATCCAGGACTTGCCACTCTGCGATTAGGTCACATCTCCTTTTAAAAAAATGTGTGACTCTGTGCCGTGGAAATGCTCACACAGTCAGGAGAATGGCCTCCTGCCCTCTCCAGGTCCCTGGTACCAGCTTTAGCAGGTACCAGTCGTGACCAGACTTTCCCGGCTGTACCCACAACCCCTACCTCCCGATATTTCAAAACAGTTTCCAAAGATCGTGCACTTTACCCAGGAACGTTTCAGACTTAGTTATAATTTAAAAAAAAATTTTTTAGTTGGACACACACCTTCATTTTATTTATTTTGTGTGGTGCTGAGGATCGAGCCCAGGGCCTCGCACGTGCTAGGCGAGCGCGCTCTGCCGCGGAGCCCCAGCCCCCCAGACTTATTCATAAGCACGAATTCCTTCACGTCCTCACGTTTCCCAGTTGTTTTCAAGTCCTTTTCCTTCTGTTGTGTGTCGGTCCAGAGTCTGCCCTTGGCCTTGGTTGAAAGGCTCCGAAGCCGCCTTCCACCCTGCGTGTCCTGTGGTTTTCCCCAGTCTGCATCCAGCCCGGCCTCGTCCCCAGGGGCATCTCCTGGGCTACCTATAGCTGGGAGCAGGTCCAGAGGCTTGGCCTGAGGGGAGCACCTTCCAGGGGTGGCAATGTGTGAACCTGGGGGGCACTTAATGTCCGCGTGGCTTCCCAGTTAACTTTGAAAATTAAGATTGCCAAGTGGAAAAAAACGAGTGGATTAAAGCGGACCTTTTAAAGCTCTCCTCATGAGGCGGTGCCGGACACAGCAGGTGCAAGGTGGGGGACCCAAAGGACGGAGGCCGGCAACTCCCCAGGGCCGGTGTGTGACGGCTCCAGCTTCAGGTTGACCCCTGGGTCCCCGTAATTGACTCGTGGTGCGCGGCTTTGGGGTCCTATTCTGCTAAAGGCGCAGGCCCTGCTCTGCCCCTGCCTGCCGGGCCACCCCGGGCAGCTTTCCCAGCCTCTCCGCCTCTTCTTCCTCGTCAACAGGGTGGTGACCATGTCCTTTGGAGGACCAGTGCTCCAGAGCTGCTGTTCCTCTTGGGCAGGACCTTGGGCCTCAGCTGCCCACCGCCCTCAGGCTCTGGCTCCTGGCCCGCCCAGCCCCCCCAGTGTCCTCTCCCGACCCCCCAGGGCTCCCTCATTCTTTCTGATCTTTGCTGATGTGCCACCACGTCAGGAGCCTTCCCAGACTTGTCCTCTTGTACAGCACTTTGTCACTCTCTCCCTTTTCCCACTTATTTACTAGAACATCAGCCCGGGAGGGCGGGGACTCTGTCTTATTCACTGCTGTGGGTGACCCCAGTGCCTAGAGGAGTGGCTGTCCCCACGAGCGCATGATGCAGAGCCCTGACTGCAGATGAATGGGGTGGTCAGGTCAGACCTGCTCTGCTCTGTCCTGTGCGACCTGGGTCGGCGCCTTCCGTCTGAACCTCACTGTTCTCTGCCCGTCTTGCTTGGCGCTGCCGCTGCCCTGGTTCTGTGCGTAATGCTTTGTGGGGGCCTCATTGCTGTCCCCTGTCGCCAGCACAGGGCACAGAGGAGCCGGTCAGGGGCTGTCCCTGCCATGGGATGCTTCACCTGATCTTAAGTAATAATAACTGCTTCCAGCTTCCGTGACCGGCTGTGGTGCCCAGGGCTGACCGGGACTGGGACGCCTTGGGCTGTTTGGTGGCTAGAAAGGCATCCTGGGCTGGGACTGTGATTCCAGAAGGACGGCAGAGTGGCAGGTGTGGAAAGGCCTGGGTGTTCAGGATCGAGGGCTGTCGGCTTCCAGACCCGCCTTCCTTGCTGGAAGCGGACCAAGAACTGCAAGGGTCAAGGGCACTGCTGTGCCTGTGGTAGCACTTGCAGGCTGGGCCGGGGTGGGGGGACCGAGACTGTCCGTAGGCCACAAAGACACAGAGGGCACGCCCCGGGTCCGGCCATGCTGCCTCGTGCCCCTGCGTGGTGGGAGTCTGGCCCGCGCGTGGGAGCTCCACGTGCGGTTTCGTGACTAGTGATGCCCTGTGGCTGCCCCAGATGGAGGGCGTGGGCACCGTGGCCCCGGGACCCGCCTGTCGCTCCACTAGGTCCTTTTCCTTCTTTCTTCTTGTTGTCTGTTGTGAAGGACTTTGGATGTCCCCAGGAGAGCAGAGAGTCACCTTGCTGACGTCCCTCTGGCCCGCCACCCAGCTTAGACGAGCCTGTTGGCATGGCTGAGCCCGCAGCGGCTGCCCGTGTGCCCAGCGCCCTGCGCCCTGCCTGCCTGAGCCACAGGCCTGGCGCTGTAGGTCTGCGGGGAGGTGCGTGCGGCAGGCGTCCGCGGCGTTTTGCTCTCAGGGTTCCGCTGGGCACACGAGGGAAGCCCTGTGCTGTCCGAGCCTCTCCTTGGCGGGTCGGAGGTCCCTTCTCTGAGGCAGCCTTGGTGCCCTCTGTGATCCTGCCACCCCGGCTGCCTCCGCTCACCTGGCACCAGCCGCTTCCCCAGCCTTTGGAAGCAGCAGTGGAAGCTGGGCTTCCTGTTCCCAGTGAGCACGCTGGTGCCCAGGTCACCAAAAGGGACTCGCTTGCAGGCCCTGAGCACCTGTGCAGTGTTAAGGGTGCTCTGGTCCCCCTGGCAGGTCTGTGTCACGCACAGGGACCTTCCTGCAGGAGGGCCTTTGCCCCTCCCTCCACCCCATCCCCCGTTAGCCAGCTGCCTATGGCCCCTCGTGGGGACCTGATGGGGCAGAGATTACTCATGCTCCGCACCTGGCTGCCTGGGTTTGCCGCACAGCCCTGCCACCTTCAGTTAGTGACTTTGGACATGTGGCACCCCCCACCCTGCCTCTGCTGGCCTCTTTCCCATGTGGAGACTGCTGTGTAAGGGACATCTCATCCACGGAAAGCACTCAAGAGCGGGCGCGGAGATGGCTTTGTGTCGTGGAGGAGGGTTGTCACCGTCACTTGTTCACTCATTTAGCGGATTCACTGTGTGCCTCCTGGGAGTCCAGCCCGTCAGCCACCCCCGTGACAGGCTGGCGGTGACCTGTCAGGCTGAGGACCTGCCCCCGTGGGACTTGTAGATACATACCAGGTCCGGTGACAGCAGGGGCAGGGGGAGGGACCCCGTGGCTGTGGGAGGCCAGGCTTCAGGCTGGGAAACCTGGGAAGGGTTCCTGGAGGAGGGGACATCTGGGCTGAGGAGCAGGAGGTAGTGTGTGGAGGTCTGCTTTGAGGAGAGTTCAAGGCAAAAGGGTGGGAAGGGCCTGGCATTTTAAATAAATTATTAGTATTTTTAAGTAAACTTTTTGAGACCACCGTAGATTCACATGTAGTTTTAAGCAGTGTGAAGGGGGATCTGGTGCCCTCTCCCCTCTTCCCCTCAGTGAGGCCATCTTGCAAAACTGGGGACAAGCCCACACTCAGCGTGGACGTGGACAACGGTCAGGTGCGGAGCCGCCATCGTAGTAGCCCTCCTGACGTCCTCTAAGCCCACCCCGGCCACTCGCCCACCTGTTCCCGGGTGTGATCCTGTCGTGTGAGTGGAATCCCACCCCGGGCAGCCTTTGGAATGGGCTTCTGCACGCTCCTGCCCCCAGAGTGTCATGCGGACAGCGCGCACTGGGAGTCCCTTGCGTGTGGTCGCTGCCAGGTGCTGCGCCGACGCGTGGCCGTGCGTTGAGCCCTCAGTCAGGGAGGTGCGGGTGCTTGTCCCTGCCTTCGCCATCGCACTGAGAGCGGCTGTGGCATCCCCCTGCAGGTTTTCGTGGGGCACGGGTTTCGTACCTCTGGGGTGAACACCCAGCGGGGGATTGCAGGAGGGGGTGGCGGTCGCGTGTTTTGAGGCAGTTTCCCCGAGGGCGGCACCGCGGGGGTTCCCACCGGGAGTGGGTGAGCGGTTCCGGTTCCTGTGGCCTCGCCAGCACTTGGTGTTGTCACGGCTTTTTTATTCTGACTCTTCTAATAAGTGAAGTGACAGCTCGCCGTGGCTTCAGTGTGCACCTCTGACGGCTGATGACATTGGACATCCTGTCCTGGCGTCTCTGCCATCTGGCTGTCCTCCTTGGTGGGATCTCTCAGGCCTCTTATTTTTCTTTCTTTTTTTTTTGTTGTTGTTGTGGTGCGGGGCTGTGAGCCCCGGCCTTGTCCACGCGAGGCCTTGCACACTCCGGCCCCTGAGCTCTCTCCCCTGCGCCTGGATTGTGCGGTTTTGGCTCTTGAGGCCTGAGGACGCTCTGCTGCCCGGGACAGCAGGCCTCGGTCAGTGTGACCTGCAGACCTTCCTCCCGTCTCGGCCTGTCCTTTATCCTCTTCACGTGGACTTTTGTAGAGCAAGGTTTTTAATTTTGATGAGGTCACTTCATTAATTTTTCCTTTTACGGATCGTGCTTTTGGTGTCAGCCTAAGAGCCCTGCGCCTTGTGCTAGATCCTGAAGATAGTGCCCTAGTTTTGTTTTTTTTTTTTCCAAAATTTTTATAGGTGTGCATTTTGCTTTTAAGTTAACTATAGTGAGATAACCCTCCACACCTGCCAGAGTGGCTGCCATCACTAAACAAAAATAACCAGCGCTGAGAGGATGTGGAGAGAGCAGAGCCCCACACTTTGCTGTGGGCATGTGAAATGATACAGCCTCTTTGGGGATCAGCTGGGCAGTTTCTCAGGATAAACATGGAAGTACCACGTCACCCAGCAGTTCCACTCCCAGGTACACATCCAAAAGAAGTGAAAGCAGGCATGTGAACAGATACTCGTACACCCAGGTTCATGGCAGCATTACTTACTGCAGCCAAAAGGTATGAGCAACTGGTTCAGTGTGCATCCGTACACAAATGGAGAAATGAAATGTGGTGCACACAGTGGAATATTATTCAGCAATGAAAAGGAACAGTGCAATTATGTGGATAGGCCTTGAAAACATGCTTAATGATATAAGCCAGTTATGGAGAGAAAGAGTCTTTGATTCCACATGTGTGGGGGACTGAGAACGGGCAGGCAGAAAGTAGAAGAGAGCTTCACCAGGGCCAAATGGGCAGGAAGGTGGGGCAAGTTATTTTTGGTGGGATGGAGTTTTTGTTAGGAGTGATTCAAAGGTGCGGGTGTGGATGTGGTGGTGCACAACACTGTGAATGTATTTAAAGCCACCCAAAGTGAAGTACGAGTGGGTTAGTAGATAAAGCCTCCATAATAACTATGTTCACCACAATTAAAATAGCTTAATTTTTAAGAACCCGGTTCAGCCTCTTGCTGCAGGTGTGTTTCCGGGCTCTCTGTGCTGTTCCCTGCTCTGTGTGTGTGTCCCTTGCTGTGGCTCTGTGGTGGCCTTAACGCTGGGTGGAGTGATAACGTCTCCTCCTCTCCTCAGCCCCGCCCTGGGTCGCGCTCCCCTTGGGTCTGGCCTGGAGGCCCTTGGTGCAGGGTGGCACTGTGGCTTGCCCAGTCTCAGTCATCCTTGCCACCTCTTTGTCCTCAGCCCCGGTGTCCCACCCGTCACGAGTGTCGCTGTTTCTCGGTGGGCGGAACTCGGGGCGTCCCTCTGCACCTGCTGCTGTCCTGGCTCCCATCCTCGGTTGCTGGGCCAGCGCTGTCGCCTCACCCCTCGTCCACTCCACTCAGGCCCCTTGGTCTCATTCTGTCTGTGTGGAGCTTGACCCTCACTCCGTAGGCCTGGACCGTGCTGGGTCCACCGCCCGGGCGACGTGTGGCGGACGTGCGCAGGTTGGTCTCTGCTGAGGACCTGGGCAGGAGGTGGAGCGGCTGGAGCAGGTGACGGGGAGGAAATGAGAGAGGAGGTGGGCACGACCCGGGACCCCGCGAGGAGACGGCTTTAGCTCCGAGGCCTGAGTGCGTTTGCAGCAGAGAAGGACAGTCGGACTAGGCTACAGAGGTCTCCCTGACCAGCAGAGAGACAGCGGGGGCTTTGCCGAGGGAGGCCCTGGGGGAGAGGCCTTCAGATGGCTCCGTGAGAGTGAAGGCTGCTGCCCTCAGTAGGAGGCCGGCTGCGGAGATCGGAGGGGCTGGCAGCACCCCGTGCCCTGGGGCTCGAGCTGTGAGGGGACAGCCCCCTGGCACAGGGGGCCAGCCATTCCCCTCTAGGCGGTGGCCACAGGCAGGGCGCGCCTGCACAGCCTGCCGCGGTCGAGGAGCAGACGGTAGAGCCACCAAGTGGCACCAGGGGCTGGCCCAGCCCTTCCACGAGGGGACACTTGGCCAGGACAGGCACAGGAGACATGCGGTGCAGACAGACCGGGACGCACAGACAGACCGGGACGCGCATGCTGCTTTTTCTTTAAAATCATGATTTCACAATCTGCACTGCTCCAGGGGCAGCTCCCCGCGCCCTGTGAGGGCCCCCCCCCCCCCCCCCCCGCGGCCAGCCCCCTTCCTCCCTGGTCTTGGCTGCGTCTGGGCCTCCTAAGCAGCGCCTCCCCTCGCCTGGTCTTGAACTCTCAACAGAACCTGGAGGCGCTGTGTTTGCGTCTTGTGTTCAGCCTCCTCTGGCTGTTTACCCACACGTGCTGAGGCCACTCGTCACCCACTGGGTCGCATCCCAGGGAGCCAGCGGTCACCAGCTGGCCTTCCTCTGGGCGGCCCCTGCTGTTTCCAGCCCTGGCTGACTCACTCTGTGCTTCTCTGGGCTGCGTCCTGGGGGCGTGTGCCAGCGGGCGCCTGCCGGGTTCCGTGCGCCTCACAGCCCCGGGAAGCCGCCAGCCCTGCAGGGAGGAAAGTGACGTGCAGAGTGGGCCCTCGCGTGCTGCGGGGTCTTCAGAGGCGGGAGGCGTGTGTGCAGTGCCGCCCCCAGCGCAGGATCCCTGGCAGGGCCGCCTCCAAGACAGAGCGCACAGTGTCCTCGGAGCCTTGGGCTTTGGCACCAGGCGCCGTAGAGACGGAAAGGAAAGGGCAGGTGACTGACGCTGAGGACCCCACATAGGGACCTTGTTTCCTGCTGCAGCCAGGGCTGCCCAGCCCACCCCCTCCGGCCAGAGCCTGAACCAGCTGGTCTGGTTTGGGGAGGTGGCTGCTTTCTGGTGACTGCTGCTAGGTGCCCCACCCCCACAGGAGGTGGGGCCTGCGGTTTGGGTCTTCTGGGACCCCTCATACCTGGCCTGCTCTGGCCCAGGCCTGGTCCAGCCCCTGCTTAGAGCCCTTGGCTGGGAGGACAGCGGGTGGACAGGGCTGGGCTGCGGCTGTGGGCCCCTGGCAGGGTGCCGTCCGTCCTCGCAGCGCCTGCCCTGTGCATGGAGGGGACGTTGTCCTCAGAGACCTGGCTGCTGTTGGGAGGGGGGCAGAACGGGTGGACAGGACACAGGTGTCTGTCCACACACTCACCTTGTCACCTGCTTGCTTCACCAGGGTCTGGACCCTGTTCTGGCCCGGGCACCCAACAGGAAGGGGACGGATCTGCTGCCTATGAAGCGGACCCCCAGCAGAGGCCTGTCACTCAGCCCCTAAGGGGCTGCTCTCTGCTGACCCCACAGGGCCTCCAGGCCGCGTGTCCAGGGGCGGGTGTGAGTGCAGGAGGGAGAGAGGCAGGCAGGCCACCGGGCTGGGACCCAGCCTGGAGCCTCAGGGTCGGCTTCCAGAGCAGGTGCCGGAGGCCAGGCCATGCCCTCAGGAGGCTTTCAGCCCTGGGAGGGACTGATAGGTCACCGCACCAGGGGCCGTGCCCTGGGCCAGCAGGGAAGGTGGGGCCTGAGGGAGAGGGGCTGGATCCCCTCAGGGTGCTGGAGAGGCGGCTCTGGGCAGGCTGGCCTCCCCCTCAAGCCTGGTTAAGGTGCTCGCCATCTGTACCTGGGCGACACTCGGCTTCCTCCCTTTCCAAAATGGGCCTGCTGCAGCATCTGTCCCGTCCAGGGCAGCGGCTGGGTGACCACGCTCAGCTTAGGACCTGACCCGACCCGGAGCGCTGCTCCTGAGGCGGCCTCTTGCACTCCCCAGCGCTCGCTTCCCCTGAGACTGAGACGGAGATGGGCCAGCAGCCACCGACGCCCCCTGCACACACTTGTGCTCTTACCGTGGAGCCCGATGCCCAGTTACCAACACCGGCAAGTGGACGTCCTGCTACAGACACACACACGCGTGTGCAGCCTCGGTGCTGGGGCACTACACACAACGGAGCCCCCAGACCACCTCGCAGACACGCAGAATGGACGGCAGACACACAGAACCACGGACGCTGGTCACAGGGAGACCTGGCAACGCACCCTGAGCCCCTGGCAGCAGCCAGCACAGGAGCAGGGGCCCTGGAGCTGGTGGCTAGGGCTCAGTGCCTTGCTCACTGTGAAGCACGGGGCAGGGACATGTGCCCTGAGCCTGAAGTCCTGCCTGGAACATGGGGCACCAACAGAGTTCAGAGGCATCAGCGGGAAAACGGAGGGAGGAGCTCCGACACCGTGGACCCCATCAACTCTCAACCAACAGGGGGGCGGGCGAGGTGGCCCGGAGCGGGGCCTGCGCCCTCCACAGACACGCAGGGAGCCACGCACCCCAGAGAAGCAGGAACTCCCACAAGGGACACGCTGCAGGGACCCGGGGAGCCCAGGGACACACACTATGGAGGGCAGCCACCCCCAGAACACGGGATGCGCCCACAGGCACGCAGTCCACGGACCTCCCACGATGGCCGAGGGTTCCCGAGACAAGAGGCAGCAGGTACTGTGCCCCTCCAAGGGACTCGGGTGCGTTCCCAAAGTGCCTCGGTCACGGCAGGAACCCTCCCGCCCAGGAGACCAGACCCAGTAACGTGCAGAGCACCGAGGCCAGGAGCCTGCTGAGACTCGGGTCAAGTCCCCGCTGACGGCACCAGCACCACACAGAAAGGACCATGACCCGCCCTGGCCCAAGAAAGGTGTGGGCAGTGAGATGGCCCGGCCAGCTCCCTCCCCTCCTACTCCCTGAGCCTGGGCCACACCCTCAAAGGGGCGGCCAGTGGAGGTTCCAGCAAGGGGGACGAGGCGAGTGCACGCGCAGAACCAGCGGAGCAAAGTGGCTGGCCCTGCACCTGGCTGCCCTGGCGGTGCTGGTGGCAGTACTGGTGATGGCCCTGGTGACAGCCCTGTACTGGCAGCCGCTGAGCCTGGATGTGGCTCCCACCCACGGGAGGGAGGCGGAGGAGGAGGGAGGGCGAGCTGGGAGACCAGAGCTGGAAGCCCACGGCAGCGGGCAGTGGGGCGGCTGGTGGGTACCTGCTCCCGCCAAAATGGACGGTAGCTCCACGAGGACAGGACCTACTATCTGGCCACTGCCCAGCACAGGGATGGCCCAGGGGATTGCGAGTGGCTAAGAGCAAACCACCCAAACTCAGGTACCAACTCACTTCGGCAGGCTCAGCCTCCACTGACCTCCTCCACTGACCTCCTCTTTGACCCTGACGCCAGGCTGGCCCCCAGGGCTGGGAAGCCACAGCCGGGCAAGGCGGAGTGCCTGGGGCCCCTGGGAGGCCAGTAGGTTGGAGGCAGGCTCAGGTCAGGGTGCATCAGGGTGGTAGTTAGGTGCAGGGTGAAGGGCCCTTGGGCAAGGGCTGGGTGGCCTCTCTGATGTGCAAGGGTGTCTGGAAGGAGCCCCACCCTGGATTCCAGCCAGTGTTGTAGGAGCCAGCCAGGGGAGGTGAGGGGACACAGCCAGGGGAGGTGAGGGGACACAGCCAGGGGAGGTGAAGGGGCACAGCCAGGGGAGGTGAGGGGGCACAGCCAGGGGGGTGAAGGGGCACAGCCAGGGGAGGTGAGGGGACACAGCCAGGGGAGGTGAGGGGGCAGCCGGGAGGGGGCTGTGAACGAGAGAGAGGACGGGGCTGGGACCTGGACGCCTGCTGCTGGCCCATCTCTGTCTCAGTCTCAGGGGAAGCGAGCGCTGGGGAGTGCAAGAGGCCGCCTCGGGAGCAGCACTCCGGGTCGGGTCAGGTCCTAAGCTGAGCGTGGTCACCCAGCCGCTGCCCTGGACGGGACAGATGCTGCAGCAGGCCCATTTTGGAAAGGGAGGAAGCCGAGTGTCGCCCAGGTACAGATGGCGAGCACCTTAACCAGGCTTGAGGGGGAGGCCAGCCTGCCCAGAGCCGCCTCTCCAGCACCCTGAGGGGATCCAGCCCCTCTCCCTCAGGCCCCACCTTCCCTGCTGGCCCAGGGCACGGCCCCTGGTGCGGTGACCTATCAGTCCCTCCCAGGGCTGAAAGCCTCCTGAGGGCAGGGCCTGGCCTCCGGCACCTGCTCTGGAAGCCGACCCTGAGGCTCCAGGCTGGGTCCCAGCCCGGTGGCCTGCCTCTCTCCCTCCTGCACTCACACCCGCCCCTGGACACGCGGCCTGGAGGCCCTGTGGGGTCAGCAGAGAGCAGCCCCTTAGGGGCTGAGTGACAGGCCTCTGCTGGGGGTCCGCTTCATAGGCAGCAGATCCGTCCCCTTCCTGTTGGGTGCCCGGGCCAGAACAGGGTCCAGACCCTGGTGAAGCAAGCAGGTGACAAGGTGAGTGTGTGGACAGACACCTGTGTCCTGTGGGGTAGAGGACAGTGAGTGCTTGGGTTCCCGGGCCAGGGAGGGCCCTATCGGGCCTCGTCTCCCTCCTTCCTGCCCGGCCTCAGGGGAGGGACGAGTGAGTCCTAGTCTGACTCCCTGTCCCCTGGCTCACCACGCTCTCAGGTTTGCTGTGGCATCCATCCCCGCCCTGGGCGCCTCTGGGGATGAGGGGCACAGTGTCCGTTCTGTCTGTGCCCCATTGTCGTGGCCTGTTTAGGAGCGGGGGCTGGCAGGTAAAGGAAGCACCGTTTCTATTCAGCCACGCTGTGCCCTGTGCCCTCCTGTGCTGGGCAGGGATGGGGACACCAAGTGACTAAGGTGGCTGAAGCCCTGCTTTTGGAAGAGAATAACCTGCTCTTGGAGGGCGGCCTGTCGTTGTCCTTCTTCACCCTGGAGAACTGAGGCGAGCATGTGCCTGCGGGCAGCCGGGCCTGGCCGGGCCTGTGCTCTTTGATGTGTCCACTCATTCATTCGTTTGTGCGGGAGCAGCAGTGGTGGCAGAGCTAGCCTGGAGTGGGGACCCACGTGGCCCAAGCGTTGTTCTACGTGCTGTACTTGTGTCATCTCCATTTCTGTCCAAACATCCCCATGAGGTAGGGACTGTCATTACTCCGAATCTGCAGATGAGAGCACTGAGGCCCAGAGAGGTTGAATGATTTGTCCCAGGGACACACAGCTTGGGATGGTAGAGTTGGTACCTGAGTTTGGGTGGTTTGCTCTTAGCCACTCGCAATCCCCTGGGCCATCCCTGTGCTGGGCAGTGGCCAGATAGTAGGTCCTGTCCTCATGGAGCTACCGTCCATTGGCGGAAGCAGGTATCCATCAAAAGACCACTTGACACGGACAGTGCTGGCTGGGACGGAAGGCCACTCGGAGATGGCAAGGTATGGGGCAGTTGGAGGGTCAAGGAGGGGGCAACTGGGGGCCCAGGCCAAGTGTACAGTGTATGAAGGCACTGAGGGGAGGGTAGTGCCTTCTCGGCTCTCCCGATGACCAGCTTCCCAAGGTGAGGGCACCTCTGGGCTGTGTTGCTGTGACCTGTCCCCGTGTGGCCGCTGATGGGTTCTTGAGGCCTCTCTGTGGTCCGCCTCCTGCCCTCTTACCTAGAGCCCTGGCCACGAGGCTTGGGTGAGGTTAGTGAGGCTCCCTGCAGGGGGACAGCCTGGAGTTGGTCACAGTGGGCACGGATGGCAGTGTTGGGCACACACACCGGGCTCTTTGCTGAATTCCGAGGCATCAACGTCCGACTCTGAGGCGGAGTGGAAGAGCGGCCTTGGGGACTCCTGTCTGCCCTGTCCCTCCTCTGCCTGCTCCTCCTCGGGTTCAGGACTCCTGTTGGCAGTAGCGTCAGTCTTTGTCCCCAGGTCTTTACTGAGAGCTGCTGGTGCCAGGTGTTGCTCAGGTTGCCAGGAGCCATGCTCTCCTGGGGGGTCTGGGGAAGGGCCCACATGTGACACCCTGTGGCAAGTGCCCTGGGGAAATAGAAAGCAGACCCCAGCTTTGTCGAGGGTCGGGCTGGCTCCTGATGGCCAGCAAGGGGAGTCGCAGCTCTGGGCAGAAGGGACAGTGGGTACGCCACAGGCTTTGGCGTGACCAAGGGGGGAGGTCCTGGTGGCCAGGTGCGAAGACGGAGCCCCAGGAGGAGGGGAGCAGGGGGCTTGGTCCCTTTGTTGACGGCCAGCTCCCTGTCCCCAGGCAGTGTTCCCATCTCAGCCCTGGTCATGTGGGGAGTTGTCTCTGCTCATGTCCCATGAACCTCTGGGTCCTTCCTCTGGAGTGGAGCGAGCCCCGATTTCCCCTGCTGTGGTGTCTCCCTGGGGAAGGGGTGGAGCCCTCCTCCCTGGGCTCTGCCCATTGTCCCCTGCGGTGCCTCTGCTGCCCTCCCTGCCTGCAGCCCCAGGCCTCCTCTCCCGCCTCAGTCCCTCTCGCCCCCCCCCCCCAACCCCACACCTCCTGAACCCGCTGAGTTTCCTCCGGGTACTTCCGGACCTTCTGACTTGCCTCCTTCCAGAAGGTGAGCCCCGCAGGGACAGGCACGTTTCTGGCCGTCCTGTCTGTAGCTGAGGGCACCCGCCTGGTCTGGGAGAGTCCACCTCAGAAGTCATGACGGGCCGTCAAGTCGACGGGTGGGGGTGTCGGGGTCGCTTATGCATAGAGAAGGTGGGGACCCTGGGGGAAGGGGAGCTGGGGCAGATGTGGCGGGGAGGGAGGGTGGGGGAGATGTGGCAGAGGGAGTGGCGTGGCTGGGGTGGAGTGGTAAGGAGCCACGGGGGGCTGCAGAGGGAAGCCAGACCCCCCACCCCCCGCTGGTCAGCCCTGGCGGGAGCCGTCCTACCTTCCAGAAACAGTGGTGGACATGATGGCCGGGGGACAGGCTAGGCGGAGGCCTCCATGCGGGCGGGGGCCAGCAAGTACTTCCTCCCTGGCTCTCCCTCCCAGGGTTTCACGTTGGTGACTAGGAAAGGGTGTCTGTGACCCTGGCTGTGTCCCCTGGGCTTGCCATGGGCCCAGTTCCACTTGGGTCAGCCTGGAGGGCAGGGTGGAGGGCGGGCAGGAGGGTTCCTGGCCACACGTGTGCCCACGGGCACACACACGCCAGGTGGCTTCGTCACACGGGGAGCTTGTTCTTCCCCGGGCCGCACAGTGACGGGGCCTGGGCAGTGTGTCACTTTCCTCTCGTAAAAGGTGGCGGGAGGACGAGCAGGTGAGGGGCCACTGGAAACGGCCGCCGCCGCTGGGCCGGGCAGGAGCCGCGGGGGCTGAGGAAGGCGAGAGCTTTGCGTTGACGTGAGCACTTTCCGTGGTCCAGGGACACAGGTGCCTCATGTTCAGGATCCAGCACGACTTCAGGGGCACCTGTGCTTATCCTCTGGTCTCTTCCCGGGGTCCCTGGGTCGCTCTCTGCCCCTGGGTCCCCGGGTCCCTCCTGACTGTCCAGTGCCCTGGTCCTGTCTGTGGTGGCTGGGGTGGTGCAGCAGGCGCAGGTGCCCTGCCCTTCTCTGCTGTTCCCCAAGCGCCTGCGGGGGCGGGGGGGGGGACAGCATCTAGGTGTCGGCGTTGCAGGGAGCAGGGTGGGACAGTCCTTGTTCTCCAGAGCTGACCTTCGAGGGGAGAGGTGGACACAGAAGACTCACAGTCCCGCCGCACAGACTCACCGTCACCCCACATGGCCAGTGCAGCAGGGGACGATCGGCAGAGGGTGACAGGCAGGACGGGACGTCTGAGTGTAGACCTATGGGGGCAGGTGGGCAAAGGAGAGTCAGGGTGGCCCTGCAGGGGCACTCGCTGCGCAGCCGGGCAGGGTGACCGTGTAGCGAGCAGAGCGAGCGCAGGCAGGGGCGGCAGGAGGGCAGTGAGGTGACGGGCAGGCCCTGCAAGGACAGTGGCCCCAGGAAGCAAAGGGCTTGAGGCAGCTCATCCGGAGTGAACTGGACGGCCCAGAGCCAGCTCTGCTCGATGGCTTTAGAGAAGGACTTCACCTCTGTGAGCCTCAGTCTCCACATCTACAAAATGGGACCCAGAGTGGCCACTGTTCCCAGGTGCAGGTGGCCTGTGAGCTCCGCCTGGGCACTGAGGTGCGGGTCCCCTCATGGTGACCCCACGGTGCCAGGCGCAGAGCTGGGCCCAGAGAGCTGCGGCGGCGGTCCTGTCTCCCTGCTGCTGCACACACCGGGCGGGAGGCCGAAGAGGCAAGAAGCAAAAAAGGGAGGGAGGGGCCGGAGCCCTGCTGCGTGCTGCTCCCCACACCCCTCAGGACAGGACAGCCAGGGAGGAGGTGGGGACCCCTGGAGGGACCAGGGACCAGAGGGAAAGCGAGGTCTGGGCATAGAGCAGGCAGGGAGGGGGGGCGTGGCCAGGGCTGGCCGGGGGTGATGGTAGGCGAACCCCGCAGCCGGCCGCAGCCCCCCGGCAGGACAGGCAGGCAGAGCGCAGCCTCTGTCCGCTGCCTGGTTCACATCCTGGCTGCCTCTCCCTGGGCGCCCTGGACCGGGGGTTCCGCTCTCCGGGCCTCAGTTTCTGCATTTGAGGATCAGGGTGTGTCTTAGGCTGGCCACGAGGACAGACTCGGATTAGGCCCGAGAGCAGTGCCACACAAGCTGACCTCCGCTGGCGGCCACCACCGACTCCCACAGCTGGTGCAGCTGCAGGTTCAGGGTCAGAGGGGCCAGAGGTCTGTCCTGCCTCCCTCGCTGTCCCCTGGGCAAGTAGGCTGTCCCGGCTGCCTTTTTCCTTGTCTCTGGCGTGGGCTTGTACTGTCCCCTTCTTCCTCCTGGGTCAGACGCTCGGGCTAAATGAGGGGCGGGGCTGAGGCCTTGGGAGAGGCCCGGCTGCTCAGCCCGGGTGGCAGCTGCGGGTAGGGGTGCCCGGGTGCCCTGCGCTGAGCGCTCTCTGTGCGTGGCTTGTCCTGGCTCTGGCCCCGCGGACTCAGGCAGGCCTCAGCGCCTGTTTCCCTGTGTTCTGGTGAACAGCAGAGCGTTCAGGGGGACGAACAGGCTGGACGCGAACGTCCTAGGACTCGCTCGTGTGGCGCCTCGTAACCGCTCCAGGGAGCACTGCCGTCATCGCTGCCTACTGACGGGGGAGCCAGGCGCAGGCCCCAGAGCTGCCCGGGACAGTGCTGGAGCTCCCTAGACGGGGCGGGCCAGGTCCCCCTTCACGGGGGCAGTGAGGTCGCCCTGCCACTAACAGCGAGCCAGCTGTGGGCGCTCAGCTGCCGACTCACGTTCCCAGCGGGCTGCGGACCCGTCCCAGCACCCCTGCCCACGAGGCCAGGCGCTGGCCAGGACTGCAGCGCCTGGAGCCGGCTGGGTGGGGCTCCCATGGTCATTATAAACATGGCCAGTTCCTCTGTTTGTCCTGTCCTCAGGGCTGTGCCCAGAGGAAAGGGGTGGCCCAGGCAAATATCCGGAGGTGTGCCCCTCTGCCCCTTCCCCGCAAGGGCACATGAGGCTGTAGCCTGCAAGGTGGCTTGGGGGTGTATGCAGGGGCTGTGGGGCAGCGGGAGGCAGGCCACCCCGGACAGCCCCGCCCTCCTGGTCCTGGGTTCCTCTTATCTCAGTATCTGTTCCTCCCCCCCTGGGTTTAGTGAGGGGTCGTGGCTAACCCTGTGCCCTTAGCCGGCAGAGGCCATGGGAGCCGCCTT
The DNA here is from genome assembly GCF_047511675.1 of Marmota flaviventris. Taxonomy (NCBI): domain Eukaryota; kingdom Metazoa; phylum Chordata; class Mammalia; order Rodentia; family Sciuridae; genus Marmota; species Marmota flaviventris. The sequence continues at coordinate 14,462,861 of NC_092515.1, read as the reverse complement.
CGTGCCCGACAGTGGGAGAAGGAGCTGATAAACAGCACGGAAAGTTCAAGATGAAGAACAGGCTGCACACGGAAGACGGGGAGGGGGTGGGGACTTTCAAGGTTGTAGGGACAACCCTGGGAGCCAGGACTAGAGACCTAGAGTTGAGCCAGGGAGCAGAGAGTGGCCAGGGCCACCAGGCGGACCAGGGGTGCATGGCTGGAGGACAGATGGACAGTGTTCAGGGCTGGGGAGAGACTGCGCAGGGGCTTGCTGACCCTCCTGGGGTCAGAGAGGGGGCTGGGGTGGAAGTGGAGGGTGCCCTGCCCGCCCAGGTCTGCTTACCACACACCCGGGCCCTGGAACCCAGGGCCAGCAGAGAAACAGGGCCAGCGGGGGAACCCTGGCCAAGCCTGGCTCTGGCCACCCTCTGGCCTTTATGGACCAGTTGAGACAGGTTGGCTGCCTGTCCCCACCCGCTTCCCACTGGGCTCCTGCTGCCAGACCGGTTCCCCTGGTTGGCTCCCCAGGACGGCCTTCTCTGGCCAGGGCTGGCCGCCTCCCCCTGGGAGCTGCACTCAGGAGAGGAGCCCAGGAGCCAGAGAGCCAGGCCTGGGGTGGGGGCGTGTGGCCGCAGACCCTCTGCAAGTACCCTCTCCCTAGGCCATGAGACGGTGCCACCCTGCGCCCAGCACTGTCGGGCACGGGGAGCCAGCTGGGAACAAGACGGAAGTCCTCCTGGAGTGTCGCTCCTTGCCCTGCTCCTCCACTCCTGTGGCCCTCTCCGTCCAGAAGCCCCCCTCAGCCCGCACTGTCCCTTCCTGGCTGCTCCAGCTCCCTGGATCCCAGCTCAGACCACTCTGAGTTGTCTTTTTTTTGGGGCCAGATTTTTTTGCCCCATAGAGACAACCCCATGAGGTCAGAGACTGTCCAGGTCACCACTGTGTTCCTGCTACCAGCCAGCAAAGAGCTGGGCACAGAGGAGGCCCGTTGTCGAGTTCCTGAATGAGTGGACGGATGGATGGACAGACGGACGTTTTCTCCCTGTTTTACAGATGAGTCATCCGAAGCCCCGAGAAGGCACATCACCTGCCCTTGGGCACTTCTAGCCCAGCCACCCTCAAACCAGGTCTGTGTAACTCCAGGGCCCATGTATTAGGGCATTGGGGCGGGGCCCCACGGCAAGTGGCAGTGCCTGGAGCCCTCCTCCCACAGGCACCTGCACGGCCTTCCAATACTTGATGTCACTTGTGCCCAGCCGTGAGCTGGGCACGTTGTTCACTCATTCATTCCTCACAGCGCCCTGTGGGATTGGCCAGCACTTGGAGAGGTTCAGTCACTCAGGGTCCCAGGTAGCAAATGGCAGAGAGATTTGTGCTCCAGACACCTGGCTTCTCTGCCATCCTTTTGAGGGCTCCTGTAGGGTGCCACCATCACCCTCCCCTTGGGGGCCCCAGAACAAGTTCCAGACCCTAAAGACAGGTTCGTGTCATAGTGAGAGTACCCGGCACCCTGCCTGTCCGTGGCTGTGGGTGGAGTCGTAGCTGAAGGTGGGCAGCAGCTGGAGCCCAGGGTCAGGGCCGGGCCAGCAGGGTCAGGGCGATGGCTGAGCGCTCAGAACGCGCTAGGCCCGGGTGGGACCCGGAGGAGACTGGGCAGCCAGGCCTGCCCGGGCCCTGGTGTCTGTTGGAGGGGGTGATGGAAACATCGAGCAGGGGACACGAGAAGCAGCACAGACTTTTCACAAGTTAAACCATCGCTGAAGGTGACACGGTAGAGGGCCGGTGGGACGGGGTGGTTTTACTTGGGATGGGGAAGGATTCGCTGAGCGCTCAGTGCTGAGGAGGAGGGGCGTGGGGTGCCGGGCAGGGCGCCCAGGCAGAGGACAGCCGCCCAAAGACACCGAGGGGTGACGGAGGGCGCCCCGAGGTGAGAATGGAGAGTACCACGGAGGGCTGGGGGGTTCTTCCCGTTGACCCCGAGCGGGGAGAGCTGCTGGGGGCTGCGAGTGACAGGGCCGTGCCTGACCTCCGAGTGCCGGACGGACCTGGGGCCTGGAGGAGACTGCTGAGGAGGGGCCGAAAGGGACCCGGGCAGAGGAGAGGGAGCATCGGGCAGGTGTGGGCAAGCCCCACTGACCCCTGGCCCGCCACTACCAGCATGTCCTCCCGCAGGTGCCCTGGTAGAGGAGCCCGAAGCCCCGGCGCCATGTTTGGGAAGAGGAAGAAGCGGGTGGAGATCTCTGCGCCATCCAACTTCGAGCACCGCGTCCACACGGGCTTCGACCAGCAGGAGCAGAAGTTCACGGGGCTGCCCCGCCAGTGGCAGAGTCTGATCGAGGAGTCGGCCCGCCGGCCCAAGCCCCTCATCGACCCCGCCTGCATCACCTCCATCCAGCCCGGGGCCCCTAAGGTACACCGCCGCCTGCCACCGTCTCCCCGACCCCCACATCCCGGCCCAGTACTGGCCTCCCCACCCCCACCCACTTCCCTGCTTCCCCACCCCAAGCCCTTACTGGTCCACTGGCCTCCAGGCTCTGTAATCCTGTCCCCAGTGCCAGTCACCCAATTGCCAGCCTGCCCAGAGCCCCTTGGCAGTGGGGGGACAGGCCTGCTCCCAGGCAGTGACCAGCACCAAGTGGTCTGGGCTGGGGTAGGGCGCACAGAGGAGGCCCGGACCCAGGCCAGGCCTGAGGGTGAGCGGCTCAGAACGGTGAGCTGCGGGCTGTGGAGGAGGCGGGCGGGTGCCCGGGAGGCCTGGGGGGCTTTCACGTTTCCTGGGCTTTTCTGCCATCTTGAGCACAGCGACCAGGCTGGGGTTGGGGCCAGGACGTGGCTTCAGCCTGTACTCTGCCCCCTGACCCCACCCCCATGTGGAGTTTAGGAATTATGGTCCTGGTGGCCCCGGGGGTGGCCAGGCTGGCCTTGGGGTGCAGAGTGCCTGGTGAGGCCATTCTTCATCCAACGGTGATGGGACCCACAAGGGCTGCAGGCCAGGGCACTATAGCCAGGTTGTCCCCAGTGGGTGGAGATGGGCACGCCCGTTTCTCGGCAGACTGGCGCCCTGGCAGGCCTGTGGCTGACTCATCCTCCCCCAGTGCCCTGGCGGGGAGGAGGCCGAGGTCATCGGGTTGACGGTGGACGAAGTGCTGGGTCTCAGTCTGGGGCCGCTGGGGCGCTCGTGGCTCTGCGGGGTGCTGACTGCTGTGGCCTCTTTGCTCCTGCTTAGAAAGCAGGGTTCACGTCCAGAGCTGTGTTTGGGCTTCTCCTGCTACACACCAGCCACAGCCACAGCCCAGTGGCGGCCACCTCTGTAGGTGAGCACTGGTCTTCTGTGCCCACACTGCCCCTGTGGCACTCCAGGCCCTCCCTGTGGCCACTGTGTGCTGGCGGGGCCCATACTAGCTGGCTCTGCTAGCCAGGAGCCCTGCCCTGCAGCTGGCCCACCGCGAGGAAGGGGCTCCTGTCTTAATTCACACAGAGGTGACCCTCAGTCCAGCACTGTCCTCAGGCCCCACGGGCTTTGTGTTGGCTGCCCTGGGCCAGGAGTCCCCACGCCCCCAGGGGCCTCTTGGCCTCCTTCCAACCCCGCTGCCCAGCCACACCCTGCATCTCAGGGGAGGCCGGGCTTCCGGGCTGGAGCTCAGACTCTGGAGGCAGGGGCAGCAGCAGGCCACCAGGGGCTGTTTTTTGCACATTAGAGGAAGTCCCGGGCCCCTGTCCCTGCTGCCAAAGAGCCACAGCAGTGGTAGAGCCCGCCCCCAGCAGGTCCCATGGTTGGCTCCTGTGGCCTCTTCCCGCCCGCACCCTTCCCACTGGGCTGCTGCGTCTGCTGAGCACCTCTGTGTGCTGCGCAGCTCTGGGGCCCAGATGTCGCGGGACTGGAAACTGATGGGAGAAAACGGTCACTGCCCTAGGAACATGGCACGTGGCAGAGCCCCGCAGTGGACAGGTGTGCTCCTACTGCACTGGGGTCAGTCCCTGGAGAAAAAGAACACAGGGAGAGGCGGGAGGTGGGAGCTGGTGTTCTAGACTTCGAGGGGCTGGGGTCAGCCGAACCTGAGAAACCCAGTTTGAACAAAGACCTGAAGGGTGGGAGGGAAGAGGCCATGGCTCCCTGGGAGATGTAGGGTCCAGGTGGAGGGACAGCCAGTGCAGAGCCCTGAGACTCGCACCTTGTACGGGGCTTGAACCCTGAGGCGCTTAACCACTGAGCCGCCTCCCCAGTCCATTTTATTTTTTATTTTGAGACAGGGTCTCCCTAAGTTGCTCAGGCCTCACAGAGTTACTTAAGGCCGGCCTTGAACTTGGGATCCTCCTGCCTCAGCCTCCCAGGCTGCGGGGATAACAGGCGTGGCCATCATGCCCAGTGTGTCTGCAGCTTAGCGGGTGTGGGAGAGCCCTGAAGGCCACAGCTCTGCCTGAGGGGAGGCAGGTGGTGGCCACGGAGTGCGCGGGTGGCTGCGGGCTGCGTTTGCATTGGCCATGCGGCACCCAGGGCCCCCTTCCCTGCAGTTTGGGCCCAGGCGTGTCCACTGTCCCTGCACCCCACCTCTGGCCTCCAGGGGAGCAGAGAGCTGGTTTGGGAGTAATGACCCTGGCAGCTGTAAAGGAGGACGTGCCCAGCTGGGCCCCAGGCACAGCGTCCTGTCACTCACGGCTCTTCAGAGCTGACGATGGGGCAGGTGGCTCCCTCCTCCCACCAGAGCAGGTCTCTTCCCGTCCAGGGAGCCAGATGAGGGGTTGCCACCTAGGGGTGGCTCCTGTCCTGGCTCTGGGGTGACAGCCGGGCCCTGACGAGTGCTCCTTCAGCTCCCTCCTGCCCTGAAGTGTGGTGGTGGAGGGCCCAGTCCCCTCCCCCGCCCTCCCGTCCCCCTCCATCACCCCCTGGCATTTCTTCATTGCGTCTCTGTCTTGTCTCTGTGTTGTGTCGTCCTGTCTGTCGGATGCACTTCCTGTGTCCCTTCCTCCTTGCCTGGCCCCCACCCTGCCATTGCCCGGGACCCCAGACCATCGTGCGGGGCAGCAAAAGTGCCAAGGATGGGGCCCTCACGCTGCTGCTGGACGAATTTGAGAACATGTCGGTGACACGCTCCAACTCCCTGCGGAGAGACAGCCCGCCACCCCCCGCCCGTGCCCGCCAGGAAAACGGGATGCCCGAGGAGCAGGCCACCCCAGCCAGAGGGGGCCCAGAGAAGTCTGGTGGCCGAGGCCGGGTCACTGGCCGCAGCGAGGCGGGTGGCGGCAGTGGTGACAGGCGGCGGGTGGGGCCCGAGAAGAGGCCCAAGTCCTCCAGGGAGGGCCCAGGAGGGCCCCAGGAGTCCTCCCGGGACAAACGCCCCCTCTCTGGGCCTGACGTCGGCATCCCCCAGCCTGCCAATCTGGCCAGTGGGGTGAAGCTGGCGGCCGGCAGGCCCTTTAACACGTACCCACGGGCCGATACGGACCACCCGCCCCGGGGAGCGCAGGTAACCCGTCCCTCACTGTCCCCTGCCCCTTGCTTCACCCTCCCCGCCTGCCAGCCCCAGTCCAGGCCCAGCCCCTGTGCATCACTCATCCTGACCACCATGTGTCTGTCCCTCAGTTCGGAACAGAGCCGCGCTGGCCCCTCAGCCCCCTCTCTCTTCTGTTTCAGGGAGAGCCTCACAGCAAGGCCCCGAACGGGCCCTCGGCAGGGGGCTTGGCTGCCCCCCAGTCCTCCTCTTCCCGGCCTCCCACCCGAGCCCACGGCACCCCCAGCCCCGGCGTGCTGGGCCCCCACGCTTCCGAGCCCCAGCTGGCCCCTCCGGCCCGCGCCCTCGCCACCCCCGCCGGGCCCCCTGCTGCCGGGCCCCCTGGACCCCGCTCACCCCAGCGGGAGCCACAGCGAGTGTCCCATGAGCAGTTCCGGGCTGCACTTCAGCTGGTAGTGGACCCCGGGGACCCCCGCTCCTACCTGGACAACTTCATCAAGATCGGGGAGGGCTCCACGGGCATCGTGTGCATTGCCACCGTGCGCAGCTCCGGCAAGCTGGTGGCCGTCAAGAAGATGGACCTGCGTAAGCAGCAGAGGCGTGAGCTCCTGTTCAACGAGGTGGGTGGCGGGGCTGCAGCCAGGCCTCGGGACAGGGCAGGGCCGGGCAGGGAGGGTGCCTCTGGGTGGAGTGCCCAGGGGGCCGGGGCCTCGGCTCTCCCCTCCTGCTCTGTGCGCCAGCCACCTCCCCACTGGACGGTTCTGTCTCCGCCCTAACAGCGCCCACCCCTACGTCCCAGTGCACCTCCTAGCCTCAGGGGAGGTCCTGGGGCCCCCTGAGGCCCTCCCTCAGTGTCCTCTGAGCCTTGCCACCCATCAGGGTCCAGCTGGCCGACAGATCATCCCCTCAGGCCTGTTCCTCCTCTGGTTCCCTGTCTCCAGGAGACCCCACCACCCCGTCTCTGTCTCTAGGACAGCTCCCTGGACTCTCTTTGTCCCCCACCCACGTCTCTATGCAGCCTCCCCTCTTGGACATCCCCTAAACAGTCCCCATACAAGAGCCCAGGCTGGCCAGATGCACTGGTGCATGGCTGTCATCTAGCAGGTCAGGAGGCTGAGGCAGGAGGATCCCAAGTTCAAAGCCAGCCTCAGAATTTATTGAGGCTCTAAGCAACTCAGTGAGACCTTGTCTCAAAATCGTAAAAGATTGTTTTTAAAATCAGGCTGGGGTGTGGCTCAGTGGTTAGCACCTCTGGGTTCAATCCCTGGCCCCCCCCCCCCACCAAAGAGCCAGGGGTGTTTGCCATGTAGGCCAGCCACGTCCCACTCCGCTGCACAGACCTTCGCAGCGCCCGCCCCCGTGCTCTTAGGTGGAGCCCTGGCCCTTCACTGTCCCTTGAGGTCCTTTTTGATCCAGCCCCAGTGAGGCGCCTGGTCTGTCCAGCTTCCTGCTCTGGCTCTCGTGGCCTCTTCCATAGGCAGCTCCCGGCTCTGTCCCCAGGGAGTCTGGGTAGGAGAAGTGTCCCCCTCTGATGCAGGATTCCTCAGAGGAGCTCAGGTTGGAGGTCCTGGGGACAGCCCCTGTCCTCCTGTCTCTGCGTTTCCTGACCCTCCCTGGAACCCACCCTGTGCTCCCTGAACCCCACCTGCCCATCCCCTGTGGGCAGGGTCCCCGCAGGCCCGGCTTCCCCTTGCAGCCTCTCGCCCCTGCACGTGCGTCTTGTTCACCTCAGGCTGCGGGGCTCGCCCGTTCCTCTCCAGCGCCAGCCTGGTGGTCAGGGCCCGCCACCGCTCACCCAGGCGGGAGTGGAGGTCGGGGTCAAAAGGCCGGGTGGTGCATGGGGTGAAGGGTCGGCCCCCCAATGGAGGTGTCGGGCCTCCAGCTGGCTTTAAGGCCTGCTCAGGTTGGGCAGCGGGGAAGGCCACAGTGACCCGTGAGCAGAAGTGGGGGGGTGGAACCTCCCCGGGGGGCGCTGCGCCCTGCCTCACGGACACCCCCCCAGGTGGTGATCATGCGGGACTACCAGCATGAGAACGTGGTGGAGATGTACAACAGCTACCTGGTGGGCGACGAGCTCTGGGTGGTCATGGAGTTCCTGGAGGGCGGCGCCCTCACCGACATCGTCACCCACACCAGGTACGCGGGGGCTGCACCCTGGCTGACCACCAGCCTGCTGGCTCCCAAGCTCCCCTTCACACCCCCCTCCCGTGACAGGGCCACGTCCCCCCAGATAGGATGGGTAAGGCCACATCTCAGCCAGCAGTGCCATGAGCTCCAGCCTGGGTCCCTGTCCTCTTAGATTCTTCCCTGTCCCCACTCAAGGCAGGTCTGTGTCCCCTATTGACTGGGATTGTGTCTTCTCAGATCCCCCCACCCATACCCCAAGTCAGGGCCATGTCCGTCTCAGACCCCCGAAGCAGGGCCCTGTCTGCTCCTCGCCCACTGCCCCCTCGCTCCTCACCCCTCACCCCCTTGCCTCTCACCCACTGCCCCCTCGACCACTGCCCCTTGCCCCTCGTCCCTCACCCACTGCCCCCTCGCTCCTCGCCCATTCACCCAGTGCCCCTCGCCCCCTTGCCCCTTGCCCACTGCCCCTCGCCCCTCGCTCCCTCGCCCACTGCCCCTCGCCCACTGCCCCTTGCCCCCGCAGGATGAACGAGGAGCAGATCGCGGCTGTGTGCCTGGCCGTGCTGCAGGCCCTGTCTGTGCTCCACGCCCAGGGCGTCATCCACCGGGACATCAAGAGTGACTCGATTCTGCTGACCCACGATGGCAGGGTGAGGAGGCGGGTGGCCATTTGCTGGTGCTCCCCCACCTCTCCCCAGGTCCCCTCTGCCATTGGGGACACGTGCTGACCCTCCGTTCAGGGCTGTGAGGAGCAGTAAGCTGATCTGTTTCCCGTGGAATAGTCCAGACCTGGGCCCAGGGCAGGCGCCTAGACTGGCCGGGCCTCGGCCAGGTGCTTCTGCCTCCGCTGAGCAGCTCCCGTCCAGCCCGCAGCCCGTGGGCGCCCAGCCGCCGCCCTGCCGTAGACTGAGGTTCTGAATCCAGGGCAGTACCCAGAACTTGTATATAACCCAAGGGGGACGTCACTGTCCTCGGGTAAGGGAGCTCGAGGTCCCTTGTGTTCCTGCGAAGGCAGAGGGTGCGCGGTTTTCACGGAGCCCGAGGCGGAGACCCCAGGCTCTAGACAGGTGTGTTTGGGAACGTCTGTGAGCCTCCTGAAATCGCAGGCTCCCCCCGAGAGCGTGCTTTCTGGAAAGATCTAGATACCCTCAGTAGTCGGGAGGGGCCCAAGGTTCCAGACCCTTGGTTCTGGGGTCTTGGCTGTTGCCAAGGCAAGCTGTGTCTGTCTGTCTGTCTTTCTGTCTCCCCCACCCCTATGGGCGTGCACACGCACACACACACATACACACTGGGGCACAGTGTGTTGCTTGTCCCCATCCCCACCCGGCCTTTGGTATGTGCAGGACTCAGGCCACTTCCCTTAAGAGCCCCAGGGCACCTGGTGTCCCCTACAGAGTTTGTTCCAAGATAAGAGACCCCGAGGGCTCCGCAGGGGTTGGCTGCAGACCCCGGCTCTCACCTCTGGGCTGTGCCATGGCATCAAGGTGTCCAGGGCAAGGAGAGAGCCTGGTGGGCCCCTCTGCTGCCCCCAAGGCCACGCCCTGACCTGGCTCTCTGTCCCCAGGTGAAGCTGTCAGACTTTGGGTTCTGCGCCCAGGTGAGCAAGGAGGTGCCCCGGAGGAAGTCGCTGGTGGGCACACCCTACTGGATGGCCCCGGAGCTCATCTCCCGCCTTCCCTACGGGCCAGAGGTGAGCGCAGTGGCCCAGCTGTCCTGGTGACGTTTGCAACATGGCCCTGGTGCTGGGCTGAGGAGGCCAGTCTGGGCAGCGGTCGCAGGGACGGTGCAGTGGAAGAGGGCGGATGCGTGTTCTCGTCGTTGGTGGAGCTCTGGTTCTGGGCTAGGCCCGGGGCCTGGCAGTGGGAACAGAATGCTGGCAGAAGTGGTCACTGTGGGAAGGGGCCACGGCTGTGGGAGTTCACAGTGGGGAAGCCCGATCTGGCTTCAGGGAGCCCACGTGCCCTCATGGCCACTCTCAGTGTGCTGAGGGGCCCATCCTCTTGGAGAGGGCAGACACTCTCCAGCCATCCCGCTGCCAGCCCTAGCCTGTGTCCCCCTCCTTGCCCTGGCCTGTGTCCCTCCCGCCAGTAGCTGCTTGGCGCAGGACTCCTCCCTGGTCAATCCACAGGACTTGACCCAGTGCCTGGCCAGGAGAAAGGCACCCTGGGAAGCACATGGGGGACTCAGGCTGGAGTGGGGTCACCCTGGCAGGGGAAGCTGGTGTGACTCTGAGGGGACATCTCAGAACCGTCTGAGACTGACAGAAACCCTCATAATCAGATTTAGAAAAATGTGAAGGTCGTGGATCCCAGAACCGTCCCAGGCTTCCGACAGCCACCACGTGTTTGTTCCCTCCCCAGCCCTGAGTTCCTCGGGTGGCCCGTGCCCGGCAGGCGCCCCCCGATGGAGCAGAGGCGGCCTCTGGGGGAGAGGCTCTCCCCTGGGAGAGCCTCGCTGTTTCCTGGGTGTTTCTGCTGAAGCCCCAGGACTAACTCTGATTGGCTCAGCTTGGTCACGTGCCCTGTGTCCCCACAGCTGACCCAGCAGCCTAGGTCATGGCCACATTGGGCCACAGTAGACCTGGTGCACTGAGAGGAAGGGCTCAGCGGAGGAGGCGCGAGTGCCCTTAGAGAGCAGGCGGGCAGGGCCGGGCGGGCAGACCCTCAGGAGGAAGCCACCCTGGGTCCAGGGGTCCAGGAGCAACGTGGCGAGGGCAGACCAGATCCCGGGCGTCCCACGGACTGGCCGCTCCTTCTCAGTCAGCTTGCTGTCCCTCCCCCAGGTGGACATCTGGTCACTGGGGGTCATGGTGATTGAGATGGTGGACGGGGAGCCCCCCTACTTCAACGAGCCACCCCTCAAAGCCATGAAGATGATTCGGGACAACCTGCCGCCGCGACTAAAGAACCTGCACAAGGTTAGGCCCTGGCAGTGTGAGGGGCGGGTGGGACCGCGCCCCGGACATGGGCGCCCAGGGTCCCGCCCCTCATCGTCCCCAGAGGTGCCGCCCAGCCGAACACGCCACACGGCAGGGCCGGGACCTGCCCACTCGCCCAGACAGGTCAGACCCACTCCAGGGCCCGGCCGTGGCCACGTCCTCCCAGATCGCAGCCGTGGGGAGGAAGTGAGCCCCAGAGGCCGTGGGTCGTCACTGCCCCAGGTCAGGCTCTAACCAGGGCTTCCGGGCCCTCCCTGGTCAGCAGGTGCCATCCGCACATTCGAGGAGGCAAGGGAGACCTGAGGAGGTGGCAGCGGAGCTGGCCCTGGGCCCGGTGCGGGGCTCTCTCGACCCTCCCCTGCCTCCCCCACAGGTGTCGCCGTCCCTGAAGGGCTTCCTGGACCGCCTGCTGGTGCGCGACCCGGCCCAGAGGGCCACGGCAGCCGAGCTGCTGAAGCACCCGTTCCTGACCAAGGCCGGGCCGCCCGCCAGCATCGTGCCCCTCATGCGCCAGAACCGCACCAGATGAGGCCAGCGCCCTGGCCCTGAACCAAAGAGCCCCTTGGGTCACTCTGCCCTGCCGGAGGCCAGTAGGGCAGCGTCCCCACCCCTCCCAGCCCACGAGACACTCCGTGTGTCGCCACCTCCTCACGGGAGGCTGTGTGGGACCTACTACTGAACTCTGGTTTTGGACTTTGTGACTTTGAAAAACACAGGGACTTGGAGCAAGTGAGGCTCCTAGGACCCCCCACCCTCCGGGGCAGGCCCTCCCCTGTGTCTGTCTCCAGGACAGATGGATGGACGGATGGTGGCCCACACGTCACTGGGAACCTGCAGCAGGGTCGCTGCAGGCGGGGACATATGGAAGGTGTGTGAGTGCGCGTGCCTGCGTGTGCACCTGGCAGTCCCTCTGTCCTCAGCCCGCAGGTGGGCGTCTCTGAGACCTCGCCTGGCCTCCAGCCTCCTGAGCCATTGTGGAGGTCCATCATGAATGTCTGAGAGTGGCCTTCTCCAGAGCCCGCACCCCTGGGGCTGCAGGGGTCAGGGGGCCGCCCCAGCCCCGCCTCTGCAGCTCGTGACTACTGCACCAGACAGCCTCGGTTTTCTAGAGATCTATTTATATTGTCATTTTATAACACTAGCCCTGCCCCCAACTGGGGACAGACGATCCTTGTTCTGTGGGGTGGCACAGGGACAGAACCACTGCCTGAAGATCGGGTTCCTGCCCCGCCCTCCCCTGCCAAGTCAGTTTTACAATTAAAACATTTTCTTGTTTTGTGGGGTTTGTGCGTGTGGTGCCTGAGGCCCCGGCCTGGCTGCTTGGGGTGGGCTCGTGGGCAGAGGCCTGGTTGACCAGGATTTTGTGACGGTCCCCCACCCAGGCCCCAGACAGGAGTGGGACAGACCCCGGTCCTGGAAGCAGCCCAGCAGGCTGAGTCCATGGGCCACAGCTGCCAAATGGCAGTTTCCTGGAAACTTCGAGAGTGTTTTGAGCTGACCTCACCCTCATCGTGACTACTGACCAGACAGCAGATGAGCCAGTGACAGCAGACTGGCCACGCGACAGACGGGCTCTTTAGGGACCTGATGAAGTTGAGTGACCTGGAGCCGCCAGCCTGAGCTGCTTACTGGGTCAGCAGAGGGCGTCCCCTAAGCCGAGGGGCTGAGCCCAACAGGGTGGGAGCAGTGGGCGGGCACGGAGGTGACCACCTGCCTCCTCCCCAGCACCCAAGAGGGGGGCAGAGGCTGACAGGAGCTCCCCCTGGAGCCCACTGGGCACTCTGCCACAGGACCTCTGCCTGCTGGCGGGGTGGGCCCAGGTGGGTCTGCCAGACCTGCCCTCGCCTGGGCGTCCTGGGCGCTCACTGTCGGTGCCAGAGCTGTGCTCAGCCCGCAGGGTCCCCATGGGGACAGATTTAAGCCTGAGAGTGAGGAGCCGCCGCTGCACGAGAACCTTCTTGAGGCCCCGGGAATGGCACGTTCTGGAAAGAAGAGGCCCGAGCTGGCAAGACGAGGCAGAGACCAAGACCCAGCCACGAGAGCCCGCACGGGGGCCGGGGCTCCGGGGGCACGCCTCGCCTCGCACTGAGGCCTGGCTCCGTCTCAGCCCAAAGTGAAGTGGGCGGCCTTGGCCGTGGGCAGTTCTGCCAGTGCCCACCACGGGCTGGGGAGCAGGCTGCTGCTACGCTGTGCGAGTTGTTCCAGAAAATAGGAGCCCAGGCAGGCGCACGCCAGGCTCCCCGGTGACTGCTGGTTGGGGCGCCCTGTCACTGCAGTGGAAATGACGTCCTGGGGGAAGGGGAAGCTGCCAGGCCTTGTCCCCAGGGAGCAGCGGCTGCGGGTCAGCAGGGGAGGTGGGGGGGCAAACAGCCCAGCAACCCGTGAAGACAGGAAGCTGCTGCCACCCACGTGCCATGCTGGGACAAGGGGCCGGTGTGGTCACTTGCAGGAACACTGGGAGGCCCGCTTGCCTCTGCTGTGTACCCCCCCCCCGCCCCGCCTCCACCCTGGGCTTCAGGTGCCTCCTGCTGGCAGAGCTGGCTGGTCCCGCTGCGCCTGCCGAGTGGCTCTCAGGCCTCAGTCTGGGCAGAACCAGCGCTCAGAGGGGGGGGTGAGCCTGGTGGCAGCCGCCTGGGGCCACAGGGGCCTCACTTTGCCCAAGTGTGACTGACCAACCTCCATGAGCAACGGGAGGCCAGGAGGTGCTGTGGCCGTGCTCAGGCCCAGGGTCCAGGCAGAGGAGTCGAGGGGTGTTAGCCGTAGGCCAGAGGGCGGTGACGAGGCCCCAGATGAGCCACTTAACAGGTCAGACCAGTGCAGCAGCCTGGGAATGTAGAAATGCAAATTTGTGGGTCCCACCCCAGGCTGAATCAGACTGGGTGGAGCCAAGCAATCTGTACCCCTGCCATGCTGGGGACAACACGGGTGCTCTCCACTGGGCTGCATCCAGCCGTTGTCATTTTGAGACAAGGTATCCCTGAGTTGCTGAGGCTGGCCTCAAACGTGATCCTCCTATCTCAGCCTCCTGAGTCGCTGGGACTGCAGGTATGCGCCACCGTGCCAGCGGCAGTCTGTGGTCAAGGCCTGTTCAAGTGTGGAAACCCCTGAGGTCCACACTGCTCGGGTGAGACACGGACCCGTGTGGGATTCCCCCCTCTGAGGCGTTGGATCCCAGTGACCCTCCTTCCACCTCGTGCCTTCATTGGAACTAGCGCTCCTCATGGGATAAGGTACAAAAGGCCACACCACCACAAAGGGCTGGGAAAGGTGGGGCGCTCTCCTCCAAGGGTTTGACCCAGAAGCAGCAGCATTTCTCCGTGGGCCAGTGCCCTGTCACACACGGTGCCTGGGCGCGAGGCACTTGGGAATGCAGTCTCATTCTGCACAGCCCTGTGGCCCCCAAAGCTATGGAACTGTGATTCCTCGCCTCGGTGGTTCATTGAATTTTCTTGGCCTCAACTGAAGTTTTGAGTAACGGCACAACAGAGAACCCAGAGGCAGACCAGATCCGTGCAGAAGCTTCCTAGCCGAGAAGGATGGCCCACAAACCTACAGGGGAAATGTTAAGGCAGGTCGGTGGCCCCGCCTGTGATCCCAGCAGCTCAGGAGGCTGAGGCAGGAGGATGGCCAGTTCACAGCAGCCTCAGCCACTCAGACCCTGTCTCTAAAGAGCCTCTGGGTTCAATCCCCGGGACAAAAAAAATCATTTATAATAGGATTCAGAAATGGAGAAAATATTTGCAGTCTTACACTGATAAGACACCTTGGGGGAGATAAGAGGGCAAAGGGGCGAAGAGGAAGCTTAGAGAAGAAAGAACCCAAGACCAACAAGGACACGCAAAGGCGCAGACTCGGGTCATCAGAGGAGTCTAAAGTCGGACGACCCGATGCCGTCTCACGCGGTGAGCGGTGGATCAAGTCGGCCTTGGTCAGATTAGGCACCGGACACATGCAGCTTCCTGTCACTCCAGCAGTCACCCCGGGACTTCCCAGAGCTATGTGCAGTCTAGACACGGGGACCAAGCTCGAGGGTGTCCACGCAGCTTTATTTATGGGGCAGGAGCTGGACACAGCCTGCGTGCCCTCTCTGGGGACAGAGTGCAAAAACGGGGGGCTGTCCCCAGGATTCCTGTGCAGCTGTCAGAGCCAGGGACCAAGGGTGGCCCTGGGGAGGAGGGTCAGGCCAGTGAGACACAGAGGAAGTCCAAATAGCAGGTCCCAGCGTTCACATTACAAATTAAGGGCATAAACAATGGTCCTCATTTGCAAGTCAAAATACCAATTAAATACTACAGCCACCGACTCTGGGGATCAAGGGAGAAGCAAGACCTCGATGGCCCATGGCCATGCTCTGTCTATTTTCTCAGCAAAGGGCACTTCCACAAGTCTCAGGTATCACAGGTAAAAATGATCCAGGTAAACCAGGCGAGGTAGTGCACACTGTCATCCTGGCAAATCAGGAGGCTGAGATCGGAGGATTGCTAGTTTGAGGCCAGCTTCAGCCTCTTGGCGAGACCCTGTCTCAAAATAAAAAATAAAACAAGGACTGGGGGGGCGCTTACCTAGCATGTGTGAGGCCCTGGGTTCCGTCCTCAGCACCACATAAAAATAATGAAATAAAGGTGCGCTGTTCACACACAACGACAAAAAAAAAAAAAAGACTGGGGACGGGGCTCAGTCGTAAATCACCCTTGAAAAAAAAAAGACTCCAGGTGATTCCAATGTGTAGCCAGGAGTGAGGAAGGAGACGGCGGGTTCACCTGCCTCAGTGACTCCTGCTGCACCCACACTTCATGCCTCCTGGTAACACCCCACGTGTATCAGAAGACCCACTTCCCAGACGTGGAGACTGAGCCCCATGGAGGGGAAGGGCCAGGCCGGGGGCTGGTGGGGGTGCCTCAGCCCAGCCCAGGAGCCTCGGATTCCCTTATCCCCATGGCCAGACGGGGACGTCGGTGGGCAAGTGGGTGAGGACCAAGGGCCAAGTTTGGAGGGGCAGCCGCTGCCCGGGACGCTTGGCCTTGAAGGTCACCAAATGTTCTGATTTTTTATTTTTTGAGAAACCCCATTTCTCTGCTGAAGCCCTTCGATTTTAAAGGAACCAAATCACACAGACAGGAGCCATCGGCCACCATCAAATCCGACTGCGTCCCGCCTCTTCTAAGCCCCTGGTTTGACCTCATTCAACCCGAGTGGGCTGAACGGTGTCCCCAGGAGACGCGTCCTCCTGGGACCTTGGAGTGCGACCCTTGTGAACAGGGCCCGCAGCTGTGGCTGGGTCGGGTCTCCAGTCTCTGGGAGAAGCCGGAAGAGGCAAAGGATTGTCCCCAGAGCTCCCGGGAGGGAGGCCTGCTGACACCTAGATCTGTGGCTTGGGCTTCCAGGACGTGGGAGCCGCGGTCTGAGCCCCGTTTGTGGCCACGTGTCCAACAGCCCAGGAAACAGGAGGAGCCCAGGACCAAGGCCCTCCCTCGGCCCCTCCACAGATGTCACCCAGCCAGGAAGGGGTGGGGCACTGGGCCTGGGGTCTCTGCACATACTCACCATGCCACACGGGTCACTGTGCCCTGGAGGGACCACAGTGTGGACAGGAGAGAGTCAGCTTCTCTCTTCCCCAGGTGGCCAGTCCCTCCACGGGGCCAGAGAGGCAGCTGGGGCGGCCCAAGGAGACGCCTAGGACTGGGGGACAAGAGGGCTCGTTCGGGAGGTGGGACAGCTCAGCGTCCTTCTGCAGAAGCCCCGGGTCATCTTTGGAGTCCCGGGACCTCGGCGGCGTCCTCCCCGTCCTTCTTTCCCACCCTTCCTCTGACCCTCCGCCAGGTCCTCACGGGGCTGTGGAATCTCATCCGCGATGTGAACAGGTGACCCAAGCCCAAGGCACCAAATGCACCAGATGGCAAAGTCGACCTTCCTCCCTCTCCTCCCCGCCCCCCAGTTCCCCTCCCGAGACAGCCACTGGGACAAGAGTCTGCTGTCTCCTTCCACAAAAGCAGCACCCACAGGAAACAGCGCCCACGCACCCGCGGACTCGCTTTGCTTTGCGGGTCAGCATGATGCCAGGGACGTCTGCGTCTTGCTTTTTCCTGCCTAACAAAGCACCTTGGTGGCTGTCGCTTGATGGTACCTAAAAAGCAGCCTGGCTCTGATCGTGGCTGTGTAGTACTCCTCCCAACAGAAGAACCAGGACAGATGGAAACTGTGCTGTTGACAGACACAGAAGGAGCTTGTGGCTGTCGGTGTTCTAAACGACACCATGGCAGAGATCTACTGGCACATGATTTACCCAGCACACCTACACTTCCCCGGATGCTCACCTGCCCTGGGCCCCAGGTGATGTCTCTGGGTATCCCAGATCCTCTGGTCCTTCTCTGGCTCTGACCACCCCAGTCTCCGTGTCTCTCTTGCTGTCTCTATGCCTCAGCCTGTCTCTTTCCCTTTCTGTTCATCTCTTTGAGCCCAGTGATGCCCGACCACGGAGCCACATCCCCAGCCCTTTTTAGTTTTTATTTAGAGACCGGATCTCACTAAATTGCTTAGGGCCTCGATAAGTTGCTGAGGCTGGCCTTGACTTTGCCATCCTCCTGCCTCAGCCTCCCATGCCGCTGGGATTCCAGGTGTGCGCCAGCACGCCCCACACTCAGACTCTACCTTTGACTGGCTCTAGCTCCTTCTGAATCCATCTCTTCCTCCCCTGTTGCCCACCCCCCATGTCTGCCTCTGTCACAGCCGGGAAGGGGACAGACCTCGGCTCACCACCTGCCACCCCAACACGGAGCACTCAGCCTGCCCCACCCCAGCCCCTTCCAACGCAGCTGCAGCCTCCTGTCCTGCAGCCCTGGTGGGAGCCCGGCCTGCTCCCCCAGCCTGGGCACCCGCTTCCCGCAGGATCCCTCTTAGGGACATGCCGGCTTCTGGGGTGACGTGGGTTCTGCAGGGAAGCGGGGAAGCTGGCCCAGGTTCCGACTGGACGCTCTCCTCCTGGCCTCCTGGCCCTCCCTGCCTAGCAACCGGAGCCGCTGGGCCAGTCTGAACTGCGGACAAAGAGTGAACAAACCTGCCCAGGCCCTGCCCAGGCCCTGCCCTGGTGACACTGACATTCTGGCAGGATGAGCCAGATCATGACCCAGCAAACACGTTCAGGACTCCGCGGATTTCTGGAGCACAATAAATGCGAGAAAGGACGGGGCGTGGCAACAGAAAAGCAGAGCTAGGAAGTCTGACTCGCCCGGGAAGACCCCTGGCCATCCCTGTACATGAGGACAGCCAGCAGTGTCTTAGGAAGTGACGTCGGAGTGGAGATGAGGGCGGCGGTGGAGGCAGCTAGGAGAAGGCCATGCGGGCGGAGGGCAGCATGTGCAAAGGCCCTGAGACAGGAGTGAAGCTGGAGGGCCCAGGAGCACAAAGAAATATGGAGCACCGTGCGCAGGACGGGGTGCATGGGCTGCCCCAGCAGGAACCAGGGTGGACTGAAGCTCACTCCTGGGGAAACCCAAGGCTTCAAGAAGGAATGTCCTTTGCCAAGGACACTGTGATTATGGTAGGCGTTGTTACATCCAGGCAGCCCGGGTTCTGCACAATGCTCCATGTTGTGTTGCTGTGTGTGTGTGTGTGTGTGTGTGTGTGTGTGGCTGGGAGTCAAACCCAGGGCCTCTGCCAGCCCAGCACACCAGCATTACCTGGGAATTCATTTAAAATGTAAATTCTCGATGGGTGCCGTGGCACATGTCTGTAATCCCGGTGAATCAGGAGGCTGAGGCAGGAGGATTGCAAGTTGGAGGCCAACCTCAGCAACTTAGTGAGGCCCTGTCTTGATATAAAAAATAAAAAGGGCTGGGGATGGGGCTCACTGGTAAAGCACCCCAGGGTCAATCCCCCCCCCCAGAGTTAAAAAAAAAAGGCAAAGTGTCAGGACCACAGAATCAGGGGAACGGGGTAGAGGCCAGCAGCCCACAAGTTCTCTGAGGGCTCTGAAGGGCGCCTGAATTTGAGAACCACTGAACTAAGCTCTCCTGCCTGCCCGAGCCTTGTCCCTCTCCCCTGAGTGACCCCGACTGCAGTGGGTGGACAGTGGGACCCATGAGTGCTGCTTAATCTGGGGAAAAGGGTCAGTTGAGCTAGAGACCTCGAGGTGAGCTGATCCTGGGCCATCTGGTCGACCCACAGCACACTGACCACTGAGTGTCCTGAGAGGAGGGAGGCCCAGGGGCCACACAGGCAGGGGCTGCAGTGACGGGGCTGTAAGCAGAGGGTGCAGCAGCCACCAGACCCTGGGAGAGGCGAGGAAGGCCTCCCCCGTGCCTCTGGAGAGAGCCACCTCGAAGGGGCTTAAGGACAGGGAGCCTCCAGGGAGGAGGATCATCCTGGTGTCAGGGACAACGCGGGGCTTGGCCCTAACCTAGCCCCTCCCCAGGACACTGGCCCAGCCGAGAGCACAGACCCTGGGGCCCAACTGCCAGTGTCCAGGCCCAGCCCTGCCATTCCCTGGGCAGGTACTTCACCCCCCCCCCGTGCCCCAGTTTCCACATCTTTTTGGGGGCAATGGGGATTGAACTCAGGGGCACCCGGCCACTGAGCCACACCCCAGCCCTATTTTGTACTTTAGAGACGGGGTCCCACTGAGTTGCATAGGACCTCACCGTGGCAGAGGCTGGCCTCCAACTTGCAGTCTTCCTGCCCCAGCCTCCCGAGCCGCTGGGATTCCAGGTGGGCACGGGCTCCCGGCCTGATCCGCAGAGTGAAGTGTTTCTCAGGCTCCAGGCCCTTCCAGATTCCCAGCGTGGGGCTTGGGAACTAGCCTTTTTCTTTCTTTCTTTCTTTTTTTTTTTTTTTATGGACACACACCTTTATTTTATTTAGTTTTATGTGGTGCTGAGGCTCGAACCCAGGGCCTCGCACATGCTAGGCGAGCGCTCTCCCCCTGAGCCCAGGAGTTGGCCTTTTAAATAAGCTTCCCGGGTGATCTGACTCGCCCTAAGATCCGGAAACCACTGAGGGTGGGGACATGGGGGGCACGGGGTGGGGCAGCACTCCAGGAGGAAGAACGTCACAAGCAAAAAACCCAGGATGGAGCCTGCTCCGTGGCGCACACCTATCCCAAGTTCCAGCAGCCAAGCGAGACCCTGCCTCAAAAATAAAAGGGCTGGGAGTGTGGTTCGGTGGTTAAGCCCCCGGGTTCCATCCCCAGGATCAAACACCATACACCCTGCCATGGAGAGAACGGATCATGGAAATCCAGGGCCTGAATCCAAAGAGCTGGAGTCTCCTCCTGAAGGCACTGGGGAGCCATGGAGGGTTCAGGTGAGAGAGCGGCTGGCTGGGCGTGGTTATCGTGCCCTCCCACAGGGCTGTTGTGTGGTGGGTGGATCACAAGTGGGTGAGGAGCCCAGAAGGCCAAGATGTGGGCAGCATGGTGGGGTCAGCGCCTCCTGGACTCCTCAGGCCACTCCCTGCCCTGGATTCTGGCTCCACTTGGCAGAGGTCCTCCTGCCCCATGACAGGTCTGAGGCAGTGGGTGGGCAGCCCGGGCGAGGGTGTGCGCTGAGTGCCTGTGGTGGCCGGGAGTGTTCCTGGTTACGGGTGTGTTGTGGGTTCTGCTGGGGACTTCCGAGTGCACCCTGGGTGCACGCCTACCATCCGTATCCCCTGATGTGCCCCCCCCAGGGCCTGGCCACTTCCCGGGTCTCCCAGGCAGGTCACTTCGCCCATCCGGCCTCAGTTCCACTATCACCAGCTGCTGCTTCTGCAAGCTGAAGTGAGGCTGAATGAGTTCAAGACAGACATTAATGTGCCCATGGTCCCCTGTCTGCTTCTGGGTGAACCAGTGTTTGTTCCAGGGGTGGATTTGGCTCTGTGTCCTGTGCAGCGCTTCTGAGTCTCTAGGGTGTGCCCAACTCACCAGGTCCAGCTGTGCAACCTAGGGGAGTTACTTGACCTCTCTGTGCCCCAGTTTCCTTGTCTGCGCCCTGGGCATACCAACAGTGTGTGTGGAGGCCGGGTTGCTCCACCTACAGGACCGGGAAGAACGCCTGGCGCGCAGGCAGCCCTCAATTACCCAGCATCATCACTGGGGTGTCACCGTCTGTGACAGTTTGAGCACATGTCCCTGTGTCTCAAGGGAATGTGGAGCAGGAAGTGCCGTGGGAACAGGTGGGGGCCAGTCCTGGGGGGGTGGCCCCTATTTTCTCATCTGCAGAGTGAGGAACAGCAGCACCTCCCCGGGCTGCGCTGGGGTGCGGGGCGCCCCCTCCCCACCTTTGATGGGAGATGAAATGAACCGGAACCCCTAGAGCAGCACCTGCAAGCAGAGGCACTGTGGGGACAGCTAGTGACCGTCCCCACGGGGGGGGGGCACTCTGCGCCTGGCTTTTCTGAACCAGCGTGGGATGTGGCAGGAGGTGGCCCTGGGCACCTGGCCTCACAGGTTCCTCCACTCCCGCCGGGTCCCCAGCGCCCATCCCCCTGCGCCCATCCCCCACGGCAACGCCCCCTGGCCTGGGGGGGAGGGGGCCAGCAGCCCCGCGCCCTGCCCCCCCCCCGCGGCTCCCCAGGTCCCCACCTTGGCCTCTGCGCCTCCCTGGGCCTCTCCTGACTGCCCGGACCGAGAACAGCGGGCCGAGGGCGAGGGCGCAGGGGAGGGACCGAGGCTGGCGACCTCCGCGGAGGGACAGGGCGGGGAGGGGGTCGGGGTCAAGGAGCCCCTCACCTGCCGGGTCCCTTAACGAGGTGGCTCGGCCCAGGTGTCACACCCTCTCCGGGGCCAGCGGGTCCTCAGGTGGCCCCGGGAATGGGGCGGGGCGTGGGGGGCGGGAACCCCGGGAGGAGGGAGGTGGCCCCGGGCGCAGCGCCGTCCCCAACCGCCCCCGGCTGCGGCGCCCCGCCCCCCAGGTAACCCCGAGCCCCGCGGAGCCGCGACCGTCGCGCAGACCCGGGCGATGGAGGCGCAGCGGGACCGCGACGCGCTCGGCGGCGGGACGGGGGCTGACGCGCCCGAGAGCCCCCAGGAGCCGCCGCCGTCGCCGCCGTCGCCGCCGTCCCCGCCGTCGCCAGCCACCCCCGAGAGCCCGCAGCTCCCGAAGCCCGAGCCGCCCGCGGAGGCCCACGCGCGGCAGCTGCTGCTGGACGAGTGGAGGCCCCTGGGCGGGCGCCTGCAGCTGCCCCCGCGCCTCACCTGGAAGCTGCTGCTCGTGCGGCGGCCGCTCTACCGCAACCTGCTGCGCTCGCCCAACCCCGAAGGTGCGGACGCTGCACCGGCGCCACCCGGACCGTCTGGATCTTCATCTTGGCGGCTCAGTTTCCCTGTCCGTTGTTCCCACCCCCCTCCACCTTCTTCATCCTTCTCGTCTCCTGTCTTGTCCTGTGTCTGTCCCTGCGTCCCTCTGTCCTGCCCCGCATCTCCACGTCCTAGCGTCTCTGCCTCCACCTGACGTCCCTGGGCGTCCCAGCCTCTGCCTGTCTCTGTCCCCGGGAGCCTCTCTCCCCTGTTTCACCGCATCCCCCTCCGGATACCGACCTCTCCCGGGGTCTGAGTCACGGCTCCCTGCCGGGCTGGTCTGGCCCCACACAGTTCCCTGCCCTTCCAGTGCCACCCCGGGGCAGGGAGGTGACGGTGCGGAAGGACTGGCCTGAGGCTCCCCCTTTGTGCATTTCAGGGATCAACATTTACCAGCCAGCACCCCCTACCGGCCCCACCCGGCAGCCCCTGGAGGCTCTAGGTAGGTGCTCCCAGCGGCCGCTAGCGGAGGGTGGACCCCCAGAGGAACGGGCTGACCCTTGCCTCTTCCACCGCCAGGCAATTTCCGGGGATGGCACATTAGAACAGAGACGCTCCAGCAGGACCTCAGGTGAGCCGCAGGCTCTGGGGCCTGCCCCAGATTCCCTGCTGCAGCCGTCTTGGCTGGGCAGCCTGCAGAAACTGACTTGGCCTCTCTGGGCCTCCTTTCCTGCTGTCAACAGGGTTGGTCATGAGAGAGGATGCTGGCCAAGCGCCCAGCACAGGGCTGGCTCGGTGCGCCCAGCACCCAGTAGGTGCTCAGCCCATTCCACCATTACTGTTACTGTTCTCAGCCTCTTTCCCCGGGATGGGAAGAGTCACCTGAGGCCACACCTGTCCTCCATTATCCGCATCCCTGCTCTGTGCAGAGGGTGAGAGGGTGGGACTTGGTGGCTTGGAGTCTCACAGGCCTGGGTTGGGTCCTGGCTCTGCCACTTCTTTGCTGCTTGACTTTGATCTTAAGCCTCAGTTTTCCCATCTGCAAAAAGGGTTCAGATTGCATCGACTCCAGGGGGCGGTGGGAGCCAGACGGTCAGGCACCGCTGCGGGTGGGTCTCCTCCTCCCAGGGCCTGGGAGGCCGGGGGTCACAGCGGGTGCAGACCCCACCTCCCCTGCCCCCCTTTACAGCTGGACGGTGAAGCAGCAGTGCGTGAACCTCCTGGCCGAGGGCCTGTGGGAGGAGCTGCTGGACGATGAGCAGCCGGACATCACCGTCATGGACTGGTGCGTGCCCGCGCATGCGCTTGGTGGCCCAGGGACTCCCCAGAGCCCAGACTCCCCTGCTCCCCTGACACTGAGCTCCTCACTGACACCCCGCCCCACGCTGCAGGCCCCGCCGTGCCCAGCTCTCTGGCCTGTTCTCTGAGTCTCTCAGGTTTCAGCCTTTCCAGGCCCCTAAATCTTTGGGCTTCGATGAGGCTGTTCCTTTTTGTATGAATGCTTGTCCCCTCTGTTATTGTTTTTCCTTTCTTTCTGGTCCTGGGAACTGAACCCAGGGGCAGTCTACCCCTGAACCACATCCCCAGCCCTTTATTTTCATATTTTGAGCAGGATCTCACTAAGTTGCTAAGGCTGGCCTCTAACTTGTGATCCTCCTGCCTCGGCCTCCATAGTTGCTAGGTTACAAGCATGTGCCACTGTGCCCAGCTTCTCTGTTATTCTTGGGATGGATTCATATATATGAATACACACACACACACACACACACACACAGACTTTTTTTAGTTGTAGATGGACACTATACCTTTATTTTGTTTATTTAGTATTTTTTTTTAATGTGGTGCTGGGGATGGCCTCCAGCCTCATGTGCCAGGCGAGTGCTCTACCTCTGAGCCCCGGCCCAGGATGGCCTCCCTTGACTGCAGGAGTCAGTTGCTCAAGGCTGGGGGGGAAGCCTTCCCTGACCACACCCTGCTGGGTCACATGGGTTTGCCCCAGGGCTCTGGTCCCGTCCCATCCTGACCCCTCTGCCTGCGCCCCCCCTTCCGTCCTAACCAGATGTGGGACTGTGAGTCCCCTGAGGACAGGGCATGGGGCTATCTCGGTCCCTTGGCTGCCAGGGCCGTCCAGGCTGGGCCTGCAGACTGGATGGGGAGCGGGTATTGAGTGCCGGATGGGGACACGGTTGTTGGGATGTGGTGGCAGCCCAAGGCCCGACCCCCCTGCAGGTACGAGGACAGCCGACTTGACCAGTGCGTCTACGAGCTGCACGTGTGGCTGCTGGCCGCGGACCGTCGCACGGTCATCGCGCAGCACCACGTGGCCCCCCGGAGCTCTGGGCGTGGCCCCGCTGGCCACTGGATACAGGTGAGGTGGCCTGGCCCCGCCCCGCGTGACAGCCGCTGCTTCCCCACGACCTCGCGGGGCGGGCGGAGGGGAGCAGGTGGGCTCTAACCAGGACTCCCTCCCTCCGCCCAGGTGTCCCACGTGTTCCGCCAGTACGGCCCCGGGGTGCGCTTCGTCCACTTCCTGCACAAGACCAAGAACCGCATGGAGCCCGGTGGGCTTCGCCGGACAAGGGTGACCGACTCCTCCGTGTCTGTGCAGCTCAGGGAGTGACAGGCTGACCCTGGGCCTCCCAGAGCCTCCCCTGACCTCGGAGCACCCCCTGACCTTTGACCGCGACCTGGGCTTCTCCCCTGAAACCTTCACACATCCCTGAATGTCTGACTCTGGCACTCTGAGCTCCAGAGGCAGGGCCACTCCTTGTCAGATAGTAGGTGCTCAATAAACTTCCGTGAGTGAATGAATGGCCACCTGTGTCCTGGGATGCTGGGTGCCGCCCTGGTCTCCCCTCCCTAGAACTTCCCTCATTTCATTTCTCTTTGCAAACTCTCCAACCCTTGGCCCTCCAGCATCTTCATGAGCCCTGGACTTTTTGCTCTGACCCCGACCTCTGTGATTTCTTCACACTCCTCCCCAGTACAGACCACTCGACACCCCTCCCACCATTTCTCCTGTGTCTCTTAACCCCTAGACTCTTCCCAAGTCCCCTCTGGCCCCAGCCGCTGCCAGTCATCATGCCCCAAGGCTGTCCCCATGCCCCTCCCCCCACCTTCCCTGCGTCTCTGCTCTAGTCCCTCAAGGTCTCCAAACCCAGATATCCAGCAAGGGCACTTGTCCCTAGGGTGGGGACACAGGTCGTAGCCTGAACAGAAAGATCCAGATTTGAGCTAAAGTGTCTTCCACGTGTGGGGGGAGGGGGATTAAAAGTACTCAACCCCACCTCAAGGTTAAGCTCTAGCAGACCACTCCACCTGCCTGGGTTGGGGGGGGCAGGTCCCTAGAAGACCCCTGGTATCCCAGACCCGTCTCCTGAGGGTCCCAGCTACCTGAGGGCCAGAACAGCTCAGGGCAGGATTTGTACCCAAAGCCTGGAGATGTTTCACTACCAACCACCAGCCAGCTCCTCCCGCACTCCTCCTGCGCGTCTCTGCGTCCCACCCCAACTCCATATCGCAGCTGGTGGCTGGGCCACCCTCCCGGGCATTTGCATGGCCAACCGCTGTCCCCACAGTCCCACCCAGTCCTGCGTGGACGTGGGTCCCAAGCACACGCAGATGGCAGACGGACAACTTGTCAAGGGCTGTATTGCAGACAGGGTGGCGGATGGCGGGCTGAAGGCGCCCTCCTCCTGGGTCTTGAGGCCGGGGCTGGGTGGGGGCTGCAGTGGGAGACTCCGGGATCAGTAGCACCTGCAACGTAATCCGAGATGGTCACCAGGGCTGTCAGGGCTGGGTCCAGGGCGTGGTGGGGAGCTGGGGTGGGGGTCCAGGGCTCCGAGTCGGATCGGGGCTGCTGGCCCGGGAGTGTGTGGCTGGGGCTCCTGGGGCTCTTGGGGAGCACGGCTGGGCTGCTTTGGGGGTGACACAGTAGGTGCCAGCGTCTGGGGGCCTGGGTATTTGAGTGTAGGGTGGGCTCAGGGGCCTCCAGGGCTGGGCTGGGGACTCAGGGACTGATTTGAGGGTTGGGGCTGATCTAGGGGGTGCAGGTGGGTGGGGAGCCCCAGGGCGGCTGGTAGGGGTGTCCTGGAACGGTCCTGGGGTCTCCAGGGCTGGTGGATTAAAGCCTGAGAGTCCCAGAGTTGGGTGGGGGAGCTTTAGATGTGACAGTCTGCAGCAGGAGGCTGGCTGGGCCTGGGGCTCCTCCCCTCAGGCGATCCTCCCTGGGGAGCACATGGGGGGAGCAAGTGGATCCTTCCAGAAGGGGGCGGGGTCTGAGTTGAGGGAGCTGAGGGATCCAAGGCGCAGGGGCTGCCTGGCGCAGGCTGGGGTGAGGTGCCGGGGGACCCTGGACTTGGGGACACCCAGGACTGGCGTCTCTGGGTGGCGGCTGGGGCGGCCCCGGGGCGCGGGCACCTGCAGTACAGCGCGGAGATGGCGTTGGACCAGTCCCCGAAGATCCCGAGGCGCAGCTCCTCCAGGCGCGGGTAGGAGCCCGAGGAGAACTTGCGCGTCTTGCCGGCCTTGCCCGCGCGGGACCACACGGTGAGCTCGCAGCGCGGCGCCACCACCAGCGAGGACGCCGTGTTGGCCCAGCCCGAGGGCAGGAAGGGCAGGTCGGCGCCCGGCTCCACCGAGAGCTCGGCGCCCCGGCAGCAGTTGTCGTAGTAGGGGTCGCTCTTGTCGTAGAGCTTGGCGCAGGTGCGAGTCCCATCCTCGCGCTTGAGGTCGGCCGGCACCGGGCAGGTGCCCTGGGCACCCGGCACAGCCACCAGGACCAGGGCCAGCAGCAGCGGGCGCAGGAGGGACATGGTGACACGGCAGGGCTGGCCCCCTCGCGGTTTTATGCACCTGAGCCGTGGGAAGGGAGAAGGTGCAAGATAAGGACTTGGGAGGGAAGGAGGGGGCGCCCTCCCCCCCAGTGGGGACCTTCCAGTCCCAGGCCATGGACACAGGTGGAGGAGAGCAAGCTTGCAGAAAGCCTGGCACCTAGCATTTGACACGGCAAGGCCACCATGGTCAGTAGGCGGGACTTGAGGTCATTTGCAATACATAGGGTGGCTTGGGGTCCCTGCATGGGGAAGGCAGGGTTCTCAGGCACTGACAAGGCAGCCCAGGGTGGTGGCCCTGGCCTGTCATCCCAGGGGCTCCAGAGGCTGAGGCAGGAGGATCTCCAGTTCACAGCCGGCCTCAGCAAAAGTGAGACACTAAGCAACTCAGTGGGCCCTGTCTCTAAATAAAATACAAAATAGGGCTGGGGGTGTGGCTCAGTGGTGGAGTGCCCCTGAGTTCAATCCCTAGTACCCTGAAACAAAAACAAAAATAAAATGGACAAGGCACAGAACAATCCCCCTACTAAATAAGGAGAGGCAGGCAAAGGGAGAGGGAGGACCCAACCCTGGGAAAAGGAGAAGCTGGAGCTAAGGAAAGGCGCTCTGGAGGAGAGGGGAGGGGCCGAGGAAGAGCTCCTCACCAGGACAGGAAGATGATTCCAACCAAGACTGGACACCAGCATCTAGGGTTGATGATTCACAGAACCCTTTCAACCTTTGAAGACACCATACAAAAAAGGCATGGAGAAATTTTTGCCACACTCAGATAACAGAGCTGATAGCTATAATATATAAAGAGTGCTTACAAATGGACAAGAAGAAATCAGCACACACCCCAACACCCAACACGTGCATACACTGAAGAACAGACCCAGGAGGGGGAGAAGAAGGGGGAAAGAGGCTGCCACCCCACCCTCTTTCCCAAGAGCCAGGAGACAGGGAGGGAGGGAGGGAGAGAGATATGCTGGGACAGAATACAAGGCCTCGCATGTGTCAGGCAATTGCTCTCCCACTGAGCTACACGCAGCCCCACCAGGAGCTGTCTTAACCAAGTCTGGAAATCTTGAATCTGTAAAATAAATGGTGGCCCTGTTGAGCTGTATAAAGTGGGAACAATTTATCTGGCTCTGGTGGCACACACCTGTAATCCCAGCTACTCAGAAGGCTGAGGCAGAAGGACTGAAATTTCAAGACCAGCCTGGGCAACTATAGTAAGACCCTCCCTGTCCGAAAAATTAAAAGGGCTAGGGGTGTAGCTCAGTGGTAGTGCACCCCTGGATTCAATCCCCAGTACCAAAGCAACACAAAGCAAACAACTAAAACCACTGATTAGACTTTCCTAATTTTTTTTATTTAGTTGTAGTTTGGAGACAATTTTCTTTATTTATTTGTATGCGGTGCTGAGGATCGAACCCAGGACCTCACACATGCTAGGAAGCACTCTACCACTGAGCCACAACTTTAGCCCCTGATAAGACTTTTATATAGTAAACAAACAAACAAATACACCTGATCTGTCTGGGGAAATGATCTCAGTTCATACAGTACACAGCGAGCTCTCAGCCAAAGGAAAAAATTCAGGGGAACCTAGAAAGGGAGAGAGGCTGGGAGCTCAGGGCTGGATGGGACTGAGCGCAGCCCTGCAGGAGCTCTCCAGAGAGGACAGCGTCAGTGGCGCAGAGGGGCTGACGGGGGACGGGGCCATGGCTCTGTGAGTGAGCACGAGTCCGAGCCTCAGTCTTCTCATCTGTCAAGTGGGTATTGCTTCTTCCTATACCGTGTGTGTGTGTGTGTGTGTGTGTGTGTGTGTGTGTGTGTGATACGGGGGCCGTGAATTCAGAGAAAAGCCCAGGGAGCCAGACGGCCTGTGCACAACACCGCCCCCAAGGCCTCATGGGCGCACGGATCCTGACTTCTGCTGGTGCAGGATCAATGAGTTGATCCAGGTCACAGTGTTTAGAGAAGGCCCAGCTCTTGCCCAGTGCCATCGTCATCACTATAAAACTCCTAGCGGGGAGGCTGGCACAGAGTAAGAGCCATGAAATCTCGTAGACGTCAGCCGTCACCACAGCACAACACAACAACACTTTGTGCCTTCCAAGGCCACTGGGTGAGCCCTGCTGTGTCTTCTGCCTTGGGGGTGGGTAGCGCAGTGGTTAGGGATTTTGACTCTGCCACCTGCTTGCTGAGTGGCCTTGGGCAGGTGCACTTACCTCTCTGAGCATCGATTTACTCCTCCCTTCAGTGGATAAGAGAAAGTAAGGTTTCTATGTAAAGTGAGCTGTACTCATATGAAACGTTATGAGCACGCCATGTGATTATTACTATGATATAAATACTTGTTGTATGATGTTGAACAACAACAAGGAATGGATGTAATATATGAAGTGTGAGGGTGGGTCCCGGCAGGTGCCCAATCAACAGGAGCTTCATGACTGTTCTCACAGTGATCCGACCCCCGGCCCTCCCCTGGCCGGCTCCGGGTCCTTCTCCCCGCTTTCCTCCCGTGACCCCGTGAAATCTAATCTCCAGCTGCTCACTTCCCAGAGAGCCTCCTTGACAGAGCCCCGCCTCCTGGCACTGCAACGAGACACGTAAGTGTGGCACGGTCACCCACAGTCCCACCATGAGGGTCCCAGGAGCCTCAGACACAAAGGGCAGGGAGACCCTGAAAGGGAGGCAGATCCAGGGCCAGCGTCACGCAGAACCACGGAGACCAGGGCATGTCACCAATCCAGCACCTGCACTCACACAGGTAGGGGACAGGGCAGCTCCTTCGCACTGTCCCCAGTGTGACACGACTGTCACCAGTGCCTCCAACACCACTGGTGGTCATGGATTCTCACTGGTGAATTCCTCTCCCTCTCTCTCTCTCTCTCTCCTGGGGATGAACCCAGGCTCTGCGCTCTAGGCTCATGACTCTCAGGGAGCCTCACCCCAGCCCCTTACTGGTGACTTTGGAAGGTCTGCACACTTGAGTGCCAACGAATGCTTGAACCGCGGCCTGGGGACACGCTCACCGACACCCTCATTGGAATGTGCACACAGTGGAGTCCCACCGACAAGCCCCCAGCCCCGGCCCCCAGCCCTGCACCCACGAAGTCTCCGTGCACACCTGAGCCTCACACGTGCGTGCAGCGCTCCACGCAGGTGTGATCCCCCCTGTTTATTAGCACAGACTGCACAGGGCTAGAAAACATCGGCCTCTCTTCACTACACAATTTTTTTTTTTCAATTTACACCGAAGAACGTCCTGCCCTAGGGGAACCCATAAGCCCTTGAGAAAGTGGGACGGTAAGTCAATAATTGGGCACCACATGAATACAGTGCTAGCAGAGGACTTCGGGGCGAGAGGTGGGGAGAGAGACAGGCTTGAGGTTTTAATCTCCACCGCTGTTTTGGTTTGTCTATGAGACAGAATAAGAAGCCCTCTCTTCAGATCCCACAACCTTGATTCCACATTTTTCGGCAGACAATGAAAAGGACATGGCCACAGACTGCCACTGCCACTGGGAGGAAAGAGGAGGCGTCTGCCTCCCTCAGGATGGCATCTAGGCGCGAACGGCAGGCGGGTGGCACATGGTTCAGTTGACGTGCGACGGGTGTTGGTCAGATCGGCCCTGAGGTTCATGTTGGGCCATCAGAGCTCATTACCATTGTGTCATGATATGTCACCGAACAGGATTATTTTTATGTACAGTCACTCGTCACTGAACAATGGGGACACATTCCGAGAACTGTGTCGCGATTTTGTGGTGCAAACTTGGAATACGTACACAAACTAAAGCGTCATTAGGTGATACCATCTCAGGGACCAAATCCTAAATGTGGCCCCTTGTTGATGGAAATGTCATTATCTGCAAGCATGGCCGTGATTCCTAAGGGATGATATGACCTCAGGGAGCCATAAATGGTTGGGAGGCAGTGGTTCTCAAAGTGTGGTCCCTGGACCAGCAGCAGCAGCAGCTGCTAGAACACTAAGTTCCAAACCCCACTCAGTCCCACCAAAGCAGGGACTCCAGGCGGGACCCAGCCACCACCCCCAGGTGATTTTGATGCACAAGAACTTGGGCTTTGGTCCAGGGCTTCAGACATCACTGGTTGTATATTAAATTTAGATAATTTTCTGTATTGATAACCCCCATTTGCTCAGCTCCTTTAAAAGTATATTTTATAGCCAGGTGCAGTGGCAGGCGCCTGTCACCCTGCTGCTGGGGAGGCTGAGGCAGGAGGAACTCAAGTTCAAAGCCAGCCTCAGCAAAAATGAGACGCTAAGCAACTCAGTGAGACCCTGTCTCTAAATAAAATACAAAATAGGGCTGGGATGTGGCTCAGTGGTCAAGTGCCCTGAGTACCAAAAAAAAAAAAGGAAATTTTATATAATTTTCCTGGTTGCAAAACCTTAGCGATTAGAAAAAAGAACATTTATTTCTTGGGTGGGGGGTGTCTCAGGTGGATCTTCATAGGGCAGTGCCTGGAACCCAAATGCTTAAGATGAACTTGAACTTCTCCGATACAGTCAAGAAGATGGGTCACCATCTAACGTCAGGACACGGTTGACATCCATTTTCTCAGACACACCTGCGTGCAGGTGAGGGGTGCCTTTTCTCAAGGTTCCCTGGGTCCCACAGCTACCTTTGGGTCTAGGCCAGAGCTATGCATAGGTGACCCAAATTGCCCGTAGGCTCCCGCCCAGGGCCGGTTCTGACGCGCGGTCTGTGTCTCCCGCACAATCCAGGTGACGCCCGGCGGCCGGGGACACTCTTTTAAGTCTCCCCGAGACAGATCAAGCAAGAACACGGCCTCGACTTGGAACCTGCGGCGGGAACAGAGGTGAGCAAGGCCCGGGAAGGAAGGAAAGTGACGAGGGAGAAACTCGGACCAAGTCCAGAAGGAGCCGGGCGAGGAGACTCAACCCTCCGGGCGGGCGCAGCCTCGGCCCTTGCTGGCCAGGGAGGCGGAGCCTCCACGCCGAGCGCGGAGAGGGGCGGGGCCTCTACGCCAAGCGCGAGAGGGGGCGGGGCCTCGCTGGAAGCTGGACCGGGAAACCTGGATCCCGGAGCGGGCGCGAGGTGGCGCCAACGCGCAGAGGCTGAGCGAGTTGGTTCTGGATCCCTAGACCCGGGTTCAAATCCCGGCTCTGCTGCCTACGCGCTGTGTGACCTGGGGCGAGTAATCAACCTTTCTATGCTCCAGTTTCCCTCATGTGCGAAGTGAACGTGATTCACTCAAAAACTAGTTGCACCCGCTTGGAATTTTGAGATCTGCAGGGAAGTTGGCACTTGCTTTATTTTGGTAGTTGGTGCATCCCCCCTTTTTCTTTTTAATCAATGATGAGTTACAGCTGCACCCCTTTTAATAGTCTTTCCAAATGAGCAACAATAACCCGTGACCTAGTGGATCTTGTGTACTACATATTTGGGGTTTTCTCCTTTAATGCGTTCTTATTTCAGTAACAACGACAGTGACAACATTTCTTTCCTTTGTGCACTTGGCTTTTATTTCTTTTATTCTGTTTTCTTTGCCTTTATTGTGCTGTTCTTTCCTAGCACTTGAGATTGACATTCGAGTGCTGGTTTTCAGCCTTTTCTTTCCCCACATTTCTATTTAAGGCTTTATGGATTCTGTATAGGATCGCTGTGTGGCTTCCATGTGACAAAAAAGCCCAGTGTGCTGAGACCATTTCAGGCACACGAAAAGAGATCAGCAGTTTGCTAATGAAGATGTTGGTTTGGGTTATTGTTGTCGTTATTATCATTATTGGTGCTGAGGATTGAACCCAAGGGCTCTGACCACTGAGCCATGGTCCCCACACCTTTTTGATTTTTATTTTGAGACCGGGTTTCACTAAGTTGCTGAGGGCCTTCCTAAGTTGCTGAGGCTGGCTTTAAACGCGCGATCCTCCTGCCTCAGCCTCCGGAGCTGCTGGGATTACAGGCGTGCGCCCCAGTGCCCTGCAGGATTATTATTATTAATCAGGGATCTTGAAGACGGAGAAAGATTCAGGGCAAGAGGCCTGAACCAGCCTTTGGTGAGTTTCCTACAGCGATCATAACAAATGACTGAAACTCAGTGGCTTAAGACGTCACGTTTATTCTTGCAGTTCTGGGCATCAGGAGTCCAAACTGGGCCTCACTGGGCTGACGTGAAGGTGTCACAGGGCGGGTTCCTCTGGAGTGTGTGTGGGGGGAGGCCTTTTCCTTGGGGTTTCTGGCTTCTGGAGGCCACTCGCCTTCCTCCTTCATCAAAGCCGGCAGCATCTTCAAATCCCTTCCCATATCCTCCTCTTCTGCCTCTCTCTTCCTCCTTAAAGGATCCAGGTAATTGCTTTGGACTCCCCTATAGAATGCAGGGTGATTCCCATAGTGACGTTCTGCTTGGAATAAGTGTCCCCTGAAGGCACGTGTATGAAAGGCCTGGTCACCAGCCCTTGGTGCTGTTGTGAGAGGGTGGAACTTAAGAGGTGGAGCCTGGTTGGAGTCCTGGGTCACATGGGGAGGTCCTGGTCCTGCGTCTCTCTCTCTCTCTTTAGCACCTGGGTGCCATCAGGTGATCAGCTTAACTTTCTCACATGCTCCCGCCATGACGTCCTGTCCTGCTACAGGCCCCAAACCACCACCCACTGACCATGGGCTGCAACCTCCCAAACTGTGAGCCAAAATCAGCCTTCTCTCCTTCTAAGTCGGTTATCTAAGGCATAACCATCGTGGAAAGTGGAACAACCCACCCCCTATCCATGGGCGATATGTTCCAAGAACCCCACTGGGGGTCTGAGACCACAGATGGTACCCACTCTGTACGTGCTCTGTTATTTCCCTCTACATACAGACCTACGATGAAATTCAATGACATTTCCATCTTGACTAAGTGCTTATCGTGCACTGTGGCTGTAATTTTTGCAGTTTGAGGTGCCACAGAAAAACCAGCGTGAATTTCCTTTTCCTTTTTTACAAATTCACAGATAGAAGATTGGTTTTCAGCAGCTCTTAGCAACCTCAGCGTAGGACTTTTTTTCTTTGCTTATTAAGTCAAGAGCATTCACCTTTTCACTTAAAGCAAACATTTTATGGCTTCTCTTTGACATATCTGAATTGCTGGCATCATTACTCTTGTGTTTTGGGGAAATTTTTAAGAAAAATGGATGTTTCCGAACACAAAGACTGCAATACTATGACAGTTAATCTGATAACCAAGAGAACTACTAAGTGATTAACGGGCAGGTAGCATATACATCGAGGATACACTGGACAGAGGGAAGATTCACGTCCCAGGCTGGATCAAGAAGGACTGCACAAGATTACATCCTGCTACTCAGAACACAGTGTGCTAAAAAAAATACTTATGAATTGTTTATTTCTGGAATTTTCCATTTAATATTTTCAGACCACAGTTGGCTATGAGTAGCTGAGACCATGGGAAGTAAAACTATGGAAGAAGGAGGACGCCTGTATTTTAAGATCAGCTGATTAGTGACTTAATTTCGTCTGTAACCTCAACTTCCTTCTTGCTGTCTAACTTAATCACAGTTCTGGTGACATCTCTGGGGGCCATTATTCTGCCCACAGATAAGTATTTGGTTTTACCGCTAATGAGGAATATTTTTCTTTTTCATATCAAGAGAGAGAATTGCCGAGGCCATCTGGGGCTTCCCCGTGGCAGAGCCCAAGCTTCATGTGTCTTGTGCTTGATCATCAATAAGTGGCTTCCTCTTCATGGTCTTAGGTGGCTGCTTGGGCTCCATCCTTCACGCCTGCGTCATGACCAACTCATGGAAGAAGAGAAGGAGGGAGAGAGCTGAAGGGGGCGCTCATCCCAGAAGTGACGTAAGTGACACGCCTGTCTATGTCTTGCTGTCAGAGTTTAGCTCTAGCTGAGTCTGGACTCAGGTCAGCCCTTGGCCTGGCCACAATCAAGTTCCCTATTACTGAAAAAAGAACAGATATTGAGGACCTGTCCCAAAGGTTGGTAAGAGACAGGTCGGGTGGATGACAGAGAGTCAGACAGGGCGCAGGTCTCCAGGAAAAGGGAAATCTAGACTTTCTACAACTGGGTGCACAGAGGAGGGGAACGGTAGTAGCTCGCGGTCTCTGAAGATCGCCAGGGCCTGTCCAGGAACCTGCACATGTGCCCTTATTTGGCAGAAAGGACTTTGCGGATGTGCTTGAGTTGAGGATCTGGCAAGGAGGAGAGTGTCCTGGAGTATCTGAGTGAACCATAAATGGAATCACAAGTGTCCCTTTTAAGAGGACACAGGGCTGGGCACGGTGGTTGGGAAAGCATCCCCAGCAGCAGGAACAGAGGGAACAGCCAATGCAAAGGAATATTTGAGGACTGGCAAGGGATTTGTGGCGTCAGAGTGAAGAGGTAGGTGGAGAGCCAGAGATGAGGTCAGAGGGGGGACCTTTATAAGACCTTTGTCACTCTGATTAAGTTGGCATGGACTCACCCCAAGCAAGACAGAGCCATGGGATGGCAACCCCCCCTGAAGTCCCACTCTGAGAAGTGGACCATCCTTGGTCTGAGCCCGCTGGGTCATCTTGGTCCCTTGCCAGTGACTGTTTAGGTTAGGGCATGTGACACCATTTTGAGTAACACAACAATCGTTTACTCCTCCAACAAACACTTACTGTCAGGCACTGTTCTGGGCCCTGGGAAGGAGTAAAGCAGCTGAGAGCCCCCGCCTGGGGAACTTCCCTTCTAGCAGGGAGAGAGAGACGGCCATGAGCCCCGGGATGAGCGGCTTGACCGTGGGCTGGGGGTGGTCCACGCTGGGAGGAGAGCACAGGGCAGGGACCATCAGGAGCCGTGTGTCAGGGTGGAGTGTCAAAAAAAAAATTCTTTTTGGTACCAGGGATGGAACCCAATGGCACTCAACCACCGAACCCCATCCTCAGCCCTTTTTTTGTATTTTATTAGAGACAGAGTCTTGCTGAGTTGCTGAGGCTGGCTTTGAACTCGCGATCCTCCTGCCTCAGCCTCCCGAGCCGCTGGGATTACAGGCAAGAGACAAGGCACCCGGCCGGAGTCGTGATTTTTAATGAGATGTTAGCGTAGGTCAAAGGGGATTCTGATAAGAGGCTGTTGGGGAAGGGTTTCCTTCACAGTGAGACACACAGTAAAGTCTGTCCCTTTTCTTCTTCTGGACCTTGCCAGGGCATGGAATGCCTGTAACTTGTGACCGTGAGGAACTCCCAATTTGAGGATGCGGAGGACGCTGAGGCCGAAAATGGGAAGAATCTCAATTATTGTAACACTGGTGCGATGTCCTGAGTTAACCAGCCCTGATCGACCTCACCCCAGACTTCCTGTTATGGGAGATCACAAATTCCTGCTTCTTTATTTGTTTATGTGGTGCTGGGGATTGAACCCAGGGCCTCACATGTGCTAGGCAGGTGCTCTACCACTGAGCCACAGCCCCAGCCCCAATTCCTGCTTTTTAAAGCAAGTTGAGTTGGGTTCTCTCTTAAGACAACATCCTGATGAATTTATTTATGTCTCATAATGCAAGAAGATGGCTCTAATTGTTAATATGTAATGTGAGGTTTCATTAAAAAAAAAAAGAGAGAGAGAGAAAGTAACCTGTCAGTGCTGGAGAAGTTAACAGGTATCCATCAAAGACCAGGGATCAGCCAGCTATAGTGGCGCACACCTGTCATCCCAGAGGCTTGGGAGGCTGAGACAGGAGGATCATGAGTTCAAAGCCAGCCTCAGCAACTTAATGAGACCCTAAGCAACTCAGTGAGACCCTGTCCCCAAATCAAATATAAAAAAGGGCTGGGGATGTGGCTCAGTGGTTGAGTGTCCCTGAGTTCAATCCCAGGTACAAAAAGAAAAAAACAAACAAAATAAAATAAAATGGGCATCAAAGAGGCCACTTGCAGACTCGCAGGTGGTGGTGTGGTGGCCTTTGGTACCAAGGAGAGCAGCCTGTGACCTCAACCCTTGCTTCTAGGGCTTTCCATTGGCCACTATCTTCCATGGATCATTGTTCAGAGTATGGCAAGGGAGCCAGCCAATGAGGGATCCAATCTGAATAGAACTCAAGACAGCTCTTACTGCACAAGAATAAAACATTTTGAAACCAGAATGGGAGAGATGAGGGGCTGGGCTGTGGCTCAGTGGTAGATGCTTTCCCAGCATGCAGGAGGCCCGGGCTCGATCCACAGGAGCACACCCACACACAAAAGGGAAATGAATCCAAGGTGGCTTAGACCGTCTGATCATTTGCAATAGTTTCTTCCCTTCCAAAATGAGGAATTTGTTTCTTTGTTTGTTTTGGTACCGGAGATCGAACTCAGGGATGCGCCATCACTGAGCCACATCCCCAGCCATTTTTGTATTTTATTTGGAGACAGGGTCTCACTGAGTTGCTTAGGGCCTCACTAAGTTGTTGCGGCTGGCTTTGAACTCGCCATCCTCCTGCCTTGGCTTCCTGAGCCGCTGGAATGACAGGCATGCGCCACCGCACCCAGCAGGAATCCATTTCTTGGGGAATATTATAAATCTCTGCCTATTGATCTCAGGCTTGGCCATGTCACCTGCTTGGGCCAGGGCAGTGCGGGTGGAAGCGGAGTGACATGTCTCTAGGAGCCGGAGCATACCCACTGCAGGCTCTGATCTCTCCCTTGTGAGACTGTCAAATGTCCCTGTTGGGGGCTGCACCTTCATCTGGATCCCAGCAAGGAGCCAAGACAGAGCTGCCCTGGGTCCTGTCGATCGATGCAGAAAAAGCATTTTCTAAACCTCAACAGCCATTCGTGACTTTTCAAAATCTCTCAGAAAACCAGGGATGGGGGGGACGTCACTCAAGCTGGTGGAGCATCTGTGAAACCTGGGGCTCACATGATGCCGTCTGGTGAGACACTGAGCGCTTCCTCCCTACGACCAGGAGGAAGACAATGTCCTCTCACCAGCTTTTTCCAGGTACTGAGACTGGACCCACTGTCTCTTCCAGGTGTCCCATGGCCCCTGGGGATGCCTGCACCTGCCCCCCAGGCCTGTCCAGGTCCCCACAGGACCCCAGTGAGCTGCTCGGGGAAGCGTGTCTTTGGTTTTCCCCTCTGGCTATCCCCAGCCCTCCTGGTGCTGGGGACTGAACCAGGGATGCTCTACCACTGAGCCACACCCACAGCCCCCCTCCATTTTTTCCCTTTTTTGGGGTACTGGAGGTTGAACCCAGGGGTGCTTAAGCACTAAGTCACATCCCCACTCCTTTTTATTCTATTAATATTTTTTCTTTTGAGACAAATTCTCACTAAGTTTATTAGGACCTTGCTAAGATGCTGAGGGTGGCCTCCAATGTGTGATCCTTCTGCCTCAGCCTCCTGAGCCGCTGGGATTACAAGCATGAGCCACCACGCCAGCCATCTCTTGTCATCCTTACTGAACATACCACTAGGAGTTCCACTGATTGAAAAAGTAAGGGAAGGAATGGAAAGTTCAGGAAAAGGAGACATAGAACTCTTTACCGGTGACATAATCATCCACATAGAAGATCCAAGGAATCTACAGAAATAGTCTTGGAACTGCTGAGGGAGGTGAGCAAGGTCACAGGATACAAGGCAAATACACAAAAGCCAACATAGTTCTAAGCAACAGCAATGAATGCATCCCTCTGTCATCAAGCACTTACTGAGCACCTACTGTGTGGCAGGGACTGTTGTAGATGCTGGACACAAAGAAAAACAAACAGACAAGAATCTGCTTGGAACACTGAATTCAAACTCCAATGCTGCTGTGTGCACACCTGTAGTATCAGCAACTCGGGAGGCTGAGGCAGGAGGATCGAAGGTTTGAGGCTGGCTTCAGCAACGTAGCGAGGCCTTGTCTCAAAATAGGGCTGGGGTGCAGCTTGGTGATAGAGGGCCCCTGGGGTCAATCCCCGGGACCACAAAAAGAAAAAAAAAAACCTATAATACCATTTTCAGTAATGAAAAAAATGAAACATTTAAGTGAATCATAAAAAAACATGCATAGGACTTATATATACTAAAGGTGACAAAATTCTGATGAAAGACATCAAAGGAGACTTAAAAGCAAAGAGAGCTACTGTGTTCGTGGATGGGAATGCTCAAGAGACGCCCATCCACTCCGTACTGATAAATGGGTTTAATGTGATTCCTATCAAAACACAGGCAGGATTCTTTCTAGATTGCTCTAAAGTTTACTGCAGAGCTAAAGGATCTAGCACAGGAATAGAATAAAGTGGGAGGGTGAGGCTCCCTGACTCCAAGGCTTAGTGGACACACGGTAATGATGAAGACGGTGTGGTGTCCCTGCAGAGCTGGGCAGAG
This sequence comes from Marmota flaviventris, assembly GCF_047511675.1. Classification (NCBI taxonomy): domain Eukaryota; kingdom Metazoa; phylum Chordata; class Mammalia; order Rodentia; family Sciuridae; genus Marmota; species Marmota flaviventris. The sequence continues at coordinate 14,424,028 of NC_092515.1, read as the reverse complement.
AGCAGGGGACAGACGCAGGGACTCACCCCCGACTGACTCTTGAAAAAAGTCAATTCCTGCTAAGGAAGGCCGGGGGATTCCACAGCAGGAGGACAGTAACCTCCAACCAATGGCACCAGAACATTCGGACATCGGTGAGCAGAAGGGACAGACTGCACACGGGTCCCAGGCTTTCATAGAGACTGCAGAACCCTGAAACCGGGCGCACCCCTGCCGTCCCAGCCACTCAGGAGACAGGGGCAGGAGGATTGGGAGTTCAAGCCCAGCCTGGGCAACTTCATGAGGCCCTGTCCAAAACAGACAGACAGCTGAAAACCTCTTAGAAAAGGAAAAAAAATGACTGACGGACTGTCGGTGGGGCAACAGGAACTCTTAACTCTACAAGGGTGTGAAAGCCACATGCACCGAGTGGAGATGGTACTTTGAATCTTGATCTCTTTCCCAGTCAGTGATGGGGTGCAGTGCTTTCTCTCCCCGCCCCCCGCCTCTCATGCTGGCCACCGAGCCCAGGGCCTCATGCACACTAGGCAAGGGCTCCACCCCTGAGCTCTATCCCAACTCCCAGGGACCATGTCTCCAAGAAGCCGGGCAGTGGCAGCCGCTGCAGCTCCCCGTCGCCACGTGACCACCGACACCCTGTAGCGGGCCGTGTTGCTGGGCTGTGGTGTCCAGTGGTAGATGGACCAAATGCATTTTTGACTTGTGATGTTTTCAGTCTGTTCATAAGTTTGTTGGACAGATCTCCATGGGAAGTAGAGGAACATCTGTTTAGAAGAAAAAATCTTTGAGATCAAGGGCTACACAAACAGCTCTTAGACTCGACACCAAGATCACAAGTCACGAAAGGAAAAAAAAAAGGTAAATTGGATGTCATCAGTATTCATATTTTTGTTCCATGAAAGACCCCAATAAGAGAACGAAAGACAAGATTGGGAGAAAATGTTTGCAAACCACATATAATGAAGGAGCAGTATCTGGAATGTCTCTATAGGTTTAACATCTCAAAATTGAAACACTGGGAGCAGGAAGACCATCGTGCACACCTGTGATCCCAGCAGCTCACTCAGGAGGCTGGGGCAGGAGGATGGCAAGTTCAAAGCCAGCCCCACCACTTAGCCGGGCCCTGAGCAACTCAGCGAGACCCTTTCTCACAATAAAAAAATAAATAAAAGGGGCTGGAGCAGTAGTAGTACTATTACTGCTACTACTAATAATAATGACACAAATAAGTGAAATAAAGACAACACTCTAATTAGAAAACAGACAAGGACAAGAAGAGACATTTCACCTAAGAGGCTACAAAGGAGCCCACGTCCGATATGTTAACGATCATTAGCCACTGGAAAAATGCACATGAAGACAACAATGAGATCTCACCACACACCTATCAGAATGATCAAAACAAAAAACTGACAACACCAAATGCTGAGGAAGATGCTGATAAACCGGTCACTCCTGCATTGCCGGTGGGAGTGGCAATGGTGCAGCTGCTCTCCACCATGTTTCTCTCCTGAAGAAAGAACTGGATGCAAGAGGCAGAGTCCTAAATGAGGTTCAAGACTCAGATTCCAGACCTTTCCCCAGCCTTTCAGGATTTTCATTTTATTTCTTTTTTCCAGGGTCTCCCACATGCTATTACTGGGTTACACCCCCAGGACTTCTTTTATTATTATTATTATTTGTTTGTTTTTTGGCACTGGGGATTGAACCCAGGGGCGCTCAACCACTGAAACACATCCCCAGCCCCTTTTTGCACTTTATTCAGAGACAAGGTCTCACTGAGTTGCTAAGTGCCTGGCTTTTCCTGAGGCTGCCTTTGAACTTGCGATCCTCCTATGTCAGCCTCCCAAGCCTCTGGGATGACAGGTGCCCGGCAGCACTTCCTGTTTTATTACAAAATATTTAAGACTTACAAAAGAATATTTGAAGTGCACACATGAGTCATGCATGTTAATGGTAAATGAATATTTATAAACCCCTTCAGTCAGTTAAACTCAGAACATGGCGATGCCGGGAGCCACCTTTGGGCCCTTCTTGATTCCATTCACCTGGTGCCCGGGCAGCCAGCTGGCACACGGCTTTATTTATTATCCCAGTGCTTCTCTGTTTGGTTTAATTATACAGGAGTGGGTAGTTTGATTGCTGTTAACGCTTACCAAAATGCCACCTTAGGCTACGCAGACTTCTGCAACTTGACGTTGGAACTCAATGTCATGTCCCCAGATCTGTTAAAATCTGCCATGGAATGAGGAGGGCCGGGGGTTTATTGGCAGGTGAAACCTGGGAGAGCTACAGAGGAGGTGAGATCTGGCAGGGAAAACCTGACACTGGGATGCAGAGGGGACACATCTGGAAAGGAATGGGGATTAGTGCCACCAGGAAGGGAGAGAAGCAGAAATCGTCTGTGGCTTCTCTGGTCTTGGCTTCGGAATGGAGGCGGATTCTGCAGGTGCTGTGGCTGGAAGCGAACTGTACCTCCTGAAGCTAAGTGGCATGTTCTCTTTTGGAGGGGCATCCAAGTGGCGTCCTTCCAAGGATGCCAGAGTTCTAAGATTAATCCACATTGAGAAGTGTAGCCAGACGCAGTGGCGCACGCCTTGAAATCTGAGCTACCTGGGAGGCTGGGGCCGGAGGATCATGAGTTCAGGCCAGCAACTTGGCTTTGCCTCAAAACAAAAATGGAGCCGGGTGCTGTGATGCACGCCTGTCATCCCAGGGGGTCTGGAGGCTGAGGCAGGAGGATCACAAGTTCAAAGCCAGCCTCAGCAATTTAGCAAGACCCTATTTCAAAACAAAACAAAACAAACAAACAAAACAAAACAACAACAACAAACTGGAGATGTGGCTCAGAGGTTGAGCACCCCTGGGTTCAGTCCCCAGTACCAGGAAAAAAAAAAAAAGCTGTTCATTAATTTTCTTTACTTTTTTTAATATTTATTTTTTAGCTTTAGGTATCTAGGTGGGTGGACACAATATCTTTATTTTACATTGATGTGGTGCTGAGGATGGAACCCAGTGCCTCATGCATGCTGGACGAGTGCTCTACCACCGAGCCACAGCCCCAGCCCTCATTCATTCTCTTACTGCATAGTTTCCCAGACCCCATTTCCTTTATCCATCCAGTTGGTGGCTCTTAGGGTGGTGTCTAATTTCTCGTTGTCACCAACAATGCTCCAAAGTACATTCTTGTGCCGGCTTCAGTGCACAGGTGCTGGAGTCTCCATTGATATATCTTAGAGGGAGAGTTTCTGGCTCATAGAGTCTGCATCTATTGGACTTCCAAGGTAATGCCAGAAGCTTCCCCTCGACTCCTTAACACGTTTTCACGGCACCCACCGTTCCCCTTCCACTTAGGCTAGCTCAAGAGGGTTTCTGTTGCTTGCAATCAAAATGAGTTCTAACCTACCTAGGCCCATCAAAGAAACGCCTTCTGGATGACATCTCTCTCTGGGACATTCCTCCCAAGAGGTCCCCACCCTGACAGTAGTCACCTGCAGAGTGCAAGTCGAAATCTCATTGCCACTGCAACAGCAACAAGAGGCGGAACTACAAGAGGTGACTGGGTCACGGGCCGCCACCTTCAGGATGGATGAAGGCTGTCCCTAGCCCGGGAGGGGGCTCCCGCTGAGTTCCCTGGATGGTCCTGCTCCCACGCATGCGCCTTTCCGGGCAGGCGAGAGGCCACGCCCTCCACGCGCTCTGTGGCCTCGGGCGGGCGCTCCCTGCAGAGCTGGCCAGAGCCCTGGACTCCCCAGCTCTGGAACTGGAAGAAATAAATCTCCCTTCTGTGTGGACTCTGCGGTCCCAAGGACGCGGTCACAGTGGCCGAGAATGGAAACCACCACCAAAGGCGGTGATGGCGGATGTGACACAGTCACGACCAGTGTCCTTAGAGACACACCCGGTGCAGACCCGAGCCCAGGAGGAGGCCACCGTCCTGCTGACCTGACCCGGACACAGCCCCCCCGGGCAGCTTGTTCCTTGTTACTGTTGGTCGTGTTTAAATCAGCGGCTGGGAAATGGCCCAGGACGTGCCGCCGAAAGTGTCCCTGGTGATCCCCATTTGTTCCTTGAGGTTCTCCCTCTCCCCCTTTCTCACTGTCCCCCCCCCCCCCCCCCCGTCTCTGTCAGTCACAGTCAGACACAGGGTGCAGTCACTTAGACAAACAAAGTCAATGTCACGGGCAAATTGTTTACTTTTCACAATGTGCATAAAAATCACAAGAATAAACATCTTTGGGGACTTTACAACCAAATACCTTTGGAGGCCGCGATCGAAGGGCCTCATGATATCTAAGGGGCTGGGACATGCAGCAGGGTGTGGGTCAGACGCACAGGTGTCCACTGGCCACACACTTCAGGTCGCGCATCAGGAGGCAGAGGAGGTTGAAGGTGACAGAGTCCTCGAGGCAGGCGGGGGACTCCTGTGGGGACCAGGGGCTCAGTGGCTGCCGTGGCCAGGGCCAGCTGCTCCAGCCTCCGTCCTCTGACACCCACTCACCTTCTCGGGGGCCTGCTGCAGCCTCTGAAGCCAGTGGGACAGGCGGTGGCGGTGGCGACCCTGGGGCCTGGGGCCTGCTGTGGGCTGAGCCAGGGCCTGTGGGCAGAGGAGGGCGTGTGAAGTGGGCCTGGGCACAGGGGACGTGCGGGTGTCACAGCCATGACCCAGCCGCCCAGGACCCCAGGACTCACACAGGCCTGCAGCTGGGACTGGATGTGGCCCAATGTGTGAAGGGGCTGGTCCAGGATGTCCCCCAGGGTCGAGTTGGCCATGGTCCCCAGGACCCGCAGCGTCAGGGCCAGCTCTGCCTGCAAGGCCACAGGGCGCTCCCACACCTGAGGGGGACAGAGACAGTGAGAGGTCTCCCTGAGAGAGCTGGGAGGGGACAGGGAGGGAGGGCAGGGAGAGGGAGGAGGAGGGGCAGGGAGAGGGCACAGCACAGCCAGTGCAGGCAGGCAGGACTGGGGAGGGACTGGTGAGAAGGACAGGGTCCCTGGGAGGCGCTGAGTGGGCCCAGGAGGCCAGGCTGGCCTGGCTCTGCCAGCTCACCTGCAGCTGCCGCAGGTCCCAGGGCCTGGGGAAGAGCGGGGAGCGGCACTCGAGGTCCTTGAGCAAGAGGGACTCCTCCTGGGGAGCAAGGGCACAGGTTAGCCCACACTGGAGGGCGAAGGTTAGCCTACACAATTGAGGTCCAGGGAGCCTCATGAAGGGGTCCTTCACCCTCTCAAAGCCTCACCTTCACCTCCCCCAGCTTCCTTCCTGGCTCCTGGGCCTCTTCCCCAAGAGGAGGCTGCAGCTCTCCCAGGCTCAGGGTCTCACACTTGCTCTCCTAGGGCATCTCTGACCTCAGTCTCCTCTTCTAGATCTCAGCCTCAAAATGCCAGCATTTTTAAATTGATTTTATTTTTTAAATACATAACAGTGGAATGCATTACAATTCTTATTACACATATAGAGCACAGTTTTCCATATCTCTGTTTGTATATAAAGTATGTTCACACCAATTCATGTCTTCATACATGTACTTTGGATAATGATGTCCATCACATTCCACCTTTATTGCTGACCCCCCCTTCCTCCCTTCCCCGCCCGCCCCTCTGCCCTATCTAGAGTTCATCTAATCCTCATCTAATGCTCCCCCTCCCTACCACACTATGAGTCAGACTCCTTATTATCAGAGAAAACATTCGGCATTTTTTTTTTTTTTTTGGATTGGCTAACTTCACTTAGCATTATCTTCTCTAACTCCATCCATTTCCCTGCAATGCCATGATCTTATTCTCCTTTACTGCTGAGTAATATTCCATTGTGTATATTTGCCACATTTTTTAATCCATTCATCTACTGAAGGGCATCTAGGTTGGCTCCACAGTTTAGCTGTTGTGAATCGTGCCGCTATAAACACTGATGTGGCTGTGTCCCTGTGGTATGCTGTTTCTAAGTCCTTCTAACTGATGGTTTGAATTGATTTTAGGAACCTGGTAAAATCCTGTGTGTAAATCATCACAAGGAGCATGCAGTCCAACACACCTCACAGCAATCCTACCAGAGAAACGTTAGGAGCAACTCTATTAAAACTAAGAAACAGGAAAAAAAAAATGCCAGCACTTCCCGCTCCACCCAGGCTGTCACCCCCGCCCGAGCTCCTGGGCGTCGGGCCAGGAGGGCACACCCCGCCGCCGCTGCAGGAAACGCGCCCACACTGCGGGCACCGGGAGCCTGGGGCCGGGGAAGCCCGGGGCGGGGCCGGGGAGCCCTGGGAAAGGGAAACCGACCCAGGTTCCGAGTTCTCCCACCGGAAGGCGACTTCCTGAGCGGGACGATTCCTGGCAGCTCGGGGTGGGTCCAAGAGGCCGGCCCGCCGGTGCGGGGCAGGTGTGGGAGGGGCTTGTTCTGGCCACGCCCACACGGGGGGCGGTGAGCAGGTACTGTCTTGGGGGAGAGGTTGTTGGAGGCTCCTAAAGGGAGGCTGCTTAGGGGAAGGGAGACCACCCAGAGGGAGGAGTGCTGTGGGATGGGAGGACAGAGAGAGTTAATAAGCCAAAGATAGAACTAAAGAAAACTAAGAGGGTAAGATGCGGCGCGCAGGCCTGTAACCCAGACCGGGAGGCTGACGGAGGAGGCTCACAAGCTCCAGACCAGCCTCAGCACCGAAGCAGGACGGCCTCAAAACACAACAGTGCAAAGGCTGGGGATGCAGCTCAGTGGTAAAGCCCCCTGGGTTCAATCCCCTGAACCAAGATAACAATTATCAAGAACATAGAGAATTGAAGGATTTGATCAGTGCGGGCCCATTCAGGTCCTGAAACATCTCACCGAACTGCATTCATAGGAACACTTGATACACGTTACTCGAAAAGAAAAGAAAGTGTGAAGATGGGAAGTTCATTGATTGGATCTGAGTGTGCACCGAGCAACAGGGACTTGTGATTGTTACTAAACGTATGGACCACAAAGTTTATTATCAGATGGTCACTCGTGAACCTGTGGGCCCGGTGTGATCTGCAGAGGGTGAAATCAAGGAAACATTTCTACCTGTTAATTCCATTTATAATTTGTTTTCTTCTTTCTTTAAAAATTCTCCTTCTTTCAATGTGCTTATTGGCCTCTGAGTGATAGCAAAGCTTCTTCTGGGTAAATTGTGGTCAGGTGTGGACATCCAGTTTCACTTAAAGCCTTTTGGGGTTCAACCCTCTTTTTTTCTTTGTTTAGAATTATTTTAGTGTTATTTTAGCCAGGCATGGTGGCGTATGCCTGTAATCCCAGCAACTGGGGAGGCTGAGACAGGAGGACACAAGTTTGAGGCTAGCCTCAGCATAAGTGAGGTTCTATCTCAAAATAAAAATTTAAAAGGTGGTGGTGGGGGAGATGGAGATGTAACCCAATGGTAAAGCACCCCTGGGTTCAATCCCCAATACCAAAAAAAAATTATTTTAAAACTGTACACATTTTGGGGGGGGATACAGTGTGATAATTTGATACAAGGATACGGTGTCAATATCCAGGCTTTAAAAATTATTCTTGTCAATTGTGAGCGTGCATCAGAATAATAAATAGTCAAAAACTTTTACACACACACAAATGAAAGGACAGCCCCCCACATCTGATACCAATGGGGAGACAGTAATGAAAGTGTCACAGAGGAGTTCAGGTGCAGCTAAAGCCTTTGAAGGACCCCGTTGACTGTGACCAACCCTTTCCTCTATTTAGCCCATCATTGGTCCAGGAAGTATTTATGGGGCGTTTGCTGTGGGTGGAAACTTCTAGACATCCCGGATCTACCAAGAACAAAAGTCACGAAGACTATGCCTGCCCCTCCTGGAGGTGTTCTAGTGGGAGGGCCAGACGATAGCAAAACAATGAATAATAACAACGAAGTCCGTTGCAAGAAGTGCTTTCGAGAAAAATTAAGCGGGAGATGGAGTGGGGTGTGCAGAGGGAGCCACGTGCTGTGAGACGGTTGCGGAAGGTGACATCATCACAGATAGAGGGACCGTCAGTGCCAAGGGAGCACGTGAGGGGCCCCTCACCGGCCCTGCCCGTCCTGACATTCCCACACATAAGACAGAATCCGCAGTGCACCACGCCTGCCACCCCAGCAGCCCGGGAGGCTGAGGCAGGAGGATTGCGGAGTTCAAAGCCAGCCTCAGTGAAAGTGAGGCCCCTCAGCAACGCAATGAGACCCTGTCTCCAAATTAAAAACAAAAAGGGCTGGGGTGTGGCTCAGTGGTGAAGGGCCCCTGAGCTCAATCCTTGGTACCTACGCCCTAAAAAAGATGGAGAGTCCTCTTCACACTTTGAAGGTGGGAACTGGGCTTCCTGTTGCCTTGACAGTGAGGGATTGGCGAGGAGACCTGGCTGAGCCTGCGCAGCAGGGACGCGCTGAGGGAGGCGGAGCTCGTCTCACACCTGTTCTCACCTGCACCTCCTGCCTTCAGAGGCGTGGGGTTTCCTGAGGACACTTGGCTGGGTTCTCTGTCACCTGACTCTTGCACATCTCAGGAGTCCCCTGAGGGGACACAGGGGCTGACTTTTCTTGTCCACCCAATCCCCTACCCTCCCTCCTCGTCCTAGATATGGAGACCAGTATTGGCCACTGTTATGGTGTGGAATTCCGTGGTCCCCAGGGCAGCAGTGTTCCGAGGGGCTTTGGGGGAGAGATGTCATCCGTGGATTAGTCCACGGGTGGATTCATGGTCGAATGGACTTTGGGGAGGTAGAGGAAATTGTGGGAGGTGGGGCGCAGCTGGAGGTGTGCCCTGAAGGATATGTCTTGTCCCCAGCGCTCTCTCTCTCTCTCTCTCCCTCTCTCTCTCTCTCACACTCTCTCCTTTCTGACCACTGTGCTCCCCACCATGATGGTCAGCCACAGGCCCAGAGACAATGGAGCCCAGTGACCTTGGACCGCAGCCTCTGGAATGTGAACCCAAATAACTCTTTGCTCCCCTAAGCTGGTTCATTTTGTCACAACTGTGGAAAGCTGAGGATGACTGCCCCCAAACTGAAGATTCCCTCTCCTCTCATCCTCTGGGCTCCCTGTGGCCGCGTGACTTCCCCCTCCCCAGGACCTAGCCTTGAAACACAGGCAGGTGGCCCTGCTCTGTTGGAATCAGGACCTGCCTGAGGGGCAGACTTTCCTGTGCAGATGAGGACAGACCCAGAGCAGGGCAGAACAATCCAGGGTGGGATGTGGTTTGGAAGGGCAGGAAAAAAAAAAAAAAAAAAAAAATATATATATATATATATATATATATATATATATATATATATATATATATTCATTCACTTCAACCTAAAATTTGACATTTCCTGTCTGTATTAGTCTCTTACGGCTGCTATAACAAAACAGCATAAACAGTGTGTAGAACAACTCAAAATGGGCAACGATGAATGGATCAGCCAAAGGTGTGCATCCAACTCAGTCCTGGGAAGCGAAAAAAAACAGTCACCAAAGGACAAATACAACGTGACCACACTTACAGGAAGTCCATAAAGAGGTCACATGCAGAGAGACACAGCAGGATGGTAGTTGCCAAGGTGAGGAGGAGTGGGGGGGCAGGGCTGGAGATTTGGTTTAGCGGGATGGACAGGGCCGGGCAGTTGTAGCTCCACAGGGTGAATCTGCTTCAAACAGCTGAACTGGAGGCCTTGAAGTGGTTAAGATGGCAGACATGGGGTATATTGGCTACAGTAGGACAGGACTGGGGGTGCAGCTCAGTGGTAGGGCACTTGCTTAGCACGAGAGAGGCCTGGAGTTGATCCCCAGCAACACAAAACCAATGCACAAATATGTAAATGGAAATTATTTAATCAAAAGGAACAGGAATAGGGACAAACCGACCAGCCAGTGCCTCAAAAACCAAGGAATTCTGAAGGTCAGACATCTGAACTCAAGGTTGGGGGGCCAGTTCCTTCGGGGTCCCCGAGACAGGGTTCACCTTTTCAGCTCTGAGACTCCTGCGTTCCAGGCTCCTGGCTCCCTCACGTCACTGCACCCTCCTGCTCCGCTTGTCACCCCTCCTGGAGGGACACTAGCCTCCTGTCTCCCCTGATGAGGCCCTCAGTGAGGGCACTGGACAGCCCAGACGTCCTGTCCCCATGGCCTTCCCTTCATGTCACCTGCAAGTCCCTCTGCCAGGCGGGGCTACACATCCTCAGGGCCCAGGAGTTAGGGCCGTGGGTGGGGCCACCATTCAGGCCACCACACACCGTCACAACGCGGGCATCCAGCCACAGGAGCGCCAGCAGACCTGTGACTGTCACCCGAGGGCCTCCCGCACACTCACTTCTGCCCCTTCAGGTCCCTTTAGCTCATCTCACTCCTGAGCACGGTGGTTGTTACGGCAGCCAAGTGACTCCGCCATGCCACACAGTGACGAAGAAGCTCGTGGACAATGACATCACGGCGGGAAACATCCTGATGCCAATGTTACGTGGCCCCGGGTGGCTCCGTCCTGGGCGCCTTCTCCTGCTGAGGAGGATCGGGCTCCGCCAGGCGCTGAGGCCCTGAGCCAGGACGCTGCAGCCCTGTCCTGGGGACTCGGAGCAGGACCGCAGGGAGCCCGGCCGGACACACAGAGTCCTCCTGTCCCTCTCTGACCTCCTGTCCGGGTGGAGGGCACAGGGCCCCGCTCCTGCCTTCTGCCATGTCCTGGTGTCTCGGTGACCTGCTCGGCTGGCGGTCCCCACCAGCGGGGCGGCCCTGGGCCTGGGCCGGGGCAGCGGGTCCGCAGCCGGACTCTTGTTGGCTTGGACAATTTAGAGATCCTTGTAAGAAACAGAGAAGAGAAATATTTTACTTTCCTGTTTTTATAAAAATAAGCAATCATGGGAATATATGGAGAGGGTCACCCCCAGGCCTGGGGAGGGACAGAGCCAGGGCAGGCCACATGGGCCACCTGCTGCTCCACCCAGGTCCCTTCATCAGGACCCCACCACACCCCCGTGTCCAGTGCTCGGGGCTCCTGGGGACATTCTTTCTGGGGAAAGGGAAGGACAGGGAGCCACAGGCAAGTGCCTCGCCTCAATCTAGTCCCTTCCGAGTGGACAGCCCATGGCCAGTGTCAGCTGCCACCAAGGGACTAGAGCCCCTGAAACGGCTGCAGGAGGGACAGCTCTGGGGCCGCCCAGTGCCAGAGCTCCTCAGTGGGGGGGAAGGACCCGGCTGCACTTGGGGGAACCTTGGACCCTCTGCTGTGGCCCCTCACATCCCTGCAAGGTGTCCCCTGAAACCGCCTCCTCAGAGGTGCCCCTCAGCGCTCCCAGGAGCCAGGCCTCGGCCTTCCTCCCCAAAGAGGTCCCAGTGGACTTGGCTCTGAGCCTCAGGAACAGGATCACTGGCTGCTGGGCTGGCCGTGGGGACCCGCGCATGGAGACAGGTGGAGAATGCAGGTTCCTGCCGTGCTCAGTGGCGCAATGGAGAGAGCCGTCACCCTGGTGGCAGGGGTGGGACGCTGGCAAGAGGAGGCTGCGAGGGACAGAATCCCTGGTGCCGGAGAAACTCGGGGAAACGGAGCAAGGACCCTGGGACCCGATGGCTCTGGCCGAGACGCTGATTCTCAGAGACACTGAGAGGCTCAGGAGATGCAGTGCCATCACGTCAGAGGGACCCCAGGTCCGTGCTGGTCCTAGAGGAAGAGGACACGGGAGAGCGTCTTCAGAGCGGTAGAGCCCCACGAAGGGTGACTCCCAGCCACCAGGGCCCCTGTCCCTGAGGGACTGGAGAACTGCCTTGGGGACACGGGGTCAGAGCAGTGACAACCTCCACTCCCAGAGCCCCCTGGGCCTGCAGGAGCAGCTATGTCCCCCTAGTCAGAACTGGAGGTGTCCCCAGCTGGGTGATCTGGCAAGGACTTCAGATGACAGTGACGCCAAGCAGACCGTCACCTTCATTTCTGGCTCCTCCACGTGTGTTGGCTTACATGGCACCAGGCTGTCCCTGAAGTCCTGGGGCCACAATCCTAGTTCAGCATCCAGGGGCCCCAATCCAGTGCAGCTGGAGGGAGGGCCCCACTCCTGGGGGCTCCCAGGGCACAACCACTTTCTCGCCCACTGGCCCTGGAGGTCCCCCGTGTTCCTTGGTGGTGGTCTCTGAACTCCACCCTCAGGATCTTGGGGTGTCTGGCAGGAGCCATGTTCCTCCTGCTCAGCCCCATCTCCACGGGGCCTCTCCCTGCCCACGTCTGGGAGCATAGGTCCCCCTATGGGAGGTCACCAGTCCCACTGCATTGGGCCCACCCTGATGGCTTTGCTTGCTTGATTGCCACTGTAGAGACCGTCTCCACAGAAGGTCACATTGTAGGTGGGGGACGAGGACTTCAGCATATCTTTGGGACAGCTGGAGGACCATAATGCAGCCTGGGCGGGTGGGTGAGGGAGAGGTCACCAGCCTGGAGCCTTCTCCTGTGACAGAACGTGTGCCAGTCCAGCAGGGGCGATGGAGGCTGGGAACTGGGAGCCCAGGTTTCCTGGTGGCACCTCAGGAAGAGGGTGGGAGGGGGGTGAGGCTGGGAATGTCCCATAGGGCTGGATGGCCTCCCGCTCTGGGGCCCACAGAGGGGTTTCAGGGGTGACCTTCTGACTTCCAAGGGGACAAGGGAACCCAGACCATCAAGACACCCCAAGGTGGCTCCGTCAGGGCCAGGAGGGGCACTCGGGGATGCTCCTAGAAGCCGGCTCCCTGATGGCCGTGGGCGTGCGAGGACCTGAGACAGGAGGCCAGGCAGTGACACGGACGTCCTGGGAAGGCAGATGCGATTGTCGCGATGGAGAGCGTGATCAGACTGGCCGCCTGCGGGTCTGACCCTGGAGACCTGGGGTAGAACAGACGTCTGGGGGGGGGGACAGGTGGGCAGCCATGGGGGGTCTCTGAATTTGCACAAATAAAGAAACCCAGGAGCAGGGCCCGGGCTGTGGTCAGAGGCCCCGAGAGGAAGCCCTGTGCCCTCGCCCAGGAGGCAGCCTGAGTAGGCTTCCAGGGCCGGTGGGAAGGAGGGATGGGACCCCGGGAGAGGGACCTACAGCGTCACAGCAGGGGTGTCCAAGAGCCGTTCCTCAGCCCTTCTGCCAAGGGGCCCAGGACCTGGGTGCTGCGCTGCCTTGAGCAGCTCCTGACAGCCAGGGCGCATTCCCTGACTTGTCGTTGCTGTTGCTGCTCCTGTTTGTCCTGGGGGCTGAACCCAGGGCACCTGGCCACGGGGTCCACAGGGAGCCCCCCACTTTATCACTTGGAGACGGGGTCTCCCTGCGCTGCTGGGAGGAACCTCCAACGTGGAATCCTCCTGCCTCAGCCTCTCAGCAGCTGGGCTGCAGGTGTGCGCCTCTGCCCTCCAGGGGTTAAGGTCAAGGAGGGCGTTTGTATGTGAACGAAGCCATTTAAAATGTAAAGGACACTTAGGACAACTTAGATATAAGAGATAATTAGTATCAAAAGCCCCTTTCTACTTACTTCATGTATCACTCTGCCCTTGAGGTCCACACGTCTCCTGGGTTGGATTATGTCCCCCATAGTGTGTGGGGAAGTCCTAACCCCCGTACCTCAGAGGGTGACCCCATTTAGAGACAGGGCCATTGCACACAGGAGCAGTTAAGATGAGGTCATGGAAGGGGGCTGGAATGAGTTAGGTCTGGTGTCCTCATAAGAAACCGAGGAAGAGAGAGGAAGGGGAGACCCCGGGGAGCAGAGGCCGTGGGACAACGGAGGCACACATTGTGGGTGCCTCTGAGGAAGGCCCAGGATGGCCACAAACTCCAAAAGGATATCCGAGGCTCATGGTTTCAGAGTCTTGAGTTTATAAAAAGCTGGTTCCATTTCTTGGAGCTCGAGATGGGGATGGACATCAGGGCGGAGGGTGTGGCAGAGGGAAGCAGCTCACAGGACGCCCAGGAAGCAGACTCCATGCCCAAGACACCAAATGGATACGCCTAGCCCCGTCCCCATTGCCCCGCATCCTTCAGCCACCCCCGGCCTCCAGTGACCGCTCAGTTAATCCCTCAGGGGTTAAATCCCTGATGAGGCCAAGGCTGTGGCCCAGCCATTTCTCCCCCAGACCTTCCTGCATGGTCACACACGTGACCTTAGGGGGGACACCACATCTGAACACACCAAAGACCTAGGACACTAAAACACGCTGTCCCTGGCATCGACGTGGCGGGGACGGAACACCCAGGGCCACTCTGCAGCTCTCCCGAGGTCCCAGCTCACTGGCAGCCAGACCTTGGCCGTGGTGGTATGTTGTCACCATGGAACCCTGCAAGGCCCCAGATTGTGTCTTTCTTCACCCACGGCCAGTTGTCACCTATTACCTGCCCAACACCGCCAAGGGGCCACAGGCCACTGCCCTGAACAGAATCCTGGGACAGAGGATCTGGGTGACTATGGAACCTGGGGACCCAGCAAGCCACACTGAGCCTCCTGTCAGCATGGGGACACCTGGGGAAGGGGTTACATGGAGTCCTGACCAGGCAGGGCCAGAGATCTATGGTGATGAGAGAAGATAAAATAGAACCTCTGTCCTGGTCCCCTCCCATCCTGGCCATGACAGTAAGCGATGACATCCCAGAGGTGAGGGCAGAAACCAGGGCCGTCCTCAAAGGGGGAGGGCGGCCATGATTCCTGGAGCATTAGGACTGTTTTCCAGGCGGGTGCACAGCTCTGGTCCCAGAGGGGCAGCGTCCCTGGGGCAAGGACCAGGACCAGGCTGCCATCCCGCTGCGGTGCCAGCAGAGGCCTCAGTCCTGAGCACCAGGGAGCAGCTTGTGGCCCCTGCCCGCGAATGGGAGGGCTCCCTGCAGGGTCCCAGGACAGCCCAGGGGACACTCTGACTTCTGCCCAGGAAACCAGGACCCCACAGTCTGAGACCCTGGCTCCCACGGCAGACCCCAGACAGGTGACAAGGGGCTGTGGGGAGCTGCAGGTGGGGGAGACAGAGATGGCCACCAACAGGACACACACGGACACGGGCCTCGCAGGAGAGCCTGGGACTCGCCGTTTATTTGCACAATGTTTACAAAAGTAGAAAAATAAACAAAATTCATTGGATCTGAGTCTGAGAGTCACACAAATAAATAAGGCCACGTGGAGGGCTGGGGACAATAAATTAAGGAGTGTCGTCGCTGACAGATGAGACCTGAGATTCCTCGACGGCTCAGCAGGGTGTGGGTCAGACGCACAGGTGTCCACTGGCCACACACTTCAGGTCGCGCATCAGCAGGCGGAGGAGGTTGAAGGTGACAGAGGCCTCGAGACAGGCGGGGTACTCCTGTGGGGACGAGGGGCTCAGTGGCTGCCGTGGCCAGGGCCAGCTGCTCCAGCCTCCGTCCTCTGACACCCACTCACCTTCTCGGGGGCCTGCTGCAGCCTCTGAAGCCAGTGGGACAGGCGGTGGCGGTGGCGACCCTGGGGCCTGGGGCCTGCTGTGGGCTGAGCCAGGGCCTGTGGGCAGAGGAGGGCGTGTGAAGTGGGCCTGGGCACAGGGGACGTGCGGGTGTCACAGCCATGACCCAGCCGCCCAGGACCCCAGGACTCACACAGGCCTGCAGCTGGGACTGGATGTGGCCCAGCGTGTGAAGGGGCTGGTCCAGGACGTCCCCCAGGGTCGAGTTGGCCATGGTCCCCAGGACCCGCAGCGTCAGGGCCAGCTCTGCCTGCAAGGCCACAGGGCGCTCCCACACCTGAGGGGGACAGAGACAGTGAGAGGTCTCCCTGAGAGAGAGCTGGGAGGGACAGGGAGGGAGGGCAGGGAGAGGAGGGGGAGGGGCAGGGAGAGGGCACAGCAGTGCAGGCAGGACTGGGGAGGGACAGTGGGCAGGGAGGGAGAGGGACCGGTGAGAAGGACAGGGTCCCTGGGAGGCGCTGAGTGGGCCCCGGAGGCCAGGCTGGCCTGGCTCTGCCAGCTCACCTGCAGCTGCCGCAGGTCCCAGGGCCTGGGGAAGAGCGGGGAGCGACACTCGAGGTCCTTGAGCAAGTGGGACTCCTCCTGGGGAGCAAGGGCACAGGTTAGCCCACACTGGAGGGCGAAGGCTGGACCACAGCAGGGGCCTGGAGGGGCCAACGGTAGGAAGAGGGCAGGTTCCCTCAGGGGAAGGGCAGGCTCCCTGCGAGAGAGACCTCAGGTCCCCCAGAGCAGCCAGAGCGGGAGGGAGCCCAGGGTGGACAGGGCAGAGGCCAGCCCTGCAGGGAGGCTGAGGGCCACCCACAGAGCTGCACGGGGAGGCCCAGGGAGGAGGCCAGGGCACAGGCAGGAGGGACAGGGACACTCACAAAGGCGTCTCTGGCCTTCCTGAAGGCCTGCAGCTCCCGTGGGGCCAGAGTCTTGAATTGGGCCATGTCACAGTCCCTGGCATCTGGGTGGGCGCTGAGGGGACTGGGCACAGGAACTGCCCGTGTCCTCGTCAGCACCGCAGACGTCAGCGTCAGGAGGAGCCAGCAGCCTGCAGCCGTGCCTGGAACCCGAGTGGACAGGGTCAGGGGCTGGGGATGCGAGGACAGAGCGGGGACTGGGGGCGGTGACCTGGGCCACGCTGTGGGGCTCACCCAGCTTCATCCTCGGGTCTGGTGGCCGTCAGCGATGGGAACACAGGGTGCGCCTGCGGCTGTGTCCAGGCTCTCTCCCGAGGTCCTTGGGTCTGGGTGCTGCAGTGTCCCCAGCTTCTGTCCCCGTGGTGCAGGGTGGACTGTCCCTGCAGCTCCATGGGGCAGCATTTATCCCTGCTCAGGGCAGCCCCAGCTGATGTAGGAAAAGCGAAAATGCGCCCAGGCCTGCGCTGGCCACCAGGGGAGCCCAGGCTGGGGAAGCCCGGGGGCGGGGCCTCGCACAGGTGAGCAGCTGAAGCGAAAGGGAAAGGGACAGGGACTCAGCCTGGCCATGGCAGGAGACTCCCAGGGAACCCTCAGCCCTGGGGCGGCCCTGAGTCACAGGAAGGGGTTCTGGTGGCTGCTGGGAGGGACCCAGGACTGGGGTGCACAGAGAGATGGGGACCAGCCTCGGGCAGGATGTCCCTTGCAGGGACGAGATGGCAGGGCACCCCAGGGAGCGGCTGCCCTGAAGATTGCAGCTTCCCACAGGGCGGGGAGGGGGCAGGGTGGAGGCTGCTGGCGGGAGGGTCAGGAAGGGAAGGTCCAGAGTGAGGAGGCCAGAGCACCCCACCCCTCTCCACCTGCTGCCCAGAGCAGGCCAGGGACAGAGCCCTGGAAAGAACTCGAAACTGTCCTTCCTGAGCACTGTTCCTTGCAGGGGCAATTGGCAACTGGGCAGCTGCCCTGTGCTGTGTCAAGTAACACAAAACAAAACTGGAGAGGCAGGGGCACAGCAGGGCGTGTGCAGCAGGCAGGTCCTGAGGAGAGGCTCTGAGCACAGAGCCAGGGGAATGAGGGACGGAGCCCACTCAGGGAAGGAGAGCCACCCCTTGTGCTGAGCCCTGTCATGTCCAGCTTTGCTCCAGATGCTTCATCTCACCTGGCACTGGACATGCACATTCGCACCCAGGGAGCACTGTGGCTTGCCTCCTTTTGCAGTAAGTAGTAAACTACAGAATCTCAGAGAGGTTAAGAGACCTGCCTAAGGACACACAGCAAGGAAGCAGTGAGGTCAAGACTGTGTTTCCTCTGACACTTGGAGGCCAATCCCAGTCTCCCTTGTGGTTGGGTCTCCTGGACCTAGAGCTCATGACTGTGAGAAAAGACAGTCCTCTGTGACACTTGCCTCCATCCCAAAACCTATGTCCCTCATTCACACTTCCAGGAAACGGATACACAGTCACACTCTCTGAGCTCTGATTCAGACAACGGCTTCCAAATGGAGAGCAGGATATGCCCAATGCACCTCCCAGTTCAGTTTCCAGTACAGGAGCCTTAATCCTGCCTGGAGGAGACACTGTACCCACTGCAAATCTGCACATTGTCACAGATTGCAAATCCCTTGGCACCACACTGCTTTTGTCTGTGTGAGTGTGAGTGTGTTAGTGTGAGTGTGAGTGTGTGGTGTGGGGATGGGACCCAGGGCCTTGCCCATGTTGGCCACTGCTCTGCCACTCTTCCACATGCCCTGTCATCTGCTTGGACAGTCAGCCCAGGCAGTGACCTGCAATCGCTCTGGAGCTCAAGGCCCTTAAGAGCTGTGTGGCCTTGGGGAGGAGGCTGCAGGTGGCAGCCAGGAGGGCTAGTCCCCTGGTTCGGACAAAGAGCACTAATCCGAGTATTTCTGTACCTGTGCGCAGGCTCCTTTGATGGACGTCATTTGGGAAGACCCCGAGGATGTCAGCAAGGACCTTACAAACACCACTTGCAGGTGTGCTGCTCCTTTGCAAGAGAAGCAGCCGCCCTCTCTGTGCAGATGGGGAGACTGAGCCTCCCACAGATCTCACTTTCCTGGAGTAGCTCTAATTGAATGGCAGGGTCAGAATTGACACTCTTGTCCCCTGATTCTGGGCATTCAGTCCTTCTTGCTGTTGAGGGCGAGTCCAAATGAAAACACAGAACAGAAAAGATGGAAGGCAACACTGTGTATGAACTGTAATAAATTAACAACAGGGGTCAGGAGCGCTAACAGGGACTTCACAGTACAAGGAACACACATGTAACAGAGTCCAGGGAAGACACTAATCCAGGACCAGGTGCCCTTCACTCCCCAGTTCCTTCAGGAATGGGGGCCCTTTGGATGTCGGTCAGAGACTCAGAGATTCAGACTCTCAAGGCGGCTTCCAGGGTCCCAATCAAGGGACACGATTCCTGAAGTGGGTTGAGGTTCCTGGCAACCTCAGTGTTGAAGGCAGCGAGGGTCGTGCCCAAGTTCAAGGCTCTTCTGCCTTACTAGCCACTGGAATAACTGGAGGTCATTCATCCACGATAAAGCCCCGCATCCTGGGGACCCACAACTTCTCTCAGGGAAGAGCGGGTGCCAGTGGGTCCTGGTGGGGCCAGTGTCTGGAGCCTCAGCGTCCATTGGCCAAGAGACATGCCCGGTCTAGGGCCCAACATCCAGTGGCTCCAGGTTCGGGATCCCCGCGAAGCCCAGCAGGTCAGACACAGGGTCCCGAGTGCGCCAGCAGCCTGAGGTCCCGCGTGAGCAGGCGCAGCAGGTTGAAGATGACAGAGGCTTCATGGCAGCGAGGCGAGTCCTGGAAGCCGGCAGGAGTCAGGACTGTCCTTCCCCAGGACCTCCTGGACAGGGCCCCGTCGCCCCCAGGCTCCTGGTTATCTTTCCACCCGCTGCTGTCCCCTCGGTGGGAGCCCTGCACTGCCCGCTGCACTCACAGCTCTGCGTGGTTTGTGACGCCTCCGCGGTGGCCTGGGGGACTTCCTCCTGGAGCCCTGCGGGATCAGCTGGAGCTGCAGGGGCGACGCGGGTCAGTGGGGCAGCCGCCGGCCCCTGCGTCCCTCCTAACCAGACCCAGACCCAGATTTCTTGGGCACCACGAGGACGAGAATCGCTGTCACTCACGCAGGTCTCCAGGTCGCGTCCCGCGGCCACCAGCAGCTGCAGGGTCTGGTCGGTGCCAGGGAGCATCTCCGGGTGTCGCAGGCCCCTCAGCACCTCCTGGGCGTCCGCGATGCTGCGGGCCACGTGGCGCAGCCCAGCACAGGACTGTGGAGACCCGATGGCAGTTAGAGTCGCCGCGCCAGCGCCCCGCGCCCCCTCCCAGGCACCTGGCCTCACCGAGGGCCGCGGATGGTCCCTCCGGGGGCGGAAGGAGCAGTTGCGTGGCCTCCAGCTCAGGGTCTCTTCCTCCTGCGGGACAAGCGTCAGGTGAGGCTGACACCTAATCGCGGAGCCCGCGAGGATGTGGGGACGCGGCGCGCGTCTGGCCAGGTGGCTCCCCCCCCCCCCCGTGGTCCCCTGGGCGCAGCAGCTCTGCGACGCGGGGTCGGGGCTGAGATGTGCCCCGCGCTCCATCGGCCCCGCCCAGCGCCGCCACCGGGACCCCCCGCCGCCCAGCGCGACGTGTCCCTCCGCTGGCGCCCAGCCTGGGTGGTGCTGGAGCTCGGGCTCTGGGGAGCGTCCTGCTCAGAATCCTGCTGCACAGTCCCAGAGGCGCGGGTCAGCGCTGGTCGCTGAGGCGCTGGGGACATGGATGGGTGCGCGCTGGCCGCTGGTGGGCTCAGGGCTGGGCGCAGGGCTGGAGGGCGGTCCCCACTCACATAGCTGTCCCTCAGCGCCTTGACTGCCGCCAGCGCCTTCGGGTCCAAAAAGCGGTAGTGCGACAGCAGGCAGAGCCTGGGCACTGTCCCCCTGGAGTCCGACTCCACACCCAGTGTCCACAGGACCCACAGCCACAAGGCCACCCAAAAAGCTCCGCTCCTGGGCCTCATCTCTGGTCCTGCAGGAGGCGAGGACGTCAGGGAAACCCAAGGATGAGCCTTCCAGGGCAGCCCCCTGCCTGTGGTTCCAGTGGAGGGGTCTCATCCTCAGAGAGCGTGGCTGATCCCATACAGGGACAGACCGCTTCGACCTCGATGGTCTCCACCGCTGCCCTCTCTCCCTTCACTCCTCACCCGTGTCTCCCTCCCCTGCCTTGGGCTGCTGCGGGACCCACCGTCCACCATCCTCTGTGTGGGGAGCTGAGCGCTGTCCACCTTCCACACTGCTCCCTGCTCCGGCCATGGCAGTGGCTTTTATGAGGGAGAGCTCGTAGCCGGGCTTCCCCAACCTGGGGATCCTTTCTGAACGTCAGCGCTGGCTCCAGTCCCCCAGGATCCCAGCCAGGGTTACCCAATAAATGGTCCTGAGCCAGAGGTGGCTTCCGGCCGTCCCTGGCCACCAAGTTCAATCTCTGCTCTCCCTCTGTCCTTTCTCTTTGTCCTTATCCTTCTTCTATCTTCATAACAGACCCCGAGCAAGCAACCACAGCGCCCCAGGCTGTGTGTTAAGCTTACTCGAATCCAGGTCATCTCGGGGTTTGAAGGACACACTATGTGGCTTTAAGGCCTGTCCCGTAATGCCATGGCCGCCTTGAAGCTTTTCAGGGTCTACTTTGCTATCTGTTTTCATTTCACCAGTCTCTTCTCTCGATTCCTTCCTTCCTTCCTTCCTTCCTTCCTTCCTTCCTTCCTCCCTCCCTCCCTCCCTCCCTCCTTCTTTCTCTCCTTTTTGGGATCCATCCCTCTTCTTATTCCTTTTACAACCAACGTTCAGCTCAGAGTCTCTGGGTCTGTCTCAGTCAATCTGTGTGTTTCAGTTTTGAATAAAGTTGGTCTCCATCTTTGATGACGGTACCCAGTCATGTTCATAGAATAAGGCCTGAGAACAGAAAATCACAAAAGAAAAAATAAAGACCTCACCTATGATGTCCCCACCTTTCACCCCACCTCTGCATCAGTTTTCCAGATAAAAACTTTCTAAAATGTTAGTTGTGTGTACCCTTTCTGATTATTGAGGTGACACTTTCTTATAAACATTAATATAAAAACACCACTTGGACAGTTGGAGGAAGCCTTGAGTCCCACTTCCTAGAGGTAGACCTATTTTTAACAATTTGTAAGTATTTCTCCTGTTCTTTGCCTTTCTGTGAGCAATTGCACTCCACCTGGAATCAGCTTTCCTCCATTTGGTAGCTGCTGTTCAGGTGTCTTCCTGATCTCTGTTGGCATCTTCCCACGTCTTTAATTACAGCGTATCAGTTAAGGTCAGCAGGCAACAGCTGGCCCAATCAATTTAGGATAATTTGAGGCGAGGTTGACACCAGGAGCATTTACGAAAGGATTGTGTCCTGAAGGAGAGTGACAAGGGACAGTGCAATTTCCTAGGGCCTGCAGGGGCCTGGGCGGGCACCCCTTGCCCTAAAGGAAGGAGCAAGAGGAGGATCTGGTTGCTGGTCCTGGGAAGGAGGGTCCCACAGATGGGTCAAGGAACAGATCAGCTTGGGTCGAGCCACAGGGAGGAAGCGGGAGGAGCCAACACCCTGCCCTCCTGTCCCTCTCCCTGGTTTTACTGCTAAAGGTCTCTTAGGGGCCAAAGGCCAGCCTCCTCCATCCAGAGCAGGAGGAAGGAGCAGGGACAGTGGCCTTGGGGAGACCAGCCTTTCCCAGCTTCTGTCCCAACAGGATCATTGACTAACCAGCCTCCTACTGGTTGGCATTGAAGTTTCCCCCATTGTTTGATTAAAGCCTTGGTTTTCAGTGGGGTTGGGAGAAGGGACCATGTTTCCCCCCATTATCTTAACAGTATCTTTCTCAGAGCCACGATTCCCAATTTTCAGTTTTAGCTTTAGTTTTAGTTGTTTTGATTATGCCTTTCGTATTGTATCCAAAAAGTCATCAACAAGCCCAAGGTCACCTAGACGTTGTCTTCTAGGGATGTTCTGGTTTGGCGTTGTACATTTAGGTTTATGCTACATGTTGAGTCCATTTTGGTGAAAGGTGTGGGGTCTGTATCTAGATTTATTTATTATTTTTTTGCATGTGATGTTCAAATGTTTCAGCACCATTTGTTGAAAATAATAAAAACCTATCATTTCTCCATTTTGTTGATTTTTTTTCTCCTTTCTCACAACTCGGTGGACCACATTTGTGTTGTTCTGTTCCTGGGCTCCACTGATCTATCCACCTATCATTTGGCCAACACCCCCCTGTGCTGACCGTCATAGTTTTGAAAGAAGTCTTCAGGTTACATCATGCCAATCCCCCCACTTTGCTTGTCTCCCTTACTATTGTGTTGCTCTTCTGGGTCTTTTGAATCTCCTTACAAACTGTTGATTTATCCGTATCCTCAAATAACATGCTTTGATTTTTTTTTTCAGTGCTGGGGATAAGCCCAGGGCTTTGAGCACCCCGGCAAGCCGGGGTTTGGGTTGGATGGCACAGACTGTGTAAAAAAGAAGTTGGGAAGAACTGACTTCTCACAATATTGAATCTCCCTATCCATGAACATGGAAGATCTCTCAAGTTTTAGATATATGTAATTTCTTTCATTAGGGTTTTGTAGTTTTGCTAATACAGATCTTATACCTGTTGTGTTAGATTTGTCCGTAAGTATTTCACTTTTGGGGGGTGCTAACGTAAATGATGTTTTTTTGTGGGGACTGGATATAAACCTTGTATGTGCTAAGTATGGGGTTTACCATTGAGTTATATCCTCAGCCCTATAAACAGTGCTTTTAATTGCAAATTCAAATTGTGCATTGTAATTAAACAAGAAAGTGATTGACATTTATGTATTAATCTTGTATCCTACAGCCTTGCTACAATTACATATTGGTTTAAAATTGTGGGTTTTTGGAGTTTCTTTTTTCCTACCAGGGATTGAACTCAGGGGCATTGGACCACTAAGCCACATCCCCACCCAATTTTGTATTTTATTTAGAGACAGGGTGTCACTGAGTTGCTTAGGTCCTTGACATTGATGAGGCTGGCTTTGAACTCAAGATCCTCCTGCCTCAGCCTCCTGAGCCGCTGGGATTACAGGTGTGTGCAACCGTGCCTGGCTCTATAATTGTAGTTTTAAATGCATCATATTGAACACACAGGACTATGAAGGAGGCTAATTATACCGAAACAAAATTACCAAACCAGAAAAAGAATTTTGTGATACAGTAATATAAGTGTCTCTTCATCGATGTGTTAAGGAGCAAGATACAGCAACTCGTCTAATAACTACTATACATTGGAGGTGGTAATAACTATAAGTGATATTTCAAAGGTGTGTGATACCGCTGTAATGTGCTGAAAAAATATGTGTCTTCTTTCAATGACTTTGTCGATATTAACAGATTCTAATACTATTGTTGTTTCTTTCTTCTGTTTTCTTCTTTCTTTGATTCTGGTGCTGGGAATGGAACCCGGGGCTGGAGAAAGCTAGGCAAGTGCTTGTCCTGTCCCATCATCCCCGAAGTAGAATACACATAAATTGTGAGCAGTGAGTATACCAATTCTGAAAATTTAAAATAATTGTTATGTTTTTGAGGTCTACTATTTTGAGTAAGGTAATAGGCGAATGGTTAGAACATTTGACATCATATATCTGTTTTCTATATTTATATACAGATGAATATATACACAAAGGGTATATAAGCTCTAGATGATTATTTGTAACCTATTTTAATGCATCTGCATCGATTTCATTGAAATATTCTCAGAAACAAAAACGTGGCACTTAATGGGTTAAAAACCACAATGAGATCCCATTCCATACCTACCAAAACAGCTAAAAGAGAAATCTGCGGTAAGACCCAATGCTGGTGAGGACGCAGAGAAACTGGATCACTCTCGCATTGCTAGTTAGACTGCAAAATGGCACAGCCACTCTGGAAAGCAGTTTGACAGCTTCTGCAAAAACTACCATGTGGGCTGGGGTTTGGGCTCAGGGGTGGAGCACTCGCGTTGCACAGGGGAGGCACTGGGATTTCAGTGGCTCCTGGAGTGCAGGAGGAGAAGCAGGCGGTGCAAAAAGACAAACCTGTGTTTGGAAAGGAGTCCAGGCCACTTGCCCTGGAGCAAGAGTTGAGCCAAGCCTGGCACCAGACCATTGTAGGGTAAAGTCCTCTGAGCCAGGCAGGGATCCCACGCGGCCTGGGGCCAGCGATGACGTTGCGAAAAGGGTACCTGGGACGGGGAAGCCTGGCGGGGAAGGGCTTCTCATCCACTCACATAAAAGTCACCATGGATGGCCCTGAGGCCACTGCGGAAGGTGGACACCACTCTGCACACCACACAGGAGACAGAGAGGGGCACCTCCAGGCATCGAGTGCACATCGGAGGTGAAGAGGGAGGGGCCAGAGGTGAGAGGACACAGGGCCTCGGGGTCCACGCGGTCTGTCCTCTGCATGCCTACAGCGCATGCTCTCTGAGGACCCCTCCACTCAACCAGAGGCAGGGGGCTGCCCTGGAAGGCTCATCCTTGGGTCTCCCTGACGTCCTCGCCTCCTGCAGGAGCAGAGATGAGGCCCAGGAGCGGAGCTTTTTGGGTGGCCTTGTGGCTGTGGGTCCTGTGGACACTGGGTGTGGCGTCGGACTCCAGGGGGACAGTGCCCAGGCGCTGCCTGCTGTCGCACTACCGCTTTCTGGACCCGAAGGCGCTGGCGGCGGTCAAGGCGCTGAGGGACAGCTACGTGAGTGGGGACCGCCCTCCAGCCCTGCGCCCAGCCAGAGCCCTCAAGCGGCAGCGCGCACCCATCCATGTCCCTAGCGCCCCTGCGACCAGCGCTGAGCCTCGCCTTTGGGACTGTGCTGCAGGATTCTGAGCAGGACGCTCCCCAGAGCCCGAGCTCCAGCACCACCCAGGCTGGGCGCCAGCTGAGGCGCACGTCGCGCTGTGCTGCAGGGGTCCCTGTGGTGACGCCAGGAGGGGCATTTCAGCCCCGCCCCCGCGTCGCAGAGCTGCTGCGCCCAGGGGACCACGGGGGAGCCACCTGGCCAGACCCGCGCCGCGTCCCCACATCCTCGCGGGCTCCGCGATTAGGTGTCAGCCTCACCTGACGCTTGTCCCGCAGGAGGAAGAGACCCTGAGCTGGAGGTCACGCAACTGCTCCTTCCGCCCCCGGAGGGACCATCCGCGGCCCTCGGTGAGGCCAGGTGCCTGGGAGGGGGCGCGGGGCGCTGGCGCGGCGACTCTAACTGCCATCGGGTCTCCACAGTCCTGTGCTGGGCTGCGCCACGTGGCCCGCAGCATCGCGGACGCCCAGGAGGTGCTGAGGGGCCTGCGACACCCGGAGATGCTCCCTGGCACCGACCAGACCCTGCAGCTGCTGGTGGCCGCGGGACGCGACCTGGAGACCTGCGTGAGTGACAGCGATTCTCGTCCTCGTGGTGCCCAAGAAATCTGGGTCTGGGTCTGGTTAGGGGCCGGCGGCTTCCCCACTGACCCGCGTCGCCCCTGCAGCTCCAGCTGATCCCGCAGGGCTCCAGGAGGAAGTCCCCCAGGCCACCACAGAGGCGTCACAAACCACGCAGAGCTGTGAGTGCAGCGGGCAGTGCAGGGCTCCCACCGAGGGGACAGCAGCGGGTGGAAAGATAACCAGGAGCCTGGGGGCGACGGGGCCCTGTCCAGGAGGTCCTGGGGAAGGACAGTCCTGACTCCTGCCGGCTTCCAGGACTCGCCTCGCTGCCATGAAGCCTCTGTCATCTTCAACCTGCTGCGCCTGCTCACGCGGGACCTCAGGCTGGTGGCGCACTCGGGACCCTGTGTCTGACCTGCTGGGCTTTGCTGGGATCCCGAACCTGGAGCCACTGGATGCTGGGCCCTAGACCGGGCATGTCTCTTGGCCAATGGACGCTGAGGCTCCAGACACTGGCCCCACCAGGACCCACTGGCACCCGCTCTTCCCTGAGAGAAGTTGTGGGTCCCCAGGATGCGGGGCTTTATCGTGGATGAATGACCTCCAGTTATTCCAGTGGCTAGTAAGGCAGAAGAGCCTTGAACTTGGGCACGACCCTCGCTGCCTTCAACACTGAGGTTGCCAGGAACCTCAACCCACTTCAGGAATCGTGTCCCTTGATTGGGACCCTGGAAGCCGCCTTGAGAGTCTGAATCTCTGAGTCTCTGACCGACATCCAAAGGGCCCCCATTCCTGAAGGAACTGGGGAGTGAAGGGCACCTGGTCCTGGATTAGTGTCTTCCCTGGACTCTGTTACATGTGTGTTCCTTGTACTGTGAAGTCCCTGTTAGCGCTCCTGACCCCTGTTGTTAATTTATTACAGTTCATACACAGTGTTGCCTTCCATCTTTTCTGTTCTGTGTTTTCATTTGGACTCGCCCTCAACAGCAAGAAGGACTGAATGCCCAGAATCAGGGGACAAGAGTGTCAATTCTGACCCTGCCATTCAATTAGAGCTACTCCAGGAAAGTGAGTTCTGTGGGAGGCTCAGTCTCCCCATCTGCACAGAGAGGGTGACTGCTTCTCTTGCAAAGGAGCAGCACACCTGGAAGTGGTGTTTGTAAGGTCCTCGCTGACATCCTCAGGGTATTCCCAAATGACCTCCATCAAAGGAGCCTGCGCACAGGTACAGAAATACTCGGATTAGTGCTCTTTGTCCGAACCAGGGGACTAGCCCTCCTGGCTGCCACCTGCAGCCTCCTCCCCAAGGCCACACAGCTCTTAAGGGCCTTGAGCTCCAGAGCGATTGCAGGTCACTGCCTGGGCTGACTGTCCAAGCAGAGGACAGGGCATGTGGATCAGTGGCAGAGCAATGGCCAGCACGGGCAAGGCCCTGGGTCCCATCCCCATACCACACACTCACACTCACACTACACACTCACACTCACACAGACAAAAGCAGTGTGGTGCCAAGGGATTTGCAATCTGTGACAAGGAGCAGAATTTGCAGTGGGTACAGTGTCTCCTCCAGGCAGGATTAAGGCTCCTGTACTGGAAACTGAACTGGGAGGTGCATTGGGCATGTCCTGCTCTCGATTTGGAAGCCGTTGTCTGAATCAGAGCTCAGAGAGTGTGACTGTGTATCCGTTTCCTGGAAGTGTGAATGAGGGACATAGGTTTTGGGATGGAGGCAAGTGTCACAGAGGACTGTCTTTTCTCACAGTCATGAGCTCTAGGTCCAGGAGACCCAACCACAAGGGAGACTGGATTGGCCTCCAAGTGTCAGAGGAAACACTCATAGTCTTGACCTCACTGCTTCCTTGCTGTGTGTCCTTAGGCAGGTCTCTTAACCTCTCTGAGATTCTGCAGTTTCCTACTTACTGCAAAAGGAGGCAAGCCACAGTGTTCCCAGGGTGCGAATGTGCATGTCCAGTGCTGGTGAGATGAAGCATCTGGATCAGAGCTGGACATGACAGGGCTCAGCACAAGGGGTGGCTCTCCTTCCCTGAGTGGGCTCCGTCCCTCATTCCCCTGGCTCTGTGCTCAGAGCCTCTCCTCAGGACCTGCCTGCTGCACACGCCCTGCTGTGCCCCTGCCTCTCCAGTTTTGTTTTCTGTAACTTGACACAGCACAGGGCAGCTGCCCAGTTGCCAATTGCCCCTGCAAGGAACAGTGCTCAGGAAGGACAGTTTCGAGTTCTTTCCAGGGCTCTGTCCCTGGCCTGCTCTGGGCAGCAGGTGGAGAGGGGTGGGGCACTCTGGACTCCTCACTCTGGACCTTCCCTTCCTGACCCTCCCGCCCAAAGCCTCCGCCCTGGGCCTCCCCCTCTGGGAATTGCAGTCCTCAGGGCAGCCGCTCCCTGGGGTGCCCTGCCATCTCGTCCCAGCAGGGGACATCCTGCCCGAGGCTGGTCCCCATCTCTCTGTGCACCCCAGTCCTGGGTCCCTCCCAGCAGCCACCGGAACCCCTTCCTGTGACCCGGGGCTGCCCCAGGGCTGAGGGTTCCCTGGGAGTCTCCTGCCGTGGCCAGGCTGAGTCCCTGTCCCTTTCCCTTTCGCTTCAGCTGCTCACCTGTGCGAGGCCCCGCCCCCGGGCTTCCCCAGCCTGGGCTCCCCTGGTGGCCAGCGCAGGCCTGGGCGCATTTTCGCTTTTCCTACATCAGCTGGGGCTGCCCTGAGCAGGGATAAAAGCTGCCCCATGGAGCTGCAGGGACAGTCCACCCTGCACCACGGGGACAGAAGCTGGGGACACTGCAGCACCCAGACCCAAGGACCTTGGGAGAGAGCCTGGACACAGCCGCAGGTGCACCCTGTGTTCCCATCGCTGACGGCCACCAGACCCGAGGATGAAGCTGGGTGAGCCCCACAGCGTGGCCCGGGTCACCGTCCCCAGTCCCCGCTCTGTCCTCGCATCCCCAGCCCCTGACCCTGTCCTCCCGTGGTCCAGGCACGGCTGCAGGCTGCTGGCTCCTCCTGACGCTGACGTCTGCGGTGCTGACGAGGACACGGGCAGTTCCTGTGCCCAGTCCCCTCAGCGCCCACCCAGATGCCAGGGACTGTGACATGGCCCAGTTCAAGACTCTGGCCCCACGGGAGCTGCAGGCCTTCAGGAAGGCCAGAGACGCCTTTGTGAGTGTCCCTGTCCCTCCTGCCTGTGCCCTGGCCTCCTCCCTGGACCTCCCCGTGCAGCTCTGTGGGTGGCCCTCAGCCTCCCTGCAGGGCTGGCCTCTGCCCTGT
Organism: Marmota flaviventris; assembly: GCF_047511675.1. Classification (NCBI taxonomy): domain Eukaryota; kingdom Metazoa; phylum Chordata; class Mammalia; order Rodentia; family Sciuridae; genus Marmota; species Marmota flaviventris. The sequence continues at coordinate 14,395,045 of NC_092515.1, read as the reverse complement.
CCACCCTGGGCTCCCTCCCGCTCTGGCTGCTCTGGGGGACCTGAGGTCTCTCTCGCAGGGAGCCTGCCCTTCCCCTGAGGGAACCTGCCCTCTTCCTACCGTTGGCCCCTCCAGGCCCCTGCTGTGGTCCAGCCTTCGCCCTCCAGTGTGGGCTAACCTGTGCCCTTGCTCCCCAGGAGGAGTCCCACTTGCTCAAGGACCTCGAGTGCCGCTCCCCGCTCTTCCCCAGGCCCTGGGACCTGCGGCAGCTGCAGGTGAGCTGGCAGAGCCAGGCCAGCCTGGCCTCCGGGGCCCACTCAGCGCCTCCCAGGGACCCTGTCCTTCTCACCGGTCCCTCTCCCTCCCTGCCCACTGTCCCTCCCCAGTCCTGCCTGCCTGCCTGCTGTGCCCTCTCTCTGCCCCTCCCCCTCCTCTCCCTGCCCTCCCTCCCTGTCCCTCCCAGCTCTCTCAGGGAGACCTCTCACTGTCTCTGTCCCCCTCAGGTGTGGGAGCGCCCTGTGGCCTTGCAGGCAGAGCTGGCCCTGACGCTGCGGGTCCTGGGGACCATGGCCAACTTGTCCCTGGGGGACGTCCTGGACCAGCCCCTTCACACGCTGGGCCACATCCAGTCCCAGCTGCAGGCCTGTGTGAGTCCTGGGGTCCTGGGCGGCTGGGTCATGGCTGTGACACCCGCACGTCCCCTGTGCCCAGGCCCACTTCACACGCCCTCCTCTGCCCACAGGCCCTGGCTCAGCCCACAGCAGGCCCCAGGCCGCAGGGTCGCCACCGCCACCGCCTGTCCCACTGGCTGCAGAGGCTGCAGCAGGCCCCCGAGAAGGTGAGTGGGTGTCAGAGGACGGAGGCTGGAGCAGCTGGCCCTGGCCCCGGCAGCCACTGAGCCCCTTGTCCCCACAGGAGAACCCCGCCTGCCTCGAGGCCTCTGTCACCTTCAACCTCCTCCGCCTGCTGATGCGCGACCTGAAGTGTGTGGCCAGTGGACACCTGTGCGTCTGACCCACACCCTGCTGAGCCGTCGAGGAATCTCAGGTCTCATCTGTCAGCGACGACACTCCTTAATTTATTGTCCCCAGCCTTCCACGTGGCCTTATTTATTTGTGTGACTCTCAGACCCAGTGAAGTGTTTATTTTTCTACTTTTGTAAACATTGTGCAAATAAACGGCGAGTCCCAGGCTCTCCTGTGAGCCCCGTGTCCGTGTGTGTCCTGTTGGTGGCCATCTCTGTCTCCCCCACCTGCAGCTCCCCACAGCCCCTTGTCACCTGTCTGGGGTCTGTCGTGGGAGCCAGGGGGTCGGACTGTGGGGTCCTGGTTTCCTGGGCAGAAGTCAGAGTGTCCCCTGGGCTGTCCTGGGACCCTGCAGGGAGCCCTCCCAGGTCGCGGGCAGGGGCCACAAGCTGCTCCCTGGTGCTCAGGACTGAGGCCTCTGCTGGCACCGCAGCGGGATGGCAGCCTGGTCCTGGTCCTTGCCCCAGGGACGCTGCCCCTCAGGGAGCACAGCCCTGCCCCGTCTTCCAGGCTTGGGATCTCTGCTCCTTTCTCCCCCTCCTCTCTTCAGCCTGTGGCTGAAGAGCATCCTCTGGTCTTAAGGGCCCCTGTGCCTGGGTGGGACGCCATCACCCAACCAAGACAGTGTCCCTAGTTAAAGTCCGCAAGCCTTAAATACCCTTCATGTCCCTTTGTCAGAAGTTCCAGGGCTGGGCTGGTTGGCTTCCTGGGAGCCCTCGTGCAGCCTGTCCCAACACTTGGTGACTATGTGTCATGTGTGTCATTGTGTGTCATTGTGTGTGTGTCCTGGTGGTCCTGGCCCCTCAGGATGGAGGGGAGGCCTGGGGCTGGGCTCAGTGGGAGAGCGCTGGCCTGGAGTGTGGGAGGCCAGGCTTCGACCCTCAGCGTCACACAAAAATCAACAGCAACCAACCTACAGTGTCCGGCTACAGCTGAGGATGTTTTTGAAGTGAAGTGTGAGGGGATGGTGGGACAGTCCCCTCCTCAGCACATTCTCGTTCCCTTCACCCTCCTTCCTTCCTCCACGGGTCAGGAGGCTTGTGATGGGGTGACCCCGACCCTTGTACGTGAATGGTCAAGCCCTGGTCACCATGATCTTCCCTACCTTTCACTGAACATGGTCAGTCGCACGACCAATGTGTCCCCAGCCGATGACCGGGCACTGAACATATCCTTCCCTGCTCTGGTGCTACAGCCCCACTCCACCTGGTGACCAGGGACAGGTGTTCTTGACAGATGTTGGCTGCTCTCTTCCCTCACTGGGCATTTGGCAGAAGAGTACCGCGACGGGCCACCAGCTGACCTTCGTGTCCACTGGCACACTTGGCGGGTTCTAGGTAGAAATTCTACTCCTCTGGGAGGGCCGGCCTCTCCAGCCGCTGAGCCTCCTCTGGGGGATCCCTAAGGTGTCAGGGGGGGCTATGATCAGCAACGCCCCTCTGGTATTCACCCTTTGATTCCCAGGCTCATTTGTCTATATTCTGGGGACCCTAATGAGAGACTGAGGGTCCCTCTGAGAGCTATGGGCGTCCCTCGGTGTGCTCCTTGGTGTTGGTATTATAATGAAATACCCGAGGCCAGGCCTCCTTTGTAAGCACAGTAAGTTCAGACGCTGCTCCCAAGTGCCAGGGTTCCTTCTGCCGACGGCCTTCTTGTTGGCCAAGCCCTGAGTTGGCACATGGCCGGGAGGTGCTCCTGCACCTGGGGTCCTCCACCGTCTGTCCGTCTTCCAAACCGTGCGAGTTCCATCACCATGTTCCCATCTTGGGTCCGTATCTCCTCCCAGTCCCTTCCTGGGGCCCAGCTCTCGACACCACAGTGACTAGGAGACCCAAGCAGCACAACTGTGAAGGAGGAAGAGCTTATCTGAGGGCTCGGGGCTTCAGGGCTCTTAGTCCAGGGACAGCAGGCTCCATCCCGGGGGCTCAGGTGCGTCAGGACATGGTGGCAGAGAGGGTGGTGGAGGGAAGCGGCTCACGTGGTGATCAGGAAGCAGAGACTCCACTCTCCAGATGCAGGTACAGACCCCGATCCTCCACCCTATGCCCACCTCCTCCAGCTACGCCCCTGCCTCCAGTTACCCCCCAGTGAATGCCATCAGGGGGTCACCTCACTGATGACTCTAAGATTCCCACGACCCCATCATTTCCCCTGGACCTTCTGGCATCGTCTCACACGTGAGCGTTTGGGGGACGCCTCACATCCCCACCTTAGCAGCACCATGGTAGGTCGGATCCGTTTCTGCCCTCCACACCTCACAGTGGGGTTCACTGTGCACACAGGAAGCCTTGGGGGAGGCCCAGCCCAGATCCACGCCAAGGTGCGGTCTGCCTCACAGAGTCTCACTGCCAACCTGTCACCCAAGCTGCACCTCTAAGAGGTCGCTTGATGGCTCTGAGGGGCCATGAGCTTCTACCCAGGGGCCTGGGAGGAGCAGGAGGCCCAGCCCCCGCCACTGCTCGGCTTCCTTTGTAAGGAGTGTGTCTCAGCCCTGCTGAGGTTCTGCACGTCTGTCGCGCATCCGGTTTCCGTGACCCTAGGGGTTCTTCCTGGCCAAGGCCCGAGGTCAGGAAGGGCACAGCCATGGCTGGCTTATGCCAGGCCAGGTGCCCCCTGCCCTTCCAGGGCAGAGGCTCCTGTGTGCAGGCTGGGCTACTGGACACCTCTGCCCGGCAGGCTCCGCCTCAGCAGCGGCTCTGTGACAGCCTGGTGCCCGGGGGCTCGAGCACTGCTCCACACTGGCCCTCAACTGTCACCACAGCTGCTCAATCTTGTGCCCTCGGTTCTGAGCCGTGGCTGATGACGGGCTGGGATGTCAGCGACTGGCCCAGCCACGATTTCTCCTGGTTGATGAGTGCCACTTGGTGCTAGATTCTCTGGGGACCAGGACGTGAAAAGTAAAGGACCGTTACACTTTGAGCCGCCTCTCTGTTGTGCATTGAGTGGATCCCCAAAGACTGAGGTCCTGGAAGCTTGGTCCCCAGTGTGGCAATGGGGGGCGGTGGTGGGGCCTTTAAGAGATGTGGCCTCGTGGGGGGAGGTTAGGATGTTGGGCCTCTGCCCTCCGCAGGGATTAATTCTGGCTTTGCAGAGTGAGTTTGCTTTTGAGAGATCTGGTTGGTATGAGGGGAGGTCCCTCTACCTGTGCACCCGCTTCTGAGTACTGCTGAGTCCCTTTCCATGTCGTCCCTACGTTGTGATATATGGCAGGGCCCTCCCCGAGGCCAAATGGATGGAGCAGCTCCATCTTGGGCTTTCGGTCTCTAAAACTATGAGTGAAATGATCCATTTTGGCTTATAAAGCACTCAACCTAAGGCATTTTGCTATAGCAACAGAGAGCTACAAGGCTCTTTCAGCCCATCCATATGCCTTGGTCCCAGGTGTCCTCACCAGCATCACCTCAGCTTTCATCTCTCAGGCTGCTGACCAAGTGCCAGGGTGGTACCACTGCTCCTGTGTCCAGATCTGGTCACCTCGGGCTACTTCCCATTTCTCATGTGGACTATTTCCTTTGCCACCTGGACCTGTGCCCTTGGGAATCTTGCCTCCCTCCGGTGTGTCCGGCCCCTGGATTCAGCTGTGAACTCCTGTCCTTTCTCCTTAGCCTCCTGGGAGCCAGTCCACCCGTGGACCATGCACTGGCCTTTCATTCTCCACCATTGGTCCTGAGGGTACCTGCCGTGGGGCCACGGGACTGAGCAGAACAGGTGCTGGTTTGACATTGTGCCCGTCAGGGAGTCAGGACCCCTGTTCCAGAAGCCTTAGTGTCCCCTGGTCCTGCCTGTCCCGGATCCTGCACCCATCAGCTCCATTTTGGAATCGATTGCTGTTTGGTGTCCCTGATCTGATTTGGTGGGTCACTCTGTGTGTTGTGGCCCTGTAGTTCCTCTCCTCTGTGACCCGATAACGGGCTGGATGCTGCTTTGGGACCCTCTGTTCTTTTCTGTCGATGCCTTGACCTTGCTCCAGTCCCTGGGGGCTGCACTGGGACTCGCCCGTGGGGGCCCCGTGAACTCTGAGCAGGGCACTTTCTCACCACACACCTCTGACCGGAGGGTCTGTTGGGCCATCAGCCGGCCCTGGGCCCTAGGCTTCCTGTCCAGCACGACATCGCCCCACGTTAATGCCCGGGAATCATGCTTGAGCAACATGTCACTTTGACAACGTGCCTAGCAACCCTGTGGCTCTTCCTGAGTGACAGGAGGTGGGAGGCACTGGCTTTATTTGGAGGGGTCTGACAGCCCGGAACCTGGATTCCTAGAAACTTCACACCTGAGACCAGAGCTGGGCCTTCCTGGGGTCATCTACTCCCCCGGGAGGTCGTTCTTCCAATGTCCTCGTCACATCTTCCCTCTTCCTCTGGCGCAGGGATGGTCTGGGGGAGGGCGGCGTGGCCCCCACTCAGCTGATACTGATTACGGCAGGGCAGCAGGCTGCAGGCCCCGGCCAGGCTCCCCCTGGGCTCTGGACGTCCTCTGTCAGTGGGAACTCCTCGGCCTCCTTTCCAGTGGGGACCGGGGACTGCATTCACCCGCTCAGTGGCCACATAACCAAAGTCCTAGGACCTGTGTCCTCCTTGTAGCCAGGATTCCACGTCCAGCACAGCAGCTGCAGGATGACCTCTCCTGGGGGAGACTGCAGAGGCCCCTGTCATCTGTCAAGGTCCATCTGGGTTTGATGGGGACAAGGGGTGAATTAAATGGGGGTTCGAGGTGGACCCAAATTCCTGCAGCCTTCCACATTTGAGGATGGCCCTGGTGTCTGCCGTTACTTCTGGACACTATGACTGTGTTTTCCGTCATGGCCAGGATGGGAGGGGACCAGGACAGAGGTTCTATTTGGTCTTCTCTCATCACCATAGTCTCTGGGCCCCCCCCGGTCAGGACTCCATGTAACCCCTTCCCCAGGTGTCCCCATGCTGACAGGAGGCTCAGTGTGGCACGCTGGGTCCCCAGCTTCCATAGTCACCCAGATCCTGTGTCCCAGGATTCTGTTCAGGGCAGTGGCCTGTGGCCCCTTGGCGGTGCTGGGCAGGTAATAGGTGACAACTGGCCGTCGGTGAAGAAAGACGCAATCGGGGGCCCTTGCAGGGTTCCATGGGGTCAACACACCACCACAGCCAAGGTCAGGCTGGCAGTGAGCTGGGACCTCGGGAGAGCTCCAGAGTGGCCCTGGGTGTGTCTGTCCCCCCCAAGTCGATGCCAGGGACAGCGTGTTTTAGTGTCCTAGGTCTTTGGTGTGTTCAGATGTGGTGTCCCCCCAAGGTCACGTGTGAGACCATGCAGGAAGGTCTGGGGGAGAAATGGCTGGGCCACAGCCTTGGCCTCATCAGGGAATTAACCCCTGAGGGATTAACTGAGGGTCACTGGAGGCCGGGGGGTGGCTGGAGGAAGCAGGGCACTGGGGACAGGGCTGGGGGATACACCTGGTGCCTGGGGAGGGGAGTCTGCTTCCTGGGCGTTCTGTGAGCTGCTCCCCTCTGCCACACCCTCTGCCCTGATGTCCAGCCTCCCCTGGAGCCTGAGGAACCAGCCGGCTGTCCCCGGATTGAGACCTGGGAACGGTGAGCCCTCGGGTGAAGGTGTCCTGCTCTAGGACTGTTCTGGCTGGGTCCCTTCAGCCACCCCAGTGAAAACGCTGACAAAAACAGGCTTCAGGAACAGGGCAGCCCAGGGGGCTCAGAGGGACAGCTTCCACCGTCTTCCAGGTCTGGAGGCCGGAAGTCACACCTGGAGCCCTGGGCAGGCCGGTTCCCTCTGACACCTGTAGGGGAGACACCTTCCTCGTCTTGTCCAGCTTTTGGTGTTCTTGGGGGTGATCCTGGCATTCTTCAGAGGTACCCCCCAATGTCTGCCTCCATTGTCCCAAGGTCTTTCCTCCCTGGGGGCTCGCTGGGACAAGGACATCAGGGACACCAAAGGCATGAGCCTTCCAGGGCAGCCCCTGCCTGTGGTTCCAGTGGAGGGGTCTCGTCCTCAGAGAGCGTGGCTCATCCCATGCAGGAGACCCCGACGGTCTCCACTGCTGCCCTCTCTCCCTTCACTCCTCACCCGTGTCTCCCTCCCCTGCCTCCGGCTGCCGTGAGACCCACCGTCCACCGTCCTCTGTGTGGGGAGCTGAGTGCTGTCCACCTTCCACACTGCTCCCTGCTCCGGCCATGGTGGGGGCTTTTATGAGGGAGAGCTCTTAGCCGGGCTTCCCCGACCTGGGGATCCTTTCTGAACGTCAGCGCTGGCTCCAGTCCCCCAGATCCCAGCCAGGGTTACCCAATAAATGGTCCTGAGCCAGAGGTGGCTCCTGGCCTGTCCCTGGCCACCAAGTTCAGATTGTGTCATTTAACCCTTAACAACCTCGGGAAAGCAGGGTCCTGTCATCACTCCTTACAGACAGAAACCTGACATCCAGCAACTTAAGGGGACTGTCCCCAAATACACAGCTATTAAACTGAAGTGGGGTTTAAAGGACACACTAGGTGGCTTCAGGCTTTTCCTCTAATGCCATGGCCACCCTGAAGCGTCTCAGTGCCCCCTTTGCTGACTGTCTCCATTTCCCCAGTCTCCTCCCTCGGGATCGTCATCCATTTCTTGGCCTTTTTTCTCTCTCTCTCCCTCTCTCTCTCTCTCTCTCTCTCTCCTTTTTGGGATCCATCCCTCTTTTTATTCCTTTTCCAACCAACGTTCAGCTCAGCGTCTCTGGGTCTGTCTCAGTCAATCTGTGTGTTTCAGTTTTGAATAAAGTTGGTCTCCATCTTTGGTGAAGGTACCCAGTCATGTTCATAGAATAAGGCCTGAGAACAGAAAACCACAAAAGAAAAGAAGACCTCACCTATGATGTCCCCACCTTTCAGCCCACCTCTGCAACAGTTTTCCAGGGTATAAAAACTTTCAACAATTTTAATTGTGTGTTCTTGTCTCAAAATAAAATTGAAAAGGGCTGGGGATGTGGCTCAGGGGTTAAGCAGCCCTGGGTTCAATACCCTGGTTTTAAACAAATAAACAAAACCCTCATTTGAGGGATTGTGTGCAGGGGGAGTCAGGTCACTTTTCCAAAATTATTTGGATTTACCAACTAAAAGATGTGATGTTGGGAAGGGTGGGGAGAGGTGATAGAAACTTGCAAGGTATGCTTAAGACATTTTGGGGTGTATCTTCTAATGTTTTGGTAGTATTGCCCTTATGGGTTTTTAGAATAATTACACTCTAAACATTTTGATGTTTCATAAAAGTTCTGTGCTTTTTTAAATTCAATGCACCCAAGCATTTTCTAATACTTTCCTTTACAAAAAATTTTTTTTGGATGGACACAGTACCTTTATTATTATTTTTTTAATTTTATTTATTTTTTTAAGAGAGAGGAGAGGGAGAGAATTTTTTAATATTTATTTTTCAGTTTTCGGTGAACACACATCTTTATTGTATTTTATGTGGTGCTGAAGATCGAACCAGCACCCCGCACATGCTGGGTGAGCCTGTTACCGCTTGAGCCACATCCCAAGCCCATTTTATTTGTTAATTTTTATGTGGTGCTGGGGATCTAACCCAGTGCCTCACGCATGCTAGGCAAGCCCCCTACAACTGAGCCACAACCCTGGGCAATACTTTCCTTCTTTATAATTTTATTCATTTGTTTTAATGTGGTACTGAGGGTTGAACCCCGTCCCTGACACATGCCAGGCAGGTGCTCTACCACTGAGCCACAACACTAGCCCCAAGCTCTGTGCTGTTGAACAGGAAACTTACACTCAAAAAACATGAGTTTGGAATATTAGTGAGTAAGAGGGAATAGCCTCGAAAAAAGTCATTATTCATCCATAATTGTCAATATTCATTAATTAACTTAATGACAATTCAAAGTGGTCCCCTGAAGAAAGCATGGATATTTTGCTAGAACAGACCTCAGCCATTCTAATAGGGACAGGAGACAGCAACCATCTCCAACCACAACCCAGACATCTGCGATCAAATCCCCACTCCAATGGGCCTCAGTGTCCTCATTTGTACAATGGCGGGTAGGAGGATCTACCCACCGTGTTGGGGGAGAAAACCCAGTGGACACAGGAGGAGAGGGTAGGATGGGGCTTGCCCGCGGGAGATGCCCGCCCGCCTTGGCAATGTCATTCTAAGCCACGCTTAAGGACAGTCCATGGTTCTAGTTCTCAAGAAGAATCTACTACTTCTATAATTAGTAAAGAAATGAATATTACTTAATATCAGAACAGGAAAGTGTGTGTTCAGCAGAGGCAAAGAAAAGGCAGGGAAAGGAAGGAAGAAGAAGAGATGGGCAAGTAACCCCAAGGCCCAGGACGGGAGCAGGACCACTGCAGGGTGAGCTCCCAGGCGGCCACCTGTGCAGGTGGGCAGGGAGCCGCACTGTGGCTGGTGAGAAGGGAAGGTGGGCTTTCAGTGGCTCCTGGAGTGCAGGAGGAGGAGCAGGCGGTGCAAAAAGTCAAACCTGTGTTTGGAAAGGAGTCCAGGCCACTTGCCCTGCAGCAAGAGTTGAGCCAAGCCTGGCACCAGACCATTGTAGGGTAAAGTCCTCTGAGCCAGGCAGGGATCCCACGCGGCCTGGGGCCAGCGATGACGTTGCGAAAAGGGTACCTGGGACGGGGAAGCCTGGCGGGGAAGGGCTTCTCATCCACTCACATAAAAGTCACCATGGATGGCCCTGAGGCCACTGCGGAAGGTGGACACCACTCTGCACACCACAGAGGAGACAGAGAGGGGCACCTCCAGGCATCGAGTGCACATCGGAGGTGAAGAGCGAGGGGCCAGAGGTGAGAGGACAGAGGGCCTCGGGGTCCACGCGGTCTGTCCTCTGCATGCCTACAGCGCATGCTCTCTGAGGACCCCTCCACTCAACCAGAGGCAGGGGGCTGCCCTGGAAGGCTCATCCTTGGGTCTCCCTGACGTCCTCGCCTCCTGCAGGAGCAGAGATGAGGCCCAGGAGCGGAGCTTTTTGGGTGGCCTTGTGGCTGTGGGTCCTGTGGACACTGGGTGTGGCGTCGGACTCCAGGGGGACAGTGCCCAGGCGCTGCCTGCTGTCACACTACCGCTCGCTGGACCCCAGGGCGCTGGCAGCAGTCAAGGCGCTGAGGGACAGCTACGTGAGTGGGGACCGCCCTCCAGCCCTGCGCCCAGCCCTGAGCCCGCCAGCGCCCATCCTTGTCCCCAGCGCCCCTGCGACCTAGCGCTGAGCCTCGCCTCTGGGACTGTGCAGCAGGATTCTGAGCAGGACGCTCCCCAGAGCCCGAGCTCCAGCACCACCCAGGCTGGGCGCCAGCGGAGGGGTGCGTCGCGCTGGGCGGCGGGGAGTCACGGTGGCGGCGCTGGGCGGGGCCGAGGGAGCGCGGGGCACATCTCAGCCCCGACCCCGCGTTGCAGAGCTGCTGCGCCCAGGGGACCACGGGGGGAGCCACCTGGCCAGACCCGTGCCGCGTCCCCACATCCTCGCGGGCTCCGCGATTAGGTGTCAGCCTCACCTGACGCTTGTCCCGCAGGAGGAAGAGACCCTGAGCTGGAGGCCGCGCAACTGCTCCTTCCGCCCCCGGAGGGACCATCCGCGGCCCTCGGTGAGGACAGGTGCCTGGGAGGGGGCGCGGGGCGCTGGCGCGGCGACTCTAACTGCCATCGGGTCTCCACAGTCCTGTGCTGGGCTGCGCCACGTGGCCCGCAGCATCGCGGACGCCCAGGAGGTGCTGAGGGGCCTGCGACACCCGGAGATGCTCCCTGGCACCGATCAGACCCTGAAGCTGCTGGCGGAGGCGGGACGCGACCTGGAGACCTGCGTGAGTGACAGCGCGGATCTCAGCCTGCTTATGCCATGGAGCCCCACCGGTTTGCAGAGCTTTTCTGCTCCTTGGGACACCAGTCCCGATTCTCCTCCTCATGACACCCACCAAATCAGGGCTGGGTCGGCAGCAGGGAGGGTCACTGGCTGGTTAGGAGGATCTTTGTGGCCGGTGGCTGCCCCACTGACCCCAGTCGCCCCTGCAGCTCCAGCTGATCCCGCAGGGCTCCATGAGAAAGTCCCCCAGGACACCGCGGAGGCGTCACAAACCACGCAGAGCTGTGAGTGCAGCGGGCAGTGCAGGGCTCCCACCGAGGGGACAGCAGCGGGTGGAAAGATAACCAGGAGCCTGGGGGCGACGGGGCCCTGTCCAGGAGGTCCTGGGGAAGGACAGTCCTGACTCCTGCCGGCTTCCAGGACTCGCCTCGCTGCCATGAAGCCTCTGTCATCTTCAACCTGCTGCGCCTGCTCACGCGGGACCTCAGGCTGGTGGCGCACTCAGGACCCTGTGTCTGACCTGCTGGGCTTTGCTGGGATCCGAACCTGGAGCCACTGGATGTTGGGCCCTAGACCGGGCATGTCTCTTGGCCAATGGACGCTGAGGCTCCAGACACTGGCCCCACCAGGACCCACTGGCACCCGCTCTTCCCTGAGAGAAGTTGTGGGTCCCCAGGATGCGGGGCTTTATCGTGGATGAATGACCTCCAGTTATTCCAGTGGCTAGTAACGCAGAAGAGCCTTGAACTTGGGCACGACCCTCGCTGCCTTCAACACTGAGGTTGCCAGGAACCTCAACCCACTTCAGGAATCGTGTCCCTTGATTGGGACCCTGGAAGCCGCCTTGAGAGTCTGAATCTCTGAGTCTCTGACCGACATCCAAAGGGCCCCCATTCCTGAAGGAACTGGGGAGTGAAGGGCACCTGGTCCTGGATTAGTGTCTTCCCTGGACTCTGTTACATGTGTGTTCCTTGTACTGTGAAGTCCCTGTTAGCGCTCCTGACCCCTGTTGTTAATTTATTACAGTTCATACACAGTGTTGCCTTCCATCTTTTCTGTTCTGTGTTTTCATTTGGACTCGCCCTCGACAGCAAGAAGGACTGAATGCCCAGAATCGGGGGACAAGAGTGTCAATTCTGACCCTGCCATTCAATTAGAGCTACTCCAGGAAAGTGAGATCTGTGGGAGGCTCAGTCTCCCCATCTGCACAGAGAGGGCGACTGCTTCTCTTGCAAAGGAGCAGCACACCTGGAAGTGGTGTTTGTAAGGTCCTTGCTGACATCCTCGGGGTCTTCCCAAATGACCTCCATCAAAGAAGCCTGCGCACAGGTACAGAAATACTCGGATTAGTGCTCTTTGTCCAAACCAGGGGACTAGCCCTCCTGGCTGCCACCTGAAGCCTCCTCCCCAAGGCCATACAGCTCTTAAGGGCCTTGAGCTCCAGAGCGATTGCAGGTCACTGCCTGGTCTGACTGTCCAAGCATCAGGACAGGGCATGTGGATCAGTGGCAGAGCAGTGACCGGCACAGGCAAGGCCCTGGGTCCCATCCCCACACCACACACTCACACTCACACTAACAGACTCACACTCACACAGACAAAAGCAGTGTAGTGCCAAGGGATTTGCAATTTGTGACAATGTGCAGAATTTGCAGTGGGTACAGTGTCTCCTCCAGGCAGGATTAAGGCTCCTGTACTGGAAACTGAACTGGGAGGTGCATTGGGCATGTCCTGCTCTGATTTGGAAGCCGTTGTCTGAATCAGAGCTCAGAGAGTGTGACTGTGTATCCGTTTCCTGGAAGTGTGAATGAGGGACATAGGTTTTGGGATGGAGGCAAGTGTCACAGAGGACTGTCTTTTCTCACAGTCATGAGCTCTAGGTCCAGGAGACCCAACCACAAGGGAGACTGGATTGGCCTCCAAGTGTCAGAGGAAACACTCATAGTCTTGACCTCACTTCTTCCTTGCTGTGTGTCCTTAGGCAGGTCTCTTAACCTCTCTGAGATTCTGCAGTTTGCTACTTAATGCAAAAGGAGGCAAGCCACAGTGCTCCCTGGGTGCGAATGTGCATGTCCAGTGCCAGGTGAGATAAAGCATCTGGAGCAGAGCTGGACATGACAGGGCTCAGCACAAGGGGTGGCTCTCCTTCCCTGAGTGGGCTCCGTCCCTCATTCCCCTGGCTCTGTGCTCAGAGCCTCTCCTCAGGACCTGCCTGCTGCACACGCCCTGCTGTGCCCCTGCCTCTCCAGTTTTGTTTTGTGTTACTTGACACAGCACAGGGCAGCTGCCCAGTTGCCAATTGCCCCTGCAAGGAACAGTGCTCAGGAAGGACAGTTTCGAGTTCTTTCCAGGGCTCTGTCCCTGCCCTGCTCTGGGCAGCAGGTGGAGAGGGGTGGGGCGCTCAGGACTCCTCACTCTGGACCTTCCCTTCCTGAGCCTCCCCACCTACAGCCTCCACCCTGCCCCCTCCCCGCCCTGTGGGAAGCTGCAATCTTCAGGGCAGCCGCTCCCTGGGGAGCCCTGCCATCTCGTCCCTGCAGGGGACATCCTGCCCGAGGCTGGTCCCCATCTCTCTGTGCACCCCAGTCCTGGGTCCCTCCCAGCAGCCACCGGAACCCCTTCCTGTGACCTGGGGCCGCCCCAGGGCTGAGGGTTCCCTGGGAGTCTCCTGCCATGGCCAGGCTGAGTCCCTGTCCCTTTCCCTTTCGCTTCAGCTGCTCACCTGTGCGAGGCCCCGCCCCCGGGCTTCCCCAGCCTGGGCTCCCCTGGTGGCCAGCGCAGGCCTGGGCGCATTTTCGCTTTTCCTACATCAGCTGGGGCTGCCCTGAGCAGGGATAAAAGCTGCCCCATGGAGCTGCAGGGACAGTCCACCCTGCACCACGGGGACAGAAGCTGGGGACACTGCAGCACCCAGACCCAAGGACCTCGGGAGAGAGCCTGGACACAGCCGCAGGTGCACCCTGTGTTCCCATCGCTGACGGCCACCAGACCCGAGGATGAAGCTGGGTGAGCCCCACAGCGTGGCCCGGGTCACCATCCCCAGTGCCTCTGTCCTCGCATCCCCAGCCCCTGACCCTGTCCACTCGGGTTCCAGGCACGGCTGCAGGCTGCTGGCTCCTCCTGACGCTGACGTCTGCGGTGCTGACGAGGACACGGGCAGTTCCTGTGCCCAGTCCCCTCAGCGCCCACCCAGATGCCAGGGACTGTGACATGGCCCAGTTCAAGACTCTGGCCCCACGGGAGCTGCAGGCCTTCAGGAAGGCCAGAGACGCCTTTGTGAGTGTCCCTGTCCCTCCTGCCTGTGCCCTGGCCTCCTCCCTGGGCCTCCCCGTGCAGCTCTGTGGGTGGCCCTCAGCCTCCCTGCAGGGCTGGCCTCTGCCCTGTCCACCCTGGGCTCCCTCCCGCTCTGGCTGCTCTGGGGGACCTGAGGTCTCTCTCGCAGGGAGCCTGCCCTTCCCCTGAGGGAACCTGCCCTCTTCCTACCGTTGGCCCCTCCAGGCCCCTGCTGTGGTCCAGCCTTCGCCCTCCAGTGTGGGCTAACCTGTGCCCTTGCTCCCCAGGAGGAGTCCCACTTGCTCAAGGACCTCGAGTGCCGCTCCCCGCTCTTCCCCAGGCCCTGGGACCTGCGGCAGCTGCAGGTGAGCTGGCAGAGCCAGGCCAGCCTGGCCTCCGGGGCCCACTCAGCGCCTCCCAGGGACCCTGTCCTTCTCACCGGTCCCTCTCCCTCCCTGCCCACTGTCCCTCCCCAGTCCTGCCTGCCTGCTGTGCCCTCTCCCTGCCCCTCCCCCTCCTCTCCCTGCCCTCCCTCCCTGTCCCTCCCAGCTCTCTCAGGGAGACCTCTCACTGTCTCTGTCCCCCTCAGGTGTGGGAGCGCCCTGTGGCCTTGCAGGCAGAGCTGGCCCTGACGCTGCGGGTCCTGGGGACCATGGCCAACTCGACCCTGGGGGACGTCCTGGACCAGCCCCTTCACACGCTGGGCCACATCCAGTCCCAGCTGCAGGCCTGTGTGAGTCCTGGGGTCCTGGGCGGCTGGGTCATGGCTGTGACACCCGCATGTCCCCTGTGCCCCGGCCCACTTCACACGCCCTCCTCTGCCCACAGGCCCTGGCTCAGCCCACAGCAGGCCCCAGGCCCCAGGGTCGCCACCGCCACCGCCTGTCCCACTGGCTTCAGAGGCTGCAGCAGGCCCCCGAGAAGGTGAGTGGGTGTCAGAGGACGGAGGCTGGAGCAGCTGGCCCTGGCCACGGCAGCCACTGAGCCCCTTGTCCCCACAGGAGTCCCCCGCCTGCCTCGAGGCCTCTGTCACCTTCAACCTCCTCCGCCTGCTGATGCGCGACCTGAAGTGTGTGGCCAGTGGACACCTGTGCGTCTGACCCACACCCTGCTGAGCCGTCGAGGAATCTCAGGTCTCATCTGTCAGCGACGACACTCCTTAATTTATTGTCCCCAGCCCTCTACGTGGCCTTATTTATTTGTGTGACTCTCAGACTCAGATCCAATGAATTTTGTTTATTTTTCTACTTTTGTAAACATTGTGCAAATAAACGGCGAGTCCCAGGCTCTCCTGCGAGGCCCGTGTCCGTGTGTGTCCTGTTGGTGGCCATCTCTGTCTCCCCCACCTGCAGCTCCCCACAGCCCCTTGTCACCTGTCTGGGGTCTGCCGTGGGAGCCAGGGGGTCGGACTATGGGGTCCTGGTTTCCTGGGCAGAAGTCAGAGTGTCCCCTGGGCTGTCCTGGGACCCTGCAGGGAGCCCTCCCATTCGCGGGCAGGGGCCACAAGCTGCTCCCTGGTGCTCAGGACTGAGGCCTCTGCTGGCCCTGCAGCTTGATGGCAGCCTGGTCCTGGTCCTTGCCCCAGGGACACTGCCCCTCAGGGACCAGAGCTGTGCACCCGCCTGGAAAACAGTCCTAATGCTCCAGGAATCATGGCCGCCCTCCCCCTTTGAGGACAGCCCTGTGTCTGCCCTCACCTCTGGGATGTCATCGCTTACTGTCCTGGCCAGGATGGGAGGGGACCAGGACAGAGGTTCTATTTGATCTTCTCTCATCACCATAGATCTCTGGCCCCCCCCTTGTCAGGACTCCATGTAACCCCTTCCCCAGGTGTCCCCATGCTGACAGGAGGCTCAGTGTGGCACGCTGGGTCCCCAGCTTCCATAGTCACCCAGATCCTGTGTCCCAGGATTCTGTTCAGGGCAGTGGCCTGTGGCCCCTTGGCGGTGTTGGGCAGGTAATAGGTGACAACTGCCGTTGGTGAAGAAAGACGCAATTGGGGGCCCTTTGTCGGATTCCATGGTGACAACACACCACCACGGCCAAGGTCAGGCTGGCAGTGAGCTGGGACCTCGGGAGAGCTGCAGAGTGGCCCTGGGTGTGTGTGTCCCCCCCAAGTCGATGCCAGGGACAGCGTGTTTTAGTGTCCTAGGTCTTTGGTGTGTTCAGATGTGGTGTCCCTCCCAAGGTCACGTGTGAGACCATGCAGGAAGGTCTGGAGGAGAAATGGCTGGGCCACAGCCTTGGCCTCATCAGGGAATTAACCCCCTGAGGGATTAACTGAGGTCACTGGAGGCTGGGGGTGGCTGAAGGAAGCAGGGCACTGGGGACAGGGCTGGGGGATACACCTGGTGTCTGGGGAGGGGAGTCTGCTTCCTGAGCGTCCTGTGAGCTGCTTCCCTCCGCCACACCCTCTGCCCTGATGTCCAGCCTCCCCTGGAGACTGAGGAACCAGCCGGCTGTCCCCGGATTGAGACCTGGGAACGGTGAGCCCTCAGGTGAAGGTGTCCTGCTCTAGGACTGTTCTGGCTGGGTCCCTTCGGTCAACGTAGGGAAAACGCTGACAAAAACAGGCTTCAGGAACAGGGCAGACCAGGGGACTCAGAGGGACAGCCTTCACCGTTTCCCAGGTCTGGAGGCCGGAAGTCACACCTGGAGCTGTGGGCAGCCGGTTCCCTGTGACACCTGTAGTGGACCCGCCTTCCTCACCTTGTCCAGCTTTTGGAGTTTGTGGCCATCCTGGGCCTTCCTCAGAGGCACCCACAATGTCTGCCTCCGTTGTCCCACGGCCTCTGCTCCCCGGGGTCTTCCCTTCCTCTCTTCTTCCTTGACTTACAAGGACACCAAGGTTCAGGCCCCCTCCAATGACCTCATCTTAACTGCTCCCGTGTGCAATGGCCCTGTCTCTAAATGGGGTCACCCTCTGAGGTACGGGGGTTAGGACTTCCCCACACACTATGGGGGACATAATCCAACCCAGGAGACGTGTGGACCTCAAGGGCAGAGTGATACGTGAAGTAAGTAGAAAGGGGCTTTTGATACTAATTATCTCTTATATCTAAGTTGTCCTAAGTGTCCTTTACATTTTAAATGGCTTCGTTCACATACAAACGCCCTCCTTGACCTTAACCCCTGGAGGGCAGAGGCGCACACCTGCAGCCCAGCTGCTGAGAGGCTGAGGCAGGAGGATTCCAAGTTGGAGGTTCCTCCCAGCAGCGCAGGGAGACCCCGTCTCCAAGTGATAAAGTGGGGGGCTCCCTGTGGACCCCGTGGCCAGGTGCCCTGGGTTCAGCCCCCAGGACAAACAGGAGCAGCAACAGCAACGACAAGTCAGGGAATGCGCCCTGGCTGTCAGGAGCTGCTCAAGGCAGCGCAGCACCCAGGTCCTGGGCCCCTTGGCAGAAGGGCTGAGGAACGGCTCTTGGACACCCCTGCTGTGACGCTGTAGGTCCCTCTCCCGGGGTCCCATCCCTCCTTCCCACCGGCCCTGGAAGCCTACTCAGGCTGCCTCCCGGGCGAGGGCACAGGGCTTCCTCTCAGGGCCTCTGACCACAGCCTGGGCCCTGCTCCTGGGTTTCTTTACTTGTGCAAATTCAGAGACCCCCCATGGCTGCCCACCTGTCCCCCCCCCCCCCCCCCCCCGCAGACGTCTGTTCTACCCCAGGTCTCCCGGGTCGGGCCCGCAGGCGGCCAGTCTGATCACGCTCTCCATCGCGACAATCGCATCTGCCTTCCCAGGACGTCCGTGTCACTGCCTGGCCTCCTGTCTCAGGTCCTCGCACGCCCACGGCCATCAGGGAGCCGGCTTCTAGGAGCATCCCCGAGTGCCCCTCCTGGCCCTGACGGAGCCACCTTGGGGTGTCTTGATGGTCTGGGTTCCCTTGTCCCCCTGGAAGTCAGAGGGTCACCCCCGAAACCCCTCTGTGGGCCCCAGAGCGGGAGGCCATCCAGCCCTATGGGACATTCCCAGCCTCACCCCCCTCCCACCCTCTTCCTGAGGTGCCACCAGGAAACCTGGGCTCCCAGTTCCCAGCCTCCATCGCCCCTGCTGGACTGGCACACGTTCTGTCATAGGAGAAGGCTCCATGCTGGTGACCTCTCTCTCACCCTCAGGATAAAGGTCAAATCTCGGGACCTGTCTGTGGGACAGAAGGGGAGCTTGGTCACCTGCCAGCGTAAAATCCGGCCCAGGCTGGATTATGGTCCCCCAGCTGTCCCAAAGATATGCTGAAGTCCTCATCCCCCACCTACAATGTGACCTTCTGTGGAGACGGTCTCTATATTGGCAATCAAGCAAGCAAAGCCATCAGGGTGGGCCCAATGCAGTGTGACTGGTGACCTCCCAGAGGGGGACCTATGCACCCAGACGTGGGCAGGGAGAGGCCCCGTGGAGATGGGGCTGAGCGGGAGGACACGGCTCCTGCCAGACCCTGGGATCCCGGCCATCCCCCTGCAGGCGAAGGAGGCCAGGGAGGTCCTCCCACAAGTCGCAGGGGGCTGGCCCTGAGTTTTGGCCTTCTGACCCCAGAACTGTGAGACAAATACCGTGACTTTGAGGCAGCTGGTCCTGGGTACTTTTCTCCCCCAGCCCTTGGAGACTGGAGCACCGGCTGCACCTTCTGCGCATCTTTATTGTGGAAAACTGTGGATCGGGGCTCAGAATCTGGAGTTTGGTTTTCCTCTGGGCCTGTAAAATCAGGCTCGGAGTCCTCCTCCTCCCGTTCCTTGACCAGCGACCATCTTGCTGACACTTTGCGCCCCTGCTGCTACTGACTGTTTATGCTGCAGTGTGCGGTGCCCTAGAGTAGAATGAGACGGCGCCTCCCAATAGTCTGGGATCTCCTTCACCTGGGGACCTGCACCGTCCTGTCTGCGACTGCCACTAGACTCCCTGGAGAGTTGGGCCAACTCTCATGAATCATCAGGATAAAGGTCAAATCTCGGGACCTGTCTGTGGGACAGAAGGGGAGCTTGGTCACCTGCCATGACCTCCTGCAAGGGGGCCCTCAGTATCAGGGACTCCCACAAGGGAGCCATTCATCAGTGCGGGGAACTCTGAAAGGGGGGGTAGTGTTTTTAAATCCCTGAGTGTGCGAGTGAGGAACTATTTGTGGCTCCCCGCGTGCACTACAGGATCCCAGGAAGCCCCCACCTGCGGTCCCGTGGTGACTTCCTAAGGCATAACACTGATTCACGTCCTATAATGGGACCTCTGGCCAAGCCCAGGGTTTCTGCGGGTTCACCTTCAGCCACGAAGCATCTAAACTTCCTTTGGGAAGGCGGCCAGGCTGGCGCTGTGTTTGACACCCGCCTCCCCTGCCTGTCTTGAGACACGGACCCTGGGTGTCACTTTAAATGCAAGCTGCCGTGGGACATACATGTTTTCCCGTTTCTTGCATTCTAGAATTCTTCCTTATTCAGTTCCTCTCTAAACGGCTTTCTCTTCTCTCCAGATGGGCACAGGGAAGAAAAATGGAAAGATCCCAAATATGCAGATTTTCTTTTTCTTTTCTTCTTTTTAAAATATTTTTTAGTTGTAGATGGACAGAACGCCTTATTTTATTTGTTTATTTTTATGTGGTGCTGAGGATTGAGACCAGAGCCTCTTCACATGTGCTAGACAAATGCTCTGTCACTGAGCCACAACCCCAGCCCAAGTTTTTTTTTTTCTTAAAACCTTTTTCTGAGGATTTCATAGGCTCCCACATTCTTTTTTTTTAATTCTAATTTGTTATATATGACAGCAGAATGCAATATATAGTACACAAATAGAGCACAATTTTTCATGTCTCTGGTTGTACACGAAGTAGAGTCACACCATCCATACATGTACTTAGGGTAATGGTGTCCGTCTCATTCCACCGTCTTTCCTAACCCCACTCCTCCCCTTCCCCTCCATCCCCTCTGCCCTATCTAGAGTTTGTCTAGTCCTCCCACGCTGCCCCTCTCATCCCCTTTATGAATCAGACTCCTTATATTAGAGAAAACATTTGGCATTTGGTTTTTTGGGATTGGCTGACTTCACTTAGCATGATATCCTCCAACTCCATCCATTTACCTGAAAATGCCATGATTTTATTCTCTTTTAATATTGAGTAATATTCCATTCTGTATGTGTGTGTATATGTATGTGTATATATATATATATATATATATATATATATATATATATATATATATATATATATCACAGTTTCTTTATCCATTCATCTACTGAAAGGTATCCAGGTTGGTTCCACAGTTTAGCTATTGTGAATTGTGCTGCTATAAACATTGATGTGGCTATGTCCCTGTAATATGCTGTTTTTAAGTCCTTTGGGCATAGACTGAGGAGAGGGATAGCTGGGTCAAATGGTGGTTCCATTCCCAGTTTTCCAAGGAATCTCCACACTGCTTTCCATATTGGCTGCCCCAATTTGCAGTCCCACCAGCAATGTAAGAGTGTGCCTTTTCCCCCACATCCTCGCCAACACTTAATTGTTGTTGGTGTTCTCAATAGCTGCCTTTCTGACTGGATATTAAGAGATGTGCCTGTGGTAAAAATTTGCTCCCATTCTGTAGGCTCTCTATTCACTTCACTGTTTCTTTTGCTGAGAAGAAACTTTTTAGTTTGAATCCATCCCACTTATTGATTCTTGATTTTAATTCTTGTGCTTTTATAGCAGTCTTATTAAGGAAGTCGGGCCTAATCCAACATGATGGAGATTTGGGACTACTTTATCTTCTAATAGGCGCAGGGTCTCTGGTCTAATTCCTAGGTCCTTGATCCGCTTTGAGTTGAGTTTCGTGCATGGTGAGATACAGGGGCTTAATTTCATCTTGTTGCACGTGGATTTCCAGTTTTCCCAGCACCACTTGTTGAAGAGGCTATCTTTTCTCCAATATATGTTTTTGGCACCTTTGTCTAATACAAGATAACTGTAATTACGTGGGTTTGTCTCTGTGTCCTCTATTCTGTACCACTGGTCTACCAGTCTATTTTGGTGCCAATACCATGCCATTTTTGTTACTGTTGCTCGATAGTATAGTTTAAGGTCTACTGTAGTGATGTCGCCTGCTTCACTCTTCTTGCTAAGGATTGCTTTAGCAATTCTAGGTCTCTTATTTTTCCAGATGAGTTTCATAAATGCTTTTTCTATTTCTATGAGGAATGTCATTGGGATCTTGATTAGAATTGCATTCAATCTGTATACTGCTTTTAATAGTATGGTCATTTGGACAATATTAATTCTGCCTATCCAAGAACAAGGGAGATCTTCCCATCTTCTAAGGTCCTCTTTAATATCGTTCTTTAGCGTTCTATAGTTTTCATTGTAGAGGTCTTCCACCTCTTTCATAAAAATACGGAACACTTCACGAATTTGCTTGTCATCCATGCGCAAGGGCCAATCTAATCCTCCCTGTATCGTTCCAATTTTAGTATAGGTGCTGCTAAAGCAAGCCCACTCCCACATTCTGGGCTGACTCTAATCTGATCCAAAGTGCACTCTATGGTGATAAAGTTGTTGTATGCGCACCTTCTCTAGAGTAATTAATTACAGCCATGTCGTTTGGGGGTCTTTGTCTTTTCCTGAGCTCAAGTGTATTTTTTAATGACAAATTCACCTTTTCTCCTGAACCGTTAGTCTTGTTGTCTAACTGAAGTTTTTTGCCCTCTGTATTTCTTTCTGCTGTCTTGGCTCAGAGCAGTCGTTCAAGGGTTAACTCTCATCTACACGAGAGAAAGAAGGAGCCCTTCTCCTTTGAAGAGCAGGAAAAGGAACAGTGAGAGTAAATCTGCCTCCACAAGGATGAAAGGACAGCTGAACCTTTGACTTCAGCATCCACCATGACTAAGAAGACTTTATTCCGAATGTTCCCAATTTCACAGGCTCTATTTTAATTTCTAAAGGGCTCAGTCTGACAGTCTGTATAAGAAACCCTTATAGCTCTTTTGAATCCTATCTGGGGAAGTCATACCTGGCAAAAAGCTATAAAAATTTTTGTTTTCTGCTAATTTCCATGTCTCTGTGTGCACACCTGCGTATTCTAAGTTGTGTCTACTTGTGTGCTTGTGTCTGCATCATGTACATGGTACCGAAAGTTGGCACGTGGATAAAGAGTGCTCACACCATTAAAAATGGACCCAAATACCTTTCAGTTCAAGGGACTTAAAATGGTTAAAGAGATAAAACATTTTTTTTAAAGAAAACAAAAGCCTTTAAAATTACAAACACACACAAATTGTTTTCCAGGTGATCGGCCACAAAGGGTGTTATTTTCTATAAAGTGTTTAAAGTGTACTGTGCTTTGCTTCTAGGATTTTTTTCCTCCACAGAAAAGGATGGCTTAAAATGTCCACTAAACTTGGTTTTCATGAGTAACCCAAGTTGAAAATGGGTGAATCAGATTTAATGTAAATGGGGTAAACATTGTAAATGTGGGTTTTTTTAATTGTTGGCCAATGGCCTGTGTAACTCTACATCATGTACAACCAGAAGAATGAGAAGTTATACTCCATTTCTGTATGATGTGTCCAAATGCATTCTACTGTCATGTGTGACTACTTAGAACAAATTAAAAAATGCAAATGGTAAAAAAAAATTGTTGGTCAATGGTAAGAGAGTTTAAGATTGCTTTTTTTTTTTTCTGAGTCTTCACTTACAGCAAGATGACTAAGGTTTAAAATTCTACTTTCAGGGCTGGGGTTGTGGCTCAGTGGTAGAGCGCTTGCCTCGCATGTGAGAGGCCCTGGGTTCAATTCTCAGCACCACATAAAAATAAATGAATGAAATAAAGGTTCATCAACATCTAAAAAAATATTTTTTTAAAAAAATTCTACTTTCATGTATGTTTTATATACAAGGATTAAAAGAAGGAAAAATAATTCAAAAGATGATAAAATACTGTTGTTTTATTTGGACCTAAGAAGCATTCGATATTCTGACTCAAACTTTAGGCCCCTCAAGGCCAACACTCCTGGATTCTGACTCTGGGAAGGGTGTCACCAATGAGGGGGAAGCATCTGGGCCAGCTGCAGGGGCTCCCCCTCCCCACCTGCCCTGCACCCTTCACTCTCCAAGAGAAGGAAAAATCTGCATGTGCAAGTTTGTCTGTTTTAAAGGTTCCCGCCTGTCAGCCCTGGTTTTGGTGATCTCTTGTTTTTCTTATCTGTTACCTGCCCTTTACAACGTGGCATATTACATTGATCTCTTTAAAAAATCTTAGCTGGGGTGGGGATGTGGCTCAAGCGGTAGCACGCTTGCCTGGCATGCATACGGCCCGGGTTCGATCCTCAGCACCACATACAAATGAAAATGTTGTGTCCGCCGAAAACTAAAAAATAAATATCAAAGAATTCTCTCTCAATCTCTCTCTCTCTCTCTTAAAAAAAAGTAAAATAAAGATATTGTGTCCACCTATAACTAAAAAGAAAGAAAGAAATATTTTTTTAAAAAATGGTGCCACGAGGCATTGCCTCTAATATGCAAGGATAGTGGGACACCAAAAAAAGAGAGGAAGGAAGGAAGGAAGGAAAGAAAGAAAGAAACGGGGGGGGGGGGTTGTTTTACAAGAGTTAAATCCTTTCAACCTGGTGCTGTGTCTCAGCCTGGCCCCAGGCAGCTGCAGATCACCTGGCTGGGGGCTCCTACATTGAGTATCAGTAACCTGGTATAAGAAAAAGGCTCAAAAGGAGAACCTGGCACAACTGACAGTGGGGAACTCACTGAAGATCGATGACATTATGATAAAGATAAGGGAGACAGGTCAGGCTCAAGAATAACCTGTGCTGGGGCTGGGGCCGGGGCTCAGTGGCAGAGCACTTGCCTCACACATGTGAGGCCCTGGGTTCCATCCTCAGCACCACATTAAAAACAAATACAATAAAGATAGTGTGTCCATGTATGACTAAAACAATATTTTTTAAAAAATATATACTGCCACAGTCCAGCTGCAGCAAACTAACCCGGGGGTGACGAACAACTTGTGTAGATTGATGCAGCAGGAGTGGGAGCCATTTAGTGCAGGACAGGAGCAGTATTTATACATTCCACACAGCTTATCTAATTAGCATAAACTAGATACATCAGTCAACCAATAAGGAATCTCCACACTTAATGGCTCGCTTTTGTTACTTCTCAAACCACTCCCTCTGGCATTTTGCCAGGCACCATCCAGACTTGTTTACGAACTCTTAACATTCCCCTGGCAAAATGCCAGGTGTTATTTTGACTTGTTTACAGACTCTAACAATATACCCTGTGCTCCAACCTCTTGACTGCAACTTGGGAGAAAAAGATTAAAGCACAGTTTTTGTATATATTACATTGTCTGAACCCGCTCCTGGGATGAAATTTGTAATTTGTTGTGTGAATAAAATGCACAGATAACATTCATTAGGATTGATTCAGAATATGAATTTAAGACAGGGTCAGTTCCCCTCCCTCTCAGCCTTTCTCCAGGACCCTCATTAACCCTCATTAACCCTGGGTTCCTACTTTTTTTTTTTTTTTTTGCTAATATTTTTTAGTTGTCAGTGGACCTTTATTATTTATTTATTTATATGTGGTGTTGAAAATCGAACCCAGGGTCTCACATGTGCTAGGAAAGTGCTCTGCCACTGAGCCACCACCCCAGCCCAAGGGTCCCTACTTTTTGGATTGTTAATAGCTGCCCTGGGAGTCCGACTACCCCCTCTTGAAATATAGCAGATACCTGTGAAAAGGGCCCTTTCTTCTTCTTCTTCTTTTTTTTTGAGAGAGAATTTTTTTAATATTTATTTTTTAGTTTTCGGCGGACACAACATCGTTGTTTGTATGTGGTGCTGAGGATCGAACCCGGGCCGCACGCATGCCAGGCGAGCGCGCTACCGCTTGAGCCACATCCCCAGCCCCGGGCCCTTTCTTCTTCTGTGTCTCTGTGCACATGTTCGTGTTAGAGACCCAGCACGAGGCCTTCAGCCGCATACATCAGGAATTTTTTAAAGCAAGAAAAAGCCCCAGTGATAGGAAGGGCCCACGACGACACCAAATAACCTAGAGGTGGTGAGAGACTGGATCAGGCTCAGAATTTGGATTTTGTGTTCCTCTGGGGCTGCCGGCGTGAGATACAGTCTGGCGTTTTCTCTTCCTTTCCGAGGCCTGTTGCTGCTTCTCGACCAGTTTCTGCAGCACCTTTACAGAGTACCCAAGTGCAGGCCCCCGGCACGCTGATGTCCCTGGGCCCTGACACTAGACCTTTCCTGGCCCTGTGATCCCTCGTGGTCTATTTCCTTGTTCCCTTCGCAGAGGCCGCACATCCCCAGTGAGGTTTGGGGGAGCACTGACCTTTACTAAAATTGTCCTTGGGAAGTGAACATTGTCACATTGTCATGGAGCTGAAGAACAGGCCTCCAAAGCTGTCCCTGTCCTTTTACCCACTACACGAGCTTATACACATTTCTTTATTCAGGGAAGAAAATTTTGAAGCTCACCAAGTCAATGATTTTTTTTTTTTTTTTTTTTTGCTACCAGGGTTTGATACCTGAGCCACATCCCCAGCCCTTTTTATTTATTTATTTATTTTAATTTTGAGACAGGCTTCTGCTAAGTTGCTTAGGACCTCGCTAAGTTTCTGAGACTGGCTTAGAACTTGCGATCCTCCTGCCTCAGCCTCCTGAGTCCATGTGCGCCGCTGTGCCTGGTCCAAGTTAAGAATTTTGAGGAGGAAAGATCATGCTGAATTGCCAGGGGGCAGTCACGGGGATCTCAAGGAGAGAAGAAGTAGCACACACACAGGAGACACTGGGAACACACAGCAGAGAGCCCTGAGGGTGGAGGGCAGGGACCACCGCCAAGGAACACGGGGGACCCCCAGGGCCAGTGGGCGAGAAAGTGGTTGTGCCCTGGGAGCCCCCAGGCGTGGGGCCCTCCCTCCAGCTGCACTTGGACTGGGGCCCCTGGATGCTGAACCAGGATTTGTGGCCCCAGGACTTCAGGGACAGCCTGGCGACATGTAAGCCAACACACATGGAAGAGCCAGAAATGAAGGTGACGGTCTGCTTGGCGTCACGGTCATCTGAAGTCCTTGCCAGATCACCCAGCTGGGGACACCTCCAGTTCTGACTAGGGGGACATAGCTGCTCCTGCAGGCCCAGGGGGCTCTGGGAGTGGAGGTTGTCACTGCTCTGACCCCGTGTCCCCAAGGCAGTTCTCCAGGTCCCCCAGGGGCAGGGGCCCTGGTGGCTGGGAGTCACCCTTCGTGGGGCTCTACCGCTCTGAAGACGCTCTCCCGTGTCCTCTTCCTCTAGGACCAGCACGGACCTGGGGTCCCTCTGACGTGATGGCACTGCATCTCCTGAGCCTCTCAGTGTCTCTGAGAATCAGCGTCTCGGCCAGAGCCATCGGGTCCCAGGGTCCTTGCTCAGTTTCCCCGAGTTTCTCCAGCACCAGGGATTCTGTCCCTCGCTGCCTCCTCTTGCCAGTGTCCCACCCCTGCCACCAGGGTGACGGCTCTCTCCATTGCGCCACTGAGCACGGCAGGGACAGTATGCTCCACCTGTCTCCATGCGCGGGTCCCCACGGCCAGCCCAGCAGCCAGTGATCCTGTTCCTGAGGCTCAGAGCCAAGTCCACTGGGACCTCTTTGGGGAGGAAGGCCGAGGCCTGGCTCCTGGGAGCGCTGAGGGGCAGCTGCAGGCAGAGCTCCGAGGAGGCGTTTTCAGGGGACACCTTGCAGGGACGTGAGGGGCCACAGCAGAGGGTCCAAGGTTCTTCCAAGTGCAGCTGGGCCCTTCCCCCACTGCGGAGCTCTGCAGCTGAGTGGCCCCAGAGCTGTCCCTCCTGCAGCCGTTTCAGGGGCTCTAGTCCCTTGGTGGCAGCTGACACTGGCCATGGGCTGTCCACTTGGAAGGGACTAGATTGAGGCGAGGCACTTGCCTGTGGCTCCCTGTCCTTCCCTTTCCCCAGAAAGAGTGCCCCCAGGAGCCCCGAGCACTGGACATGGGGGTGTGGTGAGGTCCTGGGGAAGGGACCTGTGGAGCAGCAGTGTGGTCCGTGTGGCCTGCCCTGCACTGTCCCTCCCCGGGCCTGGGGCGACCCTATCCACATAATCCCAGGGTCACATGCTCTTGTACCATTCTCTAAATAAGCATCTCCCCTTCTCTTCTCAGGAAGGTCACCTGAGGTGTCCAAGCCAACAAGAGCCCAGCTGCAGACCCGCTGCCCCCGCCCAGGCCCAGGGCCACCCTGCTGGGTGGGGACCCCCCAGCCAAGCTGGGCATGGAGGTGCCAGGACGCGGGCGGACGGCAGGAGCAGGTCCCTGCACCCTCCACCCAGACAGGAGGTCAGAGAGGGACACGAGGACTATATATATACATATTTAGTTGTAGTTGGACGCAATACCTTTATTTTAATTACTTATATGTGGTGCTGAGGATCGAACCCAGGGCCTTGCATGTGCTAGTCAAGCACTTTACCACTGAGTCACAACCCCAGCCCCTGAATCTGTTTTTTTTTTTAAATCAAGTGTAACTGTGTTACTTGTCATAGTGGCCATTGTGAACTAATACGGTTCATCATTAAAGAGACCAGGATCTATTCCAGTTAATTTTTATGAAAAGGGACTTATTAGAAGATTTTAAATGGTTTACAGAAGTGTCAGGAAAGTAAGTGGAATAGATCCTGTACTGACAGCTCAGGTGGCACTTCAAGAACCAAACCACAGAACTGGGCCCCCCGAGACCATTTTCCTTCCAAGGTCAGAATGCTTAAGCAGGAATTGGCCACCACCAACATGATCAGGACGGCAGCACGACCAGGAACTGACACTGTGAAAAACAACTGTCCTCAGGAGACTGCTGGGATCCAGGTCACCACAGCAAGCAGACCTGCCCCTCACCCTGCAGCCAACAGACCCATGGCCACCGCCAGGCCCACCAGCCAAATCTTGCGTCCGTGCATCTGATGGGAGGAATCCAAACAGGAGACAGAGTCTGCCGGGTGGAAGTCTAAGAATAGGATTCTCGGTTTCCCAGTCCCTGTTGACAGGAAAATGTAACTAATAAGGTTCTTGAAAACACAAAATGAGTCAGTACACATACAAATACAAGTTCTCAGCACAGGATCAGTGTTCAAGAAATCTTAGCTCCTGTCTGCACCACCGATGCCTGTCCAGGGTCCTGAGTCTTCATTTCCCTCAAGAGCTTAATGATTTCTCCAAATGCTGTGAGGCTAGGGTCTCCTGGCTGGGGCTTCTTGGGAATTCTTAGCCAACAGTGAGAAGAGGCAACGGTATCAGGAAGGGAACAGAGAGCCCCATAAATAGCCTCAGGCTATGGGGAAATGAGCTACCAAAAGATTTCAAGAAAAATGCAAGAAAAACTTATTTTGACCTTGTTGTCGAAGAGCACCTTAGTGATGAAAGTTTTTCCATCTTAATGGAAACTCTGGGCTGCTTTCTCGAGAACCACAATTGATGGTGCAGAATCTGCCAGCTACTTTGTGATCAGAATCATCAGTGGCTGCTGCTACAGTCTCTGGGTAAGAAGTCGGGGAACAGAATGTGCTCACGATTGCAAGTCTCATCCCACAGGTGACTTCTTAATTTGAAGGAAGGACAGAAACTTTTACAGTGGGGAAATCAGACTAACTCCAGCTTACGCTGATCACCGAAAAGGGGACACGCTGACAACGCTCCTCCTGATCTGATGCGCTGAGGATACAGTACCATCCTGGAGCTATTTGGGGGGAAATGTTTAGACTGAATCTAAATCAGGAAGACAGGACCAGGCAAACCCAAGCAAAATATCCTATAGAACAACTCCCTAGGACTCTTCAAAATGTCAGTGTCATGAGACTAAAACAAACAAAAAGACTGTGGAACCATTTTAGACCAAAGGGAAGAAAGAAACAAATTATTGATTTCTAACTGTGATATACAGGTATTGATTGAACCAGACCTTGGATTTCAAATATATACATTTTTTTAAAGAGAGAGAGAGAGAATTTTAATATTTATTTCTTAGTTTTCAGCGGACACAACATCTTTGTTTGTATGTGGTGCTGAGGATCGAACCCGGGCCGCACGCACGCCAAGCAAGCGCGCTACCGCTTGAGCCACATCCCCAGCCCCAAATATATACATTTTTAATTGACAAAAATTATATATATATGGGGCTGGGGTTGTGGTTCAGCAGTACAGCACTCACCCAGCACGTGTGGGGTGCTGGGCTCAATTCTCGGCACCACATAAAAATAAAATAAAGGTATTGTGTCTAACTACAACTAAAAAATAAAAAAATATATATGTATGATGTACAACATATTTTGGAATATGAATACATTGTGGAAAGGCTAAATTCAGCTAATTAACATATACATTACGACATACGCTAGTCATTTTGTGTGTGTGTAGTAAGAACAATTCAAATCTACTCTCCTAGACATTTTTTTTTTCTTTTTTGTTACCAGGGATTGAACCCAGGGGCGTTTAACCTCTGAGCCACAAACTCAGTCCTTTTTTATATTTTATTTAGAGACAGGACCTCACTGAGTTGCTTAGGGCCTCACTAAGTTGCTGAGGCTGGCTTTGAACTCTTGATCCTCCTGCCTCAGCCTCCCAAGCTGCTGGGATTACAGGCGTGTGCCACCTCACCTGGCTTTCCTAGCCATTTTCAAGTATACAGCATCATTGTTATTAACTGTAGGCACCCCAGATCTTATGCTACCTGTGTTAGTCAGCTTCCCATTACTATAACAAAACAACTCAGATAATCAAGTTAAAAAGAGGAAAGGTAGGCTGGGGATGTAACTCAGTGGCAGACTGCTTGCCTGGCATGCACGAGGCTCTGGGTTCAATCACTAGCCGTGGAAAAAGAAGAAAAAAGATTTATTTTGGCTCATAGTTTCAAAGGTTTCAGTCCACAATCAGTGGGCCGGTGGCAAGACAGCATATCCCAGCAGGTAGAGCGTGGAGAAGCGATCTGTTCACCTTGTTGTGGTTGGGAAACAATGAGAGGGCGAAGGTGGAAGAGCCTGGGGTCACAGCGACCCCTTCAAGAGCATGCTCCCGTATGGCTGGAAGACTTCCAACCAGGCCCATCTCTTGGAAGTTCCACTGCCTCCCAGTAGCACCACAGACTGGGGACCTAGCCCCTAACACATGGGGCTTTGGGGGACATTCCAGATCCAAACCTTGCCACCCCACCTCATTGACATTTTGGATTCTTAGAACAGCATCTCCCCAACTTCCCCCTCCTCAACCCCCAGAACCTACCCACCACCAAGGTGCTCTCAGCTTCTATGAGCTAAAGTATATTATTTCAAAAAACAAAGCTGTTATTGGTATAAGTGGGTAAATTCGAACATGGAGTGTGTGTGAGATAATGTGTTTTGACGTCATTGACGGAATGTGTGAATTTTGGAGCACTGAGGTCTCTGTAGGAGAATGGTCTTATTTTTCGGAGATTTATGTGAAGTATTTACGCCTGAAATACTTTGAGGTCAGCAACTCAATTTCAAGTGGGAGAGAGAGAGAGAGAGAGAGAGAGAGAGAAGGGAGGCGGATCCCCTGGGACTCCTACCTGGTGTGCTTTGTACTATTGTTAAAATTTTTTCTACAAGAATGACAGTTTTCGAGATAAATAATTGAGGCTGAATCGACACGTATTTCTCATTAAGACCTTTACATGTTTCCAGCAATTGTAAGAGTTTCTTCCATTCCTTGGAGTGTCAGCCAGGGCCTCATTCACTCACCATTCACTGCATGCTGACTGTGAGCGAGGCTTTGTTCTAAGGGACAAAACACAAAAATCCTTGCTCTCGCAGGAGGACATCCTAGTGGGAAAAGCTCCCCAGCCCTTTTCTGCACCTGCACCCTCGACGTCTGGCTCCGGGCATGCGACAGAGAGTGCTAGGTGCCTGGGCTATGTCCACCCTCCGCTTTCCTTTGTAACAGAACTCCCATTTCATTTCAGGTGACTGTCCGGCCTGGCAAAGATATTTACCAGCCTCCCTTGCAGCTAAGATGGCTAAGGCCACACCAAAAAAAAATTCAAATATTTGGATGGGGCACCCAGAAACATTTCTTAAAGGGATTCAATAGCTGACAAGTGTCCTTCAGTCCTTCTTTATTATTTCTTTTTTTTTTTTTAATGTGAATATGATGGCTGAAGTTCCAGCCGCCACAATGAACCAAGAAATCAAACCCAGAGTGCAATCTATGCGCTGAGATTGGCAGAACAGAAGGCTAGAAGGAGCTTGATCCCTGCTGACAGTGTAGACGTGTAATCCTGACCTACCTCTGGACTCGTTTTATAGGAGAGAAGTAAATCTCTGTCTGATGGTCAGTCTCTATTCTCAATCAAATATGACTCGAAGCCCTTGGGAACCACGAACCAACCACCTAGAGCTGATGAGGGAAGGTGACCGAGGGCCGTTGTTTATGGAGTGCTATCGATGGGCCAGACGTCGGGCTTATCCAGCCGTCACAATCGCACTTTGAGATATACCCATTTTACAGGGGAGGACACTGAGGCACAGAGCAGTGGAGTCACTTGGCCAAGTTAACACAGCTAATGAGTAACGAGTGGTACAGCCAGGCTATGCATGCATCCATTTGGCACCAATGGTTGCTGTCTTGCAAAAACAGTGAAGCCCCCAGGCAGTGTCAAAGACTCATCTGGGTGGCCCTGTGAGCCACTCCTGTCGGACGCTCCATGTGGTCTTCCTGCCCACTGAGGGCGGGTGAGACAACAGGGCATTCACAGGTAAGTACCCGAGCTCGGACCTCGAGCTCTTGGAAAGACCCTCCCCACCACGAGAGGAAGCCCAGCCTAGATCTGAGTGATCGAGGACCACCAGGAAAGGGCAGCCACGTGAGCAGCCCAAGTGACCAGGACCCAGGCAGCCTCAGGAGTGGGCACAGGAGGGATCAGTAGAGGGACCACCAGGTCAACTCACGGAATCTTGAGAAATAAGAATCGCACTGCTGTTTCTGCCCCCCCCCCACCCCGTGTTGGGGTCATTTGTTACATGTCAATAGAGAACCAAAATAGGTAGGTAGAGATACAGGAAAGGACCAGAGGAAATATATAGAAAAGGGACAATTCTTTAACCAGCGTCTCAGTCTGTTGTGCTGCTATAAAGGATACCTACGACTACGTGATTTATAAAGTACAGAAATTCATTCCTCAGAGGTCTGGAAGCCAGGAAGCCCAAGATGGAGGTGTCTCCCTCTGGGAGGACATTCCTGTTTCCTTCTCTCATGATGGAAGGCAGGCGGGCAAGAACGCAAGCTGACCGATGGCCACGTGAAGCCTCTCCTGTGACACCATGGATACCAGTCAGGAGGGTGGAGCCAGCAGGGACTGATGGCCTCTTGGAGTCTGAATTTCCTAAAACTATCACACTGGCAACAGCTGAATTTTTTTTTCCTTCTTTTGGTATGGGGGGTTGAATCCAGGGGTGCTAAACCACTGAGTCACATCCCCAGCCCTTTTTTATATTTTATTTGGAGACAGATCTTGCTAATCTGCTGAGCCTGGCTTTGAACTCGAGATCCTCCTGCCTCAGCCTCCCGAGTTGCTAGGATTACAAGCTGTGCCACCA
Source organism: Marmota flaviventris (assembly GCF_047511675.1). Lineage (NCBI taxonomy): Eukaryota > Metazoa > Chordata > Mammalia > Rodentia > Sciuridae > Marmota > Marmota flaviventris. Next base: position 14,362,418 of record NC_092515.1, on the reverse strand, counting down.
CAACCCAGCAACAGCTGAATCTGTGAGAGGATCTTGGCGACCATTCATGGACCCTGTGTAATGTAGGACCCAGAGGAAGCCAGGGAGGGGAAGAATGAAGTCAGCATATCCAAGTGATCAGCCATCGGGCACTGACGTTCTCGGCTCCCAGAAGATGCCATTACATGAGAGATGGCACTGGACTCGGGAGCCTGAGATGTGGGTTAGGATCTTGGGATGAGCACTTTCTAGTTGTGTAATCCTTGGCAAGTTATTTCACTCCGCTGTGCATTATTTATTCAGCCTCAAATGCCTGTTATAAAACCCTGGAAAGTGCAACCTCATCGAAACAGAGGAGCTGGCTTGCTTCCTGAGGAAGGAAAGACGCAGGTGCATGCAGATGTCAAGGCTCATCAACGACACACTCTCAACGTGCGCGGCTCACTGTATAGAAATCCTACCTTCCCTGGACGCTTCTCTTCTGTGTCAGCATGGACAGGCTACAGTAGCCAGTTGTTCCATTAAACACCAGCTCAGGTGCCCCTGAGAAGGGGCTTTGAAGATGTGATTAAATCCACAATCAGTTGACTACAGTAAAGGAGAGGATTCTCCATGATCTGTGTGGACCTCATCTAATCACTTCAAAGCAAAACTCAGGTTTCCTTGACAGAGAAGAAACTCTACCCCTGCAGACGGCAAAGCCAGTTCCCTGCAATCCATCTCTCTATATCATTCTGTGTGTGTGCACCCCTTTTTCCCGGGTGGAACCCCGACTAATACATTAATAAAATGGTTTTACCAAAAGGTTGAAAAATATACATGAAGGACCCGGCACGTAGTTCAGTGGTAGAGCCCACGCCCAGCATGTGTGATACTCTGGTTTAGGTTCCCGGTGCAAAGAGGGGGAAGAGGAGGACAACAAAGAAGGAGAAGAGAAAAGAAAGAAAAATAAATCAAGAAGAACTATATGAGCCAGGCATGGTGGTGCACACCTGTAATCCCAGCGGCTCAGGAGGCTGAGGCAGGAGGATTAAGAATTCAAAGCCAGCCTCAGCAAAAGCGAGGCGCTCAGCAACTCAGTGAGACCCCGTCGCTAAATAAAATACAAAATAGGGCTGGGGATGTGGCTCAGTGGTCGAGTGCCCCTGAGTTCAATCCCCGGTACCAAAAACAAAACAAAAAAGGGGGCTAGAGATGTGGTTTCGTGGTTAAGCACAAAAAAAAAAGAAAAGAAAAAACTACATGAAAATAGAAAAATACCTATCCGTTTTTAAAAATAACATTTTAATTATGAATAAAAGTACTTGTATTAAGCAATTACCCATGCTCAGCAGGATTCCAGGTTGTAGAGATCCTACATAGACATAGACCAGGGCTAACAGAGTCCTGCACAAGGTTCACATCCTCACGGGGAGGAGCAGAATAAACAGAACTGCAAATAAACACATGTCACATAGGGCGCAGTGCCACACAGAAAGCGTAAAGCAGGGTTGGGGCAAAGTGTGCTGGCAGTACCCATTTAGCTGAGGATGAAGCAGGAAGCAAGTTATGCAAACATTTGGGGAAAGGATTTCTGGTGGCGAGAACTGCAAGTGCAAAGGTCCTGGGACAGTGCTGTGATTGGAGTGTGTCCTCCAAATCTCCTGTCTTTGGTCCCAGTGTGGTAGTGTTGAGGGGGAGGACACTTCAAGAAGCAGGGCCCAATGGAACATAAGTAGGTCATGGGGGAAGCTCTTAAAGGGATTAATGCTGGTCTCTAGCACAGGTTGTCATAAAGCAAGGCCAAGCCATGCACATAGCCCCTTTGGCATAAGGCTGCTTCCCTTTCCAGTTCTCCACCATGTTGTGAGGCAGCCAGAGGGGCCCTCTCTAGAGATCAAACAAGATGAGGCTGCCTGATTTTGGACTTTCATTCTCCAAAATTGTGGACTCAATAAACTTCTTTTCTTTATAAAATACTCAGCCTCAGGTATTTTGTTATAGCAACAGAAGACAGACTAACACAGGTTGTATAGATGACATCTGTTGTTTGGGTCTGTACAGCATGTACTGACTGCTGTGCTGGTCTGAGACCAAATGAGAGAGACCATAGTAAACTAATCAGGGGAAGTTAACATAATGAATTGTGAAGGAATGAGAGGAGATTACATACAGTGGAAAGAACTCTTAAGGGCACCCCAAGGCTGAGGAACAGTACCCAAGGAGGGACAAACTTGGAAGTGGGATTCAGGCCTTCACTGCTGGAAGATAGAAAAGTTCTCCAGGGAAGCAGAAGCAACCCTCTGGGTGCAGGTAAGCCACGGTTGGTGGGTGGATGGGTGCACAAAGAGAATTGGGGTGCTGCTGAGGGTGCTAACAGAACTAGGAAGTAAAGAGGACATCCTTTGCAGGAGGCTGAGGCTCTTCCATGTGGGGCACCAGCCAGGACAGCTCCAGGATAGACAGACGGATGAAGTCTGGGTCATCAGTTCACACATAGCCAGCCCATGTCCCCCAGCCCAGCCTGCACATGCTGGGGGCTGGAGAGAGGATGTAAGGACAGTGACCACCGGGCTAGCACCATATGAGGTGCCTGGAGATGCTGCCGCCACCTAAGTCAAAAGTGTGGGGGAGGGGAGGGGGGCTGGGGCTGGGGCTCAGAGGTAGAGCGCTCGCCTTGCACATGTGAGGCCCTGGGTTCCATCCTCAGCACCACATAAAAAGAAATAAACAAAGGAATTGTGTCCAACTACAGCTAAAAAAAAAAAAAAAAAGTGGGTGGGGGACCATGCTGGAGAAAGCAGATGACTTCCCGGGCCTGCACCTGGTCCCAGAGAAACCACAGGGCTCCCAGCAGGGGACAGACAAGCTCCCTTGGTAGAGCCTGGCAGGCAAGCCTCCCCTTCGCCTCCAGTGTCTCTCCAGCACCCTCTACTGGCCAGGCTGACCAAGTTGCTGGCTGGCAAAGGAGCCACAGTCAAGCCCTTGGTGTGCCCTGGTGGCTTCAGCCAACTACAGAGTAAAAATTTAAGGAAAGAAAAATCCAGAAAGTTTCAAAAGCAAAATGATTTTTTTAGGGTATATTGAACCCTATCCATGGGGGCCTGCCCTGCTGTAGCCCCCACCATCTCACAGGTCCATCTCCCCCATAGAGGTTGGGGTCTGACCCTTGCACTGTGTGGGTAGCCGTGGGAGTTAGCGTCGGTACTGAACATGCCCAGACTTTTTTTCTTGTCTTTATTCCCTAAACAATACAGCTACTATGTAGCATTTATGCTGCATTAAGTATTATACATAATCTAGAATGGTTTGGTGTACAAGAGATATACATAGGTTTTAGGTAAATACTATGTTTTTGTTTGTTTTTTGTTGTTGTTTACCACAGTACCGGGAATTGAACCCAGGGGCGCTCTGCCACTGAGCTCTTTTTATTTTTTATTTTTCCCCAGCTCTTTTTATTTTTTTATTTTGAGCAGAGTTTTGCTAAATTGCTGAGGCAGGTCTCAAACTTGCAATCCTCCTACCTCAGTCTCCCGAGTCACTGGGATTACAGGTGTGCACCACGGTGCCCAACTACTATATCATTTTAGATAAGGGAATTGAGCATCCTCAGATTTTGATGTCCTTTAACAAATGAATCCTCAAACACCAAAGGAGTATTGGTTATCACAGAGCAAGCAAAAAGAATGAATTTGGAGCCAAGAAGCAGTAAATTTAAAACCCACACAAATGCTCTCCAGCGCTGTGATTATCACTCTACTGAGCGCTATCCTTCCTCACGGAGAAGCCAAATAACACACTACCAAGCATGGTCCCTGGCACCTCTTAAGTATATCTGCATACACGTGACCTGGAGCAGACACGTGACCTGGGCTCCTCCAATCACATGCATCCACAGAAACTTGGATTCAAAAGTGAGCCACAGGGGCGATGGCTCAGGCCTGTCATTCTAGCAGCTGGTGAGGCTGAGGCAGGAGGATCTCAAGTTCAAAGCCAGCCTTAGCAACTTAGTGAGACCTTGTCTCAAAATAAAAAAATAATGGGGGCTGGGGATGTGGCTCAGAGGTTAAGTGCCTCTGGGTTCAATCCCCAGTACAAAAAAAAAAAGTGAGCTATACATGTCCACACAAAATCTTATATGCAAATGTTCATAACAGCTTTGTTCATAATAGCCAGACACAAAAGATCACACATGGTACAATCCAACTGACGTGAAATATCCAGAATAGATGCAGCCACAGAGACAGAAAGTCGATTAGTGGTTACCTGGGATTACTGAGGGGAAGGACTTGGGGGGCGGGGGACAGAGGGTGGCTATTAAGAGTGTGAGATTTCTTCTTGGGGTGGTAAAAATCTTCTAAAAGTGATTGTGGTGACAGTTTCACCACGCTGGATCTGCTGAAGTCCACTGAATTGTTTGTTTTACGTGGGCGAGCTAGATGGTATGGGAATCACACCTCAGTGAAGCTGTTACCAAAAAAAATATGTAATAAAATGTCAAGCAAGGATATGGAGTATGAAGTCCATTAAGACAGGCTCAAGTGTGGTGTCTGACTTTGCCACTTGCAAGTTGTTTGACCTCAGGTGGGTTGCTTCACATTTCCGATCCTTAGTTTCCTCATCTATAAAATTGGGATACCATCCGTGGGGTGATTGTGAGAAATAAATGAAGTGAATAATAGTACCTGGGATGTAATAAAGTGCTCAATAAATGCTGGATTTTATTATTAAATAAAAATAAGAAGCAAGCCCCAAAAGAAGGTGGCCATAGAACAGAGCGCAGTTACCTGGTGTCCACTGCAATAGAGCCAGGCAGGCGGGAAAGAGGTTTCTGGCTGGGCACAGTGGGCACATGTGTAGTCCCAGCAGCTCGGGAGGCTGAGGCAGGAGGATTGCAAGTTCAAAGCCAGCCTCAGCCAAAGTGAGGCGCTGAGCAACTCAGTGAGACCCTGTCTCTAAATAAAATACAAAATAGAGCTGGGGGTGTGGTTCAGTGATTGAGGCCCCTGAGTTCAATCCCCTATGCCCCCACACACAAAAAGAGTTTTCCTGGGCCGTGTCCTGACTATGAGCAGTTCTAAGCAGCATGTACAGAGATTTTCTCCAGAGAGGCCCTCGAGGTGTGATTGGGGCTTGTTCAGATCTTTAGTTTCATAATTTGCCTCTTGCTCCTCTCTCATAATCTGTGAGTTTCCCATCCCCTCCACTGCTCAAAAAGTGTCCAGTGTGAATTCTGTTGTCTGCAACTAAGAGCCCTAAGAGACACTGTTAGGAGAAACAGAGTGGGAGACCAGGAGGAGACTGCTGTGGTCATCCAGGTAAGAAGCTGATAGGGGACAAGATCAGGATGAGGGGGGTGTGGAGAGGGGACATGTGGGTGAATTTGGAAACAATTTGAAAGTACAGGGCTGGGCAAAATCAGCATACTACAGTGCCGCAGCCACATCAATGTTGATAGCAGCTTAATTCACAATAGCTAAGCCATTGTGAACCAATCTAGGTGCCCTTCAACAGATGAAAATGTGGATAAAGAAAATGTGGTAAGGGCTGGGGATGTGGCTCAAGCGGTAGCACGCTCGCCTGGCATGCGCGGGGCGCTGGGTTCGATCCTCAGCACCACTTAAAAATAAAATAAAAGATGTTGTGTCCACCGAAAACTATAATAAATAAATAAATATTAAAAAATTATCTCTTTAAAAAATGTGGTATATATACACAATGAAATATTACTCAGCCATAAAGAAGAATGAAATTATGGCATTTGCCAGTAAATGGATGGACCTGGAGACTATCATGCTAAGTGAAATAAGCAGGTCCCCCAAAACCAAAGGCCAAATGTTCTCTCTGATATGCAGATGCTAATTCACAATAAGCAGCGGGGAGGGAAGAATAGAAATTCATTGGATTAGACAAAGTGGGATAAAGAAAAGGGAAAGGGGATGGGAATGGGAAAGACCATAGAATGAATCGGACTTAACTTTCCCTTGTTCATATACGAATACACAGTCAGTGTGACTCCACATCATGTTCAAGCACAAGAAGAAGGAGTTATACTCCATGTATGTATGATAGGTCAAAATACATCCTACTGTCATGGATAAGGAAAATTAAAAGATAAAAAGTACAGGGGCTGGGGGTGTGGGCTCAGTGGTAGAGCATATGCCTAGCACACAGAAGGTCCCAGAGTCCCTCCCTAGCAGGGCTCATGAAAAAAAAAATTATTTTTAAAAAATCACCTTTAACCTGGGCACAAGGCCACATGCACACAGTCTCAGCTACTGGGGAGGCCAAGGCCAGAGGTTTGCTCTAGTGTAGGAGTTTCAAGGCCAGCCGACCAGCCTAGGCAACCGTGAGACCCTGTCCCCAAAATAATAATCGAGCTGGGGATGTAGCTCAGTGGTCGAGTGCTTGTCTAGCACGTGCAAGGCTCTGGGTTTGATCCCCAGCACAGCAAACGAATCATGTATTTAAAAAAAAACATAACAAAGAATCAACACAATGGGTTTTTTAAAAAAAAAGAAAGAAAAGCCACTTTAAACTGACTAGATAATAAATTAAGACATTTTTTTAAAAGAAAGTACAGCTGACAGAATTTGCTGATGAATTGAAAATGTGTGTGTGAGAGAGAGAGAGGCGGGGGCCGGTGGCGGGGGGCTCCACGGTTACAGTGAGGCCTCAGCCTCCTCATCGGGGAGGGAAGAGGAGAACATGCCCGCCTCGGGCCTTTGGGAGGCGTCTCATCATCGCGGGTATAAAGCACTTAGCGCATTTTGTGAAACACAGTCACTGTCATCATTATTTATTACGGGGTATGTGTGAGACAAGTCATCCAAACCCATCATCTTTCTTCTGGCACTCCCCCAAAACTCCTACATGTGTCCCCTAAGATTCCAAGAAAGGCCTCCTCCGTGCCCCAATTTCTTTAAAAACATCTACCTCCTTACTTTGTACTTTCGCCATCGCTAGAAAATAGGGGTGACTCAGGGCAACTTCCTCTCCTCCCACCACTCCCTGAGCGCTGAGGATTTTCCAGTCGGGAATCTCTTTCCAGAATTCCAGGCTCCCTGCTCCTCCCTCTTTCCCGATTCCCTGTGTCATCCGCTGACCACCACCCACCTGGGCTTCCCCAGCCCTGCCCTGCAGACCCTTCCAGGGCCTGGAATGCAGAATTCTCCTGGAACCCTGAGACCTGAGGAGTCTCATCATTACACACCATCAGGGGTTCCCAAACTTGAGGGTGCACAAGAATCATCAAGAGGTCTTGCTAAATCATGGACGGCTGGGTCCCACCCCAAGAATTGTTGATTCAGGAGCTCAGAGGATTTGCATTTCTGACAAGTTCCCAGGTGATGCTGATCTTCTGGTCCGCGGACCACACTTTGAGAATCACTGCTTTATCACAGGTGGCCACAGGTGTGATGGTTAAAACTCTTGATCCTCAACGTGGGAGCATTAGAATCATGTAGGGGCTGATCCACAGAGCTGCAGCATCAGCATGGCCTTTACAGAGCGGTAGAAATGCAGACTCTCTTGCTGGGTACGGTGACCCACACCAGGAGTCCCAGCCACTTGGGAAAATGAGGCAGGAGCATCGCTTGAGCCCAGAAGTTGGAGGCCAGCCTGTGCAACATGGTGAGACCCATCTCTACACTTTCACGCTGTCCACAGGTGATTCGTGGACATATTAAAGTAGAAGAAACACTGGCGTCAATGCCAGGGCTGCCTGTTATTAATTAAGATTTGGAGATTTGGAAGAGGAAACCCTCATGTTGAGGTCTCAGTTTCCTCATCTGTAAAACGGGAGTGATGGAAATGCCACCATCACAAGGTCGTAGTTAGACTTACATGAATTAAACGTAAGCATCACAGCACCCGGCGTAGGAGATGTGAGCTATCTTTGCCATCGTTATTATTTATTATTAATATCAGCTCCCACGAGTCTCTAATGTGCAGCCAAAGCTAAGAAATATGTAGCAAGGCCAAAACCTGTCCCTAGGACCCCAGGAGCTATGGAGAGATCCCTAAAGATGTCAAAACAGACAGACACAGAGAGGCGACACCAGGACAGACGGCAGAGCTAGAAACACAGACGTGGGCAGCACAGACATCAGAGACTGAGACCCAGGGATTCAAAGCCGAGTGGAACCTTCCAGCTAGGGGGACACAAGGTCTCCAGGGAAACATACCCAGCGAGGGACGAAGCTAAGGGAGGCTGACCCCTCCCCTGGTCAGCAGCCCCACTCCACGGCCCAGCCAGGTCCTCATCCCTCGCCACCCACCCAGTGGGCAGAGGCTGCGGGGCCAGCCTGGTCCTGGTGGCTGCAGCTGGATGGGGGTCGTCTCCTCACCTTCAGGGACTCAGACTCCTGGGAGAGGCAGCAGCAGGGGAGGTCGAGTCAGAGGCACCCAAAGTGGCACAGGCCGTCACCCTTGTGAGTGTCCCCGCAGGGTGATTGGGAAGGGGAGCTCTGGAGTCAGGAGGCCCGGGGCATGAATCCAACTCTGTCACCTACCAGCGCGGTGCCTCCTAAGGGGCCAGAGGGGTTCGGAGCACACCCAGGGAACACATCTTGGCAGCGCCTGGTAGAGGGGACTTCCGGAGTGCTCTACGGGTCGCCAGCTCCCACTTGTCCCACGGAGGCTAGCCTGGGCCCTCTTGCTTCCAGGGCCTCTCCGCTCCTTGTGAACCCCGCTGCCCCCTGTTGGCAGAGCTCAGTAGTGGCGCTTCCCATTGAGATCTGCCTTGTTCCCCAAGCTGGGGGCTCCTCCCGTCACTGTCCCCAGACCCATTCCCCCCGCAGGACCATGACAGGAAACCCGTGCTCATCCCTGGCGTCTAGGAGGGGCTTGACCATATCTGATGGGAGAAAAGACGAATTCCTTGGGCCCCAGCTAGGGCAGAGGGCCAGCTCCCACCTCTCCATAGGCCTGGGGCCTGGGGCCTGCTGCAGCAAGCGGGAGGGGAGGGCTGCTCTGGCTAGACCTGAAATGTCCCCCAAAAGCTCACTGTTGAAGACTTGGTCCCCAAGGCAGCAGTGTCCCGAGGTGGGAGGCGGCTGGATGATGAGGGCTTTAGCCTCATCAGTGGATTAATCCACTTATGGACTCATAACTTACTGGGTTCTTTTGGTGGAGACTTCGGGAGGTGGGGCCCAGTTGAAGGAGGTGGGTCCTTGGGGGCGTGACCTGGAAGAGTATTTGTCCCCAGGGCCTTCCTCTCTTGCCCTCTGCTGCCTGGCCACCAGGCGGGGCACATCTCTGCCCCACCGCCTCCCCCCACCACGATGCTCTGCCTCATCACGGGCCCCAGAAACAAAGGAGCCAACTAATCATGGACCAGAACCTCTGAAAATTTGACCCAAAATATATCTTTCCTCCTCTGAAATGATTTTCTCTGGCATTTTGTCACAACAACAGGGAGATGACCAACAAGGGCTTAAAGGAGTGGGGGACGGGAAGGACAAAGGGGAGAGGAAAGGTGTCTTTCTTCATCCGACTACCGGTGAGGGGAAGAAGGCCCACGAGGTCAAGTTGGGAAAACGCTTTGAACTCCCATCCTCCTGCCTCAGCCTCCCAAGCTGCTGAGATGACAGCCGCACAACACAAAAGGGACACAAAGTCTCCAGACAAACATACCCAGCGAGGGATGAAGCTAAGGGATGTGCCTGGTGCCTCCTTATCACTGATTAGATTAAATGACACATGAAAACATTGAAAGTGTATGTACCCATGGGGTGCCACGTGATGTTTTGACACATTGTGTCATGTTTAAATCAGGGAAAACATGCCTATCTCTTCCAACTGTCATCGTTTCTTCATGGTGAAAACATCCAAAACCATTCTTTGAGGTTTTTAAAATTTACAGTACACGATCGTCACCTTGCGTCACCCTGCGTCACAGTACCATGCACCAGCCCACCAGAGCGTCTCACTCCTATTTCATTATAGCTTAGTCCCCACTGGTCATTTTACCATCCCTCCCTCCACCCCACCAGCCCCCCCACACCGCATATGAATTTTAAGGGGGCACAAATAGGCAAACAATAGCACCCCCTCGGGGGTTCCTAGAGACACAACAGAGAACGCCCGGTGGCAGGACTGGCACAGCGGAGGAGGGAGGCGAAGAAAGGCGGGGAAATCCTTCTGCTCAGGGTCCCCCAGCTCAGCTCCTCCTACCCCCACCTCAGAATTTGTGCCTTGTATCCCTCTCCCCTGGACCAGCCCGCACCAGTGCAGCCATTGCCGGGAGCATTGCAAAGGGAGAGCAAGAGGTATGAAAATCTATACGGTGACACAGATGCCACCAGGAACGGGAACAGGTGTGTGGATCTGCTGTTGATGGGTGGGCAGAGAGAAAGCCATCAATTAAGAATGGTTGGCTAGCCCAGTGAGAGTGGTGCACACCTGTCATCCCATGGCTTGGGAGGCTGAGGCAGGAGGATCGTGAGTTCAAAGCCAACCTCAGCAAAAGTGAGGTACTAAGCAACTCAGTGAGACCCTGTCTCTAAATAAAATACAAAATAGGGCTGGGATGTGGCTCAGGGGTCGAGTGCCCCTGAGTTCAATCCCCAGTACCAAAAGAAAAGAAAAGAAAAAGAATGGTTTGCACATCTGTAGTCTCAGCATCTTGGAAGCCTGAGGCAGGAGGATCCAAGTTCCAGGGCAGCTCAGCAAATTAGCAAGGCTCTTGTCTCAAAATAAAATGGGCTGGGGACGTGGCTCAGTGGTTAAGCGCCCCTGGATTCCAATCCCCAGTAGAATGGTGTCAGGGTGAGCTCTATTACAAAAGACAGGGGTGGAGAGGGAGGAAAGTAAAAAAATACACCTTAAATAGAAAAAAAAAATGCATGGAATTAAAATTCTTCTTTTAGTATTTTGACCTTTTAAAAACATTTTTATTTTAAAATGCTATAGACTTCCAAGAAGTTACAAAAACACTACCAAGAGGCCCCCAGTACCCTCAGTCAGCTTTCCCTAAAGATAACATCTGACATTCTGAAAACAACATTGTCACAATACCGTGCACTCGATGACAGACCTTCCCGGCACCTCACCAGTCTTAGCAGACACTCGTTTCTTTGTGTGCGTCTTTGTGTATAATTCCGGGACATTTCATCACATGTATAAATCTCACGATCAACATGCAGAATTGCTTCTTTACCACCAAGAACCACCTAGTGCCACCCCTTTCCTGTTCCTCCCTCCTGCTTCCTTCCTTCCCCTTGACAACCACTAATCTCTTCTCCATCTCTATAATTTTGTCATTTCAAGAATGTTATATAGCCAGGTGGCGCATGCCGGTGATTCCAGCTGCTCAGGAGGCTGAGGCAAGAGTTCACAAGTTGGAGGCCAGCCTGAGTAATTTCGCGAGACCCTGTCTCAAAATAAAAAGGACTGGGGAGGGAGCTCAGTGGTACAGGACTTGCCTAGCAGGCATGGGCCCCTGGGTTCAGTTCCCATGAATCAAACAACAAAAAGTTGCATAAATGGAGACTTACAATATCTTTTTTTTTTTGTTCACTCAACCTAATGTCCTTAAAATCCATGTGAGCTATGTGTTATCAATGGTTTAAAGTCTTTTATTGCTGAATGTATTCTTTTGTGTGAGCGAGCCAAATTTGAACCATTTGGCTCTTGAAAGACATGTGTTGCTTCCAGTTTGAGTGTTTTATTTTGGGGGGGATTTTTTTTTTTTTTAGGCATAGATGGACCCAGTACCTTTATTTACTTATTTATTTTTATGCGGTGCTGAGGATCGAACCCAGTGCCTCACACATGCAAGGCAAGCACTCTGCCCCTGAGCCACAACCCCAGCCCCAGTTTAGCATCATTACGAACAGTGCTGCTATAAGTATTTGTTTCATGTTTTTGTACAAACATAAATGTTGATGGACACAGTGGCACACCCCATAATCCCAGCAGCTTGGGAGGCTGAGGCAGAAGGATTACAAGTTCAAGTCCAGCCTCAGCAATTTAGCAAGGCCTTAAGCAACTTGGCGAGACCCTGTCTCTAAATAAAATATATTTAAAAGGGCTGGGGATGGGGCTCAGTGGTAAAGCTCCCCTGGGTTCAATCCCCAGCACCAAAAAAAAAAAAAAAAAAAAATCTTCAGAATAAACGCCCAGGAGTGTGATTGCTGAATCACACGTGGTAAGTGTATGCTTAATTTTTAAGAAACTGACAATGTTTGCCTGGCATGTGCAAAGCCCTGGGTTCAATCCCTAGTATCACCACAAGAGTGAATCAATTAATCATTTAAATAAATAAATAAAGTTAAAAGAAAGAAAGTGACAAATGTTTTCTAGAATGACTGTCATTTGATAGTCCCGACCAGCAACATATTCACATCCCGCCAGCATTTGGTCGTATCAGTATTATCATGAATCATTCTAATCGGTGCATAGTGATAACTCAACATGGCTTTAATTTGTATTTCACTAATGACTAGTGATATTGACATTTTTCATGTTTATCCTCTTTGACGAATTACCCGCCCGTCCCTGTCTTCTGCCCACTTTCTATTGGATTGTTTATGGTCTTTATGGATCAGTTTTGAAAGTTACATGTGTGCAAATAGGTCATTAGCCCATGTTGGATATGTGATTTGCATTTTATTTTCAAGTTAGTGACCTGTTTTCTCATCTTCTTAACAGGGTCTTTCACAGAGCAAATGGTTATTTTCATAAAATGCAGTTGATCCTTTTCCTAGTTTAAAGGTATATTTCAGCAGGGTGTGGTAGCGCATGTGTGATCCCAGGATTGCAGATTTGAGGCCAGCCTCAGCAACCTAGCAAGGTCCTCAGCAACTTAGTGAGACCCTGTCTTCAAAGAGACAGGAAGGAAGGGAGGGAGGGAGGGAGGGAAGGAAAACATTGTGTCTTTTTTATTAAGCCAGGTATAATGGCACACACTGGTGGTCCCAGCTACTTGGGAGGATGAGGCAGGAGAATCTCTTGAACCCAGGAGTTCAAGGTCAGCCTAGGCAACATATTGAGACCCCACCTGATAAAATAAAAAAGAAAAAAAATAGCTAAATAAACCAAATCAAGCAGAAGGAAAGATATAATATGTCTTTTAGATCCATCTTTTTTCGGTTCTTCTGGAATTTCAGTGATATGAATATTAGATATTTTCTTGCTGTTCCAGAGGTCCTTGAGGCTCTTTTCATTAAAAAAAGAAAAATCAGTTTTTCTCTCTTTTGTTTCATTCTTCAATCTATTTACTATTTGCTCCTGTTGTTCCAAATGAATAATTTCTATTGATTTTCAAGCTGATTCTTTTTTAATGATTATTTTATTTATTTTTATGTGGTGCTGAAGATTGAACCCAGTGCCTCACACATGCGAGGCCAGCGCTCTGCCACTGAGCCACAGCCCCAGCCCTCACTGATTCTTTTCTCCATCATCTCCATTCACTAGTTGGCCCCACTCTGAGTTTTACTTCTCGTATTTTTTTCACTTGTAAAATTTCCATTCATTTCTTGTTTCTGCTATTTCTTTACTGAGACTTTCTATTTTAAAATTTGTTTCAAGAGTATTTCTGATTGCTTGTTGAAGCATTTTTACAATAGTTAACTTAAACCTCTTGTCGGCTAATTCCAATATCTGTTTCACCTTGGTTTCTCCACCTGTTGCTTGGCTTTCCCAATTCTACTTGAGCTTTTCCTCATTCTTGAGATGACAAGTATTTATTTATTGATTGTGGTGCTTGGGGTTAAACCCAAGGTCTCACATGTGCTAAGCAAGTGCCCTACACCTGTGATAAAATATATATATAATGAATCATTATTTCTTGTATCTTGGAATGTTAAAGACATTATATCATGAAGACTTTGGTTCCTTTTTAAATTTTGTCATTGCCAAGGCAATCAACAGAGTTCTGAGAGGGGCGCAGTGGTGCAAGCCTGTAATCCCAGCAGCTCCCAAGGCTGAGGCAAGAGGATCGCGAGTTCAAAACCAGCATCAGCAACAGTGAGGCACTAAGCAACTCAGTGAGACCCTGTCTCTAAATAAAATACAGAATAGGGCTGGGGATGTGGCTCAGTGGTTGAGTGCCCCTGAGTTCAATCCCTGGCACCCGTCCTCCCCCGAAAAGAAAAAAACACACAGAGCTCTGTTCACACATTCCCAGTGACAGCCACCTTGCACAGTGACAGCATCACAAGTTTGTTACATAGTAATTGTAGCACAACATGCAAAGAGAATAAGCTTATTTGCATGTAAAAGGAAAAACTGTATATCTATGCATATGTAATTTCTTCCTTCGCCAGAGGCAGGGGAATAATTGATCAGAAATGACTGCATAGGGTGCTTGGTGGGGTGGGAATTTGAGAGATGAGCCTCCACCATAGTTTAGGGAACCTAAGAGCTATGCCAGGCATCCGAGTTGGCTCCCTCCTGTGAGTGACAGTTTATGCCAAGTGAGGTGGGAACACGTGGTCTGAGAGCAACTGGCTTTCTCACAGGCACCTGGCCTTTCCCAGAATGAGAGTCTCAAGAGAACCAAGCAAAAGATGCTCAGTCTTTTCTGACCTAGTCTCAGAGTTTATGCAGCACTGTATAGTTGAAGGCCAGCTGTGTTCAAGGGAAAGGAACATATTTCTCAGTAGCAGAAGGACCTGCCGCAGTCTTTTTTTTTTTAATATTTATTTTTTAGTTTTCAGCGGACACAACATCGTTGTTTTTATGTGGTGCTAAGGATCGAACCCGGGCCGCATGCATGCCAGATGAGTGCGCTACCACTTGAGCCACATCCCCAGCCCCAAGGATCTGCTGAAGTCTGGCTGGGCAAAATAACGGGGGGGGGGGGGGGGGGGTGGTGACAAGCAACTTGTGAAGGTTGATACAGCGGGAGCCGCTTCTCTGTGGACAGCAGAGGTATATATACCCAACTAATTACACACAGCTTAACTCAATTAACATAAACTAGATACAGCAGTCAACCAATAAGGAATCCTCATCATCTTAATAATTATACACAGCTTAACTTAATTGACATAATCTAGACACAGCACTCAGTCATTAAGGAATCTCCATCATCTTAATGGCTCGCTGGCATTACTCAGAAACCACTCCTCCTAGCATACTGCCAGGCGCCATCTTAACTTGGTTGTGGCCCTCATCAAGGATCAAAGATTTTGAGGATGTTGCAAAATTATTCATCTCTTTCCACAATCTCAAAAGTCTCATTTATCATGCCAGATTCAGAATCAGGGCCCAGGAGGTCATCATCTAAATCAGATCCCAGTATTGGAGAAGCTACACTAGTGCTAGCATAGAGGAGCTCCCAAACATCTCTGGAGGGGAGGAAGTAGGCACCATAATGAGTATTTAAAGCTGCTGCCTGCTGGGCAGGCACAGTGGGTCACGCCTGTAATCCCAGCAGCTCAGGAGGCTGAGGCAGGAGGATCTCGAATTCAAAGCCAGCCTCCGCAACTCAGTGAGAACCTGTCTCTAAATAAAATACAAAAAACAGGGCTGGGGGTGTGGCTCAATGGTTAAGCACCCCTGGGTTCAAACCCCGGTACAAAAACAAAAACAAAACCCACCAAACTGTACTGCCCTAGTGGGATGAGGTGGCACATGCCTATCATTCCAGCAATTCTGGAGCCTGAGGCAGGAGGATCACAAGGACACAGACCAGCCTGGGCAACTTATTGAGGCCCTGTCTCAAAATAGGAACTAAAAAGGGCTGGAGATGTAGCTCAGTGGTAGAATGCCCCTGGGTTAATCCCCAATATGGGGATAAAAAAGTTGGAAGCCACTAGCTACCTATAGCAATTAAATTGAAATAGAATGAAAATTCAGGTTCTCTGTTGCATTATTTAAGTATTCAACAGCTGCATGTGGCTAGTACTATACAGTCATCCCCAGGTATCTGCAGGGGATTGGCTCCCAGATCCTCCATGGACACCAAAATTCACAGACACTCAAGTCCCTTATATAAAATGATGTAGTATTCATATATTCCTATGCACATCTTTCTGTACACTTTAAATCATCTCTAGATTATTTATAATACCTATTATGGTGTAAGTGCTATGTAAATACTTGTTATAGTGTATTGCTTAGGGAATAATGACCAAAATATAGTCTATACACACCCAATAGAAATGCAGTTATTTTTCCAGTCCACATTAATCACATCTGTGGTGCAGAACCCACCCTTACGGAGAGCCAACCATGGGACAGTATACAGACAGAATATTTCCACCACTGCAGAAAGTTCTACTGAGCAGGTGTGCCCTGTGATGCAGCAACCCTGCTCCTGAATATGTACACGTCTGGGCTTGGGTCTCCCCAAAGCCTACCCTGACCAAGAGTACATGTGGTCGATTTGGGAAATGCTCCCTAGAAGCGTAAGTGGGGACATTGAGACCAGAAGAGCAAAAGGCTAATAAATGTCAGGCATGGTGGCACACACCTGCCAACCCAGTGGCTCGGGAGGCTGAGACAGGAGGATCGTGAGTTCAAAGCCAGCCTCAGCAACTTAGTGAGGCCCTAAGCAACTCAGTGAGACTGTGTGTCTAGGAAAAAAAAGGGGGGGCGTTGGGGATGTGGCTCAGTGGTTAAGAGCCCCTGGGTTCAATCCCTGGTACCAATAAGTAAATGAATAAATAAATAAACAAACACAAATGAATGGTGCAGCCTGGAATAGAGGTGACAGTGAGCACACCCCCCTTCAGTTTTGCACCCTGTGACCCTCCCTTGCCTCACCCCAGTCGCAGCCTTAAAAGGGTCACCACCGTGAGCAACCAGAGCTCACTCACACTGGGGGCCCTCGGAAGACGCAGGAACCGTGTAGAAGTGCCCTCGGAGCTGGCCCCGGGGGAACAAGGCACCTGCAGGGTTCATCCCCCGACTCCAACCATCACTGGCCCGCCCTGGGGAATGGCCCTGGGGCTTCCGGTCTGCCCTGCAGCAGACGGGAAAAGGCCTCACACTCACCAGGAAGAGCCAGGCACCCGAGGCGGGCGGCTGTCGTTGTGTGGGAACTGCCCACCGAGTCTGCAAGTGGCTGCACCCGCGAGCTGACGGGATGTGGTAGGAGGGCACCAGCTGGTGTGCCGCAGTATATTCTAGAAAATCTCCCACACAGAGGACAGGTGTGAGCCTTGTGACGGTAGAGAACTGGAGGCAACCTAAGTGTCCATCTCTGGGGGAGTCGGTAAGCAACAGTGCTGTGGGCGCACCCTGGGATACAGCACAGCAGTGAGGAACGAGAACTTGATGTCCAGGGCTATAAGGAGAGCTCTCAGAAATGCAGTGTTCAGTTTCAAAGAAAAAAAGAGAGAAGTAGAAGGAGATTTATAGCACGATCTCATTTATGTAAATTGGAAACACATACACACACAAAATCACAAATTATGAAGGTCTATCCTTGCAGCCATATATCAAGCCCATTTGGGCACTTGTGAGGAGGAGGGGTGGCGGGGGGAATGGGCAATGTGGGGGGGGGACCGCAGAGGGTCTTTTATGGGCCATTTGTAATGCTGCGTTAGGATATGAAGAGTGTGATTAATAACCTCCTGCACCTAAGGACTAAGAAAAAGAAATAAAGGAATGAAACATGCAGGCCTCCTGCACATCAGAGCCATTTCTACCTGGTCCACGATGGTTATGACCGCAGGGCTGGTGACAGCAGAGCCATCAGCCTGATGCCTGTCTCCTGGAAGCCCTCCTCAAAGCCTGTTCCCCAGGCAGCCCCTCGGATCCCCAGGAAGTGCCTTCGTCCCCAGCAAATGAGGGGCTGCCTGCCCCTTTCATGCCACCCTGAGGAACAGAAAGAAGAACCGGAGACGGCTGAGGTTCTCTGCTCGCAGCCCAGCCCTGTAGCTAACCAACTGTGGGCCCACGGGCAAGTCACTGCCTTCCTAGGCCTCGGTTACCACATCAGTGAAATGGGGATGACCAGCGCATTATCCAGGGCTCTCCAGAGAACAGTCATGTGCCACGTAGCAGCATTTCTCTCAGCGATGGACCCTCTACACCACAATGACCCCATGAGATGACATCATCTAATGCCGGGCCAGTGGTGCACACCTGTAATCCCAGCAACTCAGGAGGCTGAGGCAAGAGGATTGTGAGTTCAAGTTCTTCCCAAACAACTCAGCAAAACCTTTTCTCAAAACACACACACACACACACACACACACAAACACACACAATTATATTACCTAGTGACATCATAACCATCTTAATTTGTGTAAGTACCTTCACACACCAACAAAATAAACTAACAATGCATCATCACTCAGAACCTGTTCCCAGGATGAAGCACTTAGGCTATGTGAGGAGCTATGTGCACAGCTAGGAGAGGGGGGGCTTAGGGGAATTTACTGTGGGCTAGTGTAATTATGGTGGCTGGGAAGAACCAGGGAGGTTGAGGGTGTAACTCTCATCTGAGGCCAAAGGCCTGAGAACCTGGGGGTCTGCAAGTCCTGAAATCCAAAGGCCAGAAAAGGTAAAGCTCTGAAGTCCCAGGGCAGGACAAGAAGGGTGCCCCAGCTCAGAAGAAAGAGCCATTTGTTTTGCCTCTGCTTTTTGGAGATACCGAGGATTGAATCCAGGGGGGCTTTCACACTGAGCTCCAGCTGGGCATGGTGCACAGGCCTGTAATCCCAGCGGCTCAGGAGGCTGAGGCAGGAGGATCACAAGTTCAAAGCCAGCCTCAGCCACTTAGTGAGACCCTAGGTAACTTAGTGAGACCTTCATTCCCAGCCCCATTTTTCCTTTTTTCATTTTGAGACAGGGTCTCACTAAGTGGCTGACACTGGCTTTGACCCTGAGATCCTCCCCCTCCTCCAGAGTCCCTGGGATTACGCCATGCCCAGCTCCTCTGCCTTTTTGTTCCATCTGGGCCTAGGCTGAGTGGAAGGGGCTCTGGGTGAGGGCGGCTCCTCCTCGCTCAGTCTGCTGACTCAGTCTCTTCCAGAAACACCTTCGCGCTCACATCTAGAAATGATGTTTCTCCAGCTACCTAGGCACCCCTCAGCTAGTCAGGCTGACACCCAACATTAACCATCACAATCACAAAAGGAACTACTCGTGGACTGTTAGGAGCATGAAATGAGCTAGTGGTGGAACGTTCTGGTACAAGGGCTTGAATCCAGGGCCACTCTACCACTGAACTGCATCTCCAGCCCTTTTTATTTTTCTGTTTTGAGACGGGGTATTGCTAGGTTGCCTAGGGCCTCCCCAAGTTGCTGAGGCTGGCCTTAAACCTGAGATCCTCCTGCCTCAGGCTCCCCAGTTGCTGGGATTACAGGTGGGTGTCCAACGCTGGGCTCACCTGGCCACGTGCATACCTGCTTACTCGCTGGCTCCACCCATTCAGATCTTCCAAATCAAGGGTCGCATGTGTTCCTGGCCAACAAGAATTCAGATTGCACATTTAGCTGGGGTTAAAAAAGCGGAGCCAGTAGCCAGGGAAGCAGCTGTGATTTGGCCAAGGCTCTAACAATCCCCATAGCATGGCGCGTGGTGCTGGTGACTATGGTGCTGGGCTCGGCCAGAACAGGACCTGTCCCCACCATCAAGCCCCCTACAACCAGGGTGGTGTGTCACGTTGACAGGTTCAAATCACTGTCACACAGGAGCTGGAAGCCCCACAGTCACTCTGTCCTGCTCAGCTGGCCGCCTGGCACACCGATCCCCGCCCCATCCTTGTCCCCACCCTCCACCCGCCTTCCTCCCAACGCAGCCCCTCCCCTGACCCTGGGCCTTTCTTTCAGCCATCTCTCACAGTCCATCCACCTCCTAACCACCCTCCTCCCACAGGCAGCCACTGTCCCCTCCTCTGCCTCCCTAACCTGACCTCTTCCCACCTGTCCCCACCCCCTGTCCCCACAGCCCTCTGTGACCCAGGGAGTCCCCTTTCACTTGTGCCTTCCCCTATCCTCCTGCCTCACCTGGGTCCCCTTCATCTGCAGTGTTCCCTTCTCGCTGCCTCTCCCGGGATCTCTCCTGTCCCTGTCACGTGCTCCATGTCACTTGTCTGTTCCCTGTTCTCCCACACTGTTCCCTCCTGGGCACCCTTGCCTGTCATCCTCACTGTCTCCCCTCGCCTGTTCTTTGTCATCTCTTCCCAGGTGTGGGAGCACCCTGTGGCCTCGCAGGCCGAGCTGGCCCTGACGCTGAAGGTTCTGGGGACCTTGAGTGACTCGGCCCTGGGGGACATCCTGGACCAGCCCCTTTGCACCCTGTACCCATCCACTCCCAGCTCATGGCCTGTGAGTGGGCTTGGCCCCCGGCCAGCTGGGCTGTGGCTCTGGTCACTTGCCCTGTGCCCCGGCCCCGCTCACGCCCTCTTCTCTGCCCACGAATCCCAGCTCAGCCCTTAGCAGGCCACAGGCCCAGTGGCCGCCGCCGCTGCCAACGCAGCCTGTCCCCCTGGGTCAGAGTTCTAGGAGGCTCCAGAGAAGTGACTGAGCGGGAGACCCACTGAGCTCTGGGACTCCTGGGAGCCCCAACCCGGCAGCCACCGAGCCCTCCCTGCCTCCCCACAGAGTCCCTGGGCTGCCTCGCCCTCCGTCACCTCCAGTCTGTTCCATCTCCTGACCCGGGACCTGAAGTGCGTCCTGTGGAGACCTGTGTGTCTCAGGTCTGGGCCACCCCAGCTTATCGGGGAGCCCAGCCTCATGTCTGCACTGGGCTCCGCCCTGATTTATGGAGCTACAGTCCTGACTCTCAACTCAGGACTGAGCTTATTTTTGTGCTTTAATAAAACATGTGCAAATAAACAGGAAGGAATTGGGACCTTCTGTGGCCCACGCATCATTCATGGTGCGTGTGGTTGTGGGTCAGTGGCTGAGCATATCTGTCTATGGTGCAGGTAAGATCCATGACTGGTCAGGTGACTGCTGTGGCTGTGCATCCAAGTGTCTTCCCAAACCCAGACCTAACCAAAGCTTCATAATTGTGCATATTCGTACCCGTGTTCACGCACAGATACGTGTGCATATTCAGTGTGTGTGTTTAGACATCTCTGTCTCTCCCGTCAATGAGAACTGCATCTCTCTCTCTCTTCTATGTGTACCTGGGATGGATGGGGATCTGTATCAGTCAGAACACTTTATTCTATAAGTAATAAAAAAAACTCACATGGGCAAAATAAAAATGGGTTTATAATTACACATAACAAAAAGTTGGGCCTGGTGCAGTGGCACATGCCTGTAATTCCAGTGATTCAGGAGGCTGAGGCAGGAGGATCGAGAGTTCAAAGCCAGCCTCAGCAACTTAGTGAGACCCTAAGCAACTCAGCAAGACCCTGTCTCTAAATAAAATATAAAATGGGCTGGAGGATGGGGCTCAGTGGTTAAGCGCCCCTGGGTTCAATCCCCAGTATCAAAAAGGGAAGGAAGGAAGGAAGGAAGGGAGGGAGGGAGAGAGGGAAGGGGATGGGAGGGGAGGAAAGGGGGGGGAGGGAAAATGGAATTACAAATATAGTCTCAAAGTGATCGAGATTCTCCCCCAAGGCTGAAGAGGAGCCCTCTCCTTGAAAACCTGCCCCCAGGAGGGTGAATAGCAGAATAAACTTGGAGCCCACAGGCGGGGGAAGTTGGAGAAGGGCTTAGTGGTTAAGCACCCCTGGGTTCAATCCCTGGTACCAAATAAATAAATAAATACGCCATTGCACCAAACCCCAGCCTTATATTAGATCACATGACTGAACATCTTTATGCTTCAGTCATGATCATTTGGTTTCTGTTTCTGTTTCTTGCAGCCAGACGTAGCCCCCAAAACACCTCTGTATAGCCAGCATGAAACACAGAGAAGGTGGTCACTTCGTATTTAATAATAAAAAATTCAATCATATAGGACACTCCTGAGTTCAAGCATATGACTCTTCAATTGTGGGTATTGCAGCTGGGGGTGGGATATGAAGGGGTGGGCTCGGGAGCCTGAGACAGGAGGATCGCAAGTTCAAAGCCTGCCTCACAACTTCAAGGCACTAAGTAACTCAGTGAGACCCTGTCGCTAAATAAAATATAAAATAGGGCTGGGGTGTGGCTCAGTGGTCAAGTGCCTCTGAGTTCAATCCGTTAGTACCTCCCCCCCCCAAAAAAAAAATCATGGGTATTTCTATGGAATAAAATAAATATGTCAATCTCTGGAGATGACAGACCTTAGAGAAGAGGCTTTGAACTGGATATATTTGGGTTCTGCCTGTCCATCATCCATTCCTTCTGGAAACAGCTCCCCAGTGTGCCCACCAAATGAAGGACTCCTGGCTCAGGTGTGATCAGTCGGAGCATGCCATCCCCAGGGCACGGTGACAGCCTTCCCTGTCCTCTCCCATGACGGCCTTGGCTTGGGCTCTGCTCTCTGCTCAGGGCATTCCCATCCCTCCCCTACCACCAAGGGGGGTCTCTGAGTCTCTCTCCATCCACCCCATGTCTTAGTAAGTAACAGATCCCCCTTTTCCCAACCCCTCCCAAAGGAGTACAGGGATTTCTTTTCCTTGTATACGCCCCACAAACTTTCTCAACTTGGTGACTATTTGGGGATGAAATTGCCAATACTCTTCTCTTTCTCAAGGGGTGCTACTAGGGATTGAACCCAGGGGCACTCATCCACTGAGCCACACCCCCAGCCCTATTTTGTATTTATTTAGAGACAAGGTCTCACTGAGCTGCCTCACTTTTGCTGAGGCTGATTTGAGCTCGTGATCCTCCTGCCTCAACCTCCCGAGCCACTGGGATTACAGGCCTGTGCCTGGCTCCTGCACCCTTCTTAATATGAAAAAAGGGCAAGTTCATGTTGGTTAACCTAATATTAGCAACCCCCTCCCCCAAGCCACACAACCTGAGCACGTGCCCCCCACTTGGCCAATCAAAGCATTCTATTCCCTTCGATGCCACAATCAGTGGGAGTGGGGAGGGCAGGTGACCTCATTTGAGCCAATCAGAGTCCTTCCCTGGGATTTTTCTCTTAGGACCAGAGCGCCTGCCATTTGACCTCTGGGCTAGGGAAGGGCTGAGTCTGTACGGAAATGACCCATGTTCCCCGGCACACGCAGCTGAACAGAGCTGAGAAGGAAGGAGGCTTGGCTGAGGGGTGTTCCTGTCCCTGAGTCCTGCTTCTTGTAGACTTACCCTTAATGCTGTTTCTTTCCCAGCTACATGAACCAAAACAAAAGTCACCTTTTCGTGCCTAATCCAGTTGAGCTGAATTTCTGTCCCTTGCCACCAAAAGGCCCTAACACTTGCCCTGATCCTTCAGGGTTCATTGGGCAGCTCCTCTGAGCTCCCCTCGCAGCCCTGATCCACAGCCATCTGCCAGTCTGAGTCACCATGGACACGAGTCACCACCGTCTCCAGTGCCCAGCACAGGGCCATGCACAGTGCCCAAATGTCACCCATGGGTGACTATATGCCCTCTCTCACTAGAGTGCCCATTCTCTGAGTTTAAAGCTTTAAATTTTGAAAAACAAGTATGACATTGACCTTGAGAACCATTTCCTATTAAATGAAGGGCTCGGGGCTCTAAAGGAAGATGGGCAGGGTGCCTTACACAGGGCAGGACAGGACCAGGGGGGCCCCAAACATGTTGATGAGTGAATTCCAAGTTCTGAGATGGCAGTTCTTTACTTTGTTTTGAAGACAGACACAGCCCACTCCAGAGCTGGGGTCTCCATGGAAATCAAACCACATACTCATGCAGAAAGCCCCCCACAGGCTTTCCACAGCTCTGAAACAACCTGCCACATCTTTTCTTTATTCTTATTATTGTTGAGGATGTTGTTGTTGTTATTGTTGAGGATGGAACCCAGGGGTGCTTAACCACTGGGCCACATCTCCGGCCCCTTTTCATTTTTAATTTTGATAGAGCCTTGCTAAGTTGCTGAGGCTGGCTTTGAACTGACAATCCTTCTGCCTCAGCCTCTGGAGTTGCTGGGATTACAGGTGTGCACCACCTCGTCCAGCAACATGTCACTTCTTAATCACAGCCTATAAGGTTCTGCAGAACATGCTCTGTGCTTGCTTCTCCCATCTCATTCTTCCCCTCACTCCAATCCAGACAAGTCACCTCCAATACACCAAACATACTTCTACCTCAGGGCCTTTGCACATGCTCTTCCCTTTGCCAGGAGTGCTTTCCCCCACAATGTATTTCTTCAGCTTTAATGCCACCCACATTCACTCCTCCCCCAACCTTAAATGGGTCTCATGGTCATACCCTGTGCCATCATCCTGTTTGCATTCTTTGCATGGCACTTATTTATCCTCATGCGCTATTTACTTCCTTATTTATGTTCTCCTCCCCTCTAGAGTAAAAGCTCCATAAGCCAGGGTTTTCTTATTGTGTTTTCTCTATTTTGTTTGCTGCTGTAGCCCCTGCAATGGGTCAGGCATGCAGCACATGCTCAATAGAGTTCTGTTAAGTGAAATGAAGACAATATAAGTCTGATGGTTAGGTTGCGGGATTTGGAGGTGATCAGCTGACCCATCATTGCTCTGCTCTTACCGGCTTGTGATCTTGGGCAAGCTCCTTAACCTGCCTGACCTTCAGTTTCCTCATCTAGAAAACTGACTGCAACACGGCCCATCTTAGAGGCCCACACTGCACGCATCAGATGCAGGCTTTCAATGTGATCTTGCTTATTATCAGAGTAACTCCACCTCGTGAGCGCCACGTACGGTGCACTGGGATCCACACTCTTTATTGTTGCACCAGGAGGGTTGGGAGCTGGGTGCCTGGCTGGTGGGAAGCACTCGGTACCTGGCGTCGTCCTGACTGCTGCAAGTGAGTGTGGCCGGGCCCCTGGGTGAGGGAGCCTCTTGGCCTGTGCCTGACGTGCCTCTGTCCTTGCTGCCTCCCACCCTGTCTGCCCAGATTCATCCTCCTCCCTCCTGCTCTGTTTCTATTTTTGTCTTTCTCTCCTCCTCCCCAGGCCTCAGGGGGCCCCTCACTGGCTTGAAGCCTTCTTCCTGCTTCCCCAAGATGAGGAAGGAGTTTTCACTGCAGGGTCCCTGCAAGGGCTAGGGTGCCCCAGAGCCCCTAACCAGCCTTCTCTCCCCAGCCCAGCCCTCAGCCTCACCTAAGACAGCCCCCTCCCACATCACCTCACATTCCCAGCTGACCCCGTCTCCACCTAGGACCCCTCAGATTCCACATCAGTGACTTACCTAGGCCCTCGCCCACCCCATCACTATACTGGCTTTAGATAGCTAAATTCAGCTGAAGTCATTAGGGCCATTTCCTGGCCTCCACACACAGCCACCAGAGGCAACCTGCCAGCTCCACTATATATTCATGGGGGTGGGGAGGCAGGGGAGGGGCCCTTGGGCAAATGATTTTACCTCTCTCTGGTTCAAAATCCTGTCTGTAAAATGAAACAAGGGGCCGGGTGCAGTGGTGCACGGCTGTAATCCAGCAGGAGGCTGAGGCAGGAGGATCACAAGTTTGAGGCCAGCAACTTAGGGAGACCCTGAGCAACTTAGTGAGAAGGCCACTCAAAATAAAAAATAAAGCCCAGAGTCGTGGTGCATGCCTGTAATCCCAGCAGCTTGGGAGGCTGAGGCAGAAGGATCAAGGCCAGCCTTAGCAAATTAGCAAGGACCTAAACAATTCAGTGAGAACCTGTCTCTAAATAAAATGTAAATCCAGCCAGATACAAGGGATGTGACTCAGTGGTAAGAGCCCCTAGGTTCAATCCCTGGTATGTATGTATGTATGCATGAATAAATAGATAAATGGGCTGGGGATGTAGCTCAGTGGTAAAGCACCCCTGGGTTCAATTCCCAGTACTAAAAAAAAAAAAATAAAAAACAAAGAACAAAGGCCTCCCACCTCACACAGTTGTAGGGGCTCAGAGAGTCAAAAATTCAATGACCCTCAGCAGAGTGCTGGGGTTATGAGGACAGACCCAGAAGGCAGGCCACCTGCCTTTTAGTGTTGAGATGGAGTTAGGCTGGCCTAAACTCCTAGGTTCCCATGATCCTCTGTCTCAACCTCCCAAGTAGCTGGGAACACAAGTGTGTCCCCAGCTTCCACTCCACCAGCCTTTTAAAATGCCAATTTTGCCACCTTCTGCTTCTGCCACCCTGGGCCGGTTAACTTTTCTGGACCTCAATTTTTCACCTGTACAATGGAATGACAATACTATACTGATGTCCAAAGCTGGTTGTGAGGATTAGATGACTTAAGTGCTTAGCCCATAACGGGCATCTCCCTATGTGTCAGCTTCTATTCCCAATTTGCTTGTGTGATTATCCCCTCCCCCCTAAGTCTCTCAAAAGATAGGAAGCTGTCTGCCAGTCCTCCCGGCCCGTTAGTCATCTTCTTTCAGTCTGACTTAGGAGTCCTTATGCAGCTATCTAGGTCATTCCCCCAAGACACATGACACACACTGGTCAGCAGAGCGGCCTCAGACACAGAAAAAAGTTTAATTCTGCTGCGGCGGAGGGTCCCGGCTCCGGTAGGGAGGGGGATTTGGTTTTGAATTTTGTTCGTGTGGGGATTTACTGGGGGGAACAAGGGAGGCTGGGGAGAGTCTGGTCCTTCCAGTGGGACCTGCCCGGAAAAATGGGTGATGGGGAAAGGAAATGGGGAGTCGGGGAGACTGGACAAAACAGGGACAGAGGGAGAAGAGACACGACGCGGGGACAGGGAAAGGAGAGACAAGTAGGGAAGGACAGAGACGAAGAGAGACGACAGAGGGAAGGACAGAGACAGACGAGCGGAGAGAGAAAGGAAGACCCCAAGCCAGACCCGAGGGGACCAGGGAGTAAGTGGGGTGGGGGGGGGGGGCTTTGGAGGCCGCCGCGGGACAGAATAGGATCTAGTCCAGCCAGATACAAGAAATGGGCCCCTCGCCCCTGCCCCGGGTCCCGGGCTGGGGGAGGGGGCTCGTGTCTCAGTGCTGCAGTGTGGGGGGGCCTGCCCCTCCCCGCGCTTCGCTGTGTAAGGCACCGGCTCCAGCGAGGTCCGCGAGCGCGCGGGGGGAGGGGCAGGAGGGGCGGGGCCTGAAGGGGAGGCCGGGCCCGCCCCCAGCCCCTGGCGCGGGGGCGTGGCCTCCAGCCCGGTCGGAGGCCGCCCCGCCCCTGGCGGAGGAGAAGCCAGGTCTCCCCTCTACTCCGACGGCCCGGCGCTGCGCGTTCTCCCCGAGTCCCGCCCCGGCGTCCGGGCGGCTGGGCGTTGGTTCTCGGCCCCAGGCGTCCCGGCGCCCGCCCGCCGCTCACACGGTACTCTCCAGCATCCACTCGGTGCTGGTAAAGGCCAGGCGCGCCCTGGCGGAGCCCAGCCCCAGGTCTCCATCCTCCCCGGCCGCGCCCCCTCCGGCCCCGTCCAGGTGCGGCGTGGACCGGTGGCGCTTTGTCCGCCGGGCGCGGCGCGGGTAACTGTGGCTCTGAAAGAGCGCCCCGTAGTCCCCGTCGAAGGAATAACGCTGCTGTGGCCTCGGCCGAGCCGGGGCGCCCCCAGGAACCAGAGCTAGAGTCGGGGGCGCTGAAGCTGGCGGCCCCAGGGCCCCTGAACGGCTCCTCCGAGGACCTGCCGCGGCCCGACATTCCTCCCCAGAAGTTTCCTCGGAGGGCAGCAGGCACAGAGAGGTGGCCGAGCCGCCCAGCGAGCGTCCTAAGACCGCCTCCGGCTCCGCAGAGGCCGCCTCCACCGCGGAAACCTTGGCCTCAACGGCGACGGCTGGGGTGGCCACCTCGCGCAGCGCCTCGTAGCGGTCCTGCGCAGGCGGCGGTGGGGCCTGCTGCGCGCCTGCGCCGCCGTTGGTCTGCGAGCACACATGGCTGACCCGTGGGGGCGACCTGGAGGTGCCCTTGACCCGGCGGCCATCCCCGTCGCCATACACCTTGTAGCGAATCATGAGCAGAACGATGAAAACGAGGACCGAGGCGACGATGACACCCCCGATGGCGATGATCATGGTGCCGCCCAAGAAATGGGCCCTCAGCGGGCGGCAAGGTGCAGGATCCCCAGCCGTAGTGAACTGCACGCAGCCCACCACTCTCGTGGCCGGCAGAGCTGTGGCCCCGTCGTCGTAGACCGCCAGCACGCACAAGTCGTAGGCGCGACCTGCCGCCAGATCATTCACCAAGAAGGTCTGACTGGTGGACGGGATCATCCTGCAGGAGGGGGCAGGATCAGGGCAGAGTTAGCCCTACTCTTGAACCGCGTCCTTTCACTTTATTCCCCACCCCTGGTGAACAGTGGGGACTGAACCATACTTCCTGTGTCTCACCCCCAACCCAGACGGCAGCAGCCATCCTCCATCAGCCTATATACCCAGGCTTACGCGACCACTGCTACAGGTCACCCTCTCATCTGCATGCCTCGACCTCAGACACACCTGGCTCTCTGAGATGCTATCAGCCATTCATTTGGATGACTACATCCTGGCTCCCGCATGGGAAGAGCGCTTCATCTTACATCCCCTGTTCTCATGGGACATGCTCCCTCAGAGCGTCTCATTCCTACTAAGACAACTACCATTCAAACTCCCTCATCTGCATATATCTAGCATACATGGGACTGGTGCTACGGGCCACACCCCTTATCTATATGCCCCACCCCCACATCAGTGGATACCCAGTTCAACAACTCACAAACCCTTATTCCCACTGGGACAAACGATGATTTCCTAGTTTCTCTTTTATACATATTTCTGCCTTTCAGGGGAAACCATGATGCAGGTCACACTCCCTCATCTGTATGCCCCACCTTTGGGTAAAACATAGCTTCTGGGTAAAACATTTACTTCTGGCACAATTTCCAAACGCCTCAAGTAGGCATTCCAGCTCATTAAGGGGCCACTGCTACAAGCTACTCTGCTTCTGACTGGAGTGTGGCTTCCAAGCCGCACCCCACAAGGCCATCTAGGGATGCTTCCCTCCGGTGCTTCGGATCGCGTGCACCCTTTGCATGCCCTGCTCTTTGTCCAGGTAGTAGAGGCAGCCACCCCTTATGTGCATGCCTAACTCCGCCACCAGAAGTCACCATATCATGCTTCCAAACATTCATCTTTAATTGGGTCAAATGTAGCCAAGCTCACATGCTCCTTTCCTGCAACAGGTCCCTCCCCTCAAAAGAGGAGGAGTATAGAGAAGTGGCTAAAAGCCAACCAAACCTGGGAGCCAGACTGCCTGGTTTTGATATCTCCTCTGCCCCTTACCAGCTCTGTCACCTCAGGTAAGTTTCTTAACCTCTGGGCATCATTTTCCCTTACAGAAATAATAGGAAACCCCACACCATAGAGATGGTGTGGGGAGTGAATGAGTTCATACATCCAAAGTCTGGCTCTTAATAACACCATTACTTGATGTCCCACCTAAAGTGGCCAGAAACCCTTGCTGGGGTTCCCACTCTACCTCGAGTTGCACTCCTCCTTGGCTATAAGACTCTCCCCTCTGGAGGACATTCCTCTAGGCCTTGGTCCCCTTCTATTGAGCACATCCTTTCCACCCTGTTGGCCACGTCTAGCCTCAGCTAACCCAGGACTGCCAGTCCACACCAATTTGCACACCCAACACCCAGCTTCACAAGCTCTTCTCTCCTACAAGGCCTCTGAGTGGCTCACCAGGGACTGGAACCACACCTTCCTCCACCTGGGACCATGCGAAACAGCTGCAACACTGCTGAAAGGCCCTGCCCATCTCCAGGGGCTGCATACCTCTCCAAGGCCCTCTTCCCCTCCAGCAGGGCCACCTTCTGGTCCTGAAGCCCCACCCCCAGTCATCCTGCCTCCCAGGGCCCACCACCATGAGCCACCCTCCCACCCAAAGACTTCAAGTATGGCCACACCCCCAAAAGGGCCATCTCTCCCACTTTTGCAGACCAGTGCCAGCCCAGCCAACACCCTTGGCCTCTGGCTTTAAGTCTCCCTTGTCCCTCCTCATCTCCTGTCTTTGAGCCTTGGATTCCTCTTGCTTCTTCCCCTAAATAACCAGTTGCTAGGGGCTCCCCCCTTTTCAAGGACAGAGGCGGGCTCCTTAAGGAAGCTTGGGCCCATGTGTCTCTAATTGGCTGCAAGACCAGAGCAAGCAGCTGAGCAGGCTTCTGGTTGGATGTCACCTCCACCCATGGCGGCAGTGAGGAAGTTAACCCCTGCAGTGCCACAGTGCAGGCATCTGCAATGGAGTTCCTGAATGAAGAACAGGAACTGAGGCCCTAAGGAGAAGAGAAAAGTCCCCAGCTGAGGACAGGGGACCATCAACATCAGTATATATTCAAGGTTTGGGGCCTTGAACCTTCCCCCATCCTGCCAGATGGTAGCCATGGGTCAAAAAGAAGCAAAGAAACAGGTGGAGACTCACAAAAACTGAGTCATTTACAGAAATGTATTATCCACCTCCCCTCCACCCTGCCTGGCAAACAGTAGGTGTTCAGTAAGTGTGTGTCTGCATAAAAAGGACAGCTCTGCTATTCCTGTGTGACCAAGGGGAAGTGCCTTTCTCCACTGAACCTCAGTTTCTCTGTTATAAAATGAGGAGAGGGCAGGGGGGGCATGGCAGAGCACTTGCCTAACAGGCCACTTGGCATCACAATCCCCAGCACCACAAAAAAATCAGCAAATCAAATCAAATCAGCGAGGGGATGACTGCCTGCTTTGCAACAGAGCTGGGAGTCAGCTGCCAGCTCTGGAGGTGTCTTATGAAGCTCTTTGTCTCATTCATTGTCTACTCTTGGGACACTGGGCCAGTCTATCTCAGTGGGCCCTGGGACCAGCACAGGATCTGACACACAGTAGGCATTTACTCAGTGTTTGGTGACCAGAATTGAGACAAAAATGAGGAAACCAGACAAGGGGAAAGAGAGGCATGTATGCATGCAGCCAACAGTGGGAACAGGCCTGCTCCATGCCAAGACCGTGGCCCAGAGAGCCAGGCGAGGATGGGGAGCAAAAGACAGGCCTTTCCGGGAAGTTTCCGCATTCCCAACAGCCGGGGCTACCCACAGTAGGGAATGGCTTTGGCCACTGTGGCATCCACAAGTACAGTTAAGCGCGAGGCAGGCACTCAGCAGCCCCTCTGCAGTGTGCACGAGGGAGAAGCATCTGTGAAGCCAACGGCTGTTCATGAGTGCCCACTGTGTGCCCATCTGTAGCCAAGAGTCATACTGAAAACTACCCCGATGGAGAGACACTGCGGGGCCATGACAGTGATTTGTGGTGCATGTAGGGCCCTGAGGGCAAGGACTGGATCTCTTGGTCTCCTTGGGTCCCCAGCACTCAGGTCAGGGCCTAGCACAGAGCAAAGTCTAAGTGCCTTCATGAGGAGAGAGAGAAGGTAGAGCAGATGGAGAGATTCAAGCAAGGAAGTAGGAGACAATGGGAGGAAGTAACTCCTTTGTCTGTCCATGCCGTCACACCAGGACAGTGACTTCCAACCCACGGGAGGGTGGAAATAACTTATATTTTTGTCATGCACTTTGTTTTCTAGGCTGGGGTTGTAGCTCAGTGGTAGAGCGTTGCCTAGAATGTGTAAGGCACTGGGTTCAATTCTCAGCACCACATATAAATAAAATAAAAGTCCATTTTTTCTGTCTCTATGATATACCCAATGTGTTGGTATAGTACTTATAATTCTATAATTCTGTTTATAATTTATGAATAGGAATCTAACTATGTGTGTGTATGTGTGTGTGTGTGTGTGTGTTTGGTACTCCCAAATGTGTAACTGATGAGGTGCACAATCAGACACCTTTGGTGAGCAGTGACATTGACCATGCATCAGGTGACAGAGGGATCACAGTGAGCTCCTTCACTCTTATGACTCCAGTGCCCAGCCCTAGTCTTGCTCATGTAGGTGCTCAACAAATATTTGCTAAATGAAAAGAAAACAAAGACAGTCAG
Source organism: Marmota flaviventris (assembly GCF_047511675.1). NCBI lineage: Eukaryota > Metazoa > Chordata > Mammalia > Rodentia > Sciuridae > Marmota > Marmota flaviventris. The sequence continues at coordinate 14,330,653 of NC_092515.1, read as the reverse complement.
GACGAAGGAGAGTGGAGAGAGGAGATGGGGACTGAGATGACCCTGCAAGGCCATCCAGAACCCCAGCTAAGCAAGAAGGCCACGGGAATCGGCTGGTGGGAGGAAGGGACCCTGGGCTGGGAGGAGATGGGGGTCGCAGCACCCACACCCACCTGTAGACGAGGGAGTCATCCACGGAGCTGTTGTACTGGACCTGGTACATGCGGATGCCAGGCACGGGCCTCTGGGCGGGCCAGCGGATGAGCACGGAGCTTGAGGTGAGTTCGGCTGCCACAAGCCGTCGCTCAGCAGCTGAATCGTTGGCACCAGGTCGGCCAGGCGTGGCGATGTCAGAGGAGCCAGGCTCGGTGAGAGGCGGCGGGGCAGCGGGCGGGGGCGCCATGAGCGGCAGAGGTACCACGCACACCTCCACAGGCGCGGTGGCTTCCCCCGCAGCATTGGAAGCGATGCAAGTGAAGGTGCCACTGTCCCTCAAGGTAGTGATGGTCACATCCAGCGTCCCGTCCCCACGGACCCGGGTCCGGCTGGAGTTCCCCAGCAGACGCCCATCTGGCGCCACCCAATGCACCACAGGCTCGGGGTCCCCCACAGCCCGGCAGCGCAAGCTGACAGCTTGGCCCTCCACCACCAGGGCGCGGCCCCCCGCCTGCCGCGTGATCAGCGGAGGTTCACACAGAAACTCCTCCTCTGGGATGGACCAGAAGTAGCGGTCGGTGAGGTGCTCGGGGGTGGCGCAGGTCTCCAGGTCGTCCTCCCGGGTCAGCCGCCGCAGCCAGAGCAACTCGCAGTTGCAGTGGAGCGGGTTCCCGCCGAAGCTGACCGTCAGCGGCGTGGGGGGCTTGGGACCGCTGCCTTGGGACCTTAGGAAGAGCCCATCCGGGGGAAGTTTATGGAGGCGATTAGAGGTCATGTCCAGGCGCACCAGTTTATGCAGCTGCACAAAGGTCCCCTCGGCGATGTGGTCGATGAGATTGTGGTCCAGGGTGAGGGTGTTCAGGTTCACCATCTGGCCCACTGCCTCCCAGGGCAAGGCCTCCAGGTTGTTGTAGGACAGATCCAGGTCCTCCACCGTGGACAGGAAGGCGTCGAAGGCAGCCGACTCCACCCTGCGGATCTGGTTGTTGCCAAGGATCAGGTGGCGGAGGTTGCCCAGGCCCCGCAGCTGGTCGCCGCGCACCTCCGCCAGGCGATTGCTGTCGAGGTGCAGGGCGCGGAGGGCGCGGAGGTCAGCAAAGGCGCCGGCCGCCACCTGGCCGATGGTGTTCCGGGAGAGGGTGAGGTGCACCAGGCTGGTCATGTTGGCGAAGTCTCGGCGGCGGACAGCGGCAATGAAGTTGTCGGTGAGCCGCAGCTCCACCACGCGACGGTCGATGGCGGGTGGCACGAAGAGCAAGCCCGTCTTGGCGCACAGCATGGTCAGCGTGGGCGCCACGTTCTGACAGATGCAGCGGCCAGGGCAGGGCTGGCCTCGAGATGCCCCCGCCCAGAGCAGCAGCAGAAAGGACAGGGCAGCAGGTGGCGGCGAGAGGAGCGCCGAGGAAAAGGGACCTGGAGCCATGGCGCAATGAAAAAGCAGGAGGAGCGGGAGGTGAGACCTGCAGGGAAAGACACAGTTACCCACGCTCAGGGCTCCTGGGACGTCCTGCTAAGAGTCAGGCCCGGTTTCCTCCCCGCCAGATCACTGTATCCTATAGGACAGCGACAGGACTCACCATCCGCCGGCATGCATTTCCTATTAACAAATTACAATATTTCACGCTGGTCGGCATATTCCCACTGCTCCTCCCTTGAGTGTCCCACCCAACCCCTGTCCCTCCTAACCCCTGTCCCTCCTCTAGGTGCTCCCAGACCTTTTACAACCTCCTGATCAGACACCTGGCCCAGCCTGGTACCTTCCATACCCAACAAATATTTTGAAATAACTATTGACTGTAGTTTAAGGCCATGGATATCAAAGCCGGACTCTCTGAGCTGAAATCCAAGCTGTAGTACTTACTAGCTGTATGACCTTGCGCAAGTGTCTGAACCTTTCTGAATCTCCGTTTCTTCATCTGTAAAATGGAGATAGAAATAAGTCTTACTTTTTTGACTATAATTTGGGTTAACAAATACGGCAGACTTAGAACAGTGCTTGGCATGTAAATTGGGATCAATACATGCTAGCAGTGACCGCCATCATCATCATTGAGTGCTTAATGTGTATCAGGCACAGAACTGTGCGCTATTATTAAAAGCAAGTATAATAAAATCAAACAGATTCAAGTGCAAATCCTGGTTTCCCCTGTGGCTAGCTCTATGACCCCACACCAGTGACTCCCCTATTTCCCCACTGTAATTTCTTGATTCATAAATGATGGTCACCATGCATAGGAATGACTGAACACAGACCCTGACATACAGTAAACACTCAATAAACATTAAGGTCTCCCACACACATACACACTTTTGCAGGGAGGGGCAGAGAGAATGTTCAAGTAGGAGGGGCTGAGGAAAAGACATCAGTCTCCCAGCTTAGCCTCAGAAAGTCCCTCTATGAGTCTGGCTTTGTCCTAGGCTTAGCTGAGTTCCTGAGCAGGGCCAACTTTGGTGCTCACATCAGTAGGTACACACGAGGCCCCATGCATGCCTACACACACACACACACACACACACACACACACTCATGCTATGCCTCTGCTCCAGGCAAAACCTTCCGGCAGGGATTCCCCCTGCGGCGGCTACAGCCCACGACATGTCATTTCCCATCACAACACAGGGTGGGTGGGGGGTGCAGAGGAAAGGATGGGAAGGGGCCGTCCCAGAAACTGCTTTCATCCCACCCTGCCTTGTACCCTAACCCCTGCTGGCCTCCTCCCAGAATCTGCCTGGGAGCAGTGGCCATGTGAGTCTTGATCTTTCCGCCTGTGGGAGGGGAACTGGGACCAAGAAGTCAGAGAGCTGTAGAGAGGCAGGGAGGGACAGGGGACAGAGATGGACTGGCAGGAACAGATAGACTCGGAGAAAGAGGCAGAAAAACAGGAAAAGTCTCAAAAGAAGAAGGTGCAGGGGGCGTGGCTCGTGGTAGACCCCAATGGGCATGTTCCAGGCCCTGGCTCCTCCCCAAGCACCTCAAAAGATCAATCAATCAATGTGAAAAGATGGGGTGACACTGAAGCAGAAAGACAGAAAAACTGAGAGTGGAAAGACAGGGGACAGAAGGACTGAGAGAAAGGGAGAGAGGAAGTGGAAGGGAGATAAGTAGAATAAAAAGGCCTTGGACAAAAACAGAGGAAGAGGAGTCAGAGATGGGGGGAGATGGAGACTGGGCTGAAGAGAGAAAATGAGACCGGGTCCCGGCACCCCACCACCTCTGAGCACCCACCCCCAAGTGTCCTTCTCTCCCTCTAGGACACTGTTCTGGATTGACTGAAATTCCTGGCCTGGAAAGTGGGGTTCCAAGGACAGGAGCCCAGCTCAGCCCCTGCTTGGCTGTGAGGTCTCCAGCGCTCAGAGCCCAAGCTTTGCAACAAGCACAGAGTTTTGTCAAAAGTGTACACTCCCTCAGCCAGAGGGGGACCCAAAGGACCCACAGCAGCAATGACAACAGCGAACATTTATTGAACGGCCCTGCGGTACTACAGGACAGGACCTGGACCCCACTGCCTGGGTTCCCACCCCAAGTTCCCGCTGTGTGACTTTAATCAGGTGACTCCTCCTCTATGCCTCAGTGTGCTCATCTGTAAAAAGGGATAACAATGGGACCTACCTCCCAGGACTGTTGTGAGGATTCAGTGAGATTGTATTTTATAATATGTTTCTAGTTCCCGACAAGGAAACCCTACATAAATGTGAGCGGCTGCTGTTATTATTATTACTATTATTAATTTATTACTTTCTCTTACTCTCTCTCAGCTACCCAGCAGGTTGGAATAGCAGGTCTTCCCCACACACGTCCAAACACATCTCATATCCACATCCAAGCCATTATTCATTTTGTTTCCTGAAACCCTCTTGTACCCATTTTGATATCCTGAGGGAACCCCTCTTTCCTGACCACCTTTTATCCATCCTGTGAGGAGATGCCTCCTGGCCTGAGACCCACCCCTGCCTCAGAGCCTCCTGAATGCCATGAGCCAGACATAATGCTCCTGGGCTGGCCACCATTTCTCAGCCTGGGGCTGGAGTAGGCAGGCATCTGGCCCCTCTGGACACTGCTGTACCCTGTGCCGGGATTCCTGCTGGGCAGGGCTCTCGACTCTAGCAGGTTGGACAAGCCCCATCACCCCACATCTCTCTCCCTGGCTCAAGGGCTCTACTCACCTCTCTTCAGCAAGTCAGGGCCTGGGCCAGTACCTGCAAAGGAATAAAACCCTCCTGTTAGCATCCTGAGGCTCCTTCCTAGGCACCAGGGCAGGGCTTGGGGGATCATCTGAGCAAATGAAATCCCTGGTGTGATCAGTCCCTCAGCCTTCTGCAGCAGTTCTCCAGTGTCTCAGAGGCCCCAGAAGTCATCTCTGAAAACCTAGGAGACTGAGCCTCAGGACTGTTGATTCTCCAAAACCCAGGAGTCCAGGATGTTGGCCACCAACTCCCCACCCACCTCTTCCCTTAAGATCCTGGAATATGGGATTTTCTCCCTTCTCTCTCAGACCCAGGACTCTAAGTTCCCAGGCTCTCAGGAGTTCAGATCAGATGCTTCCTCCTTTAGGACTCAAGGGTTTACATCCCAGTTCCCCAACTTTAAAGACCTAAGTTGGTACCAGGAGTTAGTGAGGGGATGGGCCAGCGGTTCCCATCTTTACCATCACCCTGTTTCCCAACCAACCTGTGTGGACCTGTCCAAACCCACACAGGCCCACGCCCAAGGTGCTACATCTGGATCTCCATGGACACACCAGCATGTCTGGGCGCTCCCTGCCTCTCATGGCTCCTGACCAACAATATGGGCACACTGTGTCCAGGGACTGCAGGCTGGACCTGGACATCCCATAGGTCATGCCAATGGGCCTCAATCCCAGTGAACCCAGAAGTGAGGTCAGCCTTGTGCTAGGGACACAGCACTTGCATCCTGTACTTAGGTTTGAACGTATATAACCCCTCTCCCCAGAGACCAACACTGAAGCACAAATGGACTCTCAACACAGAGGGACACACCTGCATCCAACATCACACAAACAAACTGACCTTCCCTCACACACTCACAGATGCACAGACACAACAGAGAAACCCACATGCTCACTAACAGCCAACCAGGTATCTGCACCTAACACAGATACACCTTGCACTCTCACCAACACACAGGGGCACCCCCAAAACATACACACCTGCACAATCAGCAGTTCATAGATGCACATTCTGAAATGCCCAAACACACTCACGACTCCACATTCTCACGATGCACAGTCATGAAGCTGATCTCTTCCCACACCGACAGACACACATGCATACACTAGCTGGTACACACCTCACACATGTACTCTGAACTACAAGTGTACACAGACACTTGCAAGGCTGGGAGATCCTGGAACAAGCAAACACAGGCACAAAAAAGATCCACCTTCTTAGGCACTCCTAGATGTTCACTCACAACAGACACATATTCATACAACAGTCCCGTGAGGGATTTACACACTTACAAATGCATACAAAATACTGAACCACAGTAGCACAGACAACCCACAGGCCCAGATTCACACTCACTCACAGTCATGGACACAGATTCCTTCCAGCCCTGAGGCACCCTCACCCCACCTACTTCCCAGACCAAAGAAATGCTAACATCCCTCCCAGCACACTCTGCACCGCCCCTCCTCAAACCCCGGCACAAGCCCGGGGCCAGAGGTCAGAGTTCAGCAGGTGGAATCTCAAAGGATTGGGGGTTGAGTCCCAAAGCACCATTCCAAGGAGATCTCCCCAGCAGCACCCCAGAGGTCCCCCAGCCTGGCCACTGGGTGCAGACAACTCTGGCCCCATCTGCAGATATCTGGCCAGTGGGGGAGTTAGGGTGGGGTGGATGGGGAAGGACCAGGTCTTTGCCCCCCCCACCCCAGAGCCCATCTGTCCATCCTTCGGCCTCTCATCCCTCCATCTGTCCACCTCCCGGCAGCCCATCCCCCCCCAGCCACCGGGAAGGGGAAGACATGGCCGTCTCCCCCAAGGACCGTTGAGGACCCCCCCAGTTGACATGGACCGAGGGAGCGGCAAACTCCCCTCCCCCAAACCCACACAGAGGCCTGGACCCACAAGGCACCGAGCCTCAGCCCCCGGCAGGAAACCTGACGTGGACTCACAGACACACACCCTCGGAGACACACAACCCGCAGACACACACACACACACACACACACACACAAATGGACACCGGAGCGAACACACCCGGCTACACAGACCCTCGGATGGACATCCAGCCCGGACACAAACACCCAGCGCGGCCAGCCGCGCACGCCGGCTGGGGGACCCGCACCTGGGCACACAACCCACGCACACACACCTGCACACGGCCCCTCCGATGGGCGCAAGGCAGCCCCCCGACACGCCGCCGGAGGGCCAGCGCTCGCGGGGACACACACGCACGGCCGGACACGCCACCCAGCGCGACACCCAGCACACACCCGGATGGCCACACTAGCGGGGCGCCGCACACGCCGGCGCCGGGCACACACAGGGCCGCGGGCGCACGCCGGGCCGCCGCAGCGCGCGGACACACTCGCACGCCCGCACGCTCACGCCCGCTCACACCGCGCCCCCGCCCGCCGCCTCCCGGCCGCCGGGGCCGCGCTCACCCAGCCCCGGGGGGCCCCGGGCCCGGCCCCGCCGCCGCCGCCTCGCTCCGCGCCATGGTGGGGGGAGGGCCGGGGGAGGGGGCGCGGTGCCGCGGGGCCGCCTCCCGCCCGCCTCCCGCCCTCCCGGCCGCCGCCGAGCTCCGCCCTCCGCGCCGCCCGCCGCCCGGGCCCCGCCGCCGCCGCCGCCGCCGCAAGGGGGGAGGGGGCGCCGAGCCGAGGGGCGGCGGGCGGGGCGGCCGCACGCCCCAGACCCCGGCCCCGGGCCACCGCAGACCCCGCTCCACTGCGGAGCCGCCGCGGGCCCGCCCCCGACCCCTCCCCGGCCCCACCCCCGGCCCCGCCGGCCTCCCCGAGACCCCCCAGACCACGCCCCAACTGGAACAGGGACCCCGGCTTTCCCTGCGGAGACTTGGGATCACGTCCCAATACCCAGGGGGACCTCAGACCAGGCCTCACCTCCTTTGAGGGTCCAGATCATGATGAAGAGCCACCCCAGACCCGAACCGTGTCTTATTCTCCTGGGTGACCTCAGACTGTGCCCTGCACCTGAGGGACTCCAGACCGTGCCCCCCAAGCACAGAGACCCTCGATCATATCCAAGGGGATCCAGACCACCCCTCAGGGACTTTAAATCGTATCCCAACATTCAGGTAGCCCTCAGACCACACCCCAACAGCCAAGGAGGACCCAGACCGTATGCCAAAGGCCAGGAGACCACCCGATCATGCCTTACTCACTCTGGGGACCCAGAGCATGTTTCCAGGACCGTAGCCATCCCGGACCACAGCCATCGAGGACCACAATCTTTAGAGACCTCAAACCAGGTCCCACTCCTTGGAGACCCCAGCCATGTCCTTCCACACTCAAGGACCCTAAGCCACTTCCTGCCTCCCAACAGGGACTCTGACCATGTCTAACTTCTAGAGGACCCCAAAATGTCTTTTTTTCCTCATGGAGGACCCTAAATTTTTCCCATTAGACCCCAAACCCTCCTCCAACCCCTGGGGGGCCTGAGATCTTTCCCTTTCTTCCTTTCCTCCAGGGCACCCCCTGGTTTCCAGAACCCTGGTTTGCAGGACTCCCCACCATTCCTGCTCCCTTGAAGACCTTGACTCCTTTCTCTTGGACCCTATGGACCCTTCCTTCTGGCTGTTAACTTTCTTTTTTTGGCGGGGGTGGGGGGTGGGTACCAAGGATTGAACTCAGGGTCACTCAACCATTGAGCCACATTCTCAGCCCTTTTTTGTATTTTATTTAGAGACAGGGTCTTGCTGAATTGCTTAGCACCTTGATTTTTGCTGAGGCTGGCTTCAAACTCGTCATTCTCCTGTCTCAGCCTCCCAAGCCGCTGGGATTACAAACATGTGCCACTGCACCCAGCCTGACTGTAACTTTCATGGAGCCCAGAAGGCCTTGATCCTTCCTTGTTCAGCTCCTTTGCTCCAATCTTTACCCCAGAGCTGACCTCCCAGGCCCTCCCTCAAACCCCAGTAAATGTCTCAGGCCACTCTCCATCTCCTGAAAAACTCACAAGGTCCCAAAAACCCAGCAAGAACTCCCCTCAAAATTTGTCCTTTTGGGTTCATGCTGGAGATAGAACCAGCCCCTGGTGCATGCTAGACAAGCGCTTTGCCATTGAGCTAGATCCCAGCCAATTGTTTTATTTATTTTAAGACAGGCTTTCACTAAACTGCTGAGCCTAGCCTCCAACTTACAATCCTCCTACCTCAGCCTCCCTGAGGATCATATTACAGGTATGTGCCACTGTTCCAGCTTCAAAATGTTTTATTGCAGTCCCCCAGATCCCTGGAGTCTCCAATCATTCCCATTTTTGATCCTACTGTATGGCAATCCTCCACCAAACCCCTTCTGAATATTCTTCCTAACTGTGCCAGCACATGAGGCCTGCCCTGGCCCCAGAGCAAGCTTGCCTCTGCAGATCCTCCCTGTAGTGAACCTTGACTCCACTCACAACTACCAAGTGCCTCAGAGGACACTCACAATCTCTACACTGTCTAGACTCCACCTCTCCGCCTTTACCCCCCACCCCCCAACACAGGCCTCATCTCCACCCCAACCCCATGGTTCCTACTGGAGCATGGGACCAGGGCAGGGGGATGGAAGGAGGGAAAAGGGTAAGAACAAAGGTCTGGATTATAGTGGTAGAATACCTGCCTCAAATGCACAAGGCCCTGGGGTCAATCCCCAGTGGTTAATCCCAACCAAGAACAAAACAAAACACAATCACACACCAAAAGTGAACACATATGCAGCACTAGTGTGTGCCAGCAGTGGTTCCAAGTGCTTCACGTATCTATATGAAGTTCATCCAATCTTCATGACGAAGAGTCCCCTTACTATCCCCATTTTATGGATGAGGAAAAGAGAGGCATCCAGGGGTTTGGTCTCTTGCCCAAATTCACCGGGTAGAACAGGATGAAAGTGAAGGGAAGAAGAGGAAGGAGGGCAGGCCTGGACCGGACTGGAGTGGGAAGGGGTGAGGGGAAAAAGATAATAAGAGAAACAGACACACAAAGATGGAGAACCAAAGAGCCTGAGGCCCGGCAGAGGCGCCTCCTTCACAGATCTGTGAGCTCGGGCCCCTGCCCACCTCCTGACCTCATTCCCAGCCACTCTTACCTCCCAGCTTCAGTGAGCCTTCACTACCCCCCAGCTCACAGCAGCCCCGGGCTTGGCTCTCTTCCCCCTTTCCTGGGCTGGTTCTTCTTTTCATTCAGGTCATAAACGTAATCCCTTCAGGAGACCTTCCCTTTCAAGCCCAATTTACACGCACGCGCGCACACACATACACACACCCCTCAGGTCCCACCAAGTGTTCCAGTGTCTGCAAATTACTTTGAAATGCATAAAAATTAAGATGAGTTGATGGACAGCTATGTAATAAAGCAAGCACTGTGAAATGTTCACGGTAGAATCTAGGTGGGAGATATACGGGTGTTCACTGGAAAATTATTTCAACTTTGCTGCATGTTTGAAATTTTTCATAATAAATGTTGGAGATGGAAAAAAGCAGGAGTATGCTTCTAGGGACTAAAGTGGCAGCAAAGCGCCCCAACAGCTCTTACCATTCGTAATACTTAACACTTCCTGAAAGAATCTTATCATTTATTTGTTTTTCTATTTATTGCTTATTTTGTGGTTCATTGGTTTGTTGTTGTTTGTTTTGTACTGGGGATTGACCCCAGGGACACTTTATTACTAAACTACATCCCCAGTCTTTTTTTTTAAAAATTTGAGACAGGGCCTCACTAATTGCGGAAGCTGGTCTTCCTTTAATTTGCAATCCTCCTGCCTCAGCCTCCTGAGTCGCTGGGATCACAGGCATGAGCCACTATGCCCAGTGTCATTGTTTATTTTCTAGTCATTGAAAGCCTCTGTCTACTGCCATACCACCCTGACCACCCCCATCTCATCTGAAAGATAAGCCTCTTCACAGCTTGGACACCGGAGACTGGCCCCTGTAGGTATTCAGTAAACGCGTTCTTGAGTGCTCCTTAAGAGAATGTTGGGGGCTTGGGGTTGTGGCTCAGTAGTAGAGCACTTGCCTCGCACTGGGTTCGATCTTCAGCATCACATAAAAATAAAATAAAGGTATTGTGTCCACCTACAACTAAAAATATATATGAAGAAAGAGGGGCGGGGGCTGGGGAGCGAGGCCGGCTGCAAACTCCCTTCAGATACCTCAGTAACCCTTCCCAAGCCTGCAATCACTAACAGGGAAGGGGTGTGCCCCAGCACCGGGGGATGTCCCTTGTCAGGAAGTGCTTGCTCACTGGCCTCAAGTGTACAGCAACAGGTGGATGTGGGCGGGGTAGTTGTTTCCTTGGGACCCTAATCTTATCCCAGACATCTTTTTTTTTTTTTTTTTTTTGTACCAGGGATTAAATCCAGGGAGGCTTAACCACTGACACACAACCCCAGCCCTTTTTTATCTTTTTATTTAGAGACAAGGTCTCACTGAGTTGCTTACTGCCTGGCTTTTGCTGAGGCTGGCTTTGAACTGGAGATCCTCTTGCCTCAGCCTCCTGAACCCTAAGAGTACTGGCAGGCGCCACCCCATCCCCGCCCAGACTTCCTAGGACCAATCCTCGTCCTCAACAATATAGGCCCCGCCCCAAGCCTAAGCTCCACCCCCTGTCTTAGGCTCTGCCCCACAGCAAAAACTACCCCCAATCTGACCCTTAGGAGTGACTTCCCAGTCCTCTCAGAGGAGGCCCACACTTCTTAGAGACCACCCCAAAGTATAGAACATCAGACTTCCCCAGCCTGGACCCCACCCACCGCCTACACCCTCAGCCTGAGCCCATCCTTCCGCTTTGGCCTCCATACTAACTTTGGGTCCAGGCATGGCGCTTCATGCCTAGACTGGGTTTTCTCCTCCCAACTCCTCCCTAAAGACCAGACTTTGAAATATAAGCCATGCTCACATTCAAGATTAGGAGGGAACCATCCCTCAGGGAAAGTCTAGAGGCCCGATTTAAAAATTAGGGAGCTTGGATCTGTGGGAGTCTAAAAGCTCGGCTGGCAGAACTAGAAAAGGTGGTCCCTGGTTGGTACCGCCCCTCTGAGGAGTCAGACTAAACCCAAAGCCACACCCCATGTGCTGACTCTTCATTGGATAACAGATTCTGTTCTGGCCTCTCTGATTGGTCCTTCCACCATTCTAGTCATACCCACTCTGCATTGGACTGCCTCCCAGAGTCTCCCTCTTTGATTGGTTTTTGCTTTCCAAACTCTTGGCTCCTGATTGGGCAAGTCCTTGTACATGCTCCCTTCTGATTGGATTATTTACAATCAAGAGCCTGGATGCCATGGATGGGTGGGAACTGCAGGAAAGGAGGGGAAGGAAGAGGAGGAGATGGTTCTCTAAATCTCTTGCTAAGAGAGAGTATGGCCATTGATCACAAGGTGACCTGGGGCTGGTATTTTAACTGTACAGACCATCTAGCCATGAGGCTTCAAGAGACCAATTTTAGCTTCTGTGCCTCAGTTTCTTCATCTTTAAAATTGGGGACAGTAATGGTACCTTCTTCGTGGGCTATTGTAAGAATTAAATTAGTTAATACATAGTGCTTACAGAAGTATGTTGTACATAGGGAGCCCCAACAGGAGAATTATCTATTATCATTTATTTGATTATGTAAGTGTATGACCTTGGACAAGTCCCTTTGCCTCTCTGACCTTCCCAGGCCAGTTCCTTGTTATCTTAATTGAATACTTCTCTTATCCCAGCCCTCTTCCTTTTCTATCTCCATCCATCAGGCACTGGGGCTGTGATCAGTGGGATAGGTAGAGGGATGGAGGTGGGGAGCACCAAGAGAAAGGAGAAGAGCTCCACTCAACACCCCAGAAAATTGAAGCAGGGGAATTTTTCTATGGCCCAGGGTAGAGTGATTCTATCCTGAACCCCTCCTGCAAAGAACTTGTCCTACTGGGGACAAGGGCACAGGGGGGCAAGGGATGGGGCAGAGTGGAGTGGCGAGAAGACCTTGTGTAAGGACTGGGAAGGAGAGGACAGGGTCAGAGCTAGGCTTTTAGACCCTCCTCCAGGAACACCAGGTTCAAGGTCACTTTGTCACTGTTACCATGGCAACAGCCACCTCTACAGGTAACCTGGAAAGAAGTTGGGGGAGGGAGTTCCCAGGTCCTTGAACCTGGGGATAGAGAGGGACAATGAGAGAGAAGCAGAGAGAGGCAGAAAGAGCATGATTCATCTCTGTGAAGACCTGCCTGTCTCAGAATTCTCAGAGCCCAGTACACCATAGGTGGTCCATGAATGTCCTTGGGAGGCGGAGACAGAAGACCTGAGAGAGGTCAATGCCCAGAGGTGCCAGAAGAAAGGAGGAAAGAAATGAAATGGGGTGGATGGGGTCTCCCTTCACGGACTCTTCAGCCCCTCTGGGGTCCACTGGGATCCTGGGGGACTTCCCACGGCCCTGGACCCTCAGGCCTGTCCATCCTCCCCAGCCAACCACCCCAGCAGCTCCCAGGCTCCTGGAGCAATTATGTTTGGTCCTTTGGAAACTTTTTGGACTTTATCTTTTTTCTGCCTGAGGACTCGGCGGAGGAAAACAGCAGTAAGCGGAGGCTCATGTCTGTGAAGCCCAGAGCTTGGGAGTGGAGAAACCTGGGACAGAAATGGATACCCTACCTTCTTTACTATTAGGTGTCCTTGTTCCCCTTAGGAGTGACCCGTGCATGGGTTCAGCTGTTCCCCCTCATTTTCCAGGACACCTAGACCTCCCGCATCTCCAGCCTCCCCAGGAAATCCTGCGGGCACCTCCTTTTCTCCCACAGGGTCCTTTCCCAGCTCTTGGATCACGAGGTCGGCCCGCCCCCTGCCGGCACAGGCTGGTACTGCAGGACTGTGAGCGGCAGAAACTCGACAGGACAGAACCGAGGTCTCTGAGTTCCGGCATTTTAATGTGTTTCCAGTCGTAGATGTTCAGATCCTACGGCGTCTGAGGCTCCGGTCCTGCTGGGGACTCACATCATGAATTCAGGTTCCTGGCTCCAAGGTCAACGAAAGAAAGACAACTTCTCCTGGAGCCAGGCCTCGGTGAGGTCGTCGGTGGTTCGGATCTCAAACACCTGGACGAGGGCAAGCTCAGCGTTAGGATCCGGTCCGGGAGGACTCAGGCCTGGAGCCTCCTCCCGCCCGCCTCCCTCGGACCCAGCCCCGGGACCCTTCCGCCTGTACTTGGGAGCCCGTGCCCCAGGACCTTTGTGAGCTCCGCTGTCTGCACCAGCCTGTTTTTACTGCCCGCGTACATCATCTGCTGCTCCGGCTTGCAGCCTGTGTAGGAGAGAGGACAGGGCACATCTGGGGGCCCAGGAGGGCTGACAAACCTCGGCATGGCCTGCAGGCTCGCAGTCTTCAGAGCGTCTTAGAAGCTGTTCTAGGAGGTCTCTGAAGCTGTAATTCAGAGTTTTTAGGTTTGTTTCGGGGCTTCGATTTGTCCTGAGGGCCTCTGGAGATGACTTGGGGACCAGATAGAAATTTCTAGGTAAAAGAGATGGGCTTATGCCTGAGGTCGGAGGATGCTGTTGGTGAATCAGAGCCCCCTCACCGCCCTCACCACTGCGCGTGCCACATGCCGCTCACACAAGCGCTCCGCACGTGTTCTCCTTCTTGTATCATTTTTTTTTCTTCAGTGTCAGAGATGGAACCTAAGGTCTTGCACATATTAGGCAAGTGCTCTACCACTGAGCTACATCCCAGCCCCATGCCCCATATTCAGCCCTTTTTTTGCATTTTAGAGACAAGGTCTTGCTGAATTGCTTAGCACCTCACTAAGTTGCTGAGGCTGGCTTTGAACTCAGGATCCTCCTGCCTCAGCCTCCCAAGCTGCTGGATTACAAGGGTTCACACAGCCTGATCTTCACACTCTTAACCCAGGTGCCTGTACACATTTGCACACAAACACATAATCACACACACATAAACACAGGCACCAATACACTTTCACATACATGTATGCACATGTACATGCCTGCATTCATATACCCTGGTGTACACACCCCATACACAGAATCTAAGACCTGTTCCTTAGGAAGGGTAGAGCCGTGCCTCACCCACAGGGCTGGAGAAGATGAAACACAAAGGATAGGACACTCGGCCGTCCTCATGCACATACTTGTAGCTGTAGACCACAAACCTATATCATGAAAGGGAATTCACACTCAGGATAGGATGAAGCCCAGGCCCAACAGCCACCCCCCAATCCACAAGCCTGACTCTTGATTGAAACTCAGAACCGAGGCTTGACACTGACTCAAACACTACAAGTGATTGAAAATAATAACAGCAGCTGGGTATAGTAATGCACGACTGTAATCTCAGCTACTCAGGAGGCTAAGACAGGAGGATCATAAGTTCGAGCCCAGCCTCAGGAACTTGGCAAGATCCTATATCAATAAAAAGGGCTGAGGGTTTAGCTCAGTGGTAGAACATTTGCTTAGCATGAATGAGGCCCTGGGTTCAATCCTCAGGACCACAAATAATAATAGCAAGAGGGATGAAGTACAACTCAGAGGTAGAGCAGTTGCCTAGTACACACAAGGCCCTGGGTTTAATCCCCAGCACTGCAGTCTATCATCTATCTATCTATCTATCTCTCAGTCTGCCTAATGATAATAGTAAGGGTTTACTGAACTCACAATAAACTTATGAAATAGGTGCTATAGTTATTTACAAAACTCAAATTGGAAAACTGAGGTCCAGAGTCACTGGCCCAAGGTTCTATGGATACAGCAAAGATTGGTACCCAGGAAATTTAGCGCCAATGAATGCTCAAACACTCTGCAATACTGTCCTGTATACTGGAACCCTATCCAGGGCTAGCTACATAATTTTCCAAGCCCAGTGTACAAAACAAAGATGCAAAGCCCTTTTTAGGAGACTGAGGCAGGAGGATCGTGAGTTCAAAGGCAGCCTCAGCAAAAGCAAGGCGCTAAACAACTCAGTGAGACCCTGTCTCTAAGTAAAATACAAAATAGGGCTGGGGATGTGGCTCAGTGGTAGAGCACCTCTGGGTTCAATCCCCAATACCAAAATAAAATAAAATGAAAGCAGCAAAATATCTTCCTTTCTTCTGCGGTCTTTCTCTATATTGATTAAGAGTCTTTTTAAATTTGTGATTTAAAGTTGTGTAGGTTTTTGTGTGTGTGTGTTTTATTCAGGGGCGTTTACCCACTGAGTCACATCCCCAGCCCTATTTTGTATTTTATTTAGAGACAGGGTCTCGCTGAGTTGCTTAGGGCTTCACTAAGTTGTGAGGCTGGGTTTGAACTTGTGATCCTCCTGTCTCATCCTCCGGAGCCCCTGGGAGGTGTGCACCACTGCACCAGCTAAAGTTGTGAGTTCTTGTGAAGGAAGTGCAGATGCCCACAGGAGCCCCCCGTAAAGTTGTGTTGCAGGGCTGTGGGCCAGGCCCTGAGGTCCTCATGCCCGCAGGGCAGAAGCAGAGAACCCATCCAGATGAGGTGGCAGGAGGCGGGCCCCCATGTGAGCTAAGGCTCCAGGCCCCCAGCTCATGTTCCATTGTCCCACCAGACTTCATATAAAACTCAAGTTCAAAGATAAAACTATGAAGAATGTCAAATTGACCTCCTCAGGTGTGATGACCCCTTCTGAGTATACCTATGCAACTGTCAATCGCCCACAAAGCTGATCCCAGTTGAGACCTAGAGCCAGGGATCCAAATGAGCTCAGTTGAGGTGAAAAATCTAAACAGATCAATTTTGCAGAAATGGTTAAAGGGCTCTTCCTCAAAAAAGCACCAGGCCCATGTGGCTTCACCCAGGATTCTACCTTACCATTACCACGTGTGAGGTCCTAGATTCCAACCCACAAAAAGAAAAAAAAAAAAAAATCCTTCTACCTAAAGCATTCCCAAGTACTGAAAAAAAAGGAAATCGTTATTTAAAAAAAAAACAAAGTGAGTCAGCCGCACTGATGCGTGCCTGTAATCCCAGCCACTTGGGAGGCTGAGGCGGGAGGATTGCAAGTTCAAGGCCAGCCTCAGCAATTGAGGGAGAACTTGTCACAAAATAAAAAGGGATGGGGTGTAGCTCAGTGGTGGAGCACCCCTGAGTTCCATTCCTAGTTCTGAAAAATAAAAAGTTCTAGAATATGAACTCTTGGCCTGAAACACAGAGATCCTGAGTCCATGCATAGGACTGGAGCCCAAGCAGTCCTCAGCCTAAACCTCCATCATTACCCTCTCCCCCAGCCTGGTCCTCCCCTCAGAATACCTGGGCTGTCTCTCTGGCAACTCCAATTTGAGCTCATCTGGGGAAATATTCTGAGGCAAAAAGAAAGAGAAGAAAACAAAACAAAACAAAATGACCATCACTAAATGAGCACTTACTATAAACCAAGGCACTATTCTAAGGTTAATCTAATGGATGAATTCATTGAGCTCTCTCAGAACCCTATGGGGTAGATCCTATTATTATGGCCACTTGACTGTTGAGGAAACTAAGACCTAGAAAGGTCAAGTCCTTTGTCCAAGATTGCAGATATTGAGCAGCAGAGTTCAGATGTGAATCTGTGTTCCCATGATAAATACTTCCTTTCAGAGGGCTTGAGAGAGCCCAGCTCACCGCTAGGCACCCTCCCCGGGCCAACAGTGCCAGCCCCAGGCTCTATGACCCCTTCATAAATCCTTATCATGACCTCATGACAAAAGCTTTATGATTGTCCCCATAGGACTGATAAAAAGAGTGGGGCCATAAGAGGGTGAGGTCCATCCATTTATCAAGGTCTCCTGCTTTTTCTTAACTACCCGGGAAACTCAGTTAGGCTCCCAGGATGTACTATCATTATCTTTACCACTTTATTGAGCATGTACTATGTTCCAGGACCTGTTAGATCCATGACAGGATTAAACCATTGGATTTGCCAACGACCCCATGAAGTAGGTCTATTCTCCCCCACGTCACAGGTGAGGACACAGAGAAACATCAGGCGAAGTCCCTTGCCTAGGGTCACCACTGCACCAGAACTTTCTGGTCCCCAGTATGGGGCTCTGTGTATCTATCTGTCCAGTCCCTTGTGCTCCCTAGGCCCACCCTGTGCCTCTGGGGGTCCCATCCACACGGCCCCTCACCTGAAATTCTTCCTCCAGCACCACCATCTGCCGGTCTTTGTCCACCTTCACTGGAGAGGGATGACACATGGGGGTGAGACACCCCTCCCATCCAAAGGACCCCGCTAGCCTGGCCCTCCTTGCTTGTCCCCTCCCCCTCCTGGCCTTCCGTGGGGACAGATGTCACTCACTTATGATGGCCGCGTTGTCTGTCTCTTTTCGGAAGCGGAATTTCCTCAGCTTTTCCTTTAGCTCTGGGTCCACCTCGCACACCACCAGCGAGTCAGACTGCAGGAGGGACCAGGAAGGGCTGAGCCGGCCTGGCCTCGCCCTCCTTCCTTCCCCAAACCTGAATTTTGCCATTCACCATGAAAAGGGGGTCCCACTGGCCCATCTGAGGCGCCTGTGAACATGAGGCAGGGGCCTGCCTCCCCAGGACGCAGCTGGGGGGACAAGGGCAGAGGCTAATCCCAGCCCTCCCCGGGGGTCCCGGTGGGTTCTCAAGGACACCCAGAGGTGGCTGCCTTGGAGTGAGCCTTGAACCTCCGTCTCTCTTCCCTGCCAACTTTGCCACGGTTGGGTCTCGGTCCCTCCCGGTGACCCCTCCATCCCACCTCTACTCAGGGCCCTCCCAGCCCCTGCCCCAACCCTAGTCCAGCCCCCAGCCCTTCCCGCTGGCCCCTGGCCACTGACCATGGTCTCTCCTGTCCACGGGCCTCTTCTTTTCTCAGTTCCGCTGTCTTTTAGGGGTGGGGACCAGGGCTGCGGGGGGCGGGCTGCAGGGCAGGGGGAAGGTTTCACCCAACACCACATCCTGTTTATGCCCTTTCTGGGACAACTGTCACGGGGGCTCCTCCCCCTCTTCCTTCCCCCCATCTGTCAGACCTGGCAGACTTTGCCATCACTCGGCTCAGGGTTCTAGTACTGCCCACCCCTGCGACTGACTTGAGTATGTAAATTTGCCCCTCTGAGTTGGGATTGTCATGAGGACAAAAGAGCTCCCTCCCTGATGGGTCCCAGCAAGGTGGAGGTGCTCAATAAAGACGGGCCGTTAGCCGGGCGCCATTGCGCACACCTGGGATCCCAGTGGCTTGGGAGGCTGAGGCAGGAGGATTGCAAGTTTGAGGCCAGCCTCAGCAACTTAGCAAAGCCCCAGGCAACTTAGCAAGACCCTGTCTCAAAATAAAAAATAAAAAGGTCTGGGGATATGGCTCAGTGGTTAAGCATCCTGGGTTCAATCCCTAGTGCCAAAAGAAAAAAAAAAAAAAACTAGATGTTAATTTTGGCTTTTTGCCCCTCTCTTCTTCCAAGAAGCCTTCCTGGGTTATTTATCCCTATCTGAAATATCCGAATCCCAGAGTTAAGAAAAGAGGGGTACAGAGACTTTTGCTAGTCATACTCCCTAGCTGTCCATACGTCAGTTGATGGACAGTCACCTCCATATTGTCTGAAAGATGGGAATTTTTTTTCCTACACACTTATTCAATCTCATGGACCCAAAGACCTCATAATGGTCCTGAGGCCCTACAACAATGGAGTCAAGCCCTGTCCGACCTGTATCCCTCTTGTGTGTGTGGTATTAGGGATCAAGCTTCCCAGGGTCTTGCCAAAGCTAGGCAAGTGCTCTACCACTGAGCTACATGCCAGCTCATTTTTTAAATTTTGAGGCAGGGTCTCACTAAATTGCTGAGGCTGGCCTCAAACTTGCCATTCTCCTGCCTCAGCCTCCTGAGTAGCTGGGATTACAGGTGTGTACCACCGTGTTCAACTCCATACCCCTATTTTTAAAAAATTAGTTTTATATTGCCCTGGTTTCCATTTTGAAATGAAAATTCCTAGGTCATGTGACCTACTTACACAAAATAAAATTTTAAAAATCAATATAATAATCTTAACTGTCACATAAAGAAGAAATAAAAGGAAAGTAATTATTTTTAGTGAGAAAATTCAAGCACACAAAAGAAAATTTTCCCAGGGTCCTACCCCGACTTTGCTCATTCTGTTGATTCACCCGCATCATGATGGGCAGGTGTCCCACCTGTCCCCGGCCCCACCCCTCCTGATCAAGGGAATCTCCGTGACTCTTCCTATCTCACCTCTCATCAATATTCTCATAATCTCTACTGAATCTTTCCCCTGTGCCTACATGTAGTGTTATTCATTCATTCATTTCTTCCTTTCTTTTTTCTTTCTTCATTTATTTATTCATACTGGAAATTGAACCCAAGGGCACCCTACCACTGAGCAATGTCCCCAGCCCCTTTTATTTTTTATTTTGAGACACAGTCTCACTGAGTTGTGGAGGCTGGCCTTGAATTGGCAACCCTCCCTCCTCAGCCTCCCAAGTAGCCTGGAATACAGGCATATTCCTTCCATCTTAAAAACAAAAAACTTACCTCCTGCCCAACCGCTGCTCATTCATTTCCTTCCCTTTTCAGCAATATTTCTTAAAAGAGTCATCTGCACTTGCTGCCTTTTATTTCCCCTCCCTGTTTTCTCTTGAGTCCTCTCCAACCAGGCTTCCTCCCCCTCCCTCTCCACTGATACCCCTTGTCAGGTCACTCAGGCCATCCATGGTGTGGCCCTAACAGTCAGCTCTCAGTCCTCATTAGCTGTGTCCAGCGTGGTCACTCACTACCTGTTCCCTGAATCATCTTGGCTTTGGGGACGACCTACTGGCCAGGTTTTCCTCCTACTCCTCTGACTGCTCCTTCTCAGTCTCTTGCTGATTCTCCTGACATTGGAGTGCCCCAGGGCTCAGTCCTTGCGGCGCCTCTATTTGCCCTGACCTCACCCAGTTTTCAAAAAGGGCACCCTTATTCTTTCTCTAGTCTGGGGCTCTCCCTGAACACAAGACTTCACATCTCCACCTGGATGTCCTGCTCATGCTTGACCTTTATCTTTTCTTTTGCAACGTACATAGGAACTGGTCAGCTCTGGACTCCAGCATATAACCAGACGCTGGCCACTTCTCCCCCCTGAGCCCATCTCCTAGGTCTGCCCACTTTTATCTCCTGCCTGGATTTGGTAGCTGCCTCCATGCTGATTCCCTGACTCTGTCCTACCTCCCCAACTATTCTTCACGTAACTGCAGGGAGCTTCATAAAACCAATCAGATGACATCCCTGGGGTATATAGTGCAGTGGCAGAGTACTTGCCTAGCATGTGTAAGGTTCTGGCTTTGATTCCCAGCATGGTTTTAAAAAAAAAAAAAGACATCTCTGTCAAAACCCACCCATGGCTCCCATCTCCTTTGGGTAAAAGTAAAAGCCAAAGTCCTTGCAGTGACCTTGAAAACTATATTTATTTGCATTTCTCCCTACCACTTCCTTTTGGACCTTGTCCTCCACTATTCTCCTTTGGGCTCACCCCACTCTAGTCATGTTAGCCTCTTTGATTCTGTAAATGACCCTGCCACAGGGCCTTTGTATATATTGTTCCCTTTTTATGGAATTCTTTCCCTCTTGGATCGCTCCTTCATTCGTTCAGTTATCTGCTCAAGATTCACCTGATAGAGGCTGTTCCCTATCTGAAATAATTCTGACTGCCCCACTCCATCCCTTTAGCTTGTTTTGTTTTTCTCAGGGTACTTACCACCAAGTTACATTGTATTTTGCTATTTATTGTTTGTGCCCCTCCACCAGAGTGGAAGCCTCACAGCAGCAGGGATTTTTTTTTTTTTTTTGGTCTGGTTCATTGTCCTATTTCTACCTCCTTGAGTAGAGCCTGACACACTCAAGAAATCTCAGTGAATGAATAAACAAACCAGCATTGATTTGAGCACAACCATTCCATACAGCAGGAGTGTTTATATGGAGTAGGCAGGGTTTGTGATGTCCTCCACCCTGGCTTGAAATGGCCTCCTCCCAGCATCTGTGAGGCCGCGAACACCTGGTTTTCCTCCTCTCTCTCTTACTGTCCATTCTCAATCATCCTTGAGAGTGTCATTCCTTTTCTCAAGAGTTCCCATTTCTCAGGGTTCTATGAAGTCCAGTCTCCATTGGTTCTTTCTTCTCCCTGGGCTAGGTCACTTACTCCCAGAGCTTCAACTACTATCTTTCATGATCCTTTAACCTTGGTTTCCAGCTGCAGTTCTTCAAGGTTCAGGTTCCTCGGTTGGGTACCCTTTCTGCTGGGCATCCCGCACTGAGCTTCTCCCCAGGGGTCAATCTCCCAGACAGAACTCTAGCTTTGTCCTGGACTCCCCTCCCCCGCAGCCAGTTTCAGAGCTTGTTCAGTCTACCTCTTGGGCGTCCCTCCCACCTGTACCTCTTCCCCTGCCCACAGTCCCGCCCTGGTGCAACCCTTCTTTTGCCCCTGTCCCCAGCTGCCTCCCTGGACCCCCAGATCCTAGTGCCATTCCTTCCAATCTACCCTCCATATATAAGCCAGAGACACCTCCCCAAATCCCCAACTCGCCATGACCCTATCCTTCTTGAATCCCTTCCCTGGCTCCCCCGTGCCCCAGGACAAGTCCAAACTCCCTCCAGTGGTCAAACACCTGGCTGCAACTCACTTCTCACCACACCCAGCCCTGAAGTCCAGCCTCCACCCCGACTGCAAGTCTCTGAATTCCTGTAACAAGCCACGTCTGTGTCACCTAGGAACCTTCTGAGCACGGGCCCCATTCTGATTAATTCACCCCGATGCTGCACAGTTAGTGGATTAGCTAGATTACAACAAAAGTCGTAGCAATCATTCCCGTTTATTGACGGCCTCCTTTACGCCGAGCGCTTACTACGCCTTCTCTATTTCCAGCCTAAAGGGTCGATCTCGCCTCGCTAGTCCGGTCTGCGAGGGGTTCAGAGAGGCAGGCCGGGCCGCCGGGACCCTGGAGCCCGACGCACTCTGCCAGACACTCCCAGGCGGCGGGGTAAAGGCCCTCGGTGGGGCGTGTCAGAGGGGCGGGGAAAAGGCCCTGGACGCCAGAATGAGGAATTGTGACTTGGCTCCGGGCCGTGAGGTAGACCCGCGCGAGGCTGCCCCCTGTGGGCCTGGAGGTCCAATCCCGGGCTCCGCCTGGCCCGTTGCCCTGGAAACCTGGCGCGCGCCCCTCCCCTTCCCCGCCCTCCGCCCGGAGCCCCAGACCTGGCGGACTGCCCGTCACCCCCACGTCCGACCAATCCCTCTGAGGAGGGGGCGGGCCTCTTGGGCCTCGTTCCAGCCCTGTCGCTCCCCTCCTGGCCAGGACCCCGCCTTTCTCGGCGCACACCTCCCGCCCTTCGGGCTGCCCTCGCCGCCCGTTGGCTGGCGCGCCGTTCGTCACCCGGGCGTAAGCTAATGCCGGCGCGCTGTGGCCCCGTCGGGGCGGGGCCTGGGGCGGTGACGCACGGCGCGGTGACGCAGCGCGACGGCGGCGGTGGCGGCGGCGGTGGTCGGTGCGGGAGGAGGGAGGGGAGCTCGCGGGCCAGAGAGGGCGCGACGGCGGCGGCGGTGGCCTGAGGAGGCCCGGGCGGCGGCGGCGGCGGCGGAGGCCGAGGCGGTGAGTCTCCGGGCGGGCGCGGGGCGGCGGCGGGTCGGGGCGCGCGGGGCTCCCCTCAGGGCGACCCAGGCCGCGCGGGCGGCCCCGCCCCCTCAGGGACCCCGAGCCGCGGGCGGCGGCGGGCGCGGAGCGCGGGCCTCCGGGGACCGGGCCCGCCAGAGAAGCCCGCAGCCGGCCGCCACTCTCGCTGCCGGGCCCCTTCGGAAGCTTCCCTCCGAAATCTCCTCACGCCCTCGGGATCGCCCCGGGGCCGCCCGGGGACCTCCCTCCGAGCCGCGCCGATCAGCCGGGAGAGCCCCGGAAGCTCTTGGGGCTGCCGCCTACGGCCCGAAAGGCCTCCCCAGAGAGGAGCCCTCGCCTTTCAACCGCCTTTCCCGGGGACCCTCGGGTGTCCCAGCAGCCTTCCCCGCAGACCCCCGCCCTTTGGCCCCGGGTCCGTGTCCTCCTTCCTGATCGGAAAACATCCCGCGGAGGCCACTCCTCGTTTCTTCTCACGTCTCCCCCAGGAGCCGCCGTCGTCACCCCCAAAACCTCTCCCCTTCCAAGACCTCCCCCCGAAATCGCCTCCAGACCCCCGGGCATTCCAGAAACCCCCTCCCCAGACCTGCTTCGCACATCCCAGCAGTCTCCTCCTCACACATCCCAAGAATTTTCCTCCCACCCACCCCGATTCCAGAACTCTCCTTACAGATTTTCACTCATATCCTTCCGTAATCCCAAATGCCCCGATGAACCCTGAATATCTCCCCTGAAGATTTCCTTCCCCTCCCCGCCCCTCCCCCCAATTTTACTCACACTGAAACGCCTGACCCTTGAAACTCATCTGGAGGACCCCCCAGTCACCCTGTTGCATCCATCCTCCGTGCAGACTCCCGCTTCACAGTCTCCTTTGGACCATTCCGCAGATCCCCCCAAATTTCTCCCAGAGACCTCAATGTTCCTCACACCTCCCCACCCTGAGATGTTCTAGGGATTATCTTCAGGTACCCCAACAGTCCTTCTGCCAGACTCTCTACCTCTATTCTAAAATTCCAGAAATTGCCCGAAATCTCCAGAGAATTTTTCTCCCAAATTCCGAAAACCTCTTCCAGAACCCCTTTAATGCATCCCAAATCTTTCCCAGTAACACATACTACATATTCTAAAAAGTTCACTCATTGTCTCCCATATCCTTGAGAACGCTTCCTAGAGCCAGGCTCCCTTTGATATGCCTGTAATCCTAGCGACTGGGGAGGCAGAGGCAGGAGGATTGTGAGTTCAAGGCCAGCGTCAGCAACTCATCCAGCCCTAAGTGAGACCCTGTCTCTAAATACAAAATAAAAAGAGCTGGGGATGTGGCTTAGTGGTTAAGTGCCCCTGGGTTTAGTTCCTGGTACCAAAAAAAAATGAATAAATACCCCCTCTTAGATAACCTGGTTTTGGAAGTTCCCCCTGCCTTGTGGACCTATTTTAGATTAACTTTATTCTAAAGAACATCCTTAGAACTCCAATAAAACTCTTAAGATCCTCTTCATGACCCCTTTGAAATATAATTTTCAGACCCCCCCCCCCTTCAAAGGATCCCAATAACCGCCTGGAGCCTTTCTGAGATAGCCCGGGAAATCCTTCTCAGAGACCCTCCTGACACTCAGGACCCTTTGAATCATTACTCAAATCTTAGAAGAGACCTTCCTAGAGATATCACTCCCTCGGGGTCCCCTAAATGTGCTGGAACCCCCTATAGAAGACCCTACACACATACTTAATATCCTGCTGAAATAAAAAATCCTACTCTTGACACTCCCAGGTTCCCCTCAGAAGGGTTTCTTCCCACTTCCCCACATGCCCTTATGGAGACTTAGGTTTCTCATCAGAAATGTCTGAGGAGTTTTGGGGGAAAAGATCCCTCTATCAGAACTTTCAGGAGACTACACCTTCCCCCGACAATTTTAAGAGAATTTTCTCCAAAATTGTCCTGTATCAGCAACCCCAACACTTTCTTTCTGAGAGTTCCTCAGAATGCTCCCTTACATTTCCCCTGTATAGCCCCTAAGAAACCTTATTCAGGAGTGTGTCATATTTACTGCCTTTAAGACCTTATATACACCCTTTATCTTTACCATTATCATTCCTCCAAAACCAGCTCAGAGACCGTTATGGGTTCTAAGCCTCCTTCTCCCATTATGTCTTCAGAGGCCCCAGTATCCTCCAGACTTCTCCCTCCAATCCTCAGTGTCTGCTTTTAAAGATTCTCCCTTTCCCCAAACACACACATATATACTGGGAATCCCAGTGTTCAAAGAGTTTTCTCTTGGATAGTTTTTTTAGGCCCCACCCCCAAAGACCACCTTCCTTCAGAGATAGACTTTTAACTCTCTCCTTTAAGACTTATTGAGAACTTTCCCCCATTTTCCTTTCAGAAGTCTTCTTCCTTTTCACTTTGAGGGATCCTTCACTGAAAAACCTCTTCCTATTCAGTAGTGGTTTTCAAAGTCTGTTCCTGGGACTAGCAGCAGCTGTAGCATTTGCTAGAAATGCAGATTCTTAGGTTCCACCCAGACCTGCTGAATCAGAAAACTTGGGAGCAGGACCCAGCAGTCCTGAGTTTTTAACAAACCCTTCTGGTGATTCTGATGCACGCTTAACTTTCAGAACCTCTGCCCTCTAGGCTGACTTTCCTTTCCCCACAAAAAGTCCCTGAAAAATGCCTCAGAGTTGCCTCTGAGCCCTGCTCCCCACTCCCATTTTCCTGGGAATCCCCTTTGTGAAGTACCTATCCTCCAAAAAGACTCCTTAACCTTCTTGAAAGGATCTTGACTCCATAAGGTCACCCCACTCTCAGTAATTACTTCGGTTCTGCCTGTGCATGATTCTCTTTCATATCCTCCTTAGCGCTTTCTCCCTCTGGCTTTCCCTCTACCCCTCCAGCCCACCCCCAAGTCTTTGGTGCTTCTGCTTTAAGTTGCTACCTCCTTGAACATATGTGTCCCTCTCATCTCCTCATTCATCCCTCTTCACATAAGCGCCCTCCCTTGAGGCACATTTCGGTCTTTTCATTCTGTGTCTTAACTGACAAGTGCCCTCCATTGTATTTAGAGCTCCACTCACCTTCTCTCTGGTGGTTTTTGGTATATTTGACCACTCAGCCTCACTGGCCTGGGAGCTCTGGAAGTACAGGGATGTGTCTTGTTCCTCTCTCAATCTACCAGGTGGGATCTGCATTCCATGAGTCATTGGAAATCATTGGAGAACTGGTAGCCCATGGTTTTCAGCTCTCACTCCCCATTCAGGTTCAGCACTTGTTCCCCATGCCCCCTTTCCTTTCACCTCTTCTCTACACCCAGTCCCCTTGCCTCTCTTCCTGTCCCACGTGCTTCTATGTATAGGACTTTGCTTTGTGCTAACCTATCCCAAGTTCTGTTACTGGTGACTTGCCTCATCCCATTTTGATTGGTTTCTCTTCTCCCCTAGCCCTTAAGTCAATTGCCTCCCCAGCGCTCTCAGCTTTTTTTCCCAAGAGGAAACAGATTCTAGGTAAACACTGGTACCTGCCTTCAGGGAGCCTCACAGTTCGGTAGAGGGCTTGGGCAGGGAGACCAGGCAGAGCATGAGGTACAAATTATATGTTGTGGGGATTCAGCAGTGAGAGGGAGCCCTTTATTTGGAAAAACTTCCTAGAAAAGTTGTATTTGGGCTGGGGAGTATTCCCCAAGAGTTGGAGCAGTGATGGGATGCCATCCGAACAGAGAAAACAACATAAGCAGTGGGTCAGACACAAGAATGCCTCCTTATTTCTCACTCATGGGGTCACTTCTGTTCACCTGTTGACAGATGAAAGAAGACATCTCTTTCATTTGGTAGTATTTTCCAGCTGCACTACTCTATAGCTCTTGAGTGGTCTACAGAGTAATATTAATAATGACTACTGTTTATTGAATTTTTTAAGTACTTAACTCTGTGCTGTCTCATCTCATATTCATAGGAAGCCTATGAGGAAGGGAAACTGTGATTGTCCTCATTTTATGTATGGTGAAATGGGGACTGATAGAAGGTTTTTGGGCCCTGTCTGTCCTAAGATTGTAGTGCCATGGATCAGAGAGTTGGATTTTCAGTTCAGATAGGGGTGGCTGCCAGTGGGGTGTTATAGTGTTGATTAGGTATGCAGACTTTGGGGGGCCATATAGGATTTGCATCCCAGATCATCCCTTACCAGTATTGTGTCCTATGACAAATTATTTAACCTCTTGTCCTTAATTTCCACAATTAAAAAAGGGAGTAATTCTACTGCATTGAATTGTTATAAGGACTAAGTTAGTACAAGTGAAATACTTAGAACAATGCCTTGAAGTGCTAAGTGTTAGCACAGAGTGGCTTGTATAGTCAAGATAGGAGGATTTCAAATTGTGAGCAATAGAACCTTAGCTCAAAGCGGTTTAAAAGGGGGATTTCAATCCACAGCACCACAAAGAAAAGCTGCATCCAGGAGTTCAAATAATATTCTCAATCTTCTCATTTCTCCCCTAAGTTAGCTTTATCCTCAGGACTCTGCTTTGTGGTTACAGAGATGGTCCTTAGCAACCCCAGGTTTCAACCTACCCCTTTAGCAGCCTCAGTGAAATGAGAACTTTTTCCTGAGAGTTTCAGTTTGGAAAGAGTTTTTTCCTTGAATAAATATGAAATGATGACAGAGAATTTTAGAGACATGTTTTGGTTCTATACAATGGAACTCAATCTCTTGGTTGCTAAGCCAAATCATCCCATGACATTTTTGGGCCTTAATGGTAGTTCCCCTCTTCACTGTCCCCCAGTCCCAGTCATCATCCGCTCTTGATTGATTGATTGATTGAGTCTAGAAAGATCTGATGGCGAGTCTGACCCACCAGACTCTTCCTTTAAGATCTCACTGCAAGAGGCAGGGATGAGGTGATCAGATAGACCTACTCTATAGTGACTTGCACGATATGGAATCCAGGAGTCCTGTGTTCATTTCCTCACCTCTGCTTTGCATTTCCTGGGCTCAGAACTTTGGAAGAGAGTTAAAGGAGGTTGATAGGAGTGGAGTTCTGTTTTTGTTGAACAGACTCTGGTTGTGGGAAATTATAGAACAGCAATGTATGGAGTATAAAAGTCTCAAGTGTCTCCATGAACTTCCAAGTTCATGGAAGCACTATTTTAGGTCCTAGACATATAGCAGAGAATAAAATGGTCTAGAGGAACTCCTGAAACTCATGAGCTTACCTGCTGATGGAGGGGAGACGTACAAGCCATAAAAGAAATCCGAGTGTGATACATGCGACGAAGAAAATAAAACTGTAGGTGAAAGAAAGGGTGGGGATGGGGATGGCTGGTATAAAGTGGTCAGAAATGGCCTGTTTGAGAGGTGACTATTGAATCTGATAAACCAGAAAGATGAGAGGCACCAGCTGGGGGAAGACCTGGTAATGGGATATTCTAAATGAACCATTATTAATGTGCAAAGAAAGGACTGCCACAGGGTGGGGAAATTTATCACAGGTAGTTCTTGAGACCTTGCTATGTCCAGGTTCTGTGCTGCGGAGTGGAGACAGAGTAGTGAAGACTGGCATAGTGTTCCCTTCCCTCGTGGCTCTGAAGTCTAGGGAATTTGGGACAGAGTTGCAGCCTTTGACAGAACACCTCTTGGTAATATCAAAGACTCCTTCCTGCAGGGAAGGTGAGGGAGATGAGGACATGCCTGAGTCCAGATCTGGTTAAAAGGGTCGAGTAGGATTGGATTAGAAGAGTTTGTTTTGTTTTTAAAACAAGACAGTGACATGATCTTTTTTTTTTTTTTTTTTAATTTAAGTTTCTTAGGTGGACACATTATGTTTATTTTACATTTATGTGTGCTGAGGATTGAACCCAGTACCTCGTGCATGCTAGGTGAGCACTCTAGCGCTGAGCCACAACCCCAGCCCCCTCCCCCTCTTTTTAAAGAAAGGTCACCTTGGTTTTTGTGAGGAGAACAAGGGCAAGGATAGAAGCAGGAAGGTGAGTTAAGAAGCATTCCATTTGCCCAGATGAAGGAATGGTGACTTGAAAGTGGTGGTGGTAAAGATGAAGAGAACCCAGTGTGTTTTGGGGTGTAGAGAAGATAGGATTTGATGAGATCAGAGAAAGGAATATAGGATAGAACATTTATGTCTCACAGCTCTATCGAGGTGTAGGTATTGTAAGGCTGGGGTTGTGGCTCAACAGTAGAGCACTCACCTAGCACATGTGAGGCCCTGAGTTCGATCCTCAGCATCACATGAAAATAAATAAAGGTATTATATCCAACTACAACCTAAAAAATAAAATCTTTTTATAAAACAAAAAGATAGGTGCTGTGATTAAACCTATGTTATAGATGAGAAAATAGGCGTAGCAAGGTCGAATCACTTGCCTGAAGTTATGCAGATAGTAAGTGGTAGGGTTATGTTTCCAGCCCAGCAGTCTAGTTCCAGAGCCACTTAGATTTCAGGAAAGAGAAGGACATGCTTGGCTGATATTAAGAAAAGGAACTAGGGTCTGGGGATGTGGCTCAGTGGTAGAGTGCACACCTAGCATGCATGAGGCACTGGGTTCCATCATCAGCACCACATAAAAATAAAAAAGATATTGTGTCCACCTGAAACTAAAAAATAAATATTAAATCAATGGATGTGTAACTGATGTGATTCTGCAATCTGTGTATGGGGTGAAGGTGGGAGTTCATAACCCACTTGAATCAAAGTGTGGAATATGATATGTCAAGAAATTTGTAATGTTTTGAACAACCAACAATAAAAAATTTAAAATAAAATAAAGAAAAGAAACTGGGTTTGGGCCATGGCACACACCTGTAATCCCAGCAGCTCAGGAGGCCGAGATAGGAGGATCGAGTTCAAAGCCAGCCTCAGCAATGGTGAGGTGCTAAGCAACTCAGTGAGAACCCTGTCTCTAAATAAAATACAAAATAGGGCTGGGATTGTGGCTCAGTGGCTGAATGCTCCTGAGTTCAATCCCTGGTACCCACCCTCCCTCCCCACCCACCCAAAAAAGAAAAAGGAACTGGGTCTGGGGTTGTAGCTTAGTGGTGGAGTGCTTCCCTCACATGTGGGAGGCCCTGGTTTGATCCTCAGCACCACATAAAAATAAATAAATAAAATAAAGGTATTGTGTCCATCTACAACTAAAAGATAAAGGAACTATCAAGATTTGATGACTACATCTTCAGGAAGAGGAAACTGTCGAAGATGACTCAAAAATCCTGAGTTGTCCACAGAGGTGATGGTTGATCTACAGGAGTTGATTACATTCCTGAATGGGAAAATACAAATGTACAAAATGAATGAAAGGGTAGACTTTTTTTTTAAAGGGGAAGGTTCAACAGATTTAAAAACGGAAAGAGGAACACCAGCTTCTTCTCTATTCCAGGGTTTCCTGGAGCTCCCCATGTTTTGCTAATCTTCCAGAGGCCCTTTCTCTCTTCCTCTCCTTCCTTCCCCCAGGACCATTCATATTCGTACAAAAGGTTGAGACAATTGTGTGTGTAATGTACATATGTGAGGAGTTTCTGGAAATAATTGGTTCCTTCAAGAGAGGTGTTAGGCTCCTTTGACTTCTGCCATTCTATTCTCAGGATGGTGATTTAACCTCAAGGTAACTAGCTTGTTACCTTGCTTATGAAATAGGTATTCCTCAAAAGCCCATAGAAGAGCTAGGAATGGGCAGGAAGGCTAATAGAAGCCTTTATTTACCCAGAGATGGCATTAAAGGGTATACCCATAGGCCCAACTTTCTAGGTATGGAAGAGGTTTTATAGACTGCTATAGTGTTTTGGTCACAGGAGTAGGAACTCTGAAACAAAGCTATTTGACCCTTGAAAAAAATCTCAGCTTAGCTATGCATACAATCATGGGTACATGACATACTTTCTTTGTGCCTCAGTTTCTCCATCTGTAAGATAAGTATGCTCATACATTTTGTGTGTGTGTGTGTGTGTATTTTGTGGGGTTTTTTTTTGTTTTGTTTTGTTTTGTTTTTGAGACAGTCTGGCTGTGTTGCCGTGGCTGTCATCTGATTTGTGATTCTCTTGCCTTGGCTTTGTGAGTAGCTAGGATAAGGACACAGTATCCTACTCAGCTTGTTTTGTTTGTTTGTTTTTGATACTAGGGATTGAATCTAGGGATGCTTTACCACTGGGCTACATCCCTGGCCCTTCTTATTGTTTTGTTTTGTTTAAGACATTCTCACTAAACTGCTGAGCATCTCACAAAGTTGCTGAGGCTGGCCTCAAACTTGCAATCCTCCTGCCTCAGCCTCTTGAGTTGCTGGGATTATAGGCATGAGCCACCCAGCTGCTTACATATATTTTTAGAATAGATTTTTTTAGGATCAGTGAGCTCATCCTTGGAGAACTGTTAGCTTGGGGCCTGGCACATGACAATCTATGATGTGTGAAAACATGCTCAGCATCATGCTAGGTATTTTTATATACATTGTTTCACTTAATTCTTATAAGAAGCTTCAGTAAGGAAGAAACTGAGTTACTTGCCAAAGGTCAACACAGCAAGTAAGTATCAATCAGCAGGAGAGCCAGGATTGGAGCTAGGTCCTGTTTCTGAATGAAAGGAGCTGACTTCCAGAGACATACATTTTCTGTTTGTGGACTCCTTCCCGGTTTGGGACCAGGGAGGAAGCCCAGAGGACAGTTTTCCCTGGAACCTCTTAGCTTTTTGTTAGTTCCATTCTCACCTCCAGCAACAGTAGGTACTTTCCAAGAAGGTTACTTGGTCCAAATATATCATAAAGACTGCAGTATTACAGGGCTGTCGAGAGATTTGCCATAGAGGTTTTTCTGTTCTGTCTTTCCTCAAAAGCAGGGAGTATTTTCAGTTGTATGAGGATAGAGAGACCAGAGCAGTGCTGAATTTTGTTTTGTATGGAAGTGACCAAGTTCAGTTTTAAGGAACAGAAACCAAACTCAACTGTCCTAAGCCAAGAAGAAATGTATTGATCTATGAAACTGAAGAGTCCGGGTCACTAGTTTGAGGCTAGGTGGATCTAGGTCTTCAAATGTTGTGACTAGGTCTCTTTTTCTCCCCTAATTTCTTGAATGCTTTTATCTGAGTTGGCTTCATTTGAAAGCAAGAATCCACTAGCGGTAGCAGAGTGGCAGCCAGTAATTGAGAACTTATTTTCTCCACTTGTTTCAGCAAGAGTCCAAGGAGGATGCTTTAGCCAGTGTCCACTTGTAGAACCACTTTACCTGTGTCCACTTGTAGAACCAAGAAAGACATTATTTTTCCAGGAGGAACTCCACAATGGTGGGAACTGGAAATGAAAATGATATTTGGCAGGCAGAGTAAGGTGGTGCGATGGTGAGATGTCTTATAATAATTGATGCTGCTGCCTTATCCATGTCCTCTTGTCTCACTGTAGCCAAGCACCTGGGAGAGAGATGGCTGAAGACCTCTAGTTCTTCAGTGGAAGAATCTCAACCAGTCTTCCTTTTCAGTCACCATGCAGACCAAACACAAGGCCACCCTTCTGTCCTGAAAACATAGGGAACGCTAGGGGTGATTTTTTTTTTTGACAATGCAATCTTAAAAGTGACTGTTTGCCTGAAGCCCCCAGTATTTACTGCAGTTTGTCAGCGCCCTCCTCCGTCACTAGATCCTCTCCACCAGTCATGTTCCCTGAGCAATGGGTGACTTAAAAGTTATAAACAAGACAGTCTTATCCTAATTTGTGTCCATGTGTTCAAGGATCACAGGCCACAAATTAGGATAGTAGTAGTAGTTCATAGTTGCTGTTTTAATTTAAATTCATTTCCAACATTTAAAACTAAGGGAATTTTCTTTTAAAAGCCAGATTTCAGCTCATCTTTTAAATAATCTTAAGACCTAATGGTACTGGACTCACGTTCCCACATGGCAGCAGTTGATCAGAGCTGAATAGTGACATCTCCCTTTAGACAGGGTGTGTACTTTCCAACTCACCATAGTTCCTGTTGGCCTGTTTTGTTCAAAGCCTGGCCTGTCAGCATCCTATTTGAGACCCCATTCTGTCCCAAAACTTTGCTGGAAGAAACTGGATTAATGTTTAGTCAGCTGCTTATTTGAGGAATGCAGTGCTGTAGCTTAGGAAAAGTAACAACCCAGTAAAAGAATCTATGGGAAAGAGTATGCACATCTTGGTCTGTTTGTGGATTTGGTCATCTTTTTGCTGTAAGTGCTGTTGGCATATCAAACCTCCCGTCACAAATGTACCCTTTGAAATAGTAACATGTCCTTCTATCATTCTGAGTTGCCACCCAGTGAAGGAATCCCTCCCACTCCCAAGGGATGTTCATCCAGCCTCCGTTTGACCACTTCAGCAGCCAGGGAGCTTATTACCTCCTCACATGGCAGCCAGTTCCATTCTTGGACAGATATATTATTTTAAAATTCTTCCTTATGTTGAAGCAGCTGTTGCCTCCTTGGGACTGAAAGCCACAAAATGCTGGAGCTGGGAAGGGAAACTGATTTTTTTAGGCATGTGAGCTGTCACTCATCTACCCAGCATCCCGGGCAAACATTGATAATTAATCCCAGTACTCTTTCTTACTAATCCAGGAAGTAGAATGCAGATTTTTTTTTTTTCTTAAAGTTAAATTCTTTTAAAATTACAAAAATAGTGAAATAGTACAAAATTGCATAAAGAGAGTGTTTATCATTCCTGTCTCATCAGAGTAACCAATCTTAGCCTAGTGTGTATTCTTCTACACATTTCTCTGTACACATGCAAATAGATATTAGTATATAAGGGGCTTTGTGTATGACTTTTTTCTTTAAACAAAAATAGCATCTTATTGTACATACTCTACATCTATGGACATCCCTCCAAGTTACAGGTCAAATACTAGATATAGATTTATTTTTGTATTTTTTAATGTGTTGTTTGTTTTGGGGTTCTGGGGATTGAACCCAGAGTTCTCTACCACTGAGCTATATCTCCAGCCCTTTTTATTTTGAGAAAGGGCCTCACCAAATTGTTCAGGCAGGCCTCAAACTTGCAATCTTCCTGCCTCAGCCTCCTAAGTAATTGGGATTACAGGCATGGACCACCAGTCCTTGCTCAAGCATTTTGTTTTTTACTTTTTTGCAGCAATAGGGATTGAACCCAGGGACACTCCACCACTAAGCTACATCCCTAGCCCTTTTTATTTTTTTATTTCGAGACAGGGTTTTATTAAGTTTCTGAGGCTGGCCTCAAATTTGTGATCCTCCTGCCTCAGCCTCCCAAGCTGCTAGGATTACAAGTATGTGCTGCCATGCCTGGCTCAGGTGTTTTTAAATAATGCATAGTGTGGGATCTGTCCCAGTTTATTTATTTATTGTGGTACTGGGGATTGAATTCAGGAGCATTGTACCTTTGAGCTATATCCCCAACTTCTTTTTTTATTTGTTTATTGTATTTTGTGACAAGGTCTTGCTAAGTTGCTGAAGCTAGCCCCAAGCTTTGGATCAGTCCTTCTGCCTCAAGCCTTCCAAATCACTGGGATTACAGGCAACCCCAGTTTATTACTCATTCCCCATTGATGTCTTATTTTCTTCATTTCTTTGGGATCCTTCCTCTCATAGTGCTCCAAGCAGCTACTACCAATCAGTTGGAGTTTGCCTGTGAGGTAAAACCTATTTGTCATGTCTGACCTAGGTCAGCCTCTTATCTCACACATTCCAGAGAAAAAAAGCAGATGTAATTTCAAAATCAAAGTGAATCTGAGGTTGGAGTAGGACTAGAACTAAATTTTCTTGACTTTAAACATTTCCCATATCCCGTGTTGCCTGTCACTTAGAGCTATCTAAGTGGTAGCTATCTATCTACCCTGGTAGATGGCTCTTTTTTCTAGAGTAAAAGAACAGATATGTCTTGTCTTCTGTATGCCGTGTCTTCAGATATTCAAAGTTAGTATTGCAAGTTCCCCCAAGTCTTCTCTTTCCCCACAAGGAACTTAGTACCTTCAAACTTTTCCTATTAGGACAAGATTTCTAAATCCCTTGAAACAACCTATTGTAGTTCCAGCCTAAGAGAGGAATTTGGGTACTTCTTGCTCCAGAGTTTCTGATTTTTGAATCTCCCCTTCCCCTCAGGTTGGACCATCCAATGGACCATTTCTTCTACCTTCTTTTCCTTCAGGGCTGTAGAAATCCCACTGTGGCTTCCCCACTCACTTTTTTCATATATTCATTCATTTATTTAACAAATATCAAACATCTGTGTGTCAAGTACCATTCTAGGATCTGACTGTCTGTATAGCTTGCATTTTGGTGGGAAGAAAGAAACAACATAAATCAGGTGGTATTTGAGTTATATAAAAGAAATAAAACAATACAAAATAGTCACCGGGGAAGGTCTCCTTAGATTGGATTGTTAGAGAAGCTGTCTCAGGAAATGACAGAATGAACGGAGACCTGAGTAACAAATAGGAGCTACGGGAAGAGAAGTGCAGTGAACAAGAAGGAACTTGGTACAGGATAAAGTTGGAAAGGCCACAGGAGTCCTCAGGAGGGCCTTTTTGCATTTAGTTTAAGTGCAATGGGAAGCCATTGGAGAATTGTAAGCCAGGGAGGCAACTTCTTATTTTGCCTTTAAAAAGATTTGAGAAGGCTTTTTGACTTGGAGCAAGGTTTCATCTTCTCACACCTTTTTCTGCTTCTTATATTAGAGGTATTGACAGCTATGCTACTTTGCTCTCTGTTTGGGGGTTCTGCAGGGGATCTGTGAGGCAAGTCAGTTGTTGCCAGATGTACTTCACAGCTCTCCTCAGCAAAGACAGAACTTCGTGGGGATGGGAGTAGCTCCCTAAGACCTGCGCCCAACAGGTTCAGTGGGTCTTTGTGTAGAGTTCTCAGTCCAGGGAAACTCTGTCCTTTGGCAGCCAGAGGATTGTGGAGCTGAATGTGGTTTGGTGATGGTGCCAAGGACTTTGGTTGTGAGAGAGACAGATGGGGGAGATATTGATTGGAGACCTGGAGCTCAAGTCAACTTAGAAAAAGGGTTCAGAGGGGTTGAGGTTGTGGCTTAGTGGTAGTGTGCTTGCCTAGCATGCATGAGGCACGGGGTTTGATTCTCAGCACCACATACAAATAAATTTAAAAAATAAATAAAGGTCCATCAACAACTAAAAAAAAATAGAAAGAAAAAGGCTTCAGAATGAGTGTCCAGAAATCATCAACTGAAAGGTAGGCCTGTTGGTTGCCCAGATGAAACAACCTCTGTGTAGTTCCTGCCTAAGAGAGAAATTTGGATTCTTTTTGTTTGGGAGTCTTTGAATTTTGATTTCTCCTCTTCCTCTCTGGTTGGTGTACTCTTGGCTCTCAGGGGTTTGGATGGCAGGCTGGTGTTCTAGAAGTCAAGAGGACTTTCCAACCTAGAGAACTTGAGTCTGAAGCAAACTTCAGAGGAATGAAAAAGAGTTCTGGGAGGAATTTACCTTGTATAGAGATAGGTAGTATCTTAGAGATCAGATATGTATGTTTTCCAGAGTAGGAAAGCTGGGTTGAAGAGGGTGAGATTTTCTCAGCCTGTTGATAATCTTTGAAAAAGACTGTTCTTGCCCATGTCCAAGGGCTGACTTGTACCCAGCCAGTTAGGGACTAAATAGCTGTCTGTATTCCTGAGATCTCCATGGGGTCACCATCCCATGTTCACCCCGACCAAGCCTTGTAAGTTTTGGCTTAAAGTAATTATGGAGCCCTTAGGGTCCTTCCAGCATGTGAGTAGTCACTGGTTCTAGCTCTCAGAGGGAAGGAGTCAATGACCAGCGAGGTTAGGAGATGTACTCAGAGTCCCATGTCTTCTTTGTCATGTTCCATTAATTCAGATCTTTCCCGATAATGTGAAGCTTGTCTTATTTTCCTTTTCTGAAAAATCTTCCCAACTTACTTTCTGCTTTAACTCCACCTCCTTTGGCCCTCTGGCAACCCGGTATGAGGGGTAGCATCTTCTCCTTAGTGTCTGGGTGGGGGGGGGGGGTCTGTGAGTGCCAGTGCCTTTTCTCTGGACCTGGAGATTGATAGGAAGTTGGTTTAGTATCTGAAGTTGGCTTCATCTTTTTCCTCCGAACAAGTACTCTGAAAGAGGAAGGCATGGGACTCTGTACCTCCTCAGCCCACACTCTCCTGGACAGCTTTGGCCCCTTCGCTCTCTCTGATCCCTTTGCTTCCTTTTCCAGGAGCCTGGAGAGGCGTGGCTGGACCAAGACCTCCCCCCATGTGAGCAGGCTCCCTCCTCCCCTAACCACCCATTGCCACCACGCCAGGGAACGTCCTCAAGCCCTGGCCCTCAGGGGAGAGCTAACAGGAGCCCAGAGCCGAGACCATGTGACGACGGCGCTGGCCCTTGCCACCGCCGTCCCCCCCACCCTGGCCCCAGGCCTGGCACCATGATGTTCCGAGACCAGGTGGGCATCCTCGCTGGCTGGTTCAAGGGCTGGAATGAGTGTGAGCAGACAGTGGCCCTGTTGTCGCTTCTGAAGCGGGTCACCCGTACCCAAGCCCGCTTCCTGCAGCTCTGCCTGGAGCACTCGCTGGCGGACTGCAATGACATCCACCTGCTGGAGTCGGAGGCCAACAGTGCTGGTGAGTCTCTGCCCCTAGAGATGGGAGTGAATTAGGAGGGTGACCTGGAATGGATGTCAGATGCCCAAGAAGGCCAGTCAGTAATGGTGCTAAGAAATTTGTGTTCTGTGCTTTTGGGAGTTGGGAAGTCTCTGTCCTCCCAAGCCTTCATCTTGGCTCTCCTGGGGCTTTTTTGCCAGATATCCTCAGGGTGGAATGGGAGACTCTCAATGGGGTGGCAAACCCCTAACCAAGAAAGAATCGTGTAGGGTTGCTTGTGTGGGCAGCTGAAAGGAACAGACTAAAGTCATTACCTATGAAAAGAGGGATAGAAAGTGAGCAATAATTTATTTTTCAAGCTCCAGGACATCAAGCTGGGTATGATGGCACCTATAATCCCAGTGGTTCCAGAGACTGAGGCGGGAGGTTCACAAGCTAGAGGCCAGCCTGGGAAACTTAGCAAGACCCTGTCTCAAAATAATAAGAGCTAGGGATGTTGCTTAGTGATAGAGGGTTCAATCGCCAGTTCCCCCGTCCTCAAAACAACAACTCTGAGAGGGAATTTTAGAACTCTTCCAGAATTCGTAAGTCATCTACACTATTTTTTTATCCCCAAGGGTAGGTTGGACTTAAGACATAAATAGCTTCAAGAGAGTTTGGAATTTAGATACAGTTCTGTATTTCCAATCCTTAAGCTTCCTGGAGAGAGGCACTCCATGTCTTAAGACGTTGGCGTTGGGATAAGAGAGCCAGGCTTCTCTAGAACCAGTCCCTAGGCCCCCAGTCATAGATAGGAGTAAGGCCAGAGAACAACCTCAAGTACCAGTGCTAAAGCCTGTCTAACCTTCTGGGCCTCCAAAGGGCTGAAGAGAGAGCTGCTGACACCACTGACCAGTGAGAGATGGAGGCCGGAGAAGAGGGAGGGCAGTGGATACCCAAAAGTTAGCTAGGAGGGGGACAGGGGGCTCCATGCAGTTTGTCCTAATTAGCCATCCTCACTCATCCCACCTTCTTCACAATCATAGTTGACATTGAACCCTTACAAGTTAAGGACTCTTTTTTTTTTTTTTTTTTTGAGTATACATCAAGGAGGTGCCATTTTTAAATTTATTTAGAGCAAAGTAATAGAATTTATTTTTGAAACAGAAAGGAAGCAAAGGTCCCACAAGGGAGGGGTCTTGAAAGGGTTGTCCCCAAGTACCCTTTACTTTCTATTTATTAACTTGGAAAGCAGTGTTCTCTGGTGGCTCTCATTCTCATTGTCTAGGTTTAAATTACAGTTTTCACTTGCCATATAACCAAGTAATTTAACCTCTCCATGCCTCAATTCTGTCATCTTAAAGTCAAAATTATACTTATATTGACCTTTTAGAATACTTTTGAGGAGTCAGTGAGTAACACGTGTAGAGCTCTTAGAACAGTGCCTGGCATGTGGTAAACACTCAGTGACAGTCAGCTGTTGTTTTTATTGTCAGTAATTCAGTTGGTCCTCACAACCAGTCTTGTAGGTACTATTATTATCCCGTGTTTAAAGGTGAGGAAACCAGCATGGGCTTCTAATATTGGAGTTTGGAGAGCACAGAGCTGCCTGGCCTCCCTTGGTTCCCCAGGCCCACCCATCTTAGCAATAGTCAGCTTTCTTTCTTTTTTTCTTTCTTTCTTTTTAAAAAAAAAAAATATATATATATATATATATATATATATATATATATATATATATATATATATATATATATATATTTAGTTGTGGATAGACACAATACCTTTATTTTATTTATTCATTTTTATGTGG
The DNA here is from genome assembly GCF_047511675.1 of Marmota flaviventris. Classification (NCBI taxonomy): domain Eukaryota; kingdom Metazoa; phylum Chordata; class Mammalia; order Rodentia; family Sciuridae; genus Marmota; species Marmota flaviventris. Next base: position 14,291,441 of record NC_092515.1, on the reverse strand, counting down.
TGCTGTGTATCAAACCCAGTGCCTCACACGTGCTAAGCAAGTGCTCTACCATTTAGCCCCAGCCCCAGCCCAGTGAGCTTTATTTCTTATTGCATTTTTATGTGTAAGTCACAGAAGTGCAGTGGTTATAGGGGAAGGCAGTTACTTAGACCAGGAGCCATATCAGCCTAATTCCCAGACTGGCAGACAGAGCAGCAAGAACCCAGCTCAGCTGCAGCAGGCACAAGACTCACCCTCCCTACTAGGGAGGGCTCCCCTCTTTAGCACCAGGGGCAGGAGTTTGTGCTAAGACCCTGTTGTCAGCATGGGGGCTTTTTGGGGACAGGCTAGTGTCTTATACAGCTTTGTCACATAACCTTCTACCATTTCATCCATGAAGGCAGTTGGATAATTTTTGGGTACCAATTTTTGTCTACGTATCAGAACCGCTAGTGGTGCTTATTGCTATTGATATATTCAAGAGCATTTTCAGTCTTTGCTTTTGTTTTCAGAACTTGTAGTAAAAGTCAAACCATGCAGAAGGTGAAAAGTGAGGTCTTCTTTTCAAACTCCCATGTTCCCACCTTCTTGTATTATGTTTTATGAGATGGATTCTGTGCATATATAGCTACAAACTTATTCTCCTTCTTGCTTTAAGGTGTTTTAAGGGCTGGGGCAGAGCGCTTGCCTAGCATATGTGATGCACTGGGTTCAATCCTCAGCACCATGTAAAAAAAGACAAATAAAATAAAGGCAGTCTGTCCGTCTACAACTACAAAAGAAAAAGAAATTTTTTAAAAAAGTTGTTTAAACAGATATAGCCAGATATGTGTATTAACCAGTTTGCTTTGTTCACTTATCAAAATAATTTCATACCATTCCATATTCAGCACATACTTATATGCCTTGTTATTAATGGCTTGTCAGGGCTGAGAACTGCTGGGCAATAAATTGAATGACAAGTACATGAATCAAGGCCTTTCTCTATATCCCCATATCAGGTGGTAAGAATTTTGTTTTGTTTTGTTTTATCTTTATTTTGTTTATTTATTTTTATGTGGTGCTGAAGATTGAACCCAGTGCCTCACATGGGCAAGGCAAGTGCTCTGCCACTGAGCCACTATCCCTGCCCAGTAAGAATTTTTATAACAAGCTGATACTTACATGGTTAGGGGAGTAATGAAAACCTACAGGAGGGAAGAGAGGGAAAGGAAAGAAATTACCTGTGATCGTTTCTCTATCAAATCAAGCTCTACTCCAATCTTGATGTGCTCACTGACTGGTTTGCTTGCTTCTTTCCTTCCTGCATTAAAATATTAAGAACTGTTATTCTGGGGCTGAGGTTATAGCTCAGTGGTAGAGTGCTCGCCTCGCATGTGGAAGGCGCTGGGTTCGATCCTCAGCACCACATAAAATAAAGGTGTTGTGTCTGTCTATAACTTAAAAAAAAAAATTTTAAAAAAGGACTGTTAATCTAAAAGAAGGTTTGGGGGCCCCCAAAGAAAGTAGTATGTTTGGCTGCAGTTCTGCCTACCTTGTTTCGAAGAAAGGGAGAAAGCCCACCAGGATGGGAGTAGAGCGTGACCTTATTTGTCTCTTGGGAGAAATTGCTTCTCCCTTATTTCTTTTCCTCTGTTCATAATTGGCCTTTCCATTCACTTGGGTTTCCAACTTGCATCATCATCAGAATCCCCCAGGATGGGCAGTAACTTAAAATTCAGATTCCTGGCCCTCACTGTCCCCCCAGACTCACTAAATGAGCACCCTGAGAGGATGGTCGTGGGGAAAAATACTCAAATTTTTCTGATGACCAGTCACTATGGGAGATGATGCCCTGCTGGGTGATTGAACTTGTTATGAAGCATAACACATCAAAGTTCTAGATCCAGCTCTACCATAAACTCATACTGCTCTTGAGTCTGAGGATCCTTATCTAGTCAATGAAGGGGTTGTTCTAAGTACTTTTGAGGTACATCTTTAGGCTCTGAAAAAAAGTGTCAAAGTTGGCAGAACATAGCCAAGCATACTACTTTCTTTGGGAGCCAGTACATTCTAGAGCAATAGTTCTTTTTTTTTTTAACATTTATTTTTTAGTTATAAGTGGACACAATATCTTTATTTTATTTTTATGCAGTGCTGAGGATCAAACCCAGTGCCTCACGCATGCTAGGTGAGCGCTCTACTACTGAGCTACAACCCCAGCCCTAGAGCAATAGTTCTTATTATTTAATGCAGACTGGAGATATAGCTCAGTAATAGAGCACTCATCTAGCATGTGCAAGGCCCTGGATTCAGTCTGCAGCACTGCCCCCTGCCAAATTTTACTGGATGGACCCTCGCTTTCTCAGAGAAGTGCACACATACCCCACTAACCAAATCCTGAGTTCATTTGGCCCACTAGTCTCCAATTAAGAGCTGCCCATTACAGGGACTAAAGCCCTTCCGTAGCTCTTCAGCTCCCTTCAGAGCAGGAGGCCTGAAGAATAAGGTGTAGATCTCTTGCTTTTTTCTTGGTTTTGTCTCTGTCCCACCTGATGAACCCTACCTCTTCCTTCAGTTCTCCAGGGAGTCCCTGGGTTTGGGTCAGAGCTGCCTACATGCCTATCTCGTCCACAGATAGGGCAGGGAGCACAGAGAAACCAACATAAGAAAGTGTCCCAGTCCTGGCTTCAGGTCACAGTCCCCCAGAAACTTCCTAAAAATAATGTGAGGCATAGGTCCTGCCCTTAGAGATTTAAAGCTCCCTAGGTGACTCATGTTTGACCCATTGGAGAACGATTTGACACTTGCTGATGCTGATTCTAGGTGAGCCTAAGAATGTGGTAAGGAATGTGACCTGTTGAAAGTTGGGGTGGGGGGTACAGCCTAGGCTCTCCCCCTAGGGACAAGGAGGATATATGGAAGTCATCTATCTCCAGCACCCCACGCTGGTTTCGTAGAAACAGGACCTGAGGCAATATTCAGGAAAAGTAATACTCCAGAGCTCTGGAAGAGGGGGAAGGACCCAGGTGTCCCCTCATCATCATCCTTGTTCCTTCTCCTGTATTCCCTTCTGTTTGGAACTACAACAGTAATCTTGGCACTCTCCTTTCCCTGATGCTGCCTTGGACTAGAAGGGAAGTCTCATGGACAGGAGGATGGTGGGGAATGGGGGCCAGGGGAGCTGAATTTCCCCTTCCGTCCTAATTCTGTAGCATCCTGGGCCACATTTCCTGCCTTTCTTCCCACCTCATCTCTTCTGAGTCAGTTCCCAAATCCAGCAGGTTTAAGCTCCTCCTCCTTGGCTCCCTGGGTCTGGGTGGGGAAACTGAGGTCAGGAGGGGCCATGACAAGTGAGTCACCAGACTGGCTCAGTCCTGATGCCTCCACCCTCCCCTTTCAGACTCTACTGACATAGTTCATCAAACAAAAATGTGAGCCCCTTGGCCCTCCCTCATATCTTTGTGAGCTAGGGTGATGTTTGGAGCCAAACCCTAGCCCCTCTGACTGGTGCCTGAGGCTTCCAAAATGGTTGCGACAGCCCAGCACATAAAAATGGTTTGGCTCTTACAGCAGTTCTCAAAAGATATATTTGGCTCCTGTGATTTGCCAGGACCCAGGGTTATGACCTACTTAGCTCTGGTCACCTGGCCAGACCTGCCCTGTGGCCACCGTGCCAAGGCAGGCACTCATACACAGCCTCCCTTGCTCTCTCCATGCCTGTGGAGTCCAGATTTGCAGCTTGGTGAGAAGCAGCTCTTGGCGTCATGGCATTCCCCAGCCCCCTCCCCCATCCACCCACCTCCAGAATTTCATCACTGCTTGTTGTGCCTCTAGCTCCAAGGAACCAGAGATCTGTCTGTTTTTGGTAAATAACTGTATGAAATTCCCCACCCCTATTAGGAATCTTACGGGGAGTCCCAGATGTGCTTTCCTAAATGAACTTCTCCCCAGCCCTGAAACAACATGGTTCTAGATCTCCAACCAGGAGCAGTGACAGTAATAGTCAAATGTACTGAGCATCACACATGCCAGGTGCTTTGCATGATTGTTTCCTTCGTTTTATAACCAATTGACCTCTGAGCCTCATGCCCAGCCCTGTTTTGTATTTTATTTAGAGACAGAGTCTCACTGAGTTGCTTAACGCCTTGCTTTTGCTGAGGCTGGCCTTGAACTTGCGATCCTCTAACTCAGCCTCCTTAACTGCTGGGATTACAGCTGTTGGCATAACGCTACTGCGCTTGGCAACAAGGGCTTTTATAAACCCCATTTGACAAAAGAGACCAAGGCTCAGAGAGGTAAAAGGACTGGCTCACAGTGGTGTTGACTTAGGTCTTGGAGTTTTAGCTGGATTTTGAACCCAGACAAGTTTGCCTTTTGAATATGTGTTTTCATTCAGTATGCTCTGCTAGGTAACATGAGGTTGGGGGAGCCTAGCGAGGGCACATTATACACACGGAAATATCATACCTTCCCGGACCATCTGGGTTCAATTGGGCAGGTATTCATTGGGCCCCTGATGTGCCTGTACTTGGGGCCAGACTTTTCTGATCTGGGCAGGAAACTAGAGGTTCCATCCCCACCCGTCATCTGCAGCCTCAGCTGGGCTCACCCCAAGGGGCCTGAGGCTGCACAAATTCCTTGGACTAGTTCCAGTACTCATTGATGCTTCCCAGTCATGGGAGGCCCGCCCTTACCACCACCACCACCACTCAGACACATGAACACACATTTCCTCAGGGTCAGCTTCCATTCGTCCAAAACCACTCTCCCCTTTCTGGGCAGTAGAACAAGGTCTTTCATTGAACCCAACCCTTAGGGCTGTTCTGTCACGTCCCCTGGCAGTACCAGAGGAGAAGCTGTGTCCCTTAGCCCTGGGGTCCTGGCAGTACTCTGGGGTGGGGGAGGGACTAGACAAGGCCTCTCTGTCCCAGATGCCTCTGGCTACCCTGTAAGGCCCAAACAACAGCAATTGAGAATGTCAGGGTAGGGATGAAGGGACTGTGCTGGTGGAGAAGGGAGAAAAACACCCATCACTGAGCCACATCCTGAGAGTTTACTATGGGCAGACTCTTTCAGATGCTTTATATGCATCACCTCCCTGAATCTTCTCAGTAGTCCTGTCATCCCTGTTTTACAGAGAGGAAGCATATTGTCCAGGCAACATTGCTGCATGCTGCGATTAGGATGCAAATTCTTTACTTTGTCCCTATTATTATGCACTATATTTCTTATCCAGAACTGAAAACTTGCCAGGCACAGTGGTACACACGTGTAATCTCAGCGGTTCAGGAGGCTGAGGCAGGAGAATCACAAGTTCAAAACCAGCCTCGGCAACTTAGCAAGGCACTTAGCAACTCAGTGAGACCCTGTCTCTAAATAAAGAGCTGGGGATGTTGCTCAGTGATTAAGCACCCCTGGGTTCAATCCTTAGTACCAAAATAAATAAATAAGAACCCAAAGCTAGGGACTATATCAGGGAAGGGTGGGTGCTAGAGAAGTTCATTATCATGTGACCCAGTGAGTGCCAGATGGAGGTGGGAGAGCAGGAAAGACTAGATTCCCTAACTTTAGGAAGGCCTGTCCCATCTTGGAATGATCTTTAAATGTGGAGGTAGCCTGGGGAGACAGTCTTGTGGTCATGGGGCGCTGGTTCAAATGAAGATAGAGGGGATGCAATTTCCTAACTTTGAGTGGCAGTTACTGACGGGAATCTGGAAAGCCAGCCAGGGAATGGAAGGGGAAGAAGGGAGAGTCCACATCAGAGAAATAGGTTGTAGTGAAAATTCTTCTCAATTCCAGAGGCAGATAGAACTGGGTTCAGATCATGGTATTGTCACTCACTAGCTTTGTCACTTGGGGGAAGTGAATTCACCTTCCCAAATGTTATTTATCTGGAAGATGGGAATGCTAAAAAAGGAGGGGATGAAAGTCAGTCATACTGTTCATATAGTGGCAACATGGCAAATGTTCAATAAATGTTATCCGTTGTTATTACCGTATTTTTAATGGTGATAGTATTAATTCTGTTATTAATTTGGGGTAGTGCTATGGCCATAGCATGAGTTGACCTTAAATGAATAAATGGATGAATTTCTGGGTACTTTAACAGGGTTTCTCTAGGAAGCTTGGAGCAAAGAGAGCCAGGCCAAGAAAATGCACGATTTACATAGCCAGGAATTGGGAATTGAGTGTTTCATTTTCCTGGGGTTACAGATTTAAATAGAATTAGAAGTTAATGGGAATTCCAGGCCACAGATTTCTAAGCAATTCATTAAGAAAGAGGGTTGCAGAAGAGACACTTTTCAAATTTCTATGCAAGGAACCAAGTATATATCCTGCATTATGGGCAGAAGAAAGAAGAGGCCTTTGGATTTTTTCTTCCCTCCATACTAGGTATTGAACCCAGGAGTGCTTTAACCACTGAGCTACTTCTCCAGCCCTTTATATTTTTTATTTTGAAACAGGGTCTTACTAAGATGACAAGACTGGCCTTGAACTTGCAATCCTCCTGCCTCAGACTCCTGAATTGCTGGGATTACAGGCGTAAGCCAAAGCACCTGGCAGTCTTGGAATCTTAAGGCTTAAGAAACTTGCATTGAAAGACCCTTGGATGCCTAGGTTTCCTTATGCATGCCTATTCCCAGCTTCTCTGTTTCCTAAGATAGAAGATTGGATTGTGCTTTTACAATCCATGAAAAGGAAGGAGCCATTGTAAAGTATACTACCCATAATACTAATTGTGCTAGTTTTTCTGATGCTGTGACAAGGTGCCTGAGAAAATCAACTTAGAGGAAAAAAATATTTATTTTGGCTCACAGTTTGAGAGGTTTTAGTTTATGATTATCTGGCTCCATTATGCTATGGGCTTGTGATGAGGCAGAGTATCATGGCAGAGAGGACATGGTAGAGTAAAACTGCTTGCCCATGGTAGAGGGGAAGTGAGAGAGAGAAGGGCCTGGGGCAAGATATACCCTTCCAGACTAGTTCCCAGTGATCTACGTTTTCCAACTAGACTCCACCTCCTGAAGTTCCCACCACCACCTAATAGTGCACTCCGCTGTGAACCCCATCAGAGGTCAGAATTCTCATGACTTTAATCATTTCCCAGGAACCTTACCTGTGGACATTGCTGCATTGGGTACCAAGCCTTTAACACATGAACCTTTAGGGGGACATTCCAGAACCAAACTATAACAGTAGTTAAAAAAAAAAAAAAAAAAAAATTTCCCAAGGACTTAGTTTATTCTGTGGTCTCAATTCCTAGCAGCCATACCAGGCAGGAATAATTCTGAGTTCCCCTCTAAAGACAAAGCAGAGCTCAGGAAAGGGGCTGCTATTTCCCAAAGTTACATGGTTGATGAGCAGGGAAGTGACATGAGCCATATCTCTACCTGTTCATTTTCATTATCCACTCTTTGGGGGTCTTAGTTTTGTCCACTTAGCGCCAGCTTCTTTGCCTCCTTCCAGGATCCTACCATTAGCACATTTCTCATCATCCTGTGAATCATCATCTTGACTACAGGTGTGAACCCAGTTCCCCAAGAGTGAGTTGGCCTTGATCCTTGAACACTATCTCTTCTTTCCAAGTATTGGTGTTCTTTGTCCTTTTTCAGCGTCATCTCCATCCTCTACTTTGTTTAGCTAATCACAGAGTAACAAGGTTTTTGAGGGGGACAGTCAGACCTGCAGTGGGTCCTTCCCAAAGTCTCCTTTATGCTGCCAGCCTGGGGCCTTATTCTTAGGGTGCTCCCTTCTGGGTGATGGGGAAACCTTGGCTCATTACTCAGGTTCTCAGATATGAAATGAAAGGAGAGGTCAAGATGACCCTGGCACAGAGGAGCCAGGGGAGTCTTCCTGGAGGAGGATAGGTTTAGGCATTCTAAAAGACATCAAATTTAGTGCTCACTTTAACAGAACTAAGCTAAAATTGGAACAATACAAAAAATTAGTCTGAGACCCACTCAAGAGCAACTCCAAAATCTTGAAGTGCTCCATATTATTTTATTTATTTATTTGTGTCATTAAAGAGAAGAAGAAGAAGATATAGAATTTGGGCAGAAGGAAAGAGGTTGCTGTAGGCTAAAGCCTCAAATCTCAGCCTGATTGCGGAAGGTTGGATGAATGTAGGGTTTAGAGAGCCCCAGAGAAGATGGGAATATGCTCTAGCTGAGTCTTCATCTGGAGGAATAGATGGGAAGTGCCCTGGAAAATGAAGGTGATATTGGGCTGTAAGTCTTGGTGCAGGGTGCCATTGTAAAACTCCTGGTGAGGAACATGACATCCTAGTGAAGTTTAGGAAGATCAATCAATCTGTATGTACGTGTGTGTGACTCAGACATGAGAGACAAGTTCAAGCATGAACAGAGAAAGGAGAGGAGGAGATTAGAACTGAGGGAGTAGACAGTGGATTCTTGGGTTTGTAGTTGTTTCCACCCAGACTCTCCTGACATTTCTTCTTATCCCCTCTGTAGCCATCGTCAGCCAGTGGCAGCAGGAATCCAAAGAGAAGGTGGTGTCCCTCCTGCTGTCCCACCTCCCTCTGCTTCAGCCAGGCAACACGGAGGCCAAGTCGGAGTACATGAGGCTACTGCAGAAAGTGCTGGCTTACTCGATTGAGAGCAATGCCTTCATCGAGGAGAGCCGCCAGCTGCTCTCCTATGCCCTCATCCACCCAGCCACCACACTGGAGGACCGCAATGCGCTGGCCCTCTGGCTGAGCCACCTGGAAGAGCGGCTGGCTAGTGGCTTCCGTACCCGGCCAGAACCCTCCTACCACTCACGCCAGGGCTCAGATGAGTGGGGGGGGACTGCAGAGCTGGGCCCTGGAGAGGCAGGGCCAGGCTGGCAGGACAAGCCACCCCGGGAAAATGGACATGTGCCCTTCCACCCATCCACCTCGGTGCCGCCAGCCATCAACAGTATTGGGAGCAATGCAAATACAGGTGAGGGGGTATTGCAGGAGGCCATGCCTGAAAATGGCCAGACTGGGCTCTCTTTACTCATTCTGTGGCCTTAGGACTCCCATAACTTCTCTGGGCCTCAGCTTTTTTAAGTAGTACAAAGGTTGGGAACTTGCACTCCCAGAGCCAAATTGGACCTACAGACATATCACTGAATCCACACTTTGGTTTTGTGTTTTTACATAAATTTAGTGAGGCTGGACATGGTGGTTCATGCCTACAATCCCAGTGACTTAGGAGACTGAGGCAGGAAGATCATAGGTTCAAAGCCAGACTCAGCAATTTAGCAAGACCCTGTTTTAGAATTTTTAAAAAAGAAAAAAAATATGGGAATGTAGCTCAGAGGTAAAGCACCTTGGGTTCAATCCCCAGTCCTCAGTTCAAAACATAAAATTTGCTTAATTTATTAATTTAGTGATATTAGATTTTTCCCCTTAAAATCGAATTTCCAACTTCTCTTGAGAAGTCCAAAGATCTGGCAGCTCAAGGCCTGTATTCTCAGCAGCAGCAACAATAGGAGAGGAAACTGAATATCAGCCACCTGCTTTAAACTCTGCACATGTGCAGCAGCCTACCTCTGACTGACCCAAACCATCTTTGAGCATTTCTGGTACCTGGCCTCCGCCACCTTGAATTTGTGACCCCCTGGAAGAGGAGTAGACACCATCATCTGAGGTCCCTTCTAGCTCACTGGCTGCAGTGAGCTACCTTTAGCTTACAGTCTTGCTTACAGTCTTTCTTCTTAGATATCTTTTGTGTTTGTTTGTTTGTTAATGTAAGATATAACTCCCACTTGTGGTGGCACATGCCTATAATCTCAGCTATTTGGGACACCGAGGTAGGAGGATTGCAATCTCAAGGCCATTTCAGCAACTTAGAAAGACCCTATCTCAAAGTTTAAAAGGTGGGAGATGGGAGCCAGGCATGATGGCATGTGCCTGTAAAATTTGTGAGGCAAAATCACAAATTTGAGGCCAGCCTCAACAACTTAATGAGACCATGTCTCAAAAAATAAAAAGGGCTGCAGATGGGACTCAGTGGTATAGTACCTCTGGATTCAATCCCTAGGACTGCAAAAAATAAAAAGGTGGTGACGGGGAAAGCACCCCTCGTTCACCCCAGTACCACACGAAAAGAGACATATTCCTGCTGCAAGGCATTAGTAATACTAGGTAATGTTTTTGAGCACTGACTGTGCTAGGTACTCTTTTTTGCGTGTGTGTGCATAATTATACACAGTACTGGAATTCATTGTGACATACTGGTACATGCACATAATATAATTTGGTCAATTTTATTTCCTGGGCATTCTTTGAATAAACACTGTTTCAGATATGATCTCATTTAATCCTCATGACAGTCATATCATTAGTCCCATTCAACAGATGAGGACACTGGAACTCAAAAAAGCAAAGTCACATATTCAAGGTCGCACATAGAACAAGTGGTGGAACTGGCCAAGGTTCACACCCAACCATTCTGATGCCAGAGCCGGCCTCTGACCACTGTGCTGTCCTGCCAACTAAGTGGGCTTGAAAGTCTCTCTTAATAAGCGCCCTGGAGGCTGGGTGAGCAGGGGGAGGTGGCGTGGCAGTGCCTTTTTGAAATGTTGGTCGAAATGAACAGGGTAAGAGAGGGTAGGGTGGCTTTTCTAAGTCATGGTGACATGGCATGATCCTAGTTGAGGCAAGGGACCATGACTCAACCTCAGGGTGGCCAGCCCCCTTCAGCAGGCACTGGTTAGAGCTGCTGTGGAATGTCACAAGTGTCAGTAGAGAGGGGACGAATCCTGTAATCCCAGGAGTGTCCAGTTCTCTGGTACCATGTGCACATCAGTTACCCCCCGCCCAGGCTATTTTCCCCACAGTTAATGTTGATGTCTTGGTCAGCCTGCCTAGGAACTTGTAAAAACCTGGGAAAAGAGAAAGATAGGAGGGCATTTCCAGGGAATTCTGGCAACCTGAGATGCCTTGGACCTCCTTTTCCAGTCTTAGAGCACCATAGTTCCTGGATCCCTGTTGGGAGAATATATTAATAATGATAATTCTGGTTTAAAAATGTTGGTCGCTGCCAGGCATAGTAATGTATACCTGTAATCCCAGAGACTTGTGAAGCTGAGGCAGAAAGATGGTAAATTGCAAGCCAGCCTCAGCAACTTAGCAAGGCTCTAAGCAACTTTGCAAGACTTTTGTCTTAAAATAAAAAGGACTGGTAGTAAAGCACCTCTGGGTTCAATCCCCCCAGTGCAAAAAATAAATACAGTTTTATATACAGTTTATACACACACACACACATACACATATACATATGTATAAACAAACATACACAACTGCTTGGAGCTGTTCTAAGAACTCTAGATCTGTAAACTCAGAAACTTGGCTGAGTCAGTGAAGTCACTTGCCCAAGATGGTATACCTAGAAATTAAATGTAGGCAATCTGGCTCCAGAGCTTATACTCTGAATTACTGTCTTATGTTTCCTTCACCTAGAAGTGACCCTCTTGGAGATCTATGCTCAGACCTCATAGGTCACCCATGTAGGGTAACCTCTCCACATCTGTGCAGGTTTTTGGTTCTGTTTTTCCCTTTGGCAGTACTGAGGGTCAAACCTAGGACCTTGCACATATTAGGCAAATGCTCAGCCACTGAGCTACATCCCCAACCCCAACTCCCCAGCAACTTTAAAGACTAGTGTTGGAATAGGGGCTTGAACCAAAAGAGAAAAAAATTGGGCATTCCACACAGAGGGCACAGCATGAATCAGAGGCACAGGAGTGACAGAGGGGACAGCATATGGCAAGTATGGCTGTGATGAATTTACATTAGTAATAGCAGTAGTAGATACTTATGTTTACCATGTGCCTATCATTGTGCTATGGACTTTGTGTGGAAATGGAGGCAGAGGGGTGAATGAAGTGATCTGCCGAAGAGCACACAGTTCAAAAGTGGCAGAGTCAAGATTTGAACTTAGGTCTTAGGGCCACAGTCTTGCAGGGGGACAAGACCAAGCTTTTGGATTTCAGGCAGTTGCAGGAAACAGGAAACCATTAAAATATTTTTGAGTAGGAAGCAAGGATTGGCTTGGGAGGGCAGGCAGGGTGGGTTTGGGGCGCTGCCAAGGACAAACCAGGGTTTCTTGGAGAGTATGAGGCCCCGGATCTCTGGCCAGCATTCCTGTTTTTATAATTCTCATGCTGTGGCCAGCCTCCACCCCAATGCAGGGCCAAGCAGGGTTCCTCAGGAACTACATGTCATGCCAATCAGAATAATTTCCTGCCCTCTCAGCCTCGCCTGCCCCCTTCTTGGCTGAGAAGAGAGGAAGGAGGAGGCTAGAGACACCAAGACAGCCACAAAGGCCTCTATTGAGATTCTCCAACCCCCCAGGCCCAAAGTGTGCCATTTTTCTTTAGAAGTCCCAAGTGGAGCAGAAACTAAGGCCAAAGGAGTCTGGAGACTTGGAGGAAACCCTAAGTAGAAGATCCCAGAGGTCTTTGTCAGGGACAGGTTGAGTTGGCCTTATGGGTTAGCCCGTGAACTGCCCACTCCCTCAGGTGACTTCCTGGCTGTGAGCATCAGTATTGTCCCAGATAGTGACAGAAGGTGCTTTGGGTCCTGCACCAACCAGGTTGGCCCTCCTTCCTGGACTGGGTGTCAGTGGAACACTGGCAAGAACCCCAGCCTTTCCATTGAAAGCAAGGCCCAGGCTCCGTGTCTCTGCCTCTCAACTCCCTGTGGGAACTGGAGCAAAGGGCATGAGCTTCCTGGGCCTTGATGTCCTTACCTACCCAGGCTTTTTAGCTTTGTTTACTTTTCTTTTGCTCTCAGCTAACTTGGGAGGGGCTTCAGAATTCCCTGTGTCAAGGGCATCTTGGTCCCCTTAACATCCTTTTATCCTTTATGAAACTGTTGAAGCACTTCTGTGTGTCATGCCCTGTGCCTAATCCTGGGCTTGCAGAAATGATTGGGCGGGTCCCTGTCATCCACAAGCCCCCAGTCCATTGCCTGGGGCTGGCTAGTGAGGAGAGCCGCAAACATCATCACCAGGCAGCTACAGAAAGGCTGCTTGTATGAAGTGTGGAGACAAAAGCAGCTGGTGGAGAAGGTGGGACAGCAGTGGCTGGGCAGTGGGAAAAGGCACATAGCTATGTAGGAGAGCCTGTGGTGATCCCCTCCTGTTTTGGGAATAGTTAAAAATCACTGGTGTGGTGGTACACACCTGTAATCCCAGCATCTCAGGAGGCAGAAGCAGGAGGATTGCAAATTCAAATCAGCCTCATCACCTTAGGCCCCAATTTAGTAAGACCCTCTCTCTAAATAAAATAGTTTAAAAGTGCTGGGAATGTGGCTCAGTGGTTAAGCACCCCTGGGTTCAATCCCCAGTACAAAAAAGTCAAGTGGTAGCTGGGTGCCATGATGCAGGCTTGTAATCCCAGCAACTTGGGAGGCTTAGGCAGGAGGATCACAAGTTCAAGGCTAGACTGGGAACTTACTGAGACCCTGTCTCAAAATTAAAAAGGCTCTGGATATAGCTCAGTAGTAGAGCACCCTGACTTCAGTGCCCAGTAACAAAACAAAAAAATGTTGGATCACCCTGTTTACCTCAGAAACAGGATGGACAAGAGAGTGTGAAATGTCCTATGGAAGAGGCCCCTGGGTTTACCTTCAGCCACCAGACCTCATGGGTGGCCAGTTTGGGCTTAATACAGAGAAAAAACAGAGATGTGAGGCCCAGTGACATGACTCAGAGCACATACTTTATCCATCTCTAAGTACTAATGAAGCAACTCTTCTGGGCTACGCCCTCACTATAATTGCTAAGGATAGAATGCTGTTTAAGAGAGGACAAGTCCCTGCTATCACAAATCTTCTATTCCAGCCAAGGGATTCGGTAATAAGCAAGTAAACAAATAATGAGATAAGATCATTTCAGGTAGTAATAGGTGCTGCAAGAAGATAAGGCAGTAATTGGGATTAAGGGTTGGGGAGGCAGTTATTTAAGATTGAATGTTCAATGTAGGCCAGAGGAGGTGACACTTGAGATGAGACTTGAGGGAGCCAACAGCTAAGATTAAAAGCACAAGAAGAAAGAGCAAGTTCAGGGCTAAGGATGTGGCTCTGTAGAGTGCTTGCCTAGCATGTGTGTGTGAGGCCTGGTGTTCCCAACACCACACGCATGTGTGTGTGCGTGCACACACACACACACAAGAATCCCTTACAACAGACTTTGAGTTTTCCAGGGGCAAATGGGGATCCAGGAGAGGTGAAAGCTACAAAGACTTGAACCAAGGGCTGAGTGTGGGAGATGAGAGGTCAGAGGTGAGCAGGGGCTTATTTACCTTCTAGGTATGTGGAAGAGCTTGAATTTTGTTTTCACCATGAAGGACCCACATGAAGTTAAGCAGGGAACCATCTTGATCAGAATTTGTACTTTTTCAAGGATTAGTGTGGCTACTTGGAGGGAAAAGGGGGACTGTAAGAGGCAAGAATGAAGACAAGACAGGTAGGGTGGCACACGCCTGTAATCCCAGCAACTCAGGTGGCTGAGGCAGAAGGACTGCAAGTTTCTGAGGCCAGCCCTCAGCAATTTCACAAGGCCCTAAGCAACTTAATAAAACCTTGTCTCAAAAAAATAAAAAGGGGGCTGGGGATGTGGCTCAAGCGGTAGCGCGCTCGCCTGGCATGCGTGCGGCCCGGGTTCGATCCTCAACACCACATACAAACAAAGATGTTGTGTCCGCCGAAAACTAAAAAAATAAATAAAAATATTTTTAAAATAAATAAATAAATAGGGCTGGGGATGTAGCTCAGTGGTGAAATGCCCCTGGGTTCAATCCCCAGTACCAAAAAAAGGAAAAAAAAACAGTGAGGAGGCTGTGGCAGTAATTTCCAGCCACATATGCTGCGGCTGGATTAGCCTAGCAGGGAATGGGGATAGTCAAGAGAAGTGGCTGACCATTTGCCAGGGAGTTGGGCTTTGGGTGAAGGAATGCTCAGTATCTGGTAGGTGGGTATCTCTTGGACCCCACAGTCCCTTCCCCTTGGAGGATTGTGGCTCTGAGTGCCATCACAGCATTGAAGGCATGGTCTCTTGTAGTCAGATACCCAAGCCTGACCTCTTGCTTCTCCCTCTCTGGCCAGGTCTCCCCTGCCAAATCCACCCTAGCCCACTGAAGCGCTCCATGTCACTCATCCCTACGAGCCCTCAGGCCCCTGGTGAGTGGCCAAGTCCAGAGGAGCTCGGTGCTCGGGCTGCTTTCACCACGCCCGACCACGCACCCCTCTCGCCCCAGAGCAGCGTGGCCTCCTCTGGCAGTGAGCAGACGGAGGAGCAGGGCTCCAGCCGGAACACTTTCCAGGAGGACGGCAGTGGTATGAAAGGTACAACAAGGAGGGCGAACCAGGCCCCGCTCTAGGGCTTCCACTGAGCTTAGAGGACAGAAAACTTCTGCCTGTCACCTGCCTTCCCTGAAGAGGGGACAGGTCTGTGAGAAGTAGATAGTCCCTATACTTTGGGTTCAAGACAGAGCTGAGACCCCCCCCCCCCTCGTAGGCCCTGGTGTGATGGGGAAGGAGCCCCTACCCTCGACAGTTTTATCTGACAAGGCTACCAGGACAGGCAACTGATAGAGGTTCCAGGAAGATGTTTAGAGAAGTCATTGAGGTCATCCTGACATCTTAAAGGGTCAGGTGTCCTACCCAGGGGAGGCACCTGAAAGGTCCCTGCTGAGTAGATGAAGAAGTAGCTTATGATCCCACCCCCTCCTAGTTTTCTGGAGCTCTTAAGACTGCCTATAGTTTCTGCCCGGTCCCTCCCTAAAGCCTCCCCCTGTCTGGTCACCAAATTCCTGACCTATCTCTCTCCCTCCTTTCCTACAGATGTGCCCTCGTGGCTCAAGAGCCTTCGTTTGCACAAATATGCAGCCCTCTTCTCACAGATGAGCTACGAGGAGATGATGACACTGACTGAGCAGCACCTGGAGTCACAGGTGAAGCCGAGGGAACTTCATGGAGGTATCAGGGGCAGTACCATTTGGCACTACCCCTACAACCCAAGCCTCCTGTCTCTTTGGTCCTTTTGGGACACTGCCAATTACTTCACTCTCCCATTTCCAGCTTCTTGTCTCTCTCTGTCCTTATTGTAGAATGTCACCAAAGGTGCCCGCCACAAGATAGCCCTGAGTATCCAGAAGCTGCGTGAGAGGCAGAGTGTCCTCAAGTCCCTAGAGAAGGTGAGAACCTGATATCCCAATCTCCAAGTCCAGTGGCTACCTAATGGGACCAGGAGACCAAAGGCTTTGGGTCCGCCTTGCTGCCAGCTGCCCAGCCATCTCTCCTCTGGGCCTCCCCTCTCCTTAGATCTCACCTCCAGTGGCGTCAACCTTTCGGAGCCAGATTCTAGGGTCCATATGCAAGTTGGCATCAAAGGGCTCCCTTGCTAGTTGATAAGAGGCTTCCCTCCCTGTTGGCCCTGGTTTGTGATTCCAGAAGGTCTCTTCTAATGCCGCCCCTTCTTTTTCCTTTTGTTTTTCCGTTTCTGACTGATCTGTCTGTCTGGTGAAGGAGAGTGTCTGTGTGTGTTCTCTTTCCATTTGATTCTTACCCACTCACTCTCCTGCATCAGCCTGTTTGCCTTCCTTTTCTCCCTTTCCCTGCTCCTTGCCCTCTGTCCCCGCCACCCTGTGTCTTGGTCTGAATCTCTGGTTCCTCCTGGCTGGATCCCTGAGACCCCAGCTTTAGACTCCCTTCTCCCGAGTTCTGTGGGCCTCCACGCCAAGGGGAAGAGGGAACACGTGCATACAAGTATGTACCTGTCTGCATGTGTGTTGGCAGTGCCCTTACCTGCCCTCGCCCTTACCTGCCCTCTCTACGAATCCAGAGTGCCACCCTTTCTTTTCCAAGCCATCTGGCCCCACTTGTGTAAACATTCTTTTTGTCTCACCGTGAGGTCTATATGTGACCCCAACTGTGTCCTTCCCATGCAGGATGTGCTAGAAGGTGGGAATCTGCGGAATGCTCTACAGGAGCTGCAGCAGATCATCATCACCCCCATCAAGGCCTACAGTGTCCTTCAGGCTACTGTGGCTGCTACCACTACCACCCCTACTGCCAAGGATGGGGGCCGGGGGGAGCCGCTGCTGCCAGGTGCTGAGCCTCCCCTAGCCCACCCTGGCACGGACAAGGGCACTGAGGCCAAGGACCCTCCGGCTGCAGAGAAGTATCCCCCTCCACCAGCTCCAGCTCCCACTGATGGCAGCGAGCCAGCGCCGGCTCCCGTTGCTGACGGAGACATCCCCAGCCAGTTTACACGGGTGATGGGCAAAGGTAAGGCCAGCTAAGGCCTAGCTCGAAATCCTGAGGCAAGCCAGGCATTGTGGCACATGCCCAGTGGCTTGGGAGGCTGAGGTAGGAGGGTTGCAAGTTCAAAGCCAACCTCAGCAATTTAGTGAGGCCCTAAGCAACTTAGCAAGACCCTGTCTCAAAATAATGGGCTGGAGAGGTGGCTCAGTGATTAGGCACCTCTAGGTTAAGTCCCTGATACCAAAAACAACAACAAGCCAAAACTCCTGAGGCAGAAAGCCAGGTGAACTCAATCAAGCATTAGGAGTCAAATTCAAGAAAAGCGCTGGGAGCAGAGCTTTTTAAAGCCCTCTGGGGGGTATAAAACTGTGGAAAGTATCAGCTTTCCACAGTCAAGGGTGGCAAGGTCCCTGCTCTTGGGCAAGCTTGGGCTGATAGTGGGACAGCATGTCAGAGGAGACTGCCTGCAGTAAAGGGTGAACAAACATCCAGGGGATGAGGACAATGAATCTCATGGTAGATTTAACCTTTCCTGAGATAGCATGGCATAACAGACCTCCTACTTGGATCCAGATCTTTATTTAGAGCTCTGTGGTCTTGGGACAAGTGACTCAATCTTTTGGGGCCTTCAGTTTCTCAGGCTAAAAATGCTCATATTAACAAGATTATTGCTGTGTAAAAATTAAAAATGGGTGTTGTGGCACACACCTATAATCCCAGCTATTTCAGAGGCTAAGGCAGGAGGATCAAAAGTTCAAGGCCAGTCTTAGCAACTTAGCAAGACCTTGTCTCAAAGTATAGAAAGGGCTGGGGATGTAACATAGTGGTAGAGTATTTGTTTAGCATGTGTGAGGCCCTGAGTTCAATCCCCAGCATTGCCAAGAAGACACATAGAAGATTTAAAATGAGGTATTATTGACTTCCTATCTGTCTTGTGCCAGGCACTGTGATAGGTGCTTAATTATATATTTTTCACAATAACTCATAATCTGAGTGGAGACTTATCCAGCCCACGTCTCCTGTTCCTCTTCCTGCACCAGCTGGCTGGGACTGGGGAGGCTGAAAGCTAACTTCCTGTTCTTTCCTGTGTCCTGCAGTGTGCACCCAGCTGCTGGTGTCCCGACCAGACGAGGAGAACATCACCAGTTACCTCCAGCTCATCGAAAAGTGCCTGACTCATGAGGTAATGCCCTCTATAGGGCTCCCAGGAAGAGAAAAGCTGCTTCCTCTCTCAGAGGACAGCATTCCAACATTCTAGCATCCACCCCTTCCCCACGCCCTCAGCTTACCAGTGTTGGCTGCAGAGGCTTCTTTCTTAAGAGTCTTATCAGAAGCAGTCCCTTCCCTACTGCTAACCCCTCAGTTCTGTTTTGACATTTGTATGGGGACCCAAAGACACCCTCAACCTACTGCTCCTGCGGAGTTGGGTTTCTGGTGCCTCCTGCTCTACGCCCTCACTGGGAGGGGTGACTACACAGTTATCACTGCATGTGTTTCCCTCAGCTAAGCTGTGAGCTCCGTGAGCACAGCCACCTCTGTCTAGCATCTCCTGGCACAGAGCAGGCAAGCATGAACACCTAAGCAGTGGATGGAGGACAGGTATCAAAGAAGCAACCCTCCCTCCCCCAATTTTAGGCTTTCACAGAGACACAGAAGAAGCGACTGTTGTCCTGGAAACAGCAAGTGCTGAAGCTCCTCCGGACATTCCCGCGCAAAGCCGCGCTGGACATGCAGAACTACCGGCAGCAGAAGGGGTAGGCGGGTGCTCTCCCTAGGCCCTTGTGATTGGCAGATAGGTGCCTAGAGGGGTAAATGTGTCTGGGCTGGGATCCTGGTTGTATTTATTCAAATCACCCAGTGAAGGACTTTCTTAGAAGAAAATCAGAATGAGCCAGGTGCTGTAGCACATTCCTGTAATCCCAGTGACTTGAGAGGCTGAGGCAGGAGGATTGCAAGTAAAGGCCAGTCTCAGCAAAGCAGAAAGTCCCTAAATAACTTAGGCATTGTCTCAACATTTTTAAAAAGTTGGGGGTGGAGAGGTGGGGATGTAGTTCAGTGCTACAGCACCCCTGGGTTTAATTTCTAGTACCAAAAAAAAAAGAAAGAAAGAAAGAAAAGGAAAGAATACAAGGGTGTTGTTACCAGAATAGGATACAAAGGCTAGGGGCATAGCTCAATGGTAGAGCACTTGCCTTGCATGCAGAGGTCCCTGAATTCAATTTGTAGCATCACCAAAAAAATTAAGATACTGAACTGGCAAAAAATAGTATGTGTCTAGAGAGCAGGCCCCTTCCCTCTACATTTTCCTCTTCACCTGTGTGCAGTGGGCTCTAAAGTCCGTGGTGCTGAGGATCAAACCCAATGCCCCACATGTGACAGGCAAGCACTTCACCACTGAGCTATAGCTCTAGCCCGGAAGTCCATTCTTGTACCAAATAGCAGAAATCTCTCTCTTGAAACGAAGGTTAGATAATTGTTCTGAGTGAACAGTGAGGAAACTTTTTCATACTCCCAGTCTCTATTCTTGGAGTACCCTTGTGTCAGGAGGAGATAGAAATGTGTGATGCAGAGATGTTGTCAGGGAATCCTTGCTCAGAGCAAGTCATGTTGTATCCGACCCATTGGGGCTGTGGAGGAAGTTGAAGGAGGGGTGGACCAATGGGCCCCATCCACCTAAGCTAACAGCTTGCCTTTTCTCTCACAGCTGGGCATTCGGCTCCAACTCACTCCCCATAGCTGGCTCTGTGGGGATGGGGGTGGCCCGACGGACCCAGCGGCAGTTCCCAATGCCTCCCCGGGCCCTCCCACCTGGCAGGATGGGTCTCCTGAGCCCCTCGGGCATTGGGGGTGTCTCCCCTCGACATGCCCTCACCAGCCCCAGCCTCGGGGGCCAGGGCCGACAGGTGAGCCTGCAGGAAGTGGAAGCCCTGGTACTACTGGGGTTGGAGTGGTGGTGTCTGGGATATTCTGACTCTGCACCTGGGCCCCACTAAAGGGGAGGGTCCTTTTTTGTCAGCTCATTCCTGGGCCTTTTCCTCACTCACCCTCTCTGTTATCCTCCCATGTCCTATACAGAACCTGTGGTTTGCCAATCCTGGAGGCAGCAACAGCATGCCCAGTCAGAGCCGCAGCTCCGTGCAGCGAACCCACTCGCTCCCAGTCCACTCGTCACCCCAGGCCATTCTCATGTTCCCTCCAGGTGAGGTACCCCACCTTTGGGACTATACCTTGCCAACCACCTCGCCTGGCCTTTCTCTTCTCTGGATCTTACATTCCTTATTCCTTCCCGACTGCGAGAGCATTTCTCTCCATACTTCCCATTTCTCGGTACCCATCTCCTCCACTGTTGTGAGAGAGGTTTTTTTTTTTCCCCCTCTGTTTCAGTTTTATCTCTGAAGTCCTGCTTTCTCTCTTTCTCTACCTCTACCTTTTTTTCTTACCACTTACCAACACTCTACCTCCATGTCTTGTGCAATGATCTTACGGTTATTGTCTCTTCATAGGATCATTAAACACTCATTTTGGAAGAGGTTGAGGGATGAGAGGTTAAAGTGTGAGGTTGCTGTGGAAAGAAGTCCTGTATCAGCCAATCAGCCCCTTGCATTCTTTCAGAGGCCAGTGACCACAAAAGAGCCAGTAGGCCCCACCTCTTAGATGAGGTTCTACCTATAAAGGGAATTTGGAGTAGAAGGGCTTTTACCTGTGCTCAGAGGCCAACCTGGAGATGCAAGGTCAGGAGGAGGGTCAAGTGGGCAAGAGAAAGATCAGGAATACACAGTCACAGTCCCTTCCTTGCTGAACATGGTGGAGTTGGCTCTTCCACTTTGGCTGGCCCACTGCTGAGCACTGGTGGGTCATCTGCAGACAGATGATGCCCTGAAGAGATCTTAGATTTATAGGTGACCTAACTGTGGCATCAATAGGAATTTTTTTTTTTTTAATCACAAGCATTCACCACCACATCCAACTAATCAGGATTCTTTTTGGGCAGGGGGTGCAGGTACCAGGGATTGAAGTCAGGCAGGGGCTACTGAGCCACATCCTCAGCCCTATTTTGTATTTTATTTAGAGACAGGGTCTCACTGAGTTGCTTAGTCCCTCACTTTTGCTGAGGCTGGCTTTGAACTTGCAATCCTCCTTCTCAGCCTCCCAAGCTGCTGGGATGACAGGGGGATTATTAATTTATGAGATGCTACAAACTGCCACCTGTGGAGCCAGGGAACCCCCATAGTTTCACTCTAGCACAGGGCTTGGCACATGGAAGCCATCTATAAATGATGTTAAGTGAGTGGTTGGATAAACTATAGGAGCAAAAAATAAGAACTTTTCCTAGTATGCTGTGTGCAAGGCTCTGTCAGAAAGCTTTCCTGCACTGTGAAATTTAATTCTCCCACCTGCATATTAGGCTCTACTCTATTAGAAATAATATTAGAGCTCTAATATTATTCCCATCTTTTTATTCATCAGTATCAGCCTATGTGACAAGTCTGCTAGGACCTGAGCTCAGGGTTTAGATGGCTGGGGATGAAAAGTGAGGCTGGAGATGGGAGCCAGCTCTCTGAATTCAGGTCAGAAGCTCAGCCTTCCTCCCAGTGGCAGCAAAGAGCTGAGAAAAGATTTTAAGTAGTGTAGCGTGGGGTCAGGTCTGCCCGGGGACCTGGCTACTGCCCACATGCTATAATATGAGGACCTTTTGGGGAAGCAGTTTGAGGACAAGCTCCATGGCTGCTGTCCTATTTTTTCCCACCTGCTCCTATCCAAAGGAGCAAGTCTTTTGCCCCACCCACCTATCCAAAGGAGCAAGTCCGAGTGGGAACAGGGAAGAGTTTTAATTTAGCCTTTGCACCAGATACAGAGAACAAGTCACCAGTCAGGGAGCATGGGTCTGCCCAGTGTCTAAGGCAGGTGCCCAGACTGACCAAGGCATGGTGTCATCTATGTCCAAACTAGTCACAGCCTGTGTGGGGCCTCCAGGAAAGCTCCCTCAGTTTCAGTCACTTCCTCTGTCTGCAAGTCCAGCTTTTTGCATTGCCAAGTCTTTGTCCTTACTGTTGTGTCTCCTGCCTACTCTGTGACCACCCTAGGCCTGTCACCCTTTCCTCCCTCCTCCCAGTCATGTCCTTCATCCATATGAATGCATGCTTTGGGAGCTTGTTTCTGTCTCTTGTCGCCCTGGCTCTCGTATCCACCCAGTCAGTTCTCACCACCTCCATTCTCCTCTCTCCCTCCCAGACTGCCCGGTCCCTGGGCCTGACCTGGAGATCAATCCCACCCTGGAGTCTCTGTGTCTGAGCATGACAGAACACGCCTTGGGTGGTGAGCATTTCCTCTTTCCCTGACCCAGCTCCCACCTACCCAGCGTCTCCATCTCTGAAACTGAGCAACTCAGAGTCATCCTAAGGGTCCCAAGGGGAGGCCAGACTCCAGGGAGGGCCTGCCTGGGATCACAGGCTACTTGAGTGCCTTTCCTTGGGCCTCCTGCCAGCTCCTGATCTTCCTCCCTTCCTCCTTTCTTGTCACAGATGGGACAGACAAAACCTCCACCATCTGACGGGACCCACAGCCCAGCGCACCCATAGGCTCCCCGGGCGGCGGGCGGGGGCCAACCCCCAACGGGCTTCTCTGCGGCAGCAAGAGGGTGGGCTGGCTCAGCTATACATTCTAATATTTTTCTACTCTCTCACCCTTTTAACTTTTGTTTAACATTGGCACATGCCTTGCTCACTCCCAGGCCCGTTGAGGGATCTCTGCTGAGGCCAGGGGTCAGAGGGGGCTGCCAGGATCAAAGGGGCAGGGACTGGTCAGAGTGCCTGCCCCATCTTCCCTCCCACATCCCCCACCTGGGCCTGCCCCAACCCTGCCTCTTCCAGACTGCTGATCACCTGTCCCTCCCCAAGGGAGCAGACTCCCAGACAAACTGACCGCTACCTTGTGGAGCCTGCTCAGAAACCTTTGATATTGAGGGACCAATGAGCAGGGTTGACAACCCCTCCCCTTGATGTTACTGGAGAGGAGCTGGGGAGAAAAGGAGTGAGGAGAGGAAGTGCTCTTCCTCCCCTCTCCACTGTCTGCCCTTCCCCATTCCCATCATTCCCGAAGGACAGGAACCACATTCCTCTCACCTCCTCTTGCCCTGTTTATCAGAGGTTCTCTACAATTAATTTCTTAGGCCTATTTAAGATACATATTTATATAGTTCTTAACGGTTTTTCTCTCTGATCATTCCCTGTCATTTTTAGAATCCCCAGGCCTCTCTTTGAGCCAAGATAGTGGTGGGGGAGCCTGAACTTTGAGTGGAGAGGGCAGAGCCCACTCCTCCAGCCCCCCTCACCCTTCCCTTTTTCCCCCAGCCCTGGCTTCTCTGATGCAGAGGTTGACGGTGGGCAGCCAGGGCAGCGGTGAGGTCAGGAAGTCTGTTGCCTTAACGTCCCCTTTCCCCAACAGTACACACCCTTCTTTACTCCCAGGTCTGGTTGGTAAAGACTTGGGGGTTAGGAACACGGGAAAGGGGATTGTTTGGTTTTTGTTATTTTCCCCGCCGGACCCCACTTTTCTTTCAGCCTTTCCCATTCCCCATTATGTCATGACCTCATGTAAGTGGAACACTATATCATAATCCAGAGGTGCATCCCAGCCCCGGAGTCACATAGACCCTCTGGTCCCTGTTCCTGATGAGGGCTTGTGCTGGGGCTCAGGTGGAGGGAGGGGATTTGGGGGTTCATACTGTGGGGAAGCCAGGGTCCCCCTATTCCAACCTCCTCTTCCCCCTAAACTTACCCCTCTCACTGGGACGTTCTCAAGCTTTTCACACCGAAAAGGAAAAAAAATGTTATTTTTAGATACATTTTATGAATAACTTTTGTTATGAATATGGCTGGTAACCATTGTGTATGTTATTAAAGATACAAAATGTTGGGAAAAAAACAAAAAACCAAAAAAAGAAAAAAAAGTTGAAAACCACCACCCTCCCTGTGCACTATCAGCCCACTCCCCAGACCTTCTTGCCTCTACCCTCCTGGTCTGTGCACCTCCCTCCGCTCTGAGCCCAGGGAGGGGGAAGAAGCCAGGGGGTAGAGTGGCCCTGGGGACCTGCTTCCAGGTTCCCACCTCCTCTCCCAGTGCCGGGCTGGGTGGGGTGTCAGGTTTATTTATGTACCTCTTGCACACTCATCAACCTATGCAAGTCCCCACCCCGGCCCCTCCATGTTTCTGTGCCTTTGCTCATTCCCCTCAAGCTCCCAGGGCTTCTCCAGCCCCCTTCCCACTAGCCACAGGAAGTGGGATGGATGGGCCACCTCGTTTTGGAATCAGTAGGGTGTCCCTCTCATGGGACCCTCACCTCTTCCTGGCTGGTTCTGTCTTGTTCACTCCCCGTCAGGGTGAGCTGACCCTGCCTGGCACTGGGAGGTGGTGAGGGACACCCTCCCACACACAAAGGGAGGCGAGAGCTGCCCCCTCCCCACCTGACAGCAGAGTGTGTAGGACGCAGGCGGCCCCACTCTGATGGGCAGGACCCTGACCTTCTGCTCCCCTCCACCCCCTGGCCCCCAGGCCTCCTTCCATGATTTCACCCTTCCTACCTACTTCTGTCCCCAGCCCCACTGGCAGAATCAGCTTTGAGTAACTGTATAGTTTTTCTCGCTGTTGGAGAAGACTTATTTGTTGGAGTTCACTTGTTTAATGGTCTGGGCTTATTTTCGAAAAAAAAAAAAACACAAAAAGATTCTGACCTTTGTTATGTTCCATTTCATGGGAAACCAAGTGGTCTTGTTTCTGTGCCTCAATCTGAGGTCTTTGAGCATGGGTGTGTGTGGGGGGGGGGGGGTTTGAAATGAGACCAGAGGCGCTGGGAAGATACATCAAGAGAAGCTGACTTTATTAACAGCAAAGGTTGGAGTGGGGGGAGGGGCGGTGACAAATAAAGTGAAGGGCTCACAAATAGACCACTAGAAAAGTGCCTTGCTCTGAGCATGTGTCTGTGCTTCCCCTCTGAACGGTCTGGGGCTCAGTCACTATCGCTGTCAGCCTCACTGGAATCAGAAGCTGCAGCTTCACTGCCATCTTCCTGGGCTGAGTGTTCACTGCCACTGGGGAAGGGGCTGGCGCTCCGGCTCCGCTGGCCACCCCCATCACTGCCACTGTCCGAATCATTGTCACTGCCACCTCGGGCCCGTCCTCTGTCCTCATCATCAGAGTCCGCATCATCCTCCGAATCCGCATCACTACCAAAGATCTCCTCTTTGTCCCGAGCAGCCCGAGCTTCATCCTCACTGCTCTCGTCCTCACCACTTCCACTCTTGTCACTTGCCTCCTCCCTGTCACCTTCCTCTCGTTCACTCTCACTGCCTGAGCGCTCGTCCTCGCTGCCCTCCTTCTCACTGCTGCTGCCCTTCTCGTTCTCCTCATCTGTGAGGGAACAGAAAGAGGTGAGACCCAATTTCCTGCCCTCTTGAGGTTCCCAGGGTCTGGCCTGTTCCTCTTTACCTGAGCCCCCAGCTTCTTTCTCTTCTGCCTCCATCTCCTCCTCCTCTTCCTCCTCTGGTTCGTGGTTTTCCAGCTGGGCCTTCCGTGCCTCCTAGAAGCGGCAGGATTGGGAAGAAGGGTGTTCTGTCAGGCTTCTTCTATCCTTCTCACCCACCACTGCCCTCCGTAAGGGTGCTGTGGTCCAGTGGTGTTTATTACCTGGGCTTCTAATTCCTTCTCATTCATGTCCCGGTGTTTGACCACAAGCAGGGCATTGGTGCCTGACTGAACTCCAGCCTTGGCCCGGCGCTTACTAAGGCGGACCCTGCAGTGGGCAAATTGCACAAGTATAGAAGATGTGTTTTAAGGCCCCTGAGGGGTCGGGTCTGACTTAGTTCCCAGTCAGTGCTTGGCCCAGAGCACACCAGGGGAAGGATAAACTACTTGTGATATGTGTACATGTGGTATATTCGTGTGTGTGTGTGTGTGTATTACTTACCAATACTTATAAACCAGGAGAAGCAGGGTGGGACATGGCTCTGTGTTAAGAGTGCACCCCAGAATTAAAACCAGAAGAAGATGGATTTCTGGCTTTTGAAAAACAGGCATTTTGTAATGGGGTTGTAGCGCAGTGGCAGAGCGCTTGCCTAGCATATGTGAGGCACTGGGTTTGATCCTCAACACCACATAAAAACAAATAAAATTAAGGCCTTCTGTCCATTTACAAGTACCAAAAAAAGAAAAACAGGCATTTAGGGCCCTACTAGACCTTTCTTACCCCAACAGAGTGACAAAAGATGACAGATGTCCCTTAGAAGCTGCCAAGATAATGTTTTGAACAACCAACAATAAAAAATTAAAAAAAAAAAAAAGAAGCTGCCAAGAGTTCCAGGTCACCCTAAGCCCACCAGCGCTCTCTGTTCAGTCTTTCACATTTCCTGCCTGGCTTTTGGATCAGAATTTCTGATCCCTCCTTTAAACAAAAATTCAGGTCATGCTTTCCCAACCTAGGGCCCTGACACAGCAGTTAACTCTTAAGCCCTTAGTGAAGAGTTTGGGGGTCACCTTTTAAAAATGGTTATCAAGTGTTACACTTAAAATACATATGCCAATGTTATATATTCCTTATACCATGGCTATGTACTTTCACATGAAGTTTTATATTAATAACAGTGTATCAGGAAAGTTGGCTGTCCACCATCCACAAAAGCTCTAAAGGTTTCCTGCATTACCTGAACATTTTCTTTCTGACTTCTTGTATTAGAGCCAGGTCCAGCCCATGTAGGTGAGCAGGTTCCTGCTGCTTTTGTTTACAATGCATAAATCCAAAGGCACAAATGACCTCCAGGATGGTTCTTGTATGCCTCAGTGTCTTGAAAAGCACAGAACCAGGCTAATTGGGAGTGTGCTGAGTACCTGGTCTCCAACTCATTGTAATAAACTCCATCACCCTCTCGAAAGATGAAGAAGTAGTTTTCCTCGTAGCCCTTGCTAGCCTTGTTCTTCACATTCCAGTTGTACTCCCGAGCAATCTTGTAGTCATACCTGAGAATGACAGAACAGAGTCAGCCCCATTTTCATCCCTGACAAGGAGAAAAGGAGACATACTTCTCAATTCCTAAAACCTGTCCCCAACCCACGCACACATCATCTGGTGCATAGTCCATCTCCTCCTCCTGGTCCCGTTTTCGTTTC
The DNA here is from genome assembly GCF_047511675.1 of Marmota flaviventris. Lineage (NCBI taxonomy): Eukaryota > Metazoa > Chordata > Mammalia > Rodentia > Sciuridae > Marmota > Marmota flaviventris. Next base: position 14,264,065 of record NC_092515.1, on the reverse strand, counting down.
TTCAGTGTCTCTTCCACAGGCAGGAAATAGGCCACAAACTGGTTCCCTTCCTCATCCATCATGCCCCTAGTTGGGAGAAGAGGGATGTTAAAGAGTGAGGCAGAGAGACAAGGAGGAGCAGGTGAAGGTAAACAGCAGAACCACTGACCTGATCATGGCCTGAGACATCATCTCCAATGCAGCTGCACCACTTGTGTCCTTGGGAGCTGGATCTGAGTCAAAGATTACCTGAGCACATGGGTTGATCCACATCTGGGGGAATGGAGAACACTGGGTTAGTCTGGTACAGACAGACATGGGAGACCATCCCTCGACCTCTTGCCCTAGGCCTGACCTTAAAGTCTGGGAATACAGGCATGACCTCCACTGGTGTCACTCGAGGCTTGCTGTAATGCTGGGAGATCTAGTGGGAGCAAAAACAGAGTGAGGGGAAGTGCTCAAGTCACACTTCTGCTTCTCCCCACCCTAGTCCTTCAATTACTGATTTCTGGGCATCCTCAAAAGTCTTCTCGATGGCCGTGATCTGGCTATCCCTATCTTTATATATTTCTTCCTCAGTGAACTGCTGCTTCACAGAAACCCCAATCCTAGGAGTGAAGACAATAAACTTTAGGGACCACTGGACTTGGCGAGAAATCTCCACATTCCCCCATCCTTCCCATCTCAACTTACTTGACCTCAGGTTTCTCATTAGAGATGCCATAACGGTTGAACTCAGTGGAAATGTATTCTGTCTTCCGCATCCATGGCACTACTTTTGCATGTTGCTGGGATCTGGGGTAGAAGATGAGGTACTTTAGAACCCCATGCAGGACTTCCTCTGTTTGCAGAGCCTATCCCAGCCAGACCCAGTACCTAGTTGGCACCTGCTCACCTCTTAGAGCTGGTGGGAGCCTGAATCTCCTCTTCTAAAAGCTTCTCATCAGCTGGATCCAGGAGAACTAGAGAGGGAAGAGGCAGGACCACCATGAAGGAGGCCCAGGCCTGGCCTCTTATGGTCTAGAGTAGACCAACCCTGTCTTCCCACGAACCATTTGGATCAATGCGGTAGGTGTCGGGGTTGATGAGGTCAATGGTGACTCCCAGATCTGGCTCAGTCAGGAGGTCATGTTTGTGCTGTTTCTCTAAGGAGGTCGCTTTATACTGGACAAACCTGGGTAAGGAAACATGTCCACTGTGGATTTCTGATTCCAGCTTTATTCCTCTCCTCCCTGCTTCCCAGAAGCTAAGCTCTGGGGAGAATCTCAGATGCTACTTGCTCCATCCATGAGTATTTACTGAGCACCTGCTACTGTGGCTGGGTAGGTACCGAGTAGACCCAGAGAAAGAAGTAAAGAGCCTAAGCAACCTTAGGCTCCTCATTTCTGAGTAGTTTCCCCATCCCTGATCTTAATCTCACCTGTTCTGGTCAAAAGGGTATGTGATGAACTTGGGGTCGAAGGGGATGTCAGGGAGACTATTGCAATACTTGACTCGGCAGACCACTCCAGATCTAGGAAAACAAGAACTCAAAATCTGGCCCATGCTGCCCCACTTTACTCCCAGCTCCCACGCCCACTTCTCCGAGGAAATCACAGTGGGGCTCACCTCTCAGGCAGAGTCCGGTGGGAATTGGGCCTGGTGGAGAAAAGAGAGACTGATAGAACGAAGGAGTGAACAAGGGTTGATAGAGGAGTGAAAGGGGTTTCTCCAAGCTTCTAAAAGGTGCACCCATTTTGGGGTGGGGGCAAGCATTCGATTCCGTTTCGCGGAGTGTCCCCAAAAGCTTTCAATCCAGTGTTTTAATAAAAAACCACGTACTCAATCGTTTTGGGAAGAATGGTTTCCAAACGCTTGACTGGAGTGATCTAAGCGCTCAATCTGCCGGAGCGCCTCCAGGGGAGTAATTCCTTAATTCGGGGGCAGGAGAGGAAGGGGTAACACCCGAGTCCCAGGAGGAGCCCGCCCCCTCGGTCAAAGGTAAGCACTCCGTGACCTCGCGGGCAGCCCTGGGGGGGCAATGACGACGTGGGCAGATACCCTCTCCCGACCCCCGCCTTGCTGAAGCCCTGGGAGACGTAGAGGAGAGGGGTAGAGCCAGGTAGCGTGGCGCCTACCTGTGGCCATCCTCCCGCTGGGCCTGGGTCTGGATGGTGGGCGCCATAGCGACGAGGCGACGGCGGCCCGAACGGGGTCCTTGCTGCGCCGCGGGCAGACGCGGAGGGGCGTGCCGACCTCCGTGGATGCCTGACCTGAGGCAGGACTCAGGATGACGCCGTTCTCTGAGGGGGAGGGTTAGGGTGAGAGGCTGGAGGGAAGAGCTTTGAGCAAGACTCAGGAGAACGCTCAGGCAGCTCCACAGGCGGACTCACAGCTCCGGCTCCACCAACTGCCGCCAAGACGCTAAGGACCCGACAGGTCGCCTCAGGCCGCAAAGCCTTCCGGGAAATAGAGTCCGGATGAGAAACACGCACGGATTGGAGAGCTTCTGGGTAAAGGGTGGAGCCATGGAGGGAAAACGTCTTGTGATTGGCGAAAAGAAATCCTAGTCTGGACGTCGGATTTGAGACTGATGGAAGGTGGGGGCATCTCCTCTCCTTTCATTGGTTAAACTGTCTGAAGGCGGAGCTAACTAGTAAACGGGGCCTACCGATGGAGACACTGAAACACGGGAGCAGCACTTGTGACGCACTTCCGGCGCTCTAAGCAAGGAAGATGGCTGCGCCCCAGCAGCAGGCTTCAGTGGCTTCCTCAGCTGGTGGTGTATCGGCTCCGGGTTCGACTGGTGGTCCGGGTTCCCAGCAGCAGCCGCAACCGCCAGCACAACTGGTGGGACCTGCCCAAAGCGGTCTCCTGCAGCAACAACAACAGGACTTCGATCCTGTGCAGCGCTATAAGATGCTCATCCCGCAGCTGAAGGAGAGTCTACAGGTGATTGATCGGGAGCTGTGAGGAGAATGCAGGATTTGGCAGTCTGATTCCAAGAGGGCGTGTGAGGGGTGGTTTAGTTGTGGAGAGATCGTAGTAGGGAAGAGGAGAAAGACGTTCATTTTTTTTTTTTTTTTTTTTGTGATGCCAAAGCGAAGCTCTGTGGAGTGACATTGTGGGGCGGGATCAATGTAGATGTTGAGGCTGGGATTGGCCAGAACTTGAGTGGGAAGGGGTGTAAGGGGAAAGCCCGCCTCTGGTCGTTAAAGCCTGTGGAAAGGAGTGTCTATTCGTAGCTTCTGCCCGTGATTGGTGGATAATGGAGATTGTTGGTGAAACCCCAGGCGAGGGCAGGCTTCCGGGAAAATACCAGTGTCTGATATAGGAATGGAAATCAGCATTATTCTGGAGTGTCAGGAGGGAGATGCCAAATGAAGAGGAGGACTAAGGCTGGGTGTTATCTCAAGGAAGAGCGTAGATCTAACAAAATTATCCTCTCTGTTTCTCTATCTCCCGCATCTTTTTCTTTCTTTTTAAACTAGACCTTGATGAAGGTTGCAGCGCAGAACTTGATTCAGAACACTAACATTGACAATGGACAGTAAGTGCAGCCCTCTTTCCCCAGGATACCCTCTCTCCACCCCAGCCTTAGAAATTCCTCCCCCCACCACCCTCCTAATTTCAAGCTCTGCTTCAGATCCCCTGGGCCTGTCCCTGGTTTCCTGATGAACACTTAGTTGTGTAGACCCTGGTGCCTCAGAGATTGGAAATCCATTCCCCTCTTTTCTCCCGGATGCTAGAAAGAGCAGCGATGGACCCATACAGCGCTTTGACAAGTGCCTGGAGGAGTTCTACGCACTCTGTGACCAGCTGGAGCTGTGTCTGGTAAGGGGTCTTCTGGGCACTGGGTGCCCACATTCTTACCTCAGTCCCTGGGATTTTCATGAACCATCAGTCGGCTCATTCACTGGGTACCTCCTCTGGGACAGACCTGGGCTTCATCTGATGCTGGAGACACATTGTTGCCCTGATCCTTACTCTCACAGAACTTGCAGTTTAGTGCAGTGACAAGTGTAACCCCAAACAGGGACAACTCAACAGTGGTCAAGTTTGTGATGGGAGAAGTCCAGGCCACGGTGGTTGGGGCTGTGAAATGGAGCACAGGCAGTGGTGTCAGGGCTAGGATGGAAGGCAGCTGAGGGGATGTGGAAGCATGGGTTGAGGGTAGAGAGAGAGTGGTTCAGGGAAGGCTGCTGAGGAGAGCACATTGGAGAGAGATCAGAACAAAGAACAGAGAGTGCAGGAGGTGAGAGGCAGGCCTCTAATCAACTTCCTGTGAGCCTTGGGTTCCTCCCTTGGAAAATAGGGTTTCAAAGAAAACTCAGCAAGATCATGCATGGAAAGTACGTACCCATCATACTAGGTATATGGCAAGTGTTTCCTATAGTATTATCATTCTGGACCAGGTGTTAAAGGCAAGGCAGAATTGAGAAGAGGTTGGGGTAACACTGTGTTCCAGCCAGGAACAACTTATGCTTTAAATTTCAGGAGATTATTAGGAGATTCAGTCTGGCTCAGGTGTAGTAGGAGTGGAATTTTGAATATAACGCTGAGGGCACTGGGGAGCCATGGAGGATTTCAGGTAAGGGAGAACATGGAACAGTTTGCTTTTTAGTAATATAATATGCCTCTGGCTGCCAAAAGAAGACTTTGTAAGAAAAGCTGAGTAAAGAACTTGCAGTTTAGTGAGGCCCAAGGATGCAACCAGAGTGGGGCTGATGAACTGCCCAACCCAACACCTTCAGTGCCCTGGTTCCCATATTCCCAGTTCCCTGGTTCCTCACTTCTTGAGGAAGAACTTGGGAGCTTCTAAGTTTTGTCAGGCCACAGGACAGATGGGCTGTTAAGGGAGGACTTTCCAGGATGGGGCCCAGGGCTCTGGTAGGAATGGTAGAATCATCTGAGATGGGGACCCATGAGAAACAACAGTTTGATGGGAGAATATGAGGGAAGGGGCCTAGGAATACAAGGGAAGCTAAGGACAGAGGTGTGGGCACCGTCATTGAAGAGGTGGGAGCCCAGTGTGTGGGGGTGACAGCCGAGGGATCATGGGGAGTGGAAGGAGAAGGAGTCTGGAGACTGCTGCTCCAGTCTTGAGTAGAGTGAGAAGTACCTGGTAGGAGTGACCAAACAAGTAGGAGAAAATCCGTGGCAGGTGCCATCAGAGAAGCCACTGCCGATGCTAAGCTTGGGGTTAAGACAGTAACAGTCATAATAACCGACAATCATCAGTTAGTACTTCAAACGATGTACTAGGGCCCGGGTGCTGATGCACACTTGTAATCCCAGCAGCTGATGCACACTTGTAATCCCAGCAGCTCTGGAGGCTGAAGTTCAAAGCCAGCCTCAGCTACTTAGCAAGGACCTAAGCAACTCAGTGAGACCCTTTCTCTAATAAAATATAAAAAACAGGCTGGGGATGCAGCCCAGTAGATGTGCCCCTGGGTTCAATCCTCCATAAAAGGAAAGAAATGATGCACTAGGATCTGGGCCTCAACACACCTGTTCTTACTGTTCTTATCTATGAGGTCAAAAGAGGTAGTCCTTAAACCCATTTTCCAGAGGAGGAAACTGAGTCTCAGAGAAGAGCAGTCGCTTGCTTCAGGTCACCCATCCAGTGATTGGCAGGGCCCAGCTCTGACTCCCAAGACCTTAGGACTCCAAAGATCTAGCAGGCTGCCCCAGGCTGGCCCCCAGGGGGTGGGGGACCCTGTGTACCTAGAGTGAGGCTGATGCTGCACCCCTGCCTGCCTGTCCACAGCGCCTGGCGCATGAGTGCCTTTCACAGAGCTGTGACAGTGCCAAGCACTCTCCGACCCTGGTGCCCACAGCCACCAAGCCAGATGCCGTGCAGCCTGACAGCCTGCCCTACCCGCAGTACCTGGCCGTCATCAAAGCCCAGATTGCCTGTGCCAAGGACATTCATACGGCCCTGCTGGACTGTGCCAACAAGGTCACAGGCAAGACGCCTGCACCACCTACTGGCCCCGGGGGCACCCTCTGAGATGGCATGGCAGGGAGCGGGGCTGGCATTGGGGGATAAGGGGGGCAGACAAAGAATGAAGATTGGCCTAAGCCAAAAAGCACGAGTTGTGTCTCATTTCTCCTTCTTTCCTGAGCATTGCGGATTGGAGCCAGCAGGGGGCAGCAGAGGCCAGCAGGGAGAACAACAGGACCCAACCCCGCCTCTACTGCTCTCCTCCTACCCTCCCAGGACTAGTATGGACTTTGAACTGAGCCTTCTTGATGACCTTTGTTCCAAGGGCCCTACCCCTGCCTGGTGTAGGTGTGGCCTGGGTGTGGTCTCCTGGCTGGGCCCTTCCCTCTCAGTCTTCCCTGGAGTTTGGTCAGTTGGGGGTGATTTGTGTCTGTTTCTTTCTCCAGCTGTTCCTGTCTCCTGTGTTGTTTCTCTCTCTCTCTCTCTCTCTCTCTCTCTCTCTCTCTCTCTCTCTCTTTCTCTGCCCCATTTCAGTCTCTGCCCCTGTGGTTTTCTGTATCCCTGTCTCTAACAGTCAGTCCTCTTTGGCTGCCCCCACCTCCTAACTGGGACTCTTGTTTATGAAGAGAGCCAGAAACCTTGGGTTTCTTGGTGCTAAGGGAAGGGCATCATTTCTAGGGACCACAGCCAAGCCCAGAGACCCTCAGCATCTCCCACATTAGCCCAGCCTGCAAGGTCTTGAGCCCAGGAAAGAAGAAGTGGAGGAGCTGAGGCCCTAACCTCAACATGCCTGATTGGGGAGCAACCCAGGCCCCCGCCTGTCCCCAGGCCCTGCGTCAGCGGAACACCAATGTGGGCCATTGTGCAATCTGTGGGGCAGCCTGGCCCAGCTGGATGCCTGGGTCCCTGTATTTTTAGCCCAAAGGAGAAGTGAAAAGGCCCCAGTGGTGTGAATCATCAGTCCTGGGGAAGAACCCAGCTCCGGGAAGCAGGCCCTGGGGAGGGGGCTTGAGGGAGGGAGGGAGTGCCCCACCAGGCTTCCCCTGTCCCCAACAGCCGAACAGCTTCGGGGGAAGCTCAGCCATGGCCGTCAGGCCTGGGCAAGTGCCCGGCAGAGCTACCACCCTAGACCCAGCTGTTGGGGTGTGAAAGGCCCGGTGACTCAGCCTGGTTGGGGAACTGCCCCACCCAACACCTTCAGTGCCCTGGTTCCCATGTCACCACCCAACAGCCTCCTCTCCTGGACCCCATGTTTGTAAGGAAACCCCGAGACCATGGAGACCTCTGTGATTCACTGTCCCATACTGGGAAACTGGAATGCGGCCCAGCTGTGTGTGTACATCCCAGAAAATTCCTTCCCTGAGCTTCCTTGAAGCACTGGTGCTCAGTCAGGAAGGCAAGCTGAAGAGCTGACCGCAGGTGGCCATCTTCAGGGAAACCTTAGCTCAGCCCCTGTCTGATTCAATCAATTGGAACTGCGGCCCAGCCAATTTGACACATACTTGACCATCTAGCTGGGTGCAGGGGCACGCACCTGTAATACCAGTGACTGGATGGTGAGGCAGGAGAATTCCAAGTTCAAGGCCAGCCTGGGCTACTTGGTCAGACCCTGTCTCAGAAATGAAATAAAAAGGGCTGTGTAGCTGAGTGGTGAGGCACCTCTGCAACGGATCCCCACTACAGCAACAAAACAAACACCATTAGTCCCTGTCCCCTGGGCACCCACACACGTCTCCTTACCTGTACTTAATCTCTAATAATAGTCTTCTTTCTGCCTAGCAGGATTTAGTTATCTTTCATAAAATTGAAAATATGCTAACCCTGTCCCCAGCAGAGCCTACCAGCTCCCAGCCCAGGGGCACACCGGCACATACTGGCAGAGATGTGTCAGTTCATGAGCATATGTGCAAGACAGGTACAGCTGGCTCCACTGGGTGGTGTCAACGTGACATCACAGGTGAGGGAATAACATCCCAGCACCCAGGAGACAAGGCCAGAGTGCAAAAACCACACCTAGGAGACACCACAGGCAGTGGGTGATGCAGCGCAGACAGTGCAACACAGGCTGAGCATCTTGTGTGGGCCAAGCTCTGCAGTGCGACCCAAGAACCCTATGCTGATCCTTGAGAGACAGCATAAAAAATGACATGGTAGATCAACACGTTACTCAGGAGGCTGAGGCAGAAGGATCACAAGTTCAAAGCCAGCCTGGGCAATTTAGTGAGACCCTGTCTCAAAAAAATAAAGAAATAAAAAGGGCTGGGGATGTGGCTCAGAGGTAATGAGCCCCTGGGTTCAATACCCAGCACTGCAAAAGAAAAGAAAAAAAGACTGGCATATTGAGAATTGTCAATTTATTGAAAACCCTCATTGGGTAGTCATCCTGTGAACATCATTTGGGTTTATAATTAGATGTAACATGTTTATTATGTTCAAGTAATGATAAGGTTATTTAAATTGGAGGGCTGGTGGTGTGGCTCAGTGGTAGAGATGCGCTTAATATATGTAGGACCCTGGGTTTGATTTTCAAAACCAAAAAAGACAAAAACAAACCAAGCACCAGGTACAATGGTACATGCCTGAAATTCCAGCTACCCTGGAGGTTAAGGCAGGAAGATCGCTTGGGCCCAGGAGTTCAAAACCAGCCTGGGTTATGTAATAAACCCCATTCCTGTCTCAAAACAAACAAAAAAAAAATCCTTAATAGAGGTAAAGGCAGGCCTCACTGACGTGCTAGAGTCAACTTGAAGGAGAGGGAATCCACTGCAAGAGGATTCCAGGGAGAGAAGTGCAATGCAAAGGCCCTGAGGCAGGAATGTGCTGGTGAGTTGACCCACCAATGAGGAGGCTTGGGGTCTTGATGAAGGAGCAGGGATAGGACAGGAAGCCCAAGCAGATTATCCAGTGAGGACTTGACTCTGCTAGGTTGTTAGGCACAGAGGGAGGGTGTAGGACCTGGTGCTCAGGGGGGTGTGTATGACATGCATGCACAGCCACCACACAACACACATGAGGCAGCACAGACTATGGGCACCGCACAGGCTCACACCACCCTCACCCCCTCACCGTCCAGCAGAGACTAGCAGAACCCACCGCCCCACTACCTGATGCCCCAGGGACCCCATCCCATTGGCAGTCCCACAAACAAACTCTAAATGAGTAACTCAACCATGTGAATACACAAACAACCCTCTAACCACCACTTTGCCCGCTATCTCTCACCCCATCACAGACTTTGCCCATCAGGGCTGAGTCAGCTCTGCCCTCAGCCCAGTGGCAGCAGCACCTCACCAGCTGGGGACAGATAAGACTGGCTCAGACACAGCTTCTCAGGTGCGGGTGTGTGCATGTCTGCGCTGCCCACAGAGGCAGACACACCAACAGCCACATGGAGCAGGGCACCAACCACTCTCCCCATCATGCGCGCTGTCGACGTCAGGCACCAAAGTTCACCAATTTCACTGCCTTGTGACTGGGCCACAGAGGAACTTCATCCAGACACTAGCCTAATGTGTCGTCATGCACATGCAGCCTCAGGCACACCCACGGCTAAGGACAGATGCGTGAACACCACTCATACACCTAAGAAGTATACACACTGAGCCACAGCTGCAGTCACCTAGAGGGACTTCAAGGTCATGAAATCACCTAGCTTCAAGGATATCTGCAGACCCCCAGCCACACCAGCAGGTACAGTCAGTCCCTGGCCAGCCCAGGCACCTTAGTCACTCCAGATCCCACAGTGGCTCAGAGCTATGTACAGATGGCAGCGGTGTGGACAGTGCAGTCCCATAAATCCAACTCAAAGACAGCTGCAGAGCAATGGCAATTCACGGCCTCCCCACATCCAGTTGGCTCCAGCGCTGGTGGTTAGTCAATCTATTACACAGATAGATGGTTTCACATGTTTATTCACAGAGTCCTGTCCTTGGGGATCATATGCACACGGCCCTTCACACAGGAAACCGGCACACTCAAGTCCCACACCTACTTCCCCAACTGCAACCCCAGGCGCCCTGACCTCCTCCCCACAGAGGTGCAGAGCACACACCTGCAGGAGCACACTATTCACACTAGTGGTGCACACCAGCAGTCCCACACCGGGGCACACACGGCCAGCCCCAGCCTTGGCCACACCCGCGGCCGCCCAGGCAATCACGCCGGGCACACACGCAGCCGGGCACACGTGCCGTGAGTACACCGGCCCCTGCTCGCCCCGCACTCACACGGGCTCTCACACCCCCGCGTTTCCCGTCCCCGCTTGTTTTTCTGGAAACTCTGCTCTCCGTTCTCCTCCCCCTGGGCCGGAAGTGCTCGTGGTATTTTTAGCCTTTCTGGTTTCCGCCCCTTTCTCCCCCCAACCCCTGCCCGCCCGCCCAGGACCCGATCGGGGCGCCCAGCCCGGGACCCCGGCCACGTCCCTCCCCACCGTCATTCCAGAGGGGATTCCCGGGGCCGCTGGAGCCGCGGATTTTCCCGCTGGCTACGTGGGGAGCGGGGAGGAGTCCTGCCGTGAACTTCCTCCCGGCCTGGGCGCTGGGGGCAGGGCACCCGACTCCTGGGCCGAGGGGGGGGTCCGGGCCCGGACCCGGGTGCGACCGAGACGCGCCTGGGGGCCGCAGCCCTGCGGGCGACCGAGGAGGGCCTCGGGCCTCGACCCTCGCTGTCCTGGCAGGAGACGCCCAGGCCCAGCTTCTAGAGCCTCCCACGTCGGCCTGGAGTTTGGGGGAACCAGGGGTCGTCCCGCCCTGCGAGAGTGGCCCGATCCCCAGCGTCCAACTCTGGTCCCGATGACTCAGCAGATGGCACAGGGGAGGGGGCCGGGCCGACTCAGGAGTGGGAAGGGCTCCCTGTCTCCAGGGAATCGAAACTGGACTCCCTCCCCCTGGACCGTGGCCAGAGCGGACCCGGGCTGCCCCCCCAACTCAGGTTTTCCCCTCTAGTCCCTGGAGCGACAGCGACGGCGCTGGGCTGGGCGGGAGGCAGGTCCCGGGCCCCTCCTCGCGCCCCCCTCCCGCCGCTCTTCCCCTGGTCCTCGGAGGCTGTGTTTACAGCAGACAGGAGCCCTGGTTACAGGAGAGGAACCCGGGCGTCCCGGCTGAGCCTCCTCGTCACGGCTTCCAGGAAGCCCCCTCCCCCGCCCCCTGCGAGTGAGTCACGGGCGAGCGGGAGGCCGCAACCGTGCCAAAGCCGCCCGCGGCCCGCCCCGCTCACGGGACCGATCTAGGAAGGCCCCTTGTCCTCAGAAAGCGCCACATTAGGGATTCCCCCCGTGCTACGACGAGGCAAGTTGGCGTGGAGCCTGGCCAGATCTCCCCACCTCAATACAAGCCCGCGGCGCAGCGTGAAAGAATGAACTTTCCACCATTATCACTCCGCTTCACGGCAATGATTTCTATCTACCCCCGTCTTTTCACTCAAGGCAGCTAGCTCATTAAGATTCCCCCCAAAAGGTCAATTTACTTCCCAGATCTTAAAGAGTTTTCACTTAGGGCAATCCTTTGAAAATAAAGGGCTTGCCAATGTGGGGGATGATCCTTGAAAATGGAGAATTTTGTAACTCCCATTCAACCGTTGAGGAAAGCCCACGGCGACCATCTCTAAAAACTGTTGAATCCAGGCAGTCCTCCTCCACGATAAAGAACCCCCGCCGATCCAGTCCCCCCCACCCATCTTTAATTTTAAATGTCTTGGAATTTGGTGGCTGAGGTTCACTACCTTTTAAAGGAAGTAACTTGACCTCGGTTTCTTTGTGCTTAAAATGGGTATAATACCTCCCTGAGAGGTGGCGGGGATTGAGTTAATGTATGTAAAGCATTTACACAATGGCCCACCCCGAAGAAATTAGAAGTGCCATTATCAGCGTCAGCAGGAGGTGCCACAGCTGCCCATTTCAACCTGGCCTGGTAGCCCGGACCTCACCCAACCCCCACCCCCCTAAATGGGACTTGGAAAGTAGTCAGGTCTGCCGATCTAGGCTATTGGTGATGCTGCACCAAGTAAGGTCTGCGAAGAGAATTCCCTTCCAAAAGGTCTGTGGTCTCGGCTCTTCCTTTTGCCCCTGCAGATTTCTATCTCTCTGCAGGTGTTTCTCACTGTTTTTTCTCCTTTTTTCTTATGTGCCTCTCCCGTGTCGTTTTTCCTTCTGCATCTGTCTCTCAGGGGCCATCTCTGGTTTCCCCACTTCCTCCTCCCTCCTCTTCTTCCCTTCCTCTTCTGTGCCTTCGTTTTTTGTTTGTTTTTTGGTTTGGGACTGGGTATTGAACCCAGGGTGCTTTGCCACTGAGCTACATCCCCAGCTTTCTTTCTTTCTTTCTTTTTTTTTTGAGACACAGTTTCACTAAATTGCCGAGGGTCTCGCTAAATGGCTGACACTGCCCTGGAACTTGGGATCGTCCCGCCTCAGCCTCCCAGCTGGGTTACAGGTGTGTGCCTCCGCGCCCGGCGGGGCTAGTCTCTAGCTGCGTGCGGCTCTTTGTTTTTCTCTCTGCATCTCGTCTTATCTCTGTCTCTTCCTCTGTTTCTCCCCTCCCCCAGACTGTCCGTCTCGCACGTGCACACCCACTCGGCCTCAGCCCCTGTCATTTGCCCCTGGAGCCATTCTCCCAGTTCCCTGGGCGCTTCAGGCTCTAGCTTCCCATCCCAGGCCCTCCCGCTGGGTCGAGGTTGCCTCCCGGCCAAGTTCTGGCGCATCCTAGGGGGGCGGGCGGAAGGGAACTGGTACGAGGCCCGGCGGGCCGAGCCGCGGGCGCGCGTCCGGGAAGCGCCCCTCCTGGCCCCGCCTCTCGTGACCACGCCCCCACGCGGTCCTATAAGATGCTGGCTCTCGCCACCCGCAGCAGCCTGACTTCAGCGCTCGGACTTTTGGCCCGCCCTTCATGGCCACCCGCGCCGCCATGGATCTCACTGCCATCTACGAGGTGAGTGCCCTCCGACCGCATTCCCGGGGGACCACACGCCTGACTGTCTACTCTTCTGGCGCCGCAAACTCTAGCCGGGGTCGTCGGCCTCCTTTCTCAGACCAGCCTGATTATCAGGACGGGAAAATAGAGCCCACAACTCCCGGGTCGCAGCCCAAACACGGGTGGGGCGGCCCTGGAGATGGAAAGCTGGCGCACTTTTCTAAAACTAAGGTTGCCTGGAAGCGGAAATGGCCCCCACACCTGGCTCACCCCTAGTTGCTGAGGGCGCGGTTTTGCGCGGAGGCGTTTCTGGGGTTGAAGTTCCACCGCGGGGGGCGGGGGGGACCAACTTCTGCCTCCGCTCCTAAGCAGAGTTCCTAAAACCCAAGACGCGGTCTCCTAGGTCAGCTTTGCCTGGCTCCCCCAGTTAGGAAACTCATCCGTATCCCCGGAGGCCCAGAGGCTTCAAATTGAGGAACCGTTGTGTGCTCTAACTTTGGGACCCCTCTTAACTCCTCAGCGGCGCGGGGAGGTGTTTCCGGGTCCCTCAGAATAGGCGTCAGTCGCAGATAAACCCAGAACCTCCACCGGGATCCCTGGGATCTGGAACCCAGGAGTTTCTGTAATGGGGTGGGGCTCAGGCCCGGAGGCCACAAACCGGACTGGCAGGCTCTTGTGCCGTGGGGCGGGGCGTCACCCTGCGTTTTCAGTTTTCGGGTGTCCTAACCGAACACTATTCCCACAGAGCCTCTTGTCGCTGAGCCCTGACCTGTCATCCGACCACGGAGGAACTGAGTCCTCTGGACTCTGGAGCCTGAACTCATCTGACTCCAGCCCTTCTGGGGTCACCTCCCGCTTGCCTGGCCGCTCTACCAGCCTGGTGGAGGGCCGCAGCTGTGGCTGGGTGCCCCCACCTCCTGGCTTTGCACCCCTTGTTCCCCGCCCGGGGCCTGAGCAGTCGCCCTCACCCACTTCGCCTACTGCCACCCCTACCACCTCCTCCCGCTACAAGACTGAACTGTGTCGGACCTTCTCAGAGAGTGGGCGCTGTCGCTATGGGGCTAAGTGCCAGTTTGCCCATGGCCTGGGTGAGTTGCGCCAGGCCAATCGCCACCCCAAGTACAAGACGGAACTCTGCCACAAATTCTACCTCCAGGGCCGCTGCCCCTACGGCTCACGGTGCCACTTCATTCACAATCTCAACGAGGACCTGGCGGCCCCTGGCCACCCCCATGTGCTGCGCCAGAGCATCAGCTTCTCTGGCTTGCCCTCTGGCCGCCGAACCTCCCCACCACCACCAGGCCTGGCAGGCCCTTCCCTGTCCTCATGTTCCTTCTCACCCTCCAGCTCCCCACCACCACCTGGGGACCTTCCACTTTCACCTTCTGCCTTCTCTGCCGCCCCTGGGACCCCTGTGACTCGAAGGGACCCCACCCCAGCCTGTTGCCCCTCTTGCAAAAGGGCCACTCCTGGCAGCATCTGGGGGCCCTTGGGTGGCCTGGCCCGGAGCCCTTCTGCACACAGCCTGGGATCTGACCCTGATGAATATGCCAGCAGCGGCAGCAGCCTGGGGGGATCCGACTCACCTGTCTTTGAAGCTGGGGTTTTTGTGCCACCTCAGCCACCTGCAGCCCCACGACGACTCCCCATCTTCAATCGAATCTCTGTTTCTGAATGACAAGTGCCTGCCTAGTAGGCATCAGCTGGATCTCAAGGGGAGGCACTTGTGCTGTGGGAACCTGGGGGATTCCTGATTTAATCAAGTGGCCCTTCCTCCACATTCCATAATGCATTAACCCCTCCCCCATGCCACCCTGGGGCAGGTCCCCAGTGTGCAAGCTCAGTGTTCATGGTGTTGGGGGACAGTGTTTTCTGGGGTTCTTTAAAACATGTAGCATATTTGAGGGAACCAGTGAGTCCTCTCCCCTGCCCAACTGTCTCCTGGAATTGTTTGCTGTGAATAGTAGGCCCCTATGTCCCCTCCCATTTTTCCCTAGACCCGAGGTTCCAGTGTTTGGTGATTGGAACCTCCCCGAGGGAGAATCCTGGTGCTCAAATTTCCCTCCACAAGCAAGTAGCCAAAGTTATTGCCAAATCCCTCCTCCCAAGCCAGTGGGCCCCTTATTTATGACGACTTTATTTATTCTAATAAGATTTTATAGTTATTTATATATATTGGGTCGTCTGCTTCCCTTGTATTTTCCTGCCTTTTTGTAATATTGGAAACGATGGTATAATTATTGTAAGTATGCTATAATAATATATTAAGTAATATATTGTCTTAAAAATTTATTTTTGTGTTTTTGTTTTTTTGAGATTTTTAAATAAAAGGAGTCTATCAGCAAACGAATGCTGGTTTTTTCGGGGTCTAGAGGCGGTGAGGGGAGAGGGAAGGACTCTTACCCTCAGCAGGGTAGAGTCGACTGACCTTTGCGAACCCCAGCGCCAGTGGCACTTACCTGGCAGGAAGTGACGTCAGCGGACCCGGCCCTTCACCTGAGAGGGCGGGTCCAGGTGAGGTCACCCGTAAGAACCGGGAGAGCCAGTTCCCGGGGCGTGGGGGGCGCTGCGCTCCTGTCTCATCGGGCTCCTTGACCTAGCTCGGGCGGGGACGGGATGTTTCCGTCCCCACGGGGCCAAGGGAGGCGGGCCGGGCGGAATTGAGAGGACGGAATGTGCCGGAACGCGAGCCCAGGGCGGGCGGGGGCGGCGGGGCCGCAGAGGCGGGGGTCACCCCCGGGGCCCAGGCTCCTGGGGCCGCGGCACCCGCCTCAGCACTTGAACCCGGGGGACTCGGACCTTCGGGCTGTTGCGGGAGGGGGCCCGAAGTCTCCAGAGTCGAGAATCTCAGCACTTTGGAATCTCAGGCTGTGTCGCTTCCAATCTAGGCACGACTTCCTATCTAGACGCTGGGGTCTCACGGGGACCCCCGGCATCCCCGGGACACTGGGTCCTCGGGGTTACAGGGTTGGTGCTTGTCGGGACCGAGAAGTTCAGAACTTCGGGATCCGGGCATTTCTGGACATTGGGAATGCAAGGCGTGGGACTCCTCCAGCCGGGGTGCCTCTCCCAGCCGGTGTGCGTGGGTCGTGGACGCGCGTCCGGGCGGGGCCCTGGGAGCCGCGTCCCCGGACCATACAAGGCAAGAGGCGTCGGGAGCCGCCCCCCCGGAGTGGGGGCGCCGAGCCCGGAAGCCGTCCCACGTCAGACCTGCGCCCCACCCCTCGCCCGCAGTCTCCTCCCTCCCTTGACCCCTCTTTTCTCTCCACTTTCCCTCCTCCCTCCCACTTCCCTCTCGTCCCCTCCCTTTTCCCCTTTGCCTCCAGTTCTCCTCTTCTTAGCTCCTCCCCTCCCGAGTACTCCTCTCCCCCAGCCCTTTCAGCCTCCCACCCTCTCCTGCCCCTCACCCCCTCTTCTAGTTACCCTTCTCCTCCTTTCTTCCCTCCCCGATCTATCTTCCGCCTCCTCACTCTTTCCTCTTCTGCAGCCACTTTCCCTCCTCCCCTCCTCTGCCTCCCTTGTCCCTCTTCTCATCCCACTGGCTGATTGTGACCTTTGGTCTTCTCTTCCAGGAAACTGCCTCCTTGTGGGAAAGGGCTCAGGCCCTGGTATGTGGGAGAGAGGGAAACAGAAACCCGAAGACCCAAAGGCAGAGAGCAAGAGTAAGCAGTGCCAAAACATCTGCAGAAAGAGACGTGGACCCAGAAAGAACACCAAGAAGCAGAAATATCTGATTGATTCCCAAAACAGTAAAACCTGCAACCTGCGCTGGGGTGTCACCAGTGGGAGAGCTCCTGAACAAAGCCCTGGGTTCAGTCCCAGCACCAGCCAAACAAAACGAAACCCTCAGCTAACAAAACGACACCTACCACCAGTGATCAGGACTCAGGCCAGACACCTGGGACCCGGGAATCCCTTGTCACCTTTCTCAAACCCATACTGCAGCCCGAAACAATTCATCGACCAGCTCCACCCTCCCCCAGGACTATCTCCCCCTGGTCCTATCTAGCATCTCCCACTTGAGCCTTCTTCACAGCAGCTTCCTCAATCTCTCTGTTCCAGCCTGTCCTTTCTCTTTTCTCCACTCCCCCAGGGGACAAACAAGGGAAGCCTGTTAGGACACCTGATCACAAAAAGTCAAAAGTCCTAAGTCCTCTATGCATCCTACACAACCTGGCTCCCATCTGCTGCCCTCCCCCTGCTCATGTGACCTCAGTCACTGCTTTCCTAGCTGCTCCACCAGCACATCTGGCCCGTTACAGCCACAGGGCCTTTATGCTGGCTGTAAAGGCTGTCCTGTCCCTCTGCCTGCATGACACCCTGGTGTCCTCAAAGCTTACTCCCCTCCTTTGGGTCTTTGCTCAGATGAGATTATCCCGGACTGGTTCTATTACAACCCAGACCCCCTCCATTCCCCAACTTTCTACCTTGCTCTACTTTCTGCATGGTATTTGTCGTCACCAAACATAAAAAGTGTACTTCATTCTGCCACAGTGGTGGCACAGGCCTATATTTCTGCTGCTACTCAGAAGACTGAGACAGGAAAGTCCTAAGTTCCGGGCCAGCCTGGGCAACTTAGCTAGACCCTGTGTCAAATTAAAGAAATACATAAAAGGGCTGGAGACCTATCTCAATGACAGGGAGCCTCTAGGTTCCATCCCCAGTCCTGAAAAAAAAAATTTTTTTTTACGTTTATTGGATTCTGCCTTCTCAGTAGAATGACAAGTTCTCAGGGGCAGAGACTTATTTACCGCTGTATCACCCACAACTAAACGGAACTTGGCACATAATGAGTTTTTCAAATTTGGAAAAAAAAAAAAAATCGAACCGGTGCCTCCTGGGGAGCTGAGGCAAAGGATAATTAGTTTGAGGCCAGCTTCCGCAATTAGTGAGACCCTGTCTCAAAATAAAAATGTTTAAAAAGGGGGATGCAGCGCAGGGGTAAAGCATCCCTGGGTACAATTCCCAATACTGCCACGGAAAGAAAATAAATGGATTAAGAGACCGAGAAAAGAGGGTTAAAAAGAGGAGAAATATAGAGAAAGCGGCAAAGCTTTCATACAGTTTTGCGGACCCACAGCCTGTCATACCGCTACAGAAGTCTTAAACTAGGTGAGTCCCATCCAACACTGAAAAAAAGAAAAAGTCATAAATTCAGATTTACAGACTCAAATCGAGGCTCAAGACATCTGGTGAGAGGCGGTACCTCCCCCTGGCGGCAAGAATGGAAACGGCACCTTCCCACTATACAGAACACTTTCTCAACCCACCGTCGCGAAAAGAGTTTTTCCAGCCGCAAAAATCAGATGGCAGTGTTCATTGCTCTCAGTGATGTAGACGTCTGGTTGACCCACAAGATATATAAGAATAAAAACTGATTAGAAAACTAATAATATTCCTTAGGGAAAAAGGACTGCTCCAGGTGAGGATCGAACTCACAACCTCGGCATCGCTCCGCCCGCACTGTCTTATAAGTACCGCGCGCTAACCGATTGCGCCACTGGAGCTCCGGCCGCACCCTTGCGCCGTTGAGTCCTTCAGTCGTTCTTAGCCACGTGACCTCTCCAGGAGGATTCTTTCCTATATTGTGTATGCAAATAGAACTCTTTTGACTGACCAATCGGAAAAAGAGTACGTCCTGTTCCGGATTCTCACGCCTCGTAGGCCCTTGCTGTAAAAGGGAAAAGTCTGCGAGGCGCTTGGAATGTGGGGCTGTGGCCGGCCCGAGGATCCGCCTCCTCATGAATATTCAGAATCAAGGCGGGGGAGGGGCCTTAACCCTTCGTTGGCGGGCCGGCCGGAAGGCGGCCCCTCCCCCCCACGGGCGGGAACAGGATGTGAGCCTGGGCGGCAGAGGGGGAGGGGAAGCCTCCGGCGACCGCCCCCCACCCCACAGCTGGGACCCACTTCTCCCGCCCCAGATGTGGCGGTGACGCAGCCGCCGGAGCCCGGTGCCATCCATCTCCGAGTCAGAGGGGTCCAAAGTCTCGGACTCGGGAGTCTGGAATTTCTGCACCGCTTCTTGAGAGACCTCGAAGTCCAGGCCCCCGCGACCCTACTCGAGGACCTCAGGTGCCCAGCGCCCCCTCCTGGGGGAGCCAGGAGTTTGGGACGTCAGCCCCGCGGGACCCGGGAGGCCGAGCGTCCGGCACCCGCGTTAGAAGAACTCGGGATCCCCGAACTCACATCCCCTCCAAGAGTACAGAAATCCGAGCCAGGGTCCCGGGTTGGAGAAACTTGGGATCCGGACCCCTAGCGCCCCAGCCAGTCTGTTTGGGGCTGCGGCAAGCACCACTTCAAGGGGACCCAGGAATTCTGGACCCCTTGCGCTCCGCCTCGAGGTGATTTAGTCCCTGCCCCTAGAGTTAGGGGAACTCACGGACCCGGGTTCTCCTACAGTTCTACCTAGAATGTTAAGGAGTTTGGGTCCCAGCGTCCGCATCCGAGACTCCAGTACCCCCCTCTTAGAACACCAAAAATTCGGACTATCGGACCCGCTTCCCGAGGGGCCCAGGATGCTGGTTCCCGGAGTCCGAGAGCCCGAGGTCCACATGCCTGAGTTCTGCTCTGGGTCTCCCTGGGGACCGGCTTAGGGTAGACTGGGAATTCGGCTCCCGGGCGCGCGCGGGCAGCTCCCCGGGAGGTGCGGGGAGCGAGGGGCCCGGGCGGGCTGGGGGAGGGGGCGGCGCCGCAGTGAACAATGAGGGGGCGTGCCGGCCGGGCGAGCGGAGGCGCCGGCGGGAGTTGGGGGCCGAGGGGTGTGGGAAGGCGCTGGGGAGGTTTTGGCGGCCGGGACAGTGATCTGGTCGGGAGGGATCGACTGGAGGAGGGTGGAGGGCTTGCGGCCAGCGCCCCAGTGCTCAGTCCTCAGCGGGGGAGGGAGCCGTCTGCAGGACCCTGGCATCCGGTCCCCCAGCCTCCGCCCTCCCCTGGGACCCCGCGGCCTCCCGCCCACGGCTTTTCCCAGCCCTGCCCCTAGCCCTCGGCTCCAGCCAGAACTCAAATGTTCCCAGGATGCCTGATTCTCCGACTCCAGGCCGACGGGACTCCTAGCTTCTGCGACTTGCTCTTTTCATTCTTTGTCTCAACCTTTCCATCTTCTCAAGGTTCTCTCCTTATCCCCCTTTTCCTGTCACTTTGCCTGTCTTCCCCATTAGTTCCTCCCAAGGGGCCCCTCCCTTCTAATTCCCAGAGCCCCATATGTGAGTGTGGAAGGCCAGGAGGCCTGTGGGGTCCTGTACCCAAGAAGGGGGTCTTTCCGCAGGTTGCTGCTGCAGTGCTGCTGAGCCATGCCTGAGGGAGCCCGCGGACTGAGCCTGTCCAAACCCGGCCCCAGCCCCAGCCCTGGGTGCAGTCACAGAGGTCAAGCCTGTGAGTGCCCAGCTGTGGGTGAGACCCCGACAGGTGAGCAACCAGGCAGGTAGAGCCTGTAGGCATGTTTCTTATTCAAGATTTGAGGAACCCTGTGTGGCTAGTCTAGTGCTGGACAGTGTTGGCAACACAGGGGATGACCAAGACAACCCAGCCCTGTCCTCACAGAGTTCCTGATCTGGTGGGGGGAAAGACAGCTCTTCACAATCAGTGACAGCCCAGAGGGGAAAGCCTGGGACCAAGTGGCCAGGGCTGTGGTGCAGACACCTGGGAGGTATGGGAATCCAGTCTGGGAAGTCAGGCTTCCTGGAGGTGGCAATAGCTAACCAAGAATTGAAAGGCTGGGAGGAGAGAGTTGGACAGTCAAGGAAGACTGTCCCCACAATGGCCACACTGGGAACAGTATGTGCAAAGACCTGAGCCGCGGCTTTGGGTAACTGAAAGAAATTGGGGGTGACTGGAGTACAGGGCAAGGTGACGTGCGGCAGTGGGAAGAGAGCTGACTGGAGAGGTGTCGTGGCCACTTTGCACGGGGGCCTGTGGATCTGAGGAGTTTGGGCGTTAGTCAAGGGCATGAGGGTTACGTTCCTGTGCGTGATGGAGTACGAGGAGCAGGTGGGTGGAGTAGATAAACTAGTGGCAGAAGCTCATAGAGAGCCCTGATGGGAGAAGGTGGGGCTTGACCAAGGCTGGGACGTAAGGAAGAGAGGAAGAAGCCTTTGGGAAGGATTTGGCCAAGTGAGGTGAGTGGGCTACGGGAGGGGGCTTGGGAGAACCCCTGACCTCTCACTCCACATTCCAGCAGCCCCTGCAGCCCCCGCCATGGCTTCCCCTCGAGGTTCTGGGAGTTCCACATCCCTGAGCACTGTGGGCTCTGAGGGAGACCTGGCTCCAGGGCCCGGCCCAGCCTCCTCAGCCTCCAGGCCAGAGCCCCTGCCAGGTCCCCCCATTCGCCTGCATCTGTCACCTGTTGAGGTCTCTGGTTCGGCAAAACCCTCGCGGCTGGAGCGTGTGGCCCGTGAGATTGTGGAGACAGAGCGGGCCTATGTCCGGGACTTACGCAGCATTGTGGAGGTGAGGTGGGCAGGCAACTGAGGGCAGTGGGGACCGCAGACAGGCCCCTTGGCCCCAGTAACCCCAGTCATCCCTACAGGACTACCTAGGTCCCTTGATGGATGGTGGGGTCCTGGGGCTGAGCATGGAGCAGGTGGGCACCCTGTTTGCCAACATTGAGGACATCTATGAGTTCAGCAGGTGAGGCGGGGGTGCTGAATGCTGTTGGGATGTGTCCTAATGTACAACTTGGAGCCCTGTAGCATTTGGTCCAGGCGGCACATGGGGTATGGTGACATCAGTCAGAGTTCGTGATAGAGTGAGGGCCCAGGAGCGTAGGGGACAGGAATCTAAGAATATGGATGAGGTCCAAACATCAGGAGGGGGTCTCAGTGCAGTGCCAGGCTCACAGTGAATCCAAGAGTCTTGTGGGGCCTGAAGGTCATAGCCATGTGAGCACTGTGACCAACTTGTCCTGATTTGCTCAGGACTTTCCCAGTTTTAACCCTGTAGGTCCCTTGTCCTGGGAAATTGCTTAGTCCCAGAGAAATCAGAGTGGTTGGTGACCCTGGTGAGGAGAGTGTTGGGTTCAAAAAATCATGACATATCTGAGTGCTTTGGTGAGATCTCGGGATCACAATAAGGTTGTGGCTTTAGCAGTCATGATACCCTTCTCCCCTGGGCCATAGTGTTCCTTTTATGTCATGACATAAACCCACCCTCCCCACCCCTGTTCATACCAGTTGTGACAAGATGTCAGTCTAAGGAATGTGAAGCTGTCCAAGGACAAAGTCTAAGCAGGTTGCAGTATCCCGGGTAGTCAGCAAAGACCCTTCCTCTGGTTAAGACATCCCCTTGAGAGACCCTGGCTATCGCCAGACCCTAGCCCCTGTGGACCATTGGGAGGTCTTCATGTGGGGGACACATGGAGGCAGTTCCTCACCTTCCCCTCCTCCACAGTGAGCTCCTGGAGGACTTGGAGGGCAGCCGCAGTGCAGGGGATATTGCTGAGTGCTTCGTGCAGAGGGTGAGTAAAGCCAGGATTCTCAGCCAGGACCCGCCTGGCAGAGGGGAGCAGGCCTGGGCTAGGCAGGAGGGGGCCATGGAAGCTGGGAGCTGGGGTTTCCCTGACTCCTGTCTCCTGCAGAGTGAAGACTTTGACATCTACACGTTGTACTGCATGAACTACCCCAGGTGAGCTGTGGGGAGCCCTGCTAAGCCCCAGGCTAGTAGCCAGCCCTCCTCCCTGTACCCCCTGACTGCCCTTGGCCCCTGCCAGACCCTGACTGTCCCCAAACCCTGGCCACTTGCTGAGCCCTTCCAGCTCCACCCCTAGAACTGCCAGTCCCCCCTGACCTGTGCTGTGCCCCCAGCTCCCTGGCCCTGCTCCGGGAGCTCTCGCTGTCTCCACCAGCATCCCTGTGGCTGCAGGAGCGCCAGGCCCAGCTTCGTCACTCACTGCCCCTGCAGAGCTTCTTGCTGAAACCCGTTCAGCGCATCCTCAAGTACCATCTGCTGTTACAGGTCAGCTGTGGCCCCTGGGGGAGGGCAGGGTCCCAGCCATTGGTCACCTTCTGGTACTTCTGGACCATGGGCCCAGCAAGAGTTGGGCCAAGCCTGCGGAGGTGTCCTCTGACTTTCCCCCAGACTCTGCCCTTGGGGAGGCATCTGGGCCCCAGAAACTGGGCCAGTGTTTGGTGTCAGGTCTCACTGGCCGTAGGGACTGGCACCCCGCATTCCACAGTCCGGTTTTCTCCGTCTCTGCCTCCTACTCTGCATTTCTCCTCGGGTAACTCTCGTGTCCTCTCTTTTCTTCCCTGTGTACCTGACCTGCTGGCCACGTGGCAGGAGCTAGGCAAGCACTGGGCAGAGGGCCCTGGTGCCGGAGGCCGAGAGATGGTAGAAGAAGCTATTGTGTCCATGACAGCGGTCGCCTGGTACATCAATGACATGAAGCGCAAGCAGGAGCATGCAGCGCGCCTCCAGGTGGCCCAAGAGTGGGCTGGGCTGGCCGTGGGGAGTGAGCCGTGGGCCTGGGGCGGGGGTCAGTGCTTCGAGGCAGCCTTAAAGGGTTGGCTCAGAGCAGGTCCCTGTCACTAACCTCCCCGTGTGGCGTGTGTATTTATGTGCCACCTGTTCGTGCCTGTCCCTGCTCCTGGTGGGGTCCCAACAGGAAGTGCAGCGGCGGCTGGGCGGCTGGACTGGCCCGGAGCTCAGTGCTTTCGGGGAGCTGGTGCTGGAGGGCGCCTTCCGAGGTGGTGGAGGGGGTGGCCCCCGGCTGCGAGGGGGTGAGCGGCTGCTCTTCCTGTTCTCACGGATGCTGCTTGTGGCCAAGCGCCGGGGGCCAGAATACATCTACAAGGGCCACATCTTCGTGAGTTTGGGCATGGGGCCGGGCTAGACTGTTACTACCTGGTATGTTCTATGTCCCTGTAACTGTAAACCTAAAAGGGTGGGGGTGTTAGACAGCCTGGTTTAAAAGTGCCACATTTCCTTGGGTTCAAATGTAGCTTAAGGCTTGTTAGGAGGTACAGGGCTGGTAGGGTATGCGAGTAGTGATGGGGTGAGATCTGCAAGGGAAAACCTGGATTTGCCCATGAGGCAAGTGTCTTCATGGGGGGAGGGACCATGGGGGGCCTGGTGAGGGCAAGAACAGAGCCTAGCCCTGTGGGGAAAGGGGATGTGGCATATGGTCTTATAGGATGCATCCTATGGGGGCATAGGCCCAGATACACCTCCCGGGCATCTTAGTGCCTGCAAGACTTGGGGCTGGGCCTACAGGACATTGAGCCAGGCGCCTCTCTGCCCCTAATCCAGTGCTGCAACCTGAGTGTGAGTGAGAGTTCTCGAGACCCTCTAGGGTTCAAGGTGTCCGATCTGACCATTCCCAAGCACAGGCACCTGCTCCAGGTGAGCATAGGGGTGGGTTGGGCTGCAGGGTTCCCCCCAGACCTCACTCCTGGCTTCCTGACTCTATCCCACCATCAGGCTAAGAACCAAGAAGAGAAGAGGCTGTGGATTCACTGTCTCCAGCGCCTCTTCTTTGAGAACCACCCTGCCTCCATTCCTGCCAAGGTACAGCTCCTGCCACTGTGTGGGGCCGGGGGCTGGAGTGCTGGAGACCCTACCCCCATAGTACCGGAAGACCCTCTGAGTACAGGGACACTCCTGTAACATGGTCACTAAAGGCACAGAATTAGACCACCTGGGCTTGAATCTCAGCTTCACCATGACCCTGCTTTGTGACCTTGGGCAAGTCATTTTTAACCTCTTTGGGTCTCAACTTTCTTACCTGGGGGAATTCTGGTGGCCACCTCCTGGGTTCGTGGTGAGGATTAGTGGTCATCAGCCACGTCAGGCCTGATGCAAAAGCACCCGTTTATGAGAATGGTGTGGTGCTCGCAGACCAGCCGACTTGACCCTCACCCGTGTCTCTTTCAGGCAAGACAAGTTCTCCTGGAGAACAGCCTGCACAGTGAGTTGGGACCTTGGGCCGGGAGGCTGTGGAAATTGGACAGTTACTTCCAAGGACAAGTGGGTTTTTAGCCTGAAACTCTCTCCACAGGTGCTCTGAAAAGTAAGACTGTCCCAGAGCCCCTTACACCCCCACTCGGGTCTCCCCAACCTCGGGATGCTGGAAATTTCACCCCTGGCCGAAGGAATACAGGTAAATGAGGGCGGGCTGAGGCTGGCCCCCCAGCCCTCCCCTCCCAGGATCTCGGGGTCAGCTCCTTACACGATTCCGACCTGCCTCTCCCACAGCTCCATCCCCAGGGCTCTCTGCTGCTCGTCGTGGCCGCAGGCAGTCTGGTAAGTACCTCCACCTAGAGGTGACCCCGAAATCCAGTGAGAGCGAGGCTCCTGATATCACTGTATCCTCCCCAGAGCCAATGAAGGATCCGTATGTCATGTTTCCACAGAACGGTCAGTGACTGGTCCCTCCCTCTGTCTGTCTGTTTCTCTTACCCCAGGGGATACCCAGGGTGCTGGAGGAAGGGGATGGGGTCATTCATTAATTAGAAGGAATAACTCTTTTCTGCATCTCACTCTTTCTCTTCCTGTTTCTCCATCTCCAGATAAGCCTGGATTCAAGGTAAGAAGCACCCTAAAGCAAGGCCTAGAGGTCTGGGTCTGATGGAGGAGGAGTTTTAAGTTCCAAAATCCTGGGTCTGAATAAAAGGGTTGGGGCTTAGATTCCCCCAACTGAAGGAGGGAACTGGGACCCAAAGTCAAGGGCCAGGGCCCTCCTGGCTCCTGGCTTCCGCTCACTCTCCTCACAGCATGCTGGCAGCGAAGGGGAGCTGTATCCCCCCTCAGAATCGCAGCCAACAGTCCCAGCTTCTGGACCCCCTGAAGACCTGGAGGATGCTGGGCCCCCTTCACTGGACCCCTCTGGAACCTCAATCACTGAAGAAATCTTGGAACTGCTAAACCAGAGAGGCCTCCGGGATCCTGGGGTGAGCTGGGCACCTCATCATGGGATTCTTGGGACTCTGTTTTTCTTCTTTGGTACTGGGATTTATTCCAGGGGCACTTGCCCACCGAGCCACATCCCCAGCCCTTTTCATATTTCTTTTAGAGACAAGGTCTTGCCTGTTGCTTAGGGCCACGCTAAGTTGCTGAGGCTGGCTTTGAACTTACAATCCTCCTGTCTCAGCCTCCCGAGCTTCTGGGATTACAGGCGTGTACCACCGCCCCCGTCATGTTCTTGGGACTGTGTTATGGGCAGACAGAGAGCAGGGACCAGGTCAGCCAGCCCACCCTGATGTCTTGGCTTCTTCCCATGCTCACTACAGCCAGCAATCCACGACAGTCCCAAGTTCCCCAGAGACTCCCAGGTGCCAGGCGACAGCAAACCGCTCACATTCCAAGCCCTGCCCAGCCGGGACTCTTCAGAAGAGGAGGAGGAAGAGGAAGAGCTGGAGATGGATGAACGGGAACCTTCTCCACTCCACGTCTTAGAGGGGCTTGAAAGTCCCAGTGCAGCTGAAATTCCCGACATTCCCAGTCTTACTAAGATTCCTGACATACCTAGCCTCCCCGAAATTCCCGAAGTTCCCTGCCTTCCTGGTCTCTCTGACATTCCCAGTGTTTTTGAAATGCCCTGCCTTCCATCCATTCCCAGTGTGCCTGACGTTCCCAGTCTCCCCAGCGCTCCTGCTCCCTGTGACTCCTGGCTCCCATGCCCTCTGCAGGAGCCGGCCGAGGCCTTAGCCCTCAGGAGAGAACTGTTCCCTAGAAGCAACCCTGGGGAGCTGGGAGAGCCTCCCTCAGAAAGCAGGGCAGGACAGGAGCAGGAAGGAGAAGGGATATCATTCCCAGATTTCCAGCCCCAGGATGTCACCCAAGCTCAGGGATTCCCAGATGAGCTGGAATTTCGCTCTTGCTCAGAAATCCGAAGTGCATGGCAGGCATTGGAGCAGGGGCAGCTGGCCCGGCCAGGCTTCCCAGAGCCACTGCTGATCCTGGAGGATTCGGATCTGGGTGGAGGCAGCAGGAGTGGGAAGGCAGGAGCCCCGCACTCAGAGCGGGCAGCGTCCCGAGTGCGAGAGCTGGCCCGGCTTTACAGTGAGCGGATCCAACAGATGCAGCGGGCTGAGACGCGGGCATCAGCCAATGCCCCCCGCCGCCGGCCACGGGTCCTGGCCCAACCTCATCCATCCCCATGCCTGCTCCAGGAGCAGGTCAAGCCAGGTGAGGTCTGGGTGGGTGTGTGATCAGTGGAGGTGGCCCAAGATGGGGCACTGGAACCCAAACGTCTGAGAGGTTTTGGGACAAAGATAGTGGAGGGTTGGCTAGGATCTGATGGTCCAGGTGCTGCCATCAGCAAAGGGCTGGCCGCAGGATCAGTCCTGACTCATCCGCTTTGCACACAGGGCCCAGGCCTGCCTTTGGACATGTGCTGGTATGTGAACTGGCCTTCCCACTGACGTGTGCCCAGGAATCTGTCCCCCTGGGCCCTGCTGCCAGGGTTCAGGCGGCCGCACCTTTATCTAGACTGGGAGGCCACCTGGATGGCCAGAGTCTAAATGTTTCAGATTTGCCTGAGCAAGGCCATCTGGGCATTCATGCTCCCGCTGTTGCCCCTTTACTTGGGCAAGGAAGCCTCCAGAATGTCCCGGCTCCAGCTGCATCACCTTTGCAGAAGCAAGAAGGCCCTCCAGCCATCCAGGCCCCAGCTGTTCCAGCTGTGTCTGATCAAGGCCACCTGGAAATCCAAGTTCCAGCTACCACTTCTTTGCCTGTACAGAGAAACCATGTGGATACTCAGGTTCCTTCCGCCACCTGCCTTCCTGAGCAAGAGCGCCATGTGAACGTCCAGATTCCAACCAGCACAGCATGGCCCCAGCACAGAAGTTGCTCTGATGTCATGGTTTTAGCCAGCACCCCTTTGCCCAGGCAAGAAGGCCACCTGGATAGCCAGAACCCCACCAGCATCCTCAGAACTGAACAGGGAAGTGCCAGGGCTGATCAGGGCTCAGCCAGTGTCTGTGTCCAAGCTGTCAACCTTTTGCTGACACATGAGAACAGCTTGGACCATCAGATTCCAGCCAGCACGCCACTTGCTTCATCACGTCACCTCCCAGACACTCAGGTTCCAGGTACCTCACCTTTGCCTGCACATGGAGGCCCCCTGGACCATCTGCTTCCTGCCAGTGCTCCACTGTCTTTACTCCAAGAACCCCCAGACATTCAGGTTCCAGCCGCCCCCCCCTCGCCCCAGCCACAAGGCCTCGGAAACACCAGGGACACCGGGAACCAGGCCCTCCCCCCTTCGCTCAAGCAGGCAGGCCTTGGGGACACCCAGGCTCCAGCTGCTTCCCCACTGCTTCCAGAGCACAGCCTTGTGGACACACAGGCCCCCAAACTTACCCCTTTGTTGGGGCAGCAGAACCCCGTGAACATCCCTGTTCCGGCTCCCACGCCTTTACCTGAGCAAGGAAGCTCTCGGAACGTTCAGAGCCTGGTGCCCACCCCGGTTCAGACCACCATGGTTTTATCCAAACCAGGAGACCCTTCCATGTCTCCGGTTGCCAGGTCAGAGTCTTCAGACTGCACCCCTCCCCACAGCCCCCCGCGCCCCACACGGCAGCTCCTGGGCCCCAATGCAGCTGCCCTCTCTAGATATCTGGCTGCCTCATACATCAGCCAGAGCCTGGCTCGGCGGCAGGGGCCTGGAGGAGAGGCCCCTGCAGGCACCCGGGGTCCCTGGTCTTCCTCTGCCCCCACTTCCAGGGCACCTTCGCCGCCACCCCAGCCCCAGCCCCCACCGCCCCCAGCCAGGCGGCTCAGTTATGCCACCACTGTCAGCATCCAGGTGGGGGGTGGGGGCCGGCTGCGGCCAGCCAAGGCCCAGGTCAGGTTGAACCACCCTGCTCTGCTGGCCCCTACCCAGGAGCCTGTGGGCCTTCGAAGGGCCCAGGGGACTCCTGATGCCCCTTTCCACACATGAGCCATATCAGACCACCTAAATGGCGTTTGACCAGATGCCATGTGCTCTCAGGACCCCACCTGGAAGTTCCGACACAGGTCTACAAATGGCTGCAGCTGCATACCTGGGATCTGCTTTCATAAACGTCCCTTGCCTTGCTACAGCAGGGGTAGGGAAGGAGATGTCATTAATATTTTGTTAATTAACATGAAATTATGTGTGTTTTCCGGTTTTGGACGTGGTGGGGGATAATAGGACCTGATGAATGGGAAGTGACACACAAGCCTGTGACTGGCGTACCTCTTCCAATTCATGAGCCTACCTGTGGGACCTGCTTATCCAACTATTTCTACCCTCCTCATCCTTGCACCCAACCGTAACCCAACCCATGTCGCATTCCATTCCTCCCTCAGGCCACCTGCCATCTCCCCTCCATCCTAACAACATCCATCCATCCACATTTTCACCCTGACTCCATACACCTCGCTCAGCCATCTCCAGATCCATCAGCTGACCCATCCGTTCCTCCCTAATTAGGTTCTTCTGGGTCTTGTTACCACAAAACTTCAGAGATGTGCCAGAACCAGGGCAGATAAGGTTTGGGTTCTAGCAACAGTGTCCCACATCTGTTTGGTTTCTCTTAGCAACAACCCTCCCCAGTATGAATATCCCAATTCTTTTGCTCCCCCTCACTTGGGACCTCCACAGTTCTTCAACAGGCCCATGTGGGAGGAGGCTCCCACAAAATAATTCAGATTGTGAAAACAGAAGGCTTTTTATGGCAGAGCCCTTCTCCCCCTCCTTCCTACAGTGGTATGCCCAGTGAGAAGCCTAATCTACACAGCTTGTGTGAAGAGAATACCAGCTTCTTTCATCAAACACATCTTGTGCTTCAGCATGGTGTTTTTCTGTGGAATTCTGAGGCACCCGTGTCATGGCCGCAAGTTCAGGCCCTATATTTATTTACTTGGTTGTGTGCCCTTCCTTTCTGAGCCTGTTCTCTCATGTACAAAATGACTCAGGAAAGACCCTAGCTTCGAGCCATGTTGTCATTTCACAAATGTGTCTGCACCTCTGACCAGGGGCATCATTGAAATCACAGATCCTCCAAGGTCTGATCCCTCCCTACTGAATAAAAACCTCTAGGATAGGAGCGTAGGAATCTGAATTTTAGTACTAGCTAAAAACATACAAAAAATCTGGATTTATCTTAGTGTGGTGGCACATGCCTGTAATCCCAGCAACTCAGAAGGCTGAGGCAGGGGATCCCAAGTTTGAGGCCAGCCTGGGCAATTTAGCAAGACCCTATCCTGTCTCAGAATTTAAAAAGGGTAAATAAAAGTTGATATTTACTGGGTACTAGCTGCATACCAGAAGTCTTATGGACACTTTATGTGAAGTCAATCACTTTTGATCTTAACATCTCAAAAGGCAAGTGGCAGGGAGGGTGGGGTTGTTTTGTTGCCCAGCATTTAACCCAGGGTCTAACATGTGCTTGACAAATGCTCTACCAATGAGCTACACCCTCAAGCTCTAAGGATGTGTTTTAATCACTCATGAGGAAACTGAGGCAAAGAGATAAGGCACTTACTTGGGGCCACAACCAGAAAGGGGCAGAGATGGGATAAACCTACACAGCCAGGTTCTGTGAGCGCCTATTCAATGCCCTGAAATGCTTGCCCCCAAAAGACATTAAGAGCAGGTGTTTCTTTGGCCCCAGGAGGCTCATGGCCAGATGCTCCCAGGATCCCAGGTGATCAATGCTTAGCTGACTCAGGCAGCAGCCCAAGGCCTGGCTCAGTGTTGGCCGCTGTGCCCCAGGGCCTGGGCTGAGTCCTGGAAGCCTCTGATGGAGGTGGACTCAAGTTTGCAGTCATCAGGACTCCACTGCGGCCTCCAAGGTCAGGCCTGAGCAGCACATTCCCAGCCGCCCCCAGCTGTCCATTCCCTGAAGGAAAGTTCCCGGCTTGGCCTGAGCTCCACAGTGGCGGTGGAATTCCTGGTATTTAAGGAGAGGGGAGGGGAAAAGGAGCTGTGTCTAAGGCAGAAACTGGGAAGGAGAAGCTGCCCCTTTCCAGATGTGCTCCAGCTGTGTTCCTGGGAGGGAGCCAGGAGCCTCAATAAAGGGATCTTTGGACCCTTGGGAATACCATGGGCCCTGGGCCCACCTCAGCCCCACCTCCTAGTGTGTGAATTCCATTTCTCAGGCCCAACTCCTACTATAGGGCACTTTTTTCTTTTAAAATGGTACTGGGAACTAAACCCAGGTCTCCTACCTATGAGCTCTATCTCAAGGCTTTTTTTTTTTTAGTATTTATTTTTTAGGTATAGATGGACACAACACAATGCCTTTATTTTTATGTGGTGCTGAGGATTGAACCCGTTCCTGGCCCGTGCTAGGCAAGAGCTCTACCGCTGAGCCACAATCCCAGCCCTATCTCGAAGCCTTTTTAAAATTTCTGAGTTTGCAACCCTCCTGCCTTAGCCTACAAGTTGCTGGGATTACAGTTACGAACCACCATGTCCAGTTAGGAGTGTCCTGCTGAGGGCCAACCAGTCTGCCTGCTGAGTGACTTTTTTTGGAGATAAGGCTAAAATCGGGTTCAGAAAGTTACTCCGGCACGGTGGTACATGCCTGTAAACCCAGTGGCTCGGGAGGCTGAGGCAGGAGGATTTTAAGTTCAAAGTGTGCCTAAGCAACTCATTGAGACCCTGGTGTCTAAACTAAATATTAAAAGGGCTGGGGAAAGCCAGGCACAGTGGTGCATGCCTGTAATCCTAGCAGCTCAGGAGGATACAGTTCAAAGCCAGCCTCAGCAAAAGCAAGGCAACAACAACTAGTGAAACCCTGTCTCTAAATAATACAAAATAGGGCTGGGATGTGGCTCTGTGGTTAAGTGCCCCCCCACCACCACAAAAAAGGGAGGGGGAGGCTGGGGATGTGGCTCAGTGGTGGAACACCCCTGGGCTCAAACCCTAGTACCAAAAATGAATGAATAAATAAATAAAAAGGGTTAAGCTGGCTGTAGTCCCAGCTACTCTGTAGACCAAGGCGGGGGGATCACTCGAGTTCAAGAATTAGAGGCCAGCCTGGGTAATGTCCTGAGACCCCATCTTAAAAAGTGGGGACAGGGGGCAGTTTAAGAAAAAAGGAATGGGCTGGGGATGTGGCTCAAGTGGTAATGTGCTCGCCTGGCATGCGCGGGGCGCCGGGTTCGATCCTCAGCACCACATAAAAATAAAAATAAAGATGATGTGTCCACTGAAAACTAAAAAATAAGTATTTAAAAATTCTCTCTCGGGTTGGGGATGTAGCTCAAGCAGTAGTGTGCTCGCCTGGCATGTGTGCGGCCCGGGTTCGATTCTCAGCACCACATACCAACAAAGATGTTGTGTCTGCCGATAACTAAAAAAAATAATATTTAAATAAAAACTCTTTTTTTAAACAATGCACTTTTTTTTTTTAAAAGAGAGAGCGCGAGCGCATTTTAATATTTATTTCTTTAGTTTTCGACAGACATAACATCTTTGTATGTGGTGCTGAGAATCGAATCCAGGCCGCATGCATGCCAGGCGAGCCCGCTACCGCTTGAGCCACATCCCCAGCCCCTCTCTCTTAAAAAAAAAAAAAGCACCACATACAAAGATGTTGTGTCTGCCGAAAACTGAAAAATAAATATTAAAAAAATTCTCTCTTTAAAAAAAAAAAAAAAGGTGCAGGCAAGAAAATGAGACAAATAATCAGAACCAAGTTACTGAGAGTGGTCTTCAGCAGACCCTGGCTCAGATGGCATCTCTCCCTGGAAGCCCACCAGACACTCCAGGCAGGATCCAGTATTTTTGTGGGCCCAACTTCCTGGGCTTCTCCCACAGGTGGACTGTTTTGAGTTGCTGCTTACTGACCGACTGGAACAGAGAGGGGCTCTTGGATAGAACTGTGGCTGCCTCATGTATTTACAGCCTGGGTTTTCCCACTGCTCAACTGCTCCCCACACTTTTTACTAGGTGCCCTTGGACAACTTACTTCCTGGTGCTTTTCCTTTTCTCCTCCACAATTGGGGAAAACCTAAAGGTGGCTTTATCTACAGCAATACTTTGCTTCTAGGCATTCCCTACACCCTGGCTCCTACAACACCACAGGCCTGCCAAATGGGCACTTGAGCCCATCTGAGAAAAGGGTGGACCCCATAAAAACCGAGTTGCCCTGGGCTTGGTGGCACAGCCTGTAATTCCAGGGATGCAGGAGGCTGAGGCAGGAGATTGACAAATCCAAGGTGGGCTAAATCCTAAGCAAATTAGCGAGATCCTGTCTCAAAAAAAAAAAGTTGCCACACTGAACACACTGGGAACTGCTTTTTGGACAGGGATAGCCTCCCAAGCAGATAAAAAAAATTATTGACACTGGATGAATCCAACCACGGAGCACAAGAATGGTGTCAAGAAAACTAAAGCACATGCTTAAGCTGAGGTGGAACACTTAAGATCAGGAGTTGAGACCAGCCTAGACAAAAAAGCAAGAACCCATGTGGGGAGGAGACCAAAGAAAGAAAGAAAGAAACAAACAAACAAAAAAAACCCACCACCAAACCCACATGCCTCCTAACCCTACAGCCACTACAGAACCTAACCAACCCTCCTAACCCTACAGAACCACTGCCACCTCAGCTGTGCTAGTATGCTGAAGTCTACAGGAGGTGTGGGGAAACATCCTGCCTGCGCCAACCTGGCACCTCCACCCATAAACACCAACCCCAGAGCAATCACTTCTAAGACTCACTACCACAGAAGACCACAGTAGTCCTTGGGCCCTTAATATCCCACACTGTTTTATTACAAAGGTGAGCTCTCATCTCCATGATGGGCTTATCGGTAGGACTTCTGGTAGCGAGCACGAGCACCAGGACCTCCAAACTTTTTGGACTCGCAGCGACGGGGGTCAGCGACCAGCAGGGTCCGGTCATACTGGATGAGGATGTCTTTGATCTCCTTCTTAGAAGCCTCATCTACATCTGAGGAGATTAAAGAGTGTGGAAATTTAGAAAGTCCTGAATTTGGTCCCCAAACACCCACCCTGACTAAGAAGGACCCTCTCTCACTCACATTTCTGGTAATAGGCCACCAGGGCTTTGGAAATTGACTGGCGGATAGCTGTAAGGAAGAGACACAGAAAAAGGTATGTGAGCATGTGAAGGCCCAAGACTAGGGCCTTGCTACCAGGGCCACCTCATACCCATGTGTCCAGATCCTGAGACTCACCATAAATCTGGGCCACATGACCACCACCCTTCACACGGACCCGGATGTCCACGCCAGCAAACCGCTCCTTGCCCAGAAGCAGAACGGGTTCCAGTAACTAGAGAAATAGGGGGAAATGAACAGGGCTTTTAAGTTACAACTTCAGCACCTTAGCCACCTCACCGAGCATTCATTCTCTCCCTACTTCTGCCACCACCAGCCTCAAAGTACTACTGGAAGGAGATCCAGTTGTCACCAAAGGCCTCTGTATACAGCCAGAAGGAAAGATTCAAAAAGGCCAGATAGAAGACTAACACAAGGGCTGGGGTTGTGGCTCAGTGGTAGAGCGTTTGCCTAGCATGCGTGGGGCACTGGGTTCGATCCCCAGCACCACATAAAAATAAATAAATAAACCAAAAGAATACTAACACAATTGCAACAAACAGGAAAAGGCAAACTGATCTGAGCTCCTTCCTTTGTGTGTCCCTCTCTGGACCTCGGATATCCCCGCTTTAAGATGAGTTCCTAGAATACTGAACAGTAAGAAGCATTCTATGGCAACTACCAGGGCTGTTTTCCAATCATGGAAAACCTTTCTAGAGCTACTTAGGTAGCTTTTCTGAATTCTCAATTTCCAAAGAAGTTACAACTACACTGCGAACTCTGCCACATTCTTCCTTTCCCAACTCTAGTAGGTGTTTTCACCAGTGCCTATTTATACACTTTTGTTTGTATTTGTGTTCTTTTCCCTCAGCTGGTGACTTCACAGATTCAGCAGAGATTGAACCAAGGGGTACCACTGAGCCACAGCCCCAGTCCTTTTAATTCTGAGACAGGCTCTTACAAAGTTGCTGAGGTTGGCCTTAAACTTGTGATCCTCCTGCCTTAGGCTTCCAAGTTGCTGGGATTACAGGTATGTGCCTTGGCCCAGCTAGACACTTTTTATTCTGTTTGTTTTACCTACTTGGGTCTCTTCCTTCCACCCCTTCCCAAGCCTTCTCTGGGCTCCACATTCCAGCTCTGACCACTTTGGACAGTGGTCCAGCCTATCTTCCCCACTAGTCTGGGAGCTCCATGAAGGAGTTACTGAGTTACTACTCTGTCCCCCAAATTCAATAAGGGTACAGACAAATCCTTCAAACAAACCAACAGCCAACAATCAACTACAATATTCAGCCAGGCACAGTGGCGCATGCCTGTAATCCCAGCAGCTCCAGAGGCTGAGTTCAAAGTCAGGCTCAACAAAAGCTAGGCACTAGGGGGCTGGGGATATAGCTCAGTTGGTAGAGTGCTTGCCTCTCATGCATAAGGTCCTGGGTTCAATCCCCAGCACCACCAAAAAGAAAGGAAAAAAAAGCGAGGCACTCATCAACTCACTGAGACCCTGTCTCTAAATAAAAAAATACAAAATGGGGCTGGGGATGTGGCTCAGTATTTGAGTACCCCTGAGTTCAATCCCCAGTACATAGGGGGAAAAAACCTACAATATTCGATAACAGCTATACAAATGAATCTCAGACACCATTCAATGTAGATGTTCCTTCCTTTTAAAAGTAATTGACCTTAAAGAAGAAAGGAACACATCTTCCATACATGCCAGAAAACTTACTCAGAGAATCTTATTTTGACCTCACTATCCTTAAAAATAGAAGTTATCCATTTTTCTGAAAATGAGCCCAAGGCAGAGAAAATCTACTAACTTGCCTCAAGTAAAATAACTAGACACTAGGCTCAGATTACTTTCCTTTCTGAGCCCGCCCCAAAAATTCTAAATAGGGAGTGGAAGAACCCCTTTCACCACGGAGCATTTAAACACACCCCAATTCGGTTTCTGTTCTTAATACCTATTGTATTACGTCCAAACCTTACTTCAGACACTTGAGATTTATCAGATACAAAACACTGACCCTTCCTTAGATTTTCTAAGGAAGGAAAACATACAACCAGGACGCATAAACTCTGGTATTCCTGATGCCTCCTGGAAAAATATCCCAGTTTACAAAGCACTCCCTGGACCTTCTACACCCACGTTTTCACTTTCCAAACTCTGCTTTTACATCTTCTAAACCCAAGCCCGGCTCTATTAATAAGTATCCCATTTTTATGCCCCAAACTCAGTGCCTAAATCTTGCACTAACAATGCTAGCTCACTCCGCTTCCAAGATCGGTAACATCTCCGTCTCCAAAATGGACCCCTCCACTCGACGCCCATCCCCGATCCCAGTACCTTGTATTGCAGCGTGCGCGGCTCGATCATCTCCAGCGGACGCCCATTCACCTTGATAAGGCCGTTGCCCCGTTTGCAGTGAGCCACGGCTGTGGCCGTCTTCTGTGGAAAACGAGGGAGCCAGATCGGCCGTATGAGCTTTCGGTCCTGGCTCCCAAGGAGACCCCAACCCCTGCCCAACTGGCCTCTCACAGACCCGGGCCTCCCCTGACCCCACCCACCCAGCGCCTAGCCTACCTTGCGTCCGAAGACTTGTACGGACTGAAGTGGACCCTTGGCCGGCATGGCTGCGAGCGTAGAGAGCAGTCCTCACCGCGCGGCGCTGCAACCGGAAAAGGGAAGCATGGGGGTCACCCAAGCCACTTTTCAGGGTCTGCGCAGGCGCTCTAAACGCCACGTCGCGACAGTTGGAAGCTTTACGGCTGACGTCAAGCCGGGGGCGGGGCCTCTGAAAAGTTGCGGGATACCCAGCCTCCTCACAGCAAGGGGAAGGCGGAGCCTGAGAGGTGGAAGAGGCGGGGCCGGGGAGCGTAGCCTGCAGAGCGAGAAGCCTAGAGGGAGAGTGATGAGTTTGCGTCAGTTCTCGGTCTCCCTCCGCCCCTCTCTGTTTCTGTTACTCTCCCACCACCGGCAATGTTCCATCCCCCCTCCCCATCAGTCTTCCCTGGAGTCCTGTACGAGAAATCAAGCTGGATTCCCAGAATCTTAGCCCCAGAACCCACCTTCTTTGAGAGTTCTCTCCCAGAACCCCACGTCAGGGGTCACTCCACCAGAACCCGACTTTGACCAGAACTTCTTTCCTTCCAGAATCTCCTCTTCCCGGAACCCAGACTTCCCAGAAGCCTTTTAAGAGGTTCACTTTCAAATCCCTCTTGAGAACCCTCACCTTGGACTTCTCTTTTCCCCAGTCTCCCTCCACTCCGGGCCCTCTTCCCAGCAGTCATTCTTCCCAGAGTCCCCCCTCCAGAAACTCCCTTTCCTAGGAGAACCCACTTTTCCCAGGATACTTGCCCCAGAATCCCCGTTTACAAAATCTCTTGAGTCCCCTCCTCAAATCTACCTTTCCCCAGAATTGTTTTTCTTTTTGTTTATTTAATTATTTGGCACTAGGGATTGCACTCAGGATGCTTTACCACTGAGCTGTATCCCCAGCCCTGTTTGTTTATTTTTTAAATTCTAAAGTTCTCCCTAAGTTGCATAGGGCTTCGCTAAATTGCTTAGGGCTTTACTAAGTTGATGAGGCTGGCTGAGACTGCCTCACCCTTGAGTCGCTCGAATTACACATGTGTGTTATTATGCCCAGCCTTCTCCAGAATTTCTAACCCTTTGGAGACTCCTTTCCCCAACAGTTGTTTCCCCTGAGAATTTTTCCCCATATAATGCCCCTATTCAGGATCTCTAGAATCTCCCTTTCTCTAAAATTCCCCATGTAATCCCTTTACTCCCCAAAATCAGCCCTGACCTCACAGAATTCTCCATCATCAGTCCATCTGAGAAACCCCAGGATTGGTTGTCTCCTCCCTCCCACACAGACTTACCCCTATTATTTATTTTTTAGTGCTGAGGATTGAATCCATGGATGCTTTACCACTGAGCCACATCCCCAACTCTTTTTTTGGAGAGTGGGTCTCTTTAAGTTGCTCAGGGCCTAAATTGCTGAGGTTGGCCCTGAATCTGCAAAGGGATAGAGGGAGCTCTCAGTTGCCTCAGTTTCTCTGGCAGTGCAGGGTCTGGTGTCCAAGGTTCAAAGGAGCATTGGCTTACCTTGCCACAGAGGGTGGAGTTGGTGAAGTCTGGAGAGCAGGGCTGGCCCAGAGTGAGATTCTCCAGCCCAGAGTCTTTGTGTGTGTGTGTGTGTGTGTGTGTGTGTGAGGTGCTGGGGATGGAATTTACAGAGTATTTCTCTTAAAGGATGAGAGGGAGAGGGGCTGCAAAGAGGAAGAAAGAGAGCACCAGAGACATTCCTGGAGGGACAAACAAGACAGAGACAGTACAAGAGAAAAGCAGACTCAGGGGCTTGGGGTCATAGTCAGTGCTTGCCTAGCATGCACAAAAACCTGGGTTTGAACCCACAACACTGAAAAAAAAAAAAATAGGTGTGCTGGCACATTCCTGTAGTAATCCCAGTAACTTGGGAGATTGAGGCAGGAGGATTGCAAATTCAAAGCCAGACTCAGCACTTTGTGAAGCCCTGCGCAACTTAGTGAGATCTTGTCTCAAAATAAAAAATAATGGGGGCACTGGGGTTGTGGCTCAGCATAGAGCACTCACCTAGCATATATGAGGCACCAGGTTCAATCCTCAGCACCATATATAAATAAATAAAATAAAGGTATTGTGTCCACCTGCAACTGAAAAAATATTTTAAAAAATAAAAATAAAATATAATGGCTCAGTGGTAGAGCACTTGCTTGCCTAGCATGTGTGAGGCACTGGATTCAATTCTCAGCACCACATAAAAATAGGT
The DNA here is from genome assembly GCF_047511675.1 of Marmota flaviventris. Taxonomy (NCBI): domain Eukaryota; kingdom Metazoa; phylum Chordata; class Mammalia; order Rodentia; family Sciuridae; genus Marmota; species Marmota flaviventris. The sequence goes on along the minus strand of NC_092515.1, from coordinate 14,225,473 downwards.
AAATAAATAAAAAATAAAAGGGGTGGGGATGTAGCTCAGTGGTTAAGTGCCTTTGAGTTCAATCCCCAGTGCCAAAAACAGAGAGAGAGAGAGAGAGAAACAAATGTAGAGAAAAAAGATGAAGGAACCAAAGGAGAGAAGGAGAAAAATTGAGTCAGTCAGAGATGGATCCAGAAAGTACCAGCCCAGAAGCTGAAATTCAGAAATAAGCCAATCCTCAGAGAAAGAGAGAAATACAGGCAGGCATGAAGATTCTCCACTACTTAAGACAAATATAAAAAACAAGAGCAGAGCCCCAATGTGTATCTGCAAACAAAAATAAGGTGCAGCACAGGTGTTTTCCAATAACGGCACAGACCACAGAATGTACACTCTGAGCCAGAAGTGGTGGCGCACTTGTAATCCCAGCAGCTCAGGAGGCTGAGGCAGGAGGTTCAAGAGTTCAAAGCCAGCCTCAGCAGATTAGCGAGGTACTTAGCAACTCAGCAAGACCCTGTCTCTAAATAAAATCTAAAAAAGAGCTGGGATATGGCTCAGTGGTGAGGCATCCATGGGTTCAATCCCTGGTACCAAAAAAAAAAAAAAAGGACTCAGGAGGCTGAAACAGGAGAATCAATCACCAGTTCAAAGCCAGCCCCAGCAGTTTAGGGAAATCCCTAAACAATTTAGCAAGATCCTATCTCAAAAACAATGTAACCTGGCTCAGAGGTGCACACCTGTGATCCCAGTGATTTGGGAGGCTGAGGCAGGAGGAGTTCAGGTTCAGGGCCAACCTCAGCAATTTAGGCCCTAAGCAACTTAAAGAGACCCAGTCTCCAAAAAAAAGCTGGGGATGTGGTTCAGTGGTAAAGCACCCATGGGTTCAATCCTCAGCACTAAAAAAGTAAATAAAATGCAAATTCTACTACCTTTGGGGCCAAATGGGATGGGAGTGGGTGTTCAAACTCCCCAGGCTCTAAGCGTAATCCTCAGACTTACTCTCTGAGCTTGGCAGTCCAGGGCCTTCCTCCTCTGTGGTCACCACCTTCCCTAGCCTCTTGGAGCACATTCCTTGAATATCTGTGGCTTCAGTGAAGCTAGCAGGGGAAGGCTCAGAGGCAGTTCTCCTCATCCACTCCAGTCTTCCAGCCCCAATCACTTTTTACCCCCAGATGATCTTTTGGTGAGTACTTCAGTCGCTCCTTCCTGAAACTGGATAGTTAGGGAGAATCCACTGGGCTTTGTGACGGGGCATACATGCCTGGGGAAGGAGAACTGATGTCCTAGCTGTTAAGCTCCTGACCCCACCTTAACAGATATATTTTATTCACTGCTGTCTGCAGTACCCAGAACAGTGACTGATATATAATAACAAATAATGATAGTGGTGGTTACAACTACACTTAGATAGTGCTTACTCTGCCAGCTGCTGGTCTATGTGCTTTAAGTGTATTAGCTTATCTACTCTTCACATCAATCTTATGATGTAGACAGGGCCACTATCTATGGATGTGAGGGTTGTACACTGCACAAGGATCCCACATCTATGAGGACAGTATTTACTTCTTGAACATTGTAGACTGCATATTTGTTCACTTCCAGCAGATGGCAGTAAAGTATCTCCTTCTAATAAATTTATCACTTAGAATTATCTTAAAGAAGTGTATCTTTTATTGTTTCTTTTTTTTTTTTCCTTTTCTTTTTCTTTTTTTTTTTTTTAAGAGACAGAGTCTATGTTGCTCAAACTGGTCTTGAACTCCTGAGCTGGAGTGATCCCTCTGCCTTGATCTCCCAAATAGATGGGACTACATACAGGTCCAGAAGAAAAAAAATTTTCTAATTTGCACTAGGGTACAATGTTATTAGGGTGGGGATTATTTGGAGCCCAATTTGCAAAGGGTTTCTGATTTGTGGCCTGTGAGAAGCCCCTTTAACTTCTCTGGGCTCAGTTTCTTCATGCTGAGGCATGAGGATGTCAAGTTTCAGACCAATTTCATCCATTTAAGAAGACCCTATCTCAAAAAATAAAAAGGGCTGGGGATGTAGCTCAGTGGTAAAGTGCTCCTGGTTTCAATCCCCAGTACCCAAAACAAACATAAAGCAAACAGAACAACAACAAAGTTATGTAAACTTGGTGCGCTGGCACACACGTGTAATTCCAGGTATTCAGGAGACTGAGGCAGGAGCATGGCAAATTCAAGGCCAACCTGGGCAATTTAGCTAGATCCTATCTCAAAAAAAGGGGTAGGGGGCGGGTATGGTGATGCTCCTTTGAGGCAAGAGGATCACAAGTTCAAAGCCAGGCTCAACAAAAGCAAGATGCTTGGCAACTCAGTGAGACCCTGTTTCTAAAAAAATATTTAAAAAGTGGGGCGGGGGGCTGGGATGTGGCTCAAGGGCGGGGGTAGGCGAGTGGGGTGAAGATGTGGCTTAAGGGCAGAGCACTTGCTCAGCATATACTGTGCCCTGGACTCAATCCCCAGAGCCTTTAAAAAAAAAAAAAAAAAAAGTTTTCTTCTCAACTGAATCCAGGTGTTTGAACCTTGCTTATGTGAGAAATTTTAGTCATGTGTTACAAAAGCGTCTGAGTTTTAAAAATCCTCCATCTGGTTATTTTACATTTCTCCCCGGTACTTATCCTCTTTGCCATCAGGCTGACGCGTCATTACTATTACATAAATTAATGCTGAAATGAATTTTGGGAGACCCCAAAGAAAATCAGGGATCTGAGCGCAAATACAACACGCTTGTGATCCTAGCGACTTAGGCTGTTGAAACGAGAGGATCACAAGATCAGCCTGGGCAATTTATCGAGACCCTATCTCAAAATTAAAAAAAAAAAAAAAAAAAAAAAAAGGACTGGGATGTGGCTCAGTGGTAAAGCGCCATTGGGTTCAATCCACAGTAACGCAAAACAGAAACTTTAGGGTCCCCCAAACTTGGGGAGAAATCTTGAGTCGGCTGCTTCTCATTTAATTTTTCTGAGTATGTTTCCGCTTCTGTAAAATGGGAGTACCGATCTCGTAGGGATGTTTTAGAGGGTCTATAAGATAATGAGTAAGCCAATCACTAAATTCAAATACGAATTCGAGCTACACAAAGTTGGATCCCGACGTGGAAAACTCTCATTCTTGACCCTCCCAAGATGTCGGCTCCACGTTCTGCTTAAGATAATCCTGTCACTCTCAAGATGGCGACCTGGAAGTGCGTCGCCCGGGGCCAGCCTCGGAAATCTCGCGTTAGGCGAGGCCAACGGGTAGGTATCGCGAGAGGATTCATCAGTCCTAGCTAGGCGTCGTGTGAACAGCAGCTGGTACAGAAGGCGGAGGTGGAACCGAAGCGGTAAGGGGGACTTCAGAGGTGGTAGGCCTTAGGACTGGTGGAGATCGCAAAGTTGTAGAGACCTGATGGGAAGACTCGGGGTGTGTTAGAAGGTGGCATAGGGACATTCCCCACTCTGGTTCCCGATTGCCAGAACGAGGCTGCCGGAAGTGCGCCAAGGGATTTTTCTTCTCCCAAAGAACTAGCGGGGAAACTGAGGCGGAGGGTGGAGCTTGGGAATTTTGGATGCTCTGAGGCCGGGGGTCTTTCCCTACAGGAGCAGAAGATGTCGGACAGCGAAGACAGCAACTTCTCCGAGGAGGAGGACAGTGAGCGCAGCAGTGACGGCGAGGAGGCCGAGGTCTGTGGCTGGGGCGCTCGGGGAGGTATTACCCTGGGGATAGGACGCGGGGTGGGCAGAAAGGCACATTTGGAAGCCCAGGGACACTCAGAACCGACTGCAGCTTCTGGGGGCTTCCAGATTGTCGGCAGATATAGCAAAATAAGCAAGTAGACGTCAAGCAGAGAGAGAGGTTCTGGAGGCCTGGGGTGTGCCCGGTGCAGTGAGATAACAGGTGATGTGTCTAAAGGACCTGGTTGTTTTTATGCCCCGTCATCACAAAAATGTATTGGTAGTACCTACATTGCTAGGCACAATTCTTTGCTCTTAGGCTACACCAGTAAACAAAACAGATTTTTAAGTGGTAATAAGCATAAATAATAAGTAAATGTGTGTTCGTCCATATAAATAAGCATAAATGATTAAACTACGTACAGATTGAATATCACTAGTCTGAAAATCCGAAATGTTCCAAAATCTGAACCTGTTCTTTTTTTTGGGGGGGGGGCACTGAGTGGTGTTGGGGATTGAACCCTAGGGCTTGTACATGCTAAGCAATTATTCTACCACTGAGCTATATCCCCAGTCCCCAAATCTGAAACTTTTTAATACCAATATGATGCCACAAGTGGAACATTCCATACCTGACTTCATGTGACAGATTGAAATAAAAAAATCAGTCCACAAAAATATTATATAAAATTTCAGGCTGCTGAGTATAAAGTATATATAATGTAAATGAATTCCTGCTTACCCTTGGATTACATCCCCAATGTAGCTTTTTATATATGTGCAAATATTCCAAAATTTTAAAAAATTTGAAGTTTTCTGGTCCCAAGTGTTTTGGATAAAGAATACTCTGCCTGTGTTAAACTAGAAGGTGCTTGGGAGAAAAGCAGAGGAGAGAAAGGAAATAGGAAGTCCTGCTTGCACTGTAATAGGGTGATCAGAATAAGTCTGAGAGGGTAACATTTGAAGGAAGACTTGGAGGTGAGGGAGTAAGTCTTGTGGAAATCTGGAGGAAGAATTTTCAGTAAGAGAGATCATCACATGCAAAGTTGGGAATGTGTCTGCCCTATCCAAGGAGTAACGAATAAGGGGTCTGGTGTGGCTGAATCAGAGCAAGTGTAACACACAAGTAACAGGAAGAAGACACATAGGATTTATTATTATTAAGAAAACAGTTTTATTTTAAGTTTATGGTTCTTGTCCAAGGTCTAATGGCCTTCCTGCTAGCAGATTCCAGGTGGTACATCAGATCTCACAGCAAGAGACAGGCAGTGTGCGTGTATATATGCATATAGAATCTTGAAGGCTATGGTGAGGAATCTGGCCTTAACTGAGAGGGAACCAAAAGCAAAGGAGGGAAATGTCCTTAGATTTTGGAAAAAAATCACTCTGGTTTTGGGTCTGTTGACTGTCTTTGTTTTAGGAACCCAGACCAAACATTGTCTGGGACATTTCTGATTTCAAGTATTCTTTTTTAACTACTAATTTTTTATTTATTTTCTTTTTAATTGTTGAACACATAAACAAATGCCTGAGTGTCTACTGCTGTGTTCTAGTACATTTCCAGGTCAGGCAGACAGTAGAGCAAGACAAATCTTTGCTTTTGTGGAATTCACATTTAGCAGACAGGAGTCAAAACCAATGAACAAAGAGATGACAAGATGATTAGAGATGTATGTTTGGTTTTTGTTTTTTGGCACTGGGCATTGAACACAGGATGTTTTACCACTGAGCTACATCCTCAGGGTCATTTTTGTTTTTTATTTTGAGACAGGATCTTAGTAAGTTGCTGAGGCTGGTGTCAAATTTGTGATCTTCCTCCCTAGCCTCCTGAGTCATTGGGATTACAGGCGTGTGCCACCATGCCCAGCTAGGTTTTTTTTCCTTCTTTCAGTATGGGGGATTGGACCAAGGGGGAGTCTACCACTGAGGTACATCCACACCCTTAATATTTATTAATTTTTTTGGTACCAGGGATTGAACTCAGGGGTACTCGACCACTGAGCCACATCCCCAGCATTATTTTGTATTTTATTTAGAGACAGGGTCACACTGAGTTTCTTAGCAGCTTTTTGCTGAGGCTGACTTTGAACTTGTGATTTTCCTGTCTCAGCCTCCTGAGCCGCTAGGATTACAGGCCTGCACCACTGTGCCCAGCCCTTAATATTGTGTGTGTGTGTGTGTGTGTGTATTTTAATTTATTTTACTTTTTGGCACCAGGGATTGAACTCAGGGCCACTCGACCACATCCCCAACCCTATTTTGTATTTTATTTTTGTATGTGGTGCTAAGGATAGAACCCAGTGCCTCACACATGCTAGGTAAACACTCTACCTACTGAGCTACAACCCCAGCCCCTTAATATTCATTTAAAAAAATTTTTTTCCACTTTTTTTTTTTAATATTTTTTAGTTGTTGATGGACCTTTATTTTATTTATTTGTACGTGGTGCTGAGAATCGAACCCAGTGCCTCACACATGCTAGGCAAGTGCGCTACCTCTGAGTCACAACCCCAGCTCCTTTTTCCACATTTTTAATTGGTGCATTATAGTTGTGCATATTGATTATTTTAATTTTTTTGGCGGGGGGTGCTGGGGATTCAACCCAGGGCCTTGTGCATGTGAGGCAAGCACTCTACCAATTGAGCTATATACCCAGTCCTTGCTAAGTCCTTAAACTTGTGGTTCTCCTGCTCAATTTCCTGGGTCTCTGGGATATAGGCATGGACCACTTAGCCTAGCTAGATGACTTGTTTGATGTGCAAAGACTTAAATTTACTTTAAACAAAAAAGGTTTTATTTATTTTTGTAGCACTGGAGATTGAACGCAGGGTCTAGTGCATGCTAGACAGATACTCTGCCCCTGAACTGTATCCCCAGCCCTCACCAAGATGCCCAGGCTGGCCTCAAACTTTTGATTTTCTTGCTTCTGTTTCCTGAGTAGCTGGAATTATGGTGTGTGCTACTGCACCTGGCTTTTATAGGCATTTGATTGTCAGTTCTTGTCCCTTTTAGGACCTCTTCTGCTTCCAGCCAGGAGTTGGAGGCGCTGGGATGCCTTGGAGGGGTGGGGCTAGCGGAAGGATGACAGGAAAGGTCTTTGCACCAAGCTGTAGCACTGGGTCCTTGGCCTGTGACTCATGGCTTCAAGTCACTGCTTGGTGGTTAAAGCCTGGTGATAATCAGACCAGGATGATCCCTAGTTCCTTTTTCTTCTGGGATGTTCTGCTTTGCACTGTGCAAGTCTCACTTTCTAGCAACATAATAGAATTTTTTTCCCCTCCACTTATTATTTTTAGAGTTTTGTAGTTATACATAATAGTGGAGTTTGATGTATTCATAAGTGTATATAACCTGATTTGCTCCATTTTAGTCCCCTGTACTACCCCTGCCCTTCCCTCCTCCCCCTCTCTGATCCCCTCCTTCTGCTCTGTTGGTCTCCTTCTGTTTGTGCATTTTTTAGTTGATACATTATAGTTTTACATAAAATTGGGACACACTGTGCTATATTGATATATGCACCCAGTATAATTTGGTCAACTTCATTCCCCAGTTCTTCCTCTTTCTGTCCCCCTCCTCCTTTATCCTTGGTCCCCTGCTTCTCTACTCATACTATGGTCTTTAGTCACCTGTGGGCTCGTCTGCTGTCTCCAAGTGAGGCAGAAGGGCAATGTGAGGCCTATCCCATTGCCAGAGACAGGGCTGGATGGGCTTTTCAGATGGCCAGATGTTGACATAGGCCTAGAACGAAAGGGTTCTTTGTGTAGATATGCCAGGAAGGCAAATAATGAGCACTGCTGGGGAATCAGCTGGCTTCCCACCCACAACCCCAGAAACCTGTTAATTCATTTTGTTTTCTGGAGTTCTTGGGGTGAGCCCTCATAGAGCTGTCAGTCCTAGGGAGTTTTTTGGGGTTTTTTTTGCTTTTTTTTTTTTTGGTACTGGGGATTGAACCTGGGGCACTCAACCACTGAGCCACATCCCCAGCCCTATTTTGTATTTTACTTAGAGACAGGGTCTCACTGAGTTGCTTAGCACCTCGCTTTTGCTGAGGCTGGCTTTGAACTTGCAATTCTTGTGCCTCAGCCTCCCGACCCGCTGAGATTATAGGCCTCTGCCACCGGGCCCGGGAATCCTGGGGAGTTTTATAGGCAGTTACTACAGGTGCTGTTGAGGACTGCGTAAGAGCGTAGTTGAGCCCTAAGGTAACACAGACATGTAGTATGGGGAGCTCTAACCTCAGGTAGGGATGAAAAGTGTGTTAAAAGGTTTCTGTAGGGCCCAGCAAAGGGGAATGATGACAGAATTCTTCCAAATCAGGCTGTGGTCCTTTACAGCTTGGGTCATTCAAATGGAGATTAAGCCAGGCACAGTGGCGCATGCACTGCTCTCAGGATGCTGAGGCAAGAGGATTATTTGAGTTTAGGAACTTCAGGCCAGCCTGGGTAACATAGTGATACCCTGTCTGGGGCCGGGGAGGTAGTGGGGGAGGGCAAAACGCCTTGGGCTGGTTAGCTGGCATTGTGTATTAAGCACATCCCAAGATTATAGGATGTGTTCTAGGTCAGGAGTGATAAGAAGTGCTTTTAGGTGGGATGAGGGTTAGACCTTAAGCCACATTGAATCACAAAATGAGAAACTTCCTTTTCAGCTGTGTCAGTCTTCTGTGCCCAGCCCAGCAGTGGGCCGGGTGATACTGAGGGAACCAGTGGTGCCTGAGAGAGCTTGTGCCCTGGTGTCAGGGAGCTCACAGTGTTCAGGGCTATATGGAGGAAGCCCAGAGGATGCTCCTGGCTTTTCCTAGGGGAGAGGAGGCAGTGACAGCTGCTTGGAAAAGGGTGTGTGTGTGGGAGAGAGAGAGAGAGAGAGAGAGAGAGAGAGAGAGAGAGAGAGTGTGTGTGTGTGTGTGTGTGTGTGTGTTTCTGGGGATTGAATCCAGGGCATCATACATGCTAGGCGAGTGCTCTACCACTGAGCTACATCTCCTGCCAGAAAAGGGAATGTTTGAAGTATAAGTGGGAGATAGAGGAGAGAACTTTTTATTTCATTTTTGTATTTATTTGGTACTGGGGTTTGAACCTAAGAGCACTTTACCACTGAGCTACATCCCTTGCCCCCCCTTTTTAAAAATTTATTTATTTTTATTCATTTATTATTATTTTTAAAGAGAGAAAGAATTTTTCAATATTTATTTTTTAGTTCTTGGCGGACACAATATCTTTATTTTATTTTTATGTGGTGCTGAGGATCGAACCCAGCGCCCTGCACATGCCAGGCAAGCGTGCTACCGCTTGAGCCACATCCCCAGCCCCTCATTTATTATTTTTGAGGCAGGGTCTCACTGAATTGCTGAGGCTGACCTTGAGTTTGGAATCTTCCTGCATCAGCCTCCCCAGTTGCTAGGATTATAGATATGCAACACCATGCCCTGCTCTTTGTATTTTTTAATTTGAGACAAAGTCTTGCTTGGTTGCAAAGGTGTCCCTGAGGTACTGAGTCAGGCATCAAACTTGTGATCCTCCTGCCTAAGCTTCCCAAGTTGCTGAGTTTACAGGCATATTCCACCATGCCCAGCTGTTTTATTTTTCACAGTGCTAGGAATTGACCCAGGGTCTTGTATGACAGGCAGGCATTCCATCACTGGGCTCCATCCCTAGCCTGAGAACAACTTTTTATGCAGAGTACTGGTAAGGATGATGGCTAGAGCAGAGAGCCTGTATAGGGGTTCTGTGTGTAGCTCTCTGGTAGAGTGTTTGATTAGCATGCACAGGGACCTGAGATTGGACCCCAGCACCAAAATAAAGGAAAAAAACAAACAAACCTGAATGATAGAGGAACAAGTGTTCAGTGCAGCTGAGACCTAGTGGGGAAAGAAGAGGTCAGGCAGTGGGCAGGGTGTGTGCTTCCAGGTCACCTCAGATCCATGTTTTAGATCATAGTTTCCCAAGATTGAAGAATGTGTTCCAGGTCAGGAGTGATGAGAGGTTCTTTTAGGTGGGATGAGGGTTAGGTCTTAAACTGTATTGAATCACATAATGAGAAATTTCCTTTTCAGCTGTATATTCTGTCTTTTTGATGGAATCATGGAAAAGTTTAATTTGGGCGCTGCTGCGTCCTGAACACCTCTGAGATTTGTTGGCCTGTGTGTTTATCAGGCTTAGGCTTAGAGCCTGTAGCAGTCCCTATGTGCTGGACTCAACAATAACAACTTTGTTTGGCTTTTATCTTTACGGTTACTTTCTAGTTAAAACAAGCTTTCAAAAACCTTTTAATTATGAAACATTTCAAAACATGGACAAATCTTTCTTTCTTTTTTTTTTTTTTGCTAATGGTGATATCTAGGACCTTGTGTGTCCTTCACAGAAATGCTGTCTCACTGAGCCACATACCCAGCCCAGAAACATTTCACTTAATTACAATTGTGAGTGGGCCAGGCAAGAGGGTGCACACCTGTAATCCCAACAGTTTGGGAGACTGAGGCAGGAGGATCACAAGTTTGAGGCCAGCCTGAGCAACCAAGTGAGATCCTGTCTCAAAATTTGGGGGAAAAATAAAATTTAAAAGGCTGGCAATGTAGTTCAGTGGTAGAGTGTTCCTGGTTTAATCCCCAATACTGCCAAAAAAAAAAAAAAAAAAGTAAAAAGGTGAGTGAATTTGAAGGAAATATTAAATAAGTGGGTTGTAATAGTGATATGGTCATGAAAGGAGAAGTTGTAAACTTATTGAAGTAAAGATTAAGTTTGGGAAACATAGTTTAGTATTTTGTAAGAGTTAATTTTGTGACTGGTTTGGGAAGAGGGATTAGAGGCCCAGAGACCAGGAGGAATCCAGGGCAGGGACCCAGGGCTGGAGTATAGTGTGGTGCCTTAGGTGTCAGGATGTGGGGTTAGGGAAAGGGATGGACTGGAGAAATGACAGTTACAGGCAGCAGAAAGGACAAGGATCTGGTGCTTGAGAGGAACTAGAGGAGGCCAAGTTTAAGAGAAGACACTGAGGTCAGTATGGGACCTCCTGTGTTTGAAGGCTGGGAGGCATGGAAAAGGCACTGGAATGCGGGGTGCTCCCTAGTTGTGAAAAAAAAAAGTGGGAGATAGGAGAGGGAATGTGGAATGGAAGGCATGGACAGAGAAGCCAGATGGGCCCTGGACTGACCCCTGGTGTTCAAAGCTGCCCATGGGGAGTGGGGAGTGAGCAGAGTGAGAGGAGCAGCACAGTTAGAGCAAACTGGGATTGCACCATGTGCGGGAGCCAAGGGAGGAGAGTCATTCTTGGGGATGGTGTGGCTAGTGGTGCCAGGTACAGTTGGGGTGGCTACAGGTAAGGTCCACCAGAAGTCCATGCAGTTAGTGTTGGGTTAGTGAGCACGAGGCTGGGGAGTAGTGTGTACCAGAGACAGCTCCTGGAGTCATTGTCAGAGCTGCTCACCGCAGCCAAGGTCTGGATAAGATAGCTCACCGGGGTTGTAGGATGGACAGAGATGAGGACCAAGGACTGAGTCCTCATCCCTGGGTTCCAACCCTAGCACCACCAAATAAATACATACATACATACATACTATATATTCTAGCCTAGTAAGAGGAGACTTTTTGTTTGCTTGCTTTGATCCTTGGTGTGTGGCTCTTGATGGCTAGGTGGAGGATGAGCAGGGGTTCTAGGGAGGGAAAAGTGAGGGCCAGCTGCCAGGGGTGGGTTGGGAGCTTGGGTGATGCTGTCAGAGTTAGGGTGGTAATCAAAGGCCTGGCCAGAGGGGGAGGATGTAGAGGCAGGGCTGAGGGGCTAGGATTGGCCTGGCAGGTCTAAGGTCAGGTTTTGGGGAGAGGTAGCTTGATTTTTGGATTTGAGATGGTAGACCCTGGCACCCCAATTCTACCTGACTCCTGCAGGTAGAGGAAGAGCGGCGGAGTGCAGCAGGCAGTGAGAAGGAAGAGGAGCAGGAGGAGGAAGAGGAGGAAGAAGAGGAGGAGGAATATGATGAAGAGGAGGAAGAAGAAGATGATGACCGCCCCCCCAAGAAACCCCGCCATGGTGGCTTCATTCTGGATGAAGCTGGTATGTCATGGGACTCGGCAAGCACTGAGCAGAGCCCACTGAACAAACCTGCCTGGGGACATAAAGACATGAGGACATGGGAACACCTTTAGCTCCATTTCTTGGGGTTATTTTTGTTTGTTTGTTGTTTTTAGTTGTATGTGGTTGGACACAATATCTTTTTTGTATTTATTTTTATGTGGTGCTGAGGATCGAACCCAGGGCCTCGCACGTGCTAGGCGAGCGCTCTAACGCGGAGCCACAACCCCAGCCCGCTGAACATACTTTTAAAACATTTTGGGGCCAGAAGTGTAGTTCAGTGGTATAGCATGTGCTTAGCATTTACCAGGCCCTGGGTTTGATCCTTAGCACCACCAACAATAAAAGTAAAATTGTATATATTAGTTTTCCCTTGGTAGGAAGAAGAGACTTTTTTGTTTGCTTACTTTGATCTTTTGTATGTGTAAATTCCCCCCTCTGTGGTACTGGGGATTGAACCCCCGTGCTCTACCAGTGAGCTACATCCCCAGCTCTTTTTAGGTTTTATTTTGAGACAGGGTCTTGCTAAGTTCCTGAGGTTGGTCTCAAACTTGGGATTCTCCTGCCTCAGCCTCCCAAATAGCTAGGGTTATAGGCATGTGCCACCACACCCTGCCGATTTTATTTTTTAAAGGGGATATGTGGGTGAGGTAGAGGGTGGACATTTAGGCGGGTGGGTCTGTGCGTTGCACCTGACTCTCCTGTAGCAGCTCCTCGGCGTGGCCTGGCCTCTCAGAGCCAGTGTCCTGCTCTGTAGAATGGAGATTCCTAGAACCCATGTTCTAGAGGAAATGCTTCATTCCTGAGAGCTGTTGTCATGAGGTCACCTTTGACCCAACTGTCCCCCTGACTATTTTGCCTTCCGCTTTCAGATGTTGACGACGAGTATGAGGATGAGGACCAGTGGGAGGACGGAGCTGAAGACATCCTGGAGAAAGGTGTGTGTGGGCCCTGCCTCTGTGAGGCGGTGGGAGGGCTCTGTCCTAAAGGGTCTTCCAAGGCCTTCTCCCACCCCATGCCCTGTACCACCCCGACCCCTGTCCTTTTCACCTTGCTTCTTTCTGTCCTTGCCAGAGAGACCAGCTCCCCACCCTTTTCCTTTTAGGCCCATGAGTGGGGGGCTGGGATTATGGGGTGGTGGGGATTGTGGGGAGAGGACTCTGGGACCCCAGGGCCCCAGTGAATCCCTTCTGTGGGTTGTTGGGTGGGCAAGATACCCCCCACTTCCTGGGCCAGTGCCCCCTGTTCCCTGTTATTTTCGTTCTGTGCGCCTCATACATTCCGGCTTCTCCCACCACCTGGTGCCTGGCCTTTACTTTTGATTTTCAACCTTCTCGTGTCCCTCCTTTCCCCTCCCCCAACCCATTGGTTGATTTTGCTGCTATAATTTGGCTCATACTTTGTCTGCCCTCGCCCACCACCACCACCACCACCACCACCACCACCACCTCCTCCTCTTCCTCCAAGTAGAAGAGATTGAAGGTAAGAACCTGGAAAGTGTGATTTGTGACCCTCTCCCATAGCCTGATGTTTCTGCCTTCCGACAGCATCTTGCCCTCAGCCCTTGACCCTGTCTGGCTTCGGGGCTTTGACTCATGTAGAGTCCAAAATCAGGGAGTTCTAGAGCTAGGTCTCCAGCCCCGGTTAATCTGGGAATGTGTGTTGGATCTCTGTACGTGACTGAGCATTGTGGGTGGCACAGATGCAAGGTGTGGGATGAAGTCAGGGTGTGTTTAGACAGTGGCTGTGAGAGGGGGACTGTTCAGTGTGCCCCAACAGCTGGGCCCTGTCCCCAAGCCTTTGGGTGAAATGATGAGAAAGAGCATAGCGGGTGAGGGCTGGGGCTTCCTCAGGAGGTGTCTTCCTGCCCCAGGTCAGGCTCTGGCTCCCTTGCCCCCAGCACATGCTCCAGGCCCTGCTCTCCACCCTCACTTACCCCGTCTACGTATTTGTTTCCAGCCTCCAATATTGATAATGTTGTCCTGGATGAAGACCGTTCGGGAGCCCGCCGCCTACAAAACCTGTGGAGGTGAGCAAGGAGGGGAAACTGGGGTGGGGCTGGCTCTCTTGGGGAAATTTGGGAGCAAATCAGCCCACCCTCTCCTCCCTTGCCTTCAGTTCATGTTTGCTTTCCTCCTCGACCCCAGGGACCAGCGAGAAGAAGAACTGGGCGAGTATTACATGAAGAAATACGCCAAGTCATCTGTGGGAGAGACGTAAGGGCAGGGTGGGGAGAGGTGGCCCCACGAGGGAAGAGGGAGGACCTCACAGATCTTCACCCCTCCTCCCTGACACCCATCTCTCTCCAGGGTGTATGGAGGGTCTGATGAGCTCTCAGATGACATCACCCAGCAGCAGCTGCTCCCAGGAGTCAAGTAAGGGGCTGGCATGAGACAGAAAGTCTGAAGTGGGAATGTGGTATGGGGTGATGGTGCCCAATGGGTCACTTGCTGGAGTAAGTTGGGACAGATGCAGTGGCAGGAGGCAAGGGAGGGCCAGTTGCAGCTCTCTTCTATGTATAGATGAGAGAGTGGGAGAACCCTGGAGAGGGGGAAGAAGCAGGGCTGTGGTGAGTTCTGTGTTTCTTGTTGAGGACAGAGTTCCTCTAAAGGGTTTCCTTTTCCCTCTGCCACCTAGGGATCCCAATCTGTGGACAGTCAAATGTAAGGTGCGTGCACTGGCTCTGGGACTCGGGGAAGTCAGAATGGAGACACTGCTTGTCAGGGAGACTTTGTGTCTGTTCTGGGTCTCCTCGGCCTGTGGGTTTCCTGATCCTTCTGTCTACTCCTCCATCCTTCTCCTGTGTGTGCCCATGCCCCCACCCTCCCCGCCCCATTCACTCCTTACTCCCTCCCTCCTCCCCTTCCCATCTCCTACCCTGCCTTTCTTGATGTCCATCCCTCTCTGTTTCTCATTCCTCATTCTCTCCTGCTTATCTTTCTGCCCCACTGACTGCCCTTTTGGTTGCTGTCCTGCCCACTTTTTCCATGTTCTACCCTCCGTCTTCCCAGCTCTTCCAGATCTGTCTCTCTTCTTCCAGATTGGGGAGGAGCGAGCCACAGCCATCTCCCTGATGCGCAAGTTCATTGCCTACCAATTCACAGACACGGTAAGTGGGGTAGTCAGGAGCCTTGGGGATGAGGGACAGGCCAAACTCAGAAGGATGTTATAGGTTTCAAGGGCACCAAATGTCCCTGGATTTAGGCAGAGCTGTTTACTGTTGAACTGCGGCATGACTGGAGAGCTCTTCTGCACCTTGCAGAGCTTTGTCTTTGTTCTTTGCATTTCTTATGAAACCCCACAGCCCCTGTAATTCTTTGGAGGTCTGTCAGCTAGCTTCCTGTGCCTTCTGCAAGAGACTGAGTTTTGCCTGGTGATCAACCCTGTGGGGCAGCTGTCATCCTCTTACAGTTGAAGAGGGTGTCACAGGACAGGGTAGCTTGGCTAAGTCCATGAGGGACCTGGGGGCTTGGGGCTTGTTCAGAAAATTCCCTCCTTGTCTCATTCACATAGTCCCCACATACTCACAGAGCCCTTTCTCAGTGCTTGTCCCTGCACTGGGTGATGCTGAGGGTACAGTGGCCACTGTGCCAGAGCTGGTCTTTGCTCCACCTTCCATGTTCACTCACAGCATGAAAAACAAGCGGTAATGTCATGGCCCGTCAGACAGCAAGTGATGCTTTGAGAACCTAGATCTTTTGTTAGACTGCCAGGGTCTGAATCCTCTCCTGCCACTTCTATCTGTGTGACTTGATTAAGCTTCTTGCATCCCTGGGCCTTTTGCTTGCCTTTTAGCATCGTTAGGATTAAATGACCTGGGACATGTCCAGCTCTTGGCCAGGGCTTAACTTGCAGCTTGTTTTCAGTAAGCATAGTTGTTAACAAAGGTGCACATTTGGCAATTTGGAACCAGCCCTCCAAAATCCGTGAAACTAGTGCAGGTGTGCTGGCGGATAGTTTTCTTAGTAGTGTTCCTGTTAGTCTAAGGAACTTTTTTTTTTTTTTTTTTTTTTTTTGGTACTACGGATTTAACCCAGGAGCACTTTACCACTGAGCTACACCCCCAGTCTTTATATGTTTAATTTTAAGACAGGGTTTTACTAAGGTGTGGGGGCCTCAAACTTGTAATCTTCCTGGCTCAGCCTCCTGACTCACTGATATTATAAGCCACGTGCCACTGTACTCAGTCTTGAGTCTTGCTTTGATCTGCTAAAGTGATCACTGTTGGATAGTAGGGACATGATTTGCAAATTATGATTTGGAATATGTTCAAACCTTCCTACCTCATATCCAGGGCTGAAATACTAGTCACCTCATTTGAGTTATGACTCTGATAACTCAACTTGTTTTTGTTTTTAATGTCCAAAGTAATAAAAGCCCAAAGTCCCATTTTTCAGAAGCAATTCCTATTGGCTCTTGCGTTTTCTGGTCCATCTTCTGTGCATATTCAAAGGTACATGTCTTTTTTTACCCCCTGTAAACAGAATGGTATTATATGCTTGTCATTCTATAGCCAGACCCTTGTCATTCTATAGCCAGCCCGTTTTATTTAATTAAATTAATTAATTAATTAATTTTAAAAATATCTTTATTTTATTTACTTATTGTTATGTAGTGCTGAGGATCGAACCCAGGGCCTTGCACGTGCTAGGTGAACGCTTTACTGCTGAGCCACAACCCCAGCCCCCGTTTTATTTTTTTAATCTTCTAAAATTGGGGAGGTTTTGTCCATATTTTTCATTGGTATATTATAGCTCTACATAATGGTGGGAGTCCCTGTTACACATCTAAACATGCACACGATATAACAATATATTTTGGTCAGAATCATTCCCTACTTTCCCTTCCCTCCTCTCGTCCTTCCCCCTGAGTTCAATCCCCAATACCAAAAAAAAGAAAAAAAAGTGTTCCTTCTTTTCCACATCCTCTTTGGCATTTATTATTGTTTGTATTCTTGATTAGCCAGACTTGTCATATCTGTCATGTCAATGCCATATCTTGTCATATCAATGTCATATCTGTCTTTCCACACTCGGGAAACAAGTTTTTTTCAATGTCTGCATGAGCTTCCATTGTATAGATGGACTGTTCTTTATTTACCCACTATCTCAATAATGGACAGGTTTTCTTTATCTGGATTTTTATTTTTTATTATTTATTTATTTTGATGCTGGGAATTGAACCCAGGGACACTTTGCTACCGAGCCACATCCTCAGCCCTTTTTTATTTTTTATTTTGAGACGGCCTCACTAAGTTGCTGAGGCTGGCCTTGAACTTGCGATCCATATGCCTGACCTCTTCCCTCACATTTTTTTTTTTTCTTTTTCTTGGTAGTGGGGATTGAACTCGGGCGGAGTGGCCTCAACTGTTACACCTGACCTCTTGCCCCATATATGTATTTTTTTGTACTGGAGGCACTCAACCACTGAGCCAAATCCCCAACTCTATTTTTTATTTTATTTAGAGACAGGGTCTCACTAAGTTGCTTAGGGCCTCCCCATTGCTGAGGCTGGCTTTGAACTCTGGTGATCCTTCTGTCTCAGCTTCCTAAACTACTGGGATTACAGGCATGCACCACTGTGCCTGGCTTCTTCCCTAAGTTTTAACTTTTCTAAATAGTACTGGACAGTTGGGACATGTTTTTTCTTTCCCTATTGGGTTTTAGAAAAGATTTGCATGTTAGTATAAAGTTCTACATTATTCTTTCTGAGTGGGTAGATTTCATGATAGGGACACATCTTTGATATACTTAATTTCTTATCAGTAATGTATAGGATGATTCTGCTTTTGGGCTATCATAGTGAACATCTTGTTTTTCACCTAACACTGTCTCTTGAACATTTTTTCATATCATATTGAATAGAGCTGTGTCACTCTTTGTAAGGCTTTGTAATCAATTGGCTGGATCTTGGTCATGACTTGCTTAAATAATCTCTTTTGTTGAACACTTGGGTGGTTTCTACTTTTCACCATCACAACCAATGCTGAAGCAATCTAGTTGCTTTTTTAAAAAATGAGATGTAATTAATACATCATAAAATTCACTCTTTTTTTTTAAATATTTTTTAGTGGTATATGGACACAATATCATTATTTTTATATGGTGCTGAGGATCGAACCCAGGGCCTCACACATGCAAGACAAACGCTCTACCACTGAGCCACAACTCCAGCCCCAAAATTCACTCTTTTAAACTGTAAAATTCTGTGGCTTTTAACATATTTCAGCATACTCAGTATGTTCACAACCATGAACACTGTTTAATTCCAGAACATTGCCATTTCTCCAAATAACCCATACCCATTAGTAGTCACTTCCTGTTCCATAGTCCTGGGTAACCATTAATCTATTTTCTGTTTCTATGGATTTGACACAGTTCAGGGTATTTTATATAAATGGAATAACATGATATGTGATCTCTTTATGACTCACCTCCTTACCTTTACATAATATTTTCAAGGTTTATCCATGTTGTAGCATATATCAGATTTCATTAGTTTTGTTCTTTAGTGTTTTATTTGGTGCGGGGGCAGGGAGCGTGCTAGGGATGGAACCCAGGGCCTCAGACTTGCTGGGCAAGTGTTCTACCACTGAGCTATATTCCTAATTCCCTCTCTTTTTTTAGATTTTTTTTTTTTTTTTTTTAGTTGTCAATGGATCTTTTATTTTATTTATTTACATGCAGTGCTGAGGATCAAACACAGGGCCTCACACATGCCAGGCAAGCGCTCTACCACTGAGCCATAACCCCAACCCTTTTTCAATATTTTGAGACAGGGTCTAGCTAAGTTGTCCAGGCTGGCCTTGAACTTACTATTCTCCTACCTCACTAAGCCTCCCAAATTGCTGGGATTGTGTGCCACTGTACTCAGTCCCTTGTTTGTTTAAGTACTATATTATATTTTATTGTATGGCCAAGCTATAATTTAATCAATCTTTTGGGGCATTTTAGAAATTTCCAGTCTTGAAGCTGGGGCTGTGGTCCAGTGGTAGAGCGCTTGCCTAGCATGTGTGAGGCCCTGGGTTCAATTCTCAGCACCAAATATAAACAAATAAATAAATAAAGGTCCATCAATAACTAATAAAAATATTTTTAAAAAGATGGCCTTTAGGGCTGGGGATGTGGCTCAAGCGGTAGTGCGCTCTCCTGGCATGTGTGCGGCCCAGGTTCGATCCTCAGCACCACATACAAAACAAAGATGTTGTGTCCGCCGAGAACTAAAAAATAAATATTAAAAAAATTCTCTCTCTCTCTCTCTCTCTCTCTCTCCTTCCCTCCCTCTCTCTATCTTTAAAAAAAAAAAAAAAAAAAGATGGCCTTTAAAAATAAATAAATAAATAGATGAAAATTTCCAATCTTGGTTATTTGTTGTAATAAGTAACTCTAGGGCTGGGAAAGCATCTCAGTGGTAAAGTACTTGTCTAGGGTGCATGAGGTCCTGGGTTCTATCCCCAGCACTACAAAAAATAAAATCTCAAAATTTTAAACAATAGTCCTACAAAAAAAATAACTGAAAGTTTAAAAAATAGGTAGGCCGGGTATAGTAATGATACCTATTATCCCAGGAGCTTGGAATGCTGAAGCTGGAGGATCATAAGTTTAAGGCTAGTCTGGACAATTTGGCAAGCAAGATCTTGTCTCAAAAATTTAAAAATATACATATAAATAAAAAGGGCTTGGGATATAGCTCAGTGCTAAAAGCACTCCTGGGTTCAATCCCCAGTCTCCCACCCTCCCCCAGAAAATCGCACAGCTAGGTATGGTGGCATGTGCCTGTAATTCCAGCTATTCAAGAGGCTGAGTTAGTAGGATCACAGGTTAAAGGCCAGCTTGGGCAATTTAGTGAGACCCTGTTTCAAACAGGGTTGGGAATGTAGCTCAGTGATCAGTACTGGATTCAGTACTAGTACTGCAAAAATGAATGGATGGATGGGTGAATGAATGAATAAATAATACAAAAATATGCTGGGCACAGTGGCACATACCTGTAATCCCAGCAACTAAAGAGGCTGAGGCAGGAGAGTCGGAAGTTCAAAGTCAGCCTCAGCAACTTAGCAAGATCCTGTCTCAAAATAAAAAGGACTTGGGGTGTGTCTTAGTGGTTAAGCACCCCTGATTTATCCCTGGTATCAAAAATAAATTAATTAATTAGAACTTTGAAGGCCCTAAGTTCTATTCCCAGCACCAAAACAAAAATTAAAATTTATTAAAAATAAATAATAGCAGTGAATATCCTTGTATCTATGACATTGTGCCAACACAAGTCTGGGGTTAGTTTCCTAGAAGAGAGCCTGTAGAGTGGTAGTCATTACTGTCACTGGCAATTGTACTTGACCATCAACTTCTACCTGCTCCCTATAGCCCCTGCAGATCAAGTCAGTGGTGGCACCAGAGCACGTGAAGGGCTATATCTACGTGGAAGCCTACAAGCAGACCCATGTGAAGCAGGCCATCGAGGGTGTGGGCAACCTGAGGCTCGGCTACTGGAACCAACAGATGGTGCCCATTAAGGAGATGACAGATGTGCTCAAAGTGGTGAAGGAGGTGGCCAACCTGAAGCCGAAGTCCTGGGTCCGCCTCAAGCGAGGCATCTATAAGGATGACATTGCTCAGGTGCTGCGAGTTGGGGCAGCCAAGGGGGCTTCTCTGATCTATCCTCTCCTGTCCTTTGTCCTTCCCACCCCCATTTGGCGTGCAGAGAATATAGAGTCCTGCTTAGGTTAGAGGGAATCAGAGCCCTCGGTTCTGTTCTGAGCACTCAGGTGGCCGTCTTTGGCACTTTCAAAGGTGTGTGAGTAAAGATCTGAAGGAGGTGAGCAGTGAGCTGTGGAGAGAGTGTGGTGGGCAGAAGGGGTAGCACTCAAGATGGTCCCTGGCTGAAGCAGAGGGAGCGAGGGTAGGAGTGCAGAGATGCACTCAGGGAGGTGCTGAGGCCTGGCGGTCAGGGGTAGGCCTAGGCTTCACTTGGAGTAAGATGGGAAGGTGGTAAGGGACATGGTTTGATTTGTGTTTTAATAGAATCGTTTTGACTTTGTTGAGACTAGTTCAATATTCTTAGGCTGGGGCGCTGTTGCTCCCAGGAGCTATTTGGCAGTTTCTGGAGATATTTTTTAGTTACCTGGGGAGAGATTGACCCTAGTATCTAGGAAACAGAAGTCATGGATGCTGATGACATCCCACAATACACAAGGTCAGTAGGGCTGATGCCAGGGAGCTCTGGAATGAGCTGAAGGGGCCACACAGCAGGAACAGGGAGCCCTGCCAGGAGGCCCTGTCTGCCACAGTCCAGGTGGCAGGTGCTTGTGGGACAGGACTGAGGCTGTAGAAAAGGGAAGAGGTCAGGATTTTGAAGGCAGAGCTGACAGGATTTGCTTACAGATTGGATATAATTGTGCAAGAAAGAAGGAATCAAGAATGAATCCAGGGCTAGGTGTGGTGGGGCACATCTATAATCCCAGCTACTTAAGAGACTGAGGCAGGAAAATCACGAATTCAAGGCTGGTCTCAGCAACTTGTTGAGAGCCTGTCTCAAAAAATAAAAAGGGCTCTTGAGGCTAGGGTTGTGGCTCAGCAGTAGAGCGCTCGCCCAGCGCTTGCAAGGCGCTGGGTTTAATCCTCAAGGCCACATAAAAATAAATAAATAAAATAAAGTTATTAAAAATAAAATAAAAAGGGCTATAGGTGTGTATTAGTGCTGAAGCACCCAGTGTTCAGTTCCTGGTACCAAAATAAACAGTAAAATTCCAGGTTGTGAGCCTGACCAGATGAATGAAGTAGAAGATGGCTGGGACAGGGGCAGGTTGGGGAAAACAGTCGCTTAGCTGTGACCATCTGTGTTTTAGGGACCTTCCAAACATCCAAATGGGCATGTCAGGCAGGCAGTGGATGTTCTGCTCCAGACCTGGGAGAGGCAGGCAGGCTAGATAGGGGCTTCTGGGAGTTGCCAGTTGTCTGATCTCTTCCCCATCACTCTCTTCCCCTTGCTGGTACCTGCCCTTCCAGTGTCTGGGTTCAGGGAGGCAGGACCAGACCTGCTGACCCCCCCCTCTGCCCTGTGCAGGTGGACTACGTGGAGCCCAGCCAGAACACCATCTCTTTGAAGATGATTCCACGCATTGACTATGACCGCATCAAGGCCCGCATGAGCTTGGTACTGCGGGGTGTGCTGCCTGGTGAGGGGACACTTGATCTTGCTGGTGGCTAGATCTCCCCCCTCACCTTTCCACCCATGGCCCTTTTTTCTGCAGAAAGACTGGTTTGCCAAAAGGAAGAAGTTCAAGCGGCCTCCACAGAGGCTCTTTGATGCTGAGAAGATCAGGTGAGAGTGTGCGTGGGCTTGGGGCAGTAGGGTGGGGTCCCTGTGACTGTGGTGCAGTGTGACTTTGCAGGCTGCTCTGCCAAGCTGGGTAGAGGTAGTTGTAGGTGGTGAGCTGGGCAGACAGCCTCGGGCACACTACTTTTACACTCCTATGCATCAGTTTCCTTTGCTTCAAAGATTGATTATAGCTGGGCATGGTGACTCATGCCTGTCACAGTGACTCAGAAGGCTGAAGCCGGAGTATTATAAGTTCAAGGCCAGCCCCTGCAACTTAGTGAGAATCTGTCTCAAAATAAAATAAAAAAGAAAAAGGGGGCTGGGGATACAGCTCAGTTGGTAGAGTGCTTGCCTCACATGCACAAGGCCCTGGGTTCAATCCCAGCACCACAAAAACAAGCAAACAAAGCAAAAAGAAAAGGCAGGAGATATAGCTAAGTGGTGGACACCCCTGGGTTCAGTCCACAGCATCCCTCCCCCAAAAAACACATTGATAATGATGGTTCAAGATGGTAATGACCTGGCTTCTCTAGATTACAGTGAGAATCGAACTGATATGCATGTGTGCCCAGAACAGCACTCTGCAGGTAGTGAGAATGTTAATGTATCACATGTTAAAATGGGGTTTACAGATCATGTTAGACTCCATAAAAAGTCTCCACCCCTGATCTCCTGGCCACCTGCGGTGGGGGTGCAATGACTCCCATCCTCCCCAGTGAAGGGGCAAATTGGAGCAGCCTGGGCTGCCAGCATGTGGGCCTGGTGGGCTCCACCAGGGCAGGGCTAGAAAGGAGCGAAGAGGTGCCAGAGGCACCAGTGCCGCCCTGCGCTCTGTCCTGTTCTGGAACTGCCTGCCTGTGAGTCAGCTGGGCAGATTCCTCTTCTGTTTTGGGGCTGGAGATGGAAGCCAGGCCTCCAGGCAAGGCCCCACCAGGCAGGTTCTCTTTTCGGTTCAGGCTGCGCTGTAGAAGGTGCCTTTCAGTCTGTAGCCAAGGGCCTTGCATACTTCCTGTCTGAATTAGCTCCATCCAGCTGGCACTCTCCCGCATGGCAGAGAGCAGACTATAGTGACCCTGCCCCCACAGAAGGCTGATAGGGTTCCCTGACACGTCCGGCAGAGCGTGCTGTTCCCCACACCTGACTTGTAGAGAAGATGGTTGGGGGAATGGCAGCAGGGACCTGGCCTGTTCCTCTTGTGCTTTTCCATTTTGGACGGTGGCGGCCATTATCCTTCCCCTTCTGGGAGCCTGGAACGGAACGAGGTACCTGTACTGTGCGTGCTGGGCAAGGGGCACAGGTGGCCCAGGGGCTGGATAGTTCAGGAACAAGCCTGGAGTCCCACTTGCCTGTGTTTGAATCCTGACCCTCAAAATTGCTGGTTTGGCTACCTTGAGCTTGTGGTGTGACCTCCCTGAGCCTGTCCCCTCACCAGGAACATGAGCACAAATCCATTGTCACAGGGCTTAGGGGACTTTAATGAGGCTGTGGCTGTTTAGGCTAGGCCATGCTGACTGCACCATAAATCCTGTCATTAGTGTCTGACATTAATGCCTTGTTGAGCCACTCTTTACTGAGCACCTACTACACAACAGACACTATTTAGAGGAGGTCAGTAAAGAAGGAGTCAGCATTGTTAGTTAGGAATCAGAGCAAACAGTAGCTCTTCAAGTGGTGATGCGTGTGCTGGTAATAAATAAATAAGTAAGTAAGTAAGTAAGTAAGTGGGAGATGGGGCACAGGGGTCTGGGGAAGTCCTACCTAGAGGGTGTTTGCTGGAAGCTGGGCAGGCATTCCTGTTGTCCTCTCCCTTTGCTATCTGAGGAGACTGAGGCACAACAAGGTCCTCTTCATGACCCCTTTTGCTGTCTGCTCCCAACAAAATACCAGGTCCCTGGGGGGCGACGTTGCCTCCGATGGTGACTTCCTCATCTTCGAGGGGAACCGGTACAGCCGAAAGGGGTTTCTGTTCAAAAGCTTCGCCATGTCAGCTGTGGTATGTTCCATGTTTCTGTCCTGAGGTGTGAGGGGGGACAGTGTCACACACACACATGCCTGGCAGGGCAGTGCTCATGAGGTGGGGGAGCTCCTCCCTCTGCGCCCCGGCCCACAGGCAGCAGGTTGTCTGGGTATGTCCTGGGGAGTGGCTCTCGGCTGGGCCTTGCACTAACCTCTGCCCTCCTGCCCCGGGGCTTAGATCACAGAGGGTGTGAAGCCCACGCTGTCTGAACTAGAGAAGTTCGAGGACCAGCCAGAGGGCATCGACCTGGAGGTGGTGACAGAAAGCACAGGTATCTGGGGGCGGGGTCTGAAGGTCTATTCAGAGGGCTTTGTGTATTTGGGGATAAGCTGTGTTCAGGGCCCTGGGGTGGCTGCTCAGTCAGTCAGCCATGTGGCTGTCCCCACAGGGAAGGAGCGGGAGCACAACTTCCAGCCCGGGGACAATGTAGAGGTGTGTGAAGGCGAGCTCATCAACCTGCAGGGCAAGGTCCTCAGCGTGGACGGCAACAAAATCACCATCATGCCCAAGCACGAGGACCTCAAGGTGGGCGTGCACAGGGTGCTGGCTGGACCTGGGTCCAGGAGGCGGGCAAAGATTTGGGGGCCTGCCTGCCTGCCTGCACGTGGGTGACCAGGCTCTGGTGTGCCTGGCTTCACCTCCATCTTCAAGGCCACATCTAGGCCTTCCAGTTCCCAGTGAGAGGCTGTGCCGAGGGGGTAACATGCGTGCACCTCTGGCCAGGCCAGGTTGGGGTGTGTGCAGGGCCCACTGTTGTGATTTGGGGGAAGAGATGTCTGGTTACAGTTCTGGGGCCTGGTGTGTAGGTTCTGTCTGTCCTCAGGGAGCTCCTGGGTGTCTTTGGTGACTGGGCTGTGGATATACAGCGTTTATGTTCCATGTTCCTGTCCCGAGGTGTGAGAGGGGACAGTGCCACACGCACACATGCTTGCGGGAATTCCAGGAGAGATGTTCATCCAAGAAACATTCCTGAGGCATGGCTAGGTGTTGGGTGGCATGGTTAGGTCGGCCACAGGTATATATTGGTGGTGGCGTGGTTAACCAGGGAGCCGCTGAGGGCAGGATTCTGGTATTCGTCGCCTAGAGGTGTGTCTGAGTGACTGTTGGGTGTCACATGGCGTCGAAGGCTGGTGCAAGCCAGTGTGGGGTGTCTGAGGTGTGGCTCTCTGGGGGCGGGGCCTGAAGGTCTGTTCAGGGGCTTTGTGTATTCGGGGATAAGCTGTGTCTGTGGTGCCCTGCAGATGTCTTGTATCTTGAGGGCTGACTGTCTTTGTGGGGTGAAGCATTGTCTAGGTCCAGATCCTGTCTGAGGGCCTGTTTTCTCCAGGGCCATCAGGTGGCCTCAGGTGGTGGGCAAGCCTAGAGTGGGTTTTGGTGTTGGCCTCTTCCTGGAACGTGAGGGGTTCTGAAGGCAAGAGGGGCAGGCAAGCTGTGGTGGTCCCTCTCACCTGCTCACTTCCCTCACACCCAATCCCCCAGGACATGCTCGAGTTCCCCGCCCAGGAACTTCGGAAGTACTTCAAGATGGGGGACCACGTGAAGGTGATCGCTGGCCGATTTGAGGGCGACACAGGCCTCATTGTGCGGGTGGAGGAGAACTTCATCATTCTCTTCTCTGACCTCACCATGCATGAGGTAGGTGTGTGGATGGGCGTGTCAAGAGGAGACCAAGGGACAGTTTACTGAGAGCCACCTCACCCTCGTACCTTTTCCCGGCAGCTGAAGGTGCTACCCCGGGACCTGCAGCTGTGCTCCGAGACGGCCTCAGGTGTGGACGTGGGGGGCCAGCATGAATGGGGTGAGCTGGTGCAACTGGACCCCCGGACCGTAGGTGTCATCGTGCGACTAGAGCGGGAGACCTTTCAGGTATGTGCCACACCCAGTGGTGGGGGCTTACTTTTAGGGACTTCCTCTCCCACAACCCCCTCATCTTGCCAGAGCTGAGTTGCAGACGAGGCTCTGTCACTTGAGTCTGGCTGTGTGACACTTATCAGCAAGTGGCAAGTCATTTACCCTCCCTGTGCCTTGATTTCACTGCCAGTAAGATAACAGCTGCATCTGCTTCACTGGCCACGAACGACTCCCTGACGTCAGATATGTACCCTGGAACTGGTGCTATCAAGGACAGGGCGCTCTCGCTCTTCCCCTTTGCCCTGGATGTGCGAGTCAGAGAGTGAAGCGCTCAGGACCTGCACTGTGGGTCGTTGCTTCTGTGCTGGATGACCCTAGAAAATCACCCCTTCAGCACTCACTTCCCCCACCGTAGACAGAAATCACGACAGCACCCCCCTCAGAGGGAGGTGTGTATGGAGAGTCTGATCTGGGCTTGGCGCAGAGGAATGGGTCAACAGTGTTCCCTCCTGTCCATCTCAGGTCCCTGAGGCTCAGCCAGGAGGCACAATATCTTCCCAAAGAGTGTTTTGGAACAGTTGAGCTCGTTTTGGGATGGCTCACTGCCTGGAGGGTGATGCTCTGACTTTGCCTGCCCCACAGGACAGTCTCCCACAAGGAGGGCGCACTGCTCCACCTCACCCTGACCCCTCAACCTCTTGGCACCTCTTCCTTTGTAGGTGCTGAACATGTATGGGAAGGTGGTGACTGTCAGGCACCAGGCTGTGACTCAGAAGAAAGACAAACGCTTCGCTGTGGCCCTGGATTCTGAACAGAACAACATCCACGTGAAAGACATTGTCAAGGTCATCGACGGACCCCACTCGGTGAGTATAAGCTCCTGCTTCCAGCGGAATCTGAAAGTTGTGGTAGGATGGGGCAAGGCCCAAGAGTGACTCTTCTCTCCTCTGCCTAGGACCGGGAGGGTGAGATCCGTCATCTGTACCACAGCTTTGCCTTCCTCCATTGCAAGAAGCTGGTGGAGAATGGAGGCATGTTTGTCTGCAAGACCCGCCACCTGGTGCTGGCTGGGGGTTTGAAGGTGAGGTGGGCATGGCAGGACTCTGTGTATTGGGTCCCCGGCTCAGCTCTACAGCCTTCCTTGGGCCCAAGAGTAGCAAGATTGGGCTTATTGGCGGGGAGCGGTTAGGAGAGCAATTGTCATTGTCAAGTCCTTGAAAAAGCACAAGATAAGTTTCCTTGGGATTCTGAGTTGCTCGCCCAGTCACTCCATCCATCCAGTTTTATTGAGCCACCAACTTTGGGCGCCAGACACTGCAGACACTGCAGACAGAAGTCACTGCTCTCCTAGAGCTGGTACTCCAGAGGCCAGCAGATTCTTAGATGCCCAAATGATACAGCGGGCAGCCGTGGCAGCCATGCAGAGGAGCGGAACTGGGTGGGAAGACAGAATCACTGGGGCTGCCACTTTAGGTAGAGGAGGAGACAAAAAACGAAGAATGGAGAGCCATGTGAACTTGGTGTGGGGGGTTAGCAGCTGCAAAGGCCCCGAGGTAGGACTTGTACATAATCACGTATAAAAAAGAAACTCTGGTCTGGGTACCAGGGACCAGGAGGTGACCTCAGGGCTCTGCAAGATGAGACGATGAATTCTTATGGCTTTTAGTTTTTGTGTTATTAGGGACTTCAATTTTTGACTAGCCACATTTCAGTTTCACTCCTTGGCCAAGGGAAGCCCAGTCATCTGGATCTGCCACAACGGCAGAGGGGTGGGAAAGGAGGCGTTATCTCCAGGAGGAGGAGGGAGGGCTGCTGGGCAGGTCAGACAGGAAACGTCCATGTGGAGAAGGTCGGTGTGGTGTGGAGGGCTGGAGACCGTTACCCAGGCCCTACAGTTCACTCCTTGCCCCTCCCCTAGCCCCGAGATGTGACCAACCTCACTGTGGGCGGCTTTGTCCCTATGAGCCCCCGGATCAGCAGTCCCATGCACCCCAGTGCTGGAGGTGAGGGGGGTCAGAGGCCAGGGTTGTGTCTGGGGGGTGGGAGGGTGTGAAGGGGAACCTTGGCTACTCAGCTTAAGCCACTCATTGCTCAGGGGTCAGGGGTGGACACAGGATGCTCCTAACCCAACGTGTCAAGCAGACATGTTGGAGGGGAGGGCGGGGTCCTAGGGGACTGGTGACATTCTTCTCCCTCCCAGGTCAACATGGAGGCTTCGGTAGCCCAGGTGGAGGTGGTGGCGGCATGAGCAGGGGCCGAGGGAGGAGAGACAATGAGCTCATTGGCCAGACAGTGCGCATCTCCCAGGGACCCTACAAAGGTGACCTGCAAGGCCATGTGGAGGCCTGGTGGGACCAGGTGGGGCCAGGTGGGGAAGCCCAGGCCTGACCTCCTGCTCCCCACAGGTTACATTGGTGTGGTGAAGGATGCCACCGAGTCCACAGCCCGTGTGGAGCTGCACTCCACCTGCCAGACCATCTCGGTGGATCGCCAGCGTCTCACCACGGTGTACGGCTGGGCCAGGGGAGGGCCAGTGGTGGGTGAGGGGCAGTGCGAAGGCCCCACTCACACACTGTTCTGTCCACAGCGGCTCTCGGCGTCCTGGTGGCATGACCACAACTTACGGGCGGACACCCATGTATGGCTCCCAGACACCCATGTATGGCTCTGGCTCCCGCACACCCATGTACGGCTCGCAGACACCTCTCCAGGACGGTGAGTACGGCCAGGGTGTGGGGGTGGGGGGGCGCGGGGGGGCGGGATAGGACATAATGGTGGGCATGCGTGTCTCTCACGTTACAGGCAGCCGCACTCCACATTATGGCTCACAGACACCCCTACATGATGGCAGCCGCACTCCTGCCCAGAGTGGGGCATGGGACCCCAACAACCCCAACACACCATCACGGTGAGGGCCAGGTTCTGAGGCACGAGGTGCAGGGGCTTGGGCATGTGAATGGGTATGTTGTGGCATCCAGGGGCAGAAGGCTCTGGGGGATGTACCCGAAGGCCCAGGCAGGAGTAGGTGTGGCTGGGAATGGGGCCATCCAGCCACTGTGGATAGCCACTGCCATGATGCCTAGGCAGGTGGCCCCCATCTGCTCATGGTCTCTGCTGTGGAATGGCATGTGTTGCCATCCAACAGCATCTGCCACCTTACCATCCCCAGTTCTCAGCTGACTTCTGTCCCCAACAGGGCTGAAGAAGAGTATGAGTATGCCTTCGACGATGAGCCTACTCCGTCTCCACAGGCCTATGGGGGGACCCCCAACCCCCAAACACCTGGCTATCCGGATCCTTCCTCCCCCCAGGTCAACCCACAGTATAACCCACAGACTCCAGGGACGCCAGCCATGTGAGTGCCCTGGGCTAGCCCTGATCACGGCTGCACACACCCTCCCACTGCCTCACCCCCTGTGCCTTCCCTGATGAACAAATGTCCCTTCTTTCCTGTGTCTTCAGGTACAACACAGACCAGTTCTCCCCCTATGCCGCCCCCTCCCCTCAAGGCTCCTACCAGCCCAGCCCCAGTCCCCAGAGCTACCACCAGGTGGCACCAAGCCCAGCAGGCTACCAAAACACCCATTCGCCAGCCAGCTACCACCCCACACCCTCGCCCATGGCCTATCAGGTACTGGTCACCTTGGATGCCCTGCAGAGCAGTGGGCTAGAATGGACTGTGGCCTACGGCCAGGCCAAGTGACTGTTCCAGTGACACTATCCTCTGTTCCCCTGTAGGCAAGCCCCAGCCCTAGCCCAGTTGGCTATAGTCCGATGACACCTGGAGCTCCCTCCCCTGGTGGCTACAACCCGCACACACCTGGCTCAGGCATTGAGCAGAACTCCAGCGACTGGGTAACCACTGACATCCAGGTGAAGGTGCGGGACACCTACCTGGACACACAGGTGGTGGGTCAGACAGGAGTCATCCGTAGTGTCACGGTGAGTGGGAAACAGGCATGTTATGGTGATTGGTCAGCAGGCATCCTCTCCCTGGGTGCCCCCAATTTTCATGTGTGGGTTTTTTTGTTTTTGTTCTTTAACTAACCACATTGACAAAGATCCATCCATAGGTGGACAGGCACGGGAGGGTTCGGGGTTTCTGCCCATCATACTCAACTCTGCCTGCCGCATTCACAACTAAAGTCTGTGACCTGAAACAGAGAAGGTGGTTGATTTCTGTCATAGTCCTTTGAGATCAGCTCAGTAACATGTCCCCAGCACCTTGTCAGGACCAGGCTTGGGCTTAATGTCAGGCATCCACACCCCTGGGCTCCTCCAGGCCTCCCGGCCTCTCCCTTCTTCACACTCAGCCAAGTTCAGGACCTTTCCACACACACCTTCCTGTCTTCCTTCCGTGCGTTGTCTGGCGAGTGTCTGCGCCAGCTCGGGCCTGGGGCTCAGTGTGGTTCTGTGTCAGTGTGGTCCTGCAGGTGCTGCAGGAGAGCTTGGCGCTTACCCTGGTGGGTTCTCTGATTGTGAATGTTGATTGAGTCAAACAACATCAGAGACTAAGACACTCACAGGCCTCACGTTCCAGGGGTTGGGGGCAGGGGGCAGATATGTCCTCAGACAGGGACAGTCCAGAGTGGGCACAGCTGGGATGAGGCAAGCCCAGAGCTCAGAGGAGCTGGTAGGTGACGGAAAGGAGGCACCTTACCCAGCTTTAGGGGGGAATCAGGAAGGACTTTGTGGAAAGGGAGACTTCCAAGCCCACGACCTGAGGGACGAATAGGAATTAGACAAGGAGAGGACAGGGAGCTGCACGTTTCGTGGATCCAAAGTATGTCCATTTTGGCTGGAATATAAATAGCCAAGGGGAAGGTGAGCGGTGAAGCCAGGGGAGTGGCTGGGCCAGGTCCTGTGCCAGCCTAGAGAACTCTGGACCATCCAGCGGGCACTGGGGAACCACGGAGGCATCTAGGCAGCAGGGGAGTGATGGGCTCGGGTCTGTGGTTTGGAACTGATTCTCCATGTTGCAGTGTCAGGGAGGGAGTGGAGGTGGTGAGACTGGGGTCTTGGAGCCCTGAGGAGTTGGGGGCGTCAGGTTGCTCTATGGCAGTGCCATGGGGAAGGAAGGAGGAACCGAGGTGGGAGAGGAGACCCTCCGGAGGCTGAACGGACAGACCTCAGAGCTGGACCACTGTTGGTGACAAAGATGAGGTCCAGAGCTTGACTGGGCTATGGGGCCATCTGACACCAGGGCCCAGGATGGGGGGCAGGTAGAAAGAAGCCAAGGCCATTTGAGGACATGAAGAGTCAGGTGCCTGAGAAGTAGTCCCCGTTTGGCCCAAGTTTGCTTCATCCTGGGGCTTCCCTTGCTGACTTGGTCACCCCCCCACCTTCCCTGCCAGCATGCATCATTGGCTCCAGCCTTGGAACCAGGCACAGCTGTGGCCCTCCTTGCTCGCTTATCACATGGGGATTGAGTTTTCAGAATGAGCCTGTAGCCTGTGTCCCTTGGAGAGTGGGAACAGGACAGGTTGACCAGGCTGTGCCTACCCTGCAGGGAGGCATGTGCTCTGTGTACCTGAAGGATAGTGAGAAGGTCGTCAGCATTTCCAGTGAGCACCTGGAACCCATCACCCCCACCAAGAACAACAAGGTAGGTCAGGGGACGGGGCCAAGGGGTGTCAGGCTGCTGACATGGGGCGCTGATTCTATGTCCTCCACTTCAGGTAAAGGTGATCCTGGGTGAGGATCGGGAGGCCACTGGAGTGCTGCTGAGCATCGATGGTGAGGATGGCATCGTCCGCATGGACCTTGACGAGCAGCTCAAGATCCTCAACCTCCGCTTCCTGGGGAAGCTCCTGGAGGCCTAAGTCAGGAGGAGAGGTAGAATTCAGAAGATGACCCGGCAGACGAAGAGGACCAGGACCCTCCTTCCTTCCCTGGCCCTTGAACCTGACACAGAATCCTGGGCTTGAGTAGGGCTCTGCTGATCATTTTGGAGTTTCTTTATCTTCTTTTCTGGGTTTCCACCTTCTTCCTCCCTGATGCTCATAGGAATCAGAGTAGAATCTGGGGAAGGGTCCCCCACTTCTAACACCCCGCTGCCCTCAGCTTGCTTTTGTGTTTATGGTCTTTCAATAAAAAGAAGACGTTTGGTCAGAGCTGTGTGTGGGGGGGGCGGGGGGTAGAGAGAGTCTTGTTTGTAGTGGGGTTATTTACAAAGCCCACTTACTTCCTTTTGTGCTTTGGGGTAAAGAACTGGAAACTATCAAAGTTCTCCCATCTAGAAAATGAGTTTGTACCTCAGAAGGCTCATGAGAGGGGTGGATGAGAAGACATTGGAAAGAGGTCATTGGAACAGAGCTTGCTATGTGACTAACAAAATTACTTCTTACTCAGGCATGAATTCTACTAAGTGAAAATCACAGTCAACCCCCGCCCTACAGGGGTTGGGGCTGTAGCCCAGTGGTAGAGCGCTTGCCTGGCATATAGGAGGCACTGGGTTCGATCCTTATCACCACATAAAAATAAACAAGTAAAATAAAGGCATGCTATTCATCTATAACTACAAAAAAACAAGCCCTACAACCTAAATGTCGCCTAGCAGCACACTTGATGGTCTTTTATCTTGAGTTCCAAGAGCAGTGACACCAGAATTACTGAAGCTTATGATAACATGGTGACAGGAGTGGGAGCAATGTTAAGAATGGGGCTTTGGGGGCTGGGGTTTAGCTCAGTGGTGGAGTGCTTGCCTCTCACATGTGAGGTACTGGGTTTAATCCTCAGCACCGTAAAAGGTATTGTGTCTATCTACAACTAAAAAAGAATGGGGCTTTGTATCTTGAACTTCCTGTTCCTCATTTGATATTACATCGTTAATATCTTCTTGGGGGGAGGGGTTTACTGGGAATGGAACCCAGAAGTGCTTAACCACTGAGCCATATTCCCAGCCCTTTTTATTTTTTGAGACAAGAGTCTCACTAAGGAGCACAGAGCCTTGGCAAATTGCTGAGGCTGACCTCAAACTTGTGATCTTCCGGTCTCAGCCTCCCAAGCCACTGGGATTATAGGCACGCATCACCACGCCCGACCAATATTAACACTTATACAAATATGACAGTATTATAAAATACTTCAGATATTTAAAAAGATACCTCTGGGCAGGATGGCATACGCCTGTAATCCCAGTGGTTTGGAAAGCTGAGGCAGGAGGATCTCCGTTTCAAAGCCAGTCTTAGCAACTTAGGCTGCAATTCTGTCTCAGAATTTTAAAAAAAGCTGGGGATGTGGCTCAGTGGTTAAGCGCCCTTGGGTTCAACTCCTGGTACCTAAAATAAGTAAATAACCACGAAGACCCATGTCCCACTTCCCAGCTTAGGAAACAATAGGTACCAGAGAGAACCAATTTTGACAGCAGCCCCAATCCATCCCCTTCAGCAGTAACCCCACCCTGGATTCCGCTTCTTTACCTTGCCGGGCTTTTGCTACATTAGTATTTTTGGTTTTTATATATAAGTTATCAGAGCCCACACACACTGAAAATGATTTGGCAAACATTCACGGCTTTTGCAAACTCAAATTCGTTGATTTCTCGCTCACTATTAAGGGCCCTCTCCAGCCACGCATGGCGCTGTGCTGCCTCTCCTGTCCCTTTATAAGAATTCATGGTAGGAGGGGCAAGAAGAGCTCTGGGTAAAAGAAGGCAGATTCCATCTCAGGGCTGGCTTTTCAGATGTCCTCCAAGTCTGTTTCCACTTCTGAAAATTGAGAGGTAAAGATAAAGACCCCCTTAGGGGAGACAGCTATCATTGGGTTCGGTGAAGATAAAGACCCCCTTAGGGGAGACAGCTATGGTTGGGTTCTTTTTTTTTCTTTAACCTTTATACTTATTTTTGTGTGGTGCTGAGTGAGGATCGAACCCAGTGCCTCATGCATGCTAGGCAAACGCTCTACCACTGACCTACAGCCCCAGCCCTAGCCTTAGTTTTACCTCCAAGCAATAGGTCTTATCCTCGTCCCTGCCTCGTCCAGTTGCAGAACTGGTGTTCCCTAAGGATTGAGGGGGACGTGGTGCCAGCTGACAGTACTCCAATCGGTGTGCCTGGGAGACAGCTAATAAAGAAATCTAAGGCAGTAGCACCTGCGGCAATCCGCCTGGAGCCTCTTGTCTCTCTCAGGCTCCCGTCCACCCACCCCTTCTCTGCGTCCTCATTGGCGGCAGCCTGCGCCCGGGGCGGGAGAAGAGGGAGCCAGTGGGCGGGGCCTCGTGGCGTCAGCGCAAGATGGCGGCCTCGGCGGCGCTGTTCTCGCGCTTGCGGAGCGGACTCGGGCTCGGCGCGCGGGGGCTGTGCACGAGGCTGGCGACGCCGCCCCCCCGAGCCCCAGACCAGGTGAGCTGAATGGGTTTGGGCCCTGGGTGCCTGGGCTCCTCCATGAAATTTCGGACGTATAGCTGCCGGGCAGGGGTTCTGGGATGCTGCACCTCAGGGTGCTGAATGGAAATCCGCCTGCGTTTGAGGGGTGCTTCCCTGCCTGCCAGGGACACATTTGCTTCCTGGGATGGATGTTGGGGCCCCAAGGGCATCCTCTGGATCACACCTCCCACCCACGTGGGCGACCGAAGAGGTCACCTCTTTCCCTGTGTCAGTGAACACTCAGGTGATAACACGACGGGGAGGGACCCGGGACGCTGGGGTTCCAGCCTGGCCTTGCGGGTATTTTCTTGGAGTTGTTAGTGGTAGTGAAGTAGATGTCCGGGCTTCGGATTCGACCTTCTTCCATGTGGACAGATCCCAACCATTCTGACCTCCAAGTTCATCACTTCCGTTCCCTTTTTTCCCCAAGTCCCATACAAGTTGCTCTTCCCTGCCCCCACTCCTGTCCTTTTTTTTCCTAGACCCTGCTACCTTGAGCCTTAGGAATCCGGATGTTTTAACTCTCAGTCTTGTCCCGTGTGCCTCTGTCCCCCAACTTCAGGCATCCCAATTTTGGGCGACCTGTTCCCTTAGTCTCCCTGACTGACTTTGCTGGGCTCCAGACCCTCCAGTTCTCTTACCTCCAGGGTCCTGGGTAAACTGGCCTGTCAGTTCTTAAATTCCTGGATTCGTTGCCCTGTACAGTCTAGCTTAGACTCTCTGAAGGGGGTCCTCTCAGTTGCCCTTCCAAGAATACAATGCTGGGGGTTATGTGGGTGTCTGCTGCTTGGCTTCTGATTTTGATTCTACTTGAACTAGAGTAGAGGTCAAAGTATCCTGACCTTGTCTCTCCCCTCTCTTAGCTAACCGCCTTCCTCCACTCCTCTCCCAATCTGCAGGCTGCAGAGATTGGAAGCCATGGGAGCACTAAAGCCCAGGGGCCACAGCAGCAGCCAGGCTCAGAAGGTCCCAGCTATGCCAAAAAAGTTGCACTTTGGCTTGCTGGTTTGCTTGGAGCTGGTGGGACTGTGAGCATCATCTATATTTTCGGTGAGGGACATGCCCCTGCCCCCCAATTTTGTTCTGCTGGCTTCCTGAATTCTACTGTGGAACCTTCCCCTCTTTCCCCGTAGTGGCTTCACTGATCTTCATTCTCTGACCCTTCAATAGGGCTGCCAACTAGGACACCTATTTTGAAAACTGGAGAAGTCTCCTTTCTTCTCCTTTCTACCCCTTCTGTCTCTCGAGCTGGTTCCTGTATCAGGCTATGGGGAACCAATTGGAAGAAGGGAATATAGAGGAGGATAGGCCTAGACCAGCCTTCTAAGCTGTGTCTTCCCTCAGCACCCAAAAGTCCATCCCAGTCCCCTCCTCCCTTGAATCTAGGAGGCCATACCTCTAGCCCTCTCTCTCAGACCCAGGAGTCCAAGCCCCTGACATACCTTCTACCCCCAAGAGCCAGGAGATGGGGTCCCCATGTCTTCCATTGATTGTCTCCCTTGCAGGAAACAACCCTGTGGATGAAAACGGTGCCAAGGTGAGGGGGAACAAGGCCTTGCCAGAGTCCTTCCTTTGTGAGGGTGGGTTCCCTTTGGTCTACTCAGCTTGTCTCTGGCCTGGAGTGAGCCTCTCCCTCCCAAGGACCTTCTACTCCTCTCAGAGGTCTTGGAGAACCTTTTATAAGTATGTTGGGGTCCTGCCTGTTCCTTCCCAAACTTTCCATTTTTCTCTCCACCTCCCAGATTCCTGATGAGTTCGACAATGGTAAGTCAACAAGCACAGATTCTGGGGTCCCCTGGCCCTCTTAACTGTGCCACTTAGGCACAGGAGCCCTCCCCATCTGGTGCTCCCAGCCCCTCCTCCTTCTATTGGGGGGGCACAGACATGGGGGGCAGCAGCTGGATGGCTTGGGGGAGGGGCATTACAAAGCCCCAGCCCCCTTTCCTGGCCCCTCAACCCAGGAGCAGATGGCCGAGGACAGATGGGGGAGGGGAACCTGGGTGGGAGGGCTTGGGGAGACGGGGCAGTCTATCCCCAGACACATGGCTTCCTGTGCCTTAGATCTGAGCATCTGCAGCCCCTAACCCCCTCCTCTTTATGACAGCCTCTTTTTTTTCCCCTAAGCTCCTACCCCACCAGGCTCCTCATTTCCAAAACAATGCCTCCCTCCCTCCCCCTCTCATTAACCAGCTTTTGATGGGGAGCTTCTGACAAATTGGATAGTAGTTGTCAATTCTGTCACACCTGGCCCTTCCCAAGAGAAAAGTAAAATTGGTGGATCCAGAAAGCCACCTGTTTTGTGCTGGGGAGTTTGTTATATTGATTGTTGCAGCGAGGCATCGGGGTGAGTATGTTTTAACTGGGCAGATATAAAATTATAGTGGCTTCAACAAATCAATATGCTGATTTAAATTGGGCAGGTAGAGACATAGGTTTAAAATGTGCATATTAACTGGTTTCAATATTGTGGTTTTTCAGAGATTGGCCCATAGGTAGAATTGGATTGAAAATAGTGCCCTCCAGCGGGCACTCCTGGAAGCTCTCGGTTTCAGCTGAAGCCAATGTACTCATTTAAACCAGGGTTTTTCACCTTCAGCCCTACTGACAGTTTGAACTAGATCATTCTTTACTGTGGGGGGACTGTCTTGTGCATTATAGAATGTTTAGCAGCACCCAGGATAATTATATTTACGCACTAGGTGCCAGAATCATGGCAATCAAAACTGTCCCCAGCCCATGGGGCTTGGAAGAGCCCATGCTTAGCATGGGTGAGATCCTGGGTTCAGTCCTAGCATCAAAAAAAAAAAGGTCTCTAGACATTGCCAAATTTACAGTGGTAGTGTGTGTCAGAGGGACAAGATAAATAAAAGTGTTCTTAGTTGAGAATCTCTGGTTTTAAGCATACAGATGTGTCTGTGTTCACTGTAGTATAACTAGACTAGTGCACTGGCTTTGAGCAGACATCTCAAGATCAGGATGGACTAAACACTGGCATAAGATCAAAAGGTGTACATGTCTGAATTTTTTAAAAAATATTTTTGTTTAGTTGTAAATGGACACAATACCTTTATTTTGTTTATTTATTTTCATGTGGTGCTGAGGATCGAACCCAGTGCCTCACATGTGCGAGGCAAGCACTCTGCCATTGAGCCACAGCCCTAGCCCCTTTATGTCTGAATTTTAGGTGGGCTATTTTTATACCTGGCATGGAGTGTGGAAGTAAGTATTCACATTAAAACTGGGTAAGTGAGGGGGCTGGGGCTGGGGCTCAGCGGTAGAGCACTCACCTAGCATGGCTGAGGCACTGGGTTCGGTCTTCAGCACCACATAAAGATTAATAAAGGTATTGTGTCCATCTATAATCAAACATTTTTTTTTAAAAAACTGGGTAAATGAATATCTTTGTTCCCACCTGGTAATATGTCGTTGCCATCTACCTTTTGGCCTCGAAATGAGCTGATTGAAACCAGGCGGGAGTAGACCTGCTGTGTGTCTGGTGGATCACAAACCTCTGGTGTTTGGGAGGTCGAGCAGCAGCTTATCTTGGAATCCTTTGTGCCCAATGTTCTCCTAGATCCAATTCTGGTCCAGCAGTTACGTCGGACATACAAATATTTCAAAGATTATAGACAGGTAAGCAGGGACCTGGGCCTGGTCCCTACCTTCCGTCCTCAGCCCCCAGCTTCTGTGTCAAGCACCCTTGTCCCTTTTCTGTCCCACAGATGATCATTGAGCCCACCAGCCCCTGCCTTCTTCCAGACCCTCTGCGGGAGCCATACTACCAGCCGCCCTACACACTTGTCTTGGAGCTCACTGGTGTCCTCTTGCACCCTGAGTGGTCGGTGTGTCTCGGGGAAGGCAGCGGGTTGGGGATAGACCTGTGCAGTGGGCTGGGGGTGCTGTGTGATCTTGGGGAGAGCCTGTCTCTTCCCACTGCCTCGCTTTCAGTGCCCACTGTGGGGCTGTCGGGGGTGTGCCAGGAGTCGGCTCTTGCTCCAGACTCTAGTTCTTAGCCCTTGGGTTCTCAAACCCCCAAGAACAGAGGGAACCCTGGCTCTGGGAACCCCCTGGCTGGGTCTAGGCCCCGGGCCCCTCGTGGTCCTGGTGGCTCACTGCCCTCATCCCCCAGCTGGCTACTGGCTGGAGGTTCAAGAAGCGGCCAGGCATTGAGACCTTGTTCCAGCAGCTTGCACCTCTGTACGAAATTGTCATCTTCACGTCAGAGACTGGCATGGTGAGGCTCCGGGGCAGAGCAAGCATGGGTGGTGTGGGGGAGCAAGAGATCTGGTGGGCCAGACCCAGCTGACCTCTCCTTGATCCCCCCAGACTGCGTTTCCACTCATCGACAGTGTGGACCCCCATGGCTTCATCTCCTACCGCCTCTTCCGGGATGCCACAAGATACATGGATGGACACCATGTCAAGGTGCCGTGTGGGGGTTATGGTGGGGGGCCTCTGGGGTGGGCTCGGGTGCCAGCACTGCCAGAAAGAGGGCTGAGCTCCAGTCCCAGCCTCCACCCTGCTTGTGATTCTGTACAGATCTCATTCTCCTGGCAGGACCTGAGCTTGGCGGAGCATTTTGGCCCTTCCTCCAGAATCTGGGGGAGTGGGGAGAAGTGGGGTCTCCCTAAAGAAGACAGTGTGGGTGAGGGGTAGTGATGTGGAGTTTCGTCTCTCTGTGTCTGTAACTGGGTGCTTCAGGACAGTGGATAATTGCAGTTGCTCCCATGAGCCTGGGTGTGGAAACACATGCCGGGGTCTGGGCCTGGCTCCAGGATTCCCTGTGCCCAGGCGTCTGTTGGGCTTCTATCTGGGTCTTGGTGGGGCTGGGGGCTTACGTTGGGATTCAGCGGTGCATGGACTGTGACGAAGGTCTGTGTCAGTCTGTGTGACTCCCTGTGTGTTGCTGTGGGTCCATCTGCACCTCTTTTTCCTGGGCAAGAGGTTCTTCGACCTGCAGCATATCACAGTCACCTCACCTGGGCAGTAGTTGGACACGCCAGGGCCCGCCCATCCCAAGAGGGCCTAGGAGTGGCGTGACTCCGCCCAGCCAGAGGCCGAGGGCTCTGCAGGTGGAGTTTGGGAGAGGGGCCATGGTGATGCCTTGTGTGTGCATGTTCCTCGTGGGGAGGGGAGGGGCACAGAGAGTGACCTGACCTGTTGCCCACTTCCAGGACATTTCGTGTCTGAATCGGGACCCGGCCCGAGTGGTGGTTGTGGACTGCAAGAAGGAAGCCTTCCGCCTGCAGCCCTACAATGGTGTCGCCCTGCGGCCCTGGGACGGCAACTCGGACGACCGGGTCTTGTTGGACCTGTCTGCCTTCCTTAAGAGTGAGGCTG
Source organism: Marmota flaviventris (assembly GCF_047511675.1). Taxonomy (NCBI): domain Eukaryota; kingdom Metazoa; phylum Chordata; class Mammalia; order Rodentia; family Sciuridae; genus Marmota; species Marmota flaviventris. The sequence goes on along the minus strand of NC_092515.1, from coordinate 14,185,866 downwards.
GTCCCGCCCTCCTAGCCCCTGACCCCAGGGACCTGGTCCTCAAGGTGATGGCAGATGCTTGATTCTGCCTTGTCTTTCTTGTCCACTGGCAGTCAAGTGAGGCCCTGGGCTCAGTCTCCAGTGCTGGGAAAACAAACTGCAGTCGAGGGGCAGAGGCCACGAGCATCTTGGAGTTCCAGAGACTCCTATGTCCGGGTGCTCCCCTGGGAATGTCGGGGGAGCCCTTGTGGAGCATTGAGAGCGTTCCAGGGAGTGTCGGTCTGGATCTGACCTTGGCCCTGTGGGCCCTGCCTCCCTTGGGCCTCAAGGCTGGCTGACCGCGTCCTGTTGTGCCCGCAGCCATCGCTCTGAACCAAGTGGAGGACGTGCGGACCGTGCTGGAGCACTACGCCCTGGAGGATGACCCGCTGGAGGCTTTCAAGCAGCGGCAGAGCCAGCTCGAGCAGGTTGGACTCGCTCCACGCCCAGGGTCCTTTGAGGCTCCCGAAGGAGGTTCCTAAAGCAGCCCCTCTCTATACTGTCCCCTGGCTGACTGTGACCTTGGCCAGTACCTTCTCCTTTGCCGCAGTATCTGTGACCTGGGGCCGGTGACACAGCCTTCCGGGCAGGGATGTGGCGAGGAGGGTGGCCTGGTTCTGTGGGCTGCTCAGGAAATGGAAAGCACTTGAGATGGGTCTGGAGGAGGGAGTGTCCGTGACACTTGTGAGCAGTCCTGGGGACTCCCTGTGGAGGTAGACTTAAGGTTTAGATCATGTCTGGAGGGAGGTGTCCATGGCACTTGGCCAGGAGTCTGGGGAGGGAACTTTGCTGGTCTTGGAGGGACACTGGTGTGTGGCTCGAGTCAGAAAAGATGCTCATGTCCAGGCTGCGGTTGGCCAGATTCTGGGTTGGTTTTCTGGGGCTAGCTAGAGCCCTAAGTGCCCAGAGAAGGCCTGGAGAGCTGGGTCAGGGGCTTCCCCCATGCCAGCCACTGGGTGCTCAGAGTAGGACAGGGCAGTCTGTTGAAGAAGGCTATGGTCTTTGGATCTGGGGTCTCCCCCAGTATCCAGGATGGGGTCTAGGGTCTGAGATAGGTTCCCAGGCTTTGGGGAGGGGCTTCTGAGAATTTTCTGCCTGAGAAACTCCTGAAGTTCATGGCTGAAAATCCTGAAGGCCTGGAATCTGAGTGTGGTGTCCCCCAGGCATCTTGAGGTTGAGCTCCTGTGACGCAGCTGGCCCTTACCAGTGTGTGAACAGGGGCTGGAGCTGGCGTGCAGTGCTCTGTTGGTTTGGGGAGGGGAGTGGGCCCTGGGCCAAAGTCTAAAGGAAGGCTGGCCCCTGGGCTGAGGCTGGGGACTGGCAGTGTGGGAGGAAACCCACCTACCCCAGGCTGACCTCCTCCTCCTCTTGTCCCCTGACCCCAGGAGGAACAGCAGCGCCTGGCTGAGCTCGCCAAGTCCAACAAGCAGAAACTCTTCCTCGGCTCTCTCACCAGCCGCTTGTGGCCTCGCTCCAAACAGCCCTGATGCTCTGGGCCTCCTCAAACTCACTGCCTGGGTTCAGGGCCTCAGGCCCCAGTGCTCCCAGACCAAGGCTTGGGCAGCCACATGTCCAATAAAGTGCATCCCAGATGGCACAACTCCTGTGTCCGGAGAGTCTCCAGATGGGGCATCAGGGTGAGGTCCGGGACTTGGGTCATCATGCCACAGTGGCCAGCTGACTGCCGAACAGAGCAGAGGCTCTGTAGGATCAGGGCCAGTTTGGGCCTGGCTGTCTGGAAACCCGGGTCTCTGCTCGGCTGTCTTCCCATGTGCTGTTTGATCTGCAAAAAGTGCACCTCTCTGGCTCCAGATTCCTCGCATGTGGAGAAAAGCAGAGGATGGGGGTTAAACACAGGTAGCTCCCGTGGAAATAAAGCCAAGTTGAGCCCTGGTGGTCTAGAGATGGCCCCACCTCACCTGGACATCTGCTCACCTCCTGCCAGCCGTGGCCCCACGGGAAGGTGGCCCTGGAGTTGTTTGAGCTTCCGGTTTTTCAACAGAAGCCCAGAGTTGGGAGGGATGGATGAGTGGATGGATTGATGGATCGATGGATTGATTTTTGAGATGCGCTCTCACTGTGTTGCCGAGGCTGGTCTTAACTCCAGGGCTTGAGTGGTCTTCCTGCCTCAGCTTCCAGAGTATCTGGGGCATAAGACTGCTACAGTGCCCGCCCAGAAATGAGGATTTTTATATTAAATCTCACTGTTGATTGGTTTTCTGCAGTGCTGGGTGGAGCCCAGGGCCTCACACACCAGGCTGAAACTGCCCTGAGATTTAACAGCCACATGTGTCTCCTGGCCTCCATATTGGCAAGCACGGCTGTGTGGGTTCCTGACTGTCCAAGTGCAGATGCAAGCTCTGCCACTTCCTGGCAGGCTGTGACCCTGGGCAATTTATTTTACCTCTCAGTGCCTCAGTTTCTACAACTACCTTAGTTTCTGCCTCAGCTTAAAAGCAGAACCCCTTCCACATAGGCCCCGGGGTAGTAGCTGTAAGAATCTAAGGGAGGTACCCCTCCACCTTGGTTTTGTCATCTCTAAAACAGGGGTGTTGGTACCTTAGAGAGGCTGTCAGGAATAGTGACATGAACTGTCCAGTGACATGAACTTAACAGGCCACATGGTTGTCACAGATGGAAATGTGCTGGACCTTTTTGGCTTGAAGTGTCTTCCTCCCAGCCTCTCCGCTCCGGCTGGCACCTACTGCTAGTACCAACTATTTTTAAAAGATCTTCCTTGGTGTTTCTTATAAGAACTAAATGCACTTGAAATAATGGTCAGCCAGATGCTGAGGGGCACACCTGTGATCTTAGGCTGAGGCAGGAGGATCACAAATTTGAGGCCAGCCCCAGCAATTTAGCAAGAACCTGTCTCAAAAAGGCCTGGGATGTAGTGTGGTAGAGCACCCCTGGGTTCAATAAAAAAAAAAAAAAAAAAAGTTCATGGGCATCTGCAAAGATAAAGTTTGCAGGAACACGCCCAGCCCTGGGTACTGTTTCTAATGCAGGAAGCCGACCCACATCCTCAAGGCTCCCTAGTTTGGGGAAGTTCCTGGGTAGAGGGAGGGCCTGCATTTGCTTTTCATGTGGCTTTTAAGAAATGAGACTAAGGATAAGGGGACAAAGCTGCTTCTGTGAGAGTCCTGGGGGAGCCCCTGGTGGGCTGGGAGCTTGCCCCCAGGTGTGCCTACATCCCACGGAACCTGAGGGCCTTTCCAAATCCCCTGCACCAGTACATGGAAGGAAGAGGTTTATCTGCCAGCCCCTCCCCTCTGGGGTCAAGAGTGTCTCTCCCGGCAGCAGCCTTTGGCATTCTGGGTGGCACATGCTCTTGCAACCATTGGATCTCCCAGACTTGCTGCTCACTTTGGTGCCAGCTCAGCGCCCCTTGTGCAGTCAGGTGACACTCGCTGAAAGCTGATAGGGAGGAGAGGATTTGACACTGCTTGTATGACATGGCAGGACATGATCCTCAAGGGCCCTGGGCACCAGGGCTGCGTTGTGTCCTGGGGTCTTCTGATGGACAGCACTGCGCCGCATTAAAGCACCCCAACAGGACCTGCATCTCCGGGTCACGCTTTCTGGCTCGGTGACCCTGGCAAGGCCTTAGCCTCCATTTCCTCACCCCAAGGGGTTGATACTGGCTCCTCCCCGCTGGCCCCCTGCTGTGCGGCCCTGCTGGCCCTGGCTGCAGAAGTGGGCCATGGGGGTGGGGAGCTCCGCCCTCATGGAGCTGGGGTCCCACAGAGGAGATGACAATGCCTCCGGTAGTTCTTGGGGATGATCAATGGATAAAGAAAAATAAACCCGGTGACTCAGGAGGCTGAGGGGGGAGATCCAAAGCTTGGGCAGTTTAGCAAGACCCTGATGGAAAAGGGCTGGGGTATAGCTCAGTGAGACAGTGCCCCTGGGTTCAGTCCTCAGAAATGAAAAAGAAAATGTGGGAGAAGCAGGGGCTTGGGGACTTGGAGGGCTACTTTATACTTGAGGGATTGGTCCAGAAAGGCATCTTGGGAAGGTACAGTTGAGCAGAGCCCAGAACGAAATGAGAAGGAAAGCCCTGGGGACATCGCATAGGCCTCAGCCTTTGCACTTCCTTTGCCACCCTCACCTCCTCTAGGTCTCAGCTCACATGTCACCTCAGCAGGCCTTCTGTGGTCTCTAAGGTTAGCACATAAGAAAAAGTCCCAGCCAGCACAGTGGAGCACACCTGTAATCCCAGCAGCTCAAGAGGCTGAGGCAGGAGGATCTCAAGTTCAAAGCCAGCCTCAGCAGTAGGGAGTCACTAAGCAACTCAGTGAGACTGTCTCTAGATAAAATATAAAATAGGGCTGGGGATGTGGTTGAATACCCCTGAGTTCAGTCCTTGATACCAAAAAGTAAGTCCCAAACAGCCAAAAAGATAGTCAGAAATCCTGTAAAGTACATTTCCCACACATGTGACATGAGAGAGTCCCTGAGAAATGCCATAATGCTTAGCACAAACCTGCAATAAAGGCTACTCTTAAAAATTTATTCATTTTTTATGGTGCCAGGAATCCAACCTAGAGCCTTGTATATGAGAGGCAAGTGTTGTTTTAAGTATTTTAGTTATAGGTGGACACAATATCTTTATGTGGGGCTGAGGATCAAACCCAGTGCCTCATGCATGCAAGGCGAGCACTCTTCCTCTGAGCCACAATCTCAGCCCCAGACAATTTTTAATTTTTTAAAATTTTTAGGTATATCAAACCTGGAATCTGTTACTTTCTCAAGTTACCCAGGGCAGAAGTTTGCCATCTCCCACAGCTAATTTTTTTTTTTTTTTTTTTTTTAGTTGTTGACAGACCTTTATTCCTTTATTTTATTTATTCATATGCGGTGCTGAGAATCAAACCCAGGCCTCACACATGCCAGGCAAGTGTGCTACCGCTGAGCCCCAGCCCTCCCACAGCTAATTCTAATCTTGCCCAAATTCTGTGTGAACATCTCCAAGATGGGAGGTTCACTCTCCCACCTGACCCTAATCTGCTGCCCAATAATCTGGGTCCAAAAGGTCTGGCTTTTCCCTTTGGGGGGCCACAGAATCTGAGTAGTGAGGATGTGGGACAAGGACTTCAAATGTCAGTCTTAAAGATGCACGAGCCACTGAAGAGTATGCAGCGGGAGGACGGGGCCGGGTTTGTGTTCAGAAAGACCCCATAGGCCAGAGTGGTCAGGGCCGGTGGGGAGGCCCGGGCAGAGGGTGGGGCCAGCACAGAGGAATCCCTGGGGGCTGTGGGAGCTCAGAGGTCTGGGGCCCTTGGGGAGGCATCCCGAGGGCATCCCTCCACCCATAGGGAGGGAGGGAGGGAAAGAGCAGCAGAATGAGAAGGAGCCTGGACATTGCGTGAGCTGACCACAGCCTTCTCTGGCTCAGACCCTCCCCTACTCCAGTGTCCTCAGGATTACGAGAAGGTTCTAGATTGGCATTCTTCTATTAATTACAAAATGAGCACTCTGTGTGCCTGACTGCTGACCTCTAGCAGACAATATGCATTTAAATTCAACCTGTATTCTCCCCCTAAAACTATTAGCCTACGAATTAATGTCCCCTCCTCCGGGAAAAGGAACGAGTTTCTTCCATCCAACGGGCTTTGCCCTGGGCACAGAGTGATTATGTCCAGGGCTGGAACATCTGCCAAAAAACTGGCGTTTTTTGCTGTGGCCCTGGAATACTAAGGGGTTTTGGGGGGTCTGGGGGCGCCCCCACCGCATTCGTCCTGGGGTGGGAGAGCGACTCCTGGCTCCTGGTGCGTGAAGACGAATTTCCTGCCCATTTGCTCCTCACACCTTCCGGAGGCCAAACGGGCAGCCCAGCTGCGGCCTAGGGGGAGGGGCGCGGCCGCCCGGCAGATGGCGGCATTTACATACAGCTGAGAGTTCCCTTTGAGGCTGGGGCTCCTCGCCCTGGCGTCTGGTGATGAGGGGTTTGGGAGGGTGGCTTTGTTATCTGGAGGCGGAACACACACGAGTACCCGCGCATACACACACACACATACACACAGGTCCACAAAGAACCCCGGATCTTCGTCGTATTCATTCACAGCTACACCCGGGGGACCTCCCAAACCTAGTCACCCGCCCACACACACCCCTTAGTCATTCACAACCTCATTCATGTCCTCTAGCCCCACACGCACACAGCCAGCTGGAGACACCTGCACAGGACCACAAAGTCCCAGGCTCCTACGACTACACACAATGGTCCAGGATCTCGCATAAAACACATACACATGCGCGGAGAAGCTTGCGCGCAGCCCACGATCTCAAAACGTCACACAATCCTGAAGTCGTTTACACTTCTTTTCGCCCACTCAGGTGCGTACTCACACACAGAGAATCTTCGAATTATTTACAGTGTGCAGTTGTGTTACCCATCACAATTGCAGGCACACACTGAACTGCACAATCCCATTTAGCCACCGCGTCATGCACGTCCCCCAGTAGCCCTTGTCCCTACACATACACACTTAGAACCACGTGCAACCTCACAGACTCAGCGCCGGATTCCCCAGCCCACCCCGACCACACTCAAAATCACGCCCACAAACACACTGCATCGCCGCGCCCATCACACATCGCAATCCTGAAGTTGCTCGCGCTCTGCGCCCCTTCCCCGGCCGCCTCTTCCCCTGGATCCCCGGAGCCAGGCGGCTGCCTGAAGGGGCGGGGCCGTCCTCTCCGTTATAAAGCTCCAGGAACCAGCAGCTGCGACTCCCAGGATCCTGGAAAGGCCATGGTCTCTCTGCGGATGTCCCGGGTCCTGTCGGTGATCCTGGCGCTCTTTTGCCTTCCCCAGGTCAGAACACAGCAGCGGAGATACAATGAACAGGGATAAATGGGGCTGGACGGGGCGGCCCACTGGTCTTGGGAGGGGACGCGGGACGACAGATGCCTGATTCCCCGCGGTCGCCTCACCCAGTGCCCCTTTCCGCCCCTTCCACCCCAGGCACAGCCTGCCGGTGTCTTCGAACTGCAGATCCACTCCTTCGGACCGGGACCAGGCCCAGGGACCCCGCGATCCCCCTGCAGCGCCCGGGGCTCCTGCCGCCTCTTTTTCAGGGTCTGCCTGAAGCCAGGGGTCTCCGACGAGGCCGCCGAGGCCCCGTGCGCCCTGGGCGCGGCGCTCAGCGCTCGCGGACCCGTCTACACTGAGCAGCCTGGAGCGCCTGCCACTGACGTGCCGCTGCCCGAGGGCCTCTTGCGCGTGCCCTTCCGAGATGCCTGGCCGGTGAGCCCCCGCCCTGGGCTACTCCCGGTGCTGGGCCTGATCATGCCACCCAAGCCTTGACCCTCTTCTGTCGTCCAACTTTCAAGACCCTAACTGCCTCCCCAGAGCAGCAAATTTCCAGACAAGTAACTACCATCATTCTGGGAAACTACATTTCCAGGCTTCTCAACCCTACTCACTGGGCTCCCTAAATGTTCTGATTCCAACTTGCCCTCTGGGGAGTCCAAATGTTCTGACTCCAGCTCTACAGGCTGGGGACCCCAAATTCCAAGAACCCCAAACCCATCTTCTGAAAACCCTAAATTCATAGAGCCCTGCTTTTGTTCCTTGGAGTTGCCTAAAATCCAGGATCCTCATCTTTGTCTCCAAATCTCCTTGCACTTAGGGATGCTTCCATGCTCTGTCTTGGGGACACCTATTAATTCTCCAGGATTTAAATTCTAGACCATTGGGGTAAACGACATTCCTTTTTCCAGTCTATTTCCTTAGCTGTAAAGTGGGGTCATTCTGATACTTCAGTGAACCCCTTTTGCGGGACTCAACTAGGTATCTTGAATTAAGTCCTTGCTGTACACTGGTTAGCAAGGAGAGCTGACCATATCGTTCCTTCTCGAGCTGATCCTTCTGGGAATTGTCCCTGAAATTGGCCACCACTCTCCACGTCTGGACTTGCCTTCTCTGATTACCTGCTCTGAACTTTCTGTCTTCCTCCCTTTCTACCACCAACAGGGCACCTTCTCCCTCATCATCGAAACCTGGCGAGAGGAGCTGGGGCAGCAGGTTGGAGGTGAGTGTGTTTGTCCTTGGGGCTGTGGTGGGGGCATGGATGTGGGATCCAGGATAGTGATGTGAGGCAGTCTGTAAGGTGGAAAGTTCCTGAGACCATGATGTCCTGCTCCTGGGGAGCAGTGCTGTGGGTAACAGCTCCAGGGCTCTGGGCATCTCAAGGATAGAAATGTCCTGGTACTGGACTGGAGTCCATCATCTTAGTACAGGTTGGGCATTCCTAATCCAAAAATCAGAAATCAGAAATGCTCCAAAATCCAAAACTGTTTTTTCCCCAGGACTGGGCTTGGAAGCCAGTTTCCCACTTGCCAGGCAAGCACTCCACCCACTGAGCGATCCCCCCAGCCCCTAAAATAAATCCTTTTGGAGAGCTGACATGATGTCATGGGTGTAAAATTCCACGTTTGGCCTCATGCGGTGCACTAAAATGCGGGTGCACTAAAAAAAAAATGCAGGTGCACGCTGGTGGTGCAGGCCTGTAATCCCAGCAGCTCGGGAGGCTGAGGCAGGAGAATCACAAATTCAAAGCCAGCCTCAGCTGCCTAACGAGGCTCTAAGCAATTTAGTGAGAACTTGTCTCAAAATTAAATATATATATATATATATATATATATATATATATATATATATATATATATATATATATATATAAAGCAGGTGCACTAAAAATATTGTATAAAATTACTTTCAGGCTGTATGATATATATATATCATAAACATATTCCATGTTCACACTTGAGTCCTTGTCCCAAGATATCTCGTTATGTAGATGCAAATATTCCAAAATCCAAAACACTTCTGTCTCAAGGTGCCCCTTGGCATTGGTGATCAAACCCAGCATCTCTTGTGTGCTAAGCATATGCTCTTATCCCTGAGCTGTGTCTCTAACCCAAAAGCTGTCTCCCCCCCCACCCCCCGACCTTGAGATGCATCTCACCATGTTGCCCAGGTTGGTCTCAAACTCCTGGGCTCAAGTGATCCTCCCGCCTCACCCTCCCCAGAGCTGGAACCACGTGCCACTGCACCCAGCTCTTTGAAAAATTTGGACAAGGCATCCTGCATCAGTATCAGGCAAATGGGAGGAAGCTGTCTTGGAACTGAAGCCACCAGAGCAGGACCTAGCACTTCACAGCCTTGCTCTGTCACAACCTGATTCCAAGAACCCAGGATGCAACGGGAGTCACCTCTGGCTCCTCTACGAGAAGCTCCATCACCTTGTCCACATAATGGTCCTGGGGAGCCCCCTGGGGCGCGGCAGCCTCCGCAGGGGGAATACTGGGTTTCAAAATATGGAGTGATCTTACCCTGGCTGGAAACTGTGGCTATGAAGACCCACTGTGGGGTTCTGTCACCGTTTCGAAATAGAAAGTTCCTGGGGCACAGTGTTGGAGTGTGACACCCTCGCTCCGGAGAAGTGGCACTCTTCCGCATCCCAAGGTCGTGGGCAATCTGGGTAAACTGGTGGTCTAGTAATTGGAGTGTTTGTCACCACGTTAGACATGTTAGCGGTTTCGTCACTAGCTTAATACACAGAGTGTGGCCGGGGTCGGGTCGCGCCCACTCCAGCTCCTCGCTTCTCCCGCAGGGCCCGCCTGGAGCCTGCTGGCGCGCGTGGCCGGCCGGCGGCGCCTGGCGGCTGGTGGCCCTTGGGCCCGGGACGTGCAGCGCGCAGGCGCCTGGGAGCTGCGCTTCTCCTACCGCGCGCGCTGCGAGCCGCCCGCCGTCGGGGCCGCGTGCGCGCGCCAGTGTCGCTCGCGCAGCGCCCCCTCGCGGTGCGGCCCGGGACTGCGCCCCTGCGAGCCGTTCGAGGACGAGTGCGAAGCCCCGAGTGAGTCAACCCCATTCAGTGCCCGGGGACACCGACTCCCCCTTGCTTCACTAGCGGGTTCCGATATCCTTCCGCAACCCAACTACTTCCTTAAGGGAGCCGGGGACCCTGGGCCCCTTTCTAGCTCCATTCCTGGTCCTCAGCCCCCTGTCACCATCCACCTACCACCTGTGGGGAAACTCAGGACGCAAGACATCCCTCCAGCCCTGCCTGGGGACTCCAGTCCCCTTCCCTCTTCCCGGTACCCTTGTTGTCCTAAGTAGGAATTCCACACGCGTTTCCAGAGTTGGTGCCCCATTTCCTCCCCTAACCCGTACCCACCCCTTTCCTGAGGTTGGGACTCCAACGCTCTTCTAATTCTGGGACGCTCCCTAGTTCCACCCAGGAGCGTTAGAAACGTCTCCCAATCACCTCTTCCTCCAGCGCCCCCACTTCCCCCCAGAATCTTCCCTCCTCCTTCCCTAAGATTCCAGGCAGAACTCAGTGGGGGTAGGACCCGGCCTGCTTACATGCTGAGCCAGTGCTTTATCACTGAGATACATCCCGGCCCCTCACTGCTTTTTAAAGCTTGGGATCCCTAACCTCGACCCTGGGGTCCCTCAGACCTTTCCCCAAGTTTCAAAGCACTAGCAAGGTCCCTAGGCTACCAGATAACCTAGATCTGCCCAAACCTTCCCTCACCCAACACCTTCCCACCTTCCCTGAAAGGCCAGGGGTCCCTCCCAATCCCAGATCCCCATCCTCATTCTCCTCTCCAAGCTCAGACTTGGCAGTACAGAGCCAAGGCCAGCAGCCTGGGTGCCAATCCTCACTCTTCACCCCACTTCTGGGTGTGCAGCCCAGCTCACCTCTCTGGGCCTCAGTTTCCCTGTCTGTAAACTGGGAGGGTTGTCTGTCATAAGGATGCGACAGGGTAGTGCATGGGAAGCACTTACAATCTCTGCTTCCCATCCTCTTGCCCTTGACCTTCTCCAACATGGGTATTCCTCTTCTCTGCCTCTCCACCCAGCATGTCGGGCAGGCTGCAGCCCAGAGCATGGCTTCTGTGAGCGGCCAGATGAATGCCGATGCCTGGAGGGCTGGACTGGGCCCCTCTGCACCGTCCCTGTCTCGACCAGCAGCTGCCTCAGCCCTAGGGGCCCATCGTCTGCCACTGCTGGATGCCTTGCGACTGGGCCTGGGCCCTGTGACGGGAACCCGTGTGCCAACGGGGGAAGCTGTAGCGTCAGTACCCCCTCTCCCACCTCCCCCTGATTAGAACTTTACCCTGGGAGTTCCTGAGACCCCTCTCTGGGGCTACATGAGACACCAACCTGGGGAGGAGGTTTGGAAGTAGCCATCAAGGAGGGCTTCCTGGAGGCGTCCAGCCTGCACTGGGGCCTTGAAGTAGGTGATGGAGATGGGATCAAGGAGCAAAGACTGAGCGGAGGTACCGAAAGGTGGGAGTGGGAAGGAGGAGTGTGTGGGGCCACGGCGTGGAGGTCCGGGGCTCCTGGAAGAAGGAGGTGAAGAGGTCAGAGGCTTCCTGGGCTAGCGCTTGAGAAGCATGGTTTGGCTGAGGGGTGGCCAAGTGAGTGTCATGGAGGAAGCAAAGGCACAAAAGTGGGAATGAGCTTGGTGTCTGTACTTGGGCAACTTAGAGCCACTGCCACCCTGGGTGGGGGAGAGGCACTCTGTTCAAGTTAGGGGCATCACCCAGGAATAGATGGGGAGCAGCCCTCATGGAGGAGGTGGGCTTAGAGCTAGGACCTCAAAGTACTGTTTGTGCACGCGGATGGATTCCGGAAGGCAGAGCAGAGGGCAGCATTGGGTGGGGGCAAAGCTATAGCTGTGGGAATGAGTGCGCAGGGTGACAGAGTGGGCAAGGGACTGTCTGGGGAGGATTCCCAGGCAAGGACTCTGAATACTGGGGCTTGGGGCAGGACAAAGAGCAGCCCCAATGGTTAAGACTCGGGAGGGGGATGGGGTTTTGCCTCGAGAACCCTCCTGTTCAAAGCCCTCTTGCCCCTGCCAGGAGACACCCGGGTCCTTCGAGTGTGCCTGCCCCCGCGGGTTCTACGGCTTGCGGTGTGAAGTGAGCGGGGTGACCTGTGCAGATGGACCCTGCTTCAATGGTGGCTTGTGTGTTGGGGGTGCAGACCCCGATTCTGCCTATGTCTGCCACTGCCCACCTGGTTTCCAAGGTTCCAACTGTGAGAAGAGGGTGGACCGGTGCAGCCTGCAGCCATGCCAGAATGGTAAGGCTGCGAGGCCAGAATGGCAGGGGATGGACATGGGTGCGGGAGGTCCCTGGATGGCTCAGATGGTCCTGGGTGAGAATCCTGTCTATTCGGTAGCCCCAGTGTTTGGGCTACTCCCTTTGCCCAGCCAGTGTGTTCTGTAAAATGGGCAAGGAGATAGTCCCTATCTCATAAATATTTAATTGTCAGGCCTCAATCTAGGCACTGCAGATTACAGCAGGGAAACATTCCTCACCCCACTTGGAGCTGATGTGGCAGGAATGTGTCTGTCCTGTCGCGGACCAGCAGGGAGGCCAGTGGGGTTGGAACAGTGAGCAGAGAACAGTGGTGAGAGACTGAGGCCAGGCAGGTGATAGTAGTAGATCCTGTGGGACCTTCTGGGCAGCAGGAAGGGAGACTCTTGCTTTTACCCTGAGGTGGAGCCGCCACAGGAAGATTCTGAAAAGGGACAGACCTGATCCGCGTTAAAGGATTAAAAGAGATCATGAATGTAAAGCGCCTGGCATGAAGTGTGCCTGGCACACTCTTAATGGAATGATTATATCCAAAATAATGTGTGTTCACTCTGGCCACAGCAGTGTCCAGGCCATCTCTTGGGCTCTGCCAGTGGCTGCCTGAGCCCCTCACCCTCTGCCTAGCCCAGAGAGGTCAGGGCTATGGGAAGGGAGCACAGGGCACAGTGATGGGGCTGGGATGGAGGAAGAGTTGGGAAGGGTTTTCCACGCGGGAAGGAAAAGAGGAAGGGCAGTCCAGGCGGAAGGCGCGGCCCAGGCCAGGTGCTTCCGGTTAGTATGAGTCGAGGTGAGAAAGGGGGAGACCCCGAGGGCTAAAGGGTGAGGCTGCGTGAGTCCAGGACTTCGGCCTGTAGAATCGAAGCGCGCTGGCTTCCCCGGCAAACCCAGTCTGGCCTTCGCGTTAGGGAATGGGGCACCCAGGGCGGCGACATGGAGCAGAGAAACTGGGCGGGCGGGCTGCGCCGCTGACGCCCCCTTCCCCGCAGGCGGGCTCTGTCTGGACCTGGGACACTCCCTGCGCTGCCGCTGCCGCGCCGGCTTCGCGGGTCCGCGCTGCGAGCACGACCTGGACGACTGCGCGGGCCGCGCCTGCGCCAACGGCGGCACGTGTGTGGAGGGCGGCGGCGCGCGCCGCTGCTCTTGTGCGCTGGGCTTTGGTGGCCGCGACTGCCGCGAGCGCGCGGACCCTTGCGCCGCGCGCCCCTGCGCTCACGGCGGCCGCTGCTACGCCCACTTCTCCGGCCTCGTCTGCGCCTGCGCGCCGGGCTACATGGGCGCGCGCTGCGAGTTCCCGGTTCACCCTGACGGCGCTGACGAGGGTGTAGCGGCCCGACCCAGCCTGAGGCAATCGGACCCGCAGCGCTTCCTTCTGCCGCCAGCTTTGGGACTGCTGGTGGCCGCGGGCTTGGCTGGCGCTGCACTCTTACTGATCCACGTGCGCCGCCGTGGCCCTGGTCGGGATACTGGGTCTCGCTTGCTGGCGGGATCCCCGGAGCCATCGGTCCACGCGCTACCCGATGCACTCAACAACCTGAGGACGCCGGAGGGCTCGGGGGACGGCCCCAGGTGAGGGCCGCCGAAGGATGCTTTGTCGCTATTGGTTGCGTGCATCCATCCCCACCGTGCAATTGGTCTGAGTCTTTGGTGCATTTTCCTGATTGGCTCGTACCCCTTTAGCCCTCTTCGGATTGGGTAGTTCCAGAATTCCCCCTAGTTGACCGCGGGTTCCTGTCCTTGATTGGCGGGGGAAACAATTTAGAGGGATTTGGTCTTTCCTTCCTCCTACAGTTCGTCAGTAGATTGGAATCACCCCGAAGATGGAGACTCTCGATCAATTTATGTCATATCTGCTCCTTCGATCTATGCTCGGGAGGTAGCTATGCCCTTTGTCCCCACTGTCCACACGCTGGGAAAGGCAGCCCTGATTTTTCTCTAGTTCTTGTTAATTCTGTCTGTGAAACAAGGACAGAGCTTCTGCAAGGTCTCTAAGCCTGCCGTTCAGTTCTGACTTAATTCTGTTTTGCATTCCTCTTGCTGTCGTTTGGGTTCCTGGCCACTTCCTTGGAAGGCCCATGGGCTCAAGAGGTCACAGTGGAGATGCTCAGCCAGAGCTGCTTCTGGGAAGGGGGTGGCGGAGGGGCAGCCCTTCTGATGCTTCTTACTCCTTTCCTTTTCTAGGCCTGAACTGCCCCTTCTCCATCAGCGCCTGGAGACAGAGCCCGGATGTTGATACTTGCTTGCTTGTGGCCAATCTCTGCCCCAGACATTTTGGAGTGCATGTTGGAAGGAGCGGCTGGGAGAACATGACTGTTGGCAGTTGTACATAATGGTTATTTATATCCTATTATTTTTCTCTCCCCATCTTTCTAGAAATGTCTATAAAGGCTCTTATTTTGATCAAATGTCTCAGGCTGAGTGCTTTATGTTTGGTGTTAGAACTGAGGGGAGGAGAGATTTGACTCTCTTTGAGAATAATGGAATTCTTTGTGTTGCAGAAATCAGAAACCACACAAATTGATTTAAATTTTTAAAATAACATTGTTAAAACACAAAATTACAACAAATCTGATTTTATAGATCTTTACTGGATTTATTTGTGACTGAATTAGGTAGCAGTCTTTATCAAAAATGGTTCAGAAAATTCCCTTCCACCACTTAGGCAGGTTGTAACTTTTTTGTTTGTTTGGTACCAGGGATTGAACCCAGGGGTGCTTAACCACTGAGCCACATCCCCAGCCCTTTATTTTATTTTATTTAGAGACCAGGTCTTTCTGAATTACTTAGCATCTTTCTAAATTGCTGAGGCTGGCTTTGAACTTGCAATCCTCCTGCCTCAGCCTCCTGAGCCCAGATTACAGGCTTATGTCACTGAGCCACACTGCAGGTTATAATTTATCCTAAGGAAGTGATAGACAGAAACAAGAAGTGAGGTAGACAGACAGACACTGGTTACAGCTAAGTGTCTGTCTTATTTGAACATTTGAATAGTTGGCTACTTGTGATTGGCTAAGACTCAACTACTTGTCACAGTGGTAGGTACACTCTGCACATCAAATTAAATTGTAGCTTACTATGTTAGGATGCCACTTTTGGCCAAGCAATTCAAATTAACAGTTCATAAAAAATAAATAATCCAGTGGTAGCTTCAAGTGGGGCTAGACTCCAGCTCAGTGTCTTTTCCAATTGGCTCTTTATGTATGTGTGTGTGTGTCAGGGGACAGGTACTGGGGATTGAACCCAGGGATGCTTTCCCACTGAGCTACAATGACAGAGCTGCTTTTTTTTTTTTTTTTTTTTAATTTTGAGACAGAGTCCCGATAAGTTGCGGAGGCTTCCCTCAAACTTGTGATCTTGCTGCCTTAGCCTCCCAGAGTCGCTGGGATTACTGGCATGTGCCAGCACGCCCTACTCCAGTGGCTCTCTTTACTCCTGAATTGCCTTCATAGGTAGATACACCTCCATAGGTCCTGGCTTGTCATAAGGCCATCACTGAACAAGTTGCTAAGCAGCCTGACTTACTCTGATTAATCAGGCTTGTCATCTCCTTGCTGTGTGAAAGGACATCAAGCTGGCCTGCCCAAATCCCATGGAGTACGTGGGAGAGGGTACCACCCCAAGTTAGGGTTCGTTACTAGAAATGAGCACTGTGCCAGGCAGGCAGACCAACAGAGCTGCCTTATAAGAAATGCTGAAGAAGTTTTTCAGGTTGGAGGCAAGTAAGACAGGAATGCAAATCCATGCCAGACAGCAGAGCACTGGCAGAGGAAATGATGTAACTAAGAGTACACACGCGTTTTTCTTCCCCTTTCTTCTGGTTTAAAAAGCAGTTGTATAAGCTGAATTCTCTGGACTTAATTTAAAAAATAAATAAATGAATTAAAAATCTTAATCTTGAACCTCTAAAACCATGAACCAAAATGAACCTCCCTTTGCTTCCTAAGTAGCCCCTGTCAGGTATTTCATTATAGTGACACAAAACTGACTGATACAGGAGTGTTGGCAGAGGGGGTCTGATTGGAGCTGTTGATCAGGAGCACTTGCTATGGTTTGGAAGTGGTTTCTCCTCTAAAGTTTCATTGGTCCCCAGTGTGGTGTAATTTGAGGCTAGTGGTGAGGGTGGCACATCATGGCAGCCTTATACAGAATCAACTGCTCACATCACAAGCTAGGAAGCAGAGACCGTCAGACCCGAGGTTCCACCATCCCCTTCGAGGGCACACCCCCAGTGATCTGAGGACCTCCCACTAGGCCCCACCTCTTAAGGTCCCTACCATCTCCCTACCAGGCTACCTGGGGACCAGTTCTTTTAACATATGGACCTCTGGAGGACACCCATCCAAACCAGAGAAACTTACATCGCAATTAACATGATTTTTTTGGGTGGTGGTGGGGCACAGTCAAACTCAGCTATTGTTTTATGCAGTTCACAAAATCTGACTATTCCAATCTGTGCTGCAGTCCAGCTGCAGCAAAATAAGGGGGGGGTGGGGGTGTGGGGGGGTGGTGACGAACAACTTGTGTAGTTGATACAGCAGGAGTGGGAGCCGTTTATTGCAGGACAGGAGCAGTATTTATACATTCCACAGAGCTTATCTAATTAGCATAAACTAGATACATCAGTCAACCAATAAGGAATCTCTACACTTAATGGCTCGCTTTTGTTACTTCTCAAACCACTCCCTCTGGCATTTTGCCAGGCACCATCCAGACTTGTTTACGAAATCTAACATTCCCCTGGCTAAATGCCAGGTGTTATTTTGACTTGTTTACAGACTCTAACAAATCTGTGTTATGTTTAGCAACAAAATGTTTAAAACAAAAGTATGGCTAATTGTCCCATTATCTGTTGCTATGGATACTGCTGCATGAACTCAGTGGCATGAAACACTACTCCAGAGGCTACAGGTTGACTGGGCTTCCAGCTCTGGGCTGGGCTGATGTGGGAGGGCCCCAGGAATTTGAGCCTGGGGGGGGGGGGCTCTCATCCTCTGGCAGGCTGGCTCTGGTTTGTTCTCCTGGCCAAGACAGGGGTCTAAGAGAGAAAGTGGACTCTGCTGAACATCTTCACTTCACCTGTGTCCCATCAATCAAAGCCAGTCACAAGGCCAGGGGTGGGGAAATGGATTCCACTTCTTGAGGGGAGAAGGACATGGATGGAGAAGGGGGTATTTTTGCCCTCAGTCTCTAACACTGAACACCTTCCCCTTGGGAGGGAAAGCCATCTAGATTGTTGGTACAGATGCCCTTTACTGAAAACAAACAAAACAAACAACAAAACAAAAAAACCCTAAACTCCAAAAACCAAGCTAGCAGTCGGGGATCCCTCTAAGACAGGTAAGAACCCAGTCCTTGGCAAACCGTAGGAGCTGGCCTGGCAATGCTAGTGTCACCGCCAGTGTTCTGGTGGGAATAAAAGGAAAGTGCTAATACTTTGACTTGTCCCTGTTTCTCATGTCCTGAAATTTCCCTCCAAAAGAGATGGAACAGATCTAAGTCAAAACTAGCCGAAAGGGCTAGTCGTGTCAGACTGAACCCAATAATTGTTCAGAACCCGGTGCATCAGGACTTAAAGGCGTCTGCATCCAGGGCAGCTCCTGGCATATATATATATATATATATATATATATATATATATATATATATATATATATATATGACTAGTAGAAAGGGGGTGATCTGGGCTGGGGATGTAGCTCAAGCGGTAGCACGCTTGCCTGGCATGCGTGCGGCCCGGGTTCGATCCTCAGCACCACATACAAAGAAAGATGTTGTGTCCGCCAAAAACTAAAAAATAAATATTAAAAAATTATCTCTCTCTCTCTCTCTCTTTAAAAAAAAAAAGAAAGGGGGTGATCTTCCCTAATTTGGGGAATGTCCTAAGACAATTAATGACACTCCTAATGGTGTTTGTACGCTTGAAAAAGCCTACATGTGTACAGATATGAGTGCATGGGCTCAGATCTTGGTTCTGCCACTTGCTAGGATGAGCCACTTCTTTGTGCCTTTATTTCTTTATCTGTAAAGTGGGAAAATAGAATCTGCTTCATAAAGTTGGGTGGATTAATGAACAAGTGCAAGGTTTTATAACAGAGCCTGGACTTTAACAAATGCTCAATTAATGTTAACTCTCTCTTATGCTATGAGGAAAAATAGCTTCACGGAGGGGAAACTGAAGGCCAATGAAGGGTAGAGACTCACCTGGCGTCAAACAAAATTAAGTGTCTTTCCTGGTTTTTTGAGACCCAAATTTTAGCATCTGGAGGTTGGGCAGGTCATGCCTCTCCTCTCCTCAGAACCCTTCCATGAATCTGAAGCAAGTCCCAACCTAACCATATTGTACTAGTGTCAATATCTTGGTTCCAACCATGTATCGTGGGTCCACAAAGTATTACTATTGTAGAAAATGGGAATTACACAGGAATTTTGTGTCCTACTAATCCAATTTCTTGTGTTAAACTATTTCTAAATAAAAATGTTATATATATTTGAATTGCAGAATTACATATTATAAAAGATTGTGCACTTGCAGACATGTGCAAACTTTGTGAAGAGCGTGCGGGGGTGTGGCTGCCAAGTTCAGGGCCCCAAATCACCCTCAGGATTGATAATCCGATGGAAGGATTGACCCTCTGGGTCAGTCGTGGTGCATCACAGAGGAAGCATAGGGATTAAAGTCATCCAAAGAAAAGGGGCAGAGTCCAGGGGAGTCCCTACTATGAGCGTCTGGGTGTCCTGGCTGAGGAGTCACAGTTGGCATGACTTCCCCAGGAGACAGTGAGATGAGCATGTGCGTTGCTAGCCAGTGGGGTGCGCCTGGAGCTTTAGGGTCTACAGTTTTTATAGGGGCTTAGTCAAGTAGGTGTGGTCGACAGTCCAAGTGGCTGACCTTAGGAGTTGCCAGCACTTCCCAAGGTTGAGGTGACAGTGTGGCCCAAGACCCCACCATTAGTCACACTGTTAGCACAGACTGGTTTGGTCCAAGGCTCCAGCTTAACTACACAATGTTCTTAGGAAGGACATTCCAAGGGCTTAGAGATCATTCCTAGGAGCCAAGGGCAAGGCCAGACCTCTCTTTGGACAAGGTTAATCACTTACTGCACCATGTATTAGCTAAAAAGCCTCCCAGGCCTCCATGTCCTCAGTGGCCACTGCTCTCTGCTCCCCGTGGTGCCCAGGCTTCAGCCCTGTGAGCCACTGTCCGCTCCTAGAACAAGCCAGGATTCCCCTCTGCTTCCAGCTTTACCTCCTTAACTCCTATTCCTTGTGTCTTTCATTAGTTCCACATTTATTGAGCACCTCCTGCATACTGGGCCTTGATCTAGGAGTTGGGGACTGAACAAGATAGACAAATCCTCACCCTGAACAGTGCGCAGGGAGAGTCCTTCTCAGAGTGGGGAGGCCACAGGACCCTGGAGCCACCAGCTTGGGTTTAAATCCTGCCTCTGCTACTCATCAGCCTGGGCGATGCATAGATTTAGTCCTATGTAATGATAATTCTGCGTGGTGGTTTTCACCAGTTTTCTTCAGCGCTCCCAGTTGTTGCTTTTTCCTCGGAAGCCCTCTCTGATGGCTGCAGACTGGTTGCACCTGGGCTGCCACTCTGATGGACAGGGACCAGGGCTTTCCTGATCCCTCCTCTGTCCCTAGAATCACCCAGCACAGAACAGGCACTCTCAGTAAACCTATGCCGAACACAGGAATGTCAACAGCAGCTGCGGAATGTACTGGTTTCTTACCCTGACGGTGGCCACCCAAGGGGTGGGAGAGCTGGAGGTCGCCCCATACCCCAGGCCTAGGTCTGTAGAACCTCCGCCCGAGTGGAACACGGTGTAACAGTGCCTCCTTGTGGGCACCTCTCATTTTAGAACCCTGGTGCGGAGATGCTCTCTTCGCCCAAGGAAGCGGGGTGGGGCGGGACTCAGGACCCGGGTTACCCGGGTCCCACACCGTCCCCATGAACAACCGGGCGGGGGCCCCAGCCCCCTCCCCAACCCGGCCCTCCACCCTGGTCGGGGCTTCGACTCTCGCCCCAACCCCAACCCGAACCCCGAACCCAGTCCGGATGTCGACTCCTGTCCAGATCCCGACTCCGGTTGGAACCCAGGCCCCGATCCGGGCCGCGATCCCAGTCCGAACCTCCATCCAGTCCCGGGCACCGAACCCAGTTCGGACCCAGGCTCCGGTCCGGTTCTCAGCTCCGACCTCAGCTTCAGCTCCAGCCCCAGCCCGGGTCCCGACCCCAGCTGCAGCCCCAGCCCCGGTCCCGACCCGGACTCAGGCCCCGACCCCAGCCCCAGCCAGGATCCCGACCCGGGCTCCGGTCCCGAACTCAGCCAGGGTCCCGACCCGGACTCCGGTCCCGAACCCAGCCCCAACCCCAACTCCACCCCCAGCACCAGCCTGGGTCTGGACCCCAACTCCGGTCCGGTTCCCAGCCCCAGCCCCAACCCCAGCTCCAGCCACAGCACCGTCCTGGGTCCGGGCCCCGATCCCTGCCGCGGTTCCGGCTAAGGAATCGCCCGCGACCCCAGCCCTACATTTGGATCCGCCCGCAGAACCTGCTCTAGAGTCTCCTGCCGAGACTCCTGCGCCCACGCCGGGCCCAAAGCACTTCCCATCCTTCAGCAGCCTCGCAGGGTCCGTCCGGGGACCCTTTCCCGCGCCCACTCCTTTGGCCTTTAACGTACAGAGATCCACTGCGAAGGAAGACCTAGCAGCCACCCAGTCAACGGATCCCCCCACTTCTGGACCCATCCCGGGGACCAGCCGGCTGTCCATCTCCATTTCTACTAACGCAGTCGCCTCCACCAATGAGAACTTCCAAATGGAGAACAAGATCTTGATTCGAGTGACCTACTGGTGAGGGACGCGCCTGCCCACACCTGCCTTCCTCCCCACGCAGGGCTGGGTCGGGGAGGCTCTGGGGCTGTGGGGGTGGAGCTCCCGGGCTGGGCGAGGAGGAGGAGTCAGGTGGAGCCTCAAAGTATACAGAGCCCCCCCCCCTCACCCCGCAGTGGGCTTAGCCCCGCCCATCCTCCTGTTTGGGGCGGGTTCAAACTCCTGCTCGGGCTCTGAGCTTCATCCGTTCACATTCATTCATTCATTCATTCATTCATTCATTCATTCGTGTGATTTCTGCCTCGTGGCTTCTTCTTGCCTCTCTTTCCTTTATCACTCACTTCCCAGCGCTCTGCCTGCCGCGTGCCAGGTCCGTGCTGGGAATACGGTGCTGAGCATCGGGACTCGTTCTGCTCCTTTAGCGCGAGGTCTGGTGGTGCAGCCCAAAGCCAGGGTGCATGGAAATGAGCTCCCTGAGGGAGGACAAGGGGTTAGCGCACTTTAGGACTGCGCGTTCAGGAACACCCCTTTTCAAGAGGTGACTCTTGAGCTGACACTCCACACTTAGGAGGAGGCGACGGCAAGTGTAGCGTGGGGGAGGGGTAGTCAAAGTCGCCGGAGCAGCCGGTGCGAAGTCTGGAGGGGGCTGGAGGAGGCTGGAGGCTGTGCGGAGGCCTAAGCCTCTCTTTGAATCAACAGTTAGAACAAAAATAACAGTAATGACTTTCCTTGACCTCCTCTGGGGCCCAGGGCTGAATGCAGCTCAGACAGTCTTCCGTTCTGATCCCGGTGCGGCTTCTGCCCCGAGGCCTCTTTGCACCCTGTCTTTCCCTGTCTCTCTACTCTTCTTGTCTCTGCCCCGTGTCTCTCCAGCTCTCCTTCTCTCTCCCAACTCGCTGTGGCTCTTTTTCCTGTGACGTGTGCCTTTCCTCTTCCCCAGCTCCACTGGTTCCTTCGTCTCCTGTGCTCTTCTCGCCCCATCTTCTCCTCTCTACAGGTTTCTCTGACTCCATGGGTTCATTAATTCACTCATCCAACAACCAATTTCTTAGGTACTTACCATGCCTCAGACGTGGTTTGTACCGTCAGGGATACAGGAGCGAACAAGACCAGGGTCCCTGTCTTGGTGCTGCTGGCATGCGGGGGTGGAGAGGAGACAATAAACCATAAATAGGTCCCACAAGGGGACCAGTGCTATGGATAAAAGGCATCTTTGGTGTTGCAGTGTTGTTGTGGTGGTGGTGGTTACAAGGAATTGAACCCAGGGGCACTTCACCACTGAGCCACATCCCCAGTCCTTTTTTGTATTTTATTTAGGAACAGGTCTCCCTGAGTTGCTTAGGGCCTGGCTAAGTTACTGAGGCTGGCTTTGAACTTGCAATCCTCCTGCCTCAGCCTCCCAAGCTGCTGGGATTACAGGTGTGCATCACCATGTCTGGTTTGGGGGTTGCTGTTTCAGCTGGCCTGGTCAGGAAGGCCTCACTGAGAAGCTGATATGAGTAAAGACCTGAAGGAGGGGAAGAGAAGGAGCCAGCTGGGCACTAGAGGAGCATTCTGCAGAGAGAACCACAGTGGGTGCCCTGGTGTCAGAAGACCAGCTAGGGGGCCTCTGGGCAGAACGGGGTGAATAATGTAGGACAGAGGGGGAGGAGATGGGGCAGAGGGATGGATGACAGGACAGGTCATAATGCAACTTCTGGGCCAAGGGGCAGACTGTGGTCCCTTCCCCTGAGTGAGATGGTTCAGGGGAGGGTTCTGAGCAAGGGGAGGAGGTGATCTGACTCAGGCATTCCTGGGGAACCTTGGGAAGTACTGATGTGTGTTTCCCCCTCCCCCACTCTCTCTCTGCCTCCCTCCCACTCACTGCCTTCGGCTTCTAGTGGCCTCTGAAGCTATAGCTTTCGGGTGAGTAGTTTGGCCTTGGAGGTGGGGAGAGAGTGGGACATGAAAACCGGGAGGAGTTGGTTGCCCTTCCTGTGACCCCATAACCCTGTGACCCTACGATCTCATCTCCTTTCCTCAGTATATACTACTGAAGAAGAGTCTGGAGCAGCAATTTCCAAATCTCCTGCACTTTGTAAGTGTGTTGATGGGCTGGGGAGTGGGGTCGTCAGCGCTTCCCACCCTCCAGGGCTTGGAGGGGAGCGCTCAGCCTTTCCCCATCCCAACATTCCTTCCCAGGACGAGGAGGTAGCCCAGGCTACAGGGGAGTTTGAAGTGTTTGTGGAAGGGAAACTGGTCCATTCCAAGAAGGTGATTCTGAACAAGAGGCCTGCACAGGGAAGGAGGGTGGGGCTGGGAGCCTGGGGGAGGGAGACATATCTGAGTCTTTCCCCTCTGTGCCCAGAATGGTGATGGCTTTGTGGATGATACCAGACTTCAGAAAATTGTGAACGCTATCGATGAGAAGATCAGGAAAAGGTAGCAGGCAATGGTGGAGCTGGAGGTGAGTGAGATCCTGCAGAGGAGTTGGAGGGCTGGGTTTGGGGTGTCAGGTGAGCAGGACAGGGCCCCATCTAGGGTTCTAGCTCAGCTGGTCCTCACTGCTGTAGTCACCACGAGTTACCTAAACTCTCCTCTGAGCCTCAGTTTTCTCATCTGTTGAGGTGATTTCAAGAGATGACTCCCATCAGGTAGCAAATAGTACTTGTTCCAAGTAGGGCTCAGTGGATGTCAAATATACTTCCCCCTAAACAAAGAGCCTGCTTTGTTGTTGTTGTTGTTGTTGTTGTTAGCTTTTAGTTGTAAAGCTGTGCTATCCAATAACAGCATCACTTGTAAATTTAAATTAGTTAGAATTAACTACATTACAAATTCAGTTCCTGAGTTGTACTAGCTACATTTCAAGTGCTCAGCAGGCACATGTGTGGCTAGTTTATTGGGTTGGATTACAGGTACAGGACAAATAACTCATCCTGGCAGAAAGTTCTAATGGAAACACTGTTCTAAGATATTAGTATAATGCACCATAACTTATTGGCCACCAATATTTGACTTTTTTTTTTTTTTTTTTTTGGCACTGGGGATTGAAAGGAAAGTGACCACAACACTCAGAGCAACCAAAAGATCTTTATTGCAGCAGTGCAACAAAGAGAAAGGAAAGAAGGAAAGAGAGAGAGAGAAAAGAGAAGAGATGAACAGGGAGAGAGCAAGAGCAAGAGAGAGACAGAGCGCGCGTAAGAAAGATAAAGAGCAAGAGAGAGAGAGCCAGAGAGAGGGGGCCTGGCAGGAGGGAGTTTTTATAGCCCAAATCTAATGGGGCCTCTGGGTCTGCAAGCTGCCTTGTTGGCCCAAGGGGGGGTTAAGTGTTCAGCCTTAAACAGGGTTGAATGTTCAGACTTGAGGCAAACAGGTGATAAAGGACCAGATAGAGGGGGGTTTGAGTGCGTGGGCTATCTTGCAGCCAACATCTGTTCAGCCTGCCCTGCAGACAACACAGTTCAGCCTGCTCTGCACCCAACAGGGATTGAACCCAGGAGCACTTTACCACTGAGATAAATCCCCAGCCCTTTTTATTTTTATTTTTTTTTTGAAACAGGGTCTTGGTAAGTTACTGACAGCTTTGTTAAATTGCTGAGTCAGGCCTTGAACTTGTGAGTCTCCTGAGTTTCTGGGTGTAAGCTTGCACCACCGTGCCCTGCTTCAATACTGGATTTTAATTTTATCTATTTATTTTTATGATACTGAGGATTGAGCCTAGGGCCTCACACAAGCTAGGCAAGCACTCTACCACTGAGCTACATCCCCAGCCCCCAATACTGGATTAAAAAAAATGTTGTGTTTTTAAATTTAATTACTTTTTGTTGTTATTGCTGTGCTGGGGATGGAACGCAGGGCCCTGTGCACACTAGGCAAGTGCTGTGCCATGGGACTACATCTCCACCCCCACAAGACTGGAAAATAAATAAATATATATCATATATATATGTGTGTGTGTGTGTTTTAGTTGCAGATGGACCTTTATTTTATTTATTTTTTATATGCAGTGCTGAGAATCAAACCAGGGCCTCACACATGCTAGGCAAGCACTCCACCACTGAGCTACAACTCCAACCCACAAAACTGGATTTTTAAAGGCACTTATTAGGGCTGGGGCTGGGGCTCTGTGGTAGAGTGCTTGCTGTGCTAGGCCCTGGGTTTGATTTTCAGCACCACATTAAAAAAAAAAAAAGTCTATTGACAACTAAAAAATTAAAAATAAAAAATAAAGGCATTTATTATATACATACCTTTGCAAGCTGCTACTGATTTAGTAGTTTGTTGTGCATGCACACACGTATTGTTTATTTTCAACTTTACTGAGGTGTAAGCAATGAAGAAAACTAGTGTTTCAAGTGTACAAGCGTGAAGCCACCAACTAAATCAAAATAATAAACATATTTCAACTCCCACAAAAGTTTCCTCAGGAACTTCTGTCATTTTCCCTACCTCTACCCCCATCCCAGGCCCCTAATTTGGCTTTCTGTCCCCATGGATTGGTTTGAATTTCTCTAGAGTTTTCTATAAATGGAGGCTGTAATTTAAAAAAAAAAAAAAAAAAAAAAATATATATATATATATATATATATATATATATATATATATATATATATATATTGGGGGCTGGGGATACAGCTCAGTTGGTAGAGTGCTTGAATCACATGCACAAGCACAAGGCCCTGGGTTCAATCCCCAGCACGACAGAAAAAAAAAAAATTGGGTGGAAGTTTGACACCAAGAGAATCGTATAGTGAACTTACTGTACCCATCTCCCAGGTAACTGTTACTTTCTCTTGTCCATTTTATCTGTCTTCCCCTCCTTTTTTTTTCCACTATAGTATTTTAAAGTATATTCCAGACCTCATGTTATTTCTGCTCTAAATTCTTCCACCTGCATCTTTAATAGATAACGTTTAAAGATGGAAATACAAGGCCATGATCACACCCAGAGAAAAGAAATGTCTTAATGCCATCTAATATCTACTCAAGTGTCTCAAAAAGATCTTTTCACAGTGGTTTATGGACTCAGGATATAGATAAGATCTACATGGTCTAATGGCTTTTAATATTATATTTAGTTGTAGGTGGACACACAATATCTTTATTTCATTTTTGTGTGGTGCTGAGGATTGAACTCAGTGCCTCATGTGTGCTAGGCAAGTGCTCTACCACTGAGCCACAATTCCAACCCCTAATTGCTATTTTTTTAAGAGAGAGAGAGAGAGAGAATTTTTTATTTTATTTATTTTTTAATTTTTAAATATTTATTATTTTTTAGTTATTGGCGGACACAACATCTTTGTTTGTATGTGGTGCTGAGGATCGAACCTGGTCCGCACACATGCCAGGCGAGCGCACTACCGCTTGAGCCACATCCCTAGCCCCCGAGAGAGAATTTTTTAATATTTATTTTTTAGTTTTCAGTGGACACAACATCTTTCATTTTATTTGTATGTGGTGCTGAGGATTGAACATAGTTCCCCGCACATGCCAGACGAGTGCGCTACCACTTGAGCCACATCCCCAACCACCCTAATTGCTATTTTTTTAAAAAAACATTTTTAGTTGTAGATGGACACCTCTATTTATTTTTATGTGGTGCTGAGGATTGAACCCAGAGTCTCGCACTTGCCAGGCAAGCACTTTACCACTGAGCTACAGCCCCAGACCCATAATGGCTATTTTTAAACAATTATAAACAGGCTTTAAAAAGTTTACTATGTGCAGGGCTCTTGGTAGGTTCTTTTTTTGTGTGGGAGTGGGGAGGTACTGAGGATTGAACCCAGGGGCACTCAACCACTGAGCCACATCCCCAGCCCTTTTATGTAGTTTATTTACGGCAGGGTCTCACTGAGTTGCTTAGCACCTCTCTTTTGCTGAGGCTTTGAATTTGCAATCCTCCTGCCTCAGCCTCCTGAGCCTCTGGGGTTACAGGCATGTGTCACCTAGCTGGCTTGGTAGGTTCTTGTTCTTTTTTTTTTTTTCTGCCATGTGGGGCCCGGGGAGGCAGGTGAGAGGTCTGTTTCTCACACCTACCAATATGATGCAGAATGTAGTGGTGATTATACATGCAGTTTCCAAGGTCACAGAGATTAGGCTCAAATCCTGGGTCCACCAGCCACACCAGGCTGAAATTGGGTGAAAGATTTACCAAAGACCTCCTTCCATAAGTGACAGCTTCTGTTGTTGTTAGATCAGAACTGTTCTGATTGCAAGAGAAAACCCATCTCAAGCTGGCTGTAGGGGAAGCAAAAACATTGGCAATAGGAATAAAGGGTTAGGATATATATATATATATATATATATATATATATATATATATATATATATATATTTTTAATATTTGTTTTTTTAGTTGTAGTCAGACACAATACCCTTGTTTTATTTATTTATTTTTCTGTGGTGCTGAGGATTGAACCCAGGGCCCCGCGTGTGCTAGGCAAGCACTCTACCACTGAGCCACAATCCCAGCCCTAGGGTATAATTTTGTTGGCTTCAGGCACAGAGTGGGATCTAGGTACCCAAAGATTACCCCTGGGAACCTGACTCCTCCTGACTCTGGCTTCTGCATTTTTTTTTTAAACCAGGCTGGCTTTATTTTCAGGCAGGTTTCATTTCCTAGTGGCTTAAATCCTACAAAGCTTCCCATTGGGCTGGTTTAGGTCACATGTCCATCCCTGAGTCAATGGGAGGGGGCTCAGGGGTGCTCTCTTGAGTCAAGTACTCATTTTTGGAACTGGAGTGGAGCTGGTGCTGGGGTTTGAACCCAGGGCCTAGTGCATGCGAGGCAAGGGCTCTACCAACTGAGCTATATCCCCTGCCCTCCCCTCTATTTCAGCTTCCTTCTCTATAATTATAAACAGAAATTCCAATAGTCTTTCCCTGATTGAATTTATTTCTGCTCACCCAGTATTTGCTGTGTACCTAGGATGTGCTGGACACTGTCCTAGGCTCTGGAGATAAAGCAGTGAACAAAACGGATACCAATCCCCATGCTAGTGGGGAAGACAGCTACTGGAAAGGATGCAGAGAATAGTAGGCATTTTATTTTTAATTTTTCCCATTTTTTATGGTCATAGTTGTACTTAGTGGTGGGATCCATTGTTATATATTCACACCTGCACAGAATAAGGATATAATCTGGCCAGTATCATTCCCTAGTAAGTTCCAGTTTCCATACCCCTTCTCTTCTTCTTAGAAGACTCATTAAGAAGGTATCTGGACCATGTGGGCATCTCAGGAAATGTATTCTAGGCAGTGGGAACAGCAAGTACAAAGGCCCTGTGGTAGGAGTGTGCTTGATGAATTTGAAAAATAGCAGGACTAGAGTGGACACTGGAATACATGGAAAGCACTTTCCACAGGAAGCCCTATATAAACACCATTATTTTAATGGAGTTATATGTTCCTATTTTCAGTTTTTCCTCTCTTCTTCTCTCAGGAGCCTCAGCAGGATGATGAGAAGGGCTGAAATGTTGTCAAGTCGGGTCCTGCTCTGATGGTGGCTGGGGTGGGGTGAGGTTGGGGAAGGGAGAGGGAAATACATACAAAGTGTGCCTCCCTGTGCTCTGGTCTGTGTCTGTTGTCCCTGAACCCACGTCTGAGGTCCGTGGAAGGAGCCCACTGCGTGTTCCTAGCATCTCCCAAGTCCTGAGCCCTGGTGTGGGGTTGGGGGAGAGGATGGCTTGGAATAAAGGCCAGCCGGTGCTCCCGGCAGTCTAGACTCAGCTTCTCATGCTGCTGAGGCCAGATTCTTCTGTGACTTCATTTCCCAGGGCCTTGTTCAAGATATACTTGGAAAACCTTCCATCTTATTGGCATTTTTAGGGTTTGAGATGAGACAGGGATTGTGGAGAGTCTCAAACCTGATGCATTCCAAACTGCACTCCAGGACCCACTTTCTAACCCACAAATCTTAGAACTGGGCAGGATTTTGGGAGCTGGGTAGGGCATTTGTGCATTCACTGGACATTTATGGGCCCCCTCCTCTGCACCTGGCCTTGTGGGCTCACCAGGAAGTCAAGTGCACAGATGTGGGAGTCAGATTTTTCCAACTTGACCACCTAGCACCCTGCTGTGTGCCTTCCACCAGGGACATTACCCAGTGCCCCACACATGCTAGGCAAGCGCTCTACCACTGAGCCCCAGCCCCAGCCCTGGTTTTGATTTTGTGAAGGCTCTTGTTGAGGTTGGCCAAGTTTCTGCTAAACCCTTCAGTGTGATTTTTCTTTTCTCTTAGAGTTCCCTTTTCTTTTGGCTCCTTCTCAGCTATGCATTCACTAAGTGATAGGATTTCTCAGCTCTTTATAAGCTTTCAAGGCCACCGTGGAAGTTGTAGCCTGTCTCCAAGCTATGTGACACATGGCTGTAGACTATAGAAAGCTCACGTGTGAGTGTGTGTGGGGGGGGCTGGGGCTCAGTGGCAGAGCACTTGCCTAGCATGTGTGAGGCACTGGGTTCGATTCTCAGCACTGAATATAAATAAATAAAGGTAAATTGACAACTAAAAGATTAAAAAAAAAAAGAAAGCAAGCTCCCAGGTGCCCATCACTCCCTAGCTATTGTTTTGAATCAAATATCAGACAATGTGTAGCATTTTGAGGATGGTAAAATCCTTTCCACTTTTGTGTATGCTGGAGATTTTCCTTAATAAGTTTTTAAAAAGGGGTTAGGGATATAGCTCAGTTGGTATAGTGCTTGCCTTGAAAAAAAAAAAGTTAAAAAAAAAAAAAAACAGCTAAATGCCACAGCCCTTTTGGGTACCCATGCTGCCTGGGCTGGGGTTTCTTCCTCACAAGCTGACCCAGATAAAGCTGCTACAAAGGGAAAGGCCACGGCAGTGGGGAGGTGGGATGTAGGGCACCCAGAGGCCAGAGCTCTATCCCAGGTTGAGGGAGGATGGAGGAGGCGACGGCCACCACCAGACCCTGGCCTCACTTCTGTGGGACCTGGAGGAAGGATGGAGTTTTACATCTTCCTGGCCACAGTCCTGGGCTGACCACTTGTACCCCATCAGGAGGGGTTGGTTTGAGGGGAAGAGAGTGAGTTGAGTCTCAGCTTCAATTTTTATTTTGCCTGGTAAGGCAGAGGTCAGATGGCTCTTAGCTGTCTAAAGTGTTCAGGGCCATGAAAATGGAGTCCTTGAAAAATTTTTTTCCTTTTGTACCAGGAATTGAACCCAGGGGTGCTTTACCACTGAGACTTTATTTTTTAATTTTTATATGGTATTGAGGATTGGACCCAGGGCCTTGTGCAGTGTGGCAAGCACTCTGCCAACTGAGCTATATCTCCAGCCTGAGACTTTATTTTTTTTGAGAAAGGATCTTGCAAAGTTGCTACTTCAGCCTTCTGAGTTACTGGGATTACAGGTATGTGCCACTATGCCCAGCTCTTTTTTTCTTTCCCACACCCTTAGCATTTATTTCCTAGTAATACTTTTCTAATTGGCTATTTTGTTACCCTAAGTAAGTGCTACGGTTTTTTTTTTTAAATGATAGAAACTATATAAAACTATTTACAGGAATCTAGAAGCATGCTGAAATAGAGTTGGTGCTCAATATATAAACACTTGTTCAATCAGTTTCATTGAATGTAAAGGAACGAGTCAGGTGACTCATGCTGTGTAGATTAGATCTTCTATCCAGACACATCAGACTCTTTTCAGGGTAGACTTTGGTGGACCTCAAAGTTAATCTTCAAGGAAGATGCTCAAGACTAGAATCCTCATCCCATGGTCACTGTACACCTTGCTCCCTGGTCCATCCTTTGGTCTCGGGGTGAACTGTGCGATTCCTTAAGGGGGTCATAGAAATTGTGACCAGGTGTCCCAGGAAATGCCTGGGGAGCAGCCTAAAGCCACCTATTCTTTTGAATGGACAACTGTCATCTGAAAAAAGAGACAAATTGGTACAATACTCACAGATAGCAGTCAAGATGGAAAAGGAAGAACAGAGAATTCTGGAGCTGTCAAATCCAGTTCTGGAATACACCTTCAGTGACTCCAGTTTCCTTGCTTAGGGTCCCTGGAGATGGGTTTGTCATTTGCAGCAACAAAGTTCCAGTTGATAGGAAATCACCTAAAAAGATGATTGCCTCACACACAACATACCATGACATAGGACCTGTGGTAAAGGAGCAGGTTGTGCTTGGTGGACACGTGGCCAGTGTCAGGAAGACTGGCAACGGTGGTAGTGAGGCAGACAGGCCTAGGCCTGCCATTTCAGGACCCATGTTTAACCCTTTTATTGGGGAGAAGCCATTCAAATGAAGCAAGGGGTCAGGTTTCAGGGGGTGGAGTCTAGCTTTGTGATGTCTGATGTCAGCTGATTGACATCTAGGGAGGCCATGCCCATCTCATGAGCTGTGTGGGGGTCATGGCAGAGCAAGTAAAAAGACCAGAGTGAGGCCTCCCAAACAGAGGGGCAACGTGGGTTCAGTCCACTTTGTGCGCTCAATGCCCATAGTTCACACACACACACACACACACAGCCCAGGGCTGGCTTGCCACAGCTCCATATTCTTATCACTCAAAGCCAAGGGGCGCTCGTTTCCTATGTGGCAGTTCCTCACATGCCCCCAAGGACCTAACTTCCTCCCACTATGCCCCACCTTTCAAAGACTCCGCCACCTCCTAATAGCAACAGGGGCTGCAGATCAAGCCTTTAATATTAAGAGCCTTTCGGGGACCCTTACCTAAACCATGGCAGTATTTGGCTCATTACGGAAGAAATGCCTCTCTAACCATACGGTTTT
This sequence comes from Marmota flaviventris, assembly GCF_047511675.1. Taxonomy (NCBI): domain Eukaryota; kingdom Metazoa; phylum Chordata; class Mammalia; order Rodentia; family Sciuridae; genus Marmota; species Marmota flaviventris. The sequence continues at coordinate 14,154,159 of NC_092515.1, read as the reverse complement.
AACAAATGGTAGGCAGCAGCAGCCAGGATGCACACAGAGACACACCAAGAATGCAAAGATTCGGAGATATAATTACCCAGAAACAAGATGTACCAATATACCTTCCCAGACCTAGTGAAAGATACAGACTTGGGGCAGAAAAGCTAAGTTGGACACATGGAAATGTACCAAAAACAGACTCATAACAGGAGGCATCTCTGTTCTCAAAGACCTGTGGAGAACTGCAAACTAAACCTAAAAAAATAACAGCACATAGATGTGCATACTTCTGAGGCCCCAGTGTCTACACCCCATAAATTTCCAGAAAAAAAGGGGCATACAAACATTCATACACACACATTTGCACACTCATGCCCAGAAATGGGATGTGGAAGATGTCACTCATATGATGTTGGGACACAACATGTCATGAGATTATCTTGTCTCATTTTGAGCCTGGTCTATATGCATCCAAAAAGAGGACTTCTTTTTCTTAATTTTTTTCCTTCCTCCCTTTTTATTGTATTGGGGATTGAAACCAGGGGCATTTTACCACTGAGCCACATCCCCAGCCCATTTTTTTTTATGTTTTGAGAGAGGGTCTTGCTAAGTCCTTACAGGTGATACTACTACCTCAGCCTTCTGAGTTACTGGGATTACCTGGCTAAAACAAGGTCTTTTTAAAAACATGAAGGGACAGCTGGGTGTGGTGGCACATGCCTGTAATCCCAGCAGCTCGGGAGGCTGAGGTAGGAAGATCATGAGTTCGAAGCCATCCTCAGCAAAAGCAAGGCACTAAGCAGCTCAGTGAGACCCTGTCTCTTAAATAAAATACAAGAAAGGGCTGGGGATGTGGCTTGGTGGTCGAGTGTCCCTGAGTTCAATCCCCAGTACCAAAAAAAAAAAAAAAAAACCCATAAAGGGACAGAAAATAGCTCAGGAAGACCATGGACAGCATTAGTCCCAATCTTATTAATCATGTTTCTATAGAATGTGTGACTTGCCCCCCAAACTTTAGTGCTTTTCTATTTACTTATTTATGCTTTTCTATTTACTTATTTATGCTGGTGACTGAGCCCAGGGCCTTGAATGTGCTAGGCAAATGCTTTACTACTGAGCCATGAGCCACCAGCCCAAAAATTCAGTAATTTAAAAATGTATCTGGTACTTAAAAGCTTATAATTTGATTTTTCCTTCTTTATAACCACATGTATCCTTTTGTTTTTAAAGATTTTTTAATAAAATACAAAATACGTAAGAAGTACATACATTCTACCACCCAGTACTGCCCATGTATGTAATAGCCAGTGATACTACCTTGAAGTCTCGATTCACAAACGCCCTTAACCCTGAGGCACCCCTACCACAAATTCTAGTTGCTTTGTATAACTGTCCACACCCATGAACACAATGTTTTCATCTTAATTAGTGATAGCATACCAAACATCACTCTACAATATCCTTTCCATTCACTGAAATCTTCAGATCTAACCACATTGATACACATAAATCTAGACCAACCACGTGATTAGAGCGTTGGGCTTTGAGCCACATGGTATCATCCTCACCTTCTGTGAGTGTTGGGGAGCTGGAGATTGAATTCAACCACTTGAACAATGACTGACTCAATAACACCTTCAAAGCGAAGCCCCAATAAAAACTGTGGACACTGAGGCTCAGGTAGCTTCTCTGGACAAGACGGCCAGAAGATTGCTATGTCCTGACTACACCACGAAAGGACAGGGAACTTCTGTGTTCGGGAGCCCTCCCAGACCTTCCCCCATGTGTCTCCTCTTCTGCTTGGTCCTGATTTGCACTTGATTTATTTTTCCTATACTAAAACTGTAACAATAAACATAGACTTCTATAGTATAGAGAGACATTTTAGCATATTTTCAAATCTGAGAGAGTAGTGGAACCCTAAAATTTGTAAACTGTTGCTCAGGAGCATGGGGACTGGGGAGAACTCCTAAACTGTGGCTAATGTTTATTGAGGGCAGTCTTGTGGAGGACCAAATCCTGAAAGCCTTGGAGTCTGATACTAACTGAATTCCATTGCAGATATAAAGATAGAAACTACAGAATGATATTTTAATTCGCCAAGAGGATGATACAACTCTAAGCCATGTGTACTTAATAACAGCTTCAAAATGCATTGAGCAAAAGTTGAGGAAACTACAAGAAATTGACAAACACAACTGAGTTAGAGACAGTTCAAACTGACAAATTTCAGAATGTAGAAGGTCTGACTGACACAAATTACTTGACCTGATGGACAAATGCATATAATTGCAATTAGAGAATATAAATATTTACAAAAATTGACAATGTATTGTGTCATAAAGCATAATTTTTATCATCTGAACCACATTTTCTTGGGGGCGGGTACCAGGGATTGAACTCAGGGGCACTCAACCACTGAGCCACATCCCCAGCCCTTTTTTTTTTTTGTATTTTATTTAGAGACAGCATCTCACTGAGTTGCTTAGCACCTGGCTGTTGCTGAGGCTGGCTTTGAACTTGTGATCTTCATGTCTCAGCCTCCTGAGCACCGGGATTACAGGTGTGCACCTCCGCACCCAGCTTGAACCATGTTTTCTGACCACTATGTACTTAAGTTAATAATAAAAAAGGATTATAGAGGGGCCTAGGCTGGGGCTTAGCGGTAGTGCACTTGCCTGGCATGTATGAGGCACTGGGTTCAATTCTCAGTACTGCGTATAAATAAATAAAATAAAGGTCTATCAACAACTAAAAAATAAAAAAAGAGGAACATAGAAACCTGAATATATTTAGGGATTAAAGAATATTTCTAGGGGCTGGGATTGTGGCTCAGCGGTAGAGTGCTCGCCTAGTACATGCAAAGCCCTGGGTTCGATCCTCAGCACCACATAAAAATAAATAAAATAAAGGTATTGTGTCCAACTACAACTAAAAAATAAATATTAAAAAAAAGAATACATTTCTAGGTGGACATGGTGGCACACTCCTAGCTACTTGGAAACCTGACATGGGAGGGTCACAAGTTTGAGGCCATCATGGGCAACTTAGTGAGACTCTGTCTCTGCGAGGTCCTGGGTTCAATCCCTAGCATCACAATTGGGATATATTTTCAACTAAATAAGACAAATAATATGTACTTAAATTTGTGGAACTCAACCAAAATAGTACTTAGAAGGAATTTTATTATCTTGCTTAAATGGTTGTGATAGAAAATAATGGTGAAAATTGATGAACTGAAAATATAATTCAAGAAGTTAAAAAATTAAAAATAAACCCAAAAAAATAGACCAAAAAAAGAAAGGCAAGTAATGATAAAGGGCAGAAATTAATAAAATAGAAAACAAGAGGTTTAAAACAGCTAATAGCTGGGCTTTGAAAAGAGTACAAAAATTGGGAAAACCCTCCACAGACTGATGATGAGTTAAAAGAACAGAGAAATTACAGGTACATATTATTATTATTACTATTATTATTAGGTACTGGGGATTGAACTCAGGGCACATCCCTTTTTTTTTCAGGGGCACTTGACCACTGAGCCACATCCCTTTTATTTAGAGACAGGGTCTCACTGAGTTACTTAGCGCCTTGCAGTTGCTGAGGCTGGCTTTGAACTTGAGATCCTCCTGTCTCAGCCTCCCGAGTTGCTGGGATTATAGGTATGCACCACCACACCAGCTCAAGTACATATTATTTTAACGTGAGTTCTCATTCTTTTTGCAGTGAAGCAAGTGCTTATTTCCTTAGGCCTGTTTGCAAGTCTCCTCCAGGGAGGAAATCCAGCCAAGGAAAATATTACAGGACATAGGTTCTGCAAACACAATTTGGCTTCCAATTATTTCATACCAGTGTTAGAGAAGCAACAATGATGCTGAAGATTGAAACTGATTTATAGAAAAAAATGTGGTAAAGTATTATACAGTTTATAGATTTCAGGCACTGCACAATATTCTTGATTCAGTAATGTCCTTCCACACCAAAAGATGGAAAGAGAGGCATGTTTCAAAAGACAGGCAAAATAAATCAGAAAATGTTAGACTCTGGGTCAGTGGAGAAATAGTAACACACAGGTGAGCACTCTCCTGACCTTAGAAGAAAAGGAAAAATATCAATGAACTAAGATTACCCTGCCTGTTTTTTTTTAAGTAAATTATGTAAAACTTTAAAAACTACATTAATTCTGGGGCTGGGGCTGTAGCTGAGTGGTAGAGCACTTGCCTAGCACATGTGAGACACTGGATTTGATTCTCAGCACCACATTAAAAAAATAAATAAAGGTATTGTGTCTATCTACAACTAAAAAATAAATTTAAGTTTAAAAAGACTACATTAATTCTTTTTTTGTGTGTGGTGCTAGGGGTTAAACCTAGGGCCTTGGGCATGTGAGACAAGCACTTTACAAACTGAGCTACTATCTCTCCAGCCCCAAACTACATTAATTCTAACTTTAAAAACTAGATGATGTAGCTTTCTATTTATCAGGAAAAAGATGGCCCAAAATACTTTGATATTCTTAAAATATTTTTTTAGTTGTAAATGGACATAATACTCTTTATTTTATCTATTTATTTTTTATGTGGTTCTCAGGATCAAACCCAGTGTCTCACACATGGTAGGCAAGCACTTGATATTCTTTTTTTTTTAAAAAAAAAACAACAAACATTTATTTTTTAGTTGTAGTTGAACACAATACTTTTATTTATTTATTTTTATGTGGTGCTTGAGGATTGAACCCAGGGCCTCTCACATGCTAGGTGAGCACTCTACTGCTGAGCTATAACCCCAGCACTTGATCTTCTTTATAAGAAATGAATATAACATTGATCTAAACACTGAAAAGGTTGATAAACTATAAACCAATTTCACTTTGAATTCTAATGTGAAATTTTAAAGCGTTGACAGGCAGAATCCAGTATCATACTAAGGAATAATGTATCATATCCAAGTGAGCTTCATTCCAAATGCAAAGACCACCACTAGAAAACATGCAAACCAAAACTGAACATGTAATATAAAATCATGGGAGAAATCTAAAAATACAGAACTGACCTTTAACAAAATTCCTACACATTTTGAGGGGAAAAGAAACAATAGATAGGAATAAGTGTACGTTTCCTTAACAGGATACAATATATTCATTTCAATCCAAAAGCCAGCACTACACATTAAAGCCAGGAAAAAGACAGGGTACCTTCTCACCTACTTTTATTTATACTGAGTTGGAGCTTCTAGCCAAAGCAAGTCTACAACAGAAAGGAATAATGATTATTAAAAATTAGAAAGGATGGGGCTGGGGATGTGGCTCAAGTGGTAGCGCGCTCTCCTGGCATGCAGGCGGCCCAGGTTCGATCCTCAGCACCACATACGAACAAAAATGTTGTGTCTGCCGAAAACTAAAAAATAAATATTAAAAAAAAAAAAATTAGAAAGGATGAGATGAAACTATTACCCTGTTAAAGATATGACTGTATAACAAAGAAAAATATAAACAATAAGAACACATAAAGTTTAATAGAGCACCACAAAATAAATGAAGAAAAAAATCAGCAGCATTCAGTTTAGAAATGGCAAAACTTCATTCACAATAGCTATAAACCAACCACCAATCTTGGGATATACTTAAAAAAAAATGGGCAAGACCTATAAAAGGAAACATTAAAAACAAATCTTGGGACATGAAAAGTACATGAACAAATGAACACTTACCACGTTAGTGGAGAGAAAGACATTAATTTTCACATTAAAGTATATAAATTGAATGTAACCCAAATATAAATAGCATCAGCTTTTGTAAAATCTAGAAGTCAAGTTGATCCTCAAGTTCCATGATAGCCAGAAAAACTTTGGAAAAGAAGTGCAATGAGGGTGGAATAGCACTCCTAGAACCTAAAACATTCCAAACAATTTTAATGTTAACATTTAAAACCAAAGTATCCTGCAGGGCACAGTGGCAAACGACTGTAGTCCCAGCAGCTTGGGAGACTGAGGCAAGAGGACTACAAGTTCAAAGCCAGCCTCAGCAATTTAGGGAGGCCCTAAGCAACTTGGCAAGACCCTGTCTCTAAATTAAATATAAAAAGGAGGCTGGGGAAACACCTCTGTGGTAAAGGACCCCTGAGTTCAATCCCCAGTACCAAAAGCAACAACAGAAACAAACAAAACGAAAAACCAAAGTATTCCTTCATAATCCAGGAGTGGCAAAGCCTTTCTAACTATAACTCAAGCTCTAGAAGCCCCTTTTCTAGAAGAAAAACTGAATATATCTAGGTACATTAAAACAGTTTTATGCATGGAAAAAGGATCAAAAGCAATTAAAACAGAGAAAATGTATTTCCATCTCATACCACAAGGGGCTAATTTCTTTAGTGACTGATAAACAAATAGTCTTGCAAGGCATAAAAAATGAGTAAACATATGGACAGAGTTCACAGAGAAGCAACAAATGGCTCTTACACACTGAGACCACATATCTGCCCTCACAGCTAGAGAAATGCAAATTGAAAAGACAGAGAGGAATGATTTTTTCACTGTCAGATTCTCCCAAAGCCAGATCTGAATGGCCAGGCTGTGGAGTAATCACCAGTAATCACAGTCATCACCAGCTGAAGGGAAGGTAAACTGGGAGAGCCCCAAGGAGGGGCTCTGGTAGTACTTGTTAAAATTCCCAAAGCATATGCCCTTGAATCAAGAGCTTCCACTTACAGAAGTCTACTCTATGGAAAAACAAGTAAACACATAGAAATACGCAGAAAATATCAAAACATTTTGGAAACAACCAAGATGTCCAAAAGATTAGTTCACTAGATTGAGATACAGCCTTACATTATAGTTGCTTAAAAAATAAAGAAAAAATATCTCCAACATAAGTGGATAAAAAATCAAGATGCTGATAGAGGCATGTAATAATATGCTACCTTGTCATATTCTACCTTGATTTTTAAAAGGGAAACAAGCAGAATATCTAGATTGATATTAATTTGTGTATATGGTAGGAAATTGTTGAAGGCATAAGTTAAAAAACAAACAAAAAATAAAACCAACCAACCAAAACCAAAAAACCTAAACCACTGATAACCTATTAGGAATAGTTTTCAATTATCCTGTCTAGAGGTTGATCGGGCTAACTTCTCACAACATATCTCTTGATACTTTTTTTGAGTCTTGTAAATAGATACACATACTAGAATAAAAACAGTTTAAACATTAACAAAAGCAAATCTATTCCCAAACCTACCCCAATTTTGCATGGTCTTGAAAATATGTTAATCTCACAATGAATACGTGTTTTTTTTTTGCATCTGAATATTTACTATTCATCTAAAGTATTTCAAAAGACACAAAATTAAGATCTGAAGGCTGACAGATGACCACAAATTCTGAAATTCCCAAGTTCTTTCAATAGCCTTCCAAGCCTCATGACTAAAGATTCCCTAACTGTATCTGCTTAAATTCTTTTGTCATCTTGGTTAATTTCTATGGATTCTATAACTTGCCATTTTTCTTAGATTTTGTTTGCAAAACCACTCTTTCTGATGAAGTAATCTTGAGTTTCCACAAATGCAGACAGGGATCGCTCCACAGTCACCAGGTGGTAAGTCAGAGGCTCCAGAACCTCTCTGGAAGCCAGCTCCATGCTTCTCAAGTGCCTTTCGAGTTCTTCCGAGTGCTGCGCCTGTCCGCGGTGGCTGCATTGCTTCCTAACCACTGACTGCACGGGCACGGCCTGTGCCTGTGCTCCGGGAGGCACCTCCCTTCCTCACCACCTCTTATCAGTCACAGCCAGCTCAGTCGGCCAGAGGACTGCCAGCTTGCGAGGAAGTCAGGGCTAGAGTAAAAGCTACGGCCTCGGAGTCCAGCGGAGGGGGATTCGCATCGAAGGCCGCCTCCCTGGCCTTGCAGCCTTCCACAAACAGCCTGCGGCGTTCCTCGATAGCTCGGAGCAGTCTGACTGGGACCAGGGGGCACCTGTCCAGGTATTGGTGGAAGAGCTGCTGCTGATTAACTCCTAAAAGGCCAAGCTGCCCTGGAAGGTTTGGCACTGACATCGGGCCTGGGGCGAGGCCCGGGTCGCGCCTGTGAACCGGGCCGAGCACCCGCGCCATGGGCTGGGCGGCTCCGGCCACTGGCCCTTCCTGGGCCTCCCGAGCCCGACTCCTGCCGCCTACGCCAGCCTGTAAGACGTGGCTGACGCCATTCATTGGGTTCATCTCGGACATCTCGTACCGCTGAACCCACTCCACCAACGCCAGAGCGTTTACACACACACACACACACACACACACACACACACACACACACACACACACACACACACACACACACAACGGTAACGGTCGACGAACGCTATTTGAGGGTCATGCGCATGCGTGAGTGGCGGTGTGCGCGTGCGTAGAGTGAACAATCTCCCGAGCGCCCCCAGCGATCCTGGATGCTATTACGGCAGTAGCTTCCTGCTGTATTTTAAATTACAAGTTCAACACTCATGTGAATATTGAGGAATAAGATCCTTTTCCAGGTCCCATCTTAATTGAACTCTGCAGATTTTAATTCTGCAAATTTGAAGCAATCCTTCTGTTGCTTTCGGGAACCTCCTCTTGAGAATTGGTCTCCTGCCTCATAGGCGCCTCCTTTTTGTCTACTCTGAAAAATGAACCTCTAGGTTCATTGTTAGGCTGGTGCTGTTTATGTAGACAGACTTTCAGGTGACCCCCAATGACTTTGACTCCTAAAATTCATACCTTTTTTGTGTATGTATTCATATGTTTCTGCTGCGTCAAGGTCTCTACCAACACCATGAGCATCCCACCAGGTGACCAGGAGCACCAGTGTAATAACCTTGGTTCCTGCCACACGTTCCCCTTCGTATTTCCCTGGCTATGACCTAATAACAATCAAAGGTACCCATGAAATCCCTTGCTCATTTTCTTGTGTGGTCCACCCTGGCTCCCAGTAAAGGCTCTTGCCCACAGGTCATCCGGTTCTCTGCTTCCCTCCTGCTTGGTGGATCAGGCTCCCTCTGCACTTCTTTCATGAGACCTCCTTGTCACCACGCAGTGACTCTTGTCTTTCTAGGACCTGTGAGTGTAATAAACTGTTTTCCTGAGCCTCTCCCATGCTACTTCATTTGACAGCACCTACCTGATCATCATCTCAAAAAACACAGAAGAGTACATGTGAGATCAATTATGGCAAAAGTGATGGGATGCCACTTGTGATTCTTAGCCTATGTAATTAGAGACTTCCTTGATGACCTTTAAAAAGTAGGAGGTTGCTGGTATGGTGGTGCATGCCTGAAATCCCAGTGATTTGGGAGGCTGAGGCAGGAGGATTGAAAGTTTGTGGCCAGCTTCAGCAACTTAGTGAGGACCCTAAGTAACTTAGTGAGATGCTGTCTCAAAATAAAATGGGATTCAGTGGTAAAGCACCCCTGAGTTCAACCATGGTACCCCCGAAGTAATAAAATAATAATGATGATACCAGGACTAGGGTTGGAGCTCAGTGGTTGAGCATTTGCCTGGCATGCATGAGGCACTGGATTTGATCCTCAGCACCAAATAAAAAATAAATAAATAAAGATATTGATTGTGTCCATCTACAACTAAAAAAAATATTTTAAAAAAATGATGCCATGTCCAGTAAAGGTATAGCTGGGATAAGAGCTCCAGTTGGAATCACCATCTGATCAAGTTTATGATTATGCAGTCATTCTTCCAGATCCATTCTTTCTTCTACACAGGTTGAGTTAAATGGGGATGTGTCAGGTACCACACCTATGCTTCTTTGAAGTCTTTGATGGTGGCATTAGTCCCCAAAATTCTTACAGGGATGTAGTTTTTCTTTCGCTCACTATATTGGAGGGGAGTGAAAGTTCTAGGGGTTTCCAATTGGCCCTTCCCACCCTAATGTGTGCATCAGCAGCCAATGTAGAGAATCTTCCATTTGCCAAGTGTTTATATTCCAATTATATATTCAGACACTGAGAAAATGCCTATATTTGATCAGCTGGTCCTATTGTGATTTGAACCTTTGCTAAGACTCCATCTATCACCTGACTATCATAAGTCTCCACTTTGAGTGGTTCCTCCATATTAGCATCAATTCAGAGCCAGTATCTAGAATTATCAAAAGGTCTAGGTATTTCCTTTTCCCCAAATGCACTGTCACTCTAGTAAATGATCATGGGTCCCAGTGGTAAAGATTTAGATGAAGTTTTATGGGGTATACCTTGGCAACAGTGCAAGGTCTTTCCTCAAGGGGACCTGATCTCCTACTCAATCAAGATTTCTGGGCCTGTGAATTGGCTTAGGTTTGGAAGTAGAGTAAGAGTCTTTCCATTACAGAGGACACCCAGCTGGTGTTCACTACAGTACTGACTGCTTGCTTGCTGTTGGAGAGAAATCCCCTAATCTTTTGAGGCCACAGAACTGATCTGTGTTGTTAGGGTACAGTAGGAGAAATCGAGTCACAGTTTGTTTTTTTCCAACACTCTTCCCATGAACATCATACTAATATTACCACTGTTCTCACTGTTTAACCAGTCACTAGGTACCAGGCATAAAACACCATACTTTGTTTTTGTTTTTTGGCACTGGGGATTAAAACCACAGACACTTAAACATTGAGCTAGATCTCCAGCTTTTTTTTTTTTTTTTTTTTTTTTTTGTGTGTGTGTGTGTGTGTGTTGGGATTGAACTCAGGGGCACTCGACCACTGAGCCACATGCCCATCCCTACTTTGTATTTGATTTAGAGACATCATTTCACTGAGGTGCTTAAGGCCTCACTAAATTGCTGAGGCTGCCTTTTAACTCGCAATCCTCCTGCCTCAGCCATTTCAAGCGCTGGGATTACAGGTGTGCGCAACCGGCCTGGTATATCAGAGCTTCTCAACTAAGAGTTCGTGAGCCCCAAGGAGTCAATGGATAGAATTCAAGGCAGCCATGAACCAGGGTGGAAAAATATTACATGTTTATTTTCACTCAATTCTGAAATTTAGCAATTCCATCATCTCTTCCCTAGATTTTTATAGTAGCCTCCTACACTGCTGTCTGCAATCTAATTTTTTTTTGGGGGGGTACCTGAGATTGAACCCAGAGGTGCTTAACCACTGAGCCACATCCTCAGCTCTTTTTAGTATTTTATTTAGAGACAGGGGCTCACTGAGTTGCTCAGGGCCCTGCTAAGTTGCTGAGGTTGGCTTTGAACTTGAGATCCTCCTGCCTCAGCCTCTGGAGCCGCTGGGATTACAGGCATGTACCAACATGCTCAGCTGCAATCTAATTTTTTTTTTTAATATTTATCTTTTAGTTGTAGTTGAACACAACACCTTTATTTATTTATTTACTTACTTATTTACTTATATGTGGCACTGAGGATTGAACCCAGGGCCTCACATGTGCTAGGCGAGTGCTCTACCTCTGAGCATAATGATTATTTTAAAGGTCAGATAGCTCCCTCTTAACTCATTTCACTCAGAATAAAAGCCAAATTTCTAACAAAGGTCTATAAGGCATGTATCAACCTTAAAGAAAAGTGGGACAGTCATTCCAGTGAATTATCAACCCTGAGAGGGATGATGGGAAACCCCAAATTTGTAGTTTGCTGAGCAGAAATGTGGGTAGCTTGAGCATCCCATTTGAGACTTGCATCTGATAACAGGGCAGTATTGTGGGATTGGGGGCGGGGCTTCATTAACTGCAGACAGTGTGAGAATTGACTTGTAAGACACCCAGTGGTGTTGGAGAATTAATGTACAAAAATACATTTAGTGGCAGAAGTGCTATCAGGAGAAAAACTTGGTTTTTAAATAGAGAATAATATCATTTTAAAATAGTAAATGCCTCCTTTCTGTTTCCCAAGAGCTATCCATGTTAAAGTAACAATGAAAGCAAGCCTGGGCCAGAAAGTCCAGATACATACTATCTTAAAGGACATTGGTGTTCTCTCCTGCAGGCTTCTGTAGAAAGTTACTTTCTTGGAAGTACATGGGGACAACTGGTCCTTGGGATGCTGCTTATAAAAGCAAACAAGCTAATGCTGATAATGTCACTGCTTCTGCAGCTTAACAAACAAAACTCTTGAGTGGGCAGGATGTGGAACTGAGGGCACCAACCTAGGTGTGTCCATCAATGGATGAATGGATAAAGAAATGTGTTGAGGTGTTGGAACTTCTCAGAGGTGGGGCATAGTGGGAGGCCCTTTGATCAACTAGGGGTGTGCCCTCATTATGAATACTTCATTAAAAGTAGATTGCAGGGCTGGGGTTGTGGCTCAGAGGTGTGCCCTCAGAAGAGACTGCAGAACCCTAGCTACTCTTTTGCTTCGTGTCTGGTCATGGGACAGCTTCCTCCCACTGCCATCCTCCATGATGTAATGCAGCCAGAGGGCACTCATCAGAGCTGAGTCATGACAGCACCATGCCCTTGAACCTCCCAAACTGTGAGTTAAATAAACCTTTTCTTTATAAAATTATCCTGCCTCAGCTAGGTGTGGTGGCTTTTACCCATAATCCCAGCAACTTGGGAGGCTGAGGCAGGAAGATTCCTCAGCAGCTTGGTAAGGCCCTGTATCCAAAAAAAAAAAGGAGGAGGCTGGGGATGTAGCTTAGTGGTAAAGTGCACTTGGGGGTTCAATTCCCAGTACCCAGAAATAAACAAACAAATAAACAAACATTATCCTGCCTCAGGCATTTCATTATAGTAATGAAAACAGACTAATACAGGATACTCAACCTGTATTACAGTTTCCTATAAAGGACACCACTCAGAATAGTTAAATGGAAGAGATGCACAGGGTTAAGGTGTGGGGGTGAGGGATGCACAGGGCTTCCATGCCCACTTTGGGAAGTCCCGTCCAGCATGATTAACTCATTTGCAATTGGTGATTAACTGAATCTCTAGCCCCTCTTCCCTGGGAGATTGGGGGCTGGGCTGAAAGTTCAAAGCTTTAATGAAGGCTTGGTCTTTCTGGCATCCAGCCAGGAACCAGTGACAAAAACCACACAGGTTTCTCATTATATCACAAAGGGTCTTTTAACTTGAGGAGGAAATGAATTCTCACCTGGTGTTTGCTCCTTTTGGTCCCAGGTGACTTGTCCCTTGCAGGAGAAATGGAGGGATTTTTGTCCTCCTTTCCTTGCAGAATAGGAAAGGGCAGATCTTGGAAACAGGAGGAAATAGGAACCATTTAGTCATTTTCATTAGCAGGCAGAGAACTGTTCTCCCTTTCTTTTTTCCTAAGATTTCAAGCATTTTCTTTTCTTTCTGGGAATTTCCTTTCCTGGGTCTTCCTTTCAATCCCTAAATATAATAGATCCTTTCCCACAATCCTATTCACATTCAACCCAGGGAAAGTTGTTTGGTGCCCACTCATTTGAAGCCCTTCCCTTGCTCAGACTTCTGTGGGAGTTTCTTGATCAGCTCAGCTGGGAACTGAGTAATGAGGTGATTTGTTTATTTTTTCATAGGGAAACTGAATTCACTTTATATTAGACAATATGTACTTACCTATTCTAAGGATGTGTGTTGGTCCAGGAACTCTAGCTTCATGTGTGTCCCTGACCCAGATCCCAAAACTTGATAAACTTTCATTGTGTCTAAGAATGTTGAAGTTTTGAACTTAAGATGTACAGAGTACCAAGTAATATGCTTAGGGTCACACAGATAATGTCACAGCCAGAATCTGAGCCCAATCAATTGGACACCAGAAGTGAGGCTCTTAATACTTTCCCTCTGACCTCCAATTCTGCTCTCTTATCCTCTGGAGAGGCCAACCCTACAGCTAGGACACTGCCCTTTTGTCAGAAAAGGTCACAATGTGGAGATGTGGAGTCAGTGGGCCTTGGAAAAATGCTCAGAGCTGTGGAAATCTGTTATCACAATTCTTACTGTTTGGGCAACAAGTTCAACTTCTGTCAAGGGCAGAAACCTGTAACTTCCGTCTCAGGCCAAATTCTAGAAAAACCCTCAGAAAAAAAAAATAGCCTTCCATTTTTTTTCCCCCGCTCTGGAACCCAATAAGTAGAAACTCCAGGTTGGTTTTTGGACTCCAGGGAGACTGTTTAGATCTTGATGTACCCATCATTTCAGAGAAGAAAGTGGTATGCTAAAACCAAACTTTATGAAGACTATTTTAGAGTTTCATGTGTACTTATAAATTGTATACCATTTTTCTAAGTTCCAAAACTCCCATGTTGCCAGTAAATATAAAGAAAGACATGCAATCAGGAAAAATGCTATCTTCTAATTCCCATGTTTTTTGTTTTTTTTTTTTTCCCCAAAGTACTTAGAAACCTACTGCGGGTACCATAGGGGTGGCAGAGAAAACTGGGAAAGAACTATTACCCTTCAGCACTCTAAGCCCCAGCCCAGAGAGCTTCAAAGGCAAATTTTCTTCCAAATCATAGAAAAATAGTTTCAAAGGATTTTTAAGTGTTTCAGAACTTAGAAAGGAAGAAAACTTTCAAGTTATTTATATAATGTAATGATCACATCATACCTAAAAGGGATAAATACAGCACAAGAAAACATTACATCTATCTCACTTATGGACATGAATTGCAAATATTCTTTAAAAAAGACAAAAGTGATCCAATAGCACATGAAAAGAATAAAAAAGGTTAATTAGTAAATCTGAAGAATGTAAAGATCATGCTTTATCACCAACTATTTCATAATGGTGGTGAACTTGAAAATAATTCTAGGATCACCTTCCTAGTTTCTGAAAAGGCCTTTCACAAAATTCAATATCACTCTTGATAAAAACACACAAATAAGAATAGATGTATAATAAGGAATTTTCACAAAATCACAATAAAGATGCTTCACCGTCATCCACCATTACTTTATATTAGAAGGTATGAACCAGGAATTAATAAAGAAGTCAGAGGTGTTAAAAAATGTAAGAAACAAAACTAGAACTATTTGCATATGACTGATTCTGCAACTTAAAGAGAATTATTTTAAAAACTATTATAAGGGTCTGGGGTTGTAGCTCAGTGGTAGAGCACTTGTCTAGCACATGTGAGGCCCTGGTTTGATCCTCAGCACCACATAAAAAAATGAATAAATAAATAAAGGTATTATATCCATCTACAACTAAAATTTTTTAAAAAATTTTTTTTAAGAGAGAGAGAGAGAGAGAGAATTTTTTAATATTTATTTTTTAGTTCTCGGCGGACACAACATCTTTGTTTGTATGTGGTGCTGAGGATCGAACCTGGGCCGCACGCATGCCAGGCAAGCGCGCTACCGCTTGAGCCACATCCCCAGCCCTAAAAAAAAATTTTTTAAAAACTATTATAAATGTAAAAGAATTTAGTACACTAACAGGCTATCAAATAAATGTGCAAAAATCAATTATTTTCATCAAGATGCTGTGGTACATGCCTGTAATCCCAGTAAATCAAGAGGCTGAGACAGGAGGATTTAGGTTCGAGGCCAGCCTCAGCAACTTAGTGAGGCCCTAAACAACTTAGGGAGACACTGTCTCAAAATAAAAATAAAAAGGGTTTGGGGATATGACTCAGTGGTAAAGCACCCTGGGTTAAATCCCCAGTACAAAAAAAAAAAAGAAAAAATAGAAAGTGACAACATTTTCATTATATTTTTATAAAAGAGAAAGTGTCTAGGAATAAATGACTAGACCTGTGAAAGATCACCTTTAGGGTCATTAATTTAAGGATAAACATTAATAGTCTGCTAAAGGATACAAAGGAATGCTTTTTAAAAAACGAATCATTGGATTCAAAGTTTCAGTATCTTAAAAAGACAGCAGTTACCTCTGGGTTAATTGAGTGTAACATTACTAATAGGTTTTTTTTTTTGTTGTTGTTGTTGTTTTAAATCAGGGAAGCTAATTTTGAGATTAATGTAGTAATACATATAATATACAAAACCAGCCAGAAACACTATGAAAAGGAAGTATACTAAGGGGTTTCGGTATTAAGATTTAGAACTAGTTAGAAAATCTAAAATGCAGTTTGATACATGAAAAGGCATCTTAAAACAAAATTAGAGGGGAAATAACATATTATTTAGTATCTGATTAACCAGGTGGCCATTTAAAAAAAAAAATCCTTCCCCAGAATAGATTACAAATTGATTCAAACAAGAACAACGAAATCGTGTGTGTGCGCGCACAAATACACACACACACACACCAAGAGAACATTGGGATTCAAAATCCTGTAAGTTTTTAAGGTTAAACAGGAAATGAACAAGAAAATCTCCACACTCAAAAGGTTTTCAGAAAAGCCAAAGACAAATGACAACTGGAAGAAAAAGTTCATAATGCACATCACAAACTATTACCATGCCTCATGTCACCAATACATATACTAGAATCAAAAAAGGAATGACAAAATTATTCAGGAGAGAAACAGACAAAGGATACAATAAAGAGTTCACAGAAAAGGGAATATATATGATTCTTAAATTTAACTTCACTTATAATAAAAGGCAAAATAGAGCTGATACACCATTTTTTCAACTATCGGATTGGTAAGATCCACACATTGGATGGTCTACTGTAGGCTAAGCATTAAGGGGATATTCTGTGGGAGAACAGTGATACATGTGTGGAAGGCAACTTAGCAATAGCTATCAAATTTCAAATGGAATATCTTTGACCCAGAACTTTCACTTCTGGAAATGCATCCTATAGATAGTATACTTTACAAAGTATCTAAGAAGTTACTGGTTATAAGATAGACATCGACCATTAGCTTTAGGAAAACCTAAGGCAGACATGCTCTACCACACTATCAAAGGTAAAAGTACCCTGATTTGAGATGTTAAAACACGAAAAGTGCATTTAGAATCAAAGCAATACTGTATTTGCATACATGCCACATGATATGCATTCAAGATAACTACTACAGTAACTTTTTTTTTTTTTTTTTGCCAGAAGAAAATGATGGGAAACAATCTAAATGTCCATCAGTACATTTCTGGTTAATTACACATAACCACAGACTGGAAAGAAATGTGGTCCTAGGAAAGAGGAGATATAGTGGTTTGGAAGGATCTTCAAGATTCGCATAAACCAGTAAATACAATATGCCAACTTTCGTGAAGAAACCAAAAATTTGTTTGCTTGTGTATACACAATGAAACTAGGGCATAAAGAAGGGAGACAAGGATGGAAAGCTTTTTCTATTTTATATTCTTGGGGCTTATGACTAATGACACTGAAAAACTTTAAATGAGGATGAACAACTGAAAGAAAAAAATCCAGAAATTTGGTATTTTTGAAAACACACTTTATCACTTAATATATACAATATTTACTTTGCTTGCCATCTGAAATACCTCAGGAAAAACACAAACGCAGTCTTACACTAAAAACTTCTGTTGAATCGAACATGAAAGGAGCACATATTCTGACAATGTCAAGTTCTTTCCATAGCATTCCAGTCCTAAGAACAACTGTAATTCTTTATTCTTCTCATGGCTATCTGATAATTTCTTTCTTCATCATGGGCTCTAGTACTGGCAATTTCCCTTCAAGTCTCAACTTCATAAAACCACCTTTTATTTTTGAATGAAGCCATGTTGACAGACATATTTCATAACACAGGGAAAAGAATCTGGATCAATCACAAACTCAAAGAACATCACAGAAGTATTACGATGCTGTGGACATTTCTTCTATTTCTTTTCTGATGCTTTTTATCACGATCAGCTTCCTTTTCTTCCCAACTGTGTGCACTGCCTTGTTCTCCGTACGTTTTGACTTTTTAAAATCAAGTTGCAGGATTGGGTTGACTGTCTTGAACGCAGAGGTTCTCTGGGAGGTCGCTGCATCACTTAACTATTCTCTATTGATAAACTTATCACAACCAAGTTCTTCTATCAGAGGATTGATCACTTCGGATGCAGTCAGGGCTATGGTAAATGTTAAAATATCGAAATCCACCCGCTGAGGATTGCGCTGATACTCGGCGTCAAACGCGGCTTCCCGGGCTCGGCAGGCTTCCACGAACCGCCGGCGGCGCTCCTCCAGCTCCTGTATTCTGCCCGGAGCGATCGGATAATTTTCCAGGTAGTGGCGGAGGAACTGCTGGTAATTAATTCCTAAAACGCTAAGCGGGTGGCGGAGGCGGAGATAGGGCAACGCGGCCAGGCCCCCGGCGTTGCTGGCCCTGGACCTGGGCCTGGGCTCCGGACTCTCCTCCTCCAGCGGCTCCCCCAACAATCGGGCGACCTCCGCCATCCGGGCATCCCTGGATGCCCCCGCCATCGCGCCTTCTCGGGCCGCCGGGCCTCCCCGGGCCGCCGCCACAGGGCCTCCTCTGGCCTCCGCCATCCGGCCTTCCCTGGCCGCTGCCATTCGGCCTCCCCTGGCGGCCGCCACCGGGCCTTCCCGGGCCGCCGCTACCGGGACCTCCCGGGCTGCCGCCACCGGGCCCTCCCGGACCTCCGCAGCCGGCGCCGGGGTCGGCTCCCGCCTCCCGCCGCCTACCTCCGCCTGTGGGACGCCGATGTCACCACTAGCTGCGTCCGTCTGCGGGACTTTGCTGTCTGCGGGCAGCTGGGACATCTCGGATCGCAGGGATAGCTCGGTGGCTCCCAAAAAACTGGAATAACGGGGCAGTGCGACTACGGGTGTGCACGCGAGGGCGCGTACATGAGCGCAATGCGCACGGGGAAACGCTGTGTGCACAGCCGTGTGCGCAAGCGTAGACGCTCTGTCACCTAGCAGCCCTGCGCATGCGTAGTAGCCCGGCGCCCAGAGACTTCACATACCATCTACTGGCCAGCACTGCTAACGCATCTGAAACCGCAGAATGTGCAAGGGTGGGGCCCAAGTTTTTACATTTCTACTAGTTCAATGTTTATAAGAAGAGTCTTACAAGATCGTTTTCTGTAAGCGTTCCTAAGTTTCTATCTTAGGATGCTTCTAAGCTGTTACCTAGTGATTGTTATATTCTCTCTCTCTCTCTCTTTTGTTCTTCGGATTGAAATCAGGGCTTTGCACATTCTAAGCAATTGCTCTACCACTAAGCTACATTCCCAGCCCCTTTTTATTAATTTTATTTTGAGACAGAGTCTAAGTTTTCCAGGCTGTCCTCAAACTTGTTATCCTCCTGTCTCAGCCTCCCGAGAAGCCAATGCCACCCACCTCTGTTATACACTAAGATATTCTGGTTTGGTGTCTTTGTTAGGATTGTTTATTCTTTTCCATTTATTCATCTATTTTCACTCATATCAATTCAATTAATTATTAAAACTTTATAATAATACTCCCTTCTTTAAAAAAAAATCTTTATTTTTTTATGTGGTGCTGAGGATCGAACCCAGTGCCTCACGTATGCTAAGCGAGCACTCTGCCACTGAGTCACAACCCCCATAATCCCTTCTTGTAACTTAAAAAAAATTATTTAGCTTCACTTGGACATTATTTTTTTTTCAAAATTTGTGCAGTATTATGCATATGCAGAAAAATGAATGAAATATAAATGTACAAGCTGAATGATCTATTACAAAGTAAAAATTTCCAGGTCAAAAAAATTGAATATTTCCAGTATCTAGGAATCCTTCCTTCCTTCCTTTCTTTTTTTTTTTTTATTAATATTTACTTTTTGGTTGTAGATGAACACAATACCTTTATTTATTTTTATATGGTGCTGAGGTTCAAACCCAGGGCCTCAGATGTGCTAGGCGAGCGCTCTACCCCTGGAGCCACAACCCCAGCCCCCTTCCTTCCTTTCTTATTCCTATCCTCTCCTTCTACCTGGAGGTAACTACTATCCTGATATTTATGGTAATCATTTCCTTGTTTTCTGTTTTGTTCTACCACCTAAAGGTGCTTTCCTAATACTGCAGTTTTGGTTTTGCCTGTGTTTTGAACTTTATATACTCTTGTGTCTGGTTTCTTTTGAGTAACATCATTTTTAAATGAAATTCACCCATGTTTTTCATTGTATTATAAATACTTTATTTCCTTGATAGTTACATATTTATTACCATTCTTTTTATGGTCCCATCATATTACAACGTGCATCTTAAATAGTGACTCTCCAAGTCACAAACCATGGCATGTGTCTGTAATCTCAGTACTGTGAAGGTGAGGCAGCAGGATCCTTGAGCCCAGGAGTTGGAGGCAAAGCCTGGGCAACATAGGGAGACCCCCCTCAATCGAAAATATAAACAAAACCCTAAAACCCAAATACCAACAAAATGGCTAATTACTTTCTCTTATTTCAAATGTAATGTGAAAAATGTCACATAAGGAAATTCCACCTTTGATTTTGCTGGTGGTAGTTCTGTATCAGCAAATACCTTTTGTGAGTCACCTGCTTTCTTCCCTGTTGGGAATGAGCTATTTTGGCATTAAGATCTCACCCTCAGATCACAGCCTATGCCCTTCTTTTCCTGTTCCAAGCAGCAAATATATAAAGTAACATCCAGCCTACCTGCTGCTTTAAGTGTCTCTCACTAGCACCTCTGCAGTTACTATGTGTATGGCTCCTTTAGGGCAGCTCCAGGATAGCTTGGTGACTTATGATGTATTGTTCCCACTCTTTGGCTGCCTGGAGAATCACAAATATTTGACAAAGGAATTCCCAGACTTCAGTGATAACATACATCATTTGAGAAGGAACTAGAAGTTGTAGAAATTTGCTATAGTCCTATGAAAGCAGATACAATCCTGCCATCTGAGACTAAAATTCACCTTATAGCATAAGCTAAGTTTCTATTCTTCCAGGAATAGAAACGGCTCTAAATAAAATTGTATTTTATTTAGAGAATTGCATTTTATTAAACAGAAGCAATATAGAAGCTGTTGTAGGGGCTGGGAGGTTCATGGTCCTGGGTTTGATTTTCCCCAGTTCCACAGGGGAGAAATGTTCTAGAAAAATGAAGTAAACAGAAATGAAACAGCTAGCTAGAGGGAGGCAGAAAATCTTGATGATAATGTAGCGAGCACTCGTTTTTATAAAACAAAAATTGGAGATAAATTTCAAGTGAGTTATTGCTCTCAAGACTGTTCCTGCAGTGGCTGCTGTCTCTTGGTGACTCATGGAAGGTGATTCAGGTTTATCTGAAGACAAATTCAATCAATCATGTTGCAGACTAAACATTAAAGGGTGGCATCAGGGGATTCACATGCTTAAAATCTTGAGAAAGAGGCTGGATGTTAATTTAAACCCCTGGTCATACAGTTAATATTCTGAAATAGTGTCAAGAGTTTAAACAGAAGGGGACAGATCTGCCGCTAAAATAGAGCAAAACCTGTGATGGAAGCGAGGCAGAAATTTGTCCTCTCCACCAACAGCTGCAGTTGGGAAGCCGGCTTTACCTAGCTGCCACCTATGTGATCTTGCAGGATGTTGGGGTGAGGTCTCTGTATAGCCAAGTCTGGAGGTGAAATGTTTTATTAATTGATCAACCACAATTATTTGGCAAATGAGGAGGCTCAGTAGCCCTGGTTACTAAGCTTCCTGATTCTGATTCTCTTCCCTATGAACATCATTACTAATCATTACTATTGTTCCATTTTTTGAGCACTTAACTAGGGACCAGGCACTATTCTACACACTTTGTAGCCCGTAGTATGAACTGAACTGTGTCCCATATAGGGCACAGTTATAAGTTATATAACTATATAATATAGTTATAATTGTAATAAATTATCTTTAAGGAGATAATTAAAATTGAATGAGATCATAAGCATAGGACCCTAATCCAATAGGACTAGTATCCTTTTTTTTAATTTTTAGTTGTAGATGGACACAATGTCTTAATTATTATTAATATTTTTATTTTTATGTGGTGCTGAGGATCGAACCCAGGGCCTCGCACGTGCTAGGCGAGTGATCTACCACTGAGCCACAACCCTAGCCCAGGTCTAGCATCCTTATTAAAAGAGGAAGTGACTAGGTATTGCGATGCACACCTGTAATCCCAGCTACACGGGAAGCTGAGGCAGAAGCATCACAAGTTACAGGTCAGCCTTGCAACTTAGTGAGAGCCTATTTCAAAATAAAAGAAAAAGGAGTGGGAGTGTGGTTTATGAAACGCTTGCCTCACATGTGTGAGGCTCTGGGTTCAATTCCTAGTACTAGGTGTGGGGGGGAAGACTTAGGAATGTTGTAGACCCAGGTACTCTGTTAGAGTCTGTAAACAAGTCAAGATGGCGCCTGGCATTTTGCCAGAGGGAGGTTTGTGAAGTAACGCCAGCTAGCCATTAAGTGTGGAGATTCCTTATTGGTTGACTGCTGTATCTAGTTTATGTTAATTAAGATAAGCTGTGTGGAATGTATATAGACCCCTCCTGTCCTACAATAAACGGCTCCCACTCCTGCTGTATCAATGTACACAAGTTGTTCGTCACCCCCCGGTTATTTTGCTGCAGCCGGACTGCGGCAGTACTCTGGAGATTGAATAAGGAGATTGTTTGATCCTAGCAGTTAGAAATCAGCCTGGGTAACATGGTAAGACCCTGTTTTAGAGAGAGAAACAGAGAGACAGAGGGAATGGACCACAAGGATGCATGCACAGAGAGGAAAGTCCACGTGGAGATACAATGTGACCTTCTACAATACAAGAAGGCCTCACCAGAAGACCAGTAGCATCTCTATCTTGAACTTGCAGTTTCCTGAACCATGGCACCATACATTTCTGTTACTTAAGCCTCCTGGTCTCTAGGGTTCTACTAAGACAGTTCTGGCAGCCGGAGACAGCTAACCTCTTTATTTTCTAATAGGTTCTTCATACCCCACATCTCTTTGGCTCCAAGTTCAGGGAAGATAGTCCAAAGATAGTCCAAAGATAGTCCAAAGACTATCTCGGGCTCAAGGTCAAGCTGTTGACACTCCTATCCCTATTCTACCTCCTTATTCAAAGACTTATGGGACTTCACCTCAGAGAGGGGATACAAAGTGATGATGGGGTCACCTGGAGAGCTGTGGTAGAAACTCACCAGGGTGTGGAGAAAGGGAACTCTGCACCTGCCCCCTAATCGGCCCTGAAAATCTTTCTTCTCCCCCACACTGATCTCTTACCGAGACAGTACTATCCTTCCTGCTTCGGTTTAGCTCATTCTTTCCACTGTGAAGATTCTGGGGAGTTGATGTGTGGCTCGTTTGCGTAACAGCCAAGTGACTTAATAGTTCTGTGACTCAGTTTATCTGTAAAATCAACATAGTAGTGCTTATAGCACAGATTTGTGTGAGGAATAAGTTAATTTCTGTCACATGCCTTTAACAGTGGCTGGAACATATTAAGCTTCCTGTAAAGGGCAGGAATTTTTATCATTATTATCTTGCCCATCAATGGGGTGCCAAATCCCCACCTTCAGTTCCCCCTCAGGCTGTGTAGGTGTGGCTGATGTTGGTGCTGGGCAAAAGTCTGGCCACTTTTCTCATTAAGGCTGGAATGTTCACACAGAGAAGACAGGGTAAGGGACAGCTGATTTGGAGCAGGCTGAGAGAGTGGATAGGCACAGTCATCTCAGCCCTTCTCCTCTGACTGGAATAGAGGGAAAAAACGCAAGTCAACGGTAAGACAACCTGAGAGGCTGGGGCATATGGAGGAGGCTGGAAAGGACACTCAACTACTGAGCCACATCCCCAGCCCTATTTTGTATTTTATTTAGAGACAGGGTCTCACTGAGTTGCTTAGCACCTTGCTTTTGCTGAGGCTGGCTTTGAACTCGGGATCCTCCCTGAGCTGCTGGGACGACAGGCGCCACCACACGGAGAGCTGTGGCTTGGCCCCTGAAGAGAGGATCACAGCTGCAGCTCATCTCTTCAGCATTGTCTGGGCACGATCCCCTTCCCCTTGTGTCTTGGAGTTCTTGGAAGAAGACCTTCAAGGTGGTGGGGGAGCCTGGCGTGATGGCACTCGCCTGTAATCCCAGCGACTCGGGAGGCTGAGGTAGGAGAATTGGAGACTGAGGCAGGAGCATTGCAAGTTCGAGACCAGCCTCAGCAACTTATTGAGGCCCTATCTCAAAATAATAAATGAATGAATGAATAATTAAAGAAAAGGCTGGGGATGTGATTCGGGGTGTAAGCGGCCCCTGGGTTCAGTCCTCATGTCCGAAGGGATGGGGGGAGATCTGATAATAATTCTTCACATCATTCTCTTGACACCTGTGCCAGAAATGTTCTCTTCTCCCTTAATTAAAATTATTTCATTTTCCCAAAATAATAACGATCTCATTGTAGGAGTGGCAAGCGACTCTATCTCGAATGAACCCAAAAGAGGAAAGGCAAGGTTTCTGGAAATAGCTGCCCCTTCTTTGGACGTAAAAGACATAACGTAATTACTCCTTGTTTTTCAACCCAACGCAGCCGAGTTCTGCAAGCAGAATGCGAGCCACTGACGCAGAGATGAATGTGCAATGATCCAGACGGACGCAGAGGGAGGGCTACTTCCCTGGCTCCTCAGACTTGTGCACAACACCCACGTGGGGTCGTCCGCCTGGGTTGCACCGCAGCTCAGACATCTGGGACTGCAGGGTGGGCTTCCCAGCTTCCAAAAAAAAAAAAAAAAAAAAAGAATAGCGTAACTGCGCGTTGGTGCGCATGCGTGTCGCCGGGAGCGCGCGTGCAGTGCGTGTGCACGTGCAAACGGGAGCGCATTCGTCTTTAATGCCCCACGCTTGGGTGGAGGTCGTGGCGGTGAGGAAAATTGGGGCAGGGCGGTGGGAGGCTGAGGCAGGAGGATGGTGAATTCAAAGCCAGCTGCAGCAACTTTGTGAGGCAGATAGCAACTCAGGGAGACCCTGTCTCTAAATACAATATAAAAAAGAGCTGGGGTGTGGCTCAGTGGTTAAGCACCACTGGGTTCAATCCCTAGTAGCGCCTCCCCCCCCCCCAACCACCACAAAATAAAATTATGGGAAGTTTATTCAGGGATGGGAGGTGGGAGAGGTGGCCCCTGGTGACTAACCAAGCGACAAGAATCACGTCTTATTTTAAAATGTCGAGTAATTCAATGTATCTCAGTCCCTGCCTTGTTTTCTTTTATACATTTTAAAAGTTCTGGGGTTATAGAAAGTTTCTTCCCCTTTATTTTTTTAAAGTTTGTCTTCTTAAGTTTATTTCAGTTGTCAATAGACTTTATTGATTTAAATGTGGTGCTGAGAATCGAACCCAGGGCCTCACACATGCTAGGCAAGTGCTCTACCACTGAGCCACCATCCCAGTCCCTCCATTATTGTTCAATGTGCAGAAAGCTATTCTAACCTGGCGTGCACCTTTCCTTTTCCAAGACTACTCGTAATATTACTGACCCTAAGTATGCATTTGGAATGGTCTATAGTTAGGTTCACTTGCAAAAGCAAGAGTTCCCCGTCTTTTTGGAGGGAGGTTGTAAACATTTGCTAACTCCCTCCACTTCTCCCACGCATTAGGATTTAACCCAAGACCTCGCACGTGCTAGTGAAATGCTTTTTTATCACTGAGCTACATCCCGATCGTGCTGTGGTTAACTAAGCTATTTTACAATTATTATTTGTCAATTTAAGATACAATTCAAAGAGTAAAGTATACTTAGGACTCGATTATAAAAGATAACAAATGCTTATTGAGAATCTGCTGCTTACAAGTAACTCTAGAACTCGAGGGTGGTGCACAGCCTACAAAAGTTTTGGTGTATATCACAGCCAAGGCTGTACCCCTTTTCTCTTCACTGGTATCACCTTTTTTTTTGGTCTTGTGGAACTGGGGGTTGGAACCAGGGTTCCTCTACCACTGAGCTACCTCCCTAGCCCTTTAAAATTTTTTTTAATTTGAGACAGGATCTTGCTAAGTTGTCAAAGCTGACCTTGAACTTGTAATCTTCCTGCCTCAGCCTCCTGAGTAGCTGGGACCACTGGCATCACTTGGGGTTTTGGCTTAGCTATCTTCCCATTTTCCTTTAGGAGCTCTTTTGAATATTATTCTTTTCCAAAAACCAGGCCCCATATTGAGAAAACAACTTTTGGAAAATGCTGACCATCTGGTCCACCTAGACTGTCTGGTATTCTCCAGATGGCACTTTAATGGATCTGTTTCACCATAATTGCATAATTCAAGGCATAACACACAGGATTATGGAGAGGATGCTAGGCATGATTAGGCAATAGGGTATGGTGCTCCAGTTCTCCCCACATTGTAGGAAGAACTAACAGAGAAGCTCATTATCACTTTTGGACTTTTGTGGTTTTATATATATACACTTTGATTTAAGTTAGGTTTCTTCCCCTCTATTATTGTGATATGTAATTGTATTAGTTTTTCAGTGCTGCAATGAAATACCCAAGGCAGTTAGCTTATAAAGAGAAAAGCTTTGTTTAGCTCATGGTTCTGGCCCATTGCTTGGGCCCTCTGGGGAGGGTGGTACATCATGGTGGAAGTACCTGGGAGAGAGAACTCTTGTGTCATGAGTCAGGATGCAAACAGAGAAACAATGAGACTGGAGTTCCACAATCCCCTTAATGAACATGTCCCCAATGACCTAAGGATCTCCCCTATAAGGTCCCATCTTCTAAAGGCCCCCAGCATCTCCCAATAGCTCCACCCTGGGGACCAAGCATTTAATACATAGACCTCTGGGGAACACTTATACAAATTGTAGCAATAATACAAACAGATAATGTCTAATGCAAGCACACATAGTTCAAGAAATAGTTACTGAGATCAACTTGGTTCTGTTTATATACTTTGTATCCTTTAGATAATTTAGGGATGGATATTTTTCAGGTTTAATTTTTGTGTGTGCTATGAATAATAATTGACATATATTTGGTGGAAATGTTTATAAAAAGCATGAGCTCTAGGAACACATCAAGATTGCATAACAAGTGATGCTCCATCTGTATTTAGAAGAGTAGAAAATAAAATCTATAGGAAATGGGCTGGGGTTGTGGCTCAGTGGTAGAGCACTTGCCTAGTGTGTGTGTGAGGCACTGGGTTCAATTCTCAGCACTGCATATAAATAGATGAATAAAATAAAGGTCCATCAACATATCAAAAGATATTTAAATAAAAAATCTATAGGAAAAAAATACAAAGGGTCTTCATGTGTCACTAAGTTGAAGACTGGGTAGTATTCAAGTTGTAGCCAAGAAGGAAAACCGTTGAACAGCGTTGCGTATTTCTCTCAGTGTGAGTCTTTCCAGAGGCAGATCCTGAGACCTGAGGACAAGTTCAAGTAGTTTATTTGGGAGAGCAAGATGGCATCAAAAGCGGGTGGGAGAGCTTCGGGAAGGGAATGCAGTCAGGAAAGGGGTGCTGTCGTCAGCCGCTGCAACACAGTGAAGTTCAACCCACGTGAAAACATTGGAAAACTGCCTACAACAGACTTCAGAATCATCTCAGTCGAGGGAGTGTCTTTGATCAAGGCCGTTCCTGGAGGGTGTGAATTCTTTGGCATTTTCAGACTGCCATTTA
The DNA here is from genome assembly GCF_047511675.1 of Marmota flaviventris. Taxonomy (NCBI): domain Eukaryota; kingdom Metazoa; phylum Chordata; class Mammalia; order Rodentia; family Sciuridae; genus Marmota; species Marmota flaviventris. The sequence continues at coordinate 14,126,796 of NC_092515.1, read as the reverse complement.
CACAAGAGCCAAAGATAAGGAACAGCTGAAGATAGTGGCAGTTGGGAGAGATCTACATATCTTTATATCATTCCAGTGAGTGTGTGAAATGAGATTCCAATTCATCTTTCTTTTTTAAAATTTTTTTAGTACCAGGCATTGAACTCAGGAGCACTTAACCACTGAGCCAGATCCCCAGCCCTTTCTTGTATTTTATTTTTAGACAAGCCTCGCTGAGTTGCTTAGGGTCTTGCTACATTGCTGAGGCTGGCTTTGAACTTGTGATCCTCTTGCCTTAGCCTCCGGAGCCACAGAGATTACAGGTGTGCATGCACCACTGTGCCCGGCTCATTCATCTTAATATACAGCTTATGAGCCAGTTGTGTACATGTATGTCTATTTTGTCATTGTAGTTCCATGAATATAAAACAAAAGAGCAACTTTTACAATACTTGTCCCTCTGGGAGAAAAATCTGGAAGGAAAAATATTTTAATAATTTCTAAATGATCCATGTGTGGAATGCTGATGAAAAATGAGTATTTCTTTAGTCTTAAACTTTGTTGAATAAGAATTTGTGGTAGGAAAATCGGCAGCAATTCAGAAATTTTAGTTTAGAATATCTAAAGTGAATTCTACTCATCATAGAAATTTTGAGCTATGATTCATAAAAATCCCTCTTATTCTGTTTTTCTTTTCTTTTTTCTTTCTTTTTTTTTTTTTTTTTTTTTTTTTTGTAGTACTGGGGATCAAACCCAGGGCACTCTACCACTGAGTTACATCCTCAGTCCTTTTTATTTTAATCTTGAGACAGGGACTCACTAGGTTTCCCGGGTTGGCCTTGAATTTGGGATCCTCCTTCCTCAGCCTCCTGAGTAGCTGGGATTACAGGTGCACATCACCAAGGGCTCCTCTTACTCTTTACGTCTTGCCTGCTCCTCACTCAGAAGCGAAGCCCAGGCCCATGACTAATCAGTAATGTGGACAGGACAGCAGAGGAAAACCAGGTTTGGGGGACCTTACCATGAAGGACAGTATTGTCTAACTTATTCCTTCAGGGGTTTAGCCCAGACTGGAGAGAGCTGAAGACATTTGAATGTTTTCATAGCAGGGCCTCCCTGTGGGTTTATGTAGATCATTAAGACAGAGTAGCCACTAGCCAAAGGGCAAGTGGTTATGAATTCTAAGTCATGCTCGGGTCAGCAAGTCACGACTCCAGGATAGTTTCTATCCATTAGAGCAAGCATTGCCTGATTTGCCCAAAATGGATTACAGACTAACACTGGGGTCCTATGGCTCATAATCAAACTACAGGAATGACCAAGAAAGAGACAGGGAAGACATAAGGAAGGAAGGAGATGTGTCTAAACAGAAGCCAAGAATTTAGACAGGAGGAAATTTTATCCCGTACTGGAATGAAACAATGAAGAAAGGTCTGGAGCATGTCATCATCTGGGCACAGGTGGCTGTGAGTACTTGGAAGTCAGGCTGGAAGAGGGCTAAGGTGTGGGAGGCCAACCTTACGGATGACTGAGTTACACTCCCCAGCTGGGTGCTGAGGCGCTCAGTCACAGAAATGGGTGTGTCTTGCTACAGCCCCTTGGGTGAAGCTATGCTCACCTGTTCCTTTGTAATATAACCCCTTGCCCTGTTTAGGATAGAATCTTCCATGGAAGTGCCTTGTGTGTGTCCCCTCCTGTTACTGTGCCCTTGGGTGTGGCCTACCCAGGTGTCAGTCAACCTGCTGACAGTGGACATCATGAAGATAGACTCAGCCCCTGAAACCTGACCCCTTGCCTCATTTGAATACCTTCTCCTCAATAAAAGGGGTCAGCGCGTGCTCTCTTTCTGCGGACCTAAAGGTATTTGTGTCTCTTGTGTGGTTATTTCGTGCAGCCCAGTTAGCCCAGTTTAACTAGAGTGACCCCTGAGCCTTTTAGTCGCGAGAACAGAAACCCGGCACTAAGGAAGGAGGCCTAGTGAAGCTGGAGTTATATCGTGAGAGTGGATGACAACAATCAAAATTGACAGCTGCCATAGTCCTTATGTACGAAGACGCTATTTCACAGGATGTTGCGTTCCTCACGACTAAAATACTCAGGGTCACTCCAAGGGAACTGTGCTGCACGAAATAACCACACAAGAGTCAGAGATACCTTTTTCTTTGGGGTCCTGTGATGGCTCCTCTGACCTTAAGGGTCCGCAGAAAAAGAGAGAGAGAGAGAGAGAGAGCGAGCGGGCACGCGCTGACTCCTTTTATTGAGGAGGAGCCATTCAAATGAGGCAAGGGGTCAGGTGTCAGGGGGCTGAGTCTAGCTTCATGATGTCTGCTGTCACATGTTGGCTGACATCTAGGAAGGCCACACCCAAAGGCAGAGCAAGAGAAAGGGACACACAAAGGGTGTTTCCATGGAACATTCTATCCCAAACAGGGCAAAGGGTAATATCACAAAGGAACAGGTGAGCATAGCTCAACCCACAGGGCGACACACCTATGTTGGAAGACACATCCTCAAACTTTTGGGATGGGGGCAATGAGATGCAGTGACGGTCAAAGCCTCTCTGCTCCCGGATGGAGAATGCGAATCATTCAGAGTGGCCTCCCACATCAGGACCTCATTAGATACACCTTGATCCTTTTTTTTTTTTTTTTAAGGTGATATCACATTTCTCCTAAGTGGTTCTCAGACTTGCAAAGGAACAGATCACCAGAGTCCTTCCAGACAGAGGGGCTGTCACTCTCTCATCTTGGCAGGAACTCAGAAAAGTTAAGAAACTCAGAAAAGTTAAGAAATATCCCCAAAGGGAATGATAGATGCGTGTCTGGCTGTTTTCACAAATGACATGGATCAGTGACTTCTATACATCTCCTGTTGCTCGCTCTTGAAAATAGGCAGGTTAGCCGAGCACAGTGGCACTCACCTGTAGTCCCAGCGGCTCGGGAGGCTGAGTCAGGAGGATTGCGAGTTCAATGTCACCCTCAGCAATAATGAGGTGCAAAGCAACTTAGTGAGACCCTGTCTCTAAATAAAATACAAAATAGGGCTGGGGATGGGGCTGAGTAGTAGAGTGCCCCTGAGTTCAATCCCTAGAAGCCCCCATATCCCGCCCCCCAAAATAGGCATGTTAACTGCATTTCATCCCGTGTCTGTTTCAGTCTTATATTTCTTGTTGTGAATGGGGCAGGTAACTTGTCCTTTTATTACACATGTTGATAAGAACCAAACTTGAGACTATATATTCAGTTCACCTCATAGGCACCACTTCTGATTTAGATCATCTTGGACTTCAACATTTTAGTTTAGTTGTATTAAATTTGGCTTAGTGTTCTGGTTCACGGAAACATGGGCGCCTGAAGGTGGAGTGATGGGTCTCCAAGGCTGCTCTCCCACCTCCCCAGGAACCACAAATCAGAATAACTAAGCCTAGATTTGGGCTGCCTCTGGGATACACCTTAAAAAAATAGACATATAGGGACACTGTATGACTTTCAGAGCTAGGTCCTATGATACCTCACACCTTCTGCTTGAGCCCTTTGGACAGGTCACTCTGTTGAAAGCCTGTCACCATTCAGTAAGCCCTGCTACCATGAGACATCTGAAGTCCATGACTGAGGAAATCTGAGATGGCTATGGAGGTCACGGAGAGGAAGAGATGACCAGCCAGCCCAGGGCGGTTCAGCCACATGCTGTGAAGAGCTAGCCGGGAGGAAAGCATCTGCCCAGCCCAACACATGCTCCAGAAGCTTCTCCCCTTCCTACTTCTGATCAGAACCACATGACACACCCTGTGAGTCCAGAGAACCTGTAGACCTGGAAGACACGATAAATTATTGTTTTAAACCAGTATGTTTTGGGGAGGTTTGTCATGCTGCAGTGTCTATCTGAATGGGTGCAAACCCAAAATCTGGTCTCTGCCTCCCATGTGTATAAATTGTGCTTGTACCAATAATAAATTATATATTCCTTGATTTAAAACCAAAAAAAACAATAATTTTCAAACACAGATCCTGCAGGTTTCTGGCCAAATAAATCGGTAAGATTTGGAAACACTTTTGAATTAGAGGAAAAAAGGTAGGGGGGCATTATTTGAGGGCTGTTGTCACAGCATACGACTAAACCAGTCAGGGTCACTCCAGGTGAACTGGGCTGGCATGAAATAATCACACAGAGACTGAGAAATACCTTTTTCTTTGGGTTCTGACCCAGCTCCCAGAAAGGAGGCAAGGCAGGCAAGAGAGACAGCAGCCTCGAATCCAGGATGGGGGGTGGGGTTATTGGGAGAAGTTGTTCCATGGAATATTCTATCCCCAAAAGGGCAGAGGGGTAGGATTACAAAGGAACAGGTGAGTGTAACTCAACCCCAGCAGGTGACGCCTACTCCTGGAAGCTGGGGTAACGCCCAAGTTACTGCGACCTAGACCTAGCACTGTGGTGCCAGACTGAAGGTGATAATTGTTCAGAACCCAGTGCATCAGGACCTAAAGGCATCTGCATCCAGGGCAGCTCCCAACAGGCTGCCATTGAACTTTTTTTTTTTTTTTTTGTACCAGAATTGAGCTCAGGTGTCCTTTACTACTGAGCCACATCCCCATTCCTCTTATTTCTTAATTTAGAGACAGGGTCTCGCTGAGTTGCTTAGGCCTTCACTGAGTTGCTGAGGCTGGCTTTGAACTTGTGATCCTCCTGCCTCAGCCTCCCAAGCTGCTGGGATCACAGACTTGCACTACTGCGCCCCGTCATTGAACTTCTGTGGTTCTCTAACTGGGCTTGGGCTGAGAATTTCAGGTTCTCACTTCTCCGTTTCCTGCGCAAGACAAGGCACAGCCTTGATACAAAACGAACAGCTTTCAAATGGATGAATTAAGAAATCTCATCCGATGTTCCTCAAATGACCAAGTTTCCCGCAACACCAACCCAGCCCTGTCTGTGGCTGTAGACTGCTCCCTAACAATTCAGTTTGGGCATCTGAAACTGGGTCGGGTTTTGGGTTTACAGTGTCTGACATCGAATAAGTACTATATAAGGATGGTGATACTAATGTCTCAGAAATTTCAGTGACTTATCTTTTGTTCTCTGTATCCCAGAAAGATTTATCTTCTTTGATTCCTTGATCCCTCCCCTGGAACGCCCACACCCCTCTTGGTGATGACCACTTGGTTTGGTTTTGTTTTGCTGTTTTCACTCTAAAGCAAATCCCATGAAGTTTGGCAGAGTTTTAATCACCAAGGGTAGGGAAGGAGTAAGGAGGAATCATTTTCTGTTCATGGACTCTGGGAATGCCTCAACCCTGGGGAGCCCAGTCACTCTCTAGGAGACCTCCATGGAGTAGAGGAGGACATCTCTCCACACCTCTACCATCTTCTCAGAACTCTGTGGGACGCGATGGATGAAGCTGTAGAGGTGCTCGTCATTTAATATCACCTGGGAGAAGAAAATGTGTCAGAAATACAGTACAAGTGTCCAGCCTTCTTTTCCGTGTCTGCCCTCGCACCTACCCTGTCCACCCAGAACACTCCTAATGGTACTCTAGAGCCTCACACACACACTTCTATCTTCTGTGACTGTTTCAGTCGTTCAATGTGTTTTCAGTGTTCCCTCTCATTTCTCTGTTGAGGGTCTACCATTCTATGTCACATGGTCCATTTTGCTTGGCTTCCTCTCTACCCTAGATCCCCATGGCCGGGGACTGTGTCATGAACCTTGAATCCTTGTAGCTTGCAAAGAGCCTGCCGTTAAGTTAGTGCTGGATAAGTGCTCATTGATGGAATATGTTTTGGCTCCACAATCCTTGGCAGTCATTCACGGCTCATGGCAGTTTCTTTTTTGAGTAGCTCAGATTGGGACTACTGCAGGTAGAGAATGAAACCTCAATGTCCTTTTTTTTTTATTTTTATTTTTTAGTTGTAGGTGGATTCAATATCTTTATTTTTATTTATTTTTATGTGGTGCTGAGGATTGAACCCAGGACCTCACGAGTGCAAGGCAAGTGCTCCACCACTGAGCTACAATCTCAGCCCCTCAGTGTTCTTAAAGAGGTAGATGAGCACAGATGATTTGATAAGCAGGATACTAGGGCTGGGGTTGTGGCTCAGTGGTAGAGCGCTTGCCTAGTATGTGTGAGGCACTGGGTTCCATCCTCTAAAAATAAATAAATAAAATAAAGCTATTGTGTCCATTTATAAGTAAAAAATTTTTTTTAATTAAAAATTAAAATTAAGCTGGCCAGTGTGGTGCATGCCTGTAATCCCTGCAGCTCCAGAGGATAAGGCAGGAGGATCGTGAGTTCAAAGCCAGCCTCAGCAAAAGTGAGGCGCTAAGCAACTCAGTGAGACCCTGTCTCCAAATAATATACAAAAAAGAGCTGGGGATGGGATTCAGTGGCCGAGTGCCCCTGAGTTTAGTCCCTGGTATTAAAAAAAATTTTCTGTTAGCTCATGTGAAACATACAATTCATGGTCAACCATAGCTCCCTACCATACTACAGATCATAAGAAGTCACTCTGCTTATGCAAGGACAGCTCTGTAACCATTAATCATCCTCTCTCCAGCTCCCACCTTTACTCACATCCTTCCTGGGCTCTGGTAACCACTATTCTACTTTCTGCTTCTTCCTCCAAATATATTCTTTGACAACAAATAAACTCTAGCTCCTAAAGTGTAAAGTATGGAGAAACTGACACCGTCATTTATATATGCATCTGCATCAGCCAGTCCCTTCCTTGTGGGTGGCACGCACCCTCAGGGCACCAACTAACCTTTTCCTACCCTTTTCACATGATGGAAGGAAGCCTTCCTGAGTGATGTTTTTTTATTACTTATATAATATAAATATAAGGTTTGTAATATATAACATATACTTAGATACTTACATGTTATCAGTATATTTTCACAATATATATCAATATATACTTATGTATTGTGTGTGTGTATATATATATATATATATATATATACACACACAATGTTTATATACACAATGTTTATATGAATGTAGATTATCTCTAGAAGGAGAGTAAAAGAGCTACTAATTGTTATGGACAGGAGGACTGAAGTTCAGGGGTGAGAGGAAGACTTAATTTTGGACTGATTAAAATAGTTTTATTCATGTGCATATTTTAACTGTTCAGCTCTATGAAAATCAAAATCACAGCATAAGCAGAAATGAGAGCTGTGTGAAGGCAGAAGAGACGCTTCATCTTGGTGGAAAGGGCCTCTGAGCTGACCTTTATCCTGGTCATATTTGGGAAAAGAACTGAGAAGGGCAGTACAAGCAGAGAGTGCCCAGGCAGGAGCAGTGTGGATGACATACTCCTTTGGGTCAGGCCAGGATGAGCTGTGTGGGCCTCTGAGAGCCCAGGGGGGCGGGTGGGAGCTGCTCCTGGGCACTCACCTGGTATTCATTGTTCAGCACCAAGAAGCGCAGTTTGAATGGTTGGTTTTCCTGAAAGGGCATCTTGTGGGACGTCACCTCGGTTCTCCAGCCCCCGTCCTGCAGACTGTTCAACACCACAGAGTGGCCAAAGTACACGCGGACGTGGAAGGTGATGTCAGATGTGGGGTCCCAGTCAGTGTGGAAATCCACCTGCAGCTGAGGGTCCTTTCTGAAAGGCAGAGCACAAAGGAGGCTGGGCAGGGTCCTTCTTTGTAGTGACACACACGCTCGCTCCGTGAGCAAACAAATCCTTGTCTTGCCCCCCACTCCCCCCAAGATGGGAGGAAGACTTTCCAGGGTGAAACCATAGTCCTTGTCCCTGTGGGGCTGGGGAGTGAGATACTCTGTCCTTTAGCTCAAGAACCAAGAGCAGCAGCAATCATTGACCTGGGCCTACTGGTGTTCATACCCTGAGAAGTCTATGTCCCTTGACAAAGCGCCACAGCTCAAACTCTCTGAATGTCCCCCAGGCCCCTGGCCCTGCCTGTAGCCCAGTCACTAAAGGTTTAATGCCTGCTGCTGTGGGAGCTCCAGGACCAGCACCTGCCAAGTGCCAGCATCGTGCTAAGTAAACATTTTAATAGATGTGATGAGCCCCAAAGCACTAATATTCTCACTTCTCCTCCACCCGCCACACGTGCATTACAGAGCACTCACCTGAACGTATTGCTAACAATCCCCCTGATGGTTACCGAAGAACCAACAGACAAATTCACATTCTTGTGAGTATGGGACCTGCCATGGGAATTGAGAGTGGATGAGAGGGACCAAGCCAGGTGTGGGATCCCAGTGGGGGAGCAGATTAGAGGTCAAATGACAAATTCGGAGGACCCTTCTACCCCCTGCACCACCATGGTTAGGTGCCTGGATCCTTGTCAAGATGGAAGGTAGTAGAAGAGTCAGGCTATCTGAATGCGAACCCAGGTCATGCCTCTCACTAGCAGTGAGATTGTTACATCCATTACTTGAACACTTCGTGCCTCCGTTTCCCCAGTACAAGGAGGATTATCAGAAATTCCTATTTCCTAAGTTGTTTTCAGGAACATGGGAATAGATACACGTAAAACCTTAATTGGAATCAAATTTCCTGACACAGGGAGGGTCTGTAGAGGTTTTACCCATCAGAAGGGGAGGGTGCTTTCTGCAATCTCATTCTCAGATCATTTTCTACTATCTAAAATTGTGAAATGAGACATGGATGTAAAAATATAAAAATTGACTCAAGATAAAAACAACACTGGGAGGGGTGAAGGTCAGTGGTAGAGCAAATGATTAGCATATACAAGGCCCTGGGTTCCATCCCCAGCATATCTCCTTCTATCTCTCTCTCATACACACACACACACACACACACACACACACACACACAGAAAACCAACAATGCTCCTTTATTTTTATTTATTTTTTTAAAAGTAGGTGAACATAATGCCTTTATTTTTATTTATTTATTTTTATGTGGTGCTGAGGATTGAACCCAGTGCCTCACCGTGCTAAGTGAGCACTCTACCACTGAGCCACAACCCCAGCCCAATGCTGCTCCTTTAAATAGAGGGAAAAAGCTGTGTGCCTTGGCAAATGCCTGTAATACGGGTGACTTGGGAGGCTGAGACAGGAGGATTGCAAGTTCAAAGCCAGAGTCAGCAATTTAGCCAGGCCCTAGGCAACTCAGCGAGACCCTGTCTCAAAATTTAAGAAAAGGGGGGTGGGGAGACAGGCACTGGAGATGTGACTCAGTGGCTAAGCTCTCCTGGGCTCCCTGGTACCAAAAAATAAAAATAAAGAAGGGTATGGGGTTGTGGCTCAGTGGTAGAGCACTTGGCTCACAAGTGTGAGGCCCTGGATTCGATCCTCAGCACCACATAAAAAAGTAAATAGAGGTATTGTGTCCATCTACAACTAAAAAAAAATATTAAAAATAAATACATAAAAATAAAGAAATAAAAAAATTCTATGCAGGGTTTCACTAAGTTGCCCAGACTGGCTTCCAACTTGCAATCCTCCTGTCCCAGCCTTCTGTGTCCCTAGGATTACAGACATGTGCCACAGTGCCCCTGCAAGGATCTCTTAACGTCCCCAGGGTCTGTCTCTTGCCCACATCCACAAATATCAGTCAAACATTCACAGTGGAAATGCTCATTCTTTAATCCCACGCAAGCCCCACTTTTTCCTTCTCTCTCGTGACCTGGGACCACTGAGCACAGCACCCTGTCAACTCACCCGTTTTGTCATTGTCCCCTTCTTCTGCACTGCTCCAACCTTCAGCGAAGAGGGGCCTGTTCATCAACCCCCTGTGGCAGGCCCCGCCCCCGGTTTCTCTCCTGTTTCCAAGTTCCTCCCAGCAAGGGATCCCCGCGGGCGGGCGAGATGGGGTGGGCTTTTTGGAAACAGATGATCAGCTGAGCCTGCCTTGCTGGCTTGTGTCTGTGCGGTCAGAAGCCAGCGGCGTGGGTAGAGTTTCCTGATTTTTAGTCAGTGGCAAAGACGAGGTGGACCAAGGGGTCAAGTCCTTGACCCTGGTGGAAATTATCCGAGAGAGCATAGAAATTGATCCTCAGCACATTTTGAACCTATGCGAAGTCCCGGTGGCAGCGTCAGTGTCGCCCAGGGAGGGCTGCACGGAATCTTCTCACACCTGTTCCAGCCACATCTTCTGGGGGCGGGGGGGGGGGGGGGGGGCGGGCTGTGGGGGGGCAGTCAATGTATTATTGGGCCGTGAGCTGTATTATTGGGAGGGGCTCTTAGGGCTCAGCACAACCATCAGGGTATTTGTGGTTTGGGACACTGACCACCACCAAGCCCTCGGTAACCTGGCCACCCCCAGGTGCATAGCATGTACCTTTACCTTAAGCTTTTGCTTCTGACCTTTTTAGCCCCTTGGTTGCTGCTGGTAAGGGTGTTGCTGGCTCACTGGATTATTAGGGCCCTCAGCTAAATTTGCCCAGTAACAGGCCATGCGTAAAAAGCTTGCCCATGCAATAGTAAAGTGGATTGAGTTCTCTGAAACTGGGCTCCGGAGGTCTCTTTTGGACTTCGTGGCCACACCCTCCTCAGCTTTCGGGGGTGGGGGGTGGGGCTTCCCCTGACTCAGTGAGCCCAAAATGTACATCTAAATTTCAGAGAAGGTGCCCAACCAGTGGATTCGGGAGAAAAGTGTGACTCATAAGTTCTAGTTCTTGATTAGTGTGCGCCTTGTTCCGAAGAGAGCGCAGAAGGACTTCCATCATGATGCAGTGGATGCAGAGGACTGAGGACCCTTTCTCAAACTTTCCTTTTGAGATGAGAGGAAACATCCTCAAAAGCTAAATTAGGATTTCCTTTTCTTTTTGGTCATGGTGAAGTGTCACCCCCTTTCTCCACAGAAAAGTCTTAACTGGGCTTCTCCAGAAATCCCCACCATGGCTGATTTTAGGACTGTCAGCAAAAGAGTCTCTGCAAAAGAGTTCAATGTAGATAAACTTCCTATTTTCCTGTTGCCCTGTTTTTCTTGGCCACTAACCAAGAAGATACCAGCACTCCAGGTGCTGGACAACCCCTTACTAGTTTTTCACAAACATATCCAGTAGAGTAGTTTGTAGAAATGTGCAAACAAGGCCTCTGGCCTTGAGCTGGGCTTCACAGAGATGTCTACATTCCTAAGAGGAGAGAAGTTACCAATTGGGCTCCATGGTAACCGCTGGCAGGGAGAGGAAAGAGAGGGGAGGAGAAGCTCTCCCCGTCTCAGGTGTTGTCCTTGAAGGGTTAACTTGCCCAGAACAGTGAAAGAAAAAGCTGCTTTTATGTGAACTTCTGCAGACTGTGAACTTCTGAGCCCCTCCGCTTACATGCTGGGTATGAAACTCTGAAACTCCCTGAACTCGGGGTTCAGGGGATTGATTGATGACAGCAAAAGTTGTGCCCTCTGAACCTGGCTGCAGCCAAATAAAACTGTGTCCTGCTGTCTTTGGTGCCTTGCCTCGTCTGTCCCTACAAAGTGGTACTGGGAATCCAACCCAGGACCCTGTGCGTGCAGACAAGTGCGCTACTGTTGAACTACACCCACAGCCCTAAATCAGAGCATTAAAGAAGGAATGTGTTATTGTTCGATCATCATGGATACAAAATAGTGCTTTCATCAGCTGCTCATTGAACTGTTGGGTCAGTTTCAGCAAACCAGGCCTCTTTCTGAAGTATCAGCACATGGGAACGGAGGTCAATCAGCCACTTTAGGCAGCGAATGTGACTTGGGACCACTGAGCACAGCACCCTGTCAACTCATTGTTATCTTCTTCTGCACAGCCCTTCATTTCCTGTCCCTGAGGGTCTCTGCAGGTACTGCGGGCATCCTCTGTTACGGTATCCTCAATGAACTTCATTGCCCTTGGGTAGATCCAAGAGATGTTGGCGTTTATTTATAAAGTACTTGTGTTTCACTTTTATGTTTGTTTAGAAAAGGGAATTGGATTGGATCCCCAACTCAGCCAAAATTTATAATCCAAGTCATTGGAAATGGTTATCCTTCAGAGCTAATCTGCAAAACAGGGCTTCATCTGGGAGTTTTGGAAACTCAAAGAGAGAGCAGCTCCAAAATAAACATGATATTCAGGTCACTAAGGGGTTTTTTTTCCCCCCCTTGGATTGGGTTGAATCGGATGGTTAGTGTTAGGGTCCCAAACTATTTCTACATATAGAGCATCTTTAAATAAGTTTTGTCACTGAACTTGAGACCTTTTTTCCCTCGCTCATGTGCCCATGAAAATTAATGCGCATACACATGCATATACTTGCATACATTTGTACGTATATATAAGTAAGTTACTTTGCCATTAGAATAAAAGTAGACACTAGAGGGACAACTGTGAGGAACAGTTTGGTCTTCTGTGGAAGCCTTCCTCTACGCTGAGGAAGGCAGGTAGAGTTCGCTGAAGGGAAGTTTTCTCATCATCTGTCACTCCTGCATTGCCAGGTCTCACCACCACAGCTACCTGCACACCTGCTTCCTCAGCAGCACTGGCCTCTAAAGTAACATCTGTTAGAAACAAGATCTTGTTGGTTGAGCATCCAAGGCTGTTTGCAATCTCTCTGGAAAACTCTCACTCTCCACTTGGTGTCCAATTTGGATATCAAAGTGACCACAAAAAGCTCAAGAACATTTCCCTCTGTAGAATGCCCAGATAATAGTTTCTGAGCCTCTGCACTTCCAGAGAATAGATATACACCTTCCTTCCATCTTCTCTCCACTTCCTGACGGCTGCAACTACATCTTCAAAGAATTCTGCTTTCATGTGTCCAGCTGTGAGTGCTGCCCTCCACACGTGGCCCTGCAGGTGTTTGAGTGCCGAAGAGACCTTTGCCAGCACACATTATCTACGACGGCCCGGATTATCTGTTGTAGTTCATCGGCCCCATTTCCAGATGCTGCAGGGATTGGAAGAGCCCAGTCAGGTGGGCATCTTCTTCAGCCTGTTTTCTCAAAAGATTGACATCCTGCTGGCACCCCTCTTCTTCCCAGTGTGTCTGCAGATACTCTTTAACATTATCTTTGATGTAAGGAAATAAGATGCCCAGCAGCCATTGTCCCCTCTGCTCCCGCTACTTTAGCCTCCCGAGGCATTTCCCATTGGCGGACAAGGGCGCCTCGGCAGCTCCCTTCCCAAAACTTAACCTTCTTACCCTCATGGGCTCCCCCTCTTCTGCCTCACCCCCTCCTTTTTCTTCTCGGTCCTGGGGATTGAACCCAGGAGCACTTAAGCCCTAGCCCTTCTTATTTATTTATTTATTTATTATTTTGAGACAGGGTCTTGCTGGCCCCCAACTTTCAATCCTCCTGCCTCAGCCCTTGAGGAGCTGAAATTACAGGCATGCACCACTGTGCCTGGCTGTGCCACCTTTTTTTTTTTCATCCAATCATCTATCCCTGGGCACTTAGGTGGATTTCATATCTTAGCTACTGTGAATAGTGCACGGTAAACCTAGGAGTGCAAGTATCTTTCTGATATCGCATCCATCTTGATCAATATTTGTGCTCTACAAGAAGTATCTTCCCAGGCCACTATTGGAGCCAAAAGCACCTCATCTATGAAATAACCTTTTCCTGCCTTAGCTTAGAGACAGGAGTGGGAGGAGGGCATGATCATCCTTGAATAAGTTAGTTCATTTAAGTGGAGTTTCAATTAATTCAGTTGAGTGGAGGGAAGTGGGAGCTGTGGGGTCCAGATAGATGGAAAGGCAGCCCCCAGGTTGTGCCCACTCCTCTGTGTTACATGGAGAGCGCCCAGGCTTAAGCCCAGTCTCCCTCAGCCCCCACCCAGCCCCCTCTGCACATAGCTGCTCTCCCCATTATTCAGGTTCCAAACTCCATCCTCAGCCCAGAATCCTCAGTGCCATTCTGCACTGTCCTCTTTCTGTCACAAATCTTATGGTTCCACTTTCATGAAACACTATGAATTGGCCCCATTGACCCCTCGGACCCCAACAGGTGACTGGGGACAGGTAATTGCCCAGGACATCACTCTGATTGCTTGGAGAACTGTTTCTTTCATAAACAAATGTCTTTTCCTAGAACTCCTTTCAGAATTCCTATCCAGACAGCATTTCTCAGAAACCACCCTGAATTAGGAAATCCAGACTATTTGAACTGTGTGTCTCTGCAGGATCTATTCCCGGCTTTACAATCAGAAGTGAAAGTAAAACAGAAACAGATTTCAACTGGGTTTAAAAATTCAGCCAGTGTAACAGAGAACTGAAAGTACTGAGTTGCCAGTGGGTCCCGGAGTCCATCCTGTCTCACTTTCCCTTTGTCTTTTTTTTTTTTTTTCCTCTTTGGTCCTGGGGATTGAACTCAGGGGCACCTGAACACTGAGCCACATCCCCAGCCCTATTTTGTATTTTATTTAGAGACAGGGCCTCACTGAGTTGCTTAGTGCCTTGCTTTTACTGAGGCTGGATTTGAACTCACAATTCTTCTGCCTCAGCCTCCCAAGCTGCTGGGATTACAGCACTTTTCCATTTTCTGAGGGCATCATTGGAATGGACATGTTCAGCAATTGGTAGAATCCCATGTCTGATCTCTGACCTGTGCAATGAAGGCTATGATGGTAGGAAAGTCCAAATGAAGGCCATTTGAGCTGCTTCCAGCTATAAATATGGTAACCCAAAAGCCATAGTGCCTTCCTGGAGGGTTTGCGGAGATCAGTGCAAACATGGAGGACTTAAAGATGCAGGGGTGGCCATTAGCACCACATTCCCATTCACTCATCTATTTGGCCTGTGTAGGAGACAATTACATCCCCGACAGTGGTAGCAGACTGTCATAAGCTTCACCAGATAGTGATTCCAATTGTAGAGACTGAGTCAAATGTGGTTTCACTGCTTGAGTCAATTCACACATCCCCTGGTACATGGTATGCAGCTATTGATCTGGCAAATACCTGTGGGCACGTTGCTGGGCTTCCTAACTTGGCAAAACTTCTAGACATCAGTGGCTGGGCATGTTAAGAGATCCATCCCTTCTAGTAGATATGATAGGATACACCAGTCATCCCAGCAACTCAGGAGGCCCAGACAGGAGGATCCCAAGTTCCAGGCCAGCCTCAGCCACATAGTGAGAGCATCTCTAAACAAAAAATAAACAAGAAACATCATCAGTGTGATGCTTAACCTTTGATTTCCATCACATCCTTCATACGATGAATCAGAAAGCCCCATGGCTCCTCCTTCATAAAAAAACCACAAATCAACCACTTCTCATCACCCGTGGCCTGATTTTGTTTTCTTTTGGGGATTGGGGATTGAACTCAGGAGCACCTAACCACAGAACCACCTCCCCAGCCCTTTTTATTTTTCATTTTGAGACTGGGTCTCACTAAGTGGCTTAGGGCCTCACTAAGTTGCTGAGGCTGGTTTTGAACTTGTGATTCTCCTGCCTCAGCCTCCAGAATGGTCTGTTATGTTATGGTCTATTATTTACACTGCTGTATTGTTCTACTGAGTGTCTTACTTACAGTAGAAGCTCAAAAACTTATATAATAAATAAATGTCTTTCCTATTAAAACAGAAAAGGACAAAAGTAATGCCATTGTGTTTTGACCTGACTCCATTGTAAAATGTCTTCTTTTCAGCCTCCTGATGGTTATATCTATGATGACAGTACAGTAGGACCTTCCAACGTCCCTGACTATGGCCCTGATACATAATAAAAATGACTTTGAAATGTGTAATCAAAACAATTCTCTCATGTAATCAAAATATCTGTCTAAACAGGATTTTTCTGACCTACATGGGCCTCAGTTATTCTTGTGGTTTTTGTGGGGTTTGCCTTTATAGATTCTGTGCTTCGAAAGGTCACGTGCTGGGGAGTTCTTTGAGGCGTTAGCTTGCCTGGCTTGTTCATTCATTAAAAGACCTTTTCCCCTTTGACTTTGGCTCAGCACGAGGGGTGGTTTGTGATTCTCACTCCATAACACTGCAACTTCTTTCTGGAGTACAAACCAGGGAGTATTTCTCAGAAATCAGCAGTTACTTGATCAATGAGCTGTGTTTGGACACCGTTTCCTCTGAATCTACTGATGGTTCTATGATTAGAAGTGAAAATGAAACCAAAAGACGTTTTCAGCTGAGTTGAAAAGTTCAGTCAGTATAACAAATAAGGAAAGTTCTGGAAGGCAAAGGGGAAGGGTAGGCAGTTTGTTCCTAGGAGTGCAATGGTGTCTCTTGGTGAGCTGGCTTTAGTTCCCATGACAAACTGGGACAGACTTTGCAGCCTGTAAGTGAAACATTAATTATAATATCTGACAGATGAGAAAGCACACCCAAATAATGAAAGGTCTATGCAGGAGAAGATTAGAAAACTATCTGACTGGGCCAAATCACAGAAGCAATAAACATGCCGGTGACCGAAACGAATGCCCTGGGAATAAGGAAAGTTCAGACACACCGTCTGATGATACTGCTCCATGATAAGCATGTAGGCAAAAGATTAAAATGTGAATCATTGATGGGCAGGTGGCACACACCTGTAATCCCAGCCGCTCGGGAGGCTGAAGCAGGAGGATTGCAATTTCAAAGCCAGCCTCATCAACTTAGCAAGGTCCTAAGCAACTCAGTGAGTCCCTGTCTTAAAATAAAAAAATAAAAAAGGGCTGGGGTAGGGGGGCTGCAGTTGTGGTGAAGTGTCACCCCCTTTCTCCACAGAAAAGTCCTAACTGGGCTTCTCCAGAAATCTCCACCATGGCTGATTTTAGGACTGTCAGCAAAAAGAGTCTCTGCAAAAGAGTTCAGTGTAGATAAACTTCCTATTTTCGTGTCACCCTGTTTTACTTGGCCACTGGCCGAGAAGATACCAGCACTCCAGGTGCTGGACACCCCCTCACTAGTTTTTCACAAACATATCCAGTATAGTACTTTGAAGAAATGTGCAAACAAGGCCTCTGGCCCTGAGCTGGGCTTCACAGAGATGTCTACTTTCCTAAGATGAGACAAGTTACCAATTGGGCTCCATGGTAACAGCTGGCAGGGGAAGATAGAGAGGGGAGAAGCAGCTCTCCCCTTCTCAGGTGTTGTCCTTCAAGGGTTAACTTGCCCAGAACAGTGAGAGAAAAAGCTGCTTTTATGTGAACTTCTGCAGACCGGGAACTTCTGAGCCCCTCCCCTTACATGCTGGGTATAAAAATTCCGAAACTTCCTGTACTTGGGGTTCAGGGGATTGATTGATTACAGCAACAGCTGTGCCCTCTGAACCTGGCTGCAGCCAAATAAAACTGTTTCCTGCTGTCTTCGGTGCTCTGCCTCGTCTGTCCCTACAACAGTGGCTCAGTGGCAGAGCGCTTGCCTGGCGTGTGTGAGGCCCTGGGTTTGATCCTCAGCACCACATAAAAATAAATAAATAAAATAAAGGTATTGTGTCCATCTACAACAACAACAACTAAGAAACTAATGTGACTCCTTTTTTGAGAAACCAGCCTTTACTTCAGCCTGTCCAAGGAAGAGGGCATGACCCTTGTTCTTGGAAAAACCCACAGAGCACTCCTAGGCACATACCCACCCTGCTGAGTTGTTTGTCTGCAAATAACAGGAGAGATCTGTGGGGCCAGGTGTCCCTGACTCAGTTAGGCTAGGTGAGGACCCATAGTAACCCCTAGCAACCACCAATCAGCATGAGACAGGGAAAATACCTGGGATGCCAGATGACCCCCCAGTAATTAATGGTGGTTGATAACATGTTGTGAAACCATGTAGTTTAGCATGTACACCCCTCGTGGCTTAAACCAATAAGTTCAAAGGAATCCCCCTGTTGTACTAATCAATCACCCCTACCCAACTTGTTCCCGCCATTGAATGTGCTAATCAATGTGAAGAGTTGTTTTTTGATTTTCCCGCAGTATGAAATGATTTGCTGTGTGATGTTGTGACACATACAGTATCCCTCCAAAACCAATAAAATATCACTGAACAAAGGACCAGGACTCACTCCCTGGGACCACTGCGTCGGGACGGTTGTGACTCCAGGCTCGAGCTTGCAATAACGACTCTTGTGTGATTGTATCGGATTCGGCTCCTGGAGGTCTACTGGGGTCCCACGAATCTGGCATAACACAACAAAGGGCTGGGGATGTGGTCCAGTGGTTAAGCCCATCTGGGTTTAAACCCAGTACCAAAAGGGGGGGGGAGGTAGAAAGGTGATGTGAAGAAGGAAAAAAATAGGATTTTATTTCAGAAGTTCCACATACTTCTCCAGGCCTGTCACCCTCCAAACTGTCTCGTTTGCAGGCCTGTTCCTCTCAGATTCCTGAGAAATCTGTAAATCGCCCTGTGCACTGTTTTGATGTGCTTGCGTTTGGGGGACTGAACCCAGAGGTGTTTTATCACTGAGCCACACCTCCAGCCCCTTTTCATAATCTTTTATTTTGCGACAGGGTCTCACTGAGTTGCTTAGGTCCTCACTAAGTTGCTGAGGCAGGACAGTTGATCTCCCACAGGCAGCCAGGATAAGGGCTTGTGAGAAGGCCAGGAGGGGAGGGGACATCAGCCCACCTGAAAGGAGACAGCAGGTCTGAGAGACATCCTGTGACTCTCTGTGACTTGCCGCTCCGGCCGGGCCAGCGTAAGTCACAAGGCCTTCTTCTGACCTAGAACACCTGCTCTGATCCTCACAGCTGCAACCAGGGCTGCCCAACCTCAGTTGCCCTGTCCTTCCCCCTAGCAACTGCCCACCACATAGACCCCCACAGGAAATGCTGCTTCTTTCAAATAGACAGGTCCAAAGCCACCAGGAGAGGCCGGTTTCCTTAGGGACTGAAATTCTGAACTTCTATTTGGCTAATTAAGCTCTGAGCTTGAAAAACTTGATTGGTCCCACCCCCCACCCCCTGTGCTGGGCCCAAGGACACAGCTGCCATCCCTCTGTGGAGCCCCTCCCTGTCGGGAGCTTGGCTTTCTATTATTCTAAAAGATCCTGTCACTTTTGAGGGGTATGGAAATAGTATTCCTACAAGGCAGCCCCTGGGGAAAAGAGGGTGTGGCTGGGGAGAAGGGAGGGAAATAGCCTCTTCCAGAAGTAAGTCCTTTCCCAGAAACAGTGGGCCCTGAGGGAAAGGGCCAGCTTTCATCCCTTCCCAGCCCCCGTGGGTCCTCAGGGAGGAGGCAGGTACTGAAATGCTAAGTCGGAACCTTGACCTTCCCCCACAGCCGTTTAGTCCTGAGTCACAGCAAAGAGTGAAACTCTGGGAAACTCTGAATCCCAGAGAATGGAGAAGAGCAAAGGGCGGGATTTGAGTTCTCATCCCTCAAAATCTGAGCTTCTATCTCTCCCAGGAGCAATGAGTTTCCGACTTCTTACGCCTGCCTTCCTGAGTTAAAGTTGTAACCTGCACAAGTGGGTCCCTGACTGTCCAAATACTCCGTCCACAGTCTCCAGTGTCAGTCACCCTCATTGTAGACTATAAAACCCAGACTCCTTCTCAAACCCACGGGCCATTTCTGTACCCAGAAAATGAGCCCTCTGGTTCCTGAGTAATTGACTTGCTGCCAAATAAAGGAGAGGCAGCCTGTCCATCTCTAGGAGGTCTGATTCCATCCTGGCTTTATTTGCATTTTCATCCTAGAGCTGAAACCGTGAGGGTTATTTTTTCTTACAAAGTTGCTCTCACCCTTGTGTCCGGTGGACTTCATCCTTCAAATTTGCAAGACAAAAAACTCAACTGCCTAACTCCACCTTTACTCTGAGGCTGATCTTGAATTTAGGGTCCGGGTCTCAGACTCCCTAGCGGCCCAAATTACAGGCACGTGCCACCACTCTCAGCCTATGCACTGCTAATTAGACCCTCGATAAAAGAGATTAAGCAGAGAGATACCATATCTCCAGGAAGCTGTAAATTAGGGAATTATCCGGCACTATCTAATTGATCAGATAATGAAGACCACGTCCCCC
The DNA here is from genome assembly GCF_047511675.1 of Marmota flaviventris. NCBI lineage: Eukaryota > Metazoa > Chordata > Mammalia > Rodentia > Sciuridae > Marmota > Marmota flaviventris. Next base: position 14,106,982 of record NC_092515.1, on the reverse strand, counting down.
TATGGTTCCAGAGACTGACCAGAGCACAGAACTTACCTTGGGATGACAGTGCTGATGTCATTCCGACACACCTTCCCATATTCACTCCTCACCAAGGTTCCTTCAAAAGAAAAGCTGGACCTTATTTCATTCTCAAGATGGCTCACACTCTGCCTTGAAGGTGGACTCCTTGCTTGACGCCCAAAGACATCTCCCCTTTGAGATGGCCCCCTGTGCATTCTTGAATTTGTGTCTACTTTCCCAAATAAACTTCCAAAATATATATGCCTCTGACTGTCCTGATTTGCAATTCTCTTCTGTCCTGTATGCCAAGGATGCCTCTGGTCCTGAGTCAAGGTCCCCCTTCTCTCGGGGAACTCCTCAGACGCTTCATTGGAGACACCCCTTCTCCTGTGACAATGCCAAATGCCACATACCAAATTGAAACTTTAGAAAGCAGGTGGATCCCTAGACCAGCAGATTCTAGTCTATCCATCTCAGCAGGCAGTGTGATGAGGAAGTCCCTTCAAGTCCCTACTCTGATGCTGACTTTGAATTTGGGGTCCTCCTGTCTCTGGCTCCTCCTGTCTCTGTGCAGGAATTACAGGCACATGCCACCACATCCAGTCACTCAGTAAATAAACACCCAGGAAATATTAACTCTTTTTTTTGGGGGGGGATGTTGGTACTAGGGACTGAACTCAAGGGCACTCGACCACTGAGCCACATCCCCAGCCCTATTTTGTATTTTATTTAGAGACAGGGTCTCACTGAGTTGCTTAGCACCTTGCTATTGTTGAGGCTGGCTTTGAACTGGTGATCCTCCTGTCTCAGCCTCCCGAGCCACTGGGATTACAGGCATGTATTGCACCCAGCAAATATTAACTCTTACAGAAAAGTGAGTGTTCTCTCCTTAACTAAGTAAACATCACAGAATGCTGATTTCAGAGATTAGAGGTCACTCATTTATTGCAATTAGATTTTAGAAATCTAATCTGTACAAGCTGCTTGTGCAAATAAATCTTTTGGCATGCCTGCTTGCTGTTTATTGAATGAAGTTATTGTGGATTTTTAATTTATATTTAATTTTTTTTGGTACCAGGGATTTAACCCAGGGGAACTTTGCCACTGAGTCACATCCCTAGCCCTTTAATTTTTTTTTAAGTTGTAGATGGTTACCATACCTTTATTTTATTTATTTATTTTTATGTGGTGCTGAGGAAGGAATCCAGCACCTCACACATGCTAATCAACTGCTCTACCACTGAGCCGCAACGCCAGTCCCCAGCCCTTTAAAAAATTTCATATTTTATTTTCAGTTAAGGTGTGGCAAAGTTGCTTAGGGCCTTGCTAAATTGCTGAGGTTGGCCTTGAATTTGTGACCCTCATGCCTCAGCCTCCTGAGTCACTGGGATTATAGGTTTAAGCCTCAAGGTCCACTCTTTGTGTATTTTTAAAAATGCATTCATATTTAATGCTCTAAACCCAATTTCCTTCCCCCAGAGTAGACTAACTTCTCAGGCAGTGAGATTGGAGCCCTATTATTTTGTCCTAGATAGATAGGGACTCAGCTGAGTTGATTGGAGTTTGGCTTTGATGCCTACAGTGCTCTAGCTACACCTACCCTTCTGGGGCTTAGCTTAATACCTTCTGCCATCTGACAGCAGGCATTGTTTTGTAATTTCTTTCTTTCTTTCTTTCTTTCTTTCTTTCTTTCTTTCTTTCTTTCTTTCTTTCTTTCCTTCTTTCTTTCTTTCCTTCCTTCCTTCCTTCCTTCCTTCCTTCCTTCTTTCTTTCTTTCTTTCTTTCTATTTTTGACACACCATGTGAGGATGGCCTTAGGCCTGAGCCTAAGCAACTGCAATTAAAAAACTCCAGTTTGAAACCTGCAGTCTCTCCAGGCACACCCACAGAGCCCTCCAGTGTGATCTCAGACAAGTCACTTTCCCCCCACCCTGATAAACAGAGTGAAGCCCCTGGCAGGCTGTCCTTGCCTGATAAGAGAGAGAGGCAGGAAGATCAAGGTGGAGACCACCAGACCAGGTGTTTCTGACCCCGGGGTAAATGATGTCCTGGAGAGATCTGGTGGTAGCTGATAAGGATTGCAAGGGGGGTCAAAAGCCCCCAAATTTACTATAATTAACAGAACTGATGAACAGGGATTCAGCCAGCCGGAACAGGGATGCACTCGAGCTGGAGAGCCTGATGAGGACATCCCATCATTGTCATCGTTTGCCTGATCCTCTTCAACACAAAATAGGGCTGGGATGTGGCTCAGTGGATGAGTGCCCCTGAGTTCAATACCCAGTAACAAAAAAACAAACAAAACAAAACCTATAAATCTTAAAAATATCTTAGTTAATCTTATCTTGGTGTATTCAGTCTTAAAGGCAGATGGGACAGGTTAATTAAATTTAAGGCTAATAAATCTTGTGTGACCAGATTTTAGATGAACGTTCCTTTTTTTTTTTTTTTTTTTAAAGAGAGAGAGAGAATTTTAGTATTTATTTTTTAGTTTTCGGCGGACACAACATCTTTGTTTGTATGTGGTGCTGAGGATCGAACTCAGGCCGCACGCATGCCAGGCGAGCGCGCTACCGCTTAAGCCACATCCCCAGCCCTAGATGAACATTCCTTAAATGATTAAATGTCCACAGGCAGCGCTGAGCAGACCTGACCCACAATGACAGGTAATAAAGAGACAGACAAAGGCAGAGATGGCGAGTGGTGTCCTGCTTTAAGTTACCTGTTGGGCATCTGCAGGCTCAAAGAGTCAGTGTTTTTAGGAAAAGCAGCTTCTGATCGTCTATTTAAATTTCCCCAATTATTTCAAAATGACCCTTGTAGCTGTTTGTAAATCTGTCTTTCAATCAACTTTCCTGTCTCTTGGTGTATGGCTAAGCCTCTTTAGGCGCTTTAACTTAGAACATTTTCCTTACTCTCAATAAAATACAGACAAGGGCTGGGGATATGACTCAGTGGTTAAGTGCCCGAGTTCAATTCCAGATACCAAAATAAATAAATTAATAAGAATTGGATGTTCCTACAATGTTCCAGAATCCATGATGTCCTAAAGGAAAAAAAATCCTTTAAAATTAAGAACAAAAAAGTAAAAATAATCATGAAAACCTGATATTGGTATTACCTGTGAGAAGTACTACATTGACCTAAGGCCTCCAGTTCATCTGCCTATGAAGAGGTTGGCCCCGGATGATACGAACAGGGATTCTGAAAGTGTAGTCTCAGGCAGCAGCATCAGCAGCTGCTGCACCTGTAAACTTGTGCATTTTTGCAGGTCTCAGCCCAGATAGGCTGATGCATAAGCTCTTTGTTTGGGGCCCAATATGCTGTGTTTTCACAGGTCAGATTCTTATGCACACAAAAATTTGAGAACCCTTAGCTTAAAACCATCTTCCCATCATTTGCTAAAAAGCAAAGCAAAACAGAAAACAGAATCTGGGAACAGCACCTGGGAATCCTAGACTATAAAAGGCCACAGTGGGGGCTGGGGATGTGGCTCAAGCGGTAGCGCGCTCGCCTGGCATGCGTTCGGCCCGGGTTCGATCCTCAGCACCACATACAAAGATGTTGTGTCCGCCGAAAACTAAAAAATAAATATTAAAAAAAATTCTCTCTGTCTCTCTGTCTCTCTCCCTCCCTCTCTCACTCTATCTTTAAAACAAACAAAAAAAAAAGGCCACAGTGACCAACTCAACAGATAACAAGAAGAAAGGAGTTTGCAAAGTGTGGTGGCCCACACCTGTAATCTCAAGAGATTGGGAGGGTAAGGCAGGAGGACAGCAAGTTCAAGGACAACCTCAGCCAATTTAGTGAGGTCCTAAGCAACTGAGTGAGACCCTGTCTTTAAATAAAATATAAAGGGCTGGGGATGTGGCTCAAGCGGTAGCGCGCTCGCCTGGCATGCGTGCGGCCCGGGTTCGATCCTCAGCACCACATACAAACAAAGATGTTGTGTCCGCCGAAGACTAAAAAATAAATATTAAAAAATTCTCTCTCTCTTTAAAAATAAGTAAATAAATAAAATGTAAAAAAGGCCTGGGGATGTGGCTCAGTGGTAAAGCTAGTATTTCTACCTTTCTTGTGGTGCTGGGATCAAACTCAGGGCCTTACCCATTCTAGGCAGGTGTCCTGCCACTGAGCTATACCCCAGACCAGCCACCATCTTTGATTTGATTTGATTTTCCTGTCTTTTAACTCTTTTTTTAACTGTTTATTTTCTTCTACCTTTTAGAACATTTCCTTAACTTTCTCTTCCAACTCTGCTATTATTGTATAAGGGTTTATTTTTATTGATTTAAATTCTATTTGATTTCTTTTGGTACTGAGGATTGAACACCCAGGGGCACTTTATCACTGAGCTACACACCAGCCCTTTAATTGTTTCAGGTAGGGTCTTGCTAGTTTGCCTAGGGCCTCATGAAGTTGCCAAGGCTGGTTTTAAACATGACTTCCTCCTTCCTCAGCCTCCTAAATTGCTGGCCTTGGAGGCATGAGTCATGGCGACCCACTACAAAGTTTCTTTTAAAAGAAGCCTGCAGGGCTGGGGTTGTAGCTCAGTGGCAGAGCACTTGCCTAGTATATGTGAGGCACTGGGTTTGATCCTCAGCACCACATAAAATAAATAAATAAAATAAAGGTATTGTGTCCAACTACAACTAAAAAAAAAAAAATCTAAAAAAAATAAATAAAAAAGGCATTTTGTCCATCTACAACAAATAAATAAATAAAGCAAGCCTGAAGATTGGTGTGGTGGCCCAGACCTGTCATCTTAGGAACTCAACAGGTTGAGGCAAGAGGATCACAAGGAAGGCCAGCCTCAGCTATTTAGCAAGACCCTGATTCAAAGAAAAACTAAAAATAACCGGGGTATATGTAGCTCCGTGGAAAATTGGGTTCCACCCCCAGTATCATAAAAAATACAAATAAAAAAATAAATTAAAAAAAAAAGGCTGAGACTCCAAAAGCAGTTCTTGGTCTCTAGCACCTGCACATCCTTTCCCCTGGAGTTTGCACCTGCTCTACAGTTTGTTTTCCTGAATAAAACTCCTTGCTTTCCTTAATAAGCCTCTGCTTGTACCTCTTCCCACGGGTCCTGAAATTCCTCTCTGTGGTGTAAGTCAGAATCTGGCAGAGCCCAGTGGAGGTCCGCTTTCAGAGGCTCTGTGGCCAGCGAGAAGCGCGATTTCAGACGCAAATGCGATGCGCAGGCTCAGCTCCCCTGCTTATTGAAACACTTCCTGGGCTCCAACTGCCCCCAGTGCAAACTCTTAACTGAGACTTGAAGGTCCTCTATGATTAGGCCTTGAAAGGTCTTCCTCTGTCGCTGCCTCCCGGGGAAGGCTCAGGGCTGGGGACCTGACCCCGCATCCCAGCTGCTGTGCGGTGGGGCTCCAGATCTCGCCCAGAGCTGCGCAGGCACGGAGCCCCTCCGACACCTTCCAAGTCCCAGCGTTCTTGACAACGTACTCTTTTCCTCGGCACCTTGTTTATATATATATATATATATATGACATCGATGGACCTTTATTCTATTCTTTTACTTATATGCGGTGCTGAGAATCGAACCCAGGGCCTCACACATGCTAGGCGAGCGCTCCACCACTGAGGCGCCACCCCAGCCCCACCTTATTTATTTACTCCTTTGTTTTCATTTTGTCCCGAGTGAAATTTGGGGGCATTTTCCTCTCTTTTCTGTTTGCACAGCTTTGATGAGTTTTCCTCCAATCCTTGAGGTCAGGAATCAGTCGTCAATCACTCTGCCCAGGCCCCATGCCAAGAGCAAAATCCTAGAATGATCATTGGAGGGTTTGGGATTAGGGAGGGTTAGGGTAGGGGTCTGATTGGATGCAAATTTATAAGTAGATTCTCAAGTAGAGCAGACACACCAATTTAGGAGGTCTAAGGTGCGCAGAGGAGACATCGACCACCCTTCCAGAGGCTGCGATGGCAGGTAAGCGGGGGTGAAGTTGCCGTTGGTTATGGATAAACCAAGATGAGAGGTGTGGGGCTTCATGATGGCGCTTGGTTTTGGCAAAACCAGGTAGACAGTTGTGAGAGTCAGCGCATTGTACCTGGGCACGGTGGCGCATGCGTAATACCAGCCGGTGCAGGGACAGAGTTAGGAGGATTATGAACGAATCCAAAGCCAGACTCGGCCCAAGCGAGATGCTTAAGCAACTCGGTGAGACCCTGTCTCTAAAGACAATACAGAAAAGGGCTGGGGATGGAGCTCAGTGGTTGAGTTCAATCCCTGGTACTATGTATCTATCTATTTATCTATATAGTAGGTACCACGTATATATGTGTATATGGTACCAAGCGTAATAATCCCAGCAACTCGGGAGGCTGAGGCAGGCAGATTGCAAGTTGGAGGCCAGCTTCAGCAATTTAGCAAGGCCCTAGACAATTTAGTGAGATCCTTTCTCAAAACGAAAAATAAAAAAGGGCCAAGCGCCCCTGGAGTGTTAAATAGCAGTGTAATATCTGATCCCGTCATGCATAGAGTTCTTCTTTCTTTTGTGGTGCTGGGGATGAACCCAGAACCACCAGTAGCACTACCTCTGAGCTACTCCTCAGCCCTCTGTCATGCATTGAAATCTCTATAAAATGGGTATAAAATGGTACGTGATCTAATTTCCTTTTAAAAATTATTTATATATTTTTCTGTGATAGGGACTGAGTTCAGGACCTTTTGACTGCTAATCTTTGTGCCCCGGACTAACACCAAAGCCTTTCCTTATGTTTTCTGTGGGAGGTAGTAGCAGTACCCATGGTTGCCCCTAGGGGCGCTTCACCACTGAGACACATCTCTAGTGTGTCTAATTTTGAGACTTGCCTAGGGCCTTGCTTAGTTGCCGAGGCTATCTTCAAACCTGCAATCCTCCTGCCTCAGCCTCTAGAGCCACTGGGATGTCAGGCAGGCGTCTCTGAACAGTTCCATTTCTTTCTTAACCAAAGCATTTGAGCCTCTTATTTGATTTTTCATTCACTCTATTTTAAAGGCTATCATTTTAAAAGTTGTTTCCCCTTCCCCAGAGCATTAGTAGAATGTTTTTGTTTTTGTGGTGCTGGGGATTGAACCCAGGGCCTTGTGCATGGGAGGCAAGCACTCTACCAACTGAGCTATATCCCCAGCCCCCAATAGAATGCTTTTTTAAAAAATCTTTTTAGTTGTAGATGGACACAATACCAGTATTTCAGTTTTATGTGGTGCTGAGGATCCAACCCACTGCTTCACATGTGCTAGGCAAGAGCTCTACCACTGAGCTACAACCCCAGCCTCAGTAGAATGTTGGTTTTGTTTTGTTTTAATTAGTTACACATGACAGTACAATGATCTTGACATATCATGCATTTGAATCAGATGGGGTATAATTTCTCATTTTTCTGAGTGTACAGGTTGCAGAGTCACATTGGTCATGCAGTCACATATCTACCCACAGCAATAATAAAGTCTATGTTATTCTGCTGTTCTTCATTCCCCCCTTCCCCTCCCCTCCCCTCCCATCACTTCTCTCTACCCAATCTAATGTGACCCACTTCTTTTTCTTTTTTCCTCACATCATCATACATGTATTCTGTATAACGATGAGGATCTCCTTCCATCTTCCGTGCAATTCCCATTCTCCCTCCCTTTCCCTCCCACCTCTTTCCTATTTAGGGATAATCTTCTTCTCATGCTCTTCCTCCCTACCCCATTTTGAGTCACTCTCTTTATATCAGAGAAGACATTCGGCCTTTGTTTTTTAGGGATTGGCTAACTTCACTTAGCATAATCTGCTCTAATGCCATCCATTTCCCTGCAAATGCCATGATCTTGTTATTTTTTAGTGCTGAGTAATATTCTATTGCGTATATATGCCACATTTTTTTTATCCATTCATCCATTGAAGGGCATCTAGGTTGGCTCCTCAGTCTAGCTATTGTGAATTGTGCTGCTATAAACATTGATGTGGGGCTGGGGATGTGGCTCAAGCGGTAGTGCACTCGCCTGGCATGCGTGCGGCCCGGGTTCAATCCTTAGCACCACATACAAATAAAGATGTTGTGTCCGCCAAAAAATAAAAATAATAATAATAAAAAAAAACATTGATGTGGCTGTGTCCCTGTAGTATGCTGTTTTTAAATCCTTTGTGTATACACCGAGGAGAGGGATAGCTGGGTCAAATGGTGGTTCTATTCCCAGCTTTACAAGGAATCTCCATACTGCTTTCCAAATTGGCTGCAAGTAGAATGTTTTTGATGTCTTCTAGACACTAAAAATTTTTCTTTTACATTTGTTGAACTCTGTGGCTTATGTTTTTAAATTTACTTATGAGTTATATTTTAAATGTTGATGCTGTCATATTTATTAGTATTCTTTTATGACTGTATTTGTAAAACTGAATTTAGAACTGTATTTCTTGTCTGGAGAGATAAATATTTTACTTTTCTCCGAAAAACTTTAAAATGACTTTCATTGTAGAAAATTTGTGTATTACCATGCTCACATACAAAAAGAGGTATCTAGCTCTTCTGATACAAGTTTTTTTAAAAAAACGTTTTTTAATTGGTTTTATTTCTATCTAGAATTCATCTATTCCTCCCGTGCTCCCTCTCTCTACCCAACTATGAGTCAGTCACCTTATATCAGAGAAAACATTCACCATTTTTTGGGGGGGCAGGGGATTGGCTAACTTCACTTAGCATTATCTTCTCCAACTGCATCCATTTACCTGCAAATGCCATGATTTTATTCTCTTTTATTGCTGAGTAATATTCCATTGTGTATAAATGCCACATTTTAAAAAATCCATTCATTTACTGAAGGGCATCTAGGTTGGTTCCACAGTTTAGCTATTGTGAATTGTGCTGCTATGAACATTGATGGGGCTGTGTCCTGTAGTATGCTGATTTTAAGTCCTTTGTGTATAGACTGAGGAGAGGGATAGCTGGGTCAAATGGTGGTTCCATTCCTATAATGGCTGCACCAATTTGCAGTCCCACCAGCAATGTATGAGTGTGCCTTTTTTCCCACATCCTCACCAACACTTATTGTTGTTTGTCTTTATAATAGCTGCCATGCTGACTAGAGTGAGATGGTATCTTAGAGTAGTTTTGATTTGCATTTCTCTAATTACTAGAGATGATGAACCTTTTTTTTCCATATATTTGTTGATTGGTTGAATATCCTCTTCTGAGAAGTGTCTGTTCATGTCCTTGGCCCATTTATTGATTGGGTTATTTATTTTTTTGGTGTTTAGTTTTTTGAGTTCTTTATATACCCTAGAGATTAGTGCTCTATCTGATGTTTGAGGGGTAAAGCTTGCTCCCAAGATGCAGGCTCTCTACTCACCTCACAGATTGTTTCTTTTGCTGAGAAGAAACTTTTTAGTTTGATTCCGTCCCATGTATTGATTCTTGGTTTTAATTCTTGCACTGTAGGAGTCTTATTAAGGAAGTCGGGGCCTAATCCCATATGATGGAGATTAGGGCCTACTTTTTCTTCTATTGGATGCAGGGTCTCTGGTTGTATTCCTAAGTCCTTGATCCATTTTGAGTTCAGTTTTGTGCACAGTGAGAGATAGGGGTTTAATTTCATTTTATTGTATATGGATTTCCAGTTTTCCCAGCACCATTTGTTGAAGAGGCTATCTTTTCTCCAATGCATGTTTTTGGCGCCTTTGTCTAATATAAGATAATTGTAATTTTGTGGTTAGTCTCTGTGTCCTCTATTCTGTACCATTGGTCTACCAGTCTATTTTGGTGCCAATACCATGCTGTTTTGTTACTACTGCTCTGTAGTATAGTTTAAGATCTGGTATAGTGATGCCACCTGCTTCACTCTTCCTGCTAAGGATGGTTTTAGCTATTCTTCGTGTCTTATTTTTCCAGATGAATTTCATGATTGCTTTTTCTATTTCTATGAGGAATGCCATTGGGATTTTGATCAGAATTGCACTAAATCTGTATACTGCTTTTGGTAGAATAATATTAATAGATAATATTAATTCTGCCTATCCAAGAGCAAGGTCAATCTTTCCATCTTCCAAGGTCTTCTTTGATTTCTTTCTTTAGGGTTCTGTAGTTTTCATTGTGTAGATCCTTCACCTCTTTCATTAAGTTGATTCCCAAGTATTTTTTTTTTTTTGAGGCTATTGTAAATGGGGTAGTTTTCCTAATTTCCATCTCAGAGGATTTGTCATTGATATACAGAAATGCCTTTGATTTTGAGATGGTCTCACTGTTTCCCAGGCTGGCCTCCAACCCCTGGACTCAAGCAATCCTCTAGCCTCAGCCTCCCCTAGTAGCTGGGACTACAAGGATGTGTCACCAGGCCATGCAACTTAGGAAAATGATTTTTTTAAAAAGCCACTTGTGGCTTGAAAATACACCCTGCTCAGAAGACGTTGGTACTGGTTTCCTGGGGGTGCAGAAGAGTTCCAGCAAGATGGTAAGGAGGGGGTGGTTCCGTGAGTTAAGGTTTGAGACCAAGCTCCCGATCCTCAGGGCAGCTTGAGGCAAGAAGATCACATGAGGATGGTTTTCAATGGAAGCCTTTTGATGTTCTCTGGCAGGGAGCTTCCAGCATGTTCGCCGGCACCGCACGACCTTCACAGCAGAGCAACTGGAAGTACTGAAAAGTGTTTTCCAGAAGACCAAGATACCCAGCTTCGAAACCGTAGCAGAACTGGCTTCCACCCTCAATCTTGATGAGGCTGTAGTCAAGGTTTGTCCCTGAGTGTGTCTGTCTCTAGGTAGCACACCTGACCCAGGGCTCCCTTCACACCCTCAACCACCATGATAGAAACTCCTCTATTTGTAATTTTGTGGGTTAGTCTCTGTGTCCTCTCTTCTGTACCATTGGTCTACCAGTCTGTTTTGGTGCTAATACCATCCCAGGTATTGATTCTTGGTTTTAATTCTTGAGCTATAGGAGTATTGACCACTGACTTGTGCAAGCACAGAGGTGAAACATGTTATAGTTTAGTCTCAAGAACACCACAGCTCACCCAGAAGAATTGCCTTCCAGGGGCTGGGGTTGTGGCTCAGCGGTAGAGCGCTTGCCTCACACATGCAAGACCCTGGGTTCGATCCTCGCACCACATAAAAAAATAAATAAGTGAAATAAAGGTATTGCACCAACTACAACTAAAAAATAAATATTAAAAAAAAAAAGAATTTCCATCCAAGGATTAGTAGCACAACAGCCTGATTGGGACCCAGGCCTTTCTGATTCCAGGCCCACAATGCTACATAGGCCCCTCTCGGGCTGGATCTCAGATACTACCATTTAAATGGGTTTGTCCCCGTGTTGTCTTAGCCCATTGTGTGTTGCTAAAACAAAATACCTGATTTCAGGTGATTTAGAAAGAAAAGAGGTTCATCTTGGTTCATGGTTTTGGATACTGTCAAGCCCAGGCATGGGTGGCCATGTCTTGTGAGGGCCTTGTGCTACCTCACTGTGTGGCAGATGGCACTCATCCCTTGTGGTCAAAGTGTAGATGAGACAAGTGAGAAGGTAAACAGGTGACCCTACTTTTCAACAGCCGGTTCCTGAGGGTCATCTTGTTGTAGGGACAGACGAGGCAGGGCACTGAAGACAGCAGGACACAGTTTTATTTGGCTGCAGCCAGGTTCAGGGGGCACAGCTTTTGCTGTCATCAATCAATCCCCTGAACCCCGAGTTCAGGGAGTTTCAGAGTTTTACACCCAGCATGTAAGGGGAGGGGCTCAGAAGTTCCCAGTCTGCAGAAGTTCACATAAAAGCAGCTTTTTCTCTCACTGTTCTGGGGAAGTTAACCCTTCAAGGACAGCACCTGAGAAGGGGGGAGCTTCTCCTCCCCTCTCCTTCCTCCCCCTGCCAGCGGTTACCATGGAGCCCAGGTGGTAACTTCTCTCCTCTAAGGAAAGTAGACATTTCTGTGAAGCCCAGCCCAAGGCCAGAGGCCTTGTCTGCACATTTCTACAAACTACTCTACTGGATACATGTTTGTGAAAAACTAGTAACAGGGTGTCCAGCACCTGGAGTGTCTTAGGTCACCAGGCATGGCCCTCAGAAGAGATGAAGGCCCTTTCTGTATCTGGTATCTTCCCGGCCAGTGGCCAAGTAAAACAGGGCGACACGAAAATAGGAAGTTTGTCTACACTGAACTCTTTTGCAGAGACTCTTTTGCTGACAGTCCTAAAATCAGCCATGGTGGGGATGTCTGGAGAAACCCAGTTAAGATTTTCTTTTTTGTGTGTGGAGAAGAGGGTGCCACTATAATCCAGTGCTGGAAGTCCTGACCCCCTTCCTGAGAAAGGGCCTTCATCTCTTCCGAGGGCCCTGCCCTGTGACCTAATTACCTCCCATCAGGCCCCCCTCATAGAGGGGTGTACACCTCTCAATGCCATGACACCGGGAACTAAGCTTCTGGCACTCAAATCTGTACCCAAGTGACAGCTTACAGATTTCTAGCTCTGCTGAGTCGGTCGTTCATAACCGTGCCGTGCAACTAACTGCCTTGCCACTGAGTCCCTCCAGAGTGTTGAGGGCAGGACTCCCCCATGAGGGCATCCTGAGCTCCACCCCACCCCACACTCTTGGACTTCAAAACGCTTCCTCTGAGAAATAAAACCGGAGCCATCACTAACAGGACCCCCCTTTACTTAAGGCCTCCTCCCCTAGGGGTGAGTGCTGGGCTGAGGGGAGCCACACTGAGTTACCACGCCCTCCAGCCCTGATGCGCTAGGAGATCTAAGGTCCCTGTAGTCTGGCGTGGTAGTGACTCGGTCTTTTCCCACTCGGATAGCAAGGCCAGCCTTCTGAGTAGCCATACCCCTGGGGTTGAGCGACACTCACCTATTCTTTTGTAATCCTACCCCTTTGCCCTGTTTGGGATAGAATGTTCCATGGAAATGCCCTCTGTGTGTCCCCTTCTCCTGCTCTGACTTTGGGTGTGGCCTTCCTAGATGTCAGTCAACCTGCTGACAGTGGACATCACTAAGCTAGACTCAACCCCTGAAACCTGACCCCTTGCCTCATTTGAATGGCTTCTCCCCTATAAAAGGGTTCATCTCTCTTTCTACCCACCTCTAAGTTCAGAAGAGCCATCCCAGGACCCAAAGGAAAAGGTATCTCTGTCTCTGTGTGATGATTTCGTGCAGCCCAGTTCACCTGGAGTGACCCTGAGTATTCTAGCTGTGAAACGAGACACTGGGCCCTCTTCTACCCATTGCTAGTGTAACCCCTCGGCACCCTCCGGGCCACAGGACAGAGGACAGGTAGAAAGAACTTCCCTTTTCAGATAACCAGCAACAGAGGCAATGTGGGCAAAAATCTCACTGAGGAACATGAGGGCGCCCCTTTGCGCTCAACTACATTTTCTTTCTTTTTAAAAACTCATTCTTTTTAGTTATCCAGGACAGTAGAATGTATTTGGACATGTCCCACCTACATGGAGTCTAACTTCCCATTCTTGTGGGGTTGCACTGGTCGCGTATTCACATATGAACCCAGGAAAGCCATGGCCAACTCATTCCACTGTCTGTCCCACTCCAATCCCTCCTCCTTTCCCCCACTCCACCCTGTCCAGTCCAGCCAACCTCCACTACCTCTGTCTTGGGCCTGTTGTGAGTCACCACCCACACATCAGAGAACATTCGGCCATTTGTTTGGGGGGATTGGCTTATTTCACTTAGCACGATCGACTCCAGTGCCTGCCATCCATTGACCAGCATGTGCCACGATTTCATTCTTCTTTATGGCTGACTCAGATCTTTTTTCACCCTTTCCTCTCTGCTCTCAGACGTGGTTTAAAAACCAACGAGTAAAGTGGAAAAAGCAGCAGCAAGAAATGGAGCCAGGGGTGTTGCCAGGACCCTCTACCCAGAATACTGAAGAGAATGAGGTGGTGTCCCCCTCACCTGTCACCGCAGAGAACCGTGTCCCATGGAATTCTGCCACTACCCATCACCAGGACGATGATGTACCCAGGTCTTCTGGGCTTGGGCAGCCTGTGTTGGATTCAGAGAGGGACTGTCTGCCTCCTGACTTAAAGGATATATGTCTGAGGGTTTCCGATAGTCCTTGGGCCAACACGACCCTGGACATGGACCAATTCATCAAAATGTACCACATATCTGGGGAGGAGGATCCCAGAAGCCTGGACAGATATCTCTTGCCATTAGCTTGATGGACTGAAGAGATGTAGGTAGCTAATCTCTTGATATTCAGGGTGGACCAACATTCACAGCTCCCTGCACAGGTCTGTGATCCAAATGGAAAGATCCCGAAACACAACCCCCAGAGGGAAAAGGAGAATCACGGTCCCAGGGACAGAAGGAAAACAATGGGCGCTGAGCTTTTGAAGCTAGGGGACAAAAAGACAGTTGAGATAGATAATCAATGATTGGGTCCCATCAGCTAGGTGGGGCGATGGGCAAGAAGATCAAGCCCTGCTTTTTCCCAAACCCTCCCCCCTGCTCCTGCTCCAACCTGTTCCTCCCTGCAGGGGAGTCGTCACCTTGTTCATTAACACCTCCTGGCTTTACTTCACTGCCAGATCACTCCACCGTCTGCCCCCCACTATTTGGCCCAGCTACTGGCCTCTGGTCACTTAATGCACTAGCGGGAGAGCTAAGGGGAGAAGAGGGCAGGAGAACAAAGGAAATCTAAGAGGTGTGAAAGGGGCAGGAAGCTCCCACTTCCTGGACACCAGCTCTGGGTCCCCTTCTCTGGGGAGAAGTGTGGGTTCCTATTCTTTTTTTAAAATTTTTATTTATTTTATTTTTTTTTAGAGAGAGAATTTTTTAATTTTTTTTTTTTTTTTTAGTTTTGGGCATACACAACAACTTCATTTTATGTGGGGCTGAGGATTGAACCCAGCACCCCGCACTTGAGCCACATCCCCAGCCCCGTGGGTTCCTATGCTTGAAATAAAACTTGCTCTCTACTCTTGCCTCCACCTCACTTTCTGGGGAAATGGAGCTCATCCTCACCCGTGACTGGCGGTATTATTTTCACAGCTGTTGCCCCTGATCGCCCCCCGCACCACCACCACCATGTTCTGCTATGGTTCAAGCAGAATCCCCTGAACCCTGTAAAACTCAGACCCTGACTCTGACCAATGGCCATTATCTTTCTGGGAAATGTGACACTCTGCTGCTTAATAAGGAAAGCCTCATAGATCCGATCCTGTGAGGGCTGCTTCGGTCTCCCTTTCTTTTACTTTCTCTTTTTCACACGCTGAAAGGGACACAAGGCAGCTTCACCCACACGGGTGCCCTGGGCAGCTCCCCTCTCCAGGGCCAGTGGCATCGACCTTCCTAACCACCTCCACTACTCCTGCCCACTTTAGAAACTGGTGACCCCGCAGTCCATTAATGGGGTTAGAAAAGATGCACCACGTAAGGGGAGCCACGGGGTGGTGACAAAGAATGACCGGGGCTGGGCAAGGTGGCTCGTGTCTGATTTCAGCAGCTACCAGGCTGAGGCAGGAGGATCCTCAGTGTGAGGCCAACCTTGGCAACTTAGTGAGACCCTCTCTCAAAGTAAAACATAAAAAGTGCTCAGTTATAAAACAGAGAAGAAATAAAAACACTAAGTGGCTCAGGCTCACTTAGAACTCGCCATCCTCCTGCCTCAGCCTCCCAAGGTGCTGGGATCACAGGTGCGCACCATGCACTCTGCTAGCTCCGGACCTTTTGGATCCATGGGGGAGAACATTCCTTCTCTCTGGATGGCCAGTGGAGCTGGTCTACCTCTTTGTTTCTCTGACCAGGAGAGGCTAAGTTGATGGAAAGCAGAGAGGGGACTCTAAGCCACCTCTCTGTAGAATTCCAAGAACCTTTGTTCCAGCACTTTGCAGTGACCCTAGCCTTGCACAGGAGGAAACCTGGTCACTCGCGCCCCCTGCTGGCAGCCACCGGAGTCTCCCATCAGCAGAGTCCACACTTGGCAGCTTCACACAGGAGACCTCCTGGGGAATGTACTTGAGATTGGTAGTGACTTTGGCTGCTCTCCTCAGGAACCCAAGGGCATCTTAACACTATGGAGTCCCTCAGCCCCTATCCTGTGACCTGCTGGACTCTGATGCTCTTCCCATTAAAGACCAGAGGGCCCCTGGAAGAGCCCCAGGAGGCTAACTGGTTGGTTCCTTAGTCACTCATGGACACAGGTGAATTCAAGGCCTGAACTACTCCCGTTTCTAATTCTCATTCATTCCCCAAATTGCTGCTTCATGAATATTTCTGTTATTATTTTGACACATGATCATAACTACTATGCCCTTTCTATGAATTAGACCCTGTGATTTTATGAAGAGTACTTTCTCCCCTCACTTAATGCTTTTGAACCTGAACATCACTCTTTCTGATATGAAAAAGATACCATGATTTATTTTTATTTTCTTGTACCTGTGTATCATTTCCTATCTTTCTATTTTCAGCATTTACAATACACTTAACTTTGCTGTTTCTCTATGTAGCACACAGTTGAGCAGATTTATTTTTTAATCCTATCTAGAAAATATTCTAATTGAGTAAATCTTTAATGGGGCATTACAACTGGGCCTCAGGGTGGAACCATCGGGCCACATTCTCACAAACCCACAATTTATCGGTCACTCCCCAGGGCTTGCCCTTTCCCTTCCCTGGATCTAATTTCTGTTATTTCATATAAATTTTCTTTGTAAAGAAAAGCAGTTTTTTTTTCGCCAGATACTTAACAAAATTGTATATTTTCAAGGTGTACAATGTGATATTTTAATATACAGAGATATTATGAAAATAATCGTATGCAAACCAATTAACATATCCACCCCTCATTATCATCCTTTTCTCCTTCCCTCCTTCTTTTTCATTCTGTCCATTTTGTATGTGTGGTGAGAACATTAGAAGTCTCCTGTGTTCACTCCTTACCTAAGTAGTCTGAATCCTTCGAATCGTTTATTTGCATTGGACTTTTCTGATGTTGTGTTCTCCTGGAAGCCTTCAGGATATTTTTTCATAATCCCTGTGACCTTTCATGACTACAGACAGTACCTGCTCATCTCTGTCCCTTGTGGTGATGATGAACCTGGCCTCTGATCCCTTCTTCTCTTCCCTCCTGGCCCAACATTCAACTCTGTGTGTGATCTCAATATTTATATTTGTATCATCCCTAAAGAAAAGGGGGACAGTAAAACCCCATATCCCTGAATGTCCTCTTTCTGTTCCTGAAAACCTGGCCAGGTTTAACAAACCGTGACAGCGAGCCTGGGCTGGGGTGTCCAGATGCACTTTATCCTGAAGGACACCGACTCTCGCTCATGCTCATGGGAACCAGGGCACATCAGTGCTCGCTGTGGAAAGCAACTTTCTTGCATGTTCACGGGGACAACTGGTCCTTGGGATGCTGGTCGGATCAGCAAACTTGGCAAGCGAGTGCTATGACGTCACTGCTTCTGCACCCTCACCTATAAAAGCCCTCTCTCAGTGGGGACTAGCACAGAATGGAGGGCACTGTGGAAACGATACCTGTCACTTGTCCAGCTGGTGGCTATGAGGGGGAGGAAGCACACCTTGGCAGAGTCCTTTAGGGACAGAGGTGCTAGCTTTCAGCCTGTGGCTGCGGATCTCTTTTTGGAGCAGTCTCTCATGTCTCTGATCTCCTTCCCCAAGAAATTCAAGTCTCCTTCGCCGTCTCCACACACTTTCTTTGGCCTTCCCACAACCGGCCCCACTGCCCAGGCACAACTGGGCTCTGGAGAAGACACCTTTGTTCTCATCAATAAGCTTTTATTTGTTCTATTTCAGCACAAATAACCATAAGTGATACCGTTGGCTCCCAATAGTTAATATAAGTAATTGACAAGTTTGTTCTACTGTCATTTTCTTTCCTCTCCACTCCCACCCAAATCACAAATGCACCATTGGATCCAGCTGTTGAAACTCTGCCCTTCTTTGGGCTTCAAATTAATAGGTTCATTGCTCATGGCCCCTTCACCGTCCACTTCCTAGTTGCGAAGTTTATCCTTTGGTAGTTCCCACCCCAAGAAACATAACATCTAGAGTATTCCAAAAGCTACTTCAAGGGCAAAACTATTGGCCCATGGCTTTTGCACTTGAAGTAAAACTCTGTTGGATGTAAAATCTTTGGTTTGCCCAAATCCTTTGTCTGATACATGCAGGATTCAAGAGGGTCCCTGACCACCTTTATTCCAGCAAAGGTTGAGTGAAATATCCCTAGAAAACACAAGGAGCAAACTAGATGCAAGGAGTCATGGAATTCTGTCTCCATTTCTTCTGGAGTGAATGCCCTTAGGTTCTGTAAAGTTCTCAAATGTCTATAACAGAAGTATAAGTTTTCATTATCTTAATTATAGGGATGCTTTCACATGTGTCGTATGTAAGAATTCACCAAAGCTTACACTTTAGCTGTATGTTGTATGATTTCATTTATATGAAATATGCTGAAGAGGCAAATCCACAGAGACTGATTAGTGGTTTCTAGAAGCTGACTGGAGGGGGTGCGGGGAGTGGCTGCTGGGTATGAGGTTTCTTTTGAAGAGCAGACAATGTTCTGGAATTTTTGCTGATGGTTGCACAACTCTGGGAATACATAAAAAGCTATGGAATCGGACATTTTATTTTTTCAAGTGGAAAACATTTATTAACATTAAAATTCCTTTCATACAAGGCCATATGAAACTTCTTAGCATTTTGATTATACTCAAGTCTATGTTTTCTGTATAGTTATGGTGATGCCTAATACGATTTACCTCTTCATGATACATTGTTTCAATATATCAGTTCTGTTAAGCAGAAGCATTTATTTTCAAATCTAATACTTGAAGAATTTCCTCTATACATAGTTTGGCAGGGCTAATTAGCTGAAGATGCTCTTTATTAAGAGGTACAGATCTGAGTATTAATCATTGCTGGAATTTGTTATTTTTATACAGCATTTTATTTTTGCTTTGATCACAACACAAAACCCTTAAGGACACTAAAATCCAGTAAGAAAAGCCCAGAGACATTACTTTAACTGTCGATTCAAATTCCTACTTAACCCTGTAGTATTAAAACCTTTTAAAAAAAACTTAAAATCAGCACTTGTTACAGACTTTTGTACACTTTTAAGGGTGAACTTTATGGTAGGTGAATTATATCTCAATAAGCAGCCTAAATTTTGATGCTCATTTGCTCTGTAGGAAATTCTCAGCTAAAAAGTATTATATTTTAAACATGTGCAGTTTACAGTGTGTTATTTATGTTGATAAATATATACAGATATTTTTATTACAGAAAAATAAGAATAATTAAAAATTCTTTTAGTTGTAGATGGACACAATACCTTTATTCTATTTATTTTTATGTGGTGCTGAGGATTAAACTCAGTGCCTCCCACATGCTAGGCAAGCGCTCTGCCACTGTGTCACAGCCCCAGCCCAAGGGGAATTTTTAAATGCCAAATAAATAGTTCTGAGAAAAATTCAGTAGTTCCAAACCTAATATGAAAGCCTAAAGTTTGTCAACTTTCGGGGACAAATTCTGATCAAAGTGCCCACAGGTAGTGAAGCAGGTCCATTTCTACAAAGATTCTATTCCTGGGATTTCCAGGAAGGGTGTTATCAGTCTCTGAGTGAGAAAGGAGTCTGTTTATTAATTTATTCATGTCTCTAGTGTAGAATTCAGTGGACCAGAACATTTGTCCTAGGTCAGACTAAATTTTGATGCTCATCTGCTCCGTGGGAAATTCTCAGCACTCATTGGATGTTGCCAGGACTCCCGTCATAAAGGCGGTTTCCACAGAGCCCAGGCCATCTCCTGGGAGACGGCTCCGGAACAGTGTCACCCCCGGGGCTGGGGAAATCCTTTCACTAATGAGAGCCTGAGTCTGGCTCTGAGGAACCTAGCTGACATGTGGAATTGGGCCCAGGGTCCATGAGAAAATTGCCGGTTTCTATATTTTTCCTCGGGACACTGGATCATTTACTCTGACGTGGAAATATGGGGGGATGAGGAGACAGGGAAAGAAAGGCCCAAGAGGAGAATGAGGGCAACATCAAGTGCACTTGTTCCCAAGCCTTCTGAGGCTGGAGGCAATCTAGCACTTCCAAAGGTGCTCCATCCCCGGGGCAGGTGTGCCTGACCAAAGACCTGCCCCCGCCTGGTTTTTGGAAAGAAAAAAACCCTGAAGGATTCTTAAAAGCACTTTTTGAAATAGGGACACTACTGCCAGGCTGTTGCCCAGTTGCCCAACTCCAGGGTCACGATCCCCTTTTGGTCTCCAGGGGGCGCCACTCGCATACGACATGAGTGGGTTCTCGACTGCGGTCCTCGGAGCCCTCTCCTGCCGAGGGGCAGCACTCCTCTTCGGTGAGCACGGGGACCCCGCTTCCCAGGTCCCCAAACGGGTCGGTAGAAGACGAATCAACCGGCAGTCGCCCAGTCGCCCAGGCCCACTTTCCGAGAAGCTGTCGTGTCCAAATTCCCTGATGTTTCCCGCAAGTCACTCAGCGCCCAAGACCCGCCCCTTACCCTTGATGTCCAATCAGGAGCGAGGCTGGATTCCTGGGCCACCAGCCGGGAACAAGATTTAAAAACGAAAACAACAAAAAAAGATTGTATACCAAAATAAATAAGTAAGTAAGTAAGTAAGTAAGTAAATAAATAAATAAATAAATAAGGGAATTCTGCATGCAAGTATTAATATCAATAATGGGTATATGAACAAGCAGGAAATTCGGCTAGACTAGTAAGCGAGGAAGAAATTGCAAAGGGAATTAAAGATCTAAGAAAGGCACTCAATGATCCTAAGGGCCACTTCTTCCATACGTTCAGTTAAATTCGAATTGTGTGACTTTTGATTGTTATGTATCTTCTTAAATTTTCCGTAAGTCTAAACAATTCTAAAATTAAAAGTTTACTTTGGGAAAAAAAGTATCCCCCCAAAGAGCCTTAGAAATGTTACTAGCTGAAACAATTCCTCAATGCCTCTGATTATTGTAGACATTTTTGTCCGTTTTAAGACAGAGTATTTATTGAAAAAAAAGAGTTTTCTTGCACTTTCCAAATGCAACGTGTCCCTGTTTTCCGGGCTGTTCCCTCTGTGTGTTCAGACGGGGCTACACCATGGGAGGATTGTGCGTAACAACCTGGTCTCCTGCCTTTTTAGACTCCACTGTCGGCTTCAGGAACCGTGTTCCTTTTAAGTTGAGCACGTGCCTGATGGACGGGAAACCCGGGCGCTTTGCTGTCAGTGGACAGCGAAGTCCTAGGGTGGAGCCCTCCACCGGCCATCTGATTTTTTTTTTCTTTCTTTTTTTGTAGTTGTAGATGAACTGAATGCCTTTATTTTATTTGTCTTATTTTTATGTGGTGCTGAAGATCGAACCCAGTGCCTTACACCTGCGAGGCAAGTGCTCTGCCACTGAGCCCCAGCCCCAGCCGCAAATGACTTTTACAGTATGTGCCCTTTGACAGTTTTCAGCCCCAGGGTTAAAGGGGGAGGCAGATCTGGAGCCGGCAGTGCTTGGGGAAGGGAATGACAAGGTCTGGTGCGCTCTGCTCCAGGCCTCAGGGGAAGTGTCAGGAAGGGCTTCCCCCTGCTCCCTGCACGACTCCTCTCTTTCCTCTGTCACCATGGTGGCTGAGGGTGAGGGCCATGGCCCGTGAGCCTGGGTAAGAGTCTTGTCTTGGCAACTAACTTCCTTTCCCTCCTCCTCTCTTCTTCCTTCCCTCCCCGTCTCTTTCTCTTCTCCTTCCTTCCTCTTCTTGTCTTTCCCTCCCTTCTTCCTTCCTTCCTTTTCATTCATTCTTCTTTCTGATTGAGATCCAGGGGTACACCTGTAAGCAGCTCAGGAGGCTGAGACAGGAGGATCTGAGTTCAAAGCCAGCCTCAGCAACTCAGCGAGACCCAGTCTCTAAATAAAATACAAAATAGGGCTGGGGATGTGGCTCAGTGGTTGAGTGCCCCTGAGTTCAATCCTCAGTTCGCAGCCCCCTAGCCCCCTGCAAAAACAGAAAAGAAATCTAGGGGTACTTTACCACTGAGCTATTGCCCCAGTCCCTTTTCATTTTATTTTGAGATGGGATTTCTCTAGGTCCCACGGGCTGACCTTGAATTTGCAATCCTCCTTTCTCAGCCTCCAGTAGCTGGGATTATAGGTGACCCAGCTCTTGCCTCTGCAACTTCTAACGAGCTGACCTCGAGCAACTGATTCACCCCTAAGGAAATGAGGACCTCAGTTTCTTCACCCATGAAATGGAAATAATGATACCTATTATCTACTGCAGAGAGATGTGAGAACTAAAATGAATTAAAATATATGTTTACTGTGCTTTGAACAGTGCCTGGCAGATGTTAAGCGCTGTGTGTTTTCATTTATATTATTTTGAGGAATACATGATATTCTGTGCATATCATATCATGTTTTTTTTTTCTCATGTGAGGCAAACTGAGATGAGGTTAGAAAGTATTTTGTTTTTAATTTTATATTCCTCAGGACTTAAAACACTTTGCTATTTTAATGTTTCACTTTCTTGGGGATTTTTTCTTTTTAATCTTGGCTAGTTCTTTTCCTGGACATCAGAAATATCCAACCCTCTTAATCAGATTTCCTGTCTTTTGTAAAGCCACTGGAAAGACTCCTTAGTCACAGAAATGTGAAGCCAGTTTCCTTAGCAATCAGGAAAGGAAAATCTGCATGAGAATCTGAGGTTCCCCGAGGGAAGGTATTGATATCCAGACACCTTGAGATCAGAAGTTTGGGGACATTTCTGTTACACTGGAATGACAAGATTACGGTCACCTGTCATGGGAGGATGGAGGGATTTTTATAGGAAAACTCATTGTAAAAGACAGAGGCATGAACATTAGGTTTATTTTGGATTCTAGAATCAGGTCATAAAACTGAACAAATATTCACAATTGTATGTCTTTTAAAGAGCCCCAGGGAGGAAAGGAGAGCATGAGTACATTTATGACTTTCGTTATATTAACTTTCTTATCATTTCTGATTCTCTTCACTTGCTATTGTTCATTTCTAGTTACCATTTAGGGTCCTTTCCTTAGCCCAATTCAGCTTTGCTGGAGGGTATGTCTTTGTGGCAATTATATATAGACCCAACAGTTACTATGAAGATCCAGCCACGTTACATGTATAGTTAGAGACCCAGCAATACCATAGATAGATAATCATATAATGTTGTATTAATGCTGCACTGCAGCTTGCTATCAATCCATCTATCTATCCATCCCTCATTGATCTATATTTTAAATGACTTGAGCTGAGCACAGTGGTGTATTACTGTAATCCCAGTGACTCGAGAGGCTGAGGCAGGAGGATCAGAAGTTCAAAGCCAGCCTCAGCAACTTAATGAGGCCATAGGTAACTTAGCAAGGCCTTTCTCTAAATAAAAATTTTAAAAAGACTGGGGATGTGGCTCAGTGGTTAAGCACCCCTGGTTTCAATTCCTGGTACAAAAAAAATGCATAATTATCTTTAGCAGTGCCCTTTGTTTTCTCAGGTGTATTCAAATTACCATCTGGGGTCACTTGATTTCACTTGAGGAATTTCCTTTTGTAATTTCTGTAAGAGGGACCTGGAAGCAACAATTGTCTCGGTTTTTTATTATCTGAGAGAGTCTTTTTACAATTTTTATTCATTACTATTAATTAATTAATTAATTGGTAATGGGGATTGAACCCGTAGATGCTTTACGACTGAGGCTACATCCCCAGACTTTTATTTTTTTATTTTTTTTAAGAAAAAAAATTTCTTTTAGACAGAGTCTCAGCTAAGTCGCTTTGCCCCTTGCTAGGTTGCTGAGGCTGGCTTCTAACTTGCAATCCTCCTGCCTCAGCAAATCACTGGGTTTACAGGTGTGTACCACTACTCCCAACATATTATTTTATCTGATTTCTTTATTCATTTACTTATTGGTACCAGGGATTGAACCCAGGAGCACTTAACTACTGAGCCACACCCCCAGCCCTTTTTATATTTTACCTCGAGACAAGGTCTCACTAAGTTGCTTAGGGCCTAAATTGCTGAAGCTGGCTTTGAACTCACGATTCTCCTGCCTCAGACTTCTGAGTTTCTGGGATTATAGGTATGCACCCCTACACCTGGCATTATTTTGTCTTTATTTTTGAAAACTTTCCTGGATGGAGGCTTCTTGCTTGACTTTTTGAGTATTTTGAAGATATTATCCCATTGCCCAGTGACCTCCACTGTTTGAGCTCTGGTGTCAGCTGTGAGTCTTTATAGGGTCTCGGTTAAGTGATAATTTTTTTTCAAGTTTTTCTCCTTGATTCTGGTGTTCAACATTTTTACTATGTGTCTGTTTGTGGGTCTTTTTTTATCCTACATGGAGTATTGAACTCCCTGGATAGGCATTTGTTTTTCAGTAAGTTTGGGAAGTTTTCAGCCATTATTTCTCAAAACATTTTTTTTTTTCTGCTTATTTTTCTCTCTCCTCTCCTTGTACTCCCTTTGCAGGTATTTATTTTGCATAATGGTTTCCTGCATTCCTGTTCGTTTTTCACCTCCTTTTACTCTTTGTTCTTTGGGTTGCATAATCACTTGAGTTTGCTCATTTTTTCTGTCATTTCAAATTTTACTCTTAAGCTCCTTCCGTGAATTTTTCATTCCATTGTAGTTTTCAGCTCCAGATCTCCATTCAGTTCTGTTTTGCAATGTTTGTTTCTTGATACTTTGGATTTGATTATACTTTTACTTTTTAAAGGTAAAACTGAGCGCCCTGTGGTTGCTTGAACATGGTCATAACGGCTACTTTGAAGTCTTTCTAAAAAAACTGACATTTGGTCCCAATTTTGATCACCTGCTTTCTAGCCAGCTTGTGAGTCACAATTGAAGTTTTGAGAGGAAACTCCATTCTCTGAGGCTATTGGCAGGTGAAAGCAGAGTTTCTCTGATTTTGCTGGCGGATGGGGATGGGGTCTGCCTGAGGTCGTTGGCCTCCGCGGCAGACAAGTGTTGCAGCCCTTAATGGTGGGCTGTGCCCTCCAGTGCTGCAGTAGACCCCAACTACCAGCTCGCCATCAATTCCTTTTTCTGAGTTCTTGTGAAGTTGAAGAATGGAATCCACAGACCACGATGAGCGAGTGCAAGAGCAGGACTTCCTGAGAACAGGAACTGAGTTCTTGCACTAAGAGATACCCGGTGTGCTAGCCTAGGGGTTTATATAGCACTTGGTTCACTGCTATTGGTCCAAACTTATGCTAATTAAGGAAACACACTCATGCTATTGGTCAATTCTTGAGGTCTTTCAGGTCTGCTTCACTTTCATTTTCTGGTCGCAGGTGTGAAACGCTGAGGTTGTGGGATGCGGTGCAGCCTTCTGCAGCAGGCATCCTTACTGTCCCCAAGCTCTGGTGGCCGACAGGTCATCCTGCCTTGGCTTGCCTGAGCTTGCTGCCCTTTGCAGCTGGTGCTCCAATTCACTGGGCCACGGCCTTTCCACTGTCCACTGCTCTGCTGCCGCTTCTCGGTAGGGACCAGTGGGCTGGCTGCATGGCTTGGTGGCCGGGGAGCCATGCCATTCTCTTTCCTAACCAGCATTGCCCGGCAGAACATAAAGCAGCAATAAAGATGTCCTTTGGGGCTGGGGCTCAGTGGCAGAGCACTTGCCTGGCATGTGTGAGGCACTGGGTTCGATCCTCAGCACCACACATAATACAAAATAAAGGTACATCAATAACTAAAATACATTTTTTTTTAAAAAAGATGTTCTTTATCTGCACTGTCTGTTTAGTCCCTAGCCAAATGTGGCTACTGAACACCCAAAATGTGGCTAAAGTAACTAGGAAGCTGAATTTCTCATTTTATTTCATTTTGGTTGATTTAAATAACCAGATGTGACTCACGGCTACCTTCTTGGACAGCACCCCACGACTTCATAGGATGAGAACCCAATATCCTACCCAAATGTTCCCGGATGTGCTTTCAGCACCTGGGTGGGCCTCTTTCCAGTCCCCCTTCCTCTCAGCCTCCAGGGAAGGTCACACTGATGTGTTCACCCCTAGACCCAAGGAGTGGGCAAGAGGTGATCTGGGGAAGATGAACCAGGCTCCATTGTACAGATTGGGGTGTCCACGTACAGATGTAGATAACCCCTTAAGGGTGCAGGACAGACAGGGGAAAAGAAGGGTGTGAGCTGTAGATTGGGAGCCTCCATTTGTGCTCTTGCCCTGGGACCACAATATTAGAGATGGCTTTGAGTGGCAGTGTTCCCTCTCTTATTTCTGATGGTTGCATGTGTATGAACTGTATTTTTTTTACTATATATATATATGAATTTGTATTTATAAACATATACACACTTATCTATATCTCACAGTTTAAATTCTTCTCAATTTGACCATTATGAGGATAAGTAGAAGCTCTGCTCATGACAGAGACTTGTGCAGTCCTTCATCTCCCGGTCTCTCTGACCTGAGCTCCTGTCTCCTGGACTTACTGTCAGCTCCAGTCACACTGGCCCTCCTGCTCCAGCTGGCAGGGCCACCTTACAGAGGCCTTTGCTGGAAGAGGCTTAATTGGCCCTGCCGTGAAACCCATTTGTACCAGCAAATCAAAGAAATGAGTGTGACGGGGGTCAAGTGAGGACGGCAGCCGAGGTGTGCCAGGCACAATGTTGGTTGGGAAGAAAGGTGTCTGCTTATGTAAGAAAGCTGGGGACGGTTCTGAAGGCGGCCAAAAAAGGAATGCTTGCGGTTGAAGGAGCCGTCAATCAGGTGGCCTCAACAGGTGGGGACCCGGCCACTCTCAGCGGAAAGCTGGGCCGGGGCTCAGGTTACCAGCTACGGGGAATCCAAACGATCAGAGCTGATGCCAAAAGGGAGGGAGAGGAGGAGACGGAGCCCTGAGTCAGTGGAAATTCATTCAGAGCACCTGAGGTGGCCGAGGAAGACCAGAGATGGAGCTGGAGAGCAGGAGCTATGCCACCCACTCAGCCGTTCTCCAAGCGGGGTCCCCGGACAAGAAGCATCACCTTGACCAGAGAAGGAATGCTCACTCCCAGGCTCCCCTTAGAGAACGTCAGCAGCTCTGAGGGAAATGGAGGGTCCACACATCAATGTTTGGAAAGCTCTACAGGGTGAATCTAATGTCCAGTAAAGTCTGAGAACCACGACTCTGCACCAGGCACTCAGGGATCCACATCCCAGCAGTATGAAATAGAAGGTGTCCCATTTTACAGATGAGAAAGGGGAGGCAGGATAATTTACGTACCTTCTATCTGAGAGCCAGCTGGAGCTGGAGACACAACCTGACCCTGGAGAGCAGCTCAGACTTCACACAGCCCCCGGGGGACTTTGAAAGCTCGATTACTGAAACCTCATCTCAGCCCTTTTAACTCTTTATTTTATTTAGAGACAGGTCTCCCTAAATTGCTTAGGGCCTCGCTAAGTTGCTGAAGCTGGCTTTGAACTTGTGACCCTCCTGCCTCAGCCTCCTGAGCTGCTGGGTCACTCGGGGTCTTGTGAATGGTCATACTCAGATGGCGGCAGGAGCTGGGGTCACCTTGGAGGCTCACATGCCCAGCAGCTACTGCTGCCTGTTGGCCAGAATATTCACATATTTCCTCTCCCTGTGGCCCGAGCTTCCTCACAGCCCGTCAGGGGTCTTCCAAGAAACGAAGCAGGCAGAAGCTGTGTTGTCCTCTGTGACTTGGCCTTAGAAATCACAGTGTCACTTCCCCCATATTTTTTGGTTGTCTGGGTCATAAGTGTCTCTCTGGGATCAAGAGGAGTCATGACAGCCACCTCTCAGTGCGGGAATGGTTCACTGTCAGAAGAGTGTGTCAACAGGGGACGTCGCTGTAGTCGTTTTTTGCAAAATATACAAATGCTCCTTAACCCCCTGTGGGGTCATGACCCCACATACCCATGGTAGGTTGAATCATGAGTCCAAAATCACATAACTCCCCCAACCTACCTAACGTACCTGAGCAACACAGCACGTCACAGAGTGTCCATTGTCCCTGCTTGTGATTTTGTGGTAGCTCCATTACAAGCTGCTGCTGCCCAGCATGGAGACTAGTACCAAATATTGCTATTCCAGGATAAGATCAAAATCCCAAAATTCCAAATAGTTTCTACCGAGTGCGTATCACTTTCACATCATCATAGACCTGAAAAATCCTAAGTCAAACCATCTTTTTAAAAATATATATTTTTTAGTTGTAGTTGGACACAATACCTTTGTTTTATTTATTTATTTATTTTTATGTGGTGCTGAGGATCGAACCCAGGGCCTTGCACATGTTAGGCGAGCGCTCTACCACTGAGCCACAACCCCAGCCCCCCTCCCATTTAGAACACACCACCAGGGAGGTAACAATGGGGGATTCTGGGGGAGGCGCTATTAAATTTAAAGCCAGTTACATAATTTTTGAACTCCACCATGATGTCATTTCCGGGGTCTTGGCACATGCAGTCCCCGACTGCTGCTTATCCCCCAACTGCTGGCTTCAGTGTCCTCTCCTCACGAGGGGGAAACGACAGTCCACACTCTGTCCCCAGCCCTAGCTCTCTCAGCCGCATGGGGCTGGTGAAACTTCTCTTATGGTGCACACCCACCTTACCTTAAATTGTCCTCTTTGTGTGTCCCCACCACTCTGGACCAGAGCCCTCACAGACTTTTGTCCCCAGGAGATGCATCCCCAGTACCTGTGTGTGTATACGTATTTGTGTGATTTACAAGTGGCACTGTATTGACTTGCACAACATAAAGCATGTATTAAAACAGGAATGTTTGAAGGATGAGATAAAAGTGGTTATAAATAGACTTTCTTATATTCTCCAACACTTAAAAGGCTTGTCTTGAGGAAAAACTCCTAGAGAACTAGAACCTTCTTCAGGGATGATTACTGTGACCATGAATCCACAAGGGCAGGTGATAGCCTGTCTTGCTCCCTTCAGTATCCCAACCACGGAATAGGGTGTGAAACTTTATTCAACTGTCCACTAAGCTTGTGATTTGTGCATTTTACAGGATGCATTATTCTCCAGTAAAAGAGTTTACTTAACAATAAGTCAGGCTCTGTGGCACAAGCCTGTAATTCCAGCAACTTGGGAGGCTGAGGCAGGAGGATTGCAAGTTTGAGGCTAGCCTCAGCAACTTAGCAAGGACCTAAGGAACTCAGTGAGACCCTGTCTCAAAACAAAAAGGGCTGGGATGTGGCTCAGAGGTTAAGTTCCCCTGGGTTCAATCCCTGGTACCAAAGAATAAAATAATAATAATAATAAAAGGTTTAAAATTTTCAAGGCTGCATGACATTGAAGTCAGGATATAGAGAAGGTGCATAAAATCCAGGCCACCTCTGGCCCAACAGGCCTGATGCCAGATGAGAGTTCTAGCCAAGAGCCTATGAGAGAGAGGGAGAGAGGAGAGAGGAGAGAGGAGGGAGCAAGAAGTGAAGGGCTGGATGCTCAGTTGTTCTTGGTGATGAGTCATAACTGACTGCAGAAAGTTAATGTGCCGATACCTGGTGTGGCATTCAAATTCTATTTATTTACACACACACACACACACACACACACAGGGTGACTGAACCCGGGGACACTTTACCACTGAGCTAGACCCCAGTCCTTTTTATTTTTTATTTTGAGACAGGGTCTTACTAAGTTGCTGAGGCTGGCCTTGAACTTGCGATCCTCCTGCCACAGCCTCTCAAGTTGCTGGGATTACAGGTGTGTGCCACTGTGCCTGGCTACATCCAAACGTTTAAAAAACTTCAGTTATACTTCAAAGAAAGCTTTATTAAAAAATATGTAGGGGCTGGGGTTGTGGCTCAGTGGTAGAGCACTCGCCCAGCATGCACGAGGCACTGGGTTCGATCCTCAGCACCACATAAATGTAAAAATAAAGATATTGTGTCCACCTAAAACTAAAAAATAAATATTAAAAAAATATGTGAGTTCCAAGGCTGTGGGTTTAGCTCAGTGGTAGAACACTGGCCCAGCATGCCCAAGGCCCCAGGATCTATCTTTATATAGCACAAAAATGAATAAATGAACTTTATACATATCCAACTATGTGCCAGTTAATGAGCTGGAGAGACAGCAGAGAAGAAAACAAGATCCTTCCGGTGGCTTCATGAGTCGTCAAGGACCCGGATCTTTCTTTTCTGCCCTGCCACCCTCAGCATGACAGATGCATCACTTAATTGCGATTTCTGCCCGAGACTCGCCTCCTTATATGGCACATACAGGGACAGCACAGGGAATTCATTCTCTTTCTCTTTCTAACTCACCTTCATTGAGGTATTACTTATATGCAATCAAATATACACTGTTAAGTGCAGTAGGAACCCCAATGCTATTCATCTCTTGCTATTTTTGTTTTATCACCTATTTTTGTCTAAACAATATTTCCTTTTGCTTGCTTCGAGCTTTATAATAGTAACATCCTCTATAGTCTTCTGAATTTTGCTTTATTCACAGTATGCTTCTGAGACTCATCTTTTTCTTGTGCATCTTCATTTTCACTAGCATATAATATTCCATCATATGGATATACCACAGTGTATTTATCCATACCCCTTTTAATGGGAAGCAAGTTTGTTTCCAACTTTTTGTATCAGTGATGATACTATGAAGTCCCTTTCTCACTAGGTGCACAAGGTCAAGTGCTGCTTCTTAGCTAAGAACCTAGGAATGGAGATGCTGGACATAAAGGACTTCAGTTCGGTTAGATTTTTCGAAATAACATCACATCATTTTCCAAAGGGTTGGATTAATTTGCAGTCTCACCAGCAACCTAGATGTCCAGCTCATCCCAGTCATTACCTACAGTCATCTTAAATTTTTATCAGCTTGAAGGTGGGAAGGCGTAAGTTTTGGTGTGGCCTTTTCCTTTAGATGTTCATATAATTAAGGGCTGGCTTTAGTCAGATGGTTGGGACCAAAAGTTTGAGGAAAAGGATTTGGAGAATGATGGTGATGATGGCTGTGAATGGGTGGGAATGGTGGGCAGGGAGCGATGGAAAAAGAGGTCAGGGGAAGCACGCAGCGTGGCCTAGGGGGGCGCTGCAGGCAGGCGACTGCAGAGGGTCATTGCACAGCAGGAATGAGGGAGCCGAAGGCAGTTTCCTCAGCTGAAGTGGGAGCACCTTTCCATATCAAATTAACTATTGAAATAACATGAATCTCAAAGGAAAAGACCAACAGACTGGTTTTTAATGACGATTTAAAGCAATGCTTCTATGCAATTAAGAAGGGAAATTTCTGAGTGTGTGGGGGGGAACAAAAACAAAAAAACTCTTATCAAAATCCAAGTTGTGGGGCTGGAGATACGGCTCAGTTGGTAGAGGGCTGGCCTCGCATGCACAAGGCCCTGGGTTCAGTCCCCAGCACCACACCAAAAAAAAAAAAAAAAAAAAAAAAAAAATATATATATATATATATATATAATATAATTTATTTATTTAGCCAGAAGCTGATATAACCACACAAAAAAATCACGTCCCCATTTGGAAATGTGCCATTGGCAGAGGACAAGTCCTGAGGGAGGTGCTACTGGAAGGCCATGACAGCTCTATGAGGCAGATGGGTGGCGTGGCACCTGTGTCCCCCAGCAGAGTGGAGAGCAGGTGAAGACGCCGTCCGGTGACAGCATGTCAAGAGGAGACACCTGAGGCTGCTTCAGTCCAGGAGTGAAGTGTGCGCGACCCGCAGCTTCCTAGTCACTTATTAATTCAGTGAAACACTTGCATTTCTCTGCTGGGTTCTGGTGATAATGTGACCAGGATGGACTTTGTTCCCATCCTCACAGCTTTATCAGTCTAAAGTGGGACCAGACCCCTGGATGCTGACGTCACAGGCGGGCAGGGCTGGGATCCCAAGGAGCTGTGGAAGCCCATGGGGGACCGAGGGGGACTTTTTGGAGGACAGTAATCTTAACTGAGACCTGAGAGGCACCTGGAATTCGCTGTGGGAAGGGGAAAGAGGGATGTCCCCCAAACAGCGAAAAGCACATACAAATGTGTGGAGGCAACAGGGCATCTGGAGTGTTCAGAGCTGCACAATCCAATAAAACCTTAATGTGTGAGCTGCAAATGTAATGTCTACTTTTCTTTCTCTTTTTTGGGGAGGGGGTGTACCGGGGACTGACCTCAGGGGCACTCGGCCACTGAGCCACACACATCCCCGGCCCTGTTTTGTATTTTATTTAGAGACAGGGCCTCCTGAATTGCTTAGCACCTTGCTTTTGCTGAGGCTGGCTTTGAACTCACAATCCTCCTGCCTCAGCCTCTAGAGCCATGGGGATCACAGACGTGTGCCACTGTACCTGGTGTAATGTTTAATATTCTAGTAGTCACATTAAAAAAAGAGAGAGAGAGAAACAGGTGAACTTTAATAATATATTTTATTTAACCCGAGATATCCAAAATACTACCATATCAACATGTGATCAATATAAAATTTTTTTGTACCAAATCTGTCCTATCTGGTGGGTATTTTACACTTAAAACACATCTCCATTTGCACTGGCCACATTTCACATGCTTAGTAGCCCGGGTCGCCGGCTGCCATACTGGACGGCACCCTTGCTGTCTGAAGCACTGGCATCACTCGAGAGCTTGTTTGAAATGCAGAACCTCAGGCCCCTTCTCAGACTCACAACCCTTTCAACAAGATCCCAGGGGATTTATACGAGGATTCAATACTGAGAAAACCAGGTCTAGTTCTGCCTAAAATGCTTCTGTGGCCTCCGACTACCCTCGTGGCAAATGCTCAGCTATGGAGCGTCGCAATCACTCACTCCTTCATCCGCTCATTCACTCATTCAGCGTATGGTTTACCTGAGCGCCTACTGCATGCCAGGCCCTGTGCTGGGTCATGCTGGGGACATAGCAGGAGCAGACAGACCTGATTCCTGCCCTCGTGAAGCTCCCGGCAGGCAAGTGTAATGAGGACCCAAATCAGCGTTCCGTCTCGGCCACCATGAACACTGCTTAACGAAGTTGCATGTGCGAGGCATGTCAAGGGGCCTGACCTGGCTTGAGTGGAGACGGATCCAGAAAATAATCCAAATAAGGAAAGAGACTGCGACCATGGCAAAGAGCCACCAGCAGATTAAATGTCCTACTGCAGGGGACAGACTGCCAAGCAACCCCAGGCTGACTACAGTCACTAAGAGGGATCGCTTTCAGGCCTCCGAGCAGCGAGGAGAAGCGCCTGGAATATAAGGTTACAGGTTGCGAGCCAGGGGACCGCGAGCCAGGGGACCACGCACCATGAACAGACTTGCCTGTATTTGGAAAACTAGGAGAAAGGGGATAGAGAACCAGGAAGGCCAACCGGCCAGGAGGGGCATGGCTGGGTCAGGGAACTGGAGGTTCTGGAGGTTATCTCTTCTTAAAAAAAAAAAAAAAAAAAAAAATCCTTTAAAAAATATAGATTTGAATTTGCTTTAAACTAACTGAGCAGGGGAGAAGAGAGGGGAGGATATGGATGAACCAAGAACAGCCACGTGCTGACAACTGTTGAAGCCACATGATGACGGGGACCTGGGGGTTCATGAGATTTTCTTTCTGGTTTCATGTGTAGTTGAAATTTGCCCTAAAATGAAGTTAAAAGTGTTAACCCAAAATATCCAAAACATAACCATACCAATATGGAATCTCTCTCTATATATATTTGTATCAAATTTTTCATATCTAGTGAGAAGAAACCCCCAAATCAGAAACAAGGCCTTCCCCTTTAAGAATGGAGTTAAGAACGTGGCTTCAGACTCACGGGATGGGACCAGGACTCCTGGGGCTGAGTCCTGCGATGGCCACTTACTAGCTGTGAGCCTGAAGCAATTGATATAAACTCTAAATGTCTCACTGAAAACAGAAAATAACAGCAGCTCCCTCTTAGAGAGTGTGTCAAGGTGCTGAGTTAGGGCTGGGGTCGCTCAGTGGCAAAGCATGTACTTACCACCTACCAGGCCCCAGGTTCAATCCCAGCACCCACCACCAATGAGATAGAGAGATCAGGGAGTTCACGCACACAAGGACCTTGGCACAGTGCCGGGCACAAAGAAGGCACCAGGTAGCAGTGGCAGTCATTTTTAAAGCACATGCCCCCCAGCTTAAGACAGCGGTGTCCTGAAGCAGATGCATCGCAAGTTCCTTAACAGACGTCACTGTCCTGACAGCCACTGGCACCGAGTAGACGAGAAGACCCCGCTAACCTTTAACCTTCTTTCACGCAACTTGGTTGTTCCAAATGCTTGTGAGACACTGTGGAGACTCCTTACATAGGTCAGGTTGACAATGACTATAAAAATTAACGGCAGAAAATTCCTTCAGTCTATATGGCGACTGAGGGTACCTGCTATTTTATTTATTTTTTGTGGCGCTGGGGTTGGAACCTGGGCCTTGCCTGTGCAGGACAAGTGCTCTGCGCTGACCACACCTCCGCCTGCCAAGGACACGCACAGTGCTCCTCTGCTCCTGTTCTGTTACGGAGCACAGAGAAACAGGCTTCCGTTCTCTTCCTGCAGTTGTGCAATTCTTTAAGTAATAAAAGTGATTCCTGAAAAATATTTCTTCCTCTTAAGCTAAAACACAATGCAATTAATTTTCTTATTTAGTTAACTAGTGCCCACCCACAACGGGGTTAACTGGGAAGAAAAGTGACTGGGAGCCAGGAGCACGCGGAGGAGGCCAGAGGCGGGCAGGAGAGGATGGGGCTGGGTCAAGGCCAAGAAGTCGATGGGAGGAGGGAGGGAGAGTGTCCAGGAATCCTAGCGGACAGGCCACAGAGGCTGATGGGCCAGGATGGGGCTGGGGACTGGGAGGGAGGTGTCCAGGATGAGGCCCAGGCTTCTTCTGGGAGCCTGGAGAATGGAGGGGCCACCCTGAGACAGGGCTGAGAAGAGCAGCAGGTGGGAACTTAGGACGCGGTGCGCGTGGGGGTCCAAGGACCTCCAGGTTGCAGCGAGGTGGGCATCCACAAGGCCTCAAGAGCCCCCAGTGTGGGGCTCAGAGAAGGTCAGGGCTAAGGACAGAGAGTGGGCGACATCACCACAGAGACAGGGAACAGAGCACAGAGGGAAAATGGCACAAAGGGGAGAGAGAACAGAGTCCCCACATACAAGAAATGGGCAAAAACGAAGAACTTTCAAAGACGCATAACACAGAAGCATCAGGCGACGAGAGTCACAGCCCACGGGGACAAGCCTTCAGAAGGCGGGCAGCGCCAACACTGCCAAGTTTTGCCAAGCTGACCAATAAGATGAGCACTCACAAGGTCCCAGCGAGCCAGGGCCAGGTTTCTCGTGTCAGGGGGAAGTTACAGAGAAAGCGGGGTGGGGAGGGGTGGGGTGGAGCCCACGGCTAGACTGGAGCAGGATGAAGGTGACACCCCAGGGGCAACAAACACACCCCACCTAGACCTCAGCTCCTGACGTCATTGTCCAAAAATGGAACCAGCGCCCCCAGGGCAAGGAGCTGAGTCTAGGGCTGGGACAGGGAAATCCAGCATGAGCCTGGGACACCTTGGAGGGCCAGAAAGTGAGGTGCTTAAGGGGGGGCTGGAGGAGGAGCAAAGAACACAGAAGCCAGCCTGAGAGGGCCCCGGTGACCAAAGTTAGAACAACTCAAATCAAAAAAAGCAATTGTAACAGTGCTGGGTTTTATCCAAGGAATAAAGTAAATATCCGTGAGTCCACACTATAAGTAAAACAGAGAAGGGCAGGTCTTCCACACAGGATTCCGAATGATCACTGGAAAAGAAAGAGGGAAATCCGAAACTGTTGTTAAGATGCCACCATAATACCGGCAGCTGGCAAGCTCCACCATGAGAGGCCAGAGGTGAAGGAGAAACAGGACACTGCACGGCTTCAAAGCATCTTCCCTGGATTTATCGGTTACTCTGTGCTGGGGTTTAGACAAGGTTTGAAGGTTCCTCTCAAAGGTTCACGTGCTGGAAGCTTGGTGACGTGGTGACGCGAGAGGCAGGGGAACACTG
Organism: Marmota flaviventris; assembly: GCF_047511675.1. Taxonomy (NCBI): domain Eukaryota; kingdom Metazoa; phylum Chordata; class Mammalia; order Rodentia; family Sciuridae; genus Marmota; species Marmota flaviventris. The sequence continues at coordinate 14,071,044 of NC_092515.1, read as the reverse complement.
GCGAGGTGGAGCCTAGTGGGAGCTGGTTAGGTCACTGGGGCAACACCCTCAAAGTGATTAATGCAGTTCCCATGGGACCCTAGTTAGTTCCCATGGGACTGAGCCGGGCTTGGTGGTGCCTGCCTGTAATCCCAGCGGCTTGGGTGGCTGAGACTGGAGGATGGTGAGTTCAAAGCCAGCCTCAGCAAGGGAGAGATACTAAGCCACTCAGTGAGACCCTGTCTCTAAATAAAATACAAAATAGGGCTGGGGATGTGGCTCAGTGGTTGAGGGACCCCAAGTTCAATCCCTGTACACCCCTGCCCCCGGCAAAAAAAAAAAAAAAAAAAAAAAACCAAGACTGGCCCCTCCCCACTCTTTAGCTTCTTGTCTCACCATGTGATTTCCCTCATATAGGCTCCTGCCATGATGTCATTTACCATGAGGACCTTCCTAGAGGCTGAACAAATGGGGCCACACAAACTTGAACTTTCAGTCTCCAAAACTTGAACTAAACAAACCTGTTTTCTTCATACATTATCCAGCCTCAGGTATTTTGTTATAGCAGAGAAAAACAGACTAATATGTCATAGTAGTTTCAACATATGAAGACAAATTCTTTTGGTATTTTTCTCTCCAGGATAGGGGGCTTAATATTCCTTTCTTTGAGTGAGGCCTAGATTTAGTGACTTGCTTCTAACCAACAGAGGAAGCAAAAAAGAAAATAATAACGCTACAAATGAAAAACCTACAGATGCCATCTTAATGAAAGGATCAAGGTTAATGTCACCCTGGTGAGGATTCATTCCAAAGCCTATAATCCCAACCTAAGGAATATATCACACAAACCCAGACGGAGGGATACTCAACAAAATACCTGACCAGTATTCCTCAAAACTGTCAAGGTCATGAAAAACAAGGGAAGTCTGAGACACTGTCACAGACTGGAGGAGACCCAGGAGACACGATGAACAAATACAACCTGGCATTCTGATTGGATCCTGGAACAGAAAAAGAACATTAGTGGAAAAGGGGGGACACGTGGATAAAGTCTGGAGTGTAAGAGAACACCGATCAAAGTCGACTTTTTAGCTTTGACAAATGGTACCACGATTATGTGAGCTGCTAACATTTGGAGAAGCTGCACGGGAAGTCTCTGCATTGGTTCTGCAACTTCTGTACAAATCTAAAATTATTAAATAAAAAAAAAGTTCAAAAAGTTTTAAGTCCACTAACTTGGCTACGAGTACACGTTAGTAGTGATGAGCAGAGTTCTAACTACCCTCTGAGTCCTGCAGACCCCACCTCGTGTGCACCCTGTTCCAGGAAGTCCTTCCTGACCTCAGGCTGGGTCAGGTGCTGCCTCTGGTCAGATGCACGCCCATCCTGGCCATGACCATCAGCTGGTGGGGTCATTTCTCCCACTGGACTGTGCTCGGTGAGGGCAGAGGCTGGCTCAGTCATCGCTGTGTCTTGCTCAAGTTCAAAGTAAGGCGTGTCTCCTTGGCTACACTGGGAACCTCACAAATAGGCAGAGGCTATGCCTGGATTCTTCCAACCTGACACTTAACCCTTCTCAGCCCAGAGCCTGCCAGAGCCCACCTTTCCAGTATCCCCTCCATTTACTTAATCCAGACACACCTGAGGCCACACAAACGGCCCTTCCTGCCCACCTACCAAAACAGAGTCAAACCATGCCCCCTCTGCCACATACACTCAGGTGTCCATCAGAACGACATCTGTCAGAAACACACTGTAACCAAACATTTGGGTGGCCTGCGCAGCCCAAAGCCCTCTAAGGCAGACAGCGCTGCAGCAGCCCTCCAACCACGGGGTAGGCCAGGATGAACACCCTGACCCCCAGCAGCCAGCAGTCCAGTTCTGTCTGGGGACAGAAGAGGGAACTGAGGGGCGCTGAGAAGGAAGGGTGCACAGAGTCAGGGCCAAAAGCTCCCCCAGGCCAGCCAAGCCGCCTGCAAATGGAGGAAGGAGCAGAGCAAGGAAAAGCAGAGGGCGCAGCGAGCGATGGGCCTTCTGCATCCACTCTGGTCTTGAGGGCCTTGTTTGTGTCTGTCTGTCTGTCTGTCGTCGTCCATGACCCACCCACGTCCACGACCCACCCACTGTGCACCCAACGTTCAAAACACACCCGGCCTCTGATGATGACTTGATCGGCCTGGGCCTGTCCACATCACTGTCCCCTCTCACTGAGGTGCTGCAGCCACCTCCCCCGAAGCCTCCCAGCTCTCACACCTCATTTCCATCCGTGCTCCCTCCCTTAGTGATCCTGGCCTGGGCTTTCAGGCCACCAATATGGCAGCATTCCCAAATTTACATCCCCACCCTGACCTCACTCCTGAAGGCCAGCCTCTCGCCCCCTGCCTGTGCGCGGAGTCCATCTGTCTTCCTCAGACAGCTCACAGCACACCTCCTTCCTCTGCGCAGGCTGCTCCGACTCCCCCTTTTTAGCCCTACTCCCACACCCCACATCTTGTTGATTTTCCCTACAAATTATACAAAAAAATCTGACCACCTCTTTTGCTCTCACCCTTGCCAAGTCCCCAGCATCTCTGGGCTGGATCCAGTGGCCTTCCCTGTGGAGTCTGGTGCCCACAGGACTAGGCTCCAGACCTCAGGAATCCTTGCAGAACTTTAGACCGGATCATTTTAGCTGGAAGGGCTCCGATGGCCACTCAGCACCGAGGTGACGTCCTTACTGCGGCCATCAGGGCCTGGATGACCTCCACCCACCTTGCTCCTTCTGCTTCAACAACAACCACAACCACCACCACACCCGTGCCTTGGGGCCTTTGACCTGGACTGTCCCTTTTCCTCCTTGGTCAGGACCTGCACTCACATTTTACTCACAGACACCTTCAACACGGCCACCTATAACCCCCCCCCCCACACCCCCCATCCCTCTCCCTCCAATCCTTGGCTTCCACAGCTCTTAGCAGCAGGATTTACTCATCACTCATCTTGCCAACAGGGTACAGGCTCAGAGGAGGCAGCCTTGCTACGAACACCAACGTGCAAAACAGCGCATGCGCCCGAGAGCTGGGGCATGATCATGGGAGTGTGGCCCTGGGGGTCAGGCAGGACAGGTGGGCTCCACTTCAAAGAGGCCTGATGATTAACCATCTACTGCATCCCTAAGGATCTGTAGGTAGGATCTGGTACTCCGAGGAGATCGGCAAGTACTTCTGCCATTCTGCCTCTCTACCAGTCCTTCAAAAAACAAAACAAGACCCCCAGCCCAACAAGCTTGTCTTTATCTAACTGAATACCACTTTTATTTGGGGGAGAGGAGTACTGAGTATTTAATCCAGGGGTATTTTACCACATCCCCAGTCCTCTGTTTGAGATTTTGAGTCAGGGTCTTGTTAAGTTGCTTATACTAAGTTGCTGAGTCTGGTCTCAAATTTGAGATCCTCCTGTCTCAGCCTCCCGAGTCCCTGGGATTACAGGCATGTGCCACCATGCCTGGCTTGAATATCATTTATTTTTAATAACTGTGAAAATTTTAGTGCTGATGAACATGATGCTGATATTAGCTATCACACATGCAGGGCTTACTGTGGGAGATACTATGCTACTGCTTTATTAACTTTTCTATGTCTTCACTATTTCATCTATACAATGGGAATAATAATTAGCACCACTTAAGGTGACTGCAAGGATTCAGTCATAATAGTAAGATCTTGAAAAATATTAGTTTGTTTTAGTTAGCTACTGCTGTGTAACAAATCATCCTAAAACACAGTCATAAAATACCAACCATTTATTTGCTCATAATTCTGCAATTTAGGCAAGGGTCAGAGGGTGAGAGGACTCAGGATGGTTTGTCTCTAATGCAGATGGGGTCAGCTGGCAGCAGTTAAAAATCCAAGGCAGCATCACTCTCATTAGCTAAAATAGCCAGAGCAGCTAGAGGCTGCTGGACCTCTATAAAGATACAATCAGAGATATGGAAAAATGTGCTCTATATGTGTAAAGCGAATTGTAATGCATTCTGCTGTCATATATAACAAATCAGAATTAAAAAAAAAAAAAAAAGGCAGACAGCGCTGCAGGAGACCTCCAACCAGGGCTCTAAGAGTAAAAGCAGAAGTTACCAGGCCTCTTAAGGTTCAGGCCCCACATTTGGTAAGTGCCACTTTTCACTGCATTCTATTGATTAAAACAAATCATAAACCTGTCCAGATTCAAGGGAAGGAAGGAGACTCTGCTACTTCACAGGAGAAACAGCAAAGAATATGTGGTTGCATGCCGGGTACAGTAGCACATGCTGGGCACGGTGGCATACGCCTGTAATCTCAGCAGCTTGGGAGGCTAAGGCAGGAGGATCACAGTTCAAAGCCAGCCTCAGCAATGGTGAGGCACTAAGCAACTCTGTCTCTAAATAAAACACAAAATAGGGCTGGGGATGTGGCTCAGTGGAGTGCCCCTGACTTCAATCCCCAGTACCAAAAACAAAAACAAAAACAACCCAAACATAGCCTCTAGGTCCAAACATCACACACACTGTCCATGGAGTTAGTCAAACTCCTGCATAGCCTCAAACCTCTTCCTAGGATCCAGACCAGATTTTCTATCAGGAGCTCACAGCATTTCCTCTCCCTTTCTTTGTAATTCCACATTTGTGAGATTACCATTTGAATCCTCATCCCTGAGACTGGGTTCTTTGGGGAAACTACTTTGTCCTCTGCTGTGTTCCCAATACTGAGCATAAAGCAGAGGCAAGATAAATGTCTGCTAAAAGTGTTGAGTCCTCAGAAAAGTTTAAGGCGAACCCTTTGAGTTGTGCAGGGATGGCCTCCAGATATTCTGATCCAGATCTACGCTCTGAAAATGGCTCAATCTGAGAAGTAGTTAGTGAGTCCTGCTGTGCCAAGTCACTCCTCTTGGGTTTGGAGATAAAGCATGAAAGAGATAATCAAAGCCTTGCCCTCATGAAGCTGATGGTATGGGGGGGAGGGGTGTCAGTAAACAAGATAAATTCTACAGTGTGATAAACATAAGGAAAAATGGATGTCAGTGGTATAATTTTTGAAGGATGGTCATGGAAGATCTCAAGAAGAAAGTATTATCTGAGTAAAAAACGAAAGGAGGTGAAGGAATGAGTATGGGAAATCTGGGACATGAGTCTTCCAGGCAAAGGGAACAGCAAGTGCAAAGATCCTGAGGCCAGTGTGGCTGGAGCAGAGTGAGTGATGATAGTCCACCATGTCAGAGAGATGATGAAGGTAGACTGTGCAGGGCCTTACAGGCCATGGAGAGGACTCTGGCTTTTACCATGGGTGAGATGGAGCCATGGAAGGGTTCTGAGTAGGGGAGGGACAGGACCAATGCAGATGTTCAGAGTCCCTTTGGACGTGTAAAAAACAGACTGAATAGGAGCAGGAAGACCATCAAGGTGCTACCACAGGAGTTCAATTTGATAAAGATGACTTTGGAGATACCTCCAGAAAAACAAGGAGGTATGAGGTAGGCAGTTGGTCAAGAGCTCAGGGGAGTGGTTCTGGGCTGGAAACAGAAATGTGAGACATACATTTCTGTGCCTGTCTCAAATTCTTCATGGATCTACATGATCTGGCCCCCTCTGATATCCCTAGGTTCATCTGGCACCTTAAAGTCAAGGGTTCTCTCACTCTCCCTCTCTCCCTCTCTCTCTCTCTCTCACACACACACACACACACACACACACTCACTCACACACAACCTGACTCACTTCCTAGCTCTGTGATCTTGGGCAAATTACTTAACTACCTCTATTTTCTGCACCTTTATTTGCAAAGGGGAGATGACAATAGCACCTGTCTCCAAATACTGTTAATTCCAAATATTTTTACTGAGTGAGCTGAGTATAGTTCAGTGGTAAAGCATTCAATTCCCAGTACTGGAGAGAGGAAAAATTAAGGAAAAATTTCATTGGGAATCTACAATCTGTTTCACGTGCTGGAGATACCCCTTCCCCAGCCCCTCTACCTCTTCCACAAACCTGCCAACTCAACCTTCTGGATTTCTCTCTACCAATCTCCATCCTTCCCTCCCTATCATAGCCCCTGCTCTGATCCATCCAGGATCTCTCTTGCCTAGGAACCTGTTACAGAGACTGCCAGACCCCAGCCTCTTTACTATCAATCTATTCCCAGATCGCAACAAAACTGAAGCATGCTCCCTGCCCTCTAAAAATCCTGTAGTGACTTCTCCTTGTTCTCAGGACAAAGGCCAGCTCTCTAGATGGTCAAGAAAATGTCCCACGAGTTAATTCATTCAGAACTTTCAAAACGATCTCCACCAAAAACAGGTTCTTTCCAGGACTACCTTTGCGCATGCCATTCCAGGGGACTGCCCCCCAACACATCCTTCTGTCTGCAGGTCTTAGCTCAGCTCCTACTCTCCCTGGAAGCGCCCCCTACCCTGCCTCCTCCCGGTTCTCACCGCGTTCCAGGCTGACTCCGTTACTGAACAGGCACAGGTCCGCAAGGATGTCCTGGCCTGTCTTCCGACAGGAGCTTCCCGCAAGCCGCCTAGTCACAATAACCAGTGATGGCTCTCGTGACAGGGCCGCTTTAGGCCTCAGCGCCTACCTACTGTTCCAGAACCGCGAGCACATAACCTGCACGCTGCGAAAAGGGACCCACCTTCCGCATGCCCGCCAGCCGCACACCTACGCAGTGAACTGCCCAAACGCCCCAATCACGACTTCCTCCACCTCTACTGCCTGCCTCTACCAGGCCCCCGAACAACCCAGACTGCTGATTGGCTGCCTCAAGTCCCGCCCCCTCGCGTGAGCGGAGAATTCTGGTCTTCGTAGTTTCCCAACGAAAAATGGATAAAGAAACTACGTCCTAGAACTTCATTTCCCAGGAAACGCCACGCCCCAGTTGTACGAGAACGTACCCTTTGTGAACCAGGAAGTTCCTGATTGGCCAGTTGAGACAGTTTCCAAATTGCCAGGGAACAAGACCACTTACCTGGAACCCAGGGAATATCTTTTTGCCTGAGACTCTCAAAAATGCTTTGTTCGCAATGATTCCAAAGGGGGAAACCAGACATGGACAGGGTGAAGTCTGTACCTATTGCCTGCCTGTACCTCAGGTGGCACTAACAGGGCCTGCTAAGTGCACCCAGCATGTACCGATGGCTGCCCAGCATAAGGAGACCCGCCTGTATATTCTGTGGCTTATGAGAGCATAACATGGTATTTTCCAGACAGAAGAGAAGGGGGCCTTTACCTTTCAGGGCCTTAGTTTGCCCTGGAAAAGGCAAATGTGGGATAGGATCCTATCCAGATTTGTCTAGGATTCCAAAGCCCCAGAACTTCTGCAGCCCCAAGACTGAACCAACATCCCTAATGTCTCCAGAAGGGATGTATCCACACCACAAAGCTCTTCTGGCACCCCCCCTCCCAAAACTCCCTTCCCCACCATGCCTCTAAGGGCCAGATGAGGGGAACCAAGGCCTTGCAAACGCTCAGGCAGGCATGTGAGAAAGCTCTTTACTGGGGGGTACAGCAAGGAGGAGCAAGGCCATCTCCCCCTACCTGCCCCCACCCCCTCCTAGGGCCCTGGGATGAGGGGGGGGTCTCCCCTCCACCGGACCACCACTGTCTTTGGTACAATAAATAGAAAACAAGGGGGGATAGGGGGTCAAGGGTCCAGTCCTCAGTGGGGAGAGTGTGGCCAACCCCCTCTCCTTGACCCCCTGCCCCAGGCCCCAATCAGTGCAGGCCTCACCCACCCCAGCTGGGTAGCAGCAATTCCAGTCAAGGGGAGAGATGAGGATGGGAGCCCAGGGCCCCCAGATGGGGGGAGGGTATGGCTTCAGGAGGGGCCCCAGGGAGAGGGCAGGGTCATGAGCTGGCTGCTGTACTCTGGGGTACACCACGAAGGCCTAGGCGAGGCCCCAGAGTGGCAGGGTCATCAGGGGGTGGGAGAGGTGGACGACCTCCTGTCATCCGAGTCCGGAGGGCTGAGGCAGCCGGGTGCTGGGGGGCAGGCGCTGGGTGAGGTGGGGAGCAGTCTGGAGGGCCGCCCACCAGGCTCACATCCATCAGCTCCGGGGGTGGTGGCGAAGTTGGTGATGGGGGACGGCCAAGGCATCGGGGTTGAGGGGGTAACTGGGCCCCTGTCCCCGGCAGTGACGAGGCAGAGGTAGGGGCTTGATGTGTCTTGTGGGGCACATCACCCCCCGCCCAAGGGCGCAGCGGCTGGGAGGGTGGGACCTAAAAAACCAAAGCATCAGTTGGTGAGACAGACCTGGGTCTGAAAGTCTAGGCGTCCCATCACCCACCTTCAAAGCCCTCAAAGCCCTAGTACCTGGGGGCTGTTCATCTCACAGTCAGTGATGGGGGGCCCAGGGCCCCCACAGTATCTGTTGCTGTAGCGATAGGTCCGGTTGTCACTGGAGGAGCCACTGGAGCCTCCTAGAAGTGCCAGGGAGGAGAGGCCACAGGTGAGGAGAGAGGTAGCTGGTTTGGGGGTTGCTAAGTCTGTTTCACGGCCTAGGCCCAGATTTGTACTCATCTGCCAGAACTCATCTGAAGGATCCAGTTTTGCGATTTGGGGTCAGAATTTTGTTTTGGGCATTAAGAGTCCAAACAGTTTTAGGGATGTGAGCCCAGGCCCAGCTTCAGGAGTCATGTCAGGGCCACATGGGGCTTGCTTACCCCATCTTATTTTGGAAAATCAGGCTGTTTCAAAGGCCCACTGACAGGGTCACCCAGGCCAGGGCGAACCAGAGCTGACCCCACCCTGCCGTTCCCTTCTGGGCACTGGGCACCCACCAGAGCTGGAGATGGAGCTGGCGGTGCTAGAGGAGGGGCACGTGTCGAGAGGTGCGGGCGAGGTGGAGGCACTGCTGCCTGCCGGGCCCGTGTTGGTGGCCTCGTCGGCCGTACGGCGGAAGAAACCATGCTGCAGAGCCCCCAACGGGCTGATGCGGGCGGCGGGCTCATACTCCAGCATGCGCAGCACCAGGTCCTGGAAGCGGAGGTAGTCGGCGGGGCTGTGGCCCGGCTCCCCCGCCCGCCGGCCCCCGGGCCCGCCCGTCTGCACGCCCAGCACCTCCTGCAGCCGCCGCGTCCCGGGGCCCTGGTAATCCTGGCAGGGAGGGGGTGGGAGGGGGGGCAAGAGAGTGGCCGTCAGTGGGCAGGAGGGGCAGGGAGACACACACGGGGAAACAGAGGCACAAGAGAGAAAGTGGAAAGAGAGAAGCTAGAGTTGCGGGGTAGGAAGGAGAGACGGGGTGGGCAGGGGAGGAAGGAAAGGGTAAACAAGGCGGAAAGGAAGAAAGGGGGAGACACTGGGAGGGAAAACAAAGAGGGAGAGAGGGAGCCCCAAGTGTGAGAGAGTGAGGGGCCACCGGGGTGGGAGGAGTGGCGCGGGGCAGGAGCCGCACCTTCCTGAGTTCCTTTGTCCTTCGCAGAGTCCAGCCACCCCCAGGCAGCCGCTCAAAGTATTTGCGAGCCTTGGGTGCCTGCTCCAGCATGGGGGCCGGTGGGATGCCCAGCACCTCCACAATGCGGCTCATCTGGTCCACCTGTGGGCGGGCGGTGGTCAGGGGTACCAGGCCAGCCAGGCTCCACCCTTCCACCTCCAGTACAGCCCTTCCTGGGGGGCGGGGGCGCACCTCATTGGAGCCGCTGAAGAGGGGTTCTCCCGTGTGCATCTCCACAAGGATGCAGCCCAGGGACCACATGTCAATGGCCAGGTCGTAGGGCGTGCCCAGGAGTACCTCTGGTGAGCGATAGAAGCGGCTCTGGATATACTGGTAGATCTGGGGGAGGGAAATAGTCAGGAGTCCCAGCCTCCCTTACTGATGCCACTGGCACCCACAAAGCTAAGAGGACCCAACTGGGAATGGAGGCTTCAAATCCTGACATTCTTGGCAACCACTTTCCAGAAACCACAATCTCTGCTCACCTGATTTAACCCTATTCTCTATCCCAAGTCCTTGCCCCTTCTTCGTGACCAGAGGCTGGCAGTACCCAAAGCCCTAAGTTAGGGTACTGGAGCCACATCCCCAGCCCTTTCTATTTTTTGAGACAGGGTCTCGCTAAGTTGTTTAGAGCCTCACTAAATTGCTGTAGCTGGCCCTGAACTTGTTATCCTCCTGCCTCAGTCTACTGTGTTACTAGGATTACAGGGGTATGACATGGTGCTCGATTCTTAAGTAACCTTAGTGAAGGGCCCTTCCATCCCGATTGAGTAAATGACTTGGCAAAGCAACACCCCAGGCTCCAAACCAACCAACTTCACCGGCTGCCTCTGGCTACATGAGAAATGACCCTTTCCCTTCCTAGTGGACAGTGTATCTGTGGACCTCTCTTCTACTTCCAGCCAGCAGGGGCCCTCTAGGACAGCACCAGCTGAAATCCCCACCTCCAGCGCAATCCCTCAGGTGTAGTCTCTGCAGTCCTGGGCTAGCCCCGCCCCACCGGCCCCACCCACCCTGCTAGCCCCGCCCCTGGACAGTTTGAGCCGCACCCGCTGGCCAAGCTGGCAGGAGCTGCCGAAATCCACAATCTTGATAGCACTGCGCTTGGGGTTGCAGAGTAGGATGTTCTCTGGCTTGAGGTCGCAGTGAATGATGCTAAGCTCCGGCGTAGCCAGGAAGAGCAGCGCCGTGCAGAGCTGCTGCGCTAGTTTCCGGGTCAGATTCAGTGAGACGCCTCGGAAGTGTGTGTTGCGCAGGAGGTCGTACAGGTTGTAGGACAGCAGCTCGAACACCAGGCACAGGTGGTTGCGGAACATGAAGTGCCGCTTCAGGTGGACTGTGGGGGAGGTGAAAGAGGCAGTAACAGAGAAGACACAGGTTCAGAGAGGGCCAAAGGTAGACCAGGGTCACATAGCAATGAGTACCTCAGCTTCCTAAGCACTGGCTAAATTGTTGGGTGCCCATGGATACCTCCCATCAGTCAAGATGTTTCTATATGGTGTGTAACTTGAGTCACACAGGAAGTTCTCTTTTCAAGTTTCTGTCAAACCTTCTGATTAAACCAAATAAAAGGTTTCTGTTAGTTCCTAATATAATTCTACACTTCCTCATTTGATTTCATAGATAGCATTGTTTTCATTGTAGTTATATCTATTTTTGTGGCAAGAAACACTGGTTTTCCTTTTGTAGGAAGACTGTAAATTTTCCTTTCAAGAGAAACAGTCAATCCCCTTGCTAATTCTAAGAGGAATCAGTGGCAGAAAAGAAAGAAAAAAAAGAAAAAACAAAGACTGGCATAGATGTTGATAGTCAAGACTCTGGAGCCTTATCAAAATATAGCTCTGCTGAATACAAGCTGTCACCTCATGCAAGTGACAACATGGAATGCCTGGGTTCCTTATCTCCAACATGTGGGCAACAGTGCCCTGTCCTTCATGGGGCTGTGGTGAGGTCATTTATGTAAAGTGCTTATCACAAAGCCTGGCCCTTAATGAGTACTCGATAAACCCTGACCACGGTTATCAAGTGAAGGGGCAAAAGTTATAAAAGCAACAGGAGACTACATAAAGCTGAGAGGTACAGACCAGGTGCTGCCCTAAAAACAGCAGGTAACCTCCTGTGTGTGTGGGGGGCAAGTAACCCCTCCCTATCCCAGGGTGCGCCCTCTGCCAGGTACCCATGGCCCAGTCAGTCCCAGGCCTCACCTATGTAGTACTTCATCTCTGTGTCATGCTGGTTCATCAGCTCCAACAGTCGAAGCTCAATCTGGGCCTGGTTCAGGAAGGCCTTTTTGTTCTTGATGATCTTGATGGCCACCAGCTCCTGAGTCTGATGATCATAAGCTTTCACCACCTGTCAGGCAGGACATGTGACCAAGTGAGGCGGGGGTGGGACAGAGCCAGGCATTGCTCTTCCCTTCCAGCCAGAAGACCCAGCAATCACAGGATTACTACTACTACTTCAAAACTGAGTGCTCACCATCAGCTGAGCAGTGATATGAACATGGACATAAACTATCTTCTGTGGAGTCTTATTATTTGTATTTTTACAAAAAAGTAAACGGGGAACATTGAAACCTAGTGACTGGACAGGAGTGAGTGACCCAGCACAGGACTTGAAGTACTGGATGTCTGGGTCAATGTCAGTGGGTGCCTGTGCCCCCCAATCCCTGGACAGCATGGGGCTTGTCTTGCACCTGGCCAAAGGAGCCTTTGCCAATGAGAGAGTCAATCTCATAGCGTTCCAGCCAGCGCTCGCCACTGCGCACAATATAGTCATGGTTGTCGTCGTCATAACCATGGTTCAAGACCTTCTTCTCCTTCTTGGTGTTCGAGTCCTGGGGTGGCGCCTGCTGGGCCCGCCGCTTCTTCTTGGCATAGTACACCTGCCCAGCCAGCCAGAAAAAGGGAACTGTGAGCCTGAAACAGCCGAGACCCCCCAGCACTCAGCCCAGGAACGTCCAGCACCTGCCCACCTCATTAATGTGCTTGTAGGTCTTGATGAGGTCCACAGAGAGCTTGCGCAGCGGGGCTGAGGTTGCGTCCCGGAAGGCCAGGGGCAGCCTCCGAGGCAGTAGCCGCACATCAGGCAATACCTGTGGGGCAGCGTGAGGAGAGGACAGTGAGGACAGGCCTTTGCCTTAGAACTCCTGGAGAGAAGAACTAAATGGGCGGCTGGCTCATCGTGGTCACACACACATATTTAACTGGTCCTTGTCTAGCTCCCCCACTAGAATATAAACTTGTCTTGTCCTTGCTGACTCTCCAGTGCCTTGAGCAGGGACCAGCACATGATGAATGTTGGCTAGAAATCTGTCCTGTGAATAAAGGAGTGAATGGTTTACCCCTGACCTTTCCCCCAGACCCTGGGTCAGTTCTTTCACTCTTTTCTGAACCTCAGTGGGAGGGCTCATACAGAATACCTGGGCTCTGCCCCTCAAATATTCCACCTGAGATCACCTCTTCAAGGATTCCTGCCTCTGAAGTCCTCCCAAATCCATTCACTGTCAACCCCTGGGGCCTTCCCAACCCTCACCCCACATGCTTGCTTTGGCAGCACATATGCCAACCCTCATTCCCAGGGAGCATCTCTGCCTGCTTCCTTCACTGCAAGGTTCTTGGATCGGGACCTGGCCCCCTGCTCCACCCTTGCTTCTAGTTCTACATTTCAGAGCCTTACCTACTGCCTCTGGAAATCTGCATACCACTCTGGCCCTGTATATAGCCCAAGACCCTTCAGGCTCAGCCCCTTTCCCCACTGACCCCTCCAGGTCTTTTACTCTGGACTTTCTTTTCTCACTTTCTGTCTGCTGTGTGCCTGGCACTGTCCTTAGCACTTTCCCTGTGTGTTGTGTTAGCTTGTTTAACCCTAGCAATAACCCCGCAAGGGAGGCATTGTCATTGGCTCAATTTTACTCAACAGAAAGCTGACGTGTGGGGGACCTAATGCAGCCAACATGTCAGGATTTGAACTCAAGCTCCCCAGAGTAATTGCCTGAAACTATTCTACTCCCATGGGTCTCACAATGTCCCCTGGAGACTATCCTGCACAACGGCATCATCTTTTGACCCTCAGACCCTTCTATTCCCAGCTTCCCTCTACCTCCTGGCAGATGAGGAGCCAGCTGAATGCCTACCTGTGTGTGCTCCTGGGGCCCCGGGAAGCCAGAGAAGGGACCATGGCCTGGTGGGACGGCCATGGTGGGCTCAGAGGGCCACAGGGGTGCGAGGCCTGGAGCGGGAGCCCGGCCGGGGGGCGCCTTCTCGCATCCTGCACCTCGGCTGCCACCGCCGCTGAGACCTGAGAGCAGGCGGAGGTGGGAAAACAACATGGAACGTGGGGATATGTGGGACAGTGCCAGGCAGGGAAGAGGTGGGCACGAGAGAGAAGGCAGGGCATGAGGGAGGGAGAAAAAGAGTGCAATAGAGCAACAGGTAGCAGTACAGAGGGGACAGAGAGCACGTGAGTGGGAGAGGGTGGCACAGCACAGTCCCACAGCAAATGATAATAAAATAAGTAAATGAGGCAGCACAAAGAAAAGAATACATAAAAGGGATGATTGGGAGCCGGACAATGTGGGAGGAGGTGGATATGGACAGTGACAGGAAAGGAGGACAGAAAGACACCAGTAATTGGGGGAGGAAAAGAGAAGACAGAAACCAGGGGCACTCTGGGGAGAACTCTTTCTTTCTTCCCTTTTCTACTCATGGCTCTCCCCAGGGCCCCACATACAAGACTTCACCCTCAAATAGACTTTCCTGAACACCAGGATGCTCCAGTGCCACAGTAAGGACCCTCCACTTTAAGTAGACCCTTCCCAGTAGGATCCCCCCAAGCCACAGCAAGAGTCCTCTGCAGGCCCCTAAAACCATATCAGGATCCTCAGGGACCTCCAGGCCACAAGGAGGTCTGAGAAACCCTATGACAGAGTCTTCAACTACCAGGGTATTCCTTTCCCAGGGCACCCTCTCCATATCATGCCAAGACCTTTTGCCTATATTAGGTCCTCCCAAACCAGGAACCATCCCTCCAGGGAGTCTCCCTATGCCATATTTTAGTTTCTCTGGGCCCCACGAGAGATCTACCCCATATTACTTTAAGACCCCGCTCCCAGGCAAGGCCAACTCCTCCACCTCACGGGCTTATGGGGGAGGCGTGTTTTCCTGCAGTTTGAAACTATTATCCTTTTCTCCCCTATACTGGATCTTTGCCCCCACTCAATTACCCAATATGCCTACCAGAGCTCTTTCTCCAGTCACCCCTCTACACCAGGTCATTCTACAACGGTGTCTATTCCTAGAAGGGCCCTATAGCCAAATCCCCAAATATCACATAGGATTCTCTCTTCCCAGTGTCTGCCACGACAAAATCCTCTTCCTACGGAACTCTCTCCACACCAAATCCTATCTGTCCCATGCCTTGCCACTCCAGGACCCCTTCCTCTCCTGGAGCTTGCACCACAAACAACCTCTTCCCAGGGCCCCCCCCCACATTAGGACCAAATCTCCCAGCCCCCACCCCCTACCCGGGTCAGGGCTGGCGCGGGGCCCACGGGGGGCTGGGGCGCGCTGGGGCCCCCAGTGGGGTGGGCGAGCGGCCAGCATGGCGGTGGTGATAGCAGCGGTGAGAAGGTGGCCGCCTGTCCCCGGCCCGGCCGGCCCTGCAAGCCCCGCGGCGGTGAGGGCAAGCGGGACAGGCTGCCCCGTGGGTGACAACAGCAGCCGCCGCCGCCGCCGCGGGCGGGGAGAGGAGGGGACGAGGGTCAGCCCGGGGCACGCGGGGGAAGGGGAGAGCAGGTGGACGGGGGAGGGGAGGGTTAACCCTCGCCCCACCGGCCCCGCCCCGCCCCGCGGCCACCTGCCCCCGGGGACCCTGGTGTCCCGCCCTCCACCCAGGAGGCCCGCCCCGGCCCGCTGAGACCCGGCGGGCGGGGCCAGAGTTTGGCAATCCGCACCTCCCATGGCAACAACCGTGCCATTGGTCGTCGCTGCCAAGAGCTGAGCCAATCACAGACCAGGGCAGCTGTTGCTAGGCGACGACGAAGCGGCCGGCGGAGCCGAGCCCAAACAAAGGGCGGGAGTGGGGCCCGGCAGCCCCCTCCCAGCCTCCCTCTCAAGAAGGCTCCCTCGGGCTCGGCCCCTTCCAGGAATCCGACTATGAATAGCTAGGCACGGCTCGCACCTGCCCGATGCCCCCCTCCTCTTCTCCCTAGGCCTCGTGCTAAGTCTCGCGGCGACGCAGGCAGGGCGGATCCCGCCCTGCCCTCCTTCCCGCAAGCGCGTGCCGCCCCGCCCGTTGCCGCGTCGTCGTTACCTGAGGGCGCGGGTAAGGGGACTCAAACTGCTCGGGGAGCCCGAGCTCAGACCTGCCCACTGGCTGAGGGTATCCGGCAGACGCAGCAAGCCAGGGCCCCGATTACCCAGTAATGCAACCAGCAAAATGGCGACCACAACAAACCGACCCCCCCCCCCGCCTCAGGCTCCGCCCCATCTCATCCACTCCCCTCACGTGACATAGGGTAACACTCTACGCCTGCGCTCTGCGGCGCTAACTGGCACACATGCGCAGTGAGCTGCCAATAACCGAAATCTGGGTTAGGATGGCTGCGCAAGAATCTGCTACAAGAGGAGCAAGGGCTGTGACAGGATGCGATTCCAACCCCCACCAAGAAAAGTTGACTGAGGGCCATGGATCCTGTTGTCTACAGACAACAGCAATTACAGAACAATCAGCTGCAGGGAGCGACTGGATCAGTCTTTTAATAGAAAAAAATCAACATTCAACAGTAGCAACACACATCTCTTGGAATCCAGACAGCTTTGAGCTTCAGTTCTTCACCTTGGGAGGTGGCCTGTGTGCAGAAGATAGGAGATTGGGGATGGGGAGATGGTGTCACAGCGTGTCATCATTTTGGGGGTCCCCAGAACCATGGCACTGCTGGTGCCTGGAAGGGAGGTCTCTGTCCCGGTGGATTACTGGGCCCCTGCTCACCTGTACACACCCACAACCACAGCATGGTCTCTTTCATAGGGCTCTAGGGTCAACTGTTCCTGGGGCTTCATGTTCTCCTGCTGCATCTTCTTCACTTCAGAGGCAAACACGGCCTCAGCTGAGGCTGTGGAGTCAATGCAGTTGGCCTACAGAGGAGGAAGGATTTGTGGTCTGCAGCAAGGCAGTGGGCTTTTTCCCTTTTTTCATGCTTTTTAAACCAGAAGTATGTCTTCATCAAGTGAAACCCAGGCTTGCAAATGTGGTCAAAGACTTAATTAGAATAAGTTTTAAATATGGTTCTCTGAAGCAGGATGACCTATTTATCTAAAAGTCAGTGTTTAAATTTTAAACCCAGCTTTTTTTTTTTTCTCACCTACTTCATCTTAGTAATATTAGTACGAAGCTGGGAACAGTAAAACCAAGGTCACAAAAGGCTAACAAATGGTGAGTCTGGTAAAAGGCACATGGCGGAGTTTTTATCTCAAAACATTCTGAGAAATGCACTCACTACTAATCCATTTCCCAATCCACGTCAGGATCTGTTTAAACACTTCACATACATAGATTAATTTAATCCTTACATCAACTCTTAAGAAGACAGGTATTTCTATGTTGCAAGAAAAGAAACTGACAAAGATTAAATAACTTACTCAATTGGAATTCAAACTAAGATGGTCATCATGCACATGACCGCCACTCTCTTGCCTCTTTTACCCAAAAGATACCCCCCAGGATGTTGCCACTCCGTTTTAGATTTCAAGCCCCGCACCTTAATGGAAATTACAAAGTGCCCTCCATTGCGTAGGAAGGTGTGGGCATTTAGGGCCACAATCCGGGTCTGGTCTGGCTGGGCCACGTCCGCAAAGATCACATCCACCATTGCTAAAGAGAAAGGACGATACTGTTAAAGAAGTTGGATACATGCTAGATTGTTCCAGATCCTCCCGTGGGGCCTGTGCTCCATTACCAGCAGTTTCCTGGAAGAGTCTCCCTACTTCCAGTCTCACTCTCTCCAAATGATCCCCCTTCCCTCCACAGTACCCTGAGATGGGTCCAAAACTGACAGTCACACCACTTATCCAATCCTCTTAATTGGATGCCATCTACCCAATTGGCCAACTGGGCTGGGTATGGGGGACACAGGAGTCAGACCTGGACCCTGTCCTTGAGGTGCTCTGAGGTCTTGAGGAAGAAAACAGACACATCACGAGAAAGACAAGTAAAGCTGAGTAGTTTAAAGGCAAGAGTGGGAACAGGCCTGTGAAAAAAACTACAGGACAAGGGGAAGGAAATGACTGTGTGTGGGGAAAAAATGCACAGAACGAAAAATGAATGGAATGAAAATATTTTTAAGGCAATGTGACTTTAAAAAAATGAAAAGGTAGTTTAGTGAAAACCGATTCTTTAAAAACTGGGAAAAGCAGATAGCAAATGTTCTTATCAGTTACCTCTGGGGAGAGATTTAAAAGACTTTCCATTTTCATACTATATTTTTAAAAAATAGTTATTAATATTCAATAGGCCCATGTGGGGAGAGGAAAGACAGTAGAATGAAACGGACATTATTACTGTATGTATATATTTGTATGACCAATGATTCTGCAACATGTACACTCAAAAAAATGAGAAATTATATCCTATCTATGTATATCAAAGTGCATAAAAGCATTCTACTGTCATTATAACTAATTAAAACAAAAAAGAAATTAAAAAAAATATTCAATAGGCCCCTCTGGTCCAGGCCACACACAGCTTGTGCTTTCTGGGCTAGGATCTCACTGGACAATAAGGACCCCTGAAAGTGGCTTCTTTTGTTTAGGAACACTGTAAAGATTAAGAAGAAGGGAGGAGACAAGACTGCTTCTCCTATGGCACCAGATATCTGAACCCCTGAAGCAGGGTCATGACCTTCACCACCTCTCCTGGTCCCCCCCCCCCATTTTTCCATTCCCATCCATTGCTCATCCAATCTGACCCCATCTGAATCTTCCAGGAAACCTGGTTTGGCATGCCTTGCCTGCCTTGGGCCACCCCATGGACCCACTCTCACCAATGAGCATGCGGTATTTGTGTGGATGCCGAGCATCTTCGATCACAGGAATAATGTTGGTCCTCTTCTTGGCCAAGTTAATGAGGTCACGGCCAGATCGGTGAGAGAACTCAACTGCATAGACCAGTCCATCCTAAGATAAATCCAATAATCAGCAACAACACTGGTCCTCATCCAGGGAATGACTACTTTGGGTTCATCCACTGCACATCACTTCAGACTCCCAACAAAATCCAACTATTTAAATACTGTTATTATCATACTCATATTACAGGTGAATAAACTGAGGTTTGAAGTCACTGGCCAAGAGTCACTCAGTTATCAGCAAAGCTACACAATCCTAGTTTGCCTGATCTGAGAGCCCAGGCTCCCCAAAAATAGGCAACCAAAGCACAGAGATGAAATAACCAGAGCTAAGAGTATTTCAAATGGATCAGGCCCTTATAGGAATTAACTTATTTAACTGTCACAACAACCTCATTCTCCAGAGTATTAAACTGAGGCTCAGAGAGGTTAGGTAACTTGTTGAAAGCCACTTCATCATTAAATACCCAAGAGTCTAGGGTTTTTAACATGCCTATAATCATAAGTGAACAAGAAGTCATGAAATGAGATACACACATGCCAGGTGCCCTCTGTGGAAACCAGTACACACAAGAAATGCAGACTGGAAACTATGAGAACTACTGGTTCTTTCAAGAGAAACTAGATGATCAGATTTTGGGTACATAAATCCCCATTCCCCACTCCTTTACGGGGATTAATCCCAAAGGAATTTTACTACTGAGCTATTATCTCCAGCCCTTTTCATTTTTTTTATTTTGAAACAGGGTCTTGCTGAGATGTCCAGGCTGTCCTCAAACTTGAAAAGGTTGGCCTTGGACTTGCAATCCTCCTACCTCAGCCTTCCGAGTGATGGGATTATAGGTCCGAGCCATCACACCTGGCAGAGGACATGAATTTTTAAAGAAGGCAACAAATCCAAATAGTTTGGTATCTATACTCTCAGCTCTGGATCCCACAAATGCAGGTCTTTCCATGCCCATACCACCTTCCTCAAGGCCAAGAACCCAGGAGTGCAGCTGAATGAGCATCTACTTCAGGCTGCTCTGCTGACTCACAGGTACTGTGTCAGAAGGAGATGGCCCAACATCACATATGGTGGGGAAGCAGCTAGGACCACTTCAGAGTGACAGAGGAGGTGGCTTTTCCCTCCATCCACCTCTCTACCTGTCTACTCACCTGGCCTACGATGTCTGACACATGAGAGACGGTGGTGCCCGAAGCTGCTCCGAGGTAGAGCACTTTCGCCCCTGGCTTTATGTGGATCTGGTCCACACCACCCAGGATTGCTGCTGCCAGCTTGGAGCGGAAGGGGTTCCAGGCTCGGTACTCAATTTTGTCATCTCCCTCCTGGGTCAAGAAATATGAAGATGGACGTCAGTGTTGGATTCTTCTATAGGACCCCATTTCCCTTGGCCCTAAGAACCCTCAAAAGAAATGAAGTTCAGTTGTTACACAGGAACTGAACATGGACTCCCAGCAGTGAGCACGACAGGTGTACCCCTGTCCTCGCGTGGATGTTGCTGACTTGATGAGAAGAGGCAGCAGGAGACGGTAAATACAAGGAATAATAGTCAGACCTGTGCACTTATCATTTCCTGTCCTAGCACCTATTTATGCTACTCCTGGTCCCAGGTGCTGGGGACACAGTAGTGAAGAAAACTCCAATCCTGCCCTTAAAGGATTAAGAATACACTGAGGTAACTAACTAAACACAAACTTGCATGTTAGATGGTGAACATGCTAGGAGAGAACACTGAGCCAGGAAAGATGTGAAGTTTGGGAAACACGGCAAGGAACGTGCGAAAATCAGGAAGGGCAGCCAGGAAGGGCTGGGCAGGAGACTGCTGAATCAGACCTGGAGGGCAGGGGGGGCCATTCCAGCTACGTGGGAAGAACACTCCAGGCAGAGGGACAGCAAACAGGAAGGCCCCAAGCAGGCCCATGGCTGGACACAGAGAAAATGACACAGGAGTAGAAGGCAGGGACTGACGGTAAGGACTGCTTTTAACAGGCAGGGTGATATGAGCCTACCCTGTCCGAAAGACCAGGTGACACCTAACCAGAGATGCAGATGAGAAGGAAGCAGCTTTGCATGGACCTGGGAGAGGGGAGAGTGGTAGGCCAGTGTGGCTGGGGGTACCTGCGGGGAGAGTGGAGGAGACAGGCTCATGAGCCGGGAGGGGAAGTTAGAATGTGCAGGGCCACAGGAAGGACTCAGGAGGGCCACAGTCCGACTAAGTGTTAAGATGGTCCCCTGGCTGTCATATGGAGGAAACACAGCAGGGGCAGGGAGACAAGACCACTGGTGACACCATCAGCTGGGGCCTGGTGGCTTGGAGAGGGGCCCAGGTCTCACCGAAATGGAGACTCTCTTCTCTCCATACACAGATTCTCCAGGAACCAGATTCTTGGTGACGAGTGCGTCTTCTTTTCCACGACAAATGAAGACCCCTGGTGAGGGCAGAGAGCGGGGCTGAGACTCCGGCCCTGCCCTGCCCTGTCCCACAACAGCTGCCGTCCCGTCCCCACTCACCCTCATGTCGATGAGGTTCCACCATCACATTCTTTCCTGACTGGTTTCCTCTTTTTCCGCCCCGGCCACGGCCCCGGTTGCCACCAGGCTGGAAGCCTCCACCTACGAGGAAGAGCTGCAGTAGGAGGGGGACCCGCGGTCTCCCTCCCCCCTGAGGCTCGGGAGGGCCCCTGCGCCCCACTCCCCGATGTCACTTACCCCTTCCTCCTCCTCCGCCACCTCCTCCTCGGCCTCGGCCTCTAAAGCCACCTCGACCTCGGCCTCCACCAAAGCCCCCTCGGCCTCCGCCACGACCACCTCGACCACCTCGGTCACCAAAGCCCCCTCGGCCACCGAAGCCGCCCCCACGGGGACTGAAACCTGTAGTGGGAACAAAAACAGGAATCAGGGCCATGAAGCTTAAAAGACTAAATAGCTCTTACCTGGCAGCACCACTCAGGTGGGACACCGAGGAGCAGTGCCGGTGTGTGGCAGGACAGGCATCCAAGAACGTCCAAGCGCAGGAAGTGCTGAAGGAGCCCAAATGCGCGTTGGCAGAATGGACAGACACGACAGAGGAATGTTCATAATCGACAATGGAAATGACCTTCAGTCACACACCACAGACAGGTCAAACTTAGAATTACAATGTTAAGTGAAAAAACAAGTTTGAGAAAACCACACTAAACACAATATTCTTTTTGTGATGGTCAGTAACAACTAAAGTTAAAGCTGCACTGTGCTGACACATGTGGTAACTGCCCCTGCCCTGGAGGTGAGGGGATCATAAAGGTGAAGTCATGATTTGGGCTACTGACAAGGAAAGAGTTATTATGGTGCAGAGACAGAGGCGGAAAATGGATATAGACGCAACCCCTGCGTGTGTGTGCACTGTGGCCACAGAGTCCCCTAGATCTATCTGACATTGCATCTGGAAGGAAAGTACCAACCCCCAAACAGAGGGCAGTTTAGTGCGATGCTTGCCCAGCTAACTCTTTTGCCTGTTTCCAAGTTTCCAACATTCTTCCCAGCTCAGGAAGAAAGTGGGGAAAAAAGCAGGGCGTGGTGGTGCATGCCTATAATCTATGCAGTTTGGAAGGCTGAGGCAGGAGGATGGAGAGTTCAAGGCCAGCCTCAGCAAAGGCAAGGCATTAAGCAACTCAGTGAGACCCTGTCTCACACAAAATAGGGCTGGGGGCGTGACTCAGTGGTCGCGTGTCCCTGAGTTCAATCCCTGTTACCAATAAAAAAAAAGGATAACAATCCACAAGTGGTTTAGGGATTGTCAATAATATCAGAAATTTAGGGCTGGTGATATAGCTGAGTTGGTAGAGTGCTTACCTTGCATGCACAAGGCCCTGGGTTCAATCCCTCTAGCACCACACCAAAAAAAAACCAAAAAACAAACAAACAAACAAAAAAAAAGCTTAATAAAAATACATTTGGAGAGACTTTGTTTTTGATATTTCAGGAAACATTGTTCTCAAAGTACAAAACAATGCATAAAGCAGACTGAATTCTTCTGGTGCTAACCAATTCCACATTTGACTTTTCTGTGATGTTTTAAAAGATCTGAAGTACTATTCTGAAACACCCCAAGTTATTTTTTCTTTTCTTTTCTTGGTGGTGCTGGGGATGGAACCCAGGGCCTCACACATGCTAAGCAAGCTCTCTACCACTGAGTTATATACCCAGCCCTTTTTTTTTTTTTTAAGTCTTATTTTGTGACAGGGTATGGCTAAATTGCCCAGGCTGGACTCAAACTTGTGATCCCCCTGCCCGACTCCAGAATAACTGGATTACAGGTGTGCAGAACTGTGCCAGCCTTCAAAAACCACAAGACTTCTTAAAGCATGGTCAGTTTGAAAATTAGTGATGGTTTAATATTATCTCATAATGTAAATTATTCAATAATAAACTCACTAAAGTTTTTGTAAAGGTACACTATAACCACAGCCTGCCATAGTTTCATGTATCTAAATGGTATTAAAAATGAAAACATAATTTTATTTTTTGTTTTTGCTTTCTTTGAAAGTGTAACAATAGCTATTCCTATTTTTTTTTTAAATTAATAGCTGAATGTTCAAAATTCCCAAACATCACCTAGCGTTACCTCCTGTCTTGTGCTCCTCTGCAGTCTACTTTCCACATAGCAGCTAATGGTTGATCTTTTCAAGACAGCAAAATCAGGTCTCATCATTCCCCTACCCAAATCCCTCCGAGGATTTTCCATCACAAAATGAAATCAAAATTTCTTTCCCTGGCTTACAAAGCCCCAAATCAATGAGTCCAACCTGTGGCTAAATCCCTGAAACTTAAGAGATGCTGATTTAATTGTGCTGGGCATGAGGACTTTTTAGAGCTCCGCAGATGATTCTAACCCCAATTGAGATCCAATAGACCAAGACTCTGACCCCTGCTGATTTCTCTCGCCTCACTGGGTCCCACACTTTTCCAACCAAAGAATAGTCCAGCTTCTAAAATCTCCATCATGTGCTGTTCCCACTGCCCGCTTCCTGAAGAAAGCAGAATAGCTCCCAACTCCAATGCATTCAGGTCTCTGATCAAATGTTCCCGATCCAGGAGGGCATTCCTGGCTGCACTACCCTTACCCTGCTTTATTTCTCTTCATACAGCATACCTACAATTTTATTATTATCATGGCTACTCCTCCACAAGAACCAAGCTCGAAATGCATAAGGATTTGTTTTAGTTACTGTGGCATCCCCAGCACCATACACAACATCTGGCACAAAGTAGTGGCTCAATAAACATCAATTGAGCAACTGCCTAATGACTGTTAAGTTCCTGGGAATTGCTCCAAGGAGAAAGCATCCTCTCCTTTTGTTCAGAGATGAGGTAATCAGGTAGTGACTGGAAGAGCGCTGGTCTCTCCCCAAAATATCCTATATAGGGAGGGAGATGGCCATGCCACTTCCACTCATGACACTAGAGAGTAGGGGAAGGATCATAATTATCACTTCCTACATCATAAAGTTGTAAAGATTAAATTACTTAATATCCAAAAGCACTTCACATAATACACAGCCCGCACACAGTTCAAACTGAGGGGAGGAGTCCCTCTTCCTACTCTTTAGCAGAGAAATCCATGAGTCTCAACCTAGGCCCCCAAAACAGACATGGCAAGGGGTGCAGCAGGTGCAAGTGTAAGCTTTCAGTCCCAGACACAACGTATCCATATCCTTCAGGTGCTGGGGCTGTCAGAGAAATATACTGAAAGGACTCATTCCTCAGGAAAAAAATACTATACACTTTCCCAGAAAGTCCTGAGTTGGGGGCAGGGGGTCTACAGACCCTCTGGTTTAGCATCTGGACTCGTGTCACAGCTTTCCCCAACTGAAATATGGCAATTCCAGCCAGGCCTAGTGGCACACACCTGTAATCCCAGTGGCTAAGGAGGCTAAGGCAGGGGGACCGCGAGTTCAAAGCCAGCCTCAGCAAAAGTGAGGCTCTAAACAACTCAGTGAGACCTTGTCTTTAATAGGGCTGGGGATGTGACTCAATGGTGAAGCACCCCTGGGTTCAATCCCTGGTACCCCCCCACCCCCGCCCCAAATGGCAACTCCATCCTTCAGTTATATGCTCCAAACTTTAATTAGCCTTCACTCCTTTCAGACTCTGCACACAATCTGTCGGCTCTCTCTTCAAATTATATTCCCAAATCAAAATGCTTTGTCAGCAAGTCCACTGCTACCATCCTGGTCAGAGCCACATCTCCTAGATTTGGGGTATAAATGCCACTGATGTGCCTGATTTTACCGTAAAGTCATTTCCACACAGATGCAAAAGAAAGATCCCTTTAAAAACATCAATCTCACTGCATCAAAATCTCCCGAAGGCTTCCTCTCTCACTCAGGCTAAAAAGCTGACCCCAGACAATTTCTACAACTTCACATTTTACCCTGCAATAGAGAAAAGCCGGGTGGCAAGTCCTCCATTCCTTGGGAAAATCACACAATCACAGTCCACAGGACATATGCAGGCTTGCTGGGGTCTCAGGATACACAGCCTAGCAACTACTTCCCCCTCAGTAAAAAGAAAGGGAGTTCATGTGGGGTATGGATCCACAATGCCCTTGTAGATGCCTCATCTCTCCATATATGCACACACACACAAGAAGAAAACAAAGCCTGAACTAGAGAAACAGACCCTCTTGGCAATGGTGAAAAACTCCCCAAACTTAGTGGACCCAGTTCTCACACTGAAGAAAAGTAGGTAGTGGGCAGGCATGATTTAGGAAGCTCTTAGACACTAGGGAGAGAAACACTAACTTTGTTCCCCTTGAGAAAGTTAAGGATGACAATTAAAGCCAATATCATGATTTGTCAAGCTGTACTACTACCCCGTTGGGTGTGGTAGTCCACGCCTATAATCCCAGCAGCTCAAGAGGCTGAGACAGGAGGATCCTGAGTTCAAAGCCAGCCTCAGCAACAGGCAGGCATTAAGCAACTCACTGAGACCCTGTCTCTAAATAAAATAGGGCTGGGGATGTGGCTCAGAGGTCGAGTGCCCCCGAGTTCAATCCCCAGTACCAAAAAAACAAAAACAAAAACAAAAACTTGCTTAATCCTAACAGGGTGCCACTTTCTTGATGAGAAAGCTGAGGCTCAGAGAGGAAAAGCTACTTGTCCAAGGTCACACAGTAGGCTAAGAAAGTGAACCAGAAACAAATACGGAACTGAGGTCCTTCTGTCCAAGCCATAACTCTCATTCCACCGTAAGAGGGGTGGTGAGGTGGATCCATCAGAGTAACAAGGGAAACAGAATAAATAAAGACCACTAGTGTTCTGTGCCTACCCTCCCTCCACCCGCTAATGCTGGGCTTGTTTAAGTTTCTCTAACTGCAGAGTTGCGAATCCTAGGCCCCTAAATCTCCATCTCCGGGATCTGCCCCCTGGCCCCGTTAAAGCGTGGAGAGCGGGAAAATGACGAGAGGGCCGCACACTAGCAAGCGGTGGTTCTCATCCACTCCGGTTCTCTCTGAGGAGCAAGTTTGGGAGGCAAGAGGATGGTGGTGACGACGGCGACAGGGGAGGAGACGGAGGAGACGGAGGAGTGAGCTTTCTAGACCCAGTTCCTTGTCCCAAGATCAGAACTCTCCATCTCCAACCCAAGCCAGATTCCCAAACCCATGCACAGATGCCTGCATGCAGACTCCGGTTTAAGATCCTCAAGTGCCTCTCCCGGCCCAATACCCAATTACCTCTAATGGCCGCATCTACTAGACATCAAACCCCAATCCCAGGACCAAGACCCTCGACTCACGACCGAAGCCAGTCACAAACCTTCAGACCTCCAGGGATCAGGATCGATCGCAGGGCAGAACCAGCGTCACCTCCCCACACGAGACCGGACCCCAGGCTCAGAGCCCAGGCCCAGGCCCCATCCCTCCGATTCCGGCCTGGCACCCGGATTCCCGCTGTCCCCAGTCCTTGAGCCCGGACCCCACTGCCAGCCCGCACCTGGCTTCATGGCTAGCGCTGGAGTTGCGCGGATCGGGGAGTCGGCTGCGTCCCTAACTCCACGAGTCTAGAGCTTTCGCACGTGGAAAGGAGCGCAGGCGCGCGGCGGCGTATGGCCCGTGACGCAACCACGTATCCCCGCCCCCTGGCTCACCGGCCCCGCCTGGAACTCGGCTCGCGTAGTAGGCGGGGATTCCCGGGCTTCTAAGCGCCCCTTCGAGGCCCCGCCCCCTCTACTCGCTTCCTGCGCTCTGGGCTGCGCTTCCGGTAACCAGCTTCCCTAGAATGCGCACTCGGCTAACCGAGGCTGTTACTTTTTTTTTTGTACCGGAAGTTGAGCCCAGGGGGTACTTAGCCATTAAGCTACACCCCCAGTCCTTTTTAATATTTTATTTAGAGACAAGGTCTCACTAATTTGCTCAGGTTCTTGATGAGTTGCTGAGGCTGACTTTGAACTCGCTATCCTCCTGCCTCAGCCTCCCAGGGAGCTGGGATTACAGGCGTGCGCCCCCTGCCTGGCATCAGAGCTCTTACTGAGGCCTCAATGCGGGCTCTGCTCTCTCCCTCTCTTCTTTATTCCTAGCTCCCTAAGGCTCCCTCTGTACTCAATATGCCTACAACCCCAAGAATAAGCAAGCACCTTTTCTGAGTTCCCATTCATACCTTCGGAAAACATTCACTGTGGACCTTGTATGTTCCAGACACTATGAAAGAGGCGCGGTGGCTCATGCCTTTCATCCCAGCGACTCAGGAGGCAGGAAGATAGCAAGCTCAAGGCCAGCCTCAGCAACTTAGTGAGGCCCTGTCTCAAAAAATAAAAAGGGCTGGGGAAGTGGCTCAGCGGTTAAGTCCCCCTGGGTTCAATCCCTTGTTTAAAAAACTTTTTTTCTTCTTCTTCAAAACTGTGGGATGAAATAGTTGAGTCTATTCTGGATTTCTAGGAACTGCAATAATTTAAATGGGTCCAATTCAAGATAGTGTTACCTATTTCTTACAGAATTTACTGTTGGCCTTCTAGTTATTTATTTTTTTTCTGAAGGACAAAATTACTCAGAGTACAGTGCAGATTTGGGCTGCCAGCCTTGTTTCTTGGAGTCCTGACACTATCTCCTGGTTCCAATGTATTTCACCTGCCAATTTACTCTGTCGACTTGAAATTGGCATTTTCAGCAAGTAATTAGTGAGTGCCTCCTGTCCCTACTTGTGCTAGGGACACAGTGTCGACTGAAACAGCCCCAGGCTCTGTCCTCCTGGAGCTGACAGTCCAGTCAGGAAACAGACTGGTCTCTGCACAGTGTAAGCCCAGAGCCATGCCAATAAAGGAAGCACAGGCAGACAGGGTAGGACTGAGGTGAGAGAGCCACTTGGGGCTGTTTCTGATGCTCCCCATCATCTCATCTTCCTCTGAAGCTTTCTTTTACTTTCTACCTCTAAGTACCACTTGCTTTCCCCTGATGGAGCTTTCCATGCAGAGGACTTATTTCCCTTCCACCCTCATACCCATTTGATCTGTAGATGGGATAAGACCCCCTAGCTCCTCAGTGTCATTTTTCTTTTCTTTTTTTCTTTTTTGGTTCCAGGGATTGAACCCAGGGTCACTTAACCACTGAGCCACATCCCTGGCCCTTTTTAACATTTTTTATAGAGACAGGGTCTCACTGAGTTGCTTGGGGCCTTGCTGAGTTGCGGAGGCTGGCTTGGAACTCATGATCCTCCTGCCTCAGCCTCCCCAACCACTGTGATTACAGACGTGAGCCACGGTACCCAGCTCCTGGCTGTCATTTCTAAACACTCCTCTGTCTCCTCCCTAAGGAAACTTTGAAGTTTTCCCTAGCCACATTGTAGCAACTGCTTTATTACTGCCAACTCTATCAACTCCCAAGCCACTTCTGCTCTTTGCAATTTTAGCTCCCATGGGACTTACTGCTACCTACGCTGCTCCCATCATTATTTTTCATGATTTCAAAATCCAGATAGATGATCTTTCAACCATTCTGGCCTCTCAGTGCCTTGACCTTCACCCCCACTCCCCACCCCTGCCCAGTGATCCTGTATTCCACCTAGCCCTTCTCCCCTATGGTCACACTTAGACCTCCTGCAGGGGTCAGGCATGGTAGTGCACACCTGAAATCCCAGCAACCAGGGAGCCTGAGGCAAGAGGTTCACAAGTTGGAGATCTGCCTGGGAAACTTTGTGAAAGTCCGTCTCAAAATTTAAAAATGACAAAGGGCTGGCGATGTAACTCAGTGGTAGGGCAGCCCTGGTTTCACCAGTACCAAAAACAAAACCAAAAACCTTGTGCTGAGGACACAGTGGTGACTTGTGATAGCCCTAGAGATTCCAGATGCTGAGGAAGAAAGAACCTGTGTCTAAACAGTGCCAGCCCTAAAACTATAGCCCCTACGGGAGTTTAGTTTGGGGCCTCTTGCTTTCCGTCCATCACCTCCTATGTCTCCACCTCACTCCCTCTGAGGCGAATGCTCCCATTGATCCTTCCTCCCCAGCACTCCATTGAGCTGCCTGCCTGTTCATTGTCCTCACCCCATTGTGACCACATTACCCTTTACCATCCAGATTCCCCACCATCACTATTGCCACACCTTCCCATTGCCAAACTGGATTGATAGCACCCCCCTAGTTACAGCCCCAGCACCCTGGCTGTTGAGCGAAAACCACCCGGCCATGTTGGCTGGTTCATAATAAATCTTGAAGCTGTTTTCTACACTTACTGTCTTCATTTCTTCTCATCTTTTCTCTTGGACCCATTTTAATCCAATTTTGTCCCGCCATCATCCCACCAAAATATTTTTCTTTAGATCACTAAGGACCTCCCTGTTGCTAATGCCAATGGTAAATCTTCTTCCCTAATTTTATTTATCATCAGTAACATTTGACACTCCCTCTTGCTTAATATGCTTTTTTTTTCCATTTGGCTTTTGGAACCTCCCCTGTATTTTCTCAGTGCCCTCATCTTCCATTTTTGACTTATTGGTTGAATTTACACGTTAAATCCGCACTCCAGCTTTTTAAGTGCGGTCAATCATTCTGCTTTAAAGAAGAGGAAACGAGTCAGAGAGAAATTTAGGACATCGCTAGGATTATAAATGATGAAGTCAGAATCTAGCGATCTCTCCTTCATCTGTTTCTTTCCTCCCTCCAATCGTTTGTCCTTTCACCCATCCATTCCTCTAATCATCCATTTCCACATCTTCCTGTTTCCCCATTCACCCTTTTCCCATCCCAGCCACCGGTAGATTCATCTACTCATGCATCTAAGCATGCATGCACCGCTCCTCTCACCCCCAATGTTCACTTCCCAGATTCCCCTCCTGTGCTGGAAGGAAAGTCAGGATGAGAAAGCATGAAAAAGAAACATCAGCGTGCAGCTTGGCTTGAGATATTTATTCAGTGCTCTCACATTGGGCCTTAATGGCTCAGCAAAGGGGTAGAGCAGGGTAAGGGCACACAGTGCATCCTTTCACCTCCAGAAGGGTCAAGTCTTGAAGTCTTCATTCCCAGTGGATGATTCATCAGTCATAACTGCAAGAGACAAACACTCAGCACCTCCTCTAACGGACTAGGCAACCCACCCAACCTGCCTGCATCCCAAGAGGATCCAGATCCTCCTGCCCTCAAGAATCCTGGCTCCAACATGACAGCCCTCACCCCAGCCCTCACCATTGGGAGAAGTCCTTTGCTTTCCATTTCTCCATTCCTGTCTCCGTGGGCACATCATTGGTATGGACCCCGTCAAAGTTTCCGCAGGCCCCACACAGCTTGCCAGAATGCTCATCACCAACCATCACAGCCAGCTGCCCATTGGTCTCAAGTTGGATTTGGACCCCTCCCTTCTGGTTGACTAGCATGGAGCCATCGGGTGTCTGCCTCACAGACACAGATGAGAACACTTCTGCTGGAAGATCCACTGGGAGACCGTTCACCTGGTAGTGGGAAAAGATGGAGGTGAAGCCAGAGCCACAGAAGAGCTGGGGTGTTATGAAGATGGAGAGTCCAAGCTAGAGAACAAAGCTCAAGGTGCTAAAGCAAAGATGCAGGTGCACTTGATGCAGGAATGACTACATCAGAAGACAGCTGGAGATCTGAGCGGATGGGTAAAAAGGGTGGAGAGTAGATGGACGAGAAATGGACTGAGGGACCCACATAACATCCCCAGGTCACAGGGGAAAAGCACTTTGACCCAGATAGATAAACAAACAAACCCCAAGGTCATCCTGCTTGATCCTAGTCTTCAAAAGAAAAGAAACTTTGAGTCTATTACTGGTTTCCTAACAAGAGCAACATTATCCTTTATTTTTGTAATGGTGACGTCTCAAGGTAAGTAATGATCTTAACAAGTATGAGAGGAAATTTTGTTTCTTTGTCATCAGCTGCAGACTCAGTAACCTTGTGAATTTCTTCTTTAAAAAATGGTTGTCAATTTAGTGGATGAATGAATCCTTCTAATGTGAACTTGCCATAGCAAGTTCTTTGAAAGAGATGTTCTCTTTTCCCCAGATGCTCTTGTTTCTGGGTCTTCCTGTCAGATAACTGGAGAGACAGGTAGATAGATAGGAAAAAGTAGATACAGATCTGATGGATTGATGCATGGAGGTGTGGGTGGAAGGAAGGAAGGAGATAGGAAAAAATGGAGGATGGAAAATAGATGCTGGAAGGAAGGAGAGGCAGTGAGATAGACGGAGACTTGGTAGATGGACAGTCTCACCGGCTGCAACCTGGATCAGAGTCGTTTCTCTTACCAAGCACAGTGTGGCACAGAGGAAGGAAGGCTGAGTTTTTTCACAAAATCAAACTTTTCCTTCTAGATGCCCTGAGCTGGGTACTGGAAAAAAAAAAACTGGTCATCAAGATGGCCAGGATCCCTGCTCACATAAGACTTATAATCTAGTAAGGCTGAACACTTGGGAGTTTTCTTCCAGGGAGTCTGAAATTTTGGTATGCACTATGCAGAGTGTGCCTAGGTGACCAGACCCCTGTGCAAACCCTAGGAGACGCTAATGAACTTCCCTGGTAGACAGCATTTCATTTTACATGTTTTGTCACAGAGTATTGCTGGAGGATTATGCACACCCCGCATGATTCCAGGAGGGGAGAATTGTGGGAAGCTTGGGCTAGGTTCCTCTGGATTTTGCTTGGTACATCTTTCCTCTTTGTAGATTTTCCTTTGCATTCTTTCATTGTAATAATTCTCAGAAATACAACCATATGCCGAGTTCTCCTAGTATATCTGTGAAACTGGAGATGGTCTGGGGCCATCTCCAGGGGAACCCTGATGGTCATGTGACCCCAGACTGACCATTCGAAGCATTCCATCCCTAAGGCTGCAGTGATTGATTCCAGGCATAGGCATGAATCCAAACTGGCCCAGAGAGACAAAATCTTGGGTCTTTTGTTGAATCAATTTCTGCTGAGGTAGCTAAGCTGATGGGGCATAGCTTGGGGAAGTTGGAGGGTTATCTTCCTATGAAAGGAATGAAGCTGATTTGGTGAACAATAAGTCTAAAAAATAGAGGTATAAATTCCTGATAATATTGCCAGGGCACCTGGATCCAGCCACTCCTGAGGCTCTTTCTCTGGATTTTCTAGTTATGTGGGCCAATCAATTAATTTTTTGCTTAAAGCAATTTGAGTCTTGATTGATACTAAAACTATTAAGTTACTTGAGTGTGTTTTTGATTCCCAAGAACTCAACCCTATGAAGGCACTAAATCTGAAGTGTTGAGACAAATACAAATTTAGAGACCATACTGCAGAGATCTTGATAAGGAAAACAGCAGGGCAGCCAAGGAGCCAGGAATGTAGAAGAACATTGCAACAGGAAGAAGGAAAATCCAGGGGAGACATCCCACCTTCCATGCCCTGACTTACCCACACGCCCTTGCCTGGGGTCACAGTGACAATACCCTCTTGGAAGAAGATGTGGAACTGGCTCACGGTTTCAGGCTTTTCATGGCAGGGCTGGACATTAGCAACCACACGGTACCAGGGGATGGTCGGCCGTAGTGCTGGGCAGCGGGAAGATATCTCATAGACACCAGGGGAGCTGAAGGTACTGTTGGCCCCATCGAAGGTGGTGATTTGGGCACCCAAGGAGAGGGTACAGAGACCTTGGGCAGCCTGGCATTTCCGGGATCCTTCCTGGATACCGCAGACATGGCCTGCTGGACAGCCAGCTGCCTCACATGTCAGACCCTTGCTTGAGGAACAGGAACAGCGCTCACTGCAGTCTGAGGTCAACAGGGAGGAGTTCACCTGTGCACAGAATGGGGCCAGGTTAGGGTGAGACAGAGACTGCAGCAATGGCCAGAAGCACCCCCATCCTCTACTCAGGCAGGGTGATTTTGCAAAAGACTCTAATTAAGAAATGAAGTGTGTTTCTCCTATCCATGAATCTAGGTAGGCCTTAAGACTATGCTTGGTCAATCAAATACAGCAGAAGCCATGTTGTGCCAGGTTTGTGTCTAGACCTCAAGAGGCCTGACCGCCCCCACACCCCGCCCCCACACTCTCTCTATCTCAGGAGGCTGAAGCAGGAGGATCACAAGTTCAAAGCCAGCCTCAGCAAAAGTGAGGCTCTAAGCAACTCAGTGGTTGAGTGCCCATGAGTTCAAGCCCCGGTACCCTAAATAAGTAAATAAATAAAAATACTGGGACAACAGATGAAATTTGAATAAAATCTACAGATTAGTACTGAATCAATGTTAACTTCCTGTTTTTTAATCTTTTTTTTTTTTTTTAGTTGTAGTTGGACACAATCCCTTTATTTTATTTATTTATTTTTATGTGGTGCTGAGGATCGAACCCAGCTCCTCACATGTGCTAGGCGAGTGTCTACTGCTGAGCCACAATCCCAGCCCCAGCTTCATGGTCTTGATAATTATGTGTCATATAAATGAATTTCCTTCATCTGAGGAAACACATGGTAAAGTACTTATGAGTAAAAGAGAATTACATTTGCAACATTTTCTCAACTGAGAATTGAGAGAAAATAATAGATATATATTTATATTCAGAGGATGATAAAGCAAATGTGGCATAATATCAACAAATGAAAAACCTCACTGAAGGGTATACAGGAGGGCTTTGTACTATTCCAATTTTTCTTTGGCTTTTTTTTTTTTTTGTACTATGAATTTAATCCAGGGGCCCTTTACCACTGAGCTACATCCCAAGTCCTTTATTTTTTTTTTTTATTTTATTGTGAGACAGAGTCTCACTCAATTTCTGGGGGACTCACTAATTTGCCAAGGCTGCCCTTGAACTTGCAGTCCTTCTGTCTCAGCCCGGCAAGTTGCTGGAATTACAGGTGTGTGACACCACACCCGGCTTCTTATATTTTTTCTTAAGTTTGAATTCATCAAAAATAAAAGTTTGCCGGCATGGTGGCACACACCTGTAATCCCAGCGGCTTGGGAGGCTGAGGCAGGAGGACTGTGAGTTCAAACCCAGTTTCAGCAAAAATGAGGCACTAAGCAACTCAGTGAGATTTTGTCTCTAAATAAAATTCAAAATAGGGCTGGGGATGTGGTTCAGTAGTTGAGTGCCCTTGAATTCAATTCCTGATACCGATAAATAAATAAATTGATAAATAAATAAATAAATATTTGAAAACCTTGAAAGAAAAAGGTCAGTGTAATGAATAAAATAAACACAGTCATCCCTCAGTTCCAGGATCCAGAGGCGCACCTGTAGCTGCTCAAGTTCTTTATATAAAATGGCATAGCCCTGGCATATAACCTGCGCACATCCTCCTGTGCACATTAAGTCTTCTCTAGGTTACTTCTCGTGCCTGGCACAATGTAAAGGCTACGTAAATAGCAGTTGTACTGCATATATTGTTTAGGGAATAATGGCAAGAAAAAGTCGGCACATGTTGTCAGAACAGATGCAACTTTGTTTTGAAATATTTTCCATCTGTGGTCAGTTGAATCCATGATGTGGACACTGCACACAGAAGGACTAATGGCACTGTGCATATTGATGACTCCCACATTTCTATCTGTGGGCCATGCGTCTCCCCCTGAATGCCAGATTCACAAACCTAATAAAACTTCCATCGCAGACAGAAGGCACAGGTCTTGAATAGGGGAGCAAGGGCAGAGGGGTCAGGGCTAAGGGGAGGTGCAGGCAGAGGGTTGGAGTGAGATGAGGAGGCACGGGGGCGGGGGTGGGAGTCCAGATGACCTAGCTGAGGGGTTTTCTGGATGGCTTCTAGCAGGTGGTGAGACCTGAAGGAAGAGTAGGAATTTGGATCCACTTGGAAGTGGTGCAAGTTAGAGCTACTTGCTTTCTCTACATCACAACTTCTTTATTTGTAAAATGGGGGAAATAGCAAGAAGAGAGAGGCAGAGGGAGATTTTTGTGGCCCACGCACAGGAGAGGAGGAAGAGATCAGAGTGGTGTGGCCACAAACCAAGAAATGCCTGTAGTAGGAGAAGCAAGGATCAGATATTCTGCCCTGGAGCCTCCAGAGACCTCGCCACCCTACCAACACTGTGATTTCAGCTCAGTGATTCTGCTTTCTGACCTCAGACCTCCAAACTGTGGAAGAATTATTTTCTCTTGTTTTAAACTACTGGGTCTGGGATAATTTGTTACAGCAGCTTTAGGAAACTCATACAGGTTCTCCATATCAAGTCACTCAGCCAGGAAATGGTGCTTGTGCCTCTGTCCCTATCCATGAGAAGATCACCACAGAAGCTCTGAGTCTCCCTCAAGCTCCTCCAATCACCCCTGCCCACCTCAAGTCCCTGCTCACCGGCAAGTATCGGTCTTGATAGGTACAGCCGCAGTCTTGAGCAGGGATGCAGACACCCTGGGAGAGCAGGAATCGGTCATCACATTCGCAGCCCTCAAAGCAGCGGATGGTGCAGCCCGTGAGGCCGGAGAGAGCCGCACAGGAGCTCTGGCAGTGGTGAGTGCACATGGAGTAGTGGCTGTGGGCTGGGCACTTGAGAGCTGCAGAGACAGGGGCAGGATGGGGTGACACCTTCAGGAGGGCATGGAATACCTAATGGGACATTCTGCCCACCCAGCCCTGGGTGGGGTGATGCTGAAGACAATTGATGAAGCCAACCCTGAACTCTGTCCTACAGAGCTCACATCTAGCTGCAGACAGCAAGTGCCCCAAGTGACCATGCTGCATTGGGAAGAATAGATGGAGGGATCAGGCCTGGGATGGGGAAGTACAGGCAGAGGGGAGTGGGGATGGGCAGACATAGGAGAAAAACAGGGGCCATGAGGACCCAGGGACACACTCAGGAGAAGGCCTGGGTTCCGGCTAAGCAACTGGAGGCTGGTGCAGCTGCCCTGAGTTGGCCACCAGGGCAGGAGAGAGAAGGATCAGGTTTAGGGTAAAATTCTGAGTTCCACTGGGAACATAGCAGGTGTGAGGGACTCTAAGGACACCCAGGGGAAGGTTTCTACCAGGCCTTGGGGCTGGCAGTCAGGGGAGAGTTCAGGGTTGGAGACAGACTGAGTCCATGGTCACCACTGAGGACAGATCCAAGGCTGTGGGATGGGTGATGGCCCCAGTTATAGGTCCTTCCCTGAGAAGACTGAAGGTGACAGCTCTCCCTTGGGACATGAATGGTCATCAACTTATCTCAGAGAGTCTTAAGGGAACACATCCCTTCCTTGGGGATTTGAAGGAGAGGTCAAATCCTGTTTGGAATCTAATGGCGGTGGCATTGCTTGGGGGTTTGGGATGCGCCACACACTCAGGCTTGTATGGACTGCTGACCTGCCCAACCCTTCCTCGGAGGTTACCCCAGAAAGCTGGATCGAATGCCAGGGAAGAAGTGAAGGTCAAGTTGGAGGAGAGTGCATCCCTGAAAGGAGTCTGAGGAGGCACAGTCAGGGGGTAGGAGAGAAGCCTCAGAGGCTGCTGTGGAGGGAGCTGGGGGGAGCACTGTCATAGGGAGGGACTTCCCGAGCCACAGTCAGAGAAGGAACAGGCCAGGCATCCTCTGAAGGGCCCATGGACACTCACAGCAGAAGCTGTCTGACCTCCAGGGTTTCACGGACGAGCCGGCTGCCTGACAGTCTGCTGTATACGCCGCCAGGTGCTGGCAGAGGAAGGCTTCGTCACCCTTGTGGGCGCACATGTCATACACACATTGGCGGAAGTATTCAGAGGGCTTCAGCACCTTATGGCAGGTTGCGAAGGGGCCCTGGGGGTCTTGGAGCATGCCACAGACCTTGTTGTCCTCATAGGGTTTTGTCTCCTCTGCCAAGCACACAGGGCAGCCCTGAGGCCCACAACCCTCAAAACAACCCTCCTGGGAGGAGTCCATGTCTTTCCACGAAGCTCCAAAGGCCTCCACGCTGGTAGTTATTTTGCCAGTAGGAAGGGCAAAGTCGTCGCTCCAGTTGCCATTGAAGTTCCCACAGAGGCCACAGACCCGTCCATGGAAGGAGCTAGGGATGGATATGAGGATGTGGAAGTTGCCGTCGTAGAGGATCCGCAGCCCCTTGGTCGTCTGCAGAATCAGGTGTCGGCCTTCGGAAGTCACCCGCACAGGGCCCACAGACACGGGCAGGGCCACAGCCTCGCCGTCCACAGTGACCTGGATGGAAGGGTCAGGTGGGTTGGGGATCACAGTGGGTGAGGCTGCCCCTCATGTTCCCAGTGGGGAGCTGTATACCTGTCAGGCCCTCATGGTGGTAGGTGTGTCTCCCCCTACTCTATCAGGGTGGGGTCCTATTTCTTTCAAAACCCCTGGGTTGGCTTAACATCTCCCTCGGAACCTACAGGGTGAGGTAATGACTCCCTTGGAATTCCCTGAGCGGAGCTGTGTGCCCTCAGAACCCCAGGTCAGGGTCATGTTCACTTACCGTTGGCCCTTGATCCAGACTCACAACCTGCTCATCCACAGTAACGCGCAGGCGTTGGGATTGTTCGGATGATGTGTTCTTCTTCTCAAGTACGATGCTAAATTTCTCATCACCAGACTTCGGGAGGCAGACTTCGGCCAAGACATAAGAACAGGTGCCATGCAGGTCATAGACACGCCCATCAAAGGTGACATAGTGGATGCCTCCGTTGGCCATGCAGCGACCACAGCCCGTGGGATGACAAGCCTGGACGCCATCCTCTCTTCGACACTCCTCATAGGGTCCACAGGCTTCGCCATCCAGGCAGTTGACCTGGCCATGTGGCCCACACTCACAGCGCCGCTCACACTCAGGGCCCGGGTAGAAGGTCGCGCCCAGTGGGTAGTAGCGGCCATCATGGAGGCAGCCGCACTGGCTCACAGGCACACAGGTGTCACCACTAAGCACGAAGTCAGCATCACAGACACAGCCCTCACGGCAGGTGGACTCACAGCCCTCGGGTGCTGTGAAGCTTGGGCAGCTCACCGGGCAGGAGTCCCCGCAGAGCTCATAGTGGCTATTTGCAGGGCACTGGAAAGCTGGGGGGACACAAAAGGCGTGAGCCAGGCAGGTGCAAAGGTGGGCAAGAGGAGGTCCCTGGTGGGAGGACCTGCTTGGACCAATCTGGTGTGTATGGTTGGGTGTAGAGATCTGATCCAGTACACCCTACAGCAGGACTCAGTGTGGGATTTCAGGTGTGTGTGGGAGGAGCAGCTCAGACCAAGGTGTGTGATAACCTGACCAAGGACTTCTAAAGATCAGTGGCTGCCTGGTGAATTTGATCACATCCATCTCAAAGTGTAAATACACCTGGGGTGTGGGCCAGATGGGCCTCAGGGTATCAACCTGTCTGAGTGGAGCTGATTGTGCTGGCTGACATGATCAGGAGCATCTACAGTCTCTGACACAGTGTGTTTCAGGGCATGTGTATCTGATTGTATGAAGCGAACCGGGTAAACTTGACCCAGATCTGCTTGAAGGGAATGGCCCAGGACTATCTGACTATGAATCTGAATGAATCTCCCTGAAACTGTCAGACTCCTGATTCCATCTGGGTTTAAGTGACTTCAGTGTCTCAGTGTATAATCTAGCTCGATACCATTGAAGGTATGTGGCCAATTCTGTGTGACTGGGTGTATTCCATTGTATAAGACAGCTCAGGGGCATCTGACCAGGTATGTAGCTCACTAGGTCTCTCTGATCAGGGGTTCCTTGCTGGGTGACTTTCGGTCAACCAACTAGTTCATCTGACTAGGATATCTGAGTGCATGAGTTCCCCAGAGCATATTGGACTCTTGAGTTTCTGACCAGGTGTGTCTAGCTGATCTTGTGTATTTCAAGGCCATACCTGATCTGGTGTATTTCAGTGTGTGAATTCCAAGGAGTCTCTGAGGGGATATCTGACTCAGGGACAGGAGAATGGCCCCGAGCCCAATGGAGGCAGGAGGGCTCTGGGAAGTGACAGGGGGGACTCTCACTATGTGCACTATGTATGGATCAGTACTTACGACAAAAATCAGGCTTCCTCCACTCTTCGATAATTGCCCCAGCGGCCTGGCAGGCTGCCACGTAGGCGGCCAAAGCAGGGCAGAGGCCTCCCTGATGGCCCTGGGTCTGGCAGGCGTCCAGCAAGCAGGCTTTGAAGTACTGGTCAGGTGGCACCAGGCTGTGGCAGGGTGCTAGTGGGCCGTCGGGGGCCGAGATCATACCACAGGCGTTGGGGCCGCCGAAGGACTCCTGCTCTGCGGGCGTGCAGGGTGCCGGGCACGGCCCTGGCACGCACTCCCCACAGC
Source organism: Marmota flaviventris (assembly GCF_047511675.1). NCBI lineage: Eukaryota > Metazoa > Chordata > Mammalia > Rodentia > Sciuridae > Marmota > Marmota flaviventris. Next base: position 14,031,834 of record NC_092515.1, on the reverse strand, counting down.
CAGGTTCGCCGCCCACCTGCCAACCTTCTGGCTTCCCGCCCACCGCGTTCAGGTCGTCGGCCGGATTCTTGTTGTAGTTACCACACAGGCCACAGAGGGCGCCCGCGTACGCCGCTGGCACGCGCAGGCGCACAAAGCTATCCCCGTCGAAAGTCAGCGAGAGCCCAAAGGCCGTGGTCACCACCACGTCGGCGCCGCTCAGGTACGCGTGCAGGAGTGGGTCCTTCTGGAAGGGTAGCGCCACGAGCTCGCCGTCCACCTGCGGCCGTGGGAAGGGGGACGGCAGTGAGTGGCGTGGATCCCGGGGTCTAATCCTATCTCCACCTCATATTAGCCGTGGAACCTCCGCACGGAACCGCCCTTAAGCATCTGTAGACAATGTGTCATGGGCCCCTTTGGCTACTCTGAAGCAGGTACTTTCTGCAGATTCATTTTACAAAGGAATCTACTAAGGCTCAGAGAGTCCGAGGCAGCTGATCCAAACTGTCAGGCTCCTAGGGCTATACTCTGAACCCCTTCATCATGTGGGTGCTAAGTTGTAAAAGGTGCTGTGGGGATCAGCTGACCCCCCACTGTCTGGCTCCCATCTCTGCTCACCTGTAGCTTCCTGGGCCAGCGGGCACTGAGTGTCAGGCTGTGGCCGTAGACATGCAGAGTGACACTGCGGGTGTAGCTGACAGCCTGACTGCCCCGGTGCTCATTGACCACAGTGACGGTGAAGTTCTCAGTCCCCTTGGGTGGTTCAGGGCAGGGCCCACTCAGGAGGTATTCGCAGGTGCCTTGGAAGTCGAATCGGTGGCCATCCAGGGTGGTGTAGTGGGGGTCACCCCAGGCCTGGCACTCAGCTGTGCTGACAGGTTGGCAGCCGTGCTGGCCAGAGGGTAGCAAGGTACACTGTTCACCCAGCCCACAGCTGCCAGGTGTGCAGGACAATGGGCCACCCTTAGGCCCACAGTGGCATCGCTGAGAGCAGGTGGCATCAGCCCAAAACTCACTGCCTGCCTCGTAGTAGGTGCCATTGGCCCAGCAGCCACAGCCGCCGTCCAGGGGAACGCAGCGGTGGCCACTCAACACGAAGCCTTCATTACACTGGCAGCCCTCAGCGCAGGGGCCCTCACACACAGCTGGTTTCGTGGTAGGCTCAGGGGGCGGGCAGCTGGCTGGGCAGGGTGGGCCACAGAGCTCGTAGTGGCTGTTTTCAGGGCAGGAGATCTCTGTGGGTAGAAGTGGGAGAGAGAACAGCATTTGGAGGGGGGTCCTGGGACAGGGTAGAAAGAGACGGAAACAGAAAAAGGGGGGCAGAGAGAGAGAGAGAGAGAGAGGACAGAGAGAAAGAATGGAGAAACAGAAACAATCAAGGAACCACACAGAGAAATACTAAGAGTCAGAGAGACAGAGAAACAAACAGAAGGACCCAGAAGGACTGCAGTGAAATCTCTCGGCCCCAGCTGCCTCCCCAACACTCACCACAGCCGGCCTGTGTCCTCCAGTCCTTGATGGTGATTCCAGCAGCCTGGCAGGCAGCAGCATAGGCAGCCAGCGCCTGGCAGAGTATGTCTTGGGTTCCTCCACCCAGGCAGACATCCAGAACACAGCCCTTGAAGTAATTTTCAGGTGGCAGGTGGGCATGGCAGGAGGTGAAGGGGCCATTTGCGTTAGGGGCCAGAGGTCCACAGAAGCTGGGACCCTTATACTCTTCCAGCCGCTCCTCAGGGCATGTTGGGCAGGACCCTTTGCATTCATCCCAGCAAAATGGGTCCCAGTCTGGAACTCGCCAGCTGCCACCCCAGGTGGGTATTGAAGGAGCCACTGTGCCGTTAGGGAAGACTTGATCGTTACTGACGTTTTTGTCCATGTTCCCACAGAGCCCGCATACTGCTTTCCTGTAGCTGCTGGGCAGCTTCACCTCTACCTGCCAATTCCAGTCATAGGTGACTTGAAGCCCAAAGTCAGTCACCAACACAGCCTTTGACGCTCCATGGGTCACTGAAATCCTCCCACCAGCCACAGAGACAGGCAGGGTTGTCCGCACACCATTCACCTGGGGGTGGGGAGGGAGGCAAACAGGGGTCACATGGGGTAGGGAGGTCCCAGCTCTGGTCCCTACCTCCCTTCCTCTCTCATCCTGCCGGTAGGTGGGAGCTGTCAAGGTCTTTATCCATATACGATTATGTAGTCATTTTATAAACATGGATGTCTGTTCTCATCCAGGCCCTGCGGAATGAGACTTCACATCTGCTTTTTCTGGCTCTCTCTCTTGATCTCTCTCTGCCTCTGCCTTCACTTGGGTTTTCTCTCTTGTCTTGGAGATCTCTCTCTATCTCTGCATTTACTCTCTTGGTCTTTCTTTGTGTCTCTGCCCCCCCCACCCCCGCTCCGTTTGCTCTTCTCATTCTCTGCCTGGTTGTCTCTACTCGCTCATGGTCACATACCGAGCGCCTGTCCTGTTCCATGCCTTCCTTTCTCCCTGTGAGCTGCTACTCATCTGCATCTTCTTTTTCCTGGGCAGAAAGGGTAGCCTATCTCTGTCTTTACCATCTCTGACTTTCTCTTCATGTCTGAGTCTCTGGGCCTCTTGTCTGTTCCTTGATACTCACAGGAGCTTCATTAGGCCCGGTTCTGAGCTCAGCACTTTAACTGTACCACTTTGTTGTGGGCTTGGGCCTGCTATGATGCTCCTTCAACAGATGAGGACCTTGAAGTCCACCAAGTTATTGCTTGGTCAAAATCACGGAGCTCATAAGGAGGAGGGAGAACTGGGGTTCAGATCCAGGTCTTTCACAAAGACAAATGCTAACCTGCTATGTTAAAGCCCATAGCAAAGGGTTAGGCTTAATTCCCGGAGAAAGGATGATTGTTTGCTGTAATTGTTATCATTCCTGTTGCCAATTTGATTTAGGCCTAAGTGAAGATAGAATTTTGTGTTTTTTTGGTACTTGGGATTGAACCCAGGAGTGCTTAACCACGGAGCCATATCCACAGCTCTTTTAATATTTTTTTCAGAGACAGGATCTCACTGAGTTGCTTAGGACCTTGCTGAGTTGCTTAGGGCCTCGTTAAATTGCTGAGGCTGGCTTGGAATTAGAAATCCTCTTGCCTCAGCTTCCCAAGCCACTGGGATTACAAGTATGCACCTTCACACCTGGTAAAGATGGAGAATTTTGAGCTACTAACTGTGGCTGTTAGGACACTACTGGGGGGCTCAGACGACCATCCTGCTGAACATACCCGGACTTTGCCGATCTCATTCTTGTGGATGGAGATGTTGGTATTGAGAGTATTCACAGTGACAAGCTTCACATAGGACACAGAGGGATTACCCCGGTTTTCATTCTTGGTGGTGACGGTGAAGGGAGTCAGGTTTTGAGAACTGACCCCTGGGCAGTCAGTTGTTGCCAACACATAGTTGCAGGTGCCCTGGAAGTCAAATGCCCAGCCATCGAAGGAGTGGTAGTGTGGGTCACCCCACAGCCAGCACATGACCTCAGAGATGGGCACACAAATGCCCTCGCCATTCTGAACTTCACATATCTCCTGTGGCTTGCATATCACATTGTGGCACGGTTCTGAGGACAGAGAAGAGAAGGCCTTGAGGGGGGTTGCTCACCATCAGGTGGCCGCTTTCCAGTATTTGCCCCAGACTGTGCCAGGGATGTTGACTCTGAAGGTTACTGCAGGTGAGACCAAATTCCAGGATCCTCACACCCAAGACCCAGGCCCTAGAGTTTGCTGTGTCTAAGACCAAGCCCTGGAATTCCCCCTGGCCTGACATGCAGGCCCTGTGATGGACTGTGTCCACAGCCTAAGGGTCAAGGGTCCCCATTTTAGGCCCTAGAGTCATTTTCTCTGAGACCTATTTCCCTATCTGTTTGAGACCCAGGTCCCAGGGTCCCTGCATTTAAGATCCAGGCTCTGGGTTCTCTTGATTGAGATCTCAGCCCCAGGGGACTCACACTGAGACCTTCCCTCCAGGGGTCCCTATGTCTGAGGTACCAGCCCTGAAGGCATCCATGTCTGTGATCCCAGTCCCAGGTTTCCCCATGCCTAAAATCTCAGCCCCCTGGTCTCATGCCCAAGATGAGGGTCCTGGGGGACTTTTTGTATGGAGTCATAACATTTCATACTCTGGCTCTGGGATCCCCATATCTAAGTCTCATGATCTGGGGGTCTTGCACCACAAAATTTCATTCCTAGGGGTTGTTTCATCTAGACTTGGTCTCACTTCTAAGTTCTTGTTCTGGAGGGCTTCTGGATCTAAGAACTCATCCTTAATGTCACTATCTCTGCTATGCCCACTTTTGGAATCCTCTGTGTGTAAATTCAAACTTCCTCCTCTCTCCTGCTGAGCCAGTTACCAATATATTGCCTCCTGCTCCAAATCCACCTGCATAGTTAAACTTTGTCTCTAGAGGGCGCAAGAGAGTCTCTGCAGGAGGCCAGCCCCTCCTTGGTTACAACCGGCTCAGCACTTCCTGCTCCTGGGTGTGCAGGGCCAGTGACATTTGGGACACCTGCTCAGTGGGTCTCACTGGCCCCAGCTGGCTTCCCAGCAAATCACCCAGGCATTCCAGCTGGCAGGTTCCCACCGAATTCTGCTAGCACCTCGGCGGGGGTGTCTTTCCTGTCGGTTGCAGCCTGTGCAAACCTCTCTGCCACCCAGTGAGTTACAGTAGTGTCTCTTCAGTGAGATCTCAGGCTCCCTGTATCTGCTGTGCTCCTATTCCTCAGCATTCTCTTTTCCTTTTTTAAATAACTAATTTGTTTTGAGATAGGGTTTCACTAAGTTGCCCAGGCTGGCCACTTTGAGGAGCTGGAATCACTGGTGTGCACCACCACACCCAGCTCTCTTTACCCTTTAGTAGTTATTCTGCTTACTAGTAAATCATTCTGTCGTCTTCTTTTTTCTTTTCTTTTTCTTTCTTTCTTTTTTTTTTTTTTTGGTACCAGGGATGATTGAACCTGGGGCGCTCAACCACTGAGTCATATCCCCAGCCCTTTTTTCTATTTTTATTTAGAGATCGGGATCGGGTCTTGCTAAGTTGCTGAGGCTGGCTTTGAACTCACGATCCTCCTGCCTCGGCCTCCAGAGTCACTGGGATTACAGGTGTGCGCCACTGCAGCTGGCCCTCTTTCTTTCTTTCTTTTTGAGGTGCTGGGGGTACACCCCAGGGCTTTGCACACATTGAAAAGCACTCCACCACTGAGCGACATTTCCAACTCTATAAATCATTCTTTACATAAACTTTCCATATTCAAATGACCGTATGGCATCTGTCTCCCGACTGGACCCTGACTGATGTACCTCCATCTCTGGCACCTGTTATCCTGCCCTCAGCCCTGAGGGACTCAGCCCCTGCCTCTCAGTTCTGGAGGTCCCATTCTTTAAACCTTCAGGGGGTTCTCGCCTTTCACCTAAGAAACCAGCCCCAGGGTGGCTTTGAGTCCCAGATTTAGTCTAGGGATCCCATCTATGTCTGACACTGTACGTAGAAAACCCGATCCTCTGATTGGGGGGCCCCTGTAGCCAAAGTCCTGCCTTTGTGGGAGCTTTGCTTCAGTCTTGGGACTGGGACTCTTCCTAAGACCTCAGAACTCTGCTTTCTACACCTGTCCCCTGGCTCAGTCTTCCCTGCCCCATGGTGCTGACATCTGAAGTCCAGATGCCAATCCACAAACCAGTGGTCAGCAAACTAGGGCACCACTGGTTGCCTGTTTTTGTAAATAAAGTTTGATTAAAGCCACACCACCTCACTTGCTTAGTCTATGGCTGCTTTCATGAACAATGGCAGAGCTGAGCTGTCATGATCAGGACTGTGGGGCCTGCAAGCTTAAATATCTCCCCTTTGGCCCTTGACAGAAAAAGTCTGCCTGTCTCTGCTCTATACTTAGTGCCTCTGACATCATCTGTCCTGAGAACTCTAGTCCTGAAGGTCCCCCTCGACCTGGAATCCTCCCAAGGGTCCTTGCCTCCCACAATGTTGGTCTCTGCTGTTGACATTGAAAAACCCAGCCCAGAGTCCTAGCCCTCTGCGCCTCCCACAAGAAAGCCACCATGAAGTCATGCTACTCTCAGCTCCCAGGTCCCTGTCCTCTTCCCCCAGCCCCCACCCCCCACAGCGCAGCACCTTCAGGGGCAGGGTTGGAGCCCGGGACGCAGCTCAGGACGCCTTCGTGGGGCTTGCAAACCTCCTCTGGCTTGCAGGTGTGATTCTGGCACACCATGGTTCCATTCGCATGGCACACACACTCCTGCTGGCAGTCATCAATGAGGACCTTCTGCTCCAGCTGTGGGGACAGAGGGCATGGTGATCAGGGATCCATCCCATGGGTGGGAGCCAACTCTGGCATCTCCAGTGTTCCTGGCGCAGAAGGGTCCAGAGAACATGAAAATGGCATCTTTCAGCGAGGTGGCACCTTGGCACTGGGGCCCAAGTCAGGCATTCATTCATTCATTCATTCATTCCCTTTCATGCATTTCCTGGCTCTTTCATCCAAAATAGCCACAGATGTCTGCTGTAGAGGAGAAGCCCTGTGAATAGTAATTAAGAGCAAATCCTCCAGAGCAGACTAATGGCTTTGAGCCTGCTTCTGCTATTTCCAGAACCATCCAACGCTGGATGACGTTACTTAACCTCCTTATGCCTCGGTTTCCTCATCTGTATGCTGCAGGCACCTGTAAACTGCCTATGATAATCACATTCGCCAGAGAAAGTATATCTGAGTTAATACACGTGCAACATACAGATGAAACGAAAAGGGACCTCCTTCAACAATCCAGACTGGAGAGGAAAGCGGGCGGGTAGAGATGAAATAAGATTGGGATGAGCAGGACGTAGAGACTCATTGCACTGTTCTGTTAACATTTGCAGGTTTGAAATTCTTCGTAATAAAAGTGTCTATGTAAAATAAAAGCAGGCTGGTGGTAAGCACCACCCACACATTTATTATTATTTCTAGTATTGCTAGTGTAAGGAGAACAACACAGGGTCCCTGACCACAGCAAGCTCTCAGTCTTGTGAGGGCGACAGATTTTAGACAACCACACACTCAGGTCAAAGGAAAAGGACTAACTGAGGGAGAGGGAAACAGAGGGGGTTGGCAGCTGGTCTAAGAGAGGCAAAAATGTCATTTTTGTGGCCATGGAGGCCACCTTTGCCCAGATCTGGGATACAAAGCTGAATCTTGACCTGGGGAGCCAGGGAAGGGTTTAAAGCTTCAGGACCCATGGTCATATTTATAAAGGTATTTCCAACTACCATGTGGAGGGTGGATCAGAGGAAGCAAAAGCAGGGGGCTGGGAGAGGACTAGCTGGACCAAGGTGGGATCGGGGAGGGGAGGGTAGGAGAGAGAGGCAGGAGGCCAAATGGACAGGCTGCAAGGCCCTGGGTTCTGCCCTAGATGTCTGTGCTCCTACCTCATAGTAGATACCCTTGTAGTAGCAGCCACACTCCTGGATGGGCACGCAGGCTTGGCCGTTGTAGAGGTAGTCAGGGTCACATTCACAACCCTCAGCACACACTTCGGGGCACTTCAGGGGCGCACTGAGAGCCGAGCAGCTGAGAGAGCAGGTGTTTGCACACGGCTTATAGTGGCTGTGGGGTGGGCACTCCATGGCTGCAAAAAAGGGATGTCAATCAGAGTGTCTGGTAGGGGGGTGCTGCAGGGTGCAGGGTCTACCCCTTCTGTGCCCCAGCCTCCCGGCTCCTGACCCCTCCGTGTCCCCTCACTCACGACAGAAAGATTCCGTCCTCCAGGGTTCCACGTGGCCTCCAGCCGCCTGGCAGGCGCTCACGTAGGCATGGATGTTGCTGCAGAGGATGGTCAGGTTCCCCTCTCCCAGGCACAGGTCGAAGACGCACTCTTCCAAGGGTCCCTCGGGGGCCACCAGCTTGTGGCAGTTGGCCAGCGGCCCTGTGGTGCTGGCGAGGAGGCCACAGAACTGCTCCTTCTTGTACTTCTCCTCCAGCTCGGGGCTGCAGTGACAGTCCTCGCAGGGGGGCGGCGGCGCGCACGGGGAGTCGGGCACCGCCTCCTCCCAGGAGTTGCCGAAGTCATTGGGGTCGGCGGCCTGCGAGCCGTCGGGCTTCTGGAAGTCGTCCTTGGGGTCGCCGTTGTAGTCTCCGCACAGGCCACACATCTGCTTGTAGTAGTTGCCCGGGACGGTGACGCGCACGTAGTACATGAGGTCGTAGGCCACCCGCAGGCCGAAGTCGGTCTCCACCACCACGTCGGAGCCGTGCTGGAAGGCGCGCACCGCGCCCTCGGCCAGCTCCACCGGCAGCTTCTGGTCCACGCCGTCCACCTGGGCGCCAGGGGATGCCACACCTCAGAGGCTACACTTGGAGGACAGGGTCAGTGCCTCAAGTGTCCCTGCTTATGTGCCCTCCCCTATCTGGGCCTCCGTTTCCATATTTGTAAAAATTTTTTTCCAGTACCAGTGATTGAACCCAGGGGTGCTTAACCACTGAGCCACATCCCCAGCCCTATTTAATATTATATAGGGTCTTCCTAAGTTGTTTAGGGCCTCACTAGGTTGCTGAGGCTGGCTTTGAACTTGTGATCCTCCCACTTCAGCCTCCCAGGCTGCTGAGATTAGGGGTATGCACCACCTCACCCAGCTCAGTTTCCAAATTTGTAAAATGAATCTAAAAACTGGGTCTTGTAGTGGACTGAATGGTGTGCCTGAAGGTATGTCCCCCTAGAACTTCAGAATGTGATCTTATTTGGAAAAGGGGTCTTTGTGGATGTAATTAGGGTGATTATCTCAAGATGAGACCATCCTGGAGTAGAGTGGGTCCTAAATCCAACAAGAGGTGTCCTTTATATGGCCAGAAGAAGATACAGACATACAGAGAAGGCCACAGGAAGACAAAGGCAGGGATTGGAGTGCTGCCACATAAGCCCAGAAACACCTGGAGCCACCAAAAGCTGGAAAGGACAAGGAAGGAAGCTCCTCTACAGACTTTGGAGGGGTCTGGCCCTGCCATGGCATCTAGAATTGTGAGAAAATAAATGTTAGTTTAAGCTCCCAATTGTAGCAATTTGTTGCAGCAGCCATCTGCAAACTAATACAGGTTTCAAGGGAATAAGAACCTCACCAGCGGGTCTTAGTATCAACCCCATAGGGTTATTTTCAGGATTAGATCAATTAATGTCTGTAAGGTGGGCAGGGGTTGTGGCTCAGCGGTGGAGCTCTCACCTAGCCTGTGCTAGGCCCTGGGTTTGATCCTCAGCACCACATAAAAATAAATAGACAAAATAAAGGTATTGTATCTAACTACAACTAAAAAATAAATAAATATTCTTTAAAAAATAAAAAACCTGTAAAGAGCTGAGAAAGGGGCTGGTATAGAAAGCATGCTCTGGGAGCATTTGCTGTGATAAGTAGCTACTACTGGAAGTTTCTATTCTGAAGAGTGAATGAGGACTAAGGGTTTCTGCTTTAAGCATCAGTGGGTGGAAACTCAGGCTAAATTTCTGGGGAAATGAACTCCATGAGTTGAGGAACAGTGGAACACTCTGGGCTCCAGCAGAGCCTTCTTTATTTTATTTTCATGGGGTGCTGAGGATCGAACCCAGTGCCTCACATGTGCAAGGCAAGCGCTCGGCCACTAAGCCCCAGCCCACCAGCAGAGCCTTCTAAATCCTTATCACAGATGTAGTGCACATTGGATTCTTCCAGAAGTGTGAGGAATCAGGGGAGAAGGCAGGAGAGAGGAATGCTCTTGGCTGAGTATTCTAAAACCATAGTCAACCTCGGTATTTTCCAAGCAGGGATGGGTAGTGACTAAGGGCAAGAGTTAATCTCTGGGCCTCAGTTTCCTCTCCTGCAAAGTGGGCATAATGGTGGTTTCCAACTCATAGGGATGCTGGGGATTCAGGGAGATGCAAACAAGAACACCAACAACTCCCATGTGTTTGGAGCTAACCATATGCCAGGCACTCTTCTGGGAGCTTGGGATATTGTTAGGGAAGACATTGAATTGTGCAATGCATGTCCAGCGTGCAGGGAACCCCTGATGAAGCCAGCTATTTATCAGCATCCTCACCATTACTGCTACGAAGAAGGCTGTGTGCCTCTATTTTTGTGGGCTCTCTGGGGAGATCCCTTCAGTATAGCTGAAATGCCAGTTTCTATGTGAGGCCAAAAATCCTTCTCAGTCAGCAAAGCCCCTCAGAGTGGCACAGGGACCAGTCCACTGTCTCCTGGCCCACAAACCTGGGTTCAAATCCTGCCTCTGTTGGGGGACTTGGGCCAGTGATGGGCCCTCTCCCTCTAAAAACGTGAAGCAAATCATGGTCCTTCCAGCTACGGTTGCAAGAATAAAATGACAGCGTGCACGCCAAGTGCTTAGCAGCCATCAAGGTCTGGGGCAGCGTGCGGAAGCTGGAGCTGCTTTGCTGCTGTCGTAATGGTTATTATGGGGTGGCAGGGGATTGTCCTCTCTGCTTGAACCTTCGCCACCCCTGAGTGCCAACACTCCCACCCCACGCAGGCCAACTTCTGGATGCACCACATACCAGCAAGGTGGCTGGGGCAGGGACAGAGTGGAGCTCAGGGGGAGGAAGGGGACAGAGACGTTCAGAATGGGTAGTCAACAGACTGCAAGGAAGAGAGACTGAGCCACCCAGAACGGGTCCCAGGTCCCCAAGGGCTCTTCTGATCGGCTCTCTCCTCGGGGACCTCTATGCCTCCCACATCCTTCCCTGGCCCTGTGCATCCTGGGCTGAGCCCCACCCCCCTCCGTCACCCCCATCCAGGGTCCCTCCGCTGTCCCCTCCCCCGCCCTTACCTTGACCGTCCATAGCATCTGCTCCAGCCGCAGGGTGTGGTTGGCCACCAGCACGGTGATCACCTTGGTCGCACTGACTTTCCCATTGCCCCAAGGCGCGTTCTCCTGCAGGACGGTAAACTGGGGCAGGCCAGGCCGGGTCTTGCAGGTCTGAGCCAGCACGTACACACAGGTGCCCATGAAGTCAAAGCGGCGGCCGTCGAAGCTGGTATAATGGGGGTCTCCCGACGCCTGGCAGGTGACAGAGCCCACGGCCACGCAGCCCAGGACTCCATTGGACGGCTGGCATGCCTCCTGCGGGCCACAGGAGGAGGGCTCACAGGACAGCAGGCCGCCCTCCTGGCAGTGGCAAAAGGTCTCGCACCCGGGTCCGGGGTAGAAGCTCTGGCCCGGCTGGTAGTAGGTGCCCTGGTGAACGCAGCCGCAGGAGGCCAGGGGCACGCAGGATTCCCCACTGAGGGCGAAGCCGTCGTCACACACGCAGCCCTCGTAGCACTCTGTGCCACAGCCCCCGGGCACTGGGAGGTCTCCACAGGACAGTGGGCAGCCACGGGAACATGCCTCATAGTGGCTGTGAGGTGGGCAGGTCAGGGCTGCAGGGAGAGGAGCCAATGGCATCAGGAATTCTCCTTCTCAGGGTGACACAGTTCACCCCCCCGCAACACACACTCACAAATGACCACCTACAAGAAGCCCTTATGTTCAGCAGCGCCTGGGAACACCCTGTATCACAATCTGATCCTGCTAAATTTTATATTTTTTTGGTCCTGGGATGGAGCCCTAGACTTCGAACATGCTAGGCATGCACTCTCCCACCGACCTCCACCTCAGCTCTGATCCCTAAGAGGAAGATCCTAGTCCAGTGTGACCATGGCTCAGGATTGTCTGAAATGTCTTTAATGACTTTATTTAAGTTGGGTATAAATTGCAGATCCGTGGTACATATGTTAAGCATGCAGATGTGTGCGTGCGTGTGTATACTCTATGCAATATATTTGTGAACGCAGTATTTCTAGCTCCTTCCTTTTATGTAGTAATTAAAAAGTTTGTTGTTTTTAGTGAATTTTAAGTATTTAGTAATATTTTATGATTTCAAAATAATGATTAATACTAAATTTTAGTATTTAAAGTACTTAGTGCTGTCATGATCAAAAACCAACCAAACCCAAAACACTTCCCTTTACTCCCTTTACTCTGGTGGATAAGACAGGCAGCTTCCTCAAAAACAAAAAACAAAAAAAGGAAAGACTAAAAACTGAACCAAATCAAATCTCCTCCTGTGGCCATTTAAATGTAAGTTAACTAAAATTAAATAGAAGTGAAGATTTAGTTCTTTGGTCACATCACTAACATGTCAAGTGCTCCAGAGCCGCCTAGGACAGTGCCTGGAATATAGTAGGTATTCAACAAAACAGTCACGTTTTGCTAAATGACAGGAATGTGTTCTGAGAAATGCACCATTAAGAGGTTTTGTTATTGCGTGAACATCACAGAGTGTACTTACACAAACTAAGGCAGCTATGATGTCACTAGGTGACAGTCTTACAGGACCACCATCATATGTGCAGTCCATCATTGACCAAAACACCATTATGCAGCACCCAACTGGATTTGTTAATGAACAAATGAATCAATGAATGTTAAAGGAGATAAAGGAATGACATTCATGGATTTCTCATGTCTCTTTCCAACAGCGATATGTGCCAGTTCGTGCTATGTTAAAAGAGGAATGTAAGTCGAGTAACGGTTTTGTTTGAAGATGTCAATATGTGTCAGTCATTGTGGAGACTAGATGAGGAGTCAATGAAAGTGCGTATCCTAGCTCACTTTTGAGGATGTCCAAAGAGTTCCATAATGAAAAGGTTTTTAAAAGTCAAAAGTTAGCTGGGCATGGTGGCGCACACCTGTAATCCCAACAGCTCAGGAGGTTGAGGCAAGAGGATCGCAAGTTCAAAGCCAGCCTCAGCAACTTAGCAAGGCTCTGAGCAACTCAGCAAGACACTGTCTCTAAATAAAATATAAAAAAGGGCTGGAGCTGGGGTTGTAACTCAGTGGTAGAGCACTTGCCTCACACGTGTGAGGTACTGGGTTCAATCCTCAGCACCACATAAAAATAAACAAATAAAATGAAGGCATTCTGTCCATCTACAATTACAGAAACATTACAAAAAATATATATATATGGGCTGGGGATGTGGCTCAGTGGTAGCACACTTGCCTAGCATCCATGAGGCACTGGGTTCGATTCTAGCACCACATTAAAAATAAAATAAAGATATTGTGTCCACCTAAAACTAAAAAATAAATATTAAAATATATATATATGTATGAATGAGCAAGCTGGGGATGTGGCTCAGTGGTTAAAGTGCCCCTGGGTTCAATCCTCAGTACCAAAAAAAAAAAAAATGGCAAAAGTTACCATTTGTTGGAAATTTTATCTTTTGCCATTATTCATACTCAGGATGAAAATATGGGGTTCCATTTATATAAAAAAAAACTTTAAGAGTCAGAATAGTGGTTATCTTGTGAGGCAGGGGACCTGAAATTATTATTTTTTTCTTGAACTTGCAACTATTTGCACAGATTTGTTCTACTGAAAAAGGAGCAAGCTATTTGTTATGATATGTACATATTCTTCATATGTGTATTATATTTGAACAATAAATAAAAAATTCAAAACTCAGGTGAGGAAATGCCTGCCTTTCCAAATTTATTTTTTTTAATATCTTTATTTTATTTATTTATTTTTATGTGTGCTAAGGATAGAACCCAGTGCCTCACACGTGCTAGGTGGATGGTCTACTGCTGAGCCCAAGCCCCAGCCCCTCCAAATTTCTTTAATAGGCAAGAAAAAAATGTTTGCCAACTGATCCTGCACTCACGGCTGAAGCAAGGCCCTCAGGGGCCAGGTAGATGTTGTAAATAGGTAAAGTGGGCCAGATGGTGACCAAGAACTGGAGAGGGAACCAAGCTCCTTGGAAAGGCAGCACCTCTGGATTATCTCTGAATGACACCTGTCACCTGAGACTCTGACCCAGGGCCACCAGATGGACTCAGTCATTTTACAAATACTGGCTGCATCTGTACTGTCTGTGACTTCCTGGCTGTCTGCGTAACTTTCTTAACCTCGGTTTCCTGCTCTGCTAAACGGGTCTGTACAACCCTAATCCCCACCTCACTAAGCAGTTGTAAGGATTCAGTGAATGAATGACACTTGTGCATGAATGAAAATACCTAAGGCCGAGACCCCCAGGTGCCACTCTTGGTACTCACGGCAGAATTCCTCGGTCCTCCAGGGTTGCACGGTGGCCCCAGCGGCCTGGCAAGCCTCGGCGTAGGCAGCTAAGGCCTCGCACAGCAGCTCAGACTGGCCGGGCAGCAGGCAGAGGTCATAGACACAGTCGCGCACTGCACCCTGGGGATCCACCTTGCCGTGACACTCCCGGAAGGGCCCCGAAGAGTCAGCAAGGATTCCACATTCCTTCTTGCTCTGCACCTGCTCCGTCACCAGGGAGTCCAGCTTGGGACAGTTGCCAGGCTCGCCCGCTCCACAGGTGTCGGGGCTGGGCTCCTCCTGCCAGCTGTTTCCAAAGTCCAGAGCGTTGGCAGCCTGGCCTCCGCCCCGCAGAGCCAGGTCATCAGACGGGTCCCCGTTGAAGTTCCCACAGAGCCCACACAGGGCCTTCGCATAGCTGCTGGGCACCTTGACGGTCACAAGGGCGTCCCAGTTGTAGGTGACGGTCAGGCCAAAGTCGGTGCGCACGACGGCATCCCTGCCCTGGCGGAACACTTGCACACGCCCGTCCGCGGCTTGGAAGGGCAGGTATTGGAGGATGCCATTCAACTGGGCAGAGAGGCAGGAGGGGGAACTGGTCAGGGCACTGGTGGCTCTGTGGCCCACCCCTCCACCTGGCCCCAGTGACTCTGACCTCTTTGTTACTCTCTTCAAACATCACGTTTGGTCCTCCTTCGGGCCCTCTGCGCTGGCCCTTCCCACTTTCTGGAATACCACCCGTCACTCTCCGTCTGGTAACCTCTGCCTCATCTTTTAGGTGTCAGCTTTGATCCAAATCCTTTAAGATGGCCTTGAAGTCCCCATTATTCTCCAATTTAATCTCCCAGGACAGCACTACAACCCACCCTCTGCAACTCCAGTCATGCAGGCATCCCAGACGCACCAAGCTCCTCCCAGCCTCAGGGCCTTTGCACCTGCTGTACCCCTTGCTTGTGGCACTCCCACCTTCTTCCACATCCCTATTCTTTGCCTGGCTACTGACATCTTATACTTCACAATCAGTTTAAAATTGAACCTGTCTACCCACAAGTCCCTGGGTATCCCCACCTTTTTGACCTCTTCTCCTAACAACTGCTCTACCCTGCCTCCCAACTCCACCCCTGATGTACATCCCCGCTGGCCTCCGTGCTGTTCTCCTGTGCTCTTCAAGTTCAGTCCAACTCTCTTTGTTCCTGCTGTTCCCTCTGCCTAGAGGCCACCACTCTTCATCTGGTGGCCTTCTCCTCATCTTTCAGGCTTAGCTGAGAGTACAAGCCTGATTGTAGCCAGCCCTGCCTCAACTCCTACCCCAACCTTCACTCTGGCCCCACAGGCCTCCTTGCTGTCCCTCAACTCTTCCAACTTATCACTGTCCCAGGACCTTTGAACTTGCTGTTCTTCTTTCTGGAACACCCTTCTGTCTACTTTTCTCCCTGCCAGTCCATCTCTTTCTTCAGAACAGGCAAGACAGTGTCATGGGTAAGAGGACAGACTCTGGTCTTACACATACATAGTGGAGTGTTATTCAGCCATAAAGAAGAATGAAATTAAGGCATTTGCCAGTAAATGGATGGAACTGGAGGCTATCATTCTGAGTGAAATAAGCCAGTCCCCCAAACCAAAGGCTGAATGTTCTCTCTGATATGTAGGGGGAGTGGAGGTTCACTGGATTGGACTGGGGGAATTGGGGAAGGGAGGGGAGATGGGAACAGGAAAGAGTGGAATGAATTGGGCATAACTTTCCTATGTTCATATGTGAAAACACAACCAGTGTAACTCTACATCATCTACAACCACAAAAATGGGAAGTTATACTCCATGTGTGTAGGATATGCCAAAATACATTCTACTGTCATGTATAACTAAAAAGAACAAATAAAAAATTTAAAAAATAAGAGTACAGACTCTGAAGCCAGTTTGTCTTCAAACTCTTTAACTCTGCCACTCACTAGCTGTGCGACCTTGAGCAGGTGACTTAACTTTTCTGTTAACTTCTCTGTGCCTCAGTTTCCTCACCTAAGACTACTACTTTATAGGGTTACTGTGAAGATGAAATGAACTAACACATGTTGAGCATTTGGTACGTTGAAGTAACTGAATATATGTTGGCTATTATTATTCAAGACTCAGGCAAAATGTCATTTCAGAGAGGTGGGAACACAAGTATACAATAATAATTATGCCCTCTGTTTATCTGCAGCCTTTTCTGTGCCAGACACTGGGATTTATGGGTGAGGTTTCCTTTGGCCCAAGGCTGCTGTGAGGATCAGGGGTTAAGGTACCTGAAGGGTTGAGTCCAGCACCTGGCACGGGGAACGTGCTCTTGATCTCCCATTTCTGGTTCAATCATCTACCTCCCCAGGGCCTGGGCCAAAACTGCTCAATGACACTGATTAGCTATTGTGTGAATGTCCCCAAAACCCCACTTCTCCACTTCTTTTTAAAAGAACATCATTGGTTTTTACTTTCACTCTGTGGTAGGTCCTTTGAGAACCCTTTGCCCAGAAACCTGGGGCCTCTGTGAGTCCTGCCCCATCATGATCTGAGACCTTGGGAGAGGAACTCTGCTGTCCTCCAACACACAACCCTGCGAGTGACCCACGTGGTACATACACCCTCTAGCTCTCTGAATATCCACCCTCCTCCAGCAAATGTGCAAATCTACCATTCTGAAGGCTCCCAACAACAAAAACCACAGCAGCCAACATCTACTGAACACTTGGTGGCCGCAAGTCCTCTCTTGTATACACTTCGGAAGTTCATTCATGACATTCGCACAATCACCCCGTGAATGGTGGCTCCTTATTCCCTTTGACATAGGACAAAACTGAGGCGGTGAGAGACAGTCACACACCCAAGGAGGGACAGTACGTCCTGGATTAGGGACCTGGGCCTTAACCATTGGCCACAGATCTTCTAGCCGTCCCCCAACCCCAACCTGAACCCACAATCACCAATCCTAGGACGCACTTCCTGCGCTCCGCCCAGCCTGGGCTCGGGTCACTCACCAGGGCTTGGCTCGGGTTCTCGCGGCGCACGGCCACCTCCACGCCGTAGGCCTCCACTCGCACGGCGCGCGTGTAGCTCACGGTCTTGCTGCCCCGATGCTCGTTTTCCACCAGCACCCGGAAGGTGGGCAGCTCCGGGTCCTGGCCGCACGAGCCCACCAGCAGGTACATGCAGGTGCCCATGAAATCGAAGCGCCGGCCGTCGAAGCTCACGTAGTGCGGGTCCCCAGACGCCTGGCAGCTCCCGAAGCTGGTGGGGTAGCACCCCAGGAGGCCGTTCTGGACTTCGCACAGCTCGCCCGCCGGGCAGCCCTTCACGCTCTGGCAACTCACCGTGTGGGTGGCGCCGTCGCAGGTACAGCGCTGGCTACACTGATCATCGGCCCAGATCGCCTGGCCCGGCGCAAGAAGTTGGCCCTCGTAGGTGCATCCGCACGACGAGGCTGGCACACAGGCACCGCCGCTCATCACGAAGCCCTCCCGGCACACGCAGCCCTCCACGCACGAGCGCCCCGAGCAGTTGGAGGGTGAGGCTTCCGAGTTGCAGGTGGCGGGGCAGGGGGGCGCGCAGGGCTCGTAGGTGCTGTTGGCCGGGCAGGACATGGCTGCGGGAGGATGGGGAGTGGGTCAGCAGGGCCCTCGGGATGCCCTGCACACCCTGCTACTCTGTTGGAACCTGCCATCTCAGTTAATGTCACTTTCATCCTTTCCAGGGCTCAGGGGCCAACCCTCAGAGGTCTGTGACCCTTCTGCATCCTGTTGGCTGGACAACCAACCAATCTATGGGTAAATCGTGTGAGCTCCAGGTTCAAAACGCACCCAGAATCTGATCTGCCTCCTTGTCCCATGCGGGGCAGCAGCCTCCTCCTGCCTGGTCTTCTTGCTGCTGCCCCACCTCTGTCCTCAGCCAGAGAGGACGCAGGTCAGGTCTGGTCTCTCCCCATTTCAGAGTCTTCCTATAGCTCCATCTTTCTCAGGCCTTTCTCCCAAAGCCCACAAGACCCACACCAACTGCCCTCACCTCTTTCACTCCCTCTCTGTCCCAGTCATGAGGATTTCTCCCTGGTCCTCAAATTCCCACATGGGGGCCTTTGCATGGCCAATCCCTCTGCCTGTGTCACCCTTGCCTTGAAAAGACAATGTGGTGCAAGGTCAAGTGCGAGTCTACTGGAGTCCAGGCGGCCTGAGTGCAAGTCCCAGATCTCTTAGCAGTGGAATTATGAGTAAATCACTCTGATCTCCCTGTGCCTCAGTTTCCCCATCAGGAACGTGAAATGATTCCGTGCTGACCTCACAGGGTTGGTGTGAGAATTAAGTGAGTTAGTCTTCGCAGAGGTGCTCGGTGAATATCACCATCATTACCTAGCTGAATCCATCACCAGGCCCTGTTCTTGGCTCTAGTGTTACCTGTTAAAAAGACCTCCCTGGACCCTCCACTTTGCGAGTCTCTCATATACTTGTTTCATGAACTCGCTTTCTTTTGTGTTCTGAAGATATTTCCTGTCTCCTAAACACACCTCTGGGAGTCTTACAGGGACAGGGGTGGGTCTCTGTGGATCCTCACTGTGTCTTCAACATTGGCATGGCCCAGGGCCGGGGAGATCACAGGGTATTTGTTGACTGAATGACTGATTAAGCGGGTGAACATCTGGTTACAGAGCTTGGGCTGGGGGGGGTATGCAAGGAGCATAAGCAGAGGAAGACAATTGTATTTCTGCGTTGGAATTCTGCAGACTGTTTCTCCTGCCAAGCTTCAGGCCATGGTGTTCCCTGAGCCTAGAACCAACTTCTTCCTCCTTTTTTCCTAGCTATTTCCAACTCTCCTCTGGGTTTTGGATCAAATATTACTTTTTCCAGGAAACCCTCCCCCAAACTCTCCCCAGGATGGATCAAGAACCTTCTCTAGGGTCCCATAGTCTCCTTGAACTTCCCCCATCCCAGCCCTGACCACTCTGTCCTTGCCTCCCCCATCACAGCCCAGACCATTCCAGACTGTCACTGACTGGTGATATGTCCACCCCAACCCTGGGTTCACTGTGAACACAGCCTGGCTGTGTCGGCCACTACTGTGTCCCAGGCATTGTCCAGCACCAGGCTGACTGTTGCTCAGATACTGAGCATCTGCAAGAGGTCCCCTGCCCCTCACCATGTGCTCCCAGCCCCCCACCCACAGCACCACTTACAGCAGTTGACTGGTGACCTCCAATCTCCAACAGAGATGCCCAGCTCCGTGCAGGCCTGGGCATAGGCGCCGAGGGCACGGCACAGGCTGATCCGTTCCCCGCCAGTCACGCACAGGTCGTATATACAGTTCTCCAGGAACAGGTGGGGATCCAGGGATTCATGGCAGGCTGCGAAGGGGCCTTCGGGCACGGTCAGCACGCCACAGACACGGTTGTCTCCGAACTGCTGGGTCTGGTCTGGGGTGCAGGAGGGACAGTTGTTCTGGCAGCCATCATCACACAGCTCGTCACCATCATCTAGCTTCCAGCTACTGGCAAACTCCACGATGTCGGAGACCAGAGTCCCATCCGGAGTGAGCAGGTCGTCACCAGGGTTGTTGTTGTAGTTGCCGCACAGACCGCACACCTGGTTTTGGAAGCGCTCTGGCAGGCTTATGGCCAGCTGGGAGTCCCAGTCATAGGTGACCACCAGCCCGAAGTCCAGCTCCACCACGGCTTTTGTCCCACTCTGGTACACTCGCAGGCGACCCTCGCTCAGGGAGGCCGGCAGGCGTGAGCGCTGGTTGTCGATCTGCAGAGGAGATTGGGGTGGTGGTGAGATAGAGATCTCCTCCCCTCCTCATTCCCCCTGTTCTACCACATTCCCCTTCCTTCCTTCTGGTATCCCATCAAAGCTTCACAAATTTTGCCCTGGCAATTCCCAGGCTCCCAAATGTTTTCCCCCAGAGAGAGAGGGGGGTGGGGAACACTCATACATCCTCACCTCCTATGAAATATTTGCTCAGTGTCACTGATCTAGTGAGGCACTCCCAGGTTACCTTATTTTAAGTAGCAACTCTTCCCTAATCCCTATTCTCTCTCCCTGTTTTCCTTTTTTTCGCATAGCTTCTAATTTTCTAAAATATAACTTGTGCTGGGTGAGTGTATGGCCTGTAATCCCAGGAACTTGAGAGGCTGAGGCAGGAGGATCCCAAGTTTGAGGTTAACCTCAACAACTTAGCTAGCAAGGTCCTAAGCAACTTAGTGAGACCCTGTCTCATAAATAAATAAATAATAGATAAATAAAAATGGGCTGGGGATATAACTCAATGGTAAAGTGCCCCTGAGTTTAATCCCCAGTACCAATGTATATGATTTGCAAATCTCTAATTTCTAATTTATCATCTAATTTCACTAGAATGTTAGCTCCACTAAGATGGGTTTTAGTCAGTTTCCATCACTATTTTATCTCCACTGCCTACAACAGAGCCTGGTAGAATAACAGGTGCTCAATAAATTTATGAAATCAGTGCTACAATTAAATAAACACCCCTCAGACACTCACTCTGCAACTGGCCCTGAGGTGGGAGATACTGGGGTACAACAGGGACCGAGACTGCCCCATGCCCTTACCCTCATGGATTCCAAATCCACTGGGAGAGACAGATCCATTACTGACTAAATAGTGACAGCTCAGAGTGGTCAGGACCAGGACTAGGGAGGCACAGGCAAAAGAGTCTGGGTTGGTTTGGGAGCCTAGAAAAAGGACCACACCAATCCTGCCAGTCAAGAAAGATTTCCCAGAGGAAGGGATAGCTGAACCCAACCTTAAAGGATCAACAGGACAGAGTCAGGAAATCAGAGAGGAGAGGGTTTTCCTGTGATGAGCAGTCAGGAAATCAATATAAGTGGTTATCTGTGGGGAATAGGAGGAAGGTAGATAAAGACAGGAGTAGAAATGAGACTTTTTATAATTTACCCTTCTAATTTTTAAATTTATTTTTATTTTTCTAATTTTGGTACTGAGGCTTGAATTCAGGGGTACTTGACCACTGAGCCACATCCCCAGCCCTATTTTTGTATTTTATTTAGAGACAGGGTCTCACTGAGTTGCTAAGTGCCCCGCAGTTGCTGAGGCTGGCTTTGAATTTGAGATTCTCCTGTCTCAGCCTCCCGAGCTGCTGGATTTCAGGAGTGTGCCACGGCACCTGCCCATTTTATTTTATTGAGACAGGGTCTCCCTAAGTTGCTGAAGGTCTCATCCCTTTTCTGAAGCTAGCCTAGAATTTGTGATCTTCCTGCTTCAGCCTCCTAGAGGCTGTGATCCCATGTGTGTGTCATGTCACCCGGCTAATGTGACATTGTCAACCAGGCAAAACTAACCTGTGGGGGGGAAATGGAAACCATTTCTGTGCTGTTATTTGTTCAGGCTGAGTAGGAAGGCATTTACCAGAGGCCGAACAGAGACTCAGGAGCCAGCCTGGCCCTGTTCCTAGAGCCACCTCTTCCTAGCTTCTTGGCAGCTGTTGGCCTTTGGGAAGCGGCTCAGCTTTTCAGCCTCAGTTTCCTCAACCATCCTTGTTCATAATTCCTATCCCACCGAGTTGCTGTAAGCACCAAATTTGGATCAATGCAGGGAAAGTGCTAAGACATAAATCGGGTACATAGTAGGTGCTCATTTACTTTAGCGATGGGGTCACTTCAGAAATCCCCCATTGTTGGAGACCTTTCTTTCTTGTTTTTCTTTTGTCGTTACAGTCCACGTGGCATATGCTTTTTATCTAATCATCTCTCTAGGCATTACTTAAAATTTCTAGAAGTTTCTAGAACATTTTCTAGAGGAAAGGGTTTTAAGGTCCTGCTACTGATTTTCAACTCCTCCCTTCCCACCTCCCCTCCCTCCCTCCTGGGACCACTCCACATCCTCCACCCCAACAGGTTTTGGGGTTGGGGTCTAACACCAGGGCTTAAGGCTTTGCCTTCAGACTGGGAGCTCGTGGGTGTCACACCGGAAGCCTCCCAACACTCACCCTGGTGAAGCCAACTTCCCCGCGGGCCAGCGACACAGAGTGGCTGTAGGCAAGCACGGTGACGTAGCCCACGTAGGAGACGAGACGGCTGTTCCTGTGCTCGTTCTTGGCATTGACACTGAAGGCAGGCAGGGTGTCGTCCTGCCCGCACAGCTCGGCCATCGTGTAGGAGCAAGTGCCCATCATGTCGTAGGGACGCCCGTCGAAGGTGGTGTAATGAGGGTCACCCTGGGCGCGGCAGATGGCTGTGGGATCCCGCACGCACGAGGTCTTCCCGCCCTCGGCCTGGCAGTGATGCCCCATCGGACACTGCACACCTTCGCAGGGGTCCGCAGAGGACCGTCCAGCTGGGGAGGGGGCAGGGTGGAAATCAAGAGTTAGAATAGTCCCCAGGGGCAGATCCTGGGGTCCTCCCACCCTGGGGAACTTGGACGGTTTTCTTACAGCAGCACACTTTGGAGTCCAGGAGAGCTCCTCTGGTCCCCCCAGAAAACCCCAGGCTTTTGGATTCCCCATTTAAACACAGCTTAGCCCAGAAGAATGGAAGGTAGCAAAGCAGGACCCGGAACAGTCCCTGAAATGTTCCTTTGTGTTTTCTCTTCTTCTTTCCCTCTCTGCCCTGCCTTCCCACCAGGCTGGAAAGGCTAAGGGATGCTTTAAAGGACAGACCATGCAATACAGAGACTATTCAGCAAAATGGAAATGACCGTGGAATAGGCTTCCTGGGTGGGAATCCTGGCCTCACCAGCTCTGTAACATAGGCTTAGTTATTTGAAATGCTCGGGTCCCACTTTCTTCATTTGTAACAGGAGAACCACGATGATCCCTCTCCATCAGGATCTGAGCAGGGGGGTGTTGTCAGGTTTAAGTAAGCTACACCTTTGAGTTTGGAACTGAACCGGTGTGTTAGATGTACCTGTTATAATTAACCACCCACCCGTCCCCCATTCTACTACTCAAGCCTAAATTGGCCCCTTGAAGTCAGATGGCATCCATGCCCTGGAGGGCAGGGAGAAGGGACATATTTGCCAGGATAGGGAGCCCTAGTGCCAAGGGTCCTATCTTAGAGAAGACCACCAAGGAAGAAACAGCCCCTCCCTGTCTGTCTCCCTCTCCTCAAACACCCCTGCCTCCCTACCCTTCCTAACAAAGCTCCCCCTGACTAGCTTTCTACTACTTCCTACCACTGCCCAGAAGTGCTTTACACTTAACCATCGTCACCCCAACTAAAATCCTGTGACCAGGGTGCAGCTCTTATCCCAGTTTTACTGATGTTGAAACTGAAGTCCCGAAAGGTGAAGTCACATGCCCAAGGTCTCCCAAGCAAAGGTGGCATTTAAACCTCAGGCAAATTTGCCTCTAACCTCTGTGTCTTCACATGCCACCTTCACTGCCTGGTGGCAGCTCCTCAATTGGAGGCCCCCAGGTCCTATTCATTAATCATGTCAAAAGGTGAAGTACGTAGAAAGATCTTGGATTCCTTGAGAGATACCTACCCCCTCATCATTATTATTCTGTTTTTTTTTTTGGGGGGGGATACTGAGGACTAAACTCAGGGACACTCGGCCACTAAGCCGTATCCTCAGCCCTATTTTGTAGAGACAGTGTCTCACTGAGTTGCTTAAAGCCTCACCATTGCTGAGGCTGGATTTGAACTCGAGATTCTCCTGTCTCAGCCTCCCGAACCACTGGGATTACAGGTGAGCACCACCGCACCTGGCTATCCTCTTAGATCTTCTGAGTTTAGTTATCAACAATTTTATATGAGACATGAGAGTAGCATTAGTAGAGCTGTATTAGTTGCTAACATGTCAAAATATTTCCAAATTGGTTGGTAAGAAGCTGCTGACCTGACCCCTCCCCAATGATCCTTCTACCTTGGCACCTGGACTCTCCCCTAGTAACCCATCCCTGAGATGTACCTGTTATATGTACCTCCTCACCAACCAACAGGCAAGGGGTGATGCTGGTATAATGGAGGCTTCCTGCTACAGTGTTGTGGCTGGGGAAGCTTCTGACTGGTTGTGCCCTGGATTGCTCGGGTTGCTAAATATTTAGAATATCATATCGTTCCTGGGTGTATGTGTGGGTGGGGAGAGGGGACTGAAAAAACTCAAGGATGTTAGGGAAGATGGACCTGAGAGGTGGACAGCTCAGCTGAGCCAGGGAGCCACAGAGGAACAGGTAAGTAGGAAAGGGGTGGCCAGGTGGTCAGGGCCCAGGGTGATTGCCCGTCACTCACTGCAGGTAGCTGTTGTCCCGAGGCCCACAGCCTGGGCCAGCCCGAAGATGAGCATTCCAAAGTTGGTTGTTGCCTCAGCCTTGTGGATGGCTTCAGTAGTGCTGAGGTCCACTTCAGCGTATGAGAACTGACTGCCCTGCACAGGCACCCAGGTGAGTGTGGATCCCAGTTTGTGCCCATCCATGGTCAGCCCGCTGGTGTCATTTGTCTGTACCACCAGTATGACCACGTCCTCAGAGTCTGGAATACTCCTGATCACATAGGAAGGGCAGTAGGCTTCCACATCTGGGATCAGGATCAGGTAGGGGTCATAGGTCACATCATTCCTTTCCGCACCTGTGCCAAACAGCACGACCTGGATGCCTACATCTGCAGACAGGGTGAGTGGCTGCTTTGGCTTGACCTGCAACTCAAACACGTCACCCATCTGGAGCACACGGGAGCCAGGGGTACCCCCCTGGTTGTAGGTGAGGTTTGTGGTCTGGCTGGCCACAATGTAGACCAGATCGTAGTTAGACTGGGCGGCTAGAGGAGGGACCACATATTGTTTGCCCCAGGCAGATGTGGGTAACAGCTGTTCCATCACGAAGTCGCACTTCGTGTGCTTCTGGGCACAGCTGTGGCCAGAGAAAACAGCTACGGGGTTGTTGGCTGTGACCTTTGACCCCGAGAGATCAACTTTGCTCTGTAACTGGACCGATTCATAAGAGTTCAGAGTCACCTTTAGGACACTGCCGGCTGAGTAGGATTTTCCCTTGAACGTCACTGCCCCCTTCAGGTGGACGCTGACCTCAGCACCTTCGGAGCCAGCCAACACTGCAAACTCCCTGACATTTCGGGTTGAGACGTCAGCAGGTGTGACCACAAAGTACTCTGTGCCCAGGGCACTGACAGGTTGCAACAGCGTCAGGTCCGCTGAGCTGGGCTTAGCATTTAACGCCTGCACGGAGATGTTTTGGTCAGAGTGAACCTCTACCGCACCCATGAAGGTATTGGTGCCGGACATCTCAGCCTCAGCAGTGATGTTGACTGTGACTGTTTGCCCAGGTTTCACTTTGACCGTCTGCGAGGTTTTATCTGCGTGGCTGATGATGGAGACCGTGGCGATGTTTTCTGACAAACTGGAGATGAAGAGCTGGAGACTGGCCTTGCTGTACCCGGCCTGGTAATTCTGCAGGAAAGTCGCCAGGAAATCCATCCCGCCGGCATTCTTGGGGGTCGCTGTGACCTCCTGGGTCAACCCTTAAGAAAACGCAGTTGTGGGTCCATTTATCTAATCCTCCCATCCGAGAGCCAAGCCCTTGCCCTCTGTCTGAAAACATGCTGAAATAATTGCACCCCCCACCTCTTTATTTTCTTATTACTCATGCAACATTCATCTGTAAACCCTTCTGGTTTGTTTTTGTTTTTTTTCCCCCAAAAGCCAAACACTTTAAATCTGGCTCTCAAGCTTAAGTGCTACCAGGGCTAGGCCAGTAGTACAAACTGGAAAACCAGAGCACATATACACCACCTAAAGCAGGTTGTTGCTACTAGATTTAGCCAGTTATTAGGAGGGATTGTGGCCCTTTCTTTTTTAATACTTTACTTCCCTTCCTTTTTTCTTTAGTACTGGAGATTGAGCCAAGGGCCCTCTACCACTAAGCTACATTTCTTTTTATGTTTTTGATGCAGGGCCTCACTAAGTTGCCGAGGCAGGCCTCGAAGTTGCAATCCTCCTCCCTCAGCCTCCTGAGTAGCTGGAATTAAGGCATCACTGCACCCAACCATGTTCCTATTTTTTAAGAAAAACGATCTGAATTTTTCTTGGAAAGTGCCAACCCCAAATTATTTTGTGCACCAAAGGGCACACACTGACTGAAGTCAGCTGCCAGTGTATAAATTCTGTCTTAATAGGACTTAGGGGGTTTGTGAAGAGGATAAAAGGAAGAAGGGTATTACAAAAGAGAGGACAATGTATCTTCTAAAAGTAGAGGCAAGTAGGGCTTCCCAACATCCCTGAACAGGGGAAGAAAGAAAGACAGAGACAGAGAGAGAGAAAAAAATGGGTGAATTCCACATTTCTCTGCAGAACCTAAAGGTCTCTGTCTCATGTCAATAGCCAGGAGGATACTGAGAGGTAGGTTTGTGGAGGGGACCCAAATGACTGGTACTAACCCAGGCAGGCAGAGTTTCCCAGATTGGAACAAGGACATGGATGAGGGGTGGATCTGACTTACCCCACAGGAGGGCTGCTCCGGCCCAGAGTGTCCACCAGCTCCTCAGGGAACCCATGTCTGCGGTAGGGAAAGAGAGGGGGTCATAGGAAGTTTGCCTGCTGGTCCTGCCAGAGACTATCCTGGAGAGGACAGAAGGGGCCAGTCTCAGGACAAGGTTTACTTGGGCACTAGCAAGACTGAGGCGGGAAGAGAACTTGGGTAGTTGGGGCAAGGTGGGCCCAATCCAAGGGTGTGGGTGTGTGTGTGTGTGTGTGTGTGTGTGTGTGTGTAGGGAAGGCTGAATGTCCAATAGGTGGTGGGATGAAGTGGAAGAGGCAGGAACCAGGGATGAGGATGAGGACTTGGCTGTTCAGAGGGTCCAGGGAGGAGAAGGGTCTGGAGCCAGAGGCAAGAGTAGGGGACTTGCTGTTCCTTGCTGTTCCACTTCTGTGGGGGACCCCAGCCCTTCTCACCTGCAGGTCCCTGGAGCTTTAGGGTGCACCTGCAGGCTGGGTTATATAGTGGAGTTTCTTAGCCCCTCAGGCCACGCCCGGGGCCACCTGCCAGGCAAATGATGCCAACTTCCTGAAGGAGGCTGCTGATCTCAGGGCCAGGTGGAATGGGGAGCCCCGAAGGCCTGGGCAGGGTGGAGTCGGGAGCCTGGGTGCTGAGCGGGGTGTGAGAACAGCTGGTGGCTGTGTCCTTGGAGTCGACAAGAAATTCCGTACAAATTACTGGAGGGGTGGCATTCCCGAGGGAGACAGCTGGGGAGCAGGGTGCCATGAGCCTGCATCTAGGCAGGGGTTGGGTAGAGTGGGGGTGGGGAGCAGGGAGGCAGCATTCTTGATGTTTGCTGGCTCACTGGCCAGATTTCTTCCTTTGGCCCCTGCCAGGAACAATAGCAAAAAGCCCATATCCGGGTCTGGACTCCTCCCCAGTCCCCCTGGGCTGATCGCTGGTCCCAAGCCACCCACATCCTGTTTCTAGGCACCAATCTGGGGCCAGTGTCTGGAGATGGGCATGGCTCTGAGGCCTAAACCACAGTGAGGGACACGATGCCTCCATCCCTAGTCCAGTTGAGGCTGTGTGTAAGGCCAGAGGCCTGTGTTTCCTGGTTTCAGACAGACATGTGGGTTTTGCTTCCTGTAGAATTATTTAGTTTGGGATTTGTTTTATTTTGTCCTGTGGGGATTTTTTTTTTTTCCATTAGAAGGGACTGGCTGAACAGGTTTTGGGTCATTGTATCCTCTGCACACCCCAGAATTTGCCTGAGAAGAGACATGGGGGTCATAGGGGGCACACACCGAGCAGAAGACATAGCCCAGAGGTCCCGTGGACTTGCTGAGACGGAGTCAGTGCTTCCTGGAGGGCTGCCTGACCCATGCTCTGCTCCCCTCCTCCTGACCTCTGGAATCCCTGTTTGCTGAGGAGTCTCCCCTAGAAACAGCAGCTGCAAAGCCTAGCTGTCCTCTCGGTCAACACCCCAGCAGCTGCTGGCCCCAGGACTCCTCCTTCCTTATCACTGAGGCCTGGACCTCTGGGCAGCCATGGTGGGTGGAGGCTTTTCCCTCCCTGGGGCTCTGGCCACCTCTGCACCCACCCAGGGCAGGTTCTCGGAGTAGAAGATAAAGGCTCAAAGTTGACTGGGACCTAAAGTCAACCAGGAAAGTGACGTGGATAAATAAGAGTCTGGAGAAAAGCCAGAGGGGCGAGAAACAGGCAGGAGTGGGGACCCTTGAAAAGTGGGAGCTTGGGAGGAGGGCTGTCTTGGTGCCTGAGGAGTTTGAGGATTGGGAGAGAGGACCACTGGGTCCCTGAGGGAAATAAGGACTGGGAGGTGAGGCCATTGGGATTCCTGAAGAGGGAACAGCGATTGCCAACCAAGATGTTGGATTCTTCCATGTGGATACCCTTCTTGTCATCTAAGACAGATACATTAGGATGAGCTTTCAGGGAATGACTGTGGCCCTCAAGCCCCTCTAGACTTTGGGGTCTCCCCTGATTAACATCAGAGAGAAGCCTCCCCCTTCAAAGTCCATCCATGCTTTCTGCAGCCAGAGTCCCTCCCCGGCGGGGTGGCAGGCAATCTCACAAATACTCTGTATTTGACAATCCTCTGGGACTTTTTCTATTTCTCCTTTCAGGTGTGTTATGACACACCCCTGGGCCCTACCCCATATTATACCTATTCTCAGGAATCCCACTGCTGACCCCGGAAATAACCTCTGGGGACACTTCCTTATGGTCAGAGAAACCACATTTATTCTGCTGCAGGCTCCTTGCTCTGAGCCCAAACAAGGGCGTTTGCACCTCTGCGCCTTTCAGCCTCTCTCTGTGTACAGGGGGTTATTAATTATACACCATTCCAGACCCCTGGAACCCTTTGGCTTGTGTGGTCTTTATAGACCAAGGCACAGCTGGAGAACACTTACTCTCTCCAACTAAATTTATATTTGGCAGAGATTTCTAACTTCCTTCTGACTTCATTCTGACATGCTCTGGATCCCAGCATCTGACTTCCATTTGCCAGGGAACTGTTTTTGCTAAACTCTCCAAAGACCTGTTATTTACCATGTGGTTCTAGTTCCTTCTCTGGAACATTTTTCATCCACATATCCTCTGTGAAACTGTCTAGTGCCCTGTTTCACTTTCTTCAGGATCTTGTGTTACTTTGGTTGTTTTCTACTATCACCTCTTTAACATTGGGATTCTCAGATTCTCTCTCTCTCTCTTTTTCACCTCTTTTTCTAATTTCTCCTCCCTCCTGCTAGGAAAGCCCCCTTAAGCAGTTCGATATAACTTTTTGCAATGATAGGAACTTTATATTTTGTGTTGTCCAACATGGTAGGCCATTGAGCTGTGGGACTTGTGTGGCTATTGAGCCCTTGAAATGTCACTGATGTGGCAGGGGAACTGAATTTTTAACTTAGTTACATTTAAATGGCTAATTGTGTGTAGCTCCCATATTAGCACAAAATTCTAGGGCTGTTGGTAGCACAGGCCCCATTTCATCTACTTATCTAGCTGCCTGTGTATCCACCCAACCACATATCTCATTGCTTATTCTTTTTTATACTCCTTTGCCATCCTTGTTGTCTTTTTATAGGCAATCATTCTGATGTGATTCATGGGTCTGTTTTAAAAATATTTTATTGAAATAAAATATACATATTAATATGTACACAAATCATAAATGTATACAGCTCTTTAAATTATCACAAAATGAACACGCCCTATAACCTTCACCCAGGTTTGAAGAGAAGATTCCCGCATCCCAGAAGCCCTCTAAATACTCTCATTCCACTACTATGCACTCCATACCTCCCACAGGTAGCCGGAATTTTGACTTCTAACACCACGGATTATTTTGCTTGTTTTTGAATTCTATGTGAATAGAATCATACGTTTGCATCATTTTGGGATTGGCTTGTTGTAATCCATGGTATCCTTGTACATGTAAATTACAGTTTATTTTCTATGCTACTCGGTTGTATATAAAAAAAAAAAACACCACATTTTTACCCATTCTGCTATAGAGCATCCCGATTATTTCCACTTTGGGCTAAATGGATTCGGTCTTTTCGTGCACACATACACAATTTCTTTTGGGATATAGCATGAAGTTTCTAATTATAAATTTGCCAGGTTATTGGGCTCAGCTTTAGATGCTACCCAAAGTTTCAAAGTTAATGTACAAATTTAAACTTCCATAATCACCATATAACCACTCTGGTTGGTTGACACGTGCACCAATATATTCCAGAAGCATAGAGGTATTGGGTTGTGATTTTAATTTGCATTTCCTTGATTATCTGAGGTTGAGCACATTTCGTATATTTATTGGCCACTTGAAACTCTTCGTAAATTTAGCAATGTGCTTATTCAAATCTCTTGCCCATTTTTCTGTTAGGTTGTCTTTTTTCTTATTGATCAGTATGAATTCTTTATATCTTCTGGATTCAAATCTGTTTGATGTTTACCTGTTTTGCAAATATTTTCCTCCATTCTGTGACTGCAAATATTTTCATCCATTCTGTGATTTTTTTTGTGTGTGTGTTTTTATTTCTTGACTGTGTTTTATTTTTTAACTTTTTAAATTGATTTTTTAAAAAATTACAGCAGAATGCATTACAATTTTATTAGATGTATACAGTACAATTTTTCATATCTCTGGTTGTATATAAATTATGTTGACACCAATTCGTGTCTTCATACATGTACTTTGGATGATCATGTCCATCACATTCCACCATCCTTGCTAATTGTGTTCTTGATGATAAATTCTTCAATTTTAACATAGTCTTTCTATCAACCTGAATTGTTTTTGTGACTAGCTGCTCCTTGCCACTATGATGAGTCTCCTAATCCACGAATATTGTATGTTTTTCTATTTATTTGGATCTTCTTGGATTTATTTCACCAAAATTTTGAAAAATTTCCACATATAGATCCTGTACATGTTTTGTTAGGTTTGTACTTAAATATTTCACTTTCTTTGATGCAATTAGAAACAGTAGTGTCCTTTTAATTTTAGATTCCACATTTTCATTGTTAGTGTATAGAAATGCATTTGATTTTTTCATGTTGATCTTATATTCTGTAAACTTACAGGACCGACTTACTAATTCTGGGAGTTTCTATAAGATTTTCAAATGTAGAAAATCATGTCATCTAAAAACAAGGAGAGTTTTATTCCTTTCCAGTTGAGGTGTGTGTGTGTGTGTGTGTGTGTGTGTGTGTGTGTGTGTCTTGGCTTTGCCCTATTGAACTGGCTTGAATTTCTACTATCGTATTGAATGAATGTGAGAGTCAACAAACACCCTTGCCTTTTTCCTAATCAGGAAATCATTCAGCCTTTACTATGAACTATGATATTAGCTGTAGTTTTTTTGTTAGATGCTGTTTTATCAGGTTGAGACAGTTTCCTTCTGTTTCTAGTTTGCTGAGTTTTATCAAAAGAGAGTGTTGGATATCGCCAAAGACTTTTCCTGTATCATACAAATTTTCTTCATTATCTTAACATGGTTGACCACATTAATTAATTATTTATTTTAGAGACAGGGTCTCACTGAGTTGCTTAGCACCTCCATTTTGCTGAGGCTGGCTTTGAACTAACTGGCTATCCTCCTGTCTCAGCCTCCTGAGCTGCTAGGATTATAGGTGTGCACCACTGTGGCACAATAATTTATGTTTGATATTAAGGAAGTCTTGCAAACCTGGGAAAAATCCTACTTGGTTATGGAACATAATATTTTTTTACACATTGCTGGATTCGGTTTTCTAGTATTTTTGAGGATTTTTTAATCCAAGTTTATGAGCGAGAGAGTCTAATTTTCTCTCTCTCTGCTCTCTTGCATCTCTTTCTTGTTTTTTTAACGTCTTTGTTCAGTTCGAACATCAAGGTAACATTAGATTAGCCTCATAGAAGGAGTTGGAAATGCTCTCTTCTGTTTTCTGGAACAGACTGCATAAAATTGGTTCTAATTGTTTTAAGTGTTTAGAAGAATTTTCTGGTGGAACTATATGTGCCTGGAGATTTCTTTTCCTCTAGCACTTCTTTAAGCTATTCAGATTTTCTATTTTAAATTGGTTGAGTTTTTAGGGTTTACGGGTTTTGAGGAATTGATCTATTTCATCCAAGCTGTTAAATTTGTGAGCATAGGGTCTCTATTGATATACCAGCTTTCATTCTTCATATTGGTAACTTGTGCTTTCTCTCTTTTCATCTTCGTCACCAGTCTTTCTAGATGTTTATTAATTTTGTTGATCTTTTCAAAGAACCAGCTTTGTTTCATTGATTTTATTTCTATTATGTTTTTCTTGTTCGATGTTATTAATTTCTAATCTTTTAAAATTTTCTTTCTTCTGATTCCTTTGTTTATTTTGGTCTTCTTTTACTACTTTCTTGGGTAGGAGCTTCGATTATTGGTTTGAGATCTTTCTTCTTTTCTAATGTAAACATTTAGTGCAATAAAGTTCCCTTCCTCATCTGCATCTCACATATTTGCTATGTTCAATATTCATTTTCACTAATTCTGGGTTTTTTTTTCCCTTGAGATTTCCTCACTGGTCCATGGATTATTTAGATGTGAGTTGTCTAATATCCATGTGATTGGATGTTTCCTAGCCTATTCTGTAATGTTCAGAGAACATACCGTAAATATTCCAATTCTTTCAATTTTGTTGTTTGACTTATTTCCCAGTATGAGGCTCATCATGCGGTGCTGGTCTTTCTGTTCCTGGATTATCTCACTTAACATAATGGCCTCCAGTTCCACCTATGTTGTTGCAAATAACAGGATTTCATTCTTTTGTAGTTGAAAAATATTCCATCATGCACACTTGTTTTCTTTAACCATATATCAGTCAATAAACACTTGGATTGTTTCCATGAATATAGGGTGTCTCCAACTTTTTGTGTCTTCTTCAATTTCTTTATTTGGAGTTTAAAAATTTTTATTATTTATGATAAAATGAAAGATCTTTAGATTTTTCACATCTTTAGTTAAATTTTTTGCTAGATTTTTAAGCTTTATTTATTTATTTATATTTGGTACTTGGGATTGAACCCAGCAGTGCTTAACCACTTAGCCACATCCCCAATCCTTTTTTTTGTTGTTGTTTGTTGTTGTTGTTGTTTTTGAGACAGGGTCTAGCTAAGTTGCCCAGGCTGTCTTCAAACTTATGATCCTCCTGCCTCAGCCTCCCAAGCTGCTGGGTTTAAAAGATGTGTACCACCACAGCTGGTTTATTTTTGTAGCTATTTTAAATGGGTTTGCGTTCTTCTTTTCTATTTCAGATAATTTGCTATTGGTGTATAGCCATGTTACTTATTTTTGTTAATTTTATATCCTGCAACTTTACTAAATCCATTTTATTAGTTTTAACAATTTTTGGTGGAGTCTGGGATTTTCTATATATAAGATCATGTCGTCTGCAAACAGAAACAATTTGACTTCCTCCTTTCCAACTAGGATGCTGTTTCTCTTTGCTTCATTGTTCTAGCTAAGATTTCCAGTACTATATTGAATAAAAATGATGAAAGTGAACATCCTTCTCTTAATCCAGACTTTAGAGAGAAAGTTTTAGATTTTTCCCATTCTCAGAATAAGGTTAGCTGTTGGTGTAGTATAAATGGCCTTTATTCTGTTGAGATGTGTTCCTTTCATACCTAATTTGTTCAACACTTTTATCATGAAAGTATGTTGAATTTTGTCAAATGCCTTCTCTGCATCTATTGAGATGATCATGTGGTTTTTGCTCTTCATTCTGTTTGAGTGGTTTTTCTTTTCTTTTTTTTTTTGGTCCTGGGGATTAAACTCAGGGTGCTTAACCACTGAGCCACCTCCCCAGCCCTATTTTGTATTTTATTTAGAGACAGAGTCTCACTGAGTTGCTTTAGGCCTTGCTAAATTGCTGAGGCTGGCTTTGAACTCTCAATTCTCCTGCTTCAGCCTCCCAAGCCACTGGGATTACAGGCATGTGCCACCGCACCCTGCATGTTTTAGTGTTTTTTTTTTTTTAATAATTGTTTTTTATTTATTTTTATTTTTATGTGGTGCTAAGGATCAAGCCCAGTGCCTCACGCAGGCTAGACAAGTGCTCTGCCACTGAGCCCCAGCCCCAGCTCCTGTTTGAGTGTTTTATTATATTTATTTTGGTATGTACATGTTGAACCATTCTTGCATTCCTGGGATGAATCTTACCTCCACCTTGATCAAAGTGAATAATCTAATACTCACTAAATACGCTGTTGGATTTGAGTTGCTAGTGTTTTGTTGAGGGATTTTGTATCTATGTTCATCAAGGAATTGGCCTGCCTGCAGGGTTTTTTTCTTGCTTTTTTTTCGTTGTTGTTATTATGTCCTTTTCTGATTTTTGTATCAGGAAAATACTGGATTCATAAAATGTGTTAGGAAGAATCCCTTCCTCTTCAATTTTTGAGACAAATGTAAGCAATAGGTGTTAATTCAGCTTTAAATATTTGGTAGAACTCAGTAATGAAGCAGTCTGGTCCTAGGAGACTCTTTTCCCAAGAACACTCTGTCACTGAGCAACATCCCCAGTCCTTTTTATTTTTTATTCAGAGACATGATCTCACTAAATTTCCCAGGCTGGCCTTGAACTTGTGATCCTCCTGTCTTAACCTCCCAAGTCACTGAGATTACAGGTGTACATACTGCACCCAGCCTGGGAGATGTTTTATCACCAATTCAATCTTGTTATTTGTTCTTGGTCTGTTCAGACTATTTCTTCATGATTCCGTCTTGGTAAGGTGAAGTATCCAGGAATTTTTCAATTCCTTCTAGATGATCAGATCTAATCTCTAAAGACTCTTTGTGTCTCTGTAAATTTCCATTGTAACATTTCTGTTTTCATCTCTGATTTTATTTGAGTTTTCTTTCTTTGTATTAGTCTACCTAAGAGTTTGTCTACTTTGATTATTTACAGTTCTTGAACACTGAAAGAGAAATGGGATTATGAATCCATTTGTAGTACTTGCTGAAATTAATACAATTACCCGGTTTATCAAGTATTGACCAAAGCCCAAACAAATAAATAGCAGTTGTACTTGAATTGCCAAAGACTGTCAGTCAATACAATGGACTATTACTTGGCAAAAAAAAAAAAAAAGGAATGAACTGTTGATACACACAACAACACGGATAAATCTCAGAATAATTATGCTGAATGAAAGAGTACATGCTGTATGATTCTATTTGCATAAATTTCTAAAATAAAATCAATTTCTAGGATAGAGAGGTAAGGAGTGTCAGGAAGAAGGTGAACATAAAAGGATATAAAGGAATATTTGAAGGTGGTAGATGCATTCATTATCTTGATTCTGGTGATGATTTTATATGTATGTACCTGTGCCAAAGCTTATCCAATAGTGTGCTATTTATTGTACATTAGTTATACCTGTTTTTTTAAAGCTGTTGTTTTCAATAGCTTGAAAAAATAGATATAAATATACCAAAAGTAATGCAGAATATTTATATTGAAAGGGATGACACACTAAAAACTGATATCAAAGAAGACCTAAAGAGAGAGAGACACATCATATTCGTGGTTGGAAGAGTTCATATTCCTGATTCCCCCCAAATTGATCTATAGATTCAACACCATTCAAAAAGAAATTCCAGCAGGGTGTGTGTGGTGAGTGTGTGGAGAGAGAGAGAGAGAGAGAGAGAGAGAGAGAGAGAGAGAGAGAAAGTTATAGATCAAACATATTACATGTTAATACTTGGAGAAACTGGACAAAGAGTATGTATGGTTCTTAGAAATTTGCTGTGACTCTGAAATTTTAAAATAAGAAAAATTTGAAAAGGATTTATACTCCATTGCTTTATCATATATTTTTCTTTTACCCACATGACATATTTCATGAACATATCACTACATATTCTACAACTTTTGTAAAAACTGGATTGTAGTCTGCAGTAGATGGATGTCTCCAAGGCTACTTTTCCAGTTATTTTTAATGTGTTTATTTTATTTTATTTATTTTTATGTGGTGCTGAGGATTGAACCCAGTGCCTTACCCTGTGGTTTACCACTGAGCTACAGCCCCAACCCCTATTTTTTCAGTTATAGTTAAACATTGACAATGGATTTTCCCTGAGTTTAAACCTCACCCATCCTTGGCTCATATTATTACCACCTTCTGAATGGTTCAGAATCCCCCTCCCCCTCCACCCTTGAATTGGTAAATCTCTTCATTCCTAGGATTTTGATAGCCATTGTGAGGACAGGGTGAGCCCAGACCAGAGTCCACCAACCCTCTGAAGCTCACAGATGAGTTTCATTTGGCCACAATATATTTTAAAATGCTTGAATTAATGAGCAACATTTAAAATTCTTAAAATCTTACTTGAAAATCTGGATTTTCCACATTTTTTTTTCAATGTCAAGGATCAAACCCAAGTCTTTTCATATGCTAGGCAAGTACTTTATCGATGAGATTCAGCTCAGCCCTCAGATTGTGTCTTCTTTTGAATCATCAGATCTAGTAGCAGTGACCCCACATTCTGGCACAGCTGTCATATAGTGGGAGCTGAGTTTCGGCGGCCCCCTGGAGACAGAGACAAGGTTCTCTGTCAGTCTGCTCTTGTTTACTTGCTTGTCTGCTGACTCCTGTATACACTCAGCCTCACCCAGGGCCCCTGGGTGAGGAATATCTTCACTCAGAACATCGTGAGGACAGGGTGAGCCCAGACCAGAGTCCACCGACCCTCTGAAGCCCACGGATGAGTTTCATTTGGCCACAATATATTTTAAAATGCTTGAATTAATGAGCAACATTTAAAATTTTTGTTGTTCAGGACTTCTTTTAGAAGGCAGTTTGGTGGGGAGAAAGACCCAGAAGGGCTGTTCCTGTTTCTAGGTTCCCATCTGTTAAAGGGCCTCTGTGTGCTGTTCTGAACTGGGTGGGGGGTGGGGAGAAAGATCATCATAATAGGGTGCAGGTAAAACAATAATGCTTACTTCAAATCCCACTTTAATTTGAAGATTAAATCAGACAATGTATATAAAGCACTTAAGAATCCCTGACACAAGGTAAAAGGCAAGGACTCTATATCATCATTGATTACTTTTACTACCTAATTCCCAAGATCACGAAGTAAAGTACTGATCAAAGAACCAGAAACACAGTCAGCAAATAGCTAGTTTCCTACTTGTAATTTAGGAAGTGGCTACTTAGAATAATTATCCATAAAAATTCCAAAAGGATACATTGATTTTCATTGCTGGAGTGGGCAGAGAGAACTTGGTGATAATTTGACTGGAGAGCAAAGCTTTCAGATGGGGTTGAGGCTGAAGCCTAGAAATTGAGAGGGTGGGAGGTTAAGATGATGGATTTCATTTTAAGTGATGCATTCTAAGTCCCAAGTAGAAACCCAGGATACAGAACCAAGAGTTGTCCAGTCAGAAGGGAAAGAGGAAGGATTTATTCCTGTCATTGTTTGAGCCTTGTTTCTTCATATGTAAAATGAGGAAAAGCAAACTTAC
The DNA here is from genome assembly GCF_047511675.1 of Marmota flaviventris. NCBI lineage: Eukaryota > Metazoa > Chordata > Mammalia > Rodentia > Sciuridae > Marmota > Marmota flaviventris. The sequence continues at coordinate 13,994,333 of NC_092515.1, read as the reverse complement.
TTTTGAGAAACCAACCTCTACCTCAGAGCAAAGCCTGTCCAAGGAAGGGGGTGTGACCCTTGTCCTTGGAAAGATCCACAGAGCACTCCTAGGCACACACTCACCCTGCTGAGTTGTTTATCTACAAATAACAGGAGAGATCTGCCACGCCAGGTGTCCCTGACTCAGTCAGGCTAGATGAGGACCCATAGCAACCCCCTAGCAACCACCAATCAGCAGGAGACAGGGAAAATACCTGGGATGCCAGATGACCCCCCAGTAGTTTATGGTGGTTGATAACATGTTGGGAAACCATGTAGTTCAGCACATACTCCCCTCGTGGCCTAAACCAATCAGTTCAAAGGAACCCCCCTCTTGTACTACCAATCACCCTTACCCAACTTGTTCCCACCAATGAATGTGCTAATCATGTTTTAGAGTTGTTTTATGATTTTCCCACTGTGTGTGATGATTGCTAAGAGATGCTACAATGTATGTGAAGTCCCTGCCTTCCCCAAAGAGTGTACAAAACTGCTGCAAACTCTGGGCTCGGGGGCCTCTCAGAATCACCAATTGCTGTGTGCACACAGATAACTGAGCTAGCTCGCAATAAACACCTCTTTACTGCTTACATCGATCTTGATCTCTGGTGGTCTTTTTGGGGTCCCGAATTCGAGCATAACACTTTTAAAGATTGTTTGGGATGATCATGGTTTGGAATTTGCCTGGCCAAAAGTAACTGCACAAATAGTATCCTGTGTAACAATCCACAACATGCCCACTAGATAGAAAAAAAAAAAAAACATATCAAAGACTGCCAATATCAAGTTATGCACAACTAGTGTGAGTTAAGTTAAAACAGCTCAGTAGTGTCTACTAAAGGTAAACACATACTTGTTCCCAAACCAGATATTTCACTCTTGAATATATTCTCCAAAGAATTAATACAGGCATACCCTCCACAACTCAAAATGGACTTGAATATTATAGCACCAAGACAGCCCCCAAATGGAAAACATCCATTCTGAGATATATTCATATATAGAATCTATCCAGAGTGAAAAATGAAAAAAAATACTATTTCTACCCACATTATGAATGAATCTTACAAACAAAATATTAAGAAAAAAAGCCAAATACATGGTAGATATGTTAACAAAGTCTCAGTTCTTGTCCCCAATGCCAATTCAATGAGGACACAGATTTGAGAAAAAGAAAAGAGAAGTTTTATTACATTGCTAGCAAAGGAGAAAAACAGGAGATTCCATTCCCAGAGGCCGTGATTCTGCCCATCCGGCGGATCCAGGAGTTTTTAAAAGGGTGATTCAAAGGCTACATTTCACAGGTTCTCTGTTGGAGTTGTATTTCACTTGTTAATGTGGGAGAGAGTCATTTATGAGTTCTTCTGGTGCCATCCACAAAATATGGTTTACTCCTGGGGAAGATATGGGCTCAAGGACAGATAACTCTACCTAGGATGGGGAGATAAGGTAACCTATTTCCCCTGAGATTAGGGAGGGGGAGAAACTAGGAGCAGGGAGAGAGGAAGACAAAGAAACATGTCCTTTTAAGAACAAGTCAGAGTGGCAGAGCAGCAAGGATTGTATTAAAACCATAAAGTGGACCACTGTGGCACTTCCCCACTGTCTACTTTCCATTTCTATGGAAGATGGGCAACAATATCTCCAAGCTGCTTCTCACCCTGACAGAGGGTGAAGTTGGGGAAGTAACCCAAAGTCCATGTTCTCTATCAAGTGGGGTGTGGATAGTTCAGGGTATTCAACATCAGGGCAGTCCAGAGGTCCATGGTGACTGTTGGGGAGTAACTGGACAAGGCACACATAGGGCAGGGATCTTGCTAAAACAATAATAAACAAAACAGCACAACATTACTTTGTTTGTAAACAATGAGCACAAACACAGTTAATATTTCAGCCAGTCTCTGAAAACCATGAAGACAGTAATTTATACTCATGTCAGTGAAACACAGATGGAATTTATCCATGCAGGAGGTTAGGACAATTTGTAGGTCAATGAGATCAGGCTCAAATTGACTCAGGACAAACTTGTGACTCTAGAGTCCTTTGTGATGGTTAGTATTAGGCACTCCCACATAAAAAAACCCTTTCTTTATAGCCTGCAGTTTTATTTACTTTTGGTAGGACTGAAACCAGTGTACATCTCAAGTCACACTGAAAGAGCCATTGTCTCTCCTAAATGTCTGTGTAGGATTGGGCTTTGGTCATACTCTCCTGCCAGGTGTTTGAGAACACATTGGTCAAAACTGACCCTCTTCCTATCTTCCACTTACTAAGAGGTAGCTGAGATTCTTCAGAGATCACTCTTGGGAACGTGTGAGAAGCCTCTTGGCTCCTTTAGACTTCCTATACCAGTGGAATTATCTGCCAGGATGGGTCAGGGTCTTGCTGACCATATGTGATTTGTCTTGACAGCATCAGGGACAGGTCCCTCTCCAATGACCCTCCTCTTTGCAGAATGTGCACTGGTTGGCTTTCTGTTCTCTAGTGTCCTCTTGATCCCCCTGACACACTAGAGTTGCAAGGCCCAGTGAGGGCTTCCCTTGTTCTCTGGATCCTGACTAATCTTTGAGGGCAAGGTCCAAAATATTGACTGGCTTTTTGCTTGATCCTTTTATTTCCTTGACTTTGGTTTCTCATTTTTTGGTTTTAAAGATCCATCAGACCAGTTTCACCAATCTTGAAGTGGGAGTAATAGGTTTGTACCTTCCATATCTATAATTTTATAGTTACTCCTTCCATTTAGTTAAGGTCAGTATTGTTACTGGAAGCCAGACTTAAATCCTGTCTGTCCTGTAGGTGATGGCTTGTTATCTCAATTTAACTCAGGTTCATTTATTACAAGTAGTACCTCTGCAAAAACACTAACAGAAATAGTTGAAAAATTTACAAGAATATACAAAATGAAATTAACAGAGCAAAACGTTCAGTTCTTGTAATAGCTATGAACCAAGAAATGTGATTTCTTTAACTTTTATTTATTTATGTATTATATCCCCATTTTTATTTTGAGATCACAGTAGTGGTTAGAACAAAAATCTATGTTTTGAACACAACTTGAAATGAGCTTAAGTTTAGCCTATTTTGGAGCCACCCTAACATGGAGTAAGGTGAAAGGCAGAGCCTCATTTCAGGTAAGGCGGAGCTCTTGACAAATAACACAATACACCATTACATCTGAAACATGAATCAAACAAAGGCTAAGAGAGCTTTTAACTTTCCTTTCGTGGAAAAAAGTGACAAAATGTTTTCATGATTTACAATGTTAACCTTTAAACAGATCAGGCTTTCCTTATTACCTTCCAAAAATACATTCAAATTCTCCTCCCTATGTAAAGAGTAACACAAAATTCTATATATAACTTATTGACAGCAGGTTACCTTTATCCAGTTATAAAATATTAAATGACATGTCAACTTTGGAAAAGTATCCCAGTTTACCGTGTTGAGTTGGCATTGTACAGAAATTAACAGCCATATTGATCTAGAAACGTTAAACTTAATTTTTTTTTCCATTTGTACAGGGGTAACGCACTGTATTAAATATGTAAGGTCTTATCTACGTGGGTTTGATTACAGAAACTAATAAAGTATTCTCTAAATAATGAAAAAAAATTAAATTACATAAGTGAATACCAACAAAGTATGTAATTTCTATATAAATCTGAAGGAGACTATTGCTACAGACAATTTTAGTTTGGAGAACACCAACTTGGTAAAATGTTCTCACAAGTTTTACATTTTAAAAAGATTTGTATACTTTTAAAAATTTTTAAAAACTTTTGGTTGTAGATGGGCACAATATCTTTTATTTTATTTATTTATTTTTATATGGTGTTGAGGATTGAACCCAGTGCCTCACACATGTGAGGTTAGTGCTCCACCACTGAGCTACAACCCCAGCCCAAGGTTTGTATGCATTAAGAACATGAATGCATCTAATATACAAAGAACCCAGTAATGGTTAGCATCATAATTACGCAGAACTCCTTGTATTAACTTGGTTTCACTTTAAAAGTAGAATTTAGAATCCATATTATATGGTAATAATAATCACAGGTCTGCATAGGTTAGCAGTACTAGCAAAAATCGGAGGATAGCCTTAGATCTCTTACACATTTAGGAAACAGTGTTAATGATCAGAAATAGACTTAGTCAAAGGAAACAAATACAAAACAGGTCTTCAAATGACAGTGTGACCCTTCTATGTCAGATACAACGTATAAAAGAGAGCACTTATTGGTAATCTTGTGGGTAAACACATAAACTTTCATTTTATACACTTTTACATAACACTTAGACAAGACTCATACAAAACATAGTTCATAGATGTGTCCATATATCTAATCATAAATATTTAGGATGTCAACTATATTGTTACAAGGTAAAATAATTGTTGTTTATTTAACCAGTTGTGAAGTAAGTAATCATTTAAAAGACTTTAAAGCAGGTACAAATGCTAATTTCTTTAAGACATAGTTTCCCAAAGTAATAAAACCTAATAGATACAAGGAAATTTTCTGGACATATTAGAACAGATCAATGTTTCAGACTTTGCTTTATATCAGTACATTAAAATCTGAACAGTTTTGACTGGCTGTGCTAAGTATAGTCAATTTAATCAGATACACAAACTTTTGAGATTTACCTTCCACAAACCTTCTGCAACTTACATAGACATTCTACAACTTATTTACAAAACCTTAGTTTTGTTCTCTCTTTCATCTTGGACTTTAGCACAAGAATACTACTTTAACAAACAAAATACGTTCTCATCCCTAAACTTTTCTTTTACCTTCTAATTTTCTGTATTAAAATACATTTCCATACCTTTAGCTTTTCTGTATATCTTTCCTGGTTTCAGTCCCTTTTGAAAAATTATATTCTGAAACAGTCCTGGTGAATGTTATCTGTGTATTTAATTTCACAACAAATTTCATCCCAGGAGAGGGCTGGACAATATGGCATACACAAAAACTGTGCCTTAATCTTTTCTTAATCCCAAGTGGCATTCCAAGAGGTTGGAGCACAGTATATTTCTGAGCCTGACCTGCCTCCCTTATCGTTACCATGATGCCACCAACTTCAAGGGAGTTCCCCACTGTCAGTTGTACCTCTAGATACAATTGACAAAAAGCCCAAAGAGTCTCCTTTGGGGCTTTTTTCCTACACTAGGCATATTGATATTCAATGGAGGAAGCCCTTACCATACTTTTCTTCAGGCTTCCTTGATGATCTCTTTGCAGAGGCTTCCAACAAAACATGGGTTGGCCTTAGTTTGTTTTTTCTTTCCTGGGTGCAGTTGTTTATCCCGCCAGTCTCCCCAGCCATTTAATTTGATGGGATACTGTCATGGCAAGAATTGCTCTGCCCCAGTGATGGATATCACGTGGCCAAATGAGGTGCCCTGACAAATCTCAAAATGGGAGACCACTCCTGTCCCCAGGGCATAACTAACAATGCTACAACCTACTGCCACATCCTTTGTGGCCAGCAGCCTCAAGGGCAAAGGGGACTGGAAGAAAGGGCAGAGGCCAGGTTGTCTTTGCTCATTTTTCTGGAATGTTTTCCCTCCCCAGCCCGGGAATGGTGTTCCTGACCCACAGTGAGATGACCTGTAGCTGCCCGGGGCCAGGCTGAGGAACAGTGGTGAAACTTCCAGCACTGGGTTGAAAGGATTTAAAACTTATTTTTAACTCTTTCTTCTGGTGCCCTGCTAACCTTCACACCAGCTGCAGTGCCTTTTTGCATCCTCAGCTCAGTTTCTGACTATTCAGACTCCTTATCATGCAACTGCATAAATACCTATATATACAGAATCTCCTCCATATGCTTTACCTCTGACAGACCAACTCCAACTGCAAGAGGGCATAATAATCCAGAAAAGTCACTCAAAGGCCAGATTGTGTTCCAGTAAATCATTTTTCTCTAAGACAGGCTTATACCTATAGGTGACCCATTCAGCTAAGATCTCTCTTCTCAAGAGACTACCAGTAAGAGAAACACAGCATGGTCCATGTTTTAAAAGGCCAGTAACAAATAATAATAATAATAAGAAGAAGAAGAAGAAGAAGAAGAAGAAGAAGAAAGACAGACAGACAAACAGAGAGAATCCCTAAATCATGATTAAACAGGGGAATCTTTAAAAACAGACAGACCTGCACATACAGAACTTCTGCCACTAACTTTCCATCTGAAAGACCAACTCCAACTGCAAGGCTGTATAATTCAGAAGGCCATTCAAAGGAAAGATTACAGTAGAACACCATCTTTTTCTTAGGCTTATACCTTCCCAAGAAAGCCAGAGTGGGGGCTTCTCTCAGATCCCACCGGGAGTGCCAAATTTGTTATCAAAAGCTCAGTCCTTGTCTCCAAACCCCATTCAATAATAAGGACATAATTTTGAGAAAAAAGAAAAAGAAACACAGAAGCTCCTGTCTCAGAGGCTGTGATTCTGCCCATCAAGGGGAACAGGGTTTTTTTTTTTTTTTTTTTGTTTGTTTGTTTGTTCTTTTGGTGGTGCTGGGGATTGAACCCAGGGCCTTGTGCATATGAGGCAAGCTCTCTACCAACTGAGCTATATTCCCAGCCCCTTGGGGTTTTTAAAGAGGTGATTCAAAGGCTACATTCCAAGTGTTCTCTGTTGGAGTGTAATTCACTTGTTAATGTGGGAGAGAGTCAATTATGAGCTCTTCTGGTGCCATCCACAAAGTCTGAATTATTTCATTCCTGTGTGGATGTGTGCTCAGGGATACATAATTGTGTCTGGAATGGGGAAGAAAGGTAATCCTGTTTCCCCTGAGATTAGGGAGGAGGAAGGTATTAGGGAAGAACTGGGAGAGAAGAAGAGAAAGAAACATGATCTTTAAAAAATAAGTCACACTAGCAGAGCAGCAAGGGCAATATTCAAAACATAAAATGGTTCCCTATTACAACTGGTGTAGGAGTCTTGGTTAAGTGAGACTCAAAAATCTAGGGATATTTACTCTCTCCTGGTCTCTTCTAGGTTTTCATCTGGTTTTTGCAACTCTAGTGTGTCAGGGGGATCAAGAGGACCCTAGAGAACAGAAAGCCAACCAGTGCACATTCTGCAAAGAGGAGGGTCATTGGAGAGGGACCTGTTCCTGATGCTTTCAAGACAAACCACATATGGTCAGCAAGACCCTGACCCATCCTGGCAGAAAACTCCACTGATAGAGGAAGCCTAAAGGAGCCAAGAGGCTTCTCACACGTTCCCAGGAGTGATCTCTGAAGAATCTCAGCTACCTCTTAGTAAGTGGAAGATAGGAAGAGGGTCAGTTTTGACCAATGTGTTCTCAAACAGCTGGCAGGAGAGTATGACCAAAGCCCAATCCTACACAGACATTTAGGAGAGACAATGGCTCTTTCAGTGTGACTTGAGATGTACACTGGTTTCAGTCCTACCAAAAGTAAATAAAACTGGAGGCTATAAAGAAAGGGTTTTTACGTGGGAGTGCCTAATATTAACCATCACAAAGGACTCTAGAGTCACAAGTTTGTCCTGAGTCAATTTGAGCCTGATCTCATTGACCTACAAATTGTCCTAACCTCCTGCATGGATAAATTCCATCTGTGTTTCACTGACATGAGTATAAGTTACTGTCTTCATGGTTTTCAGAGACTGGCTGAAATATTAACTGTGTTTGTGCTCATTGTTTACAAACAAAGTAATGTTGTGCTGTCTTGTTTATTATTGTTTTAGCAAGATCCCTGCCCTATGTGTGCCTTGTCCAGTTACTCCCCAACAGTCACCATGGACCTCTGGACTGCCCTGATGTTGAATACCCTGAACTATCCACTCCTCACCTGATAGAGAACATGGACTTTGGGTTACTTCCCCAACTTCACCCTCTGTCAGGGTGAGAAGCAGCTTGGAGATATTGTTGCCCATCTTCCATAGAAATGGAAAGTAGACAGTGGGGAAGTGCCACAGTGGTCCACTTTATGGTTTTAATACAATCCTTGCTGCTCTGCCACTCTGACTTGTTCTTAAAAGGACATGTTTCTTTGTCTTCCTCTCTTCCTGCTCCTAGTTTCTCCCCCTCCCTAATCTCAGAGGAAACAGGATTACCTTGCCTCCCCATCATAGGTAGATTTATATGTCTTTGAGCCCATACCCTCCCCTGGAGTGAAGTAAATCAGACTTTGGGGATGGGACCAGAAGAGCTCATAAATGACTCTCTCCCACATTAACAAGTGAAGTACAACTCCAATGGAGAACATGTGGAATGTAGCCTTTGAAATAACCTCTTTAAAAACCCCTGTTCAGCGGGGTGCAGTGGTGTGTGTCTATAACCCCAAGAGCTCAGGAGCATCATGAGTTCAAAGCCAGCCTCAGCAATTTAGTAAGGCACTTAGCAACTCAGCAAGACCCTGTCTCTAAATAAAATATTAAAAAAGGGCTTGGGATGTGGCTCTGTGTTTTTTTTTTTTTTTTTTGGTACCAGAGAGGTTCAATCCCTGGTACCAAAAGACAAAAAACAAAAACAAAACAGAACACCCCACCAAAAACGAAAAACCAAACCCTGTTCACCCTGATGAGCAGAATTATAGTCTCTAGGACAGAAATCTCCTGTGCTTTTCCTTTGTTAGCAAAGTAATAAAACTTCTTTTTCCTTTTTCTCAAAACCGAGTCCTCATATTGGAATGACATCAAGGGGGCAAGGACTGGGCTTTTGATAACACAGTGGTGCCACAGATATCCCCCACAAAAAGGGACGGGATGTCCCCATGAAAAGGAACCAGATGCATGGAATCAAGCATCTTGGCATGCACACCAGGGACTTGCCAAATGGCCAAGGCTGTCTGGACTTTACTGAGTTCAGTTTTCTTTTTATCAACGTGGATCAAGATGGAGCAAACTGTACCATCCAGAAAGAAAAATAGGGAGTTTCCCAAAGCAAAAGGAACTTAGCAGCTGCTGGGACAGTCCCTCAGTCCCTCCCTGTACTCACAGGAATACCTCCTCTGATTTGACCTGAGGCACACTCACCTGTCTCCTCACTTCCTGCAGTTGGCTCTCAACAAATTTGAATCCTCAGCACGGAAGTGGGTTTGCTTGGAGCGGTAGGCCTGCCCAAGAAAGCCAGAGCAGAGGCTTCTCTCAGGTCTCACCTGGAGTGCCAAATTTGTTACCGAAAGCTCAGTCTTGTCCCCAAACCCCATTCACTAATAAGGACATAATTTTGAGAAAAAGGAAAAAGAAATTTTATTACTTGTCCAGCAAAGGAGAAAACAGGAACTCCTGTCTCAGAGGCTATGATTCTGCCCATCAAGGGGAACAGGGGTTTTTAAAGAGGTGATTCAAAGGCTACATTCCAAGTGCTCTCTGTTGGAGTGTAATTCACTTGTTAATGTGGGAGAGAGTCATTTATGAGTTCTTCTGGTGCCATCCACAAAATATGATTTACTTCACTCCTGGGGAGGGTATGGGCTCAAGGACTGATAACTCTGCCTAGGATGGGGAGGCAAGGTAATCCTGTTTCCTCTGAGATTGGGGTGGGGGGATATGAATGAGCAGGGAGAGAAGAAGAGAAAGAAACATGTCCTTTAAAAAATAAGTCACACTAGCAAAGCAGCAAGGACTATCTATATTCAAAGCATAAAGTGGACCATTGTTACAGACACTGTACAGATCTGGAGAAAGTGATCTTTGCTGTTATTGGCAAATGATATTAATTATATGGGATGGGGAAAGGAAGTGCTTAGACTTTTGGAGGTTGTCTTTGTTGGGTTGCTTGATCCAGATGGCTGCTCAAGTTTTGCATTTCCTTGATTTGTAAGCAACAATAAGAATTTGTGCACCTGAATATGCTCATACTTCAACAGAAGTTTATTTAGTAAAAATTTGTAGCTGGTATGAAGGATGGCAGTGTACTAGGAGCAGAGGTTTTTGGGGACACACAGATCTGGGTCCCCATTCTGTTCGGCCACTTAAGCCCTGTGACTGTGGCAAGTGGTTTCATGGCTGCAAAGCCTGTTTCTCTCTCTCTGTAAAGAAAACACAACATGAGCTAGGATTTGGGCTTGGGAAGGTGTACCTTAGTGGCACAGTGCTTGTTTAGCATGCCTAAGGCCCGGGGTTCCATATCCAGCTTTAGCTGAAAAGCAATTCCAAGGGATGATGCATGCAAGGCTTAAGCATGGAATGTGGCATGGGTCTGCTGGTCTCTGGTATAACACAACTACAGGGCACCCTTATTTTCTTATTTCTCCAGCCTTATTTTCTTATATAGCCTTATTTTCTCCAGCCCAGAGTCTATTCAATTCGTTCCTCATTGAACCATGGACTCTAGGCTCTTCACTCCCAGAGTGGAGCCCGATTACCTTCAGGGACAGAATCTTAGGGGGCAGGCCACGCGGAGACCCATTCTGTGGAACCCCGCCCCAGGCCTCTCAGATCCCTCCACTAACAGGGAGTTACAGCCCATGGACCCCAGACTCTTCCCACAGAGCTCAGAATTTCCTGTTGAAAGAGCAGTGAGCTGGCGCCACCTCCTGGACAAAAAGCCCTAGAGGCTCTCCAGCACGAGCGCCGCCATCCCTTTCAACTGCTCACGCTCACATCTCCGAGCCCGCCCGCGCTTTTTCGCGATGCTGTCGCACAGCGCATGTGCTTATCTTGTGGGCGGAGCCCAGGACGAAGACTTCCCCACTCCCAGTCCATCCATCCCGCTCTCTGAGAGCTTAAACTACGTTTCCCAGGATCCTCTAGTGTCGGAGACTTCCGGCTGCGTCAGCGGAAACGGTGACTGGATCAGGCCGAACCCCGCAGAGGCCGGCTTGGTCACTATGGAGGAGATTGGCATCTTGGTGGAGAAGGCTCAGGTGCGGTGGGGACTTCGGCCTTTTAGTACCGGCCGGGCTTGGGGGAATGGTTGAAGCCAGACCTGAGTGGACAGCTGAGTGGACTTGGAGGATCCCAGTGCGACTCTGGGTGATTTTAGGGGCTTCGGTGGAGAACTTTGTGCGGTCCCGAGGCCTGACTGTGTGGTCGAGGGATGTGGGGAGGGTAAGACTCCGAAGGCGGAGCTGGGAGAAGAGGGTCTTTGACATTGATGGGTTTCGAGGCCTGCCTGGGAGGGCTTGGTGACCTCGTCGGCCCTTTGGGTTTGGGGTTAGGTCAGATGCTGGTGAGCGATGTGTGGAATGGGCCTGTGGCTAGGGGACTGTGTTCGGTGCTTTGCTGGGGTGGGGGGCATTGTGGTTTTATCTGGACTTGCCTGAGTGACGTTTGGGAGTCTCTTTTGGAGGGCAAATGGGAAATGAATGCTGGGAGTCTTCGAATGTATGGGGACTTTAACATCCTGTCCAGGAGAGCCGTGTAGCATTAGGAATCTGTGGAAGGGTGATGGGGATGCTGGGATGTGGTAAGAAGTTGATGTGAGGGGCTGGGGATGTGGCTCAAGCGGTAGCGCGCTCGCCTGGCATGCGTGCGGCCAGGGGTTCGATCCTCAGCACCACATACAAACAAAGATGTTGTGTCCGCCGAAAAATGAAAAATAAATATTAAAATTCTCTCTCTCTTCTCTCTCTCTCTCTTTAAAAAAAAAAGAAGTTGATGTGATATTTTGGGGGACGATAGGAATTGCATACCATAGCAGATCTGTTTGGGGTGCAAATTGACATAAAGGACTTGTTTAGGAGCCAGGGTGACATCAAAGCCTATTTAGGGGGCTGAGAATTTTCCAGGTTCTATTTAGAAAAACTGAATGATGTTAGTATTGAGTGACTTAATGGCAAATTGGTGGTGGTGGTGATGGTGGGAGCAGTGGTTCTAGATGCTTTCTTGAGGAGATTCTTTTCTTCCAACCTGAGTTTTCCCCCTTGGACTAGGATGAGATCCCAGCATTGTCTGTGTCCCGGCCCCAGACTGGCTTGTCCTTCCTGGGACCTGAGCCTGAGGACCTGGAGGACCTGTATAGTCGCTACAAGGTACATTCAGCCCTAACCTGAACCCTGCATAAGGCCCAGCATCTCATATTCCCCCTACTTTCCACTCTGGCTTAGCAAAGCCTGTAGCCATCCCTTTCCTCTTTCCTCTGGGCTCACAGAAGCTGCAGCAAGAGCTAGAATTCCTGGAGGTGCAGGAGGAATACATCAAGGATGAGCAAAAGAACCTGAAGAAAGAATTCCTGCATGCCCAGGAGGAGGTGAAGCGAATCCAGAGCATTCCGCTAGTCATTGGGCAGTTTTTAGAAGCTGTGGATCAGAACACAGCCATTGTGGGCTCTACCACGGGTGAGTGGGTGTGTGGATGGGGGCACCTCATTCATTGATTTGTCCATTCAACACCTGCTAAGAACTCAGTGTATAGTAGCTGCTATTATTAACATAGGTCCAGGCCCTGCCCTTACAATCAATTGTTGTTCTAATGTCCTGTCTGTCTTTTCCTGCTTCTGGCCTCTACTCTTCTAGAGCAAGCCATGCTCTTGTAAAGATTCTTGGAAAAGATGTTGGACTTATGGGCTATGAGGAAGTGGGGGAAGGGGTGAAACCTATATCTTTGACTGTGAGACTTAGGAAGATAATGGGCTCTTTCTGAGATGTCCAGAGGGTTTGGAGGGAGACAGTTCAGGACATTATAGGGCTGCTGGACAGTCAGGTCTGATGGTCAGGAGAGAGATTGCTGTGCATTACTAACATAAAGGGAGGTAGATTAGAGAGGATAGAGGCTGGGTGACCAAGGAGGAATCACACAGAGACCTAGACAGGTGAAGATGGGACTGAATCAGGCAGGGGGAGGGGGAGAGAACTGCTTGAAGAGAGACTTGTAAAGCTGAGTAGAAGGTTGTGACGACTGATGGTCTGTGGAGGGAAGGGAGAGACAATTCAGGATGATGCTTCAGATTTGGCTGGGACAGTATGTCTCCTTAAGGCAGATCCAGAAGGAACAGTTCAGTTTGGGGAAAGATACTGAGATCATATTAGGACAGTGAGAAGTACTCAGGGAAAAATATCCAGGAGGAGACATGCTGGACACACCCAGTCGTGGAGCTTAAGAGAGAGTCTTGGCTGTAGACAGGAAAGTTGTTAGTGTGAGCCTCTCTAAGATTAGTGGCCTGGAGGGTACAACTGCGAAGGAAGGAGAAGAGGGGAAAAGACAGTTTCAGGACTCAGGGACTTTTTTTTTTTTTGGTACCAGGGACTGAACCAGGGGCGCTTAAACACTGAGCCACATCCCCAGCCCTTTTTAAATTTTACTTAGAGACAGGGTCTCACTGAGTTGTTTAGGGCCTCACTAAGTTGCTGAGGCTGGCTTTGAACTGGCAATTCTCCTGCCTCAGCCTCCTGAGCTGCTGGGGTTACAGGTGTGCACCATTGCGCCTGCAGGACTCAGGTACTTCTCATTTTCCTCCTCTTCTTGTCCCTTTCTCAAAGGCTCCAACTATTATGTGCGTATTCTGAGCACCATTGATCGTGAGCTGCTCAAGCCCAATGCCTCAGTCGCCCTCCACAAGCACAGCAATGCCCTGGTGGATGTGCTGCCTCCTGAGGCCGACAGTAGCATCATGATGCTCACCTCAGGTGAGGCGGGAGCCCGGGGCTCAGGAGGCCTAAGGGGACCTTGTGGACAAGGCTGGGAGCCCCAACTCTGCTCTCCCACCAGACCAGAAGCCAGACGTGATGTATGCAGACATTGGGGGCATGGACATCCAAAAACAAGAGGTGCGGGAGGCTGTGGAGCTCCCACTTACACACTTTGAGCTGTATAAGCAGGTGAGGCTGTGGAGGCTACAGGGCAGGGACAGGTACCACTGGGTCTGGGATTGGTGACAGGGCTCCTTACCTCATCCTTTCTTTTCCCACTTTTGGGTTTCAGATTGGTATTGATCCTCCCCGAGGTGTCCTCATGTATGGCCCACCTGGCTGTGGGAAGACCATGTTGGCAAAGGCTGTGGCGCATCACACAACAGGTGAGCCTCTCTCTACCTCCCCTGTGCTTTGAGATTTGGGTCTCCCCTTGCTCACCGCTTGCTCATGCTCCCCGGGAAATAGCATGGCATGTTCATATGCATGGGCTCTGGGGTTATAGCCCAGTGTGGCCCTTACTTGCTGTGCATTCTGGCCAGGTGACTACCTCTTCATGCCTCAATTTCCTTTTAATAACAAACTACTTTTGTACATTAATTATGAAGACTTAATGAAATCCCCAATAACGTAGAAAGCAAATAAATAAATAAGAAGTCCAAAGGGAAGGTCCTGAACAAACCTGCTTCAATCCCATTGCCAGAGGTCAGTTATATCAGAAGATGGCCTCTGGTCACTGTCTCTTAATACATTAAAGACTGATTCATAGAGCAAAAGGGAGCTCGGAGCTCTTGGTCAGGTGTTAATGTCTTAATGTAAGGACAGCGTTTCTGTTTTCTTACTGATATTACATGTATTTTGGAAACCAAGTGTTCTGGGTTTTTTGTTTTATTTAATGTTCTGCTTTTTAACATATCAGACCAGAATTTGATATGTGTACATATGATTCATGACTGCGGCTGTTGGGTTGCTTTGGGACATAAGCAGATGGCTGATCCTTGGGGCTTGAACTGGGACCCAGCCCTTGACTTGAGAGAATGACTCAGCTACTAGGAGTAGGTGTCCAAGTGAAAGGATGCCTTTAGGAAATTTTTTTTTTTAATATCTTTATTTATATTTTTTATGTGGTGCTGAGGATCGAACCCAGTGCCTTGCGCATTCCAGGCCAGCACACTACCACTTGAGCCACATCCCCAGCCCCGCCTTTAGGAGTTCTCAGTTTCATTTAAAGCAGGATGGGCTCCACAGGCAGCTCATTTCTCACCTTTGTCATCCTGCTGTCAGCTGCATTTATCCGGGTCGTGGGCTCAGAGTTTGTACAGAAGTACCTGGGTGAAGGCCCTCGCATGGTCCGGGATGTTTTCCGCCTGGCCAAGGAGAACGCACCTGCCATTATCTTCATAGACGAGATTGATGCCATCGCTACCAAGAGATTTGATGCCCAGACAGGGGGTGAGTGATGCCCAGACAGGGGGTGAGTGATGCCCAAATAGGGTTGGGATCTTGGGCAGGTGTCATAACAGTGCCCTGGACTGACCTTAATGTTCACTCTCAGCTGACAGGGAGGTTCAGAGAATCTTGCTGGAGTTGCTGAATCAAATGGATGGATTTGACCAGAACGTCAATGTCAAGGTTTGGGGCTCAGAATGGGCAAGTGGAGGTATAGTGTAGGAATCAGGGAAAGGTAGGGGCTGGCTCATGAGGGGCAGGTATCATGACAGGAAAGAAAGTGTAGGGAGGGACAAAGGTCTGATCCAGCCTCTCCTGGTGCCAGGTGATCATGGCCACAAACAGGGCAGACACCCTGGACCCAGCCCTGCTACGGCCAGGACGCCTGGACCGAAAAATTGAATTTCCACTCCCTGATCGCCGCCAGAAGAGATTGATTTTCTCCACTATCACCAGCAAGATGAACCTCTCTGAAGAAGTTGACTTGGAAGATTGTATCCTACTCTGGAAGTGAGGGGAAGGACCACAGCAGGGTATGGGGTGCAGTCTTCATTTCCACATCTGCTACTACCATAACCATATTGCACGAGGCACCAAGGTCCAGGTAAGAGGGTGGTGACCAAGACAGCCCTAGGATGACTTCTTCCTCCAGGCATTCATCCCATCACACAGGGAATGTTGTCCTTAACTCAATCACTGCAGATGTGGCCCGGCCAGATAAGATTTCAGGAGCTGATATCAACTCCATCTGTCAGGAGGTGAGTGATGGTTTCTCTCTGATCGTGGCAGGGGATGTGTGAATACCTCTTCCCTTCTCTGAGACCACTTTGCTGCAGTTGTTTTGTCCCTTTATTACCTTCTTGGGGTCTTGGGCCCTGTGTCTGTCCCCCACCCCTGCCAGCCGCCTCCCCTTCCATCCCTGGGTGGGGGTGTGGGGTGTGGAGAGTACTCAGAGTATTTAATTCTCATTCCTCAATAGAGTGGAATGTTGGCTGTCCGTGAGAACCGCTACATTGTCCTGGCCAAGGACTTTGAGAAAGCATACAAGACCGTCATCAAGAAGGATGAGCAGGAGCATGAATTTTACAAGTGACCCCCACCCCCACCCCTTCCCTTCCCACACCACTCAGGGGCTGAGGCTTCTCTCTCCTCTCCAGGTACCTCTGTCCCAAATCCTAGATTTCTTTTATCTTTACCAAGGTTTGGTGTATTCAATAAATGGATAAGATTGAATCCATTTAATTCCTTCTTAGAAGTTTAACTCCTTTGGAGAACCTAGATCCTGAATAGGGTCCACTGGTTCCCTCCTGATCTCCTGACAGATGAGTGGGTGAGGTCCATGTCTTGGATTGCAGCTTGAGAGAGAAGCAAAGAATTCAAACTAACTGACTTTAGAAATTTAGAGAAAGGTTTGGAAAGAACTTCAGACAGAAGCTGAAAAAAGGCTGCAGAAGAAAGCCCCCACTCTCATTTTCTACAGGTAGATCATTTGGGGTTTTCCATGATTCCTGCCTTTCTCACACTCAGAGGGAGTAGCAGGCACAGAGAGATAGCCCCTCAGAGTCCCCCAGAGCAGAGCATTGGTGTGGGGTGAGGGGAGCAGGTCAATGTCTGGGTTCTGTGCATGGGTCAGAGCACAGATGCATTCAGTTGCCAAGTGAAGTTTTCCATAATTGTCACTGATGTTCCAATGCCCATGAGTGCGCGTCTTGTCCATTTGCTCAGGGTTAAGTCACTGAGGTATTCTTTGTCCTGTCTGGGACAAAGAATCTCCCCTCAGCATATTGCTCGTGTCTAAAGAATTGTAACTTCTGGCTAAACGTTCTTTTCCCCAAATAAGGATTTTTTCCTGAATCACACATGACTTTTAGCAAAATCCTCTTCCAAGGTTTCTTAATGCCTGAGGCTTTCCCTTTGGTGTGTCCTAGTGTTTACTGGGATTTGATTTCTGGTTAAAGCTTTGCCCCACTTTACCTGTAATGCCTTTTCCTTGATATCCTTTAGGTTAGGCTTGCTGCATACTGTGACCATTTATCACCACAGTTTAATGTGGCTTACAGGGCTCTGTGTGAACTGCCCTCTGCTCACCTCATCTCAGAGTCCTTCATCCAAACCTGTCAAGGCCTCCCTGTGGGTGCAGATGTTCTAAGCCTTTGTACATGTTCTTCCTTAGGCTGCTTAGACTTTCCATCCATCCTTACTGTCAGTGTCCCCTCTCTTGATATCATTTAGCACTTCTCCCTCTGGACAGCTTCCCTGCCACGTGAAGTGAGGAAGGAGTCCTTTCCCTTGGCTCCCTGGCACCTGCCCATGCTCTGCTCAGCAAAGCTTATGTTACCATCAGACTTTCTTTTCCCTTTTGCACTGGAATCTCCCCTAGAACAGTCAGGACAACACTTGATTACAGTTCAAGTACTTGGTAGACATTTAACACTTGAGTGATCACCCAAAGACCATTCATGTTTCTTGAAAAACATGAATGTTGGTGTATATTTGGAAGTAAAATGGAAGAGGGTATAAGGAGACACAGTTGGAGAATCCCAGGTCTTTGAAGGGAAGGAGGTGATTGATCCCTTCATAGATAAACTGGTAGGTTGATCATAGGTTAATTTTCCTTCCTGAAGTGAGAGGAAGAGGTAAGAGGGGAAGGTGTAAACTGCAGGGGCAAAGGAGGAAAGAAGAGGTGGTGGCAACACAATTTTGGAAATAAAGTGGGCTGTGCTCATTCGCTTAACAAATGTGAGGAGACAGGAACTCAAGCTGAAAGGAAGCAAGAGGAGAAACAAATGGATTCCCCTTTTGGAAAGGGTTGGGAACCCGAGGTACCAGGTTTTGCAGGTGAGGACTGTGGACACTTCAGCCTGGGGGAGGGATATTGCCACACCTGAACAGATCATCCTCTTGGAGCTGAGATTGCCAGTTCTCATTCCCATCTACCCCTGATAGGTCTGCAGCTTGAAGCATCTCCTTAAACTCTGTCAGAGTCCTCATCAGTAGAATGGGCACAACCCCTAAGTCCTAGAGATAGGAGTCCCGATGAGAGGAATCCTGAAATCAGACACAAAAACCTAAGTAGCATGGAGCTGTAGATAAGGGAGAGGGGAAACTGAGCCCCCTTCCAGCTCTGAAGGCTTCTTGTTCAGTAACCTTCTCCCTGAGTGTGATTGACTGTACCTTGGCAGGGTACAGTCAGGGTACCTAGCAATGTGGTTGTGGCTTATTTCGCTGCCGTTAAGAGTGTTCATTCAACACCTATTCCATGGTGCCTTGGAGGGAGCAACTGATGTTAACAAATGAATTATTCTCAGGCCCTGTTGTCAAAGAACTCACTGTGTAAAGAGGGAGGCCAATTAAGGGAAATCAAGTAAATAGCAAGGCTTTATTTTATTTATTTATTTATTTATTTATTTATTTATTTATTTATTTATTTATTTATTTATGGTACTGGGGATTGAACCCAAGGGCATTTAACTATATTCCCAGCCATTTTTAAGATTTTATTTAGAGATAGGGTCTTAGAGTTGCTTAAGGCCTCACTAAGGCTGAGGCTGGCTTTGAACTTGTGATCTTCCTGCCTCAGCCTCCCAAACCACTGGGATTATAGATGTGTGCCACCACGCCTGGCTCGCAAGGTTATATTTTAACAGCATAGAGGGGCTACTTTTTCTTGAGAAAGTTGGCATTTGACTGGAGTCTCTGAAAAATAAGGAATCTGGAAGATGATTAGGATAGAATGTCCTTTGGTACTCAAATTCTAGTCATTTTTTCAGTTGTCCTGACCACTCATCCATCTTAAAGCTCTTGGAGAATTTTTGAGAAGATGTGGAGATCCCAAAGGTGGAAATTCTGACTTTTCTTCTCTTTCCATTCACATGATATCCATTCACAGGGCCTTACACTGTTTCATTTAGGTGAAATAACCCAAATTACTGGTCAACAAGGACTTTGGTTAATACAGTTCTTCTAGGGATTTAGGGTCTCCTGAGCAAATTACTTTCTCCTTTTGGAAAGTAAATAAGGGTGGGCCAAGATCTGTGAGAGCAAAAGCTGCCTGCATACGAAGTTATGATTAGTTGAACATTTGTTATATTGATGCCTTCCAGCCAGAGTCTCCAGGAACACAGCTATCCCAGTTTACAATGAGGGAGTACATGCACCATGGGCAACTGTCCGGGGCTCAAGAGGAGAATGTTTGAAAAGATTTACTAAGGAATTTGTGCTTGATTTGGAGGATGGTTCAAGGAAGCAGGACTTTGATCAGGATTGCATGGTGTCAGGAAGCAAGGATACATTTTTTTGTTTGTTTTTGTTGTTTAGTTGTGAATAGACAAAACCTTTATTTTGTTTATTTTTATGTAGTGCTGAGGATTGAACCTAGTGCCTCACATGAGCGAGGCGAGCGCTATACCGCTGAGCCCCAGCCCCAAGGATAAGTTTGTGATTGGGCATTGTAATAAATTTTAGCTATAATGAAGGAGGCTGAAGCTGTCATTGATAAAGAAGTAGCAGTCCCTTGTGTTGGCTAAGAGAGGGTGATACTTAGTATTTTGGGGATTGTGTAGTAAACTTGTTTTTGTCTGTGTTTAGAATTATGAAATGGCCTTGTTTTTCTCTGGCTTCACTGTGGTCTCAAGATGTTGGTGTTCTGCTAGATTGTCTGTCTCCAATGAGGAGAATGATGTGGCTTAGCTCTGAGTGCCAGGCCAACTCTTAGTACCATTGGGACCTACCTGTGTCGGTCTAGTTCTTGGATATCTGGGGTTACTTTTATTCTAAGTCCCATGCTGTGTGTTAAGGGAAGAAGAGTGGCTGGCTTGTTGAACAGCCAGAGTGCTCACTTACTTCAGAAGTAGAATCTTTGAAGCAAGTGTTTCCCTGCCAAGGGAGACATACACTCTTTTCTCTATTCCACTCTGCAAAGACAAGGGGAAGAAATCTTTAGATACATGTAAGCCTTTGTTTTTGATTGTTTAAAAAAAAATAACATGCAGAAGTGCCCAGACTATAAAATTTTTTTTAGGGGGGTTTGTACCAGGGATCGAATTCAGGGGCACTCAGTCACTGAGCCACATCCCCAGTCCTGTTTTATATTGTATTTAGAGACGGGGTCTCCCTGAGTTGCTTAGCACCTTGCCATTGCTGAGGCTGGCTTTTAATTCACAATTCTCCCATCTCAGCCTCCCTAGCCACTGGGATTACAGGTGTGTACCACTGCACCTGGCAGAATATAATCTTTTTTTAAAAAGTATTTTTTAGTTGTAGATGGACACAATACCTTTATTTTATTTACTTATTTTTATGTGGTGCTGAGGATTGAACCCATTGCCTCACACGAGAGCTACAACCCCAGGCCAGACCCCCCAATATAAACTTTTAATGAAACAATTTATTATAAATTTAACACTTGAGTGATCACCCAAAGACCAAGTGATTTCCACTGAAATCCTCTGAATTGAAAATCCATAGGAGGGCAGTAGGAAATGAAGTAGTTGCCTTGGAAATTAAGTGTGTGTGTGGGGGAAGCAAAATGATTTCCAAGTTCCAGAGATTCATGCAGTTATTAAGTTATCTCAAACTCAAAAGGTGGACATAGGCTGATTCCCAAAGTGTGATTTGAGACCGGCTTTTCTGCTTTTGTGGTTATATGTTCTGTTTTTCCATTTCTAACACACTGGACTGAGCATGGGGACTTGGAAGTCCCTCAAAACCAGGTGGTCTGAGCTATAAGCTTGGATGCTATCTCAGATGAGGGTGTCTAGGTAGCACCTCTTCCCTCCATCCCATGCCCAACAAGGAGATCTGAAGGCCTCCATCCCATCGGCATTCAGCCAGTTGTGGAGGGACTAGATCGGAACCCATCCAATCCCACAGAAAAATCAGAGGGCCTGAAAGTTTCAGTCAATCAGAGGAAGGTGCGGTGGCAGCTGAAGGGCAGCTACTTTTTCCTCCAGGGAGGAGGGTCCTAAAGAATCGAGTCTTATTGCCACAAGAGTAGTTGTTCTGGATTCCTCAGAAATGCTGCCAGCCCCACTTCCATACAGTGTGTATGAGATGCCATCAACTTTTATTTATCCATCTCCTCAACCATTATCCACCCCTCCTAAGGTTAAAAAAGAAAAAAGTTGCATGTCTCATTCACTTGATGTTTTCTGTTACTCTCTCAGTTTGTTAATTTTATCCAAATGCCCTGGAAAGAACAGAAGTAAGATTGGTCTCTGCCTTTCAGGAACTCTTCAATGGAGGAACAATTACAAATAAATGCAGTTAATTGTGGTAAGTGTTGTGAAGAAAAAACTGAGCAGTAATCTTATATTGTAGGGAGACTATCCTAATCTGTCTTCCCTGAGAAGAAAGAACTGGGGAAGAGAAAGCTCAAAACAAATACGTTGTGCTAGAAAGTAAAAAGTATTTACAGAGTGTCAGAGGGGTTTCCACTGAGCAAACCTGGCATGAACTGAGCCTCGAAACAAATAACACTGGTTATAGATCCATTCCATAAAATAGGGAATGAGTCCAAAATGATATAATAAGCAAAAAAAAAAAAAAAAAGAAAAGAAAGTTTGATGAAGCAGATGTTAATGTTTTTGCAAAGTAAACCAGTAATGTATCATTTCCCACCTGTTAGAATAGCCATTATCAAAAAGACAAGGGATAACCAGTGTTGGAAAAGATGTGGAGAAAATGGACCTTTGTACACTGTTGGTGGGCATGTAAATTGATACAGTCATGAGGCTGGGGTGTGGCCCAGTTGGTAGAGCAAGCAAATACATGTGAGACACTGGGTTCGATCCTCAACACCACATAAAAATAAAGGTAATGTGTCCATCTACTAGAAGAAATATTTTTTAAAAATTGGTACAGTCACTATGAAAAACAGTATGGAAATTACTCAAAAATTTAAAAAAATTGTATATATATCTACAGAAAATGAAATTAGTGTTCCTTAGGAGATGTCTGTGTCCCTTGTTCACTGCAGCATTGTTTACAATAACTAATGAAGACAACCTAAATGTCAGTGATGAGTAAAGAAAGTGTTTTATATGTGAATATAGGAGAATGAAATATTCAGTCTCAAAAATGCAATTCCTGCCCCTTTGACAGCGTGGACAAACCTCAAGGATACTGCTCTCTGGGTAGTATTATAACTTGCATCTGCACTGTTCCCCAAAGGCTTGAGTGTTGGAGGTTTGGTCCCAGTTGATGGTATTAGTGGGAGATGGTGGAAACTTGAGGGTGTGGGGGCCTAGTTGGAAGAGATCAGTGACTGGGGGCATGGATTTGAAGGGTATATTTTGTCCCTGCCCCTTCCTCTGTTTTTCTGTCACTGTGAGGTGAGCAGCTTAGCTCCACCATACCCTTTCCACATGACGCTCTGCCTTCCCACAGGCCCCCAGCAGTGGAGACCACCATGGACTGGAACCTGAAACTGAGCCAAATTAAATCTTTCCTCCTTAGGTTGTTTTTCTCAAGTATTTTGTCACTGTGAGAGAAAGCTGACTGACACAGACACTAGCTACTCAGGGTCAGTAAGCATATCTCAGGTGAGGTGACAGTGTACCACTGCTAAGCAGTTGAAAATGGGTGAGTTTTTCATAGTACCAAAGCCAGCAGTTTAACGGACACCCATATGAAGTCGGCACAGACCACACCAATTACTGCCTTCCATGTCCGCCTGGAAGGAAGAGAAACAGGATGCAGTATAACTTTTAGCCAGAAGGTGGTGCTCAATGTTCTGTTGACTGCATCATTTTCTTGATTTGTCTTCACAAATTATCCCTGGATACTAGTTGGACATTTTGCCTTTCATCAGGACCTTAATGTGCATATACTTATGGAGTGAGATATGGGCCCAAATGGAGTAGCTCAGCACTGTAGCTCCTCTTGCTGAGGCAGGGACACATCAGGTTAGGCCAATCTTGAAACCTAGAACTCCACAAGGGAAACCAGGGTGACACCTGAGTCTGGTGTCCATGGTGGTCTAGCACTTGCTTATGTTATATCAACCCATATAGATAGTTGTGAGCTTATATCATTACATCTAGCTTCAATATAGTATCATAAGGCTCATTTTTGTTTTCTCACTTTTCATATCTAATTCCCTGTTCTGACAGGGACAAGCCTGGTTCCCATTTCCCTTAATATATTTACCTTGTGCATCAGTTCCCCTGTGACTAACAAACTCAACACTGTGTGTATTCTCCTCACCCTGCTTGGGTGTTGACATTCACCACTCCTTACTGCCCTTTGGGCCACAACACCCAAAGCTGGGCAGCCCTCACACCCAACTGCCTCTTCACCTGCTTGGACTCAGATCCCACTCTGGGCAATCCTGTAACACCGTCCTTGATACTGCTCAGGTTGACCTCTCATGCTGGTCTACTCCATCACTTGGACTGTCCTCTGTTAGGCACTAGTACCCTGCACTAAGGCATCCCCTGCATGAAAATCCTTTTCCTAAGACTGAGCTGGAGCTGGGGTTGTGGCTCAGCAGTAGAGTGTTCGCCTAGCATCTGCAAGGCGCTGGGTTCGATCCTCAGCACCACATAAAAGTAAATAAACAAAATAAAGGGATTGTGTCCAACTACAACTTAAAAAAAAAAATGAGCTGCTGCAGTGAGCCATCTTGTGGCTTTAGAACAGTAATTTTCAGAAAGGGATGAGGAAGAGCAAAATGTGTTATTTGAAACCAGGCGATTAGTTCTCTGATGGACTTTGCACAGACTAAGACGTGCTCCTTATGTTCACTGCACGCTGTCTCACATGCATAAATACTACCCACACGCAGCCAGAGAAGCACAGTTGCTCCTGTAACCCTCAGAGTGACACACATGCGATCATAAGGCCAGGCGCAAAAGGCCACACGGTTTTGAAATACATATTGAGTCCCTGCTGTGTACAAGGCGCCAGACAAGCAGGGTAAAGAAAAACACAGTTCCACTTTATGGAGCCTGCGCCCAGCCCCGCACCCTCGCGGCCTAAGTCTCAGATTCTCGGATGTACTCGTCGGTCAGGTACTGAGGCATTCTGGCAAGGATTGGTTAGCCGAGACAGCCGCCAAGTCTGAGGACTCAGTCAAGGGAGCCGCCGGATCCCTCATGCTTGCGCCTGCGCAGAGTCCAAGCCTACATATCCGGGCCAAGGACTACGTATCCCAGAAGCCCTACAGGTGGCGTTATCCGGGATCTTGAGAGCCCTTCCGGTGCGTCCTTGAGAGTTCAGCCACCGAGGAGCTATTCGCACCCTAGAAAGAAGTCCGTGCTAGGTGAGGTGGAGCGGAACTCATGGGGGTAGGAACGCGACTGGGCTGCCTCCGGAAGTTAGAGCCCCGAGGCACGTTCGTGGGATATCGTGCCCCGAGCCTCAGGCCCGTGCGTGCGTGAGGAGCGGAGAAGGGCGATTTGGGGTTCAGGTGTGATAATATGCGCTCGCGCGGGACTGTGTGCGTTCACGGCCGGGCTGGGACTCCGGGGAGGTGGGTGCGGTTGTGAGGCTGAGAACGGCGCTTGGCTGTTCGGTGTGTGTCATTGACCCGCGCAAGGTCCCTGCAGCTCTCTCAGTCTTCTCCCCTCGCAGCTGTGTCCCCGAGAGAGGAGTCAGATATTGAGCCTTAGAATAAAGGGTTCCAGAAAGGCACAGACCTAGGCTTGGGGTGGCACCGTATGGAGCTAGAAGTGTCTTTGAGACTGACTTCTCGGACTTAGGGGCGCTGTCGGGCAGCTGCGTTTTTCAGAACCGCAACATTCCCCCGCCTCTGACCTAGGAATCTGCTGTGAATTCAGATTCCAGCCTCCTCTGTCGTGTGAGGCCACGGCAGACGTGGCCCTGGAGATTTCCCAGACCTGTGCTCTAAAGAAACGCAGGATATATATATCATTCATGATTTCCTTCTTTCCCAGTCCTCCATTCCAAAACAAACGAACAACAAAAATTAAATAAATAAATAAATAAATAAGGAGGTAAAAATTTTTGTAACACATCTAACAATCTAGATCTAGTTCCAGGTGCGTTTGTTTCTTCTTTATTCAAAATATGGGGTTTGTGTTTTTAGGATGTGAAAACATTTGATTTTCTTTTGTTGAAATGTCTAGGGACCTGTTCTTGGCCTGCCTTCCCGGCAGATTGGCTGTGGATCCCCCTTCTTTTTGGTCTCCACATTCTTCCTCCTCATTTTTCAAATCATTCTTCTGCACTCAATTAACATGATAGAGAAATGCATATCATGGAATCTAATGTTAAAACTTTTTTTAAATTAAGATTAATGTTTAGGTAGAATGGCAATATTGATTTCCAAGATCCTAGCTTAAAAAAGTAAGGAAACATCAGAGATAGTTGATTGGTATCAGTCAAGTCACATGGCCTTCCTTCTGCTTTATGATTTTAAAAATTAATTTGTTCTAATTTGTTATACATGACAGCAGAATGCATCTCAATTCATAGTACACATATGGAGGACAATTTTTCATTTCTCTGGTTGTACACAAAGTAGAGTCACACCGTTCATGTCTTCATACATGTACCTAGGGTAATGATGTCCATCTCATTCCATCATCTTTTCTATCCTCATGGCCCCTCCCTTCCCCTCTCTCCTCTTTTCCCTCTCCAAAGTTCCTCTATTCCTTTTATGCTTCCCCCACCCCCATTATGGATCAGCATCCACTTATTATGGAAAATATTTGGCCTTTGGTTTTACTTCGCTTAGCATGATATTCTCCAACTCCATCCATTTACCTGCAAATGCCATGATTTTATTCTCTTTTAATGCTGAGTAATATTCCATTGTGTATATGTACCACAGTTTCTTTCTCCATTCATCTATTGAAGGGCATCTAGGTTGGTTCCACAATTAAGCTATTGTGAATTGTGATGCTATAAAAGTTAATGTGACTGTGTCGCTGTAGTATGCTGATTTTAAGTCCTTTTGGTATAAACTGAGGAGTGGGATGGCTGGTTCAAATGGTGGTTCCATTCCAAGTTTTCCAAGGATCTCCATACTGCTTTCCAGACGATTTGTAGTCCCACCAGCAATGTTTGAGTGTGCCTTTTCCCCTACATCCTTGCCAACAATTATTGTTGCGTATATTCTTTTTTTTTTTTAAAGAGAGAGCGAGAGAGATAGAAAGATAGAGAGAGAATTTTTAACACTTATTTTTTAGTTTTCGGCAGACACACATTGTATGTGGTGCTGAGGATTGAACCCGGGCCGCATGCATGCCAGGCGAGTGCACTACCGCTTGAGCCACATCCCCAGCCCGCTTATATTCTTTTTTAAAATATGTTTTTTAGTTATCAATGGACCTTTATTTTATTTATTTATATGTGGTGCTGAGAATCTAACCCAGTGCCTCACACATGCTAGGCAAATTATCTACCTCTGAGCTACAACTCCAGCCCCTGTTGCTTGTATTCTTAATAACTGCTATTCTGACTGGAGTGAGATAAAATCTTAAGAGTACTTTTGATTTGCATTTCTCTAATTGCTAGAGATGTTGAACATTTTTTTTCATATATTTGTTGATTGATTGTATATCTTCTTCTAAGAAATGTCTGTTCAGTTCCTTAGCCCATTTATTGATTTTTTTTTGTGTGTGTGTGTGTGTGTGTGTGTGTGTGTGTGTGTGTTAGGTTTTTTGAGTTCTTGGAGATTAGTGCTCTATCTGATATGCATGTAGTAAAAATTTGCTCCTATTCTGTAGGCTCTCTCTTCATCCCACTGATTGTTGCAAAGAAGCTTTTCAGTTTGTATCCATCCTATTTATTGATTCTTGATTTTATTTCTTGTGCTATAGGAGTCTTGTTAAGGAAGTTGGCGCCTAATCTGACATGATGAAGATGTGGGCCTACTTTTTCTTTCATATATATGTGTGTGTTTATGTATGTGTGTGTGTGTGTATTAGTTATAGTTGGACACAATGCCTTTATTTTATTTTATTTATTTATTTTTATGTGGTACTGAGTGCCTCACACAAGCGAGGCAAGTACTCTACCACTGAGCCACACCCCAGCCCTGGGCCTACTTTTTCTTCTGTTAGGTGCAGGGTCTCTAATAGACCCATTTAATTCCTAGGTCTTTGATCCTCTTTGAGTTGTGTTTTGTGCATGGTGAGATATAGGGGCTTAATTTCATTTTTTTTCATATGGATTTCCAGTTTTCCCAGCACCATTTGTTGAAGAGGCTATCTTTTCTCCAATATATGTTTTTGGTGCCTTGGTCTAGTATGAGATAACTGTATTTATGTAGTTTGTCTCTGTGTCCTCTATTCTGTACCTTTGGTCTACTAGTCTATTTTGGTGCCAATATCATGCCATGTTTTTGTTACTATTGCTCTGTACGATAGTTTAAGGTCTGGTATGGTGATGCCACCTGCTTCACTTTTCTTGCTAATGATTGCTTTAGCTATTCTGGGTCTTATTTTTCCAGATGATTGCTTTTTCTATTTCTATAAGGAATATCTTTGGGATTTTGATTGGAATTGCATTAAATCTATACAATTCTTTTGAAGTATGGTCGTTTTCATAATATTAATTCTGCCTATCCAAGAACAAGGGAGGATCTTTCCATCTTCTAAAGTCCTCTTTAATTTCTTTCTTTAGCATTCTGTAGTTTTCATTGTAGAGGTCTTATACCTCTTTTGTTAAGTTGATTCCCAAGTTTTTTTTTTTTTGAGGCCATTGTAAATGGAATAATTTTCCTAGTTTCTCTTTCAGTGGATTTGTCACTAATGTACAAAAATGCATTATGATTTATATTGATTTTATATCCTGCTCCTTTGCTGAATTCATTTATTAGTTCTAGAAGTTTTTTGATGGAATTTTTTGGATCCTCTTAGAATCATGTAGTCAGAAAATAGTGATAGTTCTTCTTTTCCTATCCATATCCCTTTAATTTCTTTCATCTAATTGCTCTGGCTAGAGTTTCAATGATGAACAATAATCAACTTTAAATTTCATGTGAACCTCACTTATTAATGTTGGGATTTAAACACATTTTTGTAAGGAGTATGTCTTGATTCTGCAGGATAGAAATCACATTTTTCAGTCAAAGGACATAGAGACTCTCCAACTCCTAGTTAGAGGAGGTAAATCTCCCTAGCCACAGGTTTTTATTCCTCTGTGTTTGAAGGGAGAAAAGGGAAGTGCCAAGGAACCCTTCTATTTTGATGAACTTCCAGGTATTCACAAATCAATTATGGCACAATTTAGTCGATAAGATAGCCCTTCAGGACTACATATTATTATAGATTTTTAAAGTGACATTCACAGGACATAGCTGTACTCTCCATATTCAGGTATGTTTTGAAGCTCCTTTATGCCAATAACATTTTATAGGACCCGTTTGTAATAGAAGAAAACAGAGTAAGATAGTGATAGCTAAAATTTTCATGAAAATATATATTCATAGGATATGAGTACAAAATTGAACCTCATAATAAAATACACTAACACCTTATTAGATCCTTTTATTTAGTACTATGTTAAAGAATGATACCTCCCTTCAGTAGTTTAAAGGACAAGGGGAGATGTCTTGGTTATCTTTCTGAGAAACTGTTTTATTAATGTTGTTAATTTAAAAGAATTGTACCTGGGCTGGGGTTGTAGCTCAGTGGC
Source organism: Marmota flaviventris (assembly GCF_047511675.1). NCBI lineage: Eukaryota > Metazoa > Chordata > Mammalia > Rodentia > Sciuridae > Marmota > Marmota flaviventris. Next base: position 13,965,711 of record NC_092515.1, on the reverse strand, counting down.
AGAGCGTTTGCCTCGCATGTATGAAGCACTGGGTTCAATTCTCAGCACTGCATACAAATAAATAAAAGTTCATCAACAACTAAACAAATTTGTTAAAAGAGTAGATGTGATACCCAGATTTTACTGTGGAAAAAAGGAAACAGTAGAAAATAATTCTATTTAAGAACAACGGAGTAAGAAACATATAATGTTCTTTATTTTAATAATGCTCCCTAACTTCTATTAAATAGTTACATGCCAGTATGTGATATAGAGATATTTCCTCAACACAACTCTCTGAGTGTGGGTGCTTACCACTAGTTTACCAGTAAGCTACCTGAGTGTGGGTGCTTACCCCTAGTTTACCAGTAGGCTACCTGAGTGTGGGTGCTTACCCCTAGTTTACCAGTAGGCTACTTGAAAATGTAATAGCTGTCAGACTGAGATTCACATTCTGAAAGTCTGACAACAGAAACTGTGTTGTTAACGGCTACATTACAATATTTTCCACAATTTCTCATAGTTCCTGAATTTCCTGTATCAATCTATAAATCATAGTGAATATCATTCTCCAGTAATCAATAAGGACCAATATGAGCATACTAACAAGGTGGTAGTCTGTTATTGTAACTATAATTTGTTTAACCTGTTGCCTGCTACAGCTACTTAGATTTATAATACTTAGTTATTATAAGTTATTATATGATGAATATATCATGCATATATTTTAAAGTGCTTAAGTACCATTTCCAAAGAAGAATGTCTAAAAATGATATTTAGTCAAATTATCAGATGTAAGGGATCACAGTATGTTGGATCTTGTGGTAGTAATTAGAGGAATACAAGAAATGAAAACACAAAGTTACTACTCTTTAATTATTTTTGATATAGCAAAGGATATAAAATCAGAATAGATGAATAAGTATAAGGTACAAGGTAAAAAAAAACCACTAAAGGAATTCTGATCATATGCCTTAAGAGTTCACAAGGATAGTTGGGTGCGGTGACACACACCTGTTATCCCAGCTGCTCTGGAGGCTGATGCAGGAGGATGGCAAGTTCAAAATCAGCCTCAGCAAAAGCAAGGTGCTGAGCAACTCAGCGAGACCTTGTCTCTAAATAAAATACAAAATAGGATTGGGGATATGGCTCAGTGGTCGAGTGTCCCTGAGTTCAACCCCCAGTGCCTCCACCCCCGCCCCCCCCAAAAAAAAAAGAGTTCATAAGAAGGAAATGTCATTTCTCTAGTCACCAGCATTAGATTTTGACCAGATTATTCTGAACTCAGGGGAACTCTGGTGGTAACTCAATTTTATGTTGTATGCTTTTTTTTTTTTTTCCCAGTTTTGGATGGACACAATATCTTTGTTTATGTGGTGCTGAGGATTGAACCCAGTGCCTCACACATGCTAGGCAAGCGCTGTACCAGTGAGCCACATCCCAACCCATGTTGTATGCTTTATACCACCACTGTGCAAAAGAACTTTCCATGATGATGGATTATTGTATATCTACATTGTCTGGTATGGTAGCTGTTAACTACATGTGGCTCTTAAGAACACAAAATGTGGCTAGTATGATTAAGGAACTGAAATTAGATTTAGATAGACATATGTTGCTGTGGTTATTGTATTGGATGGCACAAATCCATACCTTACAGTCTTTATTCTAATGAAGTTAGATTTAAGGTAAGACTAACAAGATTATTCAGTAGCAATTTGGAGGATGTTGTGGCAGAAAGAAGAGTTTCAGAGCCAAACTGTCAGGAATACATCTGTCAGGACTGTAAGAAAGGAAGGCTCATTGTGATCAGTGTTGACATGTATGACATGGCAGTACCTTAGTATACTAGGCAAATGTTTAGAAGTCAGGATTGGGGATGAAGTTAAGTGTTATAGCACTTGCCTAGAATCTAACTTTTGTTCTTTTTTTGCTAGGGGTACAGGAGATTGAACCCAGGGGCACTTAACTTCTGAGCCACATCACCAGTGTGTGTGTGTGTGTGTGTGTGTGTGTGTATTAATATATATAAATTAATATACATACACATCTATCTAGATAAGATTAAATATATATATTTTTTATTAGATAAGTTGTAGATGGACACAATTCTTTTATTTATTTTTATCTGATGCTGAGGATCAAACGCAGTGCCTCACATATGCTAGACAAGAGCTCTACCACAGAGCCACAACCCCAGCCCATCCCTAGTCTTTTTATTGATTGATTGATTGTGGTGCCTAGTATCAAACCCAGGGCCTTGTGCATGTGAGGCAAGCTGTCTACCAACTGAGCTATATCTCCAGCCCTTTTTTATTTTTTATTTTGAGACAGGGTCTAAGTTGTTAGAGACTCATTAAATTGCTGAGGCTGGCCTTCAAATTGTGATCCTCCTGCCTCAGCCTCCCGAGTTGCTAGGAGTACAGGAATGTAACACCGTGCCTGACTTTTCTTAGCATTCTTGAGGTCCTTCCTAGGTTCAATCCCCAGCACTGCAAAACAAAACACAGTCAGAGTTGATTGAACTATTAAGAGCTAAAGGGGAAAAAGACATTCAATAAAAACATAACTGTTTTTAAATTATTTTGAACCTTTTCTCCAAGTTCAAGAGAGAACTCTTTACAGAAAGAGGAATTTTCTCTTATCAAAATGAAATAAATACATGTATCTGCTTGTGAGTTTATTTAAAATTGTTTTTGAATTTTATGGATTATACTTAAACAAAAAGAGTATGATAATAAGTAAAGCAGTAGTATTGATATATGGCTATGTACACATTCTGGACTTTTTCTCTGTCTTGATTTTTGCCTATCTGTCTTTCACTCTGTGTGTGTGTGTGTTGTGTGGGTGTATGTTTTACAAATGTAAACTAATTTGCTCCAACATACTTTATATTTATATTTATATATTCTGATTTTTAGCCTAATTTTTTATAATATATCCTGGATATTTTCCACATCTTCTAAATATTTTCTCCAGTTTAGTAGTAGTTAACATATACTTAATATTCTGTTAATTCTGACATAACTCATACATCTTTTTTTTTTTTTAAAGAGAGAGAATTTTTTAATATTTATTTTTTTTTTTAGTTTTTTTTTTTTTTTTTGGCAGACACAACATCTTTGTTTGTATGTGGTGCTGAGGATCGAACCCAGGCCGCACGCATGCCAGGCGAGCGTGCTACCGCTTGAGCCACATCCCCAGCCCTCATACATCTTAATACACATTTGCAGTCATTTGCTTTAAACAGATCCCGGAAGTAGGTTTGCATGGCTGAAGTCTTTCATATACTTCTGTGTGCCCTATTTTAAGGTTGTGCAAACTTATAATGTCTACAAAGTAACCATTTTCCCTCCCTTGCTCATACAGCAATGTCTTTTAAAATCTTCTATTATAACAATGTAAACTGATTGTTTCTTTTTTACATTAAGAAGTGTTTCCTTAATCCTGTTGAAATTTAAGAAATGCAGTGGGTGATGTATATAGTGAATTACCAATGCTCAGATTTCACTCAAAGTAAGAAATCCTGGCAAAATCCAGCAAAAGCCATAGTTGGAAGAGAATTGACTTTATTAAAATTACACCTCTTCCTCTTACTGTGAGTTTTGGCAAGGTACTTTGCTTTGCGCTTCCTCACCTCCTCTGTTGGAGATAACTGCATCGCATGATGAAATGCTAAGGGACCAAAATGCTGAAGATCCTAAAGATGTCCCATTTTGTTCTCACTTGGCCAATGTGGTCATGAAGTCTTACCTCCCGAGGCTTGATATTGAGACGGGTATTTGTGTGTGTGTGTGTGTGTGTGTGTGTAGTCGTGACTTCATGCGGCAAAGCAAAATAGACAATCCTGATAGGAAACAGAGGTTGGTTGAAAAGAGCACAGAGGATTCTGGGGGCTGTAGTTCTGGCTGAGCAAGAACTCCGGTCAGTTTTGCAGTGGGAAACACTGCCTGCTGTTTTCTGCCTCCATGTCTCAGAATCTAGGCACACATTCAAGCCATGAATGATATTGGGGTTTGCATGGGATGGCCACATCTTAGCTCTTAGGTGAACATGGACAAAGACAGTTCGCTTAGGGACGTCATTCAGTTTCAGCTACAAATCAGCATCATCAGAAATTGGGATGGGCCAGGAGGCCCTTCTGCTGGAACGAGTGGTTTGGCGTCCTGCAGGAGGTCTGTGCAGGTAGTTCCTTTGGCCTAGGGAGGGCATGGCTTCATCCATAATTCTGCTCATCTCTCCACATTAATACGTGCAGCATGGTGGGGTTGAAAATAGAAATGAAGGAAAAACTGCTTCATATTGGCATTAAATTATTTGTGGAGTTCTGACATGTACCTACCTAGTCTCAAAGTCACTTGTTCCTCCACAGGCCTGGCTTCTCTGGACTCTGCTTCTGCAGTGGAGGGAACCCACAGAGGACTGACAAGTTCTTACAGTTCTAAAATCATGGCCCATGTAAGTTCCTGTTTCTCTTCCTTGAAATACTGTATTTTAAAATTTATGTGGTCATTTCTAAGTTTTATTTTGTAGTTCTTGGATCAAAGCCAGGAGAACTCTCACTTGCTAGTCAGACTCTCCACCACTGACCCACACTCCCCTCCCCCGTGCAGTTGTTTTATATTGTCCTGAGACTTCTTTCCTAAGATAGTCCTGTGAAGCCTGCTCCTCAGTTACTGTGACCACAGTGAGGGACGGTGCCAAACTGCCTGGTGTCCTCTTCATCTGCCCTTGTTTTCTCTTACCTGTGCTCACCTATTCATCCCTCATCTGTGTGCCTTGTCTTCTTGCAGGAGCATTGACAGAGCAGTGAAAGATGAAGTCCCTCAAGGGAAATATTTGAGCTTCTGTCATCAGATTCATGATTCTGTGAAACAGAGATGGTTCCATCCAACTTCAAAGGCCTGTTTTCCAGGTCGATGGAATATATTGTTGAGCGTGTTGCCATCCCAGATGAAGACAGATCTTATGCACTGAGAGGCTTAGAGGTCTCAGTGGAAGTGCAATGAGGGCCCGTGTTTGGGGGCTTTAGGGATCTAGTCAGGGGATTATCTAAGGGGTGGCAATAGGACAAAAGTCAGTTTAGCTCTGTGGTTGAGAATGTTGTACTGGTCTCATGACATCAGTGTCCTATAGCTCAGGAACGAGGCGGGTGTTACTGAAGGATGGGGAGGTTGTAGGCAGGAAAGTCCTCCAGATTCCCAATGATGGATGGAAATAGTCTGACGTCAACATTTTATCCAACGTAAGCCCTTAAGTATAAAAGATTAACTGACTTGTCCACAAGATGGACGTGTTTGTTTTATGTTACTCTAATGAATAGCCTAGGCTGTGTACTTTGTAAAGAAGTGGTTTATTTTGGCTTACAGTTCTGGAAGCCCATGGTCAGGGGGCCACATCTATGACCTTCTTACTGGCAGAGTCCCAAAGCATTTCAGGGAGTCACACAGCAAGACGCAGGGCACATCCATGCATGTTCATGTTCTCTGATTTCTTTCTTCTTATATAGCCACTAGTATGATCGTGGGGTCTCTACCCTGATAAGCTTATCTAATTCTAATCACTTTCCAAAGGTCCCGCCTCTGAACACCATAGTCAGATTGAGTTCCATTCTCTTTAAGGTATGGATCTCATTATGTTACCCAGGCTAGCCCCTAATTCCTGAGCTCAAGTGGACCTTCTGCTTCAGCCTCCCTCTCAGGAGGCTGGGACTACAGGCATGCAGCACTATGCCCAGATCCACCCTCTTAATACCTCATAGGGATTAAATTTCAACACATCCTTAGGGACATGCGTAAACCATACTCAATCCATAGCAGTAGATAATACGATTAACTAGCCAATAAATATATTTCCTAATGACTTTATGACATTCTCTTGTGTAAAGATGAACTTGAAGTTGATGAAATCATATAATGTCATTCACGTTCTGTTTTCTAAGAGATTTGAGAGTACTTTTGGAGAAAAAAATGTCTTTTTCCTAATAACCTGAAGGGAGAAAAAATGAAGAAACTGATATTTATTCAGAATTTAAAATGCAGGTACAAGCAGGCAGTGTGTGCTTGCGTATGCTGTTTCATTGAATTGGGAAACGTGGATTTTTTTTTTTTTTTTTTTTTTTTATCATTCCCAGACCTTTGGATAATTTTGTTATCTGATGACATGCAGGACATTTTGTCTGTATCAGTAGTATTCTTTAAAAGCATATAAGCACTCAACTTCAAAAATACTAATTTCCTGGGCTGGGGTTGTAGCACAGTGGTAGAGCACTTGCCTAGCACATTTGAGGCACTGTATTTGATCCTCAGCACCACATTAAAATAAATAAATAAAGGTATTGTGTCCACCCACAAATAAAAAAAAAATATTTTAAAAAGACTAATTTCCTTATTTTTGCAAGCTCAAGCCCCAGTTTGCTTGCTTACAATGTTGCTTCTTTCCTGCTAGTTTTTTATCTTCAAAATGCATTTTAAAAAACTTTTATAATACATGGATTTGTTATTTCAGGTGTCCTTGGCATTCAAGGATGTGGCCATAGATCTTTCTCAAGAGGAGTGGGAGTGCCTGGACACTGCTCAGAGGGACTTGTACAGGGATGTGATGTTGGAAAACTACAGCAACCTCATCTCACTGGGTAAGATACACACCCACATCATTTACAGTCTGTTTTTTGGAATATCAGCTCTCTCCACTGTTGAACTTTAGAGCTTTGTTTTAAGAAGCCAGTTGAATTTTTGCCCCTATTTCTAAAATAAGAAATGGTTTGAATATTGTGGGATGGAAATGACACCTGTGTTTCCATTCTTTATTGACACTCATTCCTCCCTCTGGCCCCTCCTGTTATTGCCTGTTTTTCTAGGTGATTTGTAGATTTGAGTTGTGTGACATTTTCAGAAACCAGGTTTCATCTAATATTTCTACAGTGGCTCTGTATTAAGGTCTGGCCCACCTGCAAGAGAACAGTTAGAATTAGGGTTCTGCTTTTTTTTAGGTTATCAAAAGAACATCTCTGGATTAAATGGTGGAGGATTGGGTTGCAAAATTCATTTAAAATCAAGCAAACACACCCTATCTGGAAGAGACATATTCTTTTTAACCTGCTTTATAGTTGAAAGTTAGTCTATGAAGTTTGCTTTTTCCATTGAAGAAATGTCTAAGGGAGAACATGTAAGTATTTTAGGAAACAGTATATTTCTCTATGCAAAATAGTAACAACAAAATACTACAATTTCTAGGCATCCTTTTAAGCCCCTTTGTGTTTGTGTTCTCACTTCAGCCCTATGAAGTAGTGCATTTGATAAAAGTGCAACACTGGATGGTAGCTTTTCAAGGTCACACAGCTGGAATGATTGGCAGATTTGAAGCCAGCCATGGGGCTGCACAGTGTGTGCTCACGGTGCCTCTGTAGACTCCCTTTGAAAGCAAACTGGACCTTTTTCCTCTCTTACCTGGTCTCTTTAGTCCCATACTCATGGGTCCATCTTAATGTGACTGTTCCATGGCCTTTTTCTGTTTTGTCTTGAAGGCTTTTTCAAATACCATTTGACCTACAGTTGATTGTGAATGTAACCAAGTCCGCATGTAGTCATTTTGAGGCTGTGGTTGGGATTTGGTGGGTTTTTTCCCTATAACATGTATCCTGTTTTTTTCTCATGAGCAGGATGTATCATTCCTAAGCCAGATGTGATTGTTTTATTGGAGCAAGAGAAAGATCCGTGGCTGGAAACGAGGGAAGAAACAAGAAGGCAGTCCTCAGGTGAGTGATGGCAGACCAGGCAGGGAGCCTACATAAGCTATGGCTCACTGGCTCAGGGAGGAGGCACGTCGCTGAAATGTTTGAAGTCTCACTTCAAAGGCCCAGATCCTGTGAAGCCTATAAAAATTAGGAAATTAGGCTCCTCTCTCTTCTGTCATGTTCCTTTTTTTTTTTTTTTCCCCCCAGCAGTGCTCGGGATGCAAGCCCTATTACTGAGCTACATCCCCAACTCCTATAAATTTTAGAGCTGGTTGCTGGTTGCTTCCCATCTCAAGGAGTGATGCTTTCTTTATTACCCTTTGACAGCCATTTACCAGTTTCCAGGTCCTTTTTTTACATGTAGATTTATGTTAATTTCTCCATTTTTTAGAATTAATTTTAACAAGTATTTCCTATTTATCTAGTGTAAGCCACTGTACATACTGTGTTAGAGTCTAGGTACTACTGATGATTGTTCCTATTGTCATAGAGATGTTGATATCGTAGTAAGGAAAACTAAACAGACAATATCAGATTTAGATATGTATTTTGAAGAAAATTAAGCCAGATAAGGGGACAGTATTGGGACATTGTGAGGGCTACTTTAGATAAGATCAGGAAAGGCTATCCAAATTGATGAACTTTGAGCAGATATGAAATAAAGTCTCAGAATACCCTTCCTCAAAAGTCATTTGGCCTAAGCTTCTGAGGCTGGTTTGGAAACTGCTATCCTCCTGCCTCAGCCTCCTAAGCTTCTGGGATTATAGGCATGTGCCAGAGCACCTGCCAAATGTATTTTCTTAATCATATATACATGGGTACATATTTTTATGTACCCATTTTAAGTGTCAGTGTCTAATTTTTAAAAATAGTTTCATTGAAATAGAAATGAAATTTGGCATAATGTAAACTGCATATTTAAAATATAAAATTTGATAAGTTGGCATGTATATTATGAAAACATTGCAAAATTACAATAATATCCAATTCTTGCAAAAACAATCTTCCTCATGCCATTCTCTACCCCCTGCCCAGGCTCCCACTGTTCGTTGGTCTGTCACTACAGATTAGTTTGCATTTTCTAGAATTTTGTATAAATGGAATCATTTAATGATTGTTCATTTAGCCTTAGTCAGCATAATTATTTTGAAATTCATCCTTTCTAATGTTGAGAAGTATTCCTTTGAAAGGATGTATCTCAATTCATTTAGCTATTTACATGTTGATGGACATTGTGTTATTTCTAGAGTTTGTCTATTGCAAATAAAGCTTCTAGGAACATTCTTGTAAAAGTCCTTATATGGGCATATACTTTATTTACTCTTGGGTAAATATCTGGATGGAATAGGTGAATCATTTGATAAATGCATATTTAAATTTTAAAAAAACTGCAACACTTTCTGAGAGTAGTTTTGATCATTTTCCTTCCCAGCAGAAGTTTCTGGGAGTTCTGGCACCTCTGTGTTCTTGCCAGCACTTGATCAGCCTTTTTAATTTTAGCTATGCTAATAGGTGGGTAGTGGTATCATATTGTAGTTCTAATTTTCATTTCCCTAACCCTAATCATCTTGAACAACTTTTCATTGCTTAAGTTCTCATCCATTTTTCTTCTTTGGTGAAGTGTCTATTGGAATCTTTTGCCTTTTTTCTACCTGTGTTGTTTCCTTATTATTGAGTTTTCATGAACAAGTCCTTTATCCAGTATTTAGTTTATAAATGTTTTCTCTGGAATATTTTTATCTCTTGAATAGCATAAACTCTTAAGTAGAGTTTATTACTTTTCTCTTTCATTGACTATGCTTTTAGTAGCATATCTAGCAACCCTCAAGATACAAAGCTTTTCTGTTTTCTTTTAAACTTATTAGTAACACATACTAATTGTATGGATTAATGGGATTCACTGTGAAATTCCATACTTGCATATAATGTACATTGATCACACCCATCCATCCTTCTACCTTTAGCCTCTGCCACCCTTCCTAGTCCCCAGTAATCACTTTTCTACTCTCAGGTTGACTTTTTTTTCCCACATGAGAGAGAATATGTAATTCTTGTCAGATTTCTGTGTCTAGCTTATTTCACTTAACATGATGTCCTCAATTTCCATCCATTTTGCTGTGACAGAATTTTATCCTCCTTTTTGGCTGAATAATACTGCATTATCTATACGTATCATATTTTCTTTATGCATTCATCTGTCGGCGGGCACCTACACCGATTCCTTACCTTAGCTATTGTGAAAAGTGCTGCAGTAAACATGGACATGCAGGTATCTGTTTCTTATGCTGGCTTCATTTTCTTTGGTAGTGGGATAATTGGGTTGTATGGGAGTTCAATTTTTTTTTTTTTTTTTTTTTTTTTGAGGAATCACCACAGTTTTCCACAATGGCTGTATCACATATGAGTTCTTTTTCTTTATATCCTCACCAGCATTAGTTATTTAATTTTTTTGATAATAGCCATTCTAACTGGTATCTTATTGTAGTTTGATTTGCATTTCTCTAATGGCTAGATGCTGAACATTTAAAAAAAATATTTACTGATCTTTTGTATTTCCTCTTCTGAGAACTGTTCAGATGATTTGCCCATATTTTTAAACTGGATTTTTAAAGTTTTTTTAGTTATTCTTATATTCTGGATATTAACCTTGTCAGGTGAATAAATGCCAAATATTTTCTTCTGAAGAGGTTGTTTCATCACTATAGTTTCCTTTACTGTGTGCAAGCTTTTTAGTTTGACATAATCCCATTTTTAAATTTTTGCTCATGTTTTCTGTGCTTTTGGAGTCCTATCTGGAAAATCATTGCCTATACCAGTATCTTGAAGTATTTTCCCCCCTGTGTTTCCCCAAAGTAATTTAAGTTTCAAGTCTTAAAGATTTTGAATTGATTTAGATCCTTAGATCCCTTGCTCTGTACAGAGTAAGGGATTGAAGTCTAGTTTCAATCTCTTGCTTGTGGATGTCCAGTTTTCCCAGCAACATTTGCTGAAGAGGCTGTACTTTCTCCAATGTATGTTTTGTGTAATGTTGATAATCTTATTTGTATACCTTTCTTATTTGTATACCTTTTATTTCTCTTGCCTAAGATGCATAGTTTATTTCTGAGTACTCATTCTTTCCTTTGTTTTATGTGTCTGTTTTTGTGTCCATACCATGCTGTTTAGATTACTGTAGTCCTATAACATGTATTCAAATTGGGTATTACGATGCCTCCAGTTTTGCTTTTTTGCTCAAGAATGCTTTGGCTATTTGGGGTTCTTTTGTGTTTCCATAAAAATTTTAGGATTGTCTTTTCTAATTCTGTGAAGAATATTGTTGGTATTTTGATGGCAGTTGCATTGAATCTAGAGTTGCTTTGGATAGTATGAACATTTTAACAATTATTTTAATTCATGAACATGGTAGGTCCTTCTACCTTGTGGTGTCTTCCATTTCTTCAGTGTTTTCTAATTTTCATCATAGAGGTCTTTCATTTCCTTAAATTATTCTAGGTATTTGTTGGGGGGAGGGCTATTCTGAATGGAATTGCTTTTATGACTTCTTTCTGCAAATTCATTATTGGTAAAGAAAAGTTACCGATTTTTATATTTTTTAAAATACTATTAATATATTGGATTCATTTATCCATTCTCATAGTCTGTCTTTTGGTGCATTTTTTTAAGTTTTTTTCTATGTATAGAAAAATGATATAGAATCATATTTGCAAACAGGGATAATTTGACATCTTTTCTTATTTGTATACCTTTTATTTCTCTTGCCTAATTGCTCTAAAATTTATAATACTAGTTTATTTCTAGTATATGGAATGAGAGCTGACATCCTTGTTTCTGACCTTATAGGAAATGCTTTGTTTTTTCCCCATTAGTATGTTATTAGCTATGTGTTTGTCATATATAGCCTTTGAGATATGATCTTGATGTTCCTTATTTGTTTAAGGCTTTTATCATGAAGAGATGTTGAGTTTTAGCAAATTCTTTTCCTGCATCTTTGAGGTTTTGATTTTTATTCTTCATTCTATGTATTATTTTAACCATCCTTATATTCCTGGAATGAAACCAGTTTGATCATGGGTATGATATTTTTGTTATGCTGTTGAATTCAATTTGCTAGGATTGGTGTTAATTCTTTAAAAGTTTGATAAAATTTAGCAATAAGCCCATGTGGTCCTTTTTTTTTTTTTGGAAATGATTATTGATTCATCTCATTGCTTTTTTTTTTTTTTTTTTGGTAGTTGTGGATGGACAGAATGCCTTTATTTTTTTTGTGATGCTAAGGATCGAACCCAGTGCAAGTGCTCTGCCACATGGATACAGCCCCAGCCCTCAACTCATTACTTATTGGTTTAGATCAGCTGTTTTATATCATTCTATGTATATTATATTCATGGTTCGATTTTCATAGGTTCTTTGTACCCACACATTTGTCCAATTTCTTCTAGATTTTCCAACTTGTTAGCATGTAGTTTTTCAAAATAATCCCTAATTGATTTATGTGATATAGAATATAATGTTTCCTTTTGAATCTCCAGGTACTCTGATGTTTCTCTGATATTTTGTCTGGGTGAGCTATCCATTGGTAAGAATGGGATATTGAGATCCCCTACTATTATTGGAATTATTGAAGCCTATTTCTTTCCTTTTGGTATGTGCTTGTTCATAACATTGGGTGTTCTGAAATTAGGTACATTTGGACTTATAATTGTATCTTCTTGATAAATCCTTTAATCATTATATAGCAACCTTCTTTGTCTTTTTTAAAAAAAACTTTTTTTAGTAGTTTTAGACAGAATGCCGTTATTGTTTATTTTTATGTAGTGCTGAGGATCAAACCCAGTACCTTATACATGCTAGGCAAGGGCTCTGCCACTGAGCTACAACCCCAGCCCCTCTGTTTATGTCTTAAAGGCTGTTTTGTTGGCTTTAAGAATAGCTACTCCTACTTGCTTTCGGATTGTTTGCTTGAAATATTATTTTCTATCTTTTCATTTTTAGCCTGTCTTTATTGGTGAAGTGTTTCTGGTAGGCAGTAGATTGTTGGATATTGTTTATTAATCCAGTCAGCCAGTCTGTGTCTTTTATTTGGAGAATTTAATGTCTTACATTATTGAAAGATATGGACTTGTGCCTGGCATTTTGTTGATATTCTTCTAGTTTTAAATATTTCATGTTTCTTCCTTTTATTCATCTTTGTGATTTGATAATTTACTGTATTCTTTTCTATTTCTCTTTTATACAAGTACTTTTCTTGTAGGATTATACTTTCACATTACCTTTCTTCCTCTTCTGAGTGTAGGACTCCCTTAAGCATCTTTTGTTAGGCTGGTTTTGGGACCATGAATACCCTTAGTTTTTGTTTATCCTTTTGTTTATTTCTCCTTTTCTGAAGGATTACTTGATGGGTATGGTAATCTTGGTTGACAGTCCTCACAACTCTCCCAGGACTTGAAAACCATCATTCCGTGCCCTCCTGGCTTGGAGGATTTTTTCCTATGAAATTTAATGGGGTTGCTCTTAAATGTGACTTGTTTCTCACTTGCAGATTTTTAAATTCTTTATCCTTTACCATTGACAGTTTGACTGTCATAGTGAGGATCTTTTCTGATCATGTCTGTTTGGGTTTCTATAAACATCTTATTCCTGGACACCCATGTTTTTCCCAAGAATAGGGAAGTTCTCAATTATCTCTTTGAATAGGGTTTCTATGCCCTTAGCCTTAATTTCTTCCCCTATGTGGATGATGTGGATGTTTGATATTTTAATGGTGTCCCAAAGATCTTGAACGCATTTTTTTCCTATCTGAATCTGATATTCAAGAGGCCTATAATTAAAGTGGAAGGAAAGAATACTGGAGCTTTATCTAGTCTGTTTTTGAAGCTTTCAACTGGATTTGACACATTGAGCTCTTCATTTGAGTTTTCTGATAGTTCTTCACAATCTTTATTCTTTGTTGGATTTCTCATTATCCTGCATTGTCTTCCTAATTTAACTGCTTATATGTATTTTTATGGATTTCATCAAGCTTTTAAAAAGTCATTTTTTGAATTTTTTTTTTTAAAGGAGAATTTTTTAATATTTAGTTTTTGGCAGACACAACATCGTTGTATGTGGTGCTGATGATCGAACCCGGGCCGCACGCATGCCAGGAGCGCGTGCTACCGCTTGAGCCACATCCCCAGCCCCATTTTTTGAATTCTTTATCAGGCATTTCATCTACTTCAACATCTTTAAAGTCTTTTACTAGAGCATTTACGACCTTTAGGCATTTTTTCCCATATTTGTTGGTCCCCAGGCAGAAATAAACATTGCATAACCATAATCTCCCTGTAGCTTCTTTGGCTGTATCTAGTGAGTTTGTACATAGTATCATATTGGAGTCAGACTCACTGTCTCTATGGGTCATGGAAGACTGGGGGACATGAGCAGTCGGGCAGGTGTGGTGCAGACAACACTATGCTACTCCTACAATGGGCGTGGTTATCCCTATCAGGTAATGGGGGGTTCCCTCAGGCACTGGTGCTATTAACTCCTTGTCTTTGGTCCTATTAATTCTGGTGCTCCGATAGTAGGGAGAGCCCAGAGCACTCACCCTTTGATTAGACACTGGTGCAAGCCCAGTGCTTCATAGGGGCAAAAAGAAGCATTGGAACCAGAGTTCTTTCCCTGCCTTGTGACAGGCACCTGTGTGTGGTGCTAGGGAGAGGGCTAGCAGGAATTGTGTAATTGCCTTTAGTCCTGGCACCCATGTGAAACCACATGACTGGCCACACCCCTGGTCTTGGAGAACAGATCTCCTTTTCTGGAGGTGGCAGCCTTTGTTCCCTTCTGTTTTACAACACCCATTCCCTACAGTGATATACTCAGGTTTGTGTGAAAGTTACTGAATTTAGCCATTGCAGTGCAATGTTTGTGGGGACCCAGAGATGGAAATGTGCAAGGGTTTCTGTCCTCTTGAACAGTCCAAATTCAGACAGAAGGTCCTGTCTTAACATGGGTTCTGGCTATAGCACCCTGCTTGTTCACTGAGAGTGTCTTTTTTCCAAAGCCAGCCTACTATGCAGATTTTTGGTTTCTTATTTTCTTGGGTCGCTTGCCTGTAAGGGTTTCCAATAGCTAGGACTGCCAATGTATGCACCAACTGAGTTTTCTGGGACTTCCTTTCACCTTTACCTTCGGGAGGATAGGTCCCATTTCCCCCAGCTGTATTGCTTCTCTTACTATGCAGTTATTCCAGGTCTCTGGATTTCCAAGATTTCTACTTTTCTGTTGATTTCCAGTGTTCTCTTGGTTACTCACTTCAGTGTGCAGTTATACACCTGTTGCTTTGGTTCTTCCTTGTGTTAGGTGCCTCTTTTCAGCCATTATGTCATGTCTTCTAAAAGTTTTAGTTATAAGTTTTTATATTTGTATATCAATTGTAGACAAGCTCTTCTAGAAACTTGAATACTTCCAAACTCTTTCTACAAGGCCAGTATTGCTTTGATACCAAAACCAGACAGATATTATAAAGGATTTTTTAGATTTCTCAAACAGATGGAGAGATTCTGAACACAATGTTAGCCTTCTGAATCTATTTTTTTTTGAGAATTTTAATATTTATTTTTTAGTTTTTGGCAGACACAACATCGTTGTTTGTATGTGGTGCTGAAGATCGAACCTGGGCCGCACGCATGCCAGGCGAGCCTGACAATTTATGAAATGGTGGTTGGTGACAATCCTTGGTGTTCCTTAGCTTGGCCGTCTCATCTTTAGACACCAGATACAAGAGACAATGATGTAATCTTCATCTCACTCTAGGTACACCTATTATTTCAGATGATTGCATCTTGAGATCTTTAACTTGATAACATCTGTAAAGACTTTTCAAATTAGGTCACTTTCACAGGTACCAGGAGTTAGGACTTGGATATCTTTTCTGGAGGCCACTATTCAACCCACTTCATCTATGAATAAAGACTTATTTTCTTCCTGATGTTTATTATTTTCCTCCCTTACTTTACCAGCAAGAACCTACAATATAATTATTGGAGTTTGAGTATCTGTGGAATGAATACCAAAACCCAGCTGATGCTTAATATCTTAGTATTATTCTAGTTGGCAGAGACAATCAATGGTGACTGTACACAGGGTGGGATATAAACAGTGGGGAAACTAGGTCAAAGTAACAAATAGGTGATAGAAAAATGTCATTTTTATAACTGATTTTTCAATTTATACATTTGGCTGATGTAGCTTGAGTATTATTATTACTATTATTCCTTTATAGGGGAATGAAATAAGAGCATATTTGTTGAGAGATTAGAATCAGGTATATTCATAATTTCGCAAAATATACCAGTTATTATAATAATTAGCTACTTTCCTCAGTAACTTGTATGCAATATTTGCTTTTATTCTGGCTGTGTTCTCTTTTGAATCCAGTGGTGTATTTGTTCTGCAGTTATTTAACATGTCCGGGGTTCAGGCTTATTCAGTGTCAGGAATTGAAACAGATACCTATAAGTCTCTAAGTATAGACACAAATAAAATTCATACAATAAGTTAGAAAATATATAATTGAGGAAAGTCACAGAACTGTGTGCTGGAATATAAAACCAAGAACATGGACTTAGACATGGTTATCAGGGCAGTCTTCCTGAGGAAGTGACTTAATGTTCAATGATTGAGAAAAGGTGTTTTCAGACTCAAACTTCATACCACAGCTATACTCATTCAGTTTTACAGATTGTGACGGCTTTTGAGCTTAACAGCAGAGCTAAGTAATTATGACAGATACAACATGTCTACAAAGCCTAAAACCTTCACCATCTGGCCCTTTATAGCAAAATTTGCTGAGTCTTGCTTCAAACCTTTAAGTCTGTTATTTCAGATCACTTTTTATTTCTATTGAAAGATGTAGCCCATCATTGCACCCTCAACACAGAAACTAGCATTATTATTATTTTTTTTAAACAGATTTCACCAAGAAGTTATTTCCAGAAAAGGATGTTTGTGAAAAATATTTGTCTCAATTTCAGACAGTGGAAAAAAATGAAACCAACAATGGGGATACCATTTTCAGAAATGGATTGCAGAACAAGCGTGAATTTGAGAGAAAAGAGGAACATCAGATGGGATGCATTAGTCAAATGATAATCCAAAACCAAATCTCTCTTCCTCTACAACAGAAAATTCATCCTAGAGAGAAACCATATAAATGTAAGGAATGTAAGAAGGCCTTTAGACAACAGTCTTACCTTATTCAACATATGAGAATTCACACTGGTGAGAGACCTTATAAATGCATGGAATGTGGAAAGGCCTTCTGTCGAGTGGGAGACCTTAGAGTACACCAGACAATCCATGCTGGAGAGAGACCCTATGAATGTAAAGTATGTGGGAAGGCCTTTAGACTTCACTATCACCTTACTGAACATCAGAGAATACATTCTGGTGTGAGACCCTATGAGTGTAAGGAATGTGGGAAGACCTTTAGTCGAGTTAGAGACCTCAGAGTACATCAGACAATTCATGCTGGGGAGAAACCCTATGAATGTAAAGAATGTGGGAAGACCTTTAGACTTAATTATCAACTTGGTGAACATCAAAGAATTCACACTGGTGAGAGGCCCTACGAATGTAAGGTTTGTGGAAAGACCTTTAGGGTACAACGACATATCAGTCAACATCAGAAAATCCATACTGGTGTAAAACCCTATAAATGTAATGAATGTGGGAAGGCCTTTAGTCACAGTTCATACCTCGTCCAACATCAGAAAATTCATACTGGTGAGAAACCCTACAAATGTAAGGAATGTGGTAAGTCCTTCAGTTTTTATGCAGAACGTACTCGACATCATAGAATTCATACTGGTGAGAAACCCTATGCATGTAAAGACTGTGGGAAAGCCTTTCGTCTTCGAACAGAACTTACTCGGCATCACAGAACTCATACTGGTGAGAAGCCCTATGAATGTAAAGAATGTGGGAAGGGTTTTATTTGTGGCTACCAACTTACTTTACATCTGAGAACTCATACTGGTAATGTTCCTTATGAATGTAAGGAATGTGGGAAAACCTTCAGTAGCCGCTATCATCTTACTCAACATTACAGAATACATACTGGTGAAAAACCCTTCCTGTGTAAGGAATGTGGGAAAGCCTTTCGTCTTCAAGCAGAGCTTACCCGGCATCTCAGGATTCATACTTGCAAGAAACCTTATGAATGTAAGGAATGTGGGAAGGCTTTTATTCGTAGCAGTCAACTTATTTCACACCAGCGAAATCACGCTAATGAGAATACCTATGAATGTCAAGAATGTGGGAAGATTTGTAGTCGTCGTTACAATCTTATTCAACATTATAAAATTCATACTGGTGAAAAACCCTATGAATGTAAAGAATGTGGAAAGTCCTTTCGTTTTCAGACAGAACTTACTCAACATCACAGAATTCATACTGGTGAAAAACCTTATAAATGCAAAGAATGTGGGAAAGCCTTTATTCGTAGCAATCATCTTACTCAACATTACAGAATTCATACTGGTGAAAAACCTTACGAATGTAAGGAGTGTGGGAAGACCTTTAGTCGTCACTATCGTCTTACTCAACATTACAGAATCCACACTGGTGAGAAACCCTACGTCTGTAGTGAGTGTGGAAATGCTTTTATTTGTAGTTATCAACTTACCTTACATCAAAGAATTCACTCTGGTGAGATTCCATATGTATGTAAGGAGTGCGGGAAGACCTTTAGTCGTCGATACCATCTTACTCAACACTTTAGACTTCATACTGGTGAGAAACCTTATGAGTGTAAGGAATGTGGGAACGCTTTTCGCCTTCAAGCAGAACTTACCCGACACTACGCAGTTCATACTGGAGAGAAACCTTATAAATGTAAGGAGTGTGGGAAGGCCTTTAATGTTAATTCAGAACTTACTCGACATCACAGAATTCACACTGGTGAAAAGCCTTATAAGTGTGAAGAGTGTGGGAAGGCCTTTATTCGTAGTGACCAGCTTACTTTACACCAGAGAAGTCATACTAGTGAGGAAACACTATGCATGATGTAGAGGATACAATGGCTTCTTGAAAATGCCTTTTACATCAAGGATTCGTAATGTATTTTTACATATTAGGGAATATATAGGAATCACTTTTGCTTCATATTTACAAATTATTTTACATGTTGGTTTTTAAAGTTTCAAAACCATAACATCACTCAGTCTTGATTCAGGTTTAGCAGACTGATTATGGCGCAGTGCAGCTCAAGCCATTGAGAACTTTTTCCCCCTCACAAGCTGATGTTGAGCAGTACTTCTGTAAAGTGCAAGAACATTGGTTTACAGGGGGACGGGGAGGAAATGGAAAGGAACACTATAAAAGCTCCATTTTTCTAATTTAATGCCATAAATCATCTGTCAGATTGCTATAAATTTCTAAACACTTGCTCCCACTGTCTGGCCCTTAACTCATTGTAAACCAGAAGCAAACAATTCGTCCACATGGTCCACACTTCTTTTAGAACTAGAACAGAAGATGATTGTTAATGAAGTGAGTGTAGGAAGGACTTCAGCCACAGCACATCATTGTTCTAAGTCATAAGTTCACTTCTGCCTGTGCAGAAGTTGGCAAGACTCTTCCCTTCTGTGCCTCAGTTTTAAAATGGTAGTAATAGTATCTACCTAGTAGTATTTTTGTGAGGATGAAATAAAAATGGAAACTTTTAGAAGAGTACTTGAGAAAGCATGTGCTTAATATTACTGTTCTTATTTTGTTATATTTAATTGTAGATGGACACAATACCTTTATTTCTATGTGGTGCTGAGGATTGAACCCAGTGCCTCACAAGTGCTAGGCAAGCACACTGCACTGAGCTATAGCCACAGTCCCTACCATATTATTTTTATCACTAATGGTACCGTTAGTAAATTCACTTGAGAGGAATACTACATGGGTGAACTTAAAAACCACCCATTACCTTTCACTCAGTAAATGTGAATAACCAGATAAAATCCAGTAAAATAGAGTGAACTTCTATTTCCAAAGGCAGAGCTCATCTCTGAAAATAGGAAAAAGAAATCTCTAGATTTCATGAGTGTAAAGATGACAAGAATAAAGCTTTTAAAGAACCAGGAAAGCTATAATGCCTTTTCATGACCCAAAAACAAGATATGCTATAATTTATAATTTCTTCCCATTAATTGGTAAATTAGAAGCCACCAAAAGATTACTGTCCATTCAGAAAAATTAAGATAGTATAGTGACCCCTGGTGTGTCCTCACCATGTTCATTAGTAATTAATATATAATTTGGTTTGTGTCAATATGATATTTACACGTCTTTGTTGTAATATTTGAATATAAATGGATGTCATGACATGTCAACCTTTCAAGAGTAAAAGCTGCCTTCTACTTAATTACTACATAGCTTCACAACTAAGGAGATTAATAATTCTATAATCTCTAACATTCGGTCTCTTTTTTCTATCGTGGAACAGTTTAAGAGTAGCCCTTTTCCCTAATGTTATCACATTGACTTTTTTCAAAGTTTAGGATAGTTGTTGTGTAGAATATTATAATTTTTTTTCTCATTGTTTTTTTCAAAATGTTTTTAATGTGCTCATTTATCCCCACTATTTCTCACGAATTGAAGTTAGAATTAGAAACTCTGAGGTTCAGATTAAATAATTTGACAAGAATACTTAATAGGTGATATTTGTATTTCAGTTGTAATCCATTAGTTGGTGTACAGTGTCACACCACTACATTGTCCTTCATTGATTCACTTGATGCAGCAGATTGTACTTTCCAAAGATGGCTACACCAGTGGATCCTGTTCTACATGCTAACCTTACAGTGTGATATTGCACTCTCCCTTCAAGAGGTAGGGTCCATATTCTTGCCTTTGAATCTGGGCAGGCAGGCCTGTGTTTGTGGCAGAAGTGACACTACATGAGTTCCAAGACTAACTCATAATAGGCAATATAGTTTCTGACTGATATATTTGGGATGCCAGAGCCCTAGGAAAGGTCCAGATAACAGGTTCTGATTAGAGTCCTGATTTATATTCCAGACAACAGCCCCATCAGGCACCAGGTATATGAGTATGTACAACCTTTAAATGATTCTAACCCTTAGCTTTCAAGCCAGCCCAACTGGTACCAAGTGGAACAGAGACAGCATTCCTCTGCCTGCCCAAATTGCAGATGCATGAGTGAAATAAATATTGCTTTAAGACACTAAGTTTTGGAGCAGTTTGTTACACAGAAATAGATAATTATCATATAAACCAAGAAATTCAATTACCATGTTTCTTTGCTATGGCACACTTGAAAATTATGAACTTTGAAGGTATGCCCCAACACATAGGTGCCCTCAGCAAAGGGTGGAGAGACCTACTGGCTCAAGACACTTGAAGAAATCTTCTAATTATCTGGTGATGTGTTAGCTTTTTATTGCTATGACCAAAATATCTGACAAGAACAACTTAGAGGAAGAAAGTCTTATTTGGGCTCACAGTTTCAAAGGTTCAGTCCATGGTTGGCCAACTGCATTGCTTTGGGACTGTGGGGAGGCAGCACATCATAGCAGAAAGGTGAAGTGATAGAAAGCTCATAGAAGCCAGGAAGGAAAAAAAGAAAAAAAAAACATGAATAGCCAGGGACAAAATATAATCCCCCAAATCATTTCCCCAATCACCTCCTTCCTCCAGCCATGCCCCACCTCCCTGTAGTTACCACTCAGTAATCCATTCAAATTATTAATCCATCAAATGGATTAATCTACTGATGCGGTCACAGCTCTCATAGTCTAATCATTACAACTACGAACATTCCTACAGAGGCTACCTTGTTTCAAATATATGAACTTTTCCTGAGACAGTTCATATCTGAACCATAAGAGGTGACCACTTATGCTGATATAGAGGTGACTTCTAGGAAGTCAGATCAGAATTCCTGGAATATGAAAAATAACATAATAGCAGAAATGTCTGTGGTCATACACTATAAGAAATAGTATAGAATAAGATCAGCAAAGTCTCTGAAGGACAAAAATACAGAAATGAAAATAATTCCTGGGTGTGTATTGTAGGTGTGGACAGATTACAGAGTTGTGAAATAGGGTCCCAAACTTAGTCTTTCCAATTTACAATAATGTTAAGTGATAAAATTTGAAATACAGGGGCTGGGATTGTGGCTCAGCAGTAGAGTGCTCGCCTAGCACCAGCAGGACCTGGGTTCGATTCTTAGCACCACATAAAAATAAAGGCATTGTGTTGTATCCATCTACACCTAAACATAAATAATTTTTTTTAATTTAAAGTATAATTTCTATTTAATATATGAGTTTAAATCCATTTCCTAGGCAAAATGGACAGTACTTTCATATGATGTTGGGCAGCAGAAGTGACTCATAGCAAATCATTAGCCACTTTATTCACAATGGTAAACAACCAGTACTCCGTATTGTAATGTGTTGCTAAACTATGTTGTTTGATAGCTTAGGTATATTAAATGCCTTTTTCAGCTTGTGATATTTTCCAGTGGGTTTATTAGGAAGCAACCCCCTTATAAGTTAAGGAGCATCATACAATTCATTCACAGTGGAAAAAAAAAAAAGCAGAAGAAACTTCCTGTGAGAACATTCAGGTATTGAATTTAGTAAAGACCTGAAAGCAGCTGTTACAAATGTAAAGAACTACATGTATAAAGAACTAAAAGTATAATGATGATCTCACCAAATAGAGAATGTCAGTGCAGAGACAGACTGCTTAAAAATGAACCAAATGGGAATTGGAGCTGAGAAGTGTAAGATCTGAAATGGAAAAACTCACTAAAGGGCTCAACAGCAGATTTGAGCTGGAAAAAGAATTTGTAAATTTGAAAATAGATGGATAGAAATTATGTACTTTGAAAAATAGGAAGAATAAAAAAATGAACAGAACCTCAAGGACTTGTAAAACATCAACCATACCAACGTGCACATGATATAAGGACAAGATCAGAAAAAAAAGTTTGAAAAAACAATATAAGCTGGAGGTGTGGCTCAGTGGTAAAGCACCTGCTTAGGGAGGCCTTGCATCCAATCCTCAGCACCAAAAACGACAATGGTCAGACCTTCCCAAAGCTGACTAAGCACGCACATCTACAAGAATCTCAAGAAGGCCTAAGTATTATCCTACTACTCATACTAACACCTACTCAAACTGTGATAGACAGCCACATGATTGTCCTTGGCTTCTGACAGTTGAACTAAGAATATCTTGAAAGCAGCAAGAGAAAAAATGTCTCATCATATAGCATCCTCAATAAGAGTGTCAGTTTCTTATAAGAAACTGATCAAGGGCTGGGGATGTGGTTCAAGCAGTAGTGCGCTCGCCTGGCATGCGTGCGGCCCAGGTTCGATTCTCAGCACCACATAGAAACAAAGATGTTGTGTCCGCTGAAAACTAAAAAATAAATATTAAAATATTCTCTCTCGCTCAAAAAAAGAAAAAAGAAAAAAACTGATCAAAAAGCAGTGGAATAAACCTAAAAGCACTGTCAAAAAAGAAAAACCTGCTAACCAGGAATTTCACATCCAGCAAACTCTCCAATAAGGACAATATCAGATAAAGACTGAACTAATTTGTTGCTCTCAGAACTGCCTAACAAGGAAAATTATTTTTAAAAAAAATTATTTAGGCTGAAAGAAGGAACTAACAGGTGGCAATTTGAATCTACATGAGGAAATTAAGTTTTGTTAATGTTGTTACTTAGATAAATATAAATATAGCCATATTCGTAACTGGTAAAAACAATACCATAAAATAATTGTAAATTATCGGACCCTTAATATATCCAGATGGAATTATGTCACATTTGTATTAGTGATGGCACGAAGGAGGCAGAGGAAGGGAGCTCTACAGGAGCCAAAAATTTATTTATTTTTTAAGCTAATGTATATATTTAATTCCTAGAGTAACCATTAAGAATGTAATTTTACCCCAAGGTTAAGAAGAATTAAAGGATGTAGCTCAGTGATAGAGCACTAGCCTGGCATGTATGAGGCCCCAAGTTTGATCCCTAACACCACACACACAAAAATATAAATGATACATTATAAAATACCAGTTAGACACAAAAGACAACAATAAGGGAAGAAAAGGGAAATAAAGATATGAGACATGTAAAACAAATAGCAAAATGCAGACATAATAAATTTAGCCTTGTAAATAAGCAAAAAGAGGCTGAAAATTAGTGGATGGAAAATTAATGAAAGGATGGAAAAAATATACCATCCAAATGGTGGTGACAAGACAGCAGGGGTGGTTACACTAATATAAGATAAAATAGCTTTTAAAAAATCACTAAAGACAAAAAGGGTCATTATTTAATTGATAAAAGAGTAATCCCCTCAGTAAAATAAAAACAATTATGGATAAATATGCCCCTAACAAGACACCACATGCATGAAACAAAAATTTGGAGGTAAAAATAGTTAATAAGATTGGAGATTTCAACTCCCTATTCTCAATAATTTAAGGAAATCCAGCAAGGATATAGAAGATTTAAACATTAATTACCAAGTTATTAAACCCTCTATTAACAGTAGAATACATATCCAACATGTAACATTCTTTAAACAATATGCTGTAGTCTATAGGTCAAAAATTTTAATGAAGACCTAAGTATATTCTCTGATCACAATTACAAATCACTAACTCCGGAAATTTGGTTAATTTAAAAAATATTTTTGGATTTCCAAAAACATTGCTAAGTGAATCAAAGAACACCATGTGAACCAAAGAAAAAAATGAACAATTGGAAAATATTTTGAATGAATATGAAAAAAAATCAGCTGATGGGAGAAGTAATGGGAAGTTGAGTTTGGAATCAAAAGACTGAGAAAATAGCTATCAGATCAGATATAAGTGATGGAAGGAATGCACAGATTCAGTGTTGAAGGTCAGAGACTTGTAGAGACTCAAATTCTAGCTACTAGACTAGAAAACAGAAATTATTTGTTAACCCAGAACCAGTACTTGCACCATCAGGTAAGTCTGGAAACAGTGGAAGAATTGAAAATCAGTCCTGAGTTTAGTTGCAGTAGGAGATAAAGCCACCTAACGAACATGAATTGTGTTTTTCAGTTTGTTAGTGGAGAACTGTGGTGGGCAGTCATTGTGCAGAAATCATTTTTAAACTTAACAGGTGAGGAAGCAAGTAAATCTCTGAAGCCTCATCCCACCAATATATGGAATGCCTTTTCAACAGGCTGGCCCTGTAACCTGTGTAAATAGACTGAGCTTAGGCCACGGAGCCCCCTTCTCCTGACACACACACCAGAGTCTGCAGTGGGAGTGAGGTAGGGTAGAGCAAAGTGTACAACACTTCCAAAGAGTGTAGCTCCTCGGGGGCAGTGAATGCATGCACCTGCACTATGCCTCCATCAAGAGCCTCCGTCAGGCAGAGTGGTGCCTATGGAACAGTATATACCTCCACTCCTGGCCATTATTGACCACACCACCAACCCTCCATAGCCTAGCCACAGTCCCACACTCTGGCCATTAGCTGCTGTCACACGTACCCCAGCTGCAGCCCTACACCCCAGCCTCTTGCCACCACACTGCACCCTGCCAGCCCCTAGCCACCAGCTGCCACCCGACACTCCAACTGCTAGGCTACACCATACCTCTGCTGTATGCTATTTTACCCAAAGAACTGAAAACTATGAAGGTGAGCCCACATTTGTTTATATTAGAGTATGAAAAAAAGTCTCCATTTTAAATCTCAGCAAGGAGCAAATCTTGACTATTGTTGCATTAGCTGTTTTTTTGTATTTAATTTTTAAAATTTTTAAGTATTTTTTTTTAGTTGTAATGGACATTTATTTATATGTGTTGCTGAAAATTGAACCCAGCGCCTCACACATGTGAGGCAAGTGCTCTACCACAACCCTGGCCCCCCAATTTTTTTTTTTAAAGAGAATTTTTAATATTTATTTTTTTAGTTTTCAGCGGACACAACATCTTTCTTTGTATGTAGTGCTGAGGATTGAACCCAGGCCACACGCATGCCAGGCGAGCACGCTACCACTTGAGCCACATCCCCAGCCCCCCCCCAAATTTTTAAAAATATTTTAGTTGTAGTTGGACACAGTACCTTTATTTATTTTTATGTGGTGCTGAGGATCGAACCCAAGGCCTCACACATGCTAGGTGAGCACTCTACCCCTGAACCCCAACCTTGGCCCCCGTTTTTTTGTATTTTGTTGTGTCTTCCCTCATTGGTTTTTTATGATTCCAACTCGTTTGATGTATTCTTTCAATTAATTGGGGTTTTCTTGCTACTTCTTTCTTTCTCATATGTATTCCCTTTCTCCCCTTTTCTGCCTCCCTTTCCTTTCTCTTCTTTTCCCTCTTCCTGCAGTATAATTTAGTATGAAGTATAGCATCATTAATGCTCGATTTTTTTAGCATATTCTATATTTTACACCCACTTTCATAGCACATGTTGATATTTAGTTTGCTTTTAAATTACCACTGTTACTGTCAGTTACTTTCTCCTCTCAAAGTGGTGCTGGTAGTTGAAATTAGCACTTTGATTATTTTAGTATCAACACATCCAACTGGCATAATCACTGGGCTGGAGGTAATTTTAAAGAGATAAATGATCACTAGAAGACACACACACACACACACACACACAAAAAAAAAAAAAAAGTCCATCACAACAGATGTACAAATATAGGATCCCAGCAAAACAAGGAAACAAGACAAGTCACCAAAAAGTTGATAAAGTCAGACATTGAAGTGAATGAAATGCCAGAAAAATAATTCAAAAATTGTTAAAATGATCAGTAAATTAAACAAATATCTAAACAATGAATTAAGGGGGAAATATGGGTTATGAAAATGCATTTCAGTAAAGAGATTCTGAAAAAGAATTCTGCAAAGGCAAGGCACAATAAGTTAAACTCAGCTGAGAGACTCCAACAGATCAAATGGAAGAAGTTCAGAGCTTGAGTACAAGGCAGATACTCTGGAATATTCTGACAGTAGTAAAGACAAAATAAGAAACTGATCAAAATATCCAAGAACTCTGAGCCATTAAAAGACTTAACAAGGTGCATAAGTACAGAGGAAGAAGCAGAGATACGGGCTAATTGCATTGATAGCCTAGTCAGTGAAATAATACTATTAAAATATTCTGAATTTTAAGAATGAGATGGACATCCAGATACTGGGGGCATTTAGAACCCCAAACAGATAAGACCAGAAAAGAACCTCTCCACAACACACTATAATTAAAATGACAAATATTCAGAATAAGGATACAATTTTAAAAGTCTCAAGAGAGAGAAAGGTCACATTTAGAGATAAGCCAATCAGAGAAACATTGGATTTCTCAACAGAAATCCTAAATTCCAGAAGACTTGGAACAATGTTACATCAAGACCTTAAAATAACTGCCAGCCAAGATTGCTCTATCTAGCAAAACTATTCTTCAGAATCCAAGGAGAAATAAAAACCTTCCAAGATAAGTATAAACAAAAATAACTCATGACTACTAAGGGAGAATAGCAGATGAAACTTAAAGAAATCTTACATTTTAAAAAATGTGGGGTAAAAAGAGGTTGGAAAGAATAAATCTCTTAGATGAGCAGTAAACAATGAGAATTAGAAATCAAAAATATCAGGAAATAATAAACACGTCTCTATAACACTGAATGTAAATGACCTCAATTCTCCAATTAAAAGACAATAGGCAGGCAGACAGGATTAAAAAACAAGACCCAACTCTGTTCCCTTCAAGAGACACCTCATAGGCAAAGACATGTTCAGGCCAAAAGCAAAAGGATGCAAAATGATATTTGATGTAAATGGAGCCGGAAAGCACCTACTCTCATATTCAACATCCAGGTCAAAATTAATCAGAATTTACAGAATCATCACACAGTGGTATAGGGAAAAAATACAACAAGAAGATAAAGTGATAGTAGATATTTATGCCCAAATGTTGGTAAACTTAATTATATAAAATAAATGCTACTTGATATAAAGTCTCGGATCCTGATATGATGGTACTTTGTGATTTCAATACATGTTTTTCAGCAATAGACATGAGATCAGCAAAGACACTTTATACCTAAAAAATACTATAAATCAAATGGACTTAACAGACATCTATAGACTAATTCATCGAACAAGAGCTGAATACACTTTCTTCTCAACTATTCATGGAAATTTCTCCACAATAGGCCATGTTTTAACCTGCAAAGCAAGTCTTAGCAAATAGAAAAAAGTTTATATACTTCCTTGCATCTTATCAGATCCTACTTGAATAAAATTAGAAATCAGTAGCAAGAAAATATACAGAAGACTATATAAACAAAGAGATTGAATAACATACTTTTGAATGATGAATGGTTTTAGAAGAAATCCAGATAAATTTTTAAATTCTTAGAGTCAAACAAGAATATAAATATAATATACCAGATCTCTGGGACAGAGTAAAGGCAGTTCTGAGAAAAAAGTTTATAGCTATGAGTGCCTACATTTTAAGAAAATCTGGAAAATGCCAAATAAATTGCCTAATAATATATCTTAGGATCTTAGAAAAGCAAGAACAAACTAATTTCAAAACCAGTTAAAGGGGCCTTGGGTTGTAGCTCAGTGGCAGAGTGCTTGCCTAGCATGTGTGAGGCACTGGGTACAATCCTCAGCACCACATAATAAATTAAAACAAAAACAGTAAAAGGAAATATCAGTCAAAATTAATAAAATGTAGAATAAAAATACAAAGGATAAAGATAACAAATAATTGGTTCTTTGAAAAGATGAATGAGATTAATAAACTTAGCCAATGAACCAAGAGAGAAGAGATGAAAAGGGAAGTATTACCACAGATATCTCTGAAATCCAATAAATCATCAGGAATTACTTTGAAAACTTACATAGTAAAACATTAGAATATCTAGAAGAAATGGATAAATTTATAGACATGTGACCTACCCAAATTGGGGCAAGTGGATATAGAGAACCTAAACAGATCAATAACCAGCAATGAAATTGAAGCAGTAATAAAAAGCCTTCCAAGCCATGTACAGTAGCACAGTCTGCAATTCCAGCAACTCAGGAGGCTGATTGCAAGTTCAAGACCAGCCTCAGCAATTTAATGAGGTTCTGACTCAAAAAAAAAAAAATTCATTGCATCATACCCTCCATTGCATCATAGCCTCATGTTTTACACACACGCGCACACACACACACACACACACACACAACCCCACCACCACCACTCCCCAAAAAACACAATTTTCCAACGAAGAAAAGCCCAGGACCAGTTGGATTCTCAGCTGAATTCGACCTGACTTTAAAAGAAGAATTAATGCCAATAATACTCCTTAAATTACTCCATGAAATAGAATAGTGTAGAACACTTCCAAATTCATTTTAAGAAGCCAGTATCATCCCGATACTAAAACCAGAGGATACTTCAAAGAAAGAAAACTATAGACCAATATCCCTGATGAACATTGGTGCAAAAAAAAAATCCTAATAAAATATTAGCAAATAAATATTTGACAACAAAAACTATATATCATGATCAGAACAGTCCAACTAAGCCAGACAGTAGAGGTCAGGATAGTAATAACCTTTGGTATTGGTGACTTCATTATAGAATTAAAATAGATCCTGAGATCTTGGCATTATTCTATTTCTTAATCTTGCTTTAATAAGAGTGTCATGAAAATGTAATGATCTATACACTTATGTTTTGGACCATTTTTTAAAAATTCATGTTATACTGCAATAAAATGTGGAGGAAAACATAAATAAGATCCTAGAGCTGTTATAAATCTCATCTGCACTAGAAGATAGAGAAAAGATTTGATAGTTTGAATCTCAGAAAAGAAAAAAGGCAGATGTACAAAATAATATATTGAGAATTTAAACAGTGTTCACTACTTTCACAGTTAGGACACCAATCCAAGCCACTAGCACACCTCTTCTGAACCATTGTGATTTGCCTTCTGAAAAGTCTCATTCTTTGTTCTACTGAGCCAAGAATCTGATGGTAAAGATCGTTTATGTCGGGATTCAATCAGCAATAGAACCACTAGGAAGGTGATGGATGGAATGTGTGGTTTATTCTAAGGAACAGAACTTCTGCAATTATGGGAGCTGATGAATAAGTCTATGGGATGCTGCTGCCTTTGTCTCCAATGGCCTGAGGTCACCATGAACTGCCAGCCTGTCAGTCAGGTTGAAAAACTGGACATGAAATTGGAGAAAATAAATATGAACTGGACCCCGTGTCCACCTCCGACTTCTGTCACAGGGGTGACCTGCAGAAGCCAACGGCCTGCTGTGGATGGCACATAAGCCTTCTCTAGCAGTACAAGAAGCTAAATAAGCTCTGGTAGGAGCCATAGTGATGCAGACACAACTGGGACATCATGCCAACAGCATGAGTCAGCAGATAGGCAGCCCCAGGCCAAGAGTTACAGCCACACCAGGGGTCCACTCTGACCTTCAGAGCATATGGCTGCTGCTTCACTTCCAACTGCTAAATATAATACCAATGTCTCTGTGGCCTAAAACCATTCAGGAAAGACTTCTGGAAACATACTTCCAGTTCAGCCAAGTTACACAGTATAAAAGCACCAGCTATCCTTTCAAAAAATAAGTCCTATCATGTCGTCCTTCTACTCAAAATCTGCTAATGGCTCCCTATCTGTTTTAGGGAAAAGGCCAAAATAATCATGCTATCTACAACATTTTATACAAGCTGCCACTTTTAAATCCTGGTACTTCCTTACACCTGCAGCTATACTGGTCACCTTGCTATATGACATGCACCATAAAAATTAAATAAAAAAATAAAAAAGGCTTTATTCAGTCAATTCTCTGCGTAGTCCCTCTGCCCTCTGTGTTCTAGCCAAGGGCTATGTGCATTACTGAATTCCGTCATGTCATTCTACACTCTGCTCAAATATCAGCCTCAGGAAGAGATTTCCTGCACAGAGTATTTGAAACCAACACACCCAGGGTGCTCCTTCGTTGCACCCCATTGTTTGTCAACAGGACATTTGTCACCATCTGAAACACAGCTTCATTTAATTAGAGCAGGTAGGAACGCTAACTAGTGACTAGGTCCCAGGTCTCTTCACTCTCAAATTTCCCTTTCAGTTCAGCCCTAAGTTCCTGTTACTGATCTATCTGGTTGAGAGTCAAAGGCGTGTTCCCAAAACAAACCCTCCCCCCAGCTCTACCTGTGCATGTATGTGACACACACCAAGTGTAATTCAGGTGCCCTAGAGATGAACTGTGAGCTGAGATGTGTGCGCATCGTCTCTACAAAGTACAGCCTCCCCAGCTTCTCAGTATCAAGAGCTGCCACTGTCATCCATCCAGTGCTCAAGTGAGACGAGTCACCCTCCAATCCAGACTTCAAGCTCCGCTTCATGAGGCCATTGCCGAGGTCAGTGCATACCTCTTCCTAATAGTGTCATCTTCATGATCTTTATCATCTGCATCACAGCCATTGTCCCCCCTCACCTAATTCCAAAAATTCTCCTAATCCTTTTGCTCTTGCACTGTGAACTCAATAAACAATGGTCATTTTTAGACAAATCAGATACTTTATTAGTACCCCCTTTGATTAAAAAATATACATATATATATCCTTTTATTGCCTGTAATTACTGTTGGGATTTCTGGCACAATTTCCTAGCCCGATCTGTTCAGACCTGACAAATTATCATTGTATTCTACAACCTCAACTCATGCTAAATTCTCTTGACAGACGAGGCTCATAGGATTTCTTTTGGTCCTTGGTATGTTCTGTGGGCTTTTGTGCACATCCTCCTCAAACAGTTTGCATTAGGTGCCCACTATGACTGGCTACTCCTCCATGATATCCAGGAAGCTCCCTACACTGCCGATACAAAGAAAATTACAACAAATGTAGTTTAAAGGTCTTATTTGGCATTTATTTGTGGTTCTAGACTCAACACCTCATTCCGTAAAGTAGAATGAGTGTTCTGATACACTGAATTCCCCTGCTCAGCTCAGGGGTTGGCTTTATAAACAACAGAGCATAGAGGAAAGCCGAGACAGAACAAAAAGGGGATTGGTTCTTTCAGTTGCTTTTCTTCTAAAGGTCAGACTACAAGTCTTATCATGCCTACTAAAGTGAGTGTCTGGGAATTTTGCTATTATCTCTCACTCTCCCAATTTCTTGAAGGGTCAGATAAACAACTTCTCTTTGGCTTCATGATGTGGCACTTCAGTGCGAGTAATTCTGTTTTGGTTTGGTCTGTTGGGCCTAGTGTTAGAGCTTAGTCCAAATCAACAGCTTCCTGAACATTTAACAAAATGAGATCCTTAGTTCAACCACCTGTGCAAGTATAGACATTTGAAGCAGACCAGGTACCCCCACCCCAAAGACCCTTGCCACAATTAAGTTTCACATCAGAAATTTTTTTTTCTTTACAAAAAATATGCAGAAAGCCCACTGGCATTCTGTTGAGAGTATTGTGGTTTGTGAAAGAGATGGAAAATGGCAAACCCCAAAATAGTGTGGTCTGGGAAGAGGGAGTGAGGAAGAAGGCCAAACACTGATAACATTGATCCTTCACCAGTACACCCCTTACAAGTGACAAAGAATCCCTGGGGAGGAGATAGCCATCAAGCCTAAAGTGACAGTCTCTGCCAAAGCATTAATCCTTTCTCATATAAATCCCTTCCCAGTGACAGCACAACGGGACCCTAAAGGGAAAAAGATAAGCACTGAATGCTGACCCCCAGGCCCTCAGACCCTCCATTCTTCCCCAAATAAAAACATCGCCCAATAAAAACAAATTTCAAATTCTCACAGCCCGTTTCCTAAGTGCCCAAACTGACATGCTCTGTCAATAATTAAGTCACCTCTCAGTGGAGCATTTACAAGCACAGATTCCTCCTTTGGCCAGTGGCTCATTTTCCATCAGAAAAGCGGGTCCACCAGATGCACGACTCCACCACGGAGTAAAGACTGTGCTGATCTGTGAAGTTTGCACCCAGCTCTGTCATTTTGTGCTAACAGTTTGAAGTTGCTTCTTCCTTGTAAACAACAGTTTGCATACAAAAGGTGTGATAGAGTCTGCCGTCAAGCTTGTTGTGCAAAAAGATACAAGATTTTACCAAGAAAACAGATCACGAGACCTCTGTCTGGCCTCCTTCTCTCATGTAACCATCCCATTGAATATAAACCTAAAAGAATTTCCAGACTCAGGGTCCAGAGATTTGTAGGCATTAGACCCTCTGGACCACTGCAGCTTAAATAAACCCACTTCCTGAATTTTTTTCAGGTGTCCAGCCTCCTTTGTCCTCAATCATTATTCCCATCGCCCCTTCTTTCACGTCTGGATTTTCCAGACTTCATTGTGGCAGACACCGTCCCTGTTCACCACTGCACACAAAACAGCATGATACAGCAAGGGTGAACGGATGAGGGAATATTGATGCTGCCATCAGTACTTGATTAAGTCCAGACACTTCCTCAGCAGGAGGAGCAGAGCTTGAAGATGTGAGTGTAATTTCTTAAGAGCAAAAAGGGACTGAAGGATGGAAAGCTAGATGCTACAATCACAGTGGTGTTTGCCAGCCACGACTGTGGATTGTTGACATAAAAAGCATAAATTTCAAAAGCAGCAGAGAGGGAATAAAATAAGACAAAAGTGCTCACAAGTGTCAGGATGGATTTTATGGCCCTGGTCTCTGGGGATATTTGGGGAGATTGTCCAGTGCTACGAATGTACTGGACTTGCAGTTTGTGCCTGTGAAGGAAAAATAACATGGTTCCACTGGCCCAGATCATGAATCCCAAACAAATAATATCCACAGAGGAGAAAATAAATGAAAATACCGATTCTGCAATTGTGTTAATAAAAAGACGAGAGCAATATCTAAGATTTGAAGGCACAGTGATATTTCTGCTATGGGTTTGGCCAGTCACTTTCATGGGAACAATAATATTTACTATCAAATGAAACATCCAGCTCAAGAGACAGGTAGAATTAATATGCTTTAGGGCTTTGAATTTGAGTTCTACCCATCTGGGGTTTGTGGGGTTGATACTTAAGGCCTGGAAGCCACCTAAAAGACAGATGGTGCTAAGAGAATTTCCCCAGGCCACCCTGTAAAAATAAAAGACAAATTTACATCTAATATCATCCAGGAAATACCGCAGCCCGAAGTCTGCCATGGCCTGAGGGATTCCTCCACAGATAATCCACAACATATTGGCTAAGGCAAGATGGTGGATCATTTGCTCTAATGGTCTCATCCTGTGCTTCCTAAAAAGAGAATAAATATAAGGACAGAGGAGAGAAGAATTCCCTGTGATTCCTATTCCAGTCTGAGTGATGATGGCCATTCCCATGGCCACGTTCACAGAAAACATTCCCTCAGTGACTGAGCTGTAATGCGTCTACTCAGATCCAGGAACCTGGAGACAAACAGAAGAAACACATGAATTTTTTAAGTACAGTTTTCACTAAAGCCTCCTTTACTTGACTGCCACATGTAAAAATGTCATCCATGAAGGTATTTCTCTCCTCATCACCTCCTATACCTCTTGTGGTACTTAAAACTGAAGTCATCTCATTGGGTTCCCCTATGTATCTCACACAAAGTCAATTTAAAAATACACAAGATCCCTGTGTTCATAGCTCTTATAACTTGTTTTCAGTTCACATCTAGAGTCTAGAATATATTACTAGAAGTCAATAAGTATCTGTTCTTTGAAGAAATGAATGAACAAATGGAGTGGTTATTTCCATGTCAAAAATCATTCTCAATGCAAATGAGAACTACAACAAGACTCCATCTCACTTTAGTTAGAATGTCCATCATCAGAAACCAAAGGAACAAATGCTGGCAAGTGTGTGGAGAGAAAGGGACACTTACAGACCACTAGTTAAACTGTAAATTCGGCAAGGCACGGAATCCCAGCAGCTTGGGAGGCTGAGGCAGGAGGATTGAGAGTTCAAAGCCAGCCTCAGCAAAAGCGAGACACTAAGCAACTCACAGACCCCATTTCTAAAATACAAAATAGGGCTGAGGATGTGGCTCAGTGGTAACATGCCCAAGTTCAATCCCTGTACAAAAGAGAGAGAAGTGGGGAGAGAATGTAATTAGTAAAACCTCTATGGAAAACTATAGAAGTTTATCCAAAAAACTAAAAATAGATCATATGACAATATGATCCAGCTGTCCAACTCCTTGGTGCACACGTGAAGGCCACGAAGTAGTATACAAAAGAGATACCTTCATACCCATGTTTATTATGGCACAATAGCAAAGATGTGGAATCAGCAGAGGTGCCGGTCAACAGATGAATGAATAAAGTATACACACATAATGGAGAATTATTTGTCCATAAAGTACAAAACCCTGCCATTTACAGGAAATGAAGGAGCTGGAGGGCTTTTTAAGTGAAGTCAGACACAAAGAAATATCAATGTTTTCTCATCAGTAGAAACTTAAAAGGGTGTGAGGGTAGAAGAGGGAATATTCAGGACTGGGAAGAGGGCTTGGGAAGAGAAAGAAGGATGGATGGACACCATCTATGCACAACTTATGTGTATATGAATATACAGTAAATCCCAATGTGAAAAATTAAGATGTGTTAGTGATTTTATAATAAAAATAAATACCAAAAAAAGGCATTCCAAATGTTTTTCTATAATGAAAATATTTCTTCATGTGAAAGGCAGATTTCCTACTTGATAGGTTAAAATGCTTAGTGAACTAAGCTTAAGAACTGTTATTTAAAACTTTATATCAAGGACAGATATCACAACACATACCTGTGATCACAGTGATTTTGGAGGCTGAGGCAGGAGGATCATAAGTTTGAGGCCAGCCTCAGTAACTTAGCAAAACCCTGTCTCAAAACAAACAACTCATATCTTTACTTCATTGTTTTTCTGACTTGGTCAACAACAGCAACAAAAATAAAAATAAAAATAAGCAGGGGGTGCTGGGGAAATAGCTCAGTTGGTAGAGTGCTTGCCTAGTATGCACAAAGCCCTGGGTTCAATCCTCAGCACCACGGGAAAAAAAAAAAACAAAAAACGGGGAAAAAAGTTATCCCTCTTTGAAAGTTAGATGCTTTTGAGTGTAACAGTTGAAGAATATTAAGATATTATAAAAGTACTAAGACAGTAATTTTTCCAACTCTAACACAAATGACAAAAACAAGAATACATAATACATTGTAAACACTTCAAAAATCTTAGGAGTAAACTAGATCAGTAATATGCTAGAAAAATAAAAGCAAGTATAACATAGTGATGAAATAGCGAATGGAATAAATTTTCACATTCTTTGATGAAAGGGCATAATATGGTATCAAGATTTGAAGTTTCCTCAAGGTAATCTGTAAATTGATCTCAATATCAACATCACATGAGAATTTGTTGGGAAATGGATAATGCATCAAATTTTACCTAT
This sequence comes from Marmota flaviventris, assembly GCF_047511675.1. Classification (NCBI taxonomy): domain Eukaryota; kingdom Metazoa; phylum Chordata; class Mammalia; order Rodentia; family Sciuridae; genus Marmota; species Marmota flaviventris. The sequence goes on along the minus strand of NC_092515.1, from coordinate 13,929,530 downwards.
GTTACACAAGAAAACCCATGTCATTTTTCCACTTATTTTCAAACATGCAGAAACCCAGCCCTTTAAAATATATATTTATAAAGACTTACTGTCCTCATAATACAGTTCAGTGGTAGAATGTTTGCCTAACATATGTGAGGCCCCAAGTTCAAGCCCAATACCATGCCAAAAGAAAAAAAAATATTTGCATTCTGATATGTTCAGACTAAGTTGCTGTTTAAAATAATGAAGTGGATGAATGCACCTAATTTTCTAAAACTATACAGCAATGAAAGTAGGTGAGACAAATGGCCAAACATAACAGTGGTACAGAATGAAGTGTCTTGAAAAAATAGGAAATTCAAAATATGAAAAAAAAAAAAACAAACCTGTTCAGTATGAAGAAATAGAAAACTGGTGAATGATTTACAAAGTCTAAAGTTGAACTGCCAAATCAAATCTTACACATTTCAGGGGGGAAACACACACACACAGAGCAGGGAAGAGCAGGAACCAGATACCCACCCAGAGATAGCAGCAGCAATAGCTGTGCAGTAGCCAAGAATGCCAAAGGGACCGATGAGCCCTATATGAGAGTCACCTCCACACAAAGGTCCGTGTACCCTGATGTTCAATGAGATTTCATTAACTCATCAAATCCTTATCAGCATGACCATGTGTTAGCCACAGTCCTGATCTGTCATTGATTTTCAGGGTTTTTTTGTGGCCCTCTGGAACAGTGTCCAAGGTAGGGTCCACATGAGGTGTCTGATTATTAGACCAGAATCACATCTCAGCCTCCACCTCTCAGACCCAAGTCTGCCATTGCACAGAAGGGCCCAGCCATGAGTGTATCCCTGAGGGAAACTGCCTTCCATATTAGGTCTGGCATTCACTCTGAGGGGCATTTTTTGATTTGGAGATCAGCACCTACAATGGCATTTCCTGGTGCACCAATTGTGAGAGTTTCAAACAAAGCCTTGATATCCTCATGCAGTGCACACAAATCGTTTTCATGTGATCACCCACGTTCAGTGTCACCCAGAGGAGGTCCTGTGGAAACAAAGCCATTACCATTCACCGAAGATATTCTGTGCACCAGAGGTATGATTTCCTTATTTTACCTTGAATCAATCTTGACCTCAAGCAAATCAAAGGGCAACTGTGACAATTTGGGCAGAACTAATTCAGGGAAAGAACTGAGACTGCAGGAAAGTTGGTAAGAAGACACACAGCAATTGGAGTCCTCCCAAAGCCCCAAGGAAGGGCCCTACCATGGCTCATTCTCATGAAAAAGCACTGTCGTCCACACACTGTCGATTCTCACCTCTGAATACATTTACCCGTTTTTGTTTTTGTTTTTTTTTCCCAGTTTCTATGTCTGAAATACAGTTCCACTCACCTCTGTTCCAGAAGTTACGCCTGTCACAGGAGAGAAAGTTGAACCCTCACTTATAGGTTTGGTTTCCTTGACTTCATCTCTCTCTAGAGCTGCTGCGGTTATTATGTTATTTCTACCATCAATGACTATGTCTGCAAGAAAAGTCTCTGGGCATTTTTTTTCTCAGCATGCTAATTATCCACACTAATTATTTACCAAGAATATCCCAGCATGCTGTCAGAGGAAGCTGGAAGAAAAGTTTTGCTGCATTCCCTATAGGGGTGACGCCAAATGACAGACCTAATAGATGAGAGATTTGAGAAGTGCATGACCCTGCCTATATTCTCTCTCTCTCTCTCTCTCTCTCTCACACACACACACACACACAAAAAAAAAAAAAAAAAAAAAAAAAAAAAAAAAAAAACACCTCTATTAACATTTCCAGTAAGAGATTTCTTAGATTCCTGGAAACAATGAATTTCACCTGTTAAAGACTTGGTAGTTGGGCTGGGGTTGTGGCTCAGTGGTAGAGCACTTGCCCTACATGTTTGAGACCCAGATTTGATCCTCAGCACCACATAATAAACACACAAAAAAAATAAATATATTGTGCCCATGTATAACTAAAAACATTAAAAAAAAAAAGACTTGGTAGAAAAGAAAATAAAAAGACCTTCCAAGGACAGTGTGTTGATTTGTATATAAGGTATCAGATGCTGGCCTAGAATCCATTGTAAAAGTTAAAATATGCAAGATGAGGCCAAGGGATGGAATGCCAAGGTACCAGGGGCCAAGAGGATGTGGGAGTGAGAAACCAAGGAAGCTAAGACCACTCTCTCATTAAGTGGAACTGTGAGGGTTAACCAGAACTTCAAGGTGTGAAGGGAACTGACAGGTCCCGATTTGTTGAATTAGAGTAAACATTTAACATTCTTCATTAGATGAAGGTCTGTTATTAGTTTAAAACTAGGATCCATGGCAGAAGGAAATTAATCTTTTTACAGATGCATATATCATCATTCAACATAAATTTAGGAAGGAAGAATGGAAGGTAAGGATTAATATGAAGAATGGAAGGAAACAGGGTTTCTTTTGTTGTTTGTTTTTAAGGGGAGGCATTTTTTTTAACCCAGGAGTGCTTAACCAATGAGCCACATCCCAGCCCTTTTTATTTTTTTATGTTAAGACAAGGTCTCCCTAAGTTCCCGAGAGTGGCCTCCATCCTCCTGCCTCAGCCTCCAGAGTTGCTGGGATTACAGGCATGAGCTACTGCACCCAGCAACGGATTTCTTAATGACTAACATCTTTCTGAATCAGGAGTCAAGAAGAGTTGGAAAAGATGGACATTGGAGGAGAACCGAGACTATTTGAAAGCACAGCAGCAGATAATGGCAGGAAAGATGAAAGAGGAAACGGGAGATGCACCCAGAGAATCACAGCAGGAATTCAGATGACGTGTCGCCAATGAAATATCTAAGGCCAACACCCATCTGCCTCGTTGTGTAATTCATCTGCACAAAACTTCCCAGAGTAGCTGTGGGGGGAAAGGGACACTAGACTTGAGGCATTTCCAGGTCAGTGTCATAGAACAAGAGGGAACTGCACATGCTGTAAAGACTTGAAGGACCGACAAAAATTATAATAAAGAGAATGGCTCATATAAACTTGCATGACAGAAAACTAGGAATGTATATAAATGGTCCAAAATCCTATGAGAATAGAAAACCATGCGGGAAAAAAGCTACAGAGGTCTGAACAGGACTCTCCACTGAATGCCAAGTTGTGAATGCACAGGATGAAACTTCACAGGACTGAGTACAGGAGAAAAAAAAAAAACAGTAAATGATGAGCTTTTAACAGTTCTCAGAGCTTTTTAAAAAATGTTCAAGAGATGACCAGCTAGAAAAGAGCCACTTTGAGCATTCAATAGAGGCACCAAAGAGGCAATGCCTTAGTGATTGAACTAAATCTCTCTATTTTAAAAGACTATTCTGTCTGGGTGCAGTGGCACATATCTGAATTCCAGTAACTCAGGAGGCTGAGGGAGGAGGATTCAAGGCCAGCCTAGGAAACCTACGAGACCTTGTCACAATATATACATAAAAAGGACTGAGAATATAACTCAGTGGTAAAGCACCCCTGGGTTCAATACCCACTACGACATATGTGTACACACACACACACACATGAAATAAAAGACTATTCTAAGCTTGCCCTATTAAAGTTTAAATACAAGCCTTGAATGAATCAAGATGAACCACAAATAAATCAGCTGAACATCAGAACAAAACCTAACATGTTTTAAAAAGAAAAACCAAAGCTTACACACACCTGTAATCCCAGCAACTGGGGAGGCTGAAGCAGAAGGATTGCAGTTCCAGGCCAGCCTCCTCAACTTAGAGACCCTGTCTCAAAATAAAAAGTTCAATCCTAGTATGAAAAGAAAAGCAAAAGAAAAGAAAACCAAAATCCAAGCATGCAAGCACTCAAAATTGACAATACCTATGATACAATGCCACGAAACAATCATTGCATATGGCAAGAGACCAGAAAAAGTTGACCCACAAGAGAATAATTAGTCAATAAAAGCAGACTCCCTAGCAGGTGTGGTGTTGCACACCTATAATCCAGCAACAGGGGAGGCTGAGACAGGAGGATTACAAATTTGAGGCTGGTCTCAGCAACTTAGTGGAGCCCAAGGAGCATAGAGTCTGTCTCAAAAATAAAAAAGTAAAAAGGCTGGGGATTCATCTCCGCAGTAAAGTGCCCCTGGTTCAATCCCCAGAACCAATGCAGCCATTATGGAAAATAGTATGACGTTCCCTTCAAAAAAATAAAAACAGGGCTACCTTATGATCAGGCAAATCTACTTCTGTATATATATTCAAAGGAAATGAAATCAGCATCTCAAAGATGTATCATTTGTCACATTATTTGTAATAGATAAGATATGGCCATCAGTAAGGGGTTGGGATAGCCCCAACCCTTGTCTCAGGGCCTTCTCAGAGTTCATCCCCAAGATGGGGTGAAAGCAAACTTCTAACTGATCAGCAATAAAAATGGAAGGAGGCTTAGCCCTCAGTGCTTGAATCTCTTTCACTATCTTTTCCTCCCATTCCCAAGACTGAGTTTGGTGGGGCAGCGTGGAAAGAGCTTGAAACTTCTGAGAGCAAGTGCTCAGCCTCTGACCAGCCTCCTCTCAGGATTGGTGACTGTTTAACAAATTATGCATCCCCACAAAAACAGGTATGTGCTCTGAATGGCCTCCAACCCCTGCATAGTCCCTTCTGGGTGGTCCTCACCTGGTCTCTGAGCCGAGTGGGAAGCTGCCTGGAAACCACTGCCCTATTGCACTTCTCCCTCACTGCAGCTGCCCCAGAACCTGGGTGGGCCTGGACCACAGAGGTTAGGAGAAAAGAAGGTATTAGAGGCAAAAAGTAGGGGAAAACCAGATTCAGCTTAGAGATGTCCAACCACAAAAGAAATTAGACACACATACACCTTCTATTTGTGTGGTAGAGACTTTTCATTTTATTTTCCCAAAGAAAAAAAAAAATGGAGAAACTGTCCCTCCTCCCCCCATTTTTGGAATCCAGGGCCTCATTTACTAGGCAAGTGTCCTACCACTGAGCTACAATCCCTCAAGAAGTTCACTGAATGGAAAAAAAAAATTAGCAGGTAACTTCTTTACCCACTCATCTCAATTAGCAGATGAGTGGGTAAAGAAGTTACATATATATTAATATATATATTAATATATAATATATATTAATTATTATTATATATACAATATATTAATATATAATATATATTACATAATTATACATATATTATAATGAAAGCCTTTAAAAACGAAAGAATCATGCCATTTACAAAACATGGATGAAGCTAGAAGACGTTATGCTGCATAAAATAGGCCAGATGTAGAAAAATAATGCATACTCTCACTTATATATGGAATTTTAGTCATTCACAGAAGCAGGGAGTAGAATGGCGGCTACCAGGGTGGAGGGGAAGGGAAGATGTACATCAAGGACAGAGTTCCAGTTATGCAGGATGAATTGGTTCTAGGACCTTAACATAGTTTAGGGACACCAATATTACCGATTTTATGCTTGGAATTTACTCAGACTTCAAGGTGTACCCACCACAAAAACAAAAATGGTAACCCTGTACAGAGATGGATGTTAATTTGTTTGATTGTAGTAATGAGTTCACTATGGGTGAATCAAAACATTAAGCTCTACACCTTATATGTAATTTAAATTTTTAAGTGATACAAAAGAAAATGTTAAAGAATCAGATCTTTTTACCTGTGAAATACTATTAAGTGGGCGATTATATTTCAATCATGATGAAAAAATGATTTGCTGATCATTTTCCAAATGAAAAGTGTAAACTCACAGATCTTAGAATCACATCGAGACCCCAAAATTGAATTTTTGAAAACTAGCAAACAAAAAATTTTACAGCAAAGAATAAATACATGTTAGATAAAAATGAAATGATGAGCCAGGTGTCATGGCACATGCCTGTAATCCCAGGAGGCCAAGAGAGGAGGATCGTGAGTTTAAAGCCAGCTTCAGCAAAAGCAACTGAGTGCTAAGCAACTCAGTGAGACCCTGACTCTAAATAAAACTCAGAATTGGGCTGGGGATGTGGCTCAGTAGTTGAGTGTCCCCGAGTTCAACCTCCTGAACCCAATAATAATAATATTGAAGACTTTTTATAAGAAATTATGCAGACCAGAAGACAATGGAATAATTACAGATCCTTACAGTTTTAAAGAAGAAAGAAGACTCAACATAGAATTTTATGCCCCCAAAAAATCTTTGTCAAGTAAATTAAAAATTAAAAAAACCACTATCATCTGGTGAGCAGAGCAGAATTTATCACCAACAGACATTTATTATAAGAAAAGCTAAAATTCTCCACGGGTAAGAAAAACAATGCCAGAGAGAAACTCACAAATAAATACTGAGCACTGGAAATGGGAAATATGTAGGTAAATGTGAACATTTTTTCATCTTTAATTTCTTTTAGACCATTTCTAAAACAAAATTTATGACCTGATGTTGTGAAGGTTATAACAAAGGTAGAAGATATGCCAGCTGCATTAAGGGCAAGAGGATGAGGGAAAGAGGTTGTAAGGTTATATGTGATGTGGTCCAATATTCTTTAATGGTTGCCTGTGGAAGGTTGAAGGGAGGGATCTATTGTAAACCCCAGAGCAACGACAGAAAAAAAAAATCTGTAGCTAATAAGTCAATAGTGGATTTACTAGGAAATCCTAAAACAAATCCAGGAAAAAATTGGAGAAATAGAAAACATCAAGGAGAGTTAAACACAATGACATAAATAATGGTATTAAAAATAAGTCTTGTAAAAACTTCTATTAAAGGGCAGAGGTTGCTATGCTGGAGTTAAAAGGCAATTATGAGCTATTAGTTGTATATAAGAAACTCATTTAATATAAAGATATCAAGAACAAGTTAACACTCATGCAAAAAATGAAATTTGGTATTTCAGAAACCAATGATTTGGGCAATCTTATGATTTAGTCTCTCAATTTTAGTCTCTCAATTTTGTAGTGACAAAATTGGGTACTTGAAATGACTCACATTTGGTCTTCTTAGCAAGAAATATGTCAGTCATCATGCTACATGGAGTCACAGGCTAAGGACTTAAGTTGAAAAGCTCTTATGTATGAAAATTCCCCATATTTAGGCAATAAAGAGGCAAAGTACCATAAGTCTTTTTTGTAGACTCTGTAACTATCCATGTCTAGGAACATGAGCAAACTGGAGATAAAGCAACCTCTATAAATTCCACAAACAAGCTCTGACCAAGTGTGGTAGTATCCCAAAGGTGATCAATTTGCACACCCATCTGCCCGACCAGAAAAGCAAAAAATCATAAAGCAATCAGGTTTAATATAGTTTAAAATTGATAATGTATGCAAAGGTTCAATAAATATGACTTATAATCCATTAAACAGAAAACTGAAGTAAACCTACAGATGGTTCACACAATGCAGATAGTCGACAAGAGTGAGATACAGATCCTCCAAGAATTTGGGGCTGTGCCAGATTGTTGGTCTAGTAGTGCCCCCAAGAGACTGGCACCGACATTTGCATTGGTTTTGGTTTGTTCTACCCAAGCAGCTTCTCCAGAAGAACACCAGAAGATCTGAGAGGAACAGAATTCTTTTTTTTTTTTTCTGAATCTAGACATTTAAAGAATTTTTAATACAGAGACAACTGAACATAGGTTTCAATGATCACACACAAAAGGAATAGATTAAAACTGTTTGAAAAAGTTACACATGGAAGACTCTAACCAGCAATCCCTGAGTAGGGCCATCAGATTTCTAGAATTACTGTTCTATAATACTCCAAAAGTTCATTTCTAAAAAGAAACCCAAAGAAACAAATGTATGATCTAATTTAAAAAACTGATAGAAACCACTCTATATTTCAAAAAGCACTCCTAAAGGGTACTCTGACATTGCAATTAATAGTAAAAGATGTTGACTCAACTATGCTGAAAGAGTAAAGAAAACTGTAAATGAGAAAACAAAGGAAATCAGGAAAATGATGAATGAACAAAACGAGAATCTCAGTAAACAAAGTACAGAAAGGAAACAAATCCTGGAGCTGAAAAGTGCAAAAACTGAAGTGGAAAGTTCACTAGAGATATTCAAAAGCAAGGCCATTGAAATTACCCCATCTGAAAGAAGAAAATGAACAGGTTGAGGAGCCTGTGGGACACCATCATGCATACCAACAAATGCACCACAGACATTCCAAAAGGGAGAGAAAGACGGGAGAATAGAGCAAGGCTGCAAGTCCACTTGCTCCATGACTCAGGATTCAAGTAGTGGGAGCACTGCTTTCTCAGTGAGGTAAGTGAAAGAGGGAATTCACCAAAATTCAATATCGGACCATCAGAAGCTCTTAGAGACTCAGAAATTTGGGTGCATTAAACAATCAAGAAAGTACACTGGAGCTGAGCCAGTTGTCACAGTGGCACTTGTTCACTGCAGTGGGGAAGGGTAACAAAGTACAAATTTGTTGTGGAAAACCTGTAGAACAGAGAAGCAACCTGAAGTCCACTGATCCAGAGGTTGCACTGTGAACTGGTATTTGAAGAGTGTTCTTTGTTTCTCAACTGGCAAGGGGACAGCTGAGGTCCATCATCTGGAGAAGACTATACCGATGCTTGGTGCTGGGGGATCCCAGCAGACCACAAAACATTGCCATACTGTCCCAGAAAGCATCTACTGTGCAGCCTAGTGTGTACCTAGAAGAACATGATTGAAACAGAGAAGACTGTACCCAGGAGGGTTCAAATCAGAGTCAAGAAGAGTGCAACTTACTTTCCCTTAGTGTCTGGTGTCACATGACCAGCTGCAGAGGGTCAGGAACCAGGTGTGAACAACTCATGGACTAAGCCTGTAAAGGCTGTATTCATGGCCAGCAGAGAGAGACCTGTGGAGGGCTGGCCCCCCTGCTCCGTGTACAATTCTTAGGAGGATACTGAGATCCAGACTCCCAGTGGAGATGGGCATCCACCTGGCCCTGGGGCATGTTGATCTAATCTTTCTAAAGCAGATACCACACAATGAAGTCCCAAAGGCCCGATTAGAGTCAAGCTCCAGCTACCAAACTCCCCACTTAGCACTGTGCATCAGCCCCACCCAGGAATGCACTGATCAGGTCTAAACAGAACTGCACTCAACAGTACTTCTCATCTGTTCTCACTTCACTGAGGAGAGGGGAAGTTGAAAGTTATTTTGACCAGCTTCAGTTTTAGGCCACTCCAGCTAGTGGCTCAGCGAGAAGAAGGGGGATGGAGAAGAGGACCTAGGAGGCAGAGGAGGAGGAGGAAAGAGAAGAAGGCAGAGGAGCAGGAGGACACCGAGGAATGTAACAGCCCCAGCCCTGCTCTTAGGAATACACAGTCCAAGAAGAAATTAAAAGTCAGTCAGGATAGGTAGGGATCATCTGTCCTCATCCTCAGTTTTTCTTCCTCAATGTGCCTTTAATTAGTTTATTTATATGCGGTGCCAAGAATTGAACCCAGTGGAGATAGAAATGTGCTAGGGGACTGCTGTACCACTGAGCCACAGCCCCAGTGCTCAACAGTGTTGGCCACCTCAGTGGAGACAAGTTTTTCATTTTTCATTAAAAGCATGTTCTTGCTGTGCTGATTGGTCTGTGGGTGTATATATACATATTTCTTTTCTCCCTCATTTTTAGCATTTTTTAATGGAAATTTTTGTTTTGTCTTTTAAGGGTTAGGGTTTTCGTGTTCATTTATTTTGCTAGTTTTTCTTGTTTTCTTCCTCTAATAGTCAGATTCACTTGTTCTCTTTTCCTTAGTTACTTTTCTTCTTTATAGCCATCACTTGCTACATCTCTTCTGCCTCCATTGTTCACATCTTTGCAGACTCCAAGCTTTCTTTTACCATCCCATCACATTTTCTTTTCTTTTAGTAAACCCTTTGGTTTATATAACTACTTGCCCCACCATTCATGTTGTTGCAGCTGTTGGTACCATGGTGGCACAATTGACTCCTGCTGTTTACTTTAATGCAAGATCTAGTTCACAGCTAGTTATTGTTTGTGCTGCTGGCATTGCTGACCCCACCATTTCTGTCTTTGTGGTAGTTAGTGTTGTAGATGTCCTACTAGGCACCAGGTATTTAATGCTATAGATCATTTGCTTCTGATGTTGCTATTCTTTGTTTCCCCCTTTTTCTGTGAGGTGTCAGGAACCTACTGGGACAATACAAGTTAAGAGAGTAGAGAATGCTGCCGAGCTAAACCCCGCCAAGAGACAACATATCTTGCTCTACAAACTAACCATGCTCAAACAGCATTGATATTTCAATACAAAGAACAGAAGAAACAAAACCCCAAAATAATGACCAGGGTCTAGCAGGGACCCTCAGGTCCCACTCATGGGCATCCACAACTACAGCAAAAACAAAGTTTGTGGATACCACACTTACAATGGGTCTCAGTCTAGATCATTCTTATATCACTTTAGAATATACAGCTGTTAAATGAGCAATCAGAGGGTGTATACCACACACCCTGATGTATATAACACCATAGCCAGACCTACAAGAAGGACTGCACTCTTGAGACCTACAAGGAAAGCAGAATCCTCAACCTGTGACACAATACACTCTATCAAAATGCACTAATCTTCACCAAAAAACAAGCTGGGAAACTATACTATAAAACCTACTTGGAAATATATTGGGGGCTGAGGTTGTGGCTCAGTAGTAGAGCACTTGCCTAGCATGAGTGAGGCCCTGGGTTCAGTCCCCAGCACCACATAAAAATTAACAAAGGTATTGTATCCATCTACAACTAAAAAAAATTTTTTAAAAAAAAAGTATATAGAAAAACTCACCACAACTTCATATCCCAGAATACTTTGACAAGAAAAGGCTGTGCCCTAAAAAGACCTGCACATAAAAATAGAAAAGAATCCACCTCAACAGATTCATAAAACCTGACACAGGGGTCCACTTCTCTATCTACCGCGAGGGACGCTGGTGTGGAGGACACTAACTGCCACAGCTTCCAGGGCTTTGGCGAAACCTCAGGTGCGGGGTCTTCTGGCCAAGCGGCTGTGGTTTCATATCGTTGGAGCATTCACTTTTGCCCTGGAGGTTGTAGCTCTCTAAGTTTGGTGTGGCTGAGTCAAGAAAGGAGGCATATGCAGATTTCTACAGAAATTATGATTCCATGAAAGATTTTGAGGAGATGAGGAGAGGTGGAATCTTTCAGAGTGCAAAGTGATTTTGGAATAAAAAGAATTTCTTTGGACTGAGGTCTTTAGAAGTTTGTACTGACTTGTGCTCCTGAAGTATAAAACATGAAAGGCTAACAAATAGTCTTTCTTGGACAATAAACAATTAACAAATACTGTAAAAAGCAAAACAAACACAGGTTTGCAAGAACTATGAAAAAAAAAAAAAAACAAGGTAACATGACACCTCCAAAAGCTTATAATTCACCAGAAACTGACTCCAAAGATATAGAAGTCAATGAAATATTAGACAGAATTTTAAATTATTGTAAAATTATCAAGAAACTCTGAAGAACTTGAACAACTGGATGAATTAAGGAAATCAGTATAGGAGATGAGTGAGAGATTCAATAGGAGATAGAGATATTGAAAAAGAACCAAAACTCTTGAAAATAAAATACAATAAATCAAAATGTTCTGTTGAAAGCCTCTTTAGTAGAGTAGACCATGCTGAGGACAGAATCTTGAGCTGGAAGACCAAGTAGCCAGCTGCGAACATCCAGATAGCATTAAAGGAAATGATTAACCATGACCAGAATATACAAGAACTCTGGGACAACATTAAAAGTTCAAATTTAAGAATCCCTTGAATCAAAGAACACTGTGAGATGCAGATTAATGGCATGGATAAATTCTTCAGTGAAATAAGACAATTTTCCAAACCTTGAAAATGAGATGGACATCAAAACTTGGGATTCATTCAGAACCCCAAATAGACAAGATTTTTAAAAAAGTCTCTGTGAATGCTATAATTAGAATGTCTAATGCACAGAACAAAGATAGAATTTTTAAAAACTTCAAGAGAAGATTTCATTGTGACCTTTATGAAGGTCACTTTTATAAATAAGCCAATCAATAACTCCTGCCTTCTTAGCACAGTCCAGGAGGGCTTGGAATGCTATGTTCCAAGCCCCATAAGAAAATCATCAACCAAGATTACTATATCCAGCATAGCTACCCTTCAGAATCAAAGAGGAAATAATATCCCTATAAGATAAACAGAGGGCTGGGGATGTGGCTCAAGCGGTAGCGCACTCGCCTGGCATGCGTGTGGCCCGGGTTCGATCCTCAGCACCACATACAAACAAAGATGTTGTGTCCGCCGAAAACTAAGAAATAAATAGATATTAAAATTCTCTCTCTCTCTCTCCCTGTTTAAAAAAAAAAGATAAACAGAAACTAAAAGAATTAATGACTGCTAAGCTGGAACTAGAGAAAAATATTTAAATATAACAAAAATTTTAAAAAAGAACTCCAGAGACAGCAAATGTGCAAATATCATTTTGAAGAGCAGATAATCAAATGAGAAACAGAACCACATTAAACATTAGAAATTAATCAAGCCTGGCATGGTGGTGCACACCTGTAATCCCAGTGGCCCAGGAGGCTGAGGCAGGAGAATCGCGAGTTCAAAGCCAGCCTCATCAAAAGTGAAGCGTTAAGCAACTCAGTAAGACCCTGTCCCTAAATAAAATGCAGAATAGAGCTGGGGATGTGACTTGGTAGTCGAGTTCCCCCAAGTTCAATTCCTAGTAATAAAAAAAGAGAATGTAATCAAAAATGGTAGGAATTAAACATCTCTCTATAACAACATTGAATGTAAATGGTCTCAAATCTTCAATTAAAAGACATAGGCTGTCAAAATGGATTTAATATAACACCCAACTATATGTTGTTTGCAAGAAACTCACCTTATAGGCAAAGACAGTCACAGGCAAAAAGTGAAGGAATGGAAATTGTTGTATCATGTAAATGGAACCTGAAAACAAGCCGAAGTAGCTACTCTAATATCCCACAAAGCAGACTTCAAGCCAAAAATCAGGCAAAGAATGTCAGTTCATGCTGATAAAGACATCAATCCAACAAGAAGTTCTGATAGTAAATACTTATTCCCCAAACATCAGTGCACCTAATTACATAAAACAGACACTACTCAACTTGCAGACTCAGACAGACCCCAGTACAATAATACTGGGTGATTTCAACATACCTTTCTCACCAATAGGTCATCCAGACAAATTCAGTGAAGACCCTCTATAACTTATAAATCAAATGAGTGTAGACATCTATACACTATTTCATCCAACAGCCAAATTCACTTTTTTCCTCAGCCCTTCATAAAACCTTCTCCAAAGCAGACCATGTTTTAGGCCACAAAGCAACTCTTAGCAAATACCAATTTTTAAAATAATATAATTTCTTGCATCTTATCTGACTGTAGTGAAATGAAATTAGAAATCAACACTCCTCCCCCCCCCAAAAAAAAAAACTTATAGAAATTCTAAAGACACATGGAGATTGAACAGTATACTTTTGAATAATGAAAGGGTGATAGAGGAAATTGGGGGAAATTTTAAAATTCTTAAAATTAAATGAGAATCGAGATACAAAATACCAGAACCTCAGAGTGAGAAAGCGAGTGAGTGAGAGAGAGTGTGTGGGGGAGTATTTGGCTTGTTGTCGGTGACTTCCCCCTCCCCTCCACCCCTCCCCCTCCCTGTCGCAACTCCCTGGGCCGTAGGAAAGGAGCCATAACGATGATATCCAGGTGGCGAGCAATGCTGACAAACAGGCTCATCATAATGCACTGGAACAAAAACGCAGGGACCACATCAAAGACAGCTTTCATAGTTTGCAGGACTCGGTCCCATCACTCCAAGGAGAGAAGGCATCTGGTGCCCAAATCCTAGACAAAGCCACAGAGTATATCCAGTATATGCTAAGGGAAAACCACATGCACCAGCAAGATACTGATGACCTCAAGCGGCAGAATGCTCTTCTGGAGCAGCAAGTCCGTGCACTGGAGAAGGCGAGGTCGAGTGCCCAACTGCAGACCAGCTACCCCTGCTCAGACAACAGCCTCTACACCAACCCCAAGGGCAGCACCATCTCTGCCTTCTATGGGGGCTCTGACTCCTGCTCAGAGTGAGCCTGGAGAGCCCCAAAGTAGGAAGAAACTCCAGATGGAGGCCAGCTAAGCCACACAGGGCGGCCAGCAATAAAAACTGTCTGTCTCCTCCATCATCTCATCCTCCTCCCAGTTCATCATTAGAACCCTCATAACCACTTAAAAGACTCTTTATTTTTCTTTTTAATTTTTATTTTTATGTAGAAGCTCTTGGACAACAGCTCTTGTTCTCCTTCCCTATTTACACTTTTTTTTTTTAATGTATTCCCTTCAGGGATTCCCTGTCCCCACCAGACGTTTTTAAACCAAAACACCCCAACTTGGCAGCTTTTTCTGTGGAGGACAGACGGCTGGCCCAACCTCTGAGCACATGGTGTCCTGGCCACCCCACCAGCTCCTCCAGCCCCGGGGGCCTCTCCTCCCGGTCCCCTCCCCTTTGTTTGATAGACTTTGTGAATCTGTGAACTGCTCTACTTTGAGAAGATGACCAGTTTGGAGTAATCAGAATTACCACCTCTCCTTCTTAAGGATTTTTTTTTTTTCCTAAAAAGCTATTTAACCCTTGTTGAGAGACCTGACCTTGAAGAAGTTTGTGGTATAAAAGGAAAGTGGGGACAGATTTGCAGAGTTCTTGGCACGTTTCACTCCCGCTTCTCTCAGCCAGTTGTGTAAGCCTGCAGTGCCAGCCGTACCGAGGGCCGAGTGACACTTGTGGTATGTACTGGAGATGGCAGCAGAGAAGCGGCAGCCACCAGGGAGGGGTAGGGGGTGGTTGGGGGTGGGACATGGAGGGATCATTGGGTGGGGTAGAGGTTTTGTATTGAGGGCCAGTGATGATGTTTGGATATTTATTTCCTACTACTGAAATTTGAATCTGAATGAATTGTCCCTATTTCTGATGATGTCAATTATTGCAAAGCCACAGATTCATAAAGTAATGATCAATTCTTCCTTTCTTTTCATGTGTATTTCTAAGAAATAGAGCCAACTGATTTTGTAATATAAATTCCAAGAGCAATTTACCTGGTACTAAACCCGCACCCCAGTGCGGCCCCTTTCCCCATCCTCACCCCACTTCCTCCTGTTCCCAAACCTGTCTCCATTGTGTGATCCAGCTCTGGTTCTGGCTGTGGTCAACAGATCCCAGTGAAGGGTTTTGTGTGTTTGGGCCTCATTTCTTTGTCTTTTTCCCACTCTGTTCTGGCATTTGCTGATCTCTGGTGTATACTCTGTAGTCTCGGTCTGTGTTTGATTCCATTCCATGGAAATAAAAAGTATATTGTACCTACTGCGGAAGAATTGTCTTGCAAGTTAAGGCTTCCCCTTTTACTATAAGACTATAAATAAAAACTTATTTTATCCTTAAAAAAAAAAAAATACCAGAACCTCTGGGACACTATGAAGATGGTTCTGAGAGGAACATTTATAGCTATAAAAGCCTACATAGGAAAATCCCAACCAAACTAATGATGCATCTCAAGGCCCTTAAAAAACAAGGAACAAATAAATTTCAAAACCAGTAGAAGGAAGGAAATAATTCAGAGCAGAGGAAAAAAAAATTACAAAGGGTCAGTGAAATGAAGAGAGGGTTTTTTTAAAAAGAAACAAGATTTGGTATTTTCTTAGCAAAACTAACCAGAAGAAAGAGAAAAACCCAAATAAATATTAGAGATGAAGAAGGAAATTTTGCCACAGCCATCTCAGAAATCCAGAGGATCATTAGGGACTGTTTCGAAAACTTCTACTCAAGTAAATTTGAAAACCTAGAAGAAAGTGACATTTCTAGATACATATGTCCTGCCAAAATTGAATCAAAAGGACACAGGAAAACAGTCCAATAACTAGCAATGAGATAGAAGCCATAATGAAAAGAAGCCATGATGAAAAGCCTTCCAGCAAAGTAAAAAGCCCACGACCAAATGGATTCTCAGCTGGATTCTACCAAACTTTTAAAGAACTAATTGTCAGATCAGGCGGGGCAGGCAGCAACCAAAGGAGGCAGATTTAAAAGAGCTACTGAACAGGCTTTATTGAGATATCACTCCCGGGCAGAACTCGATCAGACCCACAGAGGGGACAGGGGAAGGGTCTGAGGAGAAACCGCATGGAAGCTCAACCGGACTGGACTTCTAAGGGGCTTACAGCAGGAAGGGAAGGGCTTGGGACAGGAAAAGGTGTTTCTAGGGTCCCTTGCCCCCTTGGAGTTGGTCAGGGGAGTTGGCTGAACTCCAGGATTGGCCAGGGGATCCTGCTGATTGACAGGTGTTAGTCAGGAGATCTGGCTGATTGACAGGCATTTCCGCTGGCATCTGATTGATGTTCTTTTCCGGAGCAGGCTGCTTTGTTCTAAGTTGCCACTAAGTCGCCACCAAGTCACCACCACCGACCTAACACTAATGCCAATGCTCCTCAAATTATTTCATGAAACAGAAAGGGGGAAATAATTCCAAATTCATTCTATAAAGCCAGTATCACCCTGATATTAAACCAAAGAAGGACACTTTAAGAAAACTACAGACCAATATTCCTAATGAATGTAGATGCAAAAATCCTTTATAAAATGTTAGCAAATCATATTTGACAACATATTAAAAAGATTGTACATAATGACCAAGCTGGTTTTATACCAGGGTTATGAGGATGGTTTAATATATGCAAATCATCAAATAGGTATAAGGACCAAAATATCATAGTCATCTCAATATAGAGAGGGGCTTTGACAAAATTCAGCCCCCATTCATGATTTAACAAACAAACAAACAAAAACCACTGACGAAACTGGGGTTAGAAGGAACTTACCTCGTCATCATGAGGGAGATATATACAACAAACCCAAAGCCAACCTCACAACAAATGGGGAAAATCTGAAAGCATTTCTGAAAAATCCAGAGGAAGACAAGAAGTCCTCTTATCTTTCCTGTTCAATACATACTAAAACTTCTAGCCAGAGCAATTAAGCAAGAGAAGGAAATAGAGGGGATAAAAATTAGGAAAGGAAGAAATCAAATTATCACTCTTTGCAGATGATATAATCCTATACTCGGAGCTCCAAAAGGCCTGTAACCCCAGTAACTCAGGAGGCTGAGGCAGGAGGATCACAGATTCAAGGCCCCTGGGTTCAATTCCCAGTACAACAACAACGACAACAATAATAACAACAACAACAAAAAAAAACCAATAGGGTTCCTATAGACCAATAATGCATCCACTGAAATCAGTAACACAATCCCATTCATGATAGCCTTAAAACACACAGTAAATCTAACCAAGGAGGTTGAGAGACCTGTAAAATGAAAACTACAAAACAATGAAGAAAAAAATTGAAGACATAAGAATGGAAAGGCCTCCTATGTTCATGAATAGGCAGAATTAATATTGTTAAAGTGGTCATACTATCAATAGCAACATATAGATTCAATGCAATCCCATCAAAACACCAGTGACATTCCCCACAGAACTAGGTTGGGCGGGGGGGGGAGAAACGTCCTAATATTCATTTGGAAGAAGACCTAGAATAGCCAAAGCAATTCTGAGCCACAAAAAAAGCAATACTGGAGTCATCCCGATACCCAGCTTCAAATCACTACAGAGCTTCAGTGACAAAAACTGAGTGGTACTGCCACAAACACAGACACATAAATCAATGGTGCAGCCGAGGAACGGAGCAAGACGAGAAACAGGACGCAGGGGACCCAAAGCTGTGGAAAGCTAAGGATGTTTATTTTAAGCAGCCCAGCTAATATATGTCTCTTGTGTTAATCTTTACAGTTCAGCAAGCTTTTTGAGGTTAACATAAGATACCAAGAATAACATTAAAATAATGCAGTGTTCATAAGCCATTTCCTTTGTCTCTTAGATCTAAGCCCAATGATAAGCACAATTCAAGGGGAACAAATTAACAAGAATATCCCCCAAATAATGTTAACCACGGGAAACGCATGAAGCCAGTCTGTCTCAAGAGGAACTTATGGCAAGTCTGACCATGTCAGCAGAGTGTGTCCTGAGAACTGTGTGCTGTTCTTACTCACTCCAGTGTGCCAAGAGCTCGGAGGATGTTAACCCTGAGACAGCTGCAGGGCTTCCACAGGCCTCGAGACTTAAACCACTGCATCAGTGCAGAACAGGAGAAGCGCACACAGCTACAGTCACCTGATCTTCAGAAGGTGCCCAAAACAGACACTGGAGAAAATGCAGCCTTTAAAAACTGGTGTTGGGGAAACTGGCTATCCATATGTAGAAGAAAGAAACCAGACCCTTTTTCCTTGTTTTTTGTGCATGCATGTGTGCGCATGCACACACACACATCAGAAACTATGCAACTCCCAGAAGAAAATTTTAGAGTCAACACTCCAATATATAGGTACCAGCAACAGCTTTCTCAATCGAACCCCTAAAGCTCAAGAAATAATGCCAAGAGTTAATAAAGGGAATAGCATCAAATTAAAAAGCTTCTGCCCAACAAAGGAAACACTTAGGAGTGTGAAGAGAGAACCTATGGAATGGGAGAAAATCTTTGCTAGCTACTCTTCTGACAGAGGTAGATATCTAGAATATATAAAGAACTCAAACTTAACACCCAAAAAAGAACCCAATTAATAAATTGTCAAATGAACTAAACAGACACTTCTCAAAAGAATACAATTGTGTGCATGTACAAATATGTAACAAATCCCATCAGTAATGTACAACTATAATGCACCAATAAAAACTGTGAAGGGCTGCAATTGTGCCTCAATGGCAGAGTACTTGCCTAGCACATGTGAGGCACTGGGTTCGATCCTCAGCACCACATAAAATAAATAAAATGTTGTGTCCATCTACAACTAAATAAAATTTTAAATTGTGGGGGGAAAATACAAATGGCTAAAAAATATATGAAAAAGTGTTCAGCATCATTATCAATTAGGGAAATGCAAATCAAAACTACACTCAGATTTCCTCTGACTCTAGTTAGAATGGTAGCCATCAAGAACAGACAATAAATGCCAGAAAAGATATGGAGAAAAAGCAACACTTTTAGAATATCCATAGGATTGTAAATTAGTACAATCACTATGGAAATCAGTATGGAGTATCCTCAAAAGACTAGGAATGGGGGCTGGGGATGTGGCTCAAGCGGTAACGCACTCGCCTGGCATGCTTGTGGCTCTGGATTCGATCCCCAGCACCACATACAAATAAAGATGTTGTGTCCGCCAAAAACTGAAAAGGAAATATTAAAAATTCTCTTCTCTTTCTCTTTAAAAAAAAAAAAAAAGACTAGGAATGGAACTACCGTATGGCCCAGCCATACTACTCCAAGGTATTTATCTAAAGAAGTCAAGTCCACATATCATAGCAACACAAGCATACCCATATTATAGCAGCATGGTTCACAACAGCCAATCTAGAGAGCCAGCCTAGGCATCCATCAGTGGACGAATGGATAAAGAAAATCGTGGTATATATACCCATGGAGTTTTATTCAACCATAATGAGAAATTCTGTCATTGGCAGGAAAATGGATGGAACTTGAGAACACTATGTTAAGCAAAATAAGCCAAACTCAAAAATCAAGTTCCATACCCTTTCTCTCATGTGGAGGCTAGAGAGCGAAAAGGTAAGGAATGGTGTGCGAGAGAGGGATTTCATGAAAATCCCAGGGATATCAGTAGAGAAGAGGAAAGGGCTAGGGTGAGGTGGAGGGGAGGGAAAGGAGGAATATTTGCCAAATTATATTGCTACATCGTATAACATAACCATTATGTTATGTTATAATGTTATATTACAATACACCAATTAAAATATGGTTAAAAAATAAAATGCCTTCATTTGCACAGACATGAAAGCTGGGGGTGTTCATTACCAGGGAACCTGCCTTCTAAGAAATGCTAAAACAAGTCCTTCAGGTGGACATGAGAGGTTACTAGACAAACTTGAAGCTGAAGAAATAAAGAACACTAGCAAAGTTTATCGTAAATACAAAGTCCAGTATCACTGTCCTTTTGTAATTCCTTTTTTCTTATACAATTTAGGACAAATGTGAAAACCAACTGTAACTCTTCGTGAATGAGTGTTTAGTGTAAGATGTAACCTGCGAGAACAGCAATATAAAACAAGAATGGAGACGCAGAGGGGCATAGGTCTGTGCACTATTACAAAGTCAGTGTTTGAACTCTAATAACCAATGGGTCAAAGAAATCAAAGAAATTAGAAAAGAACTTGAGATGAATTAAAATAAAAAGCATACCAAAATGTACACGTTGCCGTGAAAGCATTACGAGAGGAAAATGTATAGCTACCGATGCTCACATTAAAAAGAAAAAAGATCAAGCCAATAACCTAAATTTACACCTTAAGTATTGGAAAAGGAGCAGCAAACTCAACCAAAAGCTCCCATACAGAAGGAAATAATGATTAGAGATGAAACAGAGCAAACACAATAGAGAAAAGGCAACAAATCTAAAACAACTTCTTGGAAAAGACCAGCGAAACTGCCAAATCTGGCCAGGTGTGGTGGCGTCCACCTGTAACCCTAGTCAGTTAGAAGGCTGAGGCGGGGGAAAATCACAAGATCAAGGCCAGCCTAGCAACTTGGAGAGACCCTGTCTCCAAATAAAAAGGGCTGGGGATATGGCTCATGGTTTAACCAGGGATTAAACCCGGGGGCGCTTAAACACACACAATATTTGACTCCCTAGTTGACAAAGAAGTGTTAAATGTCCAATACTCTGTCTGGAGGGACTTTTTTGGCTGAATATTTGAATGACTCCTAAATGCATTCATATGCCAACAGCATAATTAAAGCAGCGACGAGGTAATTGAGTAGGAGGAGCTATAGAATATCATTTCTAGCACCTTTTCAAGCTACGTCCTGGGTGCTTACTACGCATTAGACACTATTCTAGCCCTGGGGATTCCACGAGAACAAGAAGGGCAAAAATTCTGAGCCTTTGTGCATCTTACACATTTTACTGGGAAACAGGTGACAGAACAAGTCAATTTTAAATGGTGGAGAGAAAAAAAGTCAACCAGAAGGGATCAGGAGTATTGAGGTGGGGCACAAGTTCAAATGGTGGTCAGGGACACCTTCACCGAGAAGGTGACAGCTAAGCAGAGGCCTGAGGGAGCCAGGGTATCCCAGGGGAAGAGAGAGCCAGACAGAGTAGAAGCCACTGAGCAAGGAAGAGAAGCGAAGGTGGTGTCACATTGGGACTCTAGTCCACTCAAGAGAATGTGGATTTTATTCATAGTGACAGGAAACCACTGGTGCTACAGCAGAAAGGGACAGCCTCCAATTCGCATTTCAACAAGAGAATGATTTAGCCGGGCAGGTGGAGGGAAGAGCCGGGTTAGCACCACTGCAATAGCCCCGGGAAGAGGCGCATGTGTTCCGGATCAGGGTGTTTGCATTTGTGATGAAGCCTCAAGATCTGCTGACAGATCAGATGTGACACATGGAAGACAGAGAAGTCCATCAAAGATGACTGAAAAATTTTTGCACTGAGTGACAGGAAAAATACAGATACCATTAACCAAGGATGAGGAAGCCTACAGGATGAGCAGGTTTGGCAAGGAAGACCAGCAGCTCAGTTTCGGATGCTAGAGTCCAGTAGATGTCGGAGTGTAGAATCCAGGGCAGAGGTTTGCCCTGGACGTAGAAGTTTGGAACTCATGGTGCACACAGGCATCTGTGCCCAGATTCCCCTCCAATGTGAGATTGGCTGTCCAGCTACTCCAAGGTCTGTCTGCAGACAGCTTCCTCCCCACCCCACCTCAGCTGCAGAGAGCCACCCTGCCCAAATGTGAGTCCTTCTGGGGACCCCTCACAAAATATTAATGGAGCTAGGAAGATAAGCCCCAGCAAGAGGGGGCAAAGATGACAATGGCAATCAGCTATTGTCACACTCCATTTGTGCTTCTGTAACAGAATACCTGAGACAGTAATTTTTATTTTTAAATAACATAATTATTCATATTTATGGGGCATGCTGAGAAGTTGATACATGAATATATTGTGTCAGTTAAGTATTAGAATGCTTAACTTATTCATCATCTCATATATATATATATCATTTTGTTGTCGTGAGAACATTCAAAAATCTTTTCTATTTTGAAATATAAAATATTGTTAATGCTGGGGCTAGGGTTGTGGCTCAGTGGTAGAGCGCTTGCCTAGTGAAGGTGAGGCATTGGGTTTGATCCTCAGCACCACATAGAAATAAAAAATAAAAATAAAGGCATTGTATCCACCAACAACTAAAAAATAAATATTAAAAAAATAAATCATGCAGTATTTGTGAGTGGGTAATTTGGAAAGACATTTATTCCCCCAGGGCTCTGGAGGCTGATAACCCAAGATCAAGGCACTGATAGGTTCAGTGTCCGGAAAAGATCTAGGATCTGCTTCCAAGATGGCACCTTAGAGGTTGTGACGCCAGTGGAGGAAAGCTGTGCCTCACAGAGCAGGGGTGGAGGCCCCATGCCCTGAATACCTCTCGAAAATTTACCAACACTGTTGCATTTGGGAGATGAACTTTCCAACTAATGAATTCAGGGGCACACGTAGACTATAGCAGCTACCTGTATTCCAGAGCTCTTGTGGGATTGAGCAAGGCCACTGTTAATGGCCCAAATATTCCTTCCATCCAAACTGGGTTCCTCCCTTGCCCTTCCATGGATGTCAAACCCTAGTGTTTTGTATGTCAAACCACATCTCAGAGTCCGCTTCCCCAGAACTCAAATTCTAACAAGACCCATCAGCATATAGATGGTTAAAGTCTTGAAGTTGCATTTAACACATATACAATCCCTAAAGTTTTTCAGGAGTATTTCTTGGGAAGTAGACCTATCTGTATCCTAAGCCAATATCCTGATCTGGGGAGATGAGAGGAAGACAGAAAGTAGCTGCCATAAGTATTTCCTAGTGGCCACAATAGGAAAGGCCAAAGATACCCGATCTCATTTGTACCTAGGAAATTCTAATTAAACTTCAGCTGTATATCATTTTGCACCCAGCCATGAGAAATCTGAAAGTCTTAATTTAATCCATGTAATGAAACAAGAATCTACTCTTCCATACTAATCCAAATAAATCCAAGAGAAAGGAAAGCTCTTCCTTTTATAGATTTCTAAATGTAGAAGAAAAAAGGAATTAGAAAATTTACCATTAGGCAAATGCACAGTAATAACGGTGGCAGACAACTCCACTAATGGATGATAAGATTAATGTGCCAAAGTTTGAGAAGAAACAATATTTCAAGGGATATCTCCCAAGATATGTGTTCACTACAAAGGGGAAGGAAGAATCTTTTCAGTGGAGAGGTGCAGGAGACAGCCCCTTAACCAAGTGATCAAGGTCATTGGGAGGAACCAAAAGTATTGACAAGTCCAAACTGAAGAACATTCTATAAGACACCTGATCAATACCATTCCAGTACCACGGTCATTGAATAAAATATAAAGGAACTGTTCTAGTCTACAGGAGACTTGAGAACTAAACGTCATGTGGGATCCTGCAATAATAAAAGTTTGTATCAGTTAGAAGTGCCAAGTTTAAAATAAGGTTGGTAGTTTTGAAGTGGCACCCCCTTTCTCCACAGAAAAGCCCTTTTAGCCTTGGCTGATTTTAGGACTGTCAGCAAAAGAGTCTCTGTGAAAGGATCCAATGTAGATAAACTTCCTATTTTTGTGTTGCCCTGTTTTACTTGGCCACTGGCTGGGAAGATACCAGCACTCCAGGTGCTGGACACCCCCTTACTAGTTTTTCCACAAACATATCCAGTATAGTACTTTGTAGAAAAGTGCAAACAAGGCCTCTGACCTTGGGCTGGGCTTCACAGAGATGTCTACATTTTTAAGATAAGTTACAAATGGGTCCATGGTAACAGCTGGCAGCGGGAGGAAAGAGAGGGGAGAAGAAGCTCTCCCCTTCTCAGGTGTTGTCCTTGAAGAGTTAACTTGCCCAGAACAGTGAAAGAAAAAGCTGCTTTTATGTGAACTTCTGCAGACTGTGAACTTCTGAGACCCTCCCCTGACATGCTGGGTATAAAACTCTGAAACTCCCTGAACTCAGGGTTCAGGGGGATTAATTGATTACAGCAAAGTCTGTGCCATGCCCTCTGAACCTGGCTGCAGCCAAATAAAACTGTGTCCTGCTATCTTTGGTGCCTTGCCTCTTCTGTCCCTACAACAGTTTATTAACCACATGGTACCAGTGTTCATTTCCAGGTTCTGATCAGTAGGCTGAAGTTAGGAGAAGCAGAATGAGGGATATTCAGGACCTCTCCATTCTATCTGCAACTTCTGTAAGTCTAAAGTTATCTAGTTGTGGCTTCCACCTCTTGCTGTCTTGGTTCACTTGCCTCAGGGCTGGGGTGGGGGGAGCCCGGCCCCGTGTGCTGTGTGGAGAGGGCTGTGTGGCCTCCTGCCAACAAGCAGCTGGGGATCCTCCAGGTCCATTCAAGGCCTCTGATGACTGGAGGCCTGGCCAAAGTCTCCAATTCAGAACAATCCACATAAGCCACTCGTGTATACCCAGTAGACAAAATGTGTATATGATAATAACTGCTTTGAGTCGCTAGATTTTCTATTTTAAATCTAGAAAATTGCTGTTCCACTCAATGGCCGCCAGATGGCGTCTGGATTCCGAGGCTAGAGGCAAAAGGGGCTGCCAACATTTGCGGGGGCGGTGGGGCCGGGGGTGGCAGTGGGCAGGTACTGGGGACTCAATCCAGGCTTGCTCTACCCCTGAGCTACACTGCCAGCCCTTTTAATTTTTGGCAAACTGGATCTAATTGCCGAGGCTGGTCTGGAACTTCTGATCCTCCTGCCTCAGCCGCCCAAGTCGCTGGGATTCCAGGTGTATGCCACCGTGCCCAGGGAGGCCATCAACGTCTTAAAAGAAGTCAATTGCTGAGATAGTTTACAAAATTTATTGCCAGGTTAATAAAAATATAAGTTTTTTTTTTCCCTAGAACTAAACAACTTGATTATAAGATTCATTTGAAAGAATAGGCAAATATAGAGGAAACCAAGCCAGTGCCCCCACCGTGACCAAGAAAGTGGGTAGCCCTACCCCATAAGTAAATAAAAACACAAATTGTCAGTGAATGACTAAGAAGATCACGGAAGATGAGAAAACCCAGGAGCACACACAACTGCTTATGGAAATTTCACATGATCATATGATAGTTTTTAATTTAGGAAAGGATTTTAGGGAAATTGTTTTGTTGTTATTCATGGGGTGTTTTGGGTTTTGCCTGGTGATGGGGATGGAACCCAGGGCCTGGCACATGCTAGGCAAGTGCTGTACCCCTGAGCTACATCCCCAGCCCCTGGGGAAATTTTTTTATTTAACAATGTTGGAGCAACTAGCCAACCATGGCCAGTAGGGTGCTGATCCACTCCTGATGCAGCATGCCAGATTAAATCTTAAACGTGCTTAAGATCTACAAGAAAAAAATACAACTCCCAAGTAAGACACTGGTGATTCCCTTATGAATCAGGGGCTGATACATTTTCCAGTAAGAGACCCTTGTTAAAGGACGCAAAGTGAAAAACTTTTGCACATCCAGAAAATAAACACACCACACACAATCAAAAACTACGAGACAAAATGAGAAAAATATTTACAGATTATAACACGACGTAAATATTCCCCCAACATAAAGAGCTTCTAAAAGGAGAAAAAGACCAAGAACCTTTTGAAAGTGGGCAAGATATATGTGAACAGAAAGATCACATCAAGAAATGCAAATGATAGCCGAGCACAGTGTACACACACCCGTGATCCCAGGCGGAGGCAGGAGAATTCCAAGTTCAAAGTCAGCCTCAAGCAACTTAGTGAGGCCCTGCTTCAAACTTTAAAATAAAAAGGGCTGGGAAGGCCGGGGTTAGCGCTTGCCGAGCATGTGTGAGGGCCTGGGTTCAATCCAGCACACATATAAATAAACAAAATAAAGGTATTGTGTCCATATACAACTAAAAAAATTTAAAGAAAAGGGGGCGCTGGGATGTAGCTCAGTGGTAAAGCATGCCTGGGTTCAGTCCCTGGTACCAAAAAGGAAAAAAAATGCAAATGTCTTCTGAACATATGAAAATATGCTTGACCTTGCTTACAATAAAAAAAATTGAGACTACACTCAGATCACATTTCTCACCTATTTCATTAGCAAAAAAAAAAAAATCCTCATATTTGCCAAGACTGCTGGCAATGCTGTGGGGAAACAGGCTCTTTCACACTGCTGGTGGAATATAGGGTACAGCATCCTTGGAGGCAGATGACATGGGTCTGAGGTGCCCACTACGCTGGTTATCCCGACCTGCTCATAACATTATGCACAGGTGTTGAAATGCCAGGATGAGGCTGGGGCTGAGCCCAGTGGCAGAGCATTTGCTGAGCCTGTGGGAGGCCCTGGACTCCATCCCCAGCACCACAAAAGTAAATGCTACACTGTACCCCATAAATATGTACAGTTACTGTGTGTCAGTTCAAGTATACATATGGAGAATCTGGCAATATCAAGGTAAATTTGCCTTTTAACCCAGCAATCCTGCTTCTATAATCTTATCCCAAAGACACATAGAAATAGAACTATTCGGATGTGCCTTTTCACTGAGGTCCTATGTGACATAGCAAAAAAAACTGGAAGCTCTTGACATGGCCGTAGCAAGGGTTTGGGTTAAAAAAAAAAAAAAAATCCCACCACATCCACATAAATAGAGCACCATGCAGAGTACATGCACGTGTGGAGTGTTTGTGTAGTGACCTCCAAGACCCAATGAAGTGAATAAACCTGTGGTAGGCCACCACCTTTTGTGCAATAAGGAGGAAAATGAATACACATGTTCATTTGCTCATATTTTCAAAAAAGTGAAATTTTTAAAAAAAATTCCAGTCAAAAATATGAATTAAAAGGGACATATCAAGAACTTCTGTGGACTAGCAGCTTGGGAGGCTGAGGCAAGAGGATCACAAGTTCAAGGCCAGCCTCAAGCAATTTTTTGAGGCCCTGGGCAACTCAGTGAGACCCTGTCTCAAAAAAATAAAATGATTAGGGATGTGACTAAGTGGCTAAGCACCCCTAGGTTCAATTCCTGGTACAAAAAAAAGATTTCCACAGAGGGTTTCTATTCTATTTGGTACTTGGGATTGAATCCAGGGCACTTTATCACTGAGCTATATCCCCAAACTTTTTGTTTTTATTTTGAGACAGGGTCTTACCTAGTTGCTTAGGGTAGCTTTGAACTTGAAATCTTCCTGCCTCAGCCTTCCCAGTCACTGGGATTTAGGGTGTGTTCTACCATACCTAGCAAAAAAAAATTAATTTTTTGCAGTGCTGGGGCTTGAACACTCAGTGCTTCACCACTGAGCTACATCCTCAGTCTTTTTTATTTTTATTTTGAGAACAGAGTCTAAGTTGGCCAGGCTGACCTCAAATTTGTGATTCCCTGCATCAGCCTCCCGAGTCTCTGAGATTATGGATGTGCACCACCATGCCCAGCAATGTTTTTAAATTTTTCAGAATAAACATGAGTAAACCCAGACACTAAGAAGTGAGCTTCCTGCTCAAAGCCTCCTCCTCAGGTAGAAAGGAAGGAAAGAAAAGCCCCCGTGCTCAAGGCTCCCAGTTGAGATCAGGAAATTCAAAGGCGGAGATGTCCTCATACCAGGACTAGTGTGGCCAGAACTGAACACTTACCCTCCATAGAGCTGAGACAGTCAGGGACAGTCATAGGAACAAAGGGCAAATGCCCTCTTGGGCCTTGGCTCATACCTTAACAGCCATGGAAAGATCCCACCTTCACTCAGTTTGTCGGATTCCAAATGTGCCTCATTTGCCCACCCAGGTGCATCCATTTAACTCGTCCTCATCACTGGGCAAGGGTGATGGAGTGCAAGTCCCTGCATGTGGTGCACGCCTGTAATCCCAGTGATGAGGGAGGCCGAGGCAAGAGGATGGGAAGTTAAAGACCAGCCTCAACAACTTTGCAAGACCTTGTCTCTATCTTAAAATAGAAAGATAAAAGAGGTGGTGGTAGCTCAGTAGTTCAGTCACCAGTACCCCCAATGGAAAGAAATTCAATTTGTGCTTATTTTTAAAACTCCAGAGGAAGGTAATCTAGGAACTTTTAGTGGCCCAGGTGAGTCTGAACATCAGGCCCCCCCAGGCAGCAAAACCCAGACTGTGGGCCTGGTTTCTCAACAGCTAAATGAAAGTAAAGAAAGAAATGAAGGCACTGCCCATAGATAAACTACACTTAAAAACTGAAGAAAAGGGCTGGGGTTGTGCCTCAGTGGTAGGGCGCTCATCTAGCACATGCAAGGCCCTGGGTTCAATCCTCAGCGCACCATAAATAAAATAAGGGTATTGTTTCCAACTACTTCCAAAAAATAAAAAATGCTTAAAAGAAAAAAAAAAAAAAAAAACTGAAGAAAGTTTTTGTAATGATTGCCTAAGGCTCCATGGGCGTTTCCTTAAGTTGAGTGAGAGATAGGAAAACAACTTTATAGTCTTCAACCCCCAGTAACAAGATTGAAACTCTTTTATCTAAATCACAAAACCTGGGCAGTCCTGCTTCTAAACTAACTCCAGTCCAAGGAAGACATTCCTGCCTTGGACAAGAATACTAACTGGAGCCCCCAGCATCTAGGGAGGCTGAGGCAGGAGGATCTCAAGTTCAAGGTCAGCCTGGGAAACTTAGTGAGACCTGGTCTCAAAATAAAAAAGGCTAGGGATGGAGCTCAGTGGTAGAGAGCCCTGGGTTTCAATCCCCAGTGAAACAAGACAACCTAACTGTAGCCAAAAGAAATAAAGATTGCATTAATCAAGATAAAAAGGCTCCCCTGGGCAGCAGGTGTGGTTCCAGAGCAGGGCAAACAAATAATCCTAAGAATAGAAATGGTAGTAAATTGGAGTCTTTCTGGAATTTGAGGACTTCATCAACTAAAAAAATTATACTTGTCACGCAGAAACCCAGTTAGTTATTTGTTAATTCTTTATATCCTGACAGCTTAACATTGAAACAGTTCTTCAATTTCCTGACAGAATAAAATCTTCCTCAAACTGAAGACAGATGCCAAGGAAATTAAGACTGGAATATTCCCGGGCTAGGTACAGCCTAGCTGAAGCTCCATGTGTCTATCACCTGGCTTTCAGTTCTGTAAATTGTCTGTAGCCTGGGGGAGGCCGTCTACTGCTTCTCCCCAGTTTGACCAAAGTGCATAAAATTCCTTTTCCTTTTTCCATCAGTTGCCTGTTTCTTATGCTGCTGAGTGAGCCACCAAATTCCACCACCCAGGATCCATGGGCTAGGCTGCCGGTAATAAGAAGAAATAGAAAGCCAGCCGGAAGTTATTTTTAATTTCAAAGGGACCATTTCAATCTCTTGGAGTCCCAGGTCCCGTTCTCCTGAATTCCCTGGGTGCCACTGTGTCCTCAACACGGCACCTAACACTTCTAGGGCACATCCCTTGAGCAACCTTCTGCAGGGATTCCTTTGACACGGCATAATGGACCTGGTGACCCGAGATCCAGGTCCACTCTCAAACTCTGCCCAGTTCACCCTCCTGGACTACAGAAGCTGGAAAGTGATGTTGAAAACAATAACTTCCCACTGTCACCAAAATCACTAATGCTTAACTGCTAAATGACTTTCAGTTCCTACGTTAAAACATATTAACAAAAAATTTGATGGAGAGTAAAGCGGACAGATCGGCAGATACCCACAGTTCAAAAGAGAGTTTGTTACAGTTCCCAAGAGGAGGGGGTGTGTCGTGCAGCTGGGGCGCTGGGGATACACAGGCGCAGAGGGATCCGAGGGCCAGAACCTTTATTGAAAGGTCCACGGGAAGGAACAGGTGCCTTAAGTTTAGGATTGGCCAGTTTGAACAATTTCATCCAGCTCTGGGTGTGGGGGCTGCGGCTAATTGTCTGGGACCTCGCCCTGGGGTGATTAGAAGGAGGAGGTTTGGGGCTTAGCCTCAGGAAACTTTGAAAAGCAAAGTTGCAGGCTAATTGTTTACTATATCTAGGAACTGACTCACCTTGAGAGGGGCTGGTATGAGAATTCCAGGGCCAGCAAATCCCCAGCTGTCAAAGCATCAGAATGCAGAAAATAAACCAAGCAATTAATCCATCAACTTGGCTTTGCTGCTGCATTTGATCTCCGTTGTAGCTCACTTGCTGCAAAATTTTAACACCTGTGGGTCTTCTCCCAGCTCCCTACCCATCTCTTCTTGGTCTTTCCTAGTCTCTAAGCCTGTGCCATCTGGTTAGGGAGCCTTCTCATGCTGCTTGGTCACCTGACTATGAGGACCCACAGTTACGGCTGGTCATTCCCAAATCTCTTCCCACCTCTCTCCTGACCTCAAGACCCTATAGCCAAATTCCCCTGGGTGTCTGTACCTGGGTGTCTCTTTTGGAACCTTATCAAATCCTAAAGCACATTGAACATCTCTGTCGCCAGATCCCCCCCCCCCTTCTCTTCCTCCTCCTCCTCCTCCTCACTGGTATTTTGTGAGCCAGTACCACCATCCATCTGGGACCCAGGCCAGGAACCTGGGAGTCATCCAGCCTCTTCAAAAAGTAATAAAGACTTTTAAAATATTTTCCATCTGTCACCTCTTTGCCATCCCCACTCCATTAAAGAATTGATTAAATAAATAATGAATGAATTATCCATTACTGGTCTTCCTCTCTAACTTGTATTTTTTAATTTTTTTAGTTGTTGATGGACCCTCATTTTATTCATTTATTTATATGTAGTGCTGATATTCGAACCTAGAGCCTTACACATATGAGACAAGCACTCTGCCATGAAGCCACAACCCCAGCCCCTCTAACTTGTATTTTTGCAGTAATTTCTAGATCAACCAGAATCCAGTCAGGAGACAGAAAACACACCAAGTATTTTATTTATTTTTTAGTTGTAGTTGGACACACTATCTTTATTTTATTTATTTATTTGTAATGTGGTGCTGAGGATCGAACCCAGGGCCTCACATGTGCTAGGCGAGCGCTCTACGGCTGAGCCACAACCTCAGCCCCCCACACCAGGTATTTTAACAGAGAATTTAACATGTGGAACTTAATATCAGGAATTGCCATGGGTGCTATGGCACACTCCTGTAATCCCAGTGGCTCAGGAGGCTGAGGCAGGAGGATCACAAGTTCAAGCCCATCCTCAGAAACTTAATAAGGCTCTCAGCAACTTATCAAGACCTTGTCTCAAAATTTAAAAATACAAAGGATTGAGGATGTGGTTCAGTGGCAAAGGACCTCCCCGTTCAATCCCCAGTACCAAGAAGAAGGAGGAGGAGGAGGAAGAGGAAGAGGAGGAGGAGGAAGAGGAGAAGTTGTTACTTAGATAATTGAAAGGGCCACCAGAGAGTGCCAAGCAATGGGTTCTCCAACTTCAGTAGAATCACCCCTAGGGCTTGTTAGAATGCAGACTGCAGAGCCCCATTCCCACCGTGCCTGGCTGGCGGGGGCGGGGGCAAACACTTGTGCTTCTAACAGGCTCCAGGGTGCTGCCTTTCCTGGTGTTCTGTGGACACACTTTAAGAATCACTGCTCTCAAATTTTTTAGATTTAGCAGCTCAGGTAGCAGCTACCTCTCAGAACTGGAGAACAAAGCTGGTGAGGAAGGTGCACTTGCTGGTGGTGACGGCCCTGTTCCTGAAGCAGCTGCTTTTGCAAGTTGGAAAACTACTAACTGGATTCAGCGGCTGCTGCCAGAATAAAGAGGCGTTGCTGGGGTAGTGCTCAGAACCACAGGCAGACAGGAAGAAGCAAAGCCCTTGCTTGGGGTGACCAGCAATCCTGGAAGGGGTTCCCAGATGTGGAACTTTCAGTGTTAAAAGTGGGAAAGTTCTGGGCAGACTGGGATGAGCTGATCACCTATTTCTGCAGTCTTCTAGCTCACCCTCTTGCCAGAGCCTAACACAGACCACAGGCCAAGAGAAACGGGCTTCCAGCCCCGGAATCACAATACAGAGCACAGGAGGGTAGGTGTGGAGCTGAGAGACAATAACTAACTTCGTGATTGATACTGACTCCTTGTGATCTTCCTGGTCCTCTCAGTCCCAACCCCCGGGCTGCCATCAAGAGAAGCTTTATAAATGGATAAAACAGGTTATTTCAGGTAACCAAAAATCTTTAAATAATTGCCTACCAACCAATCAAGATGAAATTTTAGCTGGGCTCGGTGGTGCATGCCTGTAATCCCAGCAGTTGGGGAGGCTGACAGCAGTAGGCTCTCAAGTTCAAAACCAGCCTCAGCAACTTAGCAAGGCCCCTAGCAACTTAGCAAGCCCCTGTCTCTAAATAAAATATTTAAAAGTTGGGGATGTGGTTCAGTGGTTAAGCACCCCTGGGTTCAATCCCCTATACAAAAAAAAAAAGTGAAATTTCATCTTTTTATACAACATAAGAGGCTCTTCAAAGTCACCTTTGCTTACAGCCTAGACTTCTCTCCTCTCCTGAACTGTAGTTTCCAGAAATATATAAATCCTTGGATTTCCTAAAGGAAACCACATTGTCAAGTTTCTATGCTTTGGTCACACCAGTCTCTCACCTGAATGAAAGGCAGAAAATATAAGATCGGAATCTGTGCTTCCCCTTTAGGAATGAAAACTGACTTCCAATTGGTGAAATGTTAGCTGAATTTGAAGGCCAAAGAAAATCTCAAGACAAATGCATTTTTTAATTACACCATATTTACTGTTCTCAAGCTTCTGACACCCGAGAAAAAAGATAAGGATGCTTCCAGTGCTAATGAAATGTGTGAGTTTTTCTTTCCTGTGAAAGATATTTATACTTGAAATCTTCTTAAGGCTTGAAACAGCTTTAACTGAATTCCATAAACAAAAAGCCACAATAGGTTGGAAACTTAGAGATGATTTATAAAATAATATCAGAGGATAAAGAAATGATTCTGCAGTAGTTTACTAAGCTTTTTATTAAATTCAAAGGCTATCAAGTTTGTATGTTCTGTAAATAAGAGCAATTGGGCTTTTTTTTTTTTTTTTACTGTAACACTTTCCTGTTTTAATCCAGTGATTTCAGACAAATCTTGATTAGTTTTCTCCAGCATGAATTCCTTTCAGAAATACAATCTAATGCAACTCTGTATTCTTTCTGGATTTACTGAATCCAGCACGTCCCTCCAGTGGGTGGATTATAATTGTTTGCACGACTTTCTTTCCAGTATGCTGAACCTGTCTTTGAGCAGAATTTATGGCTTTTGATGACTCCACATTTTTAGCACAATATCTTTCCTAGTGTATAAGTCTGATGTTCTGTTGTTATAACAAAATACCTGAAACAGGGTACTTATTAAAAGTTGGTTTAGGATTGGGATTATAGCTCAGTGGTAGAGTGCTTGCCTAGCATGCATGAGGCCCTGGGTTTCAATCCCTAGTGCACGTGCACACACGTTTGTTAGCTCAGCTTTTGCAGCCCCATATGTTTGGTCTCTGGTGAGGCCCCGTCAGCTGCATCACAACATAGCAGAGCATACATGAGAGGGAGAGACCGATGGTGAGAAAGAAGCCAGAGTGATCCAGGGCTCAGGCTTGATCTTTTTAAAAGTCTATTCTCAGGAGCTCACCGGGGTCCTGTGAGACCTACACTCATCTCTTCCAAAGGCGATGACCCCATGATCTAGTTACCTCCCGCTAGGCCCCACCTCTTCAAGCTCCTACCACCTCAACACTGCCACCTGGGACCAAGCTTTGAGCCCAGAAACCTTGGGAGGACAAATCAGAGCACCTAGAGTACACACGCATTATATATTAACTATTAGTCATATATTGATTGAATGAATAAATGTGGCAACATTTTTAATAACATTGAGTTCAGATGGACACAGAGGATAGAAGGATGGCTACCAAGGACAGGGAGAAACAAGGACATGTTGGTCCAACTTGCAGTTTTAAGATAAATCGGCTGTGGCTGGAGATGTAACTCAGTGGTAGAGTGCTTTCCTAGCATGTGTAAGGCCCTGGGTTCAATCCCCAGCACTGAAAAATTTTTTTAAAAATAAAAATTTTAAAAAGATAAATTTGCTGTGCAATCTAACGAGCAACCTGGTGAGTATAGTTAATAATGATGTTTTATATACTCAAAATTTGCTAAGGGAGATCCACATGCCACAAAAAGGTAACTGTGAGGTGATGGGTGTGTTCATTAGCTTGTGGTAATCATTTCATGAAGTATATTCATATGAAAACTGACATTGTGTATTCCCACTGTTAGGGATGGTGAGATCAGTACCCACCTCATCCACAGCAGTGAGGATTAAGTGAGATGATGAGTATTAAGTCCTGAGCACAGTGGTTGAGACTTCGGGCGGACCTTTAATATTGGCTGTTCAAGTTATTTTCTTTGAAATGTGGTAAGTGGCACTTGCTTCATAGTGTGGCTTTAAGGATGAAAGGTATACTATGTTCAGTGATCAGCAATGATCTGGCACACTGCAAGAACTTGCTTAGTAAATCCCTCACTTCACACTCCCGCTGGCCTCCTTTAGCTGTTTGGGGGCAGTTCAGTTCCCCCAAAACACACCCAGCTGGCCAGTAAACTCTGCTACTGATTGTGTGTTGCCCAGAAACTAGGATCTTCTCCAAAACAGAAATCAGCGCCACTCAGCCAGCACCCTCCATCTCTCTGACTTTTGCTGCAATGTCATTAGAAAACCCAGAGTGACATTCCTAGGCCTTGGGGCCACACCACATGGGCAGTAGCTAATCAATGGAGCTGAGTGCTGGCCCCGAGCTCCTTAATAGCAAATGCTACTCAGAGCACATGCAAGGCAAGCCTGCCCCTCTGCTTTGGCAGTCAAATGCTCAGGCCATGCGCTGTAATCCTACTTCCCTCATTCCTTTCCCAAGGCATGCAGCTTCAAGAGGATGTGACTGCAGGGACTTCCTCAATAGTTTCTATGTTTTTTTGGTTTTTTTTTTGAGAGAGAGAGAGAGAAAGAGAGAATTTTTAATATTTATTTCTTAGTTTTCGGCGGACACAACATCTTTGTTTGTATGTGGTGCTGAGGATTGAACCTGGGCCGCACGCATGCCAGGCGAGCGCGCCACCGCTTGAGCCACATCCCCAGCCCCAGTTTCTATGTTTTGGATATTGTTATAACTTGCATGAGATTTTACCCCAAGGGTTCAAATGCTGGAAGCTTGATCCTCAGTATACTGATGTTGGGAGGTTGATGGGACCCTTAAGAGGTGGAGCCTATGTTCAGTGACTAGCAATAATGTCCTTAGGTCATTGTGGGTATCACCCTTGAAAGACAGGAGTAGTTTTCATGTGACCCCATTTAGTTCTCAGTGGAGGTTGTTTTTATAAAAGAGTGATCCCCTCCATGAATCTCACTCTGGCTTCCTGTCTCACCATGTGATCTCTGTCTCACACATGCCGCAACATTGTGATGCCATCTGTCATGAGGTCATCACTAGAATTTGGCCAATGCCAGTGCCATGCCTGTGAACCTCCAGAACATGAGCAAAATAAACCTATTTTCTTTATAAGTTCCCCCAGCTTCAGGTATTTTCTTATAGCAACAGAAAACAAACTAAGACAATAGTAAAGCACAGATCACCGTCTGTAGCCATGGATTAGCCCAGTCACTGAAGGGAAGCTGAAAACTCTTGGAAAACCTAGCAGGAACATGGATCACAGTGCCTTGTGGCCAGCTCATTTACTATAAAATGACAAGTTTGCTCCTTGGCAAAGACAGAGACTAAGGAAAGAGAAATTCCTGGGTGACAGGATAGTCCCCTTGCTATAAACACACCTAGGCTAGAGTATTGTTAACAATGGCTGCTGTAACAAAGTGTCACAGACTGAGTGGCTTCAACAACAGAAATGTTTTGTCTCAAAGTTCTGGGGGCTGGCCCACAATCAAGATGTCAGCAGTTTACTCCTGAGGGCTACAAGTGCAGGATGTGTCCCAGAACTCTCCCCTTGGCTCACAGATGGCCATCTTCACCCCATGTCTGCTCACATTGTCTGTGTCCAAATTTCCTCTTCTTATAATGACTCCAGGCATTGGATGAGGACCCACCTAAGGACTTCATTTTACAGACACCTGTAAAGACCCTGTCTCTAAATACTGATTTAAATTCTAAGGTAGTCAGGGTTAGAATAGCTACACATGAATTTGGGGGAGCAAGGGTTGGGGATATGGTTCCACCCCTGACAGCCAGTTTGGCCGTTCATAGTAATTAGAGAGGTCAGTCCCCTCCATTAACTGAGAGCTCTAGTTCTCCATCCCACATCTTCATTCCTGGTCACAGGCTGATGGGCAGTCCCTGAAACACTGCCCATCTCCTGGCAGAGAGAAAGGAGACCTGGGTGATTTCAAGCAGCCTTTTGAAGCGTTGGCAGAGAATCAATGCACCCAACTCGGGTCCACAGCTCATCAGCTACAGCAAGTCAGAGAACCAAGTCTGCTGTCAGTAGAGGATCTTTCAGGAGGGACATCAAATATCGTCGACAGCCAGGCACCGTGGTGCACACCTGTAATCCCAGGGTCTCAGGAGGCTGAGACAGGAGGATTGTGAGTTCAAAGCCAGGCTCAGTAACTTAGTGAGGCACTAAGCAACTCAATGAGATCCTGTCTCTAAATAAAATACAAAATAGGGCTGGGGATGTGGCTCAGTGGTTGAGTGCCCCTGAGTTCAATCCCTAGTGTACACACACATACACACACACACACATACACATATGACAATAATACAATGTGCTATATACCTCGGCACCCCAAAGCCATTTCCAGATATTTCTATCATCCCTTCTCCATACTCTTAAAAAATACCACCCTGACCCTCTGAGGCTATGCCACCAAGCCTACTCCTTCCCTTGACAGGCTGCCCTGAAGTCCAGAGCCTCTTCTCCTCAGTCTCCTTAGAAACCTGAGTCATACTTACTTCCTCGCTCTCCCCCACTCCCGTACCAGATTCCTTAGACTGCCCTGGAGGTCCTAAATCTGTCACTTCTCTCTGTCCCCACAGAAGCCACCCCCTCCCAAGCCAGCGCCATCCCTTGCCTGAGCTGCCACTACAGTGGCCGCCCAAGTCTCCAGCCTACAACTGACTCGTGATCCACCCAACACCCAGGGTAGAGCGCTGGCCCCTCTGCCTGGCATCCTTTGCGGCGTCCACCCTCCTTAGAAGAGACTACACGTGAGCCTTCCTAAAAAGCTCGGCCCAGCAAGGCCTCTGCTTGCTGTCAGCGAGGCCACTCTGCTGCCCCGGGGCTCCACAGTCCAGCTACACGGAGCTTCTTCAGGTACTCACTTGATTTGGGGCTTTCACGGCACAATTCTGCAACCTCACACCCACCCCCATCCCTCCTTTAGCTCCCAACTTCTTCACTGAGGTTTGGGCATCCAGTCGACTCTTTCAGTTCATGTGCATCCACAGCGCCCTCTACTGCCGCTTCTGAAGCACAGCACGCGGGGCCCCCCACACTTCAAACTGCAAAAGAGGCCCAGGTTGGGGGGTGTTATTTCCTGGACCACGCTGTACCAGTATAGCAAAATTAATCGGCAAAGTTTGTGTATATACGTCTGGTTTATGATGCTGGGGATCAAACCTAGGGCCGCATGCATCCTAATCATGCATTCAACCACTGACCTATACCCTCATCTCCCAGTATATCTTTTTTTTTTTTCCTTTGGTGGGGGGGTACTAGGGATTGAACTCTGGGGCACTCAGCCACTGAGTCAATCCCCAGCCATATTTTGTGTTTAATTATTTAAAGACAGGGTTTCACTGAGATGCTTAGCGCCTCGCCGTTGCTGAGGCTGGCTTTGAACTTGCAATTCTCCTGTCTCAGCCTCCTGAGCCACTGGGATTACAGGCTTTCGCCACTAAGCACGGCTCCCAGCTTATCTTTTTCTAAAGCTAGATGCAGTGGCCCTTGCCTGTGATCCCAGCAACCTGGGAGGCTGGTAAAGGATGATTGCAAGTTCAAT
The DNA here is from genome assembly GCF_047511675.1 of Marmota flaviventris. Classification (NCBI taxonomy): domain Eukaryota; kingdom Metazoa; phylum Chordata; class Mammalia; order Rodentia; family Sciuridae; genus Marmota; species Marmota flaviventris. The sequence goes on along the minus strand of NC_092515.1, from coordinate 13,891,464 downwards.
GCCAACCTGGGCAATTTAGCAAGACCCTGTCTCAAAAAAAGGGCTGGGTAAAGACCCCTGGACTCAATTCGCACTACAAAAAAATCGTTTTGTTTTGTTTTTTTAAAGGAAAATGAATCTATCATGTAAAGACTGGGAGAAGGAAATAATAATGGCTCATAGATGCCATGATTAATAATTAATAGATAATTAACACTGATTAATAATTGACCAATGGATGTGATCATTATCAATCAATGTTAAATCAGCTTTCTGGATGCTTTAGTCTGCTTAAGTTGCTATAATAAAATACCTTAGACTGGGTAATTTATAAATAATAGAAATTTATTGCTCACAGTTCTGGAGGCCGGGAAGTCCAAGACCAAGGTTCTCACAGATTTAGTATCTGGCAGGGGTCCTTCCTCATGGATGGCAACTTCTCCATGTCCTGCCACGCTGTAAGGGAAAGTCAGCTCTGGGGGCCTCCTCACGAGGGCACTAAGCCCACCCCCATTCCTCCCTCTAGGCTAAATTGGTGTCTGAAAAGACAGCCCTGGAGACCATGCTGATCTGCTCAGGCTGCTCAGGGCCCTCAAGACTTGAGAACCTCCCGAAGGCCCTACCTTCTAATCCCATCACCTTGGTGACCAGGTGTCAACATAGGAATTTTGGGGACAAAAACATTCAGAGCATAGATAGCACTGGTTTACTAAGGAGAGGCAGAGGAGGTTTGGAAGCCAAGACACCCGGCACCACTCCTGGGTCACCATTAGTTCTTGCTCATCTGACATCATTCCCTGTCTGTGTTTCCCCTCATGTTTCTGGACCCCACAGTGAGGCTTGCTCGGGGCTGGGGTGGTGGCTCAGCCGCAGAGTACCTGCTTAGCATGCGCCAGGACCTGGGTTCAAGCCCCAGCACCACAAGAAAGACAATTAATAGTCATGCTTTGTTCCTGTGCCAATTGGCTGGAGGCAGCTTCAGGTCTGAGTGTTCCTCTCCCTCCGCCCTCCCCAACTCCTGCTGTTCTCACCTCTCCCCCATCCTTCTTCTCCTGCCGCTCCCAGAGTTAGCCCATCCCAGGGCTCCCACACAGCATCTTCCCCAGGCGTCTGCAAGTCTGGAGCTTTGGTAGGATGCTCTATGTCCCCAGACTCATTCCTGAGTAGAAAGACTGGAAACCCTCAGAAACAAGAGGCCTCAGGGTGCCTCAGTGACGCAACTAGGCTTGGGCTCCTTAAGTCTGTCAGTCACACCAGGATGCACTTTGGGTGTGATGTGGACAGCTTTGGAAAGGTTTCCCCCACCCACCCCTTTGTCACCCCCGTTCCTCCCTCTAGGCTAAATTGGTGTCTGAAATGACAGCCCTGGAGACCGTGCTCATGTGCTCAGGCTGCAGTAGCAAAGTTCCACTGGCTGGGTGGCTTCAGCAACAGTTAACAGATCCAAGATCAAGGCGTTTGGTGTCTGAGGAAGCCCCTCTCCTTGGCTAGCAGATGGCCACTCACGAGGCCTTTTCTCTGTTTGCACACACACACCCCTGGTATCTGTGTATTTAAATTTCCTGTGTGTGTGTGTGGTGTGTGTGTGTGTACGTGTGCACACACATGTGCACTGGGGATGGAACTGAGAGCCTCGTGCATGCTAGGCAGCTACTCTACCCTGAGCTATACCCCAACCCCAAATTTCCTCTTTTATAAAGACACCAGTCAGATTGGATTAGGGCCCACTCTAACAGCCTTATATTAACTTAATCATCCCTTTGATGGCCCTAGCTCCAAACACAGTCATGTTCTAAGGTGCTGGAGGTTACAGCTTCAGTGTACAAATAGAGGAGGCACAGAATTCATCTCATGGTAGGAATGCCTTGGATAAGGTATGACCAATCCCTTGGGGTTCTCAGAATATCAGCAAAAAACTGTTGCATGGGTGGGTGAATGAGTATGGTGTCCCATGAAAACCAGGGATGTTTAAATGAATAGGTACAATCACTTCAATGTCCACTAGCTTTCTGATTCAATAACAGAGAACAGGTAAAGCTGGAGGGCACAGACACCTGGGTCCTTCCTTTTGGCTGAGCCACTGATGAAGGAGACACAGGATACCTTAAAGAAACCAGAAAGAAAAGAAAACAAAAGGATTCTAAACTTCAGAATTCATATCTCAAAGCAGCCTCCATCCTTACAGAACTTTTAAGCTTATAACCAATCTTGCCATGTTCTCTGTGTCATAGGAGTTTTGTACATTTGGGCAGAGGTAGAGCTTGACACTCTCCTGGGCACACAGTAAGAAGAAAGGAAGTGTGGGTCACAAGTCCAAGGACTGAATATCGGGAAAAACCAAAGGAAATACAGTCACGTGTTACTTCGCAATGGGGATATGTTCTGAGAACTGCATCAATGGGCTGTTTTGTTGTGCCAACAACATAGCAAGCACTGACACAAAACTAGATGGTATAGCCTACACCACAGGCTCTATGGCAGCCTGTTGCTTCTAGGCCACAAACCGGTATAGCATGTCACTATACGAAACACTGACAGCAATTATAACACAATGATATTTGTGCATCCAAATACGTCTAAACATAGAAAAGGTACTATAAAGAGTATAAAGGATTTTAAGATTATATACCTGTATAGGCCCTTACCATGAATAGGGATTTAACCCAGGGGCAATGGGATTTAACCCCAGTAACCCTCCCACCCCAATCCACTGATGGGGAAAGGGGGGATGAGAATGGCTTGGCATTAACAGATTAAAGCAGAAAATCTATCTAATCACATCAATCAATACTTACAAAGCATTTAACAAAATTCCACATCATCTTTAAGAAATACTCTTAGCAAATTAGTAATAGAAGATAATAAATTAGATATAGGACTTCTACTAAAAGTCTACTGGAAACATTCTACTTTTTTTTTTTTTTTGGTACTGGAGATTGAACTTGGAGGCACTCAACCACTGAGCCACATCCCCAGCCCTAGTTTGTATTTTTATTTAGAGACAGCATCTCACTCAGTTTCTTAGTGCCTCACTTTTGCTTAGGCTGGCTTTAAACTTGAGATCCTCCTGTCTCAGCCTCCTGAGCCACTGGGATTACAGGCGTGCACCCCCATGCCCGGCGAAACATACTTAATAGGGAAATCTTAGGATCATTCCTTTAGAAGTCAAAAACAAGACAAGGATTGCCCGTTAACACCACTGTCATTGAACACTGTATTAGAAACCAACCCAAAGGGGAGGGGGATGAGAAACTGCATTACAAGGACTGAAAAAATTGAACTGTAATTTTATTTATTCATTTATTTCCAACAACAGCATCATCGAACTAGAAAAGTGAGAATTATCTGTGAAGCTATTCTAGAATGAGTGAATTCAACAAAGTAGTCAGATCCTAGATCAACATTTTAAAAAATCAACAGAGCCAGTCACCATAGTACATGCCTGTAAATCAAAGTGACTCAGGAGGCTGAGGCAGGAGGGTCACAAGTTCCAAGGCCAGCTTCTGCAACTTAGTGAAATCCTGTCTCAAAATAAAACATAAAAAAGACTGGGGTATAGCTCAGAATAGAGCATCCCTGGATTTAATGCCCAGTACCGCAAAAATAAATAAATAAATAATCAAAAGCAACAACTGATTAGAAAAATAAAAATAAAATCCCAGCCATAAATAAATTAAAACAATAAAGTCCCAGTGAGTGAACTGAAGGAAGCATGTTCAAAATATTTTGAGAAGAAATTATCCAAAGATGACTCAATAGTACAAAGATAAAAGTCCTCCTTAAATTAAACTCATTACAACCTCAATCAAAATCCAAAAGGTTTTTTCATGAAATTGACAAATTCCATGCCATTCCTCCCCATTCCCATTGCAGGGCCCAGGTTTAGAACTAAGTCCCTTTCTTCACCCAAGTCTAGGCTCCTTCTTGGAGAAAACCTGCTCCACGGCCCATCTGCTTCATTGATGTTACCACCCTTTAAGTAATGAGGTCAGCTGAACCCAAGTTCATTGGTTAATTTGCAATTTTCTCTAGGAAGCTAACATTTTGAAGCAATGAGGGACAGGCAAGCTTTCTCACAGGTAAAGGAAGAGTCTTAGTAATGAAAGACCTTCTTTCATGAGTCCTGCAGAGGTTCAGTGACTTGTTCAAGATCCATAAGCTGGCAAAATTATAAAATGGAGTTTGTAAAATTATAAATCTATGAAAGTGTCTTCACTTTAGTGGTTGGTTTATGGCTTTAAAAATGACTACACTTGCCACCATATTATGCCAAATGGCAAAGCTGTAAATGCAGATGAAGAAACTGCAAGGCTATTTCTCCTATATTAAAACAAGAAATTAATTAAGACGGTTACACCTTGAATCACATTTTGAATTTTGATGCAAACAGTCTCCATCAAGTTAATCTTGCCAGGGCTGGGGTTGTGACTCAGTGGTAGAGTGCTTGCCTAGCACATGTGAGGCACTGGGTACAAGCTTCAACACCACATTTAAAAAAAATAAAGTTTTTAAAATTACTTTAAAAAATTTACTCTCTCACACCAACATCTGCAAGGAAGCAGCATAAGCCCCTGACTTTAGGCTGCAAAGTGTTGCTAGAGCAAATGCCTGAGGAAATTAAATTGTACTAGCATTTCTATTAGGATCTTTCTTGGTTTTGTAGCAAAGTTTATAAAGTTGCTTGTGTTTTGAGCAATCTGTCCCTAACTATTTCCCCCATAAGTCTTGTTATTTTTAGTGCACTTGTTTTGCAGAACTCCAGATTGCTTAAAAAGCCTATATGTCAGGCTATAGAAGAAATAAAAGCCTGTACTCAAAAATGAAGCCAGTCTTCTCTGCCAACTATCATTCCTCACAGGTCCTGAGTTTTCCTGAGAGGTAGCCAGGTAGCCTCCAATTTCATCTGAGTGAAACAACTTTGTGTGAAGCTGTGAGGACAATTCTCTGGAATTTGGGCACCAGAGGCCCTTATAATTCCTTTCTTCTCTCCTCCCTCCTGACCTCCAGGCCATTTAAAAGAGGACAACTAAAAAGACCCAGTAATCTACCCCTTCCAAGCTTACAGAATTTGAACAAGTCACTGGCTTAAAAATCATGGTGGTTATGACAGGAGGTAAATTTTTAAAACTGCCCTTGATTTTTGTTTTGCCAATTTATGACCTTGGACAAGTGACTTCGCTTCTCTGTGAGTCACCTGTAAAATGGGGCTCTTCGTGAAGATTTATGATACCACCTGCACAAAGAACTTAGCACAAGATGCACATTTAACCCCCCAAACTGAAACATATTAAGGGCGGTGGGGGATTCTGGAGAGTTCTGACTACGGAGGCAGAGGAACCCCGAGCTGGGGAAGCAAGCGACGTGGCTGTGGCATTGCCGGGAACAGAAACGCTTGGGCCGCCCCCTCTTTCCCGAAGAGGCAGGCCCAGCCACTGATGGGACCCGGGCTTGCTCCTGCCACCATCGGCTCCCCGAAGCCCGCGGTTTGGGGGCCGCCTCCGGCAGCACCCGGGCGCGAAGGCGGACTTCATTTCCCGGCGTGCAGCTCCGGCCGGGGACCCCTAGGGCCGTCCCTCGTGGGGACTTGTCCGGGCTGCGTTCGGGGACCCGGGCAGTAATCGCCATTCGCTCAGCTCCTATATCGCGCTTCGCTAAGGGAGTTGGTTCCCGCGGACCCCACCCTGGGCCGCGGTCCCCACCAGGTGTGTCACAAGCACTGGTCCCCTCCCCACGCCCAGCCCACCGGGCCCCAGGGAGGGTCCGAAGCTGGGATCATCTCCCGCGGGGTCCCCCCTGGAGCCGAGCGCGTCAGCGGGAGCCGGGGCGGGGATGCGCCCCGCACCCTCGCGGCCCGGGACTACAACTCCCAGGCGGCACCGCGGCGGCGGCGGCACGTCACTCCGGCACCGCCGGCGGCCCCGGGAAGCGGCGCGGGCGGGGGCAGGGGCTGGGGCCGACCTGGATCCCGGTGCCAAGGATGGGGGCCGCCCGACCGCCCCGCGCGTGAGGAGGCCGAGGGGCGCGCCACCCCGGCCCGGGGCGGCCGCCCCCGGGCCCCGCCACCCCCGCCCGGCCCGGCGGTCGTGGCCCGGGATGCGGAGCCGGGGGCCGCCGGTGGAGCTGCGCGGGGTGAGAGGCGCGAGGAGGGGCGGCCGCCTGCTGCCCTCACCCTCGGCCCCCACCGGCGGGCCCCGGCAGGATTTCGGGAGCCGCGCGGCCAGGCCCTCTTAGCGCCCTGACATCCGAGGGGGACAGGTGAACCTGCCGCCCGCTCGCACCCGCTCCGCCCGGACAGCCGAATCAGAGGGGACGACCCTGCCGGTTAGAGAGGTTCCTTCTTGCTCCAGCGGAGGCCTTCCCCCAGCCATGGCCCCCCGGAGCCCCTTCGGACCCGCAGGGACTGCCCCCCATCCCGGCCGCCCGGGCCCGCCCTCTGCATCCCGCGGGCAGCCAGTGTGAAGCGGCCTCCCGCAGCCCCCGCCCCTCCCCCATGGAGGAGGAGGAGGGGGCGGCGGCCAAGGAGTGGGGCACGACCCCCGCGGGGCCCGTCTGGACCGCTGTGTTCGACTACGAGGCGGTGGGCGACGAGGAGCTGACCCTGCGGAGGGGCGACCGCGTCCAGGTGCTTTCCCAGGACTGTGCCGTGTCTGGCGATGAGGGCTGGTGGACCGGGCAGCTGCCCAGCGGCCGTGTGGGCGTCTTCCCCAGCAACTACGTGGCCCCTGCTGCACCCGCCGCGCCCGCGGGCCTCCAGCTGCCCCAGGAGATCCCCTTCCACGAGCTGCAACTGGAGGAGATCATCGGTGTGGGAGGCTTTGGCAAGGTCTATCGGGCCCTGTGGCATGGGGAGGAGGTAGCAGTCAAGGCCGCCCGGCTGGACCCTGAGCGAGACCCGGCAGTGACAGCGGAGCAGGTGCGCCAGGAGGCCCGGCTTTTTGGAGCCCTGCAGCACCCCAACATCATTGCCCTGAGGGGCGCCTGCCTGAGCCCCCCACATCTCTGCCTGGTGATGGAGTATGCCCGGGGAGGCGCACTGAGTAGGGTGCTGGCAGGTCGTCGGGTGCCCCCTCATGTGCTGGTCAACTGGGCTGTACAGGTGGCCCGGGGCATGAACTACCTACACAATGATGCCCCGGTGCCCATCATCCACCGGGACCTCAAGTCCATCAACAGTAAGTGGTATCCTCTCCCCAAAACCCACAAAACTTGAGGTCAAGCCTAGATGGCAGGAAACAGGGCAAGGGACACCAGATGGCATTGTGCCTGGGGCAGGAAGGAGCAGCAGCAGTATACCTTTAGGGCCAGGTGAGGCAGGCCTTGCCTCTATTGAGGAAAAGAAAAAGGTTCAAAAAGGCTGAAAGACTATTCTGCTTCCCAGGTTACGGTCACAGTAGATCAAATAAGTATCCATAAACATGTGGACAGGCCCTTCCTTCCCTGTGGCAACCAGGACAGATGCAGTGCTTGCCCTCTTGGTGCACACCATCCAGTCATGATGCTAGAGTCCACCTGGCAGAAACAAAAAGAACCTACCTATCTGGAGTCAGGTTTTTTCCAGCCTGACTCTACTGCCATTTGTATCTGGACCATTGCGAGAGCCGTTGTGAGGGCTGTCCTGTGCATTTTAGGTTGTTAGCAGTGTCCTTGGTTTCTGCCTACCAGAGACCATCAGCATTCCCCATACCCAGCTATAACAACCCAAAATGTCTACAGACATTGTCATACATCACCTGTGGGGCAAAATCGACACTAGGTGAGAACCACTTCCTGATCCCTGCTAGGTCTCTGATGTAAACTGGAAAAGATGAGAGAGGAAGGAAATGGATGTGGCTTATATAAAAGCTCCCAGACTGCCAGGCCTAGCACTCAGTCTCCAGTGTTAATGAGTTGGTTGAATCAATAATGGACCCATCTTAAGGCATCAGCAAATATTAGTTGAGCATTTATTACCTTAGGATCTCAAGTGACCACGACAAACTAACAAAATTCATAAACTACACATTCATTTATTCCATGGATCATTCTGGAATGCTACGTGCCAGATGCTGTCCCAGGGATACAGCAGGGGGAAAACGCCTACCTTCCTAGCTCTTCCATTCTTGTTCTGTCCCATCTACTCCATTTCATATTTTTATTCGTGTCTTCGTTTTTTAATTTGGTATTTTCAAGGCCAGATTGTATATGAAGCAAAAACGATCCACAGTTAATGAGGCCAGCGTGTTCCCTGCCCTCACATGGCTCACGCTTAGGCCCAGAAAAGTGAGGGTTCCCCGTTTTCCCTTGACATTCCTGCTTCATCCATTCCTGTTAGTTCTACACCTCCAAATTTGTTTGAATCTCTATCACTATTTTTATGTTTTTTGTCTGTAAGTCCCTAGAATCGAGGGGCTGAGTCATCCTCCCCTCCCAAGCCTGCCACTTGTACACTCAGCAGAGAGCTACCAAGTACCCATAACATGCCCAGGCCATGCCTGGGCTGGGGGACTGAGCGAGACAGACACAGCTGGTCCCTGTCTTCATGAATGCCTACACTCCACCTCCTCTGGAGCGTTGGGGCTGGAGTGGAACCATCCTGCATCGCCCTCTTGAAGGTCCTTCGAACGGCCCTAAGGTCCTATATCCGATCTTCGGCCCTGCCCCTGAGTTTTTCTGTAGTGAATGAACCTGGACAAAGGTGGGTGGAGCTTTTAAGGCTGGGGCTTCCTCCAGGGCCTGTGAGACTGCCCGCTGCTGGAGACAGAGAGCACAGGGTGGCCATGGCACTGTTCTCTCATGGGGGCTCTTCATCTGGTGTCATTTGTTCATTGATTTAATGATTCTTAAGCACCTACAATGTGCTTGGCACTGTTGTCAACTCTGGGATTTCAGATGTGAGCAAGGCAAGGTCTGTGCCCTTCCCCAGATGGTGCTTATATTCTAGTAAACAGGAACAGATGACAGGTAGACACCTGTGGGTGGGTGAAAGGACGGTAGGTACCCAAGTTTCAAAGAGTCCCAGGAGCTTTCAGGAAAATAAAGCAAATCAGGGTGGGGCAGAGGGAATTCCTTAGATCAGGTGGTCAGAGAAGGCCATGTTTGAGCAGAGACCTGAACAAAAAGGACCCAGCCTTACAGAGATCAGGGAGAATGTCCTGAGATGGGTATGAGTTGCCTCAGTGGAGAAATAGCAAGTCCAGAACAGCTGAGGCCGAGGTTGGGGAGAGAAGATCGGATGCAGGAGCCAGGACCTTAGGGCCATGCTAAGGACCTTGGATTTTTATTCCATGTAACGGAAGTCATTTGAGGGCTTTAAGCAGGGGGCGATGTGGTCAGATGTAGATTTTTAAAGAGGACTTATTTAGGGCCAGCCTGAGAGATGCAGAAATAAAATATAAGCCCAGGAGGAGTTCCCTCAGTCGTGGGGCTTCACAAACAGGAGAGCAAAGAAGGGAGGCCATTTTCTAGCCATATGCTTTTGGCAAAGTGACTTCTCTAAGCCTCAGTTTGCTAGTCAATAAAAACAGTTTGCTTGTGAGTCAGTTCTTATAAAGGACTCAGCCTAGTGCAAACAGATCCATAACTTATTGTTGTTAGGAATAACCCTAGGTGTGGGTCAGCTGGAACCATTCCACATGCTTGGGGTTGTATCAGTCAGATTTTCTCAATGCTGCTGCATAACAAACCACCCCAAAAACTTGGTGTCTTGAAACAACCACCACCTATTACTGTCCATACCTTTGCCAGCCAGCTGGAGCGCTCTTGGTCAGCTGGAGAGATTTTGCTCCAAGTATCTCCCATCTTCCTTGGACCAACAGGCTAGCTGAGGCATGCTGTCACGGTCATGGCAAAAGTGCCAGAGGGCAAGCAGACACCCAAGTCTCTAAGGCCTAGGTTTGGAACCCTGCTGTGTCCTCTTTGTTCTTATCAAAAACATATATGACCTTAAGACTGTCCCACAAAGAATAGGAAAACACAGTCTGCCTCATTGGGTAGAAAGAACTGCATAGTCACATAGCAGAGCGTGGACTCAGAAAGGGTGGCATTGGGGACCTATTGTAGGAGACCATATTCCTCTCTTCTGCTCATGGTTTTCAGTGCCACTTTCAGTCTGGTTAGAAGTCAAGGTTGGGACCAACGGGAACCAAGGCTTGGCCTTTGGCATAGTCTGCAAGGAGGGACTGTAGGGGTTGGGGGACCCCAGCCCGACAAGCAGCTGCCACAGAGTAGGGCCTCTGGAGAGAGAAGGGAGAGCCACACCGAGGGCCAGGAGTCTCAGGTCTGCAGCCCCACAGGTCGGGTGACCCACCTTTCTTCCTGCTCCCCAGTCCTTATCCTGGAGGCCATTGAGAACCACAACCTCGCAGACACGGTGCTCAAGATCACAGACTTCGGCCTCGCCCGGGAGTGGCACAAGACCACCAAAATGAGCGCCGCTGGGACCTACGCCTGGATGGCCCCGGAGGTTATCCGTCTCTCCCTCTTCTCCAAAAGCAGCGATGTCTGGAGGTGCTGAGAGGCGGGCTGGGTGGCATCAGGGAAGTCGTGGTGGGACGGGGGAGGGTGCTATAGGAGGGACAGTTTCCTGATGAAGCACAGGGCCTGGCACAGGGGCCCTCCTGCCCATTAGCACAGCACCAAACAGGCCAAGCAGTCACCTGTGCTGGCAGCAGAGGTGGCCCCTGAGGAGAGACCTTGGATTTTTTATTCCATGTAATGGAAGTCATTTGAGGGTTTTAAGCAGGGGGCGATGTGGTCAGATGTAGATTTTTAAAGAGGACTTATTTAGGGCCAGCCTGAGAGATGCAGAACACAAACTTCAAATTATAGATAGGCAGAAAGTCAGCCCTGAGAGCCCTCAGACGGCAGCCAGAGCCCGGCCCATTAGAGAGGAAATGGAGGCCACTGTTCATTCATTGGCTTTGTAGTGGCCCGGGCTGTAGGGACACAGCAGTCAACAAAAGTATGTGGCTGCCCTCAGGGATAGTAACTCTTTCAAAAATACACAAGAAACTAAAAGAATAAAAGCTGTCTTTAAGTTAAGAAAATGATAGCTAAAGGATAGTGAAGAGGAGCATTAGGGGGCGTGAGCAGCCAGGAGGGAGGCGCTTCGAGAAGACTTTTCTGAGAACTGCTGCTTTAGCTGAGTTCTCAATGACAAGGAGCCAGCCACGCAAAGTCTGGGTGCCACAAGGGAGGTGCTAAGGTGCAAATGAGCATAGTGTGTTCCAGAAAAAGGCAGGAACCTGTGTGGCCGGAACAGAGCGTGTGGAAGCCGGGTGGCGGGCAGACTGCCAGGCAGCCTATGCGGGAGGGACGCCTCGGTCTGAGTCAGTGCGGAGGAATGCCATCAGGGCGTTTATGAGTGACGTGATCCACCTTAGCACTTGAGCAGCTCCCTGGGCTGCGGGTGGAGAGTGGTCTCAGGAACAGTGAGCATCGGTGGTGGCACAGAAGCTTCTCAACCCAGGCCTTCTACTTAGTTGGAGCCAAAGCCAGGGTCCCCTCACTGACTGTCCCCTCAGGGCCCAGCCGAGGCTCCAGGTTGCCCAAACAGCACATTAATGGACTTGGGGAAGACCCAAATCAGACAAGAAGTCTTGGGCCAGCCTGGAGCAAGCAGCCCTTGGGAGCAGCCCTTGGGAGCAGCCCGGCTGGCCTAACCAGGCACCAGACAGTTCCTTCAGCCGCAGGAGGGAACCACAGGAGCGAGGCCGAAGTTCTGGTTCTTATGGGAAGCTCCAGGCTCCTGGGTGGCTCCTCAGTGTGGCGCAGGTTACTTCTTCCTCGTGTGGTCCTATCCCATACTTTTCAGGACACTAGATATCCACAGCTCCCAGCCACCAAACATCAGTAACGCTCTCCATCTACTGTGACACTCAAAACGTCCTCACAGGTTCCCACGTACATGGGACAGCGGGGATGACACCACCTCCAGGTGGAAACCAGAGCTATTTTTCCCCACCTTGGGCGGCCTCCATTCCCAAGTTCACTTCACAGTCCAGAATGGCTGCTGGAGCCCCAGCTTTTATTGTCCACATTCCAACCAGTGGGAAGAAGAAATGAGGGAAGGGCGCCCCTTTTCTTTAAGGCCACTTGCTGGAAGCTAACTGCCCTCCACATACCTCATTCCACTGTGCAGCACAGTAGCCCTCTGGACATGCTCAGCTACTAAGAGGGACAGAACATGTCTTCAGGCAGCAACGCCCAGTTCAAATTCACCAGTGCTGTCCGCTGCAGCGAGGTCTGTCCTGTTCTGGTGCCTAGAACAGTGCCGAGCACACAGTTTCACTTAATACAAATGTTGAATGAACCTCAGCAACTTATTGTGTAGCCACCAAAGGCACTGTTGTGTCTCAAAATTTAAAAAGGATCTGGGGATGTAGCTCAGTGGTAAAGTGCCCCTTGGCTCCGTCCCCAATATACAAAAGAAAGAAAGAAATGCGTCAGTGGGTACCGGGATCCACTCCAAGTTAGAAACTGCACAGAGAAGTGATCAGGATGGAGGAGAATGAACAGTTCACTGGGGAAGACAAACACACAGCCAGTGATGCCCACTCCGATATTGTGTAGCACCAAAGGCTCTGTTGTGGGCATCAGGCAGACCTGAGTCCATGTGAGGCTCCGTCACTTATAGCCGTGTGACCTTGGGCAAGCAGCTTAACCTCTCTGAGACTGTGCCTGCTCATCAGATAAAGTAGGGGTCATACCGATGCCTTCTGCCTTACAGGGCTGTTGTGAGGATTACCGAGAGTGCCTAGCACAGTGCCTGGCCTGGAGCAGGTGCTCTATAAGTGTAAAATAGTGTTTCCTTGTTTTTAGAGGTAAGTGCTGTGGGCTCTAGGGGAACATAGAGAGGGACCTCCACCTCGCACTGAAGGCTGTGGGATCAAGAAAGGCTTCCTGGCAGAGGGGGCAGCCCAGTTAGCACTTGAAGGACAGTGACATAGAAGGAAGAGCGTTCTTGACAAAGGGGATGGCGTGTGCGAGGCCAGAGGTGGGAAGAGCAGGTCGTACTCAGGGGTTCCTTGGGGCTGCAAGAGGAAGCTGGGGTTGGAATGGGGTCCAAGAGTGTTTAGAGGTGAGGCTGCAGGGGTCACCAGAGGAAGATGAGTTTGCCCAGCAGGATGGGAGACCCAGAGGTGTCCAGGCAGGCAAGGGACGAGAGGCAGAGCCAAGGGGAGACATCAGAGGACAACTGTCAGAGAAAGGTCCCCGCAGGGTCAGAGCGGGTTCTTGTGGCCCCATCTGCTGGGCTGGATGTTGGGGTGAGGGAGGCCCCCATGGGGTAGGGCTGGGTAGGTGAGGATTGGGTAGGCTGCAGCATAACCCCTCCTCTCCCCCCACAGCTTCGGGGTGCTGCTCTGGGAGCTGCTGACGGGTGAGGTCCCCTACCGAGAAATCGACGCCTTGGCCGTGGCATATGGCGTGGCTATGAACAAGCTGACGCTGCCCATCCCCTCCACCTGCCCTGAGCCCTTTGCCCGCCTACTGGAGGGTGAGCCAGGGCCCCATGGAGAGGGTAGGCTAAGCTTTGGGTGGCAGGGGCCCTTGAGCCCAGTTCTCTCCCCTTCATACCTGCCCAACACCTGTGGGCCAGGAGTGAGGGAGAAGGTGCTGGAACACAGGGGCTATGGCTGTGGACACTCCCAGCAGCCCGCTCCTTGCTTCCCCAGACCTTCTGCAGGCCAGAGCCCTTGAGGGCATCCTGTCAGGATCCACTGGCCCTGGGGTTCCTGCCCAATCCCATCCTTGATTCCACCAAGGGCCCCCCATAGGGAGCAGGCCCGGGGCTCCTCTCCCAGTGTCTGAGATGTACCGGAAGCTTAGCTTGGAGTCCTTCCCTTTGGCTCCATGGGAGCTGTTTGTCCACAGTCCCCAGAAGCCCTGCCTTCCTCTGAGCAGCCCGATTCCCCCAGCGTGACTGCTGACAAGCCATCCCCCTCCCACCCCAGAATGCTGGGACCCAGACCCACACGGGCGGCCAGATTTTGGCAGCATCTTGAAGCGGCTGGAAGTCATAGAGCAGTCAGCCCTGTTCCAGATGCCGCTGGAGTCCTTCCACTCCCTGCAGGAGGACTGGAAGCTGGAGATTCAGCACATGTTTGATGACCTTCGCACAAAGGAGAAGGTGAAGGAGAGGGCAAGGTGGCGGGTGGCGCAGGATCCATGAGTTCTGTTGCCTTTGGTGCCTCAGCCCCGCCCCCTGAACCCCAGCCTTTGGGTCCATGCAGGGTCTTTTGCGTATTAAGAAAAGACAGCCTCTGCTGGTGGATTAGTAAGAAAAAGCCCCCTGTGCTGAGTACCTACAGGTGATATGCATGGTGTCTGGAACTGGCTTTAAATATACAGCAAAACTGCAGAGAGGGCGACTGAGATTGGCAAAGTACAGATGATTGTTGAGGTTGGATGATGGGTAGATGGGGGGCACTATTCTCTGCTTTTGTGGATGTTTGAAATTTTACAAATTGAAGAGTTTAAAAAGGAAGGGGCGGGCGGGTGCGGGAGGCAGCCCTTTCTTGAGCTAACACACGCCCTGCCCTGGCGCCCAGCTTGGCTCGCAAAGTGTGAGTTGGAGTGTGAACCCAGTGTGCCTCACAGCCGGGTGCCCTTGTGCCGAGGTGCACCTCGAAGACCCAGCGGCTCAGCGGCGGGGACGCCGCCAGGGGCAGAGTGGCTCAGCCCCTCCCCAGCCTCTGCGTCTCCCCGTCTCCCGCAGGAGCTCCGCAGCCGCGAGGAGGAGCTGCTACGTGCTGCGCAGGAGCAGCGCTTCCAGGAGGAGCAGCTTCGGAGGCGGGAGCAGGAGCTGGCGGAGCGTGAGATGGACATCGTGGAACGGGAGCTGCACCTGCTCATGTGCCAGCTGAGCCAGGAGAAGCCCCGGGTCCGCAAACGCAAGGGCAATTTCAAGCGCAGCCGCCTGCTCAAGCTGCGGGAAGGCAGCAGCCACATCAGCCTGCCCTCCGGTACACCCCGATCCTTGAGCATCCTCCGAGGGGCCTTGGGACTGTCTCTGACTCAGGGTTAACTCTTCCCTTGATTGATTGATTGATTGATTGATTGATTGCTGTGATTTGGATGGAACCCAGGGCCTCCAGCAAGCCAGGCCAGCACTCTACCGCTGAGCTACATCCCCAGCTCTCTTCTGTTTTTCAACTTTTCCCCAAAGTCTGGCTCCCAGATAATGTGTCCACCCATCAGAAAGCACATAATGCATCATGTCTGGTTGGTTCTCTCTGTGATATTACAAGCCATAGAGCCAACCCTGTAGCAGGAGCAGCCTATGGAAATGTGGCCAAGTGTGTTATCTTAAACTTTCTAGCAGCCACATTAGAAAAGTAAAAAGAAACAGGTGATGATCAATAGCTTTAATACATCCATGTAACCAGTACCCCAAAATTGAGATAGTTTACTTTCTCTTTTTTACACTAAATCTTTGAAATCCATTGTGTTTTTAATATGTATATCACATCTCAAGCTGGTTGGTAAATTTTCATTAAAAATTTGAATCTGGGGGCTGGTTGCAGTGGCTCACACCTGTAATCCAAGCAGCTGTGTAGACTAAGGCAGGAGGAGTGCAAGGTCAAGGCTAGCCTGGGCAACTTGATGAGACCCTATCTCAAAATAAAAATATAAAAGGGTTCAGGATGTAGCTCAGTAGTAGAGCACCCCTTGGTTAAATCCCTACAACCACACACACAAAAGTATTTTTCATCTGGGGGCTGGAGATGTCACTCAGTGGTAAAGCCCTTGCCTAGTATGTGGCAAGACCCTGGGGTCCAGTCCCAGCACCACCCCCAAAAAAATTGTCTGCATTTAGATTTCATAAAATTAAGAATTGGAAAAAACTAGATTCACATACTTAGGTTGTTCTAAGCATGCTTTTATCCCCAATGACCAAATTAAGTGTTTGTTTTAAATTTAAACTTAATTATAGTTAGGTAAATAAAGGTTAAACTCCAGTTCTTTAGTTGCACCAACCATGTTTCAAGTGCCCCTTTGATGGAGCCGATGGCTACCATCTTGGACCCTTGGACCTAGATCCTTAGCCCAACATGTGAAGTTCTAAGCCTCACCCCCACATTGCTAATCAAGGAAGAGAGGGCGTATTTGCATTTCCAAGAGGCTTCCAGCTGCTGGTGGTAGTGCTGGTCTGGTCTGCATGTTAGAACCACTGCAGTAAGGAATGACAGATGTGGTGTTCCCATGCTGTCATTCCTACTGTACTTCTACAAGGAAACTTCCCTTCTGTTACCAGAGAACCATTTGCTTAGGAAAGTCTCTTCATTTTGCAGGCTTCGAGCATAAGATCACAGTCCAGGCCTCTCCCACCCTGGACAAGCGGAAAGGATCCGATGGGGCCAGTCCCCCTGCCAGCCCCAGTATCATCCCAAGACTGAGGGCCATTCGCCGTGAGTATCTGCAAGGCCCCATCAATCAGCCAGTCAGTCAACAACACCTCTGAGCATAGACCTGGCACCAGGCCAAAGGAATAACAGGCAAGATCCCTTCCCTCATTCTCATCAGGGGAAACAGACAACCAATCAATAAGCTGAATAATTTCCAGTAGAAATTAGGAAAGAAAATATAAGAGAAGACTCCGGGGCTGGGAGTGTAGCTCAGTGTTAAAGCCCATGCTTAGGATGCACGATTTCCATCCCCAGTACCAAAAAGACAAAAGAGGAGATGTATTAGGGTGCTACAGAGATATGGAATCAATAGGATGTCTTTAGATATATAGATAGAAAATTAGGGATTGGCTCCCAGGATTATGGAGGCTAGGAAGTTCCCTAATCTTCTGTTTGCAAGATGGCTTCCAGGAAAGCTAGTGTTGGGCTTCCAGTCCACGTCCAAAGGCCTGCCAATCAAAAGCACCACGTACAAGGGCAGGAGATGGATGTCCCGGCTCAAGCAGAGAGAGCGCCTTCTTCTGCCTTTTTGTTCAGCCCAGCCCCCCAAGGGATTGGGTGAGGCCCACCTACTTTGGTGAAGGCATCTTTACTCTGTTTACCCACTCAAATGCTAGCGACTTTTCCCAGAAACCCTATCACAGGCACACCCAGAAATCACATCTGCAGCTCTCCTGGCATCTCTTAGCCTGGCCTCGTCAAGTTGACACATAAAATTAGCCATCAGAGAAGGAAAGTCTGTCCGAGGAGGTGAGGTTTGAATAGGCCCTTCATGGAAGAAATGAGACATGTACCAATCTGAGGAAACAGAGAGAACTTCAAACATGAAAATCTGGAACAAGCCTGGAGTGTTACCAGACCAGAGGCCAACATGGCTGAAGCCTGACAGGGTGGTGCACACCTGTAATCCCAGCCACTCAGAAGGCTGAGGCGGGAGAGTCAAAGTTCAAGGCCAGCCTAGGGAGGCCCTCGGCAATTTAGCCAAACCCTGTCTCAAAAAATAAAAGGGTTGGGGGTGTAGATCAGTTCAGGCTCTAGTACTGGAGGGTGGGGGAGAAGGCCAATTTGGCCCGGATAGAGGGAATGGGAGGGACAGCATTAGTTCAGTGGTCAAGGGGCTCCCAGGGACCAGATCATACAAGGCCTTGAGATCCAAGGTAAGGAATTTGACTTTTTTCCCCAGTGCTAAGGATCGAACCTAGAGTCACGCATGCTAAGCACACGCTCTACCTCTAAGCTCTGCTGCCAACCCCAACATCAGGAAGGCCACAGGGGGCTGTGAGCAAGGTTTGATGTGATCAGATTGACCTCTTTCCACTGGCTACTGTGAGGAATAAAGGCAAAGAGGCCATTGAGATGACAGGGACTAGACCTGGGTGGGGGACTCAGAAGGAACTGATGTTCACAGTCCAGGTCACACTCAGAGTAGTTGATGAATGCAAAGCTGACTCCTGAGTCTGTCCCACCTATAGTTCTCCCCAGCCTTGCCCCAGCCTGCAGTCTCTCTGCATGCTTCTCTTTGGACACCAGATTCATAATAGTCCCGGAAGGTCACGGTAGCAGGGGACACAGAGACAACCATAGTAGTCGCAGATACTAGTGTTGGTACATTCAGAGTGGGATGGACAGGGAAGTGAACAGCCCAGGGTCCAGCGATCTAACCCCTTGAAGATGGTGGATAGCAGCTGGGTCCCCACAGCAGGGGGGAGGCCTGCAAAGATTACAGTGTGGCACTGGGGTGGGAAAGAGCCCTCAGGCTCCAGGGGGGAATGGTTTGGAGGTTAGAGGTTGGGACTGAGTTTCCAAGACCCAGTAACCAAGTGGCTTTTCTTGACCTAGTGACTCCTGTGGACTGTGGTGGTGGCAGCAGCAGTGGCAGCAGCAGTGGTGGCAGTGGGACATGGGGCCGCAGTGGGCCCCCAAAGAAGGAAGAACTAGTTGGGGGCAAGAAGAAAGGCCGGACTTGGGGACCCAGCTCCACCCTGCAGAAGGAGAGAGCTGGAGGAGAGGAGAGGTACGGGCCTTGCGGGGCTCAGGGCCCCTGTGCCCAACCTGGGCCAGGCAGCCATGGCTGACCGCCCCCATCTCCCCATGCCCGCTGCAGGCTGAAGACTCTGGGGGAAGGGAGCAAACAGTGGTCATCAAGTGCCCCCAACCTGGGAAAATCCCCCAAACACACACCCATCGCCCCTGGTTTTGCCAGCCTCAACGAGATGGGTAAGAGGGTGTGGGTGCTTGAAGAAGAAGTGTGGTGGGGGGAGTCCCTGCCAAAGAGGAGGAGGACACAGGGCAATGGGGGAGGGCAGGGCTCTAGAGCCTGGGGTAGGAGGCATTCTTAGAAAGGGGGATGGCTGGTCCCTGGGGGTTGGAGGTCTTTCCCCCCGGCAAGGACCCCACTACCCTGAGCCTTTTGGGGGAGAAAGATTCAAAGACGTTGCCTGGGCATCTGGGGCCTTGCTGTTGGAGGGGTCATTGTGGGCCCCTGAGGTCCCTGAGGGCAGCAGAGCCAGGGCCACCCTCACCCCCACCCTAGCTGATTGACGTCCCTCTCTGGTCGCAGAGGAATTCGCCGAGGGGGATGGAGGCAGCAGCGTGCCCCCTTCCCCCTACACCACCCCATCCTACCTCACGGTGCCACTGCCCGCCGAGCCCTCCCCAGGGGCGAGGGCGCCGTGGGAATCACCTCCAGCCGTGCCCCTGGCCCGGCCCGGGCACGGCACGCGGCGGCGCTGCGACCTCGCGCTGTTGGGCTGCGCCACGCTGCTGGGCGCGGTGGGCCTAGGTGCCGATGTGGCCGAGGCGCGCGCGGCCGATGGCGAGGAGCAGCGGCGCTGGCTAGATGGCCTCTTCTTCCCCCGCGCCGGTCGCTTCCCGCGGGGCCTGAGCCCAACCGGGCGACCCCCGGGACGCCGCGAGGACTCAGCCCCTGGCCTGGCGCCCTCGGCCACCCTTGTGTCCCTGTCGTCCGTGTCCGACTGCAACTCCACGCGTTCTCTGCTGCGCTCCGATAGCGACGAGGCTGCACCAGTCGTGCCCTCCCCACCGCCCTCCCCGCCTGTGCCCTCGCCCAGCAGCAACCCTCTGGTGGACCTGGAGCTGGAGAGTTTCAAGAAGGACCCCCGCCAGTCGCTCACACCCACCCACGTAACGGCCGCGCGCGCCGTGAGCCGTGGACACCGGCGGACGCCTTCCGACGGGGCGCTGGGGCAGCGGGGACCGCTGGAGCCCACCGGCCACGGCCCGGGTGAGTGAGGCACCGCGCAGCCATGGCGCTGAAAACCACCCTTCTGTCCCCACCATGTCCAGAGTCCGTGCCCAGCCGCTCTCTAAGGCTGCAGCATTACTTAGCGCAGGGGGAAGCCTCTGTGTCCCCATGCACCACACCGCATTGCTGGCAGCATTGTGAGTCACACCGGGGTGACTGAGCCTTAGGATGAATTAGGGGTGGCAAACTGCAGCCAGGTGGTTCTAACTGCAGCAGTGCTCACGGAGCTGACGCTGAAGAGCTACTCCATCGCTATCAGCGTCAACGGTGAAGGCAGTGGGCGGGAGTTGAGTGCCTATCAGGCTGGGGCTGCTGGTTGGGTTTGGCTAGTTACGGTTGCTTTATTCAATCCTTCCCTAGGTGGTGAGGTGCTGTTTTGATCCCGATTCAGAGACAATGTCATGCCTACTGTCTCTCCCTTATGTCTGTCTACCTGCACCCCGCACCCCGCCCAGTGTAAGAGGGACAGGGCTTTGGCTAGAGGGCAACTAAGAAACCTGTTTCAAAGGGCTAAAGCACATGCCCAGAGTTGAGTGAGCCATGGGAGAGGTGGCGGCCTAGGGCAAGAGCCCGGTGCTTCCCGGCTTCAGACGGCAGTGGCCCTGCCCTGCTGGACAGTGGGCTCACCATCTGAGCGTTTTTCAAGGGAAGCCCAAAATTCCACTCTTGCTGTAACTGTTGCTGACTTTGGAAGTTCCCCTTCACCCACCCCACTCACCTCATCTGATCCTCTCTCCCCAGGCCCTCGAGACCCCCTGGACTTCCCCCGCCTGCCTGACCCCCAGGCCCTGTTCCCCACCCGCCGCCGGCCCCCCGAGTTCCCTGGCCGTCCCACCACCCTGACCTTTGCCCCAAGACCCCGGCCGGCTGCCAGCCGTCCCCGTCTGGACCCCTGGAAACTGGTCTCCTTTGGTCGGACACTCACCATCTCGCCTCCAAGCAGACCAGACACTCCAGAGAGCCCTGGGCCCCCCAGCATGCAGCCTACACTGCTGGACATGGACATGGAGGGCCAGAGCCAGGACAGCACTGTGCCCTTGTGTGAGGCCCACGGCTCCCACTGAGGCCTGCCCACCACCGCCCGCCTGGGCAGCCATGAATGTAGCGTCCCAGGCCCCGCCCCAGCCTGCCGTCTCCCAAGGCGGGGGAGGCCCTGGGCAGGATACTCACTATTTATTGGGGAAGGAGGGAGGGGGGACACTTAATTTATTCTTTGTACCCCAGGGGGTGGAGCCCTGTGCCCACCCTGCAGTCGGGAGGAGGGTGGGCAGGGATACTCAGGGACAGGGCATCATGGGGGATTTGGCACAAATGCAGCATTAAAGGTAACCCCTGCCCCCTACCTTGCCTGGCTGAATGTCTTTTCCCCAGCCCAGGCCCCCTGTGCTGGCTCCTCCCTAGTGGGACACTCCCACACCCATACTTCCTCCCTGGGCTTCTCTGGGTTTCTGTGGTCAAGGGATGAGACCCAGGCCCATGTCCCCTCCCTGTCCCCACAAGAACAACACACAAAGAGGTCATCAGTGACAAGTGCTTTACCAGCAAATGCAAGAGTCTGGGAAGTTCCATGGTGAGGTGGGGGTGGCGGTAGGCAGCCCCTCGCCCTCAGCCAACCACATCCCGGGCAGGGGCCCCAGCGCCACTGTCCTCCCGCTGGAGGCTGCAGCGGTTCATCTTCAGCTGGGTCAGCTGGATGTAACGAAGGACATTGGTGTCTGCAGGGGAGGTTGCAGGGCATTATCTGGGTGTCCCCTGGGTCAGCAGGTGACATCCATGCCACCTCAGCTTGTACCCATTGTCCCCCATTTCCAGGGGCTCCCCAACAGCCCATATTGCCAGAGCCATTACCCAGAAGCCCAGCTGCAACCAGCAGCCAGAAACATTTCACACCTCCCTGCTCACGCAGCTGCTGCACCCTCTGCCAGGAATGCCTCTTCAGAGGCTCCTGCCACACTTCCACCCATCCCCAGTGACATCTGCGAGGAGTCTGCTCTCCAAACCACTTAACAGGGAAGTTAATCTTGCTTCTGCTCCAGCTCTGCACCATGCACCCATGGTCAGCCCTCCTCTCTCCTGACTCTTGATACAAAATCAAGTGTCTGTATGCTCGTGGGGACACACATACACCTGGCCATTACCTCCAGAACGCCAGGGAACCTGCCTGGAGTTCTGCCACCCCTCAGCCCGTCCCTCCACACACTAGTTTCCTGGCACCACCTGCCCCGGGTGGATGAGTAGGTGAATGAGCGAATGGTTAGTGAACAAGTGAAGGATGAGTGTATTTGGGGTGGGAAAGTATGGAGACAGGATAACAGTGTGGATAGGGAAGTGGCTGAGTAGGTGAACGGGAGGTACCAGGATAGGTCAGTGACAGACTAGATGAGGAGTGACCAAGTAGATGGCAAAGGAATGGTGGGGGAGCGGATGTTTGGTGGAGGGTGGGTGAATGAATGGGCGGAGTGAGTGGGTGGGCGCAAGGAGTAGGTGGGTGGGGAGACAATGTCCAGTGGGGGGTGCAGCACTCCTTCCGGGCAGCTCTGGGGCGGGGGGACTCTGTTTTGCCCTGATTATCCCGACCCGGTTCCCTCTAAGCCCTTTCCCAGCCGGGGGCCCAGCCATCACCTCCTTCCCGCCCTGCCCCTCACCTGTGGGCTCCCGGCTGCGGGCCTCCTGAAGGTATCTCAGCGCACGTGCGTAGTCGCCCAGGTGGTAGAAGGCAATGCCGGCGCGGTAGGTGGCCTTGAAGTTGCCCTGCTGCTTCTCCAGCACCTTGAGGCAGTACTCCCGCACGCGCTCATAGTTCACCAGCTCCGACTGCAGAAGGCAAGCTGCAGGGGCGCCGGGCGTGTACTCTTAGAGTCTGGTGGCAAATCTAGAACCCACGTGACTTCGAGGAGTCTGGTCTCCCACCTACAGGGAACCTGGGTCCTACCCCATCGCCCAAGGGGGCTAAGGCCACCAGGAGGCGCCAATCTGCTGTCCCATCAGAATAGGCTCAATCTGCGCCGCCGCTAGAGGGCGCGAAAGACAGATACGCTCCGGTGATTAGCAAGGTTTCGGTAGACAAGAGTGTTAAGGGTCGCCGCAGAGGCGAGGGACTAGGCATAGAATGGCTAGCCCTTCTCATCTTAGGGTCACTATTGGCCGGGGGCAGAAAAATGACAGGGGAAGTGGGATTCTGAAGACCCAGATCAAAGCCCATTTCCTGCATCTCAGCTCCCTCCATTCAGAGACCCAGAGCTTTGATCATCTGCCCTCAACTCCTTGCCTTGATCAAGTTTCTGAGGTCTCTCTCAACAGACCATGCATGGCTGTGGCCCCTTCAGCCTCCAGCCCCCGCCCGCGGTCCCCAAGACCTCCTGATGGTCCCTCACTTCCCGCTTCTCTCACACATGCCCCTCTGCGTGTCCCCCGATGGCCCCGTACCCGTGAGAGAGTCATAACATTCCACCTCCGTGTTCTCCACCAGGCGCCGCTGCTCCTCGCTGAGGCGGGCGGGCCCGGGGCTGGTGGCGGGCCCGGGGGCGGGGGCGGGCAGGCCTCCAGGGCGGGCCCCCTGCGCCGCCTTCAGCTGCAGCAGAGCCCGGTGGTACTTGCCGATGGCTTCCCGGAACTTCTTCTCTCGATAGCAGCGCTGGCCCTCCGCCTTGAATGCCACGGCGGCCCGCAGGCTGCTGTCGAGCGCCGCAGCCAGCGCCCCCGACGGCTCTGGGGCAGGACCCGGTCGAGCCGAGCCATGGCGGGGGCCTGGGCCAGGGCCCGGCGGGGAGAGGGCGGGAGGCGGGCGCGGCGGAGGCTCCGGGGCAGCGCTGAGCATCAGCACCGGGGACAGCGCGCCGCGCTGCATTGTGGGAAACTCCTGCGGCCGCCGCTGCAGCTACCGCATCGCCCCCCGCGGGGCCGGTCCCCACCCTTTCTCCGCCCCCGCACCTCCGGCTGCCGATTCCGGCTGCCCCCTATGGGTCTAGAGAAGCCCCTCAAGACTTTCCCTTCTTTTCTTCAAACCAGCCCCAGTCATTCTCCTCTCCCTTATTCAACACTCCTCTCACCCGCCCGCCCTCTGTCTGCTCTCCTCCCCCGTGTCCAAAGCTCCCGAAGATTTTCAGCAGGAAAAGATGGGCCCAAGGGGAGGACCTGAAGATATCAACCTCGCAAAAAGCTGGTTTTCAGACCACTAAACATTTGGTGTATTGGATATAAACACGGAATAGGGATTCAAGCTGTCTAACATCAAATTCCCTTTATTTTCTCGCTAGTTGTATCTCACTTAAATTACCTGGAACTCGGAATCCAGTCACGTGGGTTAATAATATCCACCTTGGAATTCATTCACTTATTTATGCAACAAACAACTATTCACTTTATCTTTTCTGTGTCTGGCTCTGTTCTGTATGATTCTGGGATGCACTAAAGCCCGAGGACTTCAGACCTTACCCTCACCAGGCCCACCCCCCCCCCCCCAGGCCAGAAGAGCGGCAGACCTGTGACCAACAGTGACAGCCCACAATGGACTAGCTAGAAAGAGCAAGAAGAGAGTTCAGGACTGAGATGGTGGAGGCATAACAGAAGGCAAGGGCTCAGAGGAGGGGAGTGAGGGCTTCCTGGAGGAGGGGATAACTCTACAACCGAGAGAGATCGGCCTCTTGTGCTCAGCGAGCTCACCTCCTGTGAGAAAGCAGACTCGTCCCCAAGAAGTCCCCGAGAGAGCGGCACACTAATGAAAGAATATGCAGGGAAGGAGACGTGGGAGGTTCACAAAAGCAAAACGGGGTGAAGGGGACGATTGCCCTGCAGCCCTCCTTAGCCCCCCACTCAGCTGTGTGACCTCTGCCAAGTTCTCGGATCTTCCACTTCGACTTCCTTCTGTGACACGAGAATGACAAGTAAGTTTACCTTAGGTGAGGACTGAATTCTATCATGCAGGCAAAGCACTCAGCACAGGGCCTTGGTACAGTCATGGGTGATTTCTTACCATTTTATCCTCAGGTATTTAGCCACAAATACCTGACTTGGCCTCAGCATTGGTATGTACTTGTTTTTTAAATTTTTACTGAATTATGGTTGCACATAATGGCAGGATTTGTTTTACATATTTGTACATAATGGAACAATAATTTGGCCATACCTTTCCCCAGCATTTCCCCTTTCCCTCCCCCTGTACTGATCTCCCTTCCATTTTCATGAGACTCCCCTCCCACCGCCACACCTTTTCTTTCCTTTTTCCCCCTCTAGCTTCCAAATAGGAGAGAAAATGTGGCCCTTGACTTTCTGAGTTTGGCTTATTTCACTAACATAAGGTTCTCAAGTTCCATTCATTTTCCTGCAAATGATAATTTCATTTTTATGACTAAAACTCCATTATGTATATGTGTATATATATGTGATACATGTATAGATGTATAAACATACATAGACGTACATATGCATATGTATCACATTTTCTTCTCCCATTCATTGATGACACCTAGGATGGTTCCATAGTTCAACTATTGTGAATTGTGCTGCTATAAACATAAAATGCAAATGTCATTAGACTATGCATTTTACGGAGGAGTGGTATGGCTGGGTCATATGATAGCTTTATGTCTAGTCTTTTGAGGAACCTCCATACCAATTTCCATAGAAGTTGTACTAATTGACAATTCCACCAACAGTGTAAAAGTGTTCCTTTTTCTTCATATTCTCTCCAGCGTTAACATTTATATCTAATTGTCGAATTAGTAGTGAATAATCTTATGTATCTCCACTGTCACCTTAGGGGCACATCCTCTCCCTGGCAGAGTTCCAAAATTCCATGGCAGGCCCCACCCAATAGCCAAAACCTGAAATCAATACCTCCCATCCCAGTGGCAGCAGCTGACTCTGTTATTGTAATTTTTGTAAATTTCTTTTACTGAATAAATCCCTCCCCTATTCCCCGGGTCCAACATGAACACCCCAGGCATGGAAATATCTTCCTCTCTGCACCTCCAAACCCAGGTTTGGTTAGGAGTCTAAAGTCCCCGAGTGTGAATCCCAAAATCACACTAACTTTTCTGCACCTCAGGGGTGTCTGTGTGTGTGTGTGTAGTTTTTTTTTTTTAATGGAAAACATGGAAATCCATTGATTTATAACCAATGTTTTCTGACCTATTAACTAGCTAGGTGCTAGGGCACAGTGGTAATTGTGGGTGGTTGTACCTCACTCCCAGTCATTCTAGGATACAATGCAAACACTTTTACTTCTATTGTCCCCCTTGCCCTAAAGCTTTGCATACATATTAACTCACATACCACACCACTGTGAGGTTGCTGCTCTAGGTACTGACATGTGGCACTTTCAGGGTTAACTAAATCAAACTCCATTTATTGATTTCTCTCAAGGACTCTAACCAACTGATGACCTTCACAGGCCAGCATATGTGATGTGTTGGGCTTGTACAGCCATTAAAAAGGACTAAATGATGCCAGGAATGGCGACTACCATATGTATAATTGCAGCAGCTCAGGAGGCTGAGGCAGGAGGATCGTAAGTTCAAAGTCAGCCCCAGCAATTTAGTGAGGCCCTAGGTAACTTAGCGAGACCCTATCTATCTCAAAAAATAAAAAGGGCTGGGGATGTCTCTCAGTGGATAAGAGCTCTTAAGTTCAATCCCCAGTACAAAATAAAGAAAAATAAATAAGTTAGAGTTTGTTGAGAACATAAGGCAGAGATGTTTATGGAATTGCAGACTTTTAGACTCACTTGAGTGAAACCTGAGAAGCTGGCACCACGAAGGTAGAATTCTTCAGGACTGGGGCGGGCATCTCGGTTGCCCTCAGTTCCTGTGTTCCCAGCCCTGAGGCCCGGTTTTCCTAGCTGAGGCTCCGGTGAAGTCCTCCAGTGCCCCCTGGCGGAGGAGTTGAGAATTTGCATATTCTCTCTCCTCAACTAAGAACTGGGTAAGGATATCCAATCAGAGGGAGGAGAGGCCTAGGGAAGCGACCAATCAAAAGCGAGAAGGGGACAGAATTGGACAAGTAGGACCCAGCGCGCTCAGAATAAAAGAGACTCTTTTATTAAGGTGGGGACGAACACACAGTGAGAGTTTGCGTTTGTTTTCTGGGTGGGTCGTGGCGCTCAAGGAGGCCCAGGCTGGGGGCGCCGGAGCAGGAGGGCGGCGGCGAGGCTGGTGCCCTGGCGCTGGGGCCGCGCGTACTTGAGGAAGACCGCGGCGCGGCCTGGCGCCGGGCCCCGCAGAGAGGCGCGGACCATGCACCGCTCGAGGGGGTCCAGCTCCGCGGAGCTGCAGTGGAGAGAAGGGGAGACTGAGGCAGGGAAGGGGCGGGGAGAGCCTATCCCCGGGCCGAAGACTCGAAGCTGAAAAGATGTTTGACACGGGCCCCGGGGGCGGCCCCCTCGAGGTCGTGATGGGGGCACTGAATGCGGCCACAGGGAACCCAGAGATCCCATCTGCCCCCCGAGGCAGGCCGAAGGGCCCCCCAGCCTGCGCACACACCCCTATCCACTCACATCCCCCAGAGAAAAGACAGACCCTTCCGGGCATCCTCTCCGCCACCCAGAGACATCGAGTCCAAGTTGCTCCCGGTCCCAAATTGTCTCATCCTGACATGGGAAAGACCCAGAAGGGAGCGACCCAGAAGGGAGGCTATCTGAAGCGGCGGAGACCTACCACCGCCCTCTGCCAAGGCCACACCTGTAAAGCATTGGCTTGGGCCTGGAGCCCGCTCCGTCGAGCATGCGTTGCGCCAGGTTCAGCGCCGCAGCTGCGCGACGACCAGGCTCCCATCCCGCAGCCTCAGCCTCCAGTAAGGACAGCTCCAGGAAATAGGTGGCCAGCAGCATCACCTGCCAGAGAGGACGGGTGAACCTCAGGCTACGGCTGGCCACGCTGCTCCCTCGCACAGGCCACGCCCTTACCCATGCGCACCTGGGGGCCACTCCCGGCCAGCGCGGTGAGCAGCTCCAGGCACAGCAAGGGCCCAGGATAGTGCAGTCGGAAATCCAAGCGGCTCAGGATGCGGCGCTCTGCGCGCAGCAGCTCTGCCCTCGAGAAGGAGCCGGCACTCAGAAGGCAGAGGGAGGCAGGCTGAGGATTGCGGGGAAAGATGTGAGGTAGCCTTGGACTCCCAGCCCTGGAGCACCTGGGGTCGGCTCAGTCCAAGTTTCAGGCCTCAGTTTCCTGGTCTGTAAAACGGGGCCATTGACTTGTGTCTGAAAGTCGTGGATGTCACGAGCATCAGAGTCATAATGACCGGGTTCAATGTACCATTTATCCACTATGGGACATTCGTTTCCGCTTTCCATTTCTTCTTCACCCTTAAAACCGAGATGATACTCCCTACTTCATGACACAGCTTTGAGTTTATGCATGTTAACGCTCAAGGGGGACTATGACTACTGTATTCAAGATGGAATCCAAGTTTCAGCTGTTTAAATTCCGGGCAAGAGTTCCCTTATGGTCCGTTTCCTCCTCCTGTTAAAGGGACACATTAGCAGCCCCGTTCCTCGTACAGATTCGTTAGGATTCCAAGAGTACACGAAGAGTTTGGCGCACGGTGGGCATTTAATCAGTGACTACAGCAAAGGCTCCACCCTCCCAAGCCCCAGCCCGCGAATACCTCGGGAAGCACGCACTCTTCCATCTTGCACGCCAGGAACAGGCAGGCCATGCCCAGCAGCTGCAGGCGGTGAAGGCGCACTCTGCCGGCACGCAGGTAGGAATCGAGCAGGTGCACCGCCAGGTAAAGTGTGTCTCCTGCCAGGCACAAGTACTCCTGGGGAGAGGCACAGGTGACCATCAGGGTCTCAGGTAGTGACAGGGAACCAGCCTCACACCCTCTCCACTTACGTACGTGCACCTGGACCAGCCAGTCCACCACTAGCGCACGCATCTCTGGAGTCACTGGGCGGGGCAGGGGTCTCCGGGGCAGCGCGTGGCACACCTGGGGATGGGCAAGACAGGCCTTATTCTCCACACCTGTGCTTCTGTCGCTCTTGAGCTCCAGCCCGGGGTGCAACAGCCTCCTCCTGCAAAGTTGGATGTAGCAGGAGTGCCACACTGAAATCCGCCTCAGCTGCACCTCTTCCACAACCCCATCTGGAATCCTGGACTTCACTGTAGATACCTCCCTATCCACCTGTCCACTGTGGAGCCCCCATGGCCACACAGCTTCCTGGGCATCTTCCCCCGTCTGGGTTTTCAAATTCCACTCTTGGCCACCAATCCTCAAATCCATCCCCCTCAGAGCACCCAGAAGGGTCCATCCAAAGACAGATCTGACCAAGGAACCTCAGACCCTTAGGAGAAAATCCTAATTCCTGTCAGACTCTCAGACCCTGCCCCCAACCGATGTCACCTCTTCCCTCCCAACCCACATTTCGGCTACACCAGCCTTCTCTTGTTTCAGACTACATCAAGTTTATTCCTACCCCAGGGCCTTAGTGCTTACCTTGCCTCTGCCTGTAATTGTCTTTCCCTTACTCTTTGCATTACCTTCTGAGTCTTCAAGTCTCAGATAAAATTTCCCTTTCTCCATACTCCTCCCTCCATCCCACCCCTCATTATCTCCTATTTCCTTAGTATTTTCACTAAAGATAGCCATTGTTTCCCCGTGTGTGTTGTCTGCTGGCCCTGCTAGGCTGCCAGCACCACAAACGCCCTGAGCTACATACCCCCAGCTCTTTTTGAGACAGGGTCTGTTAAGTTGCCCAGGCTGGCTTTAAACTTGTGATCCTCCTGCCTCAGCCTCGGGAGTTTCTGGGATTACAGGCACGTGCCACCATGCCCAGCTCTTTGGCCCCTTTTGTAAGGACATCATCCCATTCATGAGGCTCGGTCTCTCTGGTCTGGTCAGCTCTCAAAGACTTCAACCCCTAATACCTTCCTACCGGAAATGTGGGTTCAACCTAAGAATTTGGGAACACAGCATTCAGCCTCCAGCAAAGGCTGAGCCCTGTGTTCCGATCACAGGGGCATCTCAGTTCCTGGCAGAGAACCTGGCCCTGGGGAGAGACTGGCGGGTGTTGGCTAAGCTCGCTCCAGCACCTCTTCAGGCAGTGGCATCTCGTGGAGACGGACGCCTGCCACGACCTGTGTGCTGGCCTTTGTGGCCTTCTGTAATTATCAAGTATATTTGCTAGCTGTCTCCCCAGAACGAGGACAGACTGTGGCTCATCGCAGCAGCTCCGGTGCCTAGGACATGCTCAAAAGCGCGATAATAAAGGGTTAAGCGTTTGTTAAGTGAACTCAGGAGGCACAAATAGGGTAGCCACGGGCTTTCGAAGGAAGGGCTGCCAACAGCCAGAGACCGCGGGAAGGGGTTTCGGTAACTGTGCGAGGGGAAAAAAAGAACCGCCTAGAACTTGAGATCTGGGGTGGGGGCCGGCGCTGGGAAGCCGGACGCGAGGCTGCGGCGCCGCAGGCGTGGACGCCCCGTGGAGCGGAGAGCCCGCCAGGCCCGGCGCCATCCGACCCGAACCCCAGCTGCGCGCCAGGAGTGGGACGGCGCCAGGGTCGCCCGCTCACCATGACTTCAGCGAAGATGTCCCCAGCGTACTCGCGTTCCCCCTCCAGCCCCAGCGAGCTCAGGGCCTCCTCCAGCCCCGGCGGCGCGCACAGCCTCTCCGGGCGTCCCGGGGAGACACTGGTGTCCCCGTCGAGGACTGGGGCGCTCGGAAGCTCTGAATCGAGGGAGGCATTAGGACTCTGAAGGGAAGAGGGGCTGGGGTCAGTCCCTGGAGAGAGGCCCACGCGGCAGCTGGGCCCCGTCCCCGGTCCCTGCCCCTCACCAGCATCCTCGGGCCGAGGCAGCGCGCCAAGCCGAGCCGGCGCTTTCAGCAAGGGCGGGACCCGCGCCGGGTGCTTTAATTAGTCCAGGCGCATGCGCAGTGGGCTCCCTTCACCTGGGCAGGTGCAAATGCAAAGACAAGGGTCGGTAGGCAGGCTCTGCCTCCTCCACAGGCCTAAGGTCAGGGGCTAGTGACAAATGCTCATCCTGCTGCCCAGAAGCCGCCGCCCTGAGCCTCGTTTTCCTCAACCATAAAACAGGGATTGCAGCCAACAGGGCTGTCCTAAGGATTTCCTAGGACTGTGCAGGGATCAGCACGGAGCCTGCTACCGGAAAAGCTGAAGGCGTGGGAGTGTTAAGGAACTGCTCTGTGCGCCGGCTCTTCAGTGATTGAATCACCTGTGGGTCCTGCCTTGCAGCTGCTCTCCCTGGGTCCATGCCCCACACTTTGTGCCCAACATGCAGCCAGAGGGATCCTGTGCACACCTAATGCAAATCACACCCTCCGTCTGTTCAGAGCTACACCAGGGCTCCCTTCTCCCTCAAGTTGAAGGCCCAGCTCACCTATGTCTTCTGCTTCCATCCCCCACATAAGCCTCTGAGCTCATCTGTCCATCCCCCTCACTCAGTCCCCCCCAGCCACCCACACTGGCCTCTTCCTCATACCTGAGGCCTTTGCACTGAGTGTTCCCTCTGCCAGAAATGCTTTTCCCTCAGACTGTTTCCCTCCCAAACTTCCTTTAAGGTATTTATTTAGATGTCACCTTCTCCATGAAAACTGCCATTCTAAGCACTTCTCATCCCATATTCTCTGCACTTATTCTCTCCTTAGCACTTATTGCTTTCTAACCAACCAATGTTCGTGAGCCCCATGATGGCAGGGCTTCTTGTCTACCATTCTCCTATTGCTGTATCCCCAGTACCTAAAACAGTGCCTGGCACATAGTCAGTGCCCAATAAATATTTGTTGAAGGAATGAGTGAACAGGCTAGACATAATTTAGATAGTGGCCCAGCATGCCTTTCTGAGGTGGAACAATGGAGCTGAAACCTGAAGGAGGAGAAAGATCCAGACTGTAAAGAGAGGGCAGAATATTCCAAGAGGTGGGACCAGCATGAGCAAAGGCCCTGAGGCAGGAAACAGCTTGTTAGTTTCAGGCACCAAGTCAACAACACTGGGAAAAGTGAACAGGAGAGAGAATTGGATATTGGATCAGTGGCTTCCAGTCACACAGTGAAACCCGTTTGCCCATTGTTACATGTGTCACCTCATTTCCTTCTTTTCCCCCACCTCCACTTGAGAAATCCTGGCCTCTTTATGTCCCCCAGATGGTGAAGAGACCAGAGAGATACTACCCTAACCAAGAGATCAGAGTCATCCCCAGTTAAGGGACAAACGGTCATCCTGTGCCTCCTCATAGTGTGATCTCAGGAAGGCATGTCACTTCTGGAAACTCTGTCCCAAATAGTTGGAATTTAACCCTGGGGAAACATCAGGCAATAAGCTCTGATTGAGAACAGTCTGCAGTATACTTACCCTGTGGGCTTCCAACCTGAAGATGCAGTATGGGAACCTGGTGGACCCATTAGCCAGGGCTTTTTATAACTATGAGGACATTACATGTGACTATTAGTAAAATTTGATTAAGGTCTGTTGACAAGAACATTGTGGCAACATTAACTTTCTGACCTTGATAACTGGACCCTGGCTATGTGAGAAAATACCCTTGTTTCATTACAGATACCTAAATATGAACAGCAGGAAGAGAGAAGGCCAAATAAATGTGATAAAGTGCTACGCAATGCAGTTTTTGTCAATTAAGAAAGTACTACGAGAAACATGGGTGAAGGATGTATTTTATGTTTTTCAGCCTTTTTTTTTTTTTGTTTTCCTTTTCAGTGCTGGGGATTGAACGGGGGACAGAGCTACACCCCCAGCCCACCCCACTTTCCGAGACAGAGTCTCACTAATTTTCCCAGACTGACCTCAAATTTTCAACCCTCCCATGTCAGAGATGATGGGATCACAGGCATGTGCCACTATGTCTGGCTATTTTATGCACACACATAAAATTTTTGAGACTTACAGAAAGCTGCAAATACAGTCCCCATCATCCCCACACCGTTTCCCCATTAACATCTTGGTGTGGCACATTTGTCACAGTTAACTGATACTGATGTCATTCACAGAATCTATGCTTTATCCGGTCTTCCTGAGCTTTTCCCTCAACCTTTTGTTTTTTCCCTGCCCCAAGATCCCATCCTGGGAACTAGCCCAGTCAACACTTAGGCTCCTACTGGCTCTGCCACATTCTTAAGAATTTCTTTTAAAGATCTTGACAGTGTTAATATTTTTTTTTAGTTGTAGGTGGTCACAACAATACAATCTCTTTATTTTTATGTTGTGCTGAGGATCGAACCCAGTGCCTCACACACATGCACATGTAAGGCAAGGGCTCTACCACTGAGTGACAGCTCCAGCCCTGGGTGACAGTTTTGAGGGCAGGTCAGCTATTTTGCTATGTCTCCCAACTGGGCTTTGATCAGCTTTATGTTGGTTCGACTGGAGTTTGTGTTTGGGGAAGCCCAGAGGCGGCCAAGCGTCACTCTAGAGCCAGAACACAATGGCTGAGGGCGACCTTGACCGCCTGGCTGGCAGAGTTTTGTCCAGTCTTCTCTGAAAAATCACTTTCTTCCCGTCCTCTGTCCTGTGCCCTTGGAGTCTAGGGCTGGGAATATAGCTTGTCTTGCATGCACAAGGCCCTGGATTCCATCCGCAGCACCACAAACCAATTAAAAAAAAAAAAAAAAACTAATTTTTTGACAGTCTAAGTTCCCCGGGCTGGTTTCTGACTTGGAATCCTCCTGCCAGAATTACAAGTGTGCACCACGGCATCTGGCCATGATCCCCTTTTGAAAGCTATGTGACTCATGTTAAAATCCAGGAATGCAGAACACAAATGCGGTTAAGATGTACAGTAAGCTTCATTGCAGCACGCTGGTAGCAGAAAAAAAAAGACCACAACCAACCAAAAAAACCTGAAAGCCAAGTAAATTCCTATCAACAGGGGAGACAGGCCCACTTAGGATACATCTGCAAAGTGTTGGCAGGGATGTGCACCAGAAGTCCCTCCAAAGGTGGATGTGTGGGTTAAAGGAACCTCATTCTTACCCATCACCTGATATGCAATATAAATACACACCTTGGTAGGGGTGGGGGCAAGATGTGGCAGGACATGCTCAGGGGTGTGGTGGCAGCTGGAAGGGCTGTGCCTTTTTATGTCCTTCTGTCCACTTGCAAAGAAGTGTATGCACTCAAGACTCCAGGACATGGGGTGATAGTCACTTTCTTCCTTATACTTTTGTTTTATTTATACACAGACACGAAAAAAAAAAAAAAAACTTGTTTAAAATGGACAATGCAGAAGATGGATTAATCTACTTAAAATTTGCAAAATTTGAAACTCTTCATCCTCAAACTAAGAAGCACCAGTTATCTCAGGGTCACTCCAGTTATCTAAGGGTGTTTCAAGCAAGGGACACAGTTGAGTGACAGTGGTTCCTCTGGTGGATCAAGGATGTACCACCAGACCCAGAGGCAGATGGGATGCACCCACTGCAGGGCCAGCCACGGTGCCTGAAGAACTGCACTCACCTTACCGAGGGCTGCGACTAGAGTGAAAAGGAAAGGCTTTTCTTTATAAGTTCCCGATTATCTTAATGCCACTGTGACATACTTTTGTAATTAAAAAGACAATAAGGTCCATATAAAGTCAGAAAACCCAACACGATGGGGTTGGGATGTGGCTCAGTGGTACAGTCTGCCAAGGAAAGCCAGCTGTACCTCTGAGCCACATCCCTAGCTCGCTCTTAAATTTTGAGACAGAGTCTTGCTAAGTTGCTCAGGCTGGCTTTGAACTTGGGGATCCTTCTGCTTCAGCCTCCTCAATCACTGGGATTACAGGAGTGCCCCACTGGTGAAGATTTGTAATCAGGACCAGACCTTCCCATGAGGCTCATTTAAAAATCACAAAGCTTCCCTGTGTGATGCCCTCCTCCCTGCAAAATCTGAAATGAATTCACCTGTGCCAGGCTTGGGAGAGGGAACAGTCCAGCCCAGCCTGTAAGGGCCAGTGACAAGCTGGGGACGGAGGGCAGGTCCAGCTCCCAGCCAGGATAAAAGGCTCCGGGAGTTGGAAAAGTGACTCTAGGAGCTGCAGGAGGCTGTAACCAGGTGCTCTGCTACTCCCAGCTGATGGCAATCGCAAATGCCATCAACACAGATTCTGCTCTGGAATTTGGGGGCCTCAAGCTGCGCGATTTAATATAAATGAGCAAAGAAACTGTGGCAGCGTGTACCTCTCCAGGGCTCAATGACCACATGAAATGAGCCAGCCCCTCCCACTCAGTTCCAGGGCAGGGATACCACACACAGATTGTTTAGAATCCCTCCCCTCTCGCGCCCTGCCCTTGAGTCCAGCCTCCTCTGGCTGGAGCAGTCTCTGTCTGCTCCACCCCAGCCTGCTCTGCAGTTTCACCCCAGCATCCTCCCCTCTGGCCTGGGCTCCCATGTTCATTCCCACTGCCACCTGCTTGACAGGGAACTCAAAGAGCAGTGGAGCAGGAGGTGGATGGACTCCATAGGGGCTGGACTCCATAACCAAGCAAGGCTGGGGGTGGCAGCTGGCAAAGTGCAGGTGGGGCCCTGGTCTGAAATGAGTGTCTTTATTGCTTGTACCGTACAAACACAAGGGGTAAGAAGGGCCAGTGGGGACAGGGAGAGCTGTCAGATAAACATCATACACATACGAGAAGGGAAAGAGCCCCCATACCCTCCCCACCCTCCCCACAATGTCTTTCTATGGACTGCCCAGTAGGGAGGAGGATGGGGAGGTCAAACCACAAAAAACAAACCGCACACACCCAGAGACGCCGGGGGCAGGGGGAGCGAGGACATGGGTGGGGAAGCAAGTGGACCCCAGGTACCCGCTCCCCACACACGATGGAGCGCTGGGCGGGTGGGGCCCAAGCGCACACACACCACGCACACTCGAGGGCCCAGACACACTGCCCTCTCTCACACACACACACACACACAGCCATGCACACCTGCATCCCAGCAGCTCAGGGACGCCCACGGACACAGTCCACAGCACACACACACACGTGTGCTTACAGCACTGACACGTTCTCTCCATCACGTTCACCTTAAGGCTGCAGAATTTGGGGCCCTGGAGATGGGAAGGGGTGAGGTGGCCTGGGAGCCTCCCTTCTCAGAGGCCCTTAACCCCAGTATGTACCGAAGATGCCCTCCCCTGCCCCTTCTCTCCCCAAGTCCATGGGGCCCAATACTGTCTCGGTGAGATGTGTAACAGCCGAGGCTAGTGCCCTTCTGCCTCAGGCAGAAAGAAGTGGACAATCCTGGCCCCCGTCCTCAAAAGGAGCCAAGGCCAGACCCAGGGTCCAGTGGGAGGTAAGGCCAGCTGGAAGGAAGCCCTGGTAAGGCACAGGGTTGGGGGGCAGGCAGGCTGGCCCCCCATTGTTCCTTCTGCCTCACCCACAGAGTTAGCAGAACAACTTGGGGAGGGAAAGGGAAAGGAAGGGCCAGAAGGCAGTGACCCTCTCCTGGTTCCCCATGACGCAGGGATCTGGCTCCATTCACAAGGAGCCCTAACCCCCGATCCCACCGGTCCCTGGACATTATTGCTTTTCTGACCCCAGTACGGGGGTGGCAGGTGGACCTCCTCTCGCCAGACCCCTGGGGCCTAGGCGACAGGCTGTGGAAGGTGGCACGGGTGCTGTCCGCTAGGCGGCCGTCCCACCAGAGGCAGCTTCATCGAGAAGCAGCAGTGTAGCCAGGCTGCCTGCGTGATGCCCAGCCAGAAATTCAGGCAGGACCCGGGGATCCATGCTTCACCCTCACTGGGGCCTGTTTTTGATTAAAAACCTGAATCCATCCTCCCAAACAGCCCATGCTGGGGTAGGAGGTGGACAGTCCCTCCACACAAAGGGGAGGTTAGAGGCCAAGGCTGCGGGGACCACTGAGGTGAATTTGGGGGAGGACTGAAGAAGGAACTGGAAATGGGGGTGAGAGAGTGAGGGATGGGGACACAAACCAAAAAGGCAAAATAAAAAGTCTTTTTAAAAAGCCACCCAGTTGGTGGATGGTGGCCATGCAGGAGTCCTGTGGTGGCAATGGGCTGCTCACTCCCGGATGCTGGCTGAGTAGGAGAACTGAGGGAAGTGCGTCCGCTGGTCCAGCTCCAGAGAACCCAGGCTGTCATCTGTGGGTCAGGAGGAAGCGTATTTGGGGTACTGGCCTGCAGAGGGCCAGAGGCACCCACAGACTCCCTCAGGATACACCCAGAGGAAGGATTGCAATGGGGTCACAGAATGAACCCAGCAGGAAGTTCCAGCAAGATTGGAAGGGATGGCTCAGAGGCACCTTCCTGACAGAGCCGCCGCAGCCATGTGCCTCCCCCAGGCCCTGGGTAGTCTTGTGTGGGGAAACTCCACAGGCCATCACCCTGACCCTGTGTCCTCTCAAGTGTCCTCCTCCCATTGTCTCCCCATGCCATCACCAAGGTCCAACCCAGACGCCTCAGGCCCAGTCCCCTACCCTGGCTTGCTTCAATCTACCCTCCACGTGCAGCCAGGGGATTGCACAGAACCCTCCCATGGTTCTCACCCCGTGTTCCTGGGATGCTCCCAACTCTGACCCCCATGCCTCCTGCCTCTTCCCTGAGCCCACAGCTACCCTGTCTGCAGCCTGTCCCTTTGACTGCAAAACTCTCTCCACTACTGGAACCAACATGCCACTCTTGCCAGAAAGCACAGGCCAGGTGAGGCACTTCCTCCATGAGACCCCAGTCCCTGGGCTTCTACACCAGGCTGACTGCTCTGGGCTGTCACAAAACCTAGACTGGGAGCTCTCCAACAGCAGGGCCCAGGGATGGCTGGGTCACTGCTGTGAGGCTTTGGAGTAAAAACACAAATAGCTTAAGAGTCAATGAACTAAAAAAAAAAAAGTCAATGAGCTCATTTAGCCCAAAGACCCCAGCCACCTCCTGACCAGTGCTTTCCCTGCAGCTCTGGACTGCGCTGTAACCAATGGCTCCTGGTGACCCTCACCAGACCAAAAAGAACCCAGCAGCAAAAGGCCTGCAAGCAGATGTTAGGGCAAACTGCCCAGAGGCAGACCCCACCTCTCCTCCACCCAGGCAGGCACTGTGATGGCCAACGGGGCCCCCAGACACTCACAGCGGTCCGGGGGTGTGATTGTGATGGACTGGGCGGTGAACTCGTCATCAAAGTACCTTGTGTCAACCTCAGATGTGACCTGAGGCTTGAAGGGTGGCAGGAGCTATGGAAGAGAATAGCCCAGACTCAGGGACCCTGAGGACAGGCCTTGACCTAGGTCACCCACAAATGGAACAGGCCCCCAGGAGTTGCTGGAGGCACACAGGTGGGCACTCACCTTCTTTTGCACCACATCCTGCCAGTTGATGCTGAGGAAGAACCTGTGCTCCATGACCTCCTTGGCATCGCTGGGCCCCCCACCGAGCCTGGGCAGAGACGGCCATCAGCACCTATCTCCCAGAGCAGCTGGGTCTGGGAGATGGGCTTCAGTGCAAGCAGGCCAGAGCCTCCAGCGGGAAGTATCTGCACAGCCTTTCGCAATTCTGTCCCAGCCACAAACCACCACTTCACAGAGGGGGAAGCCAAGGCTCAGGAAGGGGCGCTCATGACCACCTGGTCTCACAGCCTGCCTCACCGAGTCCAGCAAGAGTGGGCAGGAGGGCTTGGCCACAAGACTGCCCAGTCCTCAAAATCCCCAAACCCCATGGAAGGGCAGGGAGGGCCAAGCATGGGCCTGGCCAAGGGGAAGCCCTTCAGGTGCTAGCTGTGTCTACCACAGGCTGCATGGGGGATGACATACTGCA
Organism: Marmota flaviventris; assembly: GCF_047511675.1. Taxonomy (NCBI): domain Eukaryota; kingdom Metazoa; phylum Chordata; class Mammalia; order Rodentia; family Sciuridae; genus Marmota; species Marmota flaviventris. The sequence continues at coordinate 13,853,123 of NC_092515.1, read as the reverse complement.
GGCCCATAGCAAGTGCACCTGTAGACACTGCTCTCTCTAGGCCAAGGGCAGCGGCAGCAGGTAGCACTGAGATGGGCAGGCAGATGCCAGCCCTCACCTCTGCTTAGGGTCCTTTTTCAGCAGCCCAGCCAGCAGGGACTTGGCCTCGGGACCAAGCGTGCGTGGGAAGCGGATCTCCTCCATGAGGATGAGCTCAAAGAGGCGCTCATGGTCCTGGTTGTAGAAGGGCAGGCGGCCGCACATCATCTCGTACATGACCACGCCCAGCCCCCACCAGTCCACGGCCCGGCCGTAGTCATTGTCCTCCAGCACCTGGGGAGGGAGGGGCAATAAGCAGCCAAGCCACAGTCCAGGGCCAGGCAGGGGAGAGAGGAGTCAGTTTTGCCCTCAGCGTCTAAGCCAGGCAGGCACACAGGCCCGGGGGCCCTCCACCCTTGGCCTACGTGTTCCTGGGCCCCCAGCTCCAGACACCTCAGGTGCCAGGTACTCCGGGGTCCCACAGAAGGTTTTCATGGTGGCACCGTCACTGATGCCCTCTTTGCAGAGGCCAAAGTCGGTGATCTTGATGTGGCCATCTTTGTCCAGCATGAGGTTTTCCAGCTGCAGGAAAAGTCAATAGATGAGGGGAACATCCTCATCTTCTGTCACCAGGCTTCTGTCACCAGCCTTCCCCTCCAAGGGGCAACAGGCTTGGGTGGTAACTGTCCAGCCAGCAGCTCCTCAGCACTGACTCCTGGGGCCAGGATGAGCCCAGTGCATGGCCACACAGGCTGAGGCGCAGAGGGAGGCCAGGCCCAATGCCTCCCTTCCTCTAGCCACCCCAGGCAAGCTGAAGGAGCCAGGCCCTGCTCCAGCTGCTGCCTCTACTGTGGGCTGCAGTTACTTAAGATCCAATTGGAACTGAGGGCACTATCCTTCTTCTATTTTTTATTAAACTTTTTTTCTTTTAATTATGATACACACACCACAAAAGAAACAGAAAACACAAATGAGAGAGGCAGTAGAGCCTCTGTGCAAACTGTGAGGTCAAGAAATAACATCAGCAGCCCTCTGGAACCCTAATGTGCCCCTTCCCAGGTATTAACTATCTCCCACCCCAACCCCCACCCCCACAGTGAAAAGCAACTTTTTTTTTTTTAGGTACCAGGGATTGAGCCCAGGGGCACCTAACCACTGAAGCACATCCCCAGTCCTTTTTATATTTTATTTTGAGACAGGGTTTTGCTAAGTTACTTAGGACCTCATTAAATTGCTGGGGCTGGCCCTGAACTCATGATCCTCTGTCCTGCCTTACTTAGCCTCTCAAGTTGCTGGGATTAGGCATGTGCTACCGTGCCCAGTGAGAAATCACTTTTTTAATTCCTTGCTTTTCTCTATAGTTTTGTTTTCTTTTGTGGAGCTGGATATGGAACTCGGGGCCTTGTGAATGCCTGCCACTGAAATACCTCAGCCCTTTCCTCACTGGTTTTGACATCTACGTGTACACCTGTGAGCAGTGCTGGACGTGTCCCACCTACTCTGGCCTTTCCCCTGACTCCAGCCTATGAGCTGCATCAGCACCCCTGGGCAGCTGGGCTGCACTCTCTGCTGCAATCCTGCCGTGGAGACACCACAGTGCACCGTGCCTGTTCCACAGCAGCAGGCATTCTGAGCTAGTAACAGTGCTGCTCTGAGTACACGCACACTTTCTGGGGTGAGCACGTGTCCCTGTTTCCGCTGTGCACACAGCAGGGCAGGTGGCGAGTGTTCAGCTTTGGTGGAGGCTGCTACTTTCTAGAGTTTGTACCAACTGACACCCTCACCTGAAGCCCTGGAGCCGCACAGCGACTGGGAAAGGCCTTCACAGTGGAACCACCTGGGCCCACCTCCCCGTGTGAGTGCCATTCGCATGCCAGGGGCCAGCCTGGCCTGCCGAGGGCACACCCTCGATCCCAGCCACCTGCTCACCTTGATGTCACGGTACACCACGTCCCGTGAGTGCAAGTACTCGAGAGCTGAGACGATCTCTGCACCATAAAACCGGGCCCGCTCCTCTGTGAAGACACGCTCCCGGGATAAGTGGAAGAACAGCTGCAGGGGACAGGGGAAGGTTAGACCCCAGCCTCAGGAAGGGAGGATGGCCCAGCACCCAGTCCCATGACAGAGTGACACCTGCTCCCTGAACAGGCAGGACATCAAGAGGCACCAAGTGAGGGGTGGTGAAATAACAGCTCACACAAAGAGAAAAACCAAGCAAGGGATGAAAAATAAGGGGCAGTCAGCAGGTGCCCACAGAAAGATAAGGAACAGGTGAAGGAATCGGTGACAGCAGGGAGACAGGCATGTCACAAGCAAGTGACAGAACATGCTGAGCAAGACCAAGTCAGACAGATATGACCACATCCCGGTCAGTCACATGTGTGTCCAGAGGGTAAGAGGAGGAGCAGGGGACAAGAGCAAGCATGAGCCACTCAGTGACAGAGTGGCTGGATCAGTCTGCACAGGGAGGACCTGGGGTCAGAGGGCTGGTGCATCTTTACCTCCCTAACAACATCCTTCCTCTCATTGTCGGCTGACCGCCCCACAACCTCTCCCAACCCCTCTGCACCTGGGTTTGGATTCTGCCCTGAAAACTCTCTCAACAGCTGTGTGAACTTGGGCAAGCCATTTAACCTCTCTGAATCTCAGTTCCCCACCTGCAAAATGGAGATGATGCCATCTGGCTCAAAGGAGCAGGGTGGGGGGTGAGGGAGGAACCCAGTGATAGGAAGCCTCCATCTGTCCCTTCCATCTCACCCAGATCCTGCCCCCATACTCTGGAAGGAGACCCCCACATGCAAGGCCGGTGGCTGGGGCTTACCTCACCCCCGTTGGCATACTCCATGACGAAGCACAGGCGGTCGTGGGTCTGGAAGGCATACTTCAGCGCCTGAGGGAGGAGGGTACAAGGGCCACTGGGGTCAGAGGGGGGAAGAGAGCTCTGCCTAGTCCAGGAGGAGAAAGCAGTTTATTCTACCTGTACACACCCGCCCTGGCCTGGGCTGCTGTCAGGCAGGTGAGTTCAAATCCCAGGCACCGGTGAGAGATAAAGTGTGTTCTAGGCAAGCAGGATTTGTCTTCCTTCTTGTTTTAACAGTAAGTGTGTTAATAGCTCTCTCTCTCTCTCTCTCTCTCACACACACACACACACACACACACACGATGCACACTGGGGCTAGGCACAGCAGTGACTTTAAAGCCAAGTCTAAAGACAGGGTGAACAAGCTGTCAGCCAACCAACAGGTCCCAAGCTGTATGTAAGGAGCCCTCCAGGAGGTTCCTCAGGTCACCTTGGACACCTCTCTGCTCGAAACAACTCTGCAGTTCTGTCTTCCACACTGAGGCACCTCCTAAGATGACATGAACAACACTACGGCTGCACAGGCTACCTGCACAACTAAGCAAGAATCGGCACAGAAACCACCCTCCATCTAGTTCTCCTAACTGATACCCAATGGCCTTGATGGAGACTGCAGCCCTAAGACACCTCCCTCCCCCAAAGAGGGGTCCACTGGGCCAAGGCAACAGGCAATATAATGACCACACATCTGCTTCCATGATACCTCAAAACCAAAATCAAAATCAAAAGTCTTTCCATTTGGACCAGGCAGGTTGGTTCTGCCCATCCACAAAGACAGCTCTGTGCTCTCCCAGGGCTGTCCCACATCATGAACCGCCACCTCTGAGGAAAGTGCCACCCTGCATCAGGGCCTTGATTCAGACAATATGGGGAGCACACTGAGGCTGTGCTCTGTAGTGGGAGGTTTGGACTCTCCCTGAACTCTGCAAAATGGGCTGGCCTGGAGCCCCACCACCCACTGCCATCTGAGAAGGGGGGTGACTCACAGTGAGGAAGGGGTGCCTGGTGTTCTGGAGGACCCGGCTCTCAGTGACGGTGTGAGCGACTTCATCCTGCAGACAGAGAGTGTGGGTGAGCAGTTGTGACCACACACACCCCAGCCTGAGGCCTGGGGGAGTAGCACCTGAGTAAGACCAATTCCATTCTTTGCCATCAAAAAAAAAAAAAAAGGACCCAGATATGGACAGTCAGCAGCTCTCAAAACTACAAGAAGAGTTGATTGAGATTCTACAACAGGAGGGGCTAGGATCTTACAAAGGCTGGGCTCAACCCTCAGTCAGTCTCTCTCTCTCTCTCTCTCTCACACACACACACACACACACACACACACACACACTCTCACACGGGAAGCCGCTGCTCTGGACTGAGCTCCTGCACTAGGCTCTAGTAGAGTCACTCATACCAAATGTCACATGATCAAATGGAATGTTAAGAAAGCAGCTAGATTCCAAAACAGACCATTATTCCTAAAAATGGGAGATTCCAGTCTACCTGAATCAACATGAAAAGAAAGTCCTCGCTGCTTTAACCCCTACAAAAGGAAGTATGAGGTAATTTGATGTTACCAGGTCCACTTCTTTTTAATGGTGTTTCCTTGTTCCCTGACAACACTCACTGCTCTGCCGTTGCCCAGTGGGACTTCTCCCTCTATTTCACAGAACGGAGGTGGCCTCAGTTAACAGATCACAAATAAAAGCTAGTAAGACCTCAAACTACATGAGCTGTTATTTTGTCTCCTGAAACCCCCAAGGAAGCCAGTGCACGGCCACGAGGATCCACCTTGGCAATGATGACCTCCTTCCGCAGGATCTTCATGGCGTAGTAGCGGCCAGTAGCCTTCTCCCGCACAAGGATGACTTTGCCAAAAGTGCCCTTGCCGAGGAGTTTGAGATAGTCGAAGTCATTCATGGTCTGAGGGGAGGGAAAAAGCAGGGGCAGTCAAGGACCTGGCAATCGGCCATGGAAGGAAATCCTTTAATAAGGAAAGGGGAAAGATACCACTACAGGAGCAGGGAGGGAGCTCTGGGCAGCAGCTCTGTTCTGAAGGGGCTATGGCCAGGCACTCCCAGGCACAAGCTATGCGGGGCAGGCCTGGAGCTCTGAATGGGGCCGCCTAGTCTTTACAACCCCCCAGGACGAGTCCGTGGCAGCTCTGTCCATGGTTGCCCCTCACCCCAGGGCCAGAGAAGCCCTGTACCATCCATAACTTGGAACCACCCCATCTTGCACAGCATCTATGAAGTCTCTCCAGAGACCCCTGCACATCTGCATGAAAACCAAGGGAGGCTGGGTTGGTCAGCCCGCCCCAGGCCACCTGCCCCCAGCGCGTACCACTTTGGCCCGTGCTTTGCTGACAGCCACTTCCATCTCCTCGGCTGTGGAAGAGTCACTGGGGGAACCACACTTGTAGTCCATGGGGTCCTCGCCAGGGCCCCGCTGCTTGAGGCTGTTGGCGACCATTTGGATGGCCCGCATCCACTCCTCCCTGTGTGGGGACACACAAGTCTTAGACCTTGACTGGGAAAGCAGACGGCTACCTCGCAGCCCAGACACACCGCCTCCAATGGGTGAGCAGATGGGCAAACCTCTTTGGGAGCTTTGGAGAGATCTAAGACAGGTTGAGCTGACAGGATCCGACTGAAACTTCACAGACCTCTGACTGTGGAGGTGGGAGAGTCAAGAGTGGAATAAAAGAGAGGTCACCCATCGCCCAGGAGTGGCCTGGCCTGAGGGTCCTGTGCAGACAGGTAGCACTGAAATGATCAAAGTGGGCTGACTACTTTTGTTCACAGCCCCTTGAAAAGAAGCCACCAACTTGAACCCTGAATGAGGGAGCCTGTGCTCCTGAGCTGCTCAGAACACACGAGCAGCGCAGGTTTACAGGTCTCAACTGTTTTGTGAAGCAAAACCAAGAGTAAATTAAGCACTCAAGCACCAATGCAGCTAAAGAATTCACAGGGAGAGCTGGCCAGCAGAACTCCCTGGAGGGACTGGCTGCTGAGGTAGAGTGTGGGGGCTGCAAGGCAGGGACAGAAAGAGATGGAGGAGAAGTGGTCTCAGCAGAAAGGACCTGGTTTGAAAACAATAAATTGGCTTTGTCACTCATGATTTAGTTGTTGGGAGCAAATTTTCTTTTGATACTTGCAAACTGTTCTTTGTCTAGTTAGTGGAAATGACCACAGACCAAAAAGAAAAAAAATATTAGGCTTAATGACACTCAATTGTTCACATCCCCCCATTTCTGACTCACCACACAGCAATTCTAGTGGTTCAACCTAACATATTTTGAACCCCCATGTATTACGCTTATGTCTAGAAATCAGCCACGTGACCAGCGGGAAATAGAAAACGTTCACTAAGAATGAGACAATTCAGAGAGTAAGCAGGCAGCCTCCCAAATTCCGAAAACTGAAAGAAGCCACGGTGTGTGCAGCCAGCGCTGGCAGAAAGCCACCAAGAACCAAGAGCGGCCGAGTTCTTCATGCACACGCATCCTCTAGCTGCCCTCCACCAGCCTCTGTCCCACGGCATCAAGCAGGGCCACTTCCATACCTATCAGCCCAGCAATGCATTTCCCATGTTTTGACACTGCTGGAACACAGAAGTGTCTTACAGTGGCAGCCTCTCTCCACTTAATTGGGCACTGCTATTTTTTGGTATTATAAACACTCAGAGAGCACTCACTGTTATTCACCACCCTCTCCTCCTTTCTTTCAAAGGAGGAAACTGAGGCACAGATTAAAAAATCAAAAGAAAGAAAAACATGGCAGCTGCTCCAAGCCTGGCCGCTGGACTCCCACTGGACTTGAGGCCTTCCCCAGGGCCAATGGGCAAGACAGTTCTTGCCCAGATCTGTGGCTTGCTGAAGCAAGCTGGAACTAAGCTCAGAGATGCCCGTTAGTGCACAGGAGGCTCTTCCTCCTCAAACTGGCTTCACTCCCCTGAGACCATGCTTTGTAAGATGAAGGTGAGTATCCACCATATCATGTTTTGAAACAGATACACAAACATCAAGTGTTGGCACATGGCCCCTTCCCACCCAAGAAAAGTCTGGGGTCCCCATAACCCATATATGTCAACCCCACGAGGAGCTTTGAGTGTGGTATGCCTCCTGTACCTGTACAGGTGTTCAGTAGGTATCTAAGTAATGAACAAGCAAGGCAGCCAAAGTCTGAGTGGCCCCAGGGCCTATGCACAGCAAGGCCACTGCACACCCAGGCAGAGTGGGGTTGGCCTCTTCCCTCCCTGACCCAGCACTTCTAGCCAGCATTTCTCAACTGGTTTTAACCCATGCTCCCTTTGGAACAAGTCACAGCCTAAAGCCCAATGCCTATATTAATTTCCCTGTTTTCAGAAAAAAAAAAAAAGGGAAAGAGTAGGGACACATCCTATGATATGCCTTGTCAATCACAGCTGTCATAGAAATTTTAAAATCGTAGATAAAAAACAAAGTCACACAGGCAGGCACAGTGGGGCACACCTGTAATTCCAGTGACTCAAGAGACTGAGACAGGAGGATCACAAGTTCAAACTAGCCTTGGTAACTCAGTGAGACCCTGTCTCAAAATAAAAATAAAAAAGGCTGGGAAGATGGCTCATTGGTACAGTACCCTAGATTCAACCCCAGACTGCAGAAAGAAAATCACAGATCTCCTAAAGGATACGAACAGTGTGATCATACATACAACCTCATGGAGAGAAATTTTGAGATTGTGAAAAAAGCTGGCTACAGATTAAGACCCACAGTGTGATATCAACTTTCTGACAAAGAGAGGGATGGAGTGAACACAGCACCCCAGAAGCAACTCTGAGCCTGGCAGATCAGCTGTACGGGTGTCCCATCCTTTCCAGCCTCATCCCCGCCTCAGCACAGCAGCTGCTGAAGCAGGGCGGACTGCCTTGTGGAGAGCAGCAGGCCCAGGGCCTGGTCCAGGAAGCACCAGCCTCGGGGAAGGTGTGAAGGCAAGGTGTGGGGCCAAACCGATCCACCAAGGATGAAGGAGGTGGATGCGGGTAACTGAGGCCCTCCCCAACGCTGACCAGCTGCCGGTCCAGTTCCAACTGGACTGAGGTTACAAGCTTGCAGCACTCAGAATTCCAGAGAAAAAGTAAGAGCCTCTGTCCAGGACACTCCTCAAAGGTTTCAACACAGTGTCTGGGGCAGAGGGGAGCTTCTACCCAAAGCTGGGGCTAAAAGGAGAGCTCTTAAGGAAACCAACCCCCTCCCTGGTTAAGAGTCACAACTTAGGAAAGTAACAGCAGTGAGTGTGCAGCTCCACAGCCACAACCTCAAGAGCATGGGAAGGAAGGGTTCTGACATGGAGATGGAGGCACAGAGAGGTAGATCACCTGTGGAGGTTACACAGCTGGAGACAGCAGAGCTGGGACTCAGTGCCAGGCAACCCATTCTTCCCTAGTCCCCACTGCCTTTCCCTGTGCTGGGGGTCTGAGTGTCAGACTTGAGAGAAGCTGAGGAAAGCTCCAGCCTTACTTCCTAGAAGAGGTCCAGGAGAATCAAGCAAAGATACTCTCGGGCAGGTCCACGGACCAAGGGACATCATACCAAGGGACCTTGAAGCCAAGCAAACTGATGCCTCCCCTTGGAAGCTGTGAGGTGGACCACATTCCAGAGGAGGCCTCTCCCACTGGACACCACCCCCAGACACCCTCCACACAGGCAGCCACCATGATGCTGTGAGAAGTAACACCTTTAACCCTCCCAATGACCAAGGCAGCAGAAACTGTGATCCACGTCATGCTACAAATAGGGAAACTGAGGCACAGGGAGGCTGATGTTTGCTCACTTACACAGCCAGTAAGCAGAGGCCTGGGAACACCAACCCAGGCATTCCTTCTTCACCCAGGAGCACTTCTCCCATCAGGGGTATCTTCCAGAACCTTCTCATCCTCACTTGGGTTTCAGGGCCAAGAATATATGGGGAGCTACATTTGCCCAAGCGGCACTAGGGAGGGCGTCACGTGTACAGCATAGGAGCAGCACTGGGCAGCTGGGAGCCAAGCCTTGAATCCATGTGGCCCTCACTGGCCCAACCTCTCCAGTTGTTGTCTGCCTCCCACATAAAGCACGGGTCACACAGTAGCTAAGAGCAGACTCTAGTGCTGATGGCCTGGGTTCAAACCAGCTCTGCCTCTTCCTTCAGGAGATGCTGGGCAGGTCATCTAACATTCATCAGCGAGCTGATCTGTAAAGCAAGCACTAGTGGTTCACACAGGGGAGATGTGAGCTGCTGGACACGAAGCACAGAGGAAGTGACTCAATGGATTGTTGTGAGGATTCACCTTGCCAGCCAGTCAATGTTTACCAAGTGCCTCCTACAAGCCAAGCCTTGTTTGGGTGCTAAGGATGCAGCAGGAAACAGCTCACTAGAGTTCCTAGTCTAACGGGGGAAGCCAACTGTGTAAAAATACAGCAGTTTGGCTGGGGTTGTGGCTCAGTGGTACAGCATTTGCCAAACATGTATGAGGAACTGGGTTTGATTCTCAGCACCACATATGAATAAATGAATAAAATAAAGGTCCATCAACATCTTAAATTAAATTGCACATTCTTCTGCTGGGCGTGATGGTGCATGCCTGTAATCCCAATGGCTTGGGAGGCTGACACAGGAGGATTGCGAGTTCAAAGCCAGCCTCAGCAATGGCTAGGCACTAAGCAACTCAATGAGAACCTGTCTCTAAACAAAACACAAAATAGGGCTGGGGATGTGGCTCAGGGGTCAAGTGCCCCTGAGTTCAATCTCCAGTACAAAAAAAAAAAAAAAATTGCATGTTCTTCTGAGTATTGTGATGAACTCTCAGGTTATATCCCACCTAGCAGGACATGAATCATCTCTGTCCAATGTATCCATGCTGTATATGCTACCCACCCGTATGTCACTTAGTAGCCTCTTGGCTACTACAGATCAAATGTAGCAGTACCAAAGTATTTGTGTTCAAGTAAGCCTTCTAGAGTGCTCTAACACATCACTACAATGCCTAGGTCAGTCACTTCATTTTATTTCATCATGTAGGCACTGGGTCATCCTCCAAAATCATCATGAGAAGAAGGGTGAGTACAGTAGTACAATAAGATATTTTGATTGGGCTGGGATTGTAGCTCAGCGGTAGAGCGCTCGCCTAGCACGGACGGGACCTGGGTTCGATCCTCAGCACCACATAAAAATAAAGGCGGTGTGTTATGTCCATCTACACCTAAAAGATAAATATTTTTAAAAAAAGATATTTTGAGAGAGAGACCATATTCACATAACTTAATTTTGGTACAACAGATTGAACCCAGGGTACTTAACCACTGAGCCACACCCCAGCCCTTTTATTTTGAGACAGTACCTCGCTAAGTTGCTTAACAGCCTCCCTACGTTACTAAGGCTGCCTCTGAACTTGCTATCCTCCTGTCTCAGCCTCCTGAGCTGCTGGGATTACAGGCATGTGCTACCACACTTTTATAACATAATGTAACTTTTATGACAGAATATATGTTCAATGTTACTATTGTTGTTAATCTCTTAAAATTTATCATAGGCATGTATGTATAGAAAAAAATACACAGAGTGGGAGGGTTGGTATCAATCACTATTTCAGGCATCTACTGGAAGAGTCTTGGAACATGTCCCCTCAGGTAAGAGGGGACTACTGTAGCAAGACAGGAATCAGAGAGAGCCCTTTCTTAAAGGGTAGCCAGGAAGGCCTCTCTGAAGAGGTGATACTTAAACTAGGATCTAAAGGCTATTACTAGAATATGAGCCATCCCCAGTGCCCACAACAGGCATCTGGCACATAGCTGTGAAATCAATGACGCCACATGGATAGTGGGAGGGAAGGGAATCCAGGCAAAGGCCCAGGGAGAAGGAGCCTGGGGTGTCTATAGAAGGCACAGCAGGTGCAAGAGTGGCTGGAGCCAATAGAGGGAGTGAAAGAAGGACAAGCCCAGACCACTCTGAACTGTATGTGCCACTAAGTTAGGGATCCATCATGGGAAGTGGCTGACAGTGGGTGACAGCTCCAATTTCGGTGTTAGGCCAAGAACTGCTATGTGGGCTGCAGACCAGGGGCAGTGGACACAGCATTGTCCAGGCAGGAGGAGCCAGTGGCAGGAAGTATAGGAAGGAAGGGACAGCTCCACTGCCCAAGGACTCTACTATGCATGGGTCCTACCAGTGCTTCCACACACACTTCCTCCTTTGTCCCCAGGACAACCAGGGACCTGAGCCCCAAGGAGAAAGGAACACAGCAGTTGCCCTGCCCTGGGTTGTCCTGCTAAGCAGGACCCAACGTGCCCCAGAGGGAAGCTCAAGGAGGCAGAGGTGGCCGGGCTGTCCTTCCTACTTCAGAAGTAAGAGCTAACTGTTGGTCTGAGAGTGGGCCTCTGCCCTTCACCCTATGCATGGCCTCCTCTATCCCCAAGGGGCATTTTATGGCTGGACAGTATTGGGTTCCCTTCCTTCTCATAGACAACATCAGCTGGGAGGACAAAGTTGATATGTACAGTCCTTACAACAGGATCTGGCTCAAGAGAATTAGTTTTAATTATTCTTGTATTCATCCAACAAACATTTACTGAATACCTATTTATATGCCGGGCACAAATAAATAAATATAAAATGCCACACTTAGTAGACAGGTTCTATAAAGAAAAATAAAGCTGGGTAAGGGAAACATTCATGAGGAGGCAGGATAGGATACTCTGAGAAGGTGGCATTTGAATAGAGAACTTGTGAAGTTAAAAAAATAGCCACGATATCTGCTCAAGGGGGTCCTAGGCAAGGCAGCAGCAGGTGCTAAGGCACCCACCCAAGAGTGTATTTTGCAAGTTTAAGGAACAGCAAGCAGACCAGCATGACTGAGTGTGGGCTCCAGTGGCAAGAAATAAGTCTGGAGAGGGGCAGGACCTTGTAGAATATGGCACAAACCCTGGAATTCACTCCAAGAAGGACTAACAGCCATTCAGATTCCTGAGCAGAGAAATTACATCAAAAAGATCACACAGGGGCTGAGGTTGTAGCTCAGAGATAGAGCACTTGTGTAGCACGTGTGAGGCACTGGGTTTGATCCTCAGCGCTACATACAAAAATAAATAAGGTTATAAAAATATATTTTAAAAAAAGAGTCCAGGGGCTGGGGCTCGGGTTGTGGCTCAGTGGTTGTGCAGTTACCCTAGCATAGGTAAGGTACTGGATTCAATCCTCAGCACCATGTAAAAATAAATAAAGGCATTGTGTCCACCTACAACTAAAAACATATTTAAAAAAGTCCAATGTGTGGATGGACCACATTTTATAAAGAAAAAAAAAAAGTGTATTGGATATACACTATTAAGCACTCCTGTCAAGGCTAAGGGTCTGCAAACATTCTATAGACCCAAGTAGCAAATCTCCAGGCTCTGTAGGCCACCAGCTCTGACACAACTATTAAACTGTGCCACAGCAGGGCAAAAGCAGCCATAGAGCAGCCATATACAAATGCACATGGCCATGTTCCAACAGAACCTTCCTTACCAACAGGAGGCAGGGCTATAGTGGGCCAACCCTACTGTGGACCTAACTTCTACTTTATAGGAAATACACCCACCTGTCAAAAGGCAGTAAGGGACACATTCGGCCTTTCTACAACAAGACAGTCAGCCTGGCTTGTCAAGGCTAACAGTTCTTGGAGGGCAGGGGGACAGAGGGCTAAAGTAGATTAAAAGAGGCCAAAGAGACAGCAGGAACCTAAAGGAATCCTTGTTGAAGAAACATTTTTGGAGGTAACTGGGGAAATTCGAGTATGGCACAGATAAGGAGAGGGGAGCAGTAAACACACGTTACAGGTGAGCATCCCTCATTCAAACGCTTTATATCAAATCTTGGAATCTTTTTTGGATTTGGGGATTTTTGCATAGCCCTTATGAGCATTTCTGACAGGGAAATAAAAAATGTTCCAAAATCTGAAACTTTGAGCATCATGTTGGTAGATAAAGTTTCCAATGATGGAGCATTTTGGATTTCAGATTTCCAGATCAAGAGGCTCAACCTGTATACTCATCTCAGGTGTGAGGATATCATGATCTTGTGAGGGAAAGTCCTTATTCGTGGCAGATGCCTGTCTGCAGTGATAAGGAACAGTGTCATGAAGTACAAACAGAAGCACAAAATAATCAGGAAAATAACAAAAGATTCAGTAAAAAATAGCCCGATGAGGTAAATACAGCAGAAACACCGCACCCAGGCACAGGTACCTGCAGGTTCACACAGTGATACTATTCTTTCAACTTTTCTGCATCTGAAACAAGCTGCCAGCAGGGTGGGGTGTGAGGAGGGTCCCCAGCTTCCTGGGGAAGGCAGGAGAGGCAACCAGGTTCCCAGTAAGGAAGGTGCTGCAGTGTCCAAGCCATGTTCAGCCACTGGCGTGCTTCCTGTCTCCCCTGCCACCCCATCTCTCTCCAGACGCAGGGCAACCAGTGACTTCAGGCCTATGTGGGGCAGAGCAGCAAGGAAAGCACGGCCAGCCATAAGCAGAACAGAGTGGCCTCCCTCTTGCTGGGTTTCTGGCTCACAATGCCCCCAGGGCTAAGGGCAGGAATCTGGGGTTTGGTCTCTCTGGATCCAACCCAGCTATTCTCTCTCCAAAGGCAGCAGAAGTTCCTAAGAAAAGGAAAAATGCTCCATCCAGCTCCCACAGTCTTAGTAATGGGAGTCATACCACACTGAAGGGTGTGTCACCTTGTGAGAATGGAAACTAGATCATCTCTCTTGCCTACTAAACCACTGCTGGCTCCCTGCTGCTCCTTTTCCAGGCTTGCAAGTTGTGTGCCAGGTACTGCTGAATCAAGGGCTTCCTGTTTATCATCCCCTGAATCTCTTAACAACCCTGTGACAAACCCCAATTTATTAAATGCCTGCCAAGCTCTGCAGGGATCTCCATCTAGGGGCCAAGGCCCTGGCTGGGCCCTCCAGCTTCAAGCGCCTCCACTTCCCCTCTTCCAAGACTTCCGCTGGTGGATTCCCTGGTGACACAGAACTCTCTGTGGTCCCTGGGACACACAAGCTGTTTCACTTCCAGGCCTCTGCATATGCTGATCAGTCCTTTTCCTGGACCTTTCTAATTCCTACCTTCTAACCATCCTTCAAAACTCAGCCCCCCTCCTACCAAAAAAAGAGAAACATAACAAACAAATAAACAAACAAGCAAAAAACAACTCAGCCCAACACCCAGGTCCTAAGCACCTATTTGTCAGATTTGCTCTCACTGACAGCCTATATTTTGGTCCCCAGTTTTCAACTGAGTAACAACTAAGCTGGCCTGAAATGGTAATTCTGTTCCCCTTGGTGGGGTAAGTATATTTTTAACCTTGGGGAGATATGCAACAATAATTACAGAATAGACTGTGGTAACTTACATCTTGTGATATTATTTTGTGCAGGCTCTAGAACTGCACTGTCCAAGAGGGTACCACTAGCCATATGAGTGGCTACTGGAATTGATTAAAGGCAATTAAGATCAAATTTCCACTCTTCAGTTGCCACACTTAACATTTCCATCACAGCAGGAAGCTCTCTTGCATGGCCCTGTTTAGGCTTCTCCAGAGGGAAGCCCTACCCCACAGGCAAGCTAGACGTGTTTCTCAAGGTGATGTCCAAAAGGACGAAGTGGGAGGAAGAACTTTGCCACTCGTTATAAAAGGAATGAGTTTTCTAATATACAAAGAACCTTCAGATATAAATAAGAAAAACACCAACTACTCAATAGAAAAAAGATATAAACAGATAGTTCAGAAAAGAAAATTCACATGGCCCTTGAGGCTCAAACTCAACCAGAGAGAGAGAGAGAAACCCTGAAGTGCTATTTCCCACTACTCAGACTGATAAAAACCCAAATGTTTGAAAACACAAGGCCATGAAGACACTCAGACATCACCTCATAGAACTACCTCTGAAAACAACACATGCAAGCTGAACACAGTGACTCAAGAGGCGATCACAGATTCAAGGCCAGCTTCCACAACTTGCAAGCTGCTGAAAAGGGCTGGGAATGTGGCTCAATGGTAGAGTGACCCAGGTTCAATTCCAAGTACCATTAAAAAAAAAAAAAAAAAAAAAAAGACAAGTATACATTCTTGTGACCCAGCAATCCTACATCTAAGAATTCCTCATACAGGCTGACCTGCACACATGAGAAATGAGACAGCACACATTTCACTGTGGCATTGCTTACAGTGAGCCAAAGGCTGGACACAACCCCAGTCACCATTAACAAAGAACTGCTAGTTAAAAGGGATGCACATGTCCAGCTGTTAAAAAGAGAAGCAAAAAAAACACTGTGGCGGGGCAGCAGCTCTCTATACGAGACGAGACGGAAAGAGTCCACAAGATACTCAGTGAAGTGCAAAAGGCAAGTTCAGAACAGCGTGGGTGCAGTGCTGCCTTCTAGGGCCCAGGCGCCAAGGCCTCCATCTGCTCTTCAAGCACACAGAAGACAAGTAGTTATCTGGGGGATGGAGAATGGAGGGAAGGGGAGCGGTGACAGTGAAACTTTCACCAGACACCTCCTCATTCCATATGGCAAGGACGGGGGAAGGCAGTTTGTTTGTTTGTTTGTGGTGTTGTTGTGGAGTTGAAGATGGAACCCAGGGCCTTGAGAATGCTAGGCAAACATTCTAGCTCTGAGCTAAGCCCCAGCTTGCCTTTATTTCTTCTTCCTCTTTTTGGTACTGGGATTGAACCCAGGGTACTGGGATTGGTTTACCCCAGCTCTTTTTATTTTTTATTTTGAGACAAAAACTTGCTAAGTTGCTGAAGCTGGCCTTGAACTTGCAATCCTCCTGCCTCACCCTCCTGAATTGCTGGGATTATAGATATGTGCCTTGGTTCCCCACTCTCGGCCTGACTTTTGAACCAGATGAATCTACATAACTTCTTCTGATTATTAAATTGAACTTTTAAAGTGACTTTCTAGACCTACTTTAGAATCAACAAAGATGCGCACTAGGAACAGTCTGCTGACCCTCCATAGTGGTCAGGCCTAAAGTCTGTCATTAACAAGCTCTTTCTAACAAGTCACTGTCATCAGTGACTCTGATGTGCCTACAAGTCCAAGGACAGAGTGAAATTTTCACACCAAAACTTCCAGTTCTTCTCAGTTCCAGGTAGAAGACTTCACACCAGAAGGATGGAAAACTGGGAATTCCTCAGTTGGGCCCAGGGGAATCTGTCCATTGTGCCTCTTCCCCTCGCACCAAGCTTGACCATTCTCAAAGGGCAGCCACATGGAGGCTCAGACTCACCTCTCATCTGGAGAGTCCACATGGAAGGTCCTCTCGATGACAGTGGTCCACTGCAGACAGCGAATGACGAAGGTGTTGGGCCTTGGCCTCTCGGTCTTCATCAGCTGACATTCTGCAGGCAGGGGAGGAGGATTGGGACAGTGAGGGGATGACCCTGCTGGCCTGCAGCCCATATTCCCTGAGCCACCTGTGTGTCAAGTCCCATGTCAGATGGTGCTGGGGACCCATCAGAGATCAAGACAGCTCTGGCCTTGCCCTCAGGGCAGACCATCAGATGGTAACAACTTAGCAGTTGGGTTGGGACAGAGACAGCCAGATGCAGCATCCAACCCAGCTGCAGCATCCAACCGTGAGGAAGGGGCATCTCTGACCTGAGGCCTGAAGGCAAAGAAAACTGAGTCAGAGGGGATGTCAACTCTGCTCCAAGTGTTAGACAGGGGAAAGTGAGCAGTCACTTAGGAAAGGTGGGCCAGAGTCAGCTGGACAGGGCTTTAGAGGCCATGGTAAGGAATATGAACTTTGTCTTCAGGGCAGCAGGGAGCCATGGAAAGGACATGGACAGACTGAGACAGATCCCCTGGCTGCCACGGAGGATGAGACTGGAGGCCAGAAGCCAGGGAAGAGACTGTGGCAGGACCCAGATGGAGGGGATGAGCTGCAGCAGAGTGGGGCAGGCAGGGGAGGAAAGGGAGCAGGTTGCAGCAGGAGGAAGAGGCATTTGGGACCAACACCAGGCACAACAGAGCTGTCCCAAGGAGACTGAGAAGATGACAAGTTTGAGAGAGGGAAGGAGAAGGGAGGTGGGAAGGTCAGTTTGAAACATGGTGAGTATGAGGAACCTGGAGAATACTTGGGGAGAAATGTCCAGGAAGCTGCTGGGGAAAGGCTGGGAGTACAAGCAAGAAGTCGAGGCAGAAGCCACCAGCATATGGAGAAAGCAGCCAGGAAAAAGGCTTCCTACAGACAGTGTGAGGGCTGGGTTGCAGGAGAGCCTCCAGGGAGGAGTCGGGCTGGGGAGGAAGCTGTAGGACAGACCTGAGAGGATGGTGCTGAGGAGACTGGGCTGCCTGTGAAACATTCTTAGCAGGTACAACAAGGACACAGTACAAATCACGTCAGCAGGGAAGGAAGGAGGTGGGGGTTGGGGGAGTCCCCTGTTCCACAAGAACAAGGCAAGGAAACTGGGTTTGCAAAGCTGACTCTGTAGCACCATTTCGGGTGCTACAGAGGGAACCAAGGACATGAGGTCAGCCCTGATCATCTGAGTGGGAAGCCATGACCCTTTTAGGTGAGAGGGATGAAGGGAGGAGGCTGTTACCAGAGCAGGACAGCACTCCAGCTGGAACCACAGGGCCAGCTGGAGCTGGAGCTGGGGCCCAGGGAAGGATGTGTATGAATGCCCTGCTTACGCCCTCTTCTCATTCTCCACCTCCCATAGGATGACCCCACAGCACCCAGCTGACAAGGAGGGACAGCAGGAGAAGGATGGGAAATGGATCTGAGGGCAAACAAGCCCAGGACAGTCCTCTGGCTCAAGAATGACCAAGACCCATGTGCCCCCAAGATCTGCCAGCCATTCTCCAAGTTCTGCTGGCCTACTTGCCCTGAGACTCACCTGCTACAGAGAAGTTGTTTAAGGGGGGTGAAGTCTGGTCAGGAGCCTCTGGCCTCTCCTTATACCCAATGAAGGAGCCATCGCTCTTCAGAAGGAAGTACCGGGGCCTCCATGTCTTGATGTATTCACCTGAAAGAGGCGGGAGAGGAGAGAGGTCAGGACAAGGTTGAACAGTATCCCAGGCGGGTAGGCAGGCGGGCAGGCAGGCAGCCCAGTGTGAGGGTGACTCACAAGGGGCACCACAGTGGGAGGAGGGTAGACAAGTGTGCCTCTCCCAGGGGAGCCCTCAAGGTGGCCCCTGCTGACGCAGGCTGGGGCACTGGGCTGGTCCTGAGTGATCCACAGGGTCATGCCTGGCAGGAAGGCGCCTGTAACAGTGCCCCAGAACACCAGCTGCCTCAGCATGTGGCCAACAGCAAGCTATCCCTGCCAGATGGTCCCATCCTAAGGGAGGCCCAGGCCTCTAAACACACATGCCCTGTGACCCTGTTAAGGCCAAATGCCATGGGCTTGAATTCACCAGCATGGCCACGTAGGACCCAGATGGTGAATCAAATGTCAAAATACTTTTGTGCCAGGTGGGCTATAGCTGCTTCCACACCCTTTGAGCACCTGCAATCCCTTCCACTTTTCTGGAGGCTGGGAGCCAGGAGGAGGCTGAGGCAGGACCCACACGCACTTGCCTGAACACTTTCTACAAGGACCCGCTCCTTTGAGGGCTGCCAAGGGGGAAATGAGATGGTGAAACAAATGTCCACATAAAAACCCACACATGAGCATCCACAGCAGCAGTACTCATAGCAGCCCCAAAGTAGAAACAGCCCAAATATTTATCAACCAATGAATGGTTTATCAACAGAACTTGGTGGATCCAAATGGAAAACTTGTAGACCATAAAAAGAATTGAAGTTCTAATACATGCTATGAAGTGGATGAACCGTACTTAGGCTAAGTGAAAGAAATCGATCACAAAGGTTCAACTTTATGACAGCATGAGGCCAACATGCCTTCAGTACATAGCACACTTCAATGGGAGATTCTGAACTTTTCCCAAGCTACCTATACACAGTATACCTATACACAGTATATGATACTGGGCTCCTGGTCAGCCACATGATCACAAAGGTGCTCAACCAACACTACCATCCCTTACTGCTAAGCTCCAGTGCTCTGTAAGTTAGGTGCATTAAATGTATTTTTAACTTATGATAGGTTTACTGCGATGTAATCCTGCCATGTTGAGGAGTATCTATATGAGTCCACTTGGGATGCAGGGCCTAGGGGAAAACTGGAAGGTGATGGCCAATGGGGACAGAATCTTTTGGTGTGTAAAAAAATCTTCTACAACTGACTGTAGTGTTGGTTGCACAACTCTGAATACTGAACTGTCCCCTTCAGAAGGATAAATTGTAAGGCATGTCCATTATATCTCAATGATGAGACAGCAACCATGAAACACCCAGCTCAAGAGCCCAGCACATTGCATACACTCAATGAATGCTCTTCATTATCAGTCCACTGTGCAAGAAGTATGTGCCAGGCACTTGACTTCCATGGCACATGAAGAGGCAGGACACAGTGGACTGAGGTATATCTGCTGGATGTAAGTAAATCATTTCCCTTTTCTGAACTGTTTCCTCTTCTGGGGCCATCCACTAACTGAGGAGGAAGACAGCAATGAATAATAATGATACCACAGTGCTCTTTGTGTCAAGCACTGTCTTAAGTATCTCATGAGTGGGTTTTAACTTATAAAATTCTCTCAAATGTAGATATAAATTACTCCATTTATATAAAGTTCAAACACTAGCAAAATCCTAAATTCAACAGCATATTAAAAAGATGCCTGGTGTGGTGGTGAAGACCGAGAGCCCCAGCTACTCGGAAGACTAAGGCAAGAGTTCAAGGCCAGCCTGGCCAATAAAGTGAATCTGTTTTAAAATATATATATGTACATTTATATCCCATGACCAAGTGAAATGTATCCCAGGAATGAAAAGATGGTTCAATGTACATTGAAAGAATGATGTGATCGTCCCAATCGACACAGGAAAAGCATCTGACAATCTAAGTATTTTTCAGGATAAAAATACTTAGCAAGCTATGAACAGAAGGAGCTTCCGTAATGTGATAAAAGGCATCTATGAAAAGCCCACGGCTGATGACTGACGTCACACTCAATAAGGAAAGACTGAAAGCTTCTCCCTAAGGTCAGGATCAGGACAAGGATGCCTGTCTTTTCCACTGCTGTGCAAAATGGAATAAAAGGTACTAAAGGGAAAAGGAAAGAAGAAAATTACCTCTACTTTGCTGATAATGTGATCCTATGTAGAGAAAAAGCACAAATAATCTACAGAATAGCCAGGTGTAGTGGCTTGGACCTAAAGTCCCAGCTACTCAGGAGGCTGACACCAAAGGATCATTTGAGCCCAGGAGCTCAAGGCTGATCTGGGCAAAATATTGAGACCCCAATTAAAAAAAATAAAAATAAAAATACCCGGACTGGGATTGTGGCTCAGTGGTACAGTGCTTGCCTAGTGCATGTTAAGTCACTGGGTTTCATCCTCAGCACCATACAAAAATAAATAAATAAAATAAAGGTATTGTGTCCAAAGTAACTTCTAGAGTTAATAAGTTTAGCATAATCAACGTACAAAACTCAGGTACATTGTGTGTGGGGGGGGTTGCTGGGGTTGTGGCTCAGAGGTAGAGCGATTGCCTACCATGTGTGGGGCACCGAGTTCAATCCTCAGCACCACATAAAAATAAAATAAAGATATTATGTCCACCTATGACTAAAAAATAAATGTTTAAAAAAAATCAGCTATGTTTCTATATACCAACAACCAATAGTCCCAAAAGGAAATTTAAAAAAAATTCATTTACTATAGTCTCCAAAAGAATAAAATACTTAGGAATAATGTAACCATGGAGATAAAAGATTTTCATACTATAAAACATTAATTTAAAAAAATGATCTAATAAATGCAAGGACATCTCTTGTTACTGGATTGGAAGATTTAACATTGTCAGGCTGACAATATTCAGAGTGACCAGGTGTGATGAAATCTCTCTCAAAATTCCAACAGCAGCCCTTTTAGAGAAATGGAAAAGTCAATCTTCAAATTTATATGGAATTGCAAGGCGTTCCAAACATCCAAGACAACATTAAAAATTTTTAGCCAAGTTAAAAGACTCCATATTTCCCAATTCCAAAACCGACTACACAAAGCTACAATAACCAAAACAGTGTGGTATAAGGATAAATATATAGACCAATCAAACAGAATCAAGAAATTAAATGACAAACCCAAACACTAAGGTCAAATGACTTTCAACAAGGGGTGCCAGAGCACTCACTAGAATAATGCAGCAAATAGTGCTGGCACACCTGGAAGTCCACATGCAAAAGAGTGAAGTCAGACCTCTACCTCATTCTATCCACCACATACAAAAACGCATTAAAAATCTATTAATCTAAGAGCTGAAACTGTAGAACTCTAACTAGAATACAAAGGATTAAATCTTCACTATCGTGGATTTGGCACTCTTAGATGACACCAAAAAGCAAAAAAAAAAAGTGAACTTATCAAAATGAAAAACTTTTGTGCATGAAAGAACACTATCAAGAAAGTAAAAAGGCAGCCAGGTATGAAGGCACATGCCTATAATCCCAGCTACTCAGGATGCAGAAGGATACCAAGTTTGAGGCCAGCCTATCAACTTAGCAAGACTCTGTTTCACAACAAAAATAAAAAGGGTTGGGGCTGGGTATGCTGGCGCACTCCTATAATTCCAGTGGCTTGGGAGGCTGAGGCAGAAGGATCATGAATTCAGAGTTCTTAGCAAGGTACTAAGTAGCTCAGCAAGACCATGTCTCTAAGTAAAATATAAAAAGGGCTGGAGACGTGGTTCAGTGGTTAAGCTCCCCTGGGTTCAATCATCAATGCCAAAAATAAAAATAAAGGGAAAAGAAGGAGGGAAGAAAGGAAAGAGAGAGGGAGAGAGGAAGGGAAGGGAAAGAAGGAATGAAAAGGAAGGAAGCAGGGAGGGGAAGAGGGGAGGGATGAATGGACAAAGACAAAATTAACCTACAGAACAGGAAAAAATACTTGCAACTCATATGACAAGAGTCTAGTATCTAGAAAATATAAAATATAAAGAACTCTTACAACTCAACAACAAAAAGACAAATAGCTTATTAAAAAGGGGATAAAGGACTTGAACAGACATTCCTCCAAAGACTATACAAATGGCCAACAAGCCATGAAAAAATTCTTAATAACACAGTTGTTACAAAAAAAAAAATCAAAATCATGATGAGACACTACTTCACATGCACTGAGATGACTGTAATAATAATAATAATCTTTTTTTGGTGGGGGGGGTGGGCGGTCGGTGATTGAACTCAGGGGCACTTAACCACTGAGTCATATCCCCAGCTTTAGTTCATATTTTATTCAGAGACAGGGTCTCACTGAGTTGCTTGGTGCCTTGCTGTTGCTGAGGCTGGCTTTGAACTCCAGATCCTCCTGCCTCAACCTCCCAAACCGCTGGGCTTACAGGCGTGTACCACTCTGCCCAGCAATAATGATAATCTTAAAAACACAAACAAAAGGGGCTGGAGTTGTACCTCAGTAGTAGAGCACTTGCCTCACATTTGTGAGACACTGGGTTTGATTCTAAGTACCACATATAAGTAAATGAATAAAATAAAGGTACATCAACACCTAAAAAAATATTAAAAAAAAACAAACAAAACAACAACACAAACAAAACTGAGCACGGTATTACACATCTGTAATTCCAGTGGCTCGTGAGGCTGAGGCAGGAGGATTGCAAGTTCAAAGCCAGTCTCAGCAACTTATAGAGACCCTGTCAAAATAAAAAATAAACTGCCGGGCACAGTGGAGCATGCCTGTTAATACCAGCGGTTCAGCAGGCTGAGGCAGGAGGATCACAGAATTCAAAGCCAGCCTCAGCAAAAGCCAGGTGCTAAGCAACTCAGTGAGACCCTGTCTCTAAATAAGATACAAACTAGGGGTGGGGTGTGGCTCAGTGGTTGAGTGCCCCTCAGTTCAACCCCTAGTACTAAACACACTCTCTCTCTCACACACACACACACACACACACACACACACACACAAGGACTGTTTAGTAAGGAGATGAAGAAAATAAAACCCTGTGCATTTTTGGAATGTAAATGGTACAAGACACTGTAGAAAAATCTGGTACTTCCTCAAAAAGCTAAACACAGAATATACTATAAATTATAAATATAGGAAATATGACTCAGATTATATAATTACACACATTTACATATTATGTATATTAGATACTAGATTATAAATGCAAATTACAAATACAGACTACATGATCCAGCAATTGTCCTAGGTAATGCACATGAAAGAACTGAATACAGGTATTCAAACAAATACTGTACATTTTGTTCATAACAGTACTATTCACAATAGTGAAAAGGTAGAAACAACTCCAATATATATCTAGAGATGGATGGATAAACAAAATATGATATGTCCATAAAGTTGATTATTTGGCCTTTAAAAAGGAATGAAGTACTGATACATGCTGTAACACAGAGGAACCTCAAAAACATTATGCTAAGTGAAAGAAGCCCATCACAAAAGAGCATATATTGTACAATTCTATTTATTCGAAGGGTCTAGAGTAGGTAAACCCATAAAAACAGAAAGCAAACTGATAGCTGCCAGACACTGGGAGCAAGAGGGTACAGAGACTGACTGCTTAATGGGTATAAAGTTTTCTTTGGAGGTGATGAAAACATTTTGGAACTAGTTAGAGGTAATGGTTAACACAACATCATGAATGTATTAAAAGGCCACTGAATTGTATAATTTAAGATGGTTATTATTATATAAATTTCCACCTTCTTTTTTTTTTTTTTTTAAAGACAAAAATTAGAAAACTGCAAGCTTGGGAAGGGAGCAGAGGCTTTTGCAGATTGTTTTGTTTTCTTTCTTTCTGTTTTTTTTGGGGGGGACTAGGGATTGAACCAGAGGGGCTTTACCACTGAGCCGCATTGCCAGCCCTTTTTATTTTTTGAGACAGGGTCTCACTAAGTTGCCTGGGCCCTTGCTAAATTACTGAGGCTGGTCTCAAACTTGCAATCCTCCTGCCTCAGCCTTCCAAGTTACTGGGATTATAGGCATGTAACACTGTACCCAGCTCTATTTCTTTATTGCACACACGCTGGCACAGGAGTGAGGTAATTATCCAGAACTTGTCTTGGATATCAAGAAACCTAGATTAAAGAAAAAAGGAGTCTTGTGATCTTATCCCCCATTTTGTATGGGGAACCTGAGGCACAGGCAGCCTTGTCAAGGTTCACAGCTGTCCTGTAAGAGCTAGCACTCCTGACCACTAAGTTGGCCTTGTACGTAGCCTGGCAGAGGGTGGGCACTCTGCTAATGATGGCGGTGGTGTACTAAGGCCATGCCACAAGCAGGACCCACACGTAGCACAAGGGACTCCACATTCTTAGATCTTGCTGAACAAGAGGCAGCACATAGACTAGACTTTGAGGACATTCATTCATTCAGCAGCCAGGAGGCCTGAATTCAACCTCACACTCTGCACTAAAACTCTGGGTGATCACTCTTGCTGCTAATAAGATGGTAGCCACCTTACAGGGCATCTATGAAAATTCAACACTGGGGCCAGACACAGTGGTGCATGCCTATAATCCTAGTGGCTTAGGAGGCTAAGAAGGAGGATCGCAAGTTCAAAGCCAGCCTCAGCAAAAGCCAGGTGCTAAGCCACTCAGTGAGACCCTGTCTCTAAATAAAATACAAAAAAGGGCTGAGGGTGTGGCTCAGTGGATGAGTGCCCCTGAGTTTAATCCCCAGGAAACCTCCTCCCCGCCACACCGAAAAAAATCAACACTGGGCTTGTCTGGGGCAGAGTCCAGAGCCTGGCAGGGTGGGCACTCCAAAAAACAGTACAGCAATTATTTTAGCCAGCAAGGGTTGGAGCAGAGGTGCCAAGACAACAGCTGCCTCAATGACAGGCACCAGGGAGGCCTGGAAGTACACGAGCACAGGTGTGCACACGTGTGTTGTGCTAACTCAAGGCAGGTATGTCCAAGTTGGGCCAACTCAGCAGACAGGGACAGGACTGTGGACCACTCATCTGGTCTCGCAGCATGAATGGGGACAGTGATGCCCTAATAGGGACTGAGACCCACTTAATGCCATCGGCTAAGTCCCCAGGCCAGAGATAAACTCCCCAGCCTTTGACAGTTCTCCAATTACCTCCAAGATTCCTGGCACTTGAGCCCAGTGACCCATGGGCCTCAGGAAGCTTGAGTTGAGGGACAGACCCAAGACCCTTGCACACTCTAGCACAGTCGCACCACACACAATTCCAGTTGTTCATCCAACTATCATTTACTGAGTGCCTACTGTATGACAAGCACTTTTTGAGGTGATGAGGACACGTCAGTGAACAAGTCACATGGAAATCCCTGCCCTCATGGTCACAGAGGCCTGGGCTGTTAACCTAAGATACAGATGTAAAATGAAGGCTCAGTCAAATGACACAACTTGCCCACCATCACCATCTGTCAAATTTTGCAAAGTTCCACTAACAGACCCAAATTCAGGGTTGTCTGTAGGGGCTGGGCTGAGGTGCCATGAATGCTGCCCCTGCCTGGACAGGGCAGCAGGAAATGGGTCCTTCTGCTCATTCTGATGGGGAGTCCTTGCCTGGCAGTGGCCTCTGTCTCCCATCACTGTCTGGTGTCTGTGGACTGGGACAGGGCAGAATGGTTCTCTTCTCCTGGTTCCACAGGGTCAATCCCATCAATCACCTGCTCACCCACCTCAGGACTCGCTGGCCATCCCCTCTGTCCATGTGCCCCTGACCCAGTGAGCTGTGGTGCCCTCTTCTGCCTCCCACAGGTCTTTTTTCCCTGGTTACTGTGAATTGAGCCCTGGGGTACCTTGCCACTGAGCTACATCCCTACCTCTTTTTATTTTTCACTTTGAGACAGGGTCTTGCTAAATTGCCCAGGCTGGCCTCAGCCACCCAAACACCTAGAGTTACAGGTGTGCACCACCAAGTCTGGCTCCTTCAGGTCTTCGTTTAGACATCCTCTTCTTAGTGAAGGCCTCCTCCTAACCACTGAAATTAAGATGGGTCTCCAAGTTCCTGCCCACCTCACACCCCATCCTTCTCTCATTGTCTGGTTCTACTCCACAGCATGTACCACCACAGCATACTCGCATCAGCCTGGGTGCTACCTGCCTCCCACCCAGAATGTAAGATATCATCACAAGTACGGGATGTTGCTACAACCCTGGCACCCGAACCACAGGAACTGATCCACAGGGACTATACCTGAACCACAGGGACTGATCCATCAATAAATGCTTGATGAATGGATGAAAGTGCAAGTAGAGGGAGGGGCTAAGGAGATAGCTTAGTGGTAAAGTGTTTGCCTGACATGCATGAGGCTCTAGGTTCAAATCCCAGCACCACCATCACACACACACACACACACACACCAAAAAAAACAAAAAAAGAAGAAGAAGAAGAAAAAGAAAAAGAAAAAGAAAGTGAAGTGCAAGTAGAACAGCTACTAAAAATTCAGCTATGGACAAAGCCATTTCATAGCATGTGCTTCTTCCTGCCTGCATCCCAGGGTCACCTGGCGGCTGGCCCAGGAAACAGGCAACTTTGGGAGTCTTAAGGCCTAGTCTCTTCCCCACCCATGACTTTACTAGCGCCTCAACTTCCCATCAGTACACTGCATCAGGTCCCACCATGGGTCACAATACCCTGGGCTTCCACTGTCCAGAGTTAAAGCCAAGGTCACTTCTGTAGCCTACAGGGCCCAACATGGTGGGAGCTATGTCATTCCTCTCTCCTCCACTTCACCCTACTCACTGCGCTCCAGTCATGCTTTTCCTAGAAAACAATGGGCATGGGCTGGCTGTATGGCACCTTAAGAGAGAGTACCTGCCTATGTGCATAAGGCTTTGGGTCCATCCCCAGCACTGCAAGAACACAACGCACCAGGCATCACCTCCATGTTAGAGCCCTGACCTTGCTGTCCCTCCCCCTGGGACGCCCTTGCTCAGCTATCTGTGTGGCTCACTCCTGCACCTTCTCCAGGGCTCCTCAAAGCAGCCTCCTTTGCCTTGCCCATCTCCCTGGCCCCTTGCTCCTCAGAGTTTCTACGTTTTTTTTTCACAACAGCACTTATCACTATCACATGTCTACTCATTTGTTGTTTGTCCCCATTCCCTACTGGAATGTGAATTCTATGAGGATGCCACTGTGTCCCAAAACATGGGACAATGTCAACGAATATTTGCTGAATGAATGTTGAATACTGCCCTCAATTAAGTGACTTCCTTTCTCTGCCTCTTTCCACACCTATTAAATGAGGCTAGGAGCAGTGGTGCATTCAGGTAATCCCAGCAAATCAGGAGGCTGAGGCAGGAGAACTGCAATTTCAAGGCCAGCCTCAGCAATTACGTGAGACATTCAGCAACTTAACAAGACCCTGTCTCAAAATTTATAAATAAATAAGTAAGTAAATAAATAAATAAATAAATAAACAAAACGGGGTTATGAACAAGATCACTGATGCAAGGCAGAGCCTGAGGCCTGGTCTGTGGCTTGTCCAGGGTGTCCAGCTAGGCCTGGACACTCAGCCCCAGTAGATCCTCAGCTCCCTCCCCAGGGACCCTGAAGGATTCCATGAAGTGGTATGCACGTAGCTAGTGGCATGGAGGCTATAAACACTAACTCCTTGGGTCAGTAATCACCCTACGCTTCCACCTCTCAGGGTGCCAGATGCCAAAAGAGTCAGGATAGGAGGGGAAGACACATGATCAAATGGGCAAAAGCCACCCCTTACCACGTTTGTGCAGCCAGCCTTCTTTGATGACAGACACTTCATTCATGGTGGCAGCGTGACACGCTGTCACCTAGCTTGGGACAGCTCAGGGCAGCAGGACATGCAGGAGGTGCTGTGGATATAGTCTGGAAGACAAGAAGGAGCATGTCAGAGTGGGAGAAATTCCGCCCCAGCCCTTTCCCTCAGGACACTCAAGACTCTGAGGCCCTCTGGCCACTTGGCCTGCTATGCACCAGGTATAGCCAGTGAAGATGGGGGACAGCCCTGCCCTTGAGGGCCCAGACTTAGCAGAGACATAACCAGGTCTCCGGAGACCCCAATCCTATGTGTGGCCAGGCCTCTGCACTCAGGCCCCTCCTGCTACCCTTCCTGCTGGCTGGGTGGGCACTGAGGTAGCTATGGCCCTGCCCGCTACATCACTCCCATGCCCCAGTACTGAGGTAACCCAGAGTGAATCACACAGCCCTGGGCACCAAGCGGAGGGTGTGCTCACAGCCATCAGCATCTGCCTGCCCCACAATACATATATCCGCACACGCACTCTTTCTCTCTCATTCCCATTCTCTCTTTTCCAAACCAGAGAACCACCAACCTACCACCTTCAGCAAAATAAATGTCCATCCACCCCATGCTGGACTACCCCAAGCCACTTTCTCAGGCTCAGTTCCCTCCCTGCTCCCACCAAGAGGACTAAGAAAAGACAAGCGTGGCATTCTGGGGTCCTAAACAAGCAACCTACTGTGTATGCGCCTGTCTGGGCCTAGGAGTCAGTTCTGGTCCCTTCCCCAGGACCTCTGCTTCTGTCCTCAGGGACCAGCAGCCGACAGACTGATGGACGCCGAGGCTGCTGCCTCGTCTCAGGTTCCCAAAGCGGAGTGCAGAAGGGTGCAAGGAGCTGCCAGCTGGGCCCTACCTGGAGCCAGGGGCCTGGACTGGAGCCACAAAGCCCAAGGCGCCTTTTGCCTTTCCTGGCCTGAGGTTATTTGCGGACAGCAGGTCAGGAGCTACGGTGGCCCCCAGAGAAGTGTCAGCTGGCTCTAGGGACACCATGGGCATCAGCTTTCTCTCGTGCCCCAGGGGAGCTGGTGGGCCGGATACGCTACTGCCTGGCATATGACGGTGGCAGGCTGCCCAGGCCCTGGGCAGAAGGAAGGGAGGTAAGTGGGAGGAAGCGGGAGGAAAGACAAGATGGACAGCGACAGGGACATAAACAGGATGGTGAAAATCACATTTTGGACTCCTAAGCTGCAAAGGCAACGATTCTGGGCTGGGAATAGCAATAAGGCCCTCCTTGTAAGCAGGCATGGCACCTCAGACCCTGAATACAGGCCAGCTAGAACCCTCCACTCTCTCCCCACAATGTCAATCTGCAATGTGACTGCCTGGCCCCATGCCTCCCGTTCCCTTCCCAGTTTATGGCCTGGCTACTGGAATCACGCTCCACCTCCTCCCTGGACTCCCCCTGCATCCTATCCCCTATTCAGCAGCTAAAGGACTCTCAAATTTGACTCTGTTCTTTCCCTGCTCAGAATCCTTCTGTGGCCCTTCATTGTCCTTGGCAAAAAAGTCAAACTCCTCAGCTTGATATCCAAAGCCTTTCAGGACCCGTTCTGCCGCCCTTCATCCCTACTGCCTCTGCGCACTCACCCTGCACGCCTCCCGCCCCAGCACCGGCCCAGTCCCCACAGCCCCCTCCTCCAGCCCTGGCCTCCTCCCCGGGCTCACAGCCTCTGCTCTCATCCCTACAGCTCCATTTTAAATGGACCTTGTCCCTCTCCTCACTCAAAACCCTTCCACAGCTCCCCAATGTGCTCAGAACAAGAACAAAGTCCATGCTGTACTGAGGAGGCCCCTTGGGAGCTGAGACACACATCCAGAAAGCAAAGGCTAAGACAATGGCAATGGTCATTAACATGCCTCGCTACTCCCCCCCAAAAAAATCAGGCATCTGTCACCTAGACTACATCCCCTATGCCTTCTCCCTCCACCATGAGGTCTCAGTCAAAAAGTGACTCCTCCAGGAAGCCTCCCAGTGCTCTGTGCACCCACCTCTGGCAATTCTCCCCACCCCTGTCAAAGCTGATTCAGTGTCCAGCACAGCACCAATACCAGCTGAACACGATAAATGAATCACGGCTCCCAAGGCAGCAGCCCAAATCAGAGATCGCTGCAGAAACCTCTGCATTCTACTCATTCCACCAGTCTTTCTGAGTGTATCCTAAAGCTTCAGACACTGTCCTGGGTGCTAGATAGAGCATCACTAAGATATAGCCCTTGCCCTGTCTTATGAAGCTCACATTCTGGGGAGAAGGCAGAACCACGCACATTCAGAACCATGTCAGCTTTGGCAAAAAGGCACTGAGAGGGAAAACAAAGTAAAGAGAAAGACTGGCAGGAAGTGGGGTGCTGTGTGAGCCGCACAGCGTAGAGGACCCATGAGCAGACACCTTGAGGGACCAAGGAGTGAGGAGTGCAGAGGTACAGGGAAAGGCATTTCAGGCAGAGAAATAGTGAATGCAAAGTCCCCAAGGCAGGAAGGAGCTGGTGCGGGCAAAGCCAGGAGAAAACACTCGAGGAATTCCGAGGTGTGGCGGGGAGCTGAGGTGGACACCACACTTCTCCCTGCTGAGTTCACTTCCCAAAGAGCTGAGATGGAGAACTCAGTTGAGGAAGAAAGAGAACAGGGGTCCCAGGTCCAGCCTCAGCTCCTCTTGGCGGCCCAACAACATCACCTCTCGGAGCCTCTGCAACCCAGTAGCACAAGGCTCCAGAGCAGCACCCAGGAACCCACTGTGGGAAGAGGGTTCAACCCACTATCTGGACCTGGTAAAGCCAAATACATGGCTGCCATTATTCAAAAGCTAAGTGAAGGCAGTCAGGTATGACCGAGAGTGGTCAGGGTTCCAGAGTCCACAAGCCATCCCCAGCTGGGTGGCCTTGGGCAGGGTGCCAGCACTCCTGTAGAGCCTCTCCTGAGTGCTCGTAACACCCCACCAGAGGGGCCGTAACTGTGCCCAGGCAAGGACAGAGGCTCAGAGAGGGGAAGCCATTTACCTCGAGTCTCCCAGCTGAATGGTGGAGGCCTGGCAGAGGCTCAGCAAGCCAGAGTCACGTTTTATGGTCTTGTTTCAGCAACTAAAAAGCCAGCGGCAGCTCAGGCGAGAACAGGGGGAGGAATTGGAAGATCCCCTGTGTCCCGCCTGGATCCTGCCCCGTCCTCCCACTGAGGGTGGCGCCTCGGCTGAGGTGTCTGTGACGCAGTCCTGTGGTGATGAAACACCAGGCAGCATGGCCAAGAGGACAGCCTGCTCACCAGGGAGTGCAGGCCTAGGATGCAGGCAGGAGGGAACCCAGGCAGCATGCAGGGCTCTGCGCTGGCCACTCGGCAGGCAGCACCCCCTCTGCAGGCAGCACCCCCTCTGCAGGGAGCCTGTATGGCTCTTCCCCACTCGCTACTTCCTAGGACGCCCATGCATGAGTGTGCTGAGGGTTCTGGCCAGGGCTACAGCTGTTGACCAGAGGTGAGCCACCTGGGAAGGAAGGCGAAAAGAGAAAGGGCAACTCAACAGGACACCCAGATGAATAGGGAACAGGCACAACCTCATTAGTTATGGGGACATACAGATTAAAACCACCTGTCTGGGATGCTGAAATTAAAAAAACTGACAACACCAACCATCAGCAGGGATATGAGGAATCACGATTCTATGCACTACTTGGGGAGTACAAAATGGCCCAACCACTGTGGAAAAGTGTTTGGCAGTAAGAATTAAAATCTCGCCAGGTATGGTGGGATGCACCTATCGTCTCAGCACTCAGGAGCCTGAAGCAGGAGGACCCCTTGGTGTGGGAGACTAGCCTGGGCAACACAGTGAGACCCTATCTCAAAACAACAAAATACATACACACACCTACCCCAGAACCCAGCAATTCCAGTCCCCCAAAAGAAATTAATACATTTGTTCACCAAAAAACACACAGAAGAAGGTTCACAGGAGCAATATTCCTAGTGATTGCCAGCATTCCACTCACAAGAGATTGGCTAAATCAACGAGTGAATTAATATTTACAGAAGAACACCATTCACACCACAGGGAGGAGGCATCACAGAATTAGATGGAGTGGAAGAAATCAGATACAAAGTAACACAGCCAGTGAGAGTCCATTCACAGCTAGATGGAAACAGGACAGGCCATGCTGTTTGCTGTTTAAGAACATCTTTCTCCTCTGCAAAAAAATCAAGAAGAAACAAATGTTAACAAATGCCACAAAGGCAGGGCCTTAGAAAAACTCTGGGAGGTGACAATGTTCCCTTGTGGTCACACTGGGACCTGCTTTACAACCACTGGTTCTACTGCACTGTAGAAAGTACCTTCCATGTATTTTTCTGCATTTTATGACAAAAGAAGTAACTATACAGAGGAACCCTGGTTCGGAAGTTCAGGTGACATGAAGCCCAAATTGGGCCTCCTCCTATGTCCCAAAGCAGGGCTCTTCCCCCTTCCCCAGGAAGGCTGGCCTGCCTCCACTTCCCCCTCAAGAAGGCCTGGCCATCTGTGCACAAGGAGGCCTCTGGAGTCCCAAGGAACTGAGTTTCAGCCTCAGGCTGTATCTTGGCCATGTGACCGCAGGCAAGTGACACCCCTGGTGCTCCCATGTGTACACTAATCCCACTGGAGTGGTGGCCTGACTCCTCACAAGGAAGCTGGAGGCAACTTCTTGACCTATGCGTAGAAATGAAATCATCACACACAGTGTGACCACACAGTGGTCAGCTCTAGATGGGGAAGGAGGGGAGGCAACTGGAGAGGAGATGGGAGGCAACCTAACAAGGCTCTGACTGTGCTGGTGAGGTTTTATTTATTTATTAAACATTTATTTTTTTCTTTTTAAAATTTTATTTATTTTTATGTAGTGCTGAGAATTGAACCTAGTACCTCACACATACAAGGCAAGCGCTCTACCCCTGAGCTACATACAGCCCCAGCCCTGGTTGTATTAATTTTTTTAAGAGCTGCTGACTACATGAGTATCACTGACTAATTTATCTCTATGCTGCAAATGCTCTATAATAAATTACTTTAAATTTTCTTTAAAACATTTTTATTTCCATCTGTCTGGCTCAGGGGTCTATTTCTCAATGGTTTCTAAACTGAAGCCCCTCAGAGGCTGCATCCTTGAGATTCAAACGATGCCACAATGGCCCAGGATTCCAGGCAGAGGTGAGCAGAAAGGGTCCCTCAGATGATCACTTTGTCCTAGCTGGGCAGCTAAAAGGGGCCAGGTCCTCCAGAACCTCATTTGTTTACCTATAAAGCCAGGGTCATTATGATTCCTGCCCCTTTAGAGTGACCCAGGGCAAAAGCCAAAGTCCTGACAGGAGCCCCAGGACACTATGGGGTCTGCACTGTCCCCAACTGATTTTCCAAAGGCACTCCATTCCAGTGGCATCTGCCACCATAGCTCCTGAGCCACACCAGGACACCTCCCCAGGGCCGCTGTGTGCCCCGCTCCCTCAGGGGACTGACCCAGTCTGTACTAAAATAGTCTGATGTTTCTTAAGCTCCTATCTCTGCCTCCCCTTATTATCTTCTTTTTTTTTTTTTTTCTGTATCACTGCAGACTTATATTCTGTATATATTTACTTGTTTATCAGTTTATTGTCTCTCTGCTCTAGAATGTCAACACAGCGAGGGCACGAACTCTTGCTTATCTTGGTCACCGCTGAATTCCCACAGCCTTGCAGTGCTGGGCACACAGTGGGCACTTAACTAAAAACCTGTGGAATGAGTGTGTGTAGAGGGAAGCCCTGTGCACAGCAGTAGCTCAAAAAACATTCCTTCCCTGCCACTAGCTACGCGCTCCCCCTTCCACACCCCCCTTGCCCCCTCTCACTGACCTGGTT
Organism: Marmota flaviventris; assembly: GCF_047511675.1. Classification (NCBI taxonomy): domain Eukaryota; kingdom Metazoa; phylum Chordata; class Mammalia; order Rodentia; family Sciuridae; genus Marmota; species Marmota flaviventris. The sequence continues at coordinate 13,819,539 of NC_092515.1, read as the reverse complement.
TAGATGCCAGGCAGCACATATGGGTTCAAGGCGGCAGGGAAATCAGAGACCTGCATCTCCTGGAGCTGGTGGCAGTGGGCTAGGGACTCCTTCCTTGCTGTGCCTTACTGAAGTGGTGGCAGTGAGCCCCTCAGGAGCCTCTGTCACCTGTCCTCTTATCTGGGCCTTCCTATAGCTCCCCAGGACCTGCTCAAGAGGTAAAATTCAAAGGAAACTATCATGGTAGAGAGCGTTTGCTTATGGGAATAGGGGGCAGAGTGCAGGGAAGCAACACTCTTACCCGCTACTCGCCACTCTGGAAACTGGCCCGTGGATTGTGAGGGCATTTCAGCAAAACTAATGAGCTGGAGAACATGCGAGTACTCGGAGGAGTCTTTCCTACATAAGACTGTGCCAGGGCTGAGTTTTTTTGTTTGTTTGTTTAGTTGTAGATGAACACAATACCTTTATTTTTTTATTTTTATGTGGTGCTGAGGATTGAACCCAGTACCCCACACGTGCTAGGAAAGTGCTCTATCACAAGCCACAACCCCAGCTAACCGGGACGGAGTTCCAAGACAGGACTCTCAACTTGGCATTAGTGACATTGGGGGCCAGGTAATTCCTATTGTGGGGGCTGTTCTGTGTACTTCAGGAGGTTCAGCAGTATCCCTGGTCTCTAGACACTAAGCCAAAAACACTCTCCCCTGGTTGTGGTCAGCAAAAATGTCTTCAGACATCACCACTTGTCCCCTTGGGAGCAAAGCCATCTCAGCTGAGAATCAGAGTTCTCCCTTCCAAGCACCAAGCAGGCCTGACCTGCTTGGCTTCTGAGATGAGATGAGAACCACAGTAATAGTAAAAAGCTGGAAGCAACCTAAATGCCCTTGACAGGGGTCTGGTACTACAGTAATGCTTAACATGACAACTCCACTAAGTTCAGCAAATGCTTAGGTAGCATTCACTAGGTACAGGGCCCATTTAGTGCCTTGTACCTACCAATCCAACCCACACAGCAACACCACAAAGTAGACTTTTTACCACCTCCCCTTTAATAAGGAAATTGAAGAACGCAAGTGAAACGACTTGCCCCACAACCCCAAAAGGAAAGAACCGAACTGAGATGTGACCCAGGGCAGCCGGGCTTCACCTCACACCGTACCCGATGGCCTTTCAAGTTAGGGGGACTGAATTCAGGTCCCTGCTCCCCCACTTTATAACCTTCCCAAGCTTCAGTTCCCTTTGCTGTGAAACAGAGACATCAGCAGTTCCTCCACCATAGGCTCACACAGGGAGGACTCAACACAGTCCTCCCAGCCCAAGGAGTGGGTGCCGCTACTCAGCAACATTCTCTGTGGTACCAATCCTGAACACAAATACCAGCCTGGCAGTACCAGCACTGAGACCTTCAGTACTCAGCAAAAGGCTTGATGCTTGGCAGAACTTATAATGTCACCCCTTTTTCTGAAACACAAACAGGTATCCACCACATTGCCTCCATTCTGATGTTACTGAGGGTGTAAGCAGCTCCTGACCCATGCATACAATTCACCTATAGCATCCTTTCAGAAAACCAATGAGTTACAGATCAACAATGAGACTTACAGGGCACAGTGTCCTGGGAGTCAGGACAGGGAAAAACAGATCAGAGGGGCTGTGCTAACAGAGGCAGACTTGAGGATGTGGGAGTCAAGGCAGGCTCACAAACCAAACATCAGACTCTGAACCCCACTCTGCCATTTGCTGTGGGACCTTGGGCAAGTCACCATCCCTTTCCTCATCTTATCCATATACTAGAGATAATAAGAGTGTAGGCCTCCAAGGCTGTGGCAGGATTAGATGAGCGAGTCCTCCCAACAGAGCTGACACAGCAGCTGTCCAGCACACATCAGATGTTACGATCTCCTCTGGTAGGTGGAGACATGGGAACTTCACTTCCTACACTGTATATTTCTGAACATGTGAATTTTTACCTATTCTACCTCCTTGGTGAGAAGGTGGCGTCAAAGAGACTTTTCTCTTCATCACCCTCCCTACCCTGCCACCTACCCCATCTGTCTACTTGGAGCAGGTGGAAATGGGGACAGGAGGAGGACGTGGGCAGGCTGCAAAAGAAACCAGAACTAGAATAAGCACTAGAACAGCTTTCCTCGTCTTCTCTGCCTCCCCCGCCACACGCACCTTCCCCATACTGCCACCCAGGGCCTTACGAACCCACAGAAACTATGTCAAATTATTTTGAGTCTCTCTGGTCATGGTGCCTGGCCATGGGCTCCAAACAAACAGAGCACCAGGCCATAGCCAGCAGGGTCCTCCAAGAACAACTCTGACGCTACTCAGGCCCTCTCCTAGGTGCACATCTAAGGCCAACTTGGAGACTGCCAGGGCCATCTGCCTCAGTCCCTCCTCCACTCTTCAACCTCTTAGGTCAGCAGCTCTAACATACACAACTCCCCCTTCTCCTGGTCCCTTGAAGACTTTGCTTTCTCACTCCAGAGCCTTTGCACATGCTGTTGCCCTGACCAGCATGCTATTTACCCATTTTTTTTTTTTAAGAGAGAGTGAGAGAGAGAGAGAATTTTTTTCTTTTTAATATTTATTATTTAGTTTTCGGCGGACATAACATCTTTGTTTGTATGTGGTGCTAAGGATCGAACCCAGGCCGCACGCATGCCAGGCGAGCACGCTACCACTTGAGCCACATCCCCAGCCCGCTATTTACCCATTTTCATTTGCCTACTGCTTATTTCCTCAGGAGAGCAGACCTCAGAGCTTGGCCTTCTCTCCCCTTCACCACACTTACCTCTAATGCCCAGCCACCTGGACAATTATCTGGGTAATGTGGCCTCCCCTGCTGGACTGGGAGCTCCACATGGCAGGAACAGAGTCTGCCCTGGTCCTCACTGTGTTCCCAGCCACACCCAGTACGGGCCAGGCCCAGAGCTTTAATTCATTCCAGGAGCGGGTGGCAAACAGAATCACAATTTTATGCTCAGAGTTCTGCCACGTGAAGGTGAAACAAAAAAATCCTCCATTCACTCACTCCACAAACATGGCAATAACTGCATCAGCACTGTCTTGGCCACCAAGGATGCAGCAGTGACCCGAACAGAACCCCTACCATTAAGGAATGTGGGGATAGGCAATAAAATAAACTCAGGAGCGAATTATACAATATATCCAAGATTGACAAATGTTATAGGAAAAGCAGCCTATGGAGATAATATGTAAAGGACGGTTAAGGGATTCCAACTTTATACAGAGAGAGGCTCATGGAGACAGTGACGTCTGAGCCAAAACATGAGAGCCACATGGAGTCCTAAAGAAGAGCATTCCAGGGGCTGGGGATGTGGCTCAAGCGGTAGCATGCTCGCCTGGCATGCGTGCAGCCCAGGTTCGATCCTCAGCACCACATACAAACAAAGATGTTGTGTCCGCCGAAAACTGAAAAATAAATATTAAAAAAAAATTTTCTCTCTCTTTAAAAAAAAAAAAAAGAAGAAGCGCATTCCATGCAAGGAGAAGACAAGCAAGGCCAAGAAGTGGGGTGCATGAGGCTCCACCAGGAGGTGGAGAGAGAGTAGAAAAGAGAGGGACAGGAAATATGGTACAGAGAAGCCTGGCTGGGCAGTACTGTGGATGCCCCTGCAAGGGCTGTGCTCTCCATAGGAGTAAGATGGAGACCTGCTGGCCTGAGGTGGGCAGAGGGAGGGGGCAGCACATGGAACCATCGACATCAGTACAGGGTGGTGGTCTTCAATAGGCAGGGTTGTGTCGCAGTCTTCCTTTCTAGGAGCTGTACCCAGAATAAGCCCTGTGCACTAGCCTGACACTTCCACCACATGTCCCACGTGGGGACCAAAGAACCTGCATTTGACAGATAAGGAAATCAAGGATGAGATTAATTCCCCACAGACAGAGGGCCAGGACACAGTCAAGGAGACTGGATCCCTACTGTCAGACCCTGAGTCCTGTGTCTACCTCTCTCTGCCTCCGCTCAAAAGATAAAGCCAAAACTACTCTCTCGTTGCCTATGCCTCTGACCCCTGGGCAGCCCTCTCTTACTTACCACTCCAGTCATTCTGCAGAACTAAGCTGTCCCCAATACACACACAAATACCTGTGTCCATTCACACACACAACAGGACCCCTCCAGACCGGCTGAATGGGCACCTCCCGCACACATGCTGTTCTGTGTCATCACCATCTGCCTCCCCACCCCCAGGGTCCTCTGAATCTGAAGCAGGGCCTGGTCGCCTGAGTTCCTACCTTACCTCTAGGACACCTAAAAGCAAACAGGCAGGGAGTGACCAGGGCCAATATTTAGTAAGTGCTCACAAAGTGCCAGGCACACACTACTGTTGAATCCTCCCCACAATTCTGAGAGGTAGATAATACAACATCCCTGTTATACAGATGAGGAGATTAAGGCTCAAAGAGAGCCACATGCACAAAAGCACAGTGAGCCCATGCAGGGGATGGGCTGAGCCTAGGGTGGAGGCACCCAACAGAACAGAGATGTGGTTACTGAGAGTCTGAACTGCAGCCTCGGCAAAAGAATTATGTTTTTATTTTTATTTAATTTTAATTAATTAAAACTCACACCTGGGGGCTGGGGATGTGGCTCAGGCAGTAGCGCGCTCGCCTGGCATGCGTGTGGCCCGGGTTTGATCCTCAGCACCACATACAAACAAAGATGTTGTGTCCGCCGATAACTAAAAAACAAATAAATATTAAAAAAAAAAAAAAAAAAAAAAAACCTCACACCTGGAGTCTGAAGTAGGAGGAGGGATGGGCCAGTCACCCCGCCTGGATAAGAGAAGCTCCCATGCTACAATCCCTCTCCAACACCCCAACCAGCTCACCTCAGAGAACTGGAGCAGGACTCGGAGGCCCAAACTCACACCTCCAGTTGACTCCAATCCTGACTCTACCACCTCCAGGCTTCACAGATTGCTTCTCTGAACCTTAGCTCCCTCATCTATAAAATGGGATTTAATACCATCAGACAGAGCATATATTTATGTCACCTCAAATTTTTTTGGGGACAACCCCATGTTGTCACGGGAACCCACTGAGATGTGCCTTATGCACAGCTAGGGATAAGACCAGTGCCTGGGGAAAGCAGCAGCAATTACACAAAGGTGAACTCTGAAATCAAGGGCCATCTTGAGCCTCAGTCAGGGTCAGGGAAGTAGGAAGGAATCATCCAGATGACTTTCATCATGCCTACATTAGCTTGTTGAAAATATCATCTAAATAAAAACACAGATTTAAAAAAATAAATAAATAAAAAATAAAAAAAGTAGACATTAAAAGGCCCCTGGATGCCAGCATGAGAAGCTGGGGGAGGGACCCTCCTGCCTCCAAAGCAGAACATGGCCTTCTTCTTTGCCCTCGCCCATCTTCTGAGCCACCACTTAAATCCAGCCAGCTCCCTCTCACACAGTGCCTCCCCACCTACCTGTCTGTCCCTCCTCTTGGGGTCCAAGTCATGGTTCCTCACTATTGTCTGGTTCCTGGGCCCTCCCACCCTCCCATCTCCTGCTACATTGATCAACTCTATGTCACCACCATACCTAGGTCTCTCTCACCTCAGAGCTTTACCTGTGCCGACTCTGCCAGCCCACCCCTTGGGGCTTCCTGCCATGGCCTGCACGCTCCCTCCTCAGGGGAATTCCCAAACCCAGCTCTATATGTTCCCATCCTCCGTACCCTCTGATAGGCTAGGTACCATTCCCAGGCACCCAAAACCACACACGGCAGAACAGGGACTCAATAAATATTTGGTGGTAGACTGGAATACACAAATGACCAAAACCAGCCACGGGCTAGCTCCTATGGCCATTCAGGAATCAGACGTCAAGGCAGGGGAGGGATGTGCCTCCCAGTCTCCTCTCTTCTCCCAGCCTGTAGGGGTCTCTAGGGAAAGGATGTGCCAAGATCAGAGTTGCACAGGCAGTAGGGGTTAGAAAGAAGCAGTCACACCCCACCGCTCAAGCCGGCATCCAAAGGAGGCCTTTCCAGGATGACTGATGCCTACTCTGTGCCAACTGCCTAGGAGAAGAGAAAGCAAGAAAGAATTCATTATAACAACTGTGAGGACCCCAGGAACATTAACCATGATATCTGTCAAAAGAAGATCTGGTCTTATAAAGGCAGGTGGAGCCAGATGTGATGGCACACACCTGTAATCCCAGCTGCTCAGAAGGCTGAATGAAGCAGGAGGATCCCAAGTTTGAGGCCAGCCTGGGTAACTTAGCAAGGCTCTGTCTCAAAGTAAAAAATAAAAAAAGCCGGAGATGTAGCTCAGTGGTATAGTGCCCCTGCTGGGTTCATGCCCCGATACCAAAAAGTGGGGGAGGACAGTTGTAACGAAGATGGAACTGGGTCCAAATTTTCGGTCACTGACACTGACTGATCTAATGTGTCCCTGTACCTCTATCTCCTCCCCTGTAAAATGGGGAGATAATAGTTGCACTGAGTTCCCAGGCTGTGGGACAACTAATGAAGGGAGACACATTCAGCTTCGGAGCCATGTCCAGCATAGAGAGGCCACTCAGCTAACAATTCTCAATAACAACACAGATAGGCTATGTAGCTTTCAGTTCCGCAGTTTCCCATCTACAAAATGGGGTGACAACACTGTCCACCCCCAAGGCTGCCGTACAGGTTGTAAACTAACTGGCTAACTGGTAATGGGGTACTTATCGCAGCTCAGGGTGGGGCCCTCCCAGGTGAGCGCCTCAACTAACAGGTCCCCCACTCTTCCAAGGCTCCAACTTTGAACCCACCCTGCCAATAGACAAGTGCAGGCTGGCTGTCCCCAGAGCCCTTCTCTACTCTCAGATGCCCATCAACCCCAGCCTCCCTTCCCAGAAACAGCAACTCAAGTAAGTCAAGCACTTTCTCAAGAGGCTGATGCTTTCCAAGGCTGGACTTGAACTTTTGATCCTCCTGCCTCAGCCTCCCGCATATGGGGTCAGTGCTCCCTAACACCTTAGCTCCCTAAGCCCTCCCACACCCCGGCTAGGCAGGCCCTTCAGAAGTAAACCAAGGTCCCCGGGGTTCCATGGTAACTAAGGGGTGTCAGAAGCAGAGCTCTCTACCATTAGTTGTCCTCAGCCTGGATTATTAGGCAGTCCGGCGAGGTGAGGGCAGGCCAATAACCCACCAGTCAGTGAGGAGCCTGAAAGCAAGCCAATAAGGGGAACAAGGCAGTGGCAGCAGCCCCAGTCCATTAGGAAAGGGCCCACAGGGTGGCAAGCAGAGGAAGGCTTGGATTTCTGGCCTCACCCTTAGAAACAACATCTGTAGACAAGCTTCCCAGGCAGGGCGGCTGGGCTCGAGGAACTTCCTGCAGGAACCTCTGACATGGAGTCTCTCCTTGGCTGGCTCTGGCGTGCTGTCCCTGCTCAGTGCACTCAAGAGCACCCAGGCCCTACTGTGGGTGCTAAGCTGGCAGTGGGTCCTGTCCCAATGGGGCCAGGCCAAGATCCCCACTCTGTCCCCTCCCATACTCGCTCCCTCCCTCCCTCCTGGTCCTGCTCCGGAGCTGTCTCCCCAGCTGGGCCTCTCGCTGCTTGGCTGGCTATCCAAAAGAGCCTGCCACGGAACCACCCCACCACGCAGCCCAGAGGCCTGATGGCTGAAGGCCTTGCTCTGAGAGCTCAGGAAAGCTGGAGAGGCCCAGACAGGGGTGTTCCTGGTCCTTCAGAAGCCTGAGATTAACTGCAGAAGACACTCCTTCCCATTCCCACTTCCCAGGGGATTTCTGGAACCCCAGGAGGTTTCATCTGAGGGAGGCTCTGTTCCATCCAGGATGATACTCCAGATCAAGCCTCAGAAAACATTAGGGGTCAAGCCCACCTAGGGTTACTGAGCCTCTTCATGTGCTGGAGAGACCCCCCGGGAGCCAGACCACCAAATTCAGCACCTGGAACCAACACTTCCAGTTGGGAGACCCAGAGCAAGTTAGAGGGTCTCACTGCTGTCAGGTGGGAAGTGGAGCTGATTCCTTAAGTCTGCAGGGTCTTCACCTAGGTCGTGCTATGGCCCCTTCCACAGCACTCCTTCACTGCCACGGGGAGGCCACCCTTGACTGTCCAGCTAAAGCAGAGTTAACATTCCTACCCTTCCTTCCCCTGATGCCCACTTATCTTGCCTTTATAACACCAACCACAACCTGATGTGGCACTGCAGATCCACAGGCTGGGCACCTGTCTTCACTGGAGGGTGCCCCCAGGAGGCCTGGTCTTTCCAACTCTCCAGCAGCACTGAGCATATCACAGGTCCACAAGCTGAGCAGAGGGCACAATCTGCAGCAAGACTGTTTCTATCAATGTCTGCAGTTCTGCATTATTTGCCATCCACCCAGCTGGCTGCGTTAGGGAGGGGTGGGTGGAAAAGCCAGCCCATTGCCCCTCGCCTTGCTCCCCAAAGGTAACAGCCATGGGCCCTAGGGAACACAGTGTGAAAACCACAGAAAAGGGAGGTGACCATTGGGCCTCTGCCAGTCGTAAGGCAGTGATTCCGCTCAAGGGGGAAGTGGGAGGCATGTGAAACTCCCTGCCCAGCTCAGTCAATGTACCCACCTCCAGGGAGAAGCCTGAGAACCTCTCATGGTGGAAGTCACCTTCTAACTAAAATTTGCCCAGGCTGCTCCAAACTCCTCTTCTGGCAGTCTACCAGGACCTGAGGGAGCTAGGCCCTGCCACCCCTAGCCCCTGACTCCCCTCATGGGCTCCGCCCAGTCACACAGGCCCCTGTGCGGTCCATTCCTGCACCTCACCCAGTCGTCCTCCCTTTGGACCTAACCACTGTGGGTGCCCCCACCTGGAAGGCTGTTCCTTCACTGATTCCACAGGACCACCTGCCTGTCTGATATCAGCTCCCAGGTCCTCCCTGCCACCATGTATAAGGGAGCTCCCCATAAGTCTCCATCATCTAATCTGAATTTGCTGCCTGGCATCTAAACTATTCCATGCTTAGTCACCTGTTTTACACTGTTCTCCCTCAGCTCCACGAGGTTAGGAATTTTGATGAGTGTACCCCCATATCCCCAGTACCTAATGCAAGGCCAGGCAGAGTAGAGGCTCAATAAATGGTGGTGGATGAATGAAATACTTTCCCAGCTCAAGGACCTCAGGATAAAATCCATACCTCTCACCTGGGTCCCACAGGCTCTTCCAGGACTCTCCCTACCAACTCCCACCCTTGGTGTCACTCTAGGAGCTATGGTGGAGAGCTAGGCATAGTGGCACAAGCCTATAATTTCAGTGATTTGGGAGGCAGAGGCAGGAGGATCACAAGTTTGAGGCCAGCCTCAGTAACTAGGTGAGACCCTGTCTCAAAATAGAAAATAAAAAGGGCTAGGATGTAGCTCAGTGGTTGAGTGCCCTGGGTTGAATTCCTAATGCTACCATTAAAAAAAGAAAGAAAGAAAAGCACGTGGAGAAGGGTAAGCACACAGCCTGACATCTAGAAAGATCTAGAATGTTTATCTAGGAAGGGCTCAGGGCAATAGCTATAGGTAAGAGAGAAGGGGCCTGGGAGCTGCGTTTGTCAGCTTTTACTTGATTGTATGCCCACCACACACCATTTCTGATCTGGAAAATGGAGATGCTGATGCTGGCCCCGCCCTCTTCCTAATGTTTTCTGACATGGTCCTGTGAACTAGCAAGGGCCTTCAATGACCTAGCAGGAATGATAAAAACTAGAACTGCTGGCATACCTGGGGGTGCATCTGTCTCTGTCATCTGTCCTAAGTAGAGAGAAGAGGAAGCAGTTACTGCAGGCTTACTGTTCTGCCCACAGAATCCTGGGACGCCGGAGGGGATGCAGGGTGCAGGGTGGGCAATGCAGGATGCCTCAGTCCTGCACATAGTAACACAGTCGAGGTCACCAACTGGGACATCCACAGATCCAGGTACCACAGTAGGCACTTCTCAGGGATTAACTCACCAAATCCTCACAACAGCCTGAGGTGGGGGTGGGGGCCTTTCTGAGTCCACTGCCTGGAGATGTGTGCTGTATCCTAGGAAACTGCCAAAAAGTGACACTGCCAGAACACACACCCATGCCCATGTCCCCACCATTCCTCTAACAGATCCCCAGTAGTTGTGTCACCACCTGCATAGTTCTCTTGCTGAATCCTGCTCCTAGCACACATCTGCCTGGGCTAAAAGAAGCCCTAGCTCAACTCCAGGAAGACACCAAGTTTCCCCAGAAATGCTGGACTCCATAAGCAGGAGTCTTCATGGCAATCCAGGCTTAGGAGAAAGGGAAAAAAAATGCCTAGGGCAGGGGCCAAGGGGACAGAGACCCACTTCAGCATGGAACCTGCTGAGCAATGATGTATGTGCAGTACCAGAGTATAACTACCTGGGGTTGCAACCACAGCCTGGCCTCCCAGGGTCTGGCAAGACCTGGGGGAAGGCAATTCCTCCTCCAAGCCTTCTACACACAACACACACAAACACCAAATAAAGCCCCAAGCCCAGTGCCAGGCAGGGTATCCACTCACAAAAGCCACTACCTGTGGGCATGGTGGCACACACCTGTAATTCCAGCTACCAGGAAGGCTGAGGCAGTAGGATTACAAGTTTGAAGCCAGGTGGAGGAGGAACTCTGTGAGACCCTGTCTCAAGTTAAAATTTTTTTTTTTTAAAAAAGGACTGGTGATGTAGTTCAGATATAGAGCACCCCTGGGTTCAATCCTCAGTATGGCCAAAAAAAAAAAACACCACTGCCCAGTTACCAATTACTCATTGACAAAAGGACCACTGTGGGGCAAACATGAGCCGAGAGTTTACATCCCAACTACACCATTTCCAGACCTTAGGGAAGTGGTTTCGCTTCACAGTGAGTGCCTCATTTCCTTGTCTGTAAAATGGGCATCACCCTACCTTATTCATAGAATTCTATAAAGTAGGTATAACAATAAATTTTGAAACTTAAATGAAGTCTCTTAAATAAAGTTGCGTGACCATATGTGCAAAACACCTGTCACATGTCCAGCATGGAGGCGAATGCTCAATAAACACTAATTATCCACTCATTCTGGAAATGGTGCCTCTCTGTACCTCAGTTTCCTCATCCAAAAGTGCCTGTCACTCTAGAACACTAGTGTTCAGCAAGTTAACCTACGTGAACTATCCTTAACATAACGTGGCACAGAGAATTCACTCATTTAATGTCAGGCATCAATTTCAGGTTATTTTTTTTTATTGCTGTTAACCCGATCCAGTGAACCCTCTAAAAGTTAGTAGGAGAAGACTAGAGGAACAAACCCTGAGTGTAGAATAACCCTAGAGAGCACTGCTTCACATGACTCCGGGATCTGTCTCTCCAGGAACCACGACCCATGGAGGCCAGTCAGCTTGGAAGCCACGGGCTATAGACCACAGGCAACCATCTGCCCCCTTGACCATTCATCAGCCCAGTCAGCAGGATCAATCAGGGACTTCAGCCAGTCCAACCTGAAATCCAGACCCAGGGCAAAGGTTATAGGGCAAGTCAAGGTCACAAGTTGGCCTAGGGAGCAGTGGCCACACACTTTTAGAGCTGTCTGCTCCAAACACCCATCCAGTGACTACAAAGAGAAACCAAATCTATGAAGGATCTGACTGTCCCAAACCTTTCAGAGCAGCATTTCTCCCTGAGCTCTGGGCCAGGGAACCCCCCATCCAGGTCCCCTTGGCCTATGCGGAGAGGAACAGCTGGGAAAACAGCTCTCAGCCTCACCGTGAGGCCAACTGTTATCACCGAACTGGTAGGGAGCGTAAACATGACTGGCAGCTGGGCTGGTAACCAGGAGACATAAACACCAAGGTGGTGCCAGGATGGAGGAGCTTGCAGTGGTGCCCACCAAGGATGAACTCAGGCAGGACGAACTCTGGCTGCTTCTCTGGGAAGGGAAGAGTGAATAAGATTGAAAAGGAGCCCAATCAGAGGTCCTAAGTGCTCCAGCCCAGGCCTCTGCTAAGCCCCAATTCGTCTTCAAATAAGAGAAAAAGAGTCTTAGAATCCTAAGGATCGAGATGTCCCCTGCTACCCTGCCCTAGGGGAGAGTGTCCCTCCAAACACTCCTTTCTCCCAAGTCTTAACAAGCAGGTCCTGGGGCAGCTCCTCAAATATAAGCCCAACACCCTCTCCCCTCCCTAATAAGGAACCTAAGGCTCAGAAAACTTACGTGATTTCTAAGACCTATTATCCCCACTCCCCGGAAGGAATAAATTTGCCAAAGGATGTCCCACACACCTTAAAAAGAAATAATCTGAGCAGATTCTGGAGTCCAGAGCAAACAACACCGTGGTTCAAAGGACCCCAGTAACCATCAGTTCTCCCCAAAATCATTAATAAAAGTTCAATCAAGAGTGAGTTCCACGTAAAAGCCCACCACTACACATTAAATACGGAAAGCAGAAGCTCCTTCTCACCACTCGGTATCACAGCTCTATCAAAATACACCCCTAAACACCCACCTGGCCCGTCCTGCCCCCTGTTCCTCGTCCCCTCTCCCTCCCTGATCCAGACGGCCCCACCACTGACACACTTGGTACAGGCCCCTCTCCAGAAGCCCCACTCCTCTAAATGCACTATAGGAACGGCTCTTAAGCCCCCAGATAACACAGTCCTCGACACTAGACCCCGTGAGCACCCTCAAGGGTTCGGTCCACTCCGGTTCGGCCCTCAGCCCCCTCAGGGGTTCGGCCCTCGCAGGCCTGGTGAGCTCCCCAGCCGCCACAGCTGCGCAGCTCGCCACCCCCGCCCCCAGCCCCTCTGGGCTAGTCCCCCCGCCCCCGCGCAGCCACCCCCACTCAGTTCCGGAAGGGGGGGTTCGAGGACTCGGTCCCCGCCCGGCGGGCAAGGGTGGTACGGCCCAGCGCGGCACCGCGGGGGGCCCGGACGCGACCATCGCGGGGGGGGGTGCGCTCGGGGACACGCGCTGGCGCACTCACCTGTCACCGGCGGCCGCCCAGCCTCTCCGGCAGGGCTCTACCCGCGCCCATCGCCACGCTGCGCTAGCTACAGCTCCTTGTGTTTTCTGGCGGCGGCGGCGGCAGCGGCAGCGGCGATGCCTTCCCCGAGCCAGGCCCAACGGCTCGCGCGGCGCGGCCCCCCCGCCCCCTCCCCCCAGCCCCCGCCCCCTCCCCCCAGCCCCCGCTTGCCGCCCCCTCCCACCCCCTAGCCGGAAATACCGCCTTCTCCCGCCACAAACAGGAACTGACGTACAAAGAACGAGGGATGGCCTTGGACTGGGCCACGGCGCAAGCGCAGGGAAGGGAAAGAAGCCGGCCCACAGCCGGGCGCCTGCGCTCGTTGGGCAGTTTGGGTCTGTGTGGCTAAGAAAAGGGCCTGGCCTAAAGGAGAGGTAGGGCAGCGCAGGCGCCGTAGAACTCGGACGCCTGCTTTCTCTAGAGGCCAGCCACAGAAAAAATTTCCCGGCAGCCCCCGGTCCTTATTTACATACGCTTTGATCTGCTCCGCTCTCGCCTGTACTCCTAGTTCCGAGGCTCTTAAAGAGCCCAGGAGCCGAAGTTGGAAGGTTCTTTTTCAGCGTGCCAGTCATGGTTGAGCTCAGGCTCTGAAGCTACACAACCCCAAAATTTGAGTTTCCTCTTTTTCAGTGACTGTGGGCAGACGGTTTTCTGTGCCTCAGTTTCCACATCTGCAAAATGGAAACAATCACAGTAGCATCAGTGGGCTGTTGAACTACTTTAAGTAAACAGAACGATTTTTATCAATATGACAATCTCTCATTCCAAAATCTATATCCAAATAAATATGGGCTGTATATCTTTTTTTGTGGATCAACTTGGGCCCACAAAAGTCTTAAAATCGCCCTGCTAGAAAAGAGATTTAAACGGATCGCGGCCCCATGTATTTGCTAGTGTACCAGACAATTGAAAGACCTCTGGCTCCCAGTCCCTTCTCATCGTTTGGGAGAGGATTGCTACCTTCTGAATTTGGGTTTCACCCTGCCAAAAAGCTTGGCAAGTATGCACCGGTGAGCGAGAAAAATGGCTCCAAGCTCTATCCTGGGTCCACCTCTGTGACAGGGTCTCAGGCAAGTCTCACCCAGGGCTAGGCTTTAGTTTCTCCAAAGGTCAACTAATACTGGTACTAGCTCTTAGTTAAGGAATTTCCAACTTGGAATTCACTTGCTCCTCTGTATTCCTCTATTCCTCTTTTCCTTTTCTTTTTTTTTCCACCAGGGATTTAACCCAAGGGCACTTAACCACTGGGCCCACATCCCCAGCCCTTTTATTTTTTGAGACAGGGTCTCACTAGGTTGCTTACAGACTCACTATGTTGCTGAGGCTGGGTATGAACCTGCAATCCTCCTGCCTCAGCCTCCCTAGCTGCTGGGATTACAGGCATGTACCATCACGCCCAGCTGTGTTCCTAATTTCTGAACTTCCCTCCTCAGGGTTGATAATTCTCACCAATGCCTCTGAGATCTCTCACCATTTGGGTATATTACTGTCTGGTGACAAGTCTGTCTCACAACACAGGGAGCCCCCACGAGAGGAGAGACCAAGACTCTCAGTCATCACTGTGTACTCAGCACTGCCCCTGCAAGTCCTGCAGGGAGTGGGCTCTTAAGGAATATTTAAGAATTAGCTCTGGGGCTGGGGTTGTGGCTCAGCGGTAGAGCGCTTGCCTAGCACGTGCAGGGCCCTAGATTCAATCCTCAGCACCACAAAAAATGAATAAATAAAGGTATTGTGTCCAACTACAACTAAAATAAATAAATAAATAAATAAGAATTAGCCTACTCTAGACCAGTTACTGTGGCCTACCCTCTTCATTCTCATCAGTGCCAAATAATTCACAGCCCACCGTTTCCCTCCCTCTGAGTCTCCCTGGGCTAACCCTTTTAGGGCACCTGGTGAATTACAACACACTAAGACCTCACTGAAACCTTCCATGTGCTTATGTATAAACTCTTTGGGGAAACCTGTCATCAAGGACAATGGCTTTCAAACTGTTTATTTGAAGACCTATTACATCCATGTGTAGATTTTCAGAATAATGAAACTAGAATATCACCAAATGTATTTACCCTCATGTATGGTACACTCTAATATTTAATATTCTTTTAATTTTTTCAATATTGAGACCTTGCTGAACTTATTTTATGAGCCACTAATGGGTTTGAACCTTTCTATTTGAAGATGGGCAGGTTCTAGTCACATCTTTCCTGTGTTCTTGTCAAAATAACTTTCCTTTTCTGGACTTTGCCTTTCCTTATTGGAAAATAGTATTAATGGCATTTATTTAGCATTTATTATGGCCAGGTTCTGTGTCTAATACACTCCTACTGATGCTACCCTGTTGCTATCTACACAGTAATCTTGAGGATGAAGTGCAATGGTTAAAGGGTTAGCTCAAGTTCCCAGGACAATTTAGGGATAGAGATAGAGACTCAGACTGTCAGATACCAGAGCCTGTGCTTTTAAGTCACATCATGCTGGAAAACAGAAAGTACAGGCCCTACTTCTTGGGCCCACAAAAGTCTTACTACTTCTGGGCCCTCTTCTGCTTCAGCAAACCACCTAATTATTGTTTGAGGGCCTCAGTCTTTCGATTTCAACATCAAGGGTGATGGAAGAGAAAATTCCCTAAAACCCAAATTTGTTCTTTTCCCTCTAATCTAGTCTATGAACTCCTGCCCATAACTATAAACATGGGTTGCACATACATTATTTGGGGGGTGGGGGTGAGATTTCAGATGAAATCTTGATTAACAACAAAAAAGATTAAGGATCCTTCCCTGAGGGATAAGGAGGGTATTTTCTCAAAGCCTCCTACTGTCCCAGGAGAGAAGAGATCAGGCCCCAGAGCCTGTTTCAATCCTTGCCACAGAAAACAGTTTCCCAATGGTGACTGGACAAGCTGCATGGATCAGCCACAAAGAACCTCTTAGCACTCCATCCCTGTGAGGTCTAGGAGTCAAAGCCTGGCAGTGATGGAGGATGCCATTAGGAGAGAACCTTCCCTTCCCTTCTACGTGGGCAATCAAGAGATACAACCAGGAGGAATGAGAATCCCCCCCTTTCTCACCCTAGTAAAGCGTTTGGGGGTTGCAGGGAGCAAGTCCACAGCGTTGATTACATTATTGAGTCTGGAACTTTTCATTTTAATCTAAAGTATTTTAAAGAGGTCCCCATGTTATAAAGAATCATTGAAACAATATCTTCAAATCCCCAGCCAGAAGTCACTAAGCTCCCCCAGTGCTACTGTATTGGGAAGATCTTTTTAGAGTAATGTTATGTGTTTGGCAGAAGTACAGATAAGCCTCAGGGATTATGTTGGTTCCAATTTCCTCGTTTATAAAATGTTTCAAACTCTTTCAAAATTGTTAATAGAAGACACCATCACATTTCTTGTTTTCTTTTTTTGTATGGGGTATTTAACCCAGGAGGATTTTACCACTGTGCTCCATCCCTCAGCCCTTTTTGAGACAGGATCTCACTAAGTTGCTTAGGGCCTCACTTAGTTGAGGAAGCTGGCATTGAACTTGTGATCCTCTGTCTTAGCCTCCCGAGTCACTGAGATTCAGGCATGCATATAATGCCTGGTTTTACACACTCCATCTTGTCATACATCAGAGATTCCCAGTTTAAGCAGCTGTGCTAGGTTGATGCACTTTAGTGCAGACTTTTGGGAGGAAGTTTTCTCAACTATCATTAAGACTGAACACCTTACCAACGTGCTTCAGAGACACAGATGGCTTCCCATCCATGTGAATAAGAATCAAAGATTTTACCATGGCCTCAGGGCCCTATACAGGCTGCCCCTGCATGTTTTTTAACATCACCTCAAACTACTCCTGCCTGGACCCATGTTGCAGACACACTCACCTCCCCTGGTTCCTGCAGAAAGACAAGCTTGAGCACAGATTGGTCCCTGTGCCTGAACTCTTCATTGTCCCCAGCCCCATCCTGATCCTTACATGATTGGCTCCTTACCTTTCACGACTCAGTCCAAATTTCACCTCTTAACCTTAGCTCGGTACCCCAAATCTGAAACAGCCTTGCTGTTACTATCTTGTTAGCATGTTTGAATCCCCTGTACAGATGTAACCCTAAAAGATACTTTGTTCATTTTGTAGCTTTCTTTTCACAAACCACTATACAAATATGCCTGTAAGGGTGAAGGCCTTGTCTTGAGCATCACTATCATCCCAGTCCACAGTACAATGCCTGGCACAGAGTCAGGACACAGGGATCAAAATATAGTTTTTGACTGAATATGGTTTTAATAAGGTTAAAGCTCTGTACTGGTATAATTTTTATTATACATCTGAACTGGTAAACTCCTGAAGAATTGAAATGAACAGTAAAGTATCTTCCCAGCCTTTATTGAAGAATTTCCATGTATCAGGCACAGTATTAGGAACTATATCCACATTTTTACTTTTTTTCTTTCTTTTTATTTATTTATTTATGTTTGGTATTGGGATTGAACCCAGAGGTGCTTAACCACTAAGCCACTTCCCAAGCCCTTTTTAATATTTTATTTAGAGACAGAGTCTCCCCAAGTTGCTTAGGGCCTTCCTAAATTGCTAAGGCTGGCCTCAAACTTGAGATCCTCCTGCTTCAGCCTCCCAAGTCACTGGGATTATAGGCATGCACCACCAAATTCAGCTCCACAACATCTTTACATGTTCTTTAGGCAGAAGTCTCTAAGGCTGATTTTGCAGAAGTAAACATAGACCCAGAGAGGGGCAATCCCCTGCTAAAGATCACACAGCCAGAATGTTGTGGCTCCCAGATTATCTTCAAAGATATCTCAGATAAAGCCCAACCTTCTACCTGCAGCACAGGACTCCTTTATGTGGGTCCAGATTTGAGATACAGCAAAGTCTCCTTTGTGTTAAGCTAAAGTAGGTAATTTTAAAACAGTGAAATACCTAAAAGTCTACCCTATTATGAAAAATTAAAATATCAACCATTTTTTTTTTCATATAATGTCATCAAGAAGGGAAGCTGGATGCTGTGGCACTTGCCTCTAATCCTAGGTTCTTGGGAAATTGAGGCAGGAAAATCTTGAGTTCAAGGCCAGCCTGGATAACTTTGCAAGAGCCTGCTTTATAATGAAATAAACAGGGCTGGGATATAGTTCAATGTACAACACCCCAGGGTTCTATCCCCAGTACTTCAAAAACAAAGAAAATAATTTCTCAGATACTGGAATGATTTATTAACTCTATTCACACTACTGCCACAAGATGGCACCACACAAGCTGGCCATCCCTGCTTGAAGGTATCAAGACTGATTTTTTTAAATATATGTATTTACTTTTTGGGTTGTAGTTGGACACATTATCTTTATTGATTTTATGTGGTGCTGAGGACTGAACCAAGGTCCTTGCACATACTCAGCGTGTACTCTACCACTGAGCCACATTCCCAGCCCCTAGGTGTCAAGACTTTCTAGAGCAATTGTGGGGACCCTGGTCCCCTCCCTGTTACTTCAACATTCATTGTACAAAAGGAAGTTCTTATATGACACCTAAATGCAACATCTGATTCTAAACTGCATTCTAAGTCGGAGGGGGAATAACAATAAGGAACATTCTTCAGACGGATGATGAAATTGGAACAATAAATATGAATTTGAGTACCGTTTCTCTGTTAAATTTATTTTTCTTTTTGTTCTGTTTTGTTTGTGATGTTAGGGATGGAGCCCAGAGCCTCCACCATGCTAGCTAGGTGAGTGCTCTACCATCGAGCTACCTCCGCAGCCCAATTTCTTGATTTTGATAGCTGTGCTGTGCTTATGAAAGAGAATGTTCTTGGACTGGGGGTGCTCAGTGGTAGAGCACTTGCCTAGAATGTGCATAAGCTCTGGGTTTTTTCCCTAAACGCCCCCCAAAAAAGAGGATGATCAAGGTAAAGGGAGCATGATGTTCTCTGACTTAACTCTCAAATGTTTCAAATCAGGACTTGCATACATATGTAATTGTTTCCTTATGCAGGGGAGAATTGCCAACAGTTAAGACAAGCAGCGCAAATTGTAAACAACTAACCAATCAGGGTATAGATTTGTTACTTTTCTTTTTTTCTCTTTATTGGTACTCCAGATTTAACCCAAGGGCTCTTAGCCACTGAGCCACATCCCCAGCCCTTTTTGGTTTTCATTTAGAGACCGGGACTCACTAAGTTGCTTAGGGCCTTGCTACGTTGCTGAGGCTGGCCTTAGACTTGCCCTCCTTCTATCTCGGCCTCCTGAGTCCCTGAGATCACAGGTGGGCACCACCACGCCTGGCTTGTTCCTGCCTCTTTTCTAAACATTTACAATTATATTAAAATAAAAAAGCTCTCTCTTTTTTTTAACAGCCTATAAGAATGTCATTAAAGGGTTCTTTAAATGGTGGTGCCAATGCCAGTGCCGAAAACCATCAATTTCAGAGATAAAGCTAGATAGCTCTATGTGCCTGGCACAGCTTTAAGCCCTTCACACTAATGGATTCATTCGATTCTCATAACCATTCCATGGGGGAGGTGCTATTATTAATCCTCCCATTTTAGTGCAGAAGAAATTGAAACAGAGAGGTTGAATAATTTGTTCAAGATCACACAGTTGTAGAGCTTAGGTTCTTAATAATAATACACTGTCCAGAAGGCCAATCAAGGCAGATGCAGGCTTCAGAAGGGTGAGGCGGAGGATCACAAGTTCTAGGCTGTGGCAAGATCCTATCTCAGGGAAGGGGGGGAAAAAGAGATAAGAAAGCTGGGGATGTAGTTCAGTAGTAGGGTGCCCCTGGGTTCAATCCCCAGTACCCCCCACAAAAAAAAAAAAAAGCCAAACAAGGGGCTCAGTGGTATGTGGGCTTAGCACATGTGGGCCCTAGGTTCAATCTGCAGCACTAAAAAATAAAAATTAAAAGGTAAAGAAGACCAAATAGTTGCCAGAAAATGTGATACTGGGGCTATTGATAACCACAGTACAAAATATAAAGGGATAGAGAAGGCAGCTGTAGGGGAAAACTTTGCTAAAACAAATGTAGGTTGATGTGTTCTGAATCTCCTGCCTCAAATGCACATTTAATCCATATTGTTTAACCAAAATAAAACAGCAGGAAAAATAAAATAGGGAGATAAGGTGGCTGCTGAGTATAATGTGATTGAGCCCATTAACCATTATTATGGAGGAAAAATCAGAATGTTCCTCAAACAAATCTGGTTATTATCAATGTCCACTTTTAAATACACAAATGGCATAGATTCAAACTTATTTTTAATAAGTACTTTTTAGTTGTAGTTGGATACAATACCTTTATTTTATTTATTTATTTTTATATGGTGCTGAGGATTGAACCCAGGGCCTCTCATGTGCTAGGCCACCACAGTTGAGCCACAACCTCAGCCCCATAAATTCAAACTTATAAAGCATAGGTACACTTCCCTTTGACCTTTACAATTTTACCCCTGGGCATTTACCCTATGGGTATGTTCACACATGAACAAAATATAGCGTGCATAAGAGGCACTGTCTCTAATAGCAAAGCATGAGGAAACCAACCATCTAAGTGTCCACAGTATAATGACAGTTAAACACACCATAGTGCGTCCACTTGAGGGAATACTATGCAGTTATTTTAAAAGGAAGTTTTTTTCCAATAAGCATACTAAAAGGCATTTAATAACATTTAACAGTATTAGCCATCAGGGAAATAAATGCATATCAAAACCACAATAATAAGCTACCACTTTGTACCAGGATAACTATAATAAAAAATTCATCCGGTCACAGTGGCACACGCCTGTAATCCCAGCATCTTGGGATGCTGAAACAGGAAGAGCAGAAGTTCAAGGCCAGCCTCAGCAATTTAGTGAGGCCCTTAGCAACCTATTGAGAACCTGTCTCCAAATAAAAAGTGCTGGAGATGTGGCTGAGTGGTTAAGCACTCCTGGGTTCAATCCCTGGGAAGGAAGGAAGAAAGAAAGAAAATGAAGGGAAGGGAGAGGAAGGAAGGAGGGAGGGAGGGAGACAGGGAGGAAGGAAGGAGCTCACTGGTAAAGCACCTCTGCATTAGATCCCCAGTATCCCCCAAAAAAGTTCACTAGGGATAGAACTTAGCATGTTAGCATGTGCTTAACATGCTTGAGACCTGGGTTGGATCCCCAGCACCACAAAAACGAAACAAAAAAACTTAAGTAATAATAAATATTGGCAAGAATGTAGAGAAATTGGAACCCTCATATACTCCTGATAGAAAGGTTAAAATGGTCTAGATTCCCTCAAATGGTTAAAAACAGAATTACCAATGAACCAAGAATTCCAATCCTGATATCTGGCCAAAAGAATTAAAATAGGAGCTGGGAATGTAATTCAGTGGGAGAGTACTTACCTATCATGAGCAAAACTCTGGGTTCCATCCCCAGAAACCACCCCCCCAACACACACACACTCAAATTGAAAACACATCCAAGATAGAGCTGGGCACAGTGGCACACATCTGTAATCCCAAAGTTTAGGAAGCCGAAGCAGGAGGATCGCAAGTTCAAAGCCAGCTTCAGCAATTTAGTGAGGTCCTAAGCAACTCAGTCAGACCCTGTCTCTAAATAAAATATAAAAAAGGTCTGGGGATGTGGCTCAGTGGCTAAGCACCCTGGGTTCAATCCCTGTACCAAAAAAAAAAGGTCCAAGATAGGATGGATGGCACATGCCTAGAATCCAGGAACTTGGGAGTCTGAAACAGGAGATCACAAGTTCAAGGCCAGCCTCAGCAACTTAGGGAGACTCTGTCTCACAATAAAAACTAAAAAAGGCCGAGGATATAGCTTAGTGGTAAAGCACCCCTGGATTAAATCACCAGTACCACAAGAAAAGAAAAAAGTACAACTCACACATGAATACTTATAGTAGGGGCATTGTTCATAATAGCCCCAAAGTGTAACAACCCAAACTGATGAATGGGTAAAAAAAATGGTGATATACATTCCATACAATGGAATATTATTCAGCCATATAAAGGAATACATGCTAAAACCTGAATGAACATTGAAAACATGCTACATGAAAAAAAAAAAAAAAACATGCACAAAAGGCCATATATGGTACAATTCATTTATATATGTCCAGAATAGGCAACTCTATAGAGATGAAAAACAGATTAATGATTGCTGAGGGGCGGGGGAGGGGCAAAGATGGAAGACTTGGGGAACGGTGTTTAGTGGGTGTAGGATTTTTGGGGGGAGGATAATGAAATGTCCTAAAATTGGTGATGGCTGCCCAGCTCTGAATAACTAAAAGCCAGTGAATTGTGCACTTTAAATAGGTGAATTGTCTGGCTTGAAGATTATATGTCAATATAGTGTTTAAAGGGAAGCTCTTTACATACTGTTATGATCTCTAAAATATATTAAGTGAAAAAAAAGTAAAACACAAACAATTATTTATGCAACTGAGTGGGAAAATACAGCTGTTTGTATAGGTCAGGATATTTCTGGAACGCACAGAAAGCTCCAGTAATAGAAATTGGTTCTAGAGAGGGAAACTGGAGAAATGAGGGACCCAGAGTAAGAGAGGGAATTGCTAGTTTTTAATTAAGAGAGATTTAGAAAAGCATAAAGAATAACACAATGTATACCCACGTGCCCTCCACCTGCCTGTATTTTTTTATTGTACTGGGTGTGAACTGAGGAGTGCTTTAACCACTGAGCCAAATCCTTAGACCTTTTTTTTTTTTTTTAAAGTTATTTCTTTTTCTTTTTTAATTTATTTTTTAGACCATAAGTTTAAGATCAGGCTCAGCAACTTAGCAAACTCTTGTCTCAAAATAAAAAATAAATAAAATATCTTTATTTTATTTATTTATTTTTTTATGTGGTGCTGAGGATCGAACCCAGGGCCTTGCACTTGCTAGGTGAGCGCTCTGCCGCTGAGCCACAACCCCAGCCCCTAGACCTTTTTGTTTTCTTTAATTTTGAGACAGGGTATCGCTAAATTCTGAGAGTCTCACTAAATTGCTGGTCTCAAACTTGCAATCCTCCTGACTCACCCAAGTTTCTGGGATTACATGTGTGTGCCACCAGGCCCAGCCCTCACCACCTGCCTTTAAAGGTCATTACTAGTTGGGTGCTGGAGGTAATACCTGAATTCAGGAGCCCGAATCAAAGGATCATAAGTTTAAGATCAGGCTCAGCAACTTAGCAAACTCTTGTCTCAAAATAAAAATAAAAAGGGCTGTGAATGTAGCTCGACAGTAGAACACTTACCCAGCATGAGTGAAGCCAGTTCAATATCCAGCAACACAGACACACACACAAAATGTATACTGTTGTTCAATCTCCATGTGTCCCTCTCCAATCACATGCCAGCTACCCCTGGAGGGAACTATTGTCCTACATTTGGGGTTTATCTTTCCCATGCATTTTATATATTTACTATACTTTAAGTATCCCTAATCAATACTGCATGTTAAACTATACATATTTTTTTACAATTGTTTTTTTCACGTAATATTTCGACTCATTCATATTGATACGTGCAATGTTAGTTTGTTTTCTTTGCTGTATAATATTCTATTCGGTATATAATATATCCAACATTGATGCCTAATTTTCCAAGATGGCCATAATGCAATTTCTCATCCCACATGCTCTTATTACTGATGCTCCTCTCACTGAGTGGTAAAGTCTATGATCCCTCCTGTGAATTTGAGTGGGCCAGTCACTGTGGCAAAAGTAGAGCAATGCAACTTTCAACGCCACATTAGAAGAGACAATAGTTTCCTCTGGTTCTTGAGAAGCTCCCTCTTGGAATCTAGCTGCCACGTTATAAGGAAGCCCAGGCCATATGGAGAAGCCATGCATAGGCATTCTGGTCAATGGCACACACTGAGGTCCCAGCTTAGTACTAGCACTGGTTATCACCAAATATGTGAAGAATCTTTAAGAGGACACCAGCCCCAGCTAACATCTTTCTGCAAACACTTGAGAGACAGTAAGTGACAACAGCCTAATTGAACCCAGTAAACCCCCATCACCATAAAAAATTTTTTTAAAAATGATTGTTGATTTAGGCAACTAAGATTTGAGGTGATTCGTTAGGCATTGGACAACTGGACTCTGTCACATTCTGTCCTTTCTCCAGTTGATGGATATTTAGGTTGTTTGCAAGTTTATGCTACTACAAATAGTACTTCTATAAATACTTTTATACATGTCTTTGTGTGTATGTGGAAGTTTTTCCAGGGTACATTCCTAGGAGAAAAATTGCTGGGTTGGAAAGGAGAGTATGTCAACCTCAACTTTTCATAGCCCATCAAATTATTTCCAAAGTGGTTGGCACAAAGTTATGTCCCGTCAGCAGTATATATACTCTCGTTATCCAAATCTTCCCTGACACTTGAGACTTAGATTTTTGCCAGTCTACTGAGCACAGGATGGACTTATTGTGTATCTTTCCCCCCCCCCCTCAGTACTGAGGATTGAATCCAAGGATGTTCAACCATTGAGTTAGTTACATTCCCAGCTTTTTTTTTTTTTTTAAACAGAGTCTCATTAGGGGGCTGGAGATGTGGCTCAAGCGGTAGCACGCTCGCCTGGCATGCGTGCGGCCCGGGTTCGATCCTTAGCACCACATACAAACAAAGATGTTATGTCCACCGAAAACTAAAAAATAAATATTAAAAAAAAAATTCTCTCTCTCTCTTTCTCTCTCAAAAAAAAAAAAAAAAAAAAACAGGGTCTCATTAAGTTGCTGAGACTGGCCTTGAACTTGCAATCCCCCTGCTCAGCCTCCTAAATTGCTGGGATTACAGGTGTGCACCACTATGTCCAGCACTGTGTATCCTTTTGAACCTTTGAATTGTGTACTGTTTGCATGAATTAATTCAAGATAAGTACTTCAATGTATGTGAATAAGTGCTTTTCTGTTTTAAACATGTGGTACATATTTGGGTTCCATATTAAGATTTCATTTTTTAAAAAAAGAAGATATGCTAGTAGCAAAAACTATATTTCACAACTAGACATTTGTGTGTCTCTCTCTCTCTCTCTCTGGTGCTGGGGACAAAACCCAGGGCCTCATGCATGTTAACCATGCACTTTATTACGGAGCAACACCCCCAGCCCAAATATCTTAGTTTCTAATACTGTTCAGCAATAAAAGCAATTGGGCTCCTTGAAGACAGGGCCAACTCTAGGACCAGGGCAGGAAACACACAAGATGAACTGTAATCCCAGAGGCTCAGGAAGCTGGGGCAGGAGGGTTGGAGTTCAGGGACAGATTCAGAAACTTAGGGAGGCCCTGTCTCAAAATAAAAAATAAAGCAGGTAGAAGTACGTCAAGTCAAAGAGACACAATAGCCAACTGAAAGAGCTCCGATGGCCAAGCCCAGAATAATGAAAGAAGGAAAAAAAGTCACATAGGTTTATAACTTAGAGTAAAATAAATATCCATGAGTCTGGATAAATAAATATAGCCAGGCATGGTGGCATATGCCCATAATCCCAGAGACTTGGGATGCCAGGGAGGAGGATAACAAGTTGAGGCCAGCCTTGACAATTGGGCGAGACCTTACCTCAAAATCAAACAAAACAGAAGCTGGGAATGTAGTTCAGTGGTACAGTGTCCCCACTTAATTTAATTAATTAACAATGCTTGGTTGATTTTTTTTGGGGGGGTGTGGTATTGGGGATTTATTTATCACAGAGTTACATCTCCAGCCCTTTAATTTTTATTTTGAGGTAAGGATCTCTTTACGTTGCTGAGGCTGGCCTCAAGCTTACCATCCTCCTGCCTCAGCCTCCAGAGTCACTAGGATTATGGGTATGCACCACCAGCTCAGTTAAAAAATAATTCATTAAAAGTGGCACATACCTGTAATCCCAGCAGCTCCAGAGGCTGAGGCAGGAGGATTACAAATTCAAAACCAGCCTCAGCAAAAGCCAGGTGCTAAGTAACTCAGTGAGCTCCTGTCTCTAAATAAAATACAAAATAGAGCTGAGGATGTGGCTGAGTGGTCAAGTGTCCCAGTACCAAATAATAATAATAAAATAAAATAAATTTTTGAATAAGTTAATAAATCAGAAGTGACGGATCATGTAGAATTCCAAATAATTTACGTAGGTACTTTGCCCTCAAAAAGGACAGCGCAGGGCTGGAGTTGTGCCTCAGAGGTAGAGTGCTTGCCTGGCATATGTGAGGCACTGCGTTCAATCCTCAGCACCACATAATAATAAATAAATAAAATAAGGTATTTTTAGGAAAAAAAGGAGAGTGCAACACCTCCCCCAGCTCCTTAAATGTGGACTGCACTGAGTGATTTCCTTGAAAAAAAGCACAAGATGTAAAGGGAAAAAGAAAAGTAACTTTACAAAGTGAGGAACTTGACAAATATAATCACAACTTACATAAACAATACTAACTTGGGTGGGAGTGTGAAGGCTTGATATGATAGTGAAGTGGCACTAGATGGTTAAGGTCTTCTGAAAAGCTCCTGACCTCAGTCTGATCTTGAAAACACATCAGATAAGTTCCAATCAAGGGGCATCCTATAATAAACCTGACCAGCACTTTTCAAAACTATCAAGGTCATCACCCAAACCAAATAAAATCTGACAAACTGCCACTGCTAAGGGAAGCCTAAGGAGACATGCAACTTCTTATTTGATGACAATGTCACATTTGACAACATAAATGTAATATGGTATCCTGAATGGGATTCTGGAATATCATCTACTGTCATGTATAACTAATTAGAATACATAAAAGAAAAAAACTAAGGCCATCAGAATAAACTTTGGATTTTAGTTAATACTAATGCATCCATATGGGTACATTAATTATAACAAATACACCATGTCAAGGTACTATGTTAATAACTGGGAAAATTGGGGATGGGGCATATGGCAACTCTCTGTACTACCATTTCAATTCTTCTAGAACTCTAAAACTATTTTTAAAAACCCACTAACATCTATTACTAAAAAAAAAAAACATGAAAGAAAGGAAAGAAGGGATGGGGAAAAAGATGAAAAAAAAGTTTTGCTATCTCAAGTCTGTGAAGCTCTGGTTTGGAGTTCATAAAGCAAGTGAAGTTCAAGGTAGGGAAATACATCCTCTCCAGGACTCTCAGACCTTCCAAGGCAGATCAGTCTGTAGGAGCAGTGTTTACCAAACTAAGTCAGCTCAGGATCCCAAAGCAAGGGACAAGGTCACTGCAGCTCAACTTTTGGCTCATCTCAGGCACTGGAGGAAGGGATAGGGAGTGGCCTGTGCCCTGGCTGCCTGCCACAGGTTCTGCAAGTTCCTGTTTTCCTTTAGTATCCACTGATGTGAGCCACCAAAGGAGATGACAGGTCCAGAGGCGACCAAGACCACCGTCCAAACAGAATCATTCTGCTGGGCTGTCTCAGATCTGACCCTGGCCCTGGGCTCACTGCACTTGTCTCCTCACCTGCTCACCTGATGAGAACGGAAAGGCCCTGCATGGTGCTGCCCCTGGGATTCAACAAGTCCACCAACTTAACCAAATGCTTATTTAGTACTTCCTAGCGCAGAGGTGGTGGTCAGTGTTGGCTCTTGGTATCCCTTGACCCAATTTCTCAAGCAAGTCTCCAATTAGAAGAGTCCAACTTCTATTCATTTCCTTTTATCTTGATTTTTTTTTTTTTTTTTTTTTTTTTTGCAGTACTAGGGATTGAACCCAGGGGTGCTCTACCACTGAGCTCCATCCCCAGCCCTTTTGATTTTGTATTTTGAGACAGGGTCCCCACTAAGTTGCCAGGCTGGCCTTAAACTTGTGATCTTCCTGCCTCAGGCTCCCAAGTAGCTGGGTTATAGGTGTGCACTACTATGACCTGCTTTTCCATTCCTCCTCCTCCTCCTTTTTTTTTTTTTTTTTTTTTGTAGTTGTGGATGGACAGAATACCTTTGTTTATTTTTTTAATATGGTGCTAAGGCTCGAACCCAGTGCTTCACACATGCTAGGCAAGCACTCTGCGGTTGAGCTATAGTCCCACCTCCCTTTCATTCCTTTTTGAAATGGGGTGGTCATTATAAAAATATGCCAGCTGAAGAATACCAATAATCTTGGGGGAGAGCCTGGGTCAAATTTGCTATTGACCTACCATCAGTATTTGCACTTTAAAGATATCGCTGGAGCAGGGCACAGAGTTGCGGGCTTGTAATCCCAGCTACTCCAGAGGCTAAGGTAGAAGGATTGTAAATTCAAGGTCATCCAGGGCAATTTAACATGACGATCCGGTCTCAGATAAATTGGGTTGGCCTTGTACTTCAGGGATAAAGCACTTTCCTGGCACGCACAAGTCCTTTGGTTCAATCCTCCAAATCTTAAACATAACAAAACAAAACAAAAAAAAGCCAGGCTTGGTGGTGCACATCTATAATCCCAGCAGTTTAAGAGACTATGGCAGGAAGATTACAAGTTCAAGGCCAGCCTGGGCAACCTAGCAAGACCCTGTCTCAAAGTAAAAAATAAAAAGGTTTGGGGATGGAGCTCAGTGGTACAGTGCCTCTGGGTATAAGCACCAGTACCACAAAAAAAGAAAAAAATGATATCATTGGAGATCTTCAAATTCCCCTGAGAATTGATCCTACATGTGTGTCATTCATCATAGCACTACTAATGATAGCAAAAAATTGGAAACAATATGGATTTCCTCCTAAAAGGAACCAATTAAACAAATGAGGCTGTTAGTATGTATGTGTGTTTGCTTGTGTGTACGTCTTTTCCTCTGGTTTATGTATGTATCGTATATGTAAATTTGTGTGTGTGTGTCACATACGACTCTGTAATGTTCACACAAAAAAATTAGTAACCTTGGTGGCCTCTGGGGAAGGGATAGGGTGCTAGGAGACACGGGAAGACTCTTCATTCTTGTTCCTTTTCCATCTTGAACCATGTGAGTATATTATTTGTGTTCAAAAATGCTTAATAGAATCAAGAAAAGAATATCCAGCCCTGTGGGGCACAGCTGTTTGGGTTAATTTGGAGGAATCTCTGAGTCAAGTGAATGGGACATTGTAAGTCTGGAGAGGTTGAGAGCTAGAGAAGGCATCAGTTCTGGTCATTCTGAGGACAGTGGCAGGACAGGGCAGTGTCTTAGAGCTGTGGCATCTTAGAGCTACAAATCCTTCCTAGGACAAGTTGATGGGGTGTTGAGGACATGTTCACATAGATAACTGTAGTCTAAAACCACTGTTGGAGGACTGGGGTTATGGCTTAGTGGTAGAGCGCTTGCCTTGCATGTGTGAGGCGCTGGATTCAATCCTCAGCACCACATAAAAATAAATAAATAAAATAAACGTATCATGTCCACCCTCAACTAAAAAAATTATAAATAAATAAATGGAACCACTGTCCTAGGACCCTGCCCCCATCCCCAAAGGGTCATGTTTCAAATACAGAATGGAGGCAAGACAGGGTCAAGGTAAGGATCCTGGAGTCAGCTCCCTGAGGTCAACCCATCCAGGCACATGCCAGCTGGCTGAGGCCTTCAACAATATACTCCCCTCTGTGAGCCTCTATGAAAAGCAACAATGACAGAACTTACCTGTGGTGCAGGTAAGCCTTCTGTGGTAAGTGAGCTAGGTGTGTTTTTCTATCATTGTAGTTCCTATTACACATCAAGAAATGACAAGGACCGGGGGTGTAGCTCAGTGGTAAAGTGCTTGTCTTGCATGTTTGAGTCCACAGGTTCAATCCCCAATACCACAGAAGAAAACAAATTAAGTAAAATAAAGATATGAGGTCTAGTCTGATTATCACTGGCTCTCTTAGATATCCTCCAAACCCCTGCCCCCTCCTGGGTGACTCCTTTATCAGATCCTGTCCTCTCAATAGGAAAAGGTCCACCAATTCTCCTCCAGGGACCTCCCAATCTCTCTGCTCTTACCAGCTGGTATCACCGGGCCTTCGGCTTTGGCTCCAGCCTGCAACCTACCCATTGGGAACCCTAGCAGTGCCTCACTCTCAGCATGGTCAGAACAAAGCTCCCTGATCCCCAGCCTGTTCTCTCTCCTGCCTCCCTGTCTCTGCCAATGGCTATTCCCCAGCAGCTCAGGGGTAAAATCTGGGTGGGACGATGATTCTCTTCTTCCAATCAGCGTCTGCTGCTGTACTTCCAAAGCACACACCCTATATCCATGGTTTCTCTGCTCCCCCACTGCCACAGTATCAGGCAGGTCACTTTCGTTCCCTGCCTGGAAACCTCAGTGGCCTCCACCTCTGCCCTCCCAACAACGCACTCTCCTCACAGCAGCCAGTGCCACTGACTGTCATACACAGCAACTCAGTTCATCACTCCCCTGCTTCAAACCCTTCAAAACTCAGAGCCCTCAGCCCCATATCCACATTCCTCGCCCTACGTCCCAAAGCCCCAGAGCATCTGCTTCCTGTCTACCAGCCCCCATCTCATGGGAGACAGCTGCCCCTCACTGGCAGCCTCGTGGTCTTCTTCATGTTCCTTGACCCACCTCAAGGCCTTTGCCCCTGCTTGTCCCTGTGCTAGAATGTTCCTACTGAACTTCACAAAGCCACTTCTTGTATCCCAGTTCAGTCAACATGTCACCTCCTCTGAAAGGCTTTCTCATCCCATATACCTACAGTGGCCCTGGCCTCTTTCTCTTATCCCTCCAATTTTTTGGAGAGCACCATCCTGTAGCCACCTTCTCCCTCATTACAGAGGCTGACCATGCAGCCAGGACGCTGGCCAGCCCTGCCCACCTGCTAGAACAGGCGGGGGCTGCGCAGAGTGAGGGGGTGAACAACTGAATCAACAAAAACTAATTTCCTCACAAATGGAGCCCACAGTTTGAAGAGCCACCAACAGGCAGAGTGGCAGAAACAGGTGGAATTGTGGAGGAAGGGCAGAGTGGCAGAATAGTGGCAGCATGTTGGGGGAGGAATGAATGGTGACTGTGACCATTACTCCCTCTACTTGAGGCCCACATGTGTACAGGAGCTTGACCTTCAGTGACGGAGCCCAACCCTTGGCCGGCGCCCCTACCCCACACTAGGCTTGCAGTGAACACCCTTAGCTCACCCTGAAGGAGGGGAGAGAAACGGTTTGGAAGTCACAAAAATATATTAAATCAGCTGTTGTCTTCTCTCTCCAAACTGGCCTCCCTTCCCAATGCCTCTTGCCCACCACCCACCACAGACTTTTAGAGAAAAAGATGCCCAGGGCAGGAAAATGGAGGTGCCCCAGCAGTAGCCCAGGGCCTGGGAAGTCCCTCCAGCCTGGGCGTGGAGGGCAGCTAACAGTCTCTACAGGCTCGACGCCACCGTCGACGAGGGGGCCGCTGGGAGGCCGGAGGTGCAGGAGGGTCAGGCAGGACGCAGCGGACAGTCGGGCCTTGCCACGGGGACAGAAAACAGAAGAGAAATGAACAGAGTGAAGAGGAAGAAAGAGAGGAGTTACAGCAATGGGGAGGGGCAGAGGAGGGAGAAAGGCTGGGTGCCAGGAGAAGGGAGACCCCCGGGGGACACCCACTTTGAGCGTGGGCAGGGGAACAGGGAGCTAAGGAGCTGGAGTTTGAGGCAGCAAGTGCTGCTGAGAGGGAGGAAGGGGTCACAGGAAAGATGATGGCACTTGGCACTTGGAAGAGGTAGAAAAGTGGATTCTGCCAAGGCCATGGCCAGAGAGCGGAGAACAGAGGGCAGGAGAGAAGGGAAGTCCCATAGCAGGCAAAGCCAGGCCAGTGACCAGCCAGACCAGGAACTATGGGCAATTCCTCAGAGTGCTCAGGCCCAGTGTGAGTGCCTGAGGGAGACAAGCAGTGTCACCAGGAGCTGGCAGGTGGGCGGACAGGCCCTCGAGGAAGGCTCTGAAGGGACCAGGAGCCTGAAGAGGGGCCGGACACAGGCCGGCAATTCTGCCATCTGCACCCCGCCCCGCATGTGGGCTAGAAGGTCCTGCGGCCCAGTCTTTTGAACACGCTCACAGTGCCTGCATGGTCCATCTGGGCACCAAGGCCCTCAGTGGAGCTGCTCCCCCGGGGCCCCACCAGAGTCCTCTTAATGGTGACCTTGACCTCAGCCGAGGACTTACTCTTGGTGCTTGTGACCTGGCTGTCCTGGGCCTCAGGCACAAGAGTGGCCTTGCCCAGTCTCTGGATGATGCTGACTTTGGACAGGGACTCCGGCTTCCTCTCCAGCCCAGGGCGTGAGGAAAGCGTCAGGCGCCGCAGTGTTGGGGCAGCCGTCGTTGTCATTGAGCTTGTGGCCTTGGCTTTGACAGTCAGTGCTGGCTGGGGACTGGCCTTGGCTGGGCCCCGTCCTAGCTTCTTCAGGACCCCAGCATACTGCAGGACAGAGCTGCTGCTGTCGTTGTCGCTGTCCCATGCCAAATCCTCATCCATCTCTGGAGTGGCCCCGAGGCGACTGAAAACTCCCGTGGGCTGTGGACATCAGAGATAGGACAGTGAGTCATGTAGTCACTCAACACACTGCCTTCCTGGAACTCAATGCTGGAAGAAACACCCATCAGTCAGATGGTGGTGACAGCATGGGGTGGAGATGACAGGGAGTAGGAAGCCCAGAGAAAGCACGAGACCTTGCCTGGAAGTTCAGGAAGGCTCCCTGGACGAGGACGCAGCTGGTCTGAGATCTGAATGGTAAAAGAAAGGGTCCAATAAAGCAGGGAAGGAACAGGGTGTGCCGCACAGAGGGACGACACGGGCGGGGTCTACAGATGAGCATGGGGAAAAGTCACTCGGTCATTTATTCAGCAAATATATCTTGAGCCCCAACTCTGGGGCCTGGCCCTAGACCAAGCAATGCTGGGGATACAGAGCAGTTCCAGACCTGCTCTCAAGGGGCTCACAGTCCAGTGGGGAAGACAGGCTTGGCTCCAAAGTATGACAGCAATAACTGCAAGTATGAGGCTGGGATTGTGGCTCAGCGGTAGATTGCTCGCCTAGCATGGGCGGAACCCGGGTTCGATCCTCAGCACCACATAAAAATAAAGGTATTGTGTTGTGTCCACCTACACCTAAAAAAATAAATATTAAAAATAAATAAATAAATAACTGCAAGTATGACAGTGAGGTGTTCTGTGAGGAAGAGTATGCCAGGGTTACCAGCACCCCAGTAGCGCAGATTCCCGCTCGGAGGTGTGAGCCACCTGGGAAAATAAAAGTCTGAAATAATCAGTAAGAAATAAAGACAGGGGCTGGGATTGTGCTCACCTAGCCCATGTGAGGCACTGGGTTCCATCCTCAGCACCACATAAAAGTAAATAAAATAAAGATATTGTGTTCAACTACAATTAAAAAAAAAGAAAAAGAAAGAAAGACAAAGCCAGCCAGAAATCAGATTTAAAAGGGGGTGCTTGATGGGTCTTCCAGCCCAGCTAGGAACTGGAACTGAACAACTGAAAAAGGCTCCAATCCTTTATTTAAGGGGAAGGATTCAAAGGCAGGGATCTTGAGGTAAACAGGTTATTGGGTGCTTGGCAGGTTATGCCCATCTCCCCACCTCCGGGTGGCTGTGTTTGATCCTGAGGCTTTCTCAAACTGGGAAATTTCACCCAGGAGTTCCCAGAAAAGCAGCTTCCCTGCCTTACTGGCTCAAATAAACCCATAATTTATACAACAGAAGAACACGGGAGGGGAGGAGCTAGGGGCAGCTCAACCCTGCTTAGAGTTCAGAGGGACTCCAAACTCCAGCTCCACAGCCAGGCACCCTGCAGGATGGATGAGCACAGGGATGCCTCCACCTGGCTGGATCCCTCAGCCACATGACCCTAAGAGTGATTATCATCCCAGTGGTAAGAGGAGGTGAGAGACAGCCAGAGCAGTGGCACCTGGTGAGCAAGGGAGTGAGGAAGCAGAAAGAGCCAAGGACCCACAGATCAGCAAAGGTGACATCGGCTCATTACACACCCATGCCCTTGCACCATGCAGGGATTATCTGACTCATGCCTCATGACCACCCTTTGAGCTGGTACTGTATAGATGAGAACCTGAGGCACAAAGGGCCTAAGTGAATGGCCAAGGTGACATGGCCAGCCACAGCGCAATCCAGGGTATGCTCCAAAACATACTCCATGCCTGCGTCCCAGGGAATTGCAGCCCACTACAAGACAGTGGGCTTCGTCACAGGGACAGGGAAAAGCCTCAGAGGGGTTTCCAGCAGAGGAGGAAGCCAGCCCATCCTGTGGGCAGCACACCCTGCCGTTGGGGAGACAGGGGCTGGAGGGGGTTAACGGCAGCTGTGTGAAACCAGTTAGGTGGCTGTCACCCCATCCAGGCAGGAAGAAGTGGCAGCAGAGGTAGAGAAAGACAGTTACCCAATTCAAGGACTAACTGGAATGGAGGAGGGGGACATCCCTAAGAAGGGGTCCTAGAAGAGGAGTGACTTTGGGGGAAGATGCTGAGGACAGTTTGGGTTGGTGAGAACAGGAAACGACCGGCAGAAATCAGGACAGATTAGGACTGGAGCTGGAAAGAGAGAGAGAGAGGGAGAGAGAGAGAGACAGACAGACAGACAGATAGACAGACTACAGACAGACACAGGGGCAGAAGACAAAGGGGAAAGCCACCCAAGCAAAGAAGGGAGCAGCCTGGGAAGGTGGGGAGCCCGTGCTGGGGCCCATAAGGGGCGAGATGCAGGAGCATTAGGAACAACATCCAGGAAGACAAGAGCTTTCAAGCCCCACGAGGCTCCACCTTTGCCAACTCACTTTATTCCCCGTCGTCGTGTCTGCCTTGCTCTCAGCACCGAGGCGGTCAAACACGGACTTTCTGTGGACACCTGTGAGGGAAGAGAGGCCATGAGACAGCACCTGCCCAGCAGCCCTGCAGGCCCAGGCCCAG
Organism: Marmota flaviventris; assembly: GCF_047511675.1. Classification (NCBI taxonomy): domain Eukaryota; kingdom Metazoa; phylum Chordata; class Mammalia; order Rodentia; family Sciuridae; genus Marmota; species Marmota flaviventris. The sequence goes on along the minus strand of NC_092515.1, from coordinate 13,784,751 downwards.
GCTGAGCAATGCAGACCCTGAGGCAGGGACGACAAGGCCAGCAGACTCTAGTCAGCTCCACTACAGCTAAGTGAGCTGTACACCCGCACTATTGGCCACTGTTGACCCTCACCCTCACACCAGCTAGAGTCAGTGTGGGAAAGATAATCGCAAACTGACACCCTGACACCCTAGACTCCTTACTCCTTAGTACAAATTCATGAAATGTGTGTAGGGAGAGTCCTTAACTCCTATTTGTTCCTTTCTCTTTGGGGATCATGGGTCCTAGGAGACTCTGATGAATGGTAATGAGTTCTCTCAGCAAATAATAACCTAAATCTCCACCAACAGAATGTTTACCAAATCATGGTTCACAAATACCACGGAAATAAATGGCCATTAAAACCGAATGAAGAGTATAACTAATTAGAACAAATTTTAAAAAAACAATAATGATGAGGAACCAGGCACAGTGTACACACCTGTAATCCCAGAGACTCAGGAAGCTGAGACAGGAGAATCACAGGTTCAAGACCAATCTCGACATCTTAGTGACACCATCTCAACATAAATTTATTTTTAAACACATTTTTAGTTGTAGATGGACAGAAAACCTTTATTTTTATTCATTTTATTTTTATGTGGTGCTGAGGATTAAATCCAGTGCCCCATACGTGCTAGGCAAGTGCTCTACCACCAAGCTAAAACCCCAGCCCCCAACATAAAATTTCTACAAGGGCTGGAGACGTGGCTCAGTAGTAGAGCACTTGGCAAGCATGCTTGAGGCTCTGGGTTCAATCCCCAGTACCAAAAATAAACAAATAAATAAAAAAGTAAGATGATGCTATTTGTGTTTAAAAAGAAAAAAATGTCCATATGTGAGCAGATACACACAAGTTCACAGATGTTACCCTAAACAGGTTAACAGCAACCATGGGATACAGAAATGATGGGAAAGTCTTTTTACTGTATGATTCTGCCCCACCTGAAAGTTTTTCTATAAGAACAAACGTAACATTCTTCTATTCTTTTGGTACTGGGAATTGAACCCAAGGGCACTTAACCACTGAGCCACATAGCCACATCCCCAGTCCTTTTTGTAAATTTTGAGACAGGGTCTTGCTAGGTTTCTTAGGGCCTCACTATATTACTAAGATGGCTTTGAACTTGTGATCTTCCTGCCTCAGCCTCCCAAGTCACTGGGATCACAGGAGTGTGCCATTGTACCTGGCCTCAAACACAACATCCTAAAACAATGCTACCATAACAAAGTACATCTCCATGCTACCAGCCCCTGCTTGCACTGACTCTCAGTCTAACTTCCCTGGCTCACAATGACAATGCTCACTTTGGGGCACCTGCTCTCACTCAGGCAGGGTCATTCACTTCACAGGCAGCCATCACTGACTCCTTGCCCCTGCCCCTCAGGAGCCTGGCTACACTAACTGCAGGACGACAGGACACAGGTGATGTGTTCCCCTCCTCTATGGCCACTGTTGCATCTCCTTGGCCCAAGGTCCCCTAAGTCCATTAGTCTACTTCTCAGCCCCCACCTGCAGGCCATGATGGGTGTTGTGCGACGTAGCCAGGAGACCCACAGTCTCCAGGACACACAGGTCAGTACCTTTTGCTGCCTGCTGCTGCTCCAGGATCTTGCGGGTCCGGGGGGTGGTACCTTTGGGCATGTTGATGATGTATTTCCCCTCCATCTCAGCAGTGACGCGGCGACGCTTGGTGGGAACAACCAGGCTTTCCTCCTCCCTGCGGGCTAGGGCTGCTAGGGGAGGGTTAGGGTTAGACTTTAGGCAAAGGGCACATATGTTCTTTATTTCCATATTTGCATGACTGGACCCCTTATTGGCCCCATCACCACCAACTGAGCCCTGAGGAACTCAAAGGTCTGGGTGTCACAAGGTCACAGAAGGCACTCGGGATCTCCAGACATCGGGGGCACCCAGGCTCTCTGTGATTCACCCAAATCCAGCCCAAAAGCCCTCAGATGGGGATCCTTCTGGGTGAAGGGAAGGGTCTACACTTTCACAACTGTGCTTCCCCCCCCCTTTTTTAATGCTCATTTTATGACAACTAATACAGCTGTATATGTATCACTTAGGCATTGTGCATAACTAAATTACACTTCAATTAAAAAAAAAAGAATTCCTCAATGTGTCAAGAGGTGAAAGAGCCAGTCACCATTATTTCAACACCTTATAAACTAATGGTAGCCTTCTTATTTGTGGCACACAAATCAAGGCCAAAAGGGGGTGAGGCTTCCAAAAAAAACAGGCAAAGGGGAGCCCATGTGATAGAGGTGGGAAGAGTACGATGGAACTGGCCTGGGAAACCCGCAGTCCCCCCTGGGCCTCAGCTTCCACAGTGCCTATGACACCACACTGTGGGGCCAGGGCCAACCAAGGCACAGGAGTAGGGCAGATCTTGGTGTCCAAAGGTTCGAGTCCCACTCCCAGCTCTCAAGGTGAGACTGGGAAGAGGAACACAGGGCAATCGTGGAGAAGCCTGAGGAGGATGCCCACAGAATGTGAGGGGCAGAGGTCCACTGTTAGAAGGAGGCCGGAGAGGCACTGAGCCAGAGCATGCAGAGGAGATGCAAGAGATGAGTCCAACCCACGCAGGGCCCTAGGAGACCATGGGACAAGGGTGGGCTTCATTTTCAGAAATGGGAAGCCCAGAGGGTTACAGACACACAGGGTTACAGGCTCAGACTGACAGCTGGAAGGAGGCAGTAGGTTCTTTACCTTTGACCCAGGCACTAAGCACAGGGTCCAGCACTAGTGGGGCTCAGTGAATGGCTGCTAAAAAAGACTGAGCCACTGAGTGACAAGAGCAATGCACACCTGCGCCAACATGCCATTGAGCACTGCCCACCATCCTCCCAGTTGGAGACGTGAAGTGAGCCCTACAGAGGTGTGGTGACTTGACCAAGTTCACAGAGGTGACTTAAGTTCAAAGGTTTTGTAGCCCCTGTAGCCTTCAAAGAACCTTGCAATATTGGGGATATGACCCCCCTAAATACCTTCTGTCAACACATATTCACCTCCAGCTCTGCCCACCACCTGCCCAAGTCCCTCACCAGCAGCCTTGGCACTTTTTGCTGCCATCTTGTTGGACACAGTGACAGAGATCTTGGAAGTGCTGGTGTCTGACCGTCTGGTGGGAGTGCTGGGCGGGGAGTCTCGGTTCAAGCTGTTGGCGATCATTCGGGAGGCAGCTGAGGGGAGAAAAGAGGGGGGTCCAGTCAGGCGGGGCCCTGGGAGGAAGGCCTGAATCCAGCAGCCTCAGAGCCAGAGTGGAGAAGGCTGGCACTGGACAGCACAAGGAAGGGGCAGCCCGTGTCACCCTGTGGCCGCACTCTCCTCATAATAGGGATGCTTGGAGGAGGGCTTCACCTTCCCTGTGAAGCTCACCCCTCCCAGTGCCCCGGACCAGACTCGTTTCTACCACACCTCGCCCATCAGGTGCCCAGCCCTGGGCTGAGCTCACTCCTCCCCTCCCCACGCTCCTCAGCCGTGCCAGTCTCCAGGAACTTCCTCACCTGGCAAGCGGGAGCCTCCTGGGCACTCTCTGTTCCTTCTGGCTAGAATGCTGCTCCCCAAGCACCGACAGGCTGGCTTTCTCTTCACTCAGGACTCCTCTCAGTGGCAACTCTGGGTCAGCATCCGTCACCTCTATCGCCCTGACCCACCCTATGCTTTCTTGTTCTTGTAGCCCTCAACTCTGCTTGACAGTCAGTTATATCTGTTTACTGGTGGACTCCCGCACAAAACCAAGAGTCTGTGAGGAGACATGGTCTGCTAACCGCTGGGTCCCCAGTACCTAAAGTGGTTTCTACCCTTCATATGTCCACAGTGAAGTCTTCTGAAGAGATGAACCCGTCGCTGAAAACACCAACATGCCCACTAGAAAGGAACCCCTTCGAACCAATTCTACAGATGAAGGATCAGGACTCAGGGAGGGGAGTCACTCAGCCAGGCTCTGAGCAATGGGGTTGGCTCTAGTTGTGCTGGGGCAAGAAAGAGGTGGCCTCCCTCTGGTGATGGGTGGGCAGTCTCTGGTAGTCTGTCGCCTGTGAAGCAGGAGCGGGGATGCCTGGGGTGCGAGGGTGGGAGCTACAGCATGCCAACGGGAGGGCCGGCCCCAGAATGAAGAAGATGGTCTTGCCTGGGGTTTGTTGCTGCTAGCTCTAGGGCATGGGTTTCAAGAGCTCTTGGGGAGCCGCTGCAGGGGAGGGAAGGGGGAAAGTCTTCATGCTGCCATTACTTTCTGACTAGTCCCAGAAGCCTCACCTCAACCCCTACTTTCTGCCAACTGGCTTTCAGATTGTGTGTTGATGTTTTCCAGGTGCTAGGGATGGACCCAGGGCCTCGTGCTTGCTAGGCAAGCACTTTACCTCTGAGCTACATCCCCATTCCCAGACTTCAGTATTTTGTCTCACTACCCTCCCAAAGTCATCTTCTTTTCCTATAGGAACTTTCTCTCCCATAATGACCCTCAATGCACTGCTATAATTACCTATTGCTTTCTTTTTTTTAAAATAATAACTATAACATATAGAAAACTAAATTAAACCTACCCAGACCATTTAACAAAAGATGATCCTCACATACCCAGCACCCAAGTCTGGAGGCAGAGCAATATTAGTTCCTCAAAGTCCTAGGACTAGAGCTGGGCATGGTGGTGCACACCTATAATCCCAGCAACTAAGAGGACGAGGCAGGAGAATTGCAAGCTTGAGGTCAGCCTGAGCAACTTAGTGAGACCCTGTCTTAAAATAAAAAAGTAAAAAGGGCTGGGAATGTAGCTCAGTGGTAGAGAAACCCTGGGTTCAATCCCTAGTACCACACATGCACACACCAATGTCCTGGTCCTATCAGACCGCCTTCCTCTCTGGAGAGAAATGCCTGGTTCCAGCCCTGGTCTCTTCTCTGCTAAGGCTCTGGTATATACCCAGGGTCAATTTCCCAGAGACATCTCTCCAGCTCTTCCTTCAGCTGGATGGGGTGGCGTTATGACCAGCAGCTACAAACTCTTGGGCTGTGTAGAATCTGCCCCAGGAGAGCCTCCACTCACAGCATTGTACCTGGCCAGGTGCACCATGATCAGGAACTTTTACAATAAAAGGAAGGCAGCTAAGATGGCCACACTTCTTGTATTGACACAGAGGGAAGTATATTGCCGACAGAGGCCAGGGACCTGCTGCTTTATCATCATGACAGTTAAGCACTGTTTGGGTGGAGGTGAAACACTCTGTCTTGGCTCCACTGAATTTTTGCTTTATTTTCGTTTTGAGACGGTCTCTCATTATGTTTCCCAGGCTGGCCTTGAACTGCTGGGCTAGAGCAATCTTCCTGCTGCAGCCTCCCAAGTTGCTGGACTACAGGCATGCTCCAGTCTGCCTGGTTTTCCATTGAAATTGAGTTGAGTCAGGATGTCAGAGAACAATGAACTGTCCTCCCTCCTGCACCAGAGAGACACAAGTGACGGATGCTAGGAAATGCATACAAGTGATCTTAGTGGGAATGCTGCTTGGAGAGCTCTTCCACACCCTTTTCTTTCTTTCTTTGCCTGTTACCCCTTCTCTTCTTAATTGCCTACTTTCTTCACTAGTTCTTCACTATATGTGTTCTCATTTTTTAAACTTTGTTTTGGTAGTACTAGGGACTTGAACCTAGGGCCTTGCACTTGCCAGGCAAGTACTCTACCACTGAGCTCCACCGTCAGCCCTTTTTATTTTTTGTTTTATTTTATTTTATTTTTAAGATATTTTTTTAGTTGTCAATGGACTTTATTTATTTATATGTGGTGCTGAGAATCAAATCCAGTGCCTCACATATGCTAGGCAAGCGCTCTACCACTGAGCCATAACCCCAACCCCCACTTTTTATTTTTGAGACACAGTCTCACTAGGTTGCCCAGGCAGGCTTTGAACTTAGTATCCTACTGCCTCAACTTTCCAAGTAGCTGGGATTAAAGGTGATGCACCACCACACCTGGCTAAACTATTAACAATATTCAGAAAGGTATAAAAAATGTCCTCATTAAAGATTTGAAAGACTGGCAAAACTACTCTATGCTATTAGAAATCAAGGCAGTGATGCCCCAGAAAGGGGAAGTGACTGAGAGGACCTCAAGGGGGATTCTAGGAGGCTGGTCATGTTTGTGTTTCTGCATTTGGATGCTGGCAACACGGGTGTCCTACACATAAGTCATTCAGCTGTACCATTATGATCAAACCTTTTTCTGCATATATGTTGTGGGACTATTGTAAAAATAATCACCGATTTGTTCAGCTTCCCTGAATTCATGCCTTTGAGTTGGCGCTGCCTACAGTGATTCTGGCCTTAGCACAAGGTGCTTATTATGCTGGCCAGTTGGGAAGAGCAAATATTATGCAAGCAGAGACTAAAGATGTGCTTTACACACATCTGGGGCCTAACTCTGTCTCAAAACAATAAAAAGGGCTGGAGGTGTAGCTCAATGGCAGAGGGCCCCCTGGACTAGATTCCCCAGTCCTGCAAAAAAGAAAAGAGGGCCTGAGATGGCTTTGCTTCTACCTCTTAGATTGCTTTTGGGCACCCTGGAACATGTCCACAGTGAATAAGAACACACTATAAGAACAGCCACTCACTTCCCAGTTTATTTCTCTCCCTTAAAGAGGGCTGCAGATGGCTGGGCACTGTGGCCCATGCCTATAATCCCAGCAACTTGGGAAGCTGAGGGAGGAGGCCAGTCTGGGCAACTTAGCAAGATCCTGTCTCAAAATAATAAAAGGGGCTGCAGGTGTAGCTCAATGGCAGAGGGCTCCTGGACTAGATCCCCAGTCATGCAAAAAAGAAAAGAGGGTTCGAGACGGCTTTGCTTCCACCACTGCAAAATTCAGAAGTGATGCGATGGATAACCAGGTGTGTCCTCTTTGCTGACAGAGTGTGAAGAGCAAAAGAGGCCTGAATAAATGAGACTCACCACTAGAGGCACCACGGCGAAGTTCTCCTGGGAGCGGGCTGGGGCTGCAGGGCACTGACTCAGTGGCAGCTTTACACATGTCCTGTAAAAAACAGGCACCTGGGTTAACACAACAGAACCAGGGACAGAGATCCGAGCAACTTGGAGAAGGATCAGAACCTGACTGCCAGAGAAGGGATGCTCAAACATTTCATTCGTGACCAGGAAAATGCACCATGCACACCCAAACCGAGGGACATCCCACAAAGTATCTGACCAGTACTCTTTAAAACATCCAGAAGAGGGCTGCGGATGCAGCTCAGTGGCAGAGTGATTGCCTTGCACAAGACCCTGTGTTCAATCTCCCCCCCCCAAAAAAAGTGTCAGGGTTGGGATTCGGGTGTAGCTCAGTGGTACAGCGCTTGCCTGGTATGCACAAGGCCCTTGGTTCCACCCCAGCACTGCAAAATCAAAGCAAAACAAAACAAAACCCTGCTGTCATGGGGACAGATAAAGTTCTAGAAATAAATGATGAGTATGGGGAAGGTACGAATTCACAATAATGATAAAAGTTAGAACCTTTACTGAGGCTCTGCTTCAGGCAGAGTACACTGTGCTAGCCTAACACAGCCACACTTCAAGATAGGTTTACCTCTCTGCTCTTTATAGGCAGAGTACATAAGACACAGAGAGGTTAGGCCATAAGTTAATGTCACAGAGCAAATGGCTGAATCAGCTTCAGAACCCAAGTCCCCCTGCTGTGCTGCCAGGTCTCCTGCTAGATCTGCAACTGCCCTCCATGCTAAACCCAGAGGGCCAGGCAGAGCACCCACCTGGCGGTGTACCACCTTGGCATGCTTTAGGATGGCAATGATGTCACCCACCACAGTCACGCCCAGCTCATTCATGATTTCCTTGTTGAGATCTAACAGCATGCTCTTTTGGATCCTGCAGAGGAGGGTCAGCAGTGAGGCCCAAAGTGGGCCAGCCAGCTCCCTGCCTCCCCCCACCCAAGATCAGCCCTGTCCCCTCAAGTCACCTCACCTATTATCCACAAACATCACAGCATAATTAACAGCAGGTCCTGGAGGAATGCCAGCTTCCTTAAAGAACTGGATCCACTCAGAGGTGGCTGGGGAGTTGAACAGAGCTTGTTATTCTCGTGATTCTCTTGAGGGAAGAGCAGCAGCAGAACCCCAACGGCAGTGGCTCCCTGAGATTCAGAGCGCATCACCTGCCAGGCCTCCCACTGAGTGCACACACCAAGGAAGGAAACTGTCCCCTCACCACCCGACTTAAACACTATTGAGATTCCCCCACCTGCCAAGGAGGAAACAAAACCTAGGCTGGAGAGGTTGGGCAACCCACCCCAGGGCACAAAGCTAACCAGGAACAGAGCTCCCAAGCTCTCCACCTTCTCCTCACAGCTCTGCCCTGCCCTCAAGCTGCCACAGCATTGCAGGCACTTGGTCAATGACTAATTTGCAAGACCTGGGATGAGGGGTTCTCTTCCCTTCCCCTCCCCAGGCCCAGGAGGAAGGGTCACAGAGCTAGCCCACAAGTTTCAGCAAGACCCTACCCGTCACAGAAGCATCCCTGCCTCAGAAAGAGGCATGAAAAGAACCAGCATAAGCTTTGCCTTCTGGGTTCAAGTCTCAGCTCTGCCATTTCCTGCTTGACTAAGGGACTTTGGGCAAGTCAACAATGCTCAGTGCCTTGTTTTCTTCATCTATTAATTTGGGAAAATACTGTGTACTTGGGACAGTTCAGGTTTTGTTCCAAGCACTGGGAGTACCACAGGGGACAAATTGAAGTCTCTGCTCTTGTGGAACTGACATTTTATTGGTGGCATCACCAACATCCTTGGATCACTGTGCAGACTCAATGAGAAAAATCACATAAAGGCCTTCAACTGGTGATTGGCCAGAGGATCTCCTCAACCCATGTCATCTTTTATATTTATCATTACCATTACTACTGGTCCTCCTCTCTCCTCTCACCACCACTAAACATGAAGCCGGGCTGGGGGTGTAACTCAGCGGCAGAGAGCACACTTAGTATGCTCCGGGCCTGAGTTCTATCACCAGAACCAAAACAAAACAAAAACACATGGAGCCACTGGCAGACTCTGCCATGAAGCATTGTAATACCTAAACTTCTTTTTCTGACCCTGACTTGTCAGGCGAGGTGGAAGATAAGATCAATGATCCCAAGGGCTGGGGGTGTGGGTCAGTGGTAAGGCAATTAAAGCTCTGGGATCATTCCCAGCACTGCAAAAACAAAAACACACAACAAGACCAATGGTTCCTTGCAGGGCGGGCTTAGTGGCTATAATCCCAGCAGCTCAGAGAACTGAAGCAGGAGGATCACAAGACCAGATTCTGCAGTTTAGGGAGGCCCTAAACAACTTAGGAAGTCCCTGTCTCAATAAGGGCTGGGGATGTAGGTTAAACACCCCTGGGTTCAATCCTCTGGTACAAAAAAAAAAAAAAAAGGGGGGGTTCCAAGTAGACATTTTCTTTTTCACATTTTAATACCTCTAAAATGAAGATCTACCTCATAATTGATGGTGTGCCAGTTTCACCAGCAACTTCTTTCTCGTGGTGATAATAGTACACCTAACAATCCATGCTATTTTGGATTAGAAAAGATTTGGGCCAAGTACGGCAGGGCACGCCTGTAATCCCAGCAGTTCAGGAGGCTGAGGCAGGAGGACTGCATTTGAGGCCAGCATCAGCAACTCAGTGAGGCCCTAAGCAACCTAGCAAGACCCTGTCACAAAACAAAACATAAAAAGTGCTGGGGATATGGCTCAGTAGTTACCCAGTACCCAAACAAAAAAGATTTAGTATAATTTTACTCATTTTCCTTTTAAAACAACTGAAGCTTAGAGTGGAGAAAAAGACTCAGGATTAGGTGTTTTATGGGTGGCATGCAGGACTCAGGCACAGACCCCTAGGTCACATCTTGCCAAGGAGGACCCTGCCCAGCCAGTGTCTTTCAGTGGCCTGAGCCCTGTGGGGTTAGAGAGCAGACAAGGCTTCCTGACCTTAAGGCTCCCTCCACCAGCCCACAGGAAAAGGGAGCTGTTTCACTCTTTTGAACAGGCACTACCCACTGGCCAAGACGCAGGGCTCTGGGTGCCATTAGCCCACAGTAGGCAATGTGTCTATGTAGCAAAAAGTACCACATAATGATTCCATTTCTACAAATGTCTAGAGCAGGCAAATTCAGAGACAGAAAGTAGATTAGTGGTTGCCAGGAGCTGGGAGAAAAGAAGTAGTGACTGCTGATGGGCATGAGGTTTCCTTGGAGAGTGATAAAAAGGCTTTGAAATTGACTGTGGTGGTGGCTGTACAGCCCTGTGAATAGAGAATGTAAAAACCATTAAATTTGTATACTTTAAATAAGTAAAATGTCTCGTTTATGAATTGTATCTTAATTAATCTATTCTTCAGCAGAGAAAAAGCATCACATAGGTTGGAAATAACTCTCTGCCTGAGGAAAATCCTGAAATTTTAACCATAAGATTATTGAAACCCAGTGTCCAAGAAACTGCAAATGTCCCCACCCAGCACATATCATCATCTCACTTATTACTAAGAAGGAAAACAAGCAGCCAATTAAACTGTCATAAGCCGCTGGTTGTTAAGTTGTAGCCCCACTTTAGAAATGTTAACTGAGCAACAATGTATCTAGGAATGGGTGAGCGGGTGTTTGCTGTACACACCAGGAGGAGACAGATACAAGAATATACATGGCAGGGCTGGAGTGTAGTTCAGTGGTAGAGTGCTTGCCTATATGTGTGTCGCTGGGCTTGATTCTCAGCACCAAAAATAAATAAATAATAAATAAAAGGTCCATCAACAACTAAAAAAAAAAAGTTAAAAAAAAAAAAAAAAGAAAGAAAGAGCTCCAACCCTTGATGGTGGCATTATGAATATACTGTGTCACTTAGTGAAGTACTACACAACAGCGAAAAAGAAAGGACAACAGCTATGTTTGGCCACAGAGATGACCCTCAAACAAGGAAGTCAGACACCAAAGAACACAGAACGGAAGACTTCATTGCATAATTTTAAAATCTAAGACTGGGGCTGGGGGTGCAGCTCAGTCAGTGGTAGAGTGCTTGCTAGCATGCACTAGGTTCAATCCCCAGCACTGAAAAAAAAAAAAAAGTCTGTAGAATAGGAGAGTGATAAAAAGTCTGTAGAACAGGAGAGTGATAAAAAGGTTTCTACTGGTGAAACTACTACACAGAAATAGAAAGATAAGGAAATATGTCCAGAAAAGATCAGAGAGTGGTTTACTCCACCTGGAGGAGCAGGTAGGACCAAGGCAGGACCCCGAGGCATCTGAAAATATTACACTTCTTGACAAGGATGGTTAGAGGGAGTTTGGTTTTTCAATCATTCTATTGCACTATGTATAAGCCAAAAGGTACACAAGTCAATAGATTTTCTTAAACCAAACACTCCATGTAACCAGCACTCTGACCAAGAAAGAAAATATGCCCAACATCCCAGATCCTCCTACTGCCACTATTACCCCTTCCCAAGGGCAACAACTACCTTCTAAAGTCATGGATTGGTTTTGTCAGCTTCTATGCTGTATTTAAATGGGATTATAATTATTTCAGATATTTGCTTTTTAATTGTTTTAAAACCATGGGAGGGCTAGGGTTGTGGCTCAATGGTGGAGTGCTCACCTAGCATGCATGAGGCACTAAGCTCCATCCTCAGCACCACATAAAAATAAAATAGATATTGTGTCCACCCAAAACTAACAATATAAATATTTAAAAAAAAAAAAAAACATGGGAGCCAGGTGTGGTGACACATCCCTGTGATCCCAGTGACTCAGGAGTCTGAGAGGAGGATCTCATGTCTAAGGCCAGCCTCAGCAATTTAGAGAGACCCTCAGCAACTTAGCAAGACTCTCTCAAAATTAAAAATTAAAAAAAGACCAGGGTGGGCTGGGGATATAGCTCAGTTGGTAGAGTGCTTACCTTGCATGCACAAGGCCCTGGGTTCAATCCCCAGCACCAAAAAAATAAAATATAAAATAAAGGACCAGAGAAGCACTCCTGGGTTTAATTCCCAGTACCAAAACAAATATCATGTTAATGGGTTTCCTGTACTTCACTACATGTATAGTAAATTTCAAGATTCTCCAAAGCTACCAAGTAATTTCTGTGTCTGGGCAATCCTGAAATCAGAGTATAAAGAAAATCAGGTGATACAGCTCATGAAAATCACAACAGTTAACATTTGTTGAGATCATATGACCAAGAAATGACCTGCGGTAATCTCCAGAATGCCAGGATGCAAGGAGTATTATGATCTCCATTTCACAGGTTAGAAAACCAAGGCTCTGAGAAGCCCTGTAGGAGATCTGTCAGACGTCATACTGCAAGTTCTTTATGGCTAAAGTATGCAGTCAGTAGATCCAGATACACAGAAGGGGCAGGCAGCCTTGAACTGGCCCCAGCCCTGCCCCCCACCTTCGTCAGAGTACAGCTGTTCCTGCCAGTTTCCTTCCCTCCCTCCCCGTCCCAGCCATACCTCAGAAAGGGCAGTAGGGAGAGGGGGCCATCCAGAGAAGGACAGACTCACCCATAGTCACTGAGACCATCGTCTTTCTGGGCCAGACACTGCTCCCTGGAGCCTGGAACAGAGAATAAAAGAAGGCCCATGAATCGCCACCATGTGAGCACACGTCCCTCTCTCAGTGCCTGCCGGCCGGCCTGCCTGCCTGCCTGCCTGCCAGAGGAGCATTCCTGGGCTAGGGGCTCACAGTCCAGGAATAGCCTAGAGCAACTGGCAGACCGTCAGCTCAGACAGAGCTGCCGCCACAACTATCACTTGTGCCTGGGACAAGTCACAGGGACAACAAATGTCCACAGCTCCGATCCCACACACCTCAAAGGTCTGATTAGAACAGGGACAGAAAAAGACACTTCCTGCCCCAAAAATCTTCTTCATAAATGCCGTTCACTCACCCATTTACACGTTGTTTACTGCGAATGTACTCCGTGTGAAGCACTTAGAATACTGAGATGAACAAAATATGGAGCCTAGCATGTGCAGAGACAGGGGAGTGAGACGAGAGTCAACAAGCAAAACAGCTCACAGTGCAGAGTGTTGGAAGCTACCAGTGTTATGGAGAAAACATGTAGGGCCTGGGAGGGGACGGTCGCAATCTTCAATTGGATAATCAGAGAAGACCTAAAGTGACACAGAGACCTGAAGGAGGGGAGGGAGGAAGCTGTGTTTTTTGTTGTTGTTTTTCATATTTGTTTTTTAGTTATAGATGGATACAATTTCTTTATTTATTTTTATGTGGTGCTAAGGATCGAACCCAGTGCCTCATGCATGCTAGGCGAGCACCCTACCTCTGAGCCACAACCCCAGCCCAAGCTGTGTAGTTTTACAGAGAAGGTCCAGTGAGTCTGGTGCCCTAAGACTGGGGCTCTGCTGGCAGGTCTGAAGGATGAGGAGCCAGTGTGGCTGCAGTAGAGCGAGCCAGGACAGCAGGAGCCTAGTCAGAGAGGTGGGGGGCCAGAGAGGAAATGGAAAGCCAATTTTCACTTGGATAAGACCAGCAGATGCTGAAAGGCATTATAGACACATCAGCACCAATGGAAACTTTCCAGGCATGAATGGCAGTGTAGAAAAATAACTAAAGGAAATTACTTTCTCATGTGCTACCTGCCTCCAGGACCACCTGGCCACACTGTCTTGGGCCAAACTTACTTCCTCTCTTCCATCTCCTCTGCCCTCTCCATTGACTCTGCCCTCTTCAACCAGGCCCAGTTCCAACACTGATGCTTCTCCCTCATCTCTCCATTCTGAGGGTATAACAGAGTGGTCAAGAGTAAGGACTCTGGAGCCAGGCATGGTGGCGCGGCACACCCGCAACCTCAGCAACTTGGGAGGGGAGGCAGAAGGATCACAAGCCTCAGCAACTTATGGAGACCCTGTCTCAAAATAAAAAATAAAAACGGCTGGGGATGTACCTCACTGGTACCAAAAAAAAAAAAAAAAAGAAGAAGAAGAAGAAGAAGAAAAGGGGGGAAAAAAAGAGTAAAGACTTGAACTAGACTGCAAGGGGTTCAAATCCAGCTGTACCACTTACTAGCTGTGTGGCCTTGACAAGTTACTTCTGCAGTCCAGTCTCAGGATCCCCATCTGTGCACTGGTGTGGCTGGATGTTACTTACTCTAGAGGACTGCTGTGAGGGCAAAGTGGGCTATGTACCAAGGCCTGGGAGGGAGCTGAGACTAGACTTGGTGTATACTAAGTGGACTGGGAAGGGCTCCTCCTAGCCTCATCCCCTGGTCTCGCAGGCAGCCTTCCTCTCCATCAGGTGCTTTACCTGTGTCTCAGTTTTGTTTTGTTTAATTTTGAGTTGGGGGTCTCACTATGTTGCCCAGGCTGGTCTTGAACACCTGGGCTCAAGTGATCCTCCTGCCTTACCCTCCCTGAGTAGCTGGGACTACAGGCATGTGCCTCTGAACCCAGCTTGCCTCCTAGTTTCTACACAGGATGTCACATGAGCCTATAATACCTATCTCCCATCATCCTCCTGGCAAGCTCTTCTTCCCTCTGTTGGCTGTCCCCCACTTTGTGATGCTTTCCCTCAGTTCCCACATGTGAGACTCTCTCCTCTTCCCTGGCCTTTTCTGGCTTCTGCTGATTCCATGATTGACGAACATGACCAGACATCATTTTGCCCTGCACCTGACACTCATATTCACTTTCCCTTCTAGATTTTACCATGGGACAAAGATAATACAATATGCATCCCTCAAAGAGCAGGGCATGGGGCTGAGGTTGTGGCTCAGTGATAGAGCATTTGCCTAGCATGTTTGAGGCACTGGGTTTGATTCTCAGCATCACATATAAATAAATAAAAATAAATAAAGGTCCACTGATAACTAAAAAATAAAAATAAATTAAAATTAAAAAAAAAGAGCAGGGCATGGAAAGATGTCTGTAAGATGTCAGCAACTCACAAACCAGCACTAACAGCATCAGGACCAAAGTTAAGCATCATACTGATTGCCTTGCAATAGCCTCATGAGCAAAGACTATTATTAGCTCTATTTTAATCAATCAAAAAACTGACTCATAAGGAGCAGTCATTTGTCAAATGTCACATCTAGCAACTGACCTTACTGAGATTCAAAAACAAGTTCTCCTTGATTCCGATGCCCATGGAGTAAGTCCTTGTGAGTGCTTCCTACATGCCAGGAATTGAGTATGTAGTCAGTGACTTCTCACAGCCAGCCTGGGAAAAAAGTAAAAATGAGCAAAAAAGTCAAAAAATTTCACATGAGAGAGGTAGGTTTAAGGTTCACACAACAACACACAGCAGGGCCAGGAATTGAATTCAAACTGTGGTTAATGCCAAAAAAGGTATTACTAGCCAAACAAGGTATTACTATGAGTCTGTCCTTGCAAGATCTTAGCTAATACTTATCTGAATCCTTTAAGTATTGGTATTCTTCCCCATTGCTGTGGAATTCCCTCTTGGACCCAATTACCTTTCTCTACCACCTTAAAAGCCACTTCCAGTGCATTCTTCAGAGTTGAAATTTAACAAAATAGAAATTTTTTACATGGCAGTTCCCAAAACTCAATTAAATAACATGTACCAGATTCCATGTGCTAAGCTCTTAGATTTGGATACATATCCCAATTTTACCTCTTCCTAATCCTGGGCAAGTAGCTAAATCTTTCTGGAACTCATTTTTCTCAACTGTACAATAAGAAAGAGTATCTATTGCTAAAGGTGTTAGAGGGGTTAAATGAGCCAATAAACTCAAAGCTCTTGGAACAATACTCAGCAAGTGGTAAGTGTGCCTTAAATAAAATAAATCTTCAGTAAGCTAGGTTCAGGATGGGACACATCAGCTGCATGCCAAGACTTTTGACCAGAGGCTGAGGCAGAAGAATTGCAAGTTCAAGGCCAGCCTGGGCAGCTTTTCGAGACCCTGTCTCAACATAAAAAATTGTAAAAGAGCTGGCACATAGCTCAGTGGTAGAACATTTGCCTACCATGGGAGAGCCTTGGGTCCAATCCCTATTACTACCAAAAAACAAAAACAAAAACAATTTGATGGAGTCGATGGGATTTGACAACATGGACTCATAGAACATAAATTATCCTCTTTTCAATTATATTTCATTCACTGTCTACAATATAATGGGCTGTTTTGTTTTCACTGTATTTCAGATTTTTTTTTTTTCTTTTCTCATGGCAAGCAATGTTAGGTTTCCATTAGAACAGAAATGTGAATTCCTTCTCAAATGAATGACAAAGGAACATGCACCAGTCATTTTCAAGAAAAATAAAAATCTTTACTACAAGACTGGACAAAACTGGCCAAATAATAAGTGGCAGAATGTCGATTTTCCCAGATGCGGTTCTGTTTTTTCTACTGCTGTCTCTGAGATTCCTTCCTCCTTTTGGAATTCCCAGATACACCAATGACTCTCTGAATCATTATCATTATAGTCCCAATCTACTGAGCTCTTGCTATGCTAAATGCTTAACATACACGTCTCATCACAATCTGCAAAATGACCATATGATATTGAGACTGTCAGCGCAGGAAACTGCGCTTCAGGGAGGTGAAGGCACGGGCCCACTGCCACACAGTGGATCTGGGACTGGAACCCAAGTCAGTAGGTTTCCAAGTCCAACAATCTCTTACGCCCAACGCAAACATCACCAGTGCTAACAGTGGTATAGAAAGGCAGGGAGCACTAGGTACAAGCTCTGAGCAGCGGCTGTGACCTGCAAGCGCTCACTTCGCATTCGACCCCTGAAGTGGGTGCTACAGTTCTATTCGGACCCCCATTCTACAGAGAAGGAAACAGAGGCTAAAAAGAAAGAAATCACTCGGGGTCTCCCAGTGGAGCCCGGTACTCCCTCCTATCCCACCGCATCCGGCCCAGGCCCACCTCCCCCCTCCCCCGCCCACCCTCGCCTCACCTGGCCCACCGGCCCTGCGCCCATTCGCGCAGCCGGCCCACCCTCCCGGCGGCGCCAACTGTCAGACACTCCTCCTTGGTCCCGGATCGCCCGCCCCGGAAGCCCGCCCTCAACACCGGAAGCCTGACTGACCGCTCGCGACCGCTCTAGCCCGCCGGGCCGCTACCATCGAGAGTGCGGCGGGTGGTCACGTGAACGTGCCCAGGCTCCCTGGCGCTTTCCTTCACCCGACGCTAGGTAGGAGCTCAGCCAATGAGAAGGGCGCAGGCCTGGCCCCCGCGTGCCCGCCGTCCAGCCGGAGCGAGCCTGCGCTCAGGTGGGGCAGGAAGGCGGGGCTCCAGTCTAGAAGGTGCGTGTGGGGTCCCGAAGTGGAAGGCAAGGAGTGCAGGTACTGTGCGATCCGGGGCACGGCGCCCCGCTGCCCTCCTTGTGTTATCCTCTTGTCTATAATGCATCCCTCCTCTATGCCATCCATGTTCATGTCACCCATTTCTTCTCATGCTGTATCCCACTTAAGTCGTCACCACTCCCCTTGTGTTGCCATCACCCTCTTTCTGCAACCACCAATCCCTTTGATTCTTTTTCCTTTCCCTTAAGTCCTCATTGCCCTCTGTAAGTCGTCATTGCCTTACGTCGACTGCATCCCTCTTTTTTGCCGTTTCACCTTCATGAAATCCTCACTTCTAAATCGTCATCAGACCCCACCTTCGCACCCCCCCCCCCGTCACTATGTCGACGTTTACCACGCTTTCCTTACGACGTTTACCACCCCTTATGTCTTCCTTTC
This sequence comes from Marmota flaviventris, assembly GCF_047511675.1. Lineage (NCBI taxonomy): Eukaryota > Metazoa > Chordata > Mammalia > Rodentia > Sciuridae > Marmota > Marmota flaviventris. The sequence continues at coordinate 13,767,023 of NC_092515.1, read as the reverse complement.
TCCTCTGCCACCATTGCTCCTCTGACAGTCTCCATCTGTGCCTCATGCTCCTTGTTTTCTCCATAAAGAGCCAACCGGCCGTACAGTTGTTTCTCTTCCCTCATTTTCGACACCCTTTCCATATTCCCACCATATGGAGTAGGAGAGTCCATTATTTGGGATGTGTCAGTGTCCCGGCTCCACCTCTAAACGCCCGGAACCGTGGACCAGCTTATCGCTCCTCTCCAATCCCCTTTTCCTCATCTGTAAAATACACACAAGGACATGCGTGTCAAGGATGAGCGTCAAGAATCTGCAAATCCATTTTTATGGCATGGTCAACCTGTCACGGCCTTTGGGATCATATTGTTATTAACCATGTCATTCTCATCCAGTCACCTTTTTCACCTTCTCATGATCCACCCCTCCCCCTTCCCAGCTGCACTCATTCCTGTGGTGACCTCCCTCATTGCTGTGACAGGCCCTACCACGGCAGCCACCCCACCCCACGATCTTCATATTGCCTTCACCTCTGCCACAATTACCACACATGAACCTTACTTCTGTAAATTCTTAATCCCTATCTCTTTATCCTGGTGTATGGAGTGACCCCACCCCCAAAATGACAGCATTCAGCTAGAACTGTGGGAGTAAGTAGGGTTCTGCAAGGGAAACTACAGTTATTTTAGACCCAGGTCTCCTGGGTCTTAGTCCCAGATTCAACAGTCCTGAGTCCTATTCATTCAGCCCATCTTAGGCAGTATAGTACAGTGGTTAGTGATGTGAGCCTTGGGGGCTAGAACACCCTAGTTTGACTAAGCACTTAGTACTTAAAGAGCTGCATGACCTTGGGCATGTGGCATGTACAATATAGGAATGAAAACACAAGTTAGTCATTCAACACATATTTCTTAAGCATGTGTGTTCAACACAGTGCTGAGCATTGGGGACAAGTCAGTGAACAAAGCAGAAAAGTCCCTAGCCTTAATGGGGTTTACATTCTAGTATGGGTAAGAGACAAGAAGTGAACACTGTAAGTAGGTAAGTAGATTATTTGATTTGTTAGAAGAGGGGTGCAGAATACACGGTCAAAGTTGTAGTATGTATGTATGTGTTTATTTTGTAATGCTGGGGATGGAGCCCAGGGCCTTGCACATACTAGGCAAGTGCTCTACCACTGAGCTATACACCTTGCCGTGATGTTTGTTTTTGCTGAGTGTGTGTATGTGTTTGGTTTTTTGTTTGTTCGTTGGATTCTTTGTTTTGACAGTACTAGGGATCACACCCAGGGGGCACTCTAGTGCTGAACTACATCCCAACCCCTTTATTTATTTATTTAAAACAGGGTCTTATTTAGTTGCTGAGGTTAGCCTCCAATTTGCAGTCCTCCTGCCTCAGCCTCCTGAGTGGCTGGAATTACAGGCATGTATCACCATGCCTGGCTAACCTGTGGTTTTAAATAGGATGGTCTTATAGCTGGGGGCTGTGATGCATGTCTATAATCCTAGCAGCTCAGGAGGCTGTGGCAGGAGGATTGCAAGTTCAAAGCCAACCTCAGCAACTTAACAAGGCCCTAAGCAACTTAACAAGATCCTGTCTGTAAATAAACTATTAAAAGGGCTGGGGATGTAGCTCAGTATTAAGCACCCCTGAGTTCAATCCCCAGGACCAAAATAAATAAATCAGTCTGTGAAGGTTTTCTGAGAAAGTGACATTTTAACAAAAACTTTCAGGAGAGGAGAGAGTGGCATGACTCTCTGGGGGAAGGGCATTCTGCAGAGAGAACACAAAATGCAAAGGCCCTGAGGTAGGAAAGTACTTAAGAGTATTTAAGGAATAGCAGAAGCCCAGTGAGAGGAAGAAGTGTAGGAGATGCAGGAAGATTGTTTGAGGCCTCATTAGCGACAAAGAAGACTGACTTTTATTCTGAGCGAGGTGGGAGCCACAGGAGGATTTGGAGCAGAGGAAGGACACAATCCAAAGTGACATGAAGCTATCACCCTGAGCACCAGCAGTTCCAGAACTCCTACTCAGGATGGATTGGCAAGAGACAGCCTTGTTGGAAAGAGAGTCCTCTTCACGCTGTACTCAGATATCCTTTATCTTTGGACAAAGCTTCTGATACCCCCTTCAGATTTTTGGAGAGGGATGGGGTGCTGGTGGGGTTTTGAGAGGCTAAAAACACCACTGTAGTATTCAGCTGGTATTGGGGAGGGTAGATGGGTGGGTAGCAGGAATTTACAGATTATAAACAAAAGGAAAGGGGGTTGTCACGGGGCCGCTGTCCCTGGATCCCTGAGACAGCCTGTGTTCAAATCCTGGCTCCCCATTTCCTGGCTGTGCCAACCATGGAACACGTCAGCCTTTAGCTCCCTTGTCTGTTAAATGGGATTTTAAAAAAGACTGTCATGAAAATTAAGTATAGAAAGTCCTCTGAGCAGAGCAGGTCCTAACATGGGAGCCTACCCTCTCCCCCACATCCTGCACCTCCACAGGCTCACACCTCCCTCGTGGTACTTGGTCCCTTGCAGGAGGCCATGACAGGAGATCTGCTGTATTTTATTTGCTCATGAATTGGTTCAACAGTGTATGGTTCTGAAACAGAACTGAGTTCTGGATTCAAATTCCCAGCTGAGCAACCCATACTGTGCCACCCGAGCAGGTGGCTTCCCTGAACCCTGACACCCATCTGAAAAACAGGGATGGTGATAATATTCCTCGCCCCAGACTTGGCCTGAGTTATTTTTTGAACTAGAACATTACTCATTTCCAGTTGTGATGCCACTGTCCCCTGCTTTATTTTTCTCTAAGGCATGTGCCATATGTTACTCATTTATTCTTACTTGCCAAAAAGGAGAATTTCATTATTAGAAGGGTCCCGGCCCTCCCCTTCCTTCCCCTCCGCTCTCCTTTTCGTTCCCCAGTACTAGGGATTGGGCCCAGGGGTGCTACATCCCCAGCACTTTTATTTTGAGACAGAGTCTCATTAAATTGCCCTATTCGGCCTCAAATTTATAATCCTCCTGCCTCCTCCGCTTGAGTTGCTGGGATTACAGGTGGATACAGGCCTACCATGCCTGGCTAGAAGGATTTTTTTCCCCTGTTTTGCACTGTATCCCCCACCCACCCACTTTATTTGTGGGGTGGGGGTGCTGGGGATTGAACCAGGGGCATTCAACCACTGAGCCCCATCCCCAGCCCTTAGAGACAGGGTCTTGCTAAATTGCTGAGGCTGGTTTTAAACTTGCAATCCTCCTGCCTCAGCCTCCCAGGCTGCTGAGATTACAGGCATACACCACCGTGCCCAGCTTATATGGCTTGTATCCCCACTTTTTAGAGCAGGGCTTGGCCAAATAGATGAATGAGCTGGTCTCTGAGCATGGTATGTGTTGTTCCTGTGCTCACTGGTGCTGGGGACACCGTGGTCATGGAGACGGCCTGGCCCTGCCTCTTACGACTCATTAGCCCAGTGGAATAGATAGTCATGTCACCAAGTAGTGATAGCCCAGAGAGGTCAGGGTCAGAATAAAGGAGAGACCAGCAGAGTGTCAGGGATGGGATGGAGAGGGACTGGGGACTGGGGGACCCAGAGGGGATACCTAATTCAGCCATGGGGGATAAGGAGAGCTTCGTGGAGGAGGCGGTTTGTGGGTGGAAAGGGACGCGCAGCATGGAGAGGAGGAAAAGGTGTGCTCAGCAGGAGAATCAGCATTGTAGGATCAGTGATGCACGTGTGGTTTTGGTTCCAGGAACTGAAAGATATTCAGCCTGACTGCGGTGAGAAAATGAACCAAAGAATAGCCGGGGAAAGATCATCCCAGGCCCCGGGAGCACAATAAGGAGCCAGGACTTTGTTCTGAGACACTGGGGAGCCACAGAGAGTGTTTGAGCTGGGATGGACAAGTCAAATTCAGATGAGGGGGCTGGGGTTGTGGCTCAGTGGTAGAGCGCTTGCCTAGCCTGTGTGAGGCACTGGGTTCGATTCTTAGCACTGCACATAAATAAACAAAAAAGTCCATTGACAACTAAAAAAATATTTTAAAAAACTCAGATAGAGGCAGGATTGGAAGGTCTAGTAAAAGCTGGGAGCAGAGGGAGATGACTGAAATGAGGACCCAGGTGGCAGAGGCCAGGTTGGAGCTGGAAGACATCATCAGGAGGCCAAATGGGGTCCTAAACAAGGTCCAGGACTGAAAGAGTCAGGGAGGGCTTCCTGGAAGAAGTGGCACCCAGGCTGAGACCTGAAGAATGAGTGGGATAACTCTCCTTAAAATGAGTACCTGGCCGGGGCTGGGGCTGGGGCTCAGTTGCAGAGCACTTGCCTCACACGTGCAAGGCACTGGGTTTGATCCTCTGCACCACATAAAAATAAAAAAAATTAAAAGAAAAAATGAGTACCTGGGCGGGGTGCAGTGGTGCATGCCTGTAATCCCAGCAGTTTGGGAATTTGAGGCAGGAGGATCACGAGGGTGGACAGCAAGGATCTATAGATTTTAAATATAAATTTAAAAAAATAAAGCCAGCCTCAGCAACAGCAAGGCACTAATCAACCCAGGGAGACCCTGTCTCTAAATAAAACACAAAATAGGGCCAAGGATATGACTCTGTGGTTGAGTGCCCCTGAGTTCAATCCTTGGTTCCCGCCCCCCACCCCAAATGAGTACCTGGAGAAAGAACCAGTTTAGGAGAGATGGTGAGGTCAGCTGGGGATGTGGGTGTGAGGGGCCCAGGGATACTCAGGAGAAGTGTCTAGGAGGCCACGGAGCCTCCAGAGCTGGAGTTTAGGCAAGAGGTAGGAACCAAAAAAAAGGGGCTTAGGATTCAGAAAGGGGACTTGGGGCTGTAGTGGAGAGCGAGGGTCCACAGGCCCTGAATGAAATGGTAGAAAGTTTGCACTTTGGCTCCGAGGGTCACAGAAAGGTTCTGAGCAGGAATAGGAGCAGAAAAGTTTTGAGTGGGAACTCAGATTTTTAGATTTAGTAATATTTACCATTTAAGATGGTTTTTGGACTTATTTAATTGTTTTTCAGACCAAGCATCTTCTCTCCCTATAGGGGTATTTATCTTAAGGTGTTCTTTGAAATAAAATTTCTACTCTTAAAAAAAAAAGAAAAAAAGTAGGGGCTGGGGCTGGGGCTGGGGCTGAGCGGTAGCACACTTGCCTGGCACGTGTGAGGCATTGGGTCTGATTCTCAGCACCACATATAAATAAATAAAATAAAGGTCTATCAACAGCTAAAAAAATTTTTTTTTAAATTGTTTACAAAACTAGTGTACTATTTTCTGTAGAGTTGGCCACCAACTCTTGATTGTTCAGTCCAAAAGGGCCTGCCCCATCAAGTGAAAATATGCGCCTTTAAACTTGAGGGCATTTTTGTTGGAAGACCTGTCAATTTCTAGATGATTCATATATGCCTCAGTAGTCTCCTGCTCATTTTTTTAAATTTGGTTTTTCTTAGTTATACTTGACAGTAGAATCCACTTGATAAAATCATACAAGCATGGAATATATCTTATTCTAATTAGGACCCCATTCTTCTGGGTGGATACGATGGTGGGATCCACTTAGGTATTTTAGTATGTCCCCTATTCTTTATTCTCTGCTGGCTTGAATCCACCTTGAATTTCCCCCACTGTCAGCTGACATGCCATTATCTGTACCCACCCAGTCTGTTCTGGGCTTAGAACACAAGCTGGTTACCATTGTGAATAAAACAAGTATCATTTGGTCTAGAAAAACATCTAGAAAAGTCTTCCCTCAAAGTTTTCCATTCTTTTGTATTTCTTCTGCTTTCAACAAATATTTATGGAGAGAGTCCAGTGCACAAGACCCTGGGAAAGAGGAATAAATCAGATACAGACTATAGTTCTTTGAGGGACATACAAGTCTATTGGTGGTGATAATAGTGTGTACAAGGTACTAGGGGCCACAGACCTCACCAACCAGCATATAGCAGGAGATGAACTTGGTGTCTGCTGTTCATGATCTTCTTGGCTTTTTTTTTTAAATATTCACTCTTTAGATGTAGATGGACACAACACAATGCCTTTATTTTTATGTGGTGCTGAGAACCGAACCTGGGTCCCGCCCGTGCTAGGCGAGCGCTCTACCGCTGAGCCACAATCCCAGCTCCATCCTTGACTTTTTTTTTTCCCCCCTGGGGATTGAACCCAGGAGCACTCTGCCACTGAGCCATATCACCAGCCCTTTGCATTCTGAGACAGGGTCTCACCAAATTGCCCAGGCTGCCCTCAAACTTCTGTTCCTCCTGCCTCAGCCTCCTGAGTTGCCGGGATTACAGATATGGGCCACCACACCAGCTTGACCTCATTGATTCTTCCCAACAAATGTGATGTTGGTATTATTTATCTCCCAGTTTATCAGAGAATGAAAGAGGCTCAGTGAAGGGAGCCTCTTCCCCCAAAAAAAACCCTGAGCCAGCAGGGCTGTGGACTGGCCCAGGTAACCATTTGGAGATTACTGTTTAATAGATGAGACCAGTGCTGGGGCTACAGCTCAGTGGAAGAGTACCTGCCTCACATGCACAGGCCCTGGGTTCAATCCCCAGCACCACACACACACACACACACACACACACACACACAAATACCTGAGGCCAGCAGAGATCAAAGAAGTAAAATCCATGGCCAAGGTCACTTGGCAAGAAAATGGCAAAGGCTTTGAACCAGGGCTGCTGGTGAAGGAGAGATCAAAACTGCCACTGTCACTCTCACTAGGAGGTGGGATGCTCAGGAAGCACAGGTCTTAAAAGCCCAGAGGGTTCTGCTTCCTCATTTTCTGTGGGTTGCGGTATCACACCCCAAAGCAGGCATGGCCACAAGCCAAGCAAGGGGCCTGGGGGAATATTCTGTGAGTTAGAAGGGAACGGGCTTCCTGGCCGTGGTGTGCTCCACATCATCAAGAAAGCAGAGTATAAGGATTTGCCTGGGTTGGTTGCACTGGGGCCCTATGGGGATTCTGGGGTCCTGGGAACACAGGCACCAAGGTGGGCCAGGCAGACATGCCAGCACCCACTACAGGGTCTGATTCAGTTTTACTGCTCAACCCCATCTGGGGACGGGGCAGATTTTTTCTCCAGCGGCAGCCACAGCCCTTGAGCCTCATTATGATTTAATTTCTGTAGAAATTATGCACATTCAAGCCAGGCATGGTGGCACACGCTCTTTTTGGCTGCACTGGAGATTGGGCCTAGGGGTGCTCTACCACTGAGCCCATAAGTTCCCACCCCTTTTTATTTTTTATTTTGACACAGGGATTCCCTAAGTTGCCTGGGCTGGCCTTGAATTTGTAATCCTCCTGCCTCAGCCTCCTGTGTTGCTGGGGTTACAAGCATGTGCCACCACACCTGGCTTCAGTGGCTCTTCTTACACTTGCCTTTTTTGTGTGTGTGGCATTGGGGGCGGAACACAAGGCCCACATGCTAGTCAAGCTACACCCCGCAAACCATACCGCTGACTCTACATTTTTTGTGTTAATTGCTTTTTTTAGTCATCTTAAATTTTATATGTTCAAAACCAAACCCCTGATCTTTTCCCCGAACTTATTTCTCCCTCGGTCTTCCCCTGACCATTCTTCCCAGGGAACAGTCCAAAACCCTTGGAGTCATCTTGAGTGCCTCTCTTGTTCTCGAACACACACCCAGTCCAGAAACCTCATCCACTCCATGTTCAGAAGGTTTCTAGAGCCCACCCATCCTTCTCCCCTGGCTGACCCCATGCTCCTGTCTACCCTCATCTCCTGCCTGTGTGCTCCCAGCAGCCTCCCTGGGCCCCACACAGCCAGAGGGAGCTGAACATCTGTGCTAGTGTCCTAGACGCTGCTGTAGCCACAGCTTGGCAGCCTGAAACAAAGGAAATGTGTTCTCTCCCAGTTTTGGAGGCCAGAAATCTAAAATCTCAAAGTGCTGGTGGCACGGCCACACTCCTACCAGCAGCTTTAGAGGAGATTCTGTCCTCAGCACTACACTGAGTTTCTGATGGCTCCCCATATCCCTGGGCTGTGGCCACCTCACCCCCATTTCAGCCTCCCTGGTCATGTGGCCTTCTGGGTATCTTCTGTCTCATAAGGATATTTGTCACTGTGTTTAGGGCCTACCCAAATAACCCAGGATGATCTCATCTCAAGATCCTAAATGTAATTACACCTGCTTTTTCCAAACAAGGTCACACAAGTTCCAGAGGTAATACCACTGGACATATCTTTCTTCTTTTCTCTCCTTATTTTAATTTTTTTGGTCCTGGGGGTAGAATCCAGGGTTCCTCACTACTGAGCTACATCCCCAGCCCTTTTTATTTATTTTGAGTTGCTCAGGCTGGCTTCAAACTTGGGATCCTCCTGCCTCAGCCTCTCAGTTGCTGAGATTACAGGTTTGTTCCAGTGTGCCCTGCTCAGACATATCTTTTCTGAAGCCACCATTCAATCTACCACTACCCCCAACATAAACCTAATTCTGCTGGGAACCCACTTGTGACCCTGTCCTACTCACCACCGTCCGCGTAGCCCTGCAGGATGTGGCTCCATCAGTTCCCTGACTCATCTCCCTCTCTCCCCAGCCTACTCCACCACAGCACACTGTCCTCCTCCCGCCTCCCCTCACGCCTGGCCAACTCCTGCCTCAGCCTTTGTACCCTTTCTCCCCCTGAAGTCCAGGTTGTACTCTCCCTCCTTCCTTGAAGTTTTCCTCTGGTAGCCCCAACTCAGTGAGGACTTCCCTGACCTCTTTGTTAAAACTGCACACCACTCCACCCCCACCCCTGTTCCCCAAATCTCCACAGCAGGTGTTACCTTCCAGCATATTCCATTCATCTTCAGTATCTAGGGGTCAGATGTTGGCTCCACAAACCCTACCCTCAGGGATACCAAAATTTTCAGATGCTCAAATCCCTTATATAAAATAAAGTACACCAGGGGCTGGGATTGTGGCTCAGCAGTAGAGCGCTTGCCTAGCACGGGCGGGACCCGGGTTCGATTCTCAGCCCACATAAAAATAAAGGCATTGTGTTGTGTCCATCTACACCTTAAAAAAAATAATAAAGTACGCCAGGCATGGTGGTGCATGCCTATAATCCCAGTGCTCAGGAGGCTGAGGCAGGAAAATCAAGAGTTCAAAACCAGTCTCAGCAACTTAGTGAGGCCCTAAGCAACTCAGTGAGATCCTGTCTCTAAATATAATACAAAAAAGGGGCTGGGATTTTGGCTCAGCGATAGAATGCTCGCCTAGCATGTGTGAGGCACTGGGTCTGATCCAGAGCATCATACATACATACATACATACATACATACATACATACATAAATGTATTGTGTCCAACTACAACTAAAAAAATATTGAAAAAAGTTATTAAAAATAAAATACAAAAAGGGCTGGGGATGTGACTCAGTGGTTGAGTACCCTTGAGTTCAATCCCTGGTACCAAAAAAAAAAAGAAAAAGTACTATTTGCATATAACATACCCACATCCTCCTGTATATTTCAATCTTCTCTAGACATAGTGTCTAATACAATGTAAATGCAATGTAAATGATGGTTATATTGTATTGTTAGGGGAATAAAGGCAAGGAAAAAGTCTATACATGATCAGTACAAACATAATTTTTTGTAATATTTCCAGTCCATAGTTGGGTGAATCAGCGGATACAGAACCCGTGAATATGGAGGCCTAATTTGCAATCTTACTGGTTATGTCTTCCCTCGTGTCTATTTTATTCACAGCTGTACCCCCAGGGCCTAAAACAATACTTGGTGCACAGCAGATACTTAATAAATGAGTGAAACTAATGAACCTTATGAAAAAGATGCTGTTGTCACCATGCTCCTTTTGCAGAAAGGGAGACCGAGGCATGGAGGTGTTAGCACTTCTCTGAAGCCAAGAGTCACACAGAGGTACTGAAGCTCAGGCTCAGTTAGGTGTCTGGCTCCAGCACCCACCGTTTTAACTGCCTTGCAATCTAATCAGATCTAAACTGCCACTCAGTGGTTGCTAGAAAGATCTTTGGTATATTGCTTTGGTTAAAAATAAAAAGAACTAAAATTGGATATCCATCCTTACAGACCTATAACCTCTGTACAACTTGAAAGCCAATGGCCCCTGACAGTGTGAATGGTGTCTGTTCTCTTCCTGCCGTGGGTCTAGCCTGGCCATTCCAGTTCTCCATGCCCCTCTGTTATATTTTTACTCATCTTGACTACCCTAAGTTCACTTCACCTGCTGTTTCAACCCCACATTCTTAAATAAAACATTTCTCACCAATGCCTTCAAAATTTAAAGTCTGACATTTCCTGCCTCTCCCCCACCTCCCCACAACACTTTGGCCCACTCCTTAAGACTGTTATCTTCTGCTCTGATAACCTCCTGGGTTTCAGATCACCTTGAGCTATTGCCCTTTTTCCTGCAGGATCCTTTTTAACCCATCCCTGTCTGGGAGAGAAAGAGATCTGGAATTCTTTTGCCTTCCACTATTGGGATCAGATGCTAATGAGGGGTTCTCCAGTTATTCCTTCAGATCTGGGTTGAATCTTGGAGTGACAGGGAGAACCTTTTGAGATTTTCTTCTAGAAGAAAGGAAAAAAAGCAATGCATTCCCTTAATTTGGGGGAGTGGGGGGAGGCACCAGGTAGGGACACTCAACCACTGAGCCACATCCCCAACCCTACTTTGTATTTTATTTAAAGACAGGGTCTCACCGAGTTGGTTAGCACCTCGCTGTTGTTGAGGTTGGCTTTGAACCCGCCATCCTCCTGCCTCAGCCTCCCATGTTGCTGGGATTACTGGCTTGTGCCACCTCGCCCAGGTCCCTTAATTTTTTTTAAAGTACTAAAACAAGCAATAGCTGTGTTCACTTTATACTTTCTTTTTGGTACCAGGAATTGAATCCAGGGGTGCTTAACTATTGAACCACTCCCCAGCCCTTTTATGTGTGTGTGTATTATGTGTGTATGTATGTATGTGTGTGTGTGTGTGTATATATATATATATATATATATATATATATATACACACACACACACACATTTGGGTATCAGGGATTGAACTCAGGGGCACTTGACCACTGAGCCACATCCCCAGCCTTTTTTTTGTATTTTATTTAGAGACAGAGTCTCACTGGGTTGCTTAGTACCTCGCTATTGCTGAGGCTTGCGATCCTCCTGCCTCAGCCTCCCTAGTTGCTTGGATTACCGGTCTGTGCCTCCACACCTAGCTATACTTCTTTCTTAACCTGTTCTGAGATGTTTTCTATACTTCTCTGTAAGTAGCTTACATTTCACAGTTTTCAAAACTAAAACGGACCTAGTGCTCTGACATAGGCCTGTAATCCCGCTACCCTGAAAGTTGAGGCAGAAGGATGGCAAGTTCTCAAAATTTTCTAAAAGCTCAGCAGTAGAACGCTTGCCTACCATGCATGAAACCCTTGGTCCAATGGGCAACACTGCCAAAATCAAAATAAAATAAAGTAAATCAAAAGGAGAAAAAAATAGGTTTATATAAAAAGAAGCAGCAATCCAAAACCCTCCCAAAATTCCACTTCCTTTCAGGCAACCACTTCTGACACTTGCTTCTCTCAAGAGTTCCTTTTCTGCAGGTATCTGTTGACTTCCTATGTGTTTGGGGGACACGGGTTCAGAGGAGAGAGAAGGGAAAGGAGCAGGAGCAGGGGTCTCCAGTTTATTTCTACAGGTGTGGCTTTAAATCCTACTTGGGAGATATGAGATTGGATCCAGAAGCCTGGACCTCAAAAATATTTTTGTCTTAATCCCTATAAAAATATCAGTTGGCTTAAACAAAAAAAAAAAAAATCAAATACCGTAATCCACACAGATTCCGACAGAAAGTCCGCCACCACCTTCCCCCACCTCTCTTCCCATCCGTAGCGTGGGCTGAGTCTTCTGCTGGTTTTGTCGCTTCATCTCCAAATCATGCCATTCAACCTTGATTTTCCCCATCTTATTTTATAAGCGTTTTAATTATTAATTTTTATGTATTTATTTTTTGACTAGGTAATGCATGCCCACGGTACAAAAACTCACAAGGTTTGTAGACCAGAAAAGATGCGGGGTTCCCATTTCTCGGTGGTCTTCCCGCCCCTCCCGGGGGCTCGGGGTGGAGTGTGGCGAAGCCCATCCCCCAGCCACACACGCCCCCACTCGGGCCAGGTTGGCGGACCGCATCTGGGGGCCGAGCCCCCCTCCTCGCTGCGGTGAGCTGGGGCTGTCCGCTCGCACTGCGCAGACTCCCCGCTGCAGTGGGCGGGGCCTACAGGAGCCCCGCCCCTCCACTCCTTACCTCCCGCCCCTGCTCAGCCTGTTGGGGCAGAAGCTGGGGCCCCGCGGAGGTAGCTGCAGACGCCTGCCAAGTAAGGCCGAGGACCTTCGAGGCAAGGGTGGTGGGGGGGATGGGCTAGGGGAGGCGGGGAGGCCCCGGTGGTACTGGGCTGCGAGCCTGAGCTGTCTTGTGTGGTGGGTACCTGAGGGCGAGGGCAGAGGAACCACCTGGAAAATGCCCTGAGTAGTCCCAGTGCTAATGAAAAACAGGCACAAAGACTCGGGGCCTCCGCAGACCCCATCCAGGGCTGTCTGAGACTGTCTAGATTAGAGCTCCGAGGAAGGATAAAGGAGGGTGCTGGTGGGGAGCAGCGTGGTGACAAATGGGGGGAGGGGGCAGGGTGGACGCCAAAGGCCGGCAGGGTAAGTCTGAGTGATGTAAAGAAAGCAGAGGCGTTGGATCTTAAAAGAATTTCGAAATTCCTGCTGACCAGCGACCAGTTTCCTCTTTTTGGGGTGGCAGGCACAGTGCCAAGGGCCCCCGTGATCATGGGAGAGGGACTCAGTGAATCCCACAAGCCCAAGACTAATCTGCCTTCTCTGATGTCCCTCAAAAGCCCAGAACACCTCACACAGTGCCTGCTTTTGTTCCCCCAGTTCGGAGACCCTGACACACCCACCTTTCCGCCTGGGCTCAGCATATCCCCCAGCTGCAAAGCAAGATGAAGCCTAAATTGATGTACCAGGAGGTAGGTGGATGGGGACTAGTGGGGATGGGCTTGGTGCAGTGGAAGGTCGGAGACCGGGCGAGCCGCGCTGTTGCCCCCCTCCCATCCCCATCCCCATCTCCCAGCTGAAGGTGCCTGTTGAGGAGCCAGCCAACGAGCTGCCCATGAATGAGATTGAGGCATGGAAGGCTGCTGAGAAGGTAGGAGCCCTCCGATACCCTTCATCCCTCTCAGGGATGGGTTGAGCTGCCCACCATGGGTCACCTGACTGCCTCCTCTTCCCCACAGAAAGCCCGCTGGGTCCTGCTAGTCCTCATCCTGGCGGTGGTGGGCTTCGGTGCCCTGATGACTCAGCTGTTTCTATGGGAATACGGGGACTTGCATCTCTTTGGACCCAACCAGCGCCCAGCCCCCTGTTATGACCCCTGCGAGTAAGTGGGAGGGGGAAGCTGGGTGGAGGGGAAGAACCCTGATAGGCCAGGGGACACTTAAACACACACTGAGCAGGGGCTGCACCCGGCCTCACCCCGTGCAGTGAGAGAGTGAAGAGATTGCAGGCACCCAAGTGCATGCCCACCCCCCTTTCCCCCACATGCAGTGCAGTTTCCATGGCAGCCACAGCGTCATCGTCTCTGCAGGTCTGTGAACAAATAGACAAGCACACCATTCCATCCACATCTGTGAATGAAGACATGCACACACGCAATCTCCCCACCACACCTCTGGACGGATAAATGCACACACACAAATATACATAGCCTCCCATCTACGTCCCTGGGCAGACAGGCACTCATCCCAGCCAGTCCTCTCCAGCCTCATGGCTGATACTGTCCCCATCACCCCCAGAGCAGTGCTGGTGGAGAGCATTCCTGAGGGCCTGGACTTCCCCAATGCCACCATGAGCAACCCCTCCACTAGCCAGGCCTGGCTGGGCCTGCTCGCCGGTGCTCACAGCAGCCTGGACATCGCGTCCTTCTACTGGACCCTCACCAACAATGATACCCACACACAGGAGCCCTCTGCCCAGCAGGTACCTGGCAGCCTGGGCCCTGGCTGGGAATGGAGGGGGGTGACAATGGGGAGAGTGAAGGGGTTTCCCCTGATGCCCTAGGAACAGATGGGCACATCTCATGTGGCAGATTGGACACAGGTGTTTGGAAGCAGCTGTCTGCACATGGCCCTCTGGACTGAGGGTGTTTGTCACGATCATCTGGAGACCTCTGAATGTCAGGGTGCAGGTTTGGTTACAAGGGATTAGCCTGGCAGATGTCACTTGCCCATAAACTGTCCTGACCCTCTCACACAAAGAAATGGAAGAGAGAAGTAACAACCTATCCTTGAGCCAGACTGCTGCCTCCTAGCTATGTGACCTTGGATGGGTCACCTCTCCTCTCGGGCTTTAGATTCCTTACTTGTAAAATGAGGCCAACAGCTGGGTGTGCCTGTCATCCCAGCGGCTCTGGAGACTGAGGCAGGAAGATCTTGAGTTCAAAGCCAGCCTCAGCAACTTAATGAGGCCCTAAGCAACTCAGCAAGACTCTGACTCTAAATAAAATATTTAAAAAGGCTGGGGATGTGGCTCAGTTGTAAAGCTTCCCTGAGTTCAATTCCTGGTGCCGAAAGAAAGAAAGAAATAATAAAATAAAGTGGGGCCAAAAATATAACACCTATTCTTGTGAATTTTAACACAGTGCCTAGCACAGAATTTGCCCTTGGTAAGCATTTGCCAATAAGGTACCCTTGTTACAAGCCAGGAATGATGACACACACCTGGAATTCCAGTGATTTGGAGGCTGAGGCAGCCTGGGTTTGAGGCCAGCCTGGGTTATTTAGTGAAACCCTGTCTCCAAATAAAAAAATTAAAAGGGCTGGGGTTGTAGCTCAGTGGTAGATCACCCCTGGGTTCAATAGTCAGTAGAACAAAAAACAGAAATTCTTGTTATGGTTTGCTGAAAACTTTAAAAATCAAAAAACCTTCATTACTTGAAAAGAAACAACGTAGGTTAACCCCTACTGTTGAAAAACATGAGTACCTGATCCTTCTGTTTTCTTCTCCCTGCTGCCTCTGTTTGTGAGAAGTAGACTCAAAATCTACTAAAATCTCAGGGCTCCTTAAATACCACCTTAAAAAATAAAGTTAAAAGCCATAAGAGTTCCAAGCGTGGTGACACACACCTGTACTCCCTGGGACTGGGGAGGCTGAGGCAAGAGGATCACACGTTTGAGGCCAGTCTCAGCAACTTAGCAAGATTTGTCTCAAAAAAATAGAAACAGCTGAGGGTGAAGTGGATCAGAACTTCAACCTGGAGGCAGTGTTTGGGTTCAATCCCTTTCCACCACTCAGTTCTCCCAACTCTCAGTTTCCTCATTTGTACCTGGAGAATTGTAAACAACTCTGCTTCATAGGATTTTGAGAATTCAGTGAGTTCAGGCGTCAAGGGGCCTAGAATCAGAGCTGGTACCAGAGAATCACCGGTTCTCACTGTCACTGGGGTCAGTGTGCCTCAGCCCATATTTTCCTGGACCCTCAGCCCCAGCCTCACCTCAAAGCCTGTGATATGCCGGGAGGCTCCTGCGCTGACATTTCCAATGTTCTGGATCTTGGGAAGGTCCCTGGAGGGGCAGAAGGACAGAGAGGCCTGGGGGCATAAGTCTCAGAGCAGCCAGTGACTCAAAGAGGTCAAAGTTTAAGACAGATAAAGAAGTGTTCTAATATTTTAACTTTAAGCCTTTTAGATTTATATTTAAATTATTATTAATCATATCTCAAAGCCAGATCTCAAAACGGTGCCTTTTGAGGTGCCTTGTGGGTTTGACATCCTGGCTGGCCCAGCTTCTCCAAAACTGTCCCCTCCCCACAGGGTGAGGAGGTCCTCCGGCAACTACAGACCCTGGCACCTCGAGGGGTGAAGGTTCGCATCGCCGTGAGCAAGCCCAATGGGCCCCAGCCACAGGCGGACCTGCAAACCCTGCTGCAGAGCGGTGAGCTGGGGACGGCAGGGGTGGCAGGCTTGGAGCTGCCCACCTTGGCCCCTGACCACTGCCCCCATCGGTCACAGGTGCCCAGGTCCGCATGGTGGACATGCAGAAGCTGACCCACGGCGTCCTGCACACCAAGTTCTGGGTCGTGGATCAGACCCACTTCTACCTGGGCAGTGCCAACATGGACTGGCGCTCGCTGACCCAGGTCCGCCTGCATCCTGCCTACCTCCCCCCAGGCTCCTCCCCCTCTACAGGACAGCCAGCCTCTAGCTGCACCCCTCCACAACCCAGCATCCTCTCTGCCCGTTCTCTGCAGTGGTTCCTTCCTGCTTCATACCAGGGATCCCTAAATATTCCCCATGCCAGCCTTCTGTTGCCCTCCCCCTGCTCACAGGTGCCTGGGGTTCCCTCTGATCCTTGATGGCAGCTGCCAACTGTGCACAGAGCATTCAAGGCCCTGTCTACCCATCTGGCCTTCATTACACGTTCCCTGCACGCCTGTTCTAAACCCAGCTCCATCCTGGGTGGTGCTGGGAGCATGATGGTGACAGGTGGACTTGACTGGAACTCCCAGTTCCATGTGGAGCCTGACCATCCACCAGGCAGTGAGCCCAGAGGACTCAGGGATGGAATGGGGGAAGCAGTGAGCTGTGGAAGCCCAAAGGAGACATCTGACCGAACCTGGGATGTGAGGAAAGTTTTCCCAAAGGAGGTGATAACTAATCTGATATTTGAAGGATCAACAGGAATTGGCAC
The DNA here is from genome assembly GCF_047511675.1 of Marmota flaviventris. NCBI lineage: Eukaryota > Metazoa > Chordata > Mammalia > Rodentia > Sciuridae > Marmota > Marmota flaviventris. Next base: position 13,750,298 of record NC_092515.1, on the reverse strand, counting down.
AAGATAGGGATGAGGAAAACAGCTTATGCAGTGACGTGAGGGTAAGAGAAGACAGGACATTAATTCATTTCAAAGGATAGTTCTCCAAATCCCTAGTCTCACCAATTATGCAGGGAGATGCTGAAGATACTCAGTGCCTGTCCTCCTGCCCAATGGGGAGACGGGTTTGTCACCAGAAAGAATGATGAAGGAAGCCCAAGAGTGCTAGGAGAGCCCAGGGGAATGCCTGGGCATCCCAGGGAGGCTTCCTGGAGGAGGAAGCACATCAGCCTAGACTAGACCTAAGAATGAGAAGGAGCTGGCTCTGTGCAGGGTAGAAGTTGCAGCCTATGAGAAAGTTCAGGAAACCTAGAACTCTGAAATAACTGAATGATTTTCTCCAAAACTTAAGTTTATGCCTATGAATTTAAGTGGGATGGGATGGGGGAACCGTGGGCAGAGCTCAGCTATTCAGCACAGGGGTGGGAGAAAGACTGAGGGACAGAGGGGAGTAGACCAAGAAGCAGACTGGATGGAGGTGTCCCTGTCCGCTGTGGGCACCTGGCTACTGTCCCTGGACTCAGCACTGCCCTCCCGCAGGTCAAGGAGCTGGGCATAGTGATGTACAACTGCAGCTGCCTGGCTCGAGACTTGACCAAGATCTTCGAGGCCTACTGGTTCCTGGGCCAGGCGGGCAGCTCCATTCCATCCACCTGGCCCCGGCCCTATGATACCCGATACAATCAGGAGACACCAATGGAGATTTGCCTCAATGGAACCCCTGCTCTGGCCTACCTGGCGGTGAGTCTGGGAAGAGTGGGACCTGTCACATCCTGGTGTGTGTCACCCAGAGTCTCCAGCTAGCCCTGCCCGGTGATTTTCAGGGAGGGGTGTCCTGATACTGGCCCTCACCCCTGCTCGCTCTGCTTCCCCAGGGTCCTGGATCTGTCTCAACTTCCTTGAACCTTGGTTTCATTAAGAAAATGGGTCTCCTAGTATTTCCAACCTCTGGGTGGGGGATAGCTGCTGGGTTCATGCACACCAAGCCCTCCGTGTTGTCCCACACAGCCACAGGAAGTTCTTTCTGTTTAAATTAATTAAAAGTAGAGCCAGGTGTGGTGTTGCACACCTGTAATCTCAGTGGCTCAGGAGGCTGAGGCAGGAGGATGGCAAGTTCAAAGCCAGCTATAAAATAAAAGAGGGCTGGGGTTGTGGTTCAGTGGTAAAACACATGCATGAGGCCCTGGGTTCGATCCTCAGCACCACATAAAAATAAAATAAAGAGGGCTGGGGTTGTGGCTCAGTGGTAGGGTGCTCACCTAGCATGCATGAGACACTGGGTTCACCCTCAGCACCACATAACAAAAAATAAAATGAAGATATTGTGTCCAACTAAAACTGAAAAAATATTTTAAAAATAAGTAAAAAATAAAAGAAAGGTCAGTGATTAAGTGTCTCTGGGTTTGATTCCCAGTACTGAGATAAATAAATTGACTTAAATTAAACATAGCGGACAACTAAGATCCTCAGTCACATGAATCATATTTCAAGTGCTCAGTAGCCACATGTGGCAAGTGGACAATGTAGATGAAGAACATTTCCATCACCTTAGAGGTTCTGCCAGACAGTGCTCACTTTTCCTGTAGCGGATATTGAGCACTTTAGATAAGGCGCTGTTGTTTTTAACTGCTGATGTTGCCTCTAGTTGTTGGGGGACCACCTGGATCCCCCTCAGTGCCCCTGAGCATGTCACCTGGCCAAGCCCTGAGTCACTGTGGAGAGCATGGTTCATCGGGGTCCTCTGCTACAGTGGTCTCCACTGAGTCGAGGTCTCCACCTTGACCACTCCCCTTCCAAAGCCTCACTTTCCTCTTCTGTCCCGAGGATTAAAGGAGGTAGCCAAAGGGCCTGGGATGGCACTGGACATCGAGTTGCCCAGTCAGAGCCAGCTGTGAGGCAGGGCAGAGAGTGGAATAGAGCAGACGTCCTCAAACCATGTGCCCCAGAATCACCTGGAGGGCTTGTTAAAACCCAGACTCCTGGGCCCCACGGCAGCACTCTGGTTCAGGATATTGTGTGCAGAGAGGCACAAGAATTTGCATTTTGAACAAGTTTCCAAGGATGCTACTGCTGCTGGATCAGAAAAGCATAATTTCTGGAACCAGGCAGCCTGGGCTCCATATATCAGCTATGTGACCTTTAGGAAATTGCTTACCCTCTCTGGTCCTGACTCCTCACCCTCAAAACATAGTGAGCATCCCTCCCCTTCATGGAGGCTGAGAATTCAGTGAGATCTATAAGACCAGGCTCATGGTGAGCTGTCCCTATACAGGATCCACTGTGACCATACCCCTGGCAGGAAAATTTTCTTGACTCTCCCCTCACCCCCAGAGTGCACCCCCACCCCTGTGTCCAAGTGGCCGTACCCCAGACCTGAAGGCCCTGCTCAACGTGGTGGACAACGCCCGGAGTTTCATCTACATTGCGGTCATGAACTACCTGCCCACCATGGAGTTCTCCCACCCGCGCAGGTAACACTGGGCACAGAGACAGGGCTCGGGGCAGGGAGCCCCTGCATGTGGAGAGGGGTGATGGGACTCCAAGAGCAGGCCAGGAACCTGAGGCAAGAGGACAGATGGGGGAAGTCACAGGGAGAGAGAGAGAGGGCCGAGGTGCTTGAGGCAGGAGAAAGGGGTTCCCAGAGAGGAGGATGGCGGGTGATGGAGAAAAGCATGAGAATATTGGGGCTGGGGCAGGGCCTGGCTGGAGGCCTGAGGTAGGAGTGCAGGGGGAGGGGCCAGGGAGCAGGGGACACAACTCGACTTGGGATGAGGGCCTGGGGGAAGAGGCCAGGGGTCCTGGGGTTGGGGCACAGGGCCGGGTTGTGATCTGGGATGCGGGGGATGACTGGGCTGGAGGAAGGTAATGTGGAGCCAGTGGATAAGGTGAAAGGACTGGGTTGGGGGCGCAGGAACGATGGCCAGGAGCAGGAGATGAGGGATAGATGGAGGAAGGAGCAGGGAGCTGAAGTCCACAGTGGGGTGCTCTTGAGGTTTGGGGAATCTCAAGCTAATGCAGGGCCCAGGCTTGGTTCCCCAAAGCTGAGGGCGAAGCTGTGGATAAAGCTGCTCTCCTGCACCCCCTCTCTGCCCTGCCCCCAGGTTCTGGCCTGCCATCGACGATGGGCTGCGCCGGGCTGCCTACGAGCGGGGCGTCAAGGTGCGCCTGCTCATCAGCTGCTGGGGACACTCTGAGCCATCCATGCGGTCCTTCCTGCTCTCCCTGGCTGCCCTGCGGGACAACCATACCCACTCCGACATCCAGGTGGTAAGCACCCACCCACCACCCCCTCGGCCTGTGTGCAGGGCAATGCTAGGGACTCAGCCCTCGTGGGGCTTATGTGACATCTGACAGGAAAGAGCCAGAGTGAACCAGGCTGTGAGGGAGAAAGCATGGGTCGTGGCTGGGAGAGGGAAACACAGAGGAAATCCCTGCCTCCGGCTGAGGGGTCAAGAATTGACCCCTCAAAGATTGTTTGAAAAAGTAGACATCAAGCTGGGTTTGGTACCACAGGCCTGTGATCCCAGCTACCTGGGAGGCTGAGGCAGGATGATCCCAAGTTTAAGGCCAACCTGGGCAATTTAGAAGCGGTCCTGTCTCAAAAAAATAAAAAGGACTGGGGATGGAGCTCAGTGGTAAGCACCTCTGGGTTCAATCGCCAGGACCGAAAAAAAAAAAAAGTAAGGGAGGGGAAAAAAAGAGAGATCCTCAGAGATGTGATTTCAGGGATGAACAGGAGTCACTCCTGGGGGAATGGGGTTGCAGTTGACAAGAGGTCCTCCCTTCAGCTGGCATTTACTGGGGACCCACTACATGGGGCCCTGCTCTGGCCCCAGGGATCTCCGAGGCCTTAAGACCTGGTTGCACACACACCCGTCTTACCCAGGGCTTCTCTGGCTCCTGACCTGCACCTCAGGCTCCATGCCACCCTCTTACCCCTGCCCCATTCTCCACAGAAACTCTTTGTGGTCCCTGCGGATGAAGCCCAGGCTCGAATCCCATACGCCCGTGTCAATCACAACAAGTACATGGTGACTGAACGTGCCACCTACATTGGTGAGTGTCCCTAGCACCTCCACAGTTACTGAGGAAGGGACTGTCCGGGCACCAGGGCCTGGCCACCACGGGGCCCTTACTCTGCGCCCTACCCTCCCTAGGAACCTCCAACTGGTCTGGCAGCTACTTCACGGAGACAGCGGGCACCTCGCTGCTGGTGACGCAGAACGGGCGTGGTGGCCTGCGCAGCCAGCTGGAGGCTGTTTTCCTGAGGGACTGGGACTCCCCTTATAGCCACGACCTGGACACCGCAGCGGACAGTGTGGGCAGTGCCTGTCGCCTGCTGTGAGGCCTGATCCAGTGGATAGGCCACGGTCTGCGAGGCCCCCATGGCCCTAGACGCTCTGGGTCCTGGTCCCTGTTCCCGTGTCCCCGCTTCTGTCTGCCCCATCGTGGCTCCACAGCTCTGTCCTATGCTCCCGCCTCTACCTCCACCCCCAGTGGCCTGATACTACGGCCCCGGGACCTAGCAGAGCTGGGGGAGGGATCAGCCCCCAAAGAAGTGGGGGTGCATGCTGGGCCTGGACCCCTGGCCCACCCCCCTTTCCAGGCCAAAGAGGGCCCAAGATTATAATAACAAGTAAATAATTGTCTGTATAGCCTGCGCCTGACTGAGTGCTGGACGATGGAGTGTAGGGCAGGGGACAGCTGGCATGGGCCTCTGCTGGGGACATCTTATGTACTGAGCCCTTGGTTTACCACGTGTGTGGGCTGGTATATGCTAAGCCCTCAGCGTGTGACCAGTGTGGCCTGGCGTGTGCCGAGCCCTTGGCATGTATCACACATGGGCTGGCGTGTGCTGAGCATGCGGTATGACCATGTGGGCTGGCACGGACCAAGCACCTGGGTAGCCAGCATGGGGAAGCATGTGCTACACACTGAGCATGCTCCCAGGTGATCAGCCTGGTCTGAACCATCCCCTATCCCAAGGGGGACCAGCATGCTGGATGCTGGAGTGTGGGCCAAACCTGAACCTTTGCCTGCCAGGTAAATTCACACCTAGCATGTGCCAAGCACAGGTAAGTGCATGCCCGGCCCAGAGCATAAGGAGGGGCGAGGCTCCCCGGGGCCTCTGCGTTTGGTAAGCTCGGACGAGTTGTGCTGAACACGGGGTGTTCTGGGGGGAGGTTCCCCGGTGCCTGGTGCTCAGCATATTTAGGGAATGGGTTAGTGTCCAAGCCTCCTCCTCCCAGCGTCATAGCCTGCTGTATGAGCCACCTGGGCAGAGCATGGCAGAGTCAGGTCCTGGGTGCCCGCTGAGGACCCCACCCTGGACTGGAGAGGCCTCAGGCAGTGAGGACGGGGAGGCAGGACTGTTGAACGTTTCTTTATTGAACTACACGGAGGCAGCGGGGCCAAGGGCGAGCTGAGGGCCAGTGGAGTGCAACCCTCTTCTTGCCGTCCCTGGCCAAGGGGGCCATGAGCCAGGCCCTTAGGGCCACCTATGGGTGGTGGTACAGGCATGCGCTGTGGGAGGGGGTATGGGGGATTTCTGGATAATCATCTTTTCTGTAAGAATAATTTGTGGATTCAGGGATGGCACTGTGGAGCAGTTCAGGTCAGAGGGATGCCAGCCCAGCCAGTGCAGCCCCCAGCCACAGGCAGGGGGGGCCTTGCCATCAGTGGTGCCCGCCAACGTGCTGCAGAAAGCTGGTGGCCCTGGGCGGACCATGTGGGTGGGGGTGGCGGGGTGGGAGCCCCTGAGCCCGTGGCCCCCTGACTCCCTCCAGGGTCCAGTCGGGCTCACTCAGCCACTCTCCAGGACAGCTGCTGGGGTCGAAGAGCTCAGGGCCTGACCTCTGTGGGGACAAGAGAGGGGCATCAGCAAGAAGTGTTGGTGTCTGCTGGGCCTCAGTCCCACTTTCCTGAGAGGGACAAGACGCACTAAGGGCCTGTCCAGTCTGGGTCGTGGCTTCTCATAGGAGGTTACTGGGTCACAGCGTGAAGGTGGGACAGTATGGTGGAGCCTTGTCCTGTCCTGAGGGCATTCGTGTGTGCTGAGCCTCAAGAGTAAGGGTGGCCTCACGTTGGCTGGTCCTTGTGTCCTGAACATGGGCTAGTGTGTGCCCGGTCTCCCCACATCCTGAGGGTGGGTCAGTGGGTGTCTGCACCAGCGAGAGGTGTGTGGAAGGCCAGGCCCGGTGATCTGCGCCCCCACCCTGGAGCCAGCTCTGGGGAGGCCCTGGCCAGAGCCACTGCCCACCGCCCACCGTTGGCTTACCTCAGCGTCCATGGTCATGTCCTTGATGTTGGGTCCATCTCCCTCCCGCTGTGGGATGGCAGGCGGCTCCGCAGAGGCCCCTTGGCACTCGCCTTCCTCCCAGCCACTCCCCTGGCAGGGCCCATCGTCCCCGGGCGAGGCCTGGCTCAGCCGGAGGAGGTTGCTAAAGTTGGAGTCGGACTTGGAGCCCGCGGGCGGCTTGCGGGCCTTGTGGCGTCCTGCTAGCCGGCTGCCATAGAAGGCCAGGATGGGCTCTGGGCCAGAGTCGGGGACCCCGCGGCCCGTGGTGGCCGCCTTGAGCGGGGCCAGCATGTCGGAGACCACGTCGGCCCGGGTCTCCCCCCAGAGCCCGTGGCCGGCCTCCTGCAGGCTCAGGTCGTCCAGCTGGTCGATGGCTCTCTGCACGGCCGGAGCCTTCTCCTCCCGGAAGAAGGGCCCGCTGCCCATGCCCACGGCCTCCTCCTCCTCGGCCAGCCGGTAGTAAGGGGGCCCATCCTCTGTGGTGGCCATGACAGGCGGGGGTGGCTTGCCCTCCACCTGCAGCGAGAGGCGACAGCCGCGCAGGGACAGCTGGTAGTACCGCGTGGTCTCGTGTGCGCTGCGCAGCTGCTGCATGGACACGAAGGGGTGGCGCAGGGCCGCACTGGGGCTGATGCGCTCGTGGGACTCCCACGTCAGCATGCGCTTGATCAGCTCCACCATGCTCTTGAGGTCTGCGTGCTCCGCCAGCGCCTCCCGGTCTGGGAAGGTCAGCCGGCTGGCAGCCCCGCCACCATTCACCGTCTCCATCTGGTCCAAGGACTTGAGCATGTACTTGCGACGCTCCAGGGGACGCACCTGGTGGAGCATGGGGGACGTGGGGTTGACCTGCATCAGGCCCGGAGCCCCAGACATGCCCCTGCCCTACATATGACCCCGGACTCCCAGTTCTGCCCATGATCTGATTTGGGGCTCTCGGGCTGCCAAGTCAGAGACACCTGATCCATCCTACCAGATGCCTTCCTGTCTAATCCAGACCTCTCCTGCTGCTGCCAGAAGGACACCTGACGATGTGCTCTTTGGTCCTGCTGAGACCTACCCAGAGCGCTCCATGACCCAAGCTCCACACCTCACCCCAGACCTCCAGCCCTCTCCAGAGCCATGGGTTCAGCCCCTGCCAGCAGTTGCCCTAAACCTCTAGTCCTCTCTGGAATCAAATGCAGATCCTCTTGCTGCTGCAGCCTCCACATCTGATTCCAACCCTCCAGACCTCTCAGGGGTCAAATCCAGACCCTTCGTACACACTAGTTTGACAACCCCTAGAACCACCTTTGATCTCACCCGGATCCTTCTGGCTATGAAAGCTCCTAAGCTGGCCTCAAACTTCTGGTCCCTTCTGCCATCTAACCCAGATTCTCTTGCTACGCAGGTATGATGACGACACCATAGAGATAGCAAATGGACTGCCCACCTGGGGTCTCTCTCACATGCCTCTTTCTGTTGGAACTCTCTCACCAAACCCCACATCTCACGTTTGGCTTAACCCAAATCCCTCATGCTACACAAGTTGCTGAGCCCAGAGCCATATTTCCAGTCCCACCTTTGGTCTCACCCAGATCTTTCTTGCCATGACAAGCCCCATAGCTGATGCCCCAATCTTCTAGTCCTCCCTGAGGTCTAACCAAGATTGTTCTTGATATAGCAGTCCCCCTCCACTGATTGCCCTCACCCCACCTCCCCCCCTACCTTGGTCTCAGCCAGGTAGTCAGCTGAGGACTTGAGCTGCCAGGGATTGGTGGCATCAGGGTGGGGGTTACGCTTGAAGAAGTGGTGGGCCTTGCAGGAGGCGTGCAGCAGGTGTGGCTTGGGCAGGCCCTGGGTCTCACAGATGTAGCGCACCTGGTCATACTCGTTGTTGCCGGGGTAGAGGGGCCAGCCCAGGTGCAGTTCAGCCATGACACAGCCCAGCGACCACACATCCACCTTCTCACAGAAGGGCAGCCCCAGCAGAATCTCAGGAGCCCGGTAGAAGCGAGACTGGATGTACGGCTCTTTCACGTAGCGCACCTCACTGAAAATACTGGCTGAGCCAAAGTCAATCACCTGTTGAGAGGAGGAGCAGGTGGCAGGGGAGTGGCAGACAGCCCTCCGCGCCTCCCCTGCTGTCTCTCACCTGGAGTCCATTTGCACCCAGCTCTGGACTCTGTCTCAGTGAGACTTCCTTCCCCATGGATGTTCCTGTCTTCCAGCCCTTCTGTCCGGTTGTGTGTCTGGCTCTGTGTCTGACTCTCTGCACTAGAACTTGTGCCCAGGGCTGGGGATGTAGCTCAGTGGTGGAGCACCTGCCTAGCACATGCGAGGCCCTGGGTTCCATCTCCAGCACCAAGAGGAAAACAGACTTCATGACTGAGGGTTAGTGCGCTCCTCTTCCCCTTACCCACACCTTGTTTGGCTCCACTTCTAAACCAACCCAGAATCTGCTTACTCTGCCTTCCATCCACAGTCCCCACCCTGGTCCCCTCCCGGCCTCCTCGCTGGTCTCCCTGCACCACCTGTCCACCCTCCATCTGCCCACTTGAGTCTGATCTCCTGCCTACACCCACGTCCCTTGATAAAAGCCGAAATCCTCCTCCTTCTCCACCAAGCTCCAACATTTGCCCCTGCCACTCCGTGCCCTCACCTGCACCCCACTCACCCTCCTCCAGCCACATGGGCCTCCTCACTGTTCCTTAAGCCAGACACGTCCCCCGCTCAGGGCCTTTGAACCACTTCCCGTTGCCTGGATGCTCTGCGCCACATGTCCACGAGGCTCCCTCACCTCCTTTAGGTCTTTCCTCAACGTCACCTTCTCCGTGAGGCCTCCTGCCACTCTCTCCCCCTCCTAGCTCTCTGCTTTTTGCTCTTACTGTTAACACCATCTCACATTATTTTACTCTTTCATCAAGTTCATTGTGTTTTTCTCCCCAACTAAAGAGGCCAGGCCCACGAGGTCAAGGATTTTGTCTGTTGTGTTCAGTGCAGCATCTGCAGAGGCCTAGAAAGTGCCTGGTACTCATTCAGTAGGGGCCCGGCAGAGGGAGTGAATGAACACGGGGCTTCACCTCCCTGCCTGCCGTTCTTCAATCCTCCCTCTCTCTGTTCTCCTGCGGTGCCGGGAAAGGAACCCAGAGTCTATGCCGCCAGGCTGCTGCTCCACATTAGCCACACCCCTTGGCAATTGCTTCTTGCATGGTTTGTCTCTTGTCTCTGTGTCCCTCTCTATCTTTGTCTCTATGTCACCCAACAGAAGGACACCACCACCCTGAAGGCCGGGTCTTCTTCTGTCTTCACCGCCAGGCACTGCTGACCCCCCCTCCACGGGCCCTAGGTACATGACAGGTGCTTGGCGGTCAACCTGGACAGCTGCTCTCTCTGTCTCTGTTGAGGCCCTGACTTCCCTCTGAGGTTCTTTTCATTGAGCTATTCCTGATGGTCCATCCCCAGACAGCAGCGTCATGAAGTGGTTACTAATCTGAATTCAGAGCCCTGACCACTGGGACCTGGTTCCCGGAGAGGATGGTGACTCTGTCTACCACGAGAATGGCATCCCCACAACGACAGGACAGGACCAGAGGGGACTGAGGTTGGAACAGGATGGGGATACGTCAGGGCCTGGAGGAGGCGCAGGGGAAGCCTCGGGTCTGGGATGGAGAGATGGGGGGATGTGGGGCCAGCAGGGAGGGGTGACAGCATGAAGAGGGTCAGGAGACCTCGAGTCCAGGAGCTGAGATGAGAAAGACCTCCATGTCACAAGGGTGTCCCCCCACCCCCCACAGCTGCACTCACCTTGATCCTGAAGGGGCAGCGGGTCTGATCCACCAGCATGATGTTCTCGGGTTTGAGGTCGGCGTGGATGATGGCCAGCTCCTTGAGCCGCGCCAGGGCTCTGAGCACCTGCAGGGTGACCGTCCGGATGTGACGGGCCGGGAGGGGTGCGAAGTTGTTCTCCTTCTGGAACTCAAAGAGGTTTTGCTCCAGCAGCTCGAAGACCAGGTAGAACTTGAGGGCGTCGTGGAAGAACTCGAGGAAGCGGATGATGTGGGCCTCGTCGGGGTCCAGGCCCCGCATGCAGCGGAGCAGCTTCAGCTCGTTCTTGATGATGCGGCTGCGGTAGGCGTCGTTCTTGAGGATCTTGATGGCCACCATCTCACCCGTGCTTCGCCGCCATCCCTTGGCCACTTCCCCAAAGGTGCCCTTGCCCAGCACCTCAATGATGTCGTAACAGTCGGTCTCCGACTGGATGGTGGCCATGGTGCCCCTGCTGACACACGCTGTCCTGCCCCGACCCCGGAACCAAAGGCTCTGCCTCCGAGGTCTCCCACCCCTCCGACGGCCCCGTGGCCCCCCCAGTGGGGGAAAGAGAACCGCACTCGTGCCTTCCCCTACAAGGTTGGTCCCCACCTCCCTGGCACCCCTCGGCCCCTTTGGCCACACGACAAGTCTACCAGGGGCTGCACCCCTCCCCCAAAGCCCTCCCGGCTTGGGATGAGGGGCCCCAGGCCCCCCAAATGGGTTCCAGTGTTGCTGAGTGCCTCTGGTTCTGTTGTTGGAGACCTGAGCCCTCGGCTGGAGTGGGGGTGGGGTGCCAGGCTGGGCCCCCTCCCCCACCCGGTGGCGGAACCCTAGAGAGGCTGGCTGAGGAAGGGTTGACCAAGAAGGACTCAGATCATGGACCTGGAGTCTGCAGGAATCGGGGTATACCTACAGACAAGGGAGAGAGGCAGACTTTTCCAGTTAAGGGGATGTGTGTGTGTGCGTGTGTGTGTGTGTGTGTGTATATGTGCGTGTGTGTGTGTGTATATGTGCGTGTGTGTGTGTGAACGCGTGTTCGTGGCCAGAAAACACCTGTGGTTGGGAGCTGTAGCTGGGGCAGAGCCAGGTTGTAGAAGGTCCTGGATACAGACTACAGAGTTTGGATTTTATTCCGAGGGTACTGGGGAGCCACAGAAGGGCTTTGAGCGAGGAAGGACAGGGTTAGATCTGAGTGTCCGGAACAAAGTGGAGGGGCAAGAGTGGAGGACCCAAATCCAGGAAGGAGGCCAGGGCAGGGCCCAGGTGGGAATGGTTGGGGAAGGGTACAGAAGGACAGGCCATGTGACAGACAGGTTGGGGGGAAAGGATAAATCTGTGCAGGACAAGGCCCAGGGAAGTATCTGAGAAAGGAACATGGAGAAGGAGCAGTTTGGGGGAGAAGATGCTGGGGCCAGATTACAGAGTAAACATTAAGCTGTTTAAACCCATAATAGAGTAGGAATTGCAGGGAAGAGAGAATCAAGACACAAAGACGTGGAGTTTTTTGTTTGTTTTTTGGTACCAGGGATTGAACCCAGGGATGCTTAACCACTGAACCACACCCCAGCCCTTTTAGTTTTTGTTTGGGGACAGGGTCTAAGTTGCAGAAGCTGGCCTCAAACTTGTGACTCTTCTGCCTCAACTTCCTGAGTCACTGGGATTACAGGTGTGCACCACTGTGCCTGGTCCAAAGAAGTTTTAAAAATACCTAAAAAGTCCCTTAACTGGGTGCCGGAGACACGCATTGATTGACCCTGCGGTCAGCCAAGCTCTGAACTACCACCCTCACAGTCTCTGAGTGTCCAGGGGGAGGCTGCAGAGGCCACCGGCTCCCCCAGGTGGATGAAGGAGAGAGTCTGGGAGTTGCTTGCACATAAATAAATAGAAACCACAGGGGAAGGGGACGCAGCCCAGAGAGGGAGTGGGGGTGGTCCAGGACCTCGTAGGAGCCCTGATGGCCCAGGGGCAGGAGGAGAAAGAGGAGTGGGGAAGAGAGACAAGAGCCAGGGCCAGAAGATAGAAGTTTCCCTGGGAAGTTGGAAAAAACTGCAGATGAAGCCACAGAGAAGCCCCTGTGTGTGCTGGGGGGCAGATAAAGTGGGAGGCAAACCCAGCATGCGAGGGGGTGGCGCTGCAGAGGCATGCGCCTGAGTGGAGACGGCTCCTGTGGTGTGTGCTGGGGATGCAGGAAGTGCAGGGCAGCCGGCGATGGGAGAAGGTGCTTCAGTGCATGGAGTCTGCATCCCTCATCCTGAGGCAAGGAGGAGGAGGTGTGAAGAGAGCAGGGTAGTGTCCTTTTATATCACAGCAGAACCACGAGGTAGTATGGAGGCCCTAGGGGGGCTTAGATCCTGAGTGGGGATTGGGCAGGGAGATGGGCGGCCCATGATCCCAAGGCTCAGCACTGAGAGGTGCTGAGGATCCCAGGACCCAGTCCTAAGACGCAGCCAGGTGTCTGGTGTGGAGGTTCTGAACCCATAGTTCTGGAAACCAGGACAGGCCTTCCTGGGTGGGGCCAGGTGGGTGGGGCAGTCGAACCAGCCTGACAGGAAAGAAGGCAGGGTGTACAGAGGTGTGCGGTGAGCAGGGGCAGAGCCGTCCTGCAGGAGTGGGTCCCCCCAGACGGCAGATTCCCTGGCAGAAAGGTTGATCCACTGCTGTGCTCTGCTAGGGAGCTCCCCAGTGCCCTCCTCAAAGGCCTCTGGGAATTCTGAAGGGCGAGAGCAGGCGCCCTCCACCAGGGCTACCTGCCTCTTCTAAGACCAGAGGTGGCCTGTTTCTCCCTCACCAGAGGATCCCCTCAGGGTGGGTTCAAGTCCCCACCCAGGACCTCCTTTCTCTTCCCCTTCCCATCACCCCCACTCCTACCACACACACACAGGAAACAGGACACATGGCTACCTCGGGATTATTTTATTCACATGGCTTGGAATGATACAGGCACTCCTGCTGAAGAGAGGACAGGCCTCCACCCTGCCCTGGTCAGTCGCCCACCTCCTGGCCCTCTGAGGGTTAGTGCTAGTTAACTCACACACAAAACGAGGGGAGGGGATGTCTCTGTCTGCCCAGGGCTTCAGACAGCAGCTGCCTGGGCCCCCTCCATCCTGGTGGGGCCTGGAGCCCCTGTCTCAGAAAACCCCACACTGGGCAGCCGGACCCTGAAGCCACCCTCTTCCTGGTCCCCACTTCCACTCCGGGCCTTAGGGCTTAGAGACACCCTGGGGAAGCGGAACTTGGGTGACTTCTCCCCTACAGGGGACTTGGAGGCTGTATCACCCTCCTGTCCCTTAGAGGCCTTAGAAGGGGCTGCTAGGCCCACACGGGGCAAGCGAACCCTGACCCGGCCCCGACGACCCGAGGCCCCTTCCCCGCTGCCCTCTTCTTCCTCCTCCTCAGGGCTGGGGGAACCTTCTCCAGGGGCAGACTCGTTTGGGCTGAAGCCCACCCGGGGTAGCCTGAGCTTCGGGCTCTTGACCTTCTCACCCTCCTCGACCCCCTCCTTGGCCCGCACCAGGCCAAACCGGGGCAGCCGCACCTTGAGTTTCTGTGCGGCTTCTCCTTCACCCCCTGCCACCTGGTACTCGGCGTGGCTGCCCACGGCGGGTGGCGAGAGCTCCACGTCTGGCAGCGAGAGGCGGAAGGTGTGCTCGGCCCCCGGGGGCTGGCCCTCAGTCCCCTCTCCCCTGGCTCCTGTCCCCAGCGTGGGCAGCTTCAGCCTCAGCCCCTCCTCGCTTGTGGCCACCTCATCCACCTGGGCCTCCCGGCTCAGCCCCACGTCCAGCTCCAGCTGGGGCACGGTCACGGTGGGCATCTTGAAGATGCCTTCACCCACCAACAGCTCACCACCTGCCTCTTGGCTTCCAGGCAGGGACAGGCTCACCTGAGGCACCTGGACTTTGTAGCCTGCTGTGCCCTCTGCTGGAGGGGGCATGCTCTTGGCCTGGTGCCCTGGGGTGCCTGCCTCCCCAAAGCCAGTTAGTTCTACCTGGGGCAGTGTGATGCCCAGTGGGGGCATCCTCAGCACCCCCTCATGGCCCTCAGTGGCCACCTGCAGGCCTGATGGCCTCACTCCACTAACAGCCACTGCTCCCTCTGCCCCTGCTTCCTCCTGAGTCCCCAGGGTGACCAACTCCACCTCAGGGATCCTAAGCTGCCCAGCTATGGACTCTGGCTTTTCCCCAGGGCTGATGCGTCCACCCTGGACTTCTGCTTCCTTCCCTCTGACCAGCCCAAAAGAGGGCATCTTCAGCTTGGGCATCTTGACCTTCCCATCCCAGCCCCAGCCCTTGCCCTCCAACTCAGCTGTCCCTGACACTAGTTCGCCTGGCTCAGCGTCCCGGCCTTTGACCCCAAACTTGGGCAGAGCAAACCTGGGCCCCTTGAACTTGACATCGGCCCCTGCCACCTCCACCTTGCCCGAGGGCAGGTGGGCATCCAGGCTGAGCTGTGGAATAGACAGATCGAGGGCAGGCAACAGGCCTCCATCTCCTGCCTCTTTGGCCTCAGCTTCAGTCCCCATCCGAGCCTTGGGGAGTGAGATAGCAAACTTGGACACCTTCAGCTTGGTAGCTCGTCCAGCCCCCTCAGCCTCTGCCTTGGCCACCTTTGGTCCTGAGAGTCCAAACTTGGGCAGGGAGAACTTGGAGGAGGGCTTGGCCTTCATCTCCATCATCTCCAGCCGCCCTTCCTCAACCTCCACTGTGGGCAGCTGAGGAGTGACAATCTCAACAGAGGGCACTCGGAAGCCCACTTCCCCAACACCAACTGCCACCTGGGGACCCTCTGGCTGCTCCACCTTGCCCACTTTGGCCTCCTGAACCTGTCCCTCCAGGCCGAGGGCCCCCGGTAGGTCTAGTTCCACAGAGGGCAGAGTGAGAGAGGGGACACCCACACGAGCCTCACCACCCACCTCCGGCTGCAGACAGGGAAGTGTCACTAGCTTTCCTGAGACCTCCGCACCTGCCTCACCTGGTTTGCCTTGGGACGGAGGCCCCACCCTCCCCAACTTGGGCATGGTCATCTTGGGCATCTTGAAGCCAAACTCCATCCCCTCTGCCTGCTCCGCCCCAGCAGCTTTTAGCTTCACCTCCGGTGCCTTGGGAGCTGCCAGCTGCACATCTGGTACTGCTGGCACCTGCATTTCTGGCAGCCGAATCTCTGACACTTTGGGCAGCTGCACCTCTGGGAGCTGCACTTCGGGCACAGCCATCTCAGAGACCTTGGGGAGTTTCATCTCTGACACTTTGGGCAGCTGCACCTCAGGAAGCCGAACCTCGGGCACGGCCATCTCGGGGACCTTGGGGAGCTTCATCTCTGACACTTTGGGCAGCTGTACCTCTGGAAGTCGAACCTCTGGCACAGCCATCTCGGGGACCTTGGGGAGTTTCATCTCTGGAACCTTCGGGAGCTGCACTTCTGGGAGGTGCACATCGGGCACGGCCATCTCGGGTATCTTCGGGAGCTTCATCTCTGACACTTTGGGCAGCTGCAGCTCCGGAAGTCGAACCTCGGGCACAGCCATCTCGGGCACCTTCGGGAGTTTTATCTCGGGGAGCTTCATCTCGGGCACCTTCGGGAGTTTCATCTCTGGAACCTTCGGGAGCTGCACTTCTGGCAGGTGCACATCGGGCACGGCCATCTCGGGCACCTTCGGGAGCTTCATCTCAGGGAGTTTCATCTCTGGAACCTTCGGGAGCTGCACTTCTGGGAGGTGCACATCGGGCACGGCCATCTCGGGCACCTTCGGGAGCTTCATCTCAGGGACTTTCATCTCTGGGACTTTGGGCAGCTGCACCTCTGGGAGTCGAACCTCAGGCACAGCCATCTCAGGCACTTTTGGAAGCTTCATCTCTGACACTTTGGGGAGCTGAACCTCTGGGAGTCGCACATCTGGGAGGGCTGCCTCAGGCACTTTGGGGAGCTTGATCTCAGGGGCCTTAGGGAGCTTCACTTCAGGCCCTTTGGGCACCTTGACCTCAGGCCCCGCGACTCCAATGCCAAAGGAGGGCATTTTGATGGTGGGCAGCTTCAACTTGCTCTCAGCAACAGCCTCAGGGGCCGAGGGCCGGGGCTCCAGGAGAGAAAGGCCAAAGGTGGGCATTCGAAGTCTAGGACCCTTCACCCTGGCCTCTGGACTGATCTTGGTCACTTTGGCCTCAGTGACTTCTTTCCCTCGGGTCCCAAAGCGGGGGAAACTGAGGCGGGGCATCTTCAAGGCCACCTCAGGCACCTCTCCCCGGGCCTCTGCCTCTTTGCCTGGCAAGGCCAGGTCCACCTCCACAGTAGGTGCTGCTACTTCCAGGGTGGGCACTGTCACTGCCACAGCCCCTTCCCGGGTCTCCAGGCAAGGAAGTGTGGGGAGAGTGGGTAGTGAGGGCAAGGTGGGCAGCTCCACTTGGGGGACCTGGATCCCTACAGCTGGAGGCTCCACAGCAGGTGCAGCAGGGGCTCCCAGCCCAAGGGTTGGCAGGTGGAGGCCCAAGCCACTGGGAGCCTCTGCTGAGGGGGTCACCTTGGGAGCTGAGACCTGAGGGACACCCACCTCAGCACCTGGCAGCCAGGGCCCAACCAGCTCCACCTGAGGGGCTGGGAAACGGGCTCCTGCTGCCACCTCTACCTCTGCCTTGGCCTTCCTGGGGGGAGGAGCAGCAGCAGCCAGCCGGGCTACCTGGGCCTCTTCGGCCACTTCTCTTACACGCAGCCGAGGCAGCTGGAGGCGCCGGCGGGCAGGGGCAGCTGGGACAGGACCTTTGACAGCCTCAGCTTTGAGGCCCCGACGCAGACGGGAGAACTTGGGAAAGGAGAACTCGACGTCAACGGGGGCCAGGTCTGCAGGGGCCCCCAGGGCCCCGGGCACCACCAACATCTTCTTCTTCTTCACAGGGGACAGACTCTGGATGTTCTGGGGAGAGAGGAGAGAGGCAGGAGGCGGTGGGACAGTGGGAGGCCGGAGCAGACAGGAAGAGCCCCACTGGTATTGTATATCAGGATGGAGATATTCTGGGTAGAGTATCTTGTCCCCCAAAACCATCCCCACTTCCTGCCTTTCCCCCAGAAAGCAAAGACATTCATGTAGAATCAACAGGAGTGTGGGAACTGGACCCCAAGATGTCTAAGTCCTCATCCAGGAATTTCCCCACCACCCTTATGGTGCAGATGGGGATTGAGCAGCGCTCAGACTGGAACCTGGCCTTCCTGGTTCCAAATCCTCCCTAGCTGGCCTGGATCCGAAGATGGGAATGCCTCTTCAAGATGGTTGAGGGCCAAGGTCTGGGGTAGATGGACTCCCTCCCGGGGGAGGAGTTTAGGGACAATGAACGAGGGTGGGATTAGCATTAGGTTAGTGACAAGACAGAGGGCAAGGATGGCCCACGTTGGCGGGGAGTGGGGCTCACGGCGCAGAGACAGGATCGCTGGGGCTGTCCAGGACCGGGGCCGGGCTAAGCACGCGTACCAGCTTGGCCACCTTGGCCCGCGGCCCCTTGATCTCGTAGCCAGCCACGGTCCCGGGCCGCAGCGCCAGGTCTCCGGTGGGCACAGTGCGCTTCAGGCAGAAGGAGACCTTGTAAGGTTCGGCGCATTGCAGCAGGCGTAGTGCGTCCTCGTACTTGAAGTTCTCAAAGAACACGCGGGCGCTCAGGAGCTGGTCCCCTGCAGGCGAGGTGGAGGTGGGCAGGGCATGGGCATCTGCCAGCTCCGCCCAGGTCTGGTTCCGCCCACTTCCTGGGAGCTAGCGCAATGAAGCCCCGCCCCCGGGCTTAGCCCGCCTATCCCGAGCGCAGGCTTGAGAGGCGTTCCACCCCGACTAGGGCCAAGACCCTAGTAACGAAGCCCCGCCCATGGCTTTAGCTCCGCCTCTCCCACTGGGCACCGAACAAATCCACAACGCTCAGGTCTCGCGGGTCGCCTTTCCACTTCTCTACCCCAACCTCACACCTCAAAAGATGACTTTGTTTTCTTTACGGAGAGAACAAAATCAGAAGGTAACTTCCGCAAGTTCCCACACCATCTATTTACCTCCCTGCTCTGCTGGATCTTTACTCCTGTTCAAGGGATGAACTGTTCTCACTCCTGGCTGGGGTCAGTTCCTCCGCTGTTTGCCCAGCGATTCTCCCCTTTTCCCACATCACCTTGTGCCCTTTTTTTCTACATTATCCTATCAGCATAACAATATGCCATTTCTCCCATAAGAATGAATGTCTGGACCTCACAGTATGGAGTTCCTGTCCCATAGATCTGTTTACCTTGATGACAAAAAATGCGTCGGCATTATTTACAATTCTCCAGTCACACTTTCCATCCGCTTACTAGCGCCCCGCTTCGCACCACATACATGAACTGCACCTTTCAAGGTCTCAGGCAGTGACCCCTGTGTAGTTCAATGGTCAAATCCCAAACTTCATCTGCTTGGACCACTTTATTTTATTTTACCCAACTTTACTCTTTTTCTCATCTACTTGTTTCAGTTGGTTTGGGGGGTGTCACACCTTCTGGAACCCCTCTGGAGGTTGCTGAGGCTACCCTCGAACTTGCATCGACATTGGGATCCTCCTGCCTCAGCCTCTCAGGTTGCTGGGATTATGGGCATACACCGTCTTGCTCAGCAAGTTTATGAACTCTTAAAGACTGTTTGAGGTGTTCAGGCCTTGGGCCTCTTCTCTTCTCCATAAACACGATACACTCGGCTTTGGGGAATTCTTGGGAAGCTCATCCAGATTTAGGAGTTTAAGGATCATACATCTGCTGATAACTCCCCAGTGTATCTCTCCAGCCAGCACTCCCTCCTTCACTCTGGACTCATAAGGCCTCTCTGTATCTGTAGAGGGTTGTTTTCAGGTCCTCCCCTCCTAGACATCAAAAATCTACAGATGCTCAAGTCTCTTATATAAAATAGCATAGTATTTTCATGTAAGCTACATACCTCTTCCCACATATATAAAATGAGATCTAGATTACTTATTTATTTTTTGGTAAGGAGGAATGAACCCAGGGATGCTTAACCACTGAGCCACATCCCCAGCCCTATTTTGTATTTTATTTAGAGACAGGGTCTCTCTGAGTTGCTTAAGGCCTTGCTAAGTTACTGAATCAGGTTTTGAACTCACAATCCTCCTGCCTCAGCCTCCCTAGCCACTGGGATTACAGGCACGTAACACTACACTCTGGCTAGATTACTTATAATACCTAACGCAGTGTAAATAGTTGTTACACTGTGTTGTTTAGGGAATAGTGACAAGAAAATGTGTCTGGACGTGTTCAGATACAATTACAGATGCAATTTTTTAAAAAAATATTTTCAATCTTTGGTTAAATCCTCAGATGCAGAACCCGAAAATATAGAGGGTGGACTGTATATCCAACTGCCACTCCACATCACTTGGGTGTCCAACAAACACCTCGCATCTAAGAGGTCCAAAATACACTCCTAGTCTTTTCCAAACAAGCACCAGCCCCAGTGTGCCCCATTTGTTAGACTAACAGCTCCATCCTCAGGTCGAAAATCCCTGGAGGCATCCTTGACCCATCTCTGTCCATGATATCCCACACTCAGTCCTGAAGGTTTCTCCTTCAAGGTATATCCAGAGTCCTTCTCTTCACCTCCAACAACACTGTTTTAGTCCTGAGCATCACCATCTCTTACCCAGATAATCAAAGTAACCACCTTGTTCTCCCTGCTCCCAACCCTGCCCCCTACAGTCTACTGTTATTGTAGCCTTTCAACATGATCCATTCCTGTTCCTCTTCTGCTCACAACACTCACAGAATACAATTCAAAGTCTCCCCTGCTGCTGGGGAGGCGAGGCAGGAGGATTCAAAGTCGTCCTCAGCAACTTAGTGAGGCCCTAAGCAACTCAGTGAGATCCTGTCTCTAAATAAACTTTTAAAAGGGTTGGGGATGTGGCTCAGTGGTTAAATACTCCTGGGTTCAATCCCTGGTACAAATAAAATAAAAGTCAAAGTCTCTGAGTAAATAGTCAAAGTCTCACCATGGCTTATTAAAGCCTTCCAAAAACTGCTCCCCCCTTGCCTCTCTGACATCAGTCTTACCATTCACTTATTGCATACACTGGCTTCCATATTCTTCCTCCAACAAACCAGCCATGCTCCCATCTTGGGATGTTTGCATTGGCTGCTCCCTCTGCCTGGACTGCTTTTTCCAGATGGCCACATAGCTTGTTTCCTTACTTCCTTGCAGACTTCCCACCCTTCCTAGACCACCTTGTGTAAAAATGCAGTTTTCTTCCAGGCATCCATAGCACATACTCCCTTCTAATTTACCAGAGATTTTACTTATTTTAACTCCTCCTCCACTGGATCGTAACTTATAAGTGCAGGGACTGTTGTCTGTTTGTTCACTGCGATAGCCCAAGCACCTAAGTAATGCCTGAAATAAAAGGCTATTAATAAATAGATGCTGTATGAATAAATGTGAGCTTCACTCACATTTCCTAAAACACCCCTCGCTTACTGAACCCCTCTCCAACCTCTCCAGGTTATTAACTCCTCCCCTTTTCTTCTGCCTCAACAACACAAACATTAACTAGCAATTACATAGTGCTTACCATGTGCTACTTAGCTGTGTGCTGTTTTCAAATACTGACTCATTTAATCTACATAATAAACCCATGAGCTCAATACTAGTTGTTCCCATTTTAAAGATGAGAAAACGGTGGCACAGAAAGATCACAAGCTAGTAAACCGGGGCCTCAGGGATTCAAATCAGACAGGGAGCCCCCAGAGTCAGCTCCGAACAATCACTGTGCCAAAAAAAGCCCCGCCTTTTAGAGACCACGCCCACAACGCTGAAGTCAGTTTCAGCCCTTGGGCCCGGGACAGATTCCTAACTCCACCCCCGCAGGTCGGCCCCGCCCACGCCCCGGCCCCGCCCACCTTCCTGCAGGCTGAGGCTCCTGGCGGCAGGTGAGTCCTCGCGCAGCTCGCGAACGAAGATTCCTTCTTTACCGCCGCCCGCTACGTTGATGCCGCTGACCCCGGTCTGCGCCTCCGTCTCCACTATAATCTCCACCAACTCCGCTCGCCTCAGCTCCTGCAGACGGCGGCGAGGGGTCGCCATGGGACGCCAGGGCTACACCTCGCCCGGAGGTCGCCATCGCGCTTAAAAGCGGCTCTTAGGCGGGTTCCCCGGGCACCTGCCCCTCGGCGCGACCCAGGCTGGACGTCCGGGCCACTCATCCGGCACCTCTTTTAGCACAGCGCGCGGGCGGCTGGCTCTCTGCACTACGGTTAAACAGCTCCGCGGGCGTGAGCGCCACTGCGAGCCCCCACGGCTGCTGTCCCGAGGGGCGGGGTTGGAAGAGGCGGGACTCGGTGGAGGCTGCTAGAGGGGGCGGAGCCAGGTAATGGGACGGGACCGTTCGGGGAACCGGGATCAGAGAGCAGTTGGCGAGGTTGGGAGCAAATGGAGTGTGGAAGAGAACCGGGGATGAGAAGTCTGTGGCCGCAGTTTATGAGGGGTTTCTTTGGAGCTGGGGCAGTGACCTATATTCTAAGCGTGGGATTGAGCCACGAGGAAGGGCTTTAATAGCAGCAGAAGAAGGGGCGAGGTTGAGGATAGGATTCCTAGGAAAGGATTGGACCCCTAAGCCCGGCAAGATGAGGCAATGGGGAATGGGACTTGCCCTTGGCCCTGCAGGCTTGAATGTGTGTGACTGTGCTCTTCTGTAGACTCTATAACCTCAAGACCTGTATAACGCCCACCAGGGAGGGAATCTAGCAAAGTGTGGGGTGGGGGTCGGTGCGTGGGTAAATGAATGGTGGGCCAACAGTGGTGGCATTCCTGGTATTTACTGTAAATGGTGCACACTGGCCCTGGCCCAGCAGCACGCTGTGTGATTGACGTCGTTCCCAGAAGAGGAAGTGAGAGGCCCGAGTTGTGTCTAGGAATCCAATCTGCCGTGTCTCTCTGGGGGAGCACCTTGCCCTCCCTGAACCCGTTTCTCTGCTGTAAAGTTGGATAACAGAGGTGTACTGGAAGGAGTCTTGTGATTGTGAGCTGTGAACTAAACCAACAGGGATCAGAGGGGACAGGGCAGGGCATTGAGACCAGCAAGGACTGGAATTGAATTTAGGGCTTGAAGAGGGGAAAGCAGTTCTGAGCCTGATGCCCCACTGTGGTGGCTCCAGGGGGGGAGAGGACTGGGCATGGCAATGTGAGAAGGAGTAGGAAAAGCTGTGGCAGCGGCTGGAAGAGCATGACCATCCCCACCACCCTTTGGCTGTGCAGACCCTGGTCTAAGCATTATCTGTTCAGCCTCTCATTTCATTCTCCCTTCAGCCTTGGGAAATCAACAGAGGAGGACCTGAGGCCCAGAGGGGTAGAATGTCTTGCCTAATGTCACACAGCAAGTTAAGCCACTAGGCCTTGACCTTGGGTCTGTGGTCCCAGAACCCACAGGCCATCCTGAAGGCAGTGACCCCCTTGCCTGCCATTCCCAGCCTCAGCTTGGCTCCTGTAAAGCAGACCTGCCCTATGCCTGGCATACAGTGAGGCACATTAAGTGCCACCATCCCCATCTCCATAATAGCCAGGGTAGCTACCTTTAGAGGAGTCTTCCTTAGTGCCAGACTCTGCAGATGGCCCAAGGGTGAGTCCTCAAACCCCACAGATATGGGAACCATTATCTCATTTCACCAATGGGGGATTTAAGGCTCAAAGGGATGAGGTCACCTGCTCGGGGCTGCACAGCTGACATGGTGGGGAGTGGGATTTGATAATTCCAAATTCTTGTCTTTAACCACTGTACCACACTGCCTCTTCTGATGAAGGCTTTCTGCTGGGTTTCCTTAGCTTATTATCAACTCCTTTATGATCCAGTGAATTAGCTGTTTTGCATCGATTTGTGCCAGGCACTACACTGAGCCCTTCCCATTATTATTATTTCCCCCTCAATTATATTTCCATTTCACAGATGGGGAAACTAAGGCCCAGAGAAGCTAGGAAGTGCCTCCTTGCTGTCCTAGTCTGTGCTCCCTGCACATTCCCTGCAACCCCCCCTTGCAGGGCCTGTGGCACTCACCTCGGCACTCCGGCTCCTGGCCTCCATGGCGCTGCTGGGAGACACGTGAGCCCCGGGCTCCTGCTTCCTTTCCCCCTTCCGCTGCAGAACCAACTTCAGTTCTGCATGAAGCAGCTGCCTCTGAGCCTGGGGGACAGGGATGGAGGGTTGAGGCCAGGAGAGGATGAGGGATGGAAGCCCAGCTTCCAGGGGAAGGGCAGGGTGGGCATCAGAAGGAGAGAAAGGCCCCGCACCCCAGCTGTCCCCTCACCGCTGCCTGGGCGCAGGTATTCCCTCCTAACAGGAGCCCGGCCCCAGATGCCACACAGCTATCTGTGGGGCTCCCGGCCTTCCGCTGGGGTCTTGCTGCCTGCCAGGGAAAGATCAGGGCATGAGGCTCCAGGTAGGCAGGAAAGGGCAAGGAGGGGCATGTGGCGCCAGCCAGTGCTCACCTGAGGGTCACCTTCAGCTCCTTGGGCCTCCTGGGTCCGGGGCTCTGAGAAGAATAATGGGAGCAGTATTATCAGCTAACACACACTGTTGCTTCCGAGTGAGTGACCCTCCCCGCTCTATCAATGTCCTGTCCCAATAACGCAGGTGGGGACAATGAGGTTCAGAAGACCCCCCCACACACAGCCCATGACAACTGGAAAACAAGAGGCAAAGCCCAAGTGACTCCTGGGCCTGTCCAGCTGCAGAGCCCCAGGGCCAACCACCTGGACCAAACACAATATAATGACATCCACTCCCATGTGCTCCCAGAGGTCACAGCCCCGCGCCTTCCTGTGCTTTTTTAAAAAGTGAGGGAAAGCATGCCCGCCTTGCAGGGCTGTTCCATGGATCAAATGACTTAGTAGGTATAAAGTGGCCCACACGAGGGAGGAGCTTATGTTTGCTGTTATTACCAAGAATGTCCTGTGGTCCTGACCTTGTGTCCTGTCCCCATAGGTATCATTGCACGTGGACCTCAGAACAGCTTTGTGAGGTCAGTATTGTATTGAGCCCATTACAGAGGAGACAACTGAGGCTGGGGGCAGGGGAGTCACTTGCCTGGTGTATATATGGCCAAGCTGGGACTTGAACTTGTCTGACGCCTCCAGCCTCTTATATGGCAATAATAATAACTAATGGTTATGGAGTGGTTATTATTGGCCAGTCCTTGGACTGAGACCTTCACCTTCTCCCTCACCTCTGAAAACCCTGTCCCCTCAGAGAGGCCAAGA
Source organism: Marmota flaviventris (assembly GCF_047511675.1). NCBI lineage: Eukaryota > Metazoa > Chordata > Mammalia > Rodentia > Sciuridae > Marmota > Marmota flaviventris. The sequence goes on along the minus strand of NC_092515.1, from coordinate 13,725,933 downwards.
GAAGTCACACAGCAAAGGAGGAAGCAGAGCTGGAGGTCACATGCAGTCTTCTGCCACGCTCTCCCCGGGGAATGGCCATAGATATTGTGTCCCCAACCCCCAACCCAGGTCACACAGCAAAGGAGGAAGCAGAGCTGGGGGTCACATGCAGACTTCTGCCAGGCTCTCCTGGGGGAAGAGATTGTGTCCCCAACCCCCAACTCCCGGCTAGTCCTCACAGCCCCCACCTGGCATGCCAACCCGCCAACCCCTGCTGTAGAGGGAAAGGTCAGACCTCACGCGGCACATTCCCTCACACAATGGCCCATCTGCTGGGCCAGCCACATTCCACCCCGCCCACCCACCCGCAGCTGCACAATGGCCCTTCATAGCCCACCACCAGCCAGGACAGAAGACACGGGGACCCCCTCAACATCCTGAGCAACTATTCCACTAGCAGGTCCCCCACAGTGTTGGAGGGCCCCTCTCTGGATTTCCTAGGGGTCCTGGTCTATGTGTTCGTCCCAGCCTCCTCTCTCAGCCCCCACCCCTGCGAGCAGGGACAATCTCTTCCAAGCTGGTTCCCACGTCTGGGGTGTTCCTCTGAGTTGGGCCTGTGTCAGCACCCAGAGGCCTCAACGTCACCCTGGATAGGGTGGCTGTTACAAGGGTGGAAACCCAGGCTCAGAGGGGGAAAGTGTCCAGAGTTAGACAACCAGGAAGAGGCAGAGCTAGGGCCTGTGCCCTTGACCCTTACTCGGTACCGAAACTTGCGCTGGTAGTTCTGAGACACGGGCCACAAAACAGCTGGGCAGGAACTAGATGGAGCAAGAGAGGTAGAGGGGACTGTGAATGCAATTTTAAAGTGAATTTGTTGGAGCCAGACCTGGCTAACTTGATCCCAGGGGGCCCCCATTTTACTGATGAGTAAGAGAGTTAAGAGGCAGGACATCACGACTGAACCCAGGTGTGAGAGCTAATCGGGACCAACACGGTATTCTAAACTGGGGAGTGGGGGTGAGATGGGCCTTTTGCAGGCAGCGGCAGATGGCGGGGACAGTCTCCTGGGCCAGGAGCTCCCTGCTCCAGGCCCTGGCAGTGAGAGTCACACCCAGAACCTGACACAGGAAGCCCAAGCAGGGCGGGAACAAGAGAGTGCCCTCCTTCCTCATCCCTACCTGGACAGCTGCCCAGCCCAAGTTATATTTAGCTCAGAAGTGCCCTTCCTGAGGAACATACCCAGCTCCTGGGGTGGGGTGGGGGCAGCTTCGGAAGGAAACCCACTCCACCCCAAGCACTCTGTGTTCCCAGTGATGCCCATCCTAGTAGGCAGGGGTAGGAGGTGGGGGAGACTCTCTGGGAGTCCCTGACTTGTGTCAGAGGCAGATCTGATGGGGTCTCCTGATGAATCAAGACTGGGGCAGTGACTGAGACCCTGTCCTGGTTCATGCCTGAGTTCCCAGAATTTTCAGCGTTCCTGTTTCTTGAGCACTTACTATGTGCTTTGGCTCATTCAACCCCCCCCAACACCTCCATGAGGCAGGTGCATCTAAGATATCCATTTAGACGCTGCTTGGGCCCTTCAGAGTGGCTGGGAATTAGGGGTTGTCGTCTAGGCCCCGCCCTTTGGCTGAGCTAGGTCCACTGAGGAATCTGCTGAAGGCTCTGCCCTTCTAGCCCTTTCTTCAGTGGCTGCCACCAACCTCACTTGGGAATTCTGCCTGCCTAAGAGTCTCAGCTTTCCCAGCCACGGTGACCTGGTGTCCTCAGCAGTGGGAGCTGGGGGTGACCCGACTCATCCAGGCACCTGGATATTATCTGAGGTCACACAGTGGGGCCAAGGGGAAGTGTAAGGCAGTGGCCTCTGGCTGCCTCGGTGAGTCCCGGCTCCAGCACTTGCCAGGTATGAAAACAGGGGCAAGGTCCTTCCCATCTGAGACCTCAGTTTCTTATCTGTAAAATGGAGCCAGTAAAAATGGCTTTGAAGATTTGTGAGACAAGAGCAAGTCCTCAGAACATCCCAATATAAAGTGCTCAATTAACAGAAACATCTCTGATAGCAGAGTGTATGCAAGAGGGCTCCATCTCTCCCAGGGTCTCATACCCAGCCTTTGCTCCCCCCAAACCAAAGGGGAACTTCGAGTGAGAGATAAAATCCAGCCATCTTGGGCACCATCCTCCCACCAATAAGATCACCACCACCATGCCGGGCGTGGTGGCGCATGCCTGTAATCCCAGTGGCTTGGGAGGTTGAGACAGAAGGACTGCAAGTTCAAAGCCAGCCTCAGCAACTTAGCGAGGCCCTAAGCAACTCTGTGAGACTCTGTCTCTAAAATACAAAAAGGGGTTGGGGATGTGGCTCAGTGGTTAAAGACCCCTGGGTTCAATCCCTGGTACAAATGAAAAAAAAAAAAAAAAATCACCACGGTCCCCTAGCATTCTATTCCAAGAACCAGAAAGCCTGCCCTAGCTCTTCACAGGCAGTAACTCATGAACACTCTGTGAGTCGGCCTCTGTCAGCCCATTTTAGAGACAAGCAAGTAGAGGCACAAAGGCTGCACAGCCAGAAAGAGGGTGCAGCTGGGATTCAGGACTGGCTCAAAGTCCTCCTTCCTGGGCCCCGGGCACCCTCCCGGACCTCCCAGGACCCTGGGTCTCATTCTCAGCCTCGTCCCGGGAGGAGACCGGCTGGCTGATCTCTTACCTCTAGGCCTCCAGACACAATCGAGAGCTCCCCAATCCGTCTGTTCAGTCCCAGCCCTAGGCTGGGGGGGAAAAGGAATCGGGAGGGGTAGGAGGGAAAGACCCCAGCCATTGGCTGCTGAGATATGATGTCACCAGAGGGTGGGCAGTGGGGAAACAAACATCCCCTTCTCCCAGCTACATCCATGTGCGAGGGGGTGGGGACCAGGAGGCACCGCCTGTCCCTTGGCTGAGCCCAGACTTCCACCGGGAGCCCCACTTCTGAGACCTGTACGTGGCCACCCCAACTTAGAGACTCAGCACCTCACCCCCACTGTTTCCTGGCCCCCGGACCCACCCATGGCTTTGATGTTTCCTGGGGTCCCAGAGACAAACTCCTTCCTGCCCTCTCCCCTCACAATTTTGGTTTCAACCTGAGTTCAGCCGCTCCTGCCTGGCTGTGTGACCTTCCTCAGTAAGCCTTCAGTAAGTCACGGCTCATCTCTGGCCTCAGTCTCTCCGTATCTAAGACGGAGCTCGTAGCAGAGCGAGTGCTACCTATACACATTTTGTTATTTATGGTTACACAAATTAGAGGGCCAGGTGGTCCTCTCGCAGGACTTGGGAACCCTTTCCAGTGAGACTGGGCATGGCAGAACCCTACTGCTCCTTTTCATGAAGTTGCTATTTGGGGCTCCTCCTATGTGCTCAATACTGTGTGGGGCGCCCACAGTTCTGTTTCCAAAGCAAGGAGGGTTCATTGGCCCAATATATAGCTACAGGAGGTTGTGGGGCTGGGCTCGCACCCCCACTCTGCTGGACCCCCAAAGACCCTGCTACACTCTCCTATCCCTCCTTTTCACAGATAAGGAGACAGAGAAGGTCAGTGACTCACCCAAGGTAGCATAGCAGGTAATTGGCAGTGGCCCAGCTTTTAATCCAGACCTGCCCAACTCCCAAACCAAGGCCACCAGGCCTCACCCCAGTTCTCTGGCCCCTGGCCCGGCCCCCAGCCTGCCCTGACTCACCAGACCCCGGGGGGCGGCACAGGGAGCACAGGTACCCCCACATGCCCCTCGCACCCACTGGCCGCTGCCCTGGATGCTTGTGGCTCTTTGAGCCTGGGCCTGGGGCTGGGGCTGGGATGAGGCTGGGGGATTACCCCCAAAGCACGAGTCAGCAGCTTCTGCCCCATTGTCCCTCCAGGCGCCAGCACCAGGCCCCCAGCCACACCCCAGGCCCTCATGCCAGCATGGGTGGCCCCTCTGTGGACCTGTCCCCCACCCCACACATAGGAGTTGGGGACTGCTCTTGAGGACATGGGGTGCAGAAACAGGGTGGCTAGAGCCCAGAATACTGGGGGCCTCCCTTTTCTCTCTGAAATGCCCCCTGCCCACTCTCAGCCACCAGGGGAGGCAGGAATGTGCTGAGCTCTGGGAAATGCCTTCCTGGCCTGGCAGCCACCAAGGGTAGGGGTGTGGCCGGAACCCGGCCAGCACCCTCCTCCTGAGCTGGGCGGGGTGGAAGGGACCTGTGGTCAGGGCTGCCATTGGGCCTGTGACCCTTATTTTACTGCAGTCTCTTCCTCTCTTTCATTGACCTCAAAGATTCATTTGTTCGTTTCCTCATTCAACAAACATTCGCAAGCCCTTGTCCAGCAGCAGGTCCTTTGGGGCCACCAACAGACCCACATCTACTCTGGGAGGCCAGACTCAGGAAAGGATTCCTGTAGGAGCTGACCTTGAAAGTCAAACTGGAGGTTGAGGCTGAGGGAGAGGGCAGAGGAGAGGGTTCCAGGCAGGGGGACCCACAGGGAACAAACCCAGAATGGCGAGGGTCATGATGGGAAGTCCCAGGCGGAGTGGTCAGGGAGGGCTTCCTGGAGGAAGTAGCCTTTGGGCTGAACCCATAGGATACATAGGAGTTAATGCAGAGCAATGGGTGGTGAGCGAATGAGAAATAAGAGGGAGTGACCTGTGCATTGGCCCTTTGAGAACGTGGTTAATTGAGAGTGGGGGGAGGCTGAGTAGAGGTCTCAGGCTCAGCCAGGCAATGAGGAAGGAGTGAGACTTTGTACTGAGGGCCCTGGGCAGCTATGGAAGGGACAATGTACAACCGAGTTTGTTGTTGTTTTGTAGTATGGGGATTGAACTACCAGGGGCATTTGGGCATGGTGGTGCACGCTTGTACTCCCAGTGGCTCCAGAGGCTGAGGCAGAAGGATCACAAGTTTGAGGCCAGCCTCAGCAACTTAGTGAGGTCCTAGGCAACTCAGCAAGATCCTGTCTCAAAATAAAAAATAAAATGGGCTGTGGCTGTGGCTCTATGGTTAAGTGCCCCTGGGTTCAATCTCTGGTACAAAAAAACCAAAAACCAAAGTCTTGAACCTCCAGGGGCACTTCACCACGGAGCTATATCCCCAGCCCTGTTTTTTTATTTTGAAACAAGATCTTGCTAAGTTGCTTCCAACTTGTATCCTCCTGCTTCAGACTCCCAAATTGCTGAGGTTACAGGCCTGTGCTACCAATGTCTGGCTCAAAGGTGATCTTTTAAGTGCTTGATGGTAGACATAGTCTGAGCTACAGGTCGGGTTAGAAGGAGGTTGAAAATCTGCCTCTCTCCACTCGCGGTCAAACAGAACATAGAGTTTGGGACACACTGTCCTCTGTGTCTCTCACAGCAGAGAACCTTGCCATTCCCAATCTTAGGGAAAGAGCTTCCGTCTTTAGCCATTAAATATGAAGCTGAAGGGCTGGGGTGCAGCTGAGTGACTGAGCACTTGACCAGCATATGCAAGGCCCTCGGTTCCATCCCAGGACAGAAAAGAGTAGGAGAAACCCAGCAGCAGCAGCAGCAGCAGCAGGGTGACCCACGGATATGTCCCAGCACTCAGGAGGTTGAGGCAAGAGGATTAATGGGTCCCAGGAGATTGAGACCAGCCCAGGCCACATGGTGAGACCACATCTTAAAAAATAATAAAATAAAATAAAAATGGATGCTAGTTGTACTTTTTTTTTTTTTTTTTTTTTTGTAAATGTCCTTACTCAGATTAAGGAAAACTCCTTTCCTGGTTTGCTGTGGGTTTTTATCATGAACGGTGTGGTGTGTCTCTGTCCAGGTCTTGGTTCCTCCCTTTCTCTCTGTCCTTATTCTTTGTCTCATACTCTCTCTCTCTCTCTCTCTCTCTCTCTCTCTCTCTCTCTCTCTCTCCCTGTCTCCCTCTCCCTCTCCCTCCTCTCCCTCCCTCCCTCCTGCTTTCCCTCACCCAAGAGGGTGTGGCCATGGGAAGTTTGAGTTTAGGGGGTGGCACCAATGTCCTGGTTCCGGTCAAGGCCACCTCAGTAAACACAGGACATCCTGTGGGGCCAGGGAAGGAGGTAGAAGCTCCTCATGGATCACCCTCTCAGAGCCAGCCTGAGCAGAGGAGAGCTGCCACACTGCTGGGCCCCACCCAGTCCAGCTGGGGGGCACTGATGTCTCCCTTGCCCCCACCCTTCCTGCCCACTCTTGCTCCTTGACCCTCTCCACTAAGCTTCAGTCCCAGGAGCCCAGCAGCTTCCACGCCTTCCCCTAGGGTCCCCCCAAGCCCAGTGCATCCACCATGGCCCTTCCTGACCTCCAGCATCAACCCCAGACCCTGGTCAGAGTCCCAGAGGACTATGTCCTGGCCCCCTGGCTAAAGCTCGGAGCCTCTTCCTAGACCCCTCTTCCAGCCAAACCCAGAAACTTAGAGAATCCTGAAAATGTTGTAGGGCCCCTTACCCTTTAGCCCTTGCATATGCTGTTTCCCTTTTCCCAAGAACAGCCTCCCTTTAGGGTGGACACTATTATTGTCGCAGTTTACAGATGAGGACTTGGAAGCCCAGAGAAGTTAAGAGGCAGATTGGCAAAGCTGGGTTAAACCCAGGAGGTCTGGCTTTCAAGCACAGCCTCTTCTCTTTCTCTCATTGATTCAATAGCATCTGTGAGCATCATTTCTGTAGCATGTTTTTCACTGTGCCTGTGTAGCCAGCGACGCGCCCTTTCTCCAGTGCCTCTGGGTAAAGTTGCACAGGTTGTGCACTGCACGTTGGTTCCATATTTAAGAGGTGTGTTTCAGGTGCTATGGGTTCACATACTTATTATGACAATTTTCTGGCAGGTGGAGGCCAAGTGCCTTGAGGAAGGGGTGTGTCTTTTGCACAAAAGCACCTCATGGGCTAGATCAGCCCTGATTCCATCCCTTTGGCATCTTGGGTTTATGATGGGCCTGTGCTTGAGGACCTGCTTCTCCTTCCCCAGGTCTGACCCCCTGGATGGCTGCGTAGACTCTGGTGTGCCACTCCACCCTCAAGCTCGACCCTAGGAGGCCACACCACGTCAGCCAGCAGATTCCAGGGCCCACACCATTCTGAATTGAGACGCCAGTCCTGGCGCTGCCACTGCTTTGCACAGGGCCTTTGTGTATTCTGGCCATGACACCCCCCAGGCCAGCTCCCTTCTGCAAACACTTCCTTGACACCTAGGAGAGTGCGGTCCACTGTCCTTGGCCACCTTTTCCTCACTCCTTCCCTCCTCTTTCACCTTCCCTTATTCAGCAAAGATTCCTGAGTACCTACTCTGTGCCTGGACCATGCCTCTTTCATAGATGGGCTGGCTAGCGGCATCTATGGGTTTCACAGACTACCCCCAGTTTGGCCCCCAGAGATTTCAAGAAACAAGCCCCAGTATGCTGTAAACAGAGGTCTGGGGTTGGCTGACACCCCCATTCCGCACAGGACACAGAACTCCAAACTGGACACCAGGGGGCGCTGCTGAGCTCAGCCTAGTCCCCCAAGATTTCCATCTGGGACAAAAGCCGGAGTCCAGTTGCCCAGGCGTTGGGGTCACCAGGGATTGGAGTCAGGACCCCGAAACACGCTCCATCTAGGCACCAGCTCCCTACGGTCATCTCCACCCGCCGGCCCAGCCCGCCTCCTCCACTTCCAGAAATGGGCACCGCTTCCTCTGCTCCTCCAGGAAGTCGCGCTCTGCCCGCCCCTTCCCGGCCCCGGGGGCCGCCGCAGCTCGCCGCAGCTCGCCGCCTCCCCCGGCTCATCCCGCCGCAGCTCCCCGAAGCTTCCGGCCCGCGGGGAGGCACCGGGGTCGGCCCAAGTTTTGCTGTCCCCCGGCCGGCGTTTCGGCGACTCAGCCCAGCGGGGGCTCCCGGGTCGCAGTCCAGCCCTCCGCTCCTCCCTGTCCCCCGCCCGCCGCGTCCACGGCGACACTCCCTCCCCCCCGCAGTGCCCGGCACCCGGAGCGCTGCCCTGCCCCCACGGCCGCCAGGAAGGACGCAGCCCGGGTCCCGTGCCAGGCCTGTGAGTGTGCGGCCCCTCCCAGCAGGGCCAGGAATGCGGCTGGACCGCGGGGGCGGCCGCAGACACCCGGCGCGCTCCGGCCAGCCTATCACACCGGCAGTCAGGCAGGTGGCCCCGGCTTGCCTGGGCCTGGGTTTCTTCTACAAGGAAAGCCAACTGCCTGCCTGCCCCTGAGGGCCCTCCCTTCGGTCCAGCCACCAAGCTTGGGGACTTTATTTTGGAGGCCTCTAAAGTGCCCTGTCCTTTCCCCAAAGAGAGACGTGGAGTGGGTTTTATTTTGAAAAACTGGCGGGCACCTCCCCCTCTTTCACCAGGTTCCTGGAGAACTGTCATTGCTCTCAGAAGCAGCTCTGTCCAGCCTCCAGCTTTGTGTTGTTTTCAATTCTGGGCCACTCTGGGGACCTCCTCCCCCTCTCCCCTCAAGGTACACAAGGAAGGACTAGGTTCATTTTTTAAAAGTGGCCTGGGGCTTCTGCACACACAGGCAAAATGCAAACCAAGTTGAGTATGTTCTGGGGAGTTTGGCCAGTTGCCAAACTAGTTAGCCAGCTTTTGGGCTCAGTTCAGTAGTAAAGTTCATGATGTGAAACCCACCTCCCCCATGATGACCTCCCAGAGCCTTGGTTTTCTCACCTGTAGAATGGGGATCATAATAAGAATCCCTATCTTGTGGGGTTGCTATAGGATTAAGTTAACATGTCAAGTGCTTAGAAGAGACAAAGAAACACAGACTGGAGACTTCCTAGGGCCTGGTTTTAATTTCAAAAAATGAGTTGCTATCTCCTCCCATATTAGGGAAGGAATAGCCCAGACTGTGACCCCACAGGATTCAGTCCAGCATGGGGCCTGACCCAGTCACACTCCAGCCACCAGGCCCTGTCATTCCATCACTAGGGGTCAGTCCTCTTCCACCAGCCTCAACAAAAGAGGACACATGTAATGTGCCCAGGACTGGATTCATTCTCTCCAAAGTGGCCCAAGCCCCCCTATCTGTGCTAAGGAGCCAGCTATGTCTTTCCAAGGGGGGTTGGTCCAGCCATCAGGCTCGATTCAGGTGCCAGACAACCATCCCAGTCCTGGGGGTCAACGCCCTGGCCCCGGCTGCCGCTCCAACGCCTGTGTGCCCACCAGCACGTCCATGAGGTAGTCCAGCTCAGCCTCATCCAGCTCTGGAGCCTCCTCTTTGCCTGGCTCATCCTCAGGGCCAGGTTTGAAACCCTCAGAGGCTGGTGCCCAAAGTTCACTGTCATACATGGAGGTGTCAATGTCCTCAAATAGGCCTTCGAGCCCATCGTCCAACAGACAGCCAGTGGCTGGGCCTAGCAGGTCCAAGGCACCCAAACTGGGTGGGGCTCCTCCAACGGGGCGGCCTGGAGGCCCCTCATCTGCTGGTGGTTGTGGAGCCTGGTTAAGGTCCTCAATGTGGCTGAGGTCCTCCAGGAGGCTGGCCACAGAGGCCGAGAGGGCGGCATCAGAGCTGGCCAGCAGGTTATCATCCATGCTGGGGGCCGGGGGTGGGTTGGGCACAGATGGCAGGACAACTGTGGGTGCCATGGATGCTTGGATACGCCGCAGGGTGTTCACCACCAGCACCAGGTGCCGTAGGTCTGGTTCACTCTGTCGCAGGCTGTGGTGAAGTTTGATCACAGAGAGGTCAAAGAGGGAGCTGGAGGCCACAGCTGGGGGTGCCTGTGCCACTGCTGGGTGTCCAGGATCCAGCCACCAGGCGTCCACTGCCAGGGTTTCCTTTTCCTTCTCCTCCTCCTCCTTCTTCTCTTCCTCCTCCTCCTCCTCCTCCCGCTTGCGTTTCAGACCCTTGCTCAGCATTGTCTGCAGGGAGGGAGAAGCCCTTCAGTTATGGCAAGCAGATCTAGAATTTACACCCTGCCCGTGTGATCTTGGGCAAATTATTTAACCTGAGTCTAGACTTTCTAAAAGAACTTTTAAGTTATGGTTAATAATGATGTCTATAAGTTTTAAGGACTAAATGAGATGAACCAAAAGCACTTACAACATTGTCTGTACTGGTAATTACTCATTGATACTCAATAATATTATTTTGTTTGTTTCTTCAGTGGACCATGTGGAATGACCAATATTCAACCTTTTAAGATAATTTTAAAAAGCAGATTTTGACATTTTTTTTTCCTTTTGCGGTGCTGGGGATTAAACCCAGGTCCTTGTGCATATCAACTGAGCTATATCCCTAGCCCCCAAAGCTGGTTTTGTATAGCATATTTACTGAGTGTCTACTATGTGTCAAATAATACACAAATACAGGAAATGCACAGATAGGGATGGGAAGATACTTAAAAGGTCCTGGAGATGATCAGTATAGGCACCTGTAAGGAGCTGACACAATGAAGGAAAATATTCCAAAGAGAGGGAACAAAAGTAAAGAAATACCCACAGGCTGGATAAGCCTGAACTGAAAAAAGACCAGTGTGATTGGTGTCCAGAGTGTGACAAGTAGGAGTCCAAGTGGGGGTGGGGAGCAGGCAGAAGAGGAGTGTGGATTTTGAGTGTGGCAGGGAGTCATTGAGGGGGTTCCAGCAGGGAGGGGAGTGGTGCTGTGAGCCGATTAGGTTTCCAGAAGATGCCCTTTGGGGCTGGGGGACTGTGGGGTGGGCCTGAGACCCATTCAGTGGCTGCTGCACTAGTAGGGACCTGTGATGCTGATGGCTTAAGAAAGTTGATCGATTCGATTCAGGGCTTATTCGGGAGACGGGGCTTGCCGCGAAATCCTGCTGGACACCGTGGGTCTGTCACTGAGAGACGTTTGAGGACTAACACTCTTCCCGGAGTGGGGGGCGGCTGGAGTTTTGGGCCCCTGGCCCAACCTACTTTGGGGGCCACTAAGACTGCGGGGTCCAGTCCCCGGTACGTTGTCTAGCAAGATCCTAAGGGTGAACCACCGCACTACTCAAAACTGGATCTTTGCCGCCTTTCCCCAAGACCTGCAGTCCGGAACCACAGGAATTCAGCCCCCACCCCGACTCCGCCCCCCGACTCCCGGCGCCCCCTAGCGGCGCCCAGGCCGGCTTTCCCCCGGGGATTCCGGTCCCTCTGACCCTGACTCTTTACACGGCCCCGAGTCCTGCCTACGGTTTCTGCCTGCCACTCGGGGCCGTGCAGGCCGAGACCCCGGCCGGCGCTTCTTCGATTCTGGCCTCCCCTCGTTTCCGGAAGGCAGTGGAGGCGGCTCCTCCTGAAGCGGCGGCGGCGGGGGCGGGTGAGTCACGCAGCCGGAGCCAGGGAGCCGGCGCCTCCGCCCCCTTCTCGGGCTGCGGCGTGATTCACCCAGCCCGGCTGGGGCAGGCGGCACGTATAAGCCGAGAGTCTCGATCCCGGGCATCTCGATCCGGGCAGCCCCGGTACTCATCTGTCTGACCCGGGAATCGAACACACCAAAAGACCGGTCACCGGTACCCCTTCTTTCCCCAGGCCCCTTCATTTACATACCCAGCTCACTCGCTGCCAATCAGAACAAAGAGGTAGCCACCCGCAGCCAATCAGAAAGCCGCGGCAGCAGCATCGCTCGCTCGCTCTCCTTCAGCAACCGGCGCCTGGGTCGGGAGACGCAGCTCTGACTCTGGAGCACGACTCGGGACTCCTGACTACCCTTAGCTACCGCCCACTCGCGTGGCGGCCCCGCCCTTCACCCCAGGGATAGGCCCTGGACGGTGATGGGCGGAGCCGGCATGGGGCAGATTCAAAAGGAGGGGAGGTTGCCTTCAAGGCGCATGCCCGGGTAGCTGCTTCAGGGAAGCGGGTAAAGACCGGTGGCTATTTGCCCTGTGGGACGGTGGCGCATAGGGGCTTTTCGGCCTTTGAAAGTGCAGATTCTTCACATCTACTCATGCACCTGTCAAGCCGAGCAATTGAGGTTCTTACATACACAGCCTCAGTAGGGGTCTACACTCTAGGCTAGAGTCGCCTAGTTTCACTGTTCGCTCCGTGTGTGACCTTGGAAAAATACTTGACCTCTCTGAGCCATACACAGTCTGTTAAATGGGGATTCTCTTGCCTAACTTTTAAGCATTAGCAAAGTTAGGTGGGCGAGGTGGAGCATGCCTGTAATCCCAGCGACTCTGGAAGCTGAGGCCAGAGTGTCACACATTCAAGGCCAGCCTCAGCAACTTGGTGAGGTCCTAGGTAATTTAGTAAGACCTTGTCTCAAAAATAAGAAATAAAAAGGGCTGGGGGTGTAGCGGTTAAGTGCCTCTGGTTCAGTCCCTAGGACCTAAAACAAACAAACACCCCCCCCCCCAAAAAAAAAAGAAAAAAAAAAAAAACGAATTGGGAAAGTTCGAATAAAATTGTATCTGTGAAGAGCACTATACCAGACTTAGCAAAGGCTGGACAATTGAATTCAGCTGTGGTTAAGAGTACAAAGGTTAAGTGGGAATGGAATATCCCTTGTCACATCTTGGTCTCTGTTCCCTAAGTAACTATGTGATCTTAGGCAAGTGTTTTAATCCCTTAGAGTCTCAGGGTTTCCTCTTTAGAATAAGGGTAACAAAAACGTCTGGGTGTTTTGCTTATTTGTTTGTTTGTTTTTGTTTTTTGGTACTGGGGGGTTGAACCCAGGGGTGCTTTAAGACTGAGCTACATCCCTAACCCTTTTTATTTTGATACAGAGTCTCTCAGTTGCTGAGGCTGGCCTCCAACTTGGAATTATCTCAGCCTCCCAAGTTGCTGGAATTACAGATGTGTGCCTCTTCACCATCTCATGTTCTCTTGTGATACTGGGAATGAAACCGAGGGCTTCACATATGCTAGGCAAACACTCTACCACTGAGCTATATCCCCAGCCCCCATGTTCTTATTATTTATTTATTTATGTACCAGGGATTGAATCCTGGGGTGCTTAACCAATGATACACATCCCCATTTTGTTTTTAAATTTTTATTTACTTATTGTCTAGGGTGGGGGGTTCCAGGGATTTAACTCAGGAGCCCTTGGCCACTGAGGTACATCCTCAGCCCTATTTTGTATTTTATTTAGAGACAGGGTCTCACTGAGTTGCTTAGCACCTTGCTTTTTTGCTAAGTCTAGCTTTGAACTTGTGATCCTCCTGCCTCAGCCTCCCAAGTTGCTAGGATTACAGGCTTTCACCACTGCACCTGGCTCCATGTTCTTATTCTTAAGAGATGCCTGGTGCAGTTCAGTGGTAGGGCATTTGCCTTGCATGAGCAAGGCCCTAGGTTCAATTCCCCAAAGTGGGGGGGAGGTAGAATTTCAAGATGTCTGCAATTTATTCTTTATTGTTTTAGCAAAAACAATAACAATCTCCCCAATAAAAACCGAACACACACGTGTATGTGTAGATAAAGGCAATTTAGCAAAATGTTAACAACTATTAATCCAGTTGGGAGTCTATTTGTGTGCTCAGAATATTTTTTCCCTTTTCTATGTGTTTGAATTTCATAATAAAAACAGAGTAAAGATGCTAATTTGAACCAGGCTCCTGTTAGGCAAATCCCATAATTCTACCCACAATCCATTTTTATGACCTGGCAAAAATGAGGCTCAGAGAGTCTCCAAGTGGCTTCTTTCAGGCTATACACTGAAGAAGAGCTTACAGAAATCATTTGATTAACATGTACTTTTTGAGCACCTATTATGGATGGATACTGTTGATGACAGGGGTACAGCACTGGATCAGGGGAGGGGATGTAGAGAGGAAAGAAATATGATCCACAAACTGATCCACAAACCTTTCTGCATTGAGCCTCTTCTGTGGACCAGACACTGAAGATATGCTAGTGAAATTGTAGATCAAAATTCCTGGTGGGAGGAGATGGACCATAAACTTAAATTACATAGTATTTTAGGAGCTGATAAGCGCTAGGGAAACCCATAGCACGGGGGAGGTTGTAATGAAAGGGAGTGCAACTTTGAGGAGGGGAAAGGGGTTCTCTGAAGGGGTGACATTTGAGCAGAGTCCCTAGGAAATGAGAGAGTTAATCAAACTCCTGGAGAAGGAAAGAGCCCATGCAAAAGCCCTGAGGTGCTGTTGGCGGCGAGGCCAGTGTAACTGGACTGGGAGATGCCGAGGAGGAGGGCACAATCTAGGGACCTCACTCCCAGTGGGATTCCAAGACCCTGGAAGATGAATGAACGAGAGAAATAATTTCTGACTCGAAGAAAACAAAATAGGACGGAATGACAGAGGGGCCTGTGGCCAGGGTGGTCCCCGAGGGAGCCTTCCCGAGGAGGTGACACTGGAGATGGAACCAGAAAGTGGAGAAGGAGCCAGGAATTCAAAGGCTGTGGGGAGGGAGGAAGAGCGGACCGGGGCCTTGGGAAAGGAAACCAGAAGCGAAGCCACCAGGCCCGGCTGGCCGGCCGGGGAGAAGCCACCGCCAGCTGGGGAGGGAGGAAGGGAGGGAGAAGGGTGGTCAGGGGAGCGTCCCGCCCCCAGCCGGCCGCCCCGCCCGGCCTCTGGGGAGGGAGGAGGCGCCAGGCCGGCTCCCGGCCGCGGCCACCTCCCGGGTCCGGGGCGAGCTGGCCAGCCCGGGCGGAGGGGGCAGGTGGGAGGGAGCTCCGTGCCACGCCCCGGGGGCGAGCGACCCAGCCCATCCCCCTGCGCAGGACCGTGCAGGAGGCAGGTTGGGGAACGTGGACTCTGCCCCCAGGGTTCCCTCGGCAGGGCCAGCCTTTCCACTTCTGTGGCCAGTTCCTTGACAGGTGCGACATTAGGGCAGGAGTTGGGCTTCAGTTCGTTCACCTGGAAAGTGGGGGTGCTCCTGATCCTGGCTTCGCCCGGGGTACTAAGAACCTCCCGGATTCCCCTTTCTCTGGGTTCTCTTTAGGGAAGTCAAAAAGAGAGTTCTAAGAAAAAGGTGAGTCAGGTTTCATCCCTCCTCTGCTGAACATCCTCCCTTGGCTTCCTTGTCACTCAGGGTGAAGCTGAAACTCCCATCAGACCCTTCCTGATTTGCCCCCTCACCTCCTGCACCTCTTCTCCTGGTATTCTGGCCCGCGGCTCACTCTGCTCTGGCCCCCTGACCCTGCACACTGACCCTCAGACCTCCTACTCAGGCTCTGACCTCAGGGCCTTTTGCACTGGCTATTTCCTCTACCTGAGCTGTAATCACCTGGCTCACCCCTTACCTCCTCAGGTCTTTACCTAAATGTCACCTTTTCTGTGAAGCCATCACTGGCCATCTCATCTAAATAGCAACACCCTATCACTTCCCCGTCTTCTTCCACAATATTTATCATCACCTGACAGTCTACATTTTAACTTTTTTTTTTTTTTATTGGGGATAAAACCTAGGGCTGCTCAACTCTAAGCCACATCCATGGCTCTTTTTATTTTTTTATTTTGAGACAGGGTCTTACTAAGTTCCTTAGGTCCTTGCTCAGTTGCTGAGGCTGGCTTTGAACTTGGGATCCTCCAGTCTCAGCCTCCCAAGCCCCTGGAATTCCAGGCCTGAGCCACCACGCCCAGCTTTTAGCTTCTTTTTAATGTTTCTTTCACTTTCCTGTCATGATCATTCCTGCCAATGGGACTTGTCCATTTTATTCATGTGCCCGGCCCACAGCAGACATGCAACAAATATGAGCCATTATTGAGTCTCTGGGGTGCATCAGGCTCCCCGTATACACATTCTGCACACCTTGCTCTGTAAAGCAGATATTACTGCATTTGAGGACTAGCAGGGACTAGTGTGGCTAAAGCAAGGAGTAATGTGTGTGAAAGGTGAGTTAAGAGAGGTGGGAGGGAGGGGTGGCTATTCAAGGTCTGGAGGGGTTTTTTTCCCCAATGTCAACAAATAATTTTTGGTTACCCACCTGTGCCTGCTATAGTTCTATGTCCTGGGTAGTCGGGGAGGATACAGCTGGGCAAAGCCCAACACGGTCTCTCCTCTCGGTTTCCAATAGAGAGGTGGAGGCTAGAGAGGCTATCATAAATGGGTAATAAATAACTTGGGATTGGGTAGGTAGGTGCTACTGAGAACAGGAGGGTGAGGTGGCACACGCCTGTAGTCCCAGTAACTCAGGAAGCTGAGGTGGGAGGATGGCAAGTTTGAGGATAGCCTCAGCAATTTAGCCAGACCCTGCCTCAAAATAAAAAGGGGCTGGGGACAGGGATTCAGTGGAAGAGTACCCCTGGGCTCAAGCCCCAGTACTGAAAAAGGAAAAGAAAAGAAAAAAAGCAAAAGAAAGTCAAACAGGATGTGTGGCAGTGTGGTGGTACCCCTGGACATGTCACGCTAGGAAGGATAAGCGACGTTTGGGTTGGTGAAGCTGTGGGGAAGTGTCCTCTGGGTAGATTTACTAGTAAGTGCAAAAGGCCCTGGGGTGGAAAATAAGCTTGGGGTCTAAAGAGACCAGCATGATAGAGTTGAGTGAAAGATGAAAGGGGGAAGTTGTCAGGAGTGAGAGTTAACACAGGCTTTGGTCGAGTAGGGGTTTTATTCTGAGTAGGACAAGAGATAACTGGAGATTTCAGGAACAGGAAGACATGATTCAATTGGCATCCATCTTGGAATGCAGGCCTTGTGTGCTTTCTTGAGATCCCCCTAGTCACTTCCTCCCTCTCTCTCTAGATTGACATCTACCTCAGGTAACCTGTCTAATTTTTAACTTAACTACAATGCCCCCCTCAGGGTGAGATATTTGGATGAGCCAGAAACCACAGGCAAAATCCTCATCCTTTCTCTGCCGGCCAATGATATACTTAGGTATGGTTCCTCCTGGCAACTCTAGAATAAAGTCACTTTATTCTTTTTTTTTTTTTTGGGGGGGGGGTCCTGAGGATTGAACACAAGGGTACTCTACTACTGAGTTACACCCCTAGTCTTTTTTTTTTGAGACAGGGTCTTCTACATTGCCTTGGCTATCCTTGAATTTGAAATCCTCCTCCCTCAGCTTCCTGAGTACCTAGGATTATGGGTGTGCACCACAGTGCCTGGGTCAGAAAAGTCCCTAATGCTGAATAAACTCACCTGGGAATGGTCATGCGGGAGTGTATGACATTGCCTTCCCTCTGGCCTCCCTTCTTTCCGCCCCCACTCTGTCCAGGCAGGGTTTGTGTCTCCCAAACAAAGTATCTGTTCCTTAACTCAGGCAGGGCTCTGCTTCCTGGCAGTCTCCTAAAAAGATCTGCTTTCAGCCAGTCTTGGTGGCGCATGCCTGTAATCCCAGCAGTTTGGGAGTCCGAGGCAGGAGGATTGCAAGTTCCAAGCCAGCCTCAGCAATGGTGAGGTGCCAAGTAACTCAGTGAGACCCTGTCTCTAAATAAAAAATACAGAGTGGGACTGGGGATGTGTCTCAGTGGTTGAGTGCCCCTGAATTCAATCCCCATACCAAAAAATAAAGCTCTGCTTTCAGGACTGGGAGGGTGTGGATGTCTGTGGGCATGATCTTTCCCTTCTGGGCCTCAACAGCATAGTTCATAACAATGAAAAGTTTGACTTTTTTTTTTCTTTTTTTGTAGTTGTAGATGGATAGCATGCCTTTATTTCTATGTGGTGCTGAGGATAGAACCCAGTGCTTCACATGTGCTGGGCAAACACTCTGTTTGTCACTGAGCTATAGCCCCAGTCCATTCCACAGGAAGTTTAAATCTATCAAGAAGCATCATAAACTCAATGGCTAAGGGCAAAGCTTTTGCTGGGGATGTAACTCAGCCCAGGGCCCTTCAGGCACTTCACCTGGCATGCCAGAGGCCCTGGGTTCCATCCCAGGTGTGGCAAAACTACCACCAAACAAGAAAGCTCTGGAGGCCAACTCACTTTAAACCCTGTCTCCTTAGTCCTTGGTCTTCCTCAACTGTGACCTTGAATAACAAGTGACTTAGCCTTTGAACTTCACATTTGTTTTTTTGTAGTGCCCAGGGCCTCGCCCATGTTAGGCAAGCACTCTACAGCTGAGCCACTCCCTCAGCCCCTGAATCTGTTTTCTAAGGAAAATGTGATAACAGTACTTACTGCTATATAAGGATGTAGGATTAAAGGACTTAATTCAAATAAAGTGGTTAAAACAGTACCCTCAACAAGCACTCAGTAACTGTTAGGTACAAGGATACTCCTGCCTTACCTTTAGCAGGGAAACGTGCAGGTGCCTGGGGAACTTCCCAGGTCCCTCCCATCAGCACCCAATGAAGTTTAGAAACTTAAGGCAACACCACTCCTCTCAAAATACTTTTATTTAAAATAAAAAAAAAAAATTACAAACAATCAAAAAAAAAAAAAAAAAAGCCACCACAAACCCTGCCTTTCTTTTTAAATAACGCGGCATGGAGCAGTTTGGTTTCCACCCTATTGCACGTGGTCCGGCCTGGTTCTGAATCAGGAAGCTGCTGGGGCTGGGGTCCTGCCAAGGAAGTGGGGTTCAGCCTGGGGGAAGGAGACCAGCCCCTCCCACTCCCTCAAGAGGCAGAGCCTGGGTTTCTAGAGCAACCTGGCAGCACACCCCTGCCACTGTTGACAGGCCCCACTTTATCTTCCCTGAGGACCCAGTGGTCACAAGGGGAGTGGGAACTGGAGGAAAGGCAGAAGAAATGTGAGAAGTCAGACTCCCAGAAACAGAGTCTCATTAAGGCATTTGGAACAGATAAATTAATTCAGGAAGACCCACCTTCACAGAAGGTGGGGGTAACCAGACACACACACATGCAAGTAAGTTTGTGGAACCCTGAAATGGGAGGAAAGGAGACCGTAGTCACTATCTGGAGCCCCCATCAAAACACACAAGTTGCATCCAGGGATCCAGCCCACTGAGGCCGCCGTGAGGAAGGGTTCTGTCCCCTTGGTAGTTTTTAGGATCCTAGAATGATTTCCATGATGTGATCTAGTTCATTCCACTCCCAGGACCCTGGGGCACAGAAGAGGTTGTGAGGAGGTTCTGGGGGGGCCAGTGCAGGCTCCTTTTCCACTGCAGATGTGTCAATGTCCAGAAAGAAGTCATCCAGGCCAGAGTCCCCCAGGTACCGGGAGCTCAGAGCTTCTAAGAAGACTGGGTCAGGTTGGGGAAGCACTTCGTTCTGGAGGCCTGGGGGAGCCACTGGATTCTGAGGTGCTTCTGTCTCATCCATGGATGTCTCCAACTCCCTGAGGATAGAGCCGATGGTGGTGGACAGGGAGAAATCTTCTTCGCCCAGGAAGAGGGGCTCGGGGGGCAGGGCAGGTGCTGGAGCCAAGTGAATGGCAGCCTGGAGTTGCTGTAGGGTATTGTGGATGAGGACATGCCTGCGGAGGCTGGGTGCTCGGGGGCCCAGGCTGCGCTGGACTTTGTCTAGGGAGATGCGTAGCAGAGCTTGTTGGCAGCTCCGAAGGCTTGCTGGACTCCAGTCCCACTTTTCATCCTCCTCCTCCTCTTCCAAATCTGAGTGTTTCCTCTTCAGGCCTCCCACCATGATGCTCTATGAAGAAAAGAAGGGCAAGTACAGATACATGGTCATTTGGATCCCACTTTTCCAGGTAGGACTGTGGAATTGGGAGTGACTTCCCTAGCCCCTTGGGAGTGACTTTTAAAATGCACATAGCCAGAATCCTACAAATTTAAGAAAGTGATAAATGCATGTGATTAAGAACATAAGATGGGAGCTGAGCGCAGGCAGGAGTCCAAGTTTCAAGCCAATCTGTGCAACTTAGTGAGACCCTGTCTCAAAAAGTAGAAACAGCTTGGGACTTAGGTCAGTGGTACAGCACCCCTGGGATCAACCTCGGTACCAAAAAAAAAAAAAGAAATAAAACAAGACGTGGACTTTTAAACATAAGCTGGGTTTGAATATCCCTTATTTGCTTGTTGTGTGCTGTAACAATGAATTTACATCCATAAGAATCAATCTCTTTGGGGCTGGGGTTGTAGCTCAGTGGTAAAGTACCTGCCTAGCATGTGTGAAGCACTAGGTTTGATCCTCAGCACCACATAAAATTAAAATAAAGGTATTCTGTTCATCTACGACTAAAAATATATTTTAAAAAAAATCCATCTCCTCATCTGCAGAGTAACTCAAGATCCCAACTCAAGTCCTTCAGAATTTTTTTTTTTAACCTTTATTTTATTTGTTTTTATGCAGTGCTGAGGATTGAACCCAGTGCCTCACCTGAGTCAGGCAAGCGCTCTACCACTGAGTTATAACCCCAGCCCAGTCCTTCAGAGTTTTAAAACTATTCTCCATAATACTAATTTCTTCAGACACCTCACCCACCCGATTCGTGTGGAGTACAGAGACCTGGATCAGAAGTAGAGAATTCCAGGTCTGAACTCTGCCTTGGACACTGCTCAGTTGTGTGATCTTGGGAAATGATGTGAGATCACTTCTGTGGGACTCATTTGTAAAATGGAGATTGTGAAAATACTTTCCACCACATAGTCAAGGAGACACCTAATGTGTAATATGTACAAGGCACAACACACAGCAGAAAGTACTTAATGAACAAGAATTAATTTATTCGTTCGAATTAATTCATTTGTTCAACAGTCGGTCTCCCTCCCTTCATCCACCCTATCCCCACCCCTGCATCGTGCAGGGGATGAACCCAAGGCCCGGTGCACACTAGGCAAAGGCTTTATCACTGATTCCCCAACACCAGCTCAATAGTTGTTTTCTTTGTATTGGGCACCAAACCCAGGAGCACTCTACCACTGAGCCACATCCCCTGTCCTTTTTTCCACTTTGAGACAGGGTCTCTCCGAGTTGCCCAGCTGGCCTCGAAATTGCCTTTCTCCTGCTTCAGCCTCCAAGTCGCTGGGATTACAGGCTTGCTCCACCGCGCCCAGCTCAGTAGTTTTATTCGTGCTACCTGGAGAATGTTAGTGCACCTATTTGTCGGTTGTTTTTCTTACAGGGAGGATAGTCTGTCCCTTTTCTCTTTCCTAACTGCCTGGGAGCACTCCAAAGAGCAGGGAAAGGACCTTCCTCATTCCTTCCATCGGCGCCTTCAGCTTCCCCCAAAGCGCACCCCACAGGAAAACTTGCTAGAACTCAAGTAACGCCAAGACCCGCCCCTTAGCGATCCACCCAATGAAACTTTGGTGTCCCACAGGCTCCGCCCCCCCTGGGTCTATATTCAGCACCCAGGAACGCCCCAATTGGACCCAGGTGCTTCTGGGAAATGTGGACCAATAGCTGCCACGCACAAACAGATCAAGAATTCGCACTACAATCCCCAGAGGGCCCCGCTCGCCAACGGGACAAAACCACGCCCCTACCGCCCTTAGGGCATGCGCACAGGGGTCCCGGTTGTGGGGGGAAGGGAACCCGGACGTCCAGCTGCCGGGCGCCAGGCGAGCCCCGCCCTCTCTTGCCTCCGGGGCGGCGAGTCTGAGCTCCACGCCCGGAACACCCCTCCCCCACCCAGCTCAACTCTAAAAGTGCTTTTCCGCGGTCCCTAAAACCCCAAAAGGTAAGGGATTCTTCTCCAGACTTCTCTCCGGTCCAGAGACCCAGGAATTCAAAGACGACAGATGCTCTTATATCCACCTCGTTGGGGCGACTGGGATATCAATTTTTAGACCTCCCTAAACTCTCCTAATTTTCCCCTTTGAAAGGTCCCTAGATCTCAGCTCAAACTCTCCGTCCGTCTTCAAGACCCGAACATTGAACTCTCTCCGTGAGCACTTCTTCTCCGCCACAGCGTCTTGGACTCTTTAAGATCCTTTGACTCTAGTTCTCTGGTTTCACCAAATGTTCATGATACCAGCCTTCAATTTCTCACACCTTAACCAGAATACTACGGAGCCCCGAACTCAGCCCATCGGGGAAATCTAAACTGTCTTCGAATCTTTAAGACACCCTGCCCCAAAAGTTCCTTCCCCGGGTTCTCTGGCTTCTCCAATTACTCCATGTCGCAGCTTCAAATTTCCTCCATCTGAAAATCCTGCCTCACCTCCCGCCCTGGATCGCGAACTCAGTCTCTGGTCCTCAAACTCTTCACACCTTATCAGTCACCTTTAATCTGCGCCCTCCACTCCCGCCCAGACCCCACCTCCACTAATCTCTGGAGCACGCCTCTACATCCCCCAACCCAAGGTAAATCCCAAATCAAGTGGCCACTCCTCACCTCGGATGCCAGGTTCGCAATGACCACCTCCTGGAAAGCCTACCGCGTACCGACCCACCAGTGCGGAGTAGAGACCTAGCTCACCTCCCGGGGGCCTCTCCTCCTGGCCTCAAACCACCCAGCTCCGCCCCGGAGCCTAGCCGCGAGCCAAGATTGGCTGGAATCCTGCCCACCGCGGGGCTCCGATTGGCTGGGCGGAGCCACCGTCGGACGCCCGGAGACCCGACCCGCCCAACCCGCCCTACTCCCCTCTCCTCCCAACCCGCCCTTCTCCCCTCTCCTCCCCTCTCTTGCGCCCGCGACCATTTAAAGGATTCCAAGCGGTCATGGGCAGAACTGCATCGCTAGGGTCCAGGACGGAGGGTAGTGGAGAGCAGTCAAAGCCGCTCCCTTCAATTTAGCTACGGTCTTTGTACCAAGATCGTCAGTATTGCTGTCTACGGTCCCTTTATACCAGGCCGGGACCCTGTTGCCGAGTTAGACCGGTAGGCACCCGCCCCCCTCCCTGCTTTTCAGGCGGGCGGGGCTGAACACTGGCAGAGGCCCCGCCCTGGGTGTTCCTAAGGCTGGCACTGTAGCGGAGGTGGGGGGGGGGCGGATGATGTAGCTAAACGCTAGCCAATAGTTTTGCGCGGCCTGTGTTGCCTGGGCGACCACGGCCCCGCCCCCTCGCTGCCTGGGTCCTCCCTCCCTGCCTGACACTGTAAGAAGTTGCAGCCCTTTCTTAATCCCGCACACTTCTCAGCACGGCCTCTGGTGGTCCCCCGTGGAATCCCCCTGGCACTCCATTCTTCGTCTCAGGATGGCCCCTCTGCTGCTGGAAGCTTTTCATGGCTTCTCACAGCCTTGAAAATTCCAGATTCCTTAAGCTTTTGCCTCAAAGCCCTTCACGATCTGGCCTGTGAGCCTCTCCCCCACGCTAGAGACATCACTTTCAGTTTTTCTAAAACTTTCACTTTCAGTTTTTCTAAAATGGCTCCAGTCTTCCCTCAGCACGAATTAAGGGATTTTGTCCGCTTTCTTCGCTGCTTTATTTTCAGTACCAGCAACATGACAGTTCCATAGCACGCACTCAAAAATGAGAATGGGGGACTGGGGTTGTGGCTTAGTGGTAGAGTGCTTGCCGCGCATGCGTGAGGCACTGGGTTCCATCCCCGGAACCACATAAAAATAAAAACAAGTTAAATAAAGGCATTGTATCCACCTACAACTTAAAATTAAAAAAGAGAAAGAGAGGGCTGGGGTTGTGGCTCAGCGGTAGAGCTCTCACCTAGCATGCGTGAGGCCCTGGGTTCGATCCTCAGCACAGGTACTGAGTCCAACTACAACTAAAAAAGTAAATAAAAATTAAAAAAAAAATAAAAGAGAGTGAGAAAGAGGGCTCTT
This sequence comes from Marmota flaviventris, assembly GCF_047511675.1. Lineage (NCBI taxonomy): Eukaryota > Metazoa > Chordata > Mammalia > Rodentia > Sciuridae > Marmota > Marmota flaviventris. The sequence goes on along the minus strand of NC_092515.1, from coordinate 13,702,526 downwards.
TAAGTTTGTTTCCTCGTTCTGAAGTAGACTACCTCTCTAAGAATCCATCTCCAAGTCAGGCGGTGGCTTATGCCTGTAATCTCAGCAACTCGCAGCCATCTTGGCAATTTAGTGAGACCCTGTCTGAAAGTAAAAAATAATCGGGGCTGGGAAGTGGAGCACCCTTGGGGTTCTATCCCCAGTACTGCAACCCAGTACTGCAAAACATAAAAAAATTCCAAGGTTTCCTCCTCCCAGAAGTCCTCACGCATAGGCTAGATCCGGCCAATTTGGGGTGCCCATGGTTTCCTGTGACACCCCCCACCACCCCCTTTTTGCCATCCCAGTCCTGGGCCATCACTGTCTGAGCTGTGGGTTATCTCTGTCACCCACTGTTTGTTCTGTCGCAGCAGCCCCCCCTGGAAAGTGAGGCCTGGTGTGTGTGTGGGGGAGGGGTGTGCCAGATTGGGTCCAGGCCTGGTATGCTGGTATCAAGAGGCAGCAAAGAGCAGCGGTGATGATCTTGTTGGGAGGCCACAGAGCTCATACACAGTGAAAGTTCATTAAATGCTTGGGCAATGTGACAGAGAAATGGGAGGGCAGAAATGGAATCCTGCTGGCTTCCTGAGGTCTGCCCCAGCAACCCCCCATCCCCTCTAGAAGTGTTCACTAAGGGGAAGGGGAGGTGTTTTATTTAGCCATCCATAGAAGGGAGGAGGTTTAAGACTCCTCAGGTCAGTTCTCCAGCGTTGGAATTTGTCAATCGAGTCGTCCTGGTGCTTGCAGTGCAGACCTGGAAGGGATTTCTAGGGCTACAGAGGTGGGGAAATGGGTAGTGAGCCGGGTGGACTAATCCCTGTTGATTAGTCCTCCCTCCCTTCCCCCACAGACTGTCCATCCAGGCTCTTGAGAGGTCCTCCCACCTTCTCTGTCCTCCCCAAGGCCCCTGCTTTGGTTCAGCTCTCCCAGCCTCCAAGGCTGTCCCCCTCCTACAGATCCACCTCCAAACAGTAGCCAAAGAAAGCCTTAAAAAACATACACCTGACTGTCCCCACCCCTCTCCTGCATGAAACCTCAGAATAAAGCTCAAACTTTTTACAATGACTTTGCACAGTTTAGCCCCCATGATCCAGCTTCTTGTATCTGATCTTCTCACCTCAGAGCAGCAGTATTATTAACTGTCGGGGACAAATTTTAACTCTTCAAAGAAGCTATGTGCTTTCTGGCCTCCTGGCCTTTGCTCCTGTTATTTCTTCTGCCCTAGAATCTTCTCTTGGATTAGTCTTATCAAACCAGGTCTCAGGTTGAACGTATATCCCTTTTCCACAAAACCTTTCTTGCTCTATAAGCTGGGTCAGGTACCCCCTTAGGGATGCCACTGTTCCATGTACTTTATGCATCAGAGCTCTGACCATGCTGGGTTGTCACTGTCAGTGGCAGGGCTATCTTTCTCACTGCACTATGAGATACATGGCAGTAGGGAGAGCAGGGGTCCTAGCTACCTCCTCTGTGCACAGGGGCTGGGCACAGAGAAGGGACTTGATAAACTCTTACTGAACAAATGAATGAATGAGACCTAGAACATTGTACACAGAGACACTGAAATTCTCACAGGCAGAGAGAGTCCCATTGTCAGGTTGTCTGAATAATTTCACGCTCTTGGCTCAAATTTTATTGTTCTTTTCTTTGTGTCTCATATCCCAGAATGCCGTCCTCCTGGATGGGGACAGGGTCCTACTCGTACTGGTGGGAGGGATAGGTGCTGTGCCCAACATACTCATCAGTAGTGAGGCAGCGCAGCATGAAGTGGCCCAGGTCATGTTTGGAGATGACCCTTGAGGGTCCTCGTCCATCCAGAGTCACTGTGTAGGCCCCAGTTAGCGGCTGGTCCCCTGTGAGGTAAAAACAGAAAGGATGGCTGAAGCCAATGTCCTTTCCCACCCCCAGCACAGGATGACTGCAAAAGCTTTGCCAGTGCCACCTATGCCCTGCACAGGTAGCACGACAGCCCAGAGGGACTTCCCATGTGCAGGCGCTTATCTGTACCGTTTGCTTCATCTGTTCAACAACTCCTTGTTTCTTTCCTATTATGCACCAGTGCAGTGCACCCAGTAGGGGACAAAACTGATGAGAATCCCTGTCCCCAGCAGACAGACATGCATTAGAAAAAGGCAACTAAAGCAAACAAGTAAAAGAGACAACATTAGGAGGAAAGAGAAAAATCAGAGGTCAGGCTGGGACCTAGGGTTACAAATGGGCCAGCTGAGCCTTAGAGGAAGTCACCTCTCAGGCGTGCAAAGTGTCACTCTCCAGTGGTAAAGGCTGGATTTGCTATGGATTCCCCCAATTCTGGGTGCTTTCCTGTCTCTGGACCTCACTGGGAGGACTGAGTGTCAGGTCTCAAGTATGATTCTGTGTTTTCCAGGCCCTGGAAGAAGAGACACATTCTGTGACAATGAATTGGTATGTTCCATGCCAGAGGTACAACTAGGTCTTTTTTCTTTATGGTGCTGGGGATAGAATCCAGGACCTTGTGCATACCAGGAAACACTCTACCAGGCCCAACTAGCTCTTCCTTAGTAGGGACAGTGGACAGGCATAACCTGACTCTGGAGAGGGCATCTAGTGGCTGCACTATGATAATTAAAAATTGTATCTGACAACAACCAACTAAATATAGGGATCATATGTGATATCACCTGTGCAGGGGCAGCCTGAGATCATGTGCAATAAGGAACACATACTCACCCATGTGGCATTCCTGCCAAAAATGTCTAATTTGTATCAAAGAAAAATCTAGAATATGGGACATTTAAAAAGAGCCAGCTGTGATGATGCATGCCTGTGGTGCCACCTAGTCAGGAGGGTAAGAGGGGAGGATCTCTTGAGCCCAGGAATTGGAGACCAACATAGTGAGATCCCACCTCAAAAAAAAAAAAAAAAAAAAAAAAAAAATAGAGCTGGGCTTGGTGGCATACAGCAGTAATCCCAGCTACACGGGAGGCTGAGGCAGAAGGATTGTAAGTCTGAGGCCTGAAGTCAGCAATTTAGCAAGATTCTGTCTCAAAAAATAAAAAGGACTGGAAATGCACTTCAGTGTTGAGCACTAGGGTACCATAACAAACAAATAAATGTTTAAAAATAAAAATAAAAATAATACTTGGCTTGATTAATATTACGGAAAATGTTGTTGTTTTTTTTAAGGGCAGGGGATATTGTTTCAGATTAAAGGAGAAATGCAACTGAATCTTGATTTGGGGTATAAGAGGTAGGTTGAAAAGATATTTTCTGACAACTGGAGAAATTTGAGAATGGGGTGGATAATGAATGATGTAAGAGTTAATTGGGGGGGCTGGAGTTGTGGCTCAGTGGTAGAGCGCTTCCCTAGCACATGTAAAGTACTGGTTCTATTCTCAGCACCATATAAAAATACATAAATAAAATAAAGGCATTGTGTTCATCTATAACTAAAAATACTTTTTAAAAAGAGTTAATGTCCATTTCCTTAGATGTGATAATAGTTCTTATGCAAATATCCTTCTTCTTGGGAGATGCCTGTTGAGGTATTTAAGAGTGAAATATGACATGGCTGAAAACTTCTCTCAAATAGTTCATAAATGTACACACACACACACACACATATTTAGGAGAAAATATTTATGGAGAGAGAGGTTCAGGACATGGCAATATATTAACTAATAAACCTAGACAAAGGGATCTCTAATGCCTTCAACATTTCTGGAGGTTCAAAAGTTTTCACATACACCAGAAAAACAAAATCTCCAAACACACACGAAAAACATCCTAAAATATACTATTCTGTGTTAACTACTTTTCAGGCATGATCTCTAAGTAGTCACTTCAAACAAGGTTAAGAAGTGGAATAATAGGGGCTGGGGTTGTGGCTCAGTGGTAAAGCACTTGTCTGGCAGGTATGAGGCACTGGGTTTGATCCTCAGCACCGCATAAAAATAAATAAATAAAATAAAGATATTGTGTCCATCTACAACTAAAAATATCAAATGTTTTAAAAAGTAGAATAATTGAGCCGGGCATTGACAAATGCATCTGTCTCTCTCCATTATTTACCTATCCCCAATAGAAATGTATGCCTCATGAGAACAGGGACCACATCACCAGCGCTTATATGCTGCCAGGCACACATTCACAGGTGAGAGGTATTTGTTGAATGAATGAGCCTCTCTCTAGGCCTGACTCTACGGCTCTCAGAATGGGTTCCAGACCTGAGAAGGGAAAAAGAGGTGCAGTTGTGTTTTACCTTTTCCTTCTCATTATGATTTGGGCCTGGAATGTTCCCCAAAGTCTCATATGTTGAAGGCTTGGTCCCTAGAGCAGCAGTGTGCTGAGGTGGGGCCTTCGAGAAGGTGACTGGATCTTGAGGGCTCTAACCCCATCAGGAGGTTAATCCATTGTTAGACTCATAACTTGATGTCATTACTGAGAGATGGTAGAAACTTTGGGAGGGGTCTGCTTGGAGGAAGGATGTCACTAGGACAAGATCTGGAGGGGTCTAGTTTATTTCTTTTTGTTTCTTTCTTTTTTTTTTTTTTTTTAGCTCCCAGGGATTAAACCCAGGGCTCTCTACCACTGACCTACCTTTCCCACCCCTTTTATTTTTTATTTTGAGAAAGGGTCTCACTAAGTTGCTGAGTCTGTACTTGAACTTGTGAACCTCCTGTGTTAGCCTCCAGAGTAGTTAAGCTTACAGGTGTGTGCCACCATCCTGGATGGAAGGATATATTTGTATTTGTCCCCAGTCCCATTCTCTCTCTCTCTCTCTCTCTCTCTCTGCTTTCTGAGTGTCATGAGTTGAGCAGCTTTCCTCTGCCATGATATGTCCGCCTCTTTACAGGCATATAAATAAAGGATTCAGCGGACCATGCACTGAAATCTCTGAAACCCTCAGCCAAAATGAACCTTTCCTTCTTTCAATTGCTTTTCTCAGGTATTTGGTCACAGTGATGAAAAGTTGACCAACATGCTCTACAACATGACCACAAGTGTGTTTCCCCACATTAGTTCATCTGACAACTACTAAGCACCTACAACATGCCAGGCTTTGTATTAGGCATTAGGAACACAGCTGTGATCCAAACAAGACAAAACCCCTATTTTGGGTGGGGGGTGTAGTCAGTGGTACAGACCTGACCCAACAGGTGCAAGGCCCTGGGTTCCATCCCAGCACCACAAACAAAAACCCCTCTGCTGTCAATACTGACATTCCAGTGAGGGAGACATATACTCAATAACATAAAGAAAGCATATATCTTCTATGTGTGGTAAGTTTAAGTCCCATCTCTTTGATTTAGGTCAGCCCTAATAATTTGTGGGTCAACCCCCCTCTGGCCCTGGGTGCTGAGGATTGAACCTAGGGTCTTGGGCATGCTAAGCATGTGCAATAACTTGCTTCTAATCAACAACATGCATTGGAAGTAGCACTAAGGGGCTTTTGATACCAGGCCATAAAGATGATGTAGCTTCCATAAGGCCCCTCCAAGACTCTTACCTTGGGGACCCAGCTACCATGGTGTGAGGAAGCCCTGGCCACATGGGGAGGCCACCTGAAGGTATCCAGCTGATGTCTGCATCAACCAGCAGACATATCTATGAGGAAGGCTTCCACTTGAAACTAGGCCCAGCCACCCTATGACCGCAGCACTACTTGAGACTCCCAAGAAAGAGTCACCCATTGAGCCTAGTTACCTCCCAGTACTGGGTTACGGTCACCATAAACAATAGTAGTGGTTTCACATTTCTACATTCAGATGTCTTGTTAAGCAGAGATAACAGCATGTCAGAGATTAAGAAGGGAGATTAAGTAAAGCAGGGAAGGCAGAGAAGGGTAGGAAGCATGTTTGCCTTTTTTGTTGTTGTTGTTTTTTAGAGGGGCACCTGGATATGAAATAGAATTTCTTTCTTTCTTCTTCCTTTTTTTTTTTTTTTGGTACCAGGGATTGAACCCAAGGTTCGATCAAAACTGAGCCACATCCCCAGCCCTTTCTTTCTTTCTTTTTTTTTTTTTTTGGTACTGGGACTGAACTCAAGGGCATTCAACCACTGAATCATATCCCCAGCTCTTTTTTTGTATTTTATTTAGAGACAGAGTCTCACTGAGTTTCTTAGGGCCTTGCTAAATTACTGAGGCTGGCTTTGAACTTGAGATCCTCCTGCCTCAGCCTCCCAAGTCACTGGGATACAGACATGAGCCACCAGACCCAGCTGAACTGGGAATTTCATGATGTGCAATTGCCAAGGAAGGCCTTGTAGATCTCTCCAGAGGGCAGATGGGAACAAGCTGGAAGTGACAGGGCTGCTGGGTCCCAGCTCCACTCACCTATGTGTGGTGGCATCACAGCCACGTATTTCAGGCCTGACTCCTGCAGCACTTTGTGCATCCGGATGTGGTCATCGGTCACGTCCTGCAGTCGTGGAGGCACCTTGGCTGGGTCCCATAGCAGGAAGGCTGATGGGGAGACACAGGGCAGGGTCAGCCTGTGATGTTTTGACTTGGGGCCAGGACAAAATGCTACAGTGGCTCACTGCAGCCTTACACTGAGTTGCAAAGGTGAGATCTCTTCAGCCGCCTCTCTCTCAAACTCCACCTACGAGCAGTCTGCAGATCACAGTGATTCTAAATCTGACCTCTCCCCACCCCTCCTGGTCCTATCCACTGTGACCTCCCATTCTTCTCTGGTCTCCTTGTCCCTGACTCCCATCCCTCCCAGCCAAGGGAGCCTATGAACACCTGAGTCAGGTCCTGTCAGTGGATCTCACTCAGGGTGAGAGCCAAGTCCTCATCAGGTTCAGCCCAGAGTCCCCAGCTGATCTGGCCCCATCAACTCCCTGACATCACCGCCCAGCATTTCCCTTCCAGTTGGCCTGTGCCAGCCACGCTCCACCCGGCAGCCTTTGCAAGGGCTGGTCCCTCTGCCCCAGTGTGATTCCCTCTCCCTGCTTTTCCTTGCACACTTTGATTAAAGGTCGCCTCTCAGAGCAACTTTCCCTGACCAGCCTATTTAAAATTGCAACCCCGCCCTACCGACTACCCCCTTTACTCTGCCTGTTCTTTTCCCCCTGGTATCCTTCCCAGCTTTCACACCAAAGTCACCCTTGGGCCTAAAATACTACCTCCCTCCCTCCCTTGAAAGCCAGTTCCACAGACAGGGACTTTGTCATGTTCACTGTCCCATTCCCAGCCCTTAGAAGGGCCTGGAATCCTGTAGGTGCTCAGTACATATTTGAAGGCATTCCATAGCCTAGCTGAGGCTCACATTTATAAAATGCTAACCATGTCCCAACCCTGTTAAATGCTTGTTTGTTGCTTTGTACTGGGGATTAAATCCAGGGCCACTCAACCATGGACCCACATCCTCAGCCCCTTTTTATATTTTATTTAGAGACAGGGTCTTACTAAATTGCTATAGCTGGCTTTGAACTCATGATCCTCCTGCCTCAGTGCCTCAGCCTCCCAAGCTGATGGGATTACAGGTATAGACCACCCCCAAGCTAAATGCTTTAGGAGCAGTTTGGTAAGATGATTAAGAGCTCGGTTCGGTCTGGGTTGAAGTTCTCAGTCTCCCGCTGGCCAGCTGCCTGTTTCTTCACGTGTAAACTGGGATGATAGAAGATTGAGTTGGGGCTGGGGACGCTGCTCAGTAGCAGAGCAGGTGCTTAGCATGCACAAAGCCCTGGGTTCCATTCCAAGGACCAAAAAGAAAAAGTGTTGGAGTTAATGCAAATGGTTATGATGAGGTCTGGTACAGAGCAAAACTCAGTCACTGGTCACTGTGATTGTCCCATTGGTTCATGGACAGCATGAGTCCCTCTTTACAGATGAGGAAACCAAGTCCCAAGGCCACACACATAAGGGCCTCCCTCTTCATTCAGCATTGAGAACAGCCTCTCCCGAGGAACAATCACAAATCCAGTCTGTCTCTTACCCTGGGTTTCTTTCTAATCCTCTCAGAAACGTCCTTAGAAAACAACTCTCCCCAAACTGTGATGGATTAACTCCAGCTCCTAAGAGGACAAGGGTCTTTCTAATCATGAAACTTGAACCCGGAGGGAATATTTGACTCTAAGATTTAGGGACTAGAAGAGGCCTAGAGTTGATTTACTTGGCTGTGACAACAGCATTGTGTTCTAGAAGACAAAGTCCCTTTCTTAGGAGTTGCTGAAGGGCTTCCTGGTCATGTAACTCCACACCAAATAGTTTGGGAAAAGAAAAACAAAAATACTTGTGTACATTTATTTGTACACAGATAAACCAATTATGATAAATTTTAACAATTTTCTTGGCAGTACTAGGGATTGAACCCAGGGCCCCACACATGCTAGGCAAGCACTCTACCACGGAGCCACATCCCCAACCCTTATAACATTTTCTTTTGAGATAGGATCTTGCTAAGTTGTCCAGGCTAGCCTTGGGACTTTTGATCTTCCTGCTTCAGCCTCCCAAGTTGCTGGGATTGCAGGTGTGCACAACTGTACCGGCAATATCAGCAATTTTTGAATCGAGGTGGCAGCAATATAAGTATTCATTCTATTATTTTGTGGGTTTTTTTGTTTGAATTTTTTTATATGCCAGGCATGATGGTAATCATGATGGAACCAATAATCCCAGCTACTCAGTAGGTTGAGGTAGGAATATTGCAAGTTTGAGGCCAGCTTGTGCAATTTGGTGAGATCCTGCCTTAAAGTAAAATAAAATAAAGGGCGGAGGATGTAGCTCAGGAGTAGAGCCTTTGACTAGCATGTGAGAAGCCCTGGGCTTAATCCCCAGTACCAAAAAAAGAAATTTATAATAATAATAAATATGGAAGATAGATGTAGTGGCATGGGCTTGTAGTACCAGCTATTTGGAAGGCTGAGGCTGGAAGGTCACTTGAGCCCAGGAGTTCGAGACTGGTTTGGGCAACATCATGTGACCTCATCTCAAGTTGCCTGTGCATGTGGGCAAGAGGACACACAAACACAAAGAAAAGGGGGAGGGAGAGAGAGAGAGAGAGAGAAATCAAGAGCAGACCATTCTAAAATTACAGGTCTGGGATTATTTCTCCATTTCAAAGCTTGAAGGAAAAAAAGCCATAAATGATTTTGCCTCCTGCCCTCCCGCTGGGCATGGCTGCCAGGGCTTTGGGCTTGCTGCCCCTGCTGCCTGGAGAATTACCCCCACCACACAGCCTGTCCTTGCGCCACGTCCCTTCCCAGGAGGCCATCTGAGGGATGAAACACAGGTGAGGGGGGTGGACTGTGGAGACAGGAGCCAGGTGCCCCTCCCTGCTCTGCCAGACACAGATGTGTGAACTTAGGTGATCCAGCCAGATGGCCTTCCTGTGCCATGGCTCCTGAGCTATGCCAGGGAGACGATAATAACAATAGCTGGCATCTCCTAAGCACCTACTATGTGCCACTTTGTCTATAAGCACCCAAAGGAGTTTTGCAAAGATTAAGTGGCTTTATCTCTTATCCAGTAAGTGCTCAATAAATACTGCTAGCATTAATTGCTCTTTAATTTTTTTTTTTGCGATGGAGTTTGAACCCAGGGGTGCTTTATCATGGAGCTACATCCCCAGACCTTTGTATTTTTTTGTATTTTGAGACAGGTCTCCCTAAGTTGCTGAGGCTGGCCTTGTACTTGTGATTCTCTTCCTGTCTCAGCATTAATTGTTCTTGTTATGCACCCTGTAACCTTCTTTTTTTATTACTCAGGACAACTATTATTGTTATTATTATTATTATTATTATTATTATTATTATTATTACTATTTTGTGGTGCAGGGGACAGAACCCAGGCCCTATGCATGCTAGGCAAGGACTCAGCCAAATCCCCAACCTCTTAGGACAACTATTCGTTTAAGGTCCATCCCTCCATAACTGGGAGCGCAGGGGCAGAGAGCCGGTGTGCAGCCATGTTCTGCCATTCTGCAAGGCTCCCCCCAACCTTTCCTGGGCCATCTCCTTGGGTTCCCTCAGGCTTCTCTTGGTCTGGCCCTAACCCTCTGCCTGTTCCTTCTCCCTCCTGCCCTGTTCATCTGGGATGTCAGCGTGACCATGACAGTTTACCACCTCTCTCCCATCTGGGGTCCTGCGACTGCAAAGTCCAGGACTGTGTGGGTCACCACTGTGTCCACAGTATCATTCAGCAAGGTCAAGGCAACAGCATGGCAACTTAGAACAGCTTCAATGTCACCTTTCAGAGGGCCCATCCAGTCCCCGCCCTCTAGTTCAGCCCCCCCCTCCGTGACCCCACCACCCACCCGAGGTGCAGGCCACGACCTTGTCCACTCCATGAGCCTTCATGGCCGCCACAATGTTCCGGGCGCCCTCGGACATCACTGTAGTGGGACCTTAGAGGGGACAGAGAGTGGCTGTCACTGGTGGGCGGTGGCGGCGGCGGTGGTGGCAGAGGTGGCAGGGGTGGGGCTGGGGGCGGGAGTGGTGCCGGGGGTCGAGGTACAGGAAGGGGCCGTGGACAGAGGGGGGGCTCAGTACTGAGATCATTGCCGGTGCCCAGCAGCACGATGACAGCATCCTGCCCGGCTACGGTCTTGTCCACGTCAGCTGCCTGACGAACATCACCAACTATCACATGGTTTGGCTGGGGCCCCTCCGATGGCAGCCTGGAGGTGTCCCGAACCAGCACAGTCACCTCATAACCTGCGGGCAAAGGGAGCAGAGAGGCAGGTCAGTGGGCTTGTGGGCTGGCACTCGGGCTCCAGGTGCTGGGCCCTGGAGGGTGCCATGAGCCCCCAAGTTCATCCCCCAGGTCCCCTGTTCTGGGGCAGTGATCTTCAAACATTTTTGCTGGTTCATCCACAGTTGATGTCCAGCTATTGTGGGCGATGCCTTCGTGCCCACATACAATCTTCACCCAGAGCCTCCCCGCACCCCACACCCGCCACCCTCCAGCACAGAAGGGGCTGATGTCTGGCAGGGCACTGCTCTATGCTGTCCCCAAAGTGACCAGTGTTGAGACTGGACCCAGACCCTGGCCTCACTTGTGGAGGCCCAGCCTTCCTTTAGTGCTCATTAATGTACATGTATGAAGACCTGAATAGTGTGAACATACTTTTTACACAACCAGACATATGAAAATTTGTGCTCTATGTGTGTAATGTGATCTGTTATGCGTTCTGTCATATATAACAAATTAGAATTAAACAAAGAATTCAAATCAGTACTGTACGTGATCAAAACAAGACATTCTACAGGACTGTAACTGATCTTATCATTTGGAAAAAAATTCCAAACATTATTAAATCCTATTTTAAGGGCCGTGATAAACATATTATTGATCAATGTAAAAAAAAATTTGAATATCACCTCAGTATGTCCCCTCCCAAAAGAATTTTGGCTAACTCTGTCTCCCTAGACCCCAATAAATACACACACACACACCCACACACTTTTTAAAGTTCACAACTAACATATTTCTTCCTTTGTTTTAATAGTGGCAAAGGAACTTAATGTTTTGGTGTATTGTTATGGTTATATTTTAAAAATAAAATGATTAGTCATGATCTCTGAATTTTGTGACCTCTCCAGTTCATGTTGGAGGTAAGGTTTTGGGGAGGCAATTGGGTTTAGATGAGGCCAGGAGGGCAGGGTCCCCATGATGGGCTTACTGTTCTTTTTTTTTTTCCTTTGAACCCAGTGGCACTTAACCACTGGGTTCAAAGGAAAAAAAAAGGACACCCCCATCCCTTTTTCATATTTTATTTTGCAACAGAGTCTTGCTAAGTTGCTGAGGCTGGCTTTGAACTCAAAATCCTCTGCCTAGAGAGCCACTGGGAGTGTCATTATCTCTTGTAAAAGGATAGATTCATAATTTGATGGCATTATTGGGAGGTGGTAGAAACTGGGGGAGATGGGACCTAGTTGAAGGGAGTGGGTCTTGGGGCACACCCTTCAGGACTAGATCTTGTTCCAGGCCCCTTCCTTTGGATTAGACAATTGTTTCTTTTTCTTTTTGTATTTTATTTTTTTTAGTTGTAGTTGGACACAATACCTTTATTTTTTAAATTTTATGTTTAGGTGGTGCCGAGGATCGAACCCAGGGCCCCACACGTGCTAGGCTAGGCGAGCACTCTTCCGCTGAGTCCCAGCCCCAGCCCCTAGACAATTGTTCCTTTTTCCCCTCCCTCCTTCCTTCCCTCCCCTTCTCTCTTCTCTCTTTGAGACTAAACTGTCTTACTAAACTGTCCATGCTAGCTCCAAACTCCTGGGTTCAAGCGATCCACCAGCCCCAGTCTCTTGAGTAGCTGGGATTACAAGCACACACCACCACACCAAAAACACAACCAACAAATGCAAAACCAGATAAACTGCAAATCATCAAAATTAAAACCTTTTGTTCCTCAAAAGAAACCATCAAGGGCTGGGGCTGGGGCTCAGCAGTAGCGCACTTGCCTGGCATGTGTGAGGTACTGGGTTCGATTCTCAGCACCACATATAAATAAATAAAATAAAGATCTATCAACAACTAAGAAAAACATTTTAAAAAGTAAGAAAGTAAAAATACAACCTACAGAATGGGAGAAAAATTTTGTAAGCCTATCTGATAAGGGACTTGCATTTATATAAAAGGACTTTTATAACACAATGTTAAAAACATAAATGACCCAACTAAAAATATACACAACATCCTTTGAATAAGATGCACAAAAGGCCAACAAGCCCATGAAAATAGGTTCAATCCCATTAGCCATCATGGAATGCAAATAATCAGAGCCACAATGAGATATCACTTCACAGCACTCACATAGCGAGAATATAGAGATAAACGCCCACGATCGTGCGAGGAAATGAACCTCAAGCGCTGCCGATGGCCACACAGAAGGGTGCAGCTGCTTTGGCAATCCGCCTGGCAGGTCTCCAAAAGATAAAACCCAGCGGTACCATATGACCCAGCATTCTCAGATGTATGCCCAGGAGACACGAAAACATGCTTTTCACACAAAAACTTGCACATGTATGTTTATAATAGCATTATTCCTAACATCTATCAACTGCTTAATGGATGAATGCAGTATCATTGGGCAACATAAATGAATGATATGCTTCAACATAGACGCACCTTGAGAAAAAAAATTTTTTTTTTTTTCCCAAGTGAGAGAAGACAGTCACAAAGAACCCCCATCATGGGGCTGGGGTCGTGGCTCAGTGGTAGAGCTCTTGCCTAGCATGTGTGAGGCACTGGGTTCGATTCTCAGCACTGAATATAAATAAATGAATAAAATAAAGGTTCATCAATATCCAAAATAAAACATTAAAAAAAGAACCAATATTATATGATTCCATTAATATTAAATGTCTAGAACAGCAAATCCATAAAAACAGAAGCAGGGAAGTGCTTCCCTAGGCTGGGAGAGGGGTTGGGCTGGAAAATAGGGTTTATTTTGGGGATGACAAAAATGTTCTTTTTTTTTTTTTTTTTTGGTACTGGGGATTGTAGTAGAGGCTGGGGTTATGACTCAGTGGTAGAGCACGTGCCTAGCACGTGTGAGGCACTGGGATCAAGCCTCAGCATCACATAAAAATAAAAGTTTGTGTCCATCTATAGCTAAAAATTTTAAAATATATATTTTTAGTACTACATGGACACAATACCTTTATTTTATTTTATTTATTTATTTTTATGTGGTGCTGAGTATGGAACACAGTGGCCTCACATGTGCTAGGCAAGCACTCTGCCACTGAGCCACAATCCCTGTCCCCTTTTTATTTTTTATTTTGAGACAGGGTCTTGCTAAGTTGCTTAGGGCCTTGTTAAGTTACTGAAGCTGGCTTTGAAATTTCGATCCTCCTGCCTCAGCCTCCTGAGACACTGGGATTATAGGAGTGCACCATCATGCCCAGTGTCAAAATGTTCTAAACTGATTATGAGAATACTTGAGCAACTCTGAATATGCTGAGAACCACGGAATGGTATATTTTAAAGGGGTGGATTATATAGTGTGTGAATTATGGCTCTATAGTGCTGTTAAACATGTAAAAGTGCCGGGTGCAGTGGCACACACCTGTAATCCCAGCCATTTGGAAGGCTGAGGCAGGAGGATCACAAGTTCAAAGCCAGCCTGCAATTTAGCAAGGCCTTAAACAACTTAGTGAGGGCTGGGGATACAGCTCAGTTGGTAGAGTGCTTGCCGCACATGCACAAGGCCCTGGGTTCAATCCCCAGCATCACACACACACACACACACAAAAAAAAATGCTTAGTAAGATCCTGTCTCAAAACAAAAATAAAGGCTGGGAATGCAGCTCAGTGGTTAAGCACCCCTGAGTTCAATTTCTGATACCTCAAAACTAAAACAAACAAACAAAAAAATCTAGAAAAGCAAAACCAAGACAAAATTAACCAAAAGTTTAGCACAGAACACTGAAATAAGCATCATCTGATTGTTTGCTGTCATGCCTTTTGATCATCCCACAGTTTTACCCCTTGGCCTGGACCAGCCCTGAGTCTTGTTCCTGGCCCTTTCCAGGGTCTTCTTCAGGCTCCCGGGCCCTGGCCTGCTCCCCACAACCATATTCCACATGGCAGTCACAACTTTCCAGCCATCTCCAAGAGCCTCTGCTCAGAGGCCTCCCGGGACCCGACCTGAAGTCCACAACAGACTTGTGATGGCCTCAGGGCTCTCAGGATCTGACCTTTCCTCCTCTCCAGGGAACCACTGGATTTCTTTCAGTTCCTCAAACACAACCTGCTGCTCCCCCACCCCCACCCCATCTCCTGGCTTTGCACACGTCATCCCTCTGCTGGGACACCCTTCACCCCCTTTCCCCAGGTCCCCCAGCCACTTGTGCTTCCTCTGTCATGGCTCTCCCTCTGCTGACCTGCAGTAAACCAAGGGCCCTGTGAGTTCACTGCCACGGCCCTGACCTTTTACAAACAGGAAAACTCAGGCTCAAAACCAGGGACCCAGGTTCAAACTCTGGTCCTACAGCTTTCTGGCTGAGGAACCTGCAGCCCCTTCCTCCATCAGACCCCAACTTCTTGGTCTCTGAAATGAGAGCACCACACCCAGCAAACCCATCCTCCATGACCCCCTTTAAACAAAGGAATGACACACAGGAGAGCAGCAGGGGTTTGCCGGGAGCCAATGTGGGCATTGCCTAACTGCCTGGGTCAATCCCCAGCACCACACAAAATAAGGAAATACAGAAACCTTGTAATGTTGCCAAAAGCTCAGTCTTTGTCTCTAATGTCAATCCAACAACAAGGATATGGTTTTGAGAAGAAAAAAGACGGTTTATGGCTTTGCTAGCAAAGGAGAAACACAGGGGACTCCTGTCCCAAAGGTTGTGATTCTGCCCATCAGCAGGAACAGGGTGTTTGTTTTTTTTTTTTTTTAAAGAGGTAATTCAGAGAAAATGAGATTAGAGAGGAAAGAGGAGGTCAGGGAGGAGAAGATCAGGGAGGAGAAGATCAGAGAGAAAAAGGCTGAGAAAAAAAAAAAATATGTAAGTTTCAAAGCCACAGGGGATATAGTTAAAGCATCAAGTGAACCCCCGTTACAGTAAGTTGTGCGTATATCTTTTTCTTTCTTTTTTTTAAAGTACTTATTGATGGGCACTCTACCACTAAGATAACACCCCTATCCCCTTTTTATTTTGAGACAGAGTCTTGCTAAGTTACAGAGTCTGGCCTTAAACTTGCGATCCTCCTGCCTCAGCCTCCTGGGTTGCTGGGATTACAGGCACATGTCACCATTGCAGATGGGCATATATCTTTTATATTTTTAATTTTTTTTTTGATACTGGGGAATGAACCTAAGGGTGTTCTGAGCCACATCCCCAGCTCTTCTTACTTTTTAAGACAGGGTCTGACAGGGTCTCACTAAATTATGTAGGGCCTGTCTGAGTTGCAAAGTCTAGCCTTGAACTTGTGATAACTTGTGATCCTCTTGCCTCAGCCTCCCGAGTCACTGGGATTACAGATATGTACCAACATGCCCAGCTGCATAGATCTTTTTGAGAAACATGTTGTTATAGTCTGAATGTTTGTGTTTTCCTCCAAAATGCACCTGATCACCAAGGTGATGATATTAGAAGGGGACCTTGGGAGGTGGGTTATGAGGGTATTGCTCTCATGAATTAGAATCGTGCCCATATCAGAGACCTCAGAGAGCTAGCAAGCCTCTTGCACCATGTGAAGAGCCAGCTATGAGACGGCTGGCCCTTACCAGGCACCAGCAGGGCCTTGATATTGAATTTCCAGCCTCCAGAACTGTGCAAAATGTACTTCTGTTGTTTATGATCACATAGTTAAGGTATTTGTTAGAGAAACCCAAACAGACCCAGACACGTCCTCCCAATCATGAGAACTTTGAACACAGGCACAGCATAAGGGTCCCTGTGGATTTTGACATTATTAGTGATGAGTGGCAATACTCATAAAATCCCCCAAAATGCCAAGGGCTGTGCTACATTTCTTCTATGAATAAATAGATAAATGGGGTATTTTTAAAAAAAAAGAATTTTTAAGTCCCCAGCACTATACAATTTTTAAAAAACTTAATAACTTAATTCACATGTATCTTTTCTTTTTGTGGTACTTGGAAATTGAACCCAGGAGTGCTCTATCACTAAGTCACAACCCAGTGTTTAATTTTATTTTGAGACAGAATCTCACTACAGAATCTCAAAACATGACTTGTGATCCTCCTGTCTCAGCCTCATAACTCACATTTAAATTTAAAGGGCCAGATGTGGCCAGTAGCTACCATATCAAATAGAATGGATCCACACATTTTACCCTTTATACAGAACAAGACCCAGGCTTGGTGGCGCATGCCTGTAATCCCAGCAGCTTGGGAGGCTGAGGCAGGAGGATGGTGAGTTCAAAGCCAGCCTCAGCAACTCAGTGAGGCCCTAAGCAACTCAGTGAGACCCTTTCTCCAAATACAAAATGAGGCTGGAGATGTGATTGAGTGGTGGAGTGTCCCTGAGTTCAATCCTCGGTACCCCCTACTCCCCCCAAAAAACCCAAGAGTGTTCATTAGTTATTTCCAAGCCTTTAAAAAAAAAAGTATATATATATATATATATATATATATATATATATATATATATATATATATCCCTTCCCTTATTTACATTTTTCTGTTAATTTTATTTTGAAATAAATGACCTATAAAGAAGTTTCAAGACCCAGATTCTTCATTTTGCTTTTGCCTTATCGCTCTCTTTAAACATAACATGCATAATTATATACATTTGCATGTAAATATATTTATACATGTATATATAGAAATATACATTTTCCCCCTGATTATGAGAATAAGTTCCAGAGGTCAAGCCCCTTTAAAGCTTTTTGATCTCAATCTTTAGTATAAAATGGATTTCACTGCCTAACCCAGTGCACACATATATAATTAAAACAAAACTTTCACAAAGCTAACAATATGTGATACATTTTGATACTGTTGGAACTTAATATATTTCAAAACCTATATGACCTACAGTTTGACAAGTACCAGATTACAATTCTACAAAGTAGCTATTACCATGCTTATTCTGAGGATGGGAAACTGAAACACCATTTTTTAGGTAACTGGGCCAAGGCCACACAGCTAGTAGGTAGAGAAGGTAAAATTTTATACATAAGCAAGTCTGACCCAAAGCCTAAAGAATTCAGAGCTAGGCTATAACGGAAACTGAATCAGCCAAAGGATATTTATTGATCACCAACTGCTCAATGGCTACTGTTCAAAGCACTTCCCATATATTATCTACTTTAATCATTGTAAGTGACCCAAGGCAAGTACAACTAATTTCATCCCCACTTTATAGATATCTAGGCACACAGTTCTAGATGACAAAGCATGCGGTCACACAGGTGTTTAGTGTCAGAGTTGGCCTCCTGAAAGTAGGCAGGCTGACGCTAGTTTGTGCTTGTCAGGAATCTTGACCTTGCTTGAATTACACTGAGATAAATAAAATCTCAATTCAATTTTAGGTCAGGGTCTCCCTAGACTCCAACTCTCATTCCCCTGGGTGCAGTTCCAGTCGTGACCAGCAGGGTGGGTAAGCGGGCCCCAGTGGTATTGGGGATTAAAGGTGAAGGAAACATGGAAATCCAGATATTCGGGATGACTCAGCACTTCTCAACTTCTCCCTCTTCCTTCCCCAGCCTACCCTAGAAATGCTGATCAGCAAATGGGTTTTCACTGGTCTCCCTCCCCACAAGTCAAGATCCTCACAAGGTGGAGGGGGCGGGGAGAGGGGGAAGCCTGCCTAATGAGGAACTGTTTCAGAAAAGTCCCAAAGTAGGGCTGGGCTGGGATTCTGGTGGCCTCCACCCTTTTGGGTCGTGCAGATAGTCAATATCTTCAGAGTCACCAATGTTTGCAGGGGTGGGGCTCTATATCTTGAAGTCCCAGGCCCAGCCGGAAGAGGGTAAACTCTGGACTGGAGAGGCAGAAGATGCGAGGATCCTGCACCCTCTTCTGGAGCAACTCTGAATTTTCAGCCTTTGGTGACTTACCTAGGACTAGTGCTCACAAGTCTTGACTCACTCATGTCTCTGTGACCTCTTCCTGTTAGGTGCTCACAGCAACCTGCCTCCTAAACTTTCCTATTTCCAGTTCTGGTGTCCAAGCCCAAAGCCCATGGATATTTTTGGTGCTTACGCCTATGAACTAGGTTCAAATCCCAGCACTGCCACTCACCAGCTGTGGTATGGGGGCAGAATTTCTGGGCCTCAGTTTTCTCATCTGTCAAGGGAGGCGGGGAATACTAGTTCCCCCTCCAAAATGAGGGCTGCCTGGATTTAACTCATGTAGTGAGAAGGCACTGCTAGGCAGCAAGCCTTTGCTAACTTAGTAAACCCTCTCTGGGTGTGCTAATGACAATCACAACCACAACCACAATCACATTTCATAAGAGCTCTGGATTTACTCTGTCACTGGAGTCCCCTAGGCTCCCATAGCCCATTTCTATGCCTTGGACTCACATAAAACTGAATATCACAGTTTCACCCATTTCTGCCCCGGCACCCCCAAACTTGTTTCGCTCCCTGAAGCTTCACACACTTGGTTGGGACACTGATGACCCCAACCAGCCTGTGCCCGGCTCCAGCCCCACGATGTCTCTTCCTAGTGCTCTCAGGGTGTACCCTGTGACTCCCCCTCCCGCCCCGCTCATGCCTGCTTGCACCGCCTGCGCCATGGTGGTGAGCCCGGTCCTGCCAGTGGCGCCGAAGATCGCGATCTTCTTGACAGCCATGCTTCGGGGGTCCTGGATGTGCAAGGCCTGAGACACTGGACGCGCGGGAACCCTATGACTGCTGGGCGGCACTCTCCGTCCTTCCCAGTCGGAGGGACGGGGCGGGGCCAGCTCGGAGGGGCCGTCTCTGCCCCCCGCACCCGGCTTGAGTCAATTGGGTGGGCGGGTGGAAGCAACAGACCACGCCTTCGGCTGGGAGGAAAGCTAGAGTCAACTTGCAGTTTTGTTTTTTTTTACCGCCTAGCACCACCCTCTCAGACCGCCCTTTATACTTGGAGGAACGCCTCCCGCTTGGAGGGGAGCAAGTGGGCGGGGTCAAGAGAGCTGGCCGCTCGGCGCCCCGCCTCCGCGCTCAAGCCGCGGGGGGCAGGGGCGGAGCGATGAGCCACGCCCACCAGGCTTTCCTGGCTCACGCCCCTTCTCCCAGGACTCGCCTGCAGTGGTGGTACTTGCACTACTGCTCAGGGTCTCCTACAACAAAGGGAGAAGTGAGGGAGGACACTGTGGGTGTGTGAGTGTGACACTGGGTAATGAGTGCCTATGCACCCTCGTGACCTTAAGTAACCACAAGGGAGAGCATGATTGTGGATGACAGCTTGTGTCATTCTTGTGTTACAATGTGACTGTGAATCCACGTGTGGTCAACATTGATGCTCCCTGTAACCTGTGGTGACACTATGGATGGCAGTGTGTCAGCCTGTGTGATATGGTGTGAGATTTGTGTAAGTTATAATAGAATGTGAGAATATTAGATTGTAACGGGTGTGTGACACCACATGTGTCAAGTAAGGGTGTGTGTCTTACCATTTGAGTACATGGCTGTGGGTGTTACTGTTGCTGGGATGCTATTCGTGACTTGTAACTGTGTGATGTGAGTGTGTAGCAGTGCAGGATGTGTCACCCCATGGGACTGAATGGTGTGACAAGTTTGCGTGTGTAAAATGGCACCACACTGTGTGATTGTGAAGCCGTGCATAATGTGTGAGTGTATAACAATTTGTGATCCCCGGGGGGAAGTGCGACCGTGTGTGACATGCATGGTTGTGTGTACCACCACATTGGTGGTGATGGAATCGTGCATGTGTGTCATAGTGTGCAACGCTGTGTGTGACTTCGTGTGACAGTTCGAAGGTTTGACCCTGTGTGACTCCATCTGAGGGAGTGACACTGTGTGTGGATGTGGAGAGTGTGTTTGTGACGTTGCAAGTGACCCCGTGTGTGTGGCAGTGTGGGAGTGTGGACTGTGTGTGACGCTACCTCAGCCTCTCTGAGCGCAGCGGTGTATAAACGCGAGGCCCGGCGTGTGCCAGTGCGGGGACCCGTGCCGCAGGCGGCCGGGGCCCGCGGCGGGAGGGGTCCCGGGGGCGCGCGGAGCTCGGCGGCGGCGCGAGCGGGGGGAGGCGCGGCGGCGGCGGCGCATGCGGATCTGGCGGAGCGGCCGGCCGGCGGGGCAGAGCAGAGCCGGGCCGGGCCGGGCCGCGGACGCCCACAGGGAAGGCTGTCGGGTGCGGCGAGCAGCGGGGACAGCAGCACCGGCGGCCGCGGGCTCAGGTGAGCGGCGTTGGGGCCCAGGCCCCTCCCCCAGAACCTCCTCACCTGCTTGAGCATCCTCCCCCGCGCCCTGGGCACGGCCTGAGCTCCCGGGGTCTCCCTTGATGGGTGCAGGCAGGAGATCGAAGGCAGAACGAGCCCCTAATCCCCAGCCTAGCCCAGCCTCCGCGCCATGCGTGGGTCTTCCCTGGGCCTGGTCCTTCCCAGGCGCCCCTCCTCGGGCACGGTGACAGGACCGCGGCGACAGGGAGGCGCGGAAGGGTTAAAGCATCGGATCCCACCCGAAGCCCTGCGCCGGGCCGGCCTTTGCTGAGGCCGGCAGGACAGCCCTTCCCACCTCCCCCCTCGCCTTCTCTCCTTTCTCCATTCAACCACCACGTCAAGGCCAGAGCTGCTCTCCCGGCCTGATGGAAAGCTCACCTAGTGCCAAGTGCCTGCCCATCCCCAAGTACCACCGAGGAAACAGTTGTGACCACCGATCAACAGGGAAGGAAACTGAGGCACAGAGAGGCTAGGTTAAAGTACAGCGAGAATAAAGCAGGATTGAACCTATTTTCTGTCCTACTCCAGAACAGGCACTTAGACTTGCTAAGATGTGATCAGAGGCTGGAGAGAAATAGTGGGCTGGGGGTGTAGCTCAGTGGTAGGCCATTTTTCTAGTATGTGTGAGGCCCTGGGTTCCATTCCCAGCATCACAGGAGGGGAAAGGAACAGCAAGAAACATGTATTGAGGGTTTGCTGTGTACCAGGTACCATGTTCCCTCTATCATTAACTCATCTTCAAACACTCCTAGGATTTTCACGGATGAACAAACTGAAGTCCAGAGAGGGGAAGTGACTTGGCCAAGGTCACACAGGTGGTGGGTAGCCATGTGCCCCACTTACAGCTTTCCATGGAAGAAGAGAAGAATAACAATGGATTTTGGTGTGCCCACCAAAAGGGATTATCTCTACCACACTGACCACAACCCAGGCCCTGGCTGCCTTCCTGAGATGTAGTGGGTTAGAAGACCAGCACAGAGACACACTCTTGTCATTCCAGCAACTCAGAAATCTGAGGCAGGAGGATTGCTAGTTTGAGACAGTCTGGGCCACTTGTCAAGACTTTGCCTCAAGTTTTTAAAAAGGGCTGGAAATGTAGCCCCGTGGTAAAACACCCCTGGATTCAATCCCCAGTACTGAAACAAACCAAACCCAAACCAAACCAGACCTAGGGGTTAGCAACTGTCCAGGTCTTTTGAGAAGGGTGCCATTGGTCTAATCCCCTCCTTTCTTAGTCTTAGAACCAGGTCAGAGGTCCAGGAGGGTAGAGATGTACCTGATATCACCCACCTCTTTAGATTTCATATTTTCAACCTGGCATGTTTTAAAGCACAACTCTCAATTCAGATAATATGTCAGTGGGCTGTGGCCACAATAATGCTGCTTAACAAATCAGCACAGATCTCAGCATCTTAAAGCACATGTATTTAGCCCTGGAGTCTGAGTTCAGGGGCTACCCAGCTGAGCAGTTCTGCTAGACTCTCTGCTGGTGCACTTACATGTTGAGGTCACAGTAGGGTAGCTGCCCTTGGCTGGCATGTCTGTGGTCTTAGACTTGGTCTAGCCTAAACATGTCTTTCTCATGGCCATGGTCAAACACAAGCAGAAGCATATAAGATATCTTGAATGAGGCTCAGAACTTCCACACATACCAGCACTTCCACCCAATTCTGTTGGCCAAAGCAAGTCACATGGTCAATCCCAGAATCAAGGGGTGGGGTATGCCCCCAAAACACACATACCTTTTCTGCCTTAACCAAGGACACTGAAAGGTTAAATAGCAAAGGGTGTGGCTTCAAGGGTGAAGAAGTAGGGCTACTAATACAAGCATTCTATCACATGCCTGTTTGAAAACTAGTTACTTACTAGCTGTGTTACTTGGGCAAACAAATTAATCCCTTTGTACGTCAGTTTCCTTTTCTGCAAAATGGGCCTAGTAATAACTGCTTACTTGTGAAAATTACGTAAAAGAATGCATATAAAGTATTGAGCACAAGGCAAATGCCCAATAAATGTTCATTATAGTTCTTGTTACTGCATTATAGAGTTCTGTTACTAATGATGTTATTGTTCCAATAATAATACCAGTGACAATTGCTGAGCCTCTACCCTGTGCCAGGCATTAAGTCATCAAGTACTTTATTGCAGTCCCGTAAGTGGTCGGGGTAAACATTATCATCATCCCCTTGCAAGACAGAGAAACTGAGGGTGAGAGAGAACCTAGGACCCACAGCTAGTCACTGTTAGAAGGGAATCCTCTGAATAAAAGGCACAAGATGGCTTGTGCCTTTAATCCCCGTGACTTGAGAGGCTGAGAAAGGAGGATGGCAAGTTTGAGGCCAGTCTCAGCAACTTATGGTGAGCCTGTCTCAAAAAAAAAAAAAGGCTAAGGATATAGTTCAGTGGTAAAGTGCTCCTGTGTTCAATAACGAGTAACATGCAAAAAAAAAAAAGGGGGGGGGGCTCTCTGAGCTCGCGCCTGTTTCCAGTCCTAACCTGCCTCTCCCTATCCCCAGGCCTCATCTTCCCCAATGGCGCAGGTTCCGGGGGAGGTGGACAACATGGAGGGCCTGCCCGCCCCCAACAACAACAACCTTGCAACTCGCTGGGAGAGTCCAGACAGGGGCTGGGAGCGGGAACCTCCAGCTGCTTCCACGGCAGCTGCTTCTCTCTTTGAGTGCTCACGGATCAAGGCCTTGGCAGGTACCTGGGGACCACGGGAGAGCTGGGTGGGCCGAGGGGAGTGGAAGCGGGAGGGGGCTGCTGGGTGGCATCTGTGCATCTTGGTGCCTGAGAGCCTTGATGGCTAGAAGAGTGGAAAGGAGTCGTACTTAGCGCCTGAATCTCCAGGCCAGTTGTGGCCAAGGGAACCTTCCACAGTGCAGGCATTGTTCTGTATCTGTGGTATCCATAGAGAAACCACTAGTGCATATGGCTTGAGCGCTTGAAATGTGGTCAGTGCCACTTGGGGGACTGTTTTGCATTTTATTTAGTTTTAATTAATTTAGATTTAAATAGCCACTGTGGCTCATGGCTTCTGCGTGTGGCAGCACAGCCTTAGAACTTAAGAAACGTACAATCCCAGACACATGAGACTTTGAAAGCGATGTCTTGGGATCTCCAAATGCAGAACCGTTGGGATTTTAAGACGTTGAAATGTCACACTTAGAGATTCTTCAGAGTTGAGACCTTTAGAGATGGAGACCCTTGTCGCAGATTTTAGACATTTGGCCACTAGGATCTTAGAGCCTTAGAAACCTAAACTCTAGCAGGCACAGTGGTGCACACCTGTAATTCCAGTGACTCAGGAGGCTGAGGCAGGAGGATTGCAAGTTTGAGGCCAGTCTCAGTAACTTAGTGGAGACTCTATGTCTCAAAATAAAAATAAAAGGGCTGGAGTTGTAGCTCAGTGACAGAGCTACATTTTCTTGTCATTATAGTTTTTAGACTAAATTGTCGAGGGAATAATTGCAAGAAAAGAGATCTTGTACATGTTTGTATGGATATAGTTTTTTTTCCCCTTACATTTTCAATCCCTGGTTGGTTGAATTACTGGATAAGGAGGCTGAATTATACTGAAATTAATGGAATTTTCTAAGGTTTTGAGCAAGGATGTCAAACTCAAAGTCCTCTAGGAAAGTTGGTGACATACATGAGTCAGTCGACTGGGGGCTCTGGTCAACTGGGCCCTGGTCACCAGCTCCAGCCATAAGAAAACATGGGCCCAAAATTATTAGTTCTGATATTGATCCAAAATTTCCCAATTAAAAAAATGTGTGCCACAAAATATGAACCAGATTCAACCCATGGATTGCCAGCGTTTTCTGACCTGGAAACTAGACTGATATAAACATATAGTCATGGAAACTTAGAATTCTACTTTTGGACACTTAGAACCCTAAAAACGTAGGAAAACATCACCTTAGAATTCTAGACGGTATTATCCTGTGCCTGGTCCATGCTGGGCAGTAGCAGGGACATGGTGTTCATTCAGCCAGCCTTGATCCTTCCCTTACA